>NC_090934.1:689325010-691825010 GCF_040938575.1 Ambystoma mexicanum | reverse complement strand
GCAGTGACCAAATAAACTACTCCGTAGAGATACAGAATGCGCCTTAACCCTTGTCCTCCAGGGTACAAATATGACTCCTTTGACTTTTGTCCAATATCATGCACACCACCATGAATGCATTTTATGTTGTTTGTATTTAAAATAATTTCGGTCTCAAGGGAAAGTGTCTAGTATTGGGTCTCCTGCTTAGTGAGCGAACAAAGCACTAAAACCTGAGGAGAGGGGGCATTACCGGTCGGGTAAAGTCCCCGGTGTATGTGAGGGGTCAATAATGCGGGACGGAGAATGGCTTGTAGATTTCTCAAAATAAGCCATGTTATTTAAGAAATTATTTAAAGAAACTGCCTTGCTTGCCCTACTCTACAGAGGAATTCCTTGCCTACTTTAAAGGCTAAGGGAACATTCTCTAGCATGGGAAAACTGGCCCTCACACTAAACAAACATACAAAGGAAATTATATAGCAACATAATATAATAAAACATATTAACACAATATCTGAATGGCCTTCTCCTGTCCTGGGTAAGATTCCTTCCTCAGGCTTGAATGTTAACTCCAAAAATGTCCAGCAAAAGAAAGGTTTTTGAGCCAGTTCCTGAAAGTTCAAAGTCAAAGCAAAAGGTCATCACACAAAAATCCACTGGTAACAACTCTTGGTTCCTGGTTGAATAAAATCCCCTTCCAACTTCCAGAAAAAGAAATCACACCAATGGTAATCCTGGTTATGATCGATTGTCTCTTCCTTCAGATAAATGGCTGCAGTTCAAAAGAATCACTTCTTCAGTTACAACTCTACTTTTAATAGATGTGTCAGTATGCTGTCTCTGGGCTACAGCTTTCATTTTCAATATCCACACTTCTACTGCTGGTACTAGGAGAACAGTCACCTTTGTCCCAGAGTATGTTACTGCTTCAAACCCCTTCAATATGACATCTGCCAACAACCTCATACCACCACAGTTCAAGTATTACTACTACTGCTCAGTACTTTTGAATTATTAGGTAGATTTTGACAAGACACTCTTCCTTTCAAATGCTTTCTTAAAAGGGGCAGATGCCTCTCCCGCCTGTCTAACTACCACAAGCACAACCTGCTTCTGCCCACAAGTCTCGCTCCTTTCTATCTTCAGCAGTCTTTAGCACCACAGGTTGTAATTTACTTCAGAATATTCTTCAAAAGCATGTGCTTCCCATCCACCTTTGTGCCAAGTTTCAGCCCAGGTAATTACCCAGAAGCTTATGTGCCACTCTCTCACCTTCAGGTAATAATGGTGTATGTGTTTCTTAGGTCACTTGACTTAACAACTTCACAGTGTAGTTAGATAGCTCTTTAACTCTTGGCAAGACTGGTTTCACTATGAAAACGATTTGCCTCTTAGCTTAGGTAAAGCTTGTTCTAACTCTTCAATACTTTACAGTCTCTACTTCTTTGTAATCAAAAGAATGTCACTTCTGGCTATGGTATGGAGTTCAGTCTTTTAAGTGAAAACACAATTAGGCACATGTGATCTGTCTTTAAAGTGGAATTCGAGGTTTGAAGTTGAATTAAGAATTGACTCCTGCGTAACAGCAAAGGATGTAGTTCGGACTTCCTTTGGGAATTACAATTAGGCACATGCAACCTCTTTTTGATGGAGCGTTCACTCTCATCTTTTAACTCGTATTTAGTCAAGGTCAGGTATTCGGTAATGGGTTAGAGAGCATTCCCTCTTGCTAATTAGGGACACATTTCCACTCTGTTAGGTAATAACAGTCTTTAAATGCTTCAACAATGGTATTAGCTCATAACGCGAGTATGAATCTTTAGTGTTATATGCGAGTGCTACAATTCCATTATTGGTAAGAGTTTGGATAGAACTAACAACTTTTACTCACATTTAGCAATATGTGAGTTACTTAGGAGCTGGCTACAGTTATTGGCAAGGCTCGCGCAGTGTATTTGAATGCTGTGCTTCAATCACCGGCTTCCTAGACACTGGTTTTGCCGGTTGCACGGCTTTCCCAACTTCCTCTATAACTTCTATTACTTCTGGCTCAGTGGGGAGCCACATCCTTCTCCGGCACGGGTGTCTCCGGTTCAGCTACTTGATTTGGGAGTTTCTTTTCCGCCCGAGACCCTCTGCTTGCCTTTTGCTTCTGGCCTTAGTCTCCTGCACATTCACAGCTCTGCAATCACGGCAATAAGGCTCAAAAGGTGGAAAACTGTCTATTGCACGCCTTCTGTTGAGCAGCCTCTGAACTTAAGATTTTGGAAGGACAGTACTTTACACTTGCAGGTGAATTCTGCTCTCTCCATGTTCCGGCGTCCCTTCTGTTCTTCCACTTTCTTGTGATTTGCCAGCCCCGTGCTTCTCCTCTGCTACTATAGCTACAGCCAGCCTTCCAGCTCCTTCTGCTTCTCCTTTCCTGTTGGGACCTTTTATGCCTCACAGGTTCAATGATTGTCTTCAGGTGTGAACTATTAGCCATAATTGACAGACTACTACATCTATATGCTTCTTCAGCCCTCATTCTCAGTACCTCTAGGATTCTGGGACAATTAGTTTCTTCCACTAAAGTTAGGTTTTTCAAGTTCTGAATTATTTGTAAGGGTATATTTAATTCCCTTAAAGCTTTTAACAGAGGGGTAATGAGAATTAGCCATCACAGAGGAAGATGGTTTAGTGAAGACAACATTGCCATAATCCTTTACATTGTACCCTTGGGATGGAAGACGGTAATTAGTTTGGGATATCAAAAAGGATCTTTTCAGTATAGTTCCTTCTGATTTCATACCCTTGGTGTTTACAACTCTAGATCTAATATGAGGTTGAGCAACATTAGAATGAAAATAAGCCATAACCTCTTTAGGCACAGTGCTAACAGTCTTCCTGTCAGAGGAAAGATACTGTGTCTCATCCCACGGAATCTCTTCACCACCCTGGGCCATGTCTCCTCCCAGGTGATCCTCCCACAGTACATCACCCCCAGGGCTGGAATCAGGAAGAGTCTGCCTTCCCCTGGCCACCTGGGAGGAGATGTTAGGCAGGGTTTCAGTGTGGGATCAGCAGGAATCTTCACAGGTGATAGTTACAAACCTGAGCAAAGCAGGGGCTTTAACGTAGCCCCGGGGGCATTACCAGACTTGCAATGCCCCCCTCCAAGGTTCTCTATTGCTATTAGTACCCTGGCACATTCTACCAAGCTACTAACAGTATTTTTACTTGAGTTGAGAAAAGGCGTGTCAACAGATTCTCGACTTGAGCAAAAAAAATGACCACCATGACTCAGGGAACAGACTATACTTAGCCCCTTCTCCCTTTCCATGGTGGCCCGACGAAGAAAAGGATGGAACTCTGAGGGACGTGGAACTGCGCACCTTGGCAGGTGAGTCTTTGTCTGGTTTGTAACAATCTGATTGTCCCTCGCCGGGTACTAAATATCAATAATTAAATTGAAAATCAATTTGTCAGGTCTAAGATAGTGATTGCTTATCAGTTAGCAGTGAGAATTTTCCAGTTATGTTATTTGAGATTTGTACAGTGCCTACTGCCATTGTTATGGCTTCAAAGGGGTGTGGGGTCGAAGGCTCTTTGGAAGACCACTGTCTGTGCAAACATGAAAATAAAAGAGCACTACATTGGGTGGGGGATAACCAGCCTTAAGTCATAGAAATTAATTAGAAATATGTTCTCCCCTCAACCCCCATTACTTAGTGGTCTTTCTGGTGCAGCACTGTTGGATGACTGGACCCTCTTCAGTTTAAATACATCCTGTGTTGGGGAGTGGGTGAAGAGGAGGGGGAGAGAGAGAGAAAGCGAGAGAAAGACATTTATAAACGCACCTGTACACAATTGTTTATAGGCACGGAGAGTGAGTGGGTAGTGGGAAAGAGGGGGAGAGAGTGGGGAAGAGGGGGCGAGGAAGGCAGAGTGGGGATGGATATTGAAGTGCACCAGCGCGAGTGCTTGTACGTGTTCAGTGTATATTGCGGAGACAGCATCATAAAACGAATTTACAGTAGGAATGCTTGCATATATTGTACGCATGACATTAGGAAACTGTTTTACCAATGATGGCATAAACTGTGGGCGCAGGTTTCATGAATATTTTGTAAAGAGCTCCCGTTTACCATTCGTGACTGCTTAGGTTATTTGGGCATCGCTTGCTTCTTTGCCACTCACTCTAATGTGGGGGAACTATTGATGCTCCTGCACTGAAAATATTCACTAGTCGCCACTGAACTTGACTCAATAGGAACGTCTCTGGGCCCTCAAGAAGCACCCTCCCCCCCACAACTCACCTGGCACCAAAAGCTGTCTCTGCTACAATGGCATTTAACCACTCCACTGATGTCGTATATCATGCTCTCCTCCTAGGCAGGAGCGGCTCCTCTTCAGAGACAGCGTGGCAAGCTATGATAAATACCTTTATGGACATGAGCTGTTGCAGCCCATACAAATGATGGGGTATGTTATGGGGGAATTGGCTCTGTTTTTCAGATGCTTCTATAATGATATGATATGGTATGGTATTTGTAACGCGCCTATACACAAGTGTTTCAAGGAGCAACGAGGCAGGGAGGGGGAACAAAGGGAAGACAGACAGCGATCCTACTAGGCCAGGTGTCATTCAGATCGCGCAAGTGCATGGGTAGAGGGGAAGGGAAAAGTGCAAGGGGAAAGGGAGAGGGGAAAGTGCAGTACAGGGGTATTAGAATAACAAGATAAATAATAAGGGCCAGCTGGTGGCAAGTGCCAGGTAAGTGCAGACAAGTGCTGGGAAGGGGGGGCTGTAGGGATACAGAGACAGTCCCGCAGTGCAGGGGTTGCCAGGGAGGCAGTGCAAGGGGAGAGTGGTTGGGCCAAGGACCGAGATCGGTGACAGTGGCCCAGTTGCAGATTCAGTGCAATTTCAGTCAGGAATTTAGCAGGGGAGAGGGGGAGAGAAAGCAGAAGCAAAGAGGAAGGTTTTGAGGTGCTTCCGGAACCGGAGATGGTTCTCCTCACCCTTCAGGGAGGCAGGAAGGCTGTTCCAGAGGGAGGTCCCTGCCGCGGAGAGAGATCTAGCCCCAACTTGTTGCTTGGAGAAGCGGCTGACCCTGAGGGAGTTGGAGGTGGATGAGCGAACAGCTCGAGAAGGAAGATATTTAGGAAGAGAGAGTTGAAGGTATTTTGGCCCCAGGCCCCAGAAGGCCTTGTGTATAATGCAGAGGGTTTTGAACTTAATCCTCACAATTGTTCATTGGTGGAGTTAAACATTGTTTTCAGATGTGTTTCTTTGTCACAGTGTTTCCTAGGTTAATGAATAAAAGTCGCAGGACCCACATAGTGCGATGTAACATATTTGCTGGGTGTCCTACTGACGATATCAACACCTAAGGCACCTAAGGCACTAAGCCAATACCAAGTGCCCCACTGGATACAATTTGAAACAATCAAAACAAAAAGGTAATGCAACATTTTAATGATCGGACTTAGTGGATGTCAAAGGGAAGGAGGACTCCAAAAATGGTAAAAAGCATGGGGTCAGTGCTTTTGTGTTAGTCTAGAAGTAACCACTTGTTTGGTCTCAAGACATGAGAAAGTGGAAAATGCACTTTGATATCATGTCCAGCGAACAGCAATGGAGACTCACACATGCAAACCTGGTGGCCGCCATTTTTTTTTTCCATGTATATCAAAGCAGGGGAAATCCATCTGGATACCGAGGCCGTAGCCCTGCATCAAAATCAGATGTTTCCCTTCTGGGAGCAGATGCAGTGCTGTTTCTACTGCGTCTGGGGAAACCTGACCAAAATGGCTGAGAGGGAGATGCACACGAGGAGCGATGGTCTTCGCAAATGTAGCCACTTACGAACGGTTTTCTAAACCATTTACAAGTCCATCCAAAATGACGATATTTATGTAGTTCTTCCACTGACCGAAAATAATCTGGGTTTAGAGGCTGATCTTAAATACTAAAACAGTCTTGCTAAAAACCGTACATACAAGCGCGGGCAAACATGCCTAAGTAGGTATGGGTTAGGGCGATGTAAAGATAGTACTAGATAAGGCGTTCCCGTTAACGTTTGATTAGATAGTTCTTATACAGAAAGAGCTGAAAATGGTCCTTTGCGTTACATTGAATATTGCATGACTCACTTCCCTCTGATAAACAAGCTGATAGGGGTCCTAAAAAGCTAACATGACGACACGAGGCAACTTGTACGAGGTCACCAGGCACTAAATTCCTTTGACTGCAAAAGTGTAATTGACCTGCTCACCCACAAAAAATAAATAATCAAGCAAATAAAAGGAAAAAGAAAAAAAGGAAATGAACCAAAAAAATCTCAAATTTGCCATTTTCTTTAAAACATTTTCTAAACATGTTGTGCTGGAAGAAAAGTAAGATAGGGGCAGTGTTATGAATTCATTGGTACAAATGATTAGCATCTGCCATTTATCCAATTAGATTAGTTGTACCTGGTGATGCATTATTAGGAAGAAATAGTGGAACAATGTGCTTTCTAAAAAGCATTCCTTAAAACAACCAGATGCACAGTGCACGCAAGTCCTCACGCTGGACTGCATTATCTACAATATTGTCGACAGTTGGGCTGGTCCTTGGGGCATTGCTCCTAAGCCAATTTTAGCCACAGCAGGAAACCTAATGCATTCAAATGAGAGCACAGCAATGTTTACCTAGGTAATAGCCGTATGTGGCTTGCTTGTATTCTTCCCAGGATATTTTGTTGTCTTTGTCGGTGTCATAGTCTCGCCACACTTTTGCAACATTTTCATAGATGTAACGCTTCTGAACTCTTCGGATCCAGCTTTTCAGTTCATCTGCTGTCACATAGCCATCTTTATCAAAATCTATCCTTTCCACAATTTTTCTGAAAAAGGAAGGTACAAATAATCAAAGACATACACAACATGATTACCATTAAAACATCAGACCTGTTTGTTCATTTTCGGGTTGTGCATATGTTCCAAACTTAGTAAACTCCTTCATAAAAATCAATAAATACATATTTTTTTATTCCCTCCTACCAGCAAACATGCCAATGACTCTATTTTAAATGTTTTATTTTATTTACATTTAATTTGTATAACGCATAATCACATTAAATAGTACTGCAAGTCTGTATGACTCTTATCTTAAGACACGACGTACAGCAAACAATTCATACATGAAAACACAGTTCCTTATTCATTCCACATAAGAAAAGTCATTTTGTCACTAGGGTGCCCGTTTTACATACTTTCTAAAGTGCACAGGTTCTCCAAAGTGCTTCACATGATAACCGATCTACTCAACAGGTTTCCTTCCATCTATTCTGATGGAATCATGGATCTTCATCAGGGGATACCACCCAATTTTAAAAGTGATGAGACTTAGTGATTTAACAGACCACTGTTTTGTAATACTACACACGTCTTGTACATATGTCTTTGTTGTATACATCTTAAATGTACAATCTGCACCATAGTGGCATGTTCCATTCAAATCCACTCATTCATAATGACTATTCCTTCTTTAGAGTCTTGAGCCTGCATTGCTAATGTTCTCTGTGTGCCTTTAAAAACACAGTATGTAACATAATAAATAAGTGTCAAGTATTTTGAATTGTACAACTTTCAAAGCTAAAGGACTATAAATGCACTCACTTTATTGTATTCCTCTTCTGCATTGGAGGGAGTTATTTAGTCTGCTTGTATTCTGCTGAAGAGACACCCCCTTTTAACTGCGAGCTAATATCTGCTTGAAGCTTTATTAACTCTAAAAAACATACTTTTCGGCGTTTCACAGTCGGATCCCCTTGTATGTTTTTTCTCATTCCAGGCTCAACACGGACCTCAGTTTAAAACTACAAGAACAAACACACGCATCAGGTACCACCCAGAGTATGGCTACACGAGCGTCAATTTACGCTTACTCTATTGAAACTACTGCATGCAACGTAGTTGGAATCTAGGGACTGTATTCTCCTACTTATAGGTAGAGCTTATTGTCTCTGTGTAGACTGTATTATTCCAACGTCTGCCGCTTTTGTCTCGCACTGCATTCCGTCAGGATGTAGTATGTTTTTGTTCTTCCTGCATTATTTCAGCTGGGTGCGTACCGATATCAAAGTGTTGCAAAGTTCTTTTCTTTAATTGCTTTCAGGCATCTACTTCTTACGATACAAGAGTCAACTCACAACAATTAGCTGTTATATTGAGCTCCAGACAGTTTGATTTGGACACATTACAACCATTGTTGGTTTTAAAAAAGAAAAAATATTTTTAAAAATTCTTCTTTTTTTTAATTGGGAAATGGACAATAGTAATTAATCCACTTCATGTTGTATAAATACTCAGCGATTAGAAGATAATGCTGTGCCATTCTATACATTCATTTAGGCCCCTCAAAACATTGTAAAAAAAAAAACAAACAAAAAAAAAAACTCTTGTTATTTCCTTAGCATCCGTTCCTTGTCTGTACCTGTATCACTGCCCTTCTTTAGTTCATACAAGACAGTCAATTTCAATGTCTCTGCTGTGTGATTCAGCGCAGAAAAATGCTCCACTAAAAAGGGCCAACACAATGTTATTTTGTATACAACTTTTGTGTTCAGTCCTTCTCATCCTGTCCTTTCTTTCTATCTTCCCGATATACAATGACTCACAAGAATGGCAAATGGTGTAAACCACCATTTCTGAATTACAGTTCATAAAGGATCTTTGACGCCTCAGAGTAGCAAAGCCTAAATCCACCTCAATGTTTCTGTGCGTTTGGTCGCAAAATGTACTTTTCCTGCAATGGGCGTGCCCCTCTAGTTTTCTCATCCTCCATAGCTGGGGTATGTTTTTCCATTTTTTTAACTTTAATATCGATCCTCATTAGCTGGTCCTTCAGATTACTACTTCTTTTAAACCCCATAACAGGTGGTTCTAATGGCCTTCTGCCACCTCAAGACCTTCCACTTTCAGGACTTTTTTGTATAGCATTAAATCGACACTAAAATGCTGCTCACAAAGACCAACTTCTCAGTCTTTTTTTTTACTGTTAGCATACTCAAGAATCGCTTCCCTATTGTTGTTCTTGGCCCTTTTATATGCATTCTTGACCAGGTGTTTAGGACAGCCATGTTGCAATATAACATCACTTTCCATGATTATTCCCCAGGAGACCACTATGATTAATCTGATGATGCAATTACTCCTTTCCCAGCGGTAACCTCGCCCGATGTTCCCAGGGGATGGCAGCCAATACCTGATCATTACGCTGGGGGCGCCTATATGAGCGAGGACGATATGGAGGGAGTTGACCCTCGGGAGTGATACATCATTAGACGAGACATGGTATCCCCCCCTTTTCATTTTAGGGATATCCCTTCCATTTCTCGTACCTCGATTGCTTGTCATGGCTCCCTTCATTCATTCATGGAAGCTACTGAGAATACCTTCCTGTGTTCAATATATACGTTTCCAAGAACTGACCACCATTTCCATGCATGAGAAATTACTGTGACGAGAAAGCTGAATGGAGTAGTGAGGTTCCGCAAGGATGAGAAGCACAAGATGCGCTGTAGTGGTTTCGAGTGCATAATAGGTGCCGGGACATTTAAAAAAACACTAACCAGTTGACAGGGTAGACACGCTGATTGAGGAGGTTTCGCCCTCTCGGTGTTGACCAAGAGACCACTGAGCCAAGAAGTCTGTGTATCCAGCTGGATCAGGTAGAAGGCAGAAGACAGAGGACTGCAAGAGCGGGTTTGCCATGTAGAGACTACAGGAGGAAGGAACGCAGAGACTTCTTTGTGGCCATGGGAACCTAGGAGCATTCTCAACACCACTCAAAGACAGAGAGGCTCAGGAGGCAACCAGGTGCTGCAAAGGACATGGAAGCCGCAAACGAGCCTGCGAAGTGTAGACTGGGCACCACACAGCTTCCTGTTCACCACAGAGGAACCAAAGAATGCTGAGGAGTCCTCCAGTGAGTAACTGGGATGCCGTGGCACTTCTGCTATGCTGCCAAAGAAGGATAAAGGACAATAGAACAAATGAGAGGGAATATGAACCCCAATATAATCAGAAAAAGACTAATAGAATGAATATGAGAAACATACCAATTTGGAAAGTCCTGGCAGGAGAGCATACCAGGCACTTCCAAATTTAGGAGTGGGTAAAGCAAGTCAAGTCATGTTTGCACATATATTAAGCAAAGCACATGAGCAAGCCCTGGCAGGAGAGTACACTAGGCAAAGTCAGGTTGGCAAGAGTGTAAAGCAAATTAAAGTGACTTACATGAGGAAGTGCTGGTAGGAGAAGATGCCAGGCAGAGTTTACCTCGCTAGCCACACTTTGATCAGCCTCAGAAGGACGGGGTGCACATCACGTGATGGTCAGGAATATTAACTAGTTAGAGAAATGTATTATGGTGACGATGTACCTGGTAGTCAATCAAATACTTTCACAATGAGGATGTAGCAGGTCACAAAGGAGTGTATTTTAGATAAAGTGTGGCCAATATGGTAATGGACAATAGAGGATCATTAGAATGGTTTATAGGTGTTAGCCAAACGGAGTGAAGGATCATGTTGTAATCTTTGTTATGCATAGTTAAGTTAATTTTCGGTTTTCCGCTACAAAAGCTGTAACTTCTTTTGGTGGGGCAAGCTCTGTTCTGGTTCGGTTCTATGGTACCTTCTGATACTTTCCGCATGTTACTAAATTGTTTTCCTTGCAAACGGTGAATCGTTTAGTTAGCCTATTTTGGATTGTTTTCATCGCTCAGGTTTTGGGTCATTCCCTTACACAGCCCAGGCCTAACCCTCTAGAAATGGAGGTTCACAGATACAGTACATACTTTTCATTAATGCCAATTGACAGATTATTTTACACTAGATTTGTAAAAAATAAATAATCTTCATATAAGAAAAGGCAAAGAGGAACAAAGCAAAACACTTGAAGATAAGTAAACGTTGTAAAATAGAAGATGCCATGACATATCCGGTAAGTGGCAGTTTTAGAGAATTGTTCTAGCGTTCAGTATCCTGGCAGAGAAGTTGCACCCACCTCCGAGTCGAGCAATGCAGGCACAGTCAAGCACTGCAGGGAGATGAGGCATTTGAACAGGAACTGTGATTCAATTCAGGTATCCCCAAATGTTCAGGGGAAATGAGCACCACTGCGAGTCCTTTTGGTCTTCTTGGCTATGCAGAGCTTTGCAGTGTGATTGTTTGGAGTGCCAAAGGATGATGCCGCAGAGTTTCAGTCCTTCCTCGAGTAGCAGGATATCTAGATCTCAGGTTCAAAGATCCAGCTGTAGACCAGGTGAGTGGCTAAGGCGGGGCTGCTTTTATCCCCTTGAGAATCAGTGGATGAACACTGCACCCAATCACACACCAACCACCATTCAAACAGAGTGGTGGTCAGCCAATTGCAGGCCATCCCATCCAAGCAGACCATGAATTCTGGGAGAGTCTGACACAAGAAATAAATCCACACTGTCCCAGACAGGCCTCTGTATATGCAAGTCAGACTGGCTTAAAGCTAACTGCAGCCCCCAATAAAGGTCTACTTCCTCTCGTGCATACAGATCGGGACATGGACTAGTCAAGCGACCCCTCAGATCTTCTAGTGTAAACAAAGACCATGGAGGAGGGGTCAAAAGCATGCTTTCAGGCTAAATGGATTCCAACTTGTAGGCCCATGTTACACAGTTCAAAACTCTAAAACCAGCCTAGTCCCATGACTAACAAAGAGAGGGTACTCTCTCTGCGAGACTATGGGTACTTGTGGAGTGCCCCTATCATAGAAGTCATACAGTCTCTTGAAGGCAGAGCACATAAGACACAGAGGCACATTCTCATTCAGGCTTAGGGTGAAGCCTTGCAGGGAGGAAAACAAGTTCAAAAACATGCAAGGCCAGCAAAAAGTACAAAGGACTACCACATGTGGTAACAATTGAGCTTTCTGACTAACAGTAGTGGGTACACTTCCTGCATATCAAGCTCAGTTGTGATCATAGTCATGCATGTGCCTCAATCCCAAATGTACAGGTCCTTGGGCTAGTGGCCTTAAATGTCTTCTATGAACCCTGGTCCGCTCCATTCTCATTTCACCCCTTCTTCTGCCACAACTCGACCAACGTTTCCACTGTTAAATAACTGCTAGTGGCTCATACGCTACTTTTGCCAGGCGTGGATAGCTGCTGCAAGCAGTGATACTGTGTACAGTGCACTGAAAAGAGAACGCAGTCAGCACACAGGAATGACTGCAATGATTGCACAACGATGCAAGCTGTGGACAGGGCCTCCCCAGACCTATTATTCTACCATCTCACGATTCTACCCATTCACAAGCAACTTCTGAAATCTGGGCTCCAACTAGAAATATATAGTTCTGGTGAAGCCCTAACTATTTCCTGAAGTACATGTTCCCAGCAAGAACTCGACTCAGAACCATCCAGTGCCTTAAATGGGAGAAGACATCAAAAGCAATACCTGAGGTGGGGCTTAGGAATTTTAAGTTATATTATCTAATATTTACACTGCACCCGTTACCATAGTAGTGTTCTTTACAGAGCCTCGTCTTGTACAAAAAGTGGCATAGTGTGACCATGCCAGGGTGTTACCCGCCTTTGTGTATGGAAAGAAAGAGCATTGGGGGGGAAATGGTGATAGCAAAGAGAAACTAGACAATAGAACGACCATAATCAGAGATGAAAAACTATTGGGATGAGTAGGGGGCCGGTTATGGTTGTCAAAGTAGGGATGTGTGTTTCTCAAATGTGATAGGTTATTGGTAAGCATGAGTGTGGGACTCTGGAGGGTACAACTCACGTAAGGGCAGAGTTGTATTGTGTAGCTAAGGAATCTTTGAAAGATGTGTTGGTAATGTAACTAAAACAGTGGGCTAAAAGGTCTGGCCAAGTTTTTGAACTTGGCACGAAAGGGAGTAAAATCCAGAAACAAAAGTTAAACATAACTAAGGTGTATCATTATTATTGCGATCTCATCTTTTCAATAGTTCAAGTATTCATGCCTACCCTTTCGAGTTACAATATGGAGTTTGAATTATGCAAAATAAAATCCCATCGAGTATGTGAATAACTTTTTTTTTAGCTCTAAAAATAATTTTACTCCCAACTAAAACAAAAAAAGAAATAACAAAAACATTGTATCTGTATTCTTGCTCTTTTCTGTTCCAGAGTCACAGAAGGGGACTGCTGTGCCTGCTTGAAATGCTCCTCACCTCCCTGGAATCCTACATTGTCTTTAAGAGGTCCACATGAGAAAAAAAAAAAAAAAAAAGAGAAAAAAAAAAATCACATTTCGCTCAATTACATCTACTTCCATTTTGAGTCAAAATGTTTACATTTTCAAAGGTTTGCCTGATTCAGTGTTTCAGCAAGATTTTCTTCTTAAACATGTGCGTTTTCTTTTCCTGAATGTATTTTGCTGGCACACTCCTGACTTGCTCAACTTTTAGAGCCCTGTATCCCCTTTCACCAAATATTTCTAACCCTGCCGTTTCCACAGGATGCCCTTTCCTTTCCCAGCCCAACTTCAATTTCCCCAGCCGGACATTACTTAACTTCTTTTCATCACCCTCAGCCACCTGCATACTGCCTCCCCCCTGCCCCCGCTCTAGTTGAACCACCTTTAGATATGCCCTAGGAGCAACTGTGCATGCATTTTTGGAATGTCAGATGTGTATTTGTTCGTTTTTTGCGATCTACATGCCAGTAACTCTGCCCTATTCACTCTCTGAAACAATCCCTTGTATTTCCTGGTCAAAAGGCCATCATAGTTTTTAACTGTCCACATCCTTGGTTGACACAAGAAGATGCAATACTCGGTTTTAAAATGTTCAAAGATATATGGGCACCAGTAAAGAAACAATGTTTTATCTTCAACAGTGGAGTGGTACAGGCTGGACCTGGTCCCCCACCGACACGGCTAAATAGCATTTTTGAATTAGGGCCTGTTTTTTTCACCATGTATATTACAGTCCATTAATGGGAGTGCATTTCCCAGGAGCCAAGACCTATACCCGCATACTCTATTCTCTCGGTTCCCCAGATGAAAATTAAAACCTCTTTTCCTGTTAAGCAAAAAACAACCCTGTGGCACTTTTAGACAGAGGTAAAAGTTTTGTCGCAATTTGCGGATAATAATAGCAAACACTTCTTAGTATCCAGTCGATGAGGTGTTTGACCTCCTCGATACCTTCTCGTAGCAACAATCTGCAAAAGATATTTCCAGTTAGATCCTAATACTTAGCCCCTCTAGTACGGACCTTAAACATGCAATTCAAAGCACCATTAAGCCTGTCCAACTTAAAGTTGAGCTCATATAACCTGGTCACTTGCCAACACTACAAATGTATCAATGAAATGTGATAGGGAATCAGCCATTTGCCCTTAATGTGAACAACAACTAGCAACAAGACCCCTTCAGGAAACATCCATATACCCCCCTATAAATATGAGTAACCAGACACTTAACTGGCCAATGAAACCGCCCTCCCTTTAAGCCTCTATGTCCAGTCATTCCTTATGAAGAGACTAAAATATGCAGTTTAACCCCTCAACCGCACAATGAGCTATGCATCCGTCCTCATGTACTTGCTGGGAATAGCGCACTGTGTACCCACTGTCATTTTGATACAATGCTGTTATTTCGCTGCTAATTGTACGTTATGTCTGCACGCTCCACTGATTTTTGCTAGTGAGAGGATTAGAGCTGGATACATGTAGAACTACGTTGCCATGTGACGTTCGCTGAACAGCGCCAATAAAACGTTTGAACTAACACAACAACAAAAAAATTAAAAAAATCTTTCACAAAACGTAATAGGCTCCTAGTAAACAGAGTGGGTCAGAATATGATGGAGACCTCCGGGGGGAGAAAATGCTTTACTAGAAGGGGCAAAAATAGTCAGTGTATGTCAATATCCAACCAGCGTGCCCTTGGCAATGGCCGAGCAGAACATTCCACACAGCTCTTTTCTGGAGCATCCCCTCTGGGGGCGAAACTATCCAAGATTCAGACATGACTCGCGAACACCATTGTAGCAACCATTTACTTAAGTTCCCCTTGTGGAAATAAAGACAGAAGTAGTTATGGGTCCGTATGCTATGTTGCTTTATTTCTCAGCTCACTTTCCAACTACCTGCCGTGTTTGTCGCTTATGCTCATATTACAGCAAATCATTATTCAATTGTGTTAAAGCAGCAATAACTCGAGAAAGGGGGCACCTTGCGTTTAACGAGCATTTTGGTGATACAGTCCTAACGCGATTCTCAGTCCACTAACTCCAGTGTGGCTCCTTCCCACGAGAGTAAACGGTGCCGAGCGCGAGCTGCCAGGAATGTCACTGGTGCCCATGCATTATCTTGCATCGACCATTCAAGTTGGAGATTGTAGCCATCTGTTCTCTTGTTGCATCAGCAATTTATGTCTGCTCTGAAAGGGATCCCCGAACATCTATTCAGCCCCTCGTCTGCCTGCACACAATTAGTAATTAAGGGATTGTTTGGCTATCACCCGACTGATATTGCTTTATCTTTTTCCAAAGTTTGAAATGACTCTTGTTCCACCCTACGAGTGGCTTTATCCCTTTGTCTGCAGAAAGACAGCCGCTGACAGACTTTGTGGTTGGAGCCAGCCCACTTCGAGCAGGCCTACATGGCAACCATTTCAGAAAAATGTCTTTACAGCAAAGTTCCAGCAAATCCTTTCGCACACAAGTCAGTAAGTAACCAATGGTCGGTCAGACCAAGATTTAAAACTTTTAAGATAGCCACGTTAAAGCTAGCATTTTTCTTGTGATCAGCAAACATACATTACAATTGTGACTTTATATACCAGAGCACCTGTGTGTATACTCGTGACTTATTTCAGTAGCGATAGTGACATTTGTGTTGTAGAGGAGACCTTGTTGTGCACATAAACAGCTGCGTTCCTGCTACTCTGAAAATTATGTTCTAAGATGTTCAACGAGAATTGGGGACACATTTGTCTGGTTCAATACAGTGACAATAGACACGAGTGTTTATAAGAGGCATGTCCTAGGTACATGGAACACTGCAAAGGAGGGGTGAAGGGTTGGT
The DNA here is from genome assembly GCF_040938575.1 of Ambystoma mexicanum. NCBI lineage: Eukaryota > Metazoa > Chordata > Amphibia > Caudata > Ambystomatidae > Ambystoma > Ambystoma mexicanum. The sequence continues at coordinate 691,808,944 of NC_090934.1, read as the reverse complement.
GGTGGGGGATGGGGGGGGCATTTGATTTTCAGACCATTGGAGCCTGCGAGTATGGAATGTCCTTTCGGAAGCGTAAAAGACCCTGTGTAATTATCTACTACTGTGACATTGCATCCCCTCCCTCACAAACATTAGGACGCACAACGCACCTACACCAATATCAGCTTCTCAGTGGCAGACAGCCAAATGAGATTGCTGGCAGGCAAGAGCATTGGGGGATACTCTTCCCAACTGGGATCAGGATGGGAATATGGCTACACCAGAATATGCAGAGGGTCTAGCTAACAGCACCATTTGGCTCAGATATTGTCCCGCGATTACTCTGTAGACCTTTGTGAGGCTATTCAGTTTATGTCTCAGAGTGGTCTTCTTCCACCGAGGTCAATGCGTGGGGGGTGATTTGGTAGGTCAGAAGGAGGAGACAGACAATTGTGTGCCATGTTCACAATGATTTTATTCGAATAATAAGACAATGCCTAACTTTCCTTATGTTAAGGGTTTCCATACTGAGCGCAAATAAACTAGGGTGCTAGACATAGGTTGTTAAGTCCAAAGTAAATAGTTTGTCCCCAGTCCAAAAAGCTAAGCTATTCTAGCCCTACAACGAACACAAACAACAAAAAGACCACGAGAATGACTGCCTTCTCCTGGGATGCTTTTCAGCAGAGTACCTGGCTATTCCTTTTAATAGCTTTTGGGATCTTCTCAGGTCCTTGTAGGCTTGTTCTCTGTACTCTGCAGACTTGCTCTTCACACTGAGAAATGTATCCGTTTGACTCTTGCTTAATAGAACAAATATGACTAGCTTCAGTATGATACTGACACTTCTGTTATTCTTTCCAACTAGTGGGACAAGTGTGCAGTGTCTCCGAGTGAGCTTCACTCTTCTGATATCTTCTGATATATTTTCCACTCACAGGGATGAGTATGCAGGATTTCAGAGGGATTCTCTAGGCCTTGCTCCGTGGGTCTCCCACTCTCCCCTTTACCTGTAGTGTCAAGTGTCTGCAACACCAGATCAAGTTTTTCTTCTCTTCTTTCCCGTATTCGGTCAGGATGCTTCTTTGGTTTTCTCTTACTCATGGAATCCAATACACTTCGCTGTGTCTCCGCGGTATCATCACAACAGTGGGTTCTCTGGGTTTCCCTCCTCTGCCACCAACTTCTTCCTTCTGTTCTAAGTTTTAAAACCACTTATATGTACAGACTGCCTCGGGTCTGTCCCTGGCGTCCAGCTTCTCTGACATGACAACAGGAGGGCGGTCCTTCGACCCGGCTTTGATGTTCCACCAGGGACTTTTACCAGCTCAGTCTTCTTAGTTGATGGGGCAGCGCGTCGCTGTCACTGGTTCTCTGTGGCTGCTCTCAAACGCATGAAGCAGTGTCTCCCTTAGTTTCCCAGCCTTCTCAATCTAGCCAGTTCGAGACTTCGGGCTTCACTTCCTACTTCTCAGAGTCCACCTCTCTTTATGGCACACAACTGGAGCTTTACCAGCTTCTCAGTAAAGTCCTTTGTGTCTTTGATGCATTCATCATACCTCTTGTTAACTTCATCTGAGTGCTTACTAGGCAGGTACTATTCCTCCTACATTCTTGTTCATCATAGTACAAGGTTTTTCTTCTGGTATGAGATTACAGTCGTACAGGTAAGAGGAATCTGAACACTTGTTAGCAGAGCAGCGTTGCGCTATGGTGGATAATATGAAGGGAGTTCCTCATGGGAAAGGGAGTCCTTCTCCCCAACAGGGGTGTCTCTCCTTGGGAGGTCCCGCTGACTGCCACCACTGGGGGAGATTATTGCATAATGGGCTCACCTCCCTATTCTCACCGGAATGGGCTCCCCACTTGGGGAAAGTGACTGAATCGATTCGTCAGAGGGAGCACACCTTATTTTTCAAATTGAAAAGATGCAGGCGAAATGTGTGGTCAGCCATGTCTCAGACTAAACTTGAGCAGGCAACTGCTATAGTCTAAAATGGATTGGAGGCGCTTGGATGCACTAAGCAAGCGGTCTAAGAGCAACCATTACAAACGGCTTTGATTGGAGAATGTCCTTCCATGTGAAAGGAAGCCAGCGAAAATATTAAATGTTGCCAAAACATGCATCCAACCCCTTATAAGATTCCTACACCAAATAGAGACGAGTTGGCAGATTTCTTTTTAAAAGTCACAAAATCTGACTGCGTGCACATTTCTGGCCAGTTATGAGTCTACACATCTCGTTGGAATACCACCAATAGACAGTCAACTCTCAAAATTGTGAACTTGCAGCTGATCCTATAACTGCCTCTCTAGTGAAGGAAACATTGAGCTTCCTGGGTCCTGGATGGCTCCAGATCAATACATCAGCTCCATTGGGTGATTTCCCAAACTACTTAAAAGTGGAGAAAATGTGTCCTCGGAAAACAGTATTGGATGATCATTTTGACTTCAACAATTACCAACCCACCCAATGCCTCTACTTCTTTGGCTAAAACAACTTAGGTGCACTATCAATGCACTGAATAAGTACATTGCAGAGATAAATCTGTCCAGGGAATACCAATCAGGCTTCAGAAAGTGCAGCAGCACCAAATCTGTCACCCTACCTGGTTGTAGTGTACATTTGGCGTACCCTTCACAAAGGGGAATGATGCCTCCTCATCCAATTTGAGCTCTCAGCAGCATTTGATACAGTGGAACATCCACCGTTACCAGACCACAAAATGTGCTCTCACCACTACCTATTGGCGAGTGATAATTCTTTTGTCAAGAATGAAATGGTGTTGCGTTTTGATGTGAAGAGCTAGCATTCATCGAAGGGGCAAATGGCGTATTCCCAGATAGTAGCTTTCGACTCGCGCATGGGCTTGGCTTGGGTGTGGCTAGAAGCTGCTAATTGGACTAAATATTCATGACAGTAGTCGGGGCCCTCATTTCCATGTCAAATAAAATATGGGGCTAGTAGTCCTAAACAAATTGCATACTCTATTGATTTAATCAACAAACACTAACTCGTATTCCAATCGGTGTGTTTTGATTGTAATATCATCGTTCCTACATAAGTCTACAATATAAATAATGAAGTGCCCATTTGCTTAAGATGAGAAATGGCATTTTGTACAATGTAATTTTCAGCTGATAAATGTAGCCTGTAACAGATAACATAAAAATAAGATGAAGGGAGATGTTTGTACCCAGACACCTCCCTCCGACCCCCCCACCCCCAAAGTCTGCTCCCGTTTTTAAAGTTGATTGTTTAAACTTCCCAAAAGCCAAGCTGCGATCACAAAGCACGTACAAGCGTGTATGGGTCAAAGCTCTGCTTGGCATGGCACTATGTGCTCAGCGCCATCATGTGAATGCAATGGTGGGCCTATTTTGTAGAAAAGCAGATGACACAACATCTTGCTAAACCTTTACACATGGACACTGCAGCTTGCATTTGGGGCCAAACCATGGAAACGTGCAGTCAGTATGCCTTTAGGCACATGGCGATAGGGAGAACAAAGAATCGTGTTTTGGAGGCTGTTTGACAACTACTGTAGCTCTTGCACACATGGCGATTCCAGTTATCCAGGAGCAGTGTTCAGCTCTTGATCATCAAAACTCCATTTTGATCCCTGTACCATATGGTTCCTTCCACTGTGCTATGTCCACCAGTATGCAATTCAACATGCAGCTGCACACCTGACATCAGGCACATGCTGATATGATGACATGGGAACGTACCAAAATGTCGCCACGATTGTGGTGACATTAAAAATACTGCACCCTTGCGCAGAACAAAAATGCTGAATGCTGACCATCATTACACCAACTAAGAGGAGCAGAGATATCCCCCACTCTCCTTATTCAGTGTAATGGGGGCCAGGGTGTCCCCTGCTTACATTAGATGGAAGTCGAGGACAAAAAAAAAAAAAAAAAAAAAAAAAAAAACAAACACCACACAAAAAAAAGGAACATGCAGCGCCAGTTCCGACCCACCTTAGTGAGAGAGAACTGATGCCACAGGGATAGAGGAGAGATGGCGGCACACACAGAAGTGTGCTGCTGAAAAAGTAATGGATGGTGTTAATACACCCAGGTCTCAGCATAGCATGCAATGCACAAATGAAATATTTATTGTGTCTATAGGTTCAATATTCTGAGTGACATACCACTCATATCACACCTTTCTCAAAATACCCCTCCCCCTGCCCCCAGGTCACAATGGAACAGGAATCAGGCTGGTTGGTGAAGGTAATATTTATTCAATTATTAAAATTCAAATCAAACAAGTTTTAATATATGGGGCAGCAATCACCAATGGGGTGACAACACAAATCAGAAAGTAGTTAATGCAGTTGAATTCCCTTTTTAGCAACACAATGTAAAACACAGGGAAAATAACAGTTTTGTGTGGTTTGGAAGATAGCGCCTAGGTTAAAATTTAGCCCTGCAAAGTTCTCAACTCACAAAGAAGTAATTCTACACAGATGTAAGTAAGCAGCAGGTATTCAGGAATAAAAGAACAGTGTATAGGGTCTGAATGCAATCTTCCCACCCCAAACAAGAGAAAAAAGTTTTAGAAATTGACACTTTTAAAATGACAGTTCAAAATGGCTTAGGAAAACAATGAAAAGTGTGCAAAAATCCTTAAATTGATATAAATTCCTATGGGAGCAACACTAAAGATCCTAGCAAACATAAGCTATCATATGAGCAACACTACACACTTGAATGGGAGTTTGGAAATACTTTGAATGGGAAAACACACTGGAAAACTTGCAAAAATGTGAATTCTCACCTAATTTTCACTATGCGATTTTTAATAAAAACTGGTCAAATACTTTGTGATGTGGTCTTTAGTTGTGGATGTAGCTACGGGTCTTAGGTTGAACTCAGAGTTGAAATTAAGCCTTTAGCTTTAAAATTGAGGAAGTTATGCAAGTTTGAACGAGAGGCATTTTTGAAAATGAAGGTGCGAAAATGAAAACAGAAATCAGTTTTGACAATTGTGCTCTAAACTAGGGTATTCAGGCTGGTTAACAATTTGAAACAGTACACTCCAGAGTGGTCCAGGGAAATCAACCCCAGCACCTCCGTGTCCACCTTAGAGGACTCAGTCGGATTACCTGTGGGAGAATTTAAGGGTTAGGGATTTCACAAGAACAAAGGACTTTAAATAAATTATTACTAGCACAATAAATCAAAGCAATGTTTCAGGACTGGTGTGACACTATTACAAGTTCTTAAGTTAAAGAGAGATAGGTTGAGAGTGGGGATAGGACAAGGTAAGACAAGATAGGAATCATATTAAACCATAGCCTAATTTATAATTACAGTCCATTGTAAATTAAGATTGGACCGTCAGGTTCTGGTCATCACAGATCGGGTCTACAGGCAGCAGGGCACTTCTTGCAGAATTGGATCAGCTGGGCGGTTCTGGTCAATTGGGCTGGCACCTCAGACTGGATTGGATTGGCCCTTCTGGTCACTGGACACTGTAGATCAGCGGTATGGCGAGTTTCAGCAGGCAAGCATGAATGGTAGCAAGTCAGACTGGATCAGAATTATTTCCCTTAAATTGGATGGTTCAGGATTTGGGCCTAGCTGAAGAAAGAGTTCCGCAAATGCTGAGGTCTGGGTTTTGCAAAGTAGTCTGGAATCAGGACAAGATGAAAAGTTCTGGAACAGGAGGAAGAAGTCAGAACTAGAACGTCACACGGAAATCCGGATGTAGTCAGTCAATGTTGTGATAGGTAAAAGGCACTTGCCTTTTTCTGGTTGGAAGACAGAAAGGGCTGTCATATTTTATGATGTGACTTGGGAACTCCCAGTTATTTGGACCAAATGTTTACTTTCCCACAAATACACATTTCTATAATTATTCCCTCTAATAAAATCAGCCACATACATTACATATTTTGTGGGTTACATTTCCATCCAACTCTCACGTCAGTGAGAGCTGGGATTGTCTTTCTGTGGGATTTTGCCAATTTTAATCATAAAGATTTGGTCTAACAATTCCTAATTCGGTACATGTCTGTGCAATCACCCCTAGAACATGGGTATACAATATTAGGTTTTCAGCATTAATAGTCATTGCGCAATTAGTGTTTTTGTATAACTGTGGTTCCTTATGCAGTACAGGGTTCAATCACGTCTTCAAAGAGCATAAAATTTGATTTACAACTACCAACTTTTAGATTTATGCTCCTGATGTGATGGGCTGTGCTGTGTCCGTTTCCTCTGAGCCACGCTGGATGATCTGTAAGCCTTTCACTCTCAAGGATTCACTGGAAAATAAATGGATCTAGTGCCAAACAGTTGCAAAGCTACATTTTAAAAGGCATTTTCGATTTTCAGGACAATTATGCTGCCTTTCTCCATGTTGAATGTAACAGGACCCACTGGCATACTCCTGCAGTGTGAATTCTGTTTTTACACCCCCCCTTGACTGTGTGTGGCAGGGTGTGCAGCCTTTTGTGTTTGTGACCCCAATGCAGTTTTGTAGATTTTTGCGCGCACAGGGATTAGCACATCCATTTCTGGCTGTTTCTTTCCCCATTTGTGAAGTGATGCAGTGGGGCACATTTGAATGGGTCAAAATATCCCACAGCGGGAAGTGGGTTGCGGGGCACAGTGATCTAAGAAACCCCACGCCACAATGGAAGTCAGCATTTTGAAACTTGACATTATTTGCAGCGCAGTGATCACAGATCTGATGGCATCACTGCAATGCTTGCACTGTGTTAATGGATCACAATGGAAGCCTGTAGCATTTTCAATAAGCCTGTCCAGCATACAAAGCCCACATCATAATTTCCCTTAAATACCCAGATGGCAAACTCATTATCTGCATATCTAGAAAATGTTCACCACTGTGGAAAAAACATATTTTTTACCCTAGAAATTCCAAGCCTCGAGAAACAGCAAACCTTAAACGAATCATCAAAAAACACCTCAAATGCAGGAGCTAATCCAGCACACCCTCCCAATGTCTCTCTGAAAATAACATATAGAAACGCTGAGGACACTTGTGTTTGTCCTTCCTCACAAATCTTGGCATGCTTCACCAAGTCTCATAGATAATCTTGCCCAGCTGTTTTTGCAGACCTTCAACCTTCACCTGTCCCTTATGAGCTATTGGCTTAACTGATATAGTATGGTGCTATTTATCCAAGGTGTATGTGGCCTAACTGCTGTAGTGTCTTTGGGAACCTTTCTCACCAAATTCAAGCAGCTTCTCTCACTCGGTTGTGCGCTTGGGCCGCATTTTCTCTGTCCGTTTCCGGTCCCTGCTCCCTAGACCTTCCACTTTCCAGGTGTAAGCTTTTGGTTGAATTGCTCCTTACCCCTACCATGTCTTCCAGGATAGATGTGCCCTCAAATTAACTTCCAACAGTTCCCTGAACTTTCCTCATCCTTTCTTGTCCTCAACACACCTATTCGATACTATTTGCACTTGCAACTTACTCATCCAGGTTACAGGACCCAATTTGCATCCAAGTGCATGGACAGCACTACATAAAACTAAAAAATAAAATACTAAAATACTAAAAGTGATTCAGAACATATGGAATTCAGGCATGAAGTTGCAAGTTAAGTGATGGATTGTTGTAAAATGAAAATGCCAAGGGTTTTGTCAAGGCTCGGAGGGGCTGGGGGGTTGGGGGGGAGCAGTTCGGCGTCCACCAGTGACTGAAGTTATTAGAACATGATGGGAAAAGTAAAAAGTTATTTAATCGCAGCGACAGATTCTTGCACTAGCTCAATTGGTTGCTCAGCCAAGTGTACACCATCATGTACTTTGGGGTATAGGAAAAAAAAACTCCAGGGATTAAAACACACAATAACGACTTGCATGCATGTTTTTGCCCCATTCACTTTGCACATGGGGACAAATACACTAAAACAATATACAAATAAGGGGGTGTAATGCATTAGAACGGATAAAATTCCTTTTGCCAAGCATTTTCTTTTTAAAAATATTTCAAGAATAGGAATGTCAATGACTTACACTGTTAACGATTAAGGAGGCATTCCTCGGAAGGGTGCCTGTGCAATAGCACAAATATGAGAACAATTGGTGATCCCGTTTATGAGTGTGTGAACACAGTGGTACATAGACCTGGGACAAAACAAACAAAAAAGCAAAGGCCGTGCGTATATGAAAATTGTGATTCTAGTCCTGCTCTTAACTGGGCAGGACTGTCCAGCTAGGAAAAAGGTTAGAGCAAAGGCAATAACGTTTCCTTTCTATATGCACCCAGTGACCTTGAATGGTGCTTCGCAGCAGCGGACGAATTGGGCCCGGAATGAAACAAGCACCACTACCAGCTTAGTGATGAAGGATTCCATAGGGGCTTGATAGTATTTTGTTTGTTTTGTTTTGTTTTTATTAGTTCACATGGCTACTCATAACCTTAGGCACATGCATGTATAAAAAGAAACAGTTAACACATCATCCTTATTATTCTACACAATATAAAATTGTATATGGTATAGTATAGCTCTGATCCTAAGAAATTCAGCCTCTAGGTGTGACAGACCCTGTGAGGGCATACTACGTGTAGCTTATTTGAAGTTTAATACAAAATAATGTAGGTATTCCATCTCAGAAAGTGACCCGATAATCAGACCTCACTTTTATAAGGCTCCATGCGGAAAGTGTAGAATAAACAGCACACACATTTCCTCTGCCCCCTGCCCACTTCTTGCAGACCAAGCATTCACAGACTGACTATTCAGTCAAATACTCTTGTCACAGCAGTCAGGATTGGACCCTTACAGAAAGCCTGAAATGGACCACAGTGAACATTTACTATATAAGGGGGTGGATCCTCTCTGCCCTCTCACCCATCCCAGGGGGACTATTTGGGATGCCCTGCTGTTGGAACAAGGCCTGCCTGATACCTGAATACTGGTAACTAGGACTCTGCCCACTGGTAGAGGCAAATCCTGCAAGTGCTCTCTGGGAACCTTCCTGCACAGAAAGGTCAGAAGAAGGACTTAACTTATCTTTGGAGGTTCTGGATTGGGTCTCATGGCAACTCAGGAATAACTTTGGTCTTTGGTTTCCATCTTGAGCCGCTTGTACGCTACGCTGACCAAGACATCACCAGGCTTTTCCAAGCATCTTGTGCCAAGTCCCGTTGCCACTCGTTGAACCCCACAGATTGTTGAACCCTGTCAAACCACTCACCAAACTGATGTTGAATCTCTGCCGCAGAAAGATCCCAGACTCCCAAATCGATGTGGTTGAGCCCAAAGAACAAGGCTGAAAAGTAGCGGTTCTCCGCTCTGGCCTGGTTTTCAGGCCCCTTGTGTAGTTTAAGAGCTCACTTTTTACTTTTCTAAAAGACATAGGGCTTCATTCAGAGTTGGGCGCAAAAGGGATTACCGGCACCGGTAAGGACACCGGTGCCGGTAAACCCTTTGCGCCCTATTCCGAGGTCCCTTAGTGGGTCCCTCCTTTAAAACCTGGTCTGACCAGGCTTTATGGACGGTGCCCATTAAGGGACTTCTGAGCTAATAACGGTACCGCAAATTGCGGTACCGTTATTAGCTACTTCCCCATTCCCATTTGAGCCCTTTAGGGGCTCAAATGGGGAATGGATTTTTCAATGGGGACTTACCGGTCCCACAAAGGTCGGACTACACCAGTAAGTCCCCACTGAACCAAGTCGGAGTCGGTACCAGTATGGGAGGTAGTCATGGCGCAAATAGCGCCATGACTACCTCCATACTCGGAATGAGGGCCATAGACTTTGAACATTTCTGCAGAAACGATTACCAGTCTACCCAGTCTTCAGCCAGAGAGTGCCCATTTTATCCACAAGACTGTTTACTCTGTCCTCCTTTATAGGGATGGGTTTTTAGTATTATTTTTGGTAGTGTGTTGGTATTTTTAGTTTAATTAAAGACTTATTTATAGAAATTGGATTTGACATTTTATTTTAGTATCAGAGTACTGTTTTAGCTTAGACAGTTCTGTGCAACAGCTGGAAAATAGGGCAAGTACCTGGGCATATGATCGAAGTACTTGGAAAATGCCTATACACAAGCCAAAACATTTGGATTTGCCACTGCTGGTTTTTAACTGGACTTCAGATGTGAAGACACAAATCCTGCTTATAAATCAAGTCGCTGAAGGCATACTGGTTTCGGAAATGTGTATTACACAAGCAGCGTATTGACATGTGCAATTAAACCACGGAGGCTCATTACCAAGTTTGCCGGTATTCTGGTGGTAAATATGCCAAAATACCGGCAAACAGAATTACTGGTACCCGCCACTCAGTCCGGTGGAATGTCCACCGGATTACAAGTGATGGTAGCCGGTGTAACTCCCCATTTTATGGAGTCCCGTTGAACTCCATGCGGGATTTTGCCAGTATTACAGGTGCTGGTATTACCTGCGCCTGTAATAGCAGCGATTTTTGCCAGTAAGGTGGCAGAATAACCTCCAACTCTTAGCTGGAGGTTATTCTGCCACCTCACCGGCAAACTTGTAGTTGGCAAGTGTGGTAATGTGCCCCTATACGTTTTATACACTCCACCTAGGTCTACCGTATGCCTCAACTTTTCTCGTTTAACGGACCACCTTGTAACCTGGTCCCTCATTCTCTTTGATATTTATCTCATGCCATTTAATGTATATGTTTGATTGATTGTATGTACCTTGTGCTCTGTGTAACGATAGGTAACCATGTTGTCCACATGATTATGCGCCCAGCTACCTGAGGTTTCGGACGCGCTCTATAAATAAACAAACTAAACTAAACTAAACCGGCACGTTATTACTGCACCGGTCAAATTGTAATAAGCCCCACTAACTCTCAGAAGATTGCTTTTGTTTGAGGTTACTACTGATGAGAACTAGCACAAAGATCTCGGGGGCGGGCGGGGGGGTTCTGGTGAGGTGTGGCATGCTATGGGTGGGAGTGGTCAGTGGAACTAGCATTGCCAGGGGCTGTAAATGGATGGTTAAATAACCAAACAACACCTGTAGGTTCTGCATCTCCCCTCACAGGTCATCTCTCTCCTATCTTCACTTCCCATGACAATAATCTTGGCAAAAAGGCAGCGCTTTCAGCAGCACCCAATAGCCAAAACTAACAAGCATATTACCTTCTCACCTAAAGAGGAGGCAGAGCTACACAATCCCATTGTCTGCTCTCACAATACAGATAAGAATTAGTAAGAAAAGTGAAAAGTGAAAATTCTGCAACATTAAAAATGCTACTTAAAAATGATAACCACAGGCGGAACCCTGCAAAGAGGCGAGTGGAGATGTCCTTTCAATAATTGCCATGTACATTTAAGTTACCTTTTTACATCAGCATAGTTCAAAGAGTTGTAGCAGAGCAATAAATGCCAGCTACGTCTCCTTGTCCTAGCAATGTCCTTGGTTCCGTATATTGGTGCGTTTCCTTCTTTTTTCCCTCTACTGGGAGCCGTCTGGGAACTAGGATGATGGTTGGAGATTGTAGCCTTTTGGGCACTAAATGCTATTAGCGTATTTGCAGTGCTAGACGCGAGTGGTGGAATAAGATATCCAACATGAAGGTACACTAGAAGCCGGAATACTATTTCTTGGGTTACAGCACGGTAGAAACAAATACTAAAGCATGTCCACGCTTGGATCAGGTGATGTGCACGTGCACGCCCTGTGAAGGATAGCTTCCAATAGGAATGTGTGCCGTTGTGACATGGATGGTTAGGAGTGTCGGTGGATGCCACCATTTAGTAATCAGGCTAGGCATTCAAGTGTACGTATGAATAAGGTGGTTGCTCAGATGGTGGGCTAAGGGCGCCATCGAGAGATCATGTTGCCCTCATCATGAGTTAGCATCTCTAGTCGGTTTCATATCCAGTGACCCTTGCATTCTCCACTCATTTCCTACGGCGTGCTCAATAGGGGAAGCAGGCTTAGCTTACGGATACTTGCACAGAGAACCGACATGATGGTTTATACCTGCCCTTGGAGGTTTCCTTTGATGGCTCAGTATGGAATTGTGAGGATTCGCACTTGGACTTTCCATTTGATTCGATGGTTACTGGACGATGTTAGAAATCTGTTTTCTTTGGGAGGCTTTGGGATTGCAACATTCATCATCTGAAAGCGAATGGGACACTCCATAGAGCTTTACACCACTTATAACAAGTGGGTGCTTATATAGTACTTCTCAGACAAATATAAACATGCAGTGATAACAGTGGTGACTATTACCCAACTCATCGTTACCCATTTGATTAACTTTAGAAGGAATGTGAAAGTAAGCGCATCCTAATTGCCTCGTACTGAAAGAAGGTTCCAGTAGATTACAAGATTCATACACAAGATAGTGGACATGATGGGAGTATTTTAGTTCCTCTAGGGAACAAGTACTCTGCAGAGGAGGAACATGATTCTTCAGCTACGAGTCCGGCAAGATGATATGGATTCAGGGGTAGCCAGTGCCTTATATGGGACGGTACTATCTAGTTCTGACTACCACCCACTGCTTGAAGTGGCCGGGCCGGGCACCGGCAGGCTCCAAAGAGTGGGGCTGTGCCAGGTCCCACCACAACATTGACAGGACACATTATCCTGCTGCAGCCACAACAGTAGATGTACCCTCCATTTTCGAGTCCGGCAAGCAGACAGAAGTGTCAGCCAGCTACAACTGTGTACGCACAGCACAGAACAGCCCAGCACAGCACAGCACTTCTGTCAGTCACTGTAATTTCCTCTTGCGACACTCCCCTCCCCACAACCCCCTCACGCGTGAGTAGTACCAAGAGGCGTCCTTTTACCCTTGGCAAACCTGGGGACTCCTTGCTATTTTCTAGGTTTATAAAAGATGGCTTGAAAAGTACAGTTCAAGCCTTATTTTATATAGCTTTGCCTACGGACAGACGCCTCCGACTTTGTCCATTGTCAAAGATTTATAAAAGATGGATTGAATTGTGTACTTTGAGCCATCTTTTATAAACACAGAAATATGTAACATTTCTATGGTTTATAAAAGATGACTAGCATAGTACACAAACCATAGTAAGGTACGCATACAAATATATTAATGCTTACATGCATTTTATACATTTGTTTGCGTACCTTGTTATGGTTTGTGTACTTTTTAGGCCACGCCCATCCCGCAAAAGCCAAGCACCCAAATTAGTGCTCCCCCTCGATTTCTTACCCCACTTAAAGAGCTGGTAGCACCACTTAGGTTTTGAGTACTGTAACTTCTGCTCATCATATCACAGTACCAGTGCTCAATTTCAGGAACGCTGAAAGGTCTGATTTGAAGGAGAAGGAGTTTAGCGGCTGTATGAACTGTTCTTGGAGCATCCAGAGCTGACGGGAGATCAGTGTCATGTGTCAGGTATTGTGGAGCTCCATCCAGTTAGTGGCATGTTCCCAATGCTATACATCATTGTATTCTTATTCATATTCTCAATCTCCCTCCATCACGTTCACTCTCATTGTGTCTCCCCCTTGCATGATCTCTACTCTTATCCTTCCTCTCTCTCACCTGTATCCCCCCATTTCAGCAGTTAAGTGTTGTGTCTTGTGTTCCCTGCCTTGGTCCTGCATGTATGTTTGCCGAGAGATTGCCTGATGGAATGTTATGCCTGTGGAACGTTGTCGTGTGAATGTCAGTTGGAGTGAAGCAGCCTGCGAGAGTGTAGGCTGGTGGATGTCTTCTTTGTACCTTCCTACTTAATTACCCTTGGACCTACCTGATGTATATACCTCGTCACTGGAACTTTGTAAAGAAGTTCACTTCCCTTATCTGAATATCAGATCTTTCATTTGAAGCCACAACATTTAGCCTCCTATAGCTCACCTTCTGCGATCGTGCTCTTCCTTTTCACAAAATAAATTTAGCTACCCTTCTTTCTGCACCCCTTTCCCTGCTTTCCATCCCCTCTCCCCTTGTGTTTTCCTTCACCCAGTTTAAATCCCTGCGCCCCCTTGTGGGTCTTCTATAAGTAAATCTGCCTGTCCCTCTCCCGTTTGGCCACCTCTAGGATACGCTCTCAATATGTAAACTCCTGTGTTTTTTATTTGTGCTCGTTTCTTATGCACACTAATTTTTCTTTCCGAGTGTGTCCCTCTTTAATTTGTATTTCTCCCGTTTCTCTTTGCTCCATATTTTGCTTTTCACCCGATTATGGAGGACAGTACCTGGCGTGTGGATTGTCAGGCTGGCACTACCCTGTGTGTGCCCAGGTGTAGTGATGGTAAGGACAAAGCACCCGAGTTACGGGAAGGAGCGTTAGGGGGGTACGCCTGATGGGTGAATGCACTCTATGTGGGTTGGTAGATGTGTGTGTTGGTAGATGTGTGCATGATTTGTGCGGCAGGGATCACCATAACCAATAGGGGTGTCGGTCTCCGATGTGTTGACTAGAACCAACGTCGGGAGTGGGGGGTGCGGTTGATGTGGAGAAACTGTATAAATGCTAGGGTGTGGCAGGCAATTGAGTGGGATAGTACATTATGGCCCACTCTTGCCACATAGGGCGATAGTGTCGGATTGTGCAATGTGTATGCCTCCGGGCGGATGGGAGGGGCATACTCCACTAAAATAATCTACCGTGTGCAGGCCCATTCCTGCAGTAAGCACTGTGAGGGTTTTAGATGCTGGGCCAAGAGTGTGAAAAAAAAATGTCATACTCACACTATGGCGAGTACCTATCCCCTTCCCCTCTCCCCTGTTTCAAGCACAGGAGGTTGTGAAAGCGCAGAAGAATTGCATACAAGATTTTTTTAGTCAAGGTTAGCGAAAGGACTCGCCTGCCTCTCAAAGTCAGAAAGCAGAACATGAATACAATGGAAAATAAACAAAAAAGTCACATGCAGACACAGCTGGGAAAAAGCCACACACTTTCAGGAGTAATGCAGGGCACGAACTTTGATGTACTCAACCCTTCCCCAGAAAAATGGAAATCTCAGATGGCATACATTTCTGGCATCACATCGCAAAAAGTCACTGCAATTCAAAACAAAATTAATATAGCCTTGTGTGTATTCTTTTTTTTTCTTCCAATGGCAATTATTTGTCTCCCACAATTCCCCAAATCAGGTCGAGCAGGGACAACTCTAGTCCCCCCCCACGCGTACTGTTTAACAAATCACTCATATAATTACCCCACGCTTTATTGCCTCCCAGCTAAATGGTTGATTGGAGAAAGTAAAAAAGGAGGTGATGACTATGAGTAGTAGCTTCCCGCCAATGACAACTGCAAGATGGCTTCCATGATAAGTGCATGCCAAATATTTCTGTCTTCCGTGACACCGAGTAATTAAATAGCAAACACACAAAACGACTGCATATTAATATCTGAGGATTTAAGGATCAGTTCTAAATAACAGCTGCTAAATGTAAATGTGCAGTGAATGAGTGCAAAGGCGCGTCTCTGTACAACGAGCTGGGCCTCTGCCAGGCATCTAATCATCTTGACTGGAAAGCTCCTCCTTAATCCAAAGCAAAATTCAGCCAACTAGATCAGAAAGGCATACGAACAAGTAAGTCAAGACATGTGCTCTGTGTTGTTAAGCCAATGTTCACTGGCACATGCATTCCTCTGGCACCTTACAACGTGCAGTGCAATGCAAAAAGTTAAGAACCGACACAAAGTAATACCTTCTGGCACAGCAGCCCTCAATGGCATGGTCAAAGATGATGCTTATCCTCAGTATCTAGGACAATAGGCGAGTCTTCTTGTCCTTCAGAGTGAAATGCTCCAATCACCATGAAATTACAGTAAATGCCAATTACCCCTCCCCCCAAGCCATCCAATTTCGAAAAGCTGTCAGAAGTCGTTTTAAGCCTGGATCCTACTATCAGAGCTTGCAATCAAAGAAACAAATCGGCTGGCTCCTAATCTGATTTATTATTGCCTTCAAATTCTCCTCTCTATCCCATCAAATTTTACACTGCACTGGCCCCAAGTACCTACAATCCGGCATCAAGACTTATCAAATCGCTAGGGACGTCGATTCATCAGCGCTCAAGTGGTCAACCGTGACTGTACAGCAAGCACCAAGACTCTGCAAGCCTTCCCGCTCATCCAAAGGTCTACTCCATTATCAGAAGGAAGCGCACAATTCACTATTTCCCCAACTTCTGAAATGCCCACTATAAACACCTACAGCCTATTGCCCAATGTTACCTTGCTCCCCCATTATAGGGTGACCAGATGCCCCAGTTCTGCCTAGACTAAGTCCTGTGTTCCCCTACTTCAAGATCTTTTTCGTTTTTCTAATTTAAAAGCTCTGTTCCAGTTTTGGGGAGAAGGTTGTGGGCCTGCCCATTCGAGTTTTGTTCAAGAGTACTTGCAAGAGCGCATACAAATTCATGCTCACACTCTCTCTGCGTCTGAAGTGGTTGTGCTGTTGCCAGCAGTTGCAAGGAACACAGGCAGAACTGGCAAGCCAATCAAATTAATAAACTGATGATTTCTCTAATAGTTTGTCAATTCTATAGCAGTGGTGCCTGGGTGGGCTCGAACCAGCAACCTTTCAGTCACCAGCCATGCGTAGCAACACCCTGCATTAGAGACCAGCATCCCAGGGAATACCAATATCAGTACAGTTTATATCAGGGGAATATTAGTTTATATTAGTGCAAGTCTCCACCACTGCAAAGAAACCCCAGTGATGTGACTGTAGTGCTATCTTTAGGTTAGTGGCCGATCCCAGATTTTCATTTTGAAAATCTGGTCACCCTACAAAATAGCTCTGTTTTCTCGTCTTTTAGTGACCTATCTTTGACATATACTTTATACACAACAAGCAAGCACAGTGCAAATTGTCAGAAGCCTTCTGCCAACTACGCATTCGTCTGCTTAGGATTCTTGAGGAGAACATATGACCGAAGTCTCTCCCCTCAGACAGAATACGGCAGGCTGTAGGACACTTCATGCGGAGGCTGTGCTACCACAGGTGCGACAAGGTTGCAGACATTGCAGTGCAGACCAACAGAAAGGTGGTATCTGGCCCAATCTCTGTTAAACGTCACTCCTAGCCTGTGAACTCTGAAAACACTTCTCCCGTCTGTGTGTCGCATCGTTTTTCTTTTATTGATTTTTACAAACAATACAGCCTTATAGGCAGACAGGGGTCCATTATCGCGGGATAAAGTCCTGCCACCTACTTATGGTCCTAGACGAATCAGAAGTTTGGGAAGAGTAATTATCCCTAGTGATAGATTCATTCTGAGGCCAATTCCACTCTGTTCTCTACCAGTTGTCATCGGTCATAGACCATACAGAATATCCTGAGTGGTGAATTTTATAGAGCTCGCAGGAACTGTAACAGAGATTCGGACTTTGAACGTGAATGTACACTACTTTCTACCAGATTCAAACAACGTGGCTATGGTTACCAGACATTCCAGTGATCACATCAACAAAAGTCTAAACAAATATCGTATGATGGATAGATCTATTACTTTGGAGTCTAGAAAGCATGCACCTCGCCATCAATCTACTGTTCATCTGATAACCAAGTTTACCAGGGACTCCAAGCATCTTTATCGGATATTACATAGGTACTGGGACATCTTACTACTCGATATCGATATCAGATGCTACTTAGCAGACAAGCCGAAGCTTATATTCACCAGATCAGAGACAATTCGGGACAAAATGAGTCCCTCATTTCTGCAAAACAAGCCTATAGATCCCAAATCAAGTTCAACATGGTTGTTCCCAGTTTCAGCCTTTCATAAATGTGGCAACTGTTCAATGTGCAAACATGTGGACAATAATGTGATTCAACAACTCGATATTAATGGGCAAAAAGTTCAGATTCAGGACTTTATTAATTGCAGAACCACCCATGTAGTATATGCTTTGATATGTGTTTGTAGCAAAGTATGCATTGGTTCCACCATCAGACAGGTACGTTTCAGAATTCGTGAACATCTGGCCAGTTTGGGTAGCCAGGACACTAGATTGCCCTTGGCAGCACATTGGCAAGCCAAACATCAAACTGACAACAAAGCTGACATTCGCTTTGTGGGTTTAAGCAAGGCCAAGTTAGGTAAAAGAGGGGGTGACATCACCCGTAAATTGAGACAAATGGAAGCTAAACTGATTTGTTCTCTTCGATGTACCATTAAGGGCCTTAATACCGACGATGAGATACATGTTTTCTTATAACTCATTAGAATATACACATTCAGACACAATTACGCTTTCATCCACTATCTACACTCAATAAAGCATAACATGTTATGATTATTCTCATGTTATGATTTTAGTTCCTCTCGACAAGATAACAGCTGTCTAGTCTATTGAGAGACCACAAGTCTACAATACTATTCCAACTATAAAGTTACTATTACAATGGACATTTTAATATACATCTATAACACTATTTTGGGACTGTATTTAAACTGGACTATATCCAAGTTGGATTGCAGAATTTACTGTAATGCATTGTTGATTTAGCATGTATAATTTTGATTGTATTCTCCGCTTAGGGTAGCTGATGTGGTCATTGACCAACACGTTTAATATAGATTTACAATACTATCTTAGATTGTATTCATAGTTGGATTGTGCCCTAGTAGGATTTTACAATTTATTGTTATGCATTGTTGATTTAGCGTGTATAATTTTATTCATCGCTTAGGACAGTAGAGGTGGTTACACACTGTATCACACGATAATTTGTGCAGTATGCATAACATCGAACTTTGTTTCATTGCCTATACTGTGACAATTAAGAAGATTCTATCATTTTCTCACTACACTTGAGAACACGTACATGTTACATTTGAGCGTGTGTGTCAACATGACCAGACCGCTGTGCTCCACTGCCAATCTTATTTCAAAAGCGATCTATATTTATAACACTTCACTTTCCTTTGAGACATTAACAATCCTCCCCCTGTCAGGCACCTTTTCACATTCAAACACTATTCCCTTTGTATAGACACTACATAAACACACCTACAGACACTTAACACGCATGCGCGACTCCGACATATAGAACAACTACAGAGCATGTCCATTAGAATAACGCAACCTCTGTAGCACATGCGCAATGATATTTATTATTCTATTCTCGTCTCCTGCGCATGTGCAGCAACCTATTCTTTTTGGCCCGTCCATGCCGAACATTATTTAAACTGGAATCCTTGGTGGACCCCTTTTTTACGCGGAAGCCACTCGAATCGGGATTTAACCCTGTCACAACGTAAAAGGAGTAGTTTAGGACAGTAGTTACGCTACTAGATCATATCCCTTTATTAGAATGATATGTTTACTAATACAGTTTATCTGAACTATTTGACAGATTGCTACTTGACAAATACAAAGGCGACCAGCAGTATGCACGGATAAATTATTTTGTCATCATCAAATTTTCGACTGGATTTGTTAACACGCATAAATTGCACGAGGAGTTAATTTTCTAATTACCTGTTACTCAATAATGTGCTAAAAAAGGGTTATGCTTATGGACCTCAAATCTTTTAGCACACATTCATGTGGTTTCTACTATCAGGTGCAAGTTGAGAGTGGGGCACACGCACTGGTGATTTGGGGCACACATGCCAAATTACTACCTATATTCAACATTTTCACTGTTTTATACATTCTAAGTAGTATACTGTTTTCTTTTCTCATGTTCCGTTCGTGCAAAACCATACTGCCTCACATCTGATTGGGCAAGTTAATATCATATTATGATGTTCCATTGCAACTGGTCATTCACCTTTTGCTTATGTTCTCTATATGCTGGGCACAAACAGACCTGCCCATTTTATGACCAGAATACGCAGCTGGATCCCCTGCAGTTCCAAGTAGATTTGTGTCTAGCGCACGCACCGGGCTTTGGTCTGTTACCCTTGATTTCTCTTTGATAAATCAGATAGTCATCTGCCTTTCAGCCAGAGGATGTAGAATCGCAAAAGGTGGTACAACACAAACAGCAGCTATAGACATAGGCCAACATTCTTTATATTGGAAATGTTAAAAATAAATGCAAAAAAAGGTGCACTTTGATTTAGGTTCTTTTTTAATCATTACGTTAGACATAATGGGCATTTACACTTTCTCACAGATTTTCTGGTTTACCCCATGGACGTTCCTTTTTTTTCTCTGAAGAAATGTGAAAACATTGTCCGGTTGTGAAACATTTTCTGAAGATTGGACTGCCTCTCAAGAAGGTTATATGCACTTTACATTTTTAGAAGCTGACAGCCAGTGCAGATGACCGAAGAAACGACTAGCATGCTCTGAAAGTGGAAAACTGTTCGAAAAGAGACATTAGTGCTCAAAATAGGCTGATCCCATAGTCGAGACGCCAAGACGCAAAGGAGTAAAACCAGGTTATGGGGTTGCACGAAGAAGGAAGTGGACAGAATAATATATTAGAGTATAGTGCCCTCTTGACGAAGGCTCACAAAGCAATCCTAATTCAATTGTGTCAAGATGCACTCAATATTTCTAGTACATATAGTTAATTAATGTATGGTGCTGAAAGAGAGGCATCTAGCCACACCTTCTAAACTATTGAAAAATTAAACTACAACTCCTTTCACGAGGATTTGTTCTCCCACACTCCACAACGAGCTTAAATGTTCTTCCAATATAATTTTGTGAAATAGTATTTAAAAATAATTATTATAAATTCCCCATTTCTTTCTTCATTCATACATAGGTTTACCCCAAATGCTTAATCAATGATAAGGTCCACAAAGTCATGTCTATTTTACAGCAATTGCTATTGAAGTCTTATATTTTACATCATATCACAAAATTCCCAAAATTTCCAAAACCAAGATATGATCAAATTAATACATGCTTTAAAAGATGATGGCATTTAGTAGATGTCAACTTCACATTAATGTCTGTGTTCATTTGCATTTTCACCAATTTAATCGATACTGCAATCATAGTCCAACGCATTTCAAATAACATTGTAGTCTTCATCAGGGAAATTGTCCAATGAAATTTCCAAAAAATTAATGAAATATGTTTTATCAATTATCTTGTCCTACTTGTATCTAATATAGAGCCTTAATTAGATCCCATGGTCCTGTATAGATAGAAAAAGATGTCCTTAAGTATACCTATTTCTCATAAGGATAGTTAATGTAACTGGCCAATGGGTGTAGGTCCTAGGCTATCATCTTCATGTGATCTGTGCCAGAGTAGCAGACTGTTGACATAATAAAGAGACCCACCTGGTGCACTTTTAAAACTTGCTGTTAATTTGTATTTTGACCACCTTCAGCCGCCCACACTCTCACTTCCCAGCAGGATCAGAGAGCCACGTGCCCTAGTCGAGAGTAACTGAAATCCCCTGTGCCCAGAGTCCACTCCATTCAACCAATTGAAAGCAGCAGCTGCACGGCAAGAGAGATCCTAGAAACTATTGAATGATCATGTTACTCACTCCTCACCATACGTCATGAATTCAACAGGGCAGCTGGATAAGGGGGTTACATGTTTGTCATGTCTGCCACGTCCTGGCTTACCCTCGTACCGGACATACCACTCATCAAACAGCCAAGGGACAATGCCAAAAAAATACACTAGTTATCACTGCACTTCTAGTATGTATTCAAGAACTAGTGTAATTTGTAATGGACATTACTTACAGAGTAGGCAATAACAGAGTGAAGGCAGTACTAGTCAAAGGTACCATTGCATAAGAGCATTGTTCAAGTTAGGTATATTTGCTGACGAAGGGTAAGAATAGAAACATGACCTAGGGCACAGACTGGATGACATCATATTGATTAGCATTGAGAGCCTGAGTCCAGAATTAACAAATTACATAGAGTGGTCATGAGGGCAGAATGCAGTAAAGGTGGCTCAGCCAGTTCGTTTGGATAGGAGGGTGGAAGGTGTTGGGGGATGCCCTTACCATCTCTAGCAGATGGAGTTTAAGCCACGTTTTGAAGAATTCCACTCAAGAGATGGATGTGATGGCAGAGGACAGCATTCCAGTGGAGTGGGGCAAGGGGAGAATAGGAGTGAAAGCAGGGAGTAGGCACTTGGACTGATAGGTTAAAGTGATGAAAAGTGATAAGCAGAGAGTTAAAGCGGGAGAGTACACAGATTTAGTCAGTGAAGTAATGGGAGGGACAAAACCATGGATGGATTTTAAGACGCGCAGCCGGAAACTTAAGAGCAATTTTACATGGAGAGCCATTCAGCAAGCTGACAGTAGTTGGAGGTGGATCTAGGAAGATTGTAAAAGGAGAGTGTCACAAAGTTGAGGAATTTGTTGAGTGGAGAATAAGAGTAGAGGGGTAGACCAAAAAGAAGGCTTGCACAAAGTCCAGTTTGCTGAGACAAGAGTACAGTTGAACGGTTTAGTTGAGCGTTACATCACATGTGGATGGATTTTAAAAAAATGTAGGGAGTTGAAATCCGACTGTGGTGGCAGGGGCATAGTAAGCTGAAAGTGTTTAAAGTTGCTGTTAAACAGTACCCCACAGTTGTGATCCATGGGTGGGAAGGTCAGACAGAGGCGTGTGTTGGGTTGGCATTGGAGACAGGGAGAAAGAAGACTCATCTTTGAGGAGTTGTGCATAAGGCAGTGCAGAGACATCCAGTGGCAGATGGCAGGCATTCAGTCGGTTCGGCATTCAGTGATTGCAGGGGTGAAGGAGGGGGAAGGAGAAAAAGATCAGAGCACTGAGAGCAAACTGGTGACTGTTAAAGCCAAAGTAGCCAATGGGTTTGCTGAACGAGGAGAGGCATAGGGTGAAGTGGGCCTACGAGGACTGATCCCTGAGAAACATTCATGGGCAACAGAGTCTGGGAGGAGGTGCTGGAGTCCCCAGGAGACAGAAGAGGCAGTCAGAGACCTAGGGGGACACCTAGGCTAGTAGTGTTCTTGAATCCAAGAAGGAAAGGATTCTGAGGGCAGAGGAAGGGATGATGAACTGCATCAAAAGGTAGCAGAAAGGTCTACAATGATGAGATCTGAGGAGAGGTTACAGTGGTGAAAAGTGGTAAGAATTGTTGGAGGGGGTTACAGCAGTCTCATTGCAGTGTTTGTACTGGAATCCAGATTAGAGGGTGCCAGCAAGTGAGTGCACCTTGAGATAGTGGACTATGTGGTTGAAGACTATGCTCTCAAGAATTTTAGAGCATGAGGGAAGGAGCCAGAGGTCTTTACAAGGAAGTGATGTTGGGTCAGCCCTGGATCTCTTTAGGAGAGGTATGACTGTTTTGTAATGAAAAGGGAGAGGGAAAGGGGATGAATAAGGTGGACAAATGGCAGGTCTAGGCTCCTTAATGTGCGGTGCAAAGTGAATAATTGGAGCGCAGGATGGGTTGGCAGAGGGAAGAGTGGGTAGAGGTTCTTTGGGGATGCAGGGGAGAAATGGTATAGAGAAGAGAATGTGAAGGGAAGGGGTGGGAGAGGTGAAAGGGTGGACAGGCTTTTTTTGATTTAATGGGGACGTAGGAGGCAAAGTCATTGATGGAGAGGGTGAGGAGTAAACATAGTTGTTCTTGGGGATGGTAGAGAGCATGGATTGGAGGATCCTTGATCGTTTGTGAGAGGAAACAAGGATTAGTGTAGTAGGATGATTGTACTGTTTCTATAGCTGTAGTCATGGTCAGTAGGGTCCTTTTAACCAAAGAAGAGGGTGTGGTGAAAAAAATGGATCAGCTGTGTAGACCATGATGGATGGTTGCCCTCAGCAGCTGAATGAATGGGGAGATCCAAGATTAAGGACGTGGGAGGTGGTAAAGGAACAGTCTGTATAGTGTTTATTGAATGGAAAGACGAGTTGAATTAAAAAAGGCGAGATCAATGGAGTGAGCAAGTGGAGGAGATAGAGCTTAGATTTTGACTTGGTCAAAGCAGGCGACCAAGGAGTAAAGCCTACATTTATGTATAGCGATAGTTGAGGGAGCGAGTGGGTGAGTTGGGAGGAATGGAGATGGTGAATTGAATAAGAGTTCTTAGAGGAGGGAGGAGTCAATTGTGCAAGATAAGATTGGGATATTGAGAGAGTTGCCTTGGGTGTGGGTTGGAAGGTTACGTAGGTTAACTAGTGAGTTGCTAGAGGGAACGGAGTCAAGTTGAGATGTTGGCCCTCAATATATTGGAGAGGTTGAGGTTGCTCATTATAACAGAAGGCACATCAGCAAGGAGTGTTTCACATAAGCTGTCAAGAATAGAGAAGAAGTGGTTGAGGGTGCCCGTGGGTAATAGGAGGACAGCAAGAGCGGTGGGAGCAAGGAGTTGATGTTTTTGGAGAGACTAGGGGAGTTAAAGAAAGGAGGGGGAGAGTTGATGTGAATGGCTGCAGGGTGGTAGTGTGGAGGGGGAAAATCAGGTGTCAGTGATAGCCATCCCCAAGAGTTTGGGATGATGGGAATCAAAATGATTAGTGAGACATTTGTTTTTTTGGAAAGAGATTGGGCCTTCCAGAGATCCAGTTCGAGGTCAGCAAGGAGGTAGATGTGCAGGAGGTACCAGCTGAAGTAGATGGAGGAAGGTGGCTAGGGTAGAGGAGGCCGAAGTGGGTGGGATGTGGGAGAGGGGAAATAGACAAAGTAGCAAATAGGATGAGAGTGAAGGATGAGGAAAATGTGAGTGGGGAGCAGGAGTAGAGGGATGGAGTGGGCGGAGAAAGATGGGGCAAGAGCAATAAATAGATGGAGTAGGACTTGCACATGCATGGTAGGCATGGAGTGATGAAGGATGTAGCAGCGGGGTCACAGGGTCTTAGTAAAAAATGTATGCTGTTGTGCCCATGTTATTACTCTAAAACTTCTTTCTGACACATAATATGAATACCAATAAAGCCACCCACAAAAATGAAACATCTCTTCCAGCACACAAAAATTAAACATCAGAATGCTACAAGTCTCCAATTAATTTTATATCGGAGTCCCTACAAATGCATCCTAACACCACAGGCTCACAAGCATTCCATCTGTACACAAAGACCGTAGGTGCGGTTACCAACCACCTAGAAACAGACCTGCACACAGCACCAGAGTACTTCAGGACTGCATGCATCAACACAACAGCATATCTATCGTGCACGTTAGTTCTGTCCATACTAACAAAACTCAGAACCCTTCTTTTTTTCAGAGCCTATATCGCCAAGAGACCGTGCAAATGGCATCAGAGCACGGTATACATGCCAAAAACGTAACCCAGGTTAATCCTAGGTCACAGAAGCTCTAGCACTGAACAGACCTTTGAAAAAAAACTTGACGAAGAGTTGCACTAATGCCATGGGACAACTTCTAGTCAAGATACAACAAAAACATACTTACCATGTATACATATTTCCTCACCCTGGTGTGGAAAACATAAATGTTTAGGTACTTAAAGATATACGGATAAATAGGAGATGTGGATAAATCTACACATGTGGCCATTATGTTTGGGTAGGCAGATGATTCCATGTACATTTAGGGCTGAAGATTTTTGAATTAAAAAAAAAGAAAATAGAAGAAGAGGATACTAGTGGAAGAACATGAATTTCAAATTGACAATTTTTGGAGGTAAAAATCAATAAAACTCACAGAACAATCCAAGAAACAACCCATATAAAATGGAGCCACCAAGTGAGCCAACCTCACCATACAACCAAAAAAGTCAAATAAGCAATACAATTCTCAGTCAACGAGGAATCCAAACGTTTGAATAGCACACGTTCTCAGTTGTAGCCAAACGGTGCCTTTAAGACAGGAGCGACATTGCACTAAATCTTACAGACAACAAACGCCTTCTGGGGTACTAACCAGAGGTGCGAAGTGCAAGAGTAGAAGGTGCAAGTGCCAAGGGCAAAAAACAATTGGCCCAAAGTTTTAAAATAAAGTGCAGGCTGAAGGTACCACCATCTTCCATTGAAATGTAACAAGGATGTGTGAAACTAGTTTGAAATACCAATCAAAGCACATACATCAATTCATGTGTACATGAATTAATTTGTACTGGGGAAGTTATGAACGTCCCTTCTAGTCGATGTATAATAAACATTAAAATTACATAAAACCACAATGGCTGCATTGTTGGTCACGTATTTCCGGTAGAGGTGGGAGAGCCTGGCGAGGCCCGGGTTCCAACAGGGGCTCCAGCCCGACCCTCCTTTCGGGCCGCTATACCCGGATGCCACTGGCCTGCCACGGGCCCCACCATGGCTGCCCAGTGAACAGGGCAACAAAGAAAATAGAAATGCCTTTCTTTTCATATTTGACCATTTCTTTTTTACAGTGGACTATTCTTTCCATTTTGCCTGCACGGCAAAAAGGAAAACAAATGCCAATTACATTTCACCATTTCTTTTCATTTTGCCTTCGCAGCGTGTGCAAAATGGAATGAAATACCCATTTTTTTCATATGTGACCATTTTTTTCCATTTTGGAAAGACAGACGTCATATGAAAACAAATAAACGTGGCCCTGATGGTGGCTCACCGAGGCTGCGCTACATTTTTTCCTTTTTCTGGGGGAGCCAGGGATTTCATTGGATCGTCACATGGTGGTCCCCTAGAGCCAGGCCTGAACCCTGGGCTCAGCCCTGGCTCGCCCCTGGTTTGGCCCTACCCATGAAATCCATGGCTCCCCCAGCTCTAATTTCCAGCAACATAGCATACAGAAACTTTGAAGTTTACCAAAATCGAGGGTGTTTTTCATCATGTATTTTTATCGCCACTTTGTCAAACAGCTTTAGGAATCAGAAGATTTGTTAGGCAAGATTGTATGCAGTACCCTTTGGGTGCACTACAACTACCCTGACCTCCTGGCAATAGAAACCCACGCTTTGGTACAAGTCTGCACTACACAGGTTGGTAGCGTGTGGAGCAGCCAAGCTCATCTCAAGAGGGGTCAATGTGAACTGTAGGGGAGTTACACTGAGATTCACAGTGACACGTATTCAAATAAACTCTTACACACAAGGTTTCTTGATAAAACAATTATTAATGCATTTATCAGTCAGTTAGAGTAAGCCTTCTTTAGAAGGGAGCAATATAAAACACCTCACAAATAGATTTCAAAGCACACACTCTTAAGTTTCTAAATCAGCAAGTACCCTTTTGGGATGGCCCACATACACAACCTACACCCTCCGGTGACTTCAATAGCTAGGGTGCTGGGGACATTAATGTATCACTGTTGCATTTAGAAGAACTTAGGAATTAGGTTAAAGGGAAAAGGTTATAAGAACATACAAGAGATCACAAATATTCTTAAAACAGGCAAATACTTTTGGATCCCCCAACAAGAGGTATTCAATGGAACAGGTAAGCCAAGGTCAATGGGCAAAAGTCTATATGAGCTGAAGCACTTCTTTGCAGGTAAGAAAAGTCATTTCACAATGTTTGTAGAAGTCTTTGAAGAAAAAGAAGAATCAATGTAGGGCCACAAGCTGTTAGATTTGTGAGAAGTAGAAGATGCAAGAAACTCTACAGCAAGAGGTGTCTCAGACTTTACAGTACCTTTGGATTGAAGAAAAAGTGCAGCAGATGACTTCTGTTCCTGTGCAGCTCTGCAGATCTCACTTTTCCTGGGCCTCATTCGTGGGGACAAGAGGGAGGACTTCTGGGGACTCCTGCACTGCAATGGGACAGTCACCACTCACAAACCAGCAAAATTCAAGCAAGTGGCACTTTGGTGTTTCAGCTCCTCGCGACTACCGCAAATAGCACCACTGTGGTTCCTGGCTGCCGAGATGGGGCTTTCCTTGCTTCTGGGGTCCCTCACTCTGTTGAGGGGGCTCAGGCACGTTCAGTCCTGCTTCCTGGGAGTCCAGAGTATCTTCCTGGAGCTCTTGGCCAGCTTAAAAGCAATGCACATGAACTGGTGTTACTCTCCCTGGCTATTCGGTTTCCAGCAGCAACTCTGTGGGATTTCAACCAGCTCGAGGGGATGTCCAAGTGGTTTACTTTGGAGTTGATTGGTCCCACCAACTCACTGGGAGAAGTCATCCTGGCAGGAGCTTCTCTGTTGATACTAAAGTGGAGTTTCAGCACAGCAGCAGGGCTTCACCGGGCAAACCAACGGTCCATGAGTTGCAACAGGTGCCTTCTTCAAGTTCTCTTTCGATTTCTTCATCCAGTGGTCGACTGCCTCCCAAGCCAAAAAGCCTTGCCTTTTATGCAGCTTGCTCCCAATCATTCCAGCCTAGCTGTCAGTCACCCAGCAGGGTGGCTGTCCTTGCCGGACAGCCAGCTGGCCAATCACCGAAGAGTGCATTTGGGTCTCCTAGGAGACTAAGCACAGGGAGTTTGGGCACCTCCCTCACTTCCTGCCCCCGCCAGACACCCTGGAGCCACCAAAGACAAGACGAACAAAGGGACCAAACCTGGTTTGTAATGCAGAGTAAATCTCAAGAAGGACCTTTTCACAAAGAAATGGCAAAAAAAAGAAGACCGGGAACATTTTGACAAAAATGGCACCCATGGGTGTTTTACCGTGGCTGCAAACACAGGCCGTGGTAAAATCCCATAATGGTAGTAAAAAGTAAACCACTGCCACCATCCATTCCCAGAGAAAGGGTAACAAAAATGTTACATGAGAAGCTAGACAAAGGGGATACTAGGTAACCCCTCCAGCACCCTATTGTAAGATATTGTGTGCTGGGTCTAGAAAGTTGCAAATGTAAGTAAAGTCAATTTCACTTTACTGCTCTGGGAAACTGTAGTTTATCCCAGAGAAGGTATTTGAACCTTGGGGAAATCTGAAAGACTTCCCTGTGTCACTGCACTGAAGGTGCTGTGTGACACAAGGTAAAAGACGATGCCTATGTAGAAAACACAACCAAAAAAAAAAAAAAATAAAAAAAAAAATAACAGTACTAAATCACATTAAAATACTTGAGAGATTGGGAAAAAGGATCTCACTCTCTCCATCCAGGTTAAAAAAAAAAAATCAAGCCCTCAAAATCCAGCAAAGTTGCTCGAGGTCTCTAAGGCAGAGGGAATTGGCACATTTCTGAGAATTCTCCCTAACAAGATTCAATGTAGATATGTGGCAGGCATGATGGGTCAACCAGGTGCATTATTGTGGCATTTGGTTAAGTTATTTTGGAGAGAATAGAGACTTTGCTTTAAATGGGCTGCTCTTAGACAGCACTCAGGGCCAGCACTTCTAATTTTTCTCAAAATGGAGTACAGGACTTCTCCAAGTTGAAGGAGAGTACTGGTACTCAAGTAAGTAAATGGGAAGGGAAAAATGAAAACGGCAGCATAGCTCCTGCAGCCTCTGCTGTGGGAAACTGCACCCGGAGCTCCGATGCCCTTCACCCCCACGAGACAAGCAAGCTTGGATGTGGTCCTTAACAGCATCATCATTATTCTTCATCAACATCAGTCTGGTTTTAGATCCGCCCATGGTACTGAAACTGCCATGTTAGATTTGCAGACAGAAATGTACACATAGTGGACGATGGAAAAGCCGGTTTGTTAATGCTTTTGGATCTCTCGGCGCGGTCGACCCTGTCGACCATGCCAAACTGCCAAAATGCATTCAGGAAAGTGGGAACTGTTCCTCTAATTCCGTTAAATGGTTTCAAGCATTCCTAAGCGACAGGAAATTGAAAATTACTTGGTAAAATACATCTTCTGAATCAGAAAAGATCACTTGTGGTGTCCAACAGGGAGCCTGTTTGTTGCCCGCTCTTTTTAATGTATTTTGTAGATCATTATGCAACCTACTTGAGTCCCTGGAATTGTACTTCACAAACTATGCGGACCATACTCAGCTATTATTTAGACTAAGGGGAGACCATGATAAGGACACAAAATTGATTACGTCTACCTATCGAAAAATTCACACTTGGATGATGCACAAGAGCCTTTGTCTAAATGGCCAAAAGACAGAACTCCTGATCTTCGGCTCTTATAAAGCAAGAAGTAAACAGGGGTAGCCTATGAAAAGTGGTGCATTGACCAACATGTGATCCACACTGTAAACAGCATCAAAACATTCGGGGTTACTATTGAGGCAACTCTTAGAGCTGATGCCCAGGTTGCCAATGTGACAAGAAACATTCATTACCACAGGCTTATTCGCTGAATAAAACCGTTCGTCTCAACAGCTAATTGCACCACATTGGTAAGAGCACTAGTCTTATCAAGATTAGACTATTGTAACAAGCTACTGGGTGGAGCAAGTAAACACTGCATCAAGAGATTACAGATCTTGCAAAATGATGCAGTACGGATGGGTAGGGGTGTAGCTAAACCCGAGCACATCTCACAACACAGGAGAGCTCTATACTGGCTTCCTGTCGAAGCCGGAATGGAGTACAAAATGAATGTTCTGACCCATAAATGTTTGTTTGGTGATGCACCTAGCTACCTCAAAATATACGTATTTCTGTACAAGCCCCAGTCAGAAATACTAGGTCTAAAAACACTATGCGATTGCAACGACCAAGAGCATGTCGCGTGAAGAGAAAAGAAAGTTCTTACCCATTCAAAGCTGCAATAGCTTGGAATAAGTTGCCTACAGATCTACGATGTGAGAAATTTACTGGCCTTTAAATAAACTATGAAAACCAATCTTTTCTGCTAATTTAGTACATCATGGCTCCTTATGGGACCTTATTGCTGCATTATTCAAGCTTTGTTTCGCCACGCCTTGATGCCTGTGGGCTTTGGCACATTACAAACGTATAAATAAATTAGGCTGCCAGGCCACCTGCACAAGTTAAAACAAAGGCTGCATCAGCCAAGGCATTCCAGGACGGACTCACTCATGCCATCAAATAGGATTCCCCCTGCCATGCCCCTCTGGCCTTCTCACCTCCGATTTCTTTAGGGCACTTCTAACCATCAGATAATCCGTATTCTGAAAGCTGGAAATAGAACAGATGCAAACTTAGATTTAGTCAGTAGCATACAGACCACGTGGCTAAGGGGGCAGCTTACCCCTGCACAGGTCTCCTGAATGCAGAAAATGGAAACATTTCTGAGAGGTTCAGGACTTTTATTTTGTTTACAGCTGCTTCCTCAACCAGTGGCTGTCATAAAGCATGCACTCATTCAACAGGCATCCTGGCGGCAAACTTTTCAGACTGTCTTTCTTTCTTTCTAGGTACGTCCAGCAAATTGTTCAATGGAACTACTCACCATGGGCTCTGCAGGGGAACAGTGCCAGGGCAGGTGTGAACACAATCTCTTTGGATGCCACATCACATATAATAACAGCAAATATGTGATTTAAAAACACAACACGCAATAACCATCTTAACACTGACAACCGCCACCTCTTTCCGCAGGGCAGCGCATGGTGGTGAGGGCCTACCCCCACCCCACTGTGTGCTTCTCTAGGGGGCGGGGTGATACCAGGAGGCAGACCCTTTGTCACTGGCCTAAACTGCCCCCTGATCGGCCCCCTCCCTCCCCATTGCCCACTCCCGCACCGGGACCCCCTGTGGGTGTTCACCAATTATGATGGGGGCATCCTACAACCTCCCCCACACACTATCCCAGCTCCGGAGTCTCCCGGAAGGGGATCTCGGTGTCCACATGGTCCTCCCCCACCTGCAACCACCACCTCCCAAACTCCAAAATTCAAGGTGGGTGGGATGGAAGAGGCACAACGATGCCGGTGGGCAAGTCGGCAAGGGTCCGGATGGCGTGAGCACATGGGGCAAAATCCCCAGGGTGAGGCCGAGAGCTGTGTCCCTTTGCCTCCTCTTTATAGGGGCCTCTCATACCACTGCACCCCCCCTGCACCCACCTGCCGGTCCAGATCCCATTAAGCCGGCCTGACCTCCTATTGGAGAACTAGTTTCATCAGGGGTCCTCGGGAGGCCACCATCTCACTCTGTCTCACCCAACCCAGCAAAGGTAGGTCCTTTGCCTTAGTGGGCTCTGCAGGGGTCAATGCTGGGGCAGGAGTGAACACACTTGACACAATCTCTTTTGACGCCACTCGGCCAAATTCCTATTAAACACATCACATATAATAACACCAAAAATGCTACTTAAAAACACAACCTGCCATAACCATCTTACCACTGATGGTGACCACGACCCCCACACCCAGGGTGGTGCATAGCGATGAAGCCCTATCCCCTGCCCACCATGCCCTCTCTGGGGGGGGGGGGGGCAATACCAGGACGAAGACCTTTTGCACCGACCCAAACTGCTCCCTGATCCAACCCCCCCCTCAACTCCTCCACCGCCAGGACCCTCCAGTGGCTGTTCACCAATTATGATGGAGTCCTTCGTCCTCCCCCTCACACTATTCCAGCTCCAGAGTCCCCAGGAAGGGGATCTCAGTGTTCACCTAAACCTCCCCCCACCTGCCACAGGGGCACAAACCCACCGGTCCGTGCCACCTCCCAAACAAGACAATCAGCTCTCACTCAAGGAAATCAATGAGACTTACTGCCATGTAACAGTAAATAATTCCCCACAGACATATAAACACTTTGTTTCTATCAGGTTATAGTCCAGCATAACGTGCTAAGAGCCGTGACAAAGTAAACTGTTTGCATGCAAAGAAAACAACGCAGCGTTCAAAGTTGCACAGAAAGTAATTTGTTCACCCACCGAAAATCCTCAAGAACTTGCTGTATAACCCAGCAGCCCGCTAAACCCCCGCAACCCCCGTATCCACACACAGCTACAGGATGGGACACAAGACGGTATCAGCAACTATACAATCCCTGCTGAGCCCGCTACTCCATCCATTTTCCCTCTCTGCTCCCTGCATCATCCCCAAAACACTTAAGCGACACGATCCACACCACTGCGACCACCTCCCAACCTCCCCTTCACCCCCCCTGCACCTTACCTCACTGCCTGCTGCCTCCAAAGCCGGCTCACCAGAAACCTCTGTAGTTTGCTTATTCGGATCACCGACACAGGAACAGCAGCATCAAGGCGGGCAGGCAACGGGCTTCAGGAAGTCCAGAAGGCACAATGATGCCGACGGTCGAGTCGGCGTGGGTCCGGATGGTGGGAGCATAGAGGCACTAAATCCTGGAGGGCGAAGCAGATAATCGTGCCCCTTTGCCTCCCCTTTATGGGGGCCTTTCATGCCACAGAACCCCCCCCCCACCCAACACCCTGCTGGATAGGAGCCTGCGAAGCAGGATTCGCCCCTACTGGGGAAACAGTTTCATCAGGCATCCTCTGGGCGCCACCAACTCACTCCAGCCCCCAGCCGCCCACCAACCTGCCCAACCCGGCAGTCCCTCAAAGGCTGGTCCTGTGCCTTTGTGAGAGCAGCATGAAGCAGGACAGAATGCACCTTACAGTCTGCCTCTCAACTACTTTTGGCAAACTTGTTTTGTTAGCAGAGCCTTTCTTAGCTTTGATTGTTTAATCAATTGTCACAGTGATGGGACATTCCCAAATGAAAATACTCTGCCACACTCCTCAAGTTACCTCCCAAATAGTCTGATACCAAGACAATTAAAGTGAGCAACACAATAAAGCCCCTTTCCAACATTCAAGTATACCCATGAAGTCTACCAGTTTAACATTAAAGAATAAGCATCTGCTTTGTGGAAAATCAAGTGTTCATAACATCATGCTTATGAGCAACCTTCAAGTTGTGAGAACAATTCTATATGCCCGATTTACCTTACTACACAACTTCTTCTAGTGTGCGTTTTAAAAGTACAGTGTTGTAAACAAGAGGAGGTTTTTTGCTTTCTAGGACTCGTAGTTTTCCAGTCAGTATGTGGAAATGAATCCAAAAATATAGTGTCCTGGCTTAACATGGTTCTATTAGGACTGACATATTGCCAGGTTACTTTACTATGTAATGTGTGCATTTTGCAAGTAATATCTCTAAGGATTATTGTACTCCTTGAAAGTCAAAGGTTCCACGTTTGTACCAAGTAAAGCTAAAAAAAAAAAAAAGAACGTGTAAGTTCTTAAATTGCAAAGTGGGTTAAAATCTCTGCTTCACTGCTTGACCAAAGCGTGTGTTACTGGGCAAATAGTTTCTCACTGTAGATCAACTGCAATGTAAATCCTCAAGAGCGACAGCCCTCAAGAGTGGCAGAATCCACACACTAAAAAAAAAAAAAAATGCACGTAGCCCATCCCACACAATGTGAAGCATTGGTCTACCCCTACACCCACAGAAATGACAATATAGTTACGCACTTGGCAGTAGACATGGCAAGCAATGCAGGCGTAGACTTTTCCTCAACAACAACAACCTCATCTCCTCTAAAGTTTTACAGATGGTTTTATTTGACGTGCAAATGTTGTGTACATGATGCATACTTGTCAATTGATGACTACAAGCACATGGATTTATCATAAAAGGCTCTTATGGGGAGGGTGTAACTCTTGAACTTATAAGACA
The DNA here is from genome assembly GCF_040938575.1 of Ambystoma mexicanum. Classification (NCBI taxonomy): domain Eukaryota; kingdom Metazoa; phylum Chordata; class Amphibia; order Caudata; family Ambystomatidae; genus Ambystoma; species Ambystoma mexicanum. The sequence goes on along the minus strand of NC_090934.1, from coordinate 691,774,702 downwards.
GTTGTTGAAAATCTCAAGTTTCACAATGTCAGTTGTGAAATAATTAACCATTCCTGGCTTTAAGGCTCAAACCAAAGGGAAATAAATTCTGTTTAAAACATTTTTTTTCACATGTACGTTTGCATGCACGTGTGTGTGTACGTGTGTGTGGCAAGGTGCAGTTGGAGGCACTGAATGAGGCACTGGGATGCATAAATGGGGTAGCAAGGTCATTTCTTGAGACAGACTACAGGATTTTATTTTGGCACCAGCTGCATAAAAAGGTAGGCAGTGCTGGCATATACTGTTCATACAGGTTTTTTTTGGGGGGGGGCTAGCAGCATGGACATGTGATTACAGAGGCAATGTTCGCATGTATTGTTTAGAGCAGTTTCCTTGCTTTCTTTGCACAGAAAAGCCATGAACGTAGGACAGCCCCCATAATCTGGTTTGGGGAGAACCTGCTTGAAAGTGGGGCAATGCTGGCAGAGGGGCCTCCTGGTTATGCGTTGGGGACAGTCAGCATCTACACCTGGTACAAAACGCTCCTGTGCACTGATGGTGAAGTGGCATCTATTGGAGGGTTTCATGCGTTGTCCTGCAGAACCTGTGTGTTTGAAGTATCGACATGCTCACACCTTGTCTCACACTGCCTCCAGTATGTCGCATGCCATCACTTCGAACAGTAGCTCTGCCCAGCTCCACTACATCATGTTTCACTACATCCAGGTCTGGCCGGTAAATGGGCTTGCTGATCACCCCACTCCCCCAGAACAGAGCAGCAGCAGGCACCAGATCCCCGTCTGTACCAGACACATGAGGCACACCTCCGCTCACGTCCTGACCTGAAGCCACTCGAGTCAAGGGGTGCAAGTTCAGCGAGACAGTGTTTTGGTATCCATCATGAACCAATTCTGGTTCTACCAATATACTGCGAAGATGGACTTGTCAAATCCATCCTCTCCAAACAGGAGTAGGCCTACCCATGGGCCACAGACTGGCCCGCCAGTGAACATGGGATGAGCCTATGTGCACTCTGCTTTCTGGATCCGGTGTTCACGGCGTGAACCGGGGTGTGGAGATTTGGAACGGAAAGAGAGTAAGGGGCATTGAGTGGGTTTAGAGGGACTGTGGAAGTCAGGGGGCATCAGGTGGGCTGGGTCTCAGACATAATGGGGGGATGCAGCCCCCCCCCCAGAAAAGAGTACAGATTAAATGGAGGTGAGTGGGAGTAGGAGGGGCCAGGAGGTAGGAGTATGGGATTCAATGTAATGTGATCCAATGCCGTAGAGAGGTGGGGGGGGGGGTTCAGTGGTTGGGGGAAAAAACAACTATTTGTGATGTCCAGATTGTATTCGATCAAATCAGAGATTCCCCCAGTCGTGTCATTCTGGATCGCTGGTCTGCAATTTGCAATGTTTGCATGTCTGGTGCTGTGCAACCAGGTTATTTGCAATGAGTTGCCACTTTGTGGCTAACAAATATTTGTGATAATAGAAAGGGGTGGAGAGGTGGGGCAAGAAGTGTTCAGGCAGGTAAATTAAAAAAGCACACAGAGCAAGTCACGAAGAGCGAAACATGAAGAGTGAGAAATAGTAAGTGGCACACATAGAAATTTAGTAAAATGGAGAACTATATAGAGGAACGCTGAGATTGATGTGATGGGTAGGCCTGGCAGGGCCCAAGAGCAATTACCAGACCCTGCTGGGGCAGACCCCTGCCCACTTAAACCTAGACAGATGCGTACCTCCACATCTTTTTTTTCCATTTCAAGCACCGATTAAAAATAATTACATTTGTTTGGCAAGAGAGAGGGCAAGATGAGCATTGCTGTTGTACCTAGCTCACACGCTACAAACCAACTAGAAACCTTAGATCTGGTTCTGCACTCCTCATGATCCCCCCTTACAACCGCACCAGAATGGGGATTAGCTGCCTTGTCCGTCCATGCCCCCACCATCTGGCACTCCCTCCCACTACATATCCACTGCAATGAAGACTATCTCACCTTCAGAAAGCCCTCAAAACCTGGCTATCCCCTATGGCATATGATAGAAAGACTGTCTCACTGTGCTGGCTTGAAAGTATTTATTGAACACATATAAATGGCTGGGGTAACATAGCCCATCTAAATAATTGGAGTAACTCGGCCAACATGTGTGAAGACCCTTTGGGTCTTTCTCTAGGCTGTACATATTACAGCATTAGGACGTATTTATACATCAAATATACAAAATAAAATAATTGATTTACAAAATAAAAGAAATGAATCCAGCAAAACAAAACAAGAAAATGAATGGAAAAAACAAAAATAGGACAATCAAAAAATCCCCATGGATGCACATAAAGAAAAATGAAGGGAGACAAAATAAAATTTAAAAAAACAAATAACAAAAAAAACAACACATAAGAACACATTGGAATAAATGTTCATGCACTGGGTTCATGCACTGGGATTTGCAAAAGCGAGAGAGGTGACAAAAACTTTGGTTTCGTACATTTAGCTTATCTACAAAATTTACGGCTATGGTTTAAGGAAGTTGCCAGAGCCAGTGTCCAACTGGCGCGAACGTGGGAAGTTCCACACAAGCCACAGATATGTGACTCAATTGGAAAATGCCTGGGTAAGTCATTTTAATGAAACCGTGCTGAAGCACCTAAAACAATAAGGTGAAAATGTATGCAGTGCCACACAAACTGAAAAGATTGCCTAAGACTAGAAAAGCCAATCATGACCCTATTGAGAAACAACATGCTACCACGCATCTGAAAAGTGCAATTTTCCACCACCGGTAGTGTACGTGATTTCAATCCGGCACACACCCAAGTCAATGCCTAGCGTGTAATGCACAACTGAAATCCTTATTTATTTTTGTCTAAACGCTTTTTATTCTGAATGATGTACCACTCATATCACGCCCCTCTCCTGGACCCCCCCAGCCCCCCCCCCCGGTCACACTGAACCAGGAATCAGATTGGTTTGCAAAGTCCCAGAGACCTGCTTTTAAACAGTTTTCCCCCATTCATTCCAGCCTGGCTGTCACTCAAACAGCAAGAAGGCTGTCTTTGCCAGACAGCCAGCCAATCACGCCAGAGTGCATTCAGGTCTCCTAGGAGACTAAGCACAGGGAGTTTTGGGCAGCTCCCTCACATCCTGTCCACCCCAGACACCCTGGCGCCAGAGGAGGGCTTCAGCACTGAAGCCCGCCAAAGGCCAATGAACAAAGTGACCAAACTTGGTTTGGTGGGCAAAGACAAACACAAGAAGGTCCTTTCCTAAAAGAAATGGCGAAAAAGATGACCGTAGTCTGTTTTTACAGATAGGTCTTGGGCGCCATATTGAAAAACGTGGCTGACCCGATTTTTAGCTACCGTTCGCTGTCTGGAAATATCATGGTAGTTTGATCTAAACTACTTGCACCAGCCATTTAAAGTAGGACAGGGTAACATTTAACTGTTACATGAGTGTTTTGACTAGGCTAGGCAACCCCTCCAGCACTCTACAGGAAGATAGTGTGGACTGGATCTGTAAATTTAAAGAGACTAGTAAAGTCAGTTTTACTTGACATGCTCTGGCAGACAGTAGTCAGTCCCAGAGAAGGTATTTAAACCTTGGGAAGTCTGAAAGACATCCCTGTGCCACTACACTGAAGGTGCTGTGTGACACACAGAAAAAGATATGCCTCTGGAGTTGTTTTGAAACTCCATAACCAAAGAACACAAAAGTAAAACACACATCAAAATACATAGAAGAGTGGGAAAAAAGGCTCACACTCTTTCCGGGTAAAAAACAAATCCTAGAAATCCAGCAAAGTTGCTGGGGGTCCCAAAAGGTAAGAGAGATTAGCACATTCTTGAGAATTCTCCCTAACACAGCCACAACAGAAACGAACACTACAATGTTACCTGTTGAGCCTCAAGACACTTTGAAACTAACAATGCAGAGATGTGTCTAAACAATGGACAGAACCTGTGTTAGAATACATTAAACACGTACATATTGTCCTGTGTCCTAGTCTCACAGTGGGCGGAGCACTGGTAATTTACATTTCAACCATCGCGTATCCGATATATATATATACATACACACACACACACACAAAACGTAAGCTGGCATTGGAGAGCCACTAGCCGCCATGATGGGATGGTAACCCAAGCATTTACTTGCATTATGTATGTATTTATTTATTGTGCATTTGTAAGGCACTTATACATGAAAGACAGAGGCGGACCTAGTAGGCCTTGTGAGCATTCAGACGGTGCAAGTGCCGAGAGAGAGAACTGATGAGGAGTGGTGGGTAAGCGCTAGGTGTATCCAAAGGGGAATTGCTAGGGAGTGAGCAGCTGTGCGTGCCTAGGTGGAGTAGTCAGCCGCTAATAAATAAATAAGTGCAGGCCTGTGGTGGCTTATGTCAGTGGGTGCCAAGGCAAAGTGCTGGGAGGGGTGGAGGCTGTAGGCGATTGGGTGTGGGCGGCCAGGACCCAGGAGGACTCACAAGGGCCCTAATCACCAATTTCAGCAACTGTGGGATTTAAGAGAGGAGGGAGGAAGTGAAAAGGCAACACCTGAACAGTAAAGATTACCGTAATCATCTAAACACACGATAATAAAGGAGCGTGATAAACTGATTGATTCCATTCTAATTTCCGCCCGAACCACTGCAATAACACAGTGAAACCTGATCTTCCTCGAGTCTGTTAAGCAGTATTGAATATATAAAATGGCAGAAGCTGGCCCGTGCAAGCCGCTGGCCGCCATGTTAAAGTAAACAATATGGAGTTTTAAAACACATAGGAGCGAACAAGCACAACGAATGTAAGTGTTGGGCCCTATGGCAACCAGAAGCTCCAGCCCTCCCCGCTCTCATTCTTCATAGCAGCATATGCCTCGGTCACAGTTTAGTTAGCATCCAGAATATAACCCGCAGCAAGGTAAAGTAGACCTCGCAGAACAGTCAGGACTTGGAAGCGGCCAGCAACAACAAATGCAAATCACAGAGTGGAGGGATGAGGACAGACTGTATACAGTATGTGACGATTCATGAGGGTAGCCTGCTTATTCCACAGGAAGATGTATTGGCATACCTAGTATATTGCACCTAGTCCAGGTATTGCTCCTAGGGGACTCATGACGTGAGCCTGGCTGTTGCACTTGGAAATTTGTGAGGATGGCCAACGAACTGCGCAATAAGACATGTTGATATTGGACTAAGAAGATATATGATGAAGGCCCGATTATTGCACCTGGAAGACTTATTAGGATGACCTGTCTATGGCACTTGGAGGACTTTGTGAGGGTGGCCGGTCTATTGCACCTGCAAGATTTAGGAGAGCAGCCTGCCTATTATACAGTCGATCTGATCACACAGCTACACCAAAGACAAAGCCCGATCTGTGCCTTAAGGCACATATTCGCACAACACATCTGCCACAGGTACGGCTCCCCAGTCCCCACCCACATGCATTAGAATGTGCAGATGACCTGTAACAAAATTCTGGACACATACCGAGTCTCTTGCACTTGTGCACTTTCCTGACCTCCTCAGCACCCATCCACATGCCTGCCCTTCATGGGTAGCTTACTGGAGCTCGGCCATCTCAACTAACTCCCTATATTGGCCAAATGCACACACGCATTCTAATCCTTTGACAATTTTCCCATTACTTGGACTTCAGTCCCCCCGAGGACGTCCCCACACAAGTGCAACGAGGACAAGTGAATGGGATAAAGGCGCTTTATAAATGACAAACTACTACTACTACTTAGAGGCTAATTTGGTGAAGGAAGACACTAGGTTATGGGGACAGATAGGACCAAAGAACAAAGTAAAGGACAGTAGGAGTGGCACTGCTAGGGACCAGTAGAGAGAACCGGCTAGTAAAGGAAAAAGATAAGGCGTGGTGAAGAGGACATTAAGAGAAGTCGTAAAGCGCAAGGCTAAGTGAAGTTGATTTTCAGGACGGTAGGCTTCTACAGATGGTTGCAGCTGCCAAGTTTATTGCATTACAGTAACTTGTAGGAATGGTTAGCTCTGGGTTTTTATGTAAAACAAATAATGCTGGGAGTTGTCTTGGTTATCTCAATTAAAGAAACTGCACTTAAGCACTATAGACCAATCATTTTATTGTTAATTGAAAACCCAGGACTGCAAAACGGTGTCAGGCTGGCATGACATCTAAACAGCACGCGTTTTATCTCCCTCTTCGCCCTGCAAAGGCGTGTGATGAAAAAAAAAGACAGGTAAGAAAATGGTGGCAAAGGAAAAGTGTGCAAGTCTGGTGCGGTGTGGAGACTTCGCCTAATGCATGCCGGTACGAAGACCCGTGTAGCTCACCCTCTTGGCGAGGACATCCTTTCACGTATTATAACATTATTTTAAAAAGCCAGGCAACTGCCTCTGGCGTTACCCTCCATGGAGACAGACTGAGGGGCATGAATGAAAGGGCAGCACTGCCGCCACCCTAGAACACCCGAGGAGCATTTAGAATAGAAAAAGTGCATAGCTGACCGCATTCTTTCTGCTCTACGAGAAGCGAATACACCTCGATGGGGAAAAACAAAGAATAATACACAGAGTCAAGAAACAGAAGCGTGTTTTCGTAAAGGTTTTCAATGGCGATATAGACCTGTGCCCACTTTCTTATGAATGGAAAGCACGCTCATGCACCCCAACAGAAATGATACTGGAATACTCCAAAACATCTCCCGATTCAAACCCTGCAGTACACGTAGTCAGCATCTTTTTCGATCATCTTAAACATTCTCTGGTGCGATGAAACGCGTACCCCGCCACACCCAATTCTGATACTATACGCGATCGGGACGCAGGGCTCCGACTGTGGCTGCCTCCAGGGGGCCAAAAGCCCACGCCTACAGCGTCTGCATCGCCCCTCTCGCTGGCTCTGCTCTCTGCCACGTTATCACCACACTCAAGGGAGACTCCACCCTGGCCCACCTTAGAGCGCAACTTCTCTCTGCCTGGATTTGCACTGTCACCTTAATAAAAACGTCAATGTTTGCTACTAGTTCAGGGCCATGGCCAAGCCCATATTCAAAAGGATCAGAGGACGGCACTGCCACATAGCTGTGGTATACCATATCCTACAGATAAACACATTTTGAACAGCTTAATCACATAACTACAAAACAATACATCGTTTAGCTCAGAATATAACCAACTGCGATTGCAACGTGGGCATTCAATCATTACCACACGAGGGTCGCCAGGTGACTCCCTCCCATCAGGGCAACGCATTTATTCCTAGGCATTACTGCTGCACCCCAGCGACATCAAGTGCTTAAGTCCAATGTGTTAAGTTAAAATCAAATAAGACTAAGGCCCCGGAATTAAATGAAACGTGACATGACATCATCCGATCGCCAAGCAAAGGAAGGATGTCTCCCACCACTGAAATGCACTGGATGAGGACAATGAAAGTGTATGTAACTTGGTCCTTTTGCGGTACCAGTGCGGGGCGTCTCTTTCAGACGTACAGGTGGCGTGTATCCTTACCCTAGTTTATCCCTGCTTTCCTCCGGGCTTAGCTGGTCGAACGTCCTGGAGTCCTCCCTGCCCAGGAAGGCTTCGTGGTCGTACTGGAAGCTCTGGTTGTCGTCGTGCAGCAGGTCACGAAGTTCCAGGTCCGGGCGGATCCTGTCCCTGCGGTGCGTGGGCTTGCTGATCACCCCGCCAGTACAGAGCAGCAGCAGGCACCAGATCCCCATTTTTACGCGAGACGAATGGGGCACACCCCCTCCTCGCGAGCTGACCAGCAACCACTCGAGCCGAAGGGAGAAAGTTCCGTGAGACAGTGTTTATAAAGCTCCCAGGGTAACAATAGCGCTGGTCTCAGCTTTGCCCCCTATGCATTGAACCTCGTTTTCGAAGCCGTTAAAATATCTTCATCCCGAATCTCAGGCATGCACAACTAGCCAGAAAGCTACTCCTATCCACGTTACACACTGTGCAGAACTTCACCAAAGTTTTGCCCTTCTCGGACTCAACCAATCCGTGGCATGTTGACAGCTAGACTCGAGGAGCGGGCTCGGCTGTTAGAAGGATTGCTATTGGTCAGCTAGGAGGGGCCAGGACGCCACGTTGCAGCCGGGTCGCACGCACCGAGGAACAGCACGAAGAACATGAGATGCTGGTGTAAAGTTTCGTACGAGGTGGCAGTCTGCTAGTTCACTGCCTGGAAATTGCAGAATAGAACCGTCAAGTGCTAGCATTGGTGCACGAGCCGCGCTGAAGCACCCTGCAGCGTGACTGTCGACGGGAGGTCTCCCATGTGATACACATTGAGCCAGTCTTGACTTTCCATCCAGTAACACTTTGCATTCGGGGACATGTAGTTTGGGGTGTTTGTCATTGCAATTACTGGCTTACAAATCCCAATGTGTATATCTTTTCATTGTAAATTGTGTTTTTCCAGGGATAGCCGGTGCCAACAGCGACATAGGCAGGATTTCATGGGAGAATGGACCTGCGCCAGAGACTTAAGGGCCTCGGTCGGCCAACCTCATCAACACAAGCTGATATGGTTATTGCATTGAAGTGTTTTCGTTTGCACGCTTTGCTGACTAGGTCGAAATATGCCCATGTATAGTCTATTGCATACATGTTACTCAAATGTTTTAAAGTACCATTCCTCCAAGTGGCCCCCTGAATATTGCTAAGAGGATTTCCCTTGTTCTGCATAGGGGCGGAAACATCCTAGTTCTATGCACATTTCCAAGCGTTAAGTATTTTCCCCACAAAACATTAATTTTTGTGTAATTTCAAAGCAATAGAATACAAGAGAAGACAAGGACCTTTGCTACGGTATAGAAGACAAATAGATCAGAGCCTAGAGCTCAAAGCAAGGAGGGGAGATATTGTCGACTACGACATAAGTAATTATTTGCCTTATCGTGCCGCATCTGCTGGCCTACAAACATCTACATTAATTGACAGATTACTTTCCTTGGTCATGTATGCCTTTTCAATGTATGGAGAACGAATTCTGTTTCTGGTTGCAACCTGTAGATCATGGCTGGAGCAGACTACAATTGTAACGCTTTCCAATCAGAGCAATAATGTGAAGGTGTTACAGTGCACATGGCTGGCACTGTATCACAACATGCATTTCTTTATCTCAATTTGTGTAGGCCTTCATTACATTCTCTCACCTGCTTAACATTGGCATACCCAATATTTATACATTGTTAATGTTTTATATAGTAACCTTATGTTTTGTAATTGATCACTTCTCCCTGCTTTCTTTGTTTTTTAACTGAAAAAAAAAACAGGGACAACAAACTATGATATATGATATGATATGAGTCATTTATAATGTGCCTGTACACAAGTGTTTCTAGGCACAACAAGATAAGGTAGGGGAGACAGAGGGAGGACAAACAAACGATCTTACTAGGCCTTGTGTCATTCAGATTGTGCAAGTGCAGGGAGGAGAGGGAGAGGAGAAGTGCAAGGGGGAGGGAAAGGGGAAGTGCAATCAGGGCAGCATTTCTCTAAGAAGTGCAGGCAGGCCAGCTCAGCTCTGGGTAAGTGCTAGGAGGCAGGGAACTGTAGGGTTACAGATACAGCCCCAAGTGTGAGGTAGGCCCAGAGGCAGTGCAGAGGCTACTGGTTGTGGAGGAGCCTGATTTCCATGAGATTCTGAGGGTAGCCAGGCAACTAGTCAGTGCAGCAGACAGGTATGTCAGCAGGGGAGAGAGAGAGAAAGCAGAAGCGAAAAGGAAGGTCTTGAGCTGCTTACAGAACGTCAGGTAGTCCAGCTGAAGTTTGTTAGGGGCCGTTCCAGAGGGAGACACCTGCAGAGGAGATAGAATTACCACCCACTCTCTGCCTGGAGAATCCTCTGACCCTCAGAGAGTTGGAGGTGGCTGAGCAAAGGGCTAGATAAGGAAGGTATAAACACAAAAGTTGTCCTGGACTGAACCAGTATATTGAATTACTCAATGAAACTTCTGCAAACTGCTATTACTGCATGTGCATAAGTAAATTTTGTGCAGAGTTTGGAAGCTGAGGTTGGAAGCAGTCTGTGGCAGTCACCGTATGGTCAAGTCTGCTCTCTATCTCTACTGTGCTTGTGGGTGGACACAATCTACAAAAACCCACCTCAGTCCGCGGAGGGGACGCAGAGTTTGGAAACTGAGGTTGGAAGCAGTCTGTGGCAGTCCGTGGAAGCACGGGGAGCGGAGGCTTCCCCTGACCTCCCGGACACCATGGAGGAGGCTGGGCGGTCCTTGCAAGCAGCCGATTGAGTCGAGAGGACTCAGTCTTGGACCTGAGGAGCCCCCTGAAAAAACCTACACGCCAACGCCGACCTGTTCCCGCATCATCTGCAATGGCAGCGACTACACAGGAACTCTCAGGTATGGGCCTGCGTGATCCTAAATGTTCGGAAAAAACTTTAAACATTGATGTCACTCTCCCTAGGGGCCCACCCCCTCTCCTAGCATCTCCCCCGCAAAACCATCGGGCAGACCCCCAGAAGGAGAAAACACATGCGCCCCCCCCGTTGGGCAAGAAACTCCCCTTTCTCCCTCCACTGTAGAGAAGCCCCGTGCGGCCAATCTACCGGACAGAGGAGAGGGGGCAGTGGGGGCTCTAAATGGTGGGTTGTTCGTGGTCGAGCCACCGCAGCATCCGCAGCCTTTGAGTCCCCGTCTGGGAGGAGAAGCATCTGGGAAGACTGTGGAAGAGGTGGCGAGGGAGGAGGGGGCGTTGAAAGTGAACCGAATCTGGAGGCCTCGGAGGGGGGAACGAAGGCGGCCGACGCCGGGGAAGTGTTCACGCTGCAGGCGAGCCTCACGGAACACAAAGCAGACGTCGGGGGGGGAGCCACGCGCACTGCTTCCGGAACTACAGCGGAGCTGCCCGCTAGTTTGAATGTAACAGGCAGCGAGGAGTCCAGGGAGGCTCTTCAGGTTGAACAACGGGCGCCAACAGAGACTGTAAATACAAACTCCCTAATAAATATTGCCATAGAGGTCTACTCTCCAAGGTCATGTCCCGACCTGAAGAGTCCGGACACTATGACAGTAACGGACAAATCGTTTTTAGAAGAAAGTATGAATATTGGGGAGAGTCCAATAAAGGAAACAATGATTGCGGAATTGAGGGATGAACTTGGTGACAGCTATCCCCAAAATCACGTTTCTTTGCCTGCATGCAACAAAAAAAAAACATGTGACTCGAAGAGTCCAAACACAATGATTGTCTTGGATGAACCTTTTCTAGAAGAAAACAAGCAACATCAGGAGACCGATAAAGAAGAACCAGTAAACACAGAAAAGGAGGTTGATTTCAGTGATAACAATCCCAAAAATATTTGTCACTCACCAGCACCTAATAAACCTCATGGGGCTGGGGTGGGGAAAACAACAAGGAAATTGCCATCAAACAACTCTCCAACGAAATCGGGTCACAAACAAAGAGGTAGCAAGCCAAAGTCACTACCAGCGATGGGAAAAACGTCCCAGAAAAACACGTTTGGTGTACAAACTAAAAGAGTGGTGAGGAAAGCCGTATCCAGACTAAAAGTGAACACGCATCACGCAAACTCAGTAGCCACATTTTTCAAAAAACCATCGATGGAAGAACATCGTCAAATGGAAGAACTGTCAGATGCCGAGTTGTTGGAGGGTGATGTTTCCCATACAAGTGACAGATCACAAGAGCTGAGGTTCTTATGGTCAGGGATGAGAACGGACTCTCCACGAGCAGTCCTAAAAACAGGAATCCGATATTTTAAAGATCCAGTACTTCAGGGGAAGCAGATTAGTAAGAGTCTGCCCCTACAAAACAACACACAATTAGAAAAAATACATGAAAACACTAGTGACATCTCCGTGGTCAGCCAGAAGCAACTGGCAAAGGGAGCACCTCCACACCAAACGTAGTCAATATACATGACAGTAACAATGAGCCTGATCTACATATACTGAAGGAGTACAGTGGGTCGATAATATACAAAAACGACCCAGTACGAGGTGAGAGACTCACAAGGGACTCATAACACGAGACCCCATCCGTTGAAAAGGCCCCGATAACTTCAATAAAAGAAAACATCCTACCTCAAGTTAGAAATAATGCAAGGGATCTGACACTGGACGTTTTTTAATCAAGAAAATACATTAGAAAAAACATTAAACACAGAAGAGGAATTTCAAGCTGAAAAATCTCTGAGGCCCAACGATTTTGGACATTGCTCTATGCCCGGTCCTCACCTGAGATCCCCCCCACAAAATAGAAGACGTCTGAATGGGGAAGTGAATAACGAGAAAAACACACCAACACGTAATAGAAGATCCTCAACCGTGATTACTGATAATGAGAAAGAACCAACAACAAAAACACCTGACATTATCGCAATAATGTCAGCAATAAACATCGTAATGAACCTCTTCTGCAAACTGCATGAGTCCATACATGACACTTTAAAGGACCAACTAACCTTGGTGCAATGCTCCACACGAAAATGATCTATGTGGAAGGTTTTATCACGGCTATGGGATCAAAGGGGGGTAGCCCTACACATCCAATAGCTTATTAAACAGAAACCTCAGACAACAAAACAAAACAGAAGCGACGAAGCATACCCAGCAAAACAACTCAACCGCCACTCAGACTGAGGATACACCTAAAGTAGCCAGGAAAGAGACGGTTAGAGAGGAAGGAAACCAGCTGGGTGAAACCCAAATGACAAAAGAGAGTGAGATCGCCCCTCGGAATGTGTGAGAAGAACATAAGAAAGGCCCCCAAACAAAAGTAAGAAATCACCAAGGGGGAAAATCACACGGTGCAACAACGAAACAATCTACAAACGGGTGTGTCGTCTTGACCCTGGAAAAAGACGTGCTGATACGACGCCTGTCGAGGGTGTAGGTGTAGGAGAGCCTCAAACCAAGGCTCAAAGAGCGAAATCCCAAAACGAGAACCCGGAGCAAAGACTACCCAAACCACAAATATTGGAACAAACAATATACCCGCTTTTTGCAAATGACAAAACGAATGTAAAAAAAGTTGGACACAGAGTGGTTACGTTAGAAACAAAGTTACTCCATACGGAGATGACAAAGGAGCCATCAAACTCCCAGAACAAAATAATGCAGTCAAATGAACAAGTGAAAAAGCGAACAGTGTTCTTTCGAGAAGTAGAGCCCCCAACTGTAGAAAAATTAGACCAAGATTCGCCCTTAAACAGACAACAAAAGGAGATTGAAGACCGGGAAGAGAGCATCGATATTATGGATCTGTCGGTCTACTCCGTTGAGAGTGGGGACCACGAATCCAGTTTAGAGATGCAACAACTGGAATGTGCGACAAAAGAACAAGGAGAAAAAAACGAATGAAAACGCAGAAATAGACCAAAAAAGCCCATTTCTCACCTTAAAAGAAAGGTGTGACAAAGTTGCTGGGGCACCTACGGTTAGCAAAAGGGACAAAACGCCATCAATAGGAATAGAAAAAAGATGGACTGACTCCAGAGAGAAAGAATTTGACCCATGGGATAGGAAACACAGGAGCAGTTCATTAAGTACAAAAAGACCTATGAAAACCCAGTCCTGGGAGGAAGTCAAATCTGTTAATAAGCCAAAGAAGGAAAACATTAAAAAAAAAACTCAAGAGACTCAAGCCACGAGAGAAACCCAAGAAATAAAAGAAATAACATTTCAGAAAGTGAGAAAGATGCTTACATACCATACAGCAAAAACATTGGGAGTGAAAGGTCTTTCAAACTTGAACGTGTGGGAAACATACGAGATAAATTGATATTGAATAGGAAGAACATAATGGCCATAATGAAATGTATACCAAACCTGAGGCAGATTAATTCTGGTGACATCAGATTTGTGGAATTCAGCACCTCGGGGAAAAGAGACTGTGTCTATCTACACATCCCCTCTCCATTAATTAGAGCAATGATAACAGGGTAACTGGAAAGTTTCCAAATGCTGGGATACGACTTGTGTGAGTGCCATTTAAGAAGCCAAAAACTGCAGCATGGAAACAATAAACTGGAAACACAAGAAAACAGACAGTCAAAACAAGAGAAGGTGCGGGCTGTTAAGGGACTTCAATTCAGCACCCCAATTAAGTCAAAGCTTGGTCTGGGATGCCCAAGGGAAGCCCTTATTTATATATTTTTATGACAAGTTCATGGATATGGATGATAAACCCTTGTATAATGCCCATCTCTTTGAATCCCCCTGACCTCACTGAGCCAAGAAGTAGGTTTGTTTTGCAAATCAACCGATTTATTTGAAAATTAAACAATATATATAATCACACTTTTATAATAAATTAATATTTGATAACACACTTATGAAGATAATGTTGATCAACAATGGATCCCAGCACACTTTTTTTATCAGCTAGGAGTTCGTACCGAAAGGATAAAATAGCTGAGAATGCTTTATGGTTTCAAGGAAGAGTAATGGTGGAAAGGAATGCAGTACAGAAATAAACTGATATGGTTTCAACAAGAGATAATATAATCACTTTTCCCCTTTGTGGCAATTCACTCCCCCCTATGCAATATAGTAAAAATATGCTAAAAATGATTTTAATTCCCTATAGGCGATTCGGGGTAGGTGGCAGCTACTTTGAATTAGTTCAGGTCAACACTATCAGTGATTCATGAGGGATTATTAGGTTGAAAACGGATTTCAGCAGTGCAAGCAAGAGCAGCTATATTTTTACAGGTGTAGAAATGAGTCAAATTGCAATTCTTGGCACTTTTTCCGAGTGCGTCGAGCTCGATTACGGAAAACTATAACGAGTAGGCTTGTTGGAAAGCTATATTCTTAGCTTTAAAATGAAAGTTAAATCTCGTTCCTAGCACATACAGTTCCAAAGATACGGACGATTTAGTGGAGGTAGATTTTCAGAAGTAAAATTAAAGTTTCAGAATGACAAATGCGCGGTGGAAGGTTTTGGATCAACAGGATGGACACACAATTCTATGATGCAGTTCTAAAGAGGTTAAAATAGTTTGAATTAGATTATTTTAAACTAAGAGATTTGTTTTGCACAGTTCTGGATGAGTACTCACACTATAAATTTGAAATAGGCCGTCAGGGTCTGGTCAGGTTTGGGCTTCACTCGCCACAGACGGTCTTTGGTACTGGTTCTGAATACAGCGGTCTGGGTCAGCTCTGCTCTGCTGGTCTGGATCAAGTAGATTCTGGATACAGCACTGCTTTCTGGGTACTGGCACAGGGTTCTAGCCAGAATCAAACAGCACAGCCCGGCTGTTGAAGAATGGAGTTAGGTTGCAAAAGATTTTGATGCCTGCTGAAAAAGGATTCAGCTGGAGGTTCAGGCCCCTCTACTACAAGTTCTGGAGTCTGGATTCTAAGTTCTGGTTCTGGAGTCTTCTGGATATTGTCTGGTCCGGCAAAATACTTCGCAAGAAATCAGTTTGAAGTGGAAAGTGAATGTCCCTGCCTGGGTCCCAGTGGCTCCTTTTATGTCTTTAGAAAATGGGTGTGTGCGTGGGCATAACTAAGCCTGCCCCTCACAACTTATCATTGGCCAAGTTCTCCTCTCTCCCTTGATTGGGGGAAGGAAATGGAGTGTCATCGTGATGAGGTACGTTTATGGGTCAGAGGATCCTCCCCTTGTCAATTTGCACACAAATCTATTTTTGATCCAAATGCATATTTATCTATGTACAATTTTTCTAATATTATATGTCCACTTAACATATTTTCTGTAGCACCAAATCATCCGATCCCTGTCTTTGTAAGATGTCGTGTCCACTTTTGACACAATTCTGCCCTTTTCATCAAGTACACAACCTCTAAACCTTTCCAGAATTTACACACACATGCGCAAGGAGTATGGGCATCAGATGATAAAGTGTCAGATTTTTAACATACAGACATTTGGAGTAATACCTTATTTTCCGCTACTACCCCCCAGAACATACCACAGAGTCCTAACACCTCTTAAAATGTGCACAGAAAAATCACAAGAATAAATATTATTATATAATTTTGACAATTTCGTACTATGAATTATCCATCTTTTTAAAATTATGCTCTGGTCCAGATGGGTGTGGTTTAGGTTCCAAAGCACATGGGGGGATTTCTGTCTGTCCCCACCTCCAGCTCAGGTGGCTCCCAGGAGCACTGCTCCTCCCAGTTTCTTCCAAGAGGAAGCCATTTACGACCCCCCCCTTAATTTAACATTTGCCTGAGCCAAGGAAAGCTCATTGTTCTGTTTCCTGCAGCCCCAGGTACCCCACCCCTAATTCAATCAGAGAGGTGTGATCTCCTTTTGGTGGTGCAGCAGAAGGGAGGCCAGGCCTGGGAATGCAGTTGCTGGACAAGATTCCACTCCTGTCTGGGGTAGTTGTCAGGCAGAATTCAATCTCTTCAAGCCAGGCTTCAGCTAAATGTCACTTTTGTTCCCAGTTTTTCTTCATTCAAATCAAACTTACAATTTTTACACATACAGCTAGAACGCATATTCTAAGTTCACAACTATGACATTTAAACAGTTGCAACCTATGTGACACTCAAAAGTAGGTCACTCATTTATTTTAAACATTTCGATTTTAGTGGTTTTAAATCCAATATCACTTAAGCTGCTGACATCCACCGCTCAGCCAGTTGTGTTATGAAAATTATTTTACGCTCTTCATCTTTCCAGATTTTGTATGCACACAAGACTACATTCTGCCAAATGTCTGCTGGTGTTCAGTGAGATTTTTGAATATCTTGCAATGTTTAAAATAGTCATTTTTAGCTTGCATTTCAGAGAAACAAAGGTGATTTCAAAGCGCTTTTTGAGCTAACCCGCACTGCTGTTTTTCCTTTGGCACCACGTTTCACTCATGGTGCTTCTGGCCCATCACGCTCGCACTGGTGGGTGGCAGGTCAGGCGACCATTTTGGTGTGTGCAAAACTGCGCGGTTTTCCTGGATTCTGGCGCAAATGTGGGTTTTTCGCCATCTTGGATTTTCTAAGCCTACAGCACCAAATGTTGTAACATAATAGTTCAAACGTGGGTCAAGATACCCAACAGGGCCCATTCCAAAGGACCCCTATCTAGATCAATCGAAAGGTCGATACAAAAAGAGGTAGAGTCCACAAACTCAACGCAGCTCGATACTCAGGAGAGGGCGACCCGAAGAGGAAATCCTACAATTGTTGAAACGGTGAAATCTCCATATTTGGACCCTCTGAATAATGGAAGACACCCCAAGGGTCCTCTTCGGAGCCTGACAATAACATTTGCACAAGAAGACTTACCCAGGGAAAATGGACAAACAACCACGAACACCCCTAACGATAAAGAACAAGGTGCTCTCTCCAGATGGTCGTGGATTTTGAAAGCATTAACTAAGAAGAGCTAGCCATTCAGAGAAGTAAGGGAGTGCATGGATCAAGTGCATGGAGGAGGGTCGGAAGAAGGGAAAGATACCATCGTAATGGGAAGTTGGAATACTAGAGGTTTCAGTCACCTCTTGGCAATAAGCGACGTCAATCTTGGGGATTTTGACACCTTATGTCTCCAAGGGACATGGCTAACTAACAAACCCTTTTTGGAGGGATATGAAACCTTCCTATCCCCAGCAACGCGTTCTGGAAAAGGCCGTCCATCGTCAGGCTTACTGACAGCCATCAGATCTGGAGTAGGAATCTAACATATAAAAACGGAACTGTCAAACTCCCATTTCCAAGTATCCGTTCTAAAATGGACAAAAACATTGACGGATACCAACAACCAAAAAATTGCAAAGGACGAGACAGTGGTTTTGATAAACACCTACTGGAACCCTGCAGCAATCAAGAATGAAGACTTCTTGAAATCAGTAGACAGCATATTAGAAATAACACACTTAGAATGGGCGCCCAAATTTATTATTCTTTGTGGGGACCTTAACGCGGTCTGCCCTAAAAGTAACATTGCCAATGGTACAATGAAAAAAGTCCCACTAAATATGGTCTGAGGCCACCTATGGAAGGAGGCGATGTCAGCATGGGATCTTCACAGTTTAGAAACATTGATGCTCAGCAATGGCCTACTAATCCCGACATGGGAAAGAAACAACCAGAGTGCAAATTTAGATCACATATTTGTCTCAAATGAAATGCTGAGGATTATGGTTGATTTCGAGGTGGTGAAAACATCTAATAGTGACCATAACTTATTAAAAGTAAAATGGACCAACACGAGGAGTCCCAGGCTAAGGATGGTCTCCGAGATTGAGGAGTGTAAAGGAGGTACAAGGTTAAGACTGTCGGCAAACGCAGTGGAAGAACTAACGGGCACTTATACTACCATATGCAAATTAAAGTGGCAAAGGGGGTCGAAAAATGAAAAAGATAACATTGATTACCATCCACTGTTAAAAGTTTACGAAAAGAAAAAAAAAGTGTGGCCACACCGCGAGATAAAAACCCACATACACAAATTTAATAAATGCATTGTGGAAGAGAGGAAAAAACTAAGAAAACTTAAACGCTTTGCAAGTAAAACACATACTCCTGAGATGGCGAATCAAGTAAAAGTCGCGGAAGGACATACAAAAGCTGGCTACGGCATCAAAGAGCAGTAATTGCCCAAGCAGACGCAGCCGCAATGCTGAAGACGGTATGTAGCAGGAAATCAAGAGACTTTTGGACCTTGATAAGAACAACGTCAGGGATCCAAAAAAATCCAATAAACAATTTTGTTAGAGAAGATGCTTGGATGAAGCACTTTAGAAACTTATTCCAGAAAGTCGGGTGGCATAATCCAACAATTCCAGCAACCTCTAATACCTCTTGGGTGACAACGTGGGAGCGGGACGATATCAAGAGAAAACTGGTTCGTTTGAACAATTCAAGGGCCCCCGGGCCAGACGGCATCACAAACGCCAACATAAAAGAACATCAAGAAGAATGGGCTGAATTTATCCATGAGGTTATAAAGAACTGCTGCACACTACACAGATCCATACCCACCTCATGGACAACTGCAACTATTGTACCAATCTATAAACATGGACCAAGAGAGGAACCCAAGAACTATCACTCAATAGCACTCCTCGACGTTGTCGGGAACATTTTCGGCTCATTACATTTGGAAAACTTTCAAAAATGGGCAAGAACCTCTGGCAATGAAGACCCTCTCCAATCTGGGTTTGTGAAGGACACTGGGACGGCTCTGAACATCTTGCTGCTAAGCATCTTAAAAAGTAAGATCCATGAAGGAAGTCCAAAAATCCATCTGGCATTTGTTGACCTGGTCCAGGCCTTCGACCAGGTCAACCGGGAAATCTTATGGGAAAAACTAAGAGCAAAAAGCTGCCCGGAAGTCATTTTGGAACCCATTAGAGCTCTTCACCAAAACACTTCTATTAGGGTATGCTTAAACCGAGAAGGGCTCCTTTCAGAACAAATTCCCACGGCCAGAGGAGTAAAGCAAGGGTGTCCCCTCGCCCCGACGCTATTCAACTCATACCTCTGGGATATTAAAGATGGAGAACTAGAGATCCGCTCATTTCCACCGACAGTAAGAAGATCTAAGATCTCTAGACTACTTTATGCAGATGACCTTATCTTACTGGATTACACACCGATTGGCCTTCAGCGCCAATTAAACGAGCTGGCAGTCTATATAAAGAAGAACAACTTGGAAATTAATAAAACCAAAACCAAAGTCATGACCATGGAAAAACACAACACTCGTACCAAAAACTTCAGATGGACCCTGGAAGGGGAGAAGATTGAACAGGTGAAGGAATTTAAGTATCTAGGGGTGATTCTTAGTAACAACAAACAAGAGTGTCCAATGCAAAAACATCTGTTGGAAAAAACAAAGAAGCTCGCAAGTCAGGCCAAAGTGATAGACGGAAGATTCTGTCAATTCACAACAATTCCCTTGATACAATTCTACAAGGGAAAAGTGGTTCCTTCCCTAATATATGGCGCAGACGCCATGCTGATGATTCTGCGGAAATTCTGGAAGCGCATTGAAGGGCTCTTCTGGCAAAGTACATTGAACTTACCAGCATCAACGCCTGTCCCAACTATACGCCAAGAACTGGGCCTACAATCTCTAGAGTCGATGGTGGTAAGAAATACAATAATGCTACACAGAAAGATGAAAATCAGCAAATGCCCAAATGTAGCGACTATTATCTGCACCGAATTCGAAGATCAAAGAAGTAACCTACTAACGAACTGGGTGAAAGAAAATCAAAAAACACTGGATGAGATAGATAGTTCTGAGGAAGAACTAATACAAAACCCAGACAAAGTTAAACAAAAACTGTGGGAACGAGACTGGATTCAGACGACATCTCTGGAAAACAGAAGCAAAGTAATAAAACATCAGCCACCAACAACAAGGAGCATAAATGATATGTCGAACTATCTAAAAAAGTTCCCAAATAGATGTCTGAGAAACATGTTTCTGCGTTTTTGAATGAACCTCCTGCCAACAAATGAAATCAGAGCGATGAGAAAAATCTCATTGGAAAACAGCTGCCGTTTCTGTAAAAAGAAAGATCAAATTGAGTCTCTGCGACCCCTGTTATTGTCATATACAAACTTGATGAATCTGAGAAGCAGACACTTTGCACACATATTCAAAGAGTCGACTATATGTGGAGAAGAGGACTGGTGGAACAGACTAATAGAGGGAGATAATACCTCTTATGTGATTGCGGTCTCGCAATTCTTTATGAACTTGAAACTCGAAGATCAAGAATGAGACCTAATTGAGAGCCCTTCCTATTCTTCGTTAGATCGGAAGGGAGACTGATCCCCTGTCTTGTCCCCCATGTTTACAACCAGCCCTGTGCCAAGGAATCTTTCTTTCTTTCTTTCTTTCTTTCTTTCTTTCTTTCTTTCTTTCTTTCTTTCTTTCTTTCTTTCTTTCTTTCTCTCTTTCTTTCTTTCTTTCTTTCTTTCTCTCCCCAGTCTTTCCTTTTCCTTCAGTTGGAACGGACATATTAAAGTGGGAAAGGATGGGAAATTTTTCATTTTCTTGTAAACATATTTTTTGTAAATTGAATCAAGTAAAATAAAAAAGAAAAAGAAAATGTGCACCTCCAGTACGTGTGGCAAGAATATAACCTAGGACCCCACACAGCTAGACAAAACCATGTTGTAACAAATTACAAAACAGTTTATTAAGAGGTACAAGACAAAAAACCACCAACACTGACATCACAAACGTATACAATTGATCCTATACCTTCATGGCTAAAATTCTCAAAACATGTATAAGTGTGGTTTAGACAAACAACATTTCATAAAGTGAAAAGCATCTGTTTACACAAAATATTCATATGTATTACATACAAGTTATACATTCAACAAATTTAATTATGTACATGAAAATCACTGAGACGCATAGTCCACATCCCTAGTATAGTGAACACCACTAGGCTCTCAAAATGAGATATGCCTTAAAATATTAATTCAGTGGTTGCATCCTAGCACTAATAATGAGACCAACTAGATGCCTAACAAAATGCAACACTATATATCTATTTTTACCAGGTCTATTGCAAGAATAGATCGACCAGCTGCTATGGCCTACAATTGTCCTAGTTTCAACTCTACAGAATAGTCTTCCTCCAGGCTACTGTGCCCTCCAACCTTGCGTTCAATTCTACGCAGGTATACAAGCTGCAAAAAACAGACAAACAAACACTAATCAGGCCACTGCACCTAAAACTATAGAATTGGCCCAGTGACCATTACCACACATTGGTGAAAACCAAATCAACATCACCAAACCATAGCTAAATCATCACCCTGTGCAGGATCCTAGTGACCGTACGACCAAACATGCATTTCACTAATTGCATAAAGCACTACTTATTCACTAACAGGATTCAGACCATCATCGGTCAATGCCAATCAATGGCTACCTGATATAAGAGTTAATATTAGCAGATCTTGCTTCATTCTACGTGATTGGAGACTTAATCAGGTCCAACCTTTGCAACAGCATTTGCAACCTATAGTAAAGGTAGACAAGCCATACATACAAAATATTCAAATTCAAGTTAAGGTATTGAACCTTTCGCAAATGCAAAAAAGCAGAAATGACACAAACACAGAGCCACTGTAAATGCTGCTCCCTTGTTGTAATTATGGACAGCAGTTAAGGCACAGTACTCATGTGCATTCATTGAATGATTGTCGCCTCAAAAAGCCACCCAGAATATGCGCCGCTTTCAAGCTCCTTCATCTCACACGCCGCATTTCATGGCGACAAAACCATAAGATTTTCTAGTACAACTGCAAGAAAAGAATACAACCAGTGCAAAGCGTCACGTCCCATTTTTGTCTATAATGGCATAAATAACTGCATCAAAGCTGTGTATGCCTCCATTCATTCAGAGACCTAAATCAAACAATCATTGCCCCCAATATATTCTTTCTAGCAGCACTTACCAAAGCTTCAATGCTGTCAGAACCCATGTATGCGTGGCACCGGGCCAGCGCTCGGTTTTGAAAATTTATTTTTACCGTCATGCATTACTCATGAACACAGCTGAATAGATCCTGCATACACCATCTCAATAAACGCATATGCGATTTGAGGGAAAATTTACAATAAAGGAAGGGCCACATTCACTACTCTATGTTACCAAAAAAAGCCTGAGGCCATCTTATCAGGGCATACTCATACAGGCCAATATGTCACTTGACGGCTCCTAGTATGATCCATACAGAAATGAATCACTGTAATGGCCACCAATAGAAAATAACTTGAGACATCTTATACAATGGACATGTAACTCGGCTAACAATCTAAATCATTGCCTAGAGTTGTATATTTCTCAAGCTACACAAACAATAGAGACTGCAAAGTAGCCCCAAAATATCAACATTACTTGCCCCAATTATGCAATAGGCAAGGTAGCTGGAAATGGAGCAAGAATGTGACCAAGACTCACCACAGGCAATCATCTTACTCCAGATGAATATGTGGTCACTCAGACCTAGACCACTGTGCAAATGGATCCATTGTAATAGAATTAGCCCAACGTTGTTTACATTATCCCTATCTCAGAACACTATTCCACTCCATGGCCTCATTGAGACCAACCAGAGTCTGTAAATTATACATCCAGTGGGCTTCAAGGCTAGCCAGCAATTCTGGAAGCTACCCCTACTAACATTTCTGTCGACTTTTTCAATAAAAAAACACTTAAGGTCCTTTTCACTATGTCCAGCCTCTACACAATGATTAACCAGTGGCGCCGAAATGGTCCCTGTATGTATCTGTGAATGGTGTTCTGTACTTCGGATGTGAACTGGTTTCTGGGTCTTACTTACATAGTGAAGTTGACAAGGATATGTGATCATGTGAATGAAATTGCATGATTTGCAGTTGGTATGTTTACTTAATTTCCAGGTTTTTAAATTGTAGACAAAGCCAACCATGTTTTCAGGTAAAATTGCAACAGTGCACCCCCGCTGGGATGATGACCTTGCACTGGTGGTAACCCCAAAAATGTTCTCATGATGCCTTGGCTTCTGTTGTCTTTACGTAAAGCACTAACCAAGGAATGACACAAATGGATCCCGTTCTTAAAAGCAAACATACGTCTTACCAAAATATGTTTAAATATTTGCAAAATGTGCCAGTTTTCCTTGATTATATGTTGAATTTTATTGTTCAGTGGGCGGAAATTGGTCACATATACCATACTTTCTAGCTCAGGTCTGGGTGTATGGATCAGTAAATGTTCATGATCCTAGAATCGGGCCCTTTTCATAGAGCGTTTAAGTACATTTTTAGAATAACCCCTTTTAGACAGTCTCTCTGTTATAACAGATGCTTGTTTATAGAAATATTTAAGGGAAGAAACTGATTGAATGGAACATTTTTGCACAGGCTCATAGGATGTTGACTTTTAACATTAAGAATAGTGTTGCGATCTGCAGCTTTTCGAAATAACATGATATAAATCTGTACATTTTTAGCTCTTAATAATTGATCCAAAAAGGATATTTGTTTTACTGTAATTTACCTATGACATTCAGATGTTCACTCAAGGTATCAATCTAGGTCAAAAACACTTCCAAGAGGGTAAATCTCTCTTCCAAATAACAAGGATGTCATCTATATATCTCTGAAAAATTATTAAATTCGGCAGAAATATATTCGTATCTGCCCAAATAAATGTTTTCTCGAAATCCTCAACAAACAAATCAGCTAGTCTGGGTGCGAAAGCTGCCCCTATAGAAGTACCTTTGATTTGTTTAAAGAATTTACCCTCACACAAAAAGTAGTTCTCTTTCAATGCCTGTGCAGACAAATCAATAAGGAAGGGAGTTGGAATCCTCTGCGGAGTAGGTTGTGCATCTAGAGCGAGAGTAATGACCTTCAAAGCCTCTTCCTGAGTTATATTTTTGTACAATGACACAATGTACAAAGTCACAAACCATTTGCTTGTGCTGACAAATGTTAGATCTCCCACAAGATTAATCATGTGGCATGAGTCCTGCCCATAGATATGCCATAATAATAATACATTACACGGCCACGGTAGTGGCCATGTAGTTATAGTTAAATTGCTAATCCCATAGGAAGAGCACTTTTTGGGCGGCTTATAACTTTGCTCTCCCTGGACAAATCCTCACCAAACTTTGCAAAAATAGTATATAGACCACTCAGAATTGTTTTTGCAAAGTTTAGTGAGGTTTGGTCCAGGGGGGCAAAGTTATAGAGGGGGGTCCCAAAATTTATTTTTTTTCCATCGACTGAATGGGGAAAAAACTTTGCTCATGCCTACAGCCCAAACCGCTGGACGGATTTTCACTAAATGTGCGGCAGGTGCAGCGGCTTGGTCCCAAAAGCATGCTTTTGTAAATTTGGTGAAAATCCATGCAGTAGATTTTTTAAAAATGACCAAAAAGTAGGTCACAAAAAAGTAGTGATATATATGTCTGGTCCGCGGACACACTTCCCTGCTCGCTCCGCAGACAGTGTCCTGATTGGCTAATCGGCTTGCGTCATGTCCTTGGACATGCGATGTGTTCGCTGATTGGATGGTGAAGAGCGTGAAGTGCATCAGATTTTTGGAAATACCCGCCATCTTGGGTTCGTGGACATCACAGTAAAAACATATTCCCCTCCTGGGAGGTGAGGGGTGATGAGGATGGGATGGGATATGGCTGCAAGAAGCAAAAAATTGTGTGTTTTTTGCCGCAAAAGTCCACAAACAGTCCAGATGTTTGCGAACAGTCCTGTGAAAGTTCGCGAACACCTTAGCATTACAGGGTTGGTGAAATGCTGTTCTTGGATGGCTTATAACTTTGGTGCCACTTAATGGAACTGCATGAAATTTTGCATGTATATTCCTGGGCTGACTCTGAGTGTGTGTGCAAAGGTTGGTGGGCTTCTGTCATGAGGGGGCAAAATTAGAGGGCGGGAGCCAAAATAATGTAAAGGCTTATAAATGAGGTGCCATTTGACGAATCTACACTTCATTTGGCAAACTGATAATAGATCAAGATATACATGTTTTTGCTAAGTTTGATGGGTTTCTGTCGAGAGGGAGCAAAATTAGAGTGGGGGTCCCAAAATATTGTAAAGGCTTATACATGTGGTGCCATTTGACAAATCTACACAAAGGTTTGCAAAAAGATTATAGATCTAGATTTGTTTTTTTTTCGTAAAGTCTGAATGGATTTTGTCAAGTGTGGGCTAGGTTATTTGACGATGGTATGTGCATCCATTTGACACTTTTGAAAAAATTAAACATGGATGGATTTCCAGCAAACTTCCGTAAGGAGCATTGGCAAGGACCTACAAGCATAGTTTTGCAAATGTGCCAGTGTTTTATTATTTCACAAGTGTCATAATGTAGCTAGAAAAAAATAGCGGTATACCTTTAGTATATGGGCAGTGGCCAGATTGTCCGGATCATGGAATAAGGTCATGATCCGGACAATCTGGCTACTGGCCATGACCAGAAGGGACAAAACATAGGATTAAAGTGGCCATGTCCACCTGGGACTGGTTTTGTGGTAAAGGTATTCGAAATTAGGATAGATTTGAAAGTGAAAAAAAATGTGCTTGTGGTAATATTGTCACAGGGTTCTCTTATTCCCTTCTGCAGGCTGCTATGGAAAGCGAAGAGGGGCCCTGTATGGAACCCTCACCTTCCCTTTCCATGGGGCCATCCTGGAAAAGGATTTTCCTTCCTAGACCGGGACGCCGCAGGGTAGATATCAGGCTTAGTGGTCCCAGAAAATAACAATCACTTAGGAGGTGGGATCAGGCAACGTATTTTATGCATAGTATGTAGCCCTCTTGCCTCTGAAGAAACGGTGGGCTTCCCATCCCTTTTGGAACAATGCATTTTGTGTACTTTGGCTAAGTCCAGATTTTGAAAGCAAAGAGATCTCCAGACTTTATAAAGTGACATTTTACTTTAGAGAAAAGTTGGGTAGTGTGTTTTAAAGCTTTAAATGTCAAGCAGAGATACTTAACATATATGCTCAGCCTTAGGCAGCCAATGGAGCTGCCTTGAGGCCTTGGAAATAATGCCGTTCCTGCATAGCTTTAGAATCAGTCTTGCTGTAGAATTTTGAATTCTGTTCTGCTTCAAAAGTGTTTTGTTTGGGATGCCAATGTAGTTTGAACTGCTTTAGTCCAGCCTTGCTGAAACAAATGCCCCCAACAGCACCACTTTGTGTGGAAAGGTGAAGTAAGGGAATCTTTTTCCAGGATTTTAAATTGAAAGAAACATGATTGATACATCAACAACTTGCAGAGGCAAGCAAGGTTTGGTTTTCATCCAGATACAAAGATGTTAACATCACTTATATCATCACTTAATTTGCTGCAATTACATCACTGGAAACTAGAGCACACTGATGACAGCCATGGCACGTTGCCACATTGAATATAGAGGCTGAAAAGCATACTAGTTAAGCAAAGAGTTGGGGCTCTCTGCACTGAATGAGGAGAGTGTAATTGCATGCAGAGGTCATAACGACATATTCTGTCATTCCAGTGAAAAGCAATCTCAGAAATAAACACCTGCAAGTGACATCAGAGAAGGATTTATCAACTATGTCGAATTTAGCAGACAGAGCAAGAACAGGAGGATCCTTTTAAACCTACCTTTTTTTTCGAAGTACTGGCGGATATTTATCAAGGGGTGCAACAGCGTGACGTAGTGGGGATAAAGTAGGCTTAGTCAGTAACTATTTTAGGCCTTGCACAATAACTGGTCACTTGAGAAGGGGGCTGGTTTCATATGGCGCTTTTAAACCTTGCACAATTTACACATTCTGTTTAGGTTTGCAGTAGTTTGCATATATCTGCATAGGTTGCAAAGCACTTAGTGATTTACAGAGGCCCCTTTGACAGCACAAGGTCTAGAGAGCCTATTAGATTGACCTTTATGTCTTCCCTTTGTAAAATGGCAAAAAGGAAAGCAGAGGGATCTTTTGCCCAGGGTGCTTAAAGAAATAAAATCTCCAAAATGTTGGAACCAATTAGTGCGGTTAATCATTTAATCTCAGAGATTAAGGTTTAATGAACGACATCGAAGATATCGATGCAGTCAAATGTACAAAAAGAAAGGATAAAGCGAAAAATGCAGGCCCAACCACTGGTAGTAGTTGTAAAGGGTCCTACGAATGTGAGATCGAACTGTGTTGCTCTGTCTGAGAATGCAGACCCGATAGATTTCTGTGATACCAATCCACTCCCAAAACAGAACTTCAATGGGCACACCAAAAGGATGGCCAAAAAGTTAGATTTGCTAGCCCCATTTGAAGTCTTGCATCTCCCACGGCAAAAGGGAGGCAAAAACGATGTTTTCCCTATTAAAAATAATTCTATAGCCACGGGATCTGAGCGGGTGGATATTTTCGAAATATATATATAGACTCTACCACCCAAAGCAGGTCTGGACCCGCACCTAAAGACATTCCCAAAGTCAGTTCTAATGGCCTCCCAGTAAACAACTGGGGTGGGGACTAGCTGTTTGGAAAGGGCAGGGCAAACCCTGGCGGTGGTACACAAAGTTTAATTATGATCCCAACAGCAAGTCGTTTAGATCCACTCCTAAAACAAACATCCACCCTAGATACCACCCGGCACTCCGCAGGAACTGCTTAGATTAGTAAAGGAACCAACGGGGAATCTGACTGTGCGCAGGTAACACAGGGCAAAGAAAGGATCCAGCTAAAGGGGAAACGAAAATGGACTGTCTTGGCACCACAGAAGCAGCGAACAATCAAGCTGTGCCCAATTCAGACTGAGCTTTTTAAGACCCCTGAACACAGTAATAAAATCCCCAGTTTAACCTCTCACAGGGTTTCAATGGCCGAGACAGTGAGAGAAACACTTGAAACCAAAGTAGATAATAAGATAAACTTATCAAACATATTAAATGGGGAAATTAGTGAAATTAAACGTAACCTGGCATAACAGAGCAATCCCTTGGCTTTTAAACCCTCACAAAATAACACAAAGGAGGGTCCAGCAGTGAAGTCTATGGTGAACTGCAACAAACTCCCGGCTAGTTCTGCAGGCAAAACGCCTGAAACTGCCAGGGCCCCCGAGTGTACCCAGGGGAGTGCTCCTGGCTCACAATCAGGGGGCTATGTGAGCTGAGTTCATGTGAAGAGATTCCCTCAGTATCAGCATTATGAGAGTAGAAAGGGTCTCTGCCTGACAGGCTCCAACCTGATACCAATGAGAAAATCCACCATCCCTAATCCAAATGTATTGAAAGTGAACAACCAGATTAGTGATAACCGCCTTTGTGTGGTAATGACTAATGTTCTTCACTTAGTTGCTGGACAACATGAAGATTGTGAGAGCCTGAAAAACAAATGCTCACACTGGATTAGGTATATAAAGGGGTGTCTCGGTTATTGAAAGCGATATTTTGTCATGTCAGAGGGGCAATACACCAAATACACATTGGGATCACATTCAAATGTATCTTCGGTCTTGGGATCTGGTAGAGGGGCTACTGAGTATTGACCGTAGAACTTATCCCACAAATAAAACCAGAATTGTATTATGATCGCCAGAATATTTATGTCTCAAGGGCCCATCTAAAAGTATATACAATTGGGCATTGAAATACCATGACCCAGTGCACAAATATGCAGTAAATGAGCACCATATTACCCAAAACCCCAAATTAGGTGAATTTGAAGATGTTGAGTGACTGGGCGTAGAGAACTATTGTAGCAACGATGTGAGAGGGATCATAAAGCTGATTTCTTGGAACATAGTGGGATTAAATAGAGTGTTGGTAGATATGACATGGAACTCCTTTATAAGAGGTTTCAATGTCATAGTGCTCCAGGAGACTTGGGCAATTAAACCTGTTTTTCTCCAAGGTTTTCAGTCTTTCTGTGTCCCTGCTATAAAAAATTCAAAGGGCAGACCCAGTGGAGGATTGTTAGTCTGGGTAGATGTTCCACTTGGATGGAGGGTTGTACAAAAAGAAAATGGGCTCTCAAGATCTCCAATCCCTATCTATTACTACTGGGGAGTGGGAGGACATTCTTCTCATGAACATCTATAACAGGCCCTATAACACTCAACAAATGGAGACACTAGCCCTCCTTAAGATCTCCTTAGACCAAGAACATGAGTATGGGTGTACAGATAGGCTGATCTTGTTGGCCGGAGTTCTAAATTTGCAAATAGAATCAGTAGGAGTTCTTGCTGGCCTGTGCGAGGACCAGGATATTGCTTGGGATATCCAGGAAGATGTGGCAGCAGCCCCAGTGTGAATAAATCAGTACGCAGTAGAATCTGCTTGCCTATTATATAATCTAAATTTAAGTGCTTGTAATGGTCGAACCTGAAAGGATCAACAAGCAAAGAAAACATTTATAGGGCACAACGATTATATTTTGATTTCAGCAGCAGACTGGCCAAGGGTAACCAACTTCAAGGTACAAAATAGAACAGAGAACGACCATTACCCGTCGGTAAGGGAAAGAACGACCCACGCTCCTGGAGACCAAGGCCCAAAATAAACCAACCGTTGGAAATAGCCGGCCATGCATGCAAGTCTGTAAAATGGGCTACTATTCTTTAAATGAGTCAACATTATCCATTTATGCTGCTATAATAGGTGAAATTGAGGACATTTGTGGCAACAAGGCCAATGATTTGTCAATCTTAGAACTGTACAATAATCTAAATAAGAGAATACTTCCATATATCTCGGTTACTGTGGGGAAGGTAAGAGAGAAGGCAAAAGAGGGATGGTTCGATGAGGACTGCCACAAGGTATTGATTGTGCTGCAGCGAAAGAGGCGGTGGATAAAGAGACTCAACGAGAAGCCCGGTTAGAGTAAACAAAGTTAACTCAAAGGAAGAAAAAGGAATCTGTGTCAGACAAATGGAGGTCCCTGCATGAAGCATTACAGTCTAAAAACAATTAATTGTTTTGGAAATTGATAACAGATAAGGAATTACAAGGCGACCAAAAACTAGATTGCTGCATCACTGCAGAGGTCTGGTGGCAGCACTTTTCAACTCTTTATGACCACCACGATTGTGCAGAATCATACCCCACACCCACAGCAATAGAGCTCCCACATTCAATTGACCTCCTATGCATTACCTTAGGGGAAGTAGAACGTGCTCTATTTATCCAGAAATGCGACAAAGCAGCAGGGCCGGTCCAGACCTAATTCCTGGAATCCTTTTCAGTGATGAGGCAGATATTTGGGTACCTATTCTATGCAGAGTCTTTAACTCTGTTATTACGAAAGGTCAAATACTGGAGTCCTGGAGGAAGGCTGAAATAATCCTGCTGTACAAGAAGGGTAGGAGGAATCTCCCAGCAAATTATCACCCAACTTCTCTTCCAGACAGCACCAGCAAACTGTTTGGTAAGGCACTTTTGTCCCACCTCCATGACTGGGCTGATAACAACGATGTTATCACAGGAGGAAAAAGGGTACCCTCGCCCCATTTTCTATATAGTATTTATTGATCCAGAAATATATAGCCCTAAAAAAGATTAAACGTTATGCTGTATTTCTAGATCTTAAAACTGCTTTTGATTCAGTTTCCCTTGAAAAACGAGGGGAATATTCTTATTCAGCGCAAAGTTCCTCCCGACCTGATAAATATCATCAGTTTATTGTACTCTGACAACAGTGCTTCAGTACGCTATGGGTTGGGAGGGAAAACTACAAGGCCTTTCCCAGTTATTAAGGGGATAAGGCAAGGCTTCACCCTGGCACCTCTATTATTTAACTTCTATGTACAGGAGGTAATTGATGCCCTAGTAATGGGGTGCCAGGACTGCCCGAAAATGTCATCAAGTAAACACCAACCTTTATTTTACATGGATGACGCCGTTCTTTTGTCCACCACGTCACAAGGTTTGAATGTAGCCCTGGCAACATTTATTACAAACTGCTAGTAGCTAAAATTGGACCTAAACATAGACAAATCTAAAGTTTTGGTATTCAGGCCTAGATTTACAAAAAACATACCAGTGGTGCTTAAGGTGGAGAGAGTTCAACTAGTCCAAGTTAAATGCTTTGATTACCTTGGTGTAAGGTTTCAAGATACAGGAGGTTGGGTAGAGCAGGTGAAACGCTCAGTTACTGCTCTGGAGAAATATAGCAGGCCTATTAAATCCTTTCATGTCAGACATGAAGGTGGATCCATTTCCCCTACTCTGAACCACTATGGAAAGCAAGCACTACCTGCAGCCCTTTATAGTGCTGAATTGTGGGGACACGCCAATGTGAAAGAATTAAACTCGGGCGACCATAAGTTCTTAAATAAGCTGTTATTATTGCCCAAAAGTGCACCCTCTGCTTTGGCATTTATCGAACTTGATGTTGTTCCTGTGGTTACTCAGTTTGAGCTCAAACCTGTATTATTCTGGCTAAAACTGTGGAACCAAGACGGTTTATAAAACTCTCAGTCGGCATTAAGTCACCTTATGTCATTAGACGGTGGAAGATCCGTAGCATGGGTCTGTCACGTAAAAAACACCCTCTGTGAAGTGGGCAAAGCCAATTGTGGACTAATCCCGAGCGTCAACATGCTGGCGCAAAGAAAAGAATTAAAGAGGCCTTGGCTGATAACGCTCAAGATTAATTTCTGCACATGGCTATGGATCTAAAAAAGGGCCCAGAATATTTTGAGATTACCCCCTTTGGTCCCAAAGCAACACAGCACAGTGCCCGATGTTTGGGAATCCAAAAGAAACAGTCCTACACTTCATGTTATTGTGCCAAAAATATTTGTATCTTAGGCGAATGTACTTGAGACCTGTACTGTGAAAGGCAGGGGCTAGGGATAATAAATGGGCACTGAACCTGATAACACAGAGCCTAGACCCCTTTATGGTATTCAGGTGTGCAAGCTATAGCCATAGGACATGGCTCCAAAGGAACAGGGTGTCGAATCCTAAGGTTAACTGAGTAGGTAAGCGCTAATCATTTGCATGGTTCCACGAAAGATTAATGACTGGTTTCTTATGTACTACATATGTTGCAACCGAAATTAGATTTTCAACACAGTGATATAATGGCACTATGAGGCTGCGAGCAGTGCTCTCCTCATTGGTTATAGCCATTGCTGTTCAGTATGTATCTAACTACTTACCAGATTCGAAGATCTCCATGAATTGCTTATATTTCCTGTATTAATTGAGTAGTCATTGTGTATCAGTCATTTTTATCTTTATTTAATGTCTACATGTTTTATCCTTTGCTTGAATGTTGTATGTTGTATGTCTGACTTAATGGCTAATGCCAAATAAACGTTTTCTTCTAACTAATTGGTACCCTTGCTTCTGCTCCTTGCACTGACGTTGTGTTGAAAACAATCATTCACAAAGTCAACCATTTTGGCTTGTGTACAGGTTTTAGGAATGTGCCAGGCAATTATATGATATGTCCAGACACTCACAACATTTTCCAGCTTTTGCAAATGTATGGCCAGGTTGTACCATTATGACAGTGCCTGGCAGAAGTCTATCCCATTCCTACACAAGAGCCAAAATGGTTGGCGTTGCCAATGCTTGTTGACTTTAGTTTGTTTCTTCCTTAAGTGACTGCATATATTCTCAGATATGGGCGACTTGCTTGCTATTTTCAGAGAATCAAGTGGCATCTCACTGACTTAGAGCAAAAAAGCCCTACTGAAAAATGTTAAGGCTTGTACGGCAAGTATGGACCAGTGCCATGTTCACCTACTTGAGGGTTTCTGACCTAAATGGAATGTATCTCTGCCTGTGTGGAAGCCTGGACGGCCAGACGTTTCCATGGGTCGGAGTGGTAAGTACTAACCTGATAAACTCATACCGTTTGAGTAACTGTTCAGAGTCTGTATGCAAACACAATCTATCAGGTGGATTGTGATCCTTGTTTGAAACCTATTTGATCTAAAACCAGGGGATTTAGGCTACTGCTACACAGGCTCTAAATAAATACTTGGCCCAGCTTTTTGCAAACCTGGCAAAAACACATACCAAAAATCCTGGAACGCGGCCAGATTCGGTTGTGTCAGCACTCACCGCAATTCATGCTAAGCCACATTACAAACTGGGGCATATCAGGAGCCAAAATTCAATTGCCTGATACATGCCACACATTTCTATAAATTAACCCTATCAGTTCTCGTATAAAAAAGCATTGGTTCATATATGAAACACGTGTGGAAGTCTAATGTCCATTGCTCTGGCTTACTGCCGCTGTACTGTTTTGCACGCATGAGGTAAAACCACTTTAGCCTGTGTGGACATATTGTGCCCAAGCAGTCTACTCATTGAGGACAGTTGATTGCAATTGTGCTACACAAGAGTCGATGTTATGCAAAACATGAATGCATGCGCGTAGCATTGGAAAAACAGTAGCCTTTAACATGGGCTGTTTCACGACAAACATTACTTTCATGAGAAGCCAAAAGGCGTCCATGATTCATGTTTAAGAAGGGAATGTGTCTCTAGAAAGTCCCACAATAATGTATGCGACCATTTATAGGGTTAGCCGCCACGCTCTTATTTTAGGATAATGACATCTGATATTGGAGGAAGGGAAGCAGGGTATCATCTTTGAAAGGCCTATTTTACCACTGAGTCCTTGACATTCCTCCCTGCAGCCCTCGTGGACCGGATCTAGTTACAGCACACAATGTGGGGGTATATTTGGCGACAGGGCTTCGGCTTCAGGAACTCATCTGTACAAATGCAGGAAGATAGATGTACTGCCTGTGTTTGCTTTGTCCTTGTGTAAAATCAAATTCATGTATTCACTAAAGGTGTTTGGCATTGAGCAGACATAGTTCTCCATGGCCACTTTCTAGAGCATCGAGTCATTTGGTATTGTCCATGCTAATTTACGTTGTGACACATTCAGTGTATTTATTTATTGAAGGCGTTTTCAATTGAGCATGCCTGTTTCTCCGAGGGTGCTTTGTAGAGCATCGAGTTAGATGATAGTTGATGTCAATTTGCTCTGGATGTGAGAGGTGCACCCTTTTTCCATCAGGCTGTATATTTACTCTGCGAGGACACGTATGTGGTACTATACAGGCTACAGAACCCAGTTTCATATCATAGCCAGGGCGTTCACAGTTTTTGGTGCAGCATGGGGCCAATCATTTGGAAAGACCATATTGCTATGTTTTGCACTGGCCAAGTGGCTCTGCCAACAGAAGACAACATAACTCTCCTTGAAGTTTATGGCAGGAGGAGCCTGATTTATTTTAGTTTTTATGGCTGGTATTAGAAGAAACCAAAATCATGTTCAGGCCAATGCTGCGACTCAATTCGGGAAAAGCTGAAGGTACAATTCAGTGTCTCGAAAGTGGTGATGTGGCTCGAAGGGGTTGGATCACGGCAGTGCTCTGTTTCATGAAAGTACAACACATTTTGATCAAGATTGGAAGGCAGCTCTGTGGCTCGGAAGCAACTTCATGTCCCTATTATCCTGCTGAACAACGGCAATTGCCAAACGTCATGTATTTGAACTTTGCGTAATCTCTTCCCCAGACCCACACAGAGCCGGGCCGCCATCTTCTGCTTCCAGTTCATGCTGAAGTTGACTGAGACAACTCCAGGCACACTGTCTCCCACCGGATACCCAAGTTCCTTGCCTCTGGCCCTCAGTTACAGAAAAACTCCAGGTTTGCCAGAAAGTATCCCGCCTGTTCCCTTAACGAAAGAGTATCTCTCCCTACTCAGGTCACCTATATTAACTACCATGGAAGGAGGCCTTCAGCCGACAATAGCTCCAACTATGATCCAATGGATAAGGGTTATCCCACTACTTGTATAGGCGTATCCTATCAGTGGATGGCTGGCTTCCAAGTCTCCTCCTGGAATCTATTGGACACATCTCGCTAGTGGACTACCCTCCCTCTTCTGCATCAATTCTGTGTTAGTGGAGTCACTTTGGGGCTGAAATAAAAAACGCTATGAGTTGAAAAATGGTTGAAGGGATCTCACATGTCTCGGAGCTCCAATGATGCCAACTCCACACATATTCGCACACCCTAAGAATAAAGAATTCTGACTGTGATTAATTTTCATTGCCTTGATTGCCCTATCTTATCCAGTCTACAGTGCTCTCTCTTGGGTTCAGCCCAGACTTTAGAGCTGTATATATGCAAGACGTGTGATCATTGGCTTTTGGTAGACCACAGAACAACCTGGTCTGGGCCTAAGCCATTTGCTGTCAGTTCTTCAGATGGGGCATCAGGTGACATATACTCATACTAGCTCTGCTCCAGTCACATAGAGGCAGGTTTTAGTACAAAGCTGACCATACTTGTATTCCTGTTCATAACACAGCAATATCCTTTGGCGATACCCTGCTTTATATTTATGTCTATTTATGTATATTTAGCACCTCAAGACCTTCCTCTTTGCTTCTGCCTTCTCTCCTCCTCTCCCCTGTTTATCTGTTCTGTCTCAGCATTGTGCACCTGGTCTCCCTCTGTCTTTAGGGCCCAGGTAACAGCTCACCCTGCCACCCACCCGCACTGCTTCCGGGCAATCCCTTGCACTGGGGTCTGTTTCTGTATCTGTAACCCTACAGTTCCCCCTCTCTTTTTCTGCACTTATTCGGACACACCCTGTCTGTTGCCTTATTCCTAGCACTTGCCACTTGCTGGCTGCACTACCACTGTTTGTTGCTTTTTGTTATTTATTTATTCATGTTTTATTTACTTAGTTTTATTTTTGCTCAGCACTTTTCACCTTTACCCCCCTCCCTTGCACTTACCCCTCTCCCTCTCCCATGCACCTGCAAGTTCTCAATGTCACTGGGCCTAGTAAGATCGTTGTTTGTGTTCTCCCTCGTTCACCTCCCTTGCCTCGACGCGCTATGAAACACTTGTGTAGGAGCACGATACAAACAAAATATCAATATCCTGAACACTTGAATCCATGCTGATACTCCCTGTTACAACTCATGCATGCAAACTAAACTAAACTGGTGTGTGGTTCCTAGGACCTGTACACACTGGTAAAACCAGAAAAGGACAATGTTCATGAATACTGGGTCAGTGGTGCCAGAGAAACGCTTTCTCTGACTCTTTTACCCAGAATCCCTTGTAATAACCCTTGAATCTGGGTGGACCTGTTTAGCTGCTAAACTGTTTAAGTTCTAACCATGGAGAGCCTTTGCTTGGAAGCACCAGCACATTACCCTTCATCCTGAGCCCCTGGATCATCGTCCGTGGGTGAGCCTTCTTTGCTTTGAGCATTGCAGACCAGGCTAAGACCCGTCAGATCCAGAATCTGCACCCACGCCGAACATGGAAAGAAAAAAAGAAGACACGGTCAGACCAATAGTGTTCATGGCTCATTCTTCAAAGCTGTAATATTAACTGAAAAACAGCTCAGCAACTGGCATCACCCTATAAGTCACTTGATTACGTATTCCTGGAAACCTAAAAGAAAAGCTCTACAGAGTGTACATGTGAATTATTTTGTTGTCAACTGATTAAGGTGTGTAGCAATGCCTTGGGCTAATCCTTGTGGACATTTTACGCACAGTGTGCAAACAGAATAGACGTGTCAAGCAGTGCTTAATCATGGAATAATATCTTCTGCGATTGCTCTCGCTCATACAGTGCTGACAGCACGAGGAAGCACTGTCTGTAAACATTTTGCAAATCAACGAAATGGCAAGTGTGATATTAACAGGCCACATCAATGTCCTAGATATTCTCACCAGCAGAATCATATTTCTGGTACCATGTGGATACAGGGAGGTTATCAATTAGGACGTTTTGCAAAATGTGTCCTTGTCATTTTAGGCTAGGCTCAGCTTGCACAAGTACACCAGAAGAGGGAGGATAATAGAGAAAGGACAACTGTTCAGCAATTAATATCACCCCCAGTCCAAGGGACCCCCACTTGGATTCCCACAGAACTCTTTAAACTTTAGTTGTCAGGGAAGACCAGCAAAGGAACGAGGGGATTCAGGTAATTTTAGGGAGACGAGCAGGTAAGGCAGGACACTAGCATCCAATGCTGGGGCTGCTTGGGCACTGCCACCAGATATAAAGGCCTGAACAAAATGCGAATGGGGCTTTAGCATGAGCTCATTTTGAAAACAGACCCTATCCTGCAAATGTATGGAACTGGGCCTGTCAGTCCTTTAGATTAACACTATATTTTTTATTTGTATTTATTAAGACAAACCTTTTCGACCTGAAACACATACAACAGCAGCAACCATTTTCAGGGAAATCCTAATAAAACGTCCTCACAATAGAGGGGAAAACAGATAATCAATTTCTCGTTTGAGGATGGGTATATCATGATTTGTAAAGCAGAGATTGGCAGTACAGACACTAATTGAAGGGGACAATGGAACATACAGGCATAATGGTCCTATATACAGTGATGGCAGCGACAGGTTTGCCAACGAGGGGCAGATGTGTCGAAAATATTGAGGATGCTTTCTCCAGATTCAAGAGATGGGGCCTCAAAGACGATTTGAAGACATGAATTTTAGGTGTTTTTGACTTGCAGGGGTCTTGAGTTCCACTGCTGAAGGGCAATGAGGAACAAGAAAAGGAGAGACAGGACAAACAGGATGGCTGCCGAATAGCAGATACAAGGAGGGTACAATAGCAGAGGTTTGGGGAGCAGAGTAGGGGGAGATAGTTTCAGTCAGGAGGAGAGTGATGACGAGTGCAGGATCTGATTGAAAGACAAGAGTAGCAATTCGAAGAGTGACTTATTTCTCACAAAGAGCTGTCTGGCACGGACACATTGCTTGGAAGTGAAGTGGGAGAAAGGCTGGGGAGAATGTACAAGGTGTGTTTGGAGTAGGTGAAGACATGGTGGCGCGGTAGGCTTAGGAAGAGGTTAGCACAGTTATCGAGGTGACCAAGTATGAGTGTTATGATAAGGGGTTTGGCAGAATGGTAGGTGCAGAGGGGACCGCTTTTCCTGCTATTGAGCAAATGTATCCTTGCAGCAGTTGTGGTAGCAATGATAAAGGGAGAGTGATTGCAAGTACTGTTAAAAAAGGATTCTAAGACTGGTTTCTCTAACTAATAGCTTTTGTGCTACTAAGGTAAAGTGCACACATATTGAAGGAAAAAATGTCAGTTGCATGGAGGTTAAGGTGAGAATTTAGCGCAACAAAACCCCTGAAAATCACACACCCGCAAACACACGACATACCATTCGCCGGCATATAGCTGTGGATGCACAAAGGGGGACATTTAAGCCAATGGGTTGCAATGTCATGCTGTAAATGGGTGTGGGGTACCTGCAGGTGAACACATCAGACATTGCTGCAGCTAGGCACGATCCTGAATACATCAATCACACCCCTTTTTGTCTAACCGCGGTTATAAGATTTTGTATCTTTTGATTCTGAGTACAAATGACAAAACAGAGAGTAGTGATACAATGTTAATTAAAAGGTCAATACAATAAATGTCAGCTCATGGAGTTATGTAAGATAGATTGATGATCAAGAGAGCATAATACACATGTCAGTACATTAAGTGAGGATACATTTAATGGGTACAATCACACAAGACTTAGTATGCATGAACATACACAACCTACAATACATTGGATAAGGCAGCTAAAACTAGAGCAGGTTGACTGAAGCGGCTAGCTTTTAATTTTTAAAAATTATATATTGTATAGTATATATACATATTTATGTAAATGCACAGTACTCCTTTTACTTCATTATATTTGTCTTCTAAGAATTTCCATTTTAGTAACCACAGTCCTTTTTGTATTGAGTTTCTTTTTACAGTTTTCTTATTTTTTTCGCCACAGTCTCCCATGTAAAAAAAAGTCTGGAAACATACAACCAAAATAAATAAGACTCCCAAATGCCTACTGTGTCACTGCCAGCGATTTTTCACCCCTGACATCACTATACCTATAAAAAGAACGTTTAAAAAGAAATAAGACACCCCAAAATCTTTAACCGCGGGCAGAAAACTACTGATACCCCTGTCTATCTGTAGTCCTTTATAGCCTTGAATTGGAAAAACTGGCTTTCCTGCCCTCCCAGGCCCTCACCAAGTGCCCCCTCATCTGTGCCAGCTCCCCCCGCTTCCCAGATGGCCTCCTCGCCTCCCCTGCCATCTCTTTTTTCCCCCCACAACACATGCTGTTCTTGTGACGCAGGTTGCTTTGAGATGTCGGCCATTCTAGGATATAGCTGTGGCTACAGAAAGCTTTGTGTTGCAGACTCAGTCCCTGGACCTCCTATAACTTCTAAAATTCCCTTGGTGTCCTCAGCCAAGCTCCCCACCTCTAGACTAATGTAATTTGGAATTCTTTTAACATGCAAACAGCTTTTCAACTACTTTCTTTTCCCTTTATCCTCAGCTATAACCGCAGTTATCTCTCGCATTGAGAGAAAAACAAGATGGCGGTTGTTCCTTTCTAAAATCCCTCAGTTTTTGTAATTTACCTGAGATATAGCTATCTATTTTTGAGAAGGGGCACCCCCTTTGCCATAAAATAGTTAAATAACTACTGCATGGAGTAACCCAAATTGTTTTGGACCTGGTCCAAATCCGTCCAGAGATTTTGGCTGTGCACTTTGCCAAAAATTGTGTATGTGAAAATGAAAGGGAAGTTGGCCACAACTTTGCAAAAAAAAGATATTTCTATCTTCTTAATAACTTTTAATTTTTTAACTGATCTTTATGAAACTTTGCAGTCTTGGGGGGCAAGGAGGGAGAGAAGAGGGCCATGTGTCCCCAATCAGTTTCGAAATTTTGGTCAAATCCGTTACTCGAATCAAAAGTTATTAACAATAGAATTTTGAAGGGTTCCAATGGGAGTTCGACTCACCTTAACTATGGGGTGGCTATGGCTGCCCTATAATATTGATGCCAGTGATACAGTTACGGACCATGTGGGCTGGCAGGCTCATGTGGTTAGAAACTACTAACACCATTTTTTAAGCATAGAACATTTTATGAAACTGAGACTGTTTGGAATACCACACTATCATTCAAATTCCATTTATTGAGTGTTCCCAACACTCTGATAGGGTAGGCCGCAAGAACCCAGTGATGGGGCTGAGAGGATATCTCAGGGGCAATGCGTTTGTGTTGGAAGCAAGACAACACAGAACAACACATGTTTGAATCCTGCCCTTAGAGACTGGTATCTGGTTTTAAGCCTGTTATAAAAGATGAATTAATTAATTGCACTTGCGAAGCCATTTGCACTGGAAGATCTTTCTCTTGTCCCATGTGTGATGCCCATCTTATATCTGCATAGGAATCCATACTGTCAGATACGTCCTTAGATTCCTCTTGGACCAGCCACTTGGGCATTCTGAGGCACTAGGTCTTTTAGATTCAAGGTCTCCTTTTCTGTGTGTTAACCAACACCTGCTGCATCATCTACAAAGCCTTTACCCGCCAGCCCCCAAGCTACCTCACAGAGAAGTGCAGCATCTCCAGAAGGCCTACGATTTACCAGAAGTAAGCAACTGGGCAATAAACTCTGCTGATGCAAAAAAGGAAAGAACCACAAGACATATCTTCCTTGTCTCTGCCCCCTGACTCTGGAACCTCATTCCCATCAGACTGTCCCCCTCACTTCTACATTCAGGAAGGGACTTAAGACCCTCCTCATGAAGGAATGTCTGCTCCCTAACAACTAAGTCCACACACCCTTCTCTCCCCACCTAACCTGAGACTTGGCGATCTGCTCCCTGCTGTTTCCTCTCCTAGTTGCTTGAAGATCCCTTTCTGCCTATTTTTCATCAAACTTCTTCCCAGTTGTTAGCTTGCCGCTCCTCTGTATCTCTGCTTCCCTCTCCGGGTACGTCCCCTTATTACTTGTAAAGTGCTCCATTGCTTCCTGAATCTAGGTCCATGCTCAATGAATACCCTCACAATAATAATACTAACAATACTACTACTACTGCTAATAATAATAATAATAATAATAATAATAATAATAATAATAATAATAATAATAGGGTTCTAGAGCACCTAGTTCATGCTCTCAGGTGGCTCAAGAGCACACCTAAACATGTCTACATTGTCACTGCTCTCAGGTGTACTCCCAGATTAATTTCCTACTTTCTCAATGCTCTCTCCCATGGCATGGAATAGAGTTGTAGACAGGTGTGGTACAATGGCCCCATAATGGCACGTTGGCTGTGATGTGACTTTAATGTGAAGGAACAGGAGGCTCGGAAGCAGCATTAGTGAGTAAGTAATACTCTCTTTCATAACAAAAAGACAGTGCAAAATTTCTTTTGGCAATACAGCACATTACATCACTTATAAACCTTAGTTTGTGCAAAATACCACATGTCTAAGCTCTCATACAATTCTGACATGGCTCAGTGCCTTCCATTCTAAACATAACAATGTTGAAACATAATACACATATTATTTAATGCAAACGCCCCCTATCTATGTTTCAACCACCATCTTCTGTGATCGATTTTACCATTTCATTGCTAATCTTACAAGTGCTTGTCAAATCACTCATCCCCTTACTGTTTTGCTGCCTGTACACCACTTTTCCCTACTACCTCCACTGTAAAAAACCACCAACCACATGTATCAATTTCAATATGTGATATTCACTTTCCAATATGGAACGGAGCCAAATCTAGCTAAAACACTGCTATGTCCTCACAATTAATCAATCTATGAACCAAGATAGTGATCTACCACAATGCACAAACTGTTCTCACTTCCCGATGCAGGTTTCTTTGTGCTTTGCCATTTGTGAGCTGTTCTTGAGCACCATGTCATACACTTCTCAGTAATAAAATTCCATTCTAATAACCTCGTTATATGACCAGTTAATTCTGAATTACAAGAGATCTATGTGCATCATATTAATGCCATATTCAAGTCCCTGACATGATCATTTACCGCCAGAATTTATCAGCAAACCCGAGGTTGTACGTCCTTCTTTCATGCACATCAGTGTAGGCATCAAATGTCCCAACCACAATCCTTTTCTACCTGACCATCTTACATCCACATTGATGTAGCTACACATAAGGTGCACTGTCTGTTAGCATGTCCACTTTACAATTGAGTATTCAAAAATTCTAATTTCTGGAACACTATTAGTATCTGCAACATACCACTATCTACAGAACCAAAATACACAGAGTGTAAAAAGGAATGACAACCCAAAACCTGAACGATAAAAATAATCCAAGAGGTCAAATAATCACTGCAGATCTTTGAAAAGGAAAACAAGTTTTATCACATGCAAAAAGGTCTCGGATGGTCAAGTCGAACCAAACGGACACAGACCTCGATGTGCCTCAAAAAGTTACAGGTTATATAGAGTAAAACTTCATATCAGCATACATAGGTTATTATGTTATCCCACCACCCACATTGGCTGCCACATTTAGAACATGCTAATACCCCCTACAGTCGCTGGACCAATTGGCCAAACCTTATCTAAACCCATTCCCCTAGACACGTGGTCCACCTCATCGTCACTATTGAATCAAGGTACAGGATTGGTTAATGAATGTAATGACACATTGATAAATCATGCGCATCACGTGATGTCCATCCCTCTGATCCAGACTGATCAAAGTAAACTGGTGAGATCAACTTTTCTTTGATAACACAATAGTCCTTCTCATTATTCCAAACGCTGCAGCACACAAGCTGCACCCCGACCTTGTGCTACATTTATTGGCATCACCTCTGCTCCTCCTGTCAGAAATCACAGAACTTTCCAGACACAGCTCCCCCGCTCATCTCCTTCAAACCCCAGGTGCCCAGAAATGATGTTACCAGGACACAGCTCTTATGTCTGAATTTCAGGGATTTATTTGGTTTAGTTGTGTGTCTACTGGTAATTCAAATTGGATGACTGCTCTTTGAGTGGGGGCATTAGTGCACTAAATTGTGGCCTGGCCTTTTGACACCACAAAACCTCATGCCATATTTTCATGAATGTGTCTGTCAAAGGGCACATCCTAACCGGGTCTCCAAGTAGCTAACATTCCATTCCCACGATGTTCGGGCCCTGCAGCTGGATACAATTAGGGGCCGATTCATGGAACAAACGTGCTCCCAAAATCCCAGCGCAAGCAGGCGCAAGGAGGCGCAAGCGGGAGAAAGCACGCGCACGCGTGCGATTCAAGGAAGGCGCTGCGCTACTTTCCCACTGGTTTTGCGGCAAATCCGTGCATGGTGCACGCTGGCGAACACGTCTCCAAACAGCGTGCGCTAAGGCACAGCGAAAGCGCACATAGCGCAGCGCATACAACAAAAGTGGGTGGAACAGTGGGCGTAACACGCTGAATGGGGAATAACGCGTGAAAAAGAAGGCGTAACTGGGGAAGTACTGCAGGGAACTACACGGAACGCCCACACGCACGCGAACAACCCGTATTCATGGATTCGAATACGGGAAAACTGCGCACGGTAAAAGACGCGCACAGGCGTCAATGCGTCCGCCACACAAAGGCAGGCTGAAGCGTCCCCGCGCACAGCATAAAAGTGCGCGCAAACAAAAAACAAGTATATACAGCTGCGATGAATGCCCCATTTGTTGCAGCACTGATCGTGGAACTCCGCAGGAGGAGGAGAATAGCCAGGGCACGGATTTTTTCACCACGGACAAGCCTTTTTGGGATGCCTGGCGACCAGGTCTATGGCAGGTATAGGTTTCCGCCCCATATCATCCTAGACCTGGTCAGGGAGTGGGAAGATGACCTTACATCCCCCACCCTTTGCTCCCAAGCATTGAGCCCCTTGGAGAAGCTGCTCAATGTCCTGCATTTTTTGGCCACTGGGTCATTTCAGCGGACTACTGCCATAGTGGGGGGGGTCTCACAGGCCACGCAGTCACGCTGGCTACACCAGGTATTGGCAATCATGACAGCGTGCTCCTCTTTCCGCAGGCACATGTATATGCCCAGAACACCCGCAGAAAGGCAGACTGTTGTCCAGGACTTTTGCAGGGTGGCACACTTCCCCAAAGTGCTCGGTGCCATAGATTGCACCCATGTGGCCCTAAGTCCACCTAGGGCCACTGAGCACATCTACCGAAACCGCAAGCACTGGCATTCCATCAATGTACAGGTGGTATGCGATGCAAAGGGAATCATCACCTCTTTCTATGCAAACTAC
Source organism: Ambystoma mexicanum (assembly GCF_040938575.1). Classification (NCBI taxonomy): domain Eukaryota; kingdom Metazoa; phylum Chordata; class Amphibia; order Caudata; family Ambystomatidae; genus Ambystoma; species Ambystoma mexicanum. The sequence continues at coordinate 691,730,141 of NC_090934.1, read as the reverse complement.
CCTGGCTCCACCCATGACAGTTTCATATACAGAATGTCCGCCCTGAGCCGGGCCCTGGAAGCTGGGCAGCATGGCGACACATGGCCCCTAGGTGAGTACAAATGCCCATGCACATGCATGCATGTCACACACACACACACACAAATACACAAACCCCAATAATCACAACCATTATCACCTCTCCAGGGGACAGTGCCTACCCTCTGAGCAACCACATGATGACGCCAATCCGGAACCCCACCACACCACCCCAGGTAAGATACAATGCGGCCCATGTTGCAACCAGGGCCATAGTGGAGCACACATTCGGAGTGCTCAAGTCACGCTTCCGCTCCCTTGACCGCTCTGGAAGGCAGCTACTCTATGCACCCCCAGTAGTGTGCAGGATCTTTGTGGCAGCATGTGTCCTGCACAATGTTGCAACACGGCAGGGCGTACCGGGGACATGGTGGTGCCCCCACATCCCCAACCACAGGCACAGGCGCTGCCCATGGGAGGGGATAGGGCACATGGCGAGGAAGCCCGGACCCAGCTTGTGGCCAGATTTTTCACCTAAACTCCCAACCCTGCGGAGTGCACAGAGGCCTGGCACATAAAAGGTGACAATTGATGTTGACAAAGAGTCAGTCAACTGTCACAACCTTACCACCCTGAGATTGTTGCCATGGAATTGCCACATCGTGTGCATCCCTAGCTACTTAAACACAAGCAATCCTGTGTGACCAAAAGGCACACATGCAAGGTGTGAATCACACAGACCTGCAAAACAGGGCATGACTATCACTGGTATGTCAGTCAAACCCTCCCGAACCACAACATGACATGGCAAGCAATAGCCATACACCAAGACAATACCAAAAAGGTACTCATTGCCATGTGAAAAATGTAAATGAGCATCAGACAATGATGCCTGACATGGAATCAGATGAAATGGCTGACCAACAACCTCCCACCCAAAATAAGTCATACCCAAATGCATTCCAAAAGTTGTATTTTAAACATAACAATGAATGCCTGTCCACATGCACAATGTGCATTGCAAAATAAACACTGCAGCTACTGTGTGCCATGTCCACCTCCTGCAACACACTGCTCAGCGCACAGCACAGTGAACAGCCATTGTGTGTGATACACACCCTGAGCATCACATCTAAGTGACAAAGTACATAAAAAAACAAAATAGGCATGTACAGGATCCACAAATGGTCATAGAACATGTGCTGCAGGGACACAGTGGGCACCAGAAGGCAAACAGCGTGTACACGTGGACATGGAAGGGTGGTTGTACATGTAGTGGATGATAGTGCGAGTGTGTGGGTCAGTAGGGACATGCACTCAACATATGCATGTGAAATCAAGTGACCATCAGTGTCCTCTACACATCACATGTGAACATTCACCATGTGTATACCCCAGCATGTAAAATCACAACTATCCCCTCACACCTGAAAGGTAAACACAACACATGAACAGGCATTGATCAGCAGAATACATCATGTAAATAGGAAAGCAAAATTACAATTTCAGGGTGCCCATCACACCGCAGAGCAAGGCAACTATCAACAACAAAACACCCCCCCTCCCTCACAAATCACCACAACCCACTGAACAACTGCATCTGGAATATTCATCCGACATCCTTGAATTCCACCTGGCCACAGGATCACCCTTCCCCTTTGTCACCATCTCCCACCTTGTGTGTAAAAAGTTGCCAGCACCCTCAGAGTCCACATAGATTTGCAAAAGCACAAAATCCAACAGAACTCAAAGCAGGACAACACAGAAGCCAGGCAAATAGCCTGCAGGCAGTAAAACAAACCAGAACAGCCTCCAGTAGATGACTTGAAGTAGCAGTACACCACAAAGGCCAAGTACTACCACAATGATGTTAACAACCAAGGTAGCACAGTAAAACAATGTCACAACAGGATCTGAACCATGTGTGGCACATAACATAGAATGATGCACCACAAATGGATGTCTACTGTCACAGCTCCCGTGTACAGGTGCAGGAGTGGCACGAAACAACCACCCCCACCGTGGTCTGGGAGCCTGCAAGGTCTAACTCACACCGGCCTCTGAGACCCTGGTGGGGAAGGAGGGTCAGGGATATGCAGTCGGGACAGGCATCGGCATACTGGATAACTGGAATGAGGGGCAGGAGAGGGGAGTAGGGTTGACACGGGAAAGTAGGGAATGCACCAAAATGTAGTACACACATTAACACATACACAATTAGATCAAACTTGTTCACATGCACATAGCACTAAATTACCCAAATATATGTCAAATAGAAATTTATCTCTGGGGTGAGTGCTGGCCTCCTGCCTGCGCACTCTCAGGTCCATTAACAGGAGCATTTCAATGCTGCAAAGAGAGCCACAGTTAATAATCTGTGCGTGCCCAAAACACACAAACACACCACCAAATATGCCCCAAAGTAACAAAATACACTACAAACAGACAAACGTGTGTGGATGCTTCATACCCATATGTAACATTACCCCTTTGATGGTTCATACACACTCAATGCAGTAAGTCAGGCACCGGTGGGTGCGTGGCAAATGGAACACCAATGTGTCACGATTCACACAACATGCAATGTTCCCTGTGTAAGCAGACAGAGGCATATAGCAAGGTCTGACTTCAGAACAAGTCCTGTACCACCATGACCATAATAAAGTAGCCAGTGCATGTATCAATTTCTACTTGGAAATGAAATGCACTGCACCCGAGTCTGTCCCTTGCTGTCTGTCCCTGCGAGCTGCTTCATTCCATGTCTCGGAATGCGACATGGCTAATACAAGTGCCTCAATGGACCATGGTGGACCGGAGGGTATGTGCCACTGCCCCTGCAGGTGCACCAGACAACTTTCACATCAACTAGCCATCAGTCCACTAACACATCTGAGCTGTATTGTGCACTTCAACACCAATATCTGTCCAAGTTCACCATCAGTGCTGCTACTAAGCATGCATGTTCAACTGGCCAGGTGGAAGGTTTGCTGTGTTGTGACCCCCCTGTGCTGCTCACCTTGCCTGGAGTCCCTTGAAACACTTCATCGATTTTCGGATGTATGATTGTAATCCCTGTGCCTCTGCTTGCGCACACATGCGCATGTCGGCAGCACCAAACGTGTCCTGATTCCAGACGTATAATGGCCCATGTCTGCTGGCAAAGGTGGTCCTGAGGCTCATCCCCCTGCAGAAAGTGCATGAAACACATGGCTAATGCTTAATATTCATCTGTGTGTGTCTCTTCAGGCATTACATGACTGGACCATGTCAGAGACGTACATCAGAAATCACACCATCAGTCCGTCTTTCACAGGAACACACTATCTAGGGCATGATTTGCAACACTCACATGTTCATTAAAGCTAAGAAACATACTATACAATGCATAGAAATGAATGTGCACATGAATCATTTAACACCCCATCGAGCAAAAGAAGAACAGGGACAATTACACCCCAATCATCCCCACTAGGGGTGTTAACACAAGTTCCACAGCAGCAGACATGCCACAGATATGACAGTCCATTGCCCTTGTGTAATAGGCTGTTACACCGAACCATCCTTGCGAGCCCATGGATAAGGGAAGCAGGAGTGGCATATGTGAGTCAAGGACCCCAAGCAGCAGCCACATACACAAGACAAGCTTGAAGGGCCCAGCTGGAACAGACAGTGGATGCTTTCAAAAGCCACAAAGCACCACACCGTCACTGTTACGCTCACCTGACACCCACGGAGGCACTGGCCTGGTTCGCGCTGCTGTGACCTCTTCTAAGGTGATGCGCAGGGTTCAGAAGACGGACTGGACCGGGCCCCCAAATCTGGCTTGTCTGGCTCGCAGAAGTATCCTTCTGTACGCGAAAATAGGGGATTAACTGTCTGTGGGGTAATGCAATCAGCCTCCCACTTCCCCCTCTCACCCTCCTTGAAACCCTTCTGTGATTTCTCGTAGCGTCTCACCTTAGGGTCTGGAAGGACGAGCTCTCCATCCTGCTTCTGATGCAGGGGCGCGTTGGTATCCAGTTACTTCACTGGATTTTCGGATTGGTGAGAACCAAACTTGCTTGGCTTCCAGGTAAGTTTTTTGATAAGAGGTTCCCCTTGTGTCCATGCATTAATGTACTAATGCTAGTGTCTTTTTACCCATAGGGGCCGGGGTACGGAATGCTGGGGAACAGGCACCGACCCGAGATGAGAGGTGAAATCCTTGTAGAAATCAGGTAAGTCTTTAATGAGCGTTTTTTGGTAATGTCTTTTCATTCGCTCATTAACGCTGATGTCTCTTTTTCCTCTTAGGGGCCGGGGTCCGGAAATGCCAGGATGCGGCACGGACCCGAAATGAAGAGGTAATGAATCAACAGGTAAGTCTTAACATGGAGATTTAGTTTTCCTTATTCCCTTTTCTCTCTCACCTTTTGTTCTGGTGTTTTTCTCCCTAGGCGCTGGGGCGTGACTGTGTATCCGGATGATCGCTGCTGAACATGGAGGCGCCCTGTAAAGGTGAGTGGAATGCGGCGCTGCAGCGATCGACGCGATGAGCTTTTAAATTAAAGTCTTCCTTTTCAGGATTGTCGGCGAGATGTCTCCAGGATGCGGATTTAGCAGGTAAGGACTTTTCCTTCTTCTGTTCTCTTCTTCTCTTCCTTTGCAGGTGATCCAGGATGCTGGCAGGCGTGGCAGAAGTCAGGATGCAGGAGCAGACACGGTGAGCGTCCAGCTGCTAGATGCAGAACAACGCGAAGCACGTGTGGCTGTTCGGGTGGGGTTTAAATAGCCTTGGAAGAAGTTCCAGGTATGTATCCTTCCTCCAATCAGGTATGTATCCTTCCCCGACCACGCCCGGATGGTAAATTAGTCCCACAGGTAAAGTAGTTCCTTTCAGGCCTCAAGGAGGCCAGGATCCTGCAGCATGGTCTGCATCAGGTAAGTGCACCCAAGCACTCCCATAATGAGCTTGGCGCCTATGGCGCCAGGACTGATGTCTTTTATGAGCCTGGCGCCATAGGCACCAGGACACTGTCCAAAGGGCCCCTATATGGGGTTGCTGGGTCCTTCCTTGGGGACTGGATCTCTGCTTTCGGGGACGCCAGGCTTGAACCGGCTCCCCGGGAGCGGGCATCATGACAGTCACATGAAAGCACAATAGACTAGCAATTTTAAACTATATTAACTAATTACACTAACTATGAAAAACCTACTTTACCTATTTAAACTAACTATCAAACAGAAACTTAACTAACTAAACTAAAAGAAAAATCAAAAATGGCCACATACGACCCGGGGGGGAGGCACCCAGGAGGGGGGAGGTACAGGGTGTTGCTCAACACCCACATGCGATGATGCTGAGAAAAAAAAAAAACCTCCATGGGCTGAACGCCTGCACAGCCCGACCTATATGGGAGATAGATTGCCGTCTGAGTCTGGCTCTTCCTGGAAAGGAGGACGTGGCACAGGAGCATGACCACGCCTAGCCGCAGCTTGCCCCTCGTCGTCACCAGGTCTGCCGGACGGGTGAGCCTGGTTCTGTGTGGTGATGACATGTAGGTCTGCATGCAGAACCTCCCGTGATATACGTGCTTCCTCTTGCAAGTTAGCACGTGTAACACGGAGTTCCTCCTGCAAGGCCTGGCTTGACAACCGCTGCACCTCCCGGCAAGCATGTAGCTCAGCCGAGATGGTACGCTCAAGCTGTGCAAACCTCTCCTCTGCCCGCTCCCTCTGGGACATCAGAAGGACACCCAGAGTGGATCTGAGGGAAGCATGCTCCTCCCTCAGGGCCTTCATGTGTGCCTCTACGTGAGCAGCAATTGCTTGACACAGAGATGACATTTCAGCCTGGCGTGCCCTGTCTGAGACCGCCATGCCCAGCCGGAGCGAGTGGGCCGTGGACTGTGCCACCTGCTGCTGGAGAAGCACCTGCCTAGCAGGGGGGAGCACAGATTGCGCCACACGCTCCATTGCTGCCCCCTGCCGTTCAGAATTGGCAGTCATGTCTTGCTCCCACTCAGTATACTGTGGTTGCGCGCGGTGACCACATTGCTGGGCTTGACCCCTGCGGCACCCAAGGACCGGGTTTCCTCGTTGTGTTGGCACCGCCCACGGCTGCATGACTACATGCCCCCGTCGACGTGATGTCCCAGGCACATTAGTGACTGGTGTGGAGGGTGACCCTGCATCCCGATCCACCATGGGCGGAGGTTCCAAGACTGTCTGACCCCTTAGTGCAGGTGTCGCGGACAGAGGAGTGTCCACATCAGAATCACTCACCCCTGACATCTGGACCTGATGCTCATCCAACTCGACATGGTCGTCAGAGTGCTCTTCAGGGCTTCAGAGACAAGATGGACTGTAGCACTTGGGGGGTTTCGTGGCCTACTACCCCACTACCCCCACTTGTGCTGGGTTGATGTAGTGATAACAACCCTGTGCCTGGCATGACAACACCATCCTCCGGCTCCATTGCGTCATCATCTGAAAAATAGAGAGAAAATAGGTCACTACACATGTTAGAAGCACACAACACACACACACACCGACACCAAACACATCAGGCAGACATGTGACACACAAAATAGAACCTGGCATGCATGCTGGGTCAACTTGAAATTGCTTCTGTGATCAGACTGTCAGAGCTGTTGAAAGGTGTCATTTGCATTGAAGTGGGTCTATGCAATGCAGCAAATATGTATGTCACTCACTACCTACATGTACAAGGACTTCATGGTGTGTGTCAGAAAATGTGAAGGCAGTGCAAGGTCAACTTCAGGCATCACGTGCAATGTGCATTCAATGTGTAGCATATCTACAAGCAAAGCACCCTTCCACCCAAGTGAAAAAGCAGGGATGCCTAGCATGGTATCAAAAGGCTGACCATAGACCTGTGTACTGACAGACAGTGTTGACTAGCATCAACAGCTTCATGTGAGTCAAGTGACAACACTGCAAATGATGATGGGACAGTAAGCAGGACACATGATGAAACCTCTTGAGTCCACCCACGTGTGAAGAAGACACTACACCAGTTGGACAGAGTCATTGTCCATTAAACAGGCTGAGGCCTGTGACCCACACAGATTGTCAGACCCTAAACATGTGTGCAACGCAGTACTGCGCCACAGTTGACATGGGAAGGCAGATGAAATGCCATGCAATTTGGGTCATCATGGACTTGTGTAACAGTGATCATCCAGACATGGACACATATGGGCATGCGTGAAATGCACATGGAGCATGAATAGGCACTCATGTCACTGGGGGGCATCTGACCTCTGCACAGTCCAAGTGAGACACCCTGCATCAAGTACTAAGGATGTACCTCAATGGATGTGTCTGGCAGATTGGCCGCTGGATGTTAGAATGTACACAGGAGGCATGACCAGGGAAGTAACCAAGGGCAATATTGTAGCAGACCAGTGCTAAGATGGAATTGGGGTGCAGAGCAGGGGGTTGAGGGGCAAGGGAGCATGCCTACATTGGCTACTCCCTTGCAGGCATAGGACACATGCACGTCAGTCATGCTATGCATAGTTCCTGGGCTGAGAGGAAGGTCACCCCACGCTACATGCAGAAGTGCCAGTGAGCTGGAACATGGACCGGAGGGGCATACTGGTAACCAGCATGTGACTAGGGTGCAAAAGTGGTGATGTGGACAGTCCCCGTCTGCTCCACATGTCCACCATCCAGCAGAGTAGACATGCATCATTGAAGCATTGCATTACTCGCACATCATAACCATGTACACATGACATGTAGTGGCAGTCATGCACAACACATCACACAAGTAAAACACACACATCCTCGACAAACACGCATCAACACTCACTAGACTGGGCATCGAAGTCCGGCATCTCTCCCACTCCTTCGACCGATTCAGATGGTATGAACTCCGCAACGAGTGACTCATGCGGAGTGAGGTCTTCCTCCTCCGGTACAGGCCCACCGCCAGTCACCAGAGTCAAGTTGTAATTTGAGTCACGCTTAGCCTTATTGAGTAATTTGAGGTCATTCCAATGCTTTTTGCACTCTTGCGCCGTGCGCACCTCGTGGCCGAATGCACTCACATGTTCTGCAACTTGCTTCACGGTGGGCAGCCGTAGTCTGACAATTAGCACCCACTAGCATGTCACGGCTGTGGTCCCGCACGTAGCCCACAAGGAAGTTCAGTTCCTGGTTGAAGAAAGGCTTCTTCCTGGACGTGCAGGAGTTGTGGCTGTGTGTGGGGTCCCAGCTTGTGCTGCAGGTGCAACCTTCCTCCTCTTGGATTGTGGCGCCGACCCTGGCTGGCTGATGCCGCCTTAATCAGTATGGCCAGTGGGACCGGTGGATTGAGCCAAGGGAGTGGCAGGTGGAGGGACGACCAAAGGGCTGACTTGTGTCAGTGGCAGCTGGGTGCCCTCTAATGGACCCTGCGCATCAACATCCGCTGTGGCAGGGTCATTGACCGCAACTGTCCTGGTTGGCAGACTCACAACCGGGGTGTTGTTGGCTGCATCTGCCCCTGCACTTGCCAACACCCAGCTGTTCGGGGCAGCAGATGACATTACTGCCCCAGGGACACGTGTCTTGGTCAGGCAGCCCTGCGTGCCCCTACGGTTTCCCTCCGGGCCTGTTGGAAATCTTCCAAGGGCTCTTCAATTGCCAACGCAGCCTGTGCTGGCAGACCCTGAGCCCGGGTGGTGGTGTTCACAGCTGCACCTGCAGCTACCACTACCCTTGGGCCTGTGGCAGTCGATGAAACGGACTGCCTGGTCACACGGGCACGAGTTCCAGATGCAGAAGCTGCATCTCCCAGACCACAGAGGGTGGTGGCATGACTGCACCGACACATGGCACAACATCGTGCTCAAGTGGCGCACCCCTGCCTCTTCCCCCTCTGCGGCCACCCTGGACACCCTGGAGTCCCCCGACTCTCTGGTCACCCCGGCCACGTCCCTGACCACACCAGTCACGAGGAGTACGCCCAGCTGAGGCGCCCCTCACCTTTGGGGGCCTCCCAACCATGGCACAGATGGAGTAGTGCCGGCACAGATGGAGTAGTGCCAATGGGAGGTGTACACTACAATTGACCTGGGCAATTGGGGTGAAGGGGGTGGGATGCAAGATGTTAACAGCCCCCCTGCACCTGCAAGGCTGTATTTGACCCCGGTGATGTAGTGACGGGTCACGCTACACTCTGGCACCCCAAAACTGCAGTAAAACCGTGCACGCAACCCTGCAGCCTAGGTGCGTGGAATCAACCTCCCGCAGTACGCGGTGGCACCCAGTAACACGAAAAACGCATACGCGTGGGACACGCAGGCTACTATGACCTCCAAAATTGGTGCGATACACAGGGGCACCCGCAGTGGGAAAAATAGCGTCCGCGACTCACCGTCTGACTAGCGTGAAAATGATAAACACGCGTAGCCAATACACCCGCCAAAAGAAGAGATACGTCCTCGATCGCTGTGAAGATGTGATGGCGCACGAAACAACACGAAGCAGCTACACACATCGGTCTCCACGAAAGGCACGTACAGTGAACTGCTGGCCCCGCTCACCTTTAACCCTTGCTGTGGGAAACACCCACGCGTGTCACACCACTTACGCGCGTAGGCCCTTTCCTCGGATTACACGCATTCACACGCGGCCGTGCAATTTTTTCACGTGCGCTGAACCACTATGCCCACATCACGAGGGAAACGCCCGCACGCGTAACCTCAGAGAAGCTCTTACGAGCTAAGGGCCTTTGGTCCAATGAAAACGCGTACTTGTGCTGACGTGCTTACGCGCTAAGGGCTTTTCCTCCAATTACACGCTGACGTGCAATTTTTTCACGTGCCAAATCACTCCGTATCAAGCTGGCCACGCGAAAACACACGGAAGACCATGCTCCTGCCCAGACGGCTGAATTACTGCCCCCCAGAGCCCTGAGCACGCTCCCACCTGCCATCTGCTGCTGCCTGACTGCCTGCTGCCCACGTGCCCTGCTATTTGCTGCCTGCACGTCAGCCAGGGGTGCAGTTGCTGTGACCACCCCTGCTGGAACCGAAGACTCCCGACTGGGATTCCAACGCTCCACAGCCCAGCCCCAGGACCCAGTTGCCCACCCACTCCTGCCTCTGGGGTTGCCATGTCGGGCACAACACCATCTGAGACCACTGGCAACCCCCAGCCAGAGAGGCAGAGAGCCACCAGCTTCAGTGCCAGGGAAGTTGGTGTCCTGGTGGAGCAAGTCCTGGGACAGTATGATGCCCTCTTTGGAAGTTTGCGCGCCGACTATGAAGGACGGACCAGGATCTGGATGGACATCGTGACTGCCATCAACGCGGAGGGGGTGGCAGTCCGCGACTTACATCATGTCAAGAAGCGCTGGGAGGACTTCAGGTCCAGGACCCTCAACAAGGCCCGGCACCTCTCGAAGGCAGTGGATGCCAAGGGGCACCGAGGCCAGCTGTCGGACCACCAAATGAGGGTCCTGGAACGCATATACCAGCACTCCACGTCCAGATCCTTGAGAGGCAGACCCGTCTGGAGTCGAGCGGTAAGTGTACATGCATGGTGATTGGACCCTGTGCGTGTCGTGGTGTGCCAGTAGTGTGCAGGTTGCACATGTGTTTTTGTAGGGCCATGTAGGGATGTGTATGAACATGGGCGTGAGGCTGCCACATGTGAGTCCTCTCAGGTGTGAGACACATTGATGGTGTATGTGTTGTAAGCATGCTGGGCAAATGCAGGTGTGGGAGCACACATGTTTGAATTTCTGTGTATGTACATTGGCATGGTTGTGGCATGGATGGTGGTTCATAATGCATATATCTGCACTGTGTAAATGCGCATGTATGTGTATTTGACAAGTGTGCAACTGTGATGCAACATGGATGCACGTGACACTGATATGTAGAAGGCTGAATGTCAGATGTGACATGTATGGCGATCTCATCACTGCGACAGTTGGAGGAGATGTACACATGCATGTAAGTGTGGTGGTGTGTGTGCATGTCTAGTGCACTCCCAGTGTTTCACGTGATGTCAGGCTCACCTTTGGCTGTACATGCTGTCGTATGTGTATGGATGTGCTGCCTGGTGCAATATTGCTGTGGAAATGCTCATGTGTGTGAGTTAAAATGACATGTGTGTCGTGGAGTGTGATGCCATGTCTGAAGTTTGACAATGCCACTCATGTACAACTGTCATGTGTGTATCAGTCCAATGTACTGTGCCCTGATGCCTGTGTTTTATCTCTCCCTGTCTATAAAGAGGGCGGAGAGGGTGCTGTGGAGCACAGCGGCAGGGATCGCACCACCAGCCGGAGACGCAAGGCCCGGCTCTCCTCCCAGATTATCATCTCGTCGGGGAGTGAGGAGTCTTTTGCCGCGTCCCAGGCCACAGCTGCCGAGGGTAGGTCCAAGAGGCGGAGGTTGGCGGTGGACTCCTCGGCAGCCGAAGGGGCAGCTGAGTCCCCACAGGGTCCAACAGAGGAAGATGGCATGGTTTGGTGGAGGAGAAGGCCATGGAAGGGACACACATGTGGTCTGGAGGTGGGGATTCCACTGGTGCTAGTGGTGCAGTGCAGGACCAGGGACAGGAGGCAGCACAGGCCGCCGCAGAGGTGCCTGTGTGCAATCCTGTCCCTGATCCTGTCACTGCGTCATCTGGCACCAGCAGGGATGCCTACGTCCAGACCCATTTTCAGGGAGGGGATGAGCGCACAACAACTGACCTTCCTCTCCCTGCGGACGTGGCTATCCGGGATCGTGTTGAGCCTGTCCTGGCCGGGATAGCGTTGCGTCAACGGGGCATGCGAGTTGACGTGTGGTCTTTTCGTGAAGAGACTGCACGTCATCTCGGGTGTCTCTTTGACCGCGTTGACCTGCTGGGACGGGTCACCAGTGCTGGATTCCTCCGTGTGTTGGACCTTCTTGCGACCCCCTCCTCACCTGAACCCCCTACGCGCCAGTCGTCCTCCATGCCATCTTCCCACCCATGTATCACCTGGGTACCCTGTGGAGCTGCCTCTGACCCTGCGGCCAGGCTGGTGGAGGACACATCCCTGCCACAGACGGGAGTCGGACGTCCAGCAGGGGTGGCCACCTCAACAACTGCACCCCAGCCAGATGAGGATGTGCAGGCAGCAAGAGCCAGGGCACAGGCAGAGGCACAGCAGCAGCAGCAACAAGGTGGGAGCCATGATGGCTCGGGGCCTTCAACATCGGAGGGGCAGGCATCGGCCAGAGGGCAGGAGGACCCAGGACTGGAAGTGTCTTCCGTGTGGCAGCGGTTAGGCCATGCTATAGATGCGGAGCCGCAGCGGGCAGAAGAGGCACGGCTCACGATGGTCAGGGTGGAGAACTCCATGCGTAGGGCTCTGAGGCGGGCTGAGTGTCTCGAAGCAATTCGCAGGGACCTGGAGGTCCACATGTCATCATCCCTGCGAACCCTCGGGGCCATGGAAGAGGACCGGCTCCGGGACATCGAGCAGGAGTTCGATGATGCCCTGGCCCGGGAAATCGGGAAGTGAGCCGTCGGACTAGCCCGCTGCCATTGTAAATAGTTTTTAGAGTTAAGATTCCTTTTCCTTTTCCTTTTATTTGTGGTCAATGGACAATGCCACACACATTTGTATATAGTTCTATTTTTAGGTAGTTTCTTAGGTAGGTTTCATTTGTTTGGTTGGGCTCATGGACCCTTTACATAGTTGGACAATAGATTGATTTGATATGTTTTCTTGATTTTGCACATGGAATCATGGAATTTTCTTTTGGACAATGGATTGTGAATAGTTTGATCATGGATTAATTTGATTTTTTTTTCCTTATGGACATGAAGCAATGGATTTTCTTTTTTTACATTTCCTTTGGATTTGCGTTGATGGAGGGAGAGTTTGGACTGTTTTTCTTTCGATTTTTTTTTTGGATTGGTTATAATTTTCATTCACTCATCTTTTGCACATGCTTTTCATTTCATGTTTGATATTTTTGTGTGATTTCATTTCATTTATTTATTTTTGTACATAATACATTTTCATATTTTATTTCCATGTGTGGGATTTGCTCATTGGGTTGATGCATGTGAAAATGTGGGTTTACACAATCAATGCCAACCAGTGTATCTGTTTGACGGACATGTGTTGATGTACATAGTTGACGTTTGGTTTGTGTCTTGAGATTGGCATGTCAGTGTGGGGTGGATTGGGAAATCATTGCGTCTCAAGAATGGGGTGGCATGATGTGGTTTTTTGGTGCAGAAGTGGGCCATGATTGTGATTCTTTATTTTGTGTAGGGGGGACATGAGTGGGGGCCTGCTGGCAGGTGCCCCTGACTGCTGGGGGGTGGGGGTGCAGGGGGACATGAGTGGGACATGAGTGGGAGCCTGCTGGCAGGTGCCCCTGACTTCTGGGGGGTGGGGGTGCAGGGGGACTTGAGTGGGACATGAGTGGGGGCCTGCTGGCAGGTGCCCCTGACTGCTGGGGGGTGGGGGTGCAGGTGGACATGAGTGGGACATGAGTGGGGGCCTGCTGGCAGGTGCCCCTGACTGCTGGGGGGTGGGGGAGCAGGGGGACATGAGTGGGGGCCTGGTGGCAGGTGCCCCTGACTGCTGGGGGGTGGGGGTGCAGGGGGACATGAGTGGGACATAAGTGGGGGCCTGCTGGCAGGTGCCCCTGACTTCTGGGGGGTGGGGGTGCAGGGGGACTTGAGTGGGACATTAGTGGGGGCCTGCTGGCAGGTGCCCCTGACTGCTGGGGGGTGGGGGTGCAGGGGGACATGAGTGGGACATGAGTGGGGGCCTGCTGGGACATGAGTGGGGGCGCAGGGGGACATGAGTGGGGGCCTGCTGGCAGGTTCCCCTGACTGCTGGGGGGTGGGGGTGCAGGGGGACATGAGTGGGGGCCTGCTGGCAGGTGCCCCTGACTGCTGGGGGGTAGGGGTGCAGGGGGACATGAGTGGGTGCCTGCTGGCAGGTGCCCTGACTGCTGGGGGGTGGGGGTGCAGGGGGACATGAGTGGGACATGACTGGGGACCTGCTGGCAGGTACCCCTGACTGATGGTGGGTGGGGGTGCAGGGGGAAATGTGTTGGTGGTCACTACTGGAAAGTGACATGTGTGCTGGCTGGGGGGCATGGCCAGGGGTGCAGGGTAGTCCCCTGTGTTGTAGGTTGCCTGCAGGGGCCATGGATGGGGTGGAGGGCACACCTGGGAGGACCCACACTGCCAATTCATGTGTGGGACTCCCCATGCACCCCACTAGATACACGTACCCGCTCTGACAGCGGAATCGCGTGTGAAAGTTCATGCAAACCCCAGTAATAGACGTACTCCACTCGCACAGGGCCCATTCGTGTGTGAAACTTCCCGCAAACCCCAGTAATACACGTACCCTGCTCACACAGGGCCAATCGCGTGTGAAAATTCCTGCGAATCCCAGTAATACATGTACCCCACTTGCACAGGGCCTATCGCATGTAAAACTTCCCGCGAACCCCAGTAATACACGTACCCCACTCACATAGGGCCCTTCGCGTGTAAACCTTCCCGCGAAGCCCAGTAATACATGTACCCCACTCGCACAGGGCCAATCGCGTGTAAAACTTCCCACGAACCCCAGTAATAGACATACTCCACTCGCACAGGGCCCTTCATGTATAAAACTTCCTGCGAACCCCAGTAATACACGTACCCCACTCGCACAGGTCCAATCGCGTGTGAAACTTCCCACAAACCCCAGTAATAGACGTACTCCACTCGCACAGGGCCCTTCACGTGTAAAACTTACTGCGAACCCCAGTAATACACGTACCCCACTCGCACGGGGCCAATCGCATGTGAAACTTCCCGCAAACCCCAGTAATAGACATACTCCACTTGCACAGGGCCAATCGCATGTGAAACTTCCCGCGAACCCCAATAATACACATACCCTGCTCTGATCGCGTGTGAAACTTCCCGCGAACCCCAGTAATACACGTACCCCACTCGCACAGGGCCTATCGTGTGTGAAACTTCCCGCGCACCCCCGAAATACACGTACCCTGCTCCGATCGCGTATAAAACTTCATGCACACCCCTGAAATACACGTACCCTGCTCCGATCGTGTGTGAAACTTCCCGCGAACCCCAGTAATACACGTACCCCACTCGCACAGGGCCTATCGCGTGTGAGAATTCCCGCGAACCCCAGTAATACACGCTCCCCGCTTGCCGTGTGCTGTGTGGCGGCCCTGTATACTGGTCCAGGGTTAGCGCAGCCCTTTGCGCTGGATTGGGGATTTTGATGGCTTTTCCTTGCGCGAGGGGCGTTCTTGGGGGCGTAACTGGTGCTGCTGCAGGGTTGCTGCGCCACTCTGCGCCACGGCTGGTTTTGGTAGCTGAAATCCATGAATACGCTGTGCGCGGAAAATGATTTTAGTGCACGCGGCTGGCGCAGACAATCACACGCGCACACTGTGCGCCAGCCGCGTGCGCCACTTGTGCGCTAAATTCTATGAATTACCCCCTGTGTGTTGATCTGTACACTGCGGGTGCCTCTGACCCCAGCTACTCTCCAGGGGCACAGAAAGGGGATTTATCTTGGGACTGAGCAAAACAGAGCCACAGATCCACACCAAGGCCTTTGTACTGTTCTGTTAATTGTTTACTAGGCATTAACGCCCAGTTATGGTGGTACTCGTGCCATATTAGCACTCTGATCTCACTCCTACCACAGTATCTTTCTAACTCCGACTTCCACCTGCTTCAGCTCGTTCCTCGCACCTCACTAAAAGACATACCTTTGCATACAACTGCTTAACATGGGACCTATACACTGCCCTATCTAATACCTCTGCAACGGGAACATTAGTATATCTGTTGCTCTTTCAGTGTTGCTATATGTGAGAATCTAATATGTGTCAAAATAAACTACAAATGATATGTGCGCCTTCTGCCACGCAAACTCACCCTACTCCCACGATGGTACATACTAATAGGTTTTTCTCATTCTGAACCCTTTTGCCTGGCTGGAATGCTGTATGTGCATCCCAACATTCTCCCCTTGAGTTAATCCTCCATTAATTAACCCTGCGGCCTCCTTCCTTCTATAGTCATCATCTTTGGGTACCCATGCCCTTCACATCGGATGTAATCCACCCTCCCCACTCAGGCATAGACTTCCAGAGCACCTTTCATAAAGCAACACCCCCCCCTCCCATCTCCAGCTAGGGCGACCCATGGCTCAATATAATTCTCTGGGTCAGGAGGGGGAGTAGTCAAGGTACCCGGGGGGCGAAATCCTGCTTTATTTTCACAATCCTTGGTTTTACGACGCCATCCCATCAATTAGTTTGAGTGTACTTGTGTTTTGTGAGAGGAGGAGATCTACCCATTGTTATTGACACCATCATTGTTGCACTCTTCGGCAGGTTCTTAGTACATCTGTTGCTCCTTCCATGTTGCTATATGTGAGCATCTAATATGTGTCAAAACTAACTACAAATGATACGTGCACCTTCTGCCACGTAAACTCACTCTGCTCCCATGATGGTACATACTAATACGTTTTTCTCAGCCTGAACCTTTTTGCCTGGCTGGGACGCTGTACGTGTACCCCAACAATAGAGGCAAGAGATAAAGCGGAGGAGAAGGTATTTTAGCAGATACACAACTCTAGTGATGTCTCCTATTCTAGTAATTACACAATTGCATTTCAATGGCTTTCATCTTTGTAACCTTGTCAATGCACTCTACCTTCACCTCGCTTGCTATATTTTAAATAATGTTCCAATCCTGAATTAATGCATTGCTAAGTTCTACCATCCAACCATATAGGCTTTAAACCTTTCCTTAACACCATTGGAACCTGGGACTCTCTAACAACTGCACCATTGTCATTCTCAAGAAATTCTCCTGATTGCCTTCCCCTAATCGAAAATAACTGCTGGGCTGACACTTAATAGCACACCTCCAACTGAGCCCATTCCATTGCCTTTTGTCTTCTGTGCACCCTTAGAATTGTGTATATGTTCAATACCTCTCTTTTCACTCTTAGGCCTTGGAACAAGTCTTGGGATTGTAAAACCTAGACTGTTTGCTTTCTCATGCCAATCTCCCATTTCAAGTTCCAAGACTCAAATCGCCAATTCCACCTGACATAAAATGGCAGTTCTTGACAGCTATCTTGCATTTGTCATTTTTGAACAACCCCCTATCCATCAGACTTAACATAAACCTCATAGTGTCCTTTCGCATTCACCAGTCTGCCAAACCTTGCCACCACTGTGTCTAAATGCTTACAAAATCAGACCCAATTTTCTTGTAACTTGCAAGTCATGATGGTGCGATGGTGCAGAGACCTGCCAATACGCTCCAGAGCCTTCACTCTCACAGCTCACACCAATGATTTAGGACTATTTATCCTTAGGAATACATCCACAGTGTGTGACAGCACTTGGAATCCTATTTGCTATACCTCCATATCATTAACTTGTTTTGCACTAAGAAATATTTTTTCTGAAACAGGCAACCTTAGCAAACCAAGAACATTTGTATTCCTTGTTTACTTTTTGTTTTCCACTGGCACAAACCTGTCATTGTCAGGTTTGAGATGTGTTTGCCTATTTGTTCATTCCTTACTGCTCAGAACAAAAGCTGGCCCAAAAAGGACAATTCTGGGAATGCAATAGTTAGTCAATTTCTTTGTCATCCATCTGCCTACATTTCAGCACACCAGCTATTTTACAGAAACAGTGCCAAAATGCCTGATCCTGATGCATCCAAAAACATGCATTCTCCATTCCACTGTATTACCAAATAGCCAAATGTGCACCCCATGGCACCCTAGAAAATGCCACAGTATTCAATTGTATTCCCAAATGGATCATTATTTAGTGTAAGTCCTCCATCTTCTCTGGTGAAAATGGAACTTCCATTTCGCCAAATAACTGAATACTATTTCCCACAGATGTTTAAACTCTCCTTGTTTATTTCTACCAACAATTAGAAAATCATTCAGCTAATGTGGTACACTAAAACTATGCTCAGAAACCTGTGCAGTTCATTGGGAACACTGTCTAAAAAAATCACCCATTCGAGCTGCATTTCCAAAAACTCATAGTTGAGAGGCATATGTAATTCCACCTAATATTAAATGAGGGAAGTTATGAATACTGGGGTGCATTATAAGTGAAGTACATAATCATGTATTACCATTTATGAATACAAATTTGATCTATAACTCCTTTCAGTGTGATCCTATCAAATATTTTCTAAGGACCTTTTTTTGTTCACCAAAGAAGGTTCTTAAAAGAATTTGATATCACTTATTGTTTAGAAGTTTCTATTAGTAATTCGTTTTTTATGATTTCTAACATATTTTTCCTTCTATTTTGTTACAGGTTCTGCTCATTGCCAAGAACACTTAAACATTATTTAAGAGCTGTTAAAGCGTAAAATTTGATGCTATCTTCCAGTAAGATCAATTGTGTCTATACCTCCAGATATCAAAAGTCATTTAAAAGTAGAACTTTCACTATTAGCCAAAAACAAAAAACGAAAGTGAATAACAGACTTTTCCTTGTGTATCTTATGTCAAAAAAGATAGAAATCTCCCCTGGATAATCCAAAATGTTATTAAAAGGTTTTAGAGTGCATTAAGAAGAGAGCCGAGAGGGAACAATAAAGAATACTTGAACATAAGTCTACAATTAGGTAACTTAACACATGAAGAACTGAAAAATAAAAAAGTATCATGTCATTCGGAATGCTACACACAATGTACTCATGAAACAAACATGGATCAAAGCAAACAGATTGTATTAAGAGCAGTTATATGAGCCAAAGCCTTCTATCTACATCTATCTCCAGCCATGAAGAAAAGGAAGAAGTAGAATGAAGCTACACTACAAGATCAAAAACACCTATCTACAACAGAAATACATGTTTCTTTTGTAAAAATAAATCAGTTATATTTGATAGAAACTGATTCAGCAGGCACTCACTTGCAGAGAGCAGTAGAACTGTCTAACAATGACACATTGAAGATACATCTTAGCAATTGTACATATCCTGGAGACCCTCACGCAAGGGAAATTGCATATCACAAGCTATGTTGGAACACAAATATAAAAGGTTATTTCCGATTCCAACAGGCTTGAGGACCTACTTTGGATGATGGTGGAAGTCCTGCCGTGAGTGATTTTTTGAGAAAGGTTTGATGACAAGTTGCTGGATACATATTGTAATCTCACTGAAAAAACCAGCCTGAAGAATGTGAGATAGTCAGAACCATTTACTACAGTTTTGACATAGTCATCTTACAATCCCATTATAAATGATCCTTCAACTAAACAAACTAGAGTCTGTGTACTCCCACCAATAGATGCAAGCCCACAAGCACAGAAACAAAGAATCAAAGTACAGGCACAATTGCTTTTCTGCTCCCAGAACTGTTTATCGACAACAATGTAATACAAACAACTCTTTACAAGAAACCAGTTGCAGGAAACACAATATTACATGCTAAAAGCAATCACCTCAAACATATTATTAACAATGGTAGATTTTTCAGAATCAAGAGAAATTGCAGTGACACTATCGAATATGACAAACATGCAAAGAAGACAGTATCCAAATTACAAGAGAGCGGTTATCGACAAAGTGTCATACTTCAAGCTCATATCAGAGCCTGTAGTATTACCAGAACTTCACTACTTTAATCCAAAGAAGTTAGATCCGACTCACTACTAAGGATAGCAAAATTAGATTTTTAACAACATATAGCACAAATAAAAGTCATGTTAGAAAAACACTTACAGATGGCAAATGTTTATAGATGACTTTGTCCATCAGCAAAATATTATGGATGGACAAAGTCATCTGTATTATTTACCTGAAAAACCACTGCTGACATATAGGAGGACAACAACAATTAAGAGTATAATCAGCCACAGTTTGTTTTAAACCAGACAAGTCACTGACTTTTACTGTAAAAACATCAAACTGTAAGATGACACAGAAAGTGGGAAATCACAAATGTGGAGGTTGCAACATTTGTCCTCTGGTGATAGACACTGTAAAAAAAATACAATCGCCAAATGGAAAATCATGAACATGTACATGTTTTATTAATTGTAACACTAACTTTGTATTTTATGGAATGCAATGTACTTGTCAGAAGCGGTGCATTGGGAGCACTATATGTAAATTGAAGATTAGAATACAAGAACATATGCAAGTTATCAGGAATGTGGATTTGAAAATATTCACTAGCAGTACATTGGAACAAAGAGCACCCAGCAGGAAAAGTTGATAACCTAAAGTGACTCTCCTAAGACAGCAGTAAGACAAATTGATTAACAATATGGGCAGATGTCATAGTGGGTTAAATCGAGAGAGTGAACTCTATGTCCTTTATAGAGAGGTTTCTCTTTTGAACTATTGCAATTCGAGAAATATCCTGGACCTGGTATTTTTGTACAGTTTGAATTCTAATTTTATGGCCTTTCATTTACTTTGTTTGTATTTGTTTTGTGAAGAATATTTTCAATTGCTCCCAGGGACAATACACATCAATCTCTTATCCAATACCTTTTCATTCACAAATTTATTCAATCACACTCTTGATTTTTCTGACATGGTTGCAAAAATTTAGCAATATAATTAATTTTTAGATGTTCAACAACAAAGGCAGAAAATAATATCCTACTTCATAAAAAAATTCGGATTTAATATCCAAATCTTTACTTTGATATAGAAATATAACAACAAATTGCCCATTCAAAATAGATATATTCACAAGTCAGTGATGGGTTTGGATTGAGAATTCATCACACCTGAAATATTCTGTTTATGTTAAAGATGGTCGCCATGCAACATCATGATGTAATTGATGTAACACATGTCATGAATGTCATTATCATCATCATCATCATCATCATCATTGACTTTTATTTGGCTTAAAAACTATTGATGTACAACACATCATAAAACCATTAATTATCCCTGGATTATAAAAGTTCACTAAGAGATTATTAAATAGTTGATACAATTCTGGTAGTGGAAATTAAAGCAAAATACATTATTCACATGCCATTTATGGCAATTTGAAGGAAATACGAAACATAAAAAGATCTATATATCATCATTTTCAACACAATGCCAATTGGGGAGAGCAATTTTGCAGCCTCACAATTACACTAGAATCAATAGCAACTTCGCAGGATTCGCTATAGCTCAACATCATCTTCCAACTTTTCGACTCTGTCTCATATCGTTTACCCTATTTATCCAAGAAATATGAATATAACGGACAGTTGAAAATAGTACATGAGGCATACAAAATGATTACATAGGTTCATTGCATCCTTTGTAGTATGAATCCCTACAGTTTTAGAAATTGGACGCAGAGAAAGTCCTCTTATCTTATTATACATTACACAAGTCAGAAGGAAATGTGAGTCTGTCTCCTCTTTCGCCCCACATAACCGGCAATCCCCTTTCTCGCCCCTTCACCATGACTTTGTGAATATTGCCAATGGCAGTTTACAGGACCTGAATCGGGTGTACAATGATCTTTTAAATGAGGGATTCATTTGATCTAAATAAAATTCAAATCCTGACCCTGACTTATGCAATACATACTCTGGTCCCAATTTTAGCCTATTTGCTGCTTCTATAACTTGGTCTCTTGATCTTATTACTTCAGCCCTCATTATTCTCATGCAGGTTGAACCATTAACATTCAGTGGCATCTCCCAAACATCGCTGATACCAAGAGCCATCAGAGTGTCCTTTACATGTTTCACCCACCCACCACTATGCCCTCCCCCCAAAGACAAAAGATGTCCAATGGCCTCTCTTTGCTTTTGTAATCCTTCAGTGTACCATATCCCCACCCAGTTTAATACTGGTTTCAAACTAATACAGTCACCTGCTGGTAGAACATCCAGTTCCAGGCGCACAAGGGCTGAGGGAGTACTCTGGGGCAATAACAGCAATTGTTTCAGGAAACTGTATTTCACACTATCCAAGGCCCCTGTCCTCCCACTGCATCAGATTTCAGCCCCATATGTTGATGTATTTTTTTTAATAATTCCAGTGCAGGAGTAACTGCTCTGCTCCCATATTTATTAAAAAAGAATGTAGTAGCCCCACTACATTTACAGAGGTTAGCACTGGATTTTACATCTGTGCTGACCACTCTCTGTTTTCCTAGAACCAAACACCTAAATAACCACAAAAACATAGTTACTCCCGTTTAATACCGTTAAAGAGTATTTTTATTAGTGTTTGGGTCTGAAGACCATAACCTTCATCCTCCCTATATTCAACTCCATCTAGAGGTCTTCACAATTCCTCTTGAAGACGTTTAGGGTGGTCTTCAGACCTTGGGGTGAGGTTGCCAGGATTATGGTGTCGTCCGCATAAAAAAGTATTGGATACTTTTCTGTGCCTATCCAGGCAACCCTCTACCAGTGCATCAATTACCTCCTGTATATATACTGAAAACAGGAGAGGAGCAACCACAAATCCCTGCCTTACACCTTTCTCTGCATTAAAAGGGGCAGTTAATTCTCCTAATCCATAACAAATGACTACACTATTCTCTGATTAAGACTGTTGTAGTAAGGTCATCAAGTGCTCAGCGGCCTTCAATGAACATACCATTTGCCCCAATAGCTTTCTGGATACCCCATCAAAAGCAGTCTTTAAATCTAAAAATACTGCATACAATTTAACTTTCAAAATGACTGTATATTTTTGGATTAAAAGAATCAAGCTAAACCACTGGTCCGCAGTGCGCTTGTTGGCCTGGAAACCTGCCTGTAGGTTAGTGACTATCTAGTTTGACAACCTACTCTTGAAGATAGATTAATAAAAATGTTCCAAATATTTTACCAGAACTATCCAATAAAAAATCGGGAGATAATTGGCCAACATATCTCTTACCCCTTTTTTGTATGTCAGGCTTATCAGTGCCTGCTGCCAAGATATAGGCACATTTCCTAGTCTTACAATTCCATTCAAGATTTTAGATAAGACTGGCATCCAAATCATATTTCTGTCCAAATAAAAATCAACTGCGACAAAGTTTGTGTCCTGCAGGCTTACCCCTTTTCTTTTTTAGATTTTAGTGCCATTTTATTTATTTATTTATTTATTTATTTATTTATTTATTTATTTATTAGGTTAGTAAACCCCACAGGCAGCAAGGCACTGTTACAAGTTCCAGTTACATGTCGCCAGTGGCAATAGACAGTTATATACATGGTATATTGACAGTTACTTACAGTCCAAGATGGAGAAGGTAATATACTACACACAACCAGACAGTACTACCGTTAACTTCTCCATACATACAGGTATCCGGTAATGCCCATAGTAGGAATTACAGGCATGACTGAACAGGCTATGCAAACAGCCAGGTTTTTAGAGCCTTTTGGAAAACCCAGTAGGACTCATCGGCCCTCAAGACAGGAGGGAGGGAGTTCCATTGTTTAGCTCCTATAGATGGGTAGCTTGATCCTCTTACTTTGGAGCATATGAGTTTGGGCTGCACCAGCCAATGGCTCTAAGGTGTTTTGGTGGGTATACATGATTACATCATACCAATTATCTGGGAGAGGAAGGGAGGGACTATTCGGGAGATGCACCTGTGTGTGATCGATAGGGTTTTGAAGATAATACTTTTGCAAGTCGGGAGCCGGTGTACATCTCTCTGTGCGGCCAGATTTGTTCAGATTTAGGAATGCTAAGGGCCACTCGAAGAGCATTGTTTTTGGATGGTCTATAATTTCTGAATGTGGTGTTTAGAAGTGCCAGCAAAGAGTATATTACAATAATCTAGCCGATCCCCGAACACTGCACGTGCAATGGTTAGACAGCTGTTCATGGATAGAAAGTGTTATGGAGGCATGGCATCACAAGTAGACACTGACACAAGAGTTGCAAGTTTCCAAACCGTTATTGTTAGATTCAAGCAGGTTGGAGAACCCCCTGTCTGGTTCTATAACTAAAATGGGAGTAGTCTCAACCATCCCTATAACTAAGACAGGAGTAATCTCGACCATCAAATAATAAAGTAACAGTCCTAGTCAGTGTTAGTCAAACAATGAAGGCCTATACTAACACAACCTCACTCTAATACAAACTAATGTGACATAGGGATATGTATCTAAAAAAGGAAAAATCAGTGGTGAAACTAAATGTCAGTGGGGCAATATATATCAGTATTAATTCTCGTCCCCACGTTTTACAGCACAGGGTTAGATGGAATATTTGATGGATGAACACACTTTGGCTTGCAAACACAGTTAGGCGGCTTCTTGGCCATTCAGGTCTGAGTCACAAGTTCACAGGTTTAACTTCTTGGGTTCCCATCACCCAAGTCCAGGTCACCCTTCAAGCTTCTACAAAGCTTCAACATAACATTTCTAAGTATAGTATTTGGGCACAGTTCCCTAAAGGTTCCCCTCAATTGGGCTCAAACGTTTTTCTTTTTGGTGGGGTTCCCTTCCCCAAGCTTTTGTCACATTCCACACCTGGTCTTCCCTCCATCGGGTTTTTGCCACCTTTTGCGTATTGACTTTGCTTTTGAAGACTTTCGAAACTGGGAGAATTTTTGCTCTCACTTCCACATGACCACTTTGACCCTGGTTTCCTTCTTTACTTCCACTTTACATATTTTCCATCAGTTCCAATACCTCTTGGAAAATGTACTTGCTATGTATGAATTGCTTACATGTCAAATGCTCATAGATCAAGACTTTCTCATAGATCAAGTTTCCAAACTTTTCTTTAATGTGGTTTTGTGGTTACTTTCTTTCCCTTGTTTCCCCCTGCCTCTGCAGCTTTAAAGCATTTCACAGAGACTTTTTGGCAATCTCACTTTGCCTGATCACTCTGATACTTTGTATTTCGTGTCCACATTTCTTAACACTGGATTCACTTTCTCTTGTTGCTTATCGACACTCGCGCAAACATCTTCCCTTGGATACTCTTGAAGTATTCCAATTAAATACAGACCAGGCTTTCTTTGCTTCCCTCAACTCACCGGTCGTGTTAAGATGCTTTCCCTCTATAGCCACTTTGATGTAGGAGTCAAGGTTGTTACCACTTTTGCTTTTGCGCCTCCCCAAAGCTTTTGTTCACCTGTGAGGGTGGCTGGAAACCTTGCAGCATTCGGAAGACTCTTTTTCCCTTCCAGCTGGGCTGTCGTGCGCAATCCACATGGCCTTTTGGAAATAATGATCCCTTGCTGGGGCTGGGGGGGGCCTCTTTGGCATCCTGTCCTTTTGGTTCAACCCCTCGGTTTGTCGCTCTCTTTTGCTTGGTTCAGCATAGCCCTGGAGGAACTGCTCCTTCTCATGCACCACTTCCTCAATGTGTGCCTCAGTGTCCACCTTTTAACCATGTGGGGAGAGTTGATAGGTATTAGGTGTGCGTGATTAAAGTCAAGTGTCTGACCCTGCTTGATCTTGTTAGAGGGACATGTCCAGTGTATTGCATGGGTGGTAGTCCTTTCAGACTAAGACCTCCTTTTCCTCGGCTCAGTGTTTGTGTAGGAAAGGGGGGATCTGGGAAGTTGGAATATTCCATAAAATAGGATTGGATGGGGGTATTGGGAAATGGGCGATGCCGCATCTCGCCATCAGGTGTCTCTCCCTACTCCTGAGGACCCCTTATCTAGGTGACCCTCACGCACTTGTCCACCCTCAGAGTCTGGATCCAAAGGTGATGGCTGTGCCCTGGCCACCTGAGTAAGGGATTCTGGGGACTGGGCAGTGAAACACACTCTATTTTCTCACATAACGCTCCCCTATGAGATGTGGACGGATCTGTTTCGTAAGGGAACTGGGAAAGGAAGTCAACGTTCCCCTGGTCTTTACCTTTTTGATGTTCCACCATGAAACAGTGTGGTTGCAAGTCCAAGAACCATTGCATGATTCAAGGCTTAGATTCTTTCCTCTGGTCTATCCAAACTTAGGGTGAATTTTCAGTAATAAGGGTACATTTACTTCCCAGTTGATAGTTCCTGAGATGGAGGATCGCCCATTTGTTGGCAAGGGCATCTAGTTCTAACACAGAGTAGTTTTTCTCTCTGGGAAATAGTGGGTAACTGGTAAATAATATAGGGTGTTCTAAGCCATCATGTATTTTAAATAGTATAGCTCCTAACCCAGTCAGGGAGGCATAAGTCTGTAAAACAAACTCTTTTGAGAAGTCTGCAACTTTCAATAGAGAATTCTGACACAATGGACCTCAATACAACCCTGGTGGTAGCCGTGCCTGTCACACATGCACAGCTGCCACCGGAGTTGCATTTTTCCCGGCCCCTGGCGATGGGGACGTACAGGGCCATTCCGACCTTGGCGGACCCTGTATGTCTCCATTACCAGGGGCCGGAATCCATTACTCCCCATTCTCATTGAGCCCCCTGGGGCTCAATGGGAATGGGGAGCTCAGATGCACCGGCACAGTTTATAACAGTGCCGGTGCATCTGACATGCTGTGCTCACGGGTGTCTTTCTGCCCGCCAGGCCCGACCTTGCTGAGGCTGTACACTACCATTCCCCATGATATGATATGATAGGTTATTTATAATGCACTTAATAGCCAGAGATTTCTAAGCATGGACCCAGGGATCGAACCTGTGGTGCTCCGTGTCGTCTTGCTTCCAAGCCGAGCACATTGCCCCTGAGCTATCCTGCCGAGACACCCAGATATTTTACAGCCGATTGAGCCAATTTACACTTCCTGTGGTCGGCAGTTAATACAGCCTCTCAGAGATCTCTCATAATAATGTAAAGATGGCAAAGGTTGCCCTCCCACGTTTTACTATAGATAACTATATTGTCACTGTAGTCCCCAAAGAAATTGGAATAAGGTTGTAGTATTCTGTCCATAATTTGTTGAAAAGTTGCTGGGGCTCCATGCAGACCAAAAGCGAGAACTTGGAATAGCCCTATTGGTGTTGAGATGGCTGTTTTTTCCTTCTCAGGTCCATGTACAGGGCCCTGCCAGTACCCTCTAGTTAAATCTAGAGTTGACAAGAACACTGCATTTCCCAGTTTATCTATCAAGTCATCAATGCGTGGCATAGGATATGCATCAAAGGCGGAGATAGCACTGACTTGCCTAAAATCTATGAAGAATCTCCAAGATTGGTCGGGTTTGGTTACCAACACGATAGGGGAAGACCATGAGCTTGAGGAGGGCTTGATAACATTTGCCTTCAGCATATTCTAAACCTCCTCAATGACTATGTTCCTTTGCACCTCTGGGAGTCTATATGGTTTTATATGAACCACTTTTGTTTTCAGGTTTGGATGCAGTAATAAGTTTCATGCACTCTCCCTGCTTTTTCACAAAATATGTCAGGGAAAGCAGTAACAAGGTCATTTACATTTTTTTGTTTGTCTTTTGGTAGTTATTGGGGAATGAGTTCTAGGTTATCACTCTCCTGCGGTACCAAACAGGATAACATCGAAGAGTTAGAGGCAGAAGGGTTCACCTTCCATTCTTTCAGGAGATTTACGTGGTAGAGGTGGGTTTTTCTCTTCTGTCAGGTTGGGCTACCCTATAAGCACATGTTCCAGTTTTATCTAGTATTTCATAGGGCCCGTGCCATTTTCCAACCAGTTTCTTTTCAGAGGTAGGTAAAAGAACGAGAACTTTCTGACCTACTGGAAATGATCTAAGATTTACCTTTTTATCATAGGCAAGCTTCTGCTGTTTTGAGTTTTTTCCATGAGTATAAACTAGAGTTCTGACTAGATTCATGTGTTCTTGTTACCGGGTGGCATTCTATGAAAGATGTATGGGTGCTTCTTCCCTTTCTTCCCAGGTTTCCATGAGCATTTCTAAGACATCTCTTGGTTCTATACCATACAATAATTTAAAGGAGGAGAATCCAGTAGATGCTTGATGGGTTTTTATCATCTCAAACATGGGCCCATCGGACCATGCAGCTGCAATCTTTCCCATCCTAGTTTACTAACTTTCTTAGAATCATTTTGATGGTCTTATTAAATCTTTCTACCAATCCGTTGGTTTTGGGATGGTGAACCAAGGTCCTTAAGGTTGTAATATGTAGCAATTCCTTTATTTTACCCATAAACTCACTCATGAAATGTGTCCCCTGGTCAGTTAGAATTGATTTGGGCAATCCAACCCTAGAAAACAATGGCAGTAAATGCTTTAAGATTTGCTGAGTGATGTTATTTCTAATGGGAATGGCTTCTGGGTACCTGGTGGCGTAATCAATGATCAGAAGAACAGATTTGTTGCCCAATTTAGAAGTTTCGAATGGTCCAATAATATCCATCCCTATTCGGGAGAAGGGAACTTCAGTTATCGGTAGTGGATTTAAAGTGGCAAGTAGAGGAATATGCCAGCTGGTCTTTTGACATATTTCACATGTCTGAACACAATTCTTTGTATCAGCATGCATCCCCGGCCAATAGAATTTTCCACTAATGTGAGCGTGAGTCTTAGAATGCCCTAAGTGTCCCCCTGTCAAGTGAGAGTGTGCAATGTTCAACACAATTTTCCGATGGGTTTTGGGTATTGCGAATTGGGTTTTACTTATGGCTTCCCCTGAGGTTTCTCTTCAATATAGTAGTCCCTGTTTCAGAAAGAAAAAGGGATTTATTTTTTCTCTGCCTTCTGCCTCAGGAATTATTTGCAAGAAAGCCTCTGCCAGCACCGAATCATTACGTTTGGCGAAGGCTATGTCTTGAAGGATGGTGGGTTCATCTTCCACCTTGGCTCTGATTTTAAGTTTCTCATCGGCCTCCCCAAAACCAAAGTTACCTCTCTCTGTTTCTTCATTCTCTTTCTGTTCCTCAAAATGGGAAAAGAAAGCTTTCTCAAGAATTCCCTGTGCAATCTTGTCCGCAGGACATATTTCAAAAGGGGATTTTGCAAGAGTACTGTTATATTTACCCGAATGTCTGGGTCTGGGTCTATAACTCCTGCAAGTACATCCAGACCAAATGTCCAGGCTAAACTAGATTTTGGTGCCAGCCTAATGTAACAACCAGGAGGTTAGTGGGTATTAGAACTAAGTCATTGGGAATCATTCCTCTTTTTCCTTGAGAGATGGTAGCCTCTCTACTGCTGCATATATCAAAGCTGATAGATTCATTTGTGACAGTAGTTGGGTCAGAGGCTCGGTTATTGAGTTTCTGAAATTTTAGGGTTCCCCTACTTGTTTCAATTGAGTCATATCCCACACCTGACACCATATCAAAGGGGGCAAGGTGTCACAAGTAGACACTGATACAAGAGTTGCAAGTTTCAAAACTTTTATTGTTAGATTCAGGGGGTTGGAAAATCTCCTGTCTGGTCCTTTAACTAAGATGGGAGTAATATTGATCATCAAATAATAAAGAAACAGTTCTAGTCAATGCTAGTTAAACTATAAAGGCCTATACTAACAAAACATAATGCCTGCCCACGCGCTAATACAAACTAATGTTACATAGGGATATGTATCTAAAAAAGGAAAACATCTTGGGTGAAATGATATGTCACAATGTCAATATAAATCAATATTAATTCTCGTCCCCACGTTGTATAGCACAGGGTTAGATGGAACACTTGATAGATACATTTTGGCTTGCAAACACAGTTAGGTGCTCTGCCCTCCAGAGCCTTCTTGGCTGTTTAAGTGTGAGTCATAAATTCACAGGTTTAACCTCTCGGGATCCCATCACTGAAAGTCCAGGTCACCCTTCAAGCATCTACACAGTTTCAATAAAAAGTTTCCAAGTATAGTATTTGGTTGCAGTTCACTACAGGTTCCCCTCAATCGGGCTCTAATCTTTTCTCCTTGGTGGGGTTCCCTTTTACCACAAGCTTTCTTCACATTACACCCTATAGGTTCACCTCAATCAGGATTAAACCTTTTTTCCTTGGTGGGGTTCCCTTCCCCAAGCTTTTTTCACATTCCACACCTGGTCTTCCATTCGTCGGGTTCAAGCCAACTTTTGTGTTTTGACTTCACTGTGAAAGACTTTCGAAACTGGGAAGATTTTTGCTCTCGTCTCTGCATGACCACTTCGACCCTCCTTTCTTTCTTTATTTGCACTTTACATATTTTCCTTCAGTTCCAATGCCTCTTGGAAAATGTACTTGCTAGATATGACTTGCGTTCATATCAATTGCTCATAGATCAGGTCTTTCAAACTTTTCAGTCATGTGGCTTTGTGGTTACTTTCTTTCTCTTGTTCCGGACTGCTTCTGCAGCTTTAAAACATTTCACAGAGACTTTTGATTAGGCAATCTCACTTCGCCGGACCACTCTGCTACTTAGTATTTCATATTCACAGTTCTTAACAATGGATTCACTTTCTCTCGCAGCTTATCAGTGCTCAAGTAACCTGTATCCTTCGGATACTGTCACAAGCATTTCAATTAAACACAGACCAGGCTTTCTTTGCTTTCCTCAACTCATCGGTCAAGTTAAGATGCTTTCTGTCTTTCACGCCTTTGATTAAGGAGTCAAGGTTTTTACCACTACCGTTCCTGTGCCTCACCAACTCTGTTGTTCACCCAGAAGACTGGCTGGTTACCTTGCAGCACTCTGAAGACTCTTTCTCCCTTCCAGCTCGGCTGTTGTGCGCAATGCACATGGCCTTTCAGAAATAATGATCTCTTGCCAGGGTGGGGGGGTCTCTGGCTTCCTGCCCCTTAAGTTCAACCCCTCGGTTTGTCACTCACCTTCGCCTGGTTTACCACAGCCCTGGAGGAACTGCTCCTTCTTTTGCACTGCCTTGTTCAAAGTGTGCTTCAGTGTTCCACCTTTTAACCACGTGGGGAGAGTTAATAGGTGTTAGGTGTGCAAGATTAAAGTCAAGTGCCTCACCCTGCCTGATCTCGTTGGAGGTACATGTCCAGTGTATTGCATGGGTGGTAATCCTTTCAGATTTAGACCTCCTCTTCCTTGGCTCAGTGTTTGTGTAGGAAATGGGGGGGTCTAGGAAGTTAGAATATCACAAAAGGGTGTCTCTCCCCCACTCCCTGGGGACCCCTAATCCCAGGTGTTCCTCCCGCACTTGTCCAGCCCCAGGGTCTGGATCCAAAGGTGAATGCCGTGCCGTCTGAGTAAGGGATCCCCGTGGTCTGGGCAGTGAAACACTCTCTGTTTTTTTACAGAATTTTCTGGAGGCATTTATCAATTTGGTTGTGTACGCTGCCAAAGAGGAGATGGTGTTCACTTGACGAGTCAGAGATAGAGTGGCATCAAGGTAGATCCCCAGTGTTTTCACTGCGGGTGAGACTGAAATCAGAGTGCCAGTGATGTTGAAGGCTGAGTATATAAGGTCAAGTTTGTGTTAATAGTGTTCAGTGACCAACAAAGAGAAGCTTGGTCTTCTCGTCATTCAGGCAGAGGCCGTCTGTTGCCACCCAGGCTTGGATGGTCACGTAGGTTTCGCTTAGCAGGTCTGATTCATTAGGATAGTTTCCCAAGAGGGGCAGGTGAATTTGCGTGTCATTGGACATAGTTGGTATAGGTTATGCTGAGAGAGTCCAAAAGGTCGAAAAGTGGCTTAGTAAAGATGTTATAAAGTGTGGGAGGGACGAAAGAACCTTGTGTACTCTGCATTTGATTGTAGCTGGGGGAGCACTAGCATTCTTGCCCAAACACTCTCATAGTTCTGCCATCTAAGAAGGAGGCGATCCAGGAGGTAACTTCCAGTGAGAAGGATGCAAAGGTTGTAAGAGGATGGCAGAGGATTTTATGGACCACTAGATCGAATGCTGTGGACAGATCTAGAAAAAGCAGCATGGCAAATCTTCCCTCATCTCTGATCTCATCAATCTGGTGTTTTAAGGTTGAAAAGTGCTGACTACGACTGGCAGACTCCCAGGATCTGATTTCCTTCTAGGTTTTGCTGGTATTTGGACATAGGCTGCTCTGTACAGAATCTTTAACAGGAATGGGACCAAGGCTTCTTTGCGGATTGATGGCACTGTGCCTGCTGAGAAGGAGGCATTAATGAATGTGGTGATGAAAGCCATCTCTTCATCCTTCACACTTAGAATGAAAGCCTGACTCCACCAAAATTCTGATTCTTCAAGCTGCGGAGCAGTCAAGTGTTCATGCTCATGATTACTGTATAAACCGCTAAATGTAACCCCATACCTCTGCAGTGATACAACAGTTAAGTTCATGATCACCCTCAAATCCTTCCTATTTACCAGTTTCCAAAACAAGATTTTATCCCTCTCCCCCTCGCTTCAAGGAGCTCATTCCATCGGTCCGTGCCAAAGTCTCTTTTTTTGTTGCGGCAATATATTTATATTCCATTCTATATAGTTTTATTTGACTTTTGTCCACTTTGAGGCATTGTTTAACACTTTCTATAATCTTTAGTTTTGCATTGTGGCACTTTGTATCATACCACTCCCCTTTATCTAGAGCTTTCTTCTTAATGTGGCACCTCAGGAGAGTAATGAGGGGCATAAGAATGTCATTATAAATAGGCACCATTTAGTTTATTTTGCCACATGCAAAACTAGCGTGTAAGGAATGCAGAATAAATTGGGGATACTAATCTAGTCACACGAAGGGTATCAGCACTGGTAAGCAACTCTGCAAGACACACTCTCTAATTTTTTGTTTTGCATTTTTGCTCTCAATATTATTCATTACCCATGCTCTGCTCTCATCTTTGAAATCGTATTATACTGAACTATATTATATACAGGAATCATTTATATCTAGCAACCCCACTATCTAGTAATTCAAGCAACTATCTTTTTCAGATGGTAACTTAAACTCTACACACGTTTTCTGTAAAGGTATTACCGTCAACACTTAGTTCTATATAGTATGCTCATCAATTCTGTATAGTAACTATTATACACATGATTAACATGTATCAACCATACAATCAGGTTATTCAACAAAATATCTATTTCAGCCAAATCAAGAAGTGAAGCCAAAAATAAGTAAAACAATCCATTGGACATGAATATGAACTATTTAGGATACTCGATATAAATGAGAGGTCCCTAATAAATGATTCTCAATATCATGGTTCCTCATCACAGGCTAATTGTCCAAAATCAAATTTCTATCTCAAGATATGTATAATTTCTTTACAGAAAATATCCTCCCGATGAGCCACATGCTTGTGGTGAAACATGTGTCATATAAACAGGAGAATATATCCTCCTGTTTAGCCACGTGCTAATGGTGAAACATATGTCGAGGATTTTGTAAGCCTTTTGCATAAAGTAATTGGGACATACACATAAAAAGGAATATAAAAAGGAATGAGGATGTTCAGAACCTTTCACAAAACACAGTTGTAACATCTGTACTAAGAGGATTCTTTGAGTCTTGTGCACAACACAATTGGGAAAACTACGTAACGAGGAATGAGAAGTGTTTGAATTTCTTCATACAAAATTGAATGTGTCTGCAGGATTTTCCAAGCCTTTTGCATAACAACATTTATATCCAGAGAATCCTATAAAGAGGACGTTAAGCTTTTTCCATCTTGTACAACTGATTGTCTACATGTGAAAGAACATGCAATAAAGGTTAAGCAAAATATTTTACCTGAAAACCCGGGTAGAAAAACAACCGTCAAAATCAGTTATTGGTGCACCAGTTCTTAAAAAATTATGATTCCTTGCAGTAATAGTCATGCCTGCCCTTACTCTTCCCTTAATCTCCTTGTGTGTGAAATTACAGTACATGCTCCTACCTTGACTGCTTTGGATGTAACTTTCTCTTCATACCTGTACTAACACCGCTTTTTCTGCAAACACAATTCAAACAACATACAGGCATTCGTGTAATATTGTGCATTCTGAAGCATTCTGAAGTGGTGCTTTGCTTTGCAATGGCACTGTAGAAAGCTACTAAATAAAGCTCAGTACAATATGTGTACGTGTTTTCACAGATGGCCCACAAATAACTTTGGGATGCAAGGACAGTTCAAGGGATTTTATTAATCTTTTCATGGCCCTTAATCCTATGGCCATCCCCCTCTCTCTCTCGTCTCCAGGGGGATTCCCTTTATAACCAAGGCATCTGCAACCTCTGGTTAGTGCTACCGAATGGTAACCCCTTACTGTTTACATTCTGGCTATGGCTTAAGTTGGTTCCCTAAGTGCTAGCTGTCTAACCCCCTCTGAGACTTCCCAACTTTCCCTAACCCAGTGAGTTGTTAGTTTTCTAAAAGTGATGGAAATAGTGACTTCTGTTTACTAGATTGTTGAGGCTTGTTCAATCACATGCACTCACCTATGTCTTCTCTTCCTTCCTCACCCTTTAATTTGCTCCTACCCCCAATCTCCATCCCTCCAATGAGTCACTCCTCCTAGTCCCCATATTCACCCTTTGATTTTACCACTCTTCCCTACTACTCTCCTCGTCCCACTAATACTCTTCTCCCACTGGTACTCCCCTCCTTCCACTACTATGCTTCTCCCTCCACGCTACTGAAACACCTTCTATCCTCTCTCTACCAAATACGTGACATTTACTCCTTATACTAACATACTCTTTGCCACACAAACACACACACACTTAAACCGCAGAACCATTTTCACTCCTGAGCCAAACCCTCACCTTCTCCAGGAGTCTCCTTGACAAACCAATGCTCCTTCCTTCCCCCTGCTGGTCTCTTGGTCCACCTCCACTGCTCACCTCACCCACATAACCCACCCTACTTGCTTCCTGTCCCCTGGTCATCTTTTCGAGGGCTAATCTATGCCTGTGTTAAGATAGATCCAAGTTTACCACTAGACAGAAAAACTCAATAACGGAGTAACTCCAAGTGTGTGAGAAAACCCAGCTTTATTTCCATACAAACGGCCACTGGGACAGCATACAAAAGACAATCTCAAAATGGTGTTAGGTAAAACACAGTGTTAAGTAAAAATAACATCATAGCTGATGTCATGGTTAGTAATTATCATAAAATCTTCTGCTCTCTTATGTAATTGGTTAGTGGTATATAGACTATATAGTTATCTATAAGTGAAACTTCTACTGTAGTTCGTTCACAACTAATAACTCCTCCTAGATACATCCTCCTACAAATGATACATTTCAATCTAACATGCCATTGGTTTGCACTCTGCTATGCTAGTCGATAAGTAGAACATAGTTTGATTGGTCAGTTATTTGTTCATCTGGC
This sequence comes from Ambystoma mexicanum, assembly GCF_040938575.1. Classification (NCBI taxonomy): domain Eukaryota; kingdom Metazoa; phylum Chordata; class Amphibia; order Caudata; family Ambystomatidae; genus Ambystoma; species Ambystoma mexicanum. The sequence continues at coordinate 691,695,012 of NC_090934.1, read as the reverse complement.
CACAGCACATTTATGTGGTGCCAAGGTACATGGTGGGGAAGAAAAGATGGCCAACCCACTATGATCCTGTTTTAAAATGTTACTCTCTTTTCATATCTCCCAGTCTTTTCATGGCCTTGGCATGTCATCTCTATGTCTGGATATACTAAGGAAGTGGCAGGTGCACTATCTATTTGGGCCTGGAATAAATGACCATTGTTTCGATCACAGTGAAGAACCACTGTTCAGAACTCATTTTTGTCTATTTATTGGATTTTCTGCTGTCCTAACGTGTGTGTGCACTTTCCTTCGGCGGACAGTTGGGGTGCTGTAGATTAATTTGTTACCAAATGGCACATAGCTACTTGCATCTGGCATTCAAGGATATCCCTATTTCTCACTGCTATCAACTAAAACGAATTATCTTTGATAATTGCGTGCTGTGTGTCCTGGAAAACGTTATCTGGTATGGGTTTAGCTTGTAAGCAGAACTCCCCTCGACACACTGATCTTCGTGCTTGGGCTACTGTCTGAGTATCATGAGGCCTTAAACTTTGTGTTAACCAATTCTATGTCAGGATACAGTATTTGAGAATTGAAGCCTTCCAGTGCTTGGTCTCAGTAATGGCAGTACATCTGCTCTTTCTCTGCCATTTTGGTGTGCTTCGTAGCTTTTGCATGCCTCCATTTAATCATTTCTGGACAGTGTATGCTGCAACCTTTCCCTACCTGCCCATATTTATACTACTTGTTGTGATGCTGGAAATGCATCGGAGGGACAGGGCCTCCGTATCCTTGTCCTTTACTGCTTTTTATCGTGTGTTCTGTCGTGTTTTCCGCGCAGGAGTTCATGTGGGACTCCTGGCGGTGCAGCTCTCTTTCTTTTGGTTTGGTGAACGGACCCGTGGGATACCCTTATGGCACCCATGGGTGGGGGTACAACCCTGTGCCCCTAGTGTATGTTTTTGGGCACCTGTGGGTGGCCCACAGAGCAGGGTATGGGCTGGTGGCAGCTCCATGCTAAATTTGACAGGTGCGCGGAGTATCCTCCATTTTGGGATACCCCGGCCCTGCCATTGGGATCTGTTGATTCCTGATGGAAAACAAGATGGCCCCAGTGGCCTCTTGCTTTCTATTACCCATTACCTTGTTTTTCCAAAGATCTTGGGAAGCCCTGACTCTGTCACTTCCCCCTGACTGGCTGTTGGATGGAAGTGCCATATATGGTGTTGTTGTGAAGGCCCGGCCCGACTAGCTGGAGCCTTCCCGGTGATGTATGTTGTGGGTACCTTCTGTGGCTGGGACCTGGGTGAATAGAGTGTGTGACGAATATGCATTCTGTGTTGTGGGTGTCTATTGTGGTTGACACAATGACTGAGACAACCCTGCCCGAAACCGGTATGAATGCAGCTTGGAGTGTTGAATGGCTCGGTACTTGTCCCAATACACATACCTTGTTGTGAGTGTCTGGAGAGAAGTGAATGGCCTGAATACCTTGTGTGCCTGATTGGCTGCCTGCCTGCATGAATGCCCGTAGTCGTGATTGGATGCTTGAGTGTGACCCAGCAGAATGAATGGGAGATCAACAGTATATCTGGGGACCTCTCACTGCTAGGAATCGTGTTCAGATGCTGAAGTCCACTACGACGAGTAACTGGAGTAACTGAAGCTTGACCTTGAAGCCTTGCTGGACGAGAAGAATTGCTGTTGCTCTCCTTCACAATCTGAAAGCTGTTGTGCCTCCAAGGACTGACCCAGAGAGGACCTGGTAAGGCGCCCTCTTCCCGAGCTACGAGGGACCATCGTGCACAGCTGATCTTTGCCAACGCTCCCTGGTAGACAGGCCTTCGACAGGCTGCCGACCCGATACGGGGACTGCTGCGGAACTCCAAGGAGAAGCACCCGGACTGTTGTCCGCCACTGTCGACGACCGCTGTCGCTGACCGGAGCCGCTGTTCTCCCGTTTGCCTAAGAACTTCCATTGATCATCGGACGCTCTCGTCTGCATCACCACCCGCTTGTCTCCCGCTGGAGAAGGCCTGACCGTCGACGCGCCGAGGAGCATCCCCCGGTGGGTTTCCCGCCACCTACAGACTGCAGAGACGCCGACGACTCGACGCCCTTGCTGGACCACCGTTCTTCATCATCTCTTTTGGTCGAGAACTATCGTCACCGAGGTGCCCCACACACCTCTTCCTTGCAGGACGCCAACGCTCTGTCGTCGCTGAGCACCGCTAGGAACGAAGCTGTCACTTCCTTGCCGTAGTTCACCCTGTTCACCGTCGGACGTTCGACGACCCGTGACTCCCACCTTAAAGGGAGGGCTCTCAAGAAGGGCCGTTGATTCTCCGACACCGAACCCCAAGTTCCCCGACACCTCTCAACGATCCGTGGCTCCCGCCTGAAAGGGAGGCACTCAAGAAGGATCGGTCGGCGCATTGTCGGAGAACTCTACTCCACCAGGTACATTGGGGGGGTAAAACCTTAATAGGAAGAAGTAAGACTATCGAACATTATATGGACTGGGCTTGTGCTATATATCTTTATTTACAGGTTGCCCAGGTGGGGGGATCTCCACACAGAACTGTGCCTATTGGTAGGGGGTCAGTATTCTGCCTATTGTTTCAACCATCTTGCGTTCCTTCCTCTCTCTATTGCTGGTTTCCTCATTATTAATCTGTGTGACATTTTAACCGTACAGTTGATGCACTTTAATGAGATTCAATAACATTAGTGGTACCACTCTAGACGTGTATATATTTATCATTATTGACTTCCAAGTACAAAGTGCGTTATTGTGATCGTGTACATACCTTTGAATATTAATTATATAAAGACTGTGTTTTCAGTAATACAGTGTGTGGACATTCCTTCGTGGGGGTTCGGGGACTACACTGTACTTAAGAACCAGCCCGCATCACCTGCTGAGAAGCTAGGCCTTGATTGCTCGTCCATTGCTACCACAATAGAGAATCTTGGCTGGGGTCCTCTGTGCCTCTCCTCTACCATATAGAGAGCGGAAGTACAGACAACCCCTACCAGTCTTTACACTTGTATAACTCTGTCTGGGTGTTCTACAACATTTCCCTGTTTCTGTGAATGCACACTTCTCCTCGCCTTACTTGTGTCGCACAACCTATTCTACTCATATGGTAGCTACATGATCGTTAGTGTTTAACTAACAGTTTACAGAACCAGCTTATACTTTTGTTCGTGTTTGGGAACAGGTGGGGGTGTGGCCAGACTCAGTGTAACTCTTATCTCCACCATCACACCTTCCCACCCTCCCCCGGGTCGTAGGTGTTCAGAGGAATGTTTTGAAAGGGTCTAAGTTCCACCTCTTTTCTCTGTGCTTGCAGTGGAATGGTAACAATGGCGGCTGGGGATGGATGGTATTACAGCTTGGAATGTGTAGAAGAAATTCTGATGCCTCCCTTTCTGCCATAATGTTTATAGCACAGAGTCTAAACTAGACATCTACAGGCCTTTTACTGCGCATTTCATTCTAGGTGTGTGTTTACCTCTAGGTATAAACCAAAAACAAACTAGACATAATAAATAACAATCACACGCTTTCACAGTTATGCACTTTTATATTCATTCATTAGAAAGAACAGATAGAAAATCAAACCAGTTCATTTTTGGTAAACATGGAAACATTTACAGTAAGTGTTTATATTAGACACGTGAGAATAAAGGAAGACACTATAACAACAAGCACTTTGCATTGGGTGAGCGCAGTGTGATGAATCCTGTTCAGTCATACTAAATCCCAGCCTAAATTCCCTTCCCATGTGGCCAGGGAAAGGCAGCCGCCACTTGATCTTTACCCTGGGGATTGTACCAGGAGGGAGAATCACATGCTGTCAAGGGAAAGTGGTGACTCTGTGAGGAAGTACGCAGTATTCATCCTATTCTGAAGATGAGATTTCCCTAATGCTTAAATATTTAATGGCATGTTGTCACTGTAAGACTCCCTCTTCCAGAATTACCCAAAGTGCCAAGAATGAAAATCCTTTTAACAAATAGGAGCATGGTACACAAGGGGGTCAGGAAGTTAATGTTACAACTTCCAGTAGATGTGATTCTACTTAATGTTTAAATTAGATCCAAGGGAAAAAAAATCCACTCCTTTAAAACCCTCCCTTAAGTGTAAATCCTCTCAATCACCCAATCAGATTGCATTCATTAATAAAAGAACCAACAAGAAAAGTATGGACTTCAAGTCCCAAAATGCTCTTGGTACTGAGATGAGGAAGAGGGGCCCAGATTAGTCAACTATGGTGTGTGGTCTAGTTGTTGTAATGACTAACACATGAGCGGGACCTTTAAACATTTAAAAGCCTTTCAGGTGCAGGCAAGGAAGATGCAGCAGGGAAAAAACGAAACTGAAGTTGCTGTTGTGGTGGCAGCAGGACACTGCGCAGAAGACGTGGCAAAAGTTGGGACTCCTGCTGTATGCAGAGGAGGTGTAACGGGAAGCGGTATTGAATCCAGCCAGCCCATGAGAGCGAGCAGCTCTCTTCATGTTGTGAACTGCTCCGGTAACAGATTCACACCGGGGAGTGCACAGAGCAGCAGAAGCTCCAATGAAGGTCATCGCGAGTAGCGGCAGACTGACTGGAGCTGTGTGAAGTAGAGGAGATCCCAAAGAGCGAAGCAGCAATACCTCTGACTCAGAAGGAGACATCACAGCATACCAGTGAGTTAGCCTGAAGTAGGTGACCCTGGGGTGCTCGTAGGCGACCGCTAGGTCATAATAATTATTGTGAATACTGAACAATAGAATGAAGGCAAACGGGGCGCAGCTCTCCTACTGATGGATTCTGAATAGGGGAACATTGTAACCCGCATTTCCCAAGCCAACGAAAAGTGATAACAAGGCACACCGGGTGCAACTCTCCTATTAAGCGATTGCAAATTGGGGACCATTGTAACCTGCATTGCCAAAGCCAAATAGAAGTGATCATTAAAAAAAATGTACACAACTCTCCTAAGGAGGGGTTTCAAATAGGGGGACATTGTAACCCACTTTGCAGAATCCAGAGAAAACTGATACATAGACACATTGGGTTCAACTCTCCTAACTAGGGATACCAATTAGGAGACTCTTGTGACCTACATTATCAAGTCAACAGAAGAGTGATCCCAAGGCAATTTGGATTTGATACTCACAGAAAGAGATGTCCAGAGGGAGAAAGTTGTAACCCGCATTGCCAACAGCACATGTTTGCACATGTTTGCACAGGTAGAAATCAATGACTGCAGGAGCAAAGCCCTCCCTGTAAATGGGATCAAGGGGGAGAGAACTGTAACCTTCATTACCTAAGGTTACAGTTCAAGACCAAGAAGAGAATGATTATCCTTTTGTGAAATATCCATTTGGAAGAAGATATAAGCCAATTTTGATAGAAGCAAAAAGACTGACTGGAGCTTTGTTTATATTATTGAAGTGTAAACAATCGCAATATTTGAGTCCTTTGGCATTGTTAAGAATATTGTCTTTGATCTATAGAATAACAAGAAAAAGAAAAAAGGCGATGAGAATAGAGTTAAATGATAGAAATAATTATTAAGCAAGATGAGAAGTTGACTAGCATCTTCAGGAATTGTAACATGATATGGAGATTTCTTAAAGTGGCATCTGTTCCCCAATATGAATCCAGTGGCATCTTCCATCACAATTTCAGATGCTGTCCCCAGCTCGATCAGAACGTGTCTATTTGCCGGTGTGGCACATGTCCAGATAACTAAACACCTTATAACTAGTATATTTTTAAATAAAACAAAATGATATTATATATAATTTGTCTTCCCTCATAGTGTGGAGTGCCATGTTGTCATCTGGATTTACCCCTTGCGTCCGCCAGTTTCTTTCTTCCTGCTGGACCTTTCCTCTTTTTGTCCCAGGGACTCCAGCTTGCTTTGTCAGGGGCCCCTCCAAGGACATCAGGTTTGAGGGACTCTGTTTGGAGGAAAACGAGTAAAGCAGTCAAAAATAGAGGGGAGAGACAAACAGTTTAAGCACCAAGCACCGACATTTTTTCTTTAGGGTGTTTCCTTTCTTTTCAATGTCCTCCTTTCTTTTCAATTTCCTTCTATTTTTTCCATGTATTCCTTTATTCTTATATTTCCAACCCCTCCACCTTTCGTTTATTCCTACAGGCACACCAAACACACCTACTTACCTGTTACAATGAATCTTGTCTCCTTCCCTTTTTGGACTATTGCAAACTGATTTACTCGCCAAGTTCACAGCGTATCCTTGCTGCTGATGTGATTATTACACCTCTCAGTCCTTATTGGTTTCTCCAGTTCTATTATATGCACCTCATGTTTTGGGTTTAATGGTTTTCAGTGGACAGTCAGACACCCTTCCTTTATCAGTATTCTATACACCACAGGCGAAACCTTGTCCAAAATTTTGAATGGGCCACTTCAGGACACCATGAAGGTGGAATTCTTGTTTTTTCCCTGTCGTAAAATTAAACTTATATACCTGGTCACCTATTTCATACTCCCTAACAGATTACTTCCTATCATAGTAAGTTTTGGCACCCTCAGCTGCTCTCTCTAGGTTTAGCTGTGCAGATGGAAATGTGTGTTGCAAATGCTTTCTAAACTCTTCCACATACTCATGAATTGTGCATGCATTTACTACGACTTACTCATTGGTCCTGCACATCAAATGTTGGGAAAAGTACCATCCTCCTGACTGTAATAATTTCATGTGGACTGATATTTGTAGATTTTGATGGTGTCACTCCAATGGCCATCAGTCCTAAAGGGAGTCATAAATCCCAACTAGACACTGCTTCACCCACAAACATTTTAAGTATGTCAATTATTGATCTGTTGCATCTTTCCACCCCAACACTGGAGGATGGCCGGTATGAAACATGTAACTTCTGTCATGAAGGCATGGTATCAACAGTAAGATAGACACAAGTGAACACAGTTCAAGGGTGTTTATTGAATTTCAGCAGGGGTATGATAAACGCCTATCTAATCCTAGATCTACAGATGGGAGCAAGCTACGGCCATCAAACAATAATAATGCAGTCCTAGTGAAGTCTCATCAAAATAAACGGGCATGTACTAAAAAAAAACTATTGCCAATCCTTTCCTCTAAATACAAATAGTGTGGGGTAGTGTTTATGAAAAAGAAAGAAGTGTTTGCAAAAATTATATGTCAGGATGTTCAGGCCATTGGCCTCCCTTCCTCATGTTTTCAGCACGGGACAAGGCGGTTCAATCGAGCATAGCACAGTCTCTGTCTTCTTCGGCACAAGGATACAGTTCAATTACTAGCATCAGGGCCTTCTTTTCCCAGGTCTCTTTACTTATCAAAAGTCTCTTGATTCAGAGGGCCTGATGTACCAAAACAAACAAAAAGAACCTTTCCTCTTACAAGTACTCAATTCAGGTAACTCACTCTTCACCCTGGATCCCCCTCAGCTGGGCTCAGATCTCTTTTATACAATGATCATTACTTTGGATCCCTCTCTTCTAGGCTCAGATACATTTTTCCAAAGTTCAGAGAATATTCTTTCTCGAGTGACTCACTATTCACCCAGAATGCCCCTCAGCCAGGCTCAGATCCTTCCTCTTACACAATTAGTCTCCCTCAGCGGGCTCAGACCAATTTCAGTTCAGCTCAACTATCTAAGACTTTCGAATGTGCACGGGTTTAGCTTGAGCCATTGCAGGACCACTTCGATTTCACAATTCTCTTTTACATTTTCCACCTCTCAGTTGGATACATAACAAAGACCTTCGAATGAGTACCCACTTGACGCCGGACCACTCTCTATATGGTATATATTCTGGCTTCAAAAGTTCAGTCACTCCTCTGCTGTTCAATTATATTTGTGTCGCTCATCAAATACGCTTTACACACTGTTCTCTTCAGATTTCTCCATACAATGTTGCTACTTGCAACCTTGGTTCTAGCACAGACCGGTCTGCTATCAGTCTCCCCGACTCACCAGCTGCACTGATTTTACTGGTGCTGCTTTGTTGTAGGAGCCAAGGATAGTACCACAGTGGCAACCGGTCCTCCCCACCTTGGCTATCCTCACAGGAGAGCCCCAGGTACCTCTGACACACAATGCAGGTTTCTTCAGCTTTAATTCCAGGTCTTATATTTGTTATTCTCGAAGGCTCATTAAAGTAATGCTTTTCCTCTGAAAAGGTCAAGGTCACTTCCCTCCTTGCAACCCTCTCTGGTATTGCCGTCTTTCTCCTCATATTAAACTGCCATCTTGGAACTGCTGCTTCCTCATGTGCTTTGCTTTGCTCAGAGTGTGCTTTCATGCTCCACCTTTTATCTGTGTGGGGAAGTGTGATGGAAGTCAGGAGTGTGTAATGATCAGTAATTGCCTGACTCTGCCTGACCATTGTGTTGGGACAAGTCAGGTATATGGCTCGGGTGTTAGTCTGTTTTCTCTCACAGTGATCTGTCCGTGAGAAAGTATTCATGTTGGGAAGGGTGGGGGTTGATTTGCACTACGGTCAGATGCAGGTATACATTCTAGCCATTTTGACGTTAAACATGTAACTGTTAGCATGTACTTAATTCCAAGTGATGCTCTTTGGACAGGGCCAATGAAATTGAATTGCAAATCTGACCAGGGAAGTGTCGAACCTCTCTTCTTTAATGAAGCTCTATGTGCTGGGGAGACGGGCTGGAATTATGCACACACCAAACACCCTCTGGTATACAATTTTGCATCTTGGGACATATGTGACAATACAGATATTCTTTTAGTATTTCAATGTTTTCTGTGAACCTGTATGCACCGATGTTATCGCGTCATGGGCGTGATGTAAAATTAGGCCCCAAAATGGCACAGGGACCACCCATTGGATATGACCTTAAATGGATTTTTGGATCAACAGTCTGTCTTGCAGCTGAAACTGTTTGTTATTGCTTGTTGGCTCGAGAATAGCTGTAAGTGCCCTGTTGCTCCGGTGATCCCCCATCCTCACATTGGACTTTATTTATTTATTTAGTTTGATAATACAGTGCTCCTTTCCCTCACTCCACTCTCTTCTGCTTACTGGTCTACCATGCCCCCTCCTCCCTTCCCACCCATCAGCCTCTTATTGACCAGAGAGGCCCAATGTATTGTGCACAGAGGGTCTAGTGCCCTGAGTGTGGCCCACCAGGCAGTGTTGCTTGCTGCAGAATATGGGTAACTGCCCTGTTGCTCCGGCGATACCCCATCCTCACATTGGACGTTATTTATTTACTTTGTTTGTTAATACAGTGCTCCTCTGTACTCCTGTCCCTCTCCCCACTCCCTTCCCTTTTCATTTCCAGGTCTGCCTTGCCCCCTCCTCCCTTCCTACCTACCGCCTTATGATTGGCCTGAAAGGCCCAATGTATTGTGCATGGAGGGTCTAGTGCCCTCGATGCAGTCCGCCAGGCACTCTTGCTGGCTCCAGAAAAGGGGTAAGTGCCCTGCTGATCCGGCAATCCCCCATCCACACATTGGACTTTATTCATTTGGTTTGATGATGCAGAACTCCTGTCCCCCACCCCTATGCTTTCCTCTCCCGCTTCCTGGTCAGCCTTGCCCCTGCCCCCCTTCCAACCCACCACCTTCTGATTGGCCTAAGAGGCCCTTTTAAGACAGTTACTCTGGGTAGCCTCTGCCCAGGCAGCCACAGGCTAAGGGCCACAAGGCAAAAGGCAGCTCCAGTCCCTGTTTGCCTGTGTGCACCTGGGAAGCCTGCTGTAGCCAACCAGCAGCTACTGATAAGGTAAGTGTGGCCTGGGCGGAGAGTGCAGCCATTACTGCACTACAGTAAAAACTCCACCACATTTATCATCTAATATCTTATACCTACTTGCACATAGTCTACCTATTAAGATTAGCCTTATCTTGCATATAGCCCCATTATATAAATGACCCATGTGTTCACTTAACCTGTTTGCTCAGATTAACAATGTTCGGCATCTGGTCTAAGTGAATGGGCTGGCCTTATTCTCCCCATGGCACCATGCAATGGGCATGGTGCAGCGTCTGTATCGTGCCAGGTGCCGCCCCCAAGATAGACTGTTGGGGGATGGAGGGGTGCCACACTTTGATGGACTGTTGGGGGTAGGAAATATACCACACTTAGATGGATTGTTGGGAACATTAATATATCACACTTAGATGGATTGTTCAGGGTAGGAGGTGTGCCACGCTTAGATGGATTGATAGGAACATTAAAGTACTGCACTTAGATGGATTGCTAGGAGTAGGAAATGTACCGCACTTTGATGGATGGTTGGGAACATTAATGTATCACAATTAGATGGATTGTTTGGGGTAAGAATTGTACCGCACTTAGATGGATGGTGGAAAACATTAATGTACTGCACTTAGATGGATTGTTAGGGGTGGGAGATGTACCACACTTTGGTGGATTGGTCGCAATAATAATATACTGCACTTAAATGGATTGTTGGGGATAGGAATGTACAGCACTTAGATGGATGGTGGATAACATTAATGTACCACACCTAGATGGATTGTTGGGGGTAGGATATGTACCGCACTTAGATGGATGGCTGTGAACTTTAATGTACCACACTTACATGGATTGTTGGGGGTAGGAATGCACCACAATTAGATGGAGTGTTGGGACATTAATGTACCACACATAGATAGATTGTTGGGGGTAGGAAATGTACCGCACTTAGATGTCTGGTTGGGGGTCGGAAATGTACTGCACTTAGATGGATGCTTGGGAACTTTAATGTAGCACACCTAGATGGATTGTTGTGGGTACGAAATGTATTGCACTTAGATGGATTATTGGGAGTAGGAAATGTACCAGACCTAGATGGATTGTTGGTGGTAGGAAATGTACAGCACTTAGATGGTTTGCTTAGTAAATGTACTGCATTTCGATGGATGGTTGGGAACATTAATGTACCACACCTGGATGGATTGTTGGCGTTAGGAAATGTACAACACTTAGATTGTTTGTTGGGGTAGGAAATGTACTGGATTTAGATAGATTGTTGGAGGTAGAAAATGCACTGCACTTAGATGGATTGTTGGTAACAGTAATGTACAGCACTTGGATTGTTGAGGGTAGCAAATGTACCACACTTAGATGGATCATTGGGATATGAAATGTACCACACTTAGATGGATTGTTAGGGATGGGAGATGTACCACTCTTAGATTGATTGTTGGGAAGATTAATGTACCACACTTAAATGGATTGTTGGGGGTGGGACATGTACTGCACTTAGATGGATGGTTGGGAACATTAATGTACCGCACTTAGATCGATTGTTGGGGTTAGGAATCTACCGCACTTAGATGGATTGTTGGGAACATTAATGTACCACACTTGGATTGTTGGGGGTAGGAAATGTACCACACTTAAATGTATGGTTAGGAACGTTAGTGTACCACACTTAGATTGATTGTTGGGGGTAGGAAATATACTGCACTTAGATGAATGCTTGGGAACATTAATTTACTACACCTCAATGGATTGTTGGTAGCAGGAAATGTACTGCACTTAGATTGATTATTGAGGGTAGGAAATGCACCACACTTAGATGGATTGTTAGGGACCTTAATGTACAACACTTAGATCATTTGTTGAGGGTAGCACATGTACCACACTTAGATGGATTATTAGGTTTGGGAGGTGTACCAGACTTAGATGGATTGTTGGGAACATTAATGTGTCACACTAGGATGGATTTTTGGGGTAGGAAATGTACCACATTTACATGGATCATTGGGGGTAGGAAATGTATCAAACCTAGATGGATTGTTGGGGGTAGTAAATGCAACACAGTTGGATGGTTGGGAACATTAATGCACCACACTTAGATGGATTGTTGAGGGTAGGAGTGGTACCACACTCAGATGGATTATTATGGGTGGCAGATGGACCTCACTTAGATGGATTGTTGGAACATTAATATGTCACACCAAGATGGTTTATTGAGGGTAGGAAATGCACCACACTTAGATGGATTGTTAGGGACCTTAATGTACAACACTTAGATCATTTGTTGAGGGTAGCACATGTACCACACTTAGATGGATTATTAGGTTTGGGAGGTGTACCAGACTTAGATGGATTGTTGGGAACATTAATGTGTCACACTTAGATGGATTTTTGGGGTAGGAAATGTACCACATTTACATGGATCATTGGGGGTAGGAAATGTATCGAACCTAGATGGATTGTTGGGGGTCGTAAATGCAACACAGTTGGATGGTTGGGAACATTAATGTACCACACTTAGATGGATTGTTGAGGGTAGGAGTGGTACCACACTCAGATGGATTATTATGGGTGGCAGATGGACCTCACTTAGATGGATTGTTGGAACATTAATATGTCACACCAAGATGGATTGTTGGGGGTAGGAAATGTATTGCTACTAACTAGCCACACTAACAAAGTCCCCATTCTGCATGCTCACCCTCAAACTCTTAACTAAACACAACCATAGCAATACCGCACTAACCGCACCCACTTTCAACATCCAACATGAAACCAAACCACACATAATCTCACCTCAACACCACATTATGGCTACCGACCGAAAAAGCACCAATGCTCAGTGGCCGGTTTCTCTGAATTGAACCTGCCAACAACACATCAAAGCTCTCTTGCCCTTTACTTGCACTATCTGACTAATGGTCCCACCACCCCGTTGCATTGAAGATCCACCAGAGAGACAAGAGACCATGCAGGTGTCAACAGTGCATGGTATAAGAACCTTCAACATAACATAACATTCTTCATCATGACCCTGAATTTCGCTCTTCCACTGCAGTCCTCCTCTGTTAGTGGGTTATTTTCTGCATCTGACACATGGCTGTACAACATACCTATGATTGGGTCTTCTTTTTGAGCTTTAATCAAATCCTGATTGGGTGTGTCAAGGCTCAATTGAACTACTGGTTGATTACGTGTCCCTTGAGATTTAGAACGTGTCAACATGCTTACTTGAATCTCGCTGGCCAAATCTTCAATAGAAAACAGTTCTCCCATTACCACCCCAATTTTGGCCAACTAACCAACCTTATCATTTCCTACCTTATCTTTTCCTTGTGCTATAGAGTGCCCTCTTATCTTTCATCAATAAATGTTCCCCTCATTCTCTGAAACTGAATTTTCGATTGCCTGAATCAGCTTTCCAGGCTTGAGTGTTTTTGTGTTACAAGTGACCATCTCTCTCAGCTTCCATCGCAGTAAGTATTCAAGAAAACTATTCCGGGCAAAGTCAGAATTGGTAACAATACTATTTCTATTAATTTGTTTTCTACTGCTGTGGATATTGATTTGTAAATTGCAGCCAACTCTGCTATCTGACTTCTCCTTGGACATTTCCTCATGCTCACTGATGGGATTCCTTCACATTTGGCACACGCATTTCCCATTCCTGCCACCAATTCATTTTCAGGGTCATTACTCAAGTGGTATGCACACCGATCCAAATTTACGGTTGGGATATTTCTGCATTTTTCTTCATCAAAGGCCTTGTGTAGTTATTGTTAAAATGCAATCAATTCTGTTTCTACTTCTGTACTATCTGCTGTACCTACAAATGCACAGTTATGCAATTCTGCTAGCCCCTGAGCCACTGGATCTGTGTATTTCTGGCCATATCTCACTGCCACAGGAAAATCCCTGTAATGCCAATGTCCATGATGTAATTCTTGATTGGACTACATTTCTTGATTTGATCCTTTTACTCTGTAAAAATTGCAGTGGTCAATGCAGAGTCTAAATAATGACACACTCTCCTAGAATAATTGGGGGAACATATTGTAATGCCCAAACAGTCATCAATACTGCTCTTTCACATTCATTACAATTGTTTCCACTTGTGATAAGGCTTTGCTGGCATATGCTTGTGATTCGAATCATGCTTTTGATACAAGACCAGTGACATGCACAGGTCTGTGAAACCTATTTCTAGGAAGAAATCCTGATTCATTTTTGGGTAGGCCAAACATGGGGTCCTTACTAAACAATCCTTCAACTTGGCCACCGCCTCACGATGCTCCTGTCCCCACTTCCAGAGCACACACTGTTTTAGTAACTTAGTTAATGGTTGAGTAATTTCTGCATAGTCGTCAATGAATTTCCTTTTGCAACTTGTCATCCCCAACAAGCTCTTCATGCCCTTCAGATTTGTGGGATCCTTCAACTTTTGTATGGCTTCTACCTTTTTCTTCTGTGGGTTTAAACACTAGTCCGCAAATGCATGTCCCAAGAAAAGTCCCCTTTTTCTGCACCACTGCGACTTCTGTAATGATACGTTTGTCCCAGTCTTTTGCAATTGACTGAGTACATCTCTGATGTTACCATTTATTTCTTTATTTCTTTATTTATTTGTATTTAGTTCATAAATTAACTTTTACAAAATCAGTAAATACACAATTCATACATACACACCACTTTACATCTAATCACAAACATTTAGCAATCATACGATAAACGACACGATAAAAACATTATACAAGATAATTGATACAAAACCATTAACATTTTATACATAAAATACGTATAAACACATTTGAATTATTATACTAGTAGTACACTACCGATCAGTTCATCAGTAAAATATTTGTGTCTATGTATATACAATCTAGCAGCTGATGTACTCCCGTAACATAGTTCACAACAGTGTGGTCAAACAACCCTGATCTTCTTCAGTATCTATATCACACCGTCTATTCCATGCTATCCTTCAGTGGGTATCACCCAAATAGTCCTTTACTTGGCACCAAACTTTATATAATGCAATGTGGGTAGCTTCGCATTCCGTGTTCAAGCAGTAGGCCCAGAAATCCAATGTTTTTTTATAGAATTAGAGTCATATGTTAACTGTTCCAAAATTGTCATATACATATGACCCAATTTAGGGCATTCAGAAAGTAAATGCCTAGCCGTTTCTATACACTCTGGCATCTCACAAATTCTACAATATATACCCTCTATTTGGATTTCCCAATGTCTGCCCCCAATTGCTCTAACAGAGAGCTGATTTGTGTGCAAATGTAATCCAAACCATCGGACTTCAGGGTCAGGACAGCAGAGGAGATAGCGTTGAGGTTTCATGAACTTGTGCGTATTAATGCAACTTGACCATAATTCTGAAGTGTCTGCAAATGATTATAGTTCTTAACCCAATCCCACTTATTCAGCCATCGTGAAAATGCGCCCTTTAGTGTTTGTATGTTTGAACAGCACAAAAAATGAGGTTCCCATCCAAGGCTGTGGAACAGGTTTTTTACCAATTTCATTTAACCACACTGTTTCCCACTCCCATGGATTAGACAATAGTTAGTGTCCAGCGTTCCAAGTAATGGGCATATCAAGGATTTTTTAGATTTCAAGAAGAACTCCCCTCTGTGTTTTAACACCATTGATCCAAATGACAAAAGGCCTAATTCGAGTCATAAATATTCTATGGAGTTTGAGGGAGGGATTCATAAAACACATCTCCAAAAATATCCCTCAAGCTATTTTAACCACTCCAAATCATCCAACTCTAATGCCTCAAGTTCATACAGGACTACCAGGCAAAACTATTGTCTATACAAATCAAGCATACCTCCCAAAGAGAATCCTGCATGGTGGTATACATGTGCTTGGCATTTTGTATCTTTAAGATAGCCAAATCACGATAGCCCTTAGATTCTGACATCTCAACTCCAAGGTATTTATAATACAGGCTTTATTTTATATGGCCCAACTCAGTAATCAAAGGCTGTTTTCTGATGTGTCGTGCACTAATCAGAATAGATTTTGTTTTGTTTAGATTAATAGTTAGCCCATGTTCCTCCACATAGCAAGCAAGAGCAGACAACATAGCTTTCATACCCAGGAAAATCAGTCGCATAGTACTAAATAGTTTGCATAAAGCATGGCAGTTGCAATACATTTCTTAATTTTAGGAGGGCATTTGGCATATGTCCTCATCCTGGATGGAAGATCAGCGATATAAAGATTAAATAAGAGTGCTGCAACTTTCATACCTGTTTTACCCCTCGATGTATAGGTATCTCTCCAGGAAGGAGACCCCCATCACTCATTTGTATCTGTGCTGTTGTCCCAGTATGCAGTGCCACCAATATTTGGAGAAGCCTTTCAGGGCAGCCAATAGCCCATAGTTCATTCCATAGCAGCACATGCCTTACTTGAACAAATCCTGCATGAAAGTTGACAAGGTTATATAGACTGTAGGGCTTCCATTCATCTTAGCCTTTGCCATTACAGCATCTAACAATCAAATGTTATGTGTGGTACAAGAACCCTTTCAAATTCCCCTCTGAAATGGATGTAGAATATTATGTTCAGTGACCCATTCCTGCAAATGGACTAGCACAAAACCTGTGAATACCTTTCCTGTAGTGTCAAGAAGTGATAGCAAGTGATAATTCACCGAAGGTAACCTATCACCATGTTTGAACACCGGAATATATATTGCTTTGGTCCATGAATCCGGAATACATCTATCCCTACATATTTTTGGGAATAAGTCACATAATATTAAGGCATATAGTTCTAGATTACCCATAGGTACTGCTGTTGAAAGAACAATAGGCCCTGGTGCCAGGGAATTGTTTAATTTAGTTAAATGGGTAATCATCTGTGTCATTTCGAAACGCATGGGCCATTTCACATCCTGACTATTGAAAGGTAATTCATTAACATCACCCTTCTTCATTTTTGCTTCAATATAGGATTGCCAAACATTCTCAGTAATCGGATTAATAATATTGCTCTTAATAGAGGGTCTAACCAAGTTCAGAATACTCCATACCTTTTTAGTATTTTTATTTTTAAGAGCTATGATCATCTTTTGCCATTTAACCAGCAAACGTAGGCGTTTCCTTCATTTTATCCAATTTTTGTACTGATTTTTCAGTCTACATATTTCAGCATCGGCTTCATTACTTGGCTTACCTTACTTATTCAATTTACGAATACCAGTACGCAACCAACGCTTTATTCTTTGGACTTTAATATCAAATGGTTGGGCATGTTTTTTAATGGACAACACCAGAGTTTTCTTTCAGGATTTTACATTTTCACACACTAGCTGCTTTAACCGTATCTCAATCTCGTCTCCAGTATGTAAACCAATGCAATCATTAAAGGTTAATGCCAGCTTTCTACATATCTTACTAATATTGTTATCAGACCAAGTCACCTGGTTACCTGCTTGACTAAGCTCCAAATCACTGTAAGCATATTGTCGCTTACAGGTCGAGATTAGATCTAAACACAAGCACAGTGTGGCATGATTGCTACATATATTCTTACTAATGCATACATTTACTATGCTCTTAATCAATGGTAAATTGCCAAATACATAATCTAGACTGGCTTCTTTGCTTCCACATTTCCATGTGGTTTGACCAGGAATGTCACATGTTGTACGACCATTTAGTATACCAAGATTTCATAATTATAGAAGGCGTTGACATTGCTTACCCTTAGCAGTGGCTATTTTCTGTGTCATTACACAATCTGACCCTATAGTGGTGTATGCTTCCTTTATGGAATGATCTCCACACCTTGCATTAAAATCCCCTCCCCCAGTAAAATCAAGTCTGATGTACCGGGTGGGTCATATACATTAATAATAGGAATACGCTACTTGTTAGTACCAACCCCGCTCAGGCACTATAAAGTCAAAATAGACAAAAGACAGAGTACTTTCTCAAAAATATTTAAGAGGTTAGGCCTATTTATATGCTTCATTATCCCAGCCTTATCTCTATATTTTATAGTCAAAATACGTGCATCTAAAGTCAACCCAGTATTATATAAATTATTGTCAACTGTCTGGCTATCTTTATGACCAGAATCAGCCCCCACATTCCCTACACCACTAGGATCCCTTGTTTGCCAGGAATGTGTAGCATTCACGTTCACTGGGTCAACCATTAGCATGCCAGGGTTTACTTAGCTATCATTTGACATTGAGATATTTGTATCGTTTTCTTGCAATAGCCAACTAGTTGGCACACCTGCACATTGTTGACAGCGTTTCTTCTTTCTGAAAACTCTTTTCTTAGCCTTTTTTGTCATTTGGCTCTGAGTTGTTACTGTCACGATGGTCGGATTACTAAACTCAACTGTTGCTTCCTCAATCGGTTCAGCGACAGCTTTTGCTGCCTTTCTATCTTTAACTTTTTGTTTCTACGTATTTGATTATGAGTGGGGTAGCTGAGAGGTAATTCCACTGCCTCATTTGGAGTAAGAGCTCCCTCTACAGCAACAATATCATGCAGATTAGTTAGCATGTTCACATAATTTAAATTTATCTCATTCAAACTATCACTGCATTGAGCTTGGTGAATATTAGGCGACAGTTGGGCTAGTAGTGTGCTATGCATCTTAACATCTTCGTGGATGTGACCGCAAAGCTTCAGCAACATTTTATCTCAAAATTAAGCCCCCACCATGCCGGGTCATCACCTATTTGGCCACACCCAGGTAATGATTTAACAGTGGAATGAGTATTACTATCATCAATTTGATTATCAGTAGTATCATGCAGTGTACTCTCATGATCAGTACAATTGGACATGAACATCCTAGGTGATGCAGACAACCTAGGATTCAAACTTGTTTCCTTCAATATTAGTCTGTTTACTTGAATCAATTTGATTTTTGGAACTATTATGTTGTTCTAATACAGCACCAGAATTAACTTGACACATGGAAAGCACAGTTCAAGCAATGAATTATTGTAAATGTTGTCTAAATCCTTGGAAGTGAGGTTAAAGGTACCTTCAGCTGGAAGCACACTGAGACCTTCAGAATGCCTCTCAATCTCGCTAGTCACATTTTCCGATGATTTATTGGTTTCCCTCTCTTTATTATAAACTTTAAAGTAAGATGTAATATGTCCACTTCCATGCTCAGCAGCAATAGCCACTGGCTCCTGTTATAATAAAGGTTCTTCATGACTGTTGCCACCGCGCATAGCTGCATTCCTGCCTCGTTTATATCCCTGAGCTTCAATTTAAGGTTTGTTATTTCTTAGATCATATGTGGCTTTGCGTTGAGTTTTCCCCGGCATGATGTTGATGTTCGTGTGCTAACACTTGCGTTTATTGAAACTACACTAACGAGCAGTGTTCCAATCTGCCTCCAATCTGCCGTCAGTTTGCACACGTGACGATCAGTACCCGGGGATGCCTCAAGAAATCAACAGGCGATAAATGGAGGGAACACACAAGTTGATAGTAGAAAATAGGCAATACATAACTCCACTCAAAATAACATAAAGTGATCTTACCTTCAGTAAATCCCCCACTAAACTCGTCAGAATCTGCCGCTCTTTGCTTCACTTTTCATCAGAAGGGTTTAATACAAGCAAGTTTAATGAGCAAGAATCTGTGCGTAAAGCTGCAAATGCACCCAGTCGGTTCACAATGCAGCGGAACTTTGCATATCAACTCACGCCGATCGCATGGCACATAAAGCTTCGTAGGGAAAAGTTTACCTTAAAGGTAGTCACCGTCCTTTCGTCCTTCACTGACTGCAGACACTGCACACTCAAGACACATTTTGCTGGCTTACACAACAAGCACCGTAGGTGCAAAGAGCACAGCTCAATGGTTTATTGCACACAATGTACTCACAGTGGACATGTTTGACATGTTAACCCACGATAATTTATTCAGCACATGCTGAAGCTCAGCTTCGGTCTGTGATCCGGGTACGTGGCTGGCGACCGTCACCAACAGGCAGCCCCCACTTACCCTCTTTGACCAGCCAGCACCGACACATTGTGGGTGGGGAGAATGGAGCACGGAGCACAAAGCATGGAATCTCAGCAAGGCAGAAAGGCAGGCACACACCTTTGGGTTATGTAAGGAGTCTCTACCGTGCCTTCGACACAGCTGTGTATCGGTCAGCTCCTTTCCTCCAAATCCACCAGGTCAACTCTCTGCTCTATTCTGCTCCACAGCTGTGTCCTGAGGAAAGGACCTCATGTCAGAGCACATAAGTTTGTCAAGCCGCACTGAGCCATCAACATTGTCTCTGCTCGGTCAGCCGCTTCCGACAACCAATTTGCATACCAGTGATGCATACCATCTGATGTTTGAAATGGCTTTTTATGTCCTCATTCTTAATCAGGGCATTATCCACATAAGCCACAGTTCCTCTCTCGGCTGCATCCGGAAGTTCTTTATTGAGGAAAATTTCAGACTCACTACCACTATTGATGAAGCCAAACGTGGTTCTTTTCCATGCATAATGTTTCCCTTGGAAGGTTAACGCAAATATATTTTGTATGTCCTTTGATAAAGGTACATATCAATACCCAGTTGATCTAAAGTTGTAAACACCTTTGACCCTTGGATTTGTGCAGGTCCTTGGTCAATGAATGGGAGGGACCACCTTGGCACAGGTACCCTCTTAGTCAGTTCTCTTAAGTCTGCAAATAACCACACTGACCATTGGGCTTCAAGGCACTATTAATGGGTCTAATGTTCCTCCGGACTCCAAATATTTGATTATTTCTGCCAAAGACTCTAAACAGGCTAAAGGTAGCCTATATTATTGCACAAAAACAAGTTCCCTACCATAGCCTTCTGGCAGTGTAGCAACATGCATGCCAGTATGCCCACAATCATAAGCTTCTCTGGAGAATACATCCTTGAATTCTAAGAATATTTTTCTCAACCAGCCTTTCTCCAACTCATGTGTGCATGCATCCACAGCTTGGACTTGTTCCTCTACCATTTCAGAAAATTCTGGAAAATCCTCCAGAGGAGGAATCTCAGTGCTTTCTTCTAAATGTGTGTCAGTATGTCTCTGGATAGAGGCAACTCTCAAATATCTTGGCATTTCAGCCTCCACCTCAATTTGCTGTTTATCATCTGTCTCATTTTCGTTTACCTGCAATAGAATGCAATCATCCTGGTGATGACAAATATCATCTTTTGGTTCTTAAGGATACACTAACTGAATTCTGAAGCTCCCTTTTGGTTTGGGGTCTAAAGAATCAGGCAGTTCAACTCGTGAAGTGACATAGCTTTCAGGAATATTCCCAATGACTAGGTTATTTAAATCTGCATTGTATTATGATTTTTGAATTGTCATCCCTAATGGTGTACCTTTCTCCAAGTAAATATTCTGACATCCTTTGAGATGCACTAATATGCAGATGGGACCATCCCCAAATTCTACCAAGTGTGTGCATTCACATTCTAGCCCCTGCTGTCTCATGGATTCATTGGGACACACAAATGCATTGAGCTCCATAATTGTTTGCCCCCATCTGGATATCAATGACACTGGAAACTGCATTGTGAATTCAGGATTGGTAACATCTTTCTTTACTTGAAGTTCACCTGCAGATGGCATCATTTGTGCACGATGGTGTGGAATGTGTGCCTGATTAGTCATTTGCTTGTTCCTTAAGCAACGCCACTCGTATGCTTTTAATTCTCACGTATCACATGTTGCTGACTCTTTTGACTAGTGCAAAGCCTTCCTATTTGATCAGCCAGCATTTCCTCATGTGCTGCTAGGTATTTAAATCTTTCCTGCTCCCTCTAATCATATCTCTGTGCTCTAGGTCTTTACTCATTGAATTCAAATGGCCCTGTCCTGTTTTGGTTACCTTCAGACAACTGAATTATGTTAGTGTTTCCACTGAATTACCTTGACAGAGGAGATGGGGAACATGGTGTTGTTCTATGTCATAATCCCCTTGAACTGAGGCATGATCATTATGTCTTTCGTTCAGTTGATACTTTACATTTGTTGATTTCCATTCTCAATTAACCTATCCACATATCTTTGCTCGACCTGGTTACCATTTCAATATATTTCATTGTAGCAGGGTCAAATCTACTCTGTGCTCACAATGCCTGGTATGACTCAGTATGTGATTGAATTGGAGTATTGGTTGATCCTGCCATACTGTAACAAAATCCTTCTCACGGGGAGGTGCCAAGAACCCAGGGACTGATGTAGGTATCCCTTTGGTTGGGATCTGTAAATTGAAATACTGTTATTTGTGAAGTTGCCCTTCCTTGGGTCATCACACTTTTCTGATCCTGCATTGTGTCACATTTTATTTGCCCTGTCTCCAGTGCCATATTTCTCCCTGACCTAATTTCTGAAACTGCAGGAAACGTTATTGTGACTTTTATTTTATGCTTTGACTCCTTGCACTTATTTTCATTATGAGAACCAACCTCCCATATTTTCACGGCTTAGTCCAGAATACAATGTATGCTTTTATCACTTGAGAATTCGCGGGTGAGCTGGGCAATTACCTATTTATTGAAGCAGTGGAAAAGTGTGCTTTTGAACTTGAGCTAACATCACAACTCACATTAAACCTCATGAATGCCCCTTTTAATGTTTCTAGGAATTGTCTCGGGGACTCCTCCAGGCCTGCAGATAATGCATATGCTACCCTTTTAGCCTCATGGACTGACTTATTGGGTGAAAAGAATCTCCTCACCTCCTGCTGATAATCTTCCCATACTAAAATGTTTTGCTCTCTGAGACTTTGCAGAAAGCCAGTATACACTTGGTCAATTGTTAAATGGAAGAAACGGATATACTGTTCCTTTGGAATTTTTTTATGTTATGATATGATAAGGCATTTATAATGCGCCTGTACACAAGTGTTTCTAGGCGCAACTCCATTTGCACAATTTACTCTATATGTTCTTTTATTGATACATTTGAATCTTTTTTTTAAAGGCTTCACGAGTCGCTTAAGCAATTTCATAATCTTAAGTGGGTCAAAAAACACTTGATTATTTTGTGCACAGTAGTTATGTGTGTCATCTATCAACTCTAGCCCTCCAGAGCAGGAAGCACTCTGTCGCATGGCTTGACTCACCCTTTCTACATTATGACCTGTTCCCACAGATACTGGAAGCTGGCCAGCTACTAGGAAGCGTGCCTCACCTGGCCCAGTTCCCAGACTGTGACCTGGTGCAGGTCCAGTAAGTGACATGTTCTGCAGTTCACAATGTTTTAAATGCAAAACCTGTTTCCTCAAATCTGAATTTGGCTGTCATAATTATCTGAGCTGTGAATGAAATATTTGCAGCTCATCAAAACATGTGGACTGTTCTTTCCTCAGTATTATCATTAAACTGTTAATTTCTGTGAACTGCCCTTTGTAATCTTTGATTACTTTCAGACTCCTATCACACTCTGACATTAAAAGTGGGAGTCCACTTTCTAACCTTTGTATTTCCCGAGTGGGGTCTCTATTACTTTAATGCCATGTTTCAATTTCCGTCAACGTGCAGAACCTATCCATTCAAACCTGCTCTAATTGCCCTTTCAAATGGTTAAGCTCTTCCACATTTTCCCCACCTTGCTTCATCTTAGGTTCCAATTCAGTTAGCAACACTTCAAACTGCTGTGGGTTTGCCTGTAATTGTGACAACTGACCCGTCAATTCATCGCATCTAGCTTGCAATTGCGAAATCGGTGACTGCCCTTCATCTGATGCATCTTCCAAATGAGTAAATTTTTGACATAATTCTGTCAATCGCCCCTGACATTTCAGCAAATTTGTTTTTATCGTCCGTTCTGATTTCTTGTACCCTGTGCAGGAGAAACCAATATTTTGCACCTAGCCTGATAAGGCAATCTTTTTTTAGATGTATTTTCATTGCAATCAAAACATTTGGTCAGACACATGTGTAATAATGTACCCTCTTCAAATAATCTTTCAGGCCCCCCTGCGCCTTTCTCTGCAACTAGGCGCGGGCTCCACACATTCAAAGTATCTGAAGTCCATGGGCCTCATTACAACCCTGGCGTAGGACCATGGTGCTATTAGCACCATGGTCCATGCCAGATTCCGCCATGGTGGATGGCGGATTTACCGCCCCATTCCAAGGTTGGCGGGGCGGTAAATCCCCATTCACCATTGCCCCTTCCCCCATTCCCATTTTTGCCCCATAGGGCTCAATGGGGATGGGGAAGGCGCTAATTACGGCACTGTAAATTACGGTGCCGTAATTAGCACCAAGGTCGCTTAGCGCCTTGGACTTTAACACCTGCAAAAAGCAGGCGTTAAAGTGTGAATCTGGCGTTAAGGGTTTAACGGCGCCGCATGCCTTTTACTGCGCCATTAACCCCTTAACGCCAGGGTTGTAATGAGGCCCCATGTACTTAGAACAAAGAATTTGGCTTCTGCATACTCACACAATCTGTATCATTAATCTCAGCCATATCTCCCACTTAATGTACAGCACTATTGCTATACACAATCCAGTGTATGCCCAGCACAGCACATTGTTGGGAAATATGATTCTGCCATGCCTGACTGCTGCACTTAGCTAAAACTGTTCCTGGCAAAAGCACCAAAATGTAGGAGAAATCCTAATGCTTCTGTTTCTGTCATAATGTTTATACCAGAGGATCTCAGCTAGACATCTACAGACCTTGCACTGTGCATTGCATTCTAGGTGTGAGATTACCTCTAGGTATAAACCAAAAGCAAACTACAGACAATAAATAACCACCACACACTATCACAACTATGCCCTTTTATATTCACTAATCAGAAAGAACAGACAGACAATCAAACCAGTTAATATTTGGTAAACATGGACATTTTTACAGTAGGGGTTTTCATTGATCACATGTGAGAATAAAGAAAAACACACTCTATAACAACAAGCACTTTGCATTGGGTCAGCATAGCAATTCAAATGTAAGTGATTTCCCTCTAACCTGAGACATCCCAACTGGCACTCTTTGGCTATGAAAGCAATGAACTATGACTACAGTTTCAGCTCTCAGTTATTCTCCTACCCTTGCCTAATGATGGATTAGTAGCAAGATTATGAGATTATGAGATTGCAAGATTATGAGATTATGGCACCCCTCACTCCCGCATTAAAGAAGCAAACCTCAGCTAATTAGGATTTCGGCTACTTTGTTAATCCTTTGGTACCAGAAAGATTACAAAAGTTCTGCCTTCCAAGTCCAGTCTGACACTTTGCCAATTAAAAGACCCTGCAGAAGGAGTCCTAATAAATTGTTGACCTATTTATACTTACAATGGGTCTCTACCTTTTCAGGAGTGATTGTCTCACTCTTGACTCCCCAGGCCCTTCTTGTAGCTTAGTATGATTCTTGCCGGTTTCTGCCAGGACACTGCCCCAGATGTGAAATACTGCATTCAAGTAACACCCTCTGCATCTACACTGGACTCCAGCCCAGCAAATAAATCTTCAGAATCAGCTACGCAGGAGAGCCTTCTCTCTGCAGCCAGCCAGAAGCAGCACTTCCCTCCCCCAGGAAGCGAGAACCCCTCCTTCCTACTTTAAACTTCTGAGTGAAAACTGCCCTATACCGTATATATTCGTACATTTTCTTTACCATTTTACAGCCTCTTCTGTGGAGTCATCTGTCACCTGTCACACCACATGCCAGAACCTCCCAGCATCCACCTTGCCCTCTTTGATTATGCTTGTGCAATTTTCCAGCCCTGGCTTAAGTGACCTTTGGACAGTATTCTGTGTAACACAGCCTCCCAATAAGATGTTATCTTCCTTCCTCCTCTTCCTGCTCTGCACAATGAATGTTTAATCCCAAAGACCATCGCACTGTTACACTACACACTCTGCCATACAAAGCACTGCTATTCAGATTTCAGTTTTGCATAATTCTCTTTGAACTGGGAATGATCAGTGAAAGTGTTCGGGTTCATGCACCTGCTGCAATATTAGTACACTCAGAGCCTGTGGCCTAACAAATCTAGCCCACTCAATTCAACCCAATACTAAGTGTTAGTAAACATTGTCACCCAGTACCATTAACCAATGTCACCCCCACTTTTTGTCCCCAATGCTAAAGATTAGTAACCCACATGTTAGTAATACATGTACCACACTACACACAGAATATATTGTACACATTCTTTAGCTCATAACCTCTTCTACAGTTCCCAGGCTGATAGTTTGTGTGGGTAAGTCTTCCAGGATAGAGAAGGGCTTCTGGACCCCTGATGTGTGAAGGGGCTTTCCTACCCCCATGCAATCTGACCCCTTTGCTTCCACATTACTGCAGCTCTATCTACGCAGTTATGTAGCGCTGCAGCATCTTTATGCCGTGTGCCGGTGCTCCAGGGTACGTCAGGGTCTGGGTGTTTCTCTTCCTTGGCTGTGAATTGGTACGTTCTTTTTAGGTCATGGTCTTAAATGCAGTTTCTTTGAAACAAATGGATAAACACTGGTGGATATCCACTTTATGAGGCAAGGCAGGAGATAAGGGTCTACAGGCAAACATCTAGCAAAAAAGGGTTTTTTAGGGGCTGGGACCCTTTCAGTTGGACTTTCTACCACTCATGTGAACTCATATGGCTTTAACAGCTTGTTGGGTTCCACAGTGAGATCTCAGATTTTGCATGACCACATCATCTTCCTACTGGGTTTGTCTGGGTATACTGTTCGCAACAGATGGTGACTAAGGGTTGGGGTAGTCGACCCTCAGGTGGCCTCATAATCGCTGTTAATAATTCTCTACTTAAAGGTTTTGATGTCATCTCGGACACTACTTATGGATGATTAGCAATTAAAGTGGTATTGAAAGACCCCCCAAACCCCCTTACCCACCTGCTTCTTGTGAACAGTTATTGCAATCCTGGATGTAGTAAATTGGGAAACTTTTTGGTTAAACTGTCTGATATTTGCGAAACCTATACGTGTGACAAAAACGCTACCCAAATGTTTTTGGTGGGTGATTTGAATGCTGATTGCACTCTCTAATGTATAATGACTCACTGCTGTTCAGGGCGCATCTAAGGGTCAAATCTTGAACATGGTTGGAAGGTAAACGGTGGGTTGAATCTTTTGTTTGTTGGAACCTGAAGGTCATAAATGGTTCCATTTGTGGGGATATTCTACCCAGATCAACTTTGATATCAGGACAGATAGGTTCATTCTTCTATTATTTAGTGGTATCAGCTATACTACTAGACTTGTGTGAAGGATCAATGCTACTGATATCAGTGATCACATGATGCATACAGCTTAAATGCCAAATTTTGTAATTTGATGGGTAACCAGAGTGGTAACCGCATTACTGGGCATCTTGGTAACATTTGTAAATACAATAACACAATCCAGGAACAAAAGAGTACATTTTATAGACTTAACTCTTTTCAAGACTTCTTGGATGGCTTCAAATGCATACCCTGGGGTGATATGATATGATATGATATGGTATTTGTAACGCGCCTATACACAAGTGTTTCAAGGCGCGACGAGGCAGGGAGGGAGGGAAACAAGGGGAAGACAGACAAACGATCCTACTAGGCCAGGTGTCATTCAGATCGCGCAAGTGCAGAGGAAGGGGAAAAGGAGAAAGTGCAGGGGGAGGAGGTGGGGGGGAAAGTGCAGTACAAGGTAAGTAGCGTAAATAAATAATAAATAATAAATAATAAATATTGATTAGTAATATGATAAGACCTGCACACGCCCCAAATCTCACTCATATGATCCAGTGATTCTGGAGAAAAAGAAGAAGCTGATAACAGAAATAAGAACTTTGGGGATGAGTGGGCTTACCACTGAGGCCTACATTGCATCTATGAAAAAGCTGAAACAAAAATTCAAAAATGGATTCAGGGGATATTGGTTTTTCCTGCTACATAATAAGGGGTGTGGGATATATTTACCCACTCAGCAGTACTCCCTTCCACATCACCAAGCTGCACTTCAGCAGAACCAGCAAAATTGCTACGCTGGCTCCCCAAGGGAGCACCCAGAGAAAGGCTACTAGGGTGTGTTCTTGTTTTCTTAAAGAAATGGAGTGAAAAAGCAGCACTGTTTTGCTGAAAGCGCAGAATTCCCATTGAAAAAGGGAATATTTCACGTTTAAAATGATGCAGCTCTGATGCTATTTTTCCCTGTTTTCATCAAACTGCTTTTATCAAAAAGACCCTGTCATGCCCAGCCATATTCACATTGTGCTCCATCAGAAAAGAACCTTATTTCTGCATGAAAGGCTGTGCCAGCCAAACCTGAGAAAATCAACAAAAGCTTTCCTTAAACTGCACGGGAAACGCTTACATTTTGCTACAAAATGTCAAAAAATCACTGCTTGGAAAGAAAACCATAGCTCTCTTTGCACATGTGAATTTTCAAATGACACAGTTTTACAGTCCAAGATCTTATATCTCCTCTTAAGTGCTATTTTGAAGACAAAGAAAATCCCTATTTCATGGTGCAACACTGTCATCATCCCCAATATATAAGAAAGGGGATAGGGATTGTTCAGGAAATTATTGACCTATCTCCCTTCTGGACTGTGAGAGCAAAATGTGTGCAGCCCTTCAACTGGAAGACTAAAAAAGTACCAAGCCAGGTTCAGAAAGGACTGGGTACTGAACTTAATGGCCCAGTAGTCTGTTGTCTCAAAGAGTCCTTGAGGGTTGCCCTTTTGCCCTCATATGTGTTATGTTATGATATTTGGCATTTGTATAGTGCCTTTTACCATTGTCATGATTCCAAAGCACTGTGTGGTTGAATGCCCTCGGGGACCCCATTACAGGTCAGTAGAGAGAGAGTAGTGTAGAGGAACGTGCTTGGGTGCACTCGCTATGTGTGCATTCAGAGTGCAATAAGTGGTGTGTAGCTGCACACTAGTGCTAGGTGTGGTGTGGTGCTGTGAATCTGTAGGATCAGTAGAATGTGTGCAGCAATACAGATGGACTATGGTATCTGCGTTCTTGCTGCGCTGGTGCTTGAGAAGGACGCTATGTGTGCAGCTAGGCCAAAATCTGAGGGGTATAGCTGTGTTCTAAAGACTGTTGAGGTGGGCGTGGAGGTGTGTAGGTGTGTGTACAGCTAGGACAAATTAATCAAGGCGTATAACTGCATTCTATCGTTTGTTGGTACAGAGGCAAGAGTTAGCATAGTGGTGTGTTTTCCAGGGGTACCTTGTTCCTTTTTGGCTGCCAGTGTCTATCGAGGGTGTGTTATCTTCCTGTTACTTGTTGGATCAGATTGTTAATCGAACCCAAATGGGCGGTGACAGTCAGTTCTGCCCACCACTCATGTTAGTGCATAGCTGCTAGCAGGATCCTTTGGTCGGCAGTTTGCTAGATAGAATCCCAGATAGAGGTTCTACTTGGACATCCCCTGATAGAAGGGGATAGTAAATAATAAGTGCTAGAAATGTTCCTTGCTATATAGTTCTCCACAGAAATTTCAAGATGTGTTGGATTATCAGGCGAGGGCATTCCTGGTTTGATAGCGTAGTGCATATTTGTTGGGTGGTGATCAAGTACATTAGTGTTATTAGAGCTTGGGATGCTACTTCTGCCATTGGGTAGTTCTGCTATATACATTCAATGATAGGTGTGATTAGCAGATTACTGCTAGACGGCCCTCCGGTATCTAGTTCTGCTCTTGGATTTCCAGGTGTGTCAACTTAGCAGATAAGTGCCTTCTTGGGCTGATTGCGTACTGCAAATTGCGTAGCCTTGGTCAAACCCTTGAGTATTAGATGGTGGATAGGTTATGAGTCTGGGCCAATCACCCCTAATTGGTGTTGACAGATATCTTTGGGCCTCGGAGCATATGGAATTCCTGCGGATGAGGTGGTGAATACATTCTGTCAGGTACAGAATTTTGTATGGGTGCCAATATGATTCGGGTTTCACATCTCGGCAAAGGCTATGCTAGTGGGATTGGATATCGTCACGCCTGATGGTCTATGACAGGGTCCAAAATCAGCTGGGTAACATGCCAGGAGTCGGTCGTGGTTGTAGGATTGGGTGGTTCACTGCGCTTGAGTGCCTTCCGGAAGGCCATATAGTCTTCGTTGTGTCTGATGCGGGGAGGCAGTGAATTCCACAATGTTATCACAAGGGTTAAAGAGGCTGACCCTCTGGTCCTGGTTGAGTTTGAAGTGGGTACCACTAGGAGGAGGGCTGTGCTTGACCTAAGGTGCATGTTGGGTGGTAAGGCGTGATATTGGTGGGTGATACATAGGAGTTTGAAAGTGGCCCTGCGTCCAATTGGGAGCCAGTGTGGGGTGCAGAGAGCTGGTGAGATGTGGTCCCTTCATCCCAATGTGAGAAGCATTATGCTATCTGAGTTTTGTACTCTTTCGACTTTGTTTAACCAGTAGGCGGTGCACCCCAGTAGAGGGAGTTCACCTAGTAAAGTCTGGACATGACAATGGACATTATTGCAGCCAGTCTTTTAGGGAATGTAAGGTAGGGGAAGAAACGTTTGAGGATCCTCATGGTGGAAATGATAGGCTTTGGATGTATTGTTGATGTGGTGACATAGAGTTAGGTCCGAGTCCATTGTGTAGCCAAAGTTTTTTACAGTGCTGGTAGTCGTGGGGGGGAGGTCAGGTGAGGTTGGCCAGGGAGTCAGAAAGGGGGATAGAGCAGATTTTCTTCAAACCATGAATTCCATTTTACCTGGGTTCAGAAGGAGGTGGTTAGCCGTCATCCAGCAGTCAATGGCCCTCATTACAACCCAG
Organism: Ambystoma mexicanum; assembly: GCF_040938575.1. Lineage (NCBI taxonomy): Eukaryota > Metazoa > Chordata > Amphibia > Caudata > Ambystomatidae > Ambystoma > Ambystoma mexicanum. The sequence continues at coordinate 691,664,526 of NC_090934.1, read as the reverse complement.
GCGTTCAGGGGTTAACGGCGCCGTAAAAGGTGGCGGCGCCGTTAAACCCTTAACGCCTGATTACCAGGTCCCTTTGCGGGTGGCACTTTAACGCCTGCTTTTAGCAGGCGTTAAAAAACCAACCCGCAAAGGGACCTAAGAGCTAATTACGGCACCGTAATTTACGGTGCCGTAATTAGCGCCTTCCCCAGTCCCATTGAGCCCTATGGGGCAAAAATGGGAATGGAGAAGGGCCATGGCAGCATGGGGAATTACCGCCCCGCCAACCTCGGAATGGGGCGTTAATTCCCCATTCCGCCATGGCGGAGTCGGTAAGTTACCGGCATTGACCATGGTGCTATTAGCACCATGGTCCAACGCCTGGGTCGTAATGAGGGCCAATGTCTGAGAAACATCCTCCTAGGTCAGGGCTGGTGAAGGAGATTGATTTAGGAATTCTCAGGATGATGTGTGTATCATTCGCATAGTTGTAGCAAGTGAGATTGTGTGAGCGGATGATCCTGGGGAGGGAGGGTCATGTAGATGTTGAAGAGGGGGGATAGAGGCATGTGCCTTGGGGTGCTCCAGTGTTTACTGGGTATGCAATGGAGAGAAACGGGGGAAATGAGTGATTTGCTCTTTTTAGAGAGGAATGAGGCAATCCAGGAGAGAGCTGAATCACGTATTGTGCAGTCTGTCAAGGAGGAGTGTGTGATTGATGGTGTCAATCTCTGCTGAGAGGTCAAGAAGAATAAGAGCTGGGCATCCTTCTGAGTCTGATGTCATTTGATGTCCTCCCAGATAGAGATCAGCATGGTTTCTGCTCCATGGTGCGGACGAAGGTCTGATTGTGCAGGGTCTAGGAGTTTGTTAGAGTCCAGGAAGCCATTGAACTGTGTGTAAGCAGTGCGGTCAATGAGTTTTGCCCAACATCTGGTGTTGGAGATTGGCCTGTAGTTGTTTGGTAGAAGAGGGTCGAATGAGGCTTCTTTAAGGAGTGGTTTCACATGTTCGGTTTTGAAGGGGTCTGGGAAATTGCCAGAGGTGAGGGAGTCCTTGAGAATGCACCTCTGCAGTTCTCCTGCACAGGTGGAGGTGAGGATTTCTTTGAGGAGAGACTCAGGGCAAAGGTTGAGGTCTGAGCCGGAGGGATGGCTGGTGGATAGCAGGTCTGCAAACTCCACACTTGAGTTAGGGTTGAAGGAGCATAAAGAAGCATTCTCTGGGGGGTGGGCGGTGGGTCTGGTAGATTGGGGGCAGTGCGGGTGGACAAGAGGGAGAGTTTGGCATTGATAGTGGCCGCCCTATTTAGGGCTGTTCTTTGGAAGTGTTCAGACAGGGAATTGCAGAGCGTTTGTGAGAAGGGAGTCGGGGCTGCTGTGGGATGCATTTAAAGGCCCTAAACAGAAACCTCTTTCATTTGAAAAGCTACAGTTGAACCCTGCAATCCAAAAACGGCCCTGCATTGCTTTTGTTTCACTTGAATGACATGAAGTCATGCCCTGCATCAAAAACTGCCTTAATGTGATGTTTATTCACATGAGTGGCAAGCAGTTGAACCCTGCAATCCAAAAACGGCCCATCATTGCTTTTGTTTTACTTGAATGACATGAAGTTATGCACTGCATCAAAAACTGCCTTATTGTACTTTTCATTCACATGAAGGGCAAGAATTGCAATCCTACAACCAGACACAGCTTTTGCTTTTCATTTCACTTGAACATCTGCCCTTTAAAATATTGCAAATGAAAAACGGCTTGGCTTTTTCTTTTATTCAGTATCAAATCAAAGAACCCTGTGGAAGGGGGTCTACCCCTCATTGTCAATGGACTAATAGCAAATGCCAACTCACTCAAAAAGGACAAATGAAAGAATCCCATGGCATAAAAGATAGGAGTTTGAACATCAGATGCAGAAACAGCTTGCACACATGTGAAAAATAAAGAAATCACTTTAAAAAGCCACTGTGAAACGATAGCTTTGCTCGCACAAAAATGTCAGTGAAACATGCTGTGGGGAGGGGGTTGACTAAGCAATGTACCTTATGTTCCCACCCACAAGACTTCAATCACCTTGGAAGAGGCTCACAATACTGTAAAAAACAGTTTTTGGGCTCAGGCAGGAAATTTCTTAATTGAAAGCCCCGCTCTCCACAAAAAAAGTCACACCTACTAGTGAATCAGCCTGCAAGGACATGTGATGTACTGAGGGTGTTATAATTCCCTGCTCTGCCAGACTTGAAGGCAGGGGCTCAGGGATTTCTAGGGAAGCCAGTGTGGCTAAAAACGTAACTGGGAGGTGTGAGTTACTCCTACACCCACTACCAAGGACAAACTGACAACTTCAAAGGGGGTAATCAAAAATCTGGCCACCGGCTGTGGGGGATAATGCACCCCTCCCACAGAGATCCTCCAAATTAACATTAAAGAACTGAGTCAATTTTTAGGCTTTTTTGGAACAATTAGAATGAGAAATAATTGCGTTTTATGCTATGTTTTTATGTCATTTCCAGGTGATTTTTAAGAGCAATAGTGCATGTTCCTGGGACTTTGGGGACTGAAATGGCCAGTTAAGACTAGTTTCTGGCTGCTCAGAAGATTTGACAAGTATGAGATTTGAAAAATGAAGGTGAAATTAGGAATATGCGTGATCATTTGCTAAGTCATAACTATTATACATTTTATGAAAATGGCAAAAATGTGCCAAAGGGCCATGCTACCTCGTATGGAGTCAGCGATCAGCTTACCTAATTCCCTATGACCCCCTCAAACGGCATATCTAATGCATATGTCAGGGGCTAGTAGAAATATGGAGTTATGCGACATAAATGGGTTTTCGTCAAAAAGTGGCCAAGAGAACAAAGAAGCGTAATAAAATGGCAATAGACAGATGGTGCTCTCTTACCTTGGACCAATCATGCCAGGGGCGGAGAGAGGAATGGTAAACTGTCCTATCCATTGGGGTAGGGGTAATTATAGATTACTCCCCCTTGATTGTAAAGTGAGTGATGTCATTTGGGCTATATAAAGGGAACTGTACTAGGTCAGGGGACACACACAAATCCGGGGAGACAGGAGAAGGAGGACGGAGAGGAGGCAGCTGCACCAAACCAAGGAGAGTGCAGTGACCAGACCCCTTACCTAGCTGTCCAGAGGGCCCTGAGATCCAGCTGACATGCCAGCACCCCAAACCAAGGCTTACTTTGTAAGTAGCAAATAACTCCAGCCCTAAATTGCACAGCCCTTCCTTTTTGTAATATTGCATTAATTGAAAACCCATAGAAATCCCCATTGAAAAACCGATTGACAACGCATTAAAAACCTAATTGAAAACCTCACATTGCTAGTGTAATGCATTTACCTTCACATAGAAGAAACTGTGTTTAGCCTGTGTATGTTTTCATATTCCCTTTGGTAAACCTTTCAGTGTCTGTGTAAATCCTTAGCATATTCTTAAGTAAATCAATTAATTCCCCCATTGACATTCACGGTACCAGTTGGTTAAAATTCGAAATTGATCCCCATGTCCCTAGTGTCTCTCTTTAAAAATTATAGTCATAAAAGTGTTGCCTCAAAAGAAGTCTCCTTGTAACTGAAAAACAAATTTGCCCGTGCATTGTGTGCATTACCCAACAAATTCCTAGTTGTATCTGTCCTATTAAAACTCCAAACCGTAGTCCCATTTATAGCAATCCCTTTTGCCTACACATCTATCCATCGTGTCTCTGTCCGTGTCAATGAAATACGATTTTTCTATTCTGAGCTATACCCCTTCCCTGAGCTGCTTGTCATTGTAAATCCAGTGTAAAACGAATTTCCATTTGCCATTTGTATTTTTCCTTTTGCATTTGCTTTCTCTCCAAAATCGATCTTCCTACTTTATTTCCACGTTGCCCTGGTGTGCTGATTAGTAGTCTCTAAGCTTCCCTATCTGCTCAAGTGAAGCAACATGAATTTCCTTTTATTCTGTCCCATAACAGTTGTAAGTAGCGGTGTGGGTAATAATCAAAATCCGATTGTGCCGTTTTGCACCAAAATCGTGTTTTCACTTTCTTAGCAGCCCTCCCATCCTGGATTGGTGGGCTTTACTCAAAATCCAATTGTCTCTCTCTATCCCTACTCCTTGCCACTGCCTTCCACTCAAAGAAATCATGTTAGCTAATGTTTGAGGGTGAGTGTTGCAGGGAGAGTGCTAAACCATTGGGGTTATCTCTTTCTGAAAATTGCTGTTTTTCTGGGTTGCCATTAAAGATTGTGAGAATTGTAACAGTATATCTTCATTAAATTGTTTTGTAGAGATTAGTTCAATTGTGTACCACAACAGTAGTGGCTGTAAAATTGTTTGATTTTCAATTTCCATTAAATAATACATTAATAAATATCTTATTGATACACACCGGCCTTATTCCTGGTCCATTGTGACATGGGGTGTTTGTGGAGGTTGGGTGCGAGACGGGTTGGAGTCCTATTCAAATAAAAGAATCTGTGGTTTATTAAAAATAAAAAGACCTTTATTGAACGTCACATTCATTGTCCGGGAAGGAGTCCCTGGCAGGAGTGTGCCTGGTTTGTAGTTTCTGTGGTGGTGGGCCAGTACTGATTTGCTTTGCAGGGTTCTGGAAGCTTGCCATTTGTGCTCAAGGGATTGGTTATGGGTTTTTAGAGTCTTCAGGAGGGGGGTAAACCATTTGGAGCTAGGTCTGATGAGGGATGGACTTGGAGAGGGTCAGGGGAATGAGCGAGTCATTTAGGCCGGATTCAAAGAATTCTTTGGGAAAGGGTTTGTCTGTGGTTGGAAGAGATGGAAGAGCACTCAGTAGTGCCTCAGTCAGGTACGCTAGTACCATGACCCTGTTTCAGCACTTGAACTGAGATGTAAGGGTGGAGGATGGCTTGGTGTGTGGTGTTGGTGTGAGGATGGAGAAAGGTATGGCAGAGTGGTCTGTCTAGATGAGGGACTGGGGGGAGGACACAGAGAGGAGGTTGGAGGAGCTGAAGATGACATTGAGGGTGTGGCCAGCAATGTGTGTTGGTTCTCTGATATGCTGGGTGAGGTTGAGTGCCTCGAGGCTGTCGACCAGTGGTGAAGTCATGGAGTTGTTGTGGAGGTCAAACCCGATGTTAAAGTCCCCCAGAACGTTGAGTTCTGGGTGGATAACTAGAATGGGTGCTAGTGCATTGCATTAGATGTTAGCAAAGTGTCTTCCATAGCCCTGGGGCCTTTAGATGAGTAGGAAGCTATGTGAGAAGGTAGGCAAGAGAGAGGGTTTGACAAGGAGGGATTTGCAGTTAGTTGTGCAGGGTTATGTTTCAGTGTAGTTGATAGAGTTGTGAGGTTTGTGCAGGATGGCTAATCCGTCTCCTCTAGAAGGTCTGTTGTGGGTGATGAGTGAGTATACAGGTGGGAAAGCTTTGTGAGGGACAGGTTTGAGGTCATACGAGAACCAGGTTTCAGTGATGAAGAGAAGATCAGGGTTCTTTGAGGTTAGGAGATCAAAGATGCTGTGTTTGCTCTTGGCTATGGAGCTCACATTGAAGAGGAAGCAGGTAACTTTGCCTGAGGTGAAGGCAGCAGTGCTGACCTCGGGGTCCAGGGTTTGCCGGGCTGGGATGGTTTGGGTCGTCATAGGGATGGTGTTGGGGAGAAAGGTGATTGGAGAGGGCAGTGTAATAGGGCATGTGGCGATGGTCAGGGGGATACTGTAGGGGTCCCTAGAGGTGGGTGGTGGGCTGAAGGGTGGCTTGGGACTGGGAAGAGAGGTCAGGCAGTCGTAGGTCTTCGACTTTGTAGTGGAGTGGAATCAAAGGTTTGGGTGGAGGCGAAAGGCTCAGAGGGTAGAGGGTGGTGCTGGGAGGTGGTGGGTACTACAGAGGAGTTTGGCTAGGGGATGTTACAGGGTGTGCAAGGGGGTTGGAGAAGGGATCGGGTAGGAGTTAAAAGAGAGGGAAGGAGGAGACTGTCCACAGGGAGGGGGGAGGGTATCGGGGTGGTGGCAGGAATGAGGGGGTTGGAGAGGGGAGGTGGATCTGAATGTGTAGGGCAGGCGAGGCATGCAGAGTCTACCTCTGAGTTTTGTGCATTTGGGTGCTGAGGGGGTGTGCAAGAGGGTGGGGGAATCAGCAGGGAAGAGGGTGGAGGTGATGGTAGGTGAGAGGGCAAGACGCGCCTCGCTCAACGAAGGGAAGGGGCTTGCTGGGGATGGGCAATTGAGGGTCGTTGTGGTGGGGACGGTGGTAAGTGGTTGGGCAGTTCTTGCTGAGGGAGGTGTGGTTGGGGCAGGGGAGGTGGAGGTGGTACCAGACAGTGGAGGGGTTGGGCATAATCTGTCATAGCGCCTCCGGGCTTCCACTGGGTTGCAGCGGGAGTGTGGGACAGGTAGGGATTAAGTGTGAAAGAGGGTGTCTGTTTGGAGACTGTTGGGGAAGGGTAGGGGCAATTGGGCTGAGGGAAACCTACCCTTGTGTGTGTGAGATGAGCTGGGGCTTATGTCTGGACGTTGCAGAGTTTGTGAGTGGCCAGGAACTCGGGGCGAAAAGAGAGGTGCAGGGTACGTTTTTGAAGGAGGGCACAATGCTTGAGGGGGCAAAGGGGTGGCGACTCTTTGCATTCCAGAGAGCTCCTCTGATCTGAGAGGTGCTCGTTGGGTGGTGGGATGCTTTGGGAGGGTGAAGGCTTACTGCCTGCGGATGTGTAGTGAGGTGGAGGGGGACATGGATGGAGTGGGCCAGGAATGAAGCGAGGGCAGGGTCAGTTGTTTCTGGGCACACCAGAGTGCTCCTCTGTTCTGAGAGTTGGAGGATTGGCGCTGTATGGATGTGGGAGGCAGTGGGTTCTCAGAGAGGAAGGGTTGGAAAGAGGGTTTGGAGGTAGGGGAGAATCAGCGCCAGTGGTTGGTAGGGGGTGTGAAATGGGCACCCCAAGGTGTTCCATCGAGCTTCTCTATCATTGAGTCAGAGGTTGTGTGGTGAGTAGAGATTGGTCGGCAGGTGTGAGTTGAAAGGGGGGCTTGCAGTTGGTGGGCTGTGTGTGGTGTGAAGTGGCTTCTTGACTGTGGTGCAAGGGTGAGGGTGGAGGTTGAGTGTGGGGGTTTGGTTGGGTGTGAGTGTCTGAGAGTTCCATGTGTTGGGGTGATGGGTAGGTTGTAGTGAGAGGGGTCGCATATGTTGGGGATTCTGGGTGTGTACGGTACTGGGTTCGGGAAGGAGGGGCAGGGGTAATTGGTTATTTATAAAGCGCGTAATACCCAGATTTCTAAGCGTGGACCTGGGGCTCGAACCTGTGTTGCTCTGTGCCGTTTTGTGTCCAAGGCGAGCACATTGCTGCTCAGCTATTCTCTTGAAGGGAAAGATGAAATGCGGAAGGGGTGTGCTCTGATGCATATGAGAGCTCTGTGTGTGGGTGAGTAGGGGGTGCATGGTGTGGGGCAGTGGGTGTGTGCAAGTTTCCAGGTGACTGTTGTAATGGGTTCGTGAAGGAGGGTGCAAGTGTGCATGGTGTGGGGCGGATGTGGTGTATTCTGGATTGTTTGAAAACTGTTGTTGTAAGTGGAAGGGGGTTTGTGGTGAGTGGTAGTGTATGCATGTGTGAGTTTGGGTAAGTGCACTTAAGGGCATAGGTTGGGCATCTAAGAAGTGCAGGTGTCCGGCATAGAAGTATGCTGATTGCCATGGTTGTGTAAGTGTGTGGCTGGAGGTGTGCGGGTTGGAGGCGCTGGGGGTGGCTGTGATTGAGATACTATTGAACACTAATGGGCATACAACAGTGAAGCCAGCAACGCTCAGATCTGGGACACTTGAACAGAGGGAGAGGTCCCAAGATGGGTGTACGACAGCAGACCGGTGAGCACTAGATTGGGATACTTTTATCTAAAATCAAGGCATTTTTATTTATTTTATTTTTATTTATTGTGCGTTTATGCTTAAAAGACCAAGTAAATTGTGTTTCAAAGCACCCACAGGGCAACGGGCAGAGAACATGGGAACTAAAGGCAAATATAATAACAATGAAGAGAAAGAAAGACACGATCCTACTAGGCCCTGTGAGCATTCAGAACGTGCAAGTGCAGAGAGAGAGAAGGTACGAGGAAGGGGGGTAAGTGCTAGGGGTTCAACGGAGGGAAGTGCTAGGGAGTATGTTTGCAAGCAGCCTGGGAGAGATCACTTGGTAAGAGTGGTCAACTGCCAATACCATAAGTGCAGGCCTGTTAGACAGCATAGGACAGTGGGCACCCAAAGGCAAGTGCTGGTAGTGTGCGGAAGCTAAAGGCGATTGGGGGGTATTACCCAAATTGGTCGTTTACAATTGTTCGAATGAACAATTGACCGAATTTAAAGGGTCACAATTGACCTTTTCACAATTGACCGAATATATATATATATATATATGGGTTTTGGGGGGTTTGGCATTGGGTGGGGGTTGTGGGGGGTTTCCCCCACATATATGATACAATTGACCTTCACAATTCGGTTGTGAAAAGGTCAATTGTCATTCGAGCAGTTGTAAAACGATCAATTTGTATACAACCGATTGGGGGGGTTTCCAGGACCTAGAAGGACAGATAAGAGCCCTAGTCATCAATCTCAGTGACTGTGGGGTTTGGCAAGGGAGAGAGAGAAGGACAGAGGAGGTGAAAAGGAAAGTCTTTAGGAGCTATCTGGAATTTTAGGAGATCCGCTCAAGATGGAGAGTAAGCGAGAGGCTGTTCCAGAGGAGGGAGCCAGCTGAGGCAAGAGATCACCCACCAGCTCGCTGTTTGGAGAAGCGCTCGACACACAGAGAGTTGGCACCGGAGGAGCGTAAAGGTCTAGAGGGAGTGTATTTGGTGAGAGTCAGTTGTAGATAGCGTGATCACCGGCCCCAGATGATGCAGAGGGATTTGAATTTGATCCTTGCAGCAACCGGGAGCCAGTGGAAAGATTTTAGGGCTGGAGAGATGCCGTCCCTGGGCTTGAGGCCAAGGATAAGTCTTGCAGCCCTATTCTGAATAAGCTGGAAGGGACGTAGAGAGGAAGAGGGGAGATTAAGGAAGAGACTGTTGCAGTAGTCCAGCCTAGAGAGTAACAGAGCTCTAGAGACATTGAGCTTCTGGTGGAAAGTGAGGAAAGGAAGGATTCCTTTGAGGAGGTGGAGCTGAAAGTGTGCCTTCTTGGCAAGGTCCTCGATGTGAGGGAGTAAGGAAAGAGAGGAGTTGAAGATGACTCCAAGGTTTCTAGCTTCAGATGAAGGAGAAGGGGGAGAGCCCATCGAGGGTGGCCAGAGTGAAGGGAAGAAAGAGGGGGCAGAAGTCCCAATGGGAAGGATATCAGTCTTGCTGGTGTTGAGGCAGAGATCATTGGAGGCACACCAGGGCTGGATGGCAGATAGGGAGTCAGGGATGATGGAGGAAGTAAGGAGAGGATCAGAGGGAAGTTTGAAGAAGAGTTGTGTGTCATCTGCATAACACTGGAAGTGAGTGGAGAAAGTGGAAATTAGGTGTGCAAGCGGAGCCAGACAGATGTTAAAGAGCCAGGGAGAAAGGTTGGAGCCCTGGGGAATGCCACAGGTGGAGAAAGAGGTGGGAGAGGAGAAAGAGCCCAGGATAACTTGGGAGGGACGGACAGTGAGGAAGGAGTTCACCAAGTCCAGTGCCCGCTCTGAGATACCAATGGTATCGTGGAGACGTTTTATGAGGATGCAGTGGTTGATCCTATAAAATGCAGAGGAGAGAACAAGTAGAATGAGAACAGCTGGAGAGTTAGAGTCAAGAGATGCAAGCAGTTCTTCACAGGTGTTCAGGAGAACAGTTTCCATGCCTCTGGATGCTCGGAATCCAGATTGATGGTCATGTAAGCTCAATATGCTGGGTCAGCTGAGGGAAGACCAGGTTCTCCAAGAGTTTCCCAAGGAAGGGGCTGATAGAGATGGGGCAGTAGTTAGCCGGACACGAGGTGTCAGCGAAAGGTTTTTTCAGGAGATGGCGTAGAAGAGAGTGCTTGAGGGAAGAGGGGAAAGACCCAGTAGCAAGAGAGTGTTTACGGAAATCAGCAAGTGCTGCAGTACAGTAAATGCAGATGATCGCGGTACCTGGACCTAAAATGGACCTAAAATGGGGAAAAACAACAGTGACTGCTGTAGCGCTAGAGGAAGAAAGGTCTAAAATGGGTGCACAGAAGTAGCACCAGTGACCCCTAGCTAGGGATGACCTAGACCTCAAATGGGCGCACAATAGTGAATGTTGCAATTCTCAGATTAGGGACACCTGGATAAAGAGAGTAAGGCCTATGATTTGATATGATATGATAGTTTATTGATATAGTGCCTATACACAATGTGTTTCAAAACGCTTCAAGGCAAGGGAGGGAACAAGGGAAAATAGAATGACATTCTTAAAGGCCATGAACAGTAAGGATGTGAAATTAACTATCGTACTCGGCCTGACGACATTTCAGATAGTGCAAGAGCTAAGACATAGATAAGGAAGGGAGGGGGAGAGTTGGAAGGAAATGGAAACAGACAGGTGACTATCGTACTAGGCCCGACAACATTTCAGATAGTGCTGGAGGGTGGGGGGCAGTAAGTGGATGGGGGAGTGACAGACGAGGTTGCTATCATACTAGGTCCAGGGACAATTCTGATAGAGTAAGTGGATAGAAGAAAGTAAGGGGAGGAGGGGAGGACATAGGAAAAGGGAGAGGGGAGGGGAGGAGAGAACAGAGAGTAAGCAGTCGAAAAGAGTGTAGAAACAAGAGAAGAGAGCAAATACAATTGCAGAAGTCAGTAGTAACACATAATGTTGCAAGCCAGGATACAAGATGAAGATGGGGACAGCATGATTCAGGGCCACCATGAGTACAAGATGCGAAGGAAGTCCAGCATGAGAGTTGAGAAAGGGTGATGCACCGTGAATCAATGAAGTCCATAAAAGTCAAATCCAGCACCGGCCACATGACGGTGATGGTGAAACCAGAATATATCAGGACAGACTCCTGTGTGAGGGAAGGGGTCGGGGAGCACAAGGGAACAACACAGGGGGACCAGAGATGGACGTGTTGGTGTATGCTTACCTGCTGTCCTAGCAGGGGGCCGGACCCTGGATCTTCCTGGTCCAAACAGGTCCAAACAGGAATTACCCTTTTCTTTGACTGCCCTTCACTTTGGACGCCCGGGCGAGAGACGCCCTTGATCTAAAAGTTAAGAGCAGGAAGAAAGAGGGAGGGATAAGAAGTTGGTTGGTGCTTAGGCCAGGTGACCTAGATCCACTTAGACCTGCTCCCCAGCTGCAAAGGAAAAGAGGCTGGAGGGCTCCTTAAGTAGGGAAAAGAGCGGCAAGCAGGAAGGCACCAGGTGGGAGGGGCTTGCTAAGTGGTGAAAAAGAGCGGCAACCAGGAAGGCACCAGGTGGGCGGGTCTTAGGCCCGGGGAACTAGATCCACTTACACCTGCTCCCCAGCTGCAAAGGAAAAGAGGCTGGAGGGCTCGGAGCGGCAAGCAGGAAGGCACCAGGTGGGCGGGGCTTGCTAAGTGGTGAAAAAGAGCGGCAACCAGGAAGGCACCAGGTGGGCGGGGCTTAGGCCAGGTGACCTAGATCCACTTACACCTGTTCCCCAGCTATGATGGATGCACAACAGTAAATGCAGTAGTGCTCAGATTCGGGACGCCTGTATAGAGGGCGAAGGGCCTAAAATGGGTTCACAGCGGTAAATGCAATAGCAGCTAGAGATTATGGTTTATCAAAACAATCTGCCCGAAAGTGAGATCTGACACACTAGCTCATTTGGCAAGTAGCAGGATATGGCTGTCTAGCACAATATGGCAAGATGCAAGGTGTGGCTGACTAAAACAATATGGCAAGATGCGAGGTGTGGCTGACTAACACAATATGGCAAGATGCGAGATGTGGTAACTAACACAATATGGCTAGGTGTGAGATGTGGCTGACTAACCAATGTGGCAAGATGTGAGATATGGTTGAGAAAAACAGTCTACCTAAATGTAAGATATGACTGACTAACACGATATGCAAGATGCAAGATATGGCTTACTAGCACAATATGGCAAGATGCGAGATGTGGCTGACTGACACAATATGGAAAGATGCAAGATGTGGCTGACTAACAAAATCTATCTATTTATTTATTTTTAATTTCATTTAATTGGATTTTTATAACTTGCCTAATCCATACCTGAGTTTGGTTTCTAAGCGCGAATCTGGGATTTGAACCTCTGTTGCTCTGCATGGTCTTGCTTCCAAGACCAGTGCATTGCCCCTGTGTGAGATGTGTCTGACTAACACAATCTACCTAGATGCGAGATGTGGCTGACTAACACAATATGACAAGATGCAAGATGATGCTGACTAACACAATCTATCAAGATGTGAGATGTGGCTGACTGACACAATATGGCAAGATGCAAGATATAGCTGACTAACACAGTCTACCTCGATGTAAGATATGGCTGACTAACACAATAAGGCAAGATGCAAGGTTTGACTGACTGACACAATATGGAAAGATGCGAGATGTGGCTAACTTACACAATATGGCAAGATGTAAGATGTGGCTAACACAATATGGCAATGTGATGAGATGTGGGTGACTAAAACAATATGGAAAGATGTAAGATGAGGTTAACTAACACAATATGGCAAGATGGGGGATGTGGCTGACTAACACAATATGGCAAGATGCGAGATGTGGCTGACTAACGCAATATGGCAAGCTGCAAGCTGCAAGGTGTGGCCGACTAAAGCAATATGGCAAGATGCGAGATGTGTCTGACTAACACAATCTACCTAGATGCAGGATGTGGCTGACTAACACAGTATGGCAAGGTGCGAGATGTGGCTGACTAACATAATATGGCAAGATGTGAGATATGGCTGACTTGCACAGTCCACCTAGATTTAAGATATGGTTGACTAACACAATATGGCAAGATGCGAGATATGGCTGACTAACACAATATGGCAAGATGCGAGTTGTGGCTGACTAACACAGTCTCCCTATGATATGATATGATATGGCATTTGTAACGCGCCTATACACAAGTGTTTCAAGGCGCGATGAGGCAAGGGTTGGGGGAACAGAGGAAAGACAGACACCGTTCCTACTAGGCCAGGTGTCATTCATATCGTACAAGTGCATGGGAAGGGGGGAGTGGAAAAGTGCGGGGGAAGGGGGAGTGGACAGTGAAGTACATGGGATAATAGAATAAATAAAACAATAAGTAAAAGTACGGCCAGCAGGGGGCAAGTGCAGGGTAAGTGCAGACATCAGGTGTCGAGTGCTGGTAGTGGGACTGTAGGGTACAGAAGAGTCCCCCAGTGTGGGGGTTGCCAGGAAGGCAGTGCAGGGGTGCGACTGGTGGGGGAGGGGGCCTTGGCCTGAGATCAGAAGGTGGCCAGGTAACCAGTCCAGTTTCAGTTTCAGCCAGGAAGTCAGCAGGGGAGAGGAGGAGAAAAGGCAGAAGCAAAGAGAAAGGTTTTCAGGTGCTTCAGGAACCAGATATGATTCTCCTCAAGTTGCAGGGAGGAACGGAGGCTGTTCCAGAGGGAGGCCCCAGCCGACGAAAGAGATCTACCACCAACTCGTTGCTTGGAGAAGCGACTGGCCCTGAGGGAGTTGGAGGCAGATGAGTGAAGAGCTCAAGAAGGAAGATATTTAGGAAGAGAGAGTTGGAGGTATTGGGGCCCCAGGCCCCACAAGTCCTTGTGGACAATTCAGAGGGTTTTGAACTTAATCCTCGCAGCCACTTGGAGCCAATGGAGAGATTTCAGTCCAGGAGAGATATGATCCCTGGGCTTGAGGCCAAGGACAAGTCTCACAGGCCTGTTCTGGATGAGTTGCAGAGGGCGGAAAGTAGAGCAGGCAGATTTAGAAAGAGGCTGTTGTAGTAGTCCAGCCTAGAGAGAACCAGAGCTCTGGAGACAGTAAGCTTCTGTGGGAAGGAGAGGAAAGAAAGAATACCTCTGAGGAGGTGCAATTGGTTGTGTGACTTCTTAGAGACATCAGAGATGTGAGGAGAGAAGGAGAGTGTGGAGTCGAAGATTACCCCAGGGTTTTTAGCCTCACAGGAGAGAGGAGGAAGAGGGCCAAGAGAGGCCAGCCAGAGAGTGACAGGAAAGGAGGGAGCGAGTGTGCCGATGAGGAGAATCTCACTCTTACTGGCATTATGGCAGAGATCATTGGCGGTGCACCACTCCTGGATGGCGGACAGATAGTCAGAGATGAGAGAGGGAGAAGAGGTGGCTGAGGGTAGCCTGAAAATTAGTTGAGTGCCATCCGCTATCACTGGAAGTTGGAGCATAGCGCAGCAATGTGTTGGGCAAGAAGTGCCAGGTATTGATTGAACAGCCAGGGAGAGAGGTTAGACCCCTGGAGAACACCACAGGTAGAGATAGAGATAGAGATAGAGATACAGATGGGAAGGACTCAAGTTGAACCTGGGAGGGTCGATCAGAAAGGAAAGAAGTCAGCCACACCAGGGCCTGACTGGTGATACCCAGGTTATGGTGGAGACGGTTGAGCAGGATGGCATGGTTGACCATGCCAAATGCAGAAGAGAGATCAAGTAAGATGAGTACATGGGGGTGTTGGAATCAAGGTTGGATAGCAGGTCTTCACAGATGTTCAGGAGAGCAGTTTCCGTGCTTCTGGCAGCTCTGAAGCCAGACTGATGATCATGGAGACAACCAACAGAGTCAGTGTGAAGATTGAGCAGGGATATGGCCAGATTTTCCAAGAGTTTGCCCAGTAAAGTAGTGATGGAGATTGGGCAATAGTTAGCTGGGCAGAACGGGTCGAAGCAGGGTTTCTTAAGAAGAGGGTGCACAAGGGAGTGCTTCAGGGGGAGGGGAAGACTACAGTGGCAAAGAAGTGGTTGCAGAAGTCAGCCAGAGCAGGAGCCACTGAGTCAATGTGGTCCTTGATGGTTTTGGAGGAACTGGGATGAACCTAGTTTGACGAGACTTTCATAGATCGGACTTGTCTAGAAACCTCATCTGGGGAAATAGGGGAAAGGCAGAGAAGGAGGGAGGAGAAGTGGCTGAAGAAGGGCCAGAGGAAGAGCAGGGAGTAGAGAGAGGAAGGGGAGAGGAGGAGAGAGAGGACATGGTGTCTTGAGTTTTAGAGATGAAATGAGAAGCCAATGCCATGCAGAGGGCCTGGGAAGGGACAGGAGAGGTAGAGACTGCAGTAGGATTGGCCAGTTCCTTGCAGATTGTAAAGAGTTCAGCTGAGTTGTTAGATGCCGCAGAGGCAGGCTTGGATGTGAGCTCTCTTCTTGTGAAGATGTAAGATATGGCTGACTAACACAATATGGCAAGATGAGAGATAAAGCTACGTGATACAGTTGGCCTAGGAGGTAGAAGTGATTAACATGCAAACATGCAGCAGACTGTAAGATTTTTGGTAATGAGCTAGGTTGGGCAGTTTGGTGGGGAGCTGCTGTGACTGGTACCCCTGTCAGGTGCCTTGTTTACCTTGACGGCTCTGCTGGCAAACCCTGGCAAACACAATATGGAGCTGTTACTGCAGGAGCTGTCCTTTTCCTCTGGGCCCTTAGTCGAGCGGCTGCATGGGCAGAGGGCTACCCTGGGAGAGATTCCTAAATGAGGGCAAGGGCTAATCAGGGGTTGAGGCAGGCTGGGAGACGGTAGCGGGGAGTGGAAAAATAGGGAAGAGGTCTCGGGAGTAGGGGGAACTATGCGCAGGCTGTTTTGCGGCACAAAACTCAAAGTAAGGTCACAGGATTGCATTCTTTTAGCAACACAAGCACAGAGCTCCAAGATTTAAATAGAGTAAAGATTTTTCACCTTACCGAGGGGCAGCTTCATGCAGAATTGCTCTCCTGAGATCAGTGTGTATTGGATGTACCCACTATGTTCATCACAGGGCAAGCCCCAATCAGGGGTTGAGGCAGACTGGGAGGCTGGTGCGCGGATGGGATAAATAAGGAAGAGGTTGCGGGAGGAGGGAGGACTTTGTGCAGGCCATGATGCAATACAAAACTCAAGATAAGGTCACAAGATGACGTTCTTTTAGCAACACGAGCACGGAGTTGCAAGATTTAAATACAGTCAATGTTGATCACCTTACCAAGGGGCAGCTGGATGCTCTATTGATTACACCCAGGCTTTTAATTGTATTCATTGAAAACCTTTGTGGTGTAAATTAAGGAACTGGCAAATCCAGGGAGCTCTATTTTCCATCTTGGTCCACCTATTTGATAACAGCCTCCCTCAAGTTAGGTTGAACAGGCAGGGTGCGCTGATGGAGAGCTTCCGGTCAAGGAGGGCTCTCAGTCAGGGCTGCGTATTGGCTCCCCTCCCTAACTGTTCAACCTTTACTCATCCGACCTGGGAGAGTTTTTGTTAAAAACGTAATTTGCTCCTCAAAGGCTTTCTATGCTGCCTGTCCCATATCTCATTGCACCAATGACGTGTTACTCCTTGACAGGATGCAGGTGGGCCTGCAAAGGCAATTGTGTTTGATCAGGGAATACTCATTAATGAATGAACTAAGCATTAATGAAAATAAGACGTGTGTTATTAGATTTACCAGTGCTCCCAAAAAAATAAATGGGCTACTCATGGCTAGTTGGGACCTTCCAAATTCAAACATATTTGGGTTTTCAAATGGACTTGGTTGAGAGTGATGTCACTTTAATATCACATATCATGCTTAAGGCAACACAACTTGGAGTCCAAATGAGAAAAATCAGGTCCAGATTGTGTCGATTTTCTTTCTTTCTACTAGTAATTTACTATAAGATGAAAGTAGTACCTAAAGTACTTTACACAATGGAAATTCGTTATAAAACCAGAGCCTTGAGGTACGATTGTTTTGTCAATGGTTGCGCTCAGATTTGAACTAGGATTAACATGGATGGGGTGTACATTGGATTGGAGGATCTTGTCCTTGTATAGGAAGTTACTAGATTCTACTGCTGGATCCCTGTATGAGGATCTCGCAGATGTTTTGAAGCAATCCTCAGTAAAATCATTGTTTAATCTAAAGAACAGTGCAGAAGGGGTGCTAGATAGACTGGAAGAAACTTGCAGTGACCTAGTTGGTAACTCGAACTGGGTCAGAAAATCTCTATTCAAACAAGATTGGATGGCAACCATCACAAGGACGAGATCACTTAAGATGTACAAGAGCATGTCAACTTTTCTATCTTCATCAATACTCTTGAAAAAGTGAACAAATGCAGATGAAACCTTTGACATTTCAAAATAATCAAATTGAAAATAGTTAATTCATATTTATTTTCTTTTTTGACACTTCACTGTGACTTGCAGGCCATGGCATATTTTGGTGAGTGTGGTGCTTTGTTGGATATTCTGTTTTGAGATGCATGAGAACAATATGCTGAGCAGCAGCTTTACTGTGTATTTGAATCGCAATATATTTAAATCAATAATAATGTTATCAAAATGTTGATTTAACATTGCAACCCTACTTTTATCCTAAGGTGGCAACACTGAGCTTTGTAGAAAATGAGGGATGGGCACCACCATTTTATGAATTAAATTCAAATAAGTAATTTCAAAATAAATCAAATCTTAAAGGAGCACTGCATATACATTTCCATGGCGCTCTGGACGAAATAGACTCGATAAATAAACCCTGAGGTTCTTCCCCCCCAGAGCTACGTGCTCAAACCACTGTTACTACAGATCCACGTAATGATAATTTTGGAACAAGATCCGAAATAGTAACACTAGATTACACCAAATGATCTTATTCCGTGATCAGAATGTTTTTTAATTTATAGTTTCAATCCAAAGAAAACCGACTCGAATTGTGTGTTTGCCAATGCATTGTGGACGAAGGTCCGTCATCAGGGCATGTGTTCTGTGTCTGTACTGTTTCTCGCAAGTCTGAACCACTCTGTTTACATTCGCATGGCAAATTAGGTGATTCTGTTCCATAACCTTAGAGTAGGTTAAGCACGTATTTAAAAGACACTTTTAAAATGTATCCAAACTGCGTGGCAAACGCAGAGTGTGATGTCTTCTATTGTTGCTATTTCTGATCTTGTTGTGCACAATAGTAGTAAGTGGGACTGTTGTAACAGTGGTGTGAGCGCGTAGCAGCTCTCTGAGAAGGCTCTCAGGGTGCATTCACGGACAGCACTATGCCTGACACTCAAAAGGAAGTCCTTGCTCCAGCTGGCAAATACAGTTTCCGCAAACTATTTCTGCATACCTGCTCTATTTATTAATGAGAAATTGTCCATTTGCTCCTAAATACAAATCTAAAAGCCTTTTGTCTCCACTGAAGGAAAATAACGAATGCAAACAACAAAGAGGGCCATTTAAAATGAATTGCCCTTTCGCAGTTAATCATTTCCAATCCAAATAATCACTTTGCTGCGTTTTATGAAATAATGCTGACAATTAATCTCAATGCACGCATGGCTGAGCTAAATGTTGTCTGCATATGTTTGTATTGAAACCCACTTTGCTATAAATTGCTCCAATATCGTTAATTCATTTTATTTTCTCTAATGTTTTTTTAGTCTATGTAGTTTATATTAACTATGAGTACGGACTTTATGAGGTAAGTGATTACATGTCCAATCACATACTGAACAATGTTTTAGTGCTATGTATATTTTTAATAACCGGATCTAAGATCTGTACTCAGCGACGTCATTTCACCAAAATGCCAAAGGTAGCGGAAGTGAGATAACATGCAGATATATATCAATATAGGAAATGTGGAGGAGTCCTTCCAGAGAGTGAAGTATTTTATGGGCGAGGTCAGTAGCTGCACGGTGGCTAACTGGCTCCAGTTGAATGCCAAGAAAACCGAGGTGGCCTCTTTTGATTCAAAACATCTCTTGTAAGCAGGTACTTGCCTCAGACAACACACTTCTGGGGACTGGATCTCACGCTCGCTATTAAGATTAAGACATTGGGTTGCATATGGGCAAGGAATCTGAGCAGTGAGGCTTAGTTGACTGTCAAGGTACAATCCGTCTTCTATAATCTACGGCTTCTGCCTCTAGTCCTACCTTTTGTACTATCGGACACGCAGGCAGCAGTGGTCGGAGTATTGGTAAATGCCCAACTAGACTATTGAAATAGTCTAATTGCTGGAATTCCAGCTAAGCAGTGCCAACAACTTACAAAGAGCCCAGAATGCTGCAGTGAGACCGGTGATGGGAGCAAAGAAGTCCGATCATACCTCAGGATTCCTTCGCTCCCTGCACTGGCTACCTTAGAGTGACAGAATAGATTTTAAAGTCCTCTCTCTGATCTTTAAATGTCTACACAACCTGGCACTGACCTTTCTTGCACACAAAATAAATACATAGATATCATCCAACTCGTTCTCTCCAGTCTGAGGATAAACTGTTGTTGTGCACCACTTTGTCCTCGTACGTATATAGGGCGATAGGAGTTTTTCAATCTACAGACCTAGAATATGGAAAAGTCTATTCTGAAAAAGATTAAAGATGCATTTATTTAAATGAACTCAAATCTGGTTTGGGGATATACTGACCCCTTACTGAACACTACCTTATGATAGGTGGGCTAATCTCTCATGGTTATATGCTATTCGACTGCTAGTTTGCAGAGAAGTCATTTATTTAATTATGTTTACATTTGTATTGCGCACTAAGCCCTTGGGCATCAAGGTGCTGAAAACCAATTACACATAGCAGAACCAGAATATATACAACAGTGATATATTGATGAGAACGAGTTGCACCAGTGATCGATACAGGAGAATGGTGGTCAAAATTGGTTACTGTTAATTGCATGTTACTCGGCTTGGGGGGGCGGTAGGAGACAGGGTTAAGTGAAAAATATAGTTTTTAATGATTTTCTGAAGGTCCAGGACACCCAAATACGTGTGTCCGCATATACGCACTATACATAAATTATATCAAGTCAATCCCTATCCAACACAGGCTCCCAGCATCTATTCCAGTACCCATTTCCCTGCTCTAAATTGACATTTCTCTTTCCTCACTAGCCTGCCCTATGTTTGCATTTTGTAAAGGAAATTCTGCATGTATGGTACACATGAAACCAAATTTCATTAAAAAAATGCAGCTAGCACCCCAGCTTCAATCATCAAAGTCCTAATAGCTATGTCCATCTCGGAGGTGAGCTTTTCCGGCTAGTATGGCCCAAGGGTCATTGCCAGCCAGTAAATCCCCCCTCCTCTGTTTATATTGTTTAAATGGCAAGTAGCGGGGATTTTTCATCATCATTTCTATGCAGAGAGCTTTGAAACCTGTTTATGTTCAGCGTATTTCTCTTTTCTGTTTGCATTTTTCATAAGTGTGACTTTTCATATATTCTGCGTGACTCTTAATTGCAAACAGCAAAGCAATTATCACTCAGTAGTGCCGTCAATTTGAGACCTCATCTTCCTTTTGTACAGTGTGTAGATAGGGAGGGAGATGACTCAATGGAAAACCTGCTTGCTGCAAGAAACTGTTCATCCGATAGCCTGTGGCAGCATTTAATACCAGCTGGTAAGACTTAGTCTTCCATCGTTTCAACATTTGTAAACTGAGGACCATTACGTTGGATTTCAGTAGAATCTGTTATTTACAGCATTATGAAATAGAACATTTTGTTTTCATATGCTGTACAGTAAAGAATAGAATGATTTATGTTCCTTTTATCCAACACTTCTTTTTCATTGTCAAGTTGTTTTAGCATATGGCGTGATGCCTACAGACAACTGGTTCCGCTGTTGATGGGCTACAATGCTGAAATCACTGTAGGCTGGTGTAAAACTAAAAATGGAATGGGAGCAAGTGAGGTCAGCTGGCTGAGCTAGTCTGTGAAACCTGTCAAATGTCACCTTCTCTTCTTTACCACATTGTAGGATTCTGGGCCATTACATTTACCTCAGATTCAATCTCCTGGATTGGTGTGCCAATCCGGTCCATTCAAAATGACCTTTGAAGTGTTTGAAGTGTTTGAGTCAGAAGAGAGCAGATCTTAAAAGAAGGAGCAGGAGATAGGAATTTAGTTGAAGTTGAAGCAGCATGCACCACGAAATGGCTTCCAAAACACAACTAAACCAGGGAAGGAGTACTGCCACAACCGAGTTACAAAATGTCAGAACTATTTAATATATTTAACAAAATGTCCGAGGCACAGCAAAGCAAGAAGCTAATCTATTTTAAAAACTAGATTACCTGTCAACATATTTAAACAACAAAATAGCAAATTTAAACCACAGAACCAACAATCAACTGTTTAGCACACCACACTAGAGCATTTAGATATTTTTACCAATAGTGTTATTGTGCAAATTCCTGACTTCGCAAATAGGCACAGTTGCAAAATTCCCATTATTTTCTGACTATGCCAACAGGAATGTTCTTCACCCTAGGACAACTCTTCGGGGAGAACATGGTATGTGTACAATACATCCCAACCTCCCTCATCCTCGTTCCCTGGGCACAGTACACCAGTCCCTTACACTTCCATGTACTTGTCTAGAGTAGATAGTCCATTGTTGTGAGAATCACTGACACGAGGAAGAGTAGGGACTACTTGCATGAATTATGATGGAAAACTGGGACGAGGAACAGTCCAGCCAACCCAATAGACAGTGAACATATTGATACTGGCATGAAGAAGATGTGGGGAGCCATCAAGAGCGCCTAGCCGAACCAAGGTGAGCATACTAGTCTATACGGACGTTGAGCAACCATAAAAACAAAGTAAAGTCTCATGATAAAAGCTAGCCCTCTGTGGAGGAACCCCAATAGCAAGCATGGAGTAGAACCAGGTCGGGACATCAAATGAGGAGCTGGAAGGTCTGTAACCAGTCCAGGATGGAAGGACAAGATGACAAGTAGACAAACAGACAAACAGAGGCTCCAGGTGCTCCTAAAGCCTGTGAAGCACAGAGAGAGAGTACCATGCTACAAAGGGGACAATTTGTACTGCAGATTTGCTGGGGGAGTCATTCTCTTGGCATTGTGAAAAGCCTGACAAGGGCCAGAGGAAGGGAATCAATCCCTGTAGTGTCAATGAACATTGTGAAAGAAGTCAAAAGAGAAAGGAGTCATTCACGTGGCATTGTAAAGAGCCAGAGAACGACCAACGGAAGGCAATTGTCCTGCCCTGGTGGTTGTGAACAATGTAGTTGGGCAGTTATTGACTAGAGAGCATGTTCAAGCCTGCCTTCGTCAGAAGAAACAAAGTTATAAGATAAGAAAGGACACATTTGAAACTGCAGTTTGATTTCTCCTGGAAATGCAGCTGTCACAAAGAATAGTTATTTTGCGCCACACTAATAGGGATCAAAAAAGACATTACCTTGCACAAATAGTATGTTTAAAATAGTATAGATTAGGTGACAGGCATGCATGTACACAAGATAGGGACCCACTACAAACGTAAGGCAGAAAATTGTAGGTAGATAAGATTGCTGCTACCATAGGAGGGGAAATAATGTGACAGGCATGCACCAGGAAATTGGTAGATAGCAAAGCAAATGTGTCCTTCAGAGAATAAAATGTGACAGCAGTTGCCATTTTGGAAACAGTACAAGCACAGCAGAGAATAAAGTCTGTAGCTTTAAGGAGGTCTTGCAGCTAAGCACGCTATTTGAAACAAATACATTTAATTCAGGAAAAATGCTGCAGTGGCTGGACATAGCTTCCTCAAAGGAATATCAAAAGCTGAGGACACCAGAGAGAAGGTTTACCTAACAGAAAAAGATACCAGTGTCTAGGCAGCGAGCATTCAAGCATTAAGGTAAATCAGTTACAACAACACAGTAGACTATTTGAAGTCCATGGGACGAGCGGAGCATCTCAGGAAATGTCCTAGTAGTTGACAGATTCATGTCTCAGTAATCGGCTAGGTGTGACAGAGAAGCAAGTGTGGCAAAAAAGACAAAATAATTGCTGCAACAAAATAGTAACACGGTGGAAGCAGCATGACTCATAACAATACTTATTCATAATGTGTCAAGGACAGAATGGTGGGTTTACTGTTGCAAGACAGGGAGGGCCAGAAAACTGAAATTTGGGAAAAGACAAAACCCTTACAAACTCAGAGATGACATGACTGGGATAACATGGGCTGTTTATTTAAGAACAAGGCGCGATAAGCTTTTCCTCTCCTCCCGTCTGCATACACATGTCACCATGCCGCCAGTTCACGGAGAGTGTGACCGCATGTTAACTGATAAGCATATGTCCTTTTCACTGCAGAAGTAATTTAGAGCTTACCACTAATATTCAAGCAAGATGAGGTCGTACATTTTATGGGATGTTTTATGGGTGGGACCGTAGATAGAGTTACCCAATCAGTAGGATGGGACATATACATACTATATGTAGCTTAGCTACGAAAACCAATGAGAAGTAGAGATAGGTTTCCATAACTGAGTGATAATGATGACATCAGAATGACTAATTTGCATTGTATAAGCAGTGTTTTCTGTTCAAAGGTAGGAGAATTTGAGAGAGAGAGAGATTGGTGGTCATTGCGTTTTTTCCCCCAGCTTTGCATAAGCTGGGTTACCTTGCATTTTGTATACATACCACAATCCACTCTGTGTTGTCTCTTTATTGGCAAATACCAGGTAGAGGGCTGTGCTGTTTTTGGGCGTGTGTTTTCAACATTTTATAAGATAGACCAAGGAAAGGGAGTCATTCCCCCTGGCATTGTGAACTGTGTGGTAAAAGCCAGGAGAAAGAAGTCCTGGTTCTCTGAAAAGTATTAAGAAACCTGAGGAAGGTTAGGGCAAGAGGAAGTCATCCCCCTAACCCTGTGAACATACAAGGCTTTGTTTTTCCATGTGCATTGGTGGAGCAGCACGCTAAGAAAGCGTTAGAGACATTTTAGTTTTTACCTTTTTGTAGAACCTTTCCTTTTCATCAATCGAAAGTGAATTTTGGTTTATAATCCAGAAGAAGGGAGCCATTTGTCTGGACCAAGACGTGTAAAGGAAGGAAACAAGTTTTGACACATGATGGTGGACTACTTGTTTGTTGACGGAATGGTTAGTTTTTAGTTGAGGTAAGGAAGCCCCTCTTAGTAATATGGACAGGTAGGGTTTTCTCTTCACAATACAAGTCTATAGCCAGAAATATGCCACCTGTGTGTCAGTCTACTACTACTACACCCTTACATTACATAACCACAAATCCAAATTTGCAGGTATGCAATGGTAGCAGTGAAAAGCTTCACAACTTCATAAGGTTTGCAATGTGTCTATGAAAACTTCACAAAGTGTGTGAAAGTGAAGCCCCACAACTTCATACAGGTCTAATCACCACCCCAACCATTCCAACTCCCTTATTTCCTCCTTTGCACCTTCACAGAGCCGACCTCCACCATAAAGGTGGCAAGACTCATAAATGTCTTCTTAGCCCAATTGCCCCCTGCCCACAGAACATGATAAAGAGTGACTTGCAGTGACTTGCAACAAATGTACCAGATCTAATTGCACTCAACTATTAATTACTGGATTGCAGAATAATACCAGAGCAACTTACAAAAAAAGCGATATCACCTACCACCACTATCTCCACCGCAAGCTGAAAAAAACAATGATGACACAAACAACCTCTCTAATTACCAACCCAACTCAAATCTCCTAATAGAAACAAAAGGAAAGTCCTAGAAAGGGATCACATTGTTCCTTATATTTTCAACTTTCATTATTCAATATTTGATGAAGTGTGTTCAGGCCTGTTTAACCACTGTGATGTAAGTCTCAGGACTATGATATGACACTAAAGTTTTCCATGGGACCAGATTCTCAAAAGTGGTATATTCTCACATGGTATCTGAATGTACTTTGTCCATCCCCTTTGCACATTGCACAAGTAAGGGGGCACATTTGCACATTTCAAGGCACATTCTGAATTCATAAAACAGGTGTCATTGAAATTGGCACAGGGAGATGCACAATACATGACGTGGTCAAACTGACCCTTTTATGCATTTTTTCTTAAGTGGGACAGCATCTACTCTCCCACTTGCCTTCACATCCCTCAAGCAGGGATAGACATGTTATTTTCTTTACATTCCACAATGACCGGCCTTCTACGAGTCCATCAGTATGAAATAGGCTCCCAGTAACCATGTGGGTGCCTGGAGCCTTTCATACACCAGTGTTGGGAGTGTTCTCTCGACACTAAAGTGCAAGAGGGCTTCATTCTCTCTTTTTGTCTTCTTCCATCAGCTATACTTAAAACAAACGGAATTACCCTGTCTCTGTGATGCATTCAAATCGTGTCAAGTCAGGGGTTTGCTTAAGTAATTCCCTGGATACCTTTATTCTCATGCTCTGCTAGAAGAGATGCCATGTGACATGAAAGAGAGGGCAACATACCGTTGAACCTCCTTTCCATCGCCATAGAGAGAAGAAGTGTGCATCGTGGGCATCATTCTGGGGTTGCACAGTGGCATCATCTGACACTTCTGGCTCCCTCTTTGCTGGCATTGGCACAGCCATGAGGATCCCCGTATGGAAGGTTGCAAGTGAAGCACTACGATGCACTGTCAGTCTCTCTACTCCTCATTCCTCACCCATGCCCTTTCAGAGGCGAACGGGAGTCTGATGGGTTGGGGGGTGCGGCAGAAGGGTTTCTAGAAAGGACAATGCCTGGGAACACACCTGCATTGTCTATCGCCCAGTCTCCTTTGCAGTATGTGTTTGCTGATGAAAGGCTAGTGACAATGGGTGGTACTGTTACTTCCTCTGAAAAATCAGAGGGAGAAAAATACTATAGCACAAACCCATTGGTACAGTGCCAGTACAACCACTAAGCGAATGAAGAGCTTGATTAGTTTGCCACTTTATAGGTGATGCTATGCTGGAACCACAAAATAATTGCAACTCACAATGTTCAGATACTCGATTGCAAAAACGGCATACCTGATCCTTAGGAGTTGCTCCAGAGCTGTTCCACACAGGTGGATTTTGTGGACCACCCTTAATCCTCTGTTTACTTACGGTCAGCTACAATCGGCTGAGAGGTACCAGTTTCGAGCTTGGGTAGCGGGGCAGGGAAGGTGAATTAATGCCCCTGTTTCCCTTTTCTTGCAAGAGGCGTGGTATCACGCTCCTCTGTACAGCTCTTTGTGCTCACGGCATTGGTAATGGTGGCTTGTTGCTCTTCTCTACACAGAAAGGATTGAGGACACCCACACCTTTACCAACAGCAGTTACACTGCCCTCCTTCAGCCAAAGAACAGGAGTCCAAACTCCCAGCAATGGAGGTGGAGTCTGGAACAACCTGCAGCAGGACAAGTTATTCTGCATGGATAAGTCAGATTCTCTCAGAGTCTGGCATTGAAGTAATGTGGAATGGTACTCTTGTGTGAACGGTGGTTGCCCCCACTGCCTTCTAAGTTTCCAAGGGCTTCTCCTGGTCCTTTCGAAGCTTCACCCTTTGGCTGACTGATTTTTTGACCAGTACTCTGCTTCCCAGATTAGTTTCTGGATGAGCTCTATTTTATCTTCTCACTTCTCTTTCTCTCCCTCCTTCTTCATCTCCATCCTCCACATACTGAGATTTCCTTCTCCCACACCCTTGTTATAATCCTCCTCCTCAATTTGATTTTCTCCACCATCAATGTATTCTCTACATCAAACCTCCTCTGCGCTCATTATTGTGCCATTGTCTTAGTCGTCTCCTCCTCTCCCAACTTAATACCACCTCACACTCATCAATCACCCACACCTCTGCTACCAACCCCTGGTCATCAGTTCTTACCACTCCTCCTTTATATCTCTTCTATAACTACCACCCTCCTCTTTAGTTGTCATCACCTCCTCTCTACCCATTTGGGTTGTTGTAATGGCCATCACCTCCTCGCTACCATAGTGGGTTGTTCTTAGAGCCACATCTTCCCCCATGCATGCTCCCCTCCAACCCATCCCCTACCACCTTCTTTATCTCTTCTTCCTTATCTTTCCCTACATCCTTCAACTCTTCAGCCATTGTCTCCTCAGCTGATTCTCAGGAATTGGCACCTCTGCCACCTTGGTCACTACCATCTCCTCATTCACTATTACCATCTGCACCTTCATTGTCTCTACCGCCTTACCTTCTGATACTACCACCACCTCCTCTCCTTCTAGCCCCACCACCTCCTTTCCTTTTGTAGTTCTCAGTCCCAACTCTCTCTTTGGCTGCCTCTTGAACTCTCTCCACCTCACTAGCCACTGGCTTCTCTGCCACTTTCAAATATCCAGCCTTCTCCAAACATGAGCCTCATACTCCTACAAATCTCATGGACAGACTGGGCTGAATTGGTTTTATAGAGTTTTCCCCCACCCCCCATCTGATGAGCGTCTGCACCTTTGTTCTCTGTCTGACATATGACAGTGATTGGATCATTGTTCCTGAGTACACCAAGGTCTGCTTTGGGCTTAGATGCAGAACCAAATATATTACTGGCCTGTACACCATGTTGAAAGGACAGTAGTCTGTTCATTATCGTCACACTGTTCTACATGTGCTGTTCTGCGAGACTGTACACTCCTAGTATGTAACTTTAATTCTGGAAACACACAGGGTAGGTTTAGTACACATAGATTTGATAAAAAGTATGTGTTTTCAAGGTTTCCTGATCACTTTCAAGTTTTCAGGTGAGCTATATCCCCTGAAACTTCACACTTTAGGGTTCCTGACACAAACTGGGCAGGTGCTCCTCCATCCACTGAAAGGGAGTTTTGGTCTCCCTGATCTTTGCCTGTTCCCGTTTTGTTTAGGAGTTCAATCAGCCTTTCTTCTGTTGACTTTGTTTCTAGAGAGCCAACAATGTGATATTTCCAGCCATTCAAGAGGATATTGCAGCTTGGCTGTTGACCTGGGAGCAAACCTTCCATTATTGCCAGCTTGCTCTTCTAGTTACCACCTCTTCCTTGTGGTTGTTAACCTTGGGGTGTCCTCCATGACAGTTCTTTGACTGTCCATGGTTGGCTCTAACATAATACATGGCAACCACTTCCTTGGCTCTGTCGCTGCAGTGGTGGCTCCCTCTAGACAGGTTTTGCTCCTTCTCAGGACCAATGGTTGAGTCCTCCACTGATTTTCCTGATCTTCCAAGATCCTTCTTTTTTCCAACTAGGAATGGACAGATAGCCATCTGAAACTATTGGCAAATCCTCCCAACAGACACTTGAAACTTGCCACTGAGACAAATCGCACCCCGGGATCAGGGATTTTGGTAGGCTTAGCATAGTATTACATCTTCTAGCTTAGGGATCCTCTAAATGCGATATATGATCTCACTGCGGTGGTGGGCAGTAAGTCTGAATTCCTGATATAGATGATTGTTAGGGAGTGATTCACCATGAGTATCCTTACATCTCCCTGGTGGTCTTCTAGATTCAGGAAATGTAGGGTCAGAAATGATGAGTGGAAGCATTGACAAAATGATCCTTAAACGTTCATACTGTTCCTTCTGTGACCTTGACCATTAGGCATGACTCCAATCACATTTTCTCAAACCCTAACACTTCCAAATCTGTGGATGAACAAATGTGGAAGTCTGGGATCACTGGGTTTCTTCAGGTGGGCATCTCTTCTATCTCTTCTGCAGGTTTCAATATAATGACCCAAAGTCATGGTGGTTATTATGGCATTCTGGGACTCCCTTCTAGTCCCTTGGTCATTATCATTCTAAAGTGGAGATCCAGCCCCCCCCCCTCTCACCAAAGAGTAACCACCCCTGAGAGGACATAGGGTGGAATTCACCCTTTTCCCTAATTGGGAGGTTTGTTTGTTTGTTTGTTTGTTTATTATTTGTAATGCGCCAAAATACCCTAAGGTAACAAGGTGCAGCAGTAGCATGAATTTGCAAAGCTTAGTTACAACAACAGTGATATATACATGTATGTACACACAATAATAGTAATTACAAGATTATATACATGAATACAGGTAAGTATATGAGGGTACAGAATAAACAGTTGGCCGGAATGTCAAAGACTTAATGACTAGAAATGTTTGAGGGTTTACGTTTTCAGCCATGCAACACACTTTACTCTGAAGTTTTGATAAGGTACGTCCATTCTAAGAGTAGGAGGTGGGGAGTTCCACAATTTAGCCGCTTTCACTGGGAAGCTATTGCCCCCTATGGCGGAACTTTTAAAATTGGGGACAGAAAGGCAGTCTTTATAGGTTGTTCTTGTTGGTCTCAGGGAGGTCTGTCTATGAAATCTGTCAATTAAGTAGATTGGAGCAGCGTTGTTGAGTGACTTGTGAGTAAGTGACACAGTTTATAGGAGAATTCTGTCTTTGATAGAGAGCAAGCTATTCTGTTGGCTATGTGCTGTGATATGATCTCTTCTGGAGATGCCCAGTGCCGCTCTAAGAGCGTTGTTATGAAGAGTTTGTACTTTGTTAGTGATGACTTTGGAGGACCCAAGATAGAGAGCATTGCAATAGTCCAGGTGGGACAATATGAGGGTTCTATCAAGGGTCAAGCAGCTAGCTTCGGACAGAAAGGGTTTGGCTGCATGGATCAATTTACACGTATAAACCGTGGAAGAGGCTAGGGAGTTCACCTATTTGTTGAAAGTGAGGTTAGAGTCCAGGTAAACGCCTAGCGTCTAGCCTAGGTAAACATTTTCTATGGCTGAGGTGGGTGGGGTAGGCATCACCCTAGCTAGTGTGGGGGCAGAAATTCTATCTGGAGTCCTGGCATTGCTGTTGGGTTTGATTACCTGCATAGGCCTTCTTGATCTCATTGTTGACATCATCATGTGTTAAACCTGGGAAATCAAGAAGGATGCTAAAACTAATATATAGTTTAAAATAAGGATTTTTTTCTTCGGATCTTTACAAAAGTGTGCCTACTTAAAACTCTTGGAAATTTCAAATGAAACAGGAAGGATGTCATGGAGGTAAACAGGGTTGGGTTCTCTTCTCATGTCTCAAGGCTCCTTGTTTAAAGTATCTCCCATGGAGTGCAAATAGCTGGGCCTATTGGCCTTTAATGTCAGATTTTAATCCAAGAGTGCCTCGCCCCTCCCCTCTCCCGCACATTGATAGCTAAAGGGTGTCCCAAACTCTTCTGTTTTAGTGAGCTTGGATGCAGGCTTTCTGGGGTCCAGTAAACCACTCTGTGAGGCCCTCTAATATTTTCTATGTTTGCTCATAGATGACATAGAGGTCAACCGGGTAGAGGCAGAAGGATCAATGTCTGTTTGCTTTTCTTCTTCAGTAGATACTTCTCACGTCCTCTGTGAGTTGATATTAGGCTCACTGACCCCATCTATAGCCTCCTTCTGTGGCTGACGCTATGTAGAATTCCTCCCCTGGCTGGGTGATCTTTTGCCAGTCCTCTGCCTAGTGGATTCGTTCTTGGATGAATTCTTCCTTCTCACTCTTCCTCTTATCCTGATATTCTTCTTCCACATTCCTGCTGTAACCCTGCTCCGCACTTCGTTTTCTCCACCATCAATTTCCTCTCTATAGCCAACCTTCTCTGCTCTCATTATTATATCTTTGTCCTTAATTGTGACCTCTTATTCTACATCTGTTAATACAGCTACCTGCTCCTCAGTTACTGCCTCATCCAACTCTCCTGATTCCATGTGCTCCTCAATTGTTAGTACCTCATCTTTAACTCTCTTTACCGCCTCCTCTTCTGTTACTCCCACCCCTTCCTGAGCTGTCACCACCTCCTCACTACCCTTTGAGTTGTTGGCCGTACATGCTGTTCACACAGGCCAATTCAACTCACGCCAGCATGAATGCCCCTATCTGTTCATAAGCACTCAGTTACTGGTATGGGAAGGATAGCATAGCAAAATGATGTTGTTGTCATCAGTTTTAGTGATCAAAATAGCAATAAGGAACACAATGTATTCTCTTTCTGTTTTGTATGCCCGGGTTGGATAATTAAGCTTAGGGTTTTATAAGGTAACACCTTGTTAAGCTTATTTGACATTTCTGGAGGTTTTTCTGCACAGGTGGCAACACAGTCGTTAACGAACAGCAAAGGATATATGCCAACATGTAAAATAGGATGAACCCTACGTGTGCTGGTTTTCGCGCTGAGTACCACTGCTCCATTTGCATTATGAGCAGGCTGCATGCTGAGCGAGGTGCACACATTGCAAAACGTGTGTAATGTGATGTAAAGTGGTCTTGTATAGCGCAGCGCGTGAGTGTGCATCCTGATTCCATCCAATCTCCATCCCCCAAC
Organism: Ambystoma mexicanum; assembly: GCF_040938575.1. NCBI lineage: Eukaryota > Metazoa > Chordata > Amphibia > Caudata > Ambystomatidae > Ambystoma > Ambystoma mexicanum. Next base: position 691,633,395 of record NC_090934.1, on the reverse strand, counting down.
ATTCCCACCAACAGCTTGTTTCTTTCTTCTTTTCCATCCTGCCTTATGATTCACACTGCTATATTGAGTTTCTTAAGTAAAGCAGGTGCAGTGGATGGAGCTTCAGGGATCTATATGCAACACTGACGTCACTGGCTCAACCTGTCAGTCTTCCGTGGTCTAAAAAAGAGTAACATGTTAGTGAGTGATAGAAACAAATGCTAGTTGCTGCAATATACGACAAAATATATATTTGAATTATGTATATAAAACATACTTGCCAAACATTTGCTGTATTTTATATTTGTCTTTTACCTATATCAATAGCCTAGATAAAAATATATGACAAGCAGCAAGAGAACAGCCCTCGCAGTGGGGCAACAGACCAAAACCAACGCACAGGTGAGGCACAATTTAAAATGGCTCTCTCATTTACTGGTAGTGCTAAACTGTCATCTAGAAAATAGCGGACAATATCTCCTCTGGTCACGTGAACGTAGCATGTGTGCAACTAGGCAAATATCCTTTATATGGCAGGACAATCCCTGCACTTTGCTTTATGGGCGTATGGCATGCCTTTCTTTCATTAAGAGCAGTGGTTTCTCTTCGTTCTTTCGAAGAATTCCCATTGCATCTTATTGCATGGTGAATTTGGCCTCACAGAACCTTAAATGTTCAGCGGTCGTGCATTCAGTAAACCACCAGCGTATAAACTTGTCAAAGCCGTGATCGACTACCTTGAGGTCTCACAGGGGGTTACCATGGTTATGTGAGTTGTCTAGTGTTACTATCATCGGAGAGGTCTCAGGATTTGAGCAAGCGCAGCCATAGCCAGGTGTGTGATGTCAATCCATTCATTTTCAGGACGACCTGGGGCACTACTTAATTTGGACAATTGGGGCACCATAGACTCGTTTTTCCAGCTCCATTTCTCCCTGCTGTCACAGAATCTGGATAAATGTCATTCTGGATCTATCATGTGACTATGTTGGCTCTCCCAGTGCATAAACATTTAAGAAAGACCAGTGCAGGAGATCACACCATTAATGCCGGAGACTCACAGGTGTGTTATACTTGCGTAAGCTTTTCCTCGTGGCGTGCAGAGTACCAACCACAAGTACTGCACCCTGACATCTTGATTGCAATTTGTTTGTGTGTGTATTGCATATGAACCTCTATCAACGCTTTTCTCCCAAACTATCTATTTATTTTGACGTTTTGTAATGTTGCAAAATTGCAGTGTAACTGCTTTAGAACACACGGGCCTACTGATGCATTCGAGAACAAAAAGAACAAACAGTAACGTGGGTATTGGAGGTGGTAGCAGAATAGCAGCAACGATTAAATAATGGTAGCATGGTTGGGTCTTTGTTGAGGCATAGGTAAACAAAGTTTCAGTCACATCTTGATAGAACTGGGGCTTGAGCAATCTCCGTTTTTTAGGGCATGGGAGTATAGGGAAGATTTCTCTCATCATAATCATTTGGAATTGCATCTTTTGAACAGTAAAATGCATGAGTGGTAAAGGACATTGGGCCTCAATGAGTTAACCGGTCTTCTGGCGGTAAATCATCCAGAACACCAGTGAACTGAGTTATCGATACCGCAACTCAGTCCGGTGGTATTTCCACCAGATTTCAAGTGTGGCAGATGGTGTCAGTCAGCCTAGGAATCCTCCCGTCCCCTGCACGTTTTCTAATGTGTGGAGATAATCCACTACTAAAGTTTATCAATCCTTAGTGAATTGTGGGTACAGTAGTTATAACAAAGCAAATAAAAGGAGATGTCAATAGACAAATTTGACCACAAAGAGGAGTTTATATCACAAAAAATGTGCTTCAATATTTACACAAAAAATTATTTACAGAATAATGAAGCACAAATAGTATCAATAGATCTCAACAGATTACAAAAAAACAGAGACTAGGGTCCAATTCGATTGGCGATGCGTTTCGAGGTTTCTTTCCTCTTCTTCAAATGGCCAGAGTTGGATACTTAAAGTAAAGAAGAGAACAATTCGTTCAGGTACTTGATCAATCATTGCAAAGTGGAGTATATGTATATTGGACACATCTTATTTAAATTCAATTAGAGAACTGGTGTCAAACAAAAGTTCATACTGTATAGAAATGCAATATCCTCACATTCAAATAAAGGGATATTTTAGTTTGTACAAAGATGCCACGTTCTTAAGTGCTTGAGGTATCAGGGCAGTCAGCACTATGTCGGTCTGAAAAAAAGGGGGGGAAACTCTTTACACATGTCGGGAATTCGGAGTGGGGAATAAAAATGTGTATGCCATCAACTAGCAGGTATTGTAGAAGGGTCCAAAAAAGATCAGAAATAGTTACCAGTATAGCTGAAATCACAAGGTGCAAAAGAAAGCACAGAGTAAGCATTTCTCAGTATGTGTCAACGTGTGTACACAATCTGATGCCAGTAGGCTGGAGAGTCACGAGCTGCCGTCTCCTGTAGGCTTGAAATTAATTCTATTGATCTTCGTCATATATTTGTGGCTCATTACCACTCTACCTAACTTATTTTGGAACACACACTAGGTACGTTAACTTAGTTTCTATGTGGGAATTTTATCTGTTCATTTTTTTAAACTATGTTTTTTTCCTTTAGATTGTGTACACACGTTGACACACACTGAGGAATGCTTACTCTGTGCTTTCTTTTGCACCTTGTGATTTCGGCTATTCTGGTAACTATTTCTGATCTTTTTTGGACCCTTCTACAATACCTGCTAGTTGATGGCATACACATTTTCATTCCCCACTCTGAATTTCCGACATGTGTAAAGAGTTTTCCCCTCCTTTTTTTCAGACCGACATAGTGTTGACTGCCCTGATACCTCAAGCACTTAAGAACGTAGCATCTTTGTACAAACTAAAATATGCCTTTATTTGAATGTGAGGATATTGCATTTCTATACAGTATGAACTTTTGTTTGACACCAGTTCTCTAATTGAATTTAAATAAGATGTGTCCAATATACATATACTCCACTTTGCAATGATTGATCAAGTATCTGAACAAATTGTTCTCTTCTTTACTTTAAGTATCCAATTCTGGCCATTTGAAGAAGAGGAAAGAAACCTCTAAACGCGTCGCCAATCCAATTGGACCTTACTCTCCGTTTTTTTTGTAATCTGTTGAGATCTATTGATACTATTTGTGCTTCATTATTCTGTAAATAATTTTTTGTGTAAATATTGAAACACATTTTTTGTGATATAAACTCCTCTTTGTGGTCAAATTTGTCTATTGACATCTCCTTTTATTTGCTTTGTTATAACTACTGTACCCACAATTCACTAAGGATTGATAAACTTTAGTAGTGGATTATCTTCTTTTTTTCCAGTGTAGGGGCTTTGTGCCATGGCCCCAGTTCCTCCCCCGCACCTAAAACCAAATGAAAACATTCTTTGAAATATTTAAAAGCTCTCGATGAACAAGAGATGTGCACCTGTTCTCATCCTTCTACAGATGGTGTCAGTCCCCATTACAGATGTAAATACCAGTGATTTTTGCCATTAAGGAGGTGGAATGACTGTCAACTCTTAGCTGGAGGTAAATCCGCCACCTTACCGGCAAGCTCGTAGTTGGATGGTGCAGTAATGTGCTAGTATACGGTAATACCGGCATATTATTACTACACCGGCCAACTCGTAATGAGTCCCATTGTGTTGTCAAAGGGAAGTTCCTGGCATTAGTGGAAGCACAGGGGGAACCATGGGAGGCACGCCATTTGCAAGGAAGAACATGCTGGGGCACCAAAACAGATGATTTCACTTTTGGCCAGGTTCAAGCATAGGCTATTATGTATGATTTAGTCTTGAACATTTGGAGGAAGATAGAAATCATATTACTGGGCAAAGTCTTCATTTAAGTCATCAGCTGTAGCGGGTGGCAACTGGTACAGTGGAATTTTCTAACTAAACCAAGTTTGATGCATGCAATTTTCGTTTATTTAATAAAGTTCTTTTTATGAACCTGGCTCCCACGATTTAAAAAGATTGATTCCGCACAGCCCCCCTCCTTTTTCAGGACAAGAAACACACAGGTTTTCACAGAAGCTCTATTTATTAATACATATAAATAATTGAATCAATTTAAATATAAATAGGTTATATATCTATGAAATTGTAATTTCTATAGTAACTACAATGAAAAAAGATCAATACACTGGTTGCCTTGCTTTCCAAATGTTACATTTACTTGAATAGACTTTTGAAAATACCCACATCACCATCTATAGATTTGGTTTACCCTGAGGGCCCATCCGCTATGGAGGGAAAAATGAATGAGGAGTCTGGATAAAGCTTTCCTTTGAAAAAGAAAAACTTAATCAGAATATCTCTGCCTATTTAAGTCTCTTTACTTCGCCCTTACTCAATGGACATGTCAGAATTTCAAAGCAGAGTTTTAAAAAACTCAAAAAACTCAATTGAAATGTGTGTCACTTGAAATTCCGGCATATAAATCTCTTGTTAAGAGAAACATCTCCTTTCTGTTTAATATCTCTGTTTGCCAGATTCCCATCAATGGTGCTTCTATTGGATTACTGTGTAAAAGTGTACCAATCTCATTTTCAATGGGGAATTTAAAGGTAGTAAAATGGGTAGTGATTAATTACTGTTTCCCCCTTGTCTTGAATGGTTCAGTGCCAGTAACCCAGCCCTGCTTGGTGATGGAACCCAGACATGACTTCAATTTACATTATTTCTCTTGTCATGCACACAGTAAGATTTTATTATTTGATTTTAGTGGATATTTGTAAGGCAGCTATACAACAAAATGGTATTTCATGGTGCCACAAGACAGAAAATGGGGGGTGGGGTGAGAGAACAAGTGATAAATATAACCATAATGGTCCTACTAGTCCTTGTGTCATTCAGTAACAAGTAGTGTGGTAGGGGGTAGTGCCGGTCTGCACCAAATGCGAAGTGGTAGGGTGGGAAGGGAAGTGCAGAGTAAAGAGAAGAGAGTGCAAGTGAAAAGGGTTGGTGGAAGATGAGGGGAAGAGGGCCACAGGGGCTAGGCGGCAGGGGATGGCCACATAGACTAGACAAATGCTAATGGTAGTCCAGGAGGGCAAGTGCCAGGGATTGCAGGGGGTGAGGGTACAACTGCTAAGTGCAAGGAGGGGGGTGGACTGGGTGGGATGGGCCTGGTGCCCTGTAAACTCAGAGTGAACCAGGCAGGCAGTCGCTGCGGCAGACGGGGGGAGTTGGCAGGGGAGGGGGAAAGGGAACGAAGAAGGGAAAAGAAGATTTTGGAGGAGGTTCCAGAACTTAAGGAGATCTGTCTCAAGCCTGAGAGGGGCAGGGAGACCATTCCAGAGGAAGACTTCTGCAGAGGAGAGAGCTCCCCCCCTGACTCTCTGCTTGGAGAAGTGTCTGATCTGCAGAGATATCCCCTTTGATCCCCAGAATACATCTTCTTTGTTGCATCATTACACAGAGAAGGAGGCAGGGGATCGCCCAGTATACACATAGGGCATAAGCCCTATTCTATCAAATCTACAATTCCAGAAACACATACACTTCTAAAATAGTTATTCACTTCTCATTTTGTCTAGTCTATTTGGATACTGCACCCATCAGTACTTTCAATAATAAAAAAGGGCTGGAATTGAATCTATTCCCCTTTGGAGAATTGTTTTCCTCTGAATTATATTTCGAACTTGAACTTATGGACTGGTTCAACTCTCCTTCTCTAGGTTCCATTGGGTGTCAGTCAGCAAGATAGGATCAGCTTGGTTCTTTTTGTTTTGTTTTGGGAATGCCTGCTATCTCTTTCACTGAAGACATTCTATATCTTTAAATCCAGGTAGGACTCTCTTACAGTGTGCTGTTAGTAATCCAAAAATGGGTTCAAAAGAAATAAATCTATTCATTTCTCCTTTCTGTTGTTGTTAATTGTCTGTTCTCTCCATCCTCCCCTCCATTGGCCAGCCAGTCAACGAGTGAGTGTCTGTCTATCCCGAATCCATGGGTTTGGACTTGTATAGTGCAGAAACCACTCCCTTTACAGATGGGTATAATTTATCTTATTTAATTGGTCAATGTATGTAATTGGATAAAATTCAGAAAGTATATTAATGAACAGGGCAGTCTGAGTAACTTCCAAACCCCGTTTCACTCCAATTTGATGTGATATCATCTTAGAGATGTTGACATTAAACAGTTGTAACTTTCTAAAACATGATGTTCATCAGATGTGATCATATTACTAATTGGGTCAAGTAGCTCTCACTGAGACAATTCCAATAATGCAATTTTCATCTGCATCTCAGCATGACATCGGATGTGTGTGCTGTAGTTTTTTTTTCGCACAAAAATGTAATTCCAAACTTGGTATAACAGCTAACTACACAAAAGCTAGGATATGTGACTAAGTGGCATGCACTGTCTATGGATGAAAATATCCACCTTCACCTCATTTACTTAAAAAATAAACATTATAAAATATTGTTTTACATTCCATTGAGAGGGCTTTTCTCCCTGAACTTTTGTTTTTAAAAAGATAAGTCTCTAGAATCTTTTGTTCAAGAATTACAAGCAACCATGTGTTTCCCAAGGCAGAATTCCAAACCCATTTTATTCCCTACTTAACACAATATTAAATGGCATCTCCAGTCCCTCTGGATGGTAACAGAGCTTCTGATGTCATAAACTGTTGGTTCTTTTGCATCTGAGAGCTGGGGCATTTATGACTCATGAGAATGCTAGTTGCCAGGGCGCAATGTACTTTGAAGTACAAAGCTGGCAGGGACATTTGTGACCCAGTCCTGCATCCATGAATGATTCCATGATCTTGATGCCCCTGTGTCCCAGAGTGAGCCCTTTCCTTCCCCCTGGAATATTGGGGATTTCATTACTTGAGGGGGACCCACTACAGACCACTTTCTAGAGAAGATACATTGCATTTTTGAGGGGATTTAGCCAAAGCTCAGAGACAGATGGAAGTTGTAAATGGGAAGCATTTTCTTTGTTTGCTTTGTTTGCAATGCCTGAATCAGAACCAACTCCAGGCAAAATCACAAACCTTTATATTTGAGCTTCAAAATCCAGGGTTCACACCTTTCTCATGGGAAAACATCCCCCACGTCATGTAGCTTGCTGGGGGATGATTGCACCTTTTCCTTCCAGGCCAAAATGGCTTTATTCACCAATGCAGCCTTTCAAAGTTATTTTATTTTCCATGTTTTGTCACTTTAGACAGTGTAACATACATTTATTTGCAATCATCCTCCTCTCAAAGACACATCTTTAATAGCTCTGTATGTTTCTTCATACAAAGCTTATATTCATTGCTGTAAATGAAAATAGACACAATACAAGGCCACATTCAGTTTTCACTTTTCTATAAATTGTTGTGCTTTTCATCCCAGATTAAACTGTAACATTTATTTTAATAAAAGTTGCTGGATACCTTTTGTTAGCTGGGAGTATTTATCTTTAAACTTTCCAGCTACTTAGGACATCTATTCTAACTGTAGAGGGTCTGATAACTTTGCACATTTCCGTGCACGTATCATTTTTCAGATGATGTACACAAGCTGCATCTCACATGTTGTTTTTTAAATGTAAAATGTTGCTTTGCATGTTTTCTTTCACATTGATTTCCCTACTCAACATATACCTGAAAGTTGGTTGTGAAGGAGTGTGAAATTAGATGAGTAGCAGTGATCTTTTCCAGGATTTTACCCAGGATGTTAATGCTGGCGATAGGTTGGAAGGTTTCCAGGATAACGGGGGTCCAGCTGTGTTTTTACAGTAAAGGTGGGATGGTGGTGTGTTTGAGTGAACATGGTACCATCACATTCAAGAGAAAGACACTGCACAGTTCTGCAATGAGTTTATCTACAATGATGCATTTTCCTTCACATGTGATGCATGACCATATTAACAGTGTTCAGCTGATGTGTTGGGGTTCCTGATGATTAATGTTCATAAAAGTCAGGGAAGTAGGCTGAAGGGCACACCTTTGCTGTTTGAGAGTCCACAGCATGTGTTTGACCTTTCCTGAAAAGTAGAGGTTTGGTTCGGGGCCAGAGCAGTAAAGGGTGGTTTTATTTGGTTAGTGATGGATTGCTGTGTTCAGGATACATTTTTACAAACGTCAACAGTCTTGTTTGGCGAAATAATTATGTGGTGTTGAAAGCAGGCACTCTTTCACCATACAATTGCACAGTGGTGGTTATGGCTAAGGATCTTGCAGCAATGCTTGTCATCTATTGATCGTGTTTTATGTTTTGGTCCCTTCACTGTGGCAAAGTCTTACTCAAACCATGTATTAGCTTGTTTGATGAGGGTTTTGACAAAAAATCAATTTGATTGGAGCCATAGTACCCAGGGTCCTTGTGATCTCCCTGTAGAGGTTGCTAAGCAGTGGAGCAGGGTCTGTGGCTGTCTCTAAAGCACAGGTGGAAGGTGGGTTTTCTTTTAATTTGATTTTGCTCAGAGTTTTGCAGGGCTTGAAGTGGATTTTGAGTCTCTGGATAAGGGCAAGGCAGGATGGGAGAAGAGCTTCATGGGTGTAGCTGCACGGGAAGTTAAAGCTAATGTCCAACCATTGGCTATCCTCATGCGTGGGGATGTTATCCCAAAGGATGGAGCCTAGGTTCAACATGAATTGAGAGATGGCTTAAGAGGAGGTTGGTACCATGGCAGTTCACCCATGATGAGGATGTGGTCAGTTTTTGTTTGGATGGTGGTGATCAGTTCAGTTCAATGTGATAGAAATAAGGAGCTGTATTCAGGATGGAATAGGCAGTGATAATGGTGAAGGAGGTGTTGGCATCATATTAAAGGAATGGTGCGCTCAAAAATATTATTGTCCCGAGCGTTCGGGCATGTGTTTTTAAGCATACTTTGATCGATCGTGCAAACATTTCCTATGCACCTTACCGTAGTTTTCCTCACTTTTACACATGCAAAATCAGACAGCAGGGTGTGGCCATCTTGTGCTAATCTTATCCGTTGCTGCATCACCCTAAGGTGAACTGCCCTGGCAGCACTAAATCATATCCACCACCCCTGAAGCTGACATCACTTGATGCATACGGGCCATTTCACAGTGCCAATGCACGTCTCGTGTCAGCGGTTTCTGCGCTCCAGCTAATGACGTGTCTCCATGGAAATGGCAGGACGCCTCTTTCCTCAATAAGTATAAACAGACCGCTTCTCATCAGACAACATCAGAGTAGCTTTTTCAATCGTTTTGCTGTATTTTTTTGTGTATCCTATGGATCGTTTCTGCTCTGTTCAGCTCTCTTCGTTGTTCGTAGGACGTGCGAACAGATACTTGTACTATCATTACTATCTATTTTAAGTTTGTCACATAATGGCAACAATACAGCCCTACCAGTACGAGCAGGAGTATTCCGAGGTGGAATGATTCAAAAGAGAAAGATGTGGAAACGATCAGGCTTCGGACGACAGTTGAGAGGACGAATCACCGGATTAAGAGCCTGGGCCTATTCGCATGGAAGACGTTTCCACCTGGTGTACCTGCAATCGGTGCGAGGTCATGCCAACCGATGAGGAGAGCTGCTGCTGCAGAGAAAACTCTGAATGCTCGGCCTACATATTGGAAGAAGGCACACCACCACAATGCCTCACAAGGTCCGTGTTGAGTATTATGATGGTGCTTATGCACGAACTTCATGCAACAGTTCACCCTCGCCATCCAAGTAACGAGTATGTGTACTCTAGATTTGATGTCACTTTGACCACTGAGGCCACTTACATTTCTTGTTTGTCTCCTTTATTGTTGTAAGTTTGATCTATCACCCCCAAATTAATGTAATCTTGCAATTCTATACATCACTCTCGATTTGGGAAAATCATACTGGTCATTTTATGTGTCTTTCACGTACAACCAAGAAACAATATTTCTCTGTGCCCCAAAAGTTACAGAATGCATAGCTATTCACTTTTGTAATGTGTCTACACTTTAAAGCCCAGGTTAATTGATCCATCAAGTAACATTTGTACTGGCAACCATTCCATAGGGTACACGATTGTATTTTCAACTAAGGTTGGATACACTTATCTTGTTCCTTTAAATACAGTTTGTATGCTTCTCTTCCACAGGTGGTACAGCCTGGTGGCCTATCCTGCGTTTACATAGTGGCTTCATGGGAGGCTTGGATACCGCGTTTGACGAGTAATACCCACCTGTGTCATTAGTGCCATTAGAGCCACATTCCCCAGTGACAGTGGTCAGTACAGGGGATTTTTCCACACTGTGCTGCAACCCGAAGTATATAATATGTAGTTCATTTGTGCCATCAACATCAGCAACAAAATAAAATACAACATAACTTTTGTGAATGGTTGTTTCAACTCTTTAGTGAATCAAGGTATCTTCCATGCAGAGGCCACTGTTCACATGACCTCCCCAGACCCAGTGTCTCCAGGCAGGCTCCCCTGAAGCGGACCGTGCCCCTGCAATCCACTTAAGTGTGTCTCCATTCAGCAGTTTTTTGGTTCTTTTCTGAATGCCTCTTGGCTGTCCATCCCCCCTACCCTATCAATGGCAGTTCACACCTGTGTCTGTGCTCTCCCAAGGGGGCTCTCAGGGTGGGAACGGCTGAGGTGCGAAACACAATGTACACTTCAAAGTTATCTTCTGCGCAGGGGTCATTGTTCACATGGCCTCCCCAGACCCAGTGTCTCCAGGCAGGGTCCTCTGAAGCAGACAGTGCCCATGCAATCCACATAAGTGTGTCTCTCCCTTCATCAGTGTTTCCGGCCCTTGTCTGCACGCCTCATGCACATCCATCCCCCCTCCATTATCAACGGCAGTTTGTACTTGTGGATGTGCACTGCCAAGGGTTCTGGCAGGGATCGGAAAGGCCAAGCTGTCAAACACCATGTACATTTCAAAGGTATCTTACGCACAGGGGCCATTATACACATGGCCTAGCCAGACCATGGTTTCCAGGCAGGCTCCCCTGAAGCAGGCCGCGCCCCACCTATCCATATACGACCAGGCCATAAACACTTCACTCATTCACATACACACCCACTTTTCTAATTCTTTATAAACCCCTTGATATTTATCATGAGAACATCTGTAAGCAGTGCAAGTCAACTCGTGATCGTGCTACCTGAGAACATCCATGACCACTGAAAGGCAGCTCATCATCATGCTCCCTGTGAACATCTCTGAGCACTGGAAGTCAACTTGTGATCACGCTACCTATTCTCCTGCTACTAACTACCCTGCTTGCTAAATCTAACTGTTTGTTGATCAAGGTAAGGGCAGGTCACCTAATCATCTCTTCTTGACGTCTAAATTTCTATTTATTATCAATGAATGTACCCAGTAGTGTAATGTTCATCCATCTCATTGCCATTACCATTGCCTTCTGTTTAATTTGTTCTGTTCTCGATATATAGCAATTGTCATCAGTGTCATTTGGGATAGAATAGCATCCTTCGCCGAACGTGTCTATAAGCATGTTTCCTTTTGATGCATGAAAGTACATTCAACGGACGAGTAACATGTTACGATTTGCGTCACATCAATCAATTCTGTATGAAAGTTATCCTAGTGTATAGTCAACTACGCTACACAGGTTTTGCTTCTGTGACTAAAACAAACATTGCATAGAAAAATGATTGATATAATTCATCTTTCCCACACATTCATGTAAAATAATATTTTAACTATGTGTACTTATTTAACTGATTTTTTCTTTCCCACACATTCATGTAAAATAATATTTTAACTATGTGTACTTATTTAACTGATTTTTCAACAATGCCTGCTTGTATGGTTTACAGTTGACATTCAAAGACCCATACCAAACCTAAGGGCACAATAATGCATATATTCCCGAGGAATATATATCTAATAAGAGAATCGATCGATTCTGTATCTGCAGCCTGCACTTTACCACAAATATGTACGACCAATCGCAGTACACAAAGAAGCATTGACTCTATCAACTCTATTCATGCACACGCTGCCTCAGGTGAGTCACGGTTCAAGAATTAGCTGTAGGCCTTGGGGTACTGAACAGGTAACTATATGAACAGATTGGTGCTTTCGGTGTAAAAGTTTCTTACCAAACTTTGCATATTTACCAGATTGTTTTGCTTTATAACTATATCCCATTTTGCTAGAAATCTGTCTCTGGTTTTAGGAGCATCAAAGAAAATGATTTATGAACACAGAAAACTATGCCATAGTGCCCTTCGAAATAAGCATAATCTTTTCGTAATCGGTTGCTTCACATGTCAATTAGTTTAGGTGAGCAAATTGACTGAAGCACAGACTATCAGTAGTGACGACATCACCGACACGTCCAGTATACCAATGGTGAGCCATACAGACTTGCTGAAGTTCATATTATTGAGAGTTGGATCTTCCCACATATCTTATCCAAATCTAATTTTCCCTTTACCACTTCGTGACAATGCAATGAAAATGAAGGAGCAAGATTCTGCTTCCATTTAGTTTCCAGAGTCAACAACAACTTCGAGCACCTATCAGGTAGTTTTATTTCGTTTTTCGATTACGGAAATGTATTATGCATGGAATTTTAGATAATATGACATAGTTTACGTATCCTGTCGTTTGTTTACATAATGTTTCATTTATGGGTTTTTATTTATATGTGCCATTGTCTCTGTTCAATTTCACTGTTTTCATCCATACTAAAACAAGAACCGTGTTACAGGGGGATGCTGGTACTTCAACGACAATTACATCATCCTTTGGAGCTGGTCCAGAGTGTGAGGTATGCGTACTGACAGTTCCCTTAAATGAAAGTAAATCCTACTTCTGATACTATTAGACAGTGACATTCATACAAACGTGCAGTTTTTCAAACTTATCATTTCAGTTCTAATGTTACAATTTCTACCCTAATGCTGAATCAAATGCAAAATGCTTGAGTGCAACATTACAATCAGTAGGTTTTGCACGGTGATCCTGATCGAGTACAATTGCCATCAATCAGGTGAAATCTGAAATGTCTATTTTGACTAAATGACGTACACTGTTTATGGGGGTATGTATGTAAGCGATGTGTGTGATGAAAGAATTTGATTTCAAATATGATTTTTAATGAATATTCTATTCAAGGGATGTATACCAGGTTGGGAATTAGAAGAGGAGGCACATGGATCAGAGGTGGCGGGCCAGCTTGCTGGTGCGGTCGTTACAGTGAAGATCACATTTTCACAGAAAATCAAGAAAACAGGGGTAACTTACAAACAATTTTGTTTACAAAAAGAGGTTTGGGCTGGTGTTTTCTTCATAACATGTTTTTGTTAAATCTAAAGTGCTATATATACTCTATGTTGGATTTACATTGAAAATGTTTTTACAACCCATCTCCTAGAGGCCCAGAAGGAAAAAAAGTATAAAGACACAGACAACAAATTAAACCAAAGATGCTGCTTGCCAAACAGATTTCACCATGGAGCAACTCTCATTTGAGGCACGGCGTAGTCCAGTCAATAAGCAGACTTGAGGTGCTTATGCCCAATGGCCAGAAAATGAATTGAATGTGACCGGCGAAGCAAGCTAATTGTTTTTGGACCATTGCTACAATGTGAGAACTCGACAAAATGAAAAAGAAACTGAATATAAGGAAGATGATTTTGAATTACACAGTTACCACTTCACACAATCTACACCTGCAAAAAAAGTGCCACCCAATAAACAATCGACATTGATGGTTTCTCCAATTCGTGTGCAAAAAATACAAGCTGAAATGACAGATGCTGAAGCTTCAACGCAATTGACAGATGAACTTGTCAAAGATCTTGACTTCAGTGTGTCCTGTTTGGCCGATATGTCCACCACAGTTGAGTCACAAACCACATTCATGCAGGACGATAGTCTAATAAAGAAGCACAAATACATTCTATTCAACAACTGCATGGTAGAGATTATACTGATGCTGAAATGTGTCCCTCCAGTGAGGGGGGATGTATGCTGGCAGGCATTGGTGAATGTGACTTGTGTAACATAAGGCTGTGACCTAAAAATCCAAGCCACCGGTACCCAGCTCCATGCTACATTTTCATGGTCCGCTCAACCGATGCTGGGCAAAGTGCCAGCTGGAAATCTACTGTGTGCAGCAGCTTTACTTTTCAGTGGATCTACTTTTAGTAAGTTGTCCAGGTTCTGTCAATTTGTGGGACTTCAGTTCCTTTCTAAAACGCAGCACTACAAATATCAATGAGAATATTCATTCCCTGCTATTAGTGAAGCCTGGAAAATTGAACAAATGTCAATTAAAAGGTCATTCTCTGACAAACGGTTCAGGCTAGCTGGCGATGGACAGTGTGACAGCCCCAGATTTTCAGCAAAGTACTGCACATACCACTTTCAGGACATGGAAACTAAAACAATTCTGAGTTTGGTGGTCATGCAGGTGTCCGAATGTAAATCCCCATTAGCCATTGAGAAACATGGTTTTATAAAATCCCTGGAAGATCCCCAATTGAGGGGAATGTAAATAGACCTCATAGCCACCTACAGACATGTTTCAATAGCCAAGCCCATGCGAGAGCAGTTTCCAAACATTCACCATCAATTTGATGTATGGTACATTGCCAAATCAATCAATAAATAAATCATAGCTGCTGGTAAAAAAAAAAGGGTTCTGAAAATATTTTACAGTGGTCCCATTCTTTGAGCAACCATATTTGGTCGCGCTCCAAAACTTGTGGTGGGTCTGTGGAAATTCTGCTTGAAAAATGGCGCTCATTAATGCACCACTGTTCCAACGTTCACTCTTGGACAGAAAACCTACATTTTCACCAATGTGCACATGGCCCTTTATCGGAAGAGCAGGAACGCAAGAAGAAGTAGTTGGTTCCATCCTCACCTCCACACAAAGCTCTTGAGAATATCGTGTTTGCTAAAACTCTACCAAGAGATCTGAAAGGACTCAAAGAATTCTGTCACATGGGAGATTTGGAGGTGTTCCACAATATGTGCCAAAAGTACAGGTGCAAGAGATTGCATTTTGGCATAGACGGGATGCAATATCGAACATTACTAACGGTATAAGCTCATAATGAGAACTTAGGAGAGAACAATCAAGGAATGCAGGAAACTTTGGGATGCTTCGTTACACAATGGCCTTTGCAAAAAGAAGCAAAAGATGGGTGCTCAAGCCAATCTACGAAGAAATGGAATTCGATTTTGTGAAAGATCTCAGTTTGACTGTGTTGGACATGTATACTCATGGAATCTCTCATGATTTTGTTCCTAGGACACATACATTGCCACAAAACATTGCAAACGTGCCCTGTCCACCGAAAGCAGACCTCGTGGAGAAGTTCACTTCCCGGTTTAAATGATTAGCAGCTATTTATTTATTCAACAATGTTTATATAAATTGTCCAAATAAAGCATCTAAATTGTCTTTTCAAATGTATCCTCTTTGTCAATTGTCCAAATAAAGCTTCCAAATTGTCTTTTGGAATGTATCCTCTTTGTCCATTTTTTTGCAAGAAGTACCTTTTGGAGGAAGCCATAGAGTGTAACGGTGTGCTTTCACACTTCCCGCTTTCGTCGATCTCTTGTGGGTCCTTGACTGATCAGGGGAGGGTGAAAGGGATATCAACATGAAAGCAACAGCGGGTCTGGAGTTGCCTTACCAAGCACGTGTCCAAATAGCTGAATAAATATGCATCCCACAAAGGAATGAGACCTAGGCTAGATAAGAAACTTGGCACGCAAGAACTACTGACTGTAAGCAAAACAACGCATGAAAGGGGGCTGTTGGTGTGAAATAGGGGCATTCTGACCTATATTTTTATGGAGACATGTGTTACGTGTCGTTGCTATTGGATGCCTTATCAGAGGGGATGATCTTTGATTTGCAGCCTTTGGAGTCTTATGATTTCAAATGCCGTGGGGATAGGTGTCAGTGTTACCAAAATTTATGACCACTCCGGATTAGGGATATGGTCATTGGTTCAGGGGACCACGGCCTGGCAGGAGGTGGTTGGAGATGGCATGATTCAGTGAGCAGAGACGGATTGTGCACTAAGGTTGGAGCAGGGCTTGCTCTTACATTCTCGTACGAGGACATTTTGTCAGAGCTGGAGACTCGCTACTTGCAAAAATGAATAGCTGCATTGCCGTGAGAACAGGAGACGGGCTGAGCCGACAGGTAGTGGGGGCTGGCTGTGTGAGGCGCTGGGAGAGTGAGCAGTTCACCAGAGGAACTCTTAAAATAAGACATTTGGAAGTAAACTAACTGTAAATGTTTTAAAAGTAAATCACTAGAAAATGTCTGCATCCATTCGTGGATGCCAGCAAACAATTTGTTTGTTTTTCAAAAATATTTCAAATGCCATGTTGGTCTGCAGGGCTATTCGCTCCCATGGGAGTGAAGGTCAGCGCCTTTGAATTTTTCTTGTGAGCTGTGCGCACCCACGCATCCTACACAGTATAAGGTTCGATTGTTTTTCGTCCATGGAAGAAAGGGAGGATTCGGAATGGAATGAATGAAGGGAGATGTGTAATACCATCAAATATGATAAGGTTCACCATTCCAAAACAGGCCAAAGAAACATATAATTTCATTTTATGAAAATGTGTTGATCTGAATGGACACTCTATGTTTCGCCGAGAGAATGTAAATGCTGAATATTATGTAAGTTTTACTGTAGACGAGTTTATAGACAACCAAGTCAAGGTTTCATTTTCTGACCAGTATTGCTGGCTTACTTTGTAATGGGTTGTTGTTTGTGGCATATTGCAACGACACAAAATAACAACCTGTGTGTAATAGTCTTTGTCCTCGGCACATGGGCAGTCCAGCACCGAAATGCATATAGTCCACGTCTGAGTTCCCCCAGGTTCCACCAACGCCAAATTCTACACTAATATTCCGTTAAAATGCCATCTATGTGTTCTCCAAATACTTCTGTCTGCTTTCGCATCCGCATCCCATTGTGAGCTAAACATACTCCATAGCACTAAGCTCTCAAGCACATTGTAGACTCCAACTTTCAACAATGTTTTCTCTGTGTTTCCATTGTTTCACGTTTGTGCTCATCATTAGTTTTTACACGGTGCAGAATTAATGGGTAAATTGATCAATTATAATAAAGAACGGCTACTGAGACACATTTCTGTTATGTTTTCTACACAGCTACATCCTGCCTTTCTGCAAATGTCTTTGTTTCCAGATACCAGTTGTTGGCTTCTTCAGCAGGCAGTTGCAAATACACCTAAATGGCTGGATTTCAATCAAGCTGTTTTGGGACGATCGCCCCGGGCCGATTTGTACTTTCACAGTACCAGCATTAAAAAGCTACCTGACATCATTTACGGTGGTCTAGCAACAAGCTGATGCGGAAGCCTTGCGATTCACGGTGCGTCCAATGCGCTTCTTATACCCAGAGGAACACTGTGTGACTCACGATAAACATTTGTGGATCAAGAACAAAGAAAGAAATTACCAATGCGGTTGAATATGGAAATCGGCTGATTTTCTTGGGGCGTTTATTGTGAAATAAAAGCACATTATAAATTGCAGAGTATTGCGGTTTCCTTTTAAAAATAATGTTTTGTATTCCAAATTGGGACACGCTGTGCTGTGAGAGGATTTGTGTTGATATTCCGGGTTCTGCTTCAACTGACGTCAAGACGTAGGTGATGACTGGGTGCGTTTGGCTACGCTGCCCAGTAACGTCATGGAGATAGGCAGAGAATATTGCTAGGAATGGTGATGTCAGCGTCAGGGACGGGGATATGATTTAGTGCCACCAGGGCAGTTCACCTTAGGGCAATGCGGCAACGGATAAGATTAGCACAAGGTGGGTGTGCCCTGCTGAGAGATTTCGCATGGGGAAAAGTGAGGAAAACTATAGTAAGGCGCATAGGAAATGTTTGTACGATAGATCAACGTATGCTTAAGAAAAATGTCCGAACGCTCGGGACAATAATATTTTTGAGCGCACCATTCCTTTAATGCACATAGGGTACACCTAATCCACATCACCACCCCTTTCCCAAAATGGGTGTTGATCAGCATCTTGCCCTGCTAAGGAAGCAGGGTAGGGATGGCCAATGTATCATTATCAGAGGGCAGGTTTCAATCGGAGCAAGTATGCCAATGATGAAGTCAATGCTAGAGTTGGCAGTAATGACCACATGTTTGATAGCTGCCCTGCAGTTGAGAGATTGAGTCTTGATACTACCATGGCTCTTAGGTAAGGGTCGCTATCAGGGTAATGGGGGATGGGCAGGTTAGATAGGGAAAGCTGCACCTTTACAGAGCAGAGAGAGAAATGTGAGCCGTGCAGCAAGCTGATTTTTCTTCCCCTGAAGGCAAATGCAGCCCCATTGAAATAGTTTGTAATACTAAGGAATCTATCCCAAAACGTTCAAGGGATATGATTATGATGTTTGGCACAGCCTTAATGAAGCCTCTATACGTGAAACATGTATCGCTGTTGTGTATACAAATTGGACAGTTTCCTACAAGATAATGAGATAGTTGCTTCTGTATTATAACATATGGGATACATTCCATCTGAAAACACATATTGGCGGTTGGTTCTCATGTTTTGAAGTTGTTGACTAATGAACTTGTCTAATATTATTTCATGGATTGGCAGCAGTAGCACGTAGCACAGTTTCTACAGTCTTACAATAGGAAAAGTGGATCAGTATGGGTTTTAGAGTTATAAGACTCCAACAGGTGCAGGGTGTGCCACTAATGATCAGACATCTAGCAATGAGTTCTGAGGGTGGGCTTCCTAGATACAGGGATGGTAATATATGAGTGTACGTTCACATTGTGAATTGATAAGGGCAAGCAGAGTAGAACCACATGGGCGAGGGGCAGAGATAAACAGTTGGTCATCTGAAGTAAGGACCATAACAAATGCCCCAGTTGAACCCATTTATTGAAAAGACCTTTAGATATGGGAGGATGGGCCCATATAAAGTTGGACGAAATGTAGCTGCAGCACATTTTTATTTTCACATAGCTATCCAAGACTAGATTCAGCACTGCAGGTAGGAGGGAAGTACAAGCAGATGTTCTCTAAGTTTATAGCACTGATTGTGTTAAGTGGCAAATGAGCTAAAGAGATAAGACAATATGCATAATGGTAGGATATAGATTCAGCTTACGTGAGAAAGGAAGTTAAGTCACAATGAGTTCAAAATGGGTTTTAGAGAGCAGGGTCCCTGACAAAGGACTAATAGAGAGTTAGGGAGGCAGCCTGTGGAAAGCATAGGAAAGTGGTAGAGTGTGGATTGAGGGTCTGTCTGTGTGGCAGGTTTGTTGGTTGTTATAAAGGTGACTAGAAATCATCAGAGAGTAGAGCTGCTAAGGAAAATGTGATGGGGAGAATGCACAAAAGGAGCAGCACTACCAACACATTGGGACTCAGTGTGGCACAAGTGTACTCGTCATGGGATGATTTTAGTATGGTAAGGACCAGTGCTTAGAAAGCAGGAGTGTGATGAGGTCATGGGAGAAACCAGGTATTGGGAGTGGGCATCTGGTATTGATATTGATATTGATATTTCATTTCTATCGCGCTCATACACAAGTGTTTCAGAGCGCGAGATGAATGGTAAATAAAGCAAGGATGTAAGGCCAGGGGGGAAGGAAGATTGAGGAGTTCCTGAGAGCTACCTGAGAGCTACCTAGGAGGACCAGGGAGGTGGGAAGGAATTGGGGTGGAGAGGGAGCTAGGTGGTCGGACTCCAAAGGAGGTTTGGACATTGGAAATCTGAAAAAGAGGGATCATTTACCACAGAAACGTGTGGGTAGACTGGAGATTCATTCATCGCGTCTGGCAGTGCAACAGGAGTAGGCCATACAGTGAGGGTGGAAACTTGGCAAAGAGGCAAGGCCATTTCCAGCGTCCCTTCTCGAGCAGGCTGAGTGAGCCGGCACAATCCCACCAACCAACAGGCACACAAGGCCTGGTCAGAAAGCCTCAGGTACTCAATAGGGCTTTGTCATGCAAAAGAAATACAGAGCTCAGACTGGCATTGGTCATTTTCAGAAACTGTAATTTCACAGCATTATGGGGGATACAACTCTAATGAACAGAATATCCCATGGCATAGATGAGTGTGGTCCCCCTCCCATAATGCAAAAGCATTTTATAGGGTTTATGAATGCATAATGTTCGATGCATAGCAGACTGAGAAATATCTGACCTCATCAAGGAGCAAGGGGATTATGGGCCTCATTACACGGATGGCGGTGGACCAAGGTGCTATTACCGCCTTGGTGAAAAGGGGAATTACCACCCCATTATTCCCCCTTCCCCCATTGCCCTTCCCCATTCCCATTTTTGCCCCATAGGGCTCCATGGGAATGGGGAACGCGCTAATTACGGCACCGCAAATTGCGGTACCGTAATTAGCTCCCTGGTCCCTTTGCGGGTTGCTTTTTGCAGGTGTTAAATTCCCCAACCCACAAAGGGACCTCTTAGTAAGGCGGTAAGGGTTTACCGGTACCGGTAAAATACCGGTACCGGTAAACCCTTACCGCCTACCGTGTAATGAGGCCCAATGTCTCCTCCCACCTGTCAATCACTGGTAAGGTTCTGGTTTTGCCACTCTTTTTCTGGCTTTTTTCCCTACCCAAGCAGGCCTTCCAGCCGAATTCTTTGCAACTGGGGCAAGGGGATTATGTCTCCTCCCACCTGTCAATGACTGGTACGATTCTGGTTTGGCCTCTCTTTTTCCCGCTCTTTTTCCTACTTAAGCAGGCCTTCCAGCCGACTCCACCTAGGCCCCATCTATAGCATCGGTCTCTTCTAGGCATCCTGAGCGCCGGCCGTACTTGGCTAAGGATGTACAAGGACAAGGACACTGCCTGTTTGTGCCTGGCAGGGCCCTGGGTCAACCACGCTGCCCCTCATATCCTCCAATCGACATCACCATGTGTCTCATCTCTCCACCGCCTATCCCCACGATCTCCTCTACGACTCGTGCTCAAATGCGCACTAGGGAGCCACGAGTGGCTACCATATCCAACCTCATTACCATACCATGCCTCCCATAACAATACCCTCCAATCATGCGCTCCTGGCCAATCATGCTGGTAAATGCCTGGTTGGCCAAAGCCCATGCCGCTGACATCACAGATCTAATCACTGAGAGTAACCTTGATGCGATTTTCATCACGGAAATGTTGTTCACCCTCTCACAAGCATATCCTCAATGTTCTCCATCCACCCAAATACTTTATTGAACATAGTGACCAGCAAGAAAAGACAGGTGACAGGATTGCTGTCATCAGTAAGTCAGACTGGCCCTGCACAGTCCCGCCATCTACACCCTTCCCCTCATTTTAATCCCTGTCATGTTGATTCCCCCTGTCCCAAAAGACTCAATCACATTCCATCTCATATATTGCCTGCCCCAAGGGAACGGGTTGTTCATAGAGGTCGTCACCAACCACATCTCATCAGCAATCGCACACGACAGCAACATCCTTCTCGGGGACTTCAACGTCCCAGAGACACTACCCTATCAATACCTAACGGCCACTATACACATTAGCCGACTCATGCAACCTCAAACAAATCATCCCCTCTCATCCTCTTTCCAACCCACACAGGAGGGCAAGGCTTGCCCTTGTCGTCACCCCTCTGGCTCTCCTCTCTTGTGCTGATCCCATCCCACCTGATTGGTGAGACCACCTGGCAATCCCTCTGATGCTGTAGCTATGAACAGCCCCGTAAGGGAGATGCTAAATGCCCTGAGATCACTTGCCGCACCATTAAACACTTCCCTGTGGACCTCCTTCAGCCAGCTCTGGCCATCGTCCCCTCCACCGGACATGCTTCGGATATCTTTGAAGCATTCTCTCTTGCTGCAACTGATCTGGTTAACACCCACGCCCGCTAAAGACCACATGGATCAAGGCCAGACCATCCACCCCCTGTTACACTCCTTATGTCAGGGCCATCAAAATAAAAAACGGTGGCGTAAATACCTCTCCTCACTCAAATCCCTGAGAACCTTGCGCAAAAAGCTTATCACTGATGCAATATCATCTTATTATGCCACTGAATTTAAGGTTCCCCTATTAGAAGCAGGAACCTCTTCAATATTGTCAGACACTGCACCAGCCCAACCCCAGACCATAATGTCCCAGCTTTGCAGAAGAAATGCAATCGCATTAGCAGTTTCTTCCTTGCCATAATTGCCAAAATCAAGGGATGTATTCATTCTGCAAAGGCCTGCAAGGAGCCACCCTCTGCCCAGCACTGGGAACTCCCCCCTTGCCCACACTTCACCTCTCTCCCCATTAAGAACGTCTATGACACCCTTGCATCCCTCAAACCCACAGCCTACTCGTACAAACTCCTCCCAGACATCATCATCAAACAGCTCCAATGCTGTGTCCTCAACACACTTCTTAGTGTCGTCAATACCTCTCTCGCTGAAGACACCTTTCCGGACTCTCTGTTACGCTCACCTGGCTCCCACAGAGGCGTCGATCTGGACTGGACTGCTGCGGTCTCCACCAATGTGACGCGTAGGGCCGATATGACGGACTGGACTGGCCCACCTAGCTTCGTTCGCCTGGCCCGTAGGAATATTCTTCTGCAAGTGGAGAAAGGGAATTAACCACCCGTGGAGTTGAGCGTAAATCCCCCTACCCCGCTGTTCTCCCCACTGATCATCTTGGATGTTCCCTCTTGTAGTCTCACTTGATGATTTGAAAAGATGAGCTCTCCATCCTGCATTGAGCGCAGGGGAGCATAGATAACCAGTTGCTTCACTGGCTCGAAGGAATTGGTGAGTTCCAGGACAATATTGACTCCGAAATTCCCGGCAAGACGCCGTAAGTATGTAGTTTGTAAGAGTTCAAATGCCTGACTTTCACTCTTGTCCAATTCCTTGCAGGTTGCAGCTTGACCCTAGTGAAGAGTTCCTCGTGGCAACCGGTAATGTTCTGGTAAGGATTTGTATTATCCAACACAGTTTGATAAAAATAATGTCCATATGTAACCTGTTGCTTTCTCCCTTATTCAGGTGCTGAGAGAAAGTATGAAGTCTCGGGGAATAATGCCTCTGGCGGTAAAATTAGGTAAGTCTTTTGTGGTGAGGAGGGTTCCCCTTGTTAGTCCCTTGTTTCACCTTGCTGTCCTTTTGTTTCCCCTTAGGGGCCAGGGTTCGGCTAGTATGCAGTGGAAGCAACGCCGACCCGTGAAGAAGAATAGTACCCCCGGTGGTAAAATCAAGTAAGTCTATGGGGGTATTCCTCTGTTTATTCCCTTGGCTCACCTTGCTGTTCTTCTCTTTTCCTTAGGTGCTGGAGTGCGGCGGTAACATGCAGGAGGATGCTGTGAAATGTGAAGATGCTGTGAAGGCCGGTGAGTTCAGCGTGGCGCTGCAGCAGGCGAGGCGACGCGCATAAAATAACTTCTTTCTTCCAGCTCGAAGGCGCGATGGATCGGGAATTCAGGTAAGGATCAAAGGTATTGCTCTTGTTCTAACCTTTTCTCCTTCTTTCTCCCTTTTTCTAGGAGCTCCAAACTCGAGGCGGGCGTGCCAGAAGACTGGATGCAGACTTGCAGGCATGGTGAGAGTTACGCTGCTGGATGCAGAAGAACGCGAAGCGTGTGCTGCTCTTCGGGCGTGGTTTAAATAGCCTCCAAAGTAGTCCCAGGTAAGTATTCCTCCCCATCCCCACCCGAGTAAAAAAATAGTCCCTATGTAAAATAGTCCCTTCCAAGCCTCGTTTGGCTTGGAGCTCTTGCAGCATGGTCTGCATCAGGTAAGTTTGCAGCATGGTCTGCATCAGGTAAGTTTTAATCTATGAGCCTGGCGCCTATGGTGCCAGGACTGACTCTCCATATGAGCCTGGCGACATAGGCGCCAGGACTGCACCCAAATAGCCCCTAGCAGGGGTTGTTGGGTTTGCTTGGGGTAACTTGATGCCTTTATATGGAGCCTGTGGAAAACCTCTTAAATGATCCCAGCATGTCCATCCACCAGTACACTGATGACATTCAGCTGTTTCTTTTGGTTACCGGCCCTCAAGACATCTTCCTTATGGTTACTGGCCCTCAAGACATCTCTCGTCTCCGCTGTTGCTTGGACATCCGCTTACCTAAAACTCAACCCACCAAAACTGAGTTTGTTCTTATCGGCCCCCCCCCTTCAAACACTAGATTGTCCAAAACTAGCTCAACAACATGAACCTAGACAGATTCACCCCCAAGCTAACTGGCTTTATTGTCGGTAGCAATCCCTCCCTCCAAAAACATGTGGGCAAGAAAGCCTCAACTGCATGGCTCAAAATGTCCACACTTAAGAAAATCAAACCCTTCATCCCCCGCTAACTTCTGTACAGTAATCCAGGCACTGGTCATCTCAAACATTGACGGGGGTCGCACCCTCCTAACTGGGCTCCCAGCCACTTGCCTCAAAGCTGCCCACTACAGCGCAGCCCATCTTATCGTGGGTGCCTGCATATTCGACCACATCACCCCCATCCTATGTGATCTCTACTGGCTCCCACACCCCGCAAGGACTCTCTTTAAAATTGCATGCACCATATACAAAGTGGTCTCCAACCGAACCCCATCTTACCTAGAAGCCAAACTCTGTATCTAAGGAGGTTCCCGCACCCACTGTAGCTCGACCATCAAAAGGTTAGAGTCCAGGCTTACCTATAAGGAAAGGAAGAGAAAGAGGTCCTTCTCCTGCTATGCCCCATCCATCTGGAACTCACTCACCCTGGAGGGTCGTACTGTCCCTTCCATCACACAGTTCTGCAAAATTGTGAAGACATGGCTCTTTCATCGCTTCCTCTCCCAGGACTGAAACCAGACAATACCCCACAATACTACGTTACCGGTAAAAACGCTAGGTCAACGCTAGCCTCTGGCTGCTCCTGAAAAGTGCTCCACTGCCTACGGGCCAGGATTGCGCTATAAACAATAAAACAAAATAAAATCAAAGCAGTATTAATTGAAAATATTATACTTATTAATAATACATTGTGCTTTATCCAAGCTTTGGCACCAAAGTTAACACGCTGAGAGAGTTGGAGAAGAATATCCATAGGTTATACAGTGTTAATTACGAATTAACAATAACAAATGTATTTTATAACGAAACATAAATAATGAAAAAAATTCTAATTTTATGTTCAAAGTATATGTTGGGGTGGGGTAAGGGATTAAAATGGGTGGGAAAGTTGTTGGAGTCGGGTAATAAAGATAGGGAAATGGAGGGTTACGGGGACCCCCCAAAATGGAATAAAAAAAAAGAAATGACATTTTATCACTGTTTTAAATTCGTTATGACATTTTTCGTTATTTTTTTATCCGTTATTATCACATGGAACCACCTATAGGTGTCCTCCCAAATGGTTAACAGTGGAAGAAGCTTGCATTACTAATTAGTACATATATTTTTCTTCACTTTAGTGTCTACCATTAATTGTATACTCTCCATGATGGTTTCTGCTTTAAGTCCTGATCGGTCTTGTGCTCTTATGACAGGTCCATGTTTATTGTATTATATTTCACTTCTAATTATGTTCCTACCCAACAAATGGAGGTAAAGCTTGGGCACCAAGCACCCATGCAGCACACGGAGTATGCCTCAGGCCTTTGGCGCTGCCATCTTGGAAGAGCAAGCTAGGTGGACAAAGGATTGAAAATGATGACATTGTGGCAAGTGCCCACATGTACAAAAACTTAAGGATGGAAGATGACTGTATCTGCCCTTGATGGTGTAAGGATTTGAGTCAGAGGGCGAGAGGGCTTTAAAGAGTGCGCCCATGGGTGTTAAGGAACAAACCTCAACTTCCTGGCTGGGGTGGATGCTGAGCCCAGTCGCGTGGCCCTTGGCTGCTTCAATTGGCTTTCTCGCTGCTCATCTGGCTGTGAGGCATGGAATGTGTCCAGATGTACACCACCTACAGCTCACCTTAAGTCTTTGAGGCTGCTAACTTGGAGGAACAAGCCAGGTGGTGTAAAGCGTGCAAATGAGGAAAACATCAGTGAGGGTACACAAGTACAGAACCCTTGAGGATTGTAGATGAGGAGATCGGGTTTCTGATGCTGTGAGCAGTTGAGATCCAGGGCAAGAGAGTTTTGCCTGGTGAGACCAAGAGTTTTGAGGTACAAACCACAATTTATTGGATGGAGCAAGTACTCGGTCAGGTCATGTGGACCTTGACTGCTCCAATGGGCATCCTGGATCATCAGGTGGAGGTGAGGCTAGAGCTCCATGCAAATGAGGAGCATGTAGAGCTTGGCTAAAGCTTCCAGAGTTGCCATCTTCGAAGAGCTAGACAGGTGGACAAAGGCATGCAAATGGGGGATTCAGGGGCTGATGCCCACAAGTCTTGCAGCCTCAAGGATGGTAGATTAGGGTCTCTGGTCTACAATAAAGTGGAATGGCCATCAGGGCTTTTCAGGGTGAGCTCAAGGGTTTTAAAGAACAAACCAGAACTTTCTGGATGGTGCAGGTACTTTGAATACCATTGTATCAGCGTACACCTATATTAGGTAAATCTCAAGGGAAAGTCTATGGTATTTAACCAAGAAATGTGGGTGCAGGGGAAGAATACGGACCCTGGTACGACGCTGTAACAAAACAAGTACTTGTGGTGTGCAAGGGACAGGAGTGTCTAAAGTTTGGACACTATTTTGTTGTTTGGTGCAGGCACTTGGCCTAGTCATATTGGTATTGAGTACTCCAGGAGGTTTCCTGGATCATCAGATAGAGGCAAAGCGTAAGCTCCATGAGGAGGGGCAGCCTCAGGCTGCCATCTTGGAAGCGCAACACGGGTGGACAACGTTTTTAAAATGGGGGATTCTGAGGTGGGTGCCTACAGGTGCAGCAGCCTCAAGGATGATTGATGATGCCTGATCCCTGATGTTGTGGGGAGTACTTTCTGTCTCTCTCTTCATGCCATCATGGTCTCTGGGTGCAGGGCGGTAGTGGATGCAGCACCAACTTACATCTTGATCTCACATATTAAAATCATGAAGTTTCCAACACATTGCACTATTGACATTTAACGGGGTTGTGATTTTCTAGCAGAAGGCTTGAAAATAATTAGGATGTTCAGCACTACACGTTTACTTCTATCATTGGCTTGTGCCACATATAAATAGACTAGTGCACATTTTAGAAAAATATTCTTCAGTGTCCTTACATCCACATGTCCACATGGCTTGTGGGGGGCAGGGGGGATCTCCAATCTCTGTTTGGTCCATCGCGAGTACATACATTTCACAGCCGTTCTGTAATACATGAACATTCCAAAATAAAGAACATGTGAATGTAAGTGAGGAAATGAGGGGGAACAAGGAATTGCCAATGTTGGGGACACGCTGATAAAACGTCACCCTCATAGCTGTGCAAATAGCTCAACGTGTTAATTAATTAAGTACTAAGTGCTTTACAAGTGACTCACTCAGGGTTCAGCGGATACAATGAAGTCGGTGCATGGAAACAGAACACACTTTTGTTATGATATTAAAAATCCACAATTTGTTTTATGGTTTTAAGTGATGCCTAGGTATTGGATAGAAAACAGCATGATGTTCCATTCGATGGGGGTTTGGGAGAAGGTTAAACTGTTACATATCTACAAAGCTACACTTTGACCGAATCAACTAATTGAAGGCGAGATGTCAGTGCCAAAGGTTCAGTTAAGCATCATACTGTAATTCTGGAGAATGACATCTTCTATTTATTAATTTATTTTTGTTTGCTTGTTAGGTACTTATACAGCAAGTGAAATACCGTTTCAAAGCGCCCACAGGGCGAGTGGAGGGAACAAGGGAGTGAACTACAATGCAATACAAAACACAATATTTAATAAGAACAGTGGGGAAAGGGATGAACGGATGAAACTACTATGTCTTGTGAATATTCAGAATGTGCAAGTGCAGCAAGGAAGAGGGTAGAGGGGGTAAGTGCTGGGGATTCCAAGCTCATAAGTGAGCCACAGATGAAGGGCTGGGGCTGTTGAGTGCTACATGGCGAGGAGCCACGTTAGGAGTAAGTTCAAAGCTCCATGGTGGAGGGAATGCCAAGGTAAGTGCTGAGGGTAGACAGGAGCTGGGCCGATTGGGTGTGGGAGGTGTGGGTCCCCGAGTATGCATAAGAGCTCCGGACACCAATCACAGCAACTGTGGGGTTAGCAGAGGAAAGAAGAAGGGAAGGAGGAGGTTAAGAGGAAAGTCTTGACGAGCTTCCGGAATTTAAGAAAGTCCTGCTCAAGGTGCAGAGTCAGGGGGAGGCTGTTCCATAGGATCGAGCCAGATGAGGAAAGCGATTGACCACCTATCCTCTGTTTAACAAAATGCTTTACACAGAAAGAGTAGGTTCCAGATGAACGTAGTGGTCTAGAGAGAGAGTATTTAGTAAGATAAAGTTGATAGATAGTGTGGTCCCTAGGCCCAGATAGCCTTGTGGATGATGCAGAGGGATTTGAATCTAATCTGTGCAGCAACCGGGAGCCAGTGAAGAGTGAAGACTTTTTAGGGCAGGAGAGATGTAGTCCTTGGGCTTAAGCCCAAGGATAAGTCTTGCTGCCCTATTCTGTAATAGCTGGAGGGGTTGCAGTGTGGAAGAAGGTAGATTCAGGAGGAGACTATTGCAATAGTCAAGCCTAGAGAGAAATGCTGTAGGAAGCACCCGGTGGACAAGTACATCGTTCAAGGACTAATGTCTGTAAAGATTGACATTGGACACCCCACGAACATGGACAGAGAGAAGACAATTGAATCGTGTGATGATGAAAAATTATCAAGCTCACTCTTATATTAGTAGCAATTCTGATCCAGCCCTAGGCACAGCAAATCAGCCCAGGGTTCTGTACCTTTCATTGCACGCATGCATTGATTCCAAGGTGATCGCCACATTATGTGCATGGTCCCACCAGACATCTGCAATGGCAGCAACCATTAAAAACATTTAAATTGTCATTGCTTTGATTTCAAGCACATTTCAGTGTTTTATCCTGACACTGGAAAAGCAGGCAGGGGCCCATTATGAATATGGTGGTTTGCAGTAAAAGTGCTGAAACAGAATTATTGCCTCCTTTACCCTACCACTGAATAAGAATTCAGCAGTAATTACATCAGTGATATTAGCCGGCCCGAATTTCCGACAACATATGGCAGAATTGGTGCTTGGGCTAATTCCACTGGTGGAATTACAGCAGAGATACAAAACACATTTTGCACCCCTTTACAAGTTGAAATACTGCCAAAATACTGCTTAAAATGCAATGTAATTCCACCAAAAACACAGTGCAGTTACCTCCACTTAAAAGGTGGAGGTAGATGCATACAGGTGTTGGAAAACAAGTCACAGGGGCACCCAGACCACCCTGAAAGACCACAAAAGGCCTGCACATTGTTAAGTGACCTCAATTCAGCACTCCAACTAAGTCAATGCCGAGTCTGGGATGCCCAAGGGAAGCCCTTATTTATATATTTTTATGACAAGTTCATAGATCTGGATGATAAACCCTTGTATAACGCCCCTCTCTTTGAATCCCCCTGACCTCACTGAGCCAAGAAGTAGGTTTGTTTTGCAAATTAAAAGATTTATTTGAAAAATTAAACTATATATATATATATATATATATATCACTTTTATGAATAAATTACTATTTGATAGCACACTTATGAATATGACAGTGATCAACAATGGATAATATTACACTAGCACACTTTTAGAATTACTTAGGAGTTGGTATAGAAAGGATAAGGTAGCTGAGAATACTTGTATGGTTTCAAGGGAATGCAATGATGGAAAAGAATGCAGCACAGAAATAAACTGATATGGTTTCAACAAGAGATAATATGATCACTTTTTCTTTTTACAATTCACTCCCCCCCTATGCAACATAAGGAGATAGAAGGAGAGCACACAGGTTTTCAGGAATACAATCAAAAGTAGTTCAGTTCCCCCCTAGGAAGCTTAGAGCAACCGGTTGCGGGCTTGTCGGAAAGCTGAGGATCCTAGCTTTAAAATGAAAGTTAAATCTTGTTCCTAGCACGTATGGTTCAAAACATAGAGACGATTTTGTGGAGGTAGATTTCAGAAATGAAATAATGATTCAGAATGGCAAATGACTCTTTCACAGGTTTGAAATCACAGAATGGACACACGATTTCTATGCAGTTCTAAATAGGTTGAGATGGATGGAATGATATTATTTTAAACTAAGTGATTGGTTTTGCACAGCTCTGGCTGGATACTCACTCCTAATTTTGGAAGGAATGGGCCTCGTCACAGATCTGGTCAACAGGTTTAGCTGCGGTTCTCTCTGCTCTGCTGGTCTGGATCTCTGGTTCTGGCAAAAGTTCTTGGCACAGCACAGCGGTCTGGTCTGGTTGGTCTAGATACAGCTCTGCTTTCTGGGTCTGGCACAGGGTTCTAGGCCAGAATCAAACACCTCGCCCGGCTGTTGAATAGTTTGGTTAGGTTGCTGGATTCTGAGGCCTCTGAAGGATTCAGCTTGTGGACTAGGCCTCTCTGCTACAAGTTGTGAAGTCTGGATTCTAAGTTCTGGTTCTGGAGTCTTCTGGATTTGAAGTCTGGATTCTAAGTTCTGGTTCTGGAGTCTTCTGGCAAAGCGCTTCGCAGGAAATCAGTTGGAAGTGGAAAGTGAAAAAAGTCTCTACCTGGGTCTCAGTGGCTCTTTTTATGTCTTTTGAAAGTGGGTGGGAAGGCTGACTTTCTATGCCCAACCCTCTGAGGATCCTGATAGGCTATGGGATTCGCTGTCGCCTGACTGGGGATCTGAATTGTGAGTCATCCGGCATCCTTTTTATGGCATACAGAAAGAACACTCCCCTTGTCACTTTGCACACAAATCTATTTTTGACTTAAATGCATATTTATCTATGTACAATTTTTCTAATATTATATGTCCAGTTAACATATTTTCGGTAGTGCCAAACCATCCGATCCCTGTCTTTGTAAGATGTTGTGTTCATTTCTGACAGAATTCTGCCCTTTTCATCCAGAACACAACCTCTAAACTTTTCCAAAATTTACACAACTGTGCGCAAGGAACATGGGCATCAGATGATGAAGTGTCAGATTTTTAACATACATACATTTGGAGTATACCCTATTATCCGCTACTACCCCCCAGAACATTCCACAGAGTCCTAACACCTCTTAAAATGTGCACAGAAAAATCACAGGAATCATGATATTATTTATATAATTTTGACAATTATGTACTATGAATTATCCATCTTTCTAAAATTATGCTCTGGCCCTGAGGGGTGTGGTTTCCCAAAGCACATGGGGTAATTTCTGGTTTGTCCACTTCCTCCAAGCTCAGCTGGCTCACAGAGGCAGTGCCCCTCCCATTTCCTTCCAAGAGGAAGCCATTTACGACCCCTTGATTTAGAAATTGCTTGGAGCAAAGGGAAGTTCATTGTTATGTTTCCCTGCTCCCAGGTACTCCGCCCCTGATTCAATCAGAGAGGTGTGATCTCCTTTTGGTGGGGGCAGCAGAATGCAGCCAGGCCTGTGAATGCAGTTGCTGGGCAAGTTTCAACTCCTATTGGGAGTAGTTTCAGGCAGAATTCAATCCGTTTAAGCCAGGCTTCAGCCAAATGTCACTTTTGTTCCCATTTTTCTTCATTCAAATCAAACTTACAATGTTGACACATGCAGCTAGAACGCTGATTCTAAGTTCAAAACTATGACATTTAAACAGTTGCAACGTATGTGACACTCCAAAGTAAATCACTCAATTATTTTAAACATTTTGATTTTAGTGGCTTTAAGTCCAATTTCACTTAAACTGCTGACATCCACAGCTCGGCCAGTTTTGTTATGAACATTATTTTAGGCTCTTCATCTTTCCAGATTGTGTATGCACACCAGACTTCATTCTGCCAGATGTCTGCTGGTGTTCAGTAAGATTTTTGAATATCTTGCAATGTTTGAAATAGGCATTTTGAGCCTGCATTTCAGAGAAACAAAGGTGATTTCAAAAGCGCTTTTTGAGCTAACAGGCACTGCTGTTTTTTCTTTGGCACCACGTTTCACTCATGGCACTTCTGGCCCATCACGCTCGCACTGGTGGGTGTCAGGTCAGGCGACCATTTTGGTGTGTGCAAAAACTGCACTGTTTTCCTGGATTCTGGCACAAATGTGGGCTTTTCGGCCATCTTGGATTTTCTAAGCCCAAAGCCCCAAATGTTGCAGCATAATAACTTGAATGTGGGTCGATACACCTAACAAGCCCCCACGCATGACTGCACTTTGATTTCGAGTCGAGGGGGAGTCGGGTGCAAAGGATGTTTTGATCCACACGCTGGGATGTCCGCATCATCTTCTTCCAATTCCACAGATGTCACAGTTCAGCATCTTTTCCTCCATCAGGGTGGATCGATCGGTTCTCCTTGCCGGTCCTGATGGGAGTTTCGGGCGGTACCTCGGGCACCTCAGATCTTTGCTCCCGGTCCCTGGGTCGTCCTTCTTGGGCAGTCTCCATGTTTTATCTCTCTCTCTTCTCACCTAGGATGACAAAGCAAAAGCGGCAGAAACATATTCGTAGACCTTTCCCCACCACTATTAATGGTGGGGCGACATATACATTGTCTACATCAGGAGATATTTGCATTCAAGAATCAAAGAATTTTATGGGCTATATGTGGAATATTTTAGGGTTGGACTTGTATTAATCTGGAGCTGCCCCCTCTGGGATTGCAGAGGACTCCTCCAGTTGCTGCAGAGTATGCGTGGGATGGCAACACTTTAGCTGATTTATATGGACCCACTTGTCTTCCCCTTCCACCAATTTACCCTTGGGGAATGCGGATCTTGTAGGCGACTGGGGACATCTTGTCTACAATTTCAAAAGGTCCCTTCCATGTAGGCAGAAATTTCCGCTATTTGGCCTGGTTCCTTTGGAAATTGTAATAAACCCGGTCCCCTACATTGTATTCTTTCCTAGTAGTCTTCATATCATAGTGAGTCTTCATGCTATCGGCTGATCTTTCTAGGTTTCGCTGAGCATAGGCAAAAGCATGTTGGAGGTGTTTCCTTAAATTTTCAACATACTCATGCGTTGTGGAGGCATTGATCAAAGTTTGCTCTTGGGTCCTGTAGAGCAAATGCTGGGGAAGCACCATCGTGCGTCCAGTCATCAGCTCAAACAGTGACATTTTCGTTGCAGATGAAGTGGTAGATCTAATGGCCATTAGGACCAGAGGTAATCGATATCCCAACTTGGCCCAGAATCTACCACAAACTTTTTTAATATGCTCACAATGGTTCGGTTGTAACGTTCTACTGCACCAGAAGAGGCAGGCCGGTAAGCAATGTGTAGCTTCCTTTTAACCCCCAGTATCTCCCATATCTTTGTCATTACTTCACTAGTGAAATGGCTACCTCTGTCAGACTCAATCCTTTGAGGTAGACCAAAACACGAAAAGATGTGGTTGATCATCAGGGCAGCTTCTGTCTCTGCCTTGCAGTTTGGGGCTGGGAGGCATTCCACCCATTTAGTAAATAAGCATGTCACCGTCAACATGTACTTATTTCCCATAGAGGAGCGAATCACGGGGCCTATGAAGTCGACTTGCAAATCTGACCATGGCAGTGTCATCCCCCTCTTTTCTAGAGGCGCACGGTGTGTGAGCGATCTTGGCTGAAATTGTGCACACACAAGCCACCCCTTCAAGTATTGGTCGAGGTCCTGCCCCATGTGTGGCCAGTATGCAACCTCTCTTAAGATCTCAAGTGTTGTATCAAACCTCCTATGACCGGCCGTGGCCGCATCATGGGCGTGACTTACCATCAGGCTTCGGAATGAAGTAGGGACCACCCACTGATCATGGCCAGCTTGGGATTTCCTTACCAACAAACCGTCTTTGATTCGGAACCTTTTTGGACATTTCATCAACACTCTTAGGTCCTCTTTCCCAATGTAATCGGTATCCGTTAGGGGAAGGTTCTCAGGGTCCTCAATGTGTTGGTAAAACTTACCAATTATTGGATCCCCCTTCTGAGCCGTAATCAAATCAGCATCTGGGGTCTCCTTACTCCATTGTGCAGTTGAAAGATCATTGTGAGTATTTGTCTGGGACCTAGTGATAGCAGTGGCCTGGATTTCCCCAAACAGGGACTCAATCGCTATTAGATTCCCTTGGATGGTCCCGGTTTTGGCCAGCTGATCAGCTAAGTCATTTCCAGTTTTGTCTGGTCCCTCTACTTTGGAATAACCCTTGATCTTTTTCCAGTTGACAGTCATCCCATTCGAGGTGACCAGATCATCAATATTTTGGATTAACTTCCCATGTTTCAAGGGTTTGTTATTAGCACATAACATGCCTCTGGTTTTCCAAATAAACAGGTGCTCCACAAACCCGTTCCGGACATAATCTGAATCTGTGATTATGACCAGTTCGTGGAGTTGATGTTGGACAGCAGTGAGTATGGCTTGATACAAAGCCATCAACTGTGCCACCTGACTACTTCGGGGGCCAATCTTGTATCCAGCGGAGGGTTCTGGGGACTCATTCACCCATGCATTCCCTACGCCCAGCACTAGTTCTTTTTCCCCGTTGTTGTCAACATGGTAAGAGCATCCATCCACATAGACAGTGGGCATTCCCTCACACTTGTCGTCTTCAAAGACTTTGTGGGGGGAATTAAGGTATGCCTCCATGTTGTCCTTGATTTTTAGACTTTCGTCCTCGAGACAGTTTTCTCTGGCACAATCATGCAAGTAATCCACACCTTGCGCGAGGGGACTCTTCTTGTTTTGGCCATATCTGACCTCCACAGGAAAGCCTTGCATTGACAGAATCCAGGAAGTAATTCAGGAATTACTCACATTTCCGGCTCGGATTCTGTCACTTTGGAGATATTGCAGAGGCTGGTGTGGAGTCTCCACCATGATGTGTTCCCCCTGGATAAATGGGCGGTAATGCTTCAATGCCCACACCGTTGCCAGGAGTGCCTTCTCACAATCGTTGAATTTTTCCTCCACAGAGGATAACGTTTTGCTCGCATAGGAGATTACTGTATTGACCTAGTCATGTTTTTGATATAATACTGCAGTCAAGCATGTATTAGAGAACCCTGTCTCCAAGTAAAAATCCCTTGTTTCTGACAGGGTAAGCTAGGCAGGGCGCTTGTAAGAGGCCTCTTTTGAGCTGTCTTACTGCCTCGGATTGTACTGGACCCCATTCCCACTTGACCCCCCCTTCAGGAGATGAATCAGGGGTCTGGTGATCTCTGCGTAGCCCTCAATGAACTTTCTGCTGTAATTAGTCAGTCCAAGGAGGCTCCTTAGTTCCCGCAGAGTTGTGGGGTCTTTCAGTTTCTGAAGTGCTTCCACTTTCTTTTCCTGGGGACAGAGACCCTGAGGAGTAATCTCATGCCCCAAGAAATTAACACGGGTCCTACACCACTGTGCTTTCCGAAAGGAAAGTTTCACTCCGGCGGCCCTCAACTGTGTCAGAGCGTAACGGATCTCTGCTATGTGTTCCTCCACAGATGAATTTTTGATGAGGACATCATCTATATAAGCCAGGTTACCCCTCGCACCCAGGTCGGGCATGGCCTTATGTAGGAAAATGTTGAATTCATTGCCGGAGTTGAGGTATCCGAAGGGAGTCTGGGTCCATGTGTACTGCTGGCCCCCAAAGGTAAAAGCCAGTTTGTATTGGTCCTCCCTTCTGACAGGCACAGTCCAGTATCCATTGGTCAGGTCTATTGCAGTGAATACCTGTGACCCCTGGATCTGGGCCAGCCCTTGGTCAATGTAGGGAAGACCCCATCGGGAAGTATGGACCCGTTTGTTGAACTCCCTAAGGTCGGCACAGAG
The DNA here is from genome assembly GCF_040938575.1 of Ambystoma mexicanum. Classification (NCBI taxonomy): domain Eukaryota; kingdom Metazoa; phylum Chordata; class Amphibia; order Caudata; family Ambystomatidae; genus Ambystoma; species Ambystoma mexicanum. Next base: position 691,597,580 of record NC_090934.1, on the reverse strand, counting down.
TCTCCACTGGCTGTTTGGCTTCAATATTCCCAGCACCGGATTTTTGAAGGTGCTGTGTACTGGACGGATTATCCCCCGGGACTCAAGGTTCTTAATTATTTCAGTAAGGGACTCCATGGATGCGAGAGGCAAGCGATATTGCTTCAAAAACACGGGAGTCATGCCAGGGTCCGTTGGAATTGTTGTTGTGTGGATGTAGGTGCGACCACAGTCATATGAGTCCACCGCAAAGAGATCTTGGAAATCCAAGAAAACTTGTTTCAATTTTTGCTTCTGTTCCAGAGTCACACAGACATCAGCTAGGTTGACTCTCTCTTCCACCATCTGCCTGAAGCCTGGAAAGACTTCTGGTTTTGCTATCTCAGCGGCCTCCTCCAGCTGGGTGGAGAAGTCCCTGGTCAGGGTTTGACTTGGACTGGAGGCTTCAGGTGGTAAAGGCAGCCCTCATGGACCCGGAAAATCACCTCATCCCTTCTGAAGTCACAAGTCACATCTTCCTTACCATAAGGGCAGGATGTGTACACCAGGAAGTTCCCCCCATGCCGGGTAAAGATCCTGTCTGGTGTTGTGTTGTCATCACTGTCACTGTCAAAAAAGTCCTTGGGGATTGGTCCTAACAGTTCATTTTCTAAATCAATGGTAAAATGTCGGTCATCAACTGCCATTCCAATAATGGTTCCTGCAGCTAGAGTAATACTCTTTAAGTCGCTGTTATCCACCTCTATTGGAATGGTGTCATGTTCTATGTTGACTAATGGTGTTGGGTTTACCCCTAACCCTTGCTGTTGGAGAGGAGCATTTAGATGAATATAAGCATCAGGGTTTTTCAATTTTTGTCCTCTTTTAACTTTCACTTCCAGGGTGAATTGTTGGGTCCTTTCTGGGATGGTGACTTCCTCTTTAATCTGAAAATTCAACTGCATAAGGTAGCAATTGAGCTGACCTAAATGCTTTTTCTGGATCATCAAAGCCCCTGGGATTATCCGCTAATCGGGACCATGCTTTGAAGTTTATTAGGTCCAAACTAATGGCAAAGCGATTGAGAATGTCACTGCCTAAGTAAAAGGTGGCAGTGATGTCTTGCACGACCCAACAATTATGGACAATGCTCTTGTTGCCAATGGAGATTTTGAGCATACACCTGCTTGGCAGGATATGTTTGAAATTGGGTGTTTCCAGATCCATTTCCCATTTGTCTATCAGTTTGAATATGGGAATGGCTGGATCTTTTGGGAGTTGGCGGAACATGGCTTCGCTGATGAAGCTCTTACCGTTGTTCACACACACTCGGGCGAGAACAGAGTCCTTCCCATCATTTAACTGAACAGGGATGAACAACTGCTCTCCAATTTGCTAAATATCAGCCAGGCTCTGAGCTGATTTCACATCTTTCTGGACTATTGGAGTGGGAATTTCTGATTGTAGATTAGTAAAGAATTTCAGAGTGTTTCCTTCCAGTGTGGAATACCACCTTAAACTGGAAGGAAGGTTGATTTTCAGAACTAGAGAGGACCCCCCCATCACCAGTCTGTTGTCCTACTGCTATTACTGTCACGTCTGGAATTTGGTTGTTCTGGAAGTGAAATTCTACTTGGTCAGATTTTTGTTCAACCATGTGGCATGTGCCGTTTAAACTAACATGGTTGACACTCTGTTTTAATTTTATTGGTCGGCTAGTCTGGGTCCAGAGGACCTTGTTTACACAATCTATTAGGGGTGACAAACTTCTCAGGAGGTCATTCCCTACTAAACAAGGGGTGCCCTCTGGAGTCACTACTATGACCGGTGTTTCACCTTGTGTCACCCAATTTTGATGTCCAAATCTGAAGGCCCCTCGACGGGAATTTCCTTCCCGTCAAAGTTCTGAAGTTGTCGAGGAAGAGAGGTGAGAGGAATATGGTAATTATCCCCCTTCCTGCATTTAGTTCATCAAAGGCCCTTTTGGACAGAAGAGTAGATTGGGATCCAGTGTCCATCAGTGCCAAAATTGTACCCTGCCCCTGTACTTGTACCGGGGCATAGTATCTTCCCTCTTTCTCCTCAAGGGGGCATAGATAATGCATATTTTTGGACAACTGGTGGGCTAATTCTTTAGTTTTGGACATTGCGAGAGAAGAGATTTGGGCAGAATTCTGTGGAGAGTCATGGGAATCTGCAAGAAAAAGTTGGCAACTGGAAATCAGAGCCATTGTGGGTTCCCCTGGTTCCGGTTCTGGGCCGCCACCCCCTTTTTGGAGGCAGTCACCAGGATGGGTTTGAACCAGGGGATTTTGATGCGGTTGGTTCTGGGATGAGATGATGGGCGGCGCTAGCTCAGTCCCCACATCTCCCCAGTCGGGATGTGAATCCCTTGGGACCCATTTTTCTTTGGGAGGAGTTCCCCCATCTCTGAAGGAGAAGATCCTTTTCCCAGGATCCTGTGAGGATCCCTCTCCCTCAAATTGGAAGATCTGTACCTCCTCCACAAACTGGGTCTGTTTGGGTCCTTTGTTTCCCCTACCTCCTCTCGGCTCCATGGGTAGCAGACTTTCAGGGGTAGGAGATTTTGTTTCCGGTTCCTGGGTTCCCAGGGGCTGTTTACAAGTGGGAAAGGAAGCTACCTCCAAGGCTTTACACCCCCCTTCCCCTTGTGCCTCCTCCCTGGGAACCGGTGGGTTATCGGGGTGCTGCCCCCGTCATTGTTCTGGAGCACTAGGTCCAGAATTTGGGGCATTCTTCGCTGGCATGCTCATCTGAGGGTTCTGTTGAGCCCTCAGCATGTGACCTAGATCCTGTGCCATGTTTTGGACCTGGCGCTCTAACTGTGAAACCAGTTCAGGCTGATACAGGGTTTGGTTTCCTCTCCTTGGCTGATCCTTGGAAGGGTAGCTATCCCTTCTCTGGTAGTACCCCGGGTTGGGAAGATTTGGGTACCCCTCTACCCTTGTTCTCCCCTCTCCTGGATTAGGTTGTCTGGGCTCAGGGAATTGAGGAAAGAAGGATGTATGATTTTGGGGCTGGAAGTTGGGTGGATACCTGGGGAAAAAGTTCTGACCAGGGTTTGGTGAATTTCTGCAGGTTTTTAGGCCCCCCCATCTCCATGGGGGCATCCTTTACCTCTGCCACCTTAGCAGCAGCAGGGGTGCTGGTTGATTTGGGGCTTTTCTGTGCCTTATTTTTATTTTCTATGGGTTTCTGCACCTCATACATCCGGGTGGCCTGTTCAATGACCCAGTCTAATGACCTTTTCTCATGAAAATCTCTCACTAGTTGGGTCATTATGTATTTGGGTAAGGCATGGAAAAAAGTGTTAACAAATTCTTTGCTGTCCGTGCGCACCCTTCTGGTAGTCTCAATTCCTGCACAAATTCTTGTGGGGCCTGATCCTCGCCACATTGCAAATTGTAGGCTGCCTTGCGAGCCTCTTGGGGATTTCTGTGAACAGAAAAATGTTTCAAGATGGCCGCCCTATATGTGGACCATCTTGAATGGTTTTGATCCTTCAACCCCGCAAAAAAACTGGAGTATTCTGGGGAGAATGTCCATTTGACATATTGAATGCAGCTACTGCTGTCCTTCAAATGGAAAGTCTCCATCATTTGCTCATAAAGCTCCAAGTGTTCCCAAACAGAATACTTGGCGTTCTTGTGATAAGGGGGTATGACACTCCTTATTGCCTTAATCTGTTTTAAGGGGTCCTTAAGCAAGGCCCCTTTCTGCCTTATTGGTCTTTTTGGTTTGGGTAACACTGGTCCATTCATCCTCTGACTCAGAAGCACTGCTCCCAGAGGTGCCCGTCTGATCTTCCAGATTTTCCTGGATTCTGCGAGCCTGGGAATGGCTAGCAGAATGTAGGGACCTGGTCTCCTGTGTCGTGTGATGCTCAGAGGAGTCTTCGGATCCCTCCTTGCTGACATGATTTGATGGGTACCCCCCCCCCACTGACCTAACTGGGCAGAGGTTTTCAGGTTGCCCTTAGTGGGCCACCTCTCCTGGGGTTCCCCACTAAATTTCACTGTACATATGTGCCCATGCCCGGATGCCCGCCCATCCATTCCTGGGTGGTACTGGCCTATGAGCTCCATACTTTTGGCTGGATAGTAATCTGCCATCCCTGTGGCCCTAGGGCTCATGTGCGCCAGGGGACACAGGGGTGGCAGAGTCAGGGACTGGGAGAGATGAAGGCCTCTGGTACTAGTGCTCTTGAGGTTATGCTCAGGTGTTTCCCTTTCCCATCGAACCTCATCTCTATCAGCCGCTGCTCCCTGTTGACATGCAAAAGCCTGTGTTTTCAGTTCCTCAGTCAAGGCCTTACTAGACTCTATCAGTCTCTCCTGCCTGCATGGCTACCTGTTGCTGGAGCCTATCATTGTCCTGGCAGAGAGCCTCATTCTCTCTCTGTGCTTCCTGGTTTATCCTGGAATACTGGGCCAGTCTTTGCTGCAGGAGGGTTACCTCCTGAGTCCCATCCCTACTGGCCTGCTCCTTTCTTGCCAGAGCATCTTCCACCCTCCTGGTGTGCTCTAACAAGTTCTGATGCTCTTTTTGGAGGTCACCCAGTCCCTCGAGGGCCAGGTGATTTTCTTCCATTTTTCTTTTTAAGTGGCAGACTTCCTGGCCTAAGGTGTCCCTTTCTGGACTAAGAGCCTGCATCTGTGCTGCCAGGTCGTCCCTCTGCCTTTGAAAGGGGCCAGCTTTCTGGCGCTCCTCCTCAAATTCTGTCTGGGTATCCAGGTCTTTCAGAATCAGTTTGCTGCTCTCTGCTTTCTCCCTATCTAGGTGGCTTTGCAGGGTGACTACCTGCTCTGCGCATGCCCTATTGAAGTCCAGTTGTTGCTCCAGCTTTTTCTGGCTCTGCAGTAGGGCGTCCAAACCTTCTTGGTTCTCCTTCTGCAAGGCCAGAAATCTGGTATCATGGTCAGACATTTCCTGTTGCAGGATCCCCATATCCTCTTTGATTTTAATGAGATACTGTCTACTCTCATTTTCTGACTCCTGGCTCCTGTGCAGCCTCTGCTCAGAATAGACCAGGTCAGATTGGGCCTTCTCTAATGCCATCTGTTGCCTATTCGCCAGATCTTGGCCTTCAGCACATTTGTCCTGAATGGCTCCCATATATAAATATAAATATGCCGCTATCCTAACAATGTTGTTGTGCTCATCTTTGGCCTTAGGGGCCATGTATAGTTAGCTCAGGGCCACGTGTAAGAGACCCTGATCTTTCCAGCTGTCTAACCCAGTCGCATTGACCTGTTGTGTGATTGCCTGCAGCCACACATTCTGGTCCTGTTCAGACCATTCACCTCTCACAAACAGTTTATGTAAGAGGTGCTCTCTAGCTATCTTCATATCTACCAATGTCATCATTCTGGAAATTGATTTCCTTCCTGATTTACAGAAGTTTGTATTTTATTTTGCAAAACAGACCGTCTCCTTAGAGCGTCCTTCTTTTGAGGGGTGATTTTACAGTTAGCACACTGTATTAAGCTGCACAAGTGGTAGGTCTAATCTAGACGTCCCGGCTCGAGCCGCCACTCTGTTAAGTGACCTCAATTCAGCACTCCAACTAAGTCAATGCCGTGTCTGGGATGCCCAAGGGAAACCCATATTTATATATTTTTATGACAGGTTCATAGATCTGGATGATAAACCCTTGTATAACGCCCCTCTCTTTGAATCCCCCTGACCTCACTGAGCCAAGAAGTAGGTTTGTTTTGCAAATTAAAAGATTTATTTGAAAAATTAAACAATATATATATATATATCACACTTTTATGAATACATTAATATTTGATAGCACACTTATGAATATGACAGTGATCAATAATGGATAATATTACACTAGCACACTTTTTGAATTACTTAGGAGTTGGTATAGAAAGGATAAGGTAGCTGAGAATACTTGTATGGTTTCAAGGGAATGCAATGATGGAAAAGAATGCAGCACAGAAATAAACTGATATGGTTTCAATAAGAGATAATATGGTCACGTTTTCTTTTGACAATTCACTCCCCCCCTATGCAACATAAGGAGATGGAAGGGGAGCACACAGGTTTTCAGGAATACAATCAAAAGCAGCTCAGTTCCCCCCTAGCAAGCTTAGAGCAACCGGTATGCTTTTAACCAGGGAAAAATACTTTTACATGTGATTAGCAAAGAAGTGAAAAATATGCTTAAATGATTTTAATTCCCTATAGGAGATTCAGGGTAGGTGACAGCCACTTTGACTTAGTTCAGGTCAACACTAGCAATGATTCATGAGGATTTATCATATTGAAAACGAATTTCAGCAATGGAAGCAAAGGACAGCTATTTTTAACGAGTGGTAAAACTGAGCCAAATTGCAATTCGCTGCACTTTTTCCGAGTGCGTGGATCGCGATTACGGAAAAAGTATAAGGAGCAGAAAATTGGCTTGTTGGAAAGGAGGTTAGCTTTAAAATGAAAGTTAAATCTCGTTCCTAGCACGTATGGTTCAAAAGATACGGACGATTTTGTGGAGGTAGATTTCAGAAATGAAATAATGATTCAGAATGGCAAATGACACTTTTACAGGTTTGAAATCACAGAATGGACACACGCTATCTATGCAGTTCTAAATAGGTTGAAATGGATGAGATGAGATTATTTTAAACTCTGGCTGGATACTCACTCCTAATTTTGGAAGGAATGGGCCTCGTCACAGATCTGGTCAACAGGTTTAGCTGCGGTTCTCTCTACTCTGCTGGTCTGAATCTCTGGTTCTGGCAAAAGTTCTTGGCACAGCACAGTGGTTTGGTCTGGTCGGTCTGGATATAGCTCTGCTTTCTGGGTCTGGCACAGGGTTCTAGGCCAGAATTGAACACCTCGCCCGGCTGTTGAATAGTTTGGTTAGGTTGCTGGATTCTGAGGCCTCTGAAGGTTTCAGCTTGTGGACTAGGCCTCTCTGCTACAAGTTCTGAAGTCTGGATTCTAAGTTCTGGTTCTGGAGTCTTCTGGCAAAGCGCTTCGCAGGAAATCAGTTGGAAGTGGAAAGTAAGAAAAGTCTCTACCTGGGTCTCAGTGGCTCTTTTTATGTCTTTTGAAAGTGGGTGGGAAGGCTGACTTTCTATGCCCAACCCTCTGAGGATCCTGATAGGCTATAGGATTCTCTGTCGCCTGACTGGGGAACTGAATTGTGAGTCATCCGGCATCCTTTTTATGGCATACAGAAAGAACACTCCCCTTGTCACTTTGCACACAAATCTATTTTTGACTTAAATGCATATTTATCTATGTACAATTTTTCTCATATTATATGTCCAGATAACATATTTTCGGTAGCGCCAAACCATCCGATCCCTGTCTTTGTAAGATGTTGTGTTCACTTCTGACAGAATTCTGCCCTTTTCCTCCAGAACACAACCTCTAAACTTTTCCAAAATTTACACAAATGTGCGCAAGGAATATGGGCATCAGATGATGAAGTGTCAGATTTGTAACATACATACATTTGAAGTAATACCCTATTTTCTGCTAATACCCCACAGAACATACCACAGAGTCCTAACACATCTTAAAATGTGCACAGAAAAATCACAGGAATCATGATATTATTGATATAATTTTGACAATTATGTACTATGAATTATCCATCTTTCTAAAATTATGCTCTGGCCCAGAGGGGTGTGGTTTCCCAAAGCACATGGGGGAATTTCTGGTTTGTCCACTTCCTCCAAGCTCAGCTGGCTCACAGAAGCACTGCCCCTCCCATTTCCTTCCAAGAGGAAGCCATTTATGACCCCCTGATTTAGAAATTGCTTGGAGCAAAGGGAAGTTCATTGTTCTGTTTCCCTGCTCCCAGGTACTCCTCCCCTGATTCAATCAGAGAGGTGTGATCTCCTTTTGGTGGGGGCAGCAGAATGCAGCCAGGCCTGTGAATGTAGTTGCTGGGCAAGTTTCAACTCCTGTCGGGGGCAGTTGGTGGGCAGAATTCAATCCCTTTAAGCCAGGCTTCCACCAAATGTCACTTTTGTTCCCATTTTTCTTCATTCAAATCAAACCTTTTGACACATGCAGCTAGAACGCTGATTCTAAGTTCAAAACTATGACATTTAAACAGTTGCAACCTATGTGACACTCCAAAGTAAATCACTCATTTATTTTAAACATTTCGATTTTAGTGGCTTTAAGTCCATTTTCACTTAAGCTGCTGACATCCACAGCTCAGCCAGTTTTGTTATGAACATTATTTTAGGCTCTTCATCTTTCCAGATTTTGTATGCACACCAGACTTCATTCTGCCAGATGTCTGCTGGTGTTCAGTAAGATGTTTGAATGTCTTGCAATGTTTCAAATAGGCATTTTGAGCTTGCATTTCAGAGAAACAAAGGTGATTTCAAAGCGCTTTTTGAGCTAACAGGCATTGCTGTTTTTCCTTTGGCACCACGTTTCACTCATGGCGCTTCTGGCCCATCACGCTCGCACTGGTGGGTGTCAGGTCAGGCAACCATTTTGGTGTGTGCAAAAACTACATGGTTTTCCTGGATTCTGGCGCAAATGTGGGCTTTTCGGCCATCTTGGATTTTCTAAGCCCACAGCACCAAATGTTGCAGCATAATAACTTGAACGTGGGTCGATACACCTAACAACATGACCCTAACACCCTTACCAACACTGTGCTGCAACTCAATGCAGTAAACTGGGACATGAAGCTCCTCCTGCACCACATTGAGCTGCAGAAGCAGGAACAGTAGTAGAGGACAAAGGGCACAGAGTGGAGGAGGAGGCCGGGTCGGGCCTTCACCTTTGACATTGACTGACACCCAGCTGATTACTCTCTGCCAGCTGAACAGGGAGACTATCTTTGAGCTACTTACTCGCCCTGATCCACAATGACACATTTCCCCAACAAATAAATAATACACACAAAGAAGATTGCAGGAACCACAATGCATAGGGAACACATACAATGTTAAAGTACCTATGCAAAACTGGCAGACAGTGGTTGCATATCATCTGCAAGAACATTGAGTGCGTGTGCTTGTATGCGTGCTATTATATCTGCATAGAATTGTAATTGAATTAAGTACTGTGTAGGAACTACCTGCATCTGATCTGAGTGACTGCTTTCGCGTTACTTGCAGAATTCTTGTTCTCGTAATATTTCATATGCACCAATATATCTGTCTAGCCCATCCAGATGTGAAGATACAACCTTCTTAGTGATTACCCATGTGCTGACTCATTTGTAATGACGGTCGGTGCCTCTAAGTTTGTTTGATTCTACTTATTTGCTTCCAGGCTACAGCCCTCCTTGTTCTTTAGTTTGCCTGCACTACATTTCCCACCACACCAGGTCCTGAAAAACATGTCAGTGGTGCGTTTGACAGGCTGGTTAGTGCCGGATTGTGTCTGGAGAGTGTCAGGAGGAACCACCTAGCTGTCTGGTAACTTGTCTGCGCTCCCCGCTCTCCCTCTGCTTGTCCTCCCCATGGTTACTCACTGTAGGTTTGCTTCCATTGACACAACCCAAATGAACGGCCCCACCTGCACTTTGCCTGGCTCTCCATTACAGTCATTGCAAATGTACCCCATCAACCAGGTTTATGGCATAATAATGCCTAGCGAGCCGCATCATATTGGACCAGGTGTTGTTACTGCTGTTAGCACACATTTGGGTAAGAAATGCGAAATTAGTCTTGCAGACAACACATTCAAGGTAGCACCCTTCCTGACAACAAGACCTTCTCCTCTTAGAGCAGCCTCTGCCCTGTACCCTGGAGACAGCACGACACAAGGCACCCACCCGCCACACAAGCCACTAGCATGCATGCTGCTTAACACCCGGTCCCAGGCCAGACACACTACCGAAGAGGCTGACTTCATTAATGACTCTAACATCGATATCTGTGCCATTACCAAGACTTGGCTCTATCCTGCCTCCGGTCCTGTTACTACCCTGGTTATATGCCCTGGCTACAAGATTATGCAGGCCGACCGTCAACAGGGAGTAAGAGGAGATGTAGCCATGATTTATAGATCATCTTTTCAGCTCTGGCAGATTTCCAATGTTACCATACTGGATTGTGAGTTTCGTCTTGCCAAACTCACAAGGGATGCTAATACTACCATCAATATCGCCCTTATTTATGGCTCCTCCTGATAAAATGCCTGACTTCTTGATGCATCTGAGTGACACCATCCTTCCTCTTCTTAACCTAGTGGCAAAATTGATTCTATTGTGTGATTTGAATTTGGGCTTTGGGGACCCGACCGATAAAATGGCTCAACATACCAGTACTACACTGACAGCACTAGATTTCTCCCACTGGGTGCAATCAGCAACCCACGATAAGGTAAGGACACTCAATTGGGTGGCGACACACAACGTAGGATTACAGTGTATTGACATAGCATCTTGTCCCTGGTCCAACCACTTTTATGTGCATTTGTCCATTCCCTGCATCTCTAAACATCGAAGCAATCAGGACCCTAGGATCTGGGTTAAATGTAGGAGCATGCGTGAGCTCACGCCAACTGCCCTAGAACTATTAATTTCCCCCATACTTAAGGAGCTACCCGACCTCACAAGGGCCAATGAACTGGCGGAAGCCTATCGGAATATGCTGGCCAAGGCAATTAATGAACTAGCACCTCAAAAACGCGTTGTACTAAAACTAACAAGTCCAAAGCATGGTTCTCTAGTGTGATTCATACACTTAGGTCCCTTAAGAATAAAAACCTCCAACACTGGAAGAATGATCCATCTATGGCCAACAAATTGGACTGTTCTAATGCTGCCAAACAGAACAAGACTGTCATCTATGAGGCTAAAAGACAGCTGTATGATAATAGAATGACTGAAGCACCCTCCAATACCGGGAACTGTTTAGGATTCTAAGGGAACTAAAGACCTCATGTCCCATCACAACAGAAAATGTGAAAGATACCAACTGGTGCGTTAGTATACAGGAGACAATGAGGGGCAACATTGAAAAGATCAGAGCAAATACCACTATCAACTTCACCATCCCGGACTCCATGCAAGACTCCATGCTCTATGACAATCCCCAACATATTTCTGCACCTTTCTCCTTTAAGGAGGTAACAGAAACAGAAATGTCAGCCGTTCTGGCTAGTCTCAAGCCAACCACATGTAATGGAGATACCTTCCCAGCAGTGACTGTTAAAGCCAGTGCAGCTCAACTACTGCCAATAATAACCAAGTTTGTCAACTGCTCTTTTCAAAAGGATGATGTACCTGGGTCTATCAAACATGCATGGTTCTCCCCCCTTCTAATGAAGCCATCTCTCGACCCAGCCCCCCGAACTACAGCCCCATCACAAACATACAATTTCTTCTCAAAATCCTGGACAGGGTAGCATATATTCAGTGTTTTTTTTGTATGTTGCAAAGCTATCACCGCGCTTGGAACTAATAGTCCACATCCATAGTATTCTGTTTAATAACAAAGTCCACATATTGGAATCAAAATGTTGTTTTCTTTATATTCTTGTCGTGCAGAACAACAATGGTATAGCCAACACGTGTTTCGACCTCTGCGGTCGTTCTCAAGGCTATTTGTATCCATAAAAACCATATTAAACCATAAGCACATTGATGATCATTATCATTGCAAACAATATCAACATGGAAGTTACAATCAAAACAAATCATAATTAGCATCAAATAGAGAGAAAGCAAAAATTTCAAAACATTCCACACAGGTTGTTGAAGGTTGGGAAGTGTAAGCATCCACGGCAATTACGGCACCGGGCAAGAGAAAAAGCATTTCCAATTAACTATGCATGTGGAATTGGCATATATTCTCACACGGTTCTTGCAACTCGTTATCTTACTCTATACGTTATTGTGATTAATTATTAAATAACGTGTTCCATAAACCATCATTGCGGTACATGCGTTTGGTGCAACCTTCTTCCAATATTCGGTTGTTTCTAATTCCTAAATCACCATAACCTTTTGGTGTTGGTTTGGTAAAGAAAGAACGCAAGCTAGAATCCAAATTGTGTGAGGCACCCAACATGTGCTCCTCTGTATATTGTCCACAACATTGTTGTTTTTCTTACCCTTATCCCATGTCTTAATCTTCAATATCTGTATTCAAGAATGTATTATTATAATTATAGTGTTAAGTGTGTGCTTTTCTGTATATGAGATTGTGTCAATAGTAGTGAATTTCACCCACCTCAACTTCTGCTCATTATTTCAGTCATGGCACGACATCTCTCCTATTACAGTCAGGAGTGTTTTAAGGGTTAAATCCCAGTGTCCTAAATGTATCGAAAATATATATTCACTGCCATTGTCTATTGACAGGCTACAAAAAGTATAATATAGAGATTAATTCAACTCACCCATTAAGTAAGGGTCAATCCCTAGAGTAGCCTCACATCAGCATAGAGTAAACCGTCCACTCCATTTCTTCTCTGTTTTGATACTAGTGGCAAAACAAAATGGTAGCCCCACGTTGCATGATGACGTCACCCGCAAAACAGTGTGTGACGTCATATTGTAAACAATAAACATCATCACTTGTAGTTCATTTAGAATCTGACTCTTCACCGAGTCAAATCTCGTGTCTGCATAGTAATTATTGGTGCATACAGCTGCAGTCTTAAATCCCTGGTACTAGTACCTAGTTTAATGATGTAATAAGACTATATAAACGTGTGGATAAAAATTAGACTTAGCTTTTGAAGAATGGGTGACCCGTAGGTCGCACTGTTGGTGTTAGGTTGTAAACGACATGTTGCCCCCAATGATTTCATAAGACACCATAGTATGTATTCAGTATATTGCAATCATAGAAATACATACATCTCATGGTCTGAATTGAGTCCATGTTCTGTAGACCGTAAGAGACAAATTAGTTTGGCTTTCATTTTCCGTAGTGACAACTCTAAATTGCCACCTCTCTTTCCTTGTTTGGCTTTCATGAGACCCAAAAATCGTAAATCTTCCATATTATCCATCTGGTGTTGACTTTGCCAAAGTATGGCCAGTGGTGTCTTTGGCTCTGTTTTCTTCAAAGTTAACAAATGCTCCCTGATGCGTATGCGCAACTGTCTGATAGTACTGCCAACATAATTCTTGCCACAAACACATTGAATTATATAAACAACATAGCATGTTTTGCAATTAATGTGATCTCTGATATTGATTTTGTTACCGAGCTGATCTTTAAAGATTTTGCATTTGTCCCAAGCATATTTGCATTGATTACAATGCCCACATTTGTAAAAGCCACCTTTGCTTTTTAACCAGCTTTGTGTCTGCGTTTCTGTTTTAGTATTTAAAAAGGACGGACATAGTTTTTTTCTAATGGTTGGTGCTTGCGTGAATGTAAACTTGTGCTTATCTGTAAGAAAAGGAGTCAAGTCATTGTCTAGTTTTAGGATGTCCCAGTGCTTGGCTGCCATTCGATACAAAGTATTGCTTTCTTTGGTGTATTGTGTTATAATTGCAATAGGTTGGGTTTGGGATCTGTCTTTGGTGCTCTTATTGACCAATTCTTTTTGTTTGGTGTGTCTGTATTTGTCAATTGCAAGATTGATGCTTTTAGGGCTATATCTTCACTCAAGAAATCTATGTGTAAGGCGCTTGCATCCTAGCTTGTAATCTGAATCTCTGCTGCAATTCCTGCATGCTCTGTAGAATTCTCCACCAGATATGTTGTCAATAGTTTTATGTTGATGACAGTTATCTGCATGTAAAACTGAATTAACTTCCGTCGGTTTGTGATAGGTCGGAGTCTGTTTAGTATTGTCTGAAATAAAAATATGTAAGTCGAGGAAATATATCTGTAATGGACTGGCATGCCCGTAAATTTAATACCAAATTTATTGTCATTAGCATAATGTACAAATTCCTCAAAAGATTTCAAAGTCCCATCCCATATCACAATAATGTCATCTATAAATCTCTTCCAACCTATAATGTTGTTACAAAAGACTTGATGTGTGCATATATATGTTCCTCTTCATATTGTGACATGAATAGATTTGCAAGAGAGGGCGCAAATTTAGCACCCATAGCTACTCCTCTCTCTTGAAGAAAGAATTGGTCATTAAATAAGCAAATGTTATTTTTCAGGGTAAAAGTTAAAAAGTCTTTCAACATTTCGTGATGCTTCCAATGAGAAGCCGGACAATACCTGAAGGTGAATTCTAGTGCCTTCACTGCTAAATCATGTCCAATGCTAGTGTATAATGCTGTAACATCTAAAGTGGCTAGTAGATAGTGTGTACGCCATTCCATAGATTCCAAAAACTTCAGTACATGTATGCTATCTCTGATATACGATCTGATTTTCACCACAAAGGGTTTCAGAGCCTCATCTAAATATTGCGGCATGCCCTCTGTGGTCCATCCTATGCCATGCATAATTGGCCTTACTTCTGGCAGTTGTTGATACCCTTTATGTATTTTTGGTAGAAAATACATGGTTGGTATTGTTGGATTAGTCACAATTAGAAACTTTTTTTCATCATCCGTAAGAAGTCCCAAAGTATGCCATTTAGAGATTAGGTTTGCCAACTCAATAACTATATTCTTAGTGGGACTGCTTTTCAGAGTCCTGTAACATTGTGGTGTATTCAAATGATCCATGCCCATTTTTATGTAATCCACTGTATTGAGTACTACTACATTGCCCCCTTTATCTGCTTCTTTGATAGTAATCAAATGATTGCTAGATAGGGAATTCAGCGCTTTGCATTCATCTCTTGTAAAATTGTGTCTAGATTTGTCCATTTTTTTAAAATCATAATTTAAAGACTTATCCCTTACCCCATGTATGTCTTTGATCATTACCATGTATGTCTAGTGATTACTATCAAAGAAGCAGATAAAGGAGGCACTGTAGTAGTACTCAATACAGTGGATTACATAAAAATGGGCATGGATCATTTGAATACACCACAATGTTACAGGACTCTGAAAAGCAATGCCACTAAGAATATAGTTATTGAGTTGGCAAACCTAATCTCTAAAAGATATACTTTGGGACTTCTTACGGATGATAAAAAAAGTTTCTAATTGTGACTAATCCCACAATACCAACCATGTATTTTCTACCAAAAATACATAAAGGGTATCAACAATTGCCAAAAGTAAGGCCAATTATGAGTGTCATAGGATGGGCCACAGAGGGCCTGTCACAATATTTAGATGAGGCTCTAAAACCCTTTGTGGTGAAAATCAGATTGTATATCAGAGATAGCACACATGTACTGAAGTTTTTGGAATCTATTGAATGGCGTGCACACTATCTACTAGCCACTTTAGATATTATAGCATTATACACTAGCATTGGACATGATTTAGCAGGAAAAAAAACTAGAATTCACCCTCAGGAATTGTTCGGCTTCTCATTGGAAGCATCTCGAAATGTTGAAAGACTTTTTAACTTTTACCCTGAAAAATAACATTTGCTTATTTAATGACCAATTCTTTCTTCAAGAGAGAGGAGTAGCTATGGGTGCTAAATTTGCACCCTCTCTTGCAAATCTATTCATGTCACAATATGAAGAGGAACATATATACATGCATCAAGTCTTTTGTAACAACATTATAGGTTGGAAGAGATTTATAGATGACATTGTTGTGATATGGGATGGGACTTCGAAATCTTTTGAGGAATTTGTACATTATGCTAATGACAATAAATTTGGTATTACATTTACGGGGCATGCCAGTCCATTACAGATAGATTTCCTCGACTTACATATTTTTATTTTAGACAATACTATACAGACTACGACCTATCGCAAACCGACGGAAGTTAATTCAGTTTTACATGCAGATAGCTGTCATCAACTTAAAACTATTGACAACATACCTGGTGGAGAATTCTACAGAGCACGCAGGAATTGCAGCAGAGATTCAGATTACAAGCTAGGATGCAAGCTCCTTACACATAGATTTCTTGAGCATGGATATAGCCCTAAAAGCATCAATCTTGCAATTGACAAATACAGACACACCAAACAAAAGGAATTGGTCAATAAGAGCACCAAAGACAGATCACAAACCCAACCTATTGCAATTATAACACAATACACCAAAGAAACCAATACTTTGTATCGAATGGCAGCCAAGCACTGGCACATCCTAAAACTAGACAAAGACTTGACTCCTTTTCTTACTGATAAGCCCAAGTTTACATTCACGCAAGCACCAACCATTAGAAAAAACCTATGTCCGTCCTTTTTAAATACTAAAACAGAAACGCAGACACAAAGCTGGTTAAAAAGCAAAGGTGGCTTTTACAAATGTGGGCATTGTAATCAATGCAAATATGCTTGGGACAAATGTAAAATCTTTAAAGATCAACTCGGTAACGAAATCAATATCAGAGATCACATTGATTGCAAAACATGCTATGTTGTTTATATAATTCAATGTGTTTGTGGCAAGAATTATGTTGGCAGTACTATCAGACAGTTGCGCATACGCATCAGGGGGCATTTGTTAAGTTTGAAGAACACAGAGCCAAAGACACCACTGGCCATACATTGGCAAAGTCAACACCAGATGGATAATATGGAAGATTTAAAATTTTTGGGTCTCATGAAAGCCAAACAAGGAAAGAGAGGTGGCAATTTAGAGTTGTCACTACGGAAAATGGAAGCCAAACTAATTTGTCTCTTACGGTCTACAGAACATGGACTCAATTCAGACCATGAGATGTATGTAATTCTATGATTGCAATATACTGAATATATACTATGGTGTCTTATGAAATCATTGGGGGCAACATGTCGTTTACAACCTAACACCAACAGTGCGACCTAAGGGTCATACATTCTTCAAAAGCTAAGTCTAATTTGTATCCACACATTTAGATAGTCTTATTACATCATTAGACTAGGTACTACTACCAGGGATTTAAGACTGCAGCTGTATGCACCAATAATTACTATGCAGGCACGAGATTCGACTCGGTGAAGGTTCAGATTCTAAATGAGCTACAAGTGATGACGTTTATTGTTTACTGTATGACATCACATGCTGTTTTGCGGGTGACGTCATCACGCAACGTGGGGCTACCATTTTGTTTTGCCGCTAGTATCAAAACAGAGAAGAAATGGATTGGACGGTTTACTCGATGCTGATGTGAGGGTACTCTAGGGATTGACCCTTACTTAATGGGTGAGTTGAATTAATCTCTATATTATACTTTTTGTAGCCTGTCAATAGACAATGGCAGTGAATATATATTTTCAATACGTTTAGGACACTGGGATTTAACCCTTAAAACACTCCTGACTGTAATAGTAGAGATGTTGTGCCATGACTGAAATAATGAGCAGAAGTTGAGGTGGGTGAAAGACACTACTATTGACACGATCTCATATACAGAAAAGCACACACTTAACACTATAATTATAAAAATACATTCTTGAATACAGATATTGAAGATTAAGACAGGATAAGGGTAAGAAAAACAACAATGTTGTGGACAATATACAGGGGAGCATATTTTGGGTGCCTCGCACTATTTGGATTCTAGCATGCCTTTTTCTTTACCAATCCAACACCAAAAGGTTATGGTGATTTAGGAATTAGAAACAACTGAATATTGGTAGAAGGTTGCACCAAACGCATGTACCCCAATGATGGTTTATGGAAGATGTTATTTAATAATTAATCACAATAACGTATAGAATAAGATAACGAGTTGCAAGAACTGCGTGAGAATATATGCCAATTCCATATGCATGGTTCATTGGAAATGCTTTTTCTCTTGCACGGCGCCGTAATTGCCGTGGATGCTTCCACTTCCCAACCTTCAACAACCTGTGTGGTATGTTTTGAAAATGTAGCTTTCTCTCTATTTGATGTTAATTATGATTTGTTTTGATTGTAACTTCCATGTTGATATTGTTTGCAATGATAATGATCATCAATGTGCTTATGGTTTAATATGGTTTTTAT
This sequence comes from Ambystoma mexicanum, assembly GCF_040938575.1. Taxonomy (NCBI): domain Eukaryota; kingdom Metazoa; phylum Chordata; class Amphibia; order Caudata; family Ambystomatidae; genus Ambystoma; species Ambystoma mexicanum. The sequence continues at coordinate 691,579,678 of NC_090934.1, read as the reverse complement.
GGATACAAATAGCCTTGAGAGCGACCGCAGAGGTCAAAACACGTGTCAGCTATACCATTGTTGTTCTGCACAACAAGAATATAAAGAAAACAACATTTTGATTCCAAAGTGTGGACTTTAATTTTTACCAAACGGAATACTATGGATGTGGACAATTAGTTCCAAGCGCGGTGATAGCTTTGCAACATACAAAAAACCATTGTCATTATAGGATGAATCTTTTGTGGAGGATTCTCAGGTTGTGAGACTCCCGCAGCTGGATGCTTTACATTTGCCAGTTATAATAATTTAGGCCCGGTGAATAGAGCACAGGACCAATTATCTATCCACTACAAGTCAAGTAGCATATATTCAGATTCAGGTTTTTCTGGAAACTCAAAATATTCTACGATATAAATAGTCAGGTTTAAGAAAATCACACGGCACTGAGTCCACTCTATTGGATCTCAAATCTAATATCCTGCAGCATTTTGAGGAAGGCAGTACAGTTATGCTCATGCTACTTGATCGGTCTTCTGCATTTGATCTCGTGGATCATGACATACTGAAACACAGACTCCGTGAAACCGCCTTTTTCTCTTCCAATGCAGCTAAATGGGTCAAATCATTTCTCTCTGGCCGTATGGCTAACGGTTTCTGCAACAAAGGGCATGGATGAGAACTATTTGGTGACATGCAGGGTGCCGCAGTAGGCGTGTATCTCCCACACCTTGTTTAACATCTTTACCACTCCCCTCTTAAACATGCTAGATAGCTAGGGCACCCTGTATGCCAGCTATGCTGGGTACACCCATTGTCAGATCTGCCTTACTGTGGACTACACCAAAGATACCATCTCTGTCAACTATGGGTTTGGCCTCATTGAATCCTGGATGAAGGATAATAGGCTACCACTAAACACTAAGAAGATAGATTTGAAATTGATGCTTGGGGTGTTATGCATAATCTCTCTGCGACATGGAACGGTGATAGTATTTAAGCGAGCTCAAACACTAAAAAACAAGCTCAGTCCATCGTTTCCATCTAGTTATCTGGCAGGAGGACATGCTATGTGGTTAGATCAAAAGAGGTGTGGTTTCCACAAATGTGGGAGTTGTACAATGTGTGTATATGAACATTACACGACAGACACATTTGAGGATTCAAATGACATAGCGTTGTCTATTAATGACTTTATTAATTGTAAAACCTTGTACGTAGTGTATGCAATCATTTGTGTTTGTAACAAAATATATATTGGCAGCACTATTAGAACACTGAAAACTAAGATACAAGAACATATCTCATCCATTAACAGCCAGGACCCCAAAATTCATTTGGCAGTTCACTGGCAAAGGAACCACCAGATGGAAAACAAACACTAGATCAGATTTATTGGTTTAAAAAGAATCACTGTGAGCAAAAGAGGGGGAAAAAGGGAACAATTGCTTAGACAAACAGAAGACAGATTAATTTGCTACTTTAGGGCAACTGAAATTGGTCTAAACCTGGACCATGAAATAAGCTCATTTCTATAAACAATTATGGTTGTAATTTAATATTGCTAAACAACTATTTTGAATATATATGTCACGGTTACTATCATTTGACATATAAGAATGTCATTGAAGGTCTAATATCAATTACTGGACAAGACCAGCTCCTTATGCAATCAAAGTGACAGGAAATCCTATATTGGTTCGTTACTAATTTCACTTTGTACTGTAATAATATATTGTAAGTTCTTTGACTTTGCATATATGTGAAGCACATACTCAATTGCAATCAAGAGCACGCCCTAATTGGTATTACGGCGCTCTAATATAATAACATTGTAAGAATAATGATACAGTACTAATCTTACATTGTTTTTAACAATACACTGTAAGGAGTACACATTTTTATATACTGAGAACTTAATAATTAATTCACGCAAGAGTACGTCTTAATCTGTATAAGGCGCGCTAGTTAAATAAATCCCTAACAAGAATGTCATTGGTCATTTTAAAACAATAACAGTGCGCACACGAAAGAAAATCCAAGATGCAAGCACCACCGTGCAACATGGTATGACCCTTGAGTGGGCGGGGCTAATGGCTGCTGCTTTTGTATATATTTTGAATTAAAATTGCGGCTGCGTTTCTTGTAAGGAACGCGGCCGCGAGGAGAACAAAGCTCTATTGAGTCAGTTGAGTCAATGGGAGATAGGGATTTACTTACTGTAGTATACTAGTCCTGTAACCGCTTTACGTTTCTTGGCACATAACATTGGTGGCCTCACATTCCCCTTTTTCGATTAGGACCGTGCATGGGTGGGTTATCACAATCTGAATTAGTTTTAGATGCACAGTAACAGCAAATAGGGCCTCCCTTGGTATAAACAATTTGGTGAGTAGTGGGAGAAGGAGCTCTGGGCATATAGACTTAATAATAATCTTTTGGGTAAGATATAACCATTCAATGGCTATGAAATACCTTAGGTATAAACAATTTGGTGACTAGTGAGAGAAGGAGCTCCTGGCATATACACTCAACAATAATAATATTTTGTGGAAATATAGAACCATGGCCAATCAGTATTCATTATTGTAATAAGTTTGTCACTACAGCCAAAATAAGTAGGGAATTTATTATGAATTTCATTACATAATGTTTTCATTGTAGAAAAAGGGATTAACTCGGAAATTCCAGTCACTTTTGAGAATTACCTTAGAAATGACAAGAAACAAGGTCAGCAGCCATTGGGGTGAGTACAACCCTTAGAGTATAAACTCAGGACCCACCAATATGGTGGGCAATTTCATAATAAAAAATATTGGTTTGAAACTGATGTGCATTGTAGTACCATTTTTTAAACAATGTGGTTGTTTACTGTTTTATTTTGTTCTCTTTGCTTCTCTTTTTTCATTACCCATTAATCCCACCCTTCTCCAACCCCTTTTCTCAGTCATCACACATAACTGCTACCATTTATAAAATCATTTAGCTCATGTCCAGTTTTGAGAACGGCCAAGGGCCGAAACACATGTAAACCATAGGACATAATTTGCAATAAAAGTTCCTGGCGCAATTTGTGAAGTGGCAATTGATTTTCATCGCTAAGAAGACAGAGCTGATGATTGCTGGCACTGGTGGCCAGGCAAAGAAACTTGTGGATGAATGCCAAGCTTTTGACATTGCAGGCTGCTAAATTAAGACAGTCAACAAAGTGAAGACCTTGGGCTTGGTGCTGGATCAAGAGGTTTTCATGAAAGTGCATATCAGTGGCCTGGTATCTAGTACAGGCTACTACTTGAAACTGCTGGCCCAAATTAGACCTTTCCTCAGCAAACCCAACTGTGTGGCGATCGCAAGGACGATTATTGGGGGCTGCATAGACTACTGTTCTGGCCTTCATCAGGGCGTCACAAAAGTTGACCTGGCCAGAATCCAGGTCATTCAAAATAATGCAATAAGAGTGGTTGAGGGTCTTAAACTATCTGACCATGTCTCAGTTGCCAGACAAAATCTCCACTGGCTCCCAGTGGAAAAGAGAGTGGTGTTTCGGACACTGTGTATTACCCATCAATGCCTCCACAGAAATGTCCCTAGATATCTCACACAGGAACTGGTCTAGCTGCCAAAAAGAAGGGTCCTGCGATCTAACAACTTGAATCTTCTGCTCATTCCTAAGGCAAGACTGGCCATGGTCGCACAGAACTCCTTTGCCCACACAGCCGCTAGGCTATGGAATGATCTCCCGCCTGACCTGAGAGCATGTAGCAGCTTTCTGAAATTCAAACAGTTACTGAAGGGATTCTTTTTCTGCTAGAAATTTCTGCCCATCTTTGTCCTGTCTCTCCATTCAAAACTGTCTGTCCTATCTGTGTATCTGTGCTCTCTTATGCCTATGGGCCATGTCTATGCAAATGGAAGCCCCTGTCTACTTCCTCCTCCTCCTCCTCATCATCATCTGGGGAGCCATATCTCTGTGTGTCTACTGCAGCCTGTCAATACATGACCAACAGAGGTGATGTGGGGATGTCAGGGGGCAGCTGGGCGTGTGCAGGTGTGTGAACAGCCCTCTTGAGAGTCTCCACATGGGCTGGCAGTGGTGTGGCTGTCACCTGTGCCATCTGCATGGCTGGTGGAGGGACTACTGGGCACCGATGTCGGAATGATGTGTGTCTCCAGACTGGCACAGTTGTCACTTCAGAGGTCTCCTGTGGCTTTGCTGCCTCCCTCCTGCTCTTTTTCCTACTGCTCCCAAGACCGGCCTAAGCAGAGGTGGAGCTGGACACACTGCAACTGGAGGAGGTGTCCTGGGTAGTGGAGGGCCCAGCCTCTTCACAACCAGCAGACTGTGTACCTGTTGGGTGGATAATGGCATGCTGTCAGTCATCTTGCATACATGTAAGTGGGCTAGCAAGACACTCATGCAACTTGAGGTTTGTTCTTCATACACACATTTTGTATGATGGGCATGAGTGGTTTCAGGTGAATGAGTGCAGCTAATGCTAGGTGGGGTTAGTGCCTGCTGAGGGTGTACACAGCACATATATGTGCACACTGCCTGTTGGTCTGCCAATGTTGCTTGTTGTTGTGGTGGCACAGGGGGTTCACTTGGCAACATGGACTGTCACAGCCCACAGGGGTGCTTCTCATGGTTCCATGGCTTCACACGCCCATTCCCCCTACAGTGCATGTGTGATGAACCAACTTCCGGGGCACCAGTGCTCCAGGGATGAATATCGGTTTCTAAACCATCAATCATCCCCACACATCTAGTACAGCCAAAAGGATCCGAACAGATTGGAAACACAAATCAATTATAAACCTCCTTGTCCAATTTTGATAATGTGGACAGAACGGTAGGCTTATCTCTGAAAGGTCGTGGATCATTGGTTAGTTGTAACACAGCGAAAATACAATTATTACCCAATGATAAAAGGGACTTTCCAGTCAAGGTTGTATAAAACTATCTACTTTAATATTATCACAACAGACTTTTCTAGCACACTGCAAAGTACAACCCACTTTAAGGGAGGCATGATATCACAAATATGACACTGACACAAGAGATGCATAGTTTAGCACTTTTATTCAACTTGAAAACTCCTATCCAGCCCTGTTAGTAAGATGGGAGCGTGCGCTACCATCAAATAATAAGATAAACCATCCTAGTCAGTCTTAGTTCAAAATTATAATAGTAAAACTAGAAATACCTATTGTCTGCCCTCATTGTTTTACAATACATGTGAAAGGGGAAATGTGTTTCAAAGGAAAATTCAGTGTTAAGCAAAATGTCACTATGTCTGAGCAAAGTATCCTCTTCATGCTTGGCAGCCTAGGGTATGATGGCACACTCTGGCTCCAAACATACGGATACATTTCAAAACGTGGACTAGGGTCCACTTGACCTCTCACAATAACGTCACTTGATTTCCATGCAACAAGTTTTAGTCTTTCTCTTTTCCAAGTCTAACACAAAGTAGGTGTCCCTCTGTCAGGCTCAGACCTCTCACGGTATCAAATGTTCACAGAGCTCTCCCTCTGTTGGGCTTGGTCCTCTTTCAACAAAAGTTCACATAGGTATTCCTCAATTGGGCTTGGACCTCTCAAGATATCAAATGTTCACATAGGTCTCCCTCTGTTGGGCTCGGTCCACTTTCAACAAAAGTTCACATAGGACTCCATCTGTCGGGTTCGGATCTCTTTCAACAAAAGTACCTCTAGGGGTTCCTTCCCAAGCTTCAAATTACATTAATTCACAGGTCTCCCTCGGTCGGGCTCGGACCTCTCAAGATTTCCCACTGTGTTGCAGCTTCACAACCTTTCTCAGAGACTTTCGATTGGGCATACGTCCTCTGCCGGACCACTCTGATACTTAGCATTTGTGATTTACAGTTCAAAACAAAGGACTCTCTTTCTCGCATGTCTTATTATCTTGCACATAACCTTTACTTCTTTGTAGGTCTTGCAAGCACTCCAAAACACAGACCAGACCTTTATTGTGCTCTCTTGACTCACCAGAGTCTCCTTGCCTTCATGTCTTTTGATGTGGAAATCAAGGCTATCAGTCTAGTTGCATCTGCACCTCCCCAACTCTGCCGTTCACCCAGGAGGTTGGCTTGCAACTTTGTAGTACTTCAGACACTCTTCTTTCTCTCCAACTGGGTTGGTGTGTGTAGCCCTTGTGGCTTCTGAGACACAATGGTTTCTTACAAAAGGGATCTCTGGCCTGTAGTTTCTTGGCACTAGCCCTCTGGCCTGTTGCTCTCCTCTGCCTGGCTTGCCACCACTCTGGAGGAGCCATTCCTTCTTGTGCACTGCCTTGTTCTGTTTTTATCAAAAATAAATCTCTCTGGACCCAGAATGCAATCGTCTTTTCCGCTCCCACTTTGCTGGCTCCCCTTTCTGGCACTCTGTCAATTTTAGGAGTTGCTGTGGGCCTTAATCAGATGTCCATGAGGTTGTGGTCTTACCAACTGCCGCTCAAAGGCCTGGGCTTTAGTTCTGTGCCTAGAGGGCGAGTTCTGGCTTGAGTGCTACAAGGTATTCTCCAGTTGCCTCTGGTTCGGCTGCCTGGAGTAACGGCTTCCTCTCCAAACTGCAGCCTTCACTGTAGTCACAGGCCCAGCAAGCAGGCAGTTCTCCTTCCCCCAGGCCTTGCAGGGTCTCTCCAGCTTGAATTCTCTCTGCTTGACCTCTGTGCACCATCCAGCATCCCCAGCTTGCTTGCCTTTGTGTTCCACCTTTTATACTGACAGGGAATGTTAACTGGAGTCAAGTGGGAGCAGTTGCCCAGCCCTGCCTGACTCTGCCTGGCCTCATTATCGGCACAAAATGGCATCTGCGCATAGGAATCCATGGAGCATTGATTCCCATGGGGAATCTTCGTTCTTCTTGGATGTTTTTTCCTCATCTCAGTACATGGATAAAGGGAATGTTGTGTGTTGTGGTTTCCTTTTATGATTGCAGTTTAACTCATGCGCGAACATGTCAGAAAAATAAGGATATCTTGGAAAAAAAGAATTCTGGGTTTTGTAGTTCTCTAGGGAGAAACAAGGTGGGTGTATTAAATGTTCTCTGTATTTTGAGAAGCGTGGGGAACTACTTTACTTTTAAGGTTTAAAAGATGGTTTGGTTTCCTATGGTATTTTCTGTTTCCCTTCTCTAGGGTAAAGAGTTGGGGTGTGACAGGACTCTGCTGACAACATTCTACAAAGACAGAGGGGATATCGGTTAGGGGTGTGTCGGAAGAAAGTGGATACTGCATCTCGCCCGAGGGCATTCCTTCCACAGTCCCCAAGGATCCCCTGCCCAGGTGAACCTCCATCACTCATCCGCCCCCACGTTTGGGATCCAAGAGTGATGGCCCTTCACTGGCCTCCTGAACAAAGGATCCCTGAGATCTACAAGTGAGAACACCCTCGGTTTTCTCACACCACCTTGTAAATGAATGCAGAGGACAGACAGCTTCGTTCAATTTCATTTAAAATTTAAAAAAAGCCGAGGTGAGTGCACACTCATCATGTGGATGGTCAAAATTCTCACATGCCCCTCAACCTCAACATGTGAACTACCACCCCTACTGAGGCTCTAGTTCATCATCAAGGTGAAATTACTTCCATGCTAGGAGCCTGGCTTGTGCTGGATGTCCATATCTAATCCCAGTAGTTTAGGGTTCTCCACTTGAATGGCCATTACCATCAAAGGTCATCTGAATTGTAAAGTGTGACCGAAAGATTTAGGAATTCAGCGTCTTTATGGCTGACACAACTGTGTTAGCCTCTTTTGCAATGATGGCCCAGTTCCTTTCCCTTTTTGACAGGTTGCTCTACCCTTTCAGAGTTCAGCTGAGCGAACACTGCTCCAATCCCCAAATCACAGGTGTCTTTGTGGATAATGAACACAGGGACGACATTTCACCAAAATGCCAGGGGTAGCATAATTGATACCACACAGCCCTTGACCCCCTGATGACATCACAGGAAGTGATGTCATTTGACCCCACCTTAAAGTCATAACGCGGGAAGTGATGGAACACAACCTTTCACCCGTTGACAAAACAGGAAGTGGCATCACATAGCATTGTACACTACGTAAAATATGGTTATGATATCACTATCATGTGATGTACATTACATACAAGAATGGATCGCCATATGTATTGTTAAGAGTGTGCATAGGCCCATATTACCAAATTACTGTGAATGCAAGCAGACGTCCATGACCAAATGATAATGATGTGTTATTATATAGCACTTACACTTAAGCTCTTGATATAGAAAAAATATACACCCAATATCACCCAACCTGTGTTGGTACTCATTTATCGACCTCAGAAGGATGAACGGCTGAGTTGAGGTGTTTAAGAACATACTAAATCAGTGACTCACCCCCTGAAGTGTGCCTGAAATAAACCTTTAATATGTCTAGAAATTATTGTATAGAATCCCAGAAAGACACAATATTTGGTATTCCTATTCTTTCTTATTTAGGGTCAATGCTGAAAGTGTTAGACTTGTGGCACTCATGTTCTTATTTTTCTTGTTTTTTTAAAGGGGCCTGAACAAGAAATCCAGCCACTCCAGAATTAAAGATCCATATGGTGCTGGCCGCAGCCCAGGAGTTTGCATTACAAAAAAAAATATATATATTTTTAGAGTTCGAAAGGGAGACCTGAGAGGTCGCAGTTGCGACCTTTGGCGACCCCAAAATGATATCCCTGAATGAACACCTGACCATAGTCTGTCACATTCAGAACTGGGGCCTTGCACAATCCATCCTTTAAATCTTGAAAGGAGATTTGACAAGCAGGGTTCCAAGTTACCTTCTTCGTCATTTTCTTGGAAGTTACATCATTCAGGGGCATGGCAATGGTCCCATACGCCTTGATGAACAACCAGTAGTACCAGGTGAGACCTAGAAGGGCTCTCACTTTCGTCTGTGTGGTGGGGAGGTCCCAATCCTTCACATACTGTACCTTCACTTTTAGAGGTTGTTTCTTACCACCACCAACCAGGTGGCCTTGGTAAGTCACTGTCCCCTGCGCTATCTGGCACTGTGTGGCATTGATAGACCTGCATTCTGCATCACCTGAAACACTTGTTTCAGGTGGGATAAGTGACCCTCCCAGGTGTAGTTGAACACCTTAATGTTATCTAAATAGGTGACACTGAAGTTTTCCAGACCAGACGAAACCTGGTTAATCATCCGTTGAAGAGTGTCAGGGGCATTCTTCAATGCGAAGGGCATCACTGTGAGCTGATAATGTCCTTCTGAGGTTGAGAATGCTGACCTCTCTCTCACTCCATCTGTCAATCCGACCTGCCAATACCTTGTCGTGAGATGGAAGGTACTCATGTTATGTCATGTTATGTTATGTTGCGCTTGTGACACGCCATAGCCCGCAGGCATTAGGGCTCACATATAACTAAAGACAACAGACAGACAATGCTAACAAACCATGTACAGGGGAGAGGCTAGCAAATGTGAAGGGTGCAGAAATATTCATGTGGAGTAAGGAAGTCTATTTATTCAAATAAGCACTGTACTTGGCAGTGCCAAGCTTGTCAATGAGGTAATCTGCCTGAGGAATGGGGTGAGCACCTGTCTTTGTGACAGAACTGAGCCCCCTGTTGTCCACACGAAGTGGACTTCAGTCTTCCCACCATTGGTCTTTTTAGGGACCAGTACCACTGTGCTAGCCCAGGGACTGTAGGATGGCTCCACCACTCCTAGGGACATGATCTTCGAAAATTCCTCCTTGACGGTGTCCCTGACCTCAGACATCCAGTGAATTCTACTCTTCATCGGCTTACTGTCTCCAGTGTACACATCATGGGTGGACCAATCTGCGCAACCTGGGTCAGTGAAAACAGACTGGCAAACTATCCCAGTAAATGGTGACACTCTATCAGTTGCTGTACTGACAGGTCAGTTGCAAGGTTGATAACTTCAACTGACCCATCTGTGGCTTCAGTGTGCAGGAGGTCTGAGAGAAGAACGATCTCCTCCTCAGTCTCTCCTTCAGCCACTAATGCCATGACCATCTAATCCTGGCTATAATGGGGTTTTAGACTGTTGACGTGAAAGACCTTGCACATCTACTTAGATTATTTCACATTGATGAGATAATTCACCTGACTTACTTTTTCCAGCACACTGTAAGGCCCAGTCCACCTGTCCTGTAGGGCACTGGGTTTGACAGGCTCCATAATCCACACCCACTGGTCTGGAGAATAGACTGTCACTGTGGCCTTCTGGTCGTGCCTGTTAGGCTGAATTGCATGCAGTACCCTCTGGCACCACCACATACAATTAGGACTACAGTTGCAAGTAAAAACAACCTTTGGAATAAGTATGTACTCTGCTGGAATAACGTGCTTTTACTCTTGGAAAACAAACGTTTCATTTTCCCTTGAACTAACCTGCACTGTGAGCTGCTAAGAGGCTCTTGCAGGAACTCGAGCGCTGCAGTGAGGAGGCGGGGCCTGCTCTTGCCACGTGAATCGTCACGTGACCAACTACATCTTCAAAGCGCACTGCCATCCGCCCGAGCGGCGTGTACTCTGCTGGAATAACGTGCTTTTACTCTTGGAAAACGAACATTTCATTTTCCCTTGAACTAACCTGCACTGTGAGCTGCTAGGAGGCTCTTGCAGGAACTAGAGCTCTGCAGTGAGGATGCGGGGCCTGCGCTTGCCACGTGAATCGTCACGTGGCCAACTACATCTTCAAAGCACACTGCCATCTGCCCGAGCGGCATGTACTCTGCTGGAATAACGTGCTTTTACTCTTGGAAAACGAAGGTTTCATTTTCCCTTGAACTAACCTGCACTGCGAGCTGCTAAGAGGCTCTTGCAGGAACTCGAGCGCTGCAGTGAGGAGGCGGGGCCTGCACTTGCCACGTGAATCATCATGTGACCAACTACATCTTCAAAGCGCACTGCCATCCACCCGAGCGGCGTGTACTCTGCTGGAATAACGTGCTTTTACTCTTGGAAAACAAACGTTTCATTTTCCCTTGAACTAACCTGCACTGCGAGCTGCTAAGGGGCTCTTGCAGGAACTCGAGCGCTGCAGTGAGGAGGCGGGGCCTGCGCTTGCCACGTGAATCGTCACGTGACCAACTACATCTTCAAAGTGCAATGCCATCCACCCGAGCGGCGTGTACTCTGCTGGAATAACGTGCTTTTACTCTTGGAAAACAAACGTTTCATTTTCCCTTGAACTAACCTGCACTGTGAGCTGCTAAGAGGCTCTTGCAGGAACTCGAGCGCAGCAGTGAGAAGGCGGGGCCTGCGCTTGCCACATGAATCATCACATGACCAACTACATCTTCAAAGCGCACTGCCATCCGCCCGAGCGGCGTGTACTCTGCTGGAATAACATGCTTTTACTCTTGGAAAACAAACGTTGAATTTTCCCTTGAACTAACCTGCACTGCGAGCTGCTCAGAGTCTCCTGCAGGAACCCGAGCGCTGCAGTGAGGAGGCGGGGCCTGTGCTTGCCACGCGAATCATCACGTGACCAACTACATCTTCAAAGCGCACTGCCATCCGCCCGAGCGGCGTGTACTCTGCTGGAATAACGTGCTTTTACTCTTGGAAAAGAAACGTTTCATTTTCCTTTGAACTAACCTGCACTGCGAGCTGCTAAGAGGCTCTTGTAGGAACTCGAGCGCTGCAGTGAGGAGGCGGGGCCTGCGCTTGCCACGTGAATCATCACGTGACCAACTACATCTTCAAAGCGTACTCTGCTGGAATAACGTGCTTTTACTCTTGGAAAATGAACGTTTCATTTTCCCTGGAACTAACCTGCACTGCGAGCTGCTAAGAGGCTCTTGCAGGAACTCGAGTGCTGCAGTGAGGAGGCGAGGCCTGCGCTTGCCACGTGAATCATCATGGGACCAACTACATCTTCAAAGCGCACTGCCATCCACCCTTGCGGCGTAAAGCCCGGAGGAGACAAGCCCGCTGGCTGTTGTGCGACTGTTTGGCGCTGGTGGCGTGACTATCGGACGGGAGACTGCAGAGGTGTTCCCTCTTTGATCACGGCAGTGAAGCAAGTGCGGTACTACTGTCTAGCTGTCTAGCATGCTACCCTACAGCGTAAGCAGCTTTTTTTTAATTATAACAGTTAATTAATTCATTGTACTCATATCATCCTCTTTTCAACCTTTTAGGAGCACTTAAGCTCTCTTTTAGCTGGAAAATTATAAATATAATTTATTTAAATTATATATTCTTACTAAATCAAAGTATGCAAAATCATGACAGCAAAGAAATTCACGTTGAAATCTGGTATGCCTGTGATGGCGGGTTTGTCATCTGTACCAACTAAGGTCCAATCTGATGCAATGAAGCACTCTCTAACCAAATCAGCTTTACTACGACCGGGCATCGCAAGTGCTAAATTACGCTGTGCCCTATCGTTGTCAGCTGATATTCGCTCCTACTATGATTCTGATACTCAAATAGGAGCAAATGCTCTCACTGAAACAAATCAAGCGCTAGGCGCCAAGACAACCCTGCCGACACAGCAATTGGTCGCTAGCTCTTCTAACTCTGTCGTCCAAACTCTTGTCCACACAAACTCAGAATGGACATCCGAGAGAAACGAAAACCCAGATTCTGAGCAAGTGAATATTAAAATACAAACGTTACCAGTGCAGAATTTGCTTGATCTCAACCTACAGTCAACTAATGGCCGAGTAACTCCGCCTGAAATAGCTTTTAGACCAGCTAGCCAGGAAGCTAATGAGCCGAGGAACTCGACAGAATTAACCGATACCACGTTAGAATCAGCCGCAATTGCGACTGAATCGTCTCCAGTCGAAAAGCAGCAGAGATCAACAACCATGAGCGGAACAGAAAATGTCTGTATGAACAAGAGAGAATCCCCAGCAAATGAGAAAATTATTGGGTTGAAGTCACCGACACCACTCTAGTACTACTTCCAATTGAAATGCAGCAAAGCTCAACAACTCAGAGCGAAGCAAACAAAGAGTGCACAAACGAGAGACGGAAGTCCGGCGAGGGTGTTGTAGCTGAATCCGCAGAAATAATTCCTCATATTATGGAGCCTATTATATGCTCAGTTGAAGCCCAAGTAAAACTGTGAAAAGCCTATGAATGTTTAACTTTAACAGGTGACATCGATCATGAGGGTCTTGATTTTTTGGATACATCATCCAGCTCTGAAATTCAAGAAGCTGACATATTGTACATTTGCTCGAATTCAGGAGATCTTATACAGTTACAGGAAGGGCACACGCAGAGTTTACTTGAACAATCTGAACAAACCGTGGGAATTCCTCAAGACCCTGCGTCCCGTTGTAATCATGAAAATTATTCTCATCAGTCAAAACTCTCAACGCAATCAGACACCCAAATGGTTGATGAATCACCTTCTTTCATAGCCCCCACCCCACGGCGGACGAGATTCCAAGAAGTAACCCGTGAATCTGATTTCTTCATTCGAAAGGCCCAATCAAAGCGTTTCTCGTTTCCTGAGGCTCCAGCCCTGAACAATACGCTGAGTGCAATGAACACAGCTTTATTGTCAATAGCGAAGTTATATGAAGTTTTAAACAACAAGGAGACCCAGCAATCAAAGTTGTTTGAAAAGCTTCTAGAGATGGGACTGACGTTTGAACACAAAACAAAGGAGCAGAATGGAGCCGATACTAGTCGGAACATTACAGAAACATTGCAATATATTACAGAAAAACCGGCTTACACAACAGCGGGAAATGGCAATGAGCTGGTAAAAGAACCTGAAATACACAGTGAAGAATCGGAAAAATCTTCTTGCCACAGATTGCTATGAATGTTTTGAGGATTACTGATCAACCGCCTGAAAATCAGCAAATGGCTGGGCAAGCACAGACCATCCTGATATCAGGAGTTCCATCAGATACAATTGACCTACCTTAGGTGAAGAAAAGTATATTTGATATCTTCGGACCGAATAATAGTGAACAAACAGATGGTTCTAACAAACTCACACTTCCTAAAATTAGCAGAATGAATCAAGTCAAATCAATTTATCAAGGTGACTCTAAAAAACAAAGATCTAAAAGATGTAAATATGTAAGAATTCAGTCAAAAACTGTAAAGAAAATAGATGCGTCCAATACAACAGATATGACACCTCAATTAATACCACCATATGGACCATTAGACGCTTTCTTGGCCTTATCTAAACAAACTAATGATCTAAGTGAAATATCGTCCTTTCGGGATGTGAATAAAATCATAGTGCCAGTGTCAACGACGACCATGTTCAAGGATAACAACACGTCGGCCGCTATTGACCTAACTGGTCCCTCTAATCCTGGACCTCCAATAACCCAAATATCCATCGAAAATCTAAGAGAAGAAATTAGAGAATCCATTAAGGCATATCAGGCTCAACAAACTGGAAGTGTTCAAATAAATGATTTCCTCATGAACCCCATTTCCAAAAATGATAACCTGATCGATATTGTAAAAAAGGCTGAATCTACGAAGATACAAAACCCGACTTCCAATAGACCGAGCGAACAAAGGGAATATAACTGGACTAAAGACCAGGCATCACCAATGACATCCAATCTAACACAAATTTCACAACTACAAATCCAGACCATATTTGATAAACCTAAAATTCAATCAACAAAAGCAGAACTGCTTCCTCCAAGTACTTCATCTCAGCAGGATCTACGAGAGTTGATCAAATCATCAATTGAATCTTATATAGCTGATCCACGTTCTCATACTTCTAACGTACTGATGCAATCTAGTGTCACCTTTCCTGAAGTTGGCCCTTTACTTCATGGACCAAGTGTAACAGCTAGACCAAAAGACCAGCAACTGAGTTCAGCAATCTTTACAGGCCTTAGCAACTACAAACCAGTTGGCTTCGAACAAACAACTAGGATCCCGCTGTCTGAATTTGAAATGCGGGGCTCAACCGGTTCAAAACTATGTACTCAATCGCACAAGTATATTGAACATATGCACAGAAATTCCAATTCTGAAAGAATTGACCTCGACTGACCTTGAGCTGATTGAATTTGCAAGCCAGGAAAACACCTTCGAAGCTAACATCTATGTCAAATCTGCCTTAATCTATAATCTAATATGGCAAGCTAGAATGGACCTGTTTGACATAGGATTTATATTGTCACAGGTCAATCATCTTTCTGGGGAGCAAATAGATAAAGCGCACCTAAATATCAGTCCAGAAATTCCAAACCAAGTCAGAAGTCTAATCTACAGAACTATGTGAGCAGGTCATAACAGACTTTTTCCCAGGCCACAATCAAACTAGTCTCTTGGAATACGAGAGGTAACAGTCACTTTATAAACTCCAAGCAAAGTAAACTTGAGGAACATGACAACATTGCCTTCCAAGAGATGTGGCTTATCGAAACTCCTATATGGGATACCTATATCATTTTCGATACCTTGGCAATAAAAAATTAAAAGGTAGGCCATCAGGTGGACTATTACTAGCAGTCAAGAAAACCTGTGGATTCACTGGAGAGCAGTATCCATCCCCCTCCCCGAATTTCCACGTTGTTAGACTAACAAGAGCCAAAGTTAATATTGCTATTGTGAATATATACTGGAGTAGGCTAAATCTTACATCAGACCAATTTTTCACCATCTTACTATGGCATCTTGATAAAATAGCCCAGATCATTGACCCTGTGACTACATTCATCGTAGGTGATCTAAACTTGCATTTGCTTTCAGACCCAAACACACTCCAGACAAGTGATGAAAACACATGGCATGAAATTATGAAAGATAGAGGTCTGGTTATGCTTAATAATGTGTGTAACGGTGATGCTCCGATATGTAACACCTGGCAAAGGGGCACCTCCGGTGCAGTATTAGATTACATCTATGTGAGCCAAGAATTTCTTCCACAGATTGAAACAATGAATGTAATTCCAGATTATGAAAGTGATCACAACAAATTGTTTTTGTGTTTTAAATCCCCAACTGCATGGTTATCCTAGGAAAGAAATCCAAATACTGCACACATTGGTATTAACAATCGTGGCAGTCGCCTAAAATGGAATTCCCAAAATCTTCTTCAAATGAATGTAATAAAATGTATAATGATAACTCTCCCAGTACCTCACACTGCTATGTGGAGAAAATGCAGATATTTAAGCACACTCTCTCTCGAGATCCATCAATAAAAATTGATCATCGACATCCCTTTGACATTAAAATTCAGCAAGCCAAAGTTAATCTGAGGCGGGCCATACGTAATTTAATACATTACCCCATCAATCTACGAAATAATATGCAAAAACAATTAAAGAAGGATTATGCTCATTGGCTGAGAGGGCAAAAAATACAATTGCATCAAGAAAACAGTGAACAAATGTTAATGTATCTGGTAATTAAATCAAGCAGTGGCATTTGGGCATGTATAAATGGAATATCCACGAGATCTCAGGTGGCTGTATTAACCAATTCAGTGCAGAATAAAACCTGGGAAACATATTTTGAAACTCTACCAATCTCCTTTTCAGAACATAGATGGGTGGTTCCAACTTAATTTAATGCCATGTTCATTCCCGATACATCTTGATGACATTTTAACTTGCATGAAAGCCCTGAGTCAATCCAGAGCTAGTGGGCCGGATGGATTGCACAATGGCATGCTTAAAAACCATCCACGTGAATGGGCCTCCATCCTAATGCAAATCTTCCAGAACGCCTTTGACTCCAAGTGAATTCCGCGAACATGGAAACAATCCATTATAGTGCCCATATTTAAAAAGGGCAACAGAGCGGACCCAAAGGCTTATCGACCTATAGCTCTTTTGGATTGTCCGAGTTAGATTTTTGGACGTCTTGTTCTAAATAAATTTAACGAATGGCTAGACACTCGTTGCCTGCGTGACACTTTCCAAACTGGCTTTATCCCTGAGGTGGGCACATGTTTAAACATTATTACCTCAAATAGTATCATTTTTGAGCTCATGAAAGGAAGGAAGCATTATACATCGCCTTCATCGACTTCCGCATGGCTTTCGATGCAGTACCTCGTGAGTTGCTGTAAATGAAACTGATGAATAATGGTTGCCCATGGTCAATTCTAAAATGGGTGATTGAATTTCACACGAGCACCACTATTCGGATCAGATTGGATACCACCGGTCTCCTTTCTGATCCGATTAACACTGCTTGCGGGTTGAAGCAAGGATGCCTTTTAGCGTCCGCTTTGTTCAACTTTTTTTTAGAAGACATCAAATCCCGATTTGCATTAACAGTGACAGACTCTCCTAAAATAGATGGCATTCCGATTCAACACCTGTTATATGCAGATGACATGGTTTTACTCTCCAAAACCCCCAATGGTCTCCGCGCCCTATTGAAATCCTTGGAAATCTATTGCTTAGAAAATTATATTTCAATAAATGTTGCGAAAACCAAGGTGATTCAATTTGGCACTCACAGGCAGAGATCTAAAACCCATCAATGGCCATTGCAATTAACAAACTTGGATTCAGTCCCCTCATATGTCTACTTTTGAACTTTAATAACCCAGCAAGTGAGTTCAGCGGGATATGAGAATTATATAAAGCAAAAAGCGATCATGACACTGTCTCAGGCTCGATTGATCAAGCCAAGTACAACAAATTTTCATTAAAGCCCATTATAATTTATTATAAACAAAAGTTTGTACCTGTGGTCACATATTGTAGTGAAGCCTTTAAAAAAAAACTATGAATACTGGTCTGCTTTGGAAGGTCATTTTTGGAAACGTGTGTTAAACTTACCAATGTCGACTCCCATAGCCATTCTGAGGCACGAGTTAGGCTTATTGTCGCTATATGCAATCTACAAATGGAAACTTTGTTCCTTATATAGGAAATGTTTAATGGCAATTGATAGAAACTCTGAGGGGTTAACGTATATTGTGGCAAATTACTTGTTAAAATCAAAAGATAATTTCCCTACAATGTGGCGAACGAAGGCGCAGGGAATCCTCATACAATTGAATCTTTCTGATCTCTCTTTAATCAAAAATCCTAATGCGGCCAAAAAGCAATTATGGAAACTTGACTGGATCAAGACTAGGAATGCCTGTACTTCATATCAGGCATTCACAGACAACCCATTCAATTTAAAGCGTTATGATATGGTGGAGCCTTATGTTGTTTCCAAATTCTCGTCAACGAGATGATTTCCTGCGCTTTCGTTTAAACATATGGCCTACCCACGAAATATTATGCAGAAGAAAAATCTTACCACTAAAAGCACTGCCTTGTCGATACTGTCAATCTGCTCCTGAAACGTTGAGACACTTATGTGCAGAATGTGTAATATTACTTCCACGGAGGATCTTGTTTTTTAAACCTTTATTTGAGGGATCATACATTGAGTCTACTACAGAATTATGGAACTTGCTATTTCACACTGAAAGGAAAACTGTTAGATATGCTATTTTGAACTTCTTGTACGGTTTAAAAATGAAAAAGCTAGGAATAAAATTGAGCTAATCAGTCTAACTTTCATGTTTTCATACATATCTGTTAAACATATCAATTTGTAACAAACAATTGTGTATGTATAAATGTTGTATTTTACCAGAACATTTTTTGCTAATATTGTAATGTTGAAAAAAATCAAGATTTTTTTTATCTTGATTAAAACAACAATAAATAAAAAAAAATAATAATAAGTCTGTACCACACAGTTTTTGGTACCGAGCTGAGCAGCCAGGCTTATCGCATGAGTGAATGTGAGCAGTACAATAGGTTACACAGAGGTCTTTCAATCACAGTGGTTCAAGTAGACACGTATACTCAAGGTTTCTCGGTAAAAACACTTATTCATTTATTACACAATCATTTGAAAAACATTTCACTAGAAGGAGGCAACTTAATATTATATACCACTTCAATACAAACTCTAAGATTTTGAGACAGTTTGAGCTCCCCTGAAGTAGGAGCAAAATAGCAGTTCAGTTACTTAGAAGGGGGTAAAAGGGACAAGGTAAGTAGAATAGATCACATATATTTGTTAGACAGTGCAAATAGTTTCATTTCACCAGAAGAGTTCAATTCAAGTCAATAGGCCTAGGCCAAAGTCAATGGGCTAGTGTTTTGGACAGGAAAGAGCAGTTCTGGTATCAAACGGTAAAGTCTTTGCAAAAGTGCTTAGAAGTAGTTCAGGCGAAAAAGGATCATATGGTGGGTCACAAGCTGATTAGGCTTGCAAGTTGGGAAAGTTTCTAAAAACTTTCACTGCGAGAGTGGCGTTCTCTCAATCGGGTTGGCACAGTACCTTTGTATGAAGAAACACATGCTGCGAAGTTGTTGGTTCCTGGCAGTTCCTGCAGGTCTTGCTGTTCCTGAGCCTCAGTCGTGGGGACAAGAGGGAGGACATCGGGGGACTCCTGCACTGCACGGGATCATTGAAGAAAGCAAACAAGATGGAGTAACTTTAGTTCAGGTAGCTGTAGATTCAAGAATACAAACTGGTGTCCCTCTCCCTGGTTAATCCTAACCAGCCTTGAGAATGGTATCCGGGTGTCTTATGAGTTGATTGGTCCCACCAATTCAAAGGAAAAAGCCGTCCTTGAAGGAGCTTCTCTGTCGAATGGAGTTTGGTAATGCGGACCTGCAGCAGGGCTTCACCGGGCAAACCAACGCTGCAGGAGTTGCCGCAGCCGCACTCTTCCAGCTCGTCTTCGGTTCTTTTGTTCCAGTGGTCGACTCTCCTTTCCAGTCCAAGAGACTCGCCTTTTAAACAGTTCTCTCCCTTTCATTCCAGACTAGCTGTCACTCACTCAGCAGGGTGGCTGTCCTTGCCGGACTGCCAGCCAGCCAATCATGCCAGAGTGCATTTGGGTCTCCTAGGAGACTAAGCACAGGGTGTTTCGGGCACCTCCCTCACTTCCTGCCCACCCAAGACACTCAGACGCAGAGGCGGTCTTCACTCCTGAAGCCTGCCAAAGGCACACGAACAAAGGGACCAAACCTGGTTTGGCGTACAGAAACAAACACTAGAAGGACCTTTCCAAAAAGAAACAACAAAAAAAGAAGACCTGGACCCGTTTAAACAAAGGGACTTAAGGTGCCATCTTGAACAACATGGTTCCCATGATTTTTTGCTACTGGTGTTCATGGTCGGGAAAAATCATGATAGTTCTTTGTAAAAACACTGTCCCCAGCCTTTTCAATAGAAAAGGGTAGCATTTGACTCCTTCATGAGTATTTAGATAGAGGGGATACTATGTAACCCCTACAGCACTACATCGTAACATGGTGTGTGCTGGGTCTATGAATTCGGAAAGACTAGTAAAGTCAATTTCACTTTACATTCTCTGGGAAACATAGTTTACCCCAGAGATGGTATTTAAACCTTTGGGAAGTCAAAAAAAGACATCCCTGTGTCACTGCACTGAAGGTGCTGTGTAACACACATGAAAAGATGATGCCTATGGAGTTATCTAAAACCCCGTATTCCAAGAATACAAATGTGAAACACACATCCAAACACATGAAAGAGTGGGAAAAAAGGTTCACACTATTTCCAGGTAAATAATCAAGTCCTCAAAATCCAGCAAAGTTGCTAGGGGTCTCTAAGGTGAAGGTAATTAGCACATTTTTGAGAATTCTCCCTAACAGTGACAGTGCTTCATTAGCTCCTGACTGGCCTTTAGGTTTTGCGTTGACTGTTCCATGTACTTTGCCATTCTTTGCCAGAGGCCAATTACATAGTCCATCACATCTCGTGTAGGGGAAGAGGGGTTGCCCTCCCATCCCTCTTTCACTAGACTGAGGGTACCTCGTACAGGGTGTCCAAACAGAACCTGAAAGGGGCTAAACCCTACTTTATTCTGTGGCACCTTCTTGTAGGCAAACAGAAGGCATGGCAGGTGAGTATCCAGTTCTTTCACCAGGTTCTCTTCCAAGCCACCTATCATGTCTTTCAGGGTCTTGTTGAACCGCTCAACAAGCCTATTTGTTAGTGGATAGAAGGATGTAGAGAACCGGTATATGCTGATATGAAGTTTGTTTCCCTATCAGAAACAGCTTCCTTGGGGAATACAACACGCGAGAGAATCCCAATCAGAGCCTTCACAATGACATGGGCGTTGATGCTCCTTAGAGGGACAGCCACAGGGTACCTTGTGGCGTGGTATACCACCAACAAGATGTATCTGTTCCCTGAGTTAGTTTGATCCAAAGGACCCACAATGTCCATGCCTATTCTCTGGAAAGGTCGCCCAACCACGGTAGTGGCATCACCTGACTTGCCAAAAGCTTGACAAGTTGGGCAGGACCGGACACATTTCTTAACCTCTATGCAAAACATGCGGCCAGTAAAAGTGAACAGACAACCAGTCCGATGTCTTAGACACTCTCAAGTGACCCGCTAAAGGAATTTGCTGAGACAAATCTAAAAGTTACTTTCTGTGGCATCAGGGAATCACCAACCTTCTGGTGCTCTCTCTCTTAGAGTCTTTTGGCTTACTGTACAGATGTCCATCCTCTGAGTAGACTTTGAACAGGCCAGGGGCCTCACCCTTAGCCTGCTCCTCTGCCTGCTCCTGAAGGCCCGCCAGAGTGGGCAACTTTTTTCTGGGCTTTAAAGAAGTCCATCTGATCTGGGCCCCCAGCTGATGCAAACTCATTCAGCTTGGGCAGGCCCTTCAGATCTTGTTACGCTCACCTGTTATCCACGTGGACGCCCTTATGCCCTGGTTGCCGGATTCACCCGGGACCCTTCTCGATTCCGGATGGTGACTTCTATGGAGGTTGGGCTTAAAAACACAGGAAGACTGGACTTAGGAACAGATTTCGTTTCCTCCCCCCTGCACCCTGGATTCAATCTGATGGCCCACTCCTCACCTTGTTGTGATGTCTGGCGTGCTCTCCATCCTGCCTTCTGTGCAGGGGCGCGTTTTTTCCTGCGGGTTTGAGTGACCGAGTTAACTTCACTGGTGCTAACCCATTCAAGTGTCTTTAAGGAGGTAAGTCTGTAGAGCAGTCTTAAGAGATCCTTGCTTTCCTTTCTTGTGATCAATGTCTTTGTCTTATTTTTTCCCCCTTAGGTGCACGGAGGTTCGGTGGATGCGCAGCTTGGATCGGGCTCCTTCCAGGATGATGGACGCAGGAGCGTATGATGGATGGTAGGTTAAGCGGGAAGTGCGGCGCGGTAATGTCTTCTTTTGCTAACCTGTATTCTTTCTTCCTTTTCAGGTCGCATGGGTCTTTCTGGGCGTGTGAAGATTTCCAGAGCGGAGCCGGCCAAGAAATGCCCAGCCAGGTGAGGTTCTCGTGATTACTGCCGTAAATTCCGTGAGTAACCTGCTTTAACGTTGTCCTTCTTTCTCTCTCCCTCCAGGTGCTTCGTTCCGGTGCGAGCGTGGTGTCCCGATGATGCTGCCAGCTGGATGGAAGACCGCGAGCAGCAGGAAGAAGGATAATCGACGGATGGAAAGTTGCAGGTAAGCAGAGACTGCTAACGATGTTCTTTTGTCTCCTCTGCAGGTCTGCTGTTCAATGATCGCCGGATTCTGGTCTCTGGACACTATGAGCATCACGCTGCTGGCTGCAGAATAACGCGAAGCACGTTCTATAACTTGGACGTGGTTTATATATCCCTCCATTAAAGTAGTCCAGGTAAAGTAGTCTGGGCTACCACACCCAAAACACTGCACCGCACAGTCTGGTTCTAGGAACTAGGATGTGTGGGTGCCTCCATGTTGGCTGCAGGCCTCCAAATGAAAAAGTAGTCCCTTCAAGACAGTGTTCCAATCTGAACATGAGCCTGGTGCCAAAGGCGCCAGGACTGACTCCAGGAGGATCCATGAGGATAGTGCAAGGCCCTTGGAGCCCCAAGTGAACACTGAGTCTTAACCCTACCTGGCATGTGACCATGCCAGTGGGGTTTTGGGTCACGGGTCGTGACAGCACTCCCCCCCAAACCCCCTCCTAAAGTGGTTCTCTTGCCGGGTCCAGGTTTGGCTGGAAAGTTTCAATGAAATATTCTAATTAAACGCGGTGCATGAATGTTCTCAGTAGGTTCCTAAAGCCTGTCTTGAGGGCCGTAACCCTTCCAATCGACTAGATAGTATAGTTTGGATCTGGTATATTTGGAATCCAGGATTTCTTTCACTTCGTATTCGGGTTCTCCATCGATCATTATGGGTTCAGGTGGTGGCTTAACTCTTGTACCGGGTTGTACTGGTTTTAGAAGTGAGAAGTGGAATACAGGGTGAATTTGCATGTTGGCTGGTAATGCTAGTTTAACAGCTGCTGGGTTGATGATGGCTTGAACAGAATAAGGTCCCAAATAGCGAGGACAAAAAGTCTGGGTTCCTTTTAGAGGTATATATTTTGCGGCTAACCAAACCTTGTCTCCTACCTGATGGTAAGGGACCTTTTTCCGATGTTGGTCAGCAAAACTTTTTTGCTTGTTTTTGACTTGGATTAACTGTTCTGTTGCCTTTTTAAAGGCTCAAGTGATGTTTGCATGTAGAGTCTTTACTGCCGGCATTTCTAGACTGGGAGGGCTGTCTAGTTCGGAAATACGTGGATGTCTGCCATAGACGGTGTAGAAAGGTGTTTGACCAGTACTGGAATGCAATGAATTGTTGTAAGCATATTCGGCTATCCATAATAGATCTCTCCAGGTTCCTTCGACTTGGTGCAGCATGCACCATAGGTATTGCTCGAGAGTTTGGTTGGTCCTCTCTGTTTGACCATCCGTTTGGGGGTGATGGCTGGTGGATAGTCGGATGTCGATTTGAGCCATAGAGCAGCACTTTTTCCAGAAGATAGATAGGAATTGGCTGCCTCGATCAGAGACTAGGATTGAAGGGATTCCATGCAGTTTGATTCTGTTTTCCAGGAACGCTTTTGCTAGATGGGATGCACCCGGGAGACCTTTGAAAGGGATAAAGTGTGCCATTTTAGAAAATAAGTCCACTACTACTAAAATGGTGTTGAACCCTTGGCTGGGAGGCAAATCAGTAATAAAGTTGAGAGAAAGTGTGTGCCATGGTGCAGGAGGAATTTCTAATGGTTGCAGGAGGCCAGCTGGTTTTTGTTTTAGTGACTTGTTTTGTGCACACACTCCACTTGATTGAACATATTGGATGACGTCTCGACGCCAAGTGGGCCACCAATAATTGCATTTCACTTTGGCTAGGGTTTTCGCCATTCTGGGATGACCTTCTATCAGAGAATCGTGATAGTCCGAAAAGATTTGTTGTTGTAGCTCTGTTTTAGGCACATACAGGCGTTCATCAAAATATGGCAGTTGATTTTTAACGGTGTATTGTTTTCCTTTGGTATGCCATTCCAGTAATTCGTTAAGGGTTATTTCATGTTGGATCATGTTTCTAAGCTCAGTTTGTGTTAAAGCTGTGGTGAGGCCTAAAAGCTTGTCCTCAGGAATAATGGCTACTGGATCTGGGGTTGCATATACTTCCTCATCGATGCCCATGCAAGATAGTGCATCAGCTTTCCTGTTTCTTATGCCTGGTCGATAAGTGATCACGTAGTCATACTTGGCGAAGAAAAGGGCCCATCATAATTGGCGTGGGGATTGTGCTTTTGCTGTTTTTAAATATTGTAGGTTCTGATGATCTGTGATTACCGTGACCGTATGCCTGGCCCCCAAGAGGTAATGTCGCCATGCCTTGAAGGCAGATTTTATAGCAAGTAGTTCCTTATCGGTGATGGCATAATTGAGTTCAGGGGGTGTGAATTCTCACAATCAGAAGGCCATGGGGTGAAATTGGCCAGTTTCAGGGTCCCTGTGAGAAAGAACTGCCCCCATAGCCATACTGGAGGCATCCATTTCTACGATGTAAGGAAGATCCGGGCGTAGATGTCGTAAAATCAGGGCTGAGGTGAACTTTTCCTTAATTTCTTGGAAGGCCTTTTTTGGCGTTTTCTGTCCACATTAATTTTTTATTGTTTTTTCATAGAAGTAACGTGATCGGATGCACAATCTGAGAGAAGTCTGGAATGAACCGACAGTAGAAGTTTGCAAAAGCCCCTTTTAACGAGGTCGGAAAAGACCATTTAACAATGGCATCCACTTTGTGTACATCCATTCGGATGCCTTTCGGAGTAAGAATGAAACCAAGAAATTCTACTTCAGTTACGTGGAAAAAGCATTTTCCAAGTTTTGCATATAGTCGATGTTGGTGCAGTTTGGCAAGGGCAGCACAGCCATGCTTGACATTATCTTGTTTTGAGGTTGAATACACCAGGATGTCGTTTATGTAGACCAGGGCGCAAACATCAATCAATTCCCTTAGGACGTTGTTCATAAAGTATTGGAACGCCACTGGGGCATTACAAAGTCCGAAAGGCAGTACCTTGTACTCAAACAATCCATATTTGATACGGAAGGCCGTTTTCCATTCATCTGCTTTTTTAACTTGGACCAGGTGGTACGCTCCTCTGAGGTCTAACTTAGTATAAATCTGGGCATCTTTGATTTGAACCAGCAGTGATCTGGTTCAATGCGCGATAGTCAATACAGGTTCTCAAGTCCCCTTCCTTCTCTGGCACGAAGAATAGGGGACTGGCTACCAGTGATTTAGATGGGCGAATGAACCCATTTGCCAAGTACTGGTCCAGATAGGATTTTAGATGCTGGTTTTTTGGTTTTGTGAGCGCATATATTCTGCCAAAAGGGATTTGTGCACCAGGTATGAGGTCAATTTGACAGTCATAGGACCTATGCGGCGGTAGTGTGTTAGCTCGTTCCTTCTGGAACACATCCTGGAAATCTGGGTATTCTTCAGGGAGAGTACTAGTTGTGCCAAGTATACCGATTCTAGGACTCGTAGGAACATTGAAACTGGATTTGTTTTCTTGGAAATAACAGGTGGAAGCGCAATCACAAGGAAAAGTCAATTTTCTTGCACGCCAATCTATCCGAGGGTTATGAGCAACTAACCACGGCATCCCTAATATTAGCTGAAACTGAGGTGCCTTGATGAGATCAAAGGAAATTGATTACTGGTGTCCATCCTGGCACAGCAGGGTTATTCCTGCTGTGCATTGGGTTTCTGGTCCGGAAGCAATTTCTGTCCCATCCACCGTGGTTACCTTTTCTGTGTTTGGCTTAAAACATAAGGGAAGCCCCATCCGTGCGGCCAGATCTCAATCAATGTAATTCCCAACTGCTCCGCTGTCTATGTAAGCTTCAACGGTATGCATCCTTGATGGTTGTTGGTGATTGATTAGGATCACTGGTATTGCAAAATGTGAGGTAGGTGGCTCATTCTTCTCACTCGACAAACTGACCTCTACTTTTGTCGAGCTAGGCAGTTTTCCGACTCCTTACTCTCATCCTTTTCTGTAGCTCCCACAATCCGCTTGGGGGGTTTTATCAGACAGTCTTTTAGGAAGTGCCCTGATTGTCTGCATTACAAACATAACTGCTGTTGCCTTCTCTTGTCTCTTTCACCTTTTGTTAACGGTGGTCATATGCCTCCGATTTGCATTGGTTCTGTGGTATTCTCTGACATGCGTGAAGTTGCATCCTTGGTTCGAAGATACACGGTCCGTGTATCTGATCTGGACTGATCTGCTTTCCGATCTTGCAGTCGATGATCTAGTTGCACCACCAGATTGATAAATTCACTACAGTCTCTAGGTGGATGAACCACCTGAGCCAAGACGTCCTTCAATTCCCCTTCAAGGCCTTGGTGAAACAATGTGGTTCTCTTGTCTTCAGGCCACCTGGTTTCAGCCACTAACCTATTGAAGGTTGCGATGCATGTTAGTAAGTCCTGATTCCCCTGCCGGAGTGATAAGAGTTTGTTGTCTACAGCTTGTTCATGGGTGTGTCGAGCAAAGAGCTTTTCCATTTCCCTTTGGAAACCCCCAAAGTCACGTAGTAACGGATCATCATAGCTCACAAGCGGCACTGACCAGTCTGCTGCACTACCGCTCAGATATGACAAAATAAATGCTACTCGTGCCTGGTCGTTAGGGAATGCGCCCAGTCTGCAGAGGAAGTGAAGATGACATTGATTCATAAATGCAGCATACTTCCTTGGGTCACCTGAAAACCGTTCTGGCGGTGCTAACGGTATTGTTGCGGGTAAGGTGATCTGTACTGGAGCGGCAGATGACGTGGTTGGCTGTGCGAGTGGATTATTCCCAGGTAATGGAGTTTGTCCGGCCTGTGATTGCAGTAATTGCCTGCTGATTTCTTCGGTGCGATCCTTGGTGACCACAAGATCCCTTCGCCGGGTATTAGTCTCTTGCCTAGCTGAATGCACTTCAGCACGTAATTGTCCTGATAACTGGGCCATTTAGTCCATTTCTGAAGTCTCCATGGCGCCCTGGTGGATAATGTTATAGAGGCTTTGCTTTCTTTTACGCTCACCTGGTATCCACGGGGATGCCCTTATGCCCTGGTTGCTGGATTCACCATGGACCCTTCTCAATTCCGGATGGTGCCTTCTATGGCGGTCGGGCCTGAAAACAGAGGAGGACTGGACTTAGGAACAGATTTCGTTTCCTCCCCCTGCACCCTGGATTCGATCTGATGGCCCACTCCTCACCTTGTTGTGATGTCTGGCGTGCTCTCCGTCCTGCCTTCTGTGCAGGGGCGCGTTGTTTCCTGCAGCTTTGAGCGACCGAGTTAACTTCACTGGTGCTAACCCATTCAAGTGTCTTTAAGAAGGTAAGTCTGTATAGCAGTCTTAAGAGGTCCTTGCTTTCCTTTCTTGTGATTAATGTCTTTGCCTTATTTTTTCCCCCTTAGGTGCACAGAGGTTCGGTGGATGCGCAGCTTGGATCGGGCTCCTCCCAGGATGATGGACGCAGGAGCATATGATGGATGGTAGGTTAAGCGGGAAGTGCAGCGCGGTAATGTCTTCTTTTGCTAACCTGTATTCTTTCTTCCTTTTCAGGTCGCAAAGGTCTTTCTGGGCGTGTGAAGATTTCCAAAGCGGAGCCAGCCAAGAAATGCCCAGCCAGGTGAGGTATTCGTGATTACTGCTGTAAATGCCGTGAGTAACCTGTTTTAACGTTGTCCTTCTTTCTCTCTCCCTCCAGGTGCTTCGTTCCGGTGCGTACGTGGTGTCCCGATGATGCTGCCAGCTGGATGGAAGACCGCGAGCAGCAGGAAGATGGATAATCGACGGATGGAAAGTTGCAGGTAAGCAGAGACTGCTAACGATGTTCTTTTGTCTCCTCTGCAGGTCCGCTGTTCAAGGATCGCCGGATTCTGGTCTCTGGACACGATGAGCGTCACGCTGCTGGCTGCAGAATAACGTGAAGCACGTTCTGTAACTTGGGTGTGTTTCATATAGCCCTCCAGTAAAGTAGTCCAGGTAAAGTAGTCCGGGCTACCACACCCAAAACACTGCACCGCACAGTCTGGTTCTAGGAACTAGGCTGTGTGGGTGCTCCATGGTGGCCACAGGCCTCCAAATGAAAAAGTCGTCCCTTCAAGACAGTGTTCCAATCTGAACCTGAGCCTGGTGCCAAAGGCACCAGGACTGACTCCAGGAGAGTCCATGAGGATAGTGCAAGGCCCTTGCGGCCCCAAGTGAACCTTGAGTCTTAACCCTACCTGCCATGTGACCATGTCAGTGGGGTTTGGGTCACGGGTCGTGACAGATCTGAGCTCATCTGTCCTCCACCTCAGGTCCCTGCACTGCTCCAAGCTCTGAAGCCACTGAGTCCCCTGCTACTAAAGTACAGTCCTCAGTAGCTACTGGCCCCTCTACCACAAAAGTAGGCAACTGAGCAGTCTGTGGAACTGGACTGGGCGCTACCAGCCACTCCGGTCCCTCCAACAAGCCCTCATTAAGTACTCCTGTCCCTAAGGCTCTGAGAGTGTTCAATCTGTTGGCCTCTTGGGCCCTCAATCTGCCTCAATCTGCCGTGATCTCGGGATCAGGAAGATCATTACCCAAAAGATATGGGACAGAGATGGAGTCTTTCACTGCTACACAGTGCTGGGTTATTTCACCTCATCAGCTGAACTCTGCTATCGCCAAGGGGAACTTAACCTTTCCGTCAAACCCACTGATGTTACATTCAGGCCCATCGATATACTGGCCTGGCTGCACCCACTGCTGGGTGACAGCAGTGAGACTAGCAGCAGTGTCTCAGACCGCAGGAGTACTGTGCCCATTGATATACACATGTTCCAGTGTTCTAGGTAAAATTGAGTATTATTGGGAACTGAATCTCTTCTGGAGACCCGGCACTGTTCCCACTCAGTGTAACCAATCCACATTCGGCCACTCCTTGGTCTAGTGGGAAGTCCTCCTCTAGGAAGATCACACTAATGATGGCCTTTTCCATGAGTCAAACATTCACTATGGCTTGCTTGGGTAAGTCCTTGCAAGCAGGATGCCCTTCTCTATTGTCTTGCTCCTTACACACAAAACAACCTTTGGGTGGTGAGAATGTAGGTGTCCCAGTGTTAGGGGTGCCTGTTCTCTTCTTTTCATTATGTACGGTTGAACTAATGTTTTGGGATTTCTCTTCAGTCTTTTGGGGACCTGACTTTGAGGAGGAGTGGGTTGGACCACTGTTCTTCCCATCCCTTTTTTGTACAAAGGTTTCTCTTCTGGTTTAGGTGTGCTTGCCTGAGCCTTTTTCTGGATTTGAGTACTTACAAACCTTTCGGCAGACTTTGCAAGCTCCCTACGGCTTCTAATAGCATTGTCCACAAGATGCTGTCGTAGGTCAACCTCACAATTCGTCAATACATGCTCACACGCAATCAAATTAGACACCCCTTGAAATTGGGTAACTTTGTTACCAGACACCCACCCGCTCAGATATTTGAAAAACAAATGTGTGAAAGTTTCAGATGGCTGCCCAATTTTCATTGCAAGCTCTCTGAAGCTCTTTAGATACTGTTCTGGGGTTTTACAGAACTTACTGAGGACTGCTGCCTTCATGCTCTCATAAACATGTCTTTCCTCAGGAGTTCACTGAAGAATTGCATCTGTCCCTGGTGTCGCTAGGCGACTCATCAGGGCTGCACCGCACAATACTTCATCCACCTCCTGTAGCTGAAAAAAGCAAGTCTTTCGGTATGTGCTGCTGTGGCTTATCCCGGGAACCCTGGTTTGAGCCCCTAGCATTGCTTTCGCTAGAGGTGGATCTGTTGGCCTTCTTCTTCTCTTCGAGCACCAGCTGTGCAGTTCTATGGGGACCTTGTCCCGCTGTTTCTGTTCCTCTAGCGCTAGTCCCCACTCTTCTAGCAGGAACTTTCTAGCTGCCACCTCATTAACCTCATTAACAGCCAGAACAATTACACGGCCACTTAGAGAGTTTTCCAAGGCCTAGAACCTGCGGGATATTGCATTAGCCCCTGACCACACTGACACTCTAGAATGTTGAGAAACTAAGCTTGCCCCCCGGTGGGATGGTTGCTGAGAAACACTGCTCATGCTGTCTTCCTGGTCATTGTCCACTACCCCTTTTGGAAGGACTTATTCATTTGGGTACAAAGGGTCTAACCCACCGCCTGGTGTCTTCTCCCCAGCTGCCCTTGCTTCTACCCATGCTTGGAGACTGGTCAGCAACTTAGGTCTATTAACCTTAGTGCTGTGGGGAAGTGCCCTCTCTTGACATAGGACATATAGGACATCCTTGGTCATGCCTTTCAAAGTCTATATGTCAGGATTCATGATTATTACAAATACCTAGCAGTGTTCTAAACATTGCCTGCAACAGTAATTGTATTGTTGGGTGACTAAGCTGTGCACAAGGCTCCAACTAGATCCCATTGCTGCAACCAATATGACGAATTAACTTCCAGGGCACCAGCGGTCCAGAGATGAATATCGGTTTCTAAATCATCAATCAACCCCACACCTCTATTACACCCATAGGGATACAAACAGATTGGAAGCACAAATCAATTGTAAACCTCCTTGTCCACTTTTGGTAACATGGACAGAATGGCAGGCTTATATCTGAAAGGATGAGGATCATTAGTTAGTTGCAATACACTGACAATACAATTATTACCCAATGACAAAAGGGACTGTCCAGTCAAGGTTGTATAA
The DNA here is from genome assembly GCF_040938575.1 of Ambystoma mexicanum. Lineage (NCBI taxonomy): Eukaryota > Metazoa > Chordata > Amphibia > Caudata > Ambystomatidae > Ambystoma > Ambystoma mexicanum. The sequence goes on along the minus strand of NC_090934.1, from coordinate 691,548,670 downwards.
AAATATAGTAGTATAATATTTAATATGTAATAATATGTAGTTCTAGCACACTACACAATACAACCCACCCTGTAAATGAATGCAGAGGACAGACAGTTTCAAAGAAAGAAAAGGGATGCACTCGGGATACTGACAGTAGTGTAGTCGGTATAATAAATAATCGCAATAGTTCAAGGATACTTGGTTTCAACACAAAAGGAGCATTGGGTCATAAAATGTCACTGGGGGCCTTTGGGGAAGGACCAGGGGGTCTAACCACAATGTAGTTTGTGCTGTAGGAGTTCTTGGTGTTCGACAGGGTTGAGTCGGTTTCAGGGCAGTTTGCAGCTTCAAGATGGGAGACAGCAGCGGGTATCAGGCTGCAGGCAGTTTGGCGAGCAAAGCTGGATGGGCGGCGGCAGGCCTGCCTACACGGCGGCTCAGAGTCACAAATCGTTGTCTCACTGCTGGCTGATTGTTCTGAAGCACTGGTTGAGGCATCTCAGACAATGTTAGCGACTGCGGCTTAACAACAGTCAGAGGTGCATTCGGTTGCTGCTTGAGGGGCTCAACTGGCTTGAAAATGTCCTTTAAGGCAGACGTCGGTAGATCCTTGTCAATGCACTCCTCCTAGCTTCTTCACTGGGCTTGTGTCATCCTTTAAGGCGGATGTCCCAAAGCTGAGGAGGGTGTTGCAGGCAGCTGCTTTGTCCTTGGTTTGGTTCCGAGACTCTCTGGCACTTCCCAACTAGCAAGCTTGCTGCAGAGCCTAGCAGGGCACGCTGAGTATCGGTTCTGGAGTTGCTTGAGGGTCCTTTGGATTTGGTATATCCATCTGTTCCCAGGGAGATGTTTAGGGGAAGGATCTTGCTTCCTTCTTGGAGGTCCTGTCCTTCCTTCACTGGCAGAAGATGTAAGGCAGAATGTCCATTCAGCCAGGGTCCAATGATGAATTGTTCTTGCTACTCCTTATGAAGTCTTCAGATGATCTGCCCACAAGAGAGGCTTGACCTTCTTTAAAGCCAAAGGAACCACAGCGATTGGTGTAGGCTAACCCTACCTTAATGAACCAATGGTGGGCCCCCACCAACAATTTGCTGTATACATGAGGTCATAACCATAGTGCTTTCAACAGAAACAGTAAAGGGGTGAAAACATGTAATACTAAGTCCCACCCATCTTCCGCTCTGTTCTGGATCAAAGGGCCTCTCTGGTCAACAGAGCTCTCTGTGGTTCTGATTGAAGCAGCAAGTCTCCCTTGAAGCTGTGGAGAAACCAGACTTTCTGTCTCCGTCAATCCACATACTCGTACCTTCTTAATGGGGTCTCCCTGTCGGGATGACCGCTGTAGCATGCAGTCCCAGACATGCCATTTCCCTGTCAATTGATAGTGAGGGCAGGAGCTGGCTTCAGGTTGACACAGTGCATTTGAAAAAGTGTTGAGGGGTTCCTGTCTCCTTTGTTAGCCTCTGCAGCCAGGCCCCATGTGTGCCTGTGTGAATTGAACTCTGATTAGTATGCACAGCTGCCACCAGCAACAGGGCCCAACAAAAGGAGAAGGTGGATCAATGGAGCCTTTGTTAGTTAATTAGGCTGGCCATGGCAGGGGGAATTTTTGGCCCTCCTCTTCTGGAGATGCATTGCGTACTCCACCTGTCAGATCCCAACCAAATATGACATGGGGTACTGCACCTGTAGGCTGGTTCCACCCAGGGTACACGGGTCTATGTGTATGTCATGCGGTCAACATAGGAAAATGTGTGCGTATTAGCTCCACACATTTTCTGGAGGTTGATTTATAATCATTCAATTTAATTTAAAATGTTTAAAAAGCCCAAGCGAACGCACACCCACTGTGCGGATAGTCGGATTCCTCACAGCACGTGCATTACTGCATAATCCCACCTTCCCTAGCACATGCATGTAGTCACTGTGCCCTTGTACTGATTGCCATGTGGTTGGCCATTCCCCTGCCTATTGTGCTCATCTATGCTGGGGGACGCATGCTTTTGGCCAGTGCATTCACATTGGGGAGGGGACTGATAGACTGACTGCCATCCTCTTGGCTTGCTGATCCTACTTCCATGCTACTGATCTTCTCAGTCCCTTCCATGTGTAGCATTGAACTGGTCTCCTCACATCCACTGACTTTCAAGTGTTTTGTTGCGTTAAATCTGCACAACGTAACTGCATCTTAACCAAGGTTTTTTTCAGTGAATTTCAATGGTTTTGTTAAACCATTGATTTTTTTATGGGCCACTGGTCATTGCCTATAAAAATGGCATTTGGGCGTGTTCACTGCACCTGACCCCCCTTTAGACACACCAGGTGGCTATGGGCTTTGGTCGTGGCCACTATACATGTCGCTTGGGCGCACAAGCCAAGGCCTTCAGCCCTGGCCAGTGAGCATGGACTTCAAACGTGTCCACTGTATATTTTAAAACACAACCTTTCTTTCTTGCTCACTAGCCATGGCTTTTGCCCATGACCATTGGCCGTGGCCACTTTATAGGTTGTCCCAATAGCTTTCTTCCGGTCCAACCAGCCGTGGGTTTTGGCCACAGCCACTTTACAGATTGCTCCAATAGATTTCCTGAATGGGCCCACTAGCCTTGGCTTTCACCCATGGCCAGTGGCCACGGACACACACTACTAGGTTTCTTTTGGATACACTATCCATGGCCTTTCATCATGGCCAGTGGCCACGGCCTTTGGTCGTGTGCACTTTCCATATTGCACCCCTTGACATTTTTCCCCAATAGGTTTCATTGGGGTCCACTATCACATCACTGATGCCATCATTGGTGACAACACTAATTACATTGTTTATTTATTCGGATTTATTTAAAGCGCACGTCAGCCCAGGGGCATCGTGGCGCTGTTACATGAAGACATAAATAATCTGGTTACAGTGGAAGATGGTTACAAAGCAATTTTCATTACAGGACACATTTCGTATCAGACGTATGCGAGCTAGTGTAGGTGAAGGAGGGATGAAGTTAGTTGAATAGAGTGGTTTTGAGGGATTTGCGAAAGGAGTACAACAATGGTTCTGCTCTGAGTGAGTTGGGAAGGGCATTCCAGAGCTTAGGTGCTATGTGTGGGAAGCCAATGCCGCCAGCTTTGGCTCTTCTTACAGTGGGTACTCGGAGTTGGTTGGCGGGATGGCTTCTTCTGGGACGGATGGAGGAGTTCTTTGTTATAGTTTCAGCTAGGTAGGGGGGTGCTGTGTGATTGATGCACTTGTGTGTGAGAGTGAGGATTTTAAAGTTGATTCTTTCCTTGACTTAGAGCCACTGGACGAGTCTTCTGGCCTGTGAAATATGGTCAGTTTTGGGGATGTGTAGTGCAGCGCGGAGGGTGTTATTTTGCACTATTTGGAGCCTGCTTAGGTTTTTTGTCGATGTGTCTGCCAGGAGGGCGTTGCAGTAGTCCAGTCTGGCTCCTATAGTAGCTCTGGCTATGGAGAGGCAGTTGGGCGTGGTAAGGTAGGGTTTTATGGCATAAATGAGTTTGGTGGTCAGAGCAGAAGCTGAGGCGATGGCGCTGGTTTGTCTGGTCATAGAGAGTGTGGCGTCAATGCAGACTCCTAATGTCTTGACAGCAGATGAGACAGGTATGCTAATACTGTCGATAATCATGTGAGAATAATCGGGGCTGAGTTTAGTTAGTGTTTCACTGGGGGCTAGGATGATGATTTCGGTTTTGTCTCCGTTTAGGCAGAGACCATTGATAGCCATCCAGGTTTGGATAGTGGAGTAGATTTTGAGGAGGGATTCTGAGTCTAGGTTGTAGTCTCCGGAGAGGGGGAGGAGAACTTGCGTGTCATCTGCGTAGTTTGTGTAGGCTATGTTGAGGGAGTCCAATAAGTCAAAGAGGGGTTTGGTGAATAGGTAATAAAGGGTCGGTGCAGTGCTCTACAATTTATAGTGGTTGGGGGGGCGCTGTCCTGGTCAGAGTACACTTTCACGGCCCTACCTTCAAGGAAGGATGTGATCCAAGTGGTTGCCTTGTGAGAGAAGTGTGCAGCATTGAAGAGGTGAGATGTGAGAATGCTGTGGTCGACCAGGTCAAATGCAGCAGAGAGGTCGAGCAGTAGGAGGAGAGCAGGTTTGCCTGTGTCCATTATTTTGGTAATTTGATTCGTTAGATCTAGAAGGGCAGTTTCAGTCCCATGGCCTTTGCAGAAACCTGATTGTATTTTGCCTAGGATGGTGTTGGTTTCCAGGTAGTGTTGGATTTGATTGTGTGCAGCTTTGTCTAGGATTTTGAGGAGAAAGGGGACAGTGGTGATGGGGCGATAGTTATTAGGGGAGGAAGGGTCAAGAGAGGGTTTTTTCAGGAGCGGGCAAACCCAAGCTTCTTTTAGGCATTGTGATACAGTTCCAGATGCAAAAGAAGCATTGATGAAAGCCGTGATGATGGGGGTGAGAGATTCTGAGCACTCTTTGATTAAGGAGGGTGGGCAGATATCCCCTTTGCAGGTGGAAGGTTTGATTTTTTTGAGGAGGTCCTTGACTTCCGTCTCTGAGACTTCTCTGAAAAAAAAAGTGGTGTTTGTGAGAGAGAGTTGTCAGTGGGAGGTGTGGGCGAGCAGGTGGGGGTGTTGAGAGCTTTGCGTTGGGAGGCTATTTTGTCTTGGAATGTTTTAACTTTATTGAGGAGGGCAGTCTGGATGCCTGTGCACCATGCTTCATCCTTGATGATTTCGTCTGGGCTGGAGGCAGGTGTGGTGAGTTCTTTGAATATGGAGAATATTTCTCTTGATTTGGAGCTGGCATTAGTGACTCTCTGGTTGTAGGATTCGGATTTAGCGTGGAATATGGCTTTTTTGTAAGTCAATGAGATCTCTTTGAAATCTTTAAGCGAGGATTGGTTAGGCGCTGCTTGCCATCTGGATAGAGCTTTGCATTTCTTGGTGCGAAGGTCAGATAGTTCTTTGTATACAACATATTGCATCAATAATATCAATTTAGGCTGTTGACCTGTCCAAGAGGAAGGCTGCAGACACTGGCCAATGTTGGGATGCATGTCCAGATCATTGCCCCTCCCAAAAGATTTAGGTTGCAGAAAATATATTAAAACACAGAGAATGCTGTGGTGTAGGTGGCAGGGGGAATCTTATGGGTGGGGGTAATTGGCAGGAAACACATGTACATTGGGAGTTGGGAGTTCATACAAGAGAAACAACCTTTGGCGTTGCAATAGTCTTACATAGAATACATTGCTTGTGTGCAACGTTCATAACGTGAACTAACAGTGCATTTAAATGTTGCCTGCATCCTTGCAGGTCGTGTCAGAGCCATCAAACAACGAGGCTCAATCTCTTGCTTGATTCTCACATTCCATGCACATACCCTCACATGCACATACCCTCACATTACATGCACATACCCCCACCTATAAATGTTTCTAGTTAGGCATTTGAATATTTAGGCATAATGTGCACAGCCAAATAGGTGAAGTGCTGTGGCCCAACATGAAGGCTGTACTCATGGGAGCCGGGGCAGAGGTCTTGGGCTGCCAAAACATGAATTGATATTTTGGACAGTAGTGCCCCCCAGAATAATGGTCACTCCATATGAATAACCAGATGTGCAGGAATAAGAGTCTTACATCGTTCATGAATTGGATTGATTAGTGGGACACTAGGCATCTTGGGAGGGGAAACTGATACAGGGGGGAGCAGAGAACCACAAGGTCTATGATTTTTACCCGGGAGAGCAAAGGCTGATGTCATTTTAGAGGGGAGGTATCTTATTTTTATTTATTTATTTATCTATTGTTTGTTTATTTATTTATTTATATAGCACTCCTCACCCAAAGGTATCTGGGCACATTTTACATTTCAATACAGGTTGAATAAAACATACATACATAGTGCAATGGTTACATTATTTGCATAAACAATAATTTCACTAATATTATGCAAAGGATATATACAATAGTCAATATACGTGGATGCCGACAGAGGCAGTCTGAGGAAGGTTTAAAAACCTTTGTCAAAGAGCCAATTCTTGGATTTTTTTCCAAAAACTAAAGAATCTAATAGAACATGGAACATGCATAGTGTCACTCCTACATTATAACAAAGGATTGGTCAGTTCTTAGAGTTGTAGGCAGGGAATTCCATGGCATGGTGGTCATGACCGGGAAGCTACTACCTCCAGCTTTTTTTTGTTTGTATCTCAGGGCTTTGAGGCAAAAGGAGTTTTCTGTTCTCATGGGGCGTGTTGATGTGTTTTTGATTAATTTTGCCATTAAGTATTGAAGTGCTGAATATTTTACGCATTTATAGGTGAGGGAGACAGTTTTGAGATGTATTCTGTTCTTAAATGCGAGCCAGTTGTGGTTTTGTCTAGTCTAAGTTATATGCTGTCTTCTAGGAATACTTAACACAGTACTAAGTGTGTTATTCTGTAGGATTTGTAGTTTGCTTATGATGTGTTGGTTGGCACCTAGGTAGAGTGCATTACAATAATCAAGTTTCAAAAAAGAATCAAGGCTCTCCCTAAGGTAATACAACTGTCTGTAGATAGAAAGGGTTTACAGGTGCGGATTAGCTTAAAAGTATACGCTGTTGCTGAGGCTGTGGCGTTAACTTGCTTGTGCAAGTTTAGGGCCGAGTCTAGGTATAAACCCAAGGTCTTTACCTCCTTTCCCACTTTGATGTTGATGCCGTCAATGTTAAAAGAGAGGTAGTGATTACTGAGTTTGTTGAGGTTAGCAGAAGCTCCCAGAATCGGTAGCTCAATCTTCGCATTATTTAGGCATAGTCTATGAGTGGCCATCCAGGCCTGAATGATGAGATAGATTTTGTTCACTAAAGGCAAATTCGTGATGTAGTCACCAGTCAATGGTATGAGGATCTGGGTTTCATCTGCATAATTCATCTAGGTGACACACAGGTGGTCCAGATCATCAAACAAAGGCTTAGTGAAGATGTTATACATAGTGGGCGATACACAAGAGCCTTGCGGTACTCCACATGTTATAGGTGTGGGGTCTGCCGAGGGTGAGAACACTTTCACAGACCTGTTGTTCAGGAAGGAATGAATCCAGTCTGTAGCTTCAAGGGAGAAGTGGGCTGAGGTGGATAAGTGCTTACAAAGGACTTTATGGTCAACCAAGTCAAAAGTAGCCAACAGGTCTAAGAGGAGGAGGATGGCTAGTTTCCCATTGTCCTTGAGTTCATCAATTTGGTTCTTCAGATCAATCAAGGCTGTTTCTGTGCCATGTTGAGGTCTGAAGCCAGTCTGGCGGAGCCCTAGTAGATTGTTAAACTCAAGATACGATTGTATCTGGATATAGGCTGCTCTCTGACAATAATCTTTAGTAAGAAGGGGACTGTTGTAATCGGCCTACAGTTTGTCAATCTGGTTGGGTCCAAGGAAGGTTTTTTAGGAGTGGTAAAACCCAGGGATCCTTAAGGTTGGTAAGGACAGTGCAGGTTGTGAATGAGGAGTTGATTAGGGTCATGATGAAAGGGGCTAGGTCACTGGCAGCTTCTTTAATTACCGATGCAGGGCCGGTATCTCCCTGGCATCTATTGGGTTTAAACAAAGCTATGATGTTTTCCACTTCTTTAGGTTTAGGTTTAGCAGCATAATTATCCATGCTCTGCAGGGTGGTAGGATAGGGGAGGTTGAGTTTTTTGGCTGCTATTTTGTTTTGTAGAAGAGATATTTCATTGGTTAGTGCATTTTATTATTTGCACAGTGCCTAAACACAGAGAAGTGTTTCAAAGCGCTCAAAGAGGGTGGAGGGCAGCGGGAAAAAACAACAGTCATTCAGAGCCCTTGACTTTCTGAATGATACAGGCCTGCACACAGCAGGGAAGTGCAGGAATAAGTGCATATAATACATATAACAGTGTAGATAACTCTTTGATATCTGATGACAATACTTCGTTTTTCAAAGTGCCTTTCACAAAATAGGGTGAAGGTAGGTGGGGGGAGCAGCAGGGTAGAATAGACAGGCTACTATACAATGCTAAGTTGAAGTGGATCATGCAATTATATAGTAGCATGACATAAATACAGTGGAGGGGGTGGGCGGGTGAGAGGGCGAGGGAAGAGGAGTGTAGGAAAGGTAGACTTGTGGGTATTACAATGCTCCGGCTAGTTAAGCAGTTTTAAGTTATAAGGAAATGGGCAAGTACAGTTGAAAACAAAAGGGGGGGGCAATACACTGTTAGGGAGAATTCTCTGTAAAGGCTAATTTCCCAAACCTAGTGAGTCCCCCAGCAGCTTTGCTGGATTTTTGGGGTTTTCTTTTTGTCTCCTGCTAAGAGTGAGACTCTTTTCCTCCCACTCTTAGACATTATTTGAGGTGTTCCATTGACTTTGTATGTGTTTTATGGGCTATGGGGTCCTTTACCCCATAGGGTTTCATGTGTTTTTGGTATGTGGGTTACACAGCACCCTTCGTGCATTACCCAGGGGTGTCGTAGCGACCCCCAAACATAGACTCCATACCCTGGGACTGACTACTGTCTCCCAGGGCATGTAAAGTCAGCATTGGCTTTACTAGTCTCAAATTGTGAACAGAACCAGTACAAACCATCCTATTGTGGACGGACTGGTCGGGGCAATTTGATTGCCCTGGGGTCTGTTGTTCGAGGGGGCACTGTCCAGTTCCCCTCGACCGAGTTTTGGCTGGTGGCAGTGGATACTACTTTTTATATTCGACCGCAAATATATTCCTATGGGATTTTCCCATTGTTCGAGACTACCACTTTTTAATATGGCCTCGAACATACCGCCGGTTTATAAAATTAATATTAATTCACCGGTTGGTAATTTTTGCCGAAACTTGGTTCCAAAATGGCGTTTGTGTTCGCTTCTGTGACTCCAACCCAAGTCGATCCCTTTGTTCCACTTTTTGGCGGGCTTCTCCACAGAAGCCTCCAAAGGTGGTGCCACTCTGTCTGGGTACCACAGGGGGTGTGGGAGGGGGTTTAGGCACCTTGGACTGAGTTTCCTCGGCAACTCAAGTCACACTCTTCTGTGATTGGCCCAAGTGGTGAGCCCCCCGGCTCACCATTTAGCATGTTTGATTGACAGCTAGGCTGAATGAATGGGGGTTTTCTGCATAAAAGCAGGGCTTTGGGGACTGGAACTTCAGAAGTCGCCACAGGGCCTAAAGAATCCGAGGAGGGAGAAGCCGAGCCGACCTGCAATGACGACACCACCGGTGGAGCCCTGCGGAACCGTCTCACCACTTTTCCAGACGACAGGAGATCTCCAGCCCGGAGAATCTTCTTCCTTTGACTGGTGGGGATAACCACTTTGCCCGTCGTTTCGCATTCCTGGACGATCTTGTGGCCGCCTTGCCCGTGCCAAGCACCCCGGCAACCGGAGTACCACAGATCACCACTACCGCGAAGAACAGGGTGACACCTTGCAACCGGGAAACTCCGCGGCTGGTTTTTTCCCTGGCAGCGCATCGACCTTCAGCTTTCCTCCACGTCGAGACCTCCTCTTCCTCTGAACGAAACACTGAATTGCGCCCGCTGCCAGGAACAACTGCCCCCGCTGGAGTGTTCTTCCCACTCTCAGGTACTGTGTCCCGCCTGGCTTCCCTTGCGACAGATCGTTAGGGGTGACAGTAAATCCTCGACTTTCTAACCTGGGCTAGCCTGGGGCCTGTTAACTAACTTTTCCTGACTTTATCTCAATCTTTTGTGAACTTTCTACAAAGACTCTTTGGGCATAACCCCACTGTGTGATCCTGGACACATTTCGCTTGCTCTCTCTAAGAGTGGGCCTGGCATTTGAACTTCCTTGCTCTCCAGTAGACTTTGCCTAACCTGCCTCACTGTGGTTCTTTGAAAAGTATTGAAATTGTGTGCTTTCGTAACTTTGCTTTTTCCCTCCCTTTTTAATAACTTATTAGAGTGCCATCTTATGTCAAGTGCTCACCTCTGTCTGAAAATAAGTGGTGTTTCTCATTAAGACTTGTCTAATGAGTAATTAGGGTTGTATATATATATAATAGTGACTGTGTGTTGAATTTATTTACCTCTCTTTGTGCTAGTGTAATTCACAAGTGTGTCTTTAAATAAATAATTATATACTTTTACACCAAAGCTCTGGTCAGTGTTTGCTTGTGCTACTGTGTCTCTGTACCTATTGTGTATACTCTATATACTGCCTAACTCATCTTGAAAGAAGTCTGACTGCTCAGCCACAGCTATCAGTTAAATCTGGGTGGTACAGACTGCTACCAATTGGGTTTACTGCCAACCACCTGTAGTCCTAAATCTTTTGCAGTGGTCCCTAAGGGAACTGCACAGGTTTCTGCCTAAGACTGGTGTACAGCGGTGGGATTTGTATTGAGTATACATTTTAGTGTGCTTATAGATATCTTAGTGCAACTAACCACAAAGCTTAGCACAAAAGAAGATATTTTCTAAAAACATGTCAACTATGGAAAGCTATAGTCAGGAATCCCTTGCTACAAAAACTGCTGATTGTTTAAGAGTTCTCTGTAAGCATAAGAATCTCCTGACTAAAGGCAAGACAATGGAGCTAATAGAGAGGTTGTTAGCAAACCAAAGTCTGAATGGTGGTTCAGAGGAACCTACCACTCCAGCAACTGTAGATAACAGCAATGATATTGATATGAATGTTAGTATTGATAACTTTGAGTCAGAAGCAGAAGAGGAGGGGTAAGATGTTAGAGTTGTCTCCCCTGGGCCTCTACCTGCCCTGCCAGATGTACCTACTGGACCTTTACCAGGTCCCACACTTAATCCTCAATATATGGAACTAGAAAAAATGAAGCTTGAATTCGAATTCAAAAGAATTAATGCTCAAACAGAACAACGGCACCAAGAACTAAGGCTCAGAGAAATGGAGCTCAACCATGAGCTAGAAATGAAAAAACTGTCTGTGGAAAGTGCTTCTCTCTCCGAATCCTCTACGAGTTCCAGTCCCAAAAGACCCCGGATGCCTAAGGAGTTGGTGGGTATGTATGAGAGTAAGTTGGATGTGTTGGATTGGTTGAGTTTGTTTGAATATAATCATGGCCTTCAGAACATTACAGGAAATGAGTTAGTTTCCTGGTTGTTCTCTAGGCTCCGCCCTGTTGCAACTGATATGGTAATGGAGTTGGGGAGGAGGATAAGAAGGATTATGAATGTGTGAAACTAGCATTGATAGCTAGATTTGGGAAGACCCCTTCCCAGTACCTTAAGAGGTTTAGGACCCTCAAAAAGAATGATGGTACCCCTTGGGCTACATGGGTGAGTGAGTGTTTGAAAAACCTAGAGGGATGGATTAAGGCTTACAAGGTGAACACTTATTAGGGAATGAGGAATCTTGTAATGTTGGAGTCAATTTATGATGCCTGCTCTCCTGAGCTCAGACAGCACTTGGCTGATTCAAAGGAATTAGATTCCAGAAAGCTAGCTAAGGCTGCTGACTTGTGGGTTGCCAACAGGGCTACTCCCAAGGATTCAGGGGTCACTCAGAAAATCGATGAGGGAAAGCAGTCACCAAAAGGGAACCAAGAGATTTCTAATACCTCCCAAACTAAAGAGGGCCCCAAACAACAAAATAACCGGGGTAAGCCCCAGGGTAAACCACAACAGGCTAGTGTACCGTCTGGTCACAAACCAGAAGGAGGTCAGGCCAAGCCACCCTTTCAGAGAGCATTCAGAACATGCTATCTCTGTGGGGCAACTGACCACATCAAAGGAGATCCCAGATGTAAGGGTAAACCTACAGGGATCAGCACAGTCTCCTCACCCGTCCCTCCTGAGGAGGAAGTCCAAATGGCTAGTGCTCACTTTGAAGTCTTTGCTGAAGAACCTTTGGGTCTTCAAGCAAGTGTAACAGTAGAGTCCATGGGTCTGGTTAGTGATCAGAATAGGAGTGTGTACAACTCCATACCAGAAAACTCTAAAGATTATTATATGGACAGTGTTCTTGTCAATGGCCAGGATACTCCTGCCAGGCGAGACTCCGGGGCCAGCAGAACATTAGTAGATGAAAGCTTTTTCAGGCCTGAGGATGTTGCTAAGGCACCCAAAGGTCCCACTAAGATGTCTGGAGGCCCTGTCCAAATGGTTCCAATTCTACCAGCCCTCATTCAGTGTAATGACATGACAGTGTTGATTCCTGTCAGTGTTCAGACTGAGGTGCCTGGGAGAGTCCTGTTGGGGAATGATCTAAGAACTCTAGGAGTAGTATCCAGTACCCCCAGGCCTCCCAGTATGGAGACCCAGAACCAAACCAAATTGGCTAGAGAGGCCACCTTAAGGAACCCCTCTAAGCCTGTGGGAACATCTACTGAGAACCCCACTACAAGCCCTGATGTTGGTAAGTTGACCTCTGACCCAGGCAAATTTCAGGCTAAAATGTTAGGGAAATGGGAGCCCCAACCAAGCTCCATCATTGTTCCCCCAGTTTTAGAGTCTGTGACTCCCCCTGCTTCTGAGGAAGAGGTGGATAGACCTACTGGAACCCTAACTAGGGGTAGGAGAACTTGTAATTCTCAGTGCTGGTGGAAAACCAGAAAAGAAAAGTCTAAGGCCAAAAACCTTCAGACTGTTGGACCTTCCACAGAAGACTCCAACCCAATTCCTAGTCTTAAGGGGGAAACTCCTAAAGTAGGTAAAGGTAGATCTAAGAGGAAGGAGAAGCATGTACCTTGCTTATCTCCATCCCCTCTAACCAAGAGGCCTAAAACCCAACCTTCTCCCAACAGAGAGGTGGTGAGGGCCTCTTGAGGCCCCTCTAGATCTAAGGGAATCCTTTATAAGGACCCCTTGAAAAAGCCTAACACAGGTTCAGAAGTTGTACCAACTTCTGAGGGACTGGTCAACCAGATCCCCTATAACTTTAAAAAGACTGATGTTCCTCAAAGGGTTTGTAGGTCATATAGCTTACAAAGGAAAACCTTTGACTCTACCACTGAACATAAGTTAGGGTGTCACCACCAAAAAGCTGATGGTCTCTCTAGGGTGTTTGTAACCGACTAGAGGTATGAGATTCATCCAGGAGTGGATTAAATCCTCCTGTCTCTTAGTCTGGGGGGGGGCTGGGGTGAGTGTTAGGGAGAATTCTCTGTAAAAGCTAATTTCCCAAACCTAGTTAGTCCCCGAGCAGCTTTGCTGGATTTTTGGGGTTTTCTTTTTTTTCTCCTGCTAAGAGTGAGACTCTTTTCCTCCCACTCTTAGATATGATTTGAGGTGTTCCTTTGACTTTGTATGTGTTTTATGGACTATAGGGTCCTTTACCCCATAGGGCTTCATGTGTTTTTGGTATGTGGGTTACACAGCACCCTCCATGCCGTAACCCAGGGGTGTCGTAGCGACCCCCAAACATAGACTCCATACCCTGGGACTGACTACTGTCTTCCAGGGCATGTAAAGTCACCATTGGCTTTACTAGTCTCAAATTGTGAACAGAACCAGTACAAACCATCCTATTGTGGACGTACTGGTCGGGGCAATTTGATTGCCCCGGGGTCTGTTGTTCGAGGGGGCACTGTCCAGTTCCCCCCGACCGAGTTTTGACTGGTGGCAATGGATACTACTTTTTATATTCGACCGTGAATATATTCCTATGGGATTTTCCCATTGTTCGAGACTACCACTTTTTAATATAGCCTCGAATATACCGCCGGTTTATTAAATTAATTTGAATTCACCAGTTGGTCATTTTTGCCGAAACTTGGTTCCAAAATGGCGTTTGTGTTCGCTTCTGTGCATCCAACCCAAGTCGAGCCCGTTGTTCCACTTTTTGGCGGGCTTCTCCACAGAAGCCTCCAAAAGTGGTGCCACTCTGTCTGGGTACCACAGGGGGTGTGGGAGGGGGTTTAGGCACCCTGGACTGAGTTGCCTCGGCAACTCAAGTCGCACTCATTTGTGAGTGGCCCAAGTAGTGAGCTGCCCGGCTCACCACTTAGCATGTTTGATTGACAGCTAGGCTGAATGTAAGGGGGTTTTCTGCATAAAAGCAGGGCTTTGGGGACTGGAACTTCAGAATTCGCCACAGGACCTAAAGAATCCGAGGAGGGAGAAGCCGAGCCGACCTGCAACGACGACACCACCAGTGGAGCCCTGCGGAACCGTCTCACCACTTTTCCCGACGACAGAGGAGATCTCCAGCCCGGAGAGTCTTCTTCCTTTGACTGGTGGGGATAACCAGTTTGCCCGTCTTTTCGCCTTCCTGGACCATCTCGTGGCCGCCTTGCCCGTGCCAAGCACCCCGGCAACCAAAGTACCACAGATCACCACTACCGCGAAGAACAGGGTGGTACCTTGTAACCGGGAAACTCCGCGGCTGGTTTCTTCCCTGGCAGCGCATCGACCTTCAGCTTTCCTCCATGTCGAGACCTCCTCTTCCTCTGGTCGAAACACCAACTTGCGCCCGCTGCCAGGAACAACTGCCCCCGCTGGAGTGTTCTTCCCACTCTAAGGTACTGTGTCCCGCCTGGCTTCCCTTGCTACAGATCGTTCGGGGTGACAGTAAATCCTCGACTTTCTAACCTGGGCTAGCCTGGAGCCTGTTAACTAACTTTTCCTGACTTTATCTCAATATTTTGTAAACTCTCTACAAAGACTCTTTGGGCATAACCCCACTGTGTGATCCTGGACACATTTTGCTTGCTCTCTCTAAGAGTGGGCCTGACATTTGAACTTCCTTGCTCTCCAGTAGACTTTGCCTAACCTGCCTCACTGTGGTTCTTTGAAAAGTATTGAAATTGTGTGCTTTTGTAACTTTGCTTTTTCCCTCCCTTTTTAATAACTTATTAGAGTGCCATCTTATGTCAAGCGCTCACCTCTGTCTGAAAATAAGTGGTGTTTCTCATTAAGACTTGTCTAATAACTAATTAGGGTTGTATATATATAATAGTGACTGTGTGTGAATTTATTTACCTCTCTTTGTGCTAGTGTAAATCACAAGTGTTTCTTTAAATAAATAATTATATACTTTTACACCAAAGCTCTGGTCAGTGTTTGCTTGTGCTACTGTGTCTCTGTACCTATTGTGTATACTCTATATACTGCCTAACTCATCTTGAGAGAAGTCTGACTGCTCAGCCACAGCTACCAGGTAAATCTGGGTGGTACAGACTGCTACCAAGTGGGTTTACTGCCAACCACCTGTAGTCCTAAATCTTTTGCAGTTATCCCTAAGGGAACTGCACAGGTTTCTGCCTAACATACACCATCAGTACAAGGAGGATAGAAGAGAAGAGGAGGAGAGTGCTAGCAGATGTGTGGGGTAGGGTGGGATGGGAAGGGGAGGATGAGAAACAGGGGGAGGGAACTAGAGGCTGCAGGTGATACAGTTAAATTCGATTTTTGGCAGGAAAAGGTGAAACACATGCAGCAACTGGACACATCATGGTGGGGTGCCTGTGCGCTGGGTTGAGAAAAGTGTTGCGTTGTTCGCAAGGACCAGGCTGACCGCAGAGTTATCTGCTGAGTTCAGGTTGATGACCAGGTGTGCATCACAGGGTTAGGCGTATACACAGGGTGGTGCCTTTTGAGTTTAATCAATTACTTTGCAGCGCTTCAAGGTGGATGAGGCCCATACCCATGTGTGCTGAAAATGGAGAAGACGACACAGGCAATTAGAAGAAGGGCTATATGTAACTATTAGCCTGTAAATAGGTGGCAGCCAATGATGGTGGGGGAGAAATACTGTATGTTGAGTGCATCATGAATGAGTGGCAATGGAACCAGCAAAGCTGTTATTAGAGGTCCCAGATGAAAATGACTTAAATAAATGGGAGGGTATATTCCTGTCTAATTCAATGGGTTTGATAAAACGTGATATTGCACAGAAATGGGGTGTCCCAGACTGTCCAGCCCAGGCCCAGTGGTCCACCGAAATGGACGCCTGTGCCGTGAAGGAACACAGAATATATACAGCACAGGGGAGCCCAGCCAAGACCACCAAGATTTGGGGGAAGTAGGAAGAGGGTGTGAACTGAAAACCGCTGTGGTGAAGCGGGCGATGAAAAGGAGAGTATTCAGAAATGTAGCATTCGGTTACACAGCAGAGGAGACCGGGGCAAATCGGCACAAGAAATCAGACAGACCCGATATGGTAACAACAAAGGGGGTGGGGGGAGAGGGAGATGTTTTATTTCGTATGTTGTATATTGTTATTAAAAGCAATAAAATGTGATTTACAAAAAAAAATGTAGGACAATTTGCACTTTTATAAGATGAACTCCATTTCAAGATCAAGAAAAAGCTCTGTGACAGCGGATTTATAATAACCTGTCACCTTTTCCTTTTTGTATAAAAAATAAAGTTCTTATTTTTCGCAAAAAATAGTTGGTTTGGTTTTTCTATGTCTGGTTATTGTTGAGTTACCCTACACGAAAGCTGTAGCCACTGGCCATAGCTAAAGGTTGTGGCTATAGCCCATTAATATGTTAGAATATACAGTTGGCAAAGCCCAAGTCCATGACTAATGACTGGTTAGTGTGGTAAAATATATATTGGGCATGGATGAAGGCCATAGCTATTGACACATTAGTATTTTAAAATATACAGTTGGCATACCGAAGGATGTAGCCACTAGCCATGGTCAAAGGTCATGGCTAGTGGCCCATTTACATGTTAGAATATACAGTGGACATAGCCGAAGTCAGTGACCACTGGCCATTATTGTGCTGAAGGTTAGGGCTAGTGACTGGTCAGTGTATATAATATATAGTGGACACAGCTGAAGGCTGTAGCCGTGGTCAAAAGCCAAAGGCTATGGGTGGTGGCCTATTAGTGTTTTCAGATAAACAGTTGGTATGGAAGGCCGTGGCCAGTGTCCATGACTGAAGACCATGACTACTAGCCTATTAATGTGTTAAAATATGTTTGGCCATGCACACTGACCATGGCTAAAGGCCATGCTTAGTGCGGGTTACTGTTATAATATACTTAGTGATGTCATCAGTGATGTCATCTGTGATATCAAAATTGTGTTCATAGGCTGCACAAGAGGGGGCACGAAGAGAAGGTGGCTTTAGCTGAATTTTAGGGGTTTTGTTGTGTTAAGGTCTCACCTTCACGTCCTTGCAACTAAAGATTTTTTCTTGAATATCCAGGATTTTTTTACAAAGTATTACTCACCTTAACATCCCTGCAACTAAAGGTTTTAATTGAATTTCAAGGGTTTTGTTTTTCCATAGATTTTTTTGCCGACAATAGCCATGGCTCTTAACCATGCCCAGTGGTCATGGCTTGGCAGTGCCCACTATATATTTTAGAACTCTACCAGACCACTAGCCCTAATAATTGTTAATTTTCAACAAACAAACCTATGTTTATCACAATGGTTTTCCTTATTTCTTTTTTTGGACATCCCATCTTTTCTGTTCAGTCAGTTTTACATCTGTGAAAGACAATGCAATACATTTCTTAATAGAAATATAAAGAGTGGTGATTTTTTGTGTTCATAATAGTACTGTATGAATACTGAATGTATTCCTAGTAATCAACCAATTAAAGATGTACAAATTTATCATTGTGAAGAGGGTAAAAACTTCTCATTGGAGAGAAAAAAAATCTCTATTAACTTATCTAAAATATCTAAAAATAAATAAATGTTTGATCACAAATTAAATACTATCTCACTATGTTCATAGGTACAGCACATACACTAAGCAGTTAGCTAACTACAAACCGAGTTTTGTATTTGCAAATTCTAAATAGAATTACCTGCAACATCAATGACTGGTGCACCGCCATAGGTATTTCAGTATATTATCTTTTCGAAAAATTCCAGTCCGGTGGGTTGGTGGGTTGGGTGGGCACGACAACCCCCTTTTTTGCAATATATCAGTCATATATATAGTTATCTAAGTCTAAGACTTCTGCTGTATGAATTAATGTGTTCTTATCATTATAGACATGTTTCATTTCAACCTGTAAGTGTCACTTTCAGGAGTTCTGATGCACACGTTCAACTTCTATGCCCCCCCTCATATGTGCTAGGTCCAGGCAACGTTTGCGTGGAGTTGCGTACTCACAGCCAACCACAGCCGACATGCAAGGAAAAGGGTCAGCGAGCATTGTGAGCATGCGCACGCATATTCCAGTTGCACAGATGGAAAAATAATCACACTGCCCTGATGCACGATTCTAAGTACCAATGCGGCTGAGACGGTCATCGCTTTTTCAGGAGATGGCATTCAGTTTGTTTTACGTCAGGAGCGAAATGTAATGTTTCCTTTCGGGTCATAGAGTTGGACTGCCTGTCCAATAATAATGAAGGCCATTAAGGTAAAAAGTTACGTTACTAGGGTTGATGAGCTATGTGTTCTCAGAATTTGCCTTGCACATTTGAGAACTAATAAGCCAAGGACAGGAATATAGACGCTTTTATGTTGGAATTAAGATCAAGTGATGCGCAGACATCTGCTAAGCAACCCAAACCCAGCCTACACGCAGGACGCTTTGCATCACTGCCTCAAAATAACAAGAAGAATTTAAATTCCGAACAACACGTTTTCTTGTTAACTGCAAAACGACTCAGTGGTAAGGGCCGCTTGGATCGAATGTTAGGATGAAGGGCGTCCAGAGCATTAAACAGCCCCCCCCCCCATTAAACTGTCTCGAGTGGGAGATTTCAGCTCTGCGGATGCCCTCTTCAATTATAATTAATGTGCAGGCTTGATGTGGATTAAAATAAAACCCACAAAGGTTCGCACTCCTGTACGACAAATGGGCAAACAAACATTTGCTTTAATAAATGGGAACGCCTGTCAGCACAACTACTTTGTGAAATGGAGGCAGTACAAAAGAATATTAAATAAACTCTGGAAAAGTCAAACCTTCTGACTTTCTGTATGCAGAGTGTCCCATTTTTTTGTAAGCCCGCACGGAAAAAAAAGTCCTTTCATTGTTTTTGAACGACGTTGAAATGTTAGTAAAATAATGGCTCTTAGGGACCAAACATGGTATGTGCGACGTGCTGCATTGTACACTTCCCTCATTTTGAATTGTTTCTTCAGTATGTATTCCTTTTTATTGAAAATTGTTAGGTGCAGGAGGGACAGACTCCCCATGACAATTGTCTCTGTGAGTGTATCTGGTTTTGCTCAGTTTATCAGCCCACAATGAGTTTTTAAATACCCCGTAGTCTCTCGTTTTCTTTTTGAAAAACGTTAGTATGTTGTTAAGTACAGAGTTTAGTCCAACATTTTGTCACATTTCCACCACCCCACATTCATCCACCCACCAGACCTTTAACCCACAGAGGTGGCAGAGAATGATGTGGCAGCAGTCACTGCTGGTGGGTGAAGCCAGTGATGGCAGTGGGTGACACAGAGATGGGCACTGGGGGCGGCCATATAAGACACATTTTTGGGTGCTGGCAGTTATTGTTTAAAGATTAGGCACGGCCCCTGAGCTTGCATCCAGAGGCTAATGCCTTCCCTGGGCATATAAGCATGTGGGGCTACTGCAGTGCTCTTTACTGAACTTAGTCTCGAACTCTGGGACACCTTTATAGTATAAATGCTTTGCCTGGTGTAAAAAACAAGCATTGGCAAAGCCATAGATCTGGCTTTGCAGATGACCTGTACAGATCCATGTTTTTAAACATGAGCAGAGCGTTACTGTCCAACAATGACTTCAAAGACACTATGCACCTAAAGGGAGTTTGCGCATAGGTTTGCCAGTGTGGTACCCAATTATTGAGAATTTGTTTTGAATGCAGCAGACATCTTATCTGTACAAAGAGTATCTCTATTTTGAGGTAATACATTTCCTTCCAGAAGTTCTCAAATGACATTGATGTAGGAGGGTGGGAATCAGATGGAGTGGGGTGTTTATCCACACCACTTGCCTGAGTTACGTGGGGCAGACTAGGCTTTTGTCCCCTCAATTTCCTGAGAAGAGGTTGCAGTGCAAAAATGCTCACAGGGTTTCTTCAATCAAATGCCACAAAGCCCCAGGTAAAGGGCAAGAGATTAAATAATCTCCTGCAGCCATTGATATGAAAAGGCTATCTATCTGCCTGCCCTGCCAATTAGCAGATAACTAATGATCAGTGAGGCCACAGAAGGGCTGTCTGGAGTTTGCAAATTGACGTGCCCTCAATTTCCAGTTGACTTTATGTATTCAAGATGAGCAGGTAAGAATATGTCTGCATTCAACCACATGCTGCTTATTTTCTGCATGTGCAAAACATGGTGTCAATATTAGGGAACAGGCAAACCGGCTTGCATTGGATTGAAGTCCATCTCAACAATGTAGGAACAAAATGGCTCGAATAATTTGAACCATTTGGATCTGAAGCTCAAAACGGTTTGAAACTTTTGAACCGAATTTGAACTGCTTTTTTAAAATATGAGTATTTGAAGGTTCGATTCGGCACAAATAGAAATCTATACCGGTTGTCTCTGCTGGACTGTTATGTCCACAGGGCCCACTTCCAGCTAGGGAGCCCTGCACTGATCACCCCCAAAGCACATGGGAGACCAGAATCTCAAGCTATGAAGAACACCATAAGATGGCCGCCGCAGGACACAGAGCACCTCAGAGCTCCCAGCCTGCTTACTCCTTTTTGCCGTGTGCTGATTGGATGGAGTGCCCACCTATCCAGCACCACACCCGGAGCTAGGAGGCAAAGCCGGCCATCCAGCAAGGCCAGCCTTTAAGGCCATCACCAGTTGTCTTTGCCGGTCTCCGCCAGGGAGGACACAAGGCATCTCCCTCCATTGGTGCCCACAGTGAGCCCGGCACTACATTGTCACCAGTCCTTCGAACTGCAAGTAAGCAGTGCCCTTGCCGCTATTACAAAAGGGATCCCTACTTAACTGAAGGTAATTAATCCCTCCTGCACCATTGTCATCTCCCTATCACCACCCCCTAAGTTCCTCACACCTGCGCTATGGTCTACTTACCCACTTCAAAGTTCGGCTACACGAGTAAATCACCCAGCGACCGCCCCCCCTCGTTGTATCAGGCTCCATGAGGAACCTAGGCCCAGAGCGAAGCAAGGCCTCTCACCATGGCCCCAACCCAGGAGTATAAAGTTCACAAACCACCACAACATGAACAGAGTTTGCCGTATCCACAGAAAGCCTGCATGCAGCATACCATCCGAAACTATTACTTCAGGCTCCCAAAGCGACGAGCCTGCTGACCCCTTTCGTTCACCAACCCCCCAAACAGCACACAGAATGGTCCACTGTCATTTGCCTGGTCGATATAACCACAACGCAGTCCCACAACTTCAACTTGAGATCACAGACTGACCCGCCGCAGATGCCAGACCTCCCCATCCTAACTAAAGCTAGGAACAGTCGCCTCTGGGTGCGTACTCCCTTACAGGCTCGTCCTAAGCTGGCTCATCTAGGCTACGCTCCTCCCCACATCACTTCCACTTTGAACCCATCTGTGCAAGCTAACGTGCATCCCTCCACGGTTGACTCCCTCACCATCAATGAACTTGCCCAGCATGATGTGGCCAGCGCTACAACCTCTGACATAGGTACCCTCCTAAACAGTCCACTGAGTGCCTATGTGGCTTACACTTTTAACTCGACTAAAACCTGTTAACCTAACCTACATTTGCAAGACTATGAAGCAAACGTTACTGCCTCTGCCTGGATCAGTCCAGCATCTATACCTGTGAATGTCAATGTTTGCAATGTACCTACTGCTGCCAATGTTAGCAGCCCAAACATTCCTCTGCCAGACAATTGAGTATTAACATAATGGACCTAAAAACATTTGACCTAAAACATTTGATCAAAATTTTGTGACCTTTTTTTAGGTTAAATTTTATAAAATATTTATATGTGGTAAGGGTATAGATTAGGCTGAGGGGAAGTGAACAAAAGGTCAAATAAATTCAATCAAATGTGATTAAGTCAAATGGTTGGGTCAAATAGATCCAAACCGACAATACTACTGCCAACACCTGTCCTGTGAATGTACCGGTGCCCTGTGAACGCAGGTAATGCATTTACCGTTGCTAATGACAGCCACCCATATACCCTCAGCATGTTAATGCTGCTAATGTGAAAGCTATAGTTAGCATCACCAATATGCTCAAGCACGTCAAGAAGGGCTGCTCAAATGTACATCCCCAGGCACGAGACACATTCACTAAAGCCCCTAGATCTGGTAATTGCCTGCCGACTATGGCCCTACCTAAGACCTCTAAACACGCAAACCTCACTCCAGCCTTGACGTCCAACATCAAACTACCGAAAGGCTGGCATCTGCCCACAACAAGCCCAATGTCATGCAACCCTTAAGCCCAGTAAAAGAGTCTTATCTAAACTATGCCCTCATCAAAGCCCGCTCCCTTCCTGCTCATTCCCTGGACATCTCAGACCTCCTCACGTCACAGAACCTTGACACCCGAGCCATAACTGAAACCTGGATTCATGAGGCCTATGGCCTTAGCCTTACACTGGCCATCCCCTTAGGTTTTACAATATATCAGAAAAGAAAGACAGGCTGAATGCAGGCATACTACCTCATGTGGTGGAGTAGCCTTGATAGCCAAAAATGAACTCCCTTTAAAACAAGTGAAAATCTCACTACCTGGCAATGCAGGCATACTATCCCTGAAGCTGTCCCCTTCTGCCACCTGCACCATCACATTTCATATCATCTACCACCCCCCATGCCTACCCCACAACTTCAGTGAAGAACCTCTCCACATCATGGAAGACAACATTATGACCTCCTCGAAATTCATCCTGCTAGGGGACATAAATCTAGGCCTCAGCGATCTCGAGGGCCCACATGCCTAGTCCCTAGCAAAATCCCTTGAAACCATAGGCTTTAATCTGAGTATCAGCAATCCTACCCACTCTAAAGGTTGCATCCTGGACACGATTGCTGACCTTAACTGCAGGATCAAAGTAATTTCCAACACACCTTGCCCCTGGTTGGATCACCAGATCATACTTTTCTCCATCGTGCACCATACAAAACAAAATATTTCATCTTTGCCCATACCCCGAGCGGTTACTTACAGCTTAAAGATGCTCACTAAGGTGAATGTCCTACGACTACTGGACACGCCTAACTTCAAACCGCCATTCTCTAAGGACCCCTCCACACTCGCCAACCTCTATACCGATACGCTAACTACAGTGGTAGATACAATTGCCCCGCTAACAGCCTGCAAAGCCAAACTCGTGAGACATTCTAATTCTTGGTTCACCACAGACCTGCTAAAATGTAGGAATAAGAAACGCCATGCTGAAGTAAACCAGCGTAAAAATCCTTCTAACGACACAAGAATGGAGTTCCACAAAATCTCCAAAACTTACAAACTAGGCAATATTTCAACAAAATCCTCCTCCTATAATTCCAGAATCGCCAATGCCAAATGTAACACCAAAGAACTGTTTACCATATTCAGGGAATTGGAAAGCCCTTCATCCCCCCACTTTTAGTCACCAAGAATGAAACCTGGTGCTCTAACATTCAGGCAGCAATGCTGAACAAAATGTATCTGCTAAACAAAAGAACACAGACCCCCTCGAGGATCCTCCCACCTGCAACCTACTGAACATAACCCAGACTCCATGCGGGACCC
Organism: Ambystoma mexicanum; assembly: GCF_040938575.1. Classification (NCBI taxonomy): domain Eukaryota; kingdom Metazoa; phylum Chordata; class Amphibia; order Caudata; family Ambystomatidae; genus Ambystoma; species Ambystoma mexicanum. The sequence continues at coordinate 691,525,154 of NC_090934.1, read as the reverse complement.
CAGCCGAAAGGGTATAGACAGTTTCATTTTAAAGTGATGACGGAAATGCAAGTCCACGACTCTCTCAATAGTCTAAAACCATCAAGGTGCAAAGGGGATATCTGTACAGCCTCCATCATCAAGGAATGCATTGAAGCCTTCTCCTCTTTCATCTCTGCATTCATAAATGCCTATTTCTCCTCAAGCCTAGCACCGGCCAGGCTCAAGGAAGCTTGGGAGCTACTGCTCCTGAAAAAACCTATGCTGGACCCCACCAACCCTAATAACTGCAGGCCCATCACTACAGTGCCGTTCCTTCTGAAAATACTCGACAGAGCTCCCTACCTGCAAGGCAACATTTCCTTGAAACCAACCAGAATTTGGGAATGAGGCAATCAGGCTTCTGCCCCAGCCACAGTATGGAATCTGCATTATAGGATCTAAAAAAACAATTAGATGAGATCAGGGACACAGGCAAGCCCGTCATCCTCCTCCTAGATCTATCAGCGACCTTTGACCTGGAAGACCACAAGATCCTCTGCCACCATCTGAGGACCATGGCCAGTTTTCCCTCCAAAGACACGGCTTGGATTGCCTCTTTCCTACAGGGAAGAGTCATGAAATTATTTGCAGAGACTGCCATTTCAACTCCCAAACCCATCAGCTGCGGGGTTCCTCAGGGCTCGTGCATGTCCCCTCCCCTATACAACATATTTATTAGACCCCCTCTTCGACATCTTTGATGCTATCGGCATAGCCTACACCAACAACGCCGACGATACACAGATTATCTAGAAGACTCCAGCACGCTCATGCCACTTACACCTCCAGGCAGGCCTGGATGGCAGAGAACCACCTGTGCCTAAATGGGGAAAAGGCTGAAATCCTACTGGTAGGTGCCTCAGCGGTGTTCGAGAATCTCAGTGACCAGTACTCTGCCTTTCTCATCGATGACATTGCAATCCTAGTCTCGACATCTGTCAAGACGCTCAGAGTCTACTTGGACTCTACGCTCTCGATGTCATGGCAAATAAATGCCATAGCCTCCTCAGCAGCTTGCGCAACTAAATTACTAAACGCTGCTAAACCCTTCCTCTCCACAGAGAGCTGCCTCACTATCGCCCCGGGCAGTCATTGGTTCAAAGTTGGACTACTGCAATGCCCTTTTTGCGGGCACATCTGAAAAAAACATCCTGAAGCTCCAAGTCATCCAAAATAACATGCTCCAATCAGCTCTCAGCATCCCAAAGAGAGACCAAATTTCCGCTACCAGGAGAGCTGTACATTAGCTACCGATCAAGAAACAAATCGCCTTCAAAACTATTGATTGATTGATTGATTATTTATTAATCGCTTATACACAGGTGTTTCAAAGTGCATTACACACAAATGCCTTTTCAACTCCGCACTCCCCTACCTTTCACAGAACATCACCTGAGACCACTCTTCCAGACCGACGAGAACTCCCTACTCACACCGCATTGTCCAACTCAAATTCACACTCACGAGAGCAGGTGGCTTCAGTTTCCCGAATATGGCAGCCAAACACTGAAATGCTCTGCCACCCAACGTAGGAGACGAACTGTCCTATTGGCTGTTCCGCAAAGCCCTGAAAACCTTGCCATTTGAATAATATGCCTGTCTACACAGCATTTACTGCACTTTCCTTTCCCTGATGTTGTTAGGCAATCATGAGTAACTGGTTGTAATAGCGCCTTGATGCCCCTGTGGTGTTGCACGCTTTATATGTTAAATAAATAAATAAATACTGAATTCTAGGCTACTGGTGGCTAAGGATATGATGCATTGGAGACAGTATGTCCTGCCTGGAGCTATTCCATGGCAGAAAGAGCAGAGAGAGATCTAAAGGTCTAATTTTCATCACCTAAAGCCATCCTTTCTTAAATCCCCACCTAATGTTTTTTGCTTAGTTTTGGATTTCGATAAGGGTGAATGGCTCTTTGAGGCTCATAACAAATTTGGTGGTATATCAGGCAAAAATACTGTCAAACATTTCTATTGTTACTGCCACTCGGTCTGATGGAATTAGAACCAGATTCCAAGTTAGGTAACACTGGTGTTAGTCCGCATGTTTAGTGTCCATAGGACTCCATGGGGATTGTGAAGGAAATCCTATGCTGGTAAAACTGCTTTTGGTATTCTCTACAGTTCTTGCCATTAAAGTGGTGCATCTACCACCCGAAAGTTACCACATGCAGACTTTAACAACAAGCCTGGAAATGTGGCAATCATTACTGTTTTTTTTACTGCAATGCCAAAATCTTAATGAGCCCCATGGAGGTCGTGCTCAGACAGCAAGCTGCCCTTTTTTTTTTTTTTTTTTTTTATTTGACTTAGTTTGAAATAAAAAACAAACTTTTTATCAATCAATGCTTTGTCTATTCTTTGTCCATGTAACTTTGTTCAAAGTTATTCAGTTTAAAGCAACTGCATGTACTTTTTAGAACCAACATCATGTGGCAGACATTAGATAGAGCAAGAACAAATTGTTGAATGGGAGTTATAGTTTCATGGTTGATTAGGCAAGATTTTGTCCATGAAGTTTATTACTCCACATGTTAGTTGCTGGATCGTTCCGGAGATCAAGTAGCTCCACCATTCTTCCATGTTGTTGTTCTTTGTCGCATATTTCCCAATGTGTAATGTCCGTTCTGCAGAAATTTCAGGACAGATGGTTATCAAGTGTTTTATCGATTAGACATATTTATTGCAAAACCTGCACTGATTATCTGGTGTTTTCAGATCTCGTTTCAATGTCAATATCTCTTTAGATTTATGTAGGTTCAATCACAATCTGATGAATTGGTCTCTATGGCATTGAGATGGAAATTTCAATAGATATTTTGGGAGCACGCCAATTTCATGTGTCGATAGACCAAAATTACAGGTTGTCTTCATTCTTGAGCATTTTTCCTCGTTGATGATCCAGTTCCATCGACGGATCCGCTTTTTTTAACGATTTGTGGCATCTGTAGAACTTGCTCCAAGGTTATGTCGGTTTCTTTTAATACCTTTAAAAGTTTGTCTCCGCAGATTCTAAACAAATCATTCACAGGATATATTGCTCTTGTGTTTAAGATCTCGTATGGTTTGACTGACGGTTGTAAACGCATCTTGCACAGCATTGTTATCGATTTCCACACCACTGTACAGTGTAGGGCTTCTATGCTTAGTTTGTGTCGGATTGCAATAACTGATACATTTTGGGGTAGTTTCAATACTTTGCGCCAAAATATTGCTTTTATTTGGTCCCAAAATTGAACGTTTATGTTCCAGCCTGCCTCGCTACCAAAGGTTATCGCTGGAACTACTTTGTGTAGATAGAAGGTTAGTACCGCGGACAATGTGAATTTGCCAAACCTTGCATGCAATTTTGCACCTTGTACTGCAAACATCAAAATCCTTGATCGCAGGTTTTGCTTCCAACATCACTCCTGGATTGATGTATTGAAGACAATTCCTAAATACCAAATTCTATCGGTTTGTTGAATTGGTTTATCATTTACCTTCCAGCAGAAATTTCTTGAGCGTAGTCGGAATTTCCAGCTTGGGGATATTATTCTTGATTTTTTAACATTTATTTCGAGATCATTTTCCGACAGAAACTGCTGTAAGGCTGAGAGAAGTCTTTGAAGACCTATTTGTGTCTGGTCTAAGAGCACAATATCGTCAGCATAGATTATCCAACTGACCGGTTTGCCGTTGACCTTTGGCGGGAAGGCCCTTGGTTGTTTTAGAGCCTTTGCTAAGTCAGCAATGTATAATTTAAACAGGAGTGCTGCCAGTGGACAACCCTGTTTGACTCCACTTTTAGTTTGAATTGACGTTAGATCTCCCTGCTTGTTTAGACTCACTCTAATTGTGGTGTTTGAATACAGCAACATTATTGGTTGTAGTATATTTTCTGGGCATCCCCAGGCTTTCAATTTGCTCCATCGAATCTTTCTGTTAATGCAATCAAACGCCTGTTTAAGGTCTATGAATCCGGCAAACAGTTGTTTATTATTCTTCAAGGCTTCTAATTTTGTTATATTGAGTAGTGTCAGATTTAGATCTAGCCCTACTCCTTTTGTGAAGCCTGTTTGTCGCTCATCATACACTTTTGCAGTTTCAGCCCACTTTGCTAGTTTGGATTGTAGGAATGTGGCGAACACTTTGCCGGTTGTGTCCAGAAGGGCGATGGGACGACAGTTTGCAGGGTCACTACAATCGCTCTTCTTGAACACTGGAACAATCACAGGCTTTGTCCACGTATCAGGGAGAGTTTTAGCCTTTGCTATCTTCTCAAACAAGGTCTTAATGAAGAGGGTCCATTCCGTTTTGTTTTGTTTAAGAGTTACATTTGAAATGCCATCGGGCCCTGGAGCTTGAGAGTTTTTTAATTTTTGGATAGCTTTTTTGATTTCTTCCTGCTTTCTCTCACATCCCAAGTTGTGTCTCTCATCAATTCAGATGGTGTTATTGTGGAATTTTGTGACTTGAAGACCGTTGAGAAGTGTGTTACCCACTTTTCAGCGTTTACTCCGTTTGACATGGCAAATGACTGTTGGAGCTGACCTGTGTTTATTATTTCCCAAATATGCCGACTGTCCTTTGCCATTATTAGCTCCAGCATTTGTCTGGCCTGATCCTGATCTCGCACAGCATTAAAATATTTAAGCCAGTTTCGGTAGCGTTGACATCATTTATTTATCAAACTTGCTTGGTCTACAGTGTTTGTTTTCCTTATGCTTCTAAGATCTTTTGCCAGATTTTTTTTTGCTTCTCCAACTGCAAGACTGTAGGGATGTTTCGGGGCTACTAGGTCAATTTTCATAATTAGCGGTTCATAATTAACTTTACAGTCAGCTGTTTTGCCTTTGGTGATGTCAGGTTATTTAGTTCAAGAATCGTGACTTGTGTAAATTAATTTGGGTTACTTGAACTTAACACTTTCCATTTATTGCTGTGTTTCACCATTGTAATTAGTCCTGAGTATGGTCGCCCAAATAGATTCTTTCCAGCGGCATTTTGGTGTATTGAATAGCCGTCACGGCTTGGCATCATACGTAGCCATGTCTCTTGAGGACAAATTATGAAATGATTGTTATTTGTCAACTTGGCATCTTGAAAGAGGTGGGCAAAGCCTTGAGTATTCCAGGACGTTAGCAATTGAACGCTGTGTTCCGCTGTCTTTTTTTGCTAGTTTTTGTTCTTTGAATTTCCGTTTTGTCTGCCAGAGTGTGAGTTGGGTGGCTTATGCGATTGTTCCATAGTTTGTTCTGGTGAGGCATTAAATTGTTTCAATAGGTCAAGTCAGTGTTGCTCATGTGAACAATGCATTGTTTGGTGTTCTTCGATTTCATCCAACTTTTCTTCTTTGTCAGTGTGTAATTTAACATCAAATCCAAAGAATAACAGGTCATCCTTTGCTTCTATTATGGATTTTGCCACGCATTTTGACCTCATAGGCAGAATCACCCAGTCAGAACGATTTTCTGATTTGTACTCCACAATCGCAATGTCGTCAGATCTTATTGTTCGGAGTGGGGGAGTACTATGCAAGAGCTTCATTATGTTGTTTCTATTTAAGTTGACTTCGTTTTTTTCTTCAAGAATATTTCCTAGCTGAATTTTCCACACTTCATTCTTAAAGTGGCCACTTTGCCTTTTTGCAGAGTTAAATGTTACTCGTTCTTCTTGTAGCAATTGCCCTTTCGTTTGCCTCGGATTCAGTTTTAAGGAAATTCTTGACCCCGTTTGTGTATAGACTTTTTTTAGTTTCTGCATATCTTCTCATGGTGGTTCTTGTGCCATGTTGCTTGATTTCCTCTTTACTCTCTCTGCATAAGGTTTGTCATCTTCTTTTAGAGTTCCAGTGGATGATCTTTTTTGGCTATCGCAGATTTTTGGCCGTGTTTCTTGATTTAGTTGTTTTCTGTTTGCCAATTTTTCGTTTTCAACCACAAGTTCCACCTCGTCATCGATGGAATAGGTGGAAAAATCACATAAGTCAATTGATTTATCATTGTCGGAAATCTCTGAGTCTTCAATTTCTAAACATGAGCTTTTATTTGATTTGGAAGTGAGTGAGGGTCCGGTTTCTGCAGTTGGCACGCTCGTCAATTGTTTGAGTTTATCTGCGATCTTCTCTTTACGATCGAACATCCCAAGTCTTGGAGGCGTGGTCAGATTCCAAATAAACTTTTTGGCATTATTTCGGCGTACTCTTTTGGCCGGTGGTTTCCTGTTTTTTTTACAGGTGGCGCCATTTGATTTCCGTTTTGCAATGGCGAATAAATCTATTGGCTTTGATATTGATACAGCAGCTCCAGTGAAAATACCGGAAGAAGCTTTGTTTGTTGTGATCGTCTTTCCTTGAGTTGGCATGCTTCTTCTTCTTCTTCTCAATTATCGGAGGCGTGGGCGGACCCACGCAGGCGCTTCCCCATCCTAAAGGATGATGTGCACCAGACCCACCAATCAATACTTAGCACACATAAACTCACAACTCCTCCCACCGCCCCGTCTGCCTCACAAAATCCAACATCACACTGCGCCTCCTCCTGCCTCTCACCCGGTCACCTCCCAGCAAAGCCTTCCCACTCAGCTCAGCCACACCCAGCCCAGTCAACCGAACCCTCATCAATTCTCTCTCTTCAACATGTCTCTCACACCTAAGCAAAAAATGTCCTTCAGTCTCAGGCACCCCACACACCGCACAGTCCCTCGACTCACGCTTCCCCACTCGAAACAGACAGTCATTCAGCCCCACATGCCCTATCCTCAACCGATTCAGCATCACCTCATCCCCCCTCCTCCATTCCAGACTCCCCGCATCCACCTTCACCGACACTTTCCCACGAACACCAAACATCCACCTGCCCTTCACCCCACTCACCCACCTCTCCTGCCACTCATGCATGACCCGTCTCACCATCACAGCCCTCACCTCGTCCACACTCAAAGGCAACCTCACATCAACCGCTCCCCTCTGCATACCCTCACCCGCTGCCAGATCCACCAACTCATTACCCAAATTGCCACTGTGACTGGGGACCCAGGCCAACTCCAAATCCATTCCTCCACGCACACACCGATCAATCTTCCTCCTGATATCCAAAATCACATCCTTCCTATCACCATCCCCTGCCACAATCGCCTGCAACCCACTCAATGAATCCGAGAACACCACCACCTTCTCATACCCCAACTCGCACACCCTATCAATCGCCAATGCAATCGCCACCAACTCAGCTGTACAGATCGACACATCATTCGTCAATTGTCCCACTTTATACTCCCCAGTGCTTTCCAGATAATACGCCATACGCACTCTCACAGACACAGGATCTTTCGAACCATCCGTGAACACCTTGCATCATTCCTTTCCTGCCACATACGCCTGACCCAAAGCTTTGATCTCGCCCCGCAATCCTCTCTTCTTCGACACCACATTCGCCAGTTGGTATGCTCAATTTATCATTCTCTTTTTCTGTTGGAGTAGCAGCTTTTGGGGCAAAATGATCTTGGTCCCTTTGCGGTACTGGTATTCCAGTTCCCTGTGATTCTTGTGATGTTCTGCCTATTTGGCTTGGATGTACTTGTATTAATTGTGAACTCGAGGTTTCATCATTTCCTGACGTCAGTACAGCTGCAGTTTTGGCTGTTGGGTTCAACAACCGGTGGGGCTCCAAACTTAGCATATTTTCAGTCATTGAGGGAATTACGCTCAGTGGCATGCTCGATTTCAATGGTTCACCTTGGCCGTAACACATTTAAGGGTTGCATGTTTGCCGGGAAGAGACGTTGTGTCGCATCAACTTTGTGCATTCAATAACAGCATCAATTAACTCTGACTTTTCACATGCCTCACGTTTTGTTATGTCGTTTAGGCGAGATTGTCAATTGCGCGCTGTATCTGTTTCATGATCTAGTCTTTGCAAGAGGTTTTCTGTGAATTTTTCCAGGATCTGCATTTTGCTGTTAATTGTTTCTAGAAGTGAACTTTGGTCTTGCATAGTGTCATTCATTGTCTCATAAAGCTTCATAAACGGTAACAGAGCAATTGAAGTAGCCGCAAGTACATTGTTATGTATCTGAATGCTAGCCGCAATTGACACATTTTCCTTTGTCTCTTTCTCAGTGGGCCCGATTGATGATGATATTTGTGGGGATTCTGTAGAATTCATCTCCTTGGTCACCTCGTGTTGCGCTTTCTTGGATTTCGAATTACTTCCAGCAACTGAATCCGTTTGTTGGTTGCTGATTTGAAGTCTAGAGTTTGCAAGTGGCGGCAATTGCTTTTGTGATAATTCCTGAGTAAGGTTTTGAGCAATGTTTTCTTTGCCGCCTAACTTGCTTGTATTAGGTAATTTCTCTTTTGTTGTCGGAACGGTCGCAAATTTCTGTGTGTAGCTTATTTCCAAGCATTCTTGAATCCGTAAGCAGTCTGCTTTTAGCCTTTCTGTCAGTCGTGCCTCACGTGCGGCGGCATCAAGCTTAGCGATGCCTGATGATGTGGCAGGTATTTATGCGGAATTTGTTTTTGAGGCAAAGATGTTGTCGCTAAATTTTTCTCTTATTTTTGACATGGAGCCATTTCGGGTGCCATTATCATTGCCAATCGTCAGATCGTTTCGATTGAATTTGCGTGGTTCATTAAACAGATGGGGCGGATATAGACTCGTCTGGGTCTGTACGGCTCAGCACCGTCCGAACTCCTCTGATTAACATGTTAGTGTCTGTGTTTTTTGGTGCAATTTCTCCTGTCAAAAGGGCGTGCTTGCTTATGACTGGTGTTGAGTGGTTAGCTGCTGGTAACAGTTGATTTATTGCAGCTATTTTGGCATTACCGTCTGCGTTAGCATCCGGATGAATTTCTTCAACAAAACACCCTTTTTGTATTTCTGATTTGTCACGTGTGCTAAGCTCATTGGAAAGCTGATCAACTTCCAGGGGCAAGTGCAGTTCGAGCAGATCAAGGTCTGTTATGTCAGTAATGTCAAAATCAAACAGTGTTTCCAATGCGTCAACGTAAGTTGAGGAGGGTGGGGGTCCCTGGAAAGGATGCATGTTTGAGTGAGAAAGGACATGATTTTTTGCATTGTCAGCACTGTCTAATGCAATTGTGGAAGCATTTAATGCAAAGTTTTCAGTTTCTGTTACTTTAAGAGAAGATGTTTGCATGTCATGTTGCATTTCATGTTGCTGAGTTAAGAACTGCGACGCTAAGGAGCTCAGTGAGGGAATCTGGCAAGCTGTGTAAATTGGAATTGCCGTCTCTTTTACAAGATCAACGTCAGTAACAATGTCAGTGTTGGTTGTTACATTGCTTACCTCAAGGGTCAGGTCCAGTTGTGTTTCAAGGTTTCTCCGCTGCTGCAAAAGTTTATGCCGCGTTTAGGGGCCTTGCCCACTTTGCTCACAGCTCGACGTCATACGTTTCATTATTACTGGTAGCAGATGTTCGCCAAACTTCACACCGCTTCCTGTAGCGGACTGAAGCAGACTGAACTCTGCTTCGAACTCCGCGCTGCGCTCGGCGTGGGGAATTCGAATAAGTAGGCTGGCCTTTGAGTTAAAGGGGAAAACACACACAAAATCAGCGTTACTGCAGCTCCTCTCAAAAAGACAGCCTCATGCCAGGAAAGAGGAAGCAGACTGAACTCTGCTTCGAACTCCGCGCCACGCTCCGCACGGGGAGTTCATATAAGTAGGTTGGCCTTTGAGTTAAAGGGGAAACACACACCAAATCAGCGTGGCTGCAGCCCCTCTAAAAAAGACAGCCTCACGCCAGGAAACAGGAAGCAGAATGAACTCTGCTTCAAACTCTGCTGCCCTTTTCTGTCATATAACACTACATTTCAGAAAATTGCTTCTAGTAGGCATGTTTTCTGCCGGTATAGATGAGGACATCATCCCAGAAGCAAACAACTTCCTTGACTCCCTTGAACAGTAAATGCCACAGCAGCGGAGGCTAACCAAAAGGCATCCTCCAAAACTGGCATAATCCAGAAGGAGTAATGAAGGCAGTCTGTTCTTTCGATTCTTCTGTCAGTTCCACTTGGTAGTAGGCAGATTTGAGGTTGAAGGTGGAGAACACTGAGGCACCAGTAATTCTGCTCACTGTGCCCGTTATTTTGGGGAAAGGATGTGTGTCCACTTTGATATTGCATTGAGGCTACGAAGGTCAACATACATTCTAATGTCGCCCTTGGTGCGTTTGCATCCTAGAACTATTGCTGCAAGCCATTCTGTGAGTAGTTTCTGTAGCTTCTCCTATAGCCAGGAGGGAATTTAGTGCAACTGCTGCTTCATAGGTCGAGTTCCAGCTTTAAGCATAACACAATGGTGGATGTGCTTGAGTTTCTGTATGGATTTCGTGAATAACGTTTTTGTTTTGTTTAATTAGTATTTGTTCAGATCATCCCAGACATATGGTTGTATGAAGGTTGCTTTGTGCTTTCAGCTGAGAACTAAGCGGGCATCTACAAAGATGTTACCAACAGTGGACCACTGCTTGTAGCTCAGGAGAGATTGAAAGTGGCTCGGTATGTGTAATTTGTGAAAATGCCCCAATTAGGCTGTGGGAGTGAAATGCCCAGGTCCAAGTTCATAGATGTCTTGTGCAAGCATGTCTTGAAATGGTTGAGCTGGGATTACTGTGTAGAGGCACCCTGAGTCAGACATCAGGGAAATACTTTTGCCAGCTCTGGTGAGCTGTACTGTGGGGTACATTTACCAGCCCAGCAGAACTCCCCTGCATCACCAAACTGAATTTTCAGCAGTTACAAGAATAATGGCTGCGCTGGGTCTGCTGAGCACATATTCCCTTGCATCAAAACTGCATTTTTAGCAGTTACCAAAAATAATGGCTGCGCTAGCACTGCTGAGCACATAGGGGGTAAGATGGAACATATAACACCCCGAGAATGGCTGCATTTATTTTCTTCATGTGCACCAAAGAAAAGAATTCAAAGGCAGCCTGGCTCAGCGCTGCTATGCTGACAGCTCAAAACTGCCAACTGAAAGAGAAAATGTTCTGTGTTTAAAATGACTTTGCACTGGTGCTATTTTCATCTTGCAACGGTTTGGTTCCAGTAAAACACAACCATGCCCATCAAAATTCAGGATGAATACCATCAAATGATGGCCAGTCCCCCCTGAAAGGTATTGTGGTGTCCAGTAAAATCTGTGAAAGGGCAGAGAAATTAATTTCAGGCTGTACAGCAAGCGTTAACTTTTGCAACAAAGTAACACAGGCAAAACTCTTCACAAGAAGTTCTCTCTCTCCCTTTGCTTATGTCAGTTTCAAAGAACTCTTTTCTTGAACATATCCATGTCTACAGAAATTGACTAGAACCCTGGAAGCTTTCAGACAGCAAAATGTGAGGACAACTACCTTTTGTTAAATGGATCAAAATAAAATGAACCTGTGCTACTTTGCCTTGCAGAGAAATGAAAGGACATGATTGAAGATAACTGGGAAAGAATACTGTAAAATGCCCAGAAACACAACTGTACATTGGGGAAGAAAAGCTGCAAAAATAGAAGTATATTTAACTCTGTGTATTGTATTTTCTTTACAAAAAGAATTTCAACAGACTAGCTGACTCAGGCATTCCTGTTAGACCAGTTTGGCCTGAAGGCCAAATCGCGCACCTCCCTGTGATTTCCCATTGCCAGGACAGGGTTCCAGTTCTGTGGACTGCCACGCGTGGTAATTACAGGGTGCCTCAGACTGCATGGCAGGGATGCTCACAAGAACAAAGGGAGACTCCAATCCATGTGTTTTCCTCAGAAGTGTGAAAATCCTCTGCATTCAAACTAAGGACTTCAAAGGAGAATCCATGGCAACCTCTGGGCAAAGCTGACCAAAGAAATACATTTGCTGGGGGGTTGGGAACAAAGCAGCCCCATGAGAATCAAACGACTTTTTGCATTAAGACATTTATTTCAGTGATATGAAAACTCAGTAATGTAAAATGATGATGGTTTTTAATGTGATTTTTGCACCATTAAAATAAGATGATGTGGATCTTCCTAGCATGTGGGGGACATGAACAACAGTAAAAAGACATTTCTGGAAAAAGTGTACATGACACGGTTATGAGAGTTAAATGAAAATATGCCTAACCTTGATAAGCTTCTGTGTATCCATTTGTAGATTTTTAGGGGAAATACTATCCATCGAAATTGCGAAAGATTGACAGAAGGACAAAACTGCATGGTAGAAACTTGGGCTTTGGAACGGTAGATTCCTTGTAAAATATGGGATCTGCCTATCTGAGTTTGAGGAGGCTAACAATTGTAAACATGAGCATTTTGTGTCATAACTGATTTTGGCAAAAGTAACGGTGGTATAACAATGCACATCATAAAACACACACCCTAAAGCTGATGTCACTTCCCTGGGTCCAATCTGCTTGCAGGGAGGTGGCGACATCCATAGCCTGACCTATCCGATCTTAGAGATATGTCCAGCTTAGTTCTTCCCACATAGTAAAAATCTTCTGATGTCATCTGGTTTATAAAAGGAGGAAGTTTAGGAAGAGTCAGGACTTCAAGAATCAGGACAGTCAACAATCAGGGCATTCAGACTCTAGTAGGTCCAGCATGACTGAACAGGCAGGCCACCACCCATCAGAGATTGATGGACCGGTGTCCCTGTACAGATTCCAAAATGTTATGGCCAATATATCTGGTCAGGAAGACTCCTATGAGGAGAAACCCAGGGAGCTAGACCTGCAAAAGCATTATCTACAAAGGGACCATTTGGTTCACTTTGCAGAACAAAAAGGGTGTAAATTGAGGCCCCAAACGAGCATTCTGAAAACCTCCACCCATTCAGGGAAGTGGGGGGATTCTCCACCAACCCTGGAAGCAGGGAGGAGTCAGAAGACCACTCTTCTGCGCAAAAGAGGGAATTCAATGGGAGTGACCCAGAGAGCCCTAGGCACAACAGGGGAGAAGGAACTAGGCCCTGCCATTCTGAGAGAAACTCATAAGCTCAAAGAATCAGCGAGCACCTAGAAGATAACGACGGGACCTCAAACACTAGCAGCTCTGAGTCTGAGCGCGAATGGACTTCAAAAGAAGGCCAATAAACAAAAGAGAGCTCTGGTGAAATATCCCATTATGCAGATTAAGGCTATTAGTAATTGCATGACCTTATATCACAAAAATGCAAAATATTCTGTCTGGGAGCATCTGGAGCTATATGAAGAGATGATGGACTCTTTTAACATCAAAAATAGCCAGAATTGCATAGACTACTCCAGCTTCTTTCCAGGGCTGAAAGACCAGAACCATTCAAGGTGGTCCACCTACAAGTTGGCCATCTTGAAGCACTTTTCTGCCACAGAAACCCCCAGGAGGCTTGCAAGGCGGCCTATAATCTGCAGTGCGGAGAGGATCAGGCACCAAGAGAATTTGTGCAGGAGCTAAAACACGCATGTGCGCAAACTACCAGGCGGGTGTGCACGAATAGTAGAGAATTTGTAACCACCTATTTTCACATGCTCCCAAAATATATTGACCCAGGTGGTAAGGGACAAAAGGACCCTGGACTGGGTAATAGAGCAGGCTACACGGATCTATGAGGTCCAAAAACCTGCAGAAAGCAAAAACCAAACAAAAAACCCCAAACCAACCAACACCCCTGCTGCTGGTAAGGTTGCAGAGGTGAAGGTTGCCCCCATTGTGGACCTAGAAATGGGGGTGGCCTTAAAATACACCATCCCAAAACCAGCCAAATCAGAGGCAAAGAATGCCTTCTGATCAATCAGCAGCAGGTGGTAGTCAGGTAGTAACCCCACCAATGTGACCTCTAACTGTGCTAATTATATTAGTTCTGGGTATAAGGGCAACAGACCTATCTTGGGGTATTTATGGACTCCCCTGGCTCAAGGAGGAGGAAATCCAACCAGGTGTGTACTGCTCCAGGAAACTTCCCTCCCAACTTCCCTCATGAGGGCAGTAATCCTCCAAATCCTGGGTTAAGTTTTTTCCCCCTGTACCTTCCAAACCCCAACCTGCAGGACAACCTTCCTTCTCTCCCTGCTTTCAGGAGTCCAGACCACCTAATCTGGGAGAGGGGGGCCAAGGGTGGAGGGTTTCCAGGGGAATCTCCAATACCCAGGATACCCCGGTAGAAGGGATAGTTACCCTTCCCGAGAACAACCTAGGTTTGAGCAAAGACCCCCTGTACCAGCCGGAGCGGGTGTCCCAGCTGGAGTGCCAGGTCCAGAACCTCACTCAGGATTTGAGTCGCATGTGGAGGGCTCAGCAGAACCATCAGATGAACATGGTGGCTCAGAACCCCTCAAACCAAGGGTCCAGCACCCCAGAACAATGACGGGGAGAACCCTGACAATCCACTTGTTCCAGAGGAGGAGGCACGGGAGGAAGGGGGTGCAAATCCCTAGAAGAAGCTTCCTTCCTCACTCGTGAAAAGCCCCTGGACACCCCGGAACAAAAGTCTCTTTCCCCCATAAAATCTGTAACCCAGGGAACAGAGGGTAGGTAGGAGAAACAAAGAAATCAAAAAGATTAATTTTATGGAACAAATCAGTGTCCTCCATTTTGAAGGGGAAGAATCCTTGGAGGATTCTGGGAAGAAAATCTTCTCTTTCAGAGAATGGAGAATTCCTCCCAAAGAGAAATGGGTCCAAAGATACCAGAACTTAGACTGGGAAGGTTTGGGGACTGATTCAGAATCACCCATCCCTGAACCCCAGAATGGTAATCCAGAGAACAAAATATCGAAATAGGGATCCCCCCTCGAAAACTAATTCTGGTGACTGCCTCCAAGTAGCCAGAGAAACAGAGGAAGAAGCCCAGAAACAGAGGAAGAAGGAGATTCCCAAGTTTCTCAAGCCAACTCTGGTGACTGCCTCCAAGAAGGGGGTACAGCCCAGAATCAGAAAAGGAGGTATCCCCCGCACCAACCAATCCTGGTGACTGCCTCCAATGAAATGATCTGCAAGTTCTTCCTCATTGTAGGTTGTGTCAACAAGCCCTTCCAATGTTGATGCATTATATCTGGTTGGAGGCTGTCCAGGCCTGCTTTGCAGACATACTGCCGACAAATGATTGAGGAAAAACACATGTGGAGCACTGGTGGGCCAACACCTGAAATTTATTGTAGGATGATGTATGTGCAGAGCTGCCAGATCCCATACGCTGGTCCACTTTGTTGAATCTGTGAAGGGACGGTCCTGGTCTGTGTAGCAGGTCTCTTTTCCTGGACTTTGTGACATGGGGTTCGGTTTGTCTGGCCTATGCCACTTTGCAGATGGGGTTAACCTGTTGGTTACTAGGATGGGAGGACTTCTTCTTGCCAATGCACTTCTCCAGGCCATGGGTAGCTTGTCCCCTCTGGCGAGAGTGATCGCTTCATCGAGACTGGCCTCTAACACAATCCATAGGAAATCTGGGACATTTTCGTTGTTGGTTATACCAGCAGTTGGACTCTGTTCACTTCATCCTGGAATCTGTCACGCGGCATCCCAGCTGCCAGTGTGTGCGTAGGATGGTCGCATATTGTTCCATTGTTTCTCTTCCAAGCTCGTGTCTAGTGTAAAAGACATGCCTTTTCATGGTGGTGTTGACTCTGGGGAAGTAGTACATGGCCAAACGTGCTATTGTTTCTTCAAGTTCTACCAGTGGTGCTGTGCCAGGTGACCCTGGTATGGGCGGGTGATGTCTGAATACTTCCTGGGCCTCTGATCCTGGACAGTTCATGAGTATGTTTTGTTTTGCTGGAGGAGTAGCTATCACCTTCACAGGTTTACAGACAGATGATGAATATGATATGATATGATATGATATGGCATTTATAACGCACCCGTAGACAAGTATATGGAATAAGTTAATTTAGAACTCAATCAGAAAAAGCATTTAACTAACTTTCAGTTAGAAATAAAATATCAGGATTATGCACAGTAACATAATCATGACTAGACACAGTATTTGAAATAGCAGAATGTGTATTGAACAACATTAACATTGTTGCACAGATTTAGAAACAGACCTAGACTGTACAGATATAATAGATTGAGCTACCTTTCTAGCGAAACGCTTTATGAACATATACATGACTAAAAGAAAAACATGACTACGAAAACACGCTAAGCAATTGTTATAGCCAATACATCTAGAGTTTAAAACAAGCCCTCAACCAGCACATAACAGCCAGACACAATACTCTTACCCATAGCAGTTTACCCTTTACAGAGGCGTCTGGGGCAGAGAGCAAACGTAGGCACACTTTTATATGACACAGAACAGGTGACCCTCGTTGGGCAACTAACGGGCTGTGATGGAAGGAGCCCCTGATCCTAGGGCAAGATGGCGTCACCACCAGGAAGGAGCTCTCAGGCCCCACAGAAAGACAGAAAACCACTGCTGTAGGGGCCAGGCAAGTAGAATATAGCCAGTCGCCTGAGCAGCATATGGGTGGAACAAATGTTCTGACTGTGAAATTGCAGTGTGAGCCAGGCAGAGGGATCGGGGTGCGGTAGATGCACTAACAAAGTCTGAGGAAAAATTACTTGTGGAAAGACACTGATCCACCTCCCTATCACTTCCTTATCCTTTCACTCTAAAATTATTTTAAAAAATCTACAGCAAATGAACTTGCTCCTCACTTCTCCTCACATAACCTCCTTCAGGGCTATCAATGTGGATTACTTCTATGGTGTAGCACTGAGCCAGCCACCCTTTCAATGCTGTGCGTATTCTGAGCATTAGCGGGACTTGTCTTGTTTACTTGATCTCCCAGAAGTGTTTTATATTTTGGGACAGGAGCTGTAAATCCATATTTTTCACTAATTTAAACCAACTATGACTGCCGGATGGAAAAGTTAATGGAGAACCGGCATCTGAATACAGAAAATAATTAGATTGTTTTCTACATATTCGTTCTTACCATATAGGATTGGATGGTTCAGTCCGGGCAAGTTCTCTTGCTTTTAAATGACCTCACTGAATGTGTGCAGGTGACTGACTGACTCCCTTGCCATGAGTTACAGGGTTCCTCTGGGCTCAGTTTAATTGCCAAGGCTCTTTAACATCTACAGACAACCTGATCTGATGCTCGGGTCGGATCTTTCACCGCATCAGTATGCTGATGATACCAAATGTACCTAAAGGTGTCATCTGTCTGTCTCATTGAGGGTTGGATGCCCTTACTTTCCTTGAAACTTAATCCGACTAAGTTTCTTCTACTCCTCTAATTCACTGCTCAAAATTGGCTTCAGGTTCCAACACTGACATCCCCTGCCAAATCCTCCGGTTTTATTTTGGATTCTAATCTCCACTTTAAATCACATATGTCCACTCTCTCTCTTGTTTTTGTTTTATTATTTATTTATTATTTTTTATATTATTTTTATATGTTTTCCCTTCATCAGATTTCCATACTGCAGCCCAAGGTCTTGTATTTCCGCATTTATTTCTGTGTCCTTTGCTTATCTGTGTCCACATCTGCCTCTCTTAAGAGCAGTACATCACCATGCAGCACAAACGATTTCTGGTGAACAGACACCCATACTAAAATCTCTCACTGGTTCCTGATTGCATTTGACACAATCGTCAGTATCTGCAGCATCACTTTCAAGGCAGTAGTTTCACGCAAACCCACCTGTCTGGCAGCTATACTGCAGATTTTAGGTGGGCTTCATCAGCAACTGCTTAAGCTCAGTAATCCTTATTTTTGGCATGCACATATGCCAGCCAAGCTTGTTCTGCACCTCCTACTTGATTTCGGAATTCTCTCCGTATTTTCTATTTGACTTGTTTTCCATATTTCCAGAGTTCTGAAAAACATTACAGGCATATCCATAATTGTTATATTCAGTGTCATATTTTTCTAAAGTTTATATTAATATTTTCAGAAAATTTGATTTTATTCTGTGATTTGATTGTTTTACTATTTGATGTATTGATTATTTCTATTTGTGTTTATCATATGTACTTTATGAGATCCGTGCAGCTCCACACTCCCTACAGGCCAGAGTGTTCTTTATATTTATTTTTAAAAGTTAAATACATGTGTTTTCTGCAAGAGATCCTGACCGATGCACCTTTATGTCATGTCGGACTTACAAACCCTCCGAAATATTCACACTGCCCTCTTGCCTATATATCAACCCAAGTCCCTTTGAGTCTTCAAGACATCCCTAGAAAGGAGTATTGTAAAGAGTAGATCTTGCACAGAATACATCAAGATCATACCTGTCCTGAAGAAAGCGGCAACTAACTGCGACCGCTGAAACCGGTTGACTTCTAGTCTTGGGTTGATGACCCTGACTCCAAGACCCATTATACGTGTGATAACAGGGCTTGATTAACTAAATACATGAATATATAGAGAGCATTTAAGTGACCCATTCAGCAACCACAAACGGGACACTTACAGTTTTTAGTTACGATTCGACCAGTTTTTTGTCGAAATTATATTTTAATTATTGTTTATTAATAAGACACAAACATTGGAGGAGGGAATATGAAAGCTAAAAACCGACCACCAATGTATGTGCACTTTACCTTTTTAGCATAGGAAAGTAGTGAGAGAGGAAAGGGAATGGTCCTCTACATTCCATTTGTAGTTGTCACAGCAGCAAATCCTAGGTCTCATGTGACAACCACATATGTAGAATAGTGACACAGGGCAAACATGTTATTGCAAAGGAACTTAGGCTGAGGAATAACTCCCTACTAATTAAAAACTTCTGTCAATTATGTGTTTGAACTTTTGGGTATAGACAGGAGGTGATAGCCCTTTCACTCTATTTGTATCTATTCTATATATCAATCCGACATGGATGGATTGGTTGAGAATTTTAATGGGTTTTAATAAGACATTGGAGAAGATGTTAATAATTGGGAGCATATCTTGTCCTGGGCTGTATCCACAATTAGCAAAACAATTCAGGCCTCAACAGTGTTATATCCATTCGAATTTGTACATGAAAGGGAGCCACATGTTTCTTTGGACATGAAGTCGAGACAGGTTAGAAAACATCCCAATTTGGGCAAACCACCAAAGAATAGATGGACCTGTAAAAGACTTGGTTCACCAACAACCACAAGGGAAGTCAAGGTAGAGAGAATATATGATGGCCAAGACCAGCTAAGAACGTTCAAGGTTGAAGACTAGGAATTGGATTTATTGGCAAAAAAAATCTTAGTGTGGTGACCTGGCCTGTATCAAATAACAGAAGTGTGGATTGATGTCAGCTACAGAGTGCAGCGAGGAGACAGGCAGTAGGCATCTCATCTGTATCACATTAACAGGCTCAAAGAATGGAATGACGACAATGAGTCTGCACTCATGGGGAGTGCATAGATCTATCCAAACACTCAGTTGACCACTATTTTTTGGAAGATGATTCCAGACATGTGAAAAATACTGAGGCAAATGATCTACAAGTTTATCTTACCATCTTCAAAAATGGGTGTGTGTATACACTCAGAAGAGCTAAAGGATTCATACATTATATTGAAACACCACCCAGTAAGTCAGAATTAATTCAAACTTTTCATCTATCACAAGTCAGACGCCAAGTGTTCCAGACCACAGCAGAGCAGATGATGGAGCTAGAGGTCATCAAGCTGCCCCAGAGTCAATGGTCTTCCATAATTGTTTTGGTGCCACAGCCAGGTGGGCATTGGGAGTTCTGCATCGATTCCCAGAAGGTAAACAAAATCTGAATATTTGCTGCTTACCCGATGCTGTTAGTGGACAAAATGGTTGAGAGGAAAGACCCAGACAGTTAAATCCCCACCATTGACTTACAAAAAAGGGATACTGGTGAATCCCTTTGGCCGCGGAAGACATAGAGAAGATGGCCGTTTCTACTACCCCTGGCATTCACTCCTTCATTGTGCTGACTTTAGGCCTCCATGGTGCACTAGCTCCATTTCAACAAAGGATGGATCAGATTGTACAGCCTCATTAAGAATATACTAGGCTTACCTGGACAAGGACGTGATACATAGTATAATATGGGCTACATGTATTTATCACCTGTATCTGATGACTCAAAGTGTACAGAAGGTGGGACTAAAAGCAAAATAGACATGTGCCATCTGGCCCTTCCAGTAGCCAAGTATTTAGGCTTCAAGGGCAGACGAGGGAGACTTCAACCCCAGGAAGACAAGGTTGAGGCCGGTGATAGGGTCCCACCTCCCAGAATCAAATGGGAACTCTATGCTTTCCTCGGCCTGTTGAGGTAACTAGCAGAGATTTATCTCTCATTTCTTGAGGATCGCAGGACATCTCATGCACCTTCTTAAAGGGTCAAATTAAAGCAAGTTCCTGTGGAACCCAGCAACTTAGGAGGGAGTCAGTCTCCTCAAACACTTACTTTGACATCCGCCCTGCTTGTAATGACAGATTTCAGCTAACCTTACTTCTTACAGACTTACGGTATGGGTTAGGGCATTTTCTGTCCCAAAAGCATAAATGTTGTGAGGAATCTAGACTCCATATCATCTGGAATCTTTTCCCTTGAGAGAAAAACCAAGCCATTCAAGAATTAGAATGCTTGGTAGTGAAGCGCACCGTAGAAGATCTAAAATATTTCCTGACAGGTTGGACGCTTATTCTCATCCCGGGCCATGCCCCTCTCACTTGGTTGGCCCAGAACAAAGGCACTAATCCATGAATTCCTAGGTGGGTTTTGGCCCTACAACCTTGTAGGTTTACAGTAGCCCAATGCATGGTGGGCCTTGAAACTAATTTGCATTTCCCTGGTTGACATCCCATACACATTCCAGAAAGGGAGGGAGGATGGGAGAAAGTGTGAGATATGTAACAAAGTGCTCCTGACTAGCTCTAACGTTTAGGGATTAGGCAACACAGCGTTTGTTTAGCAAATGTAGGATCTCCTTATCCACCTCACCCCATCCCCAGAGTGTGGCAGGGATTTGTCACATTTTGCTCATAATTAGCATGAACCATTTAGGAAACCCATAGAAAAGTGACCGAATCATGAAAGCGCAGAGAGACTTTGAAGCCAGGACACTGGAACCAAATAAACGCATTCTGAGCCTGACAGAGGTTTCCAAAAGTGATACGCACCGGTGTGTGTGTTTGCTGCAACATGTTAAACTCACTAATGTTAAACGCAGTAGTAAGTAGATCACATAAGTTCAAATGTATAGCTTGCCTAGCTTGGAAGCTCATTCAAACAGGCTCACATACAATATGTGACAGAGGTGGTGAGACAACTACAGGATGAGGTGGTGAGATGCCCAGAATAAGATTGATGAGAGAGCAGGTGGAAGAGGTTAGGTCGATGGAAGAGGGGCAGAAACTTCTATAATATAATGGCCCAATTCTAAGGTGCATGCGCAAATAGAAAGGTGTTCTTCCATTAATGAAGAACACTTTTCTTACAAGCACCATATTCTGTCGAAGTGAGAATGTGTCGGGCTGGCATCAAAGCCTCATATTTTGCATGTGCCCGTTTTATGACATCACTACAGTGGTAGCAGCCATCATTAATGCAGTGCAGGTAATGTGAGGGGTTTCTCCTCCCAAAATCCATGGTTTTTCAGGTAAAATAAAGGAGTTAAAATACATAATTTCTGAGGTATCATTACCATTTACTGCATATATTTCTCTTTATAATTAAGGCATTTCTCAGTCTGGAGCACAACTTTTCTTATTTCCTGAAGCGTCGTGGCCACTTTTGTAAATAAGAAAAAAGTGGCAAGCATTTTAGAAATACTTGCAATGTAACTGGTACACACGCTGGCCCCATAAAGACAGACATGATCAGCTTTTACAGCTGGAAAGCACACCATCTCCTCTCCAATCTTTCCGCCCACCACAGAATGGTGGTGCTGAAAGCTGGAGGGGCGCATATCCCCTTTTTACATTGATTTTAGCCCAAGCTCAGATTTCATTCAGAGGTGGTGGGAGTAGAAACACCAGAAAGAGGAGATGAGAAGGAGAATCACATGGGTAGGCAAAATGAGGGAGGAGCGGTACCCGAGATTCAGCCAACAACAGGGTACCAGTGAAGAGGTGAGCCGGTATGAGGATATTGCAAATCAACAAGCAGGTGATATGTGCCCATAGGAAGAAGAGAGAGAGAGAGAGAGAGAGAAAGTGAGAGAGAGAGAGAGAGAGAGAGAGAGAGAGAGAGAGAGAGAGAGAGAGAGAGGACACCCCAAAGTATTGTTACAGAGGCCTGGGTAGGGCAAGCAGAAGAGGAGTTTGTATTTTAGTCAACCAAATTGAAGACTAGAGCTGAGGGTCTCTCCCTCTAAATTATCTTCAACCATCCAATGAATAGTTGGAGGATTTATGGATTCTGTGCAGTGGCCTCCAACCTCATCCCTGTTGTTGTTTAGTTTTGTTTATTTGTTACAGGCGACACCTGGAAGAAAACCACAAGGTGACATTGATGAAGACAAAGCCATTGCAAATTGGACATTGTGACTAGAATTGAGGGCAGCCAAAAAACAATAACTATAGCCAGGAGGGGGCCCATGCATTTGACTGTTGGGCCCCTGAACTGCAATTTATTGTCTCCCTCGCTTGAACCCAAGGAGAAACGTTCCAACAATTATTTTTTTAGGCGAAAAAAACAGTGGTCTGAGAGTTGCCCAAAGCAATGTCAGAGGTTAAGATATATTCAAAACCTTCTAGCCATCTACCTCCTGTTTTGTAAAATAGCAGAGACAGGACCGAAGAACAGAACACTAGTAGCACAAATGCTAGCAACATCTTAAACTAGACAGTCATTACCACTGCAGTCTGTCAATGGAGCTATAGCACAACAGCTTCAACATTTTCGGTGCTGACAGTGAGCAGTTTGGGTGGTATGGTGACTGTCTACTGGTGAGAGGGGTGAGTAGAAATGTTCTAGGCTCATACTAGTCCTGGCCACATCGCCACCTCACATGAAATATAAAGATGTGCTACCGACTTTGGTGACAGTTGCATTACAAGAAAACGGGTGGCAATATCCTGTCATTACTTGTTCTGTAGCATGAAGAACGTCCGCACTTTGTAATTTCCTGATGGAGCAAAAATAAATATCATAGCTTTTCTGGCTATGGTAGTGCTGGTGTTGGAGCCAGGCAGGCATTTCTATCAGAGAATCTGCATGTCAGCGGACAGTACAGATCTGTAGGCAGTGCCTAGGCAGAGTCCATTTTACGTGATTGTAGAGTTAATAGCGAGCCAGTTGGTGAAGCAGCAATGCAATGGTATAGAGAAAGGAATAAACTGGTGACAAAGGAAAATACATAAAGATGAGAAACACTTGGGCTTTAAGCCTCTGTTTGCACAGTTGAATATGCATACATACATTTGTATTGTGGTCGGTTGGTGCAGACATTGAATCAGTGAGTGTTAGGGATGGCCTTTTGCAGGCTAACAATTGCAGCTTGAGCCTGGTCTTGAACAGTCCCATAGATTGGATTGCTTTGCTGGTCGGGGGAGGGCAATCCAACGGAGAATGTCCAGTAGCGTGAAGGAAACTAAACAGGAGTGGGAATGGGGGGGAGCTGGAAAGACTGTTGAAAGTTTAAAAGTATAGAGCTGAAGAGAAAGAGCAGAGAGAAATGCAGTCAGAAAGGTAGTGCTGCAAAGCCATAATTAGATTCACAGATAAGGAAAGGAAACCTGAAGATGGAGTGATTTTAACACGAGAGACATTCAGTGTGATACATCAAGGTGGCAAGGCCATTTTGTTTCCAAGAGTAATCCAGAGGGGTAAGGTTCATAATCAGGCTTGCAGAGGACAAGGGTAGAGAATTGACTTTTGGTAGAGTGCTAAACTGGATGTGCACTCATTTTCTAGGGTTGTAGAAAATTTGCATGGGAGAGTAGTACAGAAAACACTGGGAAGGAACCCCAACGATGTCAATCCCCAGTATGGCAGGAAATGCAGTGAGTAAAGTGAAGGAATACAAACAACATGGAGGTTCAGCACATATTATGGAGGAAGGGGGGAGAATACACATAGATCATAGAGAAGCACAAGGAATCACAATCTGTGAAGAGTACAACAATCACGGGTGGGGAATGCACCAAAGACGGTGAATAAAGGAATACAATCAGCACGGAGGAGGGTAGGAATTCAACAAGCATGTGGGAGGGGGGAACAAAACAACCGCCAATTGTGAGGAATACAACTAGCTCACAGAAGTGGAATACACGCATATAAGCACGCAATCAGCACCAAGGAGGAAACACACGCTGGTTCAGCAAAAGGGGCATATGTGAGGAGGACACACAATGAGAAAGGGGTTTGTACACTGCATGGGTCCTTCACATAGTAAAGGGGATTCACAGGCAGCACAGAAAAGCCACCCACTGCATGATATGAAATGATATGTATAACACGCTTAATACCCAGAGGTTTCTAAGCGCAGACCCAGGGATCCAACCTGTGTTGCTCTGTGTTGTCTTGCTTCCAAGGCAAGCACTTTGCCCCTGAGCTATCCTCCCAAGACATGAAGGAAGCATACCAATTATAGGTGCACAGCCACAAATACACACACTCAAACACCACATGGAGAACACATGCTTCATGTGGAGCATAAGCATCAGACCCCTCCCTCTTGTCACACGTCCCCCCTCGGATGTGCACACAGGGGCGATGGATGGGGAAAGCTGTCATCCTTTCTGTTTTCTGTACATATCCCAATGGTGGAGCATTGAGGTTTGTAAATGGGGGAACCCAGGGACACTGTAGAAGGTCATTAACATGATGGGGTTGAGGGAGCACATCTGCCATAGGGCGGTATGTTTCGGATGAGTTCATATAACTTAAAAGAATGCACGAAGATTACAGGCGTAAGTGCACTCATTGTGGAAAAACAAAAAGTAAGGGGAGGAGCACAAAGATCATGGAGGAGAAAACCACAATAATCATGGGGGGGTGAAGAATGCAATTAGCATGGGGCAAGCAAATATATCCCGAAGGAGTGTGGTACCGTACATTTGTAGGTGAATAAAAGGAGCATGTGGGGATGCACAAGCATGGGCGAAGGGTTAGGTAAAATTTGTATTTGTTTAATATTTTTTTTTATTATAACGCACCTAATAACATACTTGAGTTCACTTCCTAAGCGTGGATACAGGATTCACCCTCTGTTGCTCTGCGTGGTCTTGCTTCCAAGACAAGTGCATTCCCCCTGTGCTATCCTCTGAAGGAGCATAGGTCAAGGAGCATAGCAAGCAGGGCGCTAAGAAGCACAGCCAATGAAAAGATCAACAACCATGGGATCAAAAAGAACAACAATCACAGGAATATTGTCAGGCTACAGGAGGAGCAATAGAATTGATATGTGGCTAAATCTACGATGGCAACTACATATGAATGAGAGACTGAGCAATACCATGATCTCAGGCAAGGAATGAAACCAATACGTGTTGAAGAAACATCCAAAACAGTGGAAGGAATGGAAAGAGAAAGAGGACGTGCAATAAGCAGTGGAGAGGAAGTGCAAAAATATGGAAGGGAAGCATACTGGGCAGGAAGCAACAGCACAGGGAGCTAACATAAAGCACAGGAAGCACACACACACACGCATACACAGAACATGGAGGAGAATTACATACTAACCTAAAAGGGTACTGCTGGTTTGCCTCCCATGAGTTGAGAGAGTAAGCAGGGCCAACCATACATCACTTTTTACATTCAGATTGTTCCTGTTTGTTTAAACTTGCCTCTTCAAGAAGAAGGCTTCGTACAGCATCCAGAGAAGAGTGTGGAAGGGGCTTAACATATGGGCAATAGTTTTGCACCACCGATTTCAAATCCAGACCAATTATCACGAGGCTGAAACCATTTTGGAGTCAGGCATTATTTCTTACAAGTTATTGACACATGTGTTGGCATATCTTGGGAGGATAGCTCAGAGGCAATGTGCTCACCATGGAAGCAAGATGACACGCATCAACACAGGTTCGATCCCTGGTCTGCGCATAGAAAACCTCTGGCTATTAAGCGTGTTCTTAATAACCTATCATGTCATAGCCATGTTAGGGTAAATAAAGCAGAATGACAAGCTGCTTAACCTTAACTAGGCTATACCAACACATATTCAATACTTTAATTGTATAAATCCACGGAACTGCATCTGACGTACATGCAGGGCCTCAGTGTCTCTTTGTAAAGCTGCCCGTACACTCCAACACCCTCCAAAGAAATTAATTTATTTTTTTATAGTTTAATACAATGTTTAATGTCCATTGTGTATTTTTTAATAGATTTCATTTTGTTTTGGAAAGGAACCCTTTAACCCTTGACAATGATATTTTTAATTAATGTAGTGTTTGTAAATGCAATAATCAGTCTAAGAATGACCTTGAGAGGGTTGTGCTGCAGGGCTTTTTTATAAATACATTGGACTGTTAAACGTGCAAAAGTAGTTTTGAGGCGTTTGGCCTGATTTACAAAGCGTTTTTCAATGGGATTTTCCTATTGAACAACACTTTTGTAAATCATGTCCGTTGTCCCTAATAACACTATTTACAAAATAACACACTATTACAGAGTCACTGCGGTCCCAGTTTCTTGTCAGAAAAGAATCGTAAACGGAAATTCTGGGTATTCTGACAACACTTAAAATTTCTATTAAAATTGGGCATTTTTAAGAACGTAATGGACACTTTTTAGTGAGTCAAAATGTATGTTAGAGAACAAATATCAAATGTGATGTTGAATTCTGCTCTCAAATTCTGTAATTCTTGCATGCACTTTCCGAATTGTGCACAATTGCGAATTTCTGAAATACTATAGCTCTGTGTATTTGTATGATTAAATACATTCAGAAGATTTGTGAATGGGTACATGTTTGTGTGAGTAGGGTTGGAAGTGATAGGACTTCACAAATAATGAAGCTCACATGTAAATGTTACAATCCTTTCTACCTCATTATTTTATTTTAACGACAATTGTGAAGAGATGACTTTGGGTTCACTGAAAACGATTTTGTTTAAAACAACATTGTGTATTTTTAATGAACCTTTCACTCTATGGTTAATCAAAAAAAGAATCCAATTATGAGAAACAACAGAATGTTTAGAACAAATGGAAATCGTGGTACACATTTACACAGCATGTTAGATTGAGTAAATAAGCTATAAAATGTCCTAAAATAGCTTGTGAAATCCCCTTACATTTCAACATGAATTAAAGCCACGGGAACCATGTAATTAATTATCCCTACAACTGGGATAAAATGACCCCTGAACATGGCTTGCAAATGCACTAAATTACACTGCTATGGCCTAAATAACTTTATCGAATTAATCACATTTCCCAACCATTACCTCAATCTAGTAAGATTTAAGGCGAGAAGTTCCCAGTGGGCAGGCCATGAAGTTGTTGAACTATAAGTCAACAATTTGCCTGGATATTGCAAGAACGTTTTTCGAAAAATGATGTAACGCATAGGTATACATTGTACATGTATGATCACAGATTTTGTGAACCTTATGTAGAGTATAATTCAAGTCTATGAGCCAGGAATGTTCAAATACAAATACATGGGTCATGGTTTTTCATGGATATCTGCCTTGAATTTGCAAAGAATTTACTGTGGGGTTACTGTACTTCTACAAAAAGGCTGAGATTGTTTGCATTTACAAGAATGGTGATAGAGGGGACCCTGCCAACTACCACCCCATTTAGGTAATCGATTCATTGATCTACAGGGTAAAGTTTTGCTGAATAGAATTGATGAATTGTGTTATGAAAGTAACGTTTTGTCCCATCTTCAAGCCAGTTTCACAAACAGATCAGATCTTTGGATCAAGTTTTCAGGCTTAGCTTGCTGATAAAAGGGCAAATTAACCATTGCATATTGCTTTTAAAGAACTAAAACCACCTTTGATGCTGTATAAAGTTCTATCCAGTGGCAACGGAGGAAAAGAAGGATGTGTGCTGGTCCCAATACATTTTTTTGCGTTTTTACAAACAACAACACAGTTGAAATATTTTCTGTAAGTGCATATGCTCTGCTTTTCAATAATGAAAATGCTAATATTATTTTGCTGTAGACAACAATGCTATAATTTGAAAGGCATCACCAAGGCTTCAAAATATTGCTCAATACATTCTGTAGTATTGTCATTGTAAAGGGCTTGTTATTAACAGTAACACAACTAAATGTATGGCTATACCCCTTAAATATCAAATTAGGTTAAATTTTGCATTTACAGGGTGCTAACATTGAGAGGGTTAACTCTTTCGACTACCTGGTGTGCATTTTAGACAAGGTGGCTCTTGGTCCCTCCAGGTGGAGAAGGGGTATCCGCTGCTCTCTGGGAGCAGTGGGGTGCAAATAACATGTTGCAAGTACTTTAGTGGATGTTCCATTTTTTCGGTCATTGAGATATAGCAAGCCCATGCAGCATCAGCCCTTCTCTACGGTCCTGAAGTACTGGGCAGTTCCAACACTGGACGTTTGACTGCCATTGAAAACCTGTTGTTTAGAAGATTGTTATGCCTACCATTAAGTTACCCAAGTATTCCTGTATGGATTTGGGGTGCAGTAAAGTTTTAGCTGACGCCACTCTTAGACATTTCCTGTACTAGACCAACCTCTGGAGTTTGACTGCTTTTGTCAAATACAAACAATCATTGCTTGATGTTATGTGTTCCCCTGTTGTCTCAGCCTTTGTTTTGAAGGTCAGCCATGCTCATCTACAATATTTTTGCAACAATGCTTGTTTGATGAATGGCTCCATTAAGGGAACTGTGAACACGGTTTTTGACTGCTGGTTTCTCATATCTAGTTTAGATTACTGTCTGAATGGCAGACTACTTGAAAATATTTGACCATCAAAAATACCATTTGTTTTGAGAATTATCTCAATGAAATTGAGCTTTTGTTTCTCAATAAAGCACTGTTTCTTAAATTATGCCTTGGGATACTTCCTCTCTCTGCGCTTGTTTCACATTGGAAGGGAGGGCAATTGAGCTTTGTTTTTCCATGTACTAGTTCAGGATCTGATTCACATTCTCTTTGTCCACTACATTTGTCTGTAAAGAAAAGTGGTACAGATCAATTATAAGTTCCCTTGTTGTGAGGAACATTATATCATCAGCTTATTTAGTTGGTACGTCAACTCAGAATAAATATGTAATCTTTGCAGTATCTAAATATTTGCAAAAACCCTTGTCGAGTAGATCTAAGTACTTAAGCAAAGTATGAATTAGTGTTTGCATGCCTGCTGAATTTGATGTTTCACTTTTTGTATGAAATAAACTGTGTGCATACACTCTAATTATTTTTCAATGTTATTGAATTGAATTGATATTTTATTTCTATTGTGCTCGTACACAAGTGTTTCCGAGCGCGACAAGGCAAGGGAGGGGAACAGGGGTGAACAAAACAGCAATCTTACTAGGCCCAGTGACATTGAGAACGTGCAAGTGCAATTATATTCGGTTTTGTATATATGTCAGTGTTTCTGTGTATGGTTTTATGTTTTTGTTTCCAAAATAATCACATGTTGATTGATTGATTGAAAACCTTTAATTGAGCAATGTGCATACATGTTTGGAAATTACAAATATTTGATTCTGGAATTTGTAAACATACTGGCTGACTAAGGGAAAGTTGCTGTATACATTAAAGTTATCTGTATAATAAAACGAACAAGACAGACAGGGTTGGAATTCAAACACATTTACGCTGTTCATACCACAGAAAATAAAATTGTAATTATAAGTAACTTTCGTGCAAAAGAATGGATTACCCTCACTGTCCTTCTGCATCCTTATCATGGGGTTTGTAAAGAAAGCACCCGAAAATGTTATTCACCAAATTTGTGGATTCAATCTCAAATAAGTGGCGATAGGGGTGGTAGCCTGGTGGAATTACTGCAGAGATCGGGCAGAATTAGTGCCAGAAACAAAAATGGTATTTACACCATATTACACATGGAAATACATATGAAATACTGCCCAAAATCAGTGGCAATTCAGCCAAAAACACAATGCAGTTACCTCCATCAGAAAGATGAATGTAAATGCAGACAAGTAATGGACATCAAGTCACGGGTGCACCCAATCCACTCAGAAGGAGTACATAAGGCCCACATAAGGCCCACACCTGACCCAAACACCCATCCAAGCAACATGCAACCACAACCAGACATGAACTATGGGATCCATAACCTGCTACTATTCATTGAGCTACAGCAGCATGCAAGGGCTCACCAAGGAAGGAGACAGGCACCACAAAGGCACAGACGTGTGCTGTGGAGGACACCCATATCACGTGTCTGCCTCTCCACTTGGACACTGACGGACAACCAATTAGTGACACTCTCTCGATTGGACCGGCACACCATCACAGACCTGCTGACCCTGATTGAGGCTGATCTCCAGAACGCCATCACCATCAGTACTGCCATCCCCCCTGCTAAAGCTCGTGTCCATCCTACACTTCTGTGCCATTGGTGGAGTCCAACACTGTTGGGTCACTGCATGGGATGCCCGAGCCAACATTCATGTAGGTGCTAGAGCAAGTCTTGGATGCGCTTACGAGGCATACCTATCAGCACATCTCCATGCCCACCACCTAGGTGCAGGTTCACACTGCCAATGCACGTTTCTATGCCATTGCCCAGTTCCCTAATATCAAATCATAGCGGCACTGGATTGCAGACATGTGGCATTGGTGGCAAGGCACACCGGGACAGGAAACAGTACCCACCATCCGCCACTGATACAGCCAGTTCCCAGGTGCATATGATCCCATGGCACTGAGGAACTGCACCCAACCAGTTTACATGAACACACACAGAGGACCGTATACCTGACTTGTGGGTAAGTGGTATATTTGACAATGAAATGGCACAGTGACACATATGGAGACTAGAATGAGAACAATTGTGGCAAAGTACCAGTCCCATAATGCATCACGAGAGAATACAATGACAAATAGCCATGGCCCATTACTAATTTACCGCAGTCCACATACTGACCTCAGGTGACTCCACAGGACATCCTGCCATGCATTGAAGCAGACACACACATATTCACACCAAGCAATGGCCCTGTCTAATCCAAGAAGCCACTCCCTGCCAATGCAATGCCATAGGGCAGTACATAGCCTAGCACCATTGCCATAGTGTCAACTGCAGGGGTGATGTCAGCGCATCGACAAACACATGATGAATTATGCTGCCCATGCTGTGAATGACTGCAAGTGCACTCTGTAGGCCAATGCCCCTCCACTCCAATTGATGAAAGGTGCGTCATCCACATGCACAGATGAACACACATAGACCACTAGCAGAATAGGACATCATGAATCTACTTCAACCGACAAACGGCCATGCCTAACACTGTACATCCTGTAACTTGTATGTGACTCGGGCTATCCACGGTTACCCTGGTTGATGACACCTGTGAGGAACCCTGATACACTGCAAGTGTTAACTTTTAATTTGGTAGACAGACTTACTTGGAAATATTTGACCATCAAAAATACAATTTTTGCATTCAGCTCACTTTTGGACTGCTAAAGGTAAGATCCAGGTGCATCCACTGGACAGGTGGTGCACTCAGGGACAGGCCTTTGAAAATTGTTAAGGTCATTATGATAAGTGCTATGCTGCACAACATGTGCATATGACAGAACAATCAAATGCCTCCAGATGAGGGCTATTCCCTCCCCCTGGCTCTGATGACGAAGACATTGCAGTTGACAACAGGGAACCTTAGGACATATGTGGGGGAGTGAGGTAAGGTTGCATTGTCTGCCAGAACCGCATGGACAGCTTTTTATGATTCCAGACAAATGCACCATTCACACAACTGTGACCATTCGCTGAATGCACATGCATCACTGAATAAACACTGTAAACATTGACCCAACTGAGTAGTGATTTAACTAAATTGAAACACTCTCAGTCTCAACTCCATCACCCACCCCACACCCTCCTCCTCATTGCCATCACCTACCCCTTCCCACATTCCCAACACCATCACCCACCCCATACCCCTGTGGTCTACAGTCTGCCCCATGTGAGAGTCCACTATCTCTTCCTCTTGTGCCCTTTTTGCGTGGGCATGGGAGCACGAGTCGTGCAGTTCTGGGAGCGCCTTGATGGTGTGCTGGCCACTGATCAGTCGGTAGGGGTGGCAAACACAGAACTTGCAGTCTCACTGCCCCAGAAGTGTTGCATTGTCACATTTATTGCCCTGGCCATGGTCTCATGTGAGGCAGAGATTTGTTCAACCAACTCCCTCGCACTTTGACTGATGAGGGTTTTACTGTCAGTTGACTCAACTGCACACTGACACAGATGGTTAGGGGAAGTGACCACACTCATTGAGTCTTCATGAATTGCATTGTGCATCACCAGCAAATGGCCCAATTGCTCCTGGGCAATGGAATTCATTTCCACTTGTTGTTGGTCAATCATTTCCAGGTGCTCCCTTATGGCATGCAACGTGGGGTCCTGCACTGGCCAGGAGATGGTTCGGGGCCCATTTCCACTTGCTTGCTCCCCATGGTCATCTGTGTCCTAAGTGTGTTCAAAACAGAGGGCACGTCGAGATGAAAAGGGGAAGGGGGAGGTCCGCGTAGGTGAGATGCTGGCCATGGGGGAGGATTCCGGTGCGTACTGCCTCGCAGGGGAAACAGCAGGACTGGAGTCGGTGGAGGCAGACTGCAGTTGCACAGTGGCAGCGGGTGCTGTAGGGTATTTTGTGGAGATTTGGGGCCTGACGGTATTTTATTACCGCCGAAAAATAACTTAGCAATAATCACTCTTTGTATTCAGATTTGGCCATGTGCAACAATAATACAATGGACATGCATTATTTCAGCACCCAGACCTGCATATTTGGTATACGTGGTTGGTGGTATTTTGGTGAGCATAATTCCCTTGTTTTATTTGTGGCCCCAATGTCCAGAATCCCTTATCTTTGCTTAGATTTTTCGTGTGATCACTAGAGAGACCTCAGACCTGCATTCTAGGGATACCACATTTCCAGTGATAGTGTTGGTGCGCCACCATGGGCGAACTCACTGACTTATTTACGACAGAGAGCTATATGTGGTAGTCTTGTGGTAATTTCCACTACCTTATATACGGTAGGGAGCTATGTTCAGAGAGTCTCTCTTCCCGTTGGCTCATGTACCTCCAACAAGTTATGCTACAGTCACTCACAATTATTCATACTGATTCTGACATGCACACATCTGTCTTAAAATGACCATTGCACTGTTTAAAAATCTCCCCACATCATTGGCATTGTAATGGTAAATAGAAAATAAACCACCCGTCTGTTTTCAAATATTTTCTGTATTATAAAAGTTGCATTTAGACATGATCTCATTCTTTACAGAAATAAATAAAATGGTACAGTAAAAGCATTTTCTATGTCACACTGCAAAGAGCGTGGCGGAGAACAGAACTCAAATTGCAACATTGGTATTTGATTAAGACACGCACAGGAATCCTACACTGACTGCATATTTTCGTGCACACACCCGGCTCCCACGCTTAGGTAATTACCTTATCTGAGTGTTCTTCAGTTGTTCTCTTTGTGAATGTGGCTCTCTTGGATTAACTCCAGCAAAAAGGAACGCTTGCCTTCTCAAGCCGGGGTCATTGCCTGGAATTCTCAGCTTTTTCAGATAGGAATGCCTCAGCCAGTGGAAAGGTTTTTCTTTCAGCTCTCCCCAGTCTCGACTGCAGCAGGACACCGGAATTTGCATTCAGTCAGGACCCCACAGCCAGGTCTTCTCCCCAGTAGTGCAGAAAGATGTCTGCCTGTCTTTTTCCCTGATACTGCCCACTAAAACTTTCCTCTCAGCCCTCTTTATGACGTGTCCCAATGAAATCCATCATCTCTCATCCTCCTACTCTTCAACAATAGCTTCGCTTATACATTTGCAATTGTTGCAAATCTGACTTCCTCCTTCCTGCAGTTACTGTGCACAACAACACGGAGAATCAGGCAGAGAAGAGAAGAGAAAAATCTGCACACTCATTTAAATGGTTTTCAGAGTATGCCTAATTCTGCAGTAGAGAACACATTTTATTAGTGGGTTATATTAAAATAAGGTTTTATTAGTCAGGTTAATGGTTAATAGGTTAGCTGTTAATTTTCAAATGTGTCTCTAGCAATATAGGCATTTCAGGTGAAAAATAGTGTGCATTTTTAAATGAACACGTGTGCTTTTAACTGTAAAAATAGATTTGCATCTTATATGTTAAAATCGTTTTTTACTGAATAGTCTGTCTTTCCTTGTTAATCTGCTAACCCATATAGCAATGCACCGCACCCTTGTGGTGGTGGTGCTGCAAAAAAATTGTGCTACTTGTGCAGTATTGCTGTACTGTGTACTGTAACACGCCAAATATCCTTACATATACCCTCCTTTTTTTTTTAGAACTTGGCTATAATCCAAGCCAATTCCTAAAAACAACTTGTTCTTTCTTTTTCTCTTAAAATGCATGTGTATTGGGATATCTTTCTCTTCCTGACGTAGTCAGTAAAATCAGTAACATTTTCATTTTTACTGATAGCACAATCAACCATCCACCCATGATTAGCACCAGGATAGCCAAACCCACTATTGAGCGTTCCCCCCAGGTTCCCCAATTAAATCTTTCCACTTCGATTATGCCCAGATTACTAATTGTAATATTGTTTTTTCGCAAATTCATTTTCATAACATGTCTTTCTTTATGATTCAATAAATATTCCACATCTGGATCTATTGGAAAAGTATCCCTTTGAAAAAAATCGATATTTTCCACTTGGCTTTCCCAAACATCATTTGTTACATGGAACAATGTTAATCCCCCAATTGACACAATTGCATCCGCTAAGGAGATCTGCTCTTCTACCATTCTGGAAAATTCTGGAAACTCTTCTGGTAAAGGAATCTCAGCGCTTTCCTCTAACTGTGTGGCTGTGTCTTTTTGTAAAGCTGCCACTTTTAAATATTTTGGCATATCAGCTTCCACTTCAATGGGCTGATTTCCTGTTTCATTTTCATTTAAATTAAATATTATGCAATCCTCTTGATGGCAGCACACTGTCTCATTTGAATCATAAGGATACACAGAATGAATTTTAAATATTCCTTTGGGCTGAGAGTCCAGGTGTTCTGGCAACTCGCCCTTGGCATCTACATATTTTTCAGGAATATTCCCAATCACCATGTTATTTAAATCTGCCGTATAATGTGTTTTTTGTATGGCCATTCCTAATGGGGAGTTTTCCTCTAAATGAATATCCTGACAACCTTTATTATTTACCATGATTTTTACAGATCCCTCACCAATGTCTACCAATGGAATGTATTCATAATCCAGGCCTTGCTGTTTTATGGATTCATTCAGGCATACAAATGCATCAGAGCCTTTCATCTGCTGTCCATTTTTGCATTTCAGTGTTATTGCAAACTGTTTTGTAAATGCAGGAACAATAGTATTTTTCCTCATTTGTAATTCGACTGCATAAGGAACTAGTTGTGCACAATGATAAGCCCTTCTTTTGTCTTCAAATTCAGGTGCCGGACCACCTAGGCGTGACCATATTTTTTGATTAAGGAAATCTAACACCATACACATTCTGTGCATGATGTCATTGCCCATGTAAAATTCATTTTGTGCTCCACTCACTATCCATACATTATGGTAAATTATTTTCTGCCCAATGCTAATTTTAAGCATGCATCTGCCTGCAATTCGGTTTTCAAAGTCTGGACTGTCCAGCCCAGAAACATATTGGTTTTTAATCCTAAATTTCGGGATTTCTTCCCTCTCCATAATTTTTTGCAACAATTTCTCATTAATGAAACTCCTTTCATGTTCAAGCGCTAAAGTGGCTTTTATTGTTTTAAGATAATCAATTATACCAACGTGAACCCATGGTTGCTCATCTTCCATGTGTATTTCTGCCAGAGTGGTAATGTGTTTTTCTGAATCTGTTTTAGGAACAATATTCTGTTTGCATGTATTCTCTTTTAAGTAAAAACGTAATGTGTGCTCATCTATAGCAGTCTGCCAATCTTTCCTTGGGTCCAAGTATATTTGTACAGGTAGTTTTTCATTGTCGCTCTGATCTTTGTCTTGACACATTAATATAACAGTGACACTAGATATGCAGCTATTCTGGAGATATACCTCCACAGCATCATTTGTTTTGGCAACGGTGTGACATTCATTTATATTGCTGTTTTGTGATTTTAGTTTCTTAGGCCTCAATGGTTTTTTGGTTAAGGACCACAGCACTCCATTCACCCCATCTATGAGAGGAGACAATCTTTTCAGGCAATCTGTCCCCATCAGAAATGGAATTTCACAAATAGATGTGATCAATACCTCTTGTTTCATTCTGTGCTTTCCTATTTTTATGTCAACCTCAGTTACACCTATGATGGGCACCTCCTCCCCATTAAAGTTATGCACTGGGCCTTGATTTGCCTTCACTGTGATCTGACTCTGTGGAGGCCTCCCTTCATTGATACTCTTTACCAGCTCCTTGGACATAATTGTGGCCTGTGCGCCAGTGTCAATCATAGCGAAGGTGTGGCATTTTTCTTCTACAGTGATGGGTGCATAATATCTGTCCTCAACTTCCTCTAATACACATAAGAAATGTGAATTCTTACTGATTTCAGGGCTCACCTTTCTCAGGTCTTTTTCACTTTTGGCTAAGCACATTGGTAAATGAAAAGACATTTTTCCCTCCTTTTTACCCATTTCTGTGCGAGATATTTTATTCATTTCTCCATGTTCAGAGGTTTTTTGGAGTGTGGCCACTGTTCGCCGATCCATCTGGGTAACATCAGAGACCACATTACAACCTCCCAACTGAACATGTGTAACAACATCATTCAGCAATTTGTCATTTTTTAATTCTGTGCATTTGTGATCATTTAGTGTAATACCAGCCCTTTCAGCCTCTTCAAAAATATGTGGCTCAAAGAATTTTTCAGGTGATTGACTTGTACCCTCCTTGTGAGTATTTCCTTTTTCTGTCTGTGTTTGGTCATTGTTTTGCTTGCCCAGGGAAGGAGCTATGGCATCCCCACTTACTCCTTGTTCACTGGTATTCCCCATGCATGAGTCATTTTTCTTAAATCTGTTCCTTTGTTCTTTTGGAATTCCTAATGTTTCTTTTTCATTTGTGCAAATCTTTACTGTTTTATTTAGCTCTAAGTTAAACCGTACCTCTTTTTTAGAAGTATTTGCACTTTCTATCACAATTTCATTTACTGGTACTTTCATTTTTAATCCATTATGCATCTCAGAGTCGTTATGCAAAATTATATCAGAGCAATCTGTCATTTTGGCACTGCAGTTATCATGAGTACTTAGTCACTTTTCGGAAGCCCCCCGGTCATTGCTATGGCCATCAGCCCCCTCTTTGGAAGGTTGTTTTTGCGCTGTATAGAGCTTTCCTATTTGCTCAGCTAACATTTTCACTTGGGCCTCAAGGCACTGGAACCTTTCCATCTCTCTAGGATCCTCTTTCTGTGGCCTAGGTCGATATTGGTTGTTTTCCCCCTGATTGGATCT
Organism: Ambystoma mexicanum; assembly: GCF_040938575.1. Taxonomy (NCBI): domain Eukaryota; kingdom Metazoa; phylum Chordata; class Amphibia; order Caudata; family Ambystomatidae; genus Ambystoma; species Ambystoma mexicanum. The sequence continues at coordinate 691,487,632 of NC_090934.1, read as the reverse complement.
ATTCTGATACCTCTCAGGTGATTGATACCGGTTGGGATGGTTTCTGAACTCTTGATTCATTTGTGGAGGGGAGCGGGTTGCACCCATCCTTTGATTATAGTCCCCTGGTGGGGAATCATTGTACTGGCGTGGACTGTAGTTCACGTTTTGCCTCATGTCCTGTCTCTCAGATTGTGGGTACTGGCCCCTATGTTGATTTCCATTATCAGTAAATCGATCCACATATCGGGGCCTATCCTGATTACCATATATCATGGTGCTGGGATCAAACCTACTCTGTGTCCCCAATGACTGGTAGGGACCATCATTTCTTTGATCTTGATTTTGTCTCTGGTTATTGTTCATACCTGCCATATCAGGCCGATATCTTACCCGGGGTCTATCCCCTAAATATCTAGGGCTGATGTAGCTCTCTCTATTACTAGGATCATGTGTTTGGAACATTGGTACAGGAAATGGCGATCTTTGTTGATTACCCCTTTGTTCAGGTGTCACATTATTTTTACCTTGGCTTTGAGCAGACTCAAGGGACATTTTGGCTGACCTGATTTCCATTACTGTGGCTGAGGGTTCTTTAGATTTAGGCCTAGTATCTTTCATTTTATCACTTTCTCTACCCTGACAATAGAGTACCTCATATAGCTTGGTGCTTTGATGTACAATCCATTCAAGGGACTTGTCACGGTCAAATTCACGGACCAATTGGGATATGATGTCTTTCTGTAGCCCATAGAAGTATGCGGTTTTAAACTCATTGGAATTTGAGTCAAAAGATACATCAAAGCGAGAGAATGCTCTTTTTAAGTCTTGTAAAAATTGGCGAGGGGATGTATTAGGTCCAGCAGTAATAGTGTACGCGACTTTCTTTGCCTCCTGCAATGACTGAAAAGGAGAAAAATGACGCCTAATTTCTTTTTCAAACTCCAGCCATGTCATATTCTGCTGTTCATTTAATCCCCTTATGATGCTGGCCGTCGGGGCATCTAAAGTTAAATGAAAATATTGTCTGTACTGTTCCTTAGGTATCTGGAGCGCTTTAAAAATGTCATGTACCGCTTCTAAGTGATCCTCAATGCAGCATTCACCTCCCTTTTTAAATGGTTTGATCAGGGCTTTAATGGATTTCATTATTTTTATGGGGCTACTTGTTGCAATGCATGGAATTGCACTATTTTGTGATTCAATCCTGTTTTCAGGTGTATGAGATTGGTGACTGCCCCCAATGGGAGTATCAAATCCCCCAAGGGCGCTGCAACCAAGTTCAGTCACCGGCCCAGTCACTGGGGCACTAGCTCTTTGGGCAGAGCTAGAATTCATCTCCACTCCATTGAATGTGGTACCCTGCCGCCTCTCCTGGGACCTGGGAATGCACATTTGCTGTTCTAAGTCCTTACACTTTTTAAGGAGTCTGTTGGCTTCATCATGCAAATAATTATTTTCATCACTCATTTTATTAATCGCCTCCTGCATATCGCACATTTGCATTTGGCATTCATTGAACTCTTTATTTCTCTTGTCTCTTTCTTGGATCATTTTAATCATTTCTTGTTCTGCACTCTGGAGATCACCTTCTTTTTCGCAATGTTCTTTTTGTAAAATCTGCATTTCTGAAACAACCTCATCTTTATCCTGCCTAATGTGATCCACTAAGGCTTTTAAGTGTGTCAATTCTTGCTCACTATCTTCAAATTGTTTCTTGCTTTTGGATAACTGAGTATCAAAGTCTCTGCATTTTAATTGCATGTCTTTTTGGCATACATCCAATTCTGCTCTCAACATTTCCTGATTTTTACTTGCCCCGTCTAATTCAGTCTTTAACCTGTTAATTAGCTGAGTATCATTCTCTTGCATTCGCAGGGACTTGTTTAAAATAAACCATATTTTACCGCATAGCCGTATTAAACAGTCTTTCTCTGCACTTTTATCGGCTGCATTCAATAATCTTGTAAGGCAGACCTGAATTATGCTGCCTTCTGCAAAAATATTGTCTAGTTTTTCTTTCTGCACCTCACCCTGAATGCGGTTACTCCATTCTAAGGTACTGTTCGAAGACCAATTCCCATGTGCAAATAACTTTGCCTCTAAATATTGCACTAGATCTGAGAATGTGGTTTCCCTTTGTGACATTCTGAAATTCGTTTTTAGTGGCACACTGCTATTATAAAATGGGTTCCTTTTAATGTGCAAATGGCAGTGTGAGACACGCTTGCCACGCCCAGTAGGTACTCTATGATCACTTTCCCGGCCAACGCACCATAAATATGTAGGGTATTTTGTGGAGATTTGGGGCCTGACGGTATTTTATTACCGCCGAAAAATAACTTAGCAATAATCACTCTTTGTATTCAGATTTGGCCATGTGCAACAATAATACAATGGACATGCATTATTTCAGCACCCAGACCTGCATATTTGGTATACGTGGTTGGTGGTATTTTGGTGAGCATAATTCCCTTGTTTTATTTGTGGCCCCAATGTCCAGAATCCCTTATCTTTGCTTAGATTTTTCGTGTGATCACTAGAGAGACCTCAGACCTGCATTCTAGGGATACCACATTTCCAGTGATAGTGTTGGTGCGCCACCATGGGCGAACTCACTGACTTATTTACGACAGAGAGCTATATGTGGTAGTCTTGTGGTAATTTCCACTACCTTATATACGGTAGGGAGCTATGTTCAGAGAGTCTCTCTTCCCGTTGGCTCATGTACCTCCAACAAGTTATGCTACAGTCACTCACAATTATTCATACTGATTCTGACATGCACACATCTGTCTTAAAATGACCATTGCACTGTTTAAAAATCTCCCCACATCATTGGCATTGTAATGGTAAATAGAAAATAAACCACCCGTCTGTTTTCAAATATTTTCTGTATTATAAAAGTTGCATTTAGACATGATCTCATTCTTTACAGAAATAAATAAAATGGTACAGTAAAAGCATTTTCTATGTCACACTGCAAAGAGCGTGGCGGAGAACAGAACTCAAATTGCAACATTGGTATTTGATTAAGACACGCACAGGAATCCTACACTGACTGCATATTTTCGTGCACACACCCGGCTCCCACGCTTAGGTAATTACCTTATCTGAGTGTTCTTCAGTTGTTCTCTTTGTGAATGTGGCTCTCTTGGATTAACTCCAGCAAAAAGGAACGCTTGCCTTCTCAAGCCGGGGTCATTGCCTGGAATTCTCAGCTTTTTCAGATAGGAATGCCTCAGCCAGTGGAAAGGTTTTTCTTTCAGCTCTCCCCAGTCTCGACTGCAGCAGGACACCGGAATTTGCATTCAGTCAGGACCCCACAGCCAGGTCTTCTCCCCAGTAGTGCAGAAAGATGTCTGCCTGTCTTTTTCCCTGATACTGCCCACTAAAACTTTCCTCTCAGCCCTCTTTATGACGTGTCCCAATGAAATCCATCATCTCTCATCCTCCTACTCTTCAACAATAGCTTCGCTTATACATTTGCAATTGTTGCAAATCTGACTTCCTCCTTCCTGCAGTTACTGTGCACAACAACACGGAGAATCAGGCAGAGAAGAGAAGAGAAAAATCTGCACACTCATTTAAATGGTTTTCAGAGTATGCCTAATTCTGCAGTAGAGAACACATTTTATTAGTGGGTTATATTAAAATAAGGTTTTATTAGTCAGGTTAATGGTTAATAGGTTAGCTGTTAATTTTCAAATGTGTCTCTAGCAATATAGGCATTTCAGGTGAAAAATAGTGTGCATTTTTAAATGAACACGTGTGCTTTTAACTGTAAAAATAGATTTGCATCTTATATGTTAAAATCGTTTTTTACTGAATAGTCTGTCTTTCCTTGTTAATCTGCTAACCCATATAGCAATGCACCGCACCCTTGTGGTGGTGGTGCTGCAAAAAAATTGTGCTACTTGTGCAGTATTGCTGTACTGTGTACTGTAACACGCCAAATATCCTTACAGTGCATTTGGTTGGGCTGGTTCCTGGATGTTGTCATAACTTGGGAGAGTTTGTGTTTCTCTGAGTCCCCAGCAGTGGTGGGAAGTGCTTCTATTCTGTGTGGTGCAGCAGCCTCCATCATGGGCAGAGAAGGTGGTGAAATTGTGACCAGTGTGCCAGTTCCTGTGACTGATACTGTACCCTTGGACTGGGGTGTTTTGTGGACACTCCTTTTCCGGATGAAACATGGCCTGTGGACATTTTACTGCTTGACGGTCCTCGATGCCTTGTGTGTCTGTCGGGAGACATGAAAGTATGCATCAATACCTTGATGGCCATGTGTAAGGTGTGGTATCATGTGGTGTTATGTGTAACATGGTGTCATCGGGCGCTGGGTTTCCAGGTGGGCATACTTCATGTGGCTGACAGCATGGATGTTTGCTGCATTGATTGATGTGCATGCATATGGTCTGTGTGGGAGTTGTGGCATGCTTGGACAGTAAAGTCATGTACATCACTGATGTACAGGGGCATGTGTGCCCATGTAGGGCAGGATGAATGTTGCTTGTGTATCCCATTGTACTGTCAGCTGAGGGGTGCCCTGCTAGTTGTGGTGGTGTGATAGAAACATTAGGTGGGACAGAGTCTTCATGGGGGCCGTGCAGCTACTGGTCTGTTGCAGTCATTGTTAGTTTGAAACACACGTCTCTTTGTGTTCATAGCTTGACATGGACATTTTTTATACCAGTTTGGCGGATGTGTCTGTACATGGGTGATTGGTGTACCAGAAAGGGGTGGTGGTGATGTGTTAAGCAATTGTGTGACAGTCCTTGTTACTTGCAGTTCCATGCCGGTTGTGACCTGCAGCGTCATCCTACTTGGTGTATGTTTAAGAGGGTTCACGCTTTCTAAGACTCATGATGTAATTGTCATATAAATGTGTCATGCATTGCGGGGTTGCTGTCACCTGGATGCATGCAAGTTTGTGTATGTCAACATGCTATTCGGGTTATTAAGCAATGGACCTTTCATTCACTCATGTAGTCACTGGGATTCCCCTGGCTGCTAGCTCCGACCTCCACCGAAGCCACACCCTACAGGCCCGCCATGTGAAGTATGCTGCTGACCGTCTACTCCCAGGGGGTCAGCTGCAGTGGGTCAACTGTTCCTCCAATTATGGTTGCTATCTCTCTGCTGTTGATGGAAATGAGGGGGCCACCACCTTATCCCTTATTTCCGCCCAGTGGCATTATTCCACTGCTGGGTCATTCAGCAGTGTTGTGAGCCATACAGCTCCTTTGAATAGGCCACCATCTGCTAAGCTAGGACAGTGAGCTCCTGGTCTATGCATTTGGGTTTCCTCATGCTAATTTCTGGGACCCTCTCCTTGGCTTTCCCTGGCATCATGATTGGGCTATCGTCTGTGGGTAGATGGCACTCCTTTCAAGTAGATTTTTAATGGATTGTACTTTTAAGGATGGCTACCGCAGTACTTCCCATTCTGGCGATGACGCTATTTCTGCTGGTGGTAAATCCATTGGTGGTAATTCCAGCTGGCAGAGTGCTACAGTAACGGTAATTCTGCTGATTCTCCATGGAATTACCATAGAAGTTGTGTTTTTCAGTAGTAATTCTGCCAGCAGAGTTACCGTTACCACTGATGTGTGGTGTGTGAATCTGCCTACTCATGGTTCAGTGGTAATTCTACCATACACCACAGTGGTAATGGTAATTCCACCGTCTTTACCTCCAAACTAATAATGAGGATGATTGCAAGCTGCCCAAGTTGAATAGAGATCACTCAAGCACTCTTTCAGCTGGTGTCACCCTTATGATACTAGTTGTGAAGGTAGCAGCAAAGATCTTTCATTATTAACATTTGTGGTCCATGAATTGCGTTTGCGGGCAGTAGTCGGGTTGAGCTTTTGCTGCACTATGAAAATGTTCTTTGTGAGAAGTGTGGTGACCACGTTTGTTGCAGAATAGCATGGAAAGACTGTATTGGTAGTGTTGGCATTTCAAGGCTATCGGCCTCATTATGGGCTTGCAGAAAACCTGCCGGGGCGGTGGGAACTGTATGTCCCCGGGAATGGGGACATAGAAGCACCGGCACTGTGCTTCCGTGAAAACCATGCCTGCAGGGGCCGGTGCTCCCAGCAGGTCATACCTGCTGTGAGCACCAGCCCCTGCAGGCATTCTTGTAGTCTGAGGGTCTGGAAAGGGTGCCGGTACATTGCAACTTGCAATGAGGCCCCCGAGCAGTAGGTCAAAATGCATTAAAAATGACAGCGCTTGCTAGCGTTATGTATGCCCAAAGTGCTAGACATAGGGGCCATGTGTGTTTAGACTTTTTAGGGAGTAGATATTTTCATTTAATCTTGGATAAGCAAAGCAAGGTTGTAGTATGCATCATGTGCTATATGCAAATGTTGAAAATACATTCTCTTGAATTGACATAGATATAGGACTGCTCATCCAACACGGATGAAAGTGGGTGGTGATTTGAAAATCAAAGTCACAAAACGTTCATCAGTTAATTTGGAAGAAACAGTTTTGCTGCATGATGCCTACATGCATGATCGATATCAAGTGAATTGATTTGGTTCTATACATGACATTGGGAGAGGCAACTCTTTACAATGGGGTATTAGCCACTTTTGGGAAATGACAGTTTTGGCGTCATTTGTTTGCTGCATTTCTTTATTTTTTACCTCTTTTTTGGTCACAAAAATATAGAAGGTAAGTTTGGGTAAGGTATACAGAGGGGGTAGGGTTTGAGAGGGGAATGAAGGGTCATCCCCTACTTTCAGTGGAAATAAATTGGTAAAATTGCCAAACATATTTTGCGAAATGTCATTCGGCAACACATTGTCTGAAAAATGTCATAGATCTCCAATGGTTGCACAGAAAATGAGACAGACACTGTTGCCTGAAAATGAAACATGTTGCTAGAGGTGACATTATGACATTCAAACAACCTGGAGCCAGGAAGGGAAGTGTGCCTGAAAGAATTATGTTTAGATTTTTCCATGGAAGTCACTTGAATAATGAGGGGTTGTATACAGTTTGGTGTCATCTTGTGCTGTTTAATTAAGAAGATAGGTTTCATCAATACCGCAAAGTGACTTATCACATGGATAGACTGGACCTGATTTGGTTTTGATATAAATCAGTGCCATTGGTCGATGTGGTTGCTCATGGGATATGTTAGTTGATTTTCAAGTGAGAAAGTGGTTCGCATGTAGGGGAACGCCATCTTTCAAGGAGGAAAGACTTTTCAGATCTTGCAGAGAGGTACATTGGAAAAACAGACGGTGGAATGGACGCAGCCTTCTGGCATCAACTGTATTGCTTTTGTTGTTGATCTCTACACTGGGCTCACTGCTCGTGTGAGTACTGTGGGTGTTTTGAATGTTTGAGCTGTGGAGAAACACAGGTTAGATCTTCACTAGCTATGCATAGCGTACATTCAGCATTTGTTACTCAGAGGCTGAATGGTGTCTAGCTGCTGACCAGGGCCAAGCTGTTCCCTGGCCTGATCGATTAAGTCATATTGGATTACTGTCTGTGCCAGAACCTGTTCCAGAAATCCCCCTGGTGGTTTCATCTTGAGTGACTGGTGAGGGCCACGTATTTGTCAATTTCCACGAACGGTGGAGGGGTGAATGCCAGGAAGCTGTCTGGGCTAAACCAGCATTTAGGGTAACACTGCACTTATTCATTGTAAATATGAGCAAAGATTTATTATACACAAGTTAGATTCATAACAGCATTACAATTCAAACTGCCCTCTGCAGGGATTTCTGTTAACTTCATGTGCATGTAGTGAATTTGGCATAAAGCAATCCACTTTTAAATCTTGTTTAAGGTGTTCCATGATTGTATATCTCACAGAAAAGAAACACGTTTACCCAAGCCTCGGATTCAGGTGGTGTACCCTCCTAATGAATCTTTAACACTCTTATCGTGTGCTATTTATTAATATTCACCTAATGGTATTTTGTGACTAATATTATCTGCATATCTTTAAAATGTGTAATGCCAGATAATTTGTTGTTTTTGATAATGCAACTACAACCATTGCATGTGAAGACACTGGTTCGGATACAATGATGCCAGTCTCCCTCTCAACTCACACAGACAGAGGTGTGTGCGTGTATTTAGTGGGAGTTACTGTTTTATTTACAAATTCTTGACTACAGAAGTGAACCAAATTGAAAGTGAGTTATGCAGTATTTTTAGCAGACCTCAATCATATTATTGATATGCTACTCATGCTTACACATTATCTATTTATATACAGGAGGAACAATGCTCTTTTGATCACAAAAGAACATACAATAGCTAAGAAATAAGGTTTGATGGGAAGTGGTGAGCTTATTACAATGGGGGGAGTTTGAGGGACATTCTGATCAGGTTGTGGAGAGGAGTAGATGGAACAGTCACCGAGGACAATACATAAGTGGGCATACATAGATTAAGGACAACCAGCATTGGACATTTTTACGTGCAGGTAGGTGGTATGGCTAGCTTTGCTCAGGACGTGACCATGATGGGTGAAGTGCTAGAATGGAGGCAGAGGAAGTGAGAAACAGAGGCAGGTTAGAGGCAACAGAAACATGTTAGCTAGCAGGCAGATGAGAGGTAGGTTACGAGGGTAACGCAGAGGTGAGAAGGTAGGCTTTTAGTTTGGTTTTGAACAAATCCATGTGGAGTGTTTCTCGGATGTCCGGCGGAAGAGAATTCCATGAAAGTGGAGCAAGAAGAGAGAAAGAGATGAAATGAGAGGAAGCACAGGCATGGCAAGGAGCCACAAGGGTAGTCGAGGAAGCAGAGCAATGATTATGAGAAGGCTTATAGAGTTGACTAGAGGAGGATAGATACAGTAGTGCCTTACCATAGATGTGTGAACCAGGAGAAGACATTTATATCTGGCCCTGTTTTGCATTATCAGCCATCCAGCCAAATGATGGTGCAAGGAAGTAGGTGTGAAGTGAGCAAGTTTAAAGAGAGTCCTGGTAGCAAAGTTAATGATCTTGTCGAGATGACAGAAAGCTTAGTTGGGGAGACCAAACAGGATGCTGGCACAGTAGTCCAGTTTAGAAAAGACAAGAGTGGTTAAGAGATGCTTGGCGGTATTGAAAGGAAGGAGGTGCTGGATTTACCTAATGTTCAGGAGATTGAGGCGAGCTGCTGCTCCAGTTTTGGAGATAAAAGTAAAGAAGTTGTGAGAAGGGTCATAGATGACTCCATTAATAAAAAAACAGCAAGTGTGCATTATCAGGATGGCTTATAAACTATGTTTTTACTTTTGCATGTTTCTTTGGCAGAGACAAATGCTATCCATTTGAATGAATTGCAGCAGGCTTGGAAGAAGATAGCACAATGTACAAGAAACAGAAGTTGCTGTTTTTTAAAGGAGACATAATACCAGGTGATGCACAGTTTATTTATTTTGTTTATTTGTTGGACATTTGTATGGCGCCTATAAAGCAGAAAGTGTTTCCAGGCACCACAAGACAAAATGGGGAGGGTAAACAGGGGAGGATAAACAAAAAGAAATGGTCCTACTAGGCCTTGTGACATTCAGATTGTGCAAGTGCAGTGCAGGGGGGTGGAGGCCACAGGGCTAAGGCGGTGTAAATACTAGGTGAGCCCATGGAGGGCAGGTCTGCAGGGAGACAGGGGTAAGGGTAAAAGTGCGAGGAGCATGGGTGCACCAGACTCAGTAGGTTAGTCAAGGAAGGTGCCTTAAGGCAAGTTCTGGTAATGGGCTACTGCGGAAGGCTGGTATGAGGAGGATCAACATAAGGCTGACACAAGACATGCCACTTCCACAAAGGTTTATAAGGCATAGTTACAGGGGTGGGTCAAACCTAGGAAAATGCAAACTAAAACCTCAGTGAAAAAATAGATTGACTCCTCCACGTTTGTCTCAATTTAGATGTCCTCCCTGTCATAAAGGAGCAATGTTCAGTCATTGACAGTCCTGAGGATTGTATGTGCCCTTCACATTAACTTCTTATATCTTGGGTTAACTGCCTCTGGCCTTCGTCCACGGTTGTGGACGACCCCCTAGAGGGCCTCTGGCCCAACATGTGCCAACACATAAGGCTGAGTCACAAGTGGAGTTGGGGTATAGCAGTAGGGAAGAGAACCCTAAAATGTCCAACAATATGTGGACAATCTGAGACACTCTAAGTTGATGTTGTTTTCTCACCATCTTCTTGTCGATTGATCCTCGCACAGCTTCTTCATGTCCTTACCTTGCTGTCCTCCTTAATTGGACATCACTTTCTCCTTCACCTATCCACTCCTATTCCTCCTTCCTCTCTCCTTCTACCTTCCCAAATATATATGTACCCTCCTCCTGATATCCCATTACAAATGCTGTCTGATGTTTCTCTCCAAACTCCCTTTCCTTTGCTGATCTTTTCTGCTATCTTTATTTTTTTTAATTCAAAACCTTCACATTGAAAATTATATAAAATTGCATTTTTGTGATTGTAAAATTGTATGATTGTTGTGTGGCAACCTATAGGTGTCTCACCTAGGAGCAAAACAGTGTCTCAGGTCAGCAGGTCGCCTGCTGTTCTTTTGTGTATTATATATCCATGACCGAGAGAAACAATTGTGACACAAACTTAACGTGATTAAAATGTGTGCTTTTGTCACTAATCACTATGTACTATCGTTTGGTTAACCATCAAAGGCACCCAACAAAAGTGATGTAAACTTGTGGAATACTCACTTTAGCATCCACTGTGTATGTGCATTTTGATAGAATATTTAAAAGCCTTTTGGATATACTCAATTGCTAATGGAAACTATTGAAGTGTTCTCACTCAACAGTGATAGCAGAGCAGAACAACTCTGCTTCAGTGAAGTAGAAGCAGAAGGATTTTGAAAATCTTAGACAAACTAGGGTCATTCAGTTTTTCAGGGTTCAGCATGTGGGACATGGTTTTGTAAAAGCACTGGGTGACATAATGCACAGATGATACAGCGGTTTCATCCGATTTTATTGATTTATTTATTTCATTGATTTAATCAAATTTAATCAAATTAATGATTTTTACAAAACATAGTTGAAGAAGGATAGAAATGAAGAAATGAAGAAACATTGTAGAAGAAACATGAACTTCGACACAGTTTAAAATGCTTATGTAGTCACATTAGCTTTTGGTGTGAGGTTTGGATTATTAGTTCTCTATTGGGCACGCTGGTGTTTCCATTAATGTATGTAAGGCTACCATCAATAGTAAGTACGATAGCGTGCATTCATTGCCAGTAGTGCAAGAATATGCAACATGTGTTTTGCATTTCATGTATTATAACATGATTGTTAGGAAAGACTGTGTGGTACGATTCTTTTCTTATTGTTTTGTTTTTATAACCACCTGAGGATGATCTTAACAGATCAAACATGTGCTGGGAACGTGGAATTGTTGTTAACATCAACATGGATTTGTCCCTAAAATTTGGAATTGAATGACGTTTAAATTCAAAGCCCTCACATTGAAGATTATATGAAATTGCATTGTTGAAATTGGCAGATTACATGACTGGTTTTTGGCAACCTATATGTATTTCACCTCGGAGCAAAAGAGTGTCTCATTGGTCTCAGGTGTTCCTGCTGTTCTTCTGTGCTCTTTCTGGTGGTCCTCGCTAACGTCCTCTCTTACACCAATATCCCCTCCCACCTCATCTCTTCTCTCTCTCCTATTTCCTGTTGCCATTTTCCTCCAATCTCCTCCGTTCTCTCTCCCAGATCTTGTACCACCTCCACATTCTGCTCTGCTTCCACTGTCCGTCTTACTGCATCCACCTCCTTCAGCTACCATGCGTCTTTGTTGCTTTGTTGCATCATCACCTGATATCTGGCTCCTTGCAAACATGGACATTACCAAATTCCTGTAGCTTTTTCATGGTGCTTGCCCCTCCCCGAGGCCTGCATCTTGTGATAGTGTCTGCATCTCACAGGGTGTGTGCATACTCCAAGGACAATTTGCTCCATTGCTCTGCAGACCAAGTCTTATTCAGGCTCTTCCCAAAGTGTGCTTTAACAGCCACAAAAAGTGCCATGTCTCTGTCCTGACCCAGCATGCACTTAGAGATTTTGTAAGTCTCTAGGCTGAATTCACAGAACCGGGCTGCCTCGTCCACAAGGCTACTACCCTTTCTAAAAGTCAGGTGGACTTTTAAAAGGGCCAAACCCCACATGCACATATTTTTCGTGGCAGTTCCTTGCTGACGCCTTGTAACCCCCATCCACTTCCACATGAATAACATTCTCTCCATATTCACACTCTTTAATCAACAAATTGCATACCAAATTCAATGTACACTACTGTGACCATCTGTCGATGTATAAACTATAGCATTAAATGCCTCTCACACAAACATAACTTAAAATAATATAAACACAAAACACAGATCATTCTACATGAACATGACAATTCCATTCAATCTTACCATTCAATAATAGCACTAGAATAGAACTCACTGACCCGGGCTGCCTCGGTGGGAAGGACACCTGATCGTCCACAAGGCTACTTACTTGCCTTGTGGACGATCTGTCCACCTGACTTCTGAAAGTCCGGGGGACTTTTAAAAGGGCCAAACCCCACATGCACATATTTTTGTGGCAGTTCCTTGCTGTCGCCTTGTTACCCCCTTCCACTTCCACATGAATAACCTTCTCTCCTTCTTCACACTCTCTAATCAACAAATTGCATACCTAGTTCAATGCACAGTACTGTGACCATCTGTCGATGTATAAACTATAGAACTAAATGCCTCTCGCACATGCATAACTTAAAATAACATAAACACAAAAAATCATAGATAATTGTACATAAACATGACAATTCCATTCAATTTTACCATTCGATAACAGCACTAGAATATATCACTACAAACAAAATCAGTGAGAAAAGAAGAAACCGTCCCAAATGTAATAAACTGCGAAATTGACCCTGATTCAACTATGGTGAATGTTCTTAATATATATTTCTTCAGCATCAAGCTTTACATGTTACGATCACTGTGTGGGTGTAGGATCTTGTTCAGTGCTAATCACTATCTTGGGTGGGTAATATGTTTCAGAGAGAAATCAGTTAGAGGAGAACTAACTAAAGAATGTCTATTGCGATAAACAATTAGTAAATGAGTGATATGATTATGATATGATTGTTTATTTATATAGCTCCTATACACAATGTGTTTCAAAGCGCTTCAAGGCAAGGGAGGGAACAAGGGAAAATACAACCACATTCTTACAGGCGATGAACAGTAAGGATGTGAAATTAACTATCGTACTCGGCCTGATGACATTTCAGATAGTGCAACAGTTAAGACACAGATAAGGAAGGGAGGGGGAGAGTGGGAAAAAAATGGAAACAGACAGGCGACTACCGTAGTAGGCCCGACGACATTTCTGGTACAGCCGGAGAAAAACAAAAGGTGAGGCAGTGGGGTGCAGAAAGGGAGGGGAGGAACAAACAAGCGACTATCATACTAGGCCTGACTACATTTCAGATAGTGCTGGAGGGGTGGTGGGGAGGTAAAAAAACAGTAATGGGAAGGTGGAGGAAACAGACGAGGTTGCTATCATATTAGGTCTAGGGACAATTCTGGAGTGTAGTAAATAACACTCTGATCTCACACATAAGGTTGCCTCACAAAATCTTCTTTTATTGTGGTGATTTCTGTATACCTCTATTAATGACGAGTGCTATTGAGGAAGAAAAAGGGGTGTTTATTCTTTTGTCACACATATATAACCTGCCTGCTTTGTACATGAGAGAAAAAGGTGACTTTTATGGTTAAAGTTAAATAATTGGGGAATTGAAGATTTACTAAAATTAATGATTACACTTGGGAACAGTGATTAAAATGTGATTAAATTTGGAGGAGGCAGCCCTCTAAGAAAAGTCTGATGTTCTATGCTGATGATCTTTTGTTTTGCGACCAAATGCCAGAGATCACAAAATGTCATTGGGAAATATGCTAATAAAAAGGTTGGTTATAAATGTAGCAAAGACAAAGTTGATGCACTTCATGAAGAAAAAACCTCTCCAATTTAAGTTGTTTATAAGAGCAGAAAAACTGGAGGGACATTCTGAGTTCCTGTGTTTAGGCATTAGGATCAAGACAACGAATTTTGGTTTAGATCACCATTTAAAGATCAAAGTAGATATTAGTCTACTGATTAGTAACATCATCAATTATGCAACATTTATGGAGGTGTGACCCAAAAGCATGTAACAAAGGATATTGCCAATAATTCTTTATGCGGATGAAGTGTCTTGGGAAGTCACCCATGAGTACAGTGCGGCCCCCATGGAGAGGAAGGTGAGGCATCGGTGAAGCACAGGAAAGCAGACCACATGGCAATGTTGCTTGTTTCAAGGGGGTGAAACGCTCAGAGCTGAGGTCACTGGAGAAGAGAGCCCAGAAGCCAGCCTTGCGGATCCACTGTCTTCACCCTACTGATCCACGCCATGTGGCGAGAGAAGGGTAAAGGGCCCATGGACATTTGGCTGGATTGCAGGAAGGAGCCACTGGATGTGCCTGGGATGGATGTGGTGCTTGGGCAGAGGGAGGAGGGCACAGAGGCCATACATGGTGTCCTGGTTCGTTCGAGGCATCTCTATTTCTAGTGGACATTTTTTGACTGTTTGTTTACATGTTTCAATTTTCTGTTCAAGGGCAGAGGGGCAAATGGGAGGGTTCAGGGTGCCATAAACAGGACTGCATCTGGCATTTGAATGGCTCACCACCCTTGAGTGCTTTGAGTACACTGAGGGCAAAGGTGGCAAAAGGAGTCAAGGGACTGGGTGATGTTGGCAACCCTAGAGGGAAGCGCAGGCTAGCCACTCTCAATGTGAAAGGGCTAAACATCCACGCAAAGAGGCCTCTTTTAGCAAGAAACTGGGTCACAATGGGATATTGGTCATTTTTGTGCAGGTAACACATTTCAGAAGAGGTGAGGAGGGAAGCTTATGGCATAACAACTTAACGCACACATATTCATCTACGGCTCAGAAGAAAAAGGGTTTAGGCATATTGCTGGGAAGATATGTTCTGTTGGATGAGTTACAGGTCAAGAGGGATTGGGGAAGGCATCTCATGGTGAAGGGAAAGCTATAAGAAAGTTATACAGCAAGTGGTTAACCCTGGTTGCATTCTATGCTGCATACTCCAGCCAGATAGACCTAATTGAAGAGATTGAGTCTTGTTGAGGAATGTTTCCATAACCAGATTTATTATTGATTTTGAAATGTATTTTCATTCTAAAAAAAATAGTTGGTTTAATGCATGTCGAATCAGATGTTTCAATAAGTAACATAAGTATGCTTGTTTTGTACTGAGCCAGAATCAGTTAATACTCTTATGATCGTCATAAAGCAGATTACTGAGCAAAGATCCTATACAGTCATTTTGACATGTATATGTATAGTAAAGATTTAATGTTGAACCTTACTCCGGTATGGTATGCTACATTTTAGATATGAGCTTATATACAATCCACACAGGGGAATTGAGAATTTGAAACATATAGATAGCAATCCGTGTGAACAAGAACAGTTCACTGGAATAGACAGTATATACCATGAAACAGTCATTCTAAGATGGCTGCCTTCATAGCAGAAGAGTCCCACTGTTACCAAGGCAACGCTATGTTTACTTTTAGTACTGTAACGCACACACACACACACACAGTTAGAACACTGGCAGTAGTGAGGACCGGGTTTGCATCCTCTACAGTAAATTAGATTCTACATACAAATGATACCATCAAATTCTGGGAGACTCAATCCTGTAATCCTCCAGTAGAGAGGACACCAAACACTCACTATTTTTCTTGTATTTAGAGCCCTCGTTACTACGAATTCAGAAGGTAAAGTATGCCAGCAGGTCAGAACCATGACGTTTACCTGTAGATATGTGATACCATCAATGTGATAACACAATTTATCTGTCAGATAGCAGAACATTCCATAGTCTATTCAGAATTAAATTGACGATCACGTCAGCACGGACTTAACACACTCGATTGCACAGTAAGATTTGGTAATTTAGCACAAGCTTAGGAATGGGAGAGGACCTTGACATTATACCATTCACAATGGATGATTACTAACACAACCATTAATGATTAATGCAATGATTTTTTATGACCTTCATTACACCATATGCATTATTTATTTTCTCTTTTTCTATATGTTGTTTATTTGTTGTGTGTTGGTCTAACGTCTTGTGGCCTGCTACACATGGTACCATGATCTAATTGTGACAATGCACTGATAATTCATATATCATTGTATGTTTTATATTTTTTTGGTTTTGTGATACACCTTATATGCTGTGGAATATGATGTTGTCACTTTTGACTAAGATGATAATATACACCCTGATGAAGAACTAAAGTTGTCCGAAATGCATTGGCCATTGATTCATCTGCCTATAATTTGTAATTAAACACATATTTCCTTGAAGACCATTGTGATCCGTGAATAAAACTGATTCATTTTACTTTGATGTACCTTGAATTCAATAATTTATCTACATGATAGAAATTGATAACAACCACCAAGTAGATATAAGAGTGTGAAGCCCACATCGTAGGCTGGCAAGCCTAGGTTCTCTCTCTTCTAGGGGTACAACAATCATTGGAGGGTATTTCATTGTGATCAGCGACAGATGACTGTATAGGCTGGTGGCTGGCACAAAACCAGTGACAGAGGGCGGACATGAAGACTCAAGATTAGGAGAATGTCTCCACAGACACACATGGTGTGATGCCTGGAGGGAAAGGAACCCAGGAGTGTAGGGATACACTTTTTACTCTAAAGTCATATGACATCCACGAGGATTGACTATCTCTTAATTGATGAAGGGAAAAAAAAACATCTCCTCAGGGTGGCAACTATTGTGCCGATATCATTGTCAGACAATGATATGGTGGTAATCCAAATGGAACTGGGGATCCCTTTCGGTAATAAAAGGTAATTGAGATGCAATGCTACATTATTTAAGGGCAATTTATTCAGAGACACTAAGAGGGAAGAAATTAAGCAGTTTATCCCAGAAAACGATTGGAGAGAGGTGCAGAGAGAGATGGTATGAGAGACAGTGAAAGCAACCACGAGGAGGCTTAATATTGCAAAGGAGTTGAGGCAGAAAAAGCTGCACATCCTTTTGGAGCATAAACCAAAGGCCACAATAAGACATTTGGAAGAGGAATATAGAAATAGTACAGGCAAGAGGGTTGAATTCCTACACGAGATACAACAAACCAGGTTGGTGCTACAGGATTTAAATCTTAGCATGTTTTGCCAAAAACTGCGTGAGATCAAGCAAAAGTACTATGAAACATTGTATAATGTTGGCACCATGCTGGTGAACCGATTGAGGTTTCAAAGGGTGCAGAGAAGGTACCCAGGTTAGCAGATGAAAAGGGAAAGGAATGGGTATGCCAGATGGGTATAGCAGAATGGTTTGTGGCTTACTACCGTGCTCTATATTCCAAGGATGAGGTAGAAAGCCCAAAGAACTGGAGGGGTATCTGGATACCATTAAACTACCAAGGCTTTCGGATACACTGAGGGAACATTTGGAGAGGTGCATAACTCTCAAGGAGGTTCAGGTGGCCATCCATGGTCTGAAGCCAGGAAAGGCTCCAGGGGAGTACGGGTTCTCGTCCACCTTCTAGATTTCTATACTCTATTTAGTGATATGCTGGCACCCTTTCTGGTTAAATTTTATAATGGATTGCTCGCAGGGGACAATGTTTCTCCCTCCTTTCTGAAAGCATCAATCTTGCTGATTCTAAAAGAAGGGAAGGATTAGGTGAAAGGCTTCTCATATAGGCTGATTCCTTTTAATAAATGTGGATGTCACAATCCTCACGAGAATATCGTTTTCAAGATTAGCAGAATACCTGCCAAACTTAATTCACAACGTTCAAGCGGGATTTGTAAGAGATAGTCACATGGATGATAACCTGAGAAAGACACTGTATCTGATGGCACTGCCGGAGAGGGGTCGAGCTGACCCTGTCCTCCTCACATTAGACACAGAAAAAGCATTTGACAGAGTCAGCATGGCCTTCCTACACTGGACACTGAAGAGATTTGGCTTTGGCCAGAACAGGTTGCAAAGGTGAAGGTAAATGGAGAGCAGTCACCAAAAAAGCAGACTGGAAGAAAGACAAAACAGGGATGCCCCTTATCACCCATTCGCTACGTAGTACCAATAGAATGCTAGCAGTCAGACTGAGGGGAAATTAGCCCATGCAAGGATTTCAAGTTCAAGACCAGGAATACAAGTTGGCTCTTTTTGCCGACAATGCACTGATGTTTGTTAAGATCTCTGTGGAGTCGCTATCACAGATATTGGAGGAGATTGTAGAATATGGACAGAAGTCAGAGTTTAAGATAAACTGTACTAAATCGGTTCCATGTGTTAATATCCCTGCAAAAATATCACCATACAAAAATATCGCCATAATTTTGCGGCAATATTTAGGCATTGAACCTTTGGGGGACACCCCTGCAACTCCTGCATTATTTTTAAAGGAGCGGGGGACACCCCCACAACCCCCAAAATTATCCCCACCAAAAATATTGTCTATGACCATTCCAGATGACCATATATATGGCGATATTTTTGGTGGGGATAATATGTAGTGATACGACTAAATCTGGGGAATCCAGTGCTGGGTATCCTATGGGGTCTTTGGTGTGAAAAAGCAGACACAGGGTGGTTGTCCACATTGCCATCTCCACTTAGTTGTATATGGGCACCGCCGATTAGGGATGGTATTGTTGACCCTAACAGATCCTAACAAACTTCAGGTATGGTATGAGGGCGGACTAGAAAGGGCAGGCCAACTATGGATAGAAGGCACTTCTACCTCCTTGCTGCATCTGCATGAGTTTCTGAATATTAGCAACAACTCTGTCTTTTGGGATGTGCAGTTAAAAGGGTGTGCTTAATGAAAAGAAATGGGAAGAGAACTTAAAGAGAGATCTGACACTCTTCGAGAATTACTTACTGACAATGCGAGAGGAACAAGGAAAGATCTCAAGGCTGCACAACTTACTGATGGGAGCAGAACAACAGGACGCATTGAAAGTCAAGGATAGGTGGCAGACAGACTTGGGGAGAGAGGTGCATGATGAGTTGTGGTTCAGACTGTTTAAAGGGGTAGTTAAAAAATAACTAGCCTAACAATATCAGATGCATGCATTCAAACTGCTTCACCGTTGGCAACACTCGTTGTTGAGTTTCGCTTGCATGTAATACTCGCTGTTGCCACGAGTAGCCCCTACTGTTGGAGGGGAGGCGAGGTAGAGGACATGTACTGGTGGTGGAAGTGTGAACAGGTGAAGTCATGTCATGATAAGGGAACCTGACTAGATGAAGAGAAACCTAATGCCTGTGGCTAGTTCTTTTTGGGTTGGAGATGGAAGAAGAAGGGTTCAGGCCAACATGCCATATGGGACATAGCTTGTCCTGCCGGCAAGGATGGCCCTGGATTGAAAGTGAAAAAATAGTAAATAAGCATCAAGAGAGGAGTGTCTAACAGTTGCAAGGGACATATACAATATGGAAAAATTGACTGATATGGATTGGCGTCCCGACGCATTATTGAGATGGAATGGTTTCAATTTGTGGTGAAGTACATGAGTTTAGATGGGAAGGCTGAAGACGCAGAATCCCAGAAGGAA
This sequence comes from Ambystoma mexicanum, assembly GCF_040938575.1. Taxonomy (NCBI): domain Eukaryota; kingdom Metazoa; phylum Chordata; class Amphibia; order Caudata; family Ambystomatidae; genus Ambystoma; species Ambystoma mexicanum. Next base: position 691,467,968 of record NC_090934.1, on the reverse strand, counting down.
ATAGTGAGGGAAAATACATACCATTAGAGGAAGAGCAGGAAGAATTGCCACTGAGAAAGGGACACCATGGTGAATGGATCAGGAGCCTAAAGAGTGGGGTCAGAAGGGAGGGCTCATTTTGTCTAGTCTTATTGCATTTTCTTTGGGTTGGAGGAGACTTCATGGTAATTGTATATCTGACAAGTTAATATGCATGCCTCTCCAATGCTGTTTTTGAATACGTGCTTAAAATAAAAATACTATTTAGAACGAAAACTGTATTTAGAACTGGTGCAGGTAATGTACAATACCCCAAAGACAAAAACATATATTGACTGGGAGAAATCATATTTTATGAAGAATCACTTTAATCAGTTGGAGACCACAGTGGTCCTAAGTGCAAGGGTGGGAATTCCTAGGGAGAAGAGAATCTGTAGACGCTGTCAGAGTGTGGGACCCATTGAAACAAGTATATATCTCTACACAGATTATTTTACGACTAAGCATTGCGCTCTAAATAATATGCACATGTTGTCTATAATATGTAGAGGATTCCTTTTGGAGACACATTTTAGATGGACATAACATTTTTCTATTTTTAGCAACAAATGTGTTATGTACAGAGATGTGTGAACTTTTAGGATTTAAGGTAATTAGACTGTAAGTGACCACGTTACTATTTGATCTAACATTGATAAATTTGGGTGGTGTGTCTTTATCTTTCTTAAGATATGATTGTGTTTGGTAATATTTGAGATCTTTTGCTGCCATAGGGTGATTGTGTAATTTTTCTTTGTCTGTATTTTTTTGTGTCATGATTTGTGAAAGGTTTTATTAAAACCATATCACAATAAACATAAAGAAAATGCTTTCTAACCTCCACAGTAATGTAAAAAGAAAGATGAATATTGCATTTCTTACACACAGGATGAAAAGGCCTCTAGATGAGAAATACATTATACTGGGATAGCAATTTCAGTTCTAATTGTGAGAAAGTTCACTTTGTAAAGTGAAATGTGCCTGTCGTATACACTTGATTTTGACATCTGTAATTAGGCAAAAAGGCATATTAAATGTAAAATCAAAGAAATGTAGTTGTTCAAAATGCAAGACTCAACTATTTCGCACTAGGGAGAAGCACACCTAAAAGGACTGTTGCATTGATAAACAGCATCTGAATTGCCAAAACAGACACACCAGAGTCCCTGGTTTATATGTGCTGGGCTACACATCTGTGCTAAATGAATTACTATAGTGGAGGCCATTTTATGGTGTACCAGCTGTTTAAGGTCACCACACCCTCTGCCCCAGGAGCAGGCAGTGGACTTCGTCACACACAGCAGGCCGAAAACGTTTCAAAAGTCTCCTGCGAATGTAGGACATGCAAGTATGAGATCAGTAAACGCATGTAGATTACAGAATTGAAAGTTCAGTTCAGAGAAGAAATAGATTGAGAAAAACAGTGCATGCTCTGCTGCTGTACACGTAGAGCTTGATGATTTACAAACATAACTTAAAAAAATAAAACAAGCTAATGTATAATTAAGTGTATAGTTATCTCGAACAATATCTGAGATGTTTTAGAAATGAACAATGGCCACAAATGAGAAGTGTCAATAAAATACAACTCTCTTCGATCATGAGAATGTGTTTGATTACAACTTAACAACACATGCAACTGTGATTCAAGTAAAATGGGGGTGTTCACTTGCACAGAAATGATCACGTATGACAGTGAGGAATTTCAAGGGCATATTTGTATTTGTGTTTCATAAAGCACAAACATATTTCTGAGTGAGAGGGTGTGGCAGCTAGTAGAAGAAAGGACTGAGGGCAGAGTGCCAGCCAGTGTTGACATTTGAGCTGCCCAGCAGACAATGGAGAGTGTAACATTTGATAATGGGATAAAAGGACGGAGGAGCAAACACAATTGAGTGATACATCTAATGAATCTAGATGGAATACCAAACATCATTAAATCAATTAAATAAATAGTGAAAACCTCTTGCAAGAAGGAAAATATGTCAGCTAAGGAACACAGAACTTGTGGAGATAGTTTTCAGTACCCTAGAACCAAAGAAGCCCAGAATTACATGTGACTTTAACTTGGAATTTTGAGGATGTTACTTTTGTGGTCTAATGACCAAAATATAACATCATTGAACAGGTATAAAAATGACATAAAAAAATATCTTACTTCTTTATATGAGTTTTCAAGAGGTGACGTTAATGCATATTCACTTACATGTGGGCCAGATGAGTAATGTAGGAAGTTCCTACAGACACTAAATACAAGTGTTTTTCAGACTAGACCATGATTTAAAAGTAGAGAATCAAAACCTCAAAGCGTCTTAATTTTATAGTTTACACCAAGATATTGTATCATGGTGCACAGGACAGTTAGGTGGACAGTTTAGCAAGCTACAGGAGACTTGGACGTTTCAGGCCTGGAAAGTATTAAGATAAAACAGACAACAATTGGAAGCCTAGCTCTGATGCAAACGTGTCTGAGATTAAAGGCAATTAAAGGTTTGCTCTGAAGGTAGGAATTGTAAAGAGTAATTCCTCTCAGAATGGTAACAATAATTGATTTTGAGAGAAAATCACCCCAGAGAATACTGGGTCATCATCTGTCTCATAGCAAGTCTTATATCTGACACATCATCATACATATATGAATCCAAATTACAAAGTAGCAAACTAATTCTTGGATTATCCTAAAACCCAGTTGAGAAAATGTTAGCAAATCAAGCAATGCACGAGGGTGATGGGAAGACATAGGAAAGGCCCAAACCAGAATCTCTCCCAATGTTAATAGAACCTTAAATAGCAGAGCTTCCGATACATGAACAGATCTCAAGAACCAAACATGCAAAAGAGAGACAATCACCAATGTAGCAATAGGCCGAACTACAACTTTAATTTACAGACATACTCAAAGGGAATATCTGAGTACACAGATGAGTGGGTGGTAATGAGCTGTGGAAAAACCAAAGAGGTACACATATATTTCAAAGGACAAATTAGGAAGTAGAGGTAAAGTTTGAATGTGAAGAAGGAGTGTTATCCCTTCAATTGCCAGTGTACATAACAACACCACTGTATCCAAAGATTTAGACACCAATAAAAAGGCAAGCTTCTCTGGAGAGAATAAAGAGGATGTCTTTTCAGCTGAGCAGTTTGAGATGTTCAGGTAACAAGTAAAATAAAGATGCAAGATTAAATGTGTGTCAAAGGCTTAGTGATTTTACAGGATGAGGAGAGACATCCTGACCAACCAGATGTGCAGGGTGATCCATCAACAGTCATTAAACAGCCAAGCATTCAAATTGTGATAGCAAACACAAAGGTCAAATACAGCTGTTTGGATTCACTTAAAACAAAGGCCAAGGTCACATTCTACTTGCCCTTATTCCTTGTAACAAACAAGACAGAGTAAGGAAAATTAAACCTCAGATAAGCAATTATTCATACCTTCTATATGCTCTTGAATATTTTGAGGACCACCACTGTATCCCAATCCCTGGATATCGGTGTCAAGGCCATTATCATGTCAAGACATTTTTAATCAGGCTGAGAATAAAAACATGTTATCAAAATGCAGCCTGTAGAAGTTCCTGTTTTTCATTTTGATGGAGAACCGATTCCAGTGGAGGGATCCTCTAATTTGACATTAAAACTGGTAAATATACGATAAGACAGCTCATTGTTGTGAATCTGAATCAGTCGAGATTAAAGCAGAACAACCCCTCAAGATTCATTGGGATACCAAAAATAAATTGCAAATACAGTTTGTTGAAAACATGCATGAAACGTTATCCTCAAATGGAAAGTAGTGCATCTCAGATGCAATCTAACCAAGAATATGAGATATGTACTTCAGGCATTGCTGAGATTCAGACACAAGCAGATCGTCCGTACACACAATTCTGAATTAATAGGTGTCTAGAAGTGGTCAATGCAAAATTGGCCCTGCTACAGAGAAGTTATTCCAGTGTGGAGAAAACATTGTTAAATATAAGCTAAGACATCCTGTGATTGTAAATCTGTACACGAGACACCATTTTTGATGGGCAAACATTTTGTGAAGCACCTCTCTTCTTTGGTAAATGGTGTAAAGGATGTTCTTTGGTCCTTGTCCCACAGATCATTGATGATACAGAAGATGATTTACCAGGCGAACATTCTGCGTGAATGCAACATGATGGCATGGTCCAAAAGTGCGTATTAAGTGTACTTACAAAATTAGTACATACATGATGTCTCCATCATTTTGAGGTATGAGTCAGAACGAGAAGACGTTAAACCAGATCAGCCTCTCAAGCTCCAATCGGGACCCAAACATAAATCGCAACCACAGGTTGACAAAGTCATGCAGAAAACGTTATCCTCAAATTCAAATGTAAATTCAGTGCAATTGGATGGAAAAGCAGAAGTGGTTAATGCACAGTTGGATGAATAAGGGGGTTGTGGGAGTTTCTCTCTTCCGGTCTATATCCCGGTTTTGAGTCTCAACCAGAGTCTTTAGCTCACCATCCTTTCACAGAAGATACATTTCCACTACATATCAGTCTTTGTCCTGCCCAAGGGCAGTCCAGCACCGAAATTCCAGGCAATTCTCTTCTGAACAAGAGTACCAACAGCAACCCCAGACATGTGTTTCAGCCTGGTTGGGCCTCGTCAGTGAGGTGGAGCTGTGCCTCTCTAAGAAACGTCTTCAAGGGTTCCACATCTGGAATACCCTAGTAACTTAGGGTGAACACCGAAAGGCACTTAATATGCATAAAAACGGGGGTTCTGGGAGTTTCTCTCTACCGGCCTATATCCCGGTTTTGAGCCTCACCGAGAGTCTTTAGCTCACCATCCTTTCACAGAAGAGAAATGTCCACTACATATCCACCTTTGTCCTGCCAAGGGCAGTCCAGCACCAAAATGCCAGGCAATTCTCTTCTGAACAAGAGTACCAACAGCAACCCCAGACACATGTTTCGGCCTGGTTGGGCCTCATCAGTGAGGTGGAGCTGTGCCTCTCTAAGAAAAGTGTGCAAGGGTTCCACGTCTGGAATACCCTAGTAACTTAATATGCACAGATAAGGGAGTTCTTGGAGTTTTTCTCTACCGGCCTATATCCCGGTTTTGAGTCTCAACCAGAGTCTTTAGCTCACCATCCTTTCACAGAAGAGAAATGTCCACTACATATCCACCTTTGTCCTGCCAAGGGCAGTCCAGCACCAAAATGCCAGGCAATTCTCTTCTGAACAAGAGTACCAACAGCAACCCCAGACACATGTTTCGGCCTGGTTGGGCCTCATCACTGAGGTGGAGCTGTGCCTCTCTAAGAAAAGTGTGCAAGGGTTCCAAGTCTGGAATACCCTAGTAACTTAATATGCACAGATAAGGGAGTTCTTGGAGTTTTTCTCTACCGGCCTATATCCCGGTTTTGAGTCTCAACCAGAGTCTTTAGCTCACCATCCTTTCACAGAAGAGAAATGTCCACTACATATCAGTCTTTGTCCTGCCCAGGGGAAGTCCAGCACAGAAATGCCAGGCAATTTTCTGCTGAAAAAGAGTACCAACAGCAACCCAGACACGTGTTTCGGTCTGGTTGGGCCTCGTCAGTGAGGTGGTGCTGTGCCTCTGTAAGAAAAGTGAGCAAGGGTTCCACATCTGGAATACTCTAGTAACTTAGGGTGAGCACCCAAAACCACTTAATCTGCAAGGTTTTTCCCCTTCTGCAATGGCTTGGCAGTCTGAAAAACGATGGTCTGGATGGTTGCCCAGAGCTGTGCCCGTGGTTATGATTAATTCAAAACCTTCCAGCCATTACCTTTTTTGTTTTGCTAATGCAGAGTTGGCCCTGGAATGAGAACGTTTTATTAGTAAAGCATTGCTCAAACAGATAAATAAAATGTATCATATTTTGCAATGAAGAATCAACAATTGTTTGGTTTAGATGAATCAGAGTCTGAACATCGAATAATAGGAAGGTAGATGCTGAAAATAAACAAAGATCCTAAGAGTATTTACCATAACCTTTCAGTGACACTTTATGTGGGTAATGATGTTATACATAGGAGGAGCATTTTCTTTATTTTATTCATTTATAAAGCATGCAGTGGCGCTGTTACAGGAGTTTTAGGCATATGGTACGTGGCATACACAGGAATCTTAGGCACATGATACAAGGCGTATTCATACAATTACCGTTGGTAGTAGACACTACAGATTGGTCTTATTTGAACAGCCATGTTTTGAGTGCTTTGCGCAAGGCTCCATGGGAGTGTTCAGCTCTGAGCGATGGAGCAATGAGTTACAGTGTTTGGCTGCTATAAAAGGAAAGTTAGCTCCACCTGTTTCGGTGCGTTTGACTTTGGCGATCAATAATCTGTCAGTGTATGGTGTTCTAGTGGCCCTGGAGGAGTGGGCTCTACTTATTTTCTGGGAGAGGTAAGGCAAGGCTGAGTTAGCGAGGCACTTGTGAGTGATGGCTAATGTTTTGAACAGGGCTCTCTCTCTGATTGGCAGCCAACAGACTTATCTTCTTTCGGTCGTGATGTGTTCCCTTTTTGGGATGCTGAGAATGGCCCGAGTGCATTATTTTGGATGATTTGGAAATGTTGGAGGTTTTTGGAGGGAGTGCTAGCGAATAGGACATTGCAGTAATCTAGCCTAGAGCCTTTGATAGCTCTAGCTATGGTGAGGCAGCTTGCTGCAGAGAGGAAAGATTTTGCTGCATTTAATAATTTGGTGGAGTATCCTGCAGATGAGGCCATGATGCTGACCTAGCGGGACATCGAGAGGGTGATGTCTAGGTATACCCCTAGGGTCTTGACAGCGGGAGAGACCAGGGTTTGTATGTTCTCGATCAGAAATGTGGTGTATTGGGTGGTGAGTATTTTTAGTGTTGCCGGAGGCCCTATTAGCAGGATTTTCGTCTTGTCTCCGTTGAGGCATAGGCCGGTTGCTGCCATCCAAGTCTGGATGATGGAGTAGGCTGTGTTGAGGGCCTTGGAGTCTTCTTCGTAGCTACCTGTAAGGGGGAGGAGGACTTGGGTGTCATCAGTGTAGTTAGTATAGGTTAAACCGCTGGAGTCTAGGATATTAAAGAGTGGTCTGGTGAAGACATTGTATAAAGTGGGAGAGATGCAGGAGCCCTGTGGGACTCTGCATAGAATGGGGGCGGTGGGAGCGCTCGTGTTTTCTGCAAACACACTTATGTTTCTACTCTCCAGAAATGAGGTGATCCACATTGTTGCTCTTGTGTGAGAAGTAGGCTGATGTGGTGAGGTGGTGATGGAGTATTTTGTGGTCCAGTAGGTCGAAGGGGGCTGATAAGTTGAGAAGGAGGAGCACGGCAGGTTTGCCATTGTCCTGAATTTCGTCCATTTGATTTTTAGATCTAGTAGCTCCGATTGGGTGGCATGGCTGGGTTGGAAGCCTGATTGGCATAGGCGTAGTATGTGGTTTTCTTCTAGGAAGTGTTGAATCTGGAGGTAGACTGCTCTATCAATGATTTTTAGAAGAAAAGGGACTGTTGTGATGGGCCTGTAGATGCTGGGGGCTGAGGGGTCTAGTGAGGTTTTTAAGGAGTGCAAGTACACAAGCTTCTTTAAGACATGATAGGACCAGTCCAGAGGGAATGGAGGCATTGTTGAAGGCCATGAGAAAGGGAGTTAGTATGTCGGCACATTCCTTAATTGTGGTTGGGCATACATCGCCTTTGCATTTAGAGGGTTTTTTTAGAATGGAATGCACTTCCAATGCATGTTGGAATGCGGTTGTTTGAATGTTGATACACCGTTTTTCATCTTTGATGATAGACTGCGGGGCGGTGACTGGGGTCTCATGTTTCCTGAAGATAGTTAACATTTTCCTGATGTCTGATTTGGCATTTGTGATCCTTGTATTAAAGTAAGTGGATTTGGCCAACATGATTGCCTGTTTGTAGACTTTGGAAGCTTTGGTTAATTTGTTAATTCCCTTTTAGCTGAGTCAATAGGGTTTTTTATCCAAGTGGACTGGGCTGTCTGCTTTTTATTTTGTAGTTCGAGTAGCTCAGGGGTGTACCAAGAGTTGGCGTGCCTAATTGGGTTTGCTTTCCTTGCTATTCGGGGGGCAATTGTATAGGACTGCAAGTGTGTTGGGATCCTTGGAAAATGGCGGTTTGAACTCTGGTATGTCTAAGAGGGCTATGAGGTTGTCTTTTGTCAGCTTACATGAGCTACATGCTCATGCTGGTGGTAGCGAGGTAGTATGGGGCTTGTGTTTCCTTGGATGAGGGATGGAGATGTGGATGGTATGGTGATCTGCCCATGGGCTTGGGGAATTGGATGTGATGGATGACTGACAAGTGATGTCTGCTATCCAGTCCAGAGTGCGGCCTTTGTTATGTGTGGGGCTGGTGATGCGATATGTGAATCCTAGGGTGTCTAGAGCTTCGGCGAGGCTCCTGACTTGCAAGTCTTCAGGGTAATTGAGGCCTAGGTTCAGGTCACATAATAGGATTATTTTGGAGGAGTTCTTAAGATTTTCATTGAAGAGATGGAGGAGGTTTTCCTGGAAGCTGGATACAGGGCTGGGGGTGCGTGGATGGTAGAAGATGTGGTGTGTGATGGTGCAGGTGGGAGATATGGCTAATTTGAGAGATAGAATGTCCTCATTACCTCCTAGGGAAGAGCTAATTTTTCAGAAGGGAAGGGACTCTTTGGCTATGAGTGCTACCCCTCCACCTCTGGCGTTGGGGTGGTCCTGTCGATAGATGGTATAGCCAATGGGGAGGGCTAGTGATAATGCAGGGCCAGAGGCCTCCTGGTGTCAGGTTTCAGAGATGTCTAGGGCATCGAGGTTGAGGGAGGTGAGCAGGTCATTGATGTCCAGGGCATGGGCTGGGATGGAGTGAGCATTGATGAGGACATAGTATAGGGGCAGCGTGGCGGGACTCTGGTGCATGTGTTTGGGTGTGGTGGAGTGTACAAAGGCTTGGGCTGTAGATGTAGGTGAGACATTGGCATTTGGCCTACACTGGGCTGTAGGAGTATCAGCAATTTGCATAGCACATTGGGCCGTAGGAATATCAGCATTTTGCATAGCACATTGGGTGGTAGGAATATCAACATTTTGCATAGCATATTGGTTGGTAGGAGTAACAATATTTGGCATAGCACATTGCACTATAGGAGTAACAACATTTGGCATAGCGTACTGGGCTATAGGAGTAAAAACATTTGGCATATCACACTGGGCAGTAGGATTATCAACATTTGTCATTTCACATTGGGAGGTAGGAATATCAACATTTGGCATATCACATTGAGCGGTAGGAATAACAACATTTGGCGTAACATACTGGCGGTAGGAGTAACAATATTTCACATAGCACACTGGGCTATAGGAGTAACAGCATTTGACACATCACATTGGGCGGTAGGAATAACAACATTTGGTGTAGTAGGAAAATTGACATTTAGAATAGCACCCTTGGCATGTTTCGCCCAAGTGTGACATGATGCTTGCAGGCTTGCACTGGTGGGGTATCTGCCCATTAAGGGTGAGGAACAGGGGGGCAGACTGAGACAGCAGTTTCTTTTTTCATAAGTCAGTGGGTGGGCGGGACAGAGCAGCGGCCGTGTTCGGGACTGCAGTGATGCATTGGGATGGCCAGGGATTGCTGTGAGGGAGGCAGGCAGAGTCCATGGCTAGATGAAGGTTGGATTTTCAGTGCTTGGGGTTTCTGTGGGTCTTTCATCTGGGCATGTCTGCCTTTGGTTGCATAGTAGGAATGCATCGCTTTCTTGCTGGTGTTCAACGTATCTGGTTCTTGGATGTCTGGCAGAGGGGTGGGGGAAAACGCTTGCGTGTCGGATACACTACTGGCGGCGAGGAGTGGGAGCAGTGCTGGTGGGAGGAAATAGGAGGGTGCAGGAACTGATATGTACAGCACACAGGAGAGCGTGATATCGCTGGGGGTCAGAGGTGGAGGGGGCAGTCTCAAGATGCCAAGAAGGCTCTGATGCCTCTGCTTACCTTCATTTCGATAAAGGGGGAGAGCGTTGTGCTGTTGTGAGGGTTTACTCGGAGGCCTCCAGCTGCCATGCTGCCAGAGCATGGAGTGTGTTGTAGAGGTTCTGGGATTTCTGGCTGTGGCCTCGGGTCTGTTTGGAGTCATTACAAGTCCACAGTGAAGTGGTTCAGCCGAGATTGTGTGGCGAGGAATGTAGCGAGCAAGATCTGTGGCTCCATTGTGCAGCGGCTAACACCTGTGGTGCCTAACACCTGCAGCGCACAACACTGTTCCCTTGGCTTGCACAGGCTTTGCCACTAAGGGGTCAGTACATGGCTTTTAACACAGCGGAGTCGAGCGTCGATGCGTAGTGTAGCAGGTAGGCGTGGATCAAGCAGCGTGCTCTGCGGACCTGTGGTGCACAGTAGCATGCCCTTGGCCTGTGCGTGCTTTGCCACAAAGGGTCCAGTATGTGGCTTTTAACGCAGTGGAGTCGAGCATCGATGCATAATGTAGCACATAGACGTGGATCGAGCAGCGTGCTCTGCAGATTTGTGGCGCACAACACTGCGCCCTTGGCCTACGCGGGCTTTGCCGCAGAGGGTCCGGTACGTGGCTCTTAATGCAGCAGAGTCGAGCATTGATGCATAGTGTAGAACGTAGATGTGGATCGAGCAGCGTGCTCTGCTGACCTTTTGCTAGATGTTTGAAACCAGAGTGTCTGGTCTGGACTTGATGGATTCCACAAACGTTCTCTTAGAAAAATAAGTGTTTGACTGTGCTCAGTTAATTTCATATGCATTTGAACTAGAATAAAAAAAGATATGTGCCTTCTAGCTTACCTCAGACATTTCACTGTACCTCTAAGAATCAACAACTATTGACAAAGCCAACAGTGGTGGCTCTTACATATGAATTTTCCAGCCATAGCTAGCACATACCCAGCTATTCACACAATTTTTCAGCTGATGCCTGGAACATGTCTATTCCATTCTTACACAAATGCCAATATGGTTGGCTTTGCGAGTGCTTGTTTGGCACAGAATCAACCTCTCCAAACTGAATTTAGCAGTGCACAAGGATCAAAATTGAGAGCCTATAAGTTGTATCTATGAACAAGTTAGGGTTTGCGGATATTTTATTAATGGGACCGCAAACATGTTCAAATCCATACTGATATTCAGGCGTGCAATGCAGGACCTGACAATTTGCTTGAAATGTTCAGTTGAATTTCGAGGGCAACTGAAAAGCATCATTCCAAATATTGCTCCAGCAGGATCCAAAATGTGCTGAGTTAGAGAGAAATCTCCTTTATGTTTAACAGCTGGGGAGCTGTGAAAGGTGCTGACCTAAGTAAACACGTCCATATTTTTCTACAGGAAACATCACATTAAACATCTAGATAGACAGTAGCAATGCTTGTTTACTGCAATTTAGCCAATCACAAACATCAACACTCAAAAGTCTGTGAACAGATGTTAACACTTTTATAATTGCATTTGTCTTTTAACATTCTTTGTCAATTAACACTCACAATTGATGTGCTCAATAATTGCACCGCCGTTTGTTCCATACCATTTTGAAACATTTGAACTTGGATCATTTTGATCATATTTTACACTTGGTCACATTTTAGAAGAGCTAGTTATTGAAGCTTGTTAGATCGTGCATTTAAATGTAGGATCGATGGCCTGCAGATTGCAGTAGCCGGTCCATCTAATACAAACGTCCTAGATAGGAAAGCCATATGAATAATTGTACATGTCCACCCAACCTGTGCTTTCTGAATTAGAAACAATCACCAGCTTTCCTCTTATCAGTGATGGAAGGGTCCCAAAAAAGTAGTGGAACTTTGACTCTGGCCGGGGACAGAGTAGGAAGGAAGGGAGCAAAGTACAACACATTTTTCAAGGGTTGCAACCATGCTGGTTGGCAGCCAATTGAATTGAAATAGATTTCACTTTAGCTGTAACTGATATCCGGTGGTAAATTGATATGATATGATAGGTTATTTATAACGCGCTTAATACCCAGAGGTTTCTAAGCGAGGACCCGTCGAAACTGTGTTTATCCGTGTCGTCTTGCATCCAAGGCGAGACAGTGGAGAAGTGTGCTTTAACTTCACAAAGAACAGTTCCGGAATGGGGAAAAGGGTTGCAAAAAGTAGTGGAGCTGTTAACAATAAAAAAATAAAAGTAGTGGAACACCGCTCCCAACCGTTCCTGCTCACTTCGACCACTGCCTCTTATTGATGAAAAAATGTGGGCAGAAATCTCAGATCTGATATAGTTTTAGCATGAAGACACATGTGTCACATGCAAATGCCAGTGGACTCTTCGTGTGGATACGGAGACTGATTAAAAGTACTTTTAGTACTATTAAATTTGGTACCCAAACCATTGTTTACTACAGCTCTTAAATTCGCAAGACAGTGACAGTAAACTCTTTAGTAAAAACAAGATTGTTAATCGACAGGGTCATTTAGTTCTGCAGAAAATAATACTCTATACTACATGCACAACTATGGGCCGTTTCGTGTGCATATGTTATGTGTGGAAAATATCCTGGTGATCAGGGTCGGACTGGGGCATGAAATTGTCTCGGCCAGCAATGAAAAATTGGCCCACAGTTGCAAATGGCATTTCATTCCTTTTGTGACAGACTGAGTAGTACTCAAGGGGCAGGTTTTTGATAAAGTGTGATGAAAATTGTGCATTAAAAAAAATATGTATTCAGCAACACTGGTCAAAACTACTTTAACCAAAAAAACTGGCCCACACCAACATTTTGTGTTTTTGGTTCGGCCATGGGCCTATTGCCCTATAGGGCAGTGTGGGCTTGCTGCGATGGAATTGAAGCAGACGTTTCACTTTCAAGCATGAAAAGGATCAACTCTCCTATTCGTTTACATTACTTTCTTGTTTTTGTTGCATTTTATAGTGTGTTCCATATCTACCTAGGGGCATTCCAGACAAAAAAAACAGGCAGTAGGAAATTGTGACACCAAATTGCCACAATTTGAAAACCCACCCTGGGTTTGTGAAAAAACATACGTCTACCTTTCAATGGTTTTTTAGCAGAACTAAAAGCAAGTGCAATGCTGATCTGAAGATGGGCACTTCAGAAAAAAAATGTCCATAGGCAATCTAAGCGTTTGCTATGGATGCAAAACTGAAAGTTAGAAAGTGAGATGTGCAGACAAATGGCACTGCCTATGGACAATTTCACTGTTATGTGTTGTATGATGCCATCAACATGGTTTCCACAGCTGCATATGCAAGATCAATACTGTCATTAAACAGTAGCAAGCAGCGTGTGCCCATAAATTGGAGTGGTTGGATTCAATGTTTTATGTCTTGGTTGGGGATAGCCGTAAACGTGCTGGTTCCAACCATAGTATTTTTTCTTGCAATTTTCTGTTTGTGTCAAATGATTCTACAGTGCTGCTCCAAGACACAGTTTAAGAATGCAATGATGATGACTGTCCATAACAAGAGGTAAAGCGGCTCCCCTCAGAAAAACATATGTACACACAGACTGAGAAGTGGAATGGTGAAATAGAGCACAGGATGGTAAGAGTACAACAACCAGTTAATCTCCAGGGACACTGCATTACCCACCCCATGAGACAGACAATTATGTGGAGCATTTGGTAGATTTGCCAGGAGATGAGGGCTGTTGTTTGATGACATGTACCCAAAGAGATTATGCCTAAAGGGGGGAAGTTTTACGCCACGTGTGCAAAGTGTGGGTTCCCAAAGATGACGATTATAGAAAAAGGGAAGCTGGGTTAGATAATGGAGTATTAACTAAAGGGGGGAGTGTTGGGATGCAAGTGCAATGTTCTAGACAGGCGAAGAGATTTAGAGTGTGAAAAATATATTAGCCGGCATCCTAGTGGTAGCAGTTCCCATTGGCACAGCAGAATGCACATGTACACAATTGTAGTTAGATTTGACACCAATTAGAAAAACCATATAGCCATACAGAAGAAGCAACACACGTTGTGGGGGCAGAGGCTGAAGATACAGTGATGTATCTTGCATTTAGCCGAAGGGCACAGTGTGATGTTTTAAGGGATGTGCGAGTAGGTAGGCAAAGTAGATGGAGTCAGAGATGTGTTCGGAAAAGGTGAGGTCCGGGGCCTAAGGTAGCAAGAGTTCTGCCAATTTGGATTTTAAGGAATGTTGCAGGATGTGAGAAAAAGGCTCAATGTGGAGCTGTGGTCTGTCCAGTTAGCCCTGATACAAGCCTCCCTATCCTCCAACCAGAGAGAAGTTATGATGCCCAGGTCACAAGCAGTCACGCTGTGCTGATAACAGTTAATTGAGCCAAGCTGGCAGAGGTCAAAGGAACTGAGCAAGGAATGTTGATTCCAGGGAGGAAGGGTAGGGATGCGCCCTTTTAAGTTTAAGGTCATGTCAGCAGGTGAAGATTTAGAGAACTACTGCCCTCACCCGAAGAGCGGTCATTGTATTTGAACTGCAGGTGCTGCACTCTAGGGACGAATAAATAATGAAATTCAGACCCAAGGGTGGTGCCCTGATCACATCATTCATGGCCATCTGGGTTCCCAGAGAGATAAGGGAGGAGACCTACTGGGGTGTAAGGAGCAGTTGTGTTGCCAATAAATGTATCTACAAGGATGGGGAGGTGTTTGTGCATGCCACTGTGTCCGGTATAATCAAGGGGACCATTGTATTATCAAACCAGAGTTGACCTCGGTATTCCCACGTTGATCAAGATACGATGGCGGGGTGGACATCATGTGATAGTCAGGAATGTTCTACTCATTAAAGAAATGCATTATGGTAACAAGGTACCTGGTAGTTAATCAATTCTTAAGTTTCATAGTGATGATGTAGTAGCTCACGTGTTTAGGGGCATGATTTTAAATAATATGTGACCAATAGGGTAATGGACTAATGAGGATATTTAGAACTGTGTATAGGTGTTAGCCAATGAGGAGTGCACGAACATGTTGTATTGGTTTTTATGCATAGTTCTGTTAATTTGCAGTTTTCTGCTATAAAACAGATAACTTCTTTGGGTGGGGCAAGCTCTGTGTTGGTTCGGTTCTACCAGACCGTCTGATGCTTTTGCATGTAAATACAATTTCTTTTCCTTGCAAAGTTTGCATTGATTATTTGGCCTATTTGGGATTGTTTTTATCAATTGTGATTGAGGCCATCCACCCTACAGCTGACTAAAATACCTTTCTGCTAATTGCCCACGTTTTCTGTGGGCATAGTATCATGGCTGATGGTGTGCCAGCTGACCAAGCCTATCTCTTTGTGTGGCTCTGTTGTCTATTTCCCAAGATTCCTGAATGTACAATAGATGCTAAATTATCTTGTGGTGTCCTACTAAGTGGTAGAGCTACCATTACCTTCCTTGAGGTTCACCCAAAAAGAGCAGACATCCCAGATTCACATCTCTCCTCCAGTTTCTTATGGTCATAATTGTTTTTTATCCTCCTTATTGGTTTTTCTTTCTCTTTCTCCCTGAGGAGATAATACATCATGTCTCTTAGTTATAGAGAGGATAACATGGGGGTATGAGCAGGCTGTATGCTCTGCTCTTCCACAGGCCTAGTAGCAGATCCTGAGTTGACCTCCCAGAGCATGTCTGCTCCGTTCTGCTTCAGGGAGTGTTTTACTCATAGTCATCATAGAGGTTTCTTTTCCAGAGCCATAGTCTGCTTTCTCTATTTCACAGGGAATCGTACATGGTATCGTACATGGAAGTGGGTAGGTGCTCAGGAGTTTCTTTGGTGGTACTTCCAACTCCTTGGTCATCTATGGTTGTGCCTTTGGGTTTCCTAGACAGCCGAGTCGCTACCTGCTCATCAAGCTGCTCAATGTCCTGCTAGAGTGATACTGATGAGATGAGTGCATGGTCCCATAACCTTTAAAGTAGCATGACACATTTATTCTCCACACAATGTAGGATGGAAATCAGGGTCAGTATTTCATTAGTTTCTGGGGTAGGTGTTTTTTTTTGTATTTGTAAAGCACCGACAACCCGGAGGCATCGAGGCACTGTTTCAAGAAGATGTCTTAGTTACGTGAACAGAAGGCATTGCGTAGGTTACGTGGAGCAAGTGCCATAAGGAATACAGTGATACTCAAAGGATACATACAAAGGATGTCTTAGTTGCGTGAATAGTAGGAAAATCTTGGTTACAGAGAGAGCATGTGCCTTGAGGAGTACAGTTATACATTTATACACATATGGTACATATAAGATTGCTGGGTGATTGGCAGTGATTCTACACAAACAACAGTGTTTTAATTGCTTTCCTGAAAGCTGTATGTGACTCAATGCTCCTGAGTGGAGGGGTAGCAGGTTCCAGTTGGTGGTTGACTATACACTTTGGGATATGGTAGAACAGATGCATTATTTGCATCAATCGTTTTAAATGCTCAAGAGATTTTGGTCAGTCATGAACAGTTCTAGCCTCCAGATATTGGAATGATTTACTGAAAGACATATGTGACATCAAAGATTGGTATCCATTCAGACGGAGAGTGAAAACCTACCTCTTCTGATCTAATTCTTGTTCTGTTTTCAGGTTGTATATTAAACTGTAAATAAACTGGTCAGTTACTGTGATACCTTTTTTGAGTGGCAGTGCCTTTTTCTTAACCATATACATAGGGAACCCAAATAATAATTTTCTAATAATTTTTGACACGTAATGAGCTTAGGCCTCGTCCCATTTATTTTCCCATAGAGGAAAAAGCCCAAGTTTTGCTCGAGCGCACTGAGAAAACTGCTGGACAGAATTGGACCAGGTACAAAACAACCTGGACACAAAGAGGCTTATTCATGGAATTATTTGCGCCGAAAAATGTATATTTGTGCGCCATTCTGGCCGCAAATCCCTTTTTAACAAATGGGGATTTCCGGGCAGAATGGCGCACAAATCCCAGTTTTTCAGCGCAAAAATTCCACGAATCAGCCCCAAAGTGTTGACTGGATTTCCAGGTAGAGGAGAGGATCTGGGGTTATTGTGTCCAGTGATTTTCTAAATATTTGACAGAGAAGGGGGTGTCCTCTTCTCCCCAAATTATAGTGATGTCTCCCATGGTACTTTCCAACAGAGAGCCCGACAGACATTTTAGAAATGAAAAAGCAGACATTTGTCTGCGCCCCCCAAACTGCAAATTTTTGGAGCAATATGTTATAAACTGAAAGCGTTATTACGAAAACTAAAAACCGCAGTTTTACAGTTTTTAGCCCATTAATTTTCCCATGGAGAAAAAGTGCACTGTAGCGCAAAAACCGCTGGGCAGATTTGGACCAAATAAGAAACAACTTGGGCAGACTGGTTTGGGGTCAATCCATCCAGTAGTTTTTCAAATGTTTCCTTAAAACCTTTATATCAGCATTGGTGCATTTTACAGCAGAAAGGCTGTGCGAGACTTATAACTTTTGACTTGCTGAAGAAATGTGGATGTCATTTCCCAAACAAACATTTCATCTGGAGCCCAACTAAAGTGGACATTTTGGGAACGATTCATTAGAAAATAAAAATGCCCTTTTCAGTCTACCCTCATTAATTTTCCCATAGAGAAAGCACAAAGCATTGATGTAATTTCTTCGGCTAGTTTGGGGTAAATCCACCCTGTAGTTTTTAAAATATTCAACAGAGAACAAGGCGCTCCTTACACCTTAAAACCTTTATATCGGTATCGTTCCTTTGCAGCAGAGAAGAAAGGTTAATAACTTTTGAATTACTGGATTGGTTTAGATGACATTTTCTAAACCAAGGGATTGTCAAGGCCCCCCTAACTGGACATTTTGAGAACAATTCATCAAAAAATGTAAATGTTATTAAGAATGGTATGAATAATTTATAGTGGCCACAGCATGTATAGTGGCGTGGCCACCTAGTGGGTCCAAAAGAAACATATTGGGGTAACATGTACAGTGGACACATCTGAAGTGATGTAATAAGTGATGTCATATATGATGTAATTACTGATGGCATCAGTGATATCATACATGATGTTGTTAGTAATGTCACCAGTGATGTCATCAGTGATGGCATCAGCAATGTAATCTCTGAGGTTATCATTGTGGTGATAGGCTCAGCAGAAGTGGGTAAGAGGTTAACGTGGCTTTACCTGAATTGTTTGCCGAATTTCACGGGTGGGGGGTTTGCATTACATTTTCAACTTAACATACCTGCAACTGAAGTTTAATACCTGCATTTCAAAGGTTTTGTTACAATGTATTGATCACCTTAACTTTTTCCAAACTCAATGACATTTGTGATGTCATCTTTCATGTACTGGGTGTTTGTCTTAGCAGTGCACAGTGGTGGCGCGAGTTATGGTTGCTTAGCTTACCATAAATGGTGAATTTCTGGGGGTTTTCGGTTTTACTTGTAACCATAATGCCCCTATAACAAAGTTTTTTCCTTGAAGTTCACAGCTTTTTATATATAGCAAGGCCTGTGGTAGCAGCCGTGTAGTTATGGTCAAGTTGCTCAACTCAATCAAAGAGCACTTTTTGGGCAGCTTATAGCAGTCGTTTTACTGCAGGTGGAGTGCAGGATGGCAATGAAGTGATGGTGAAAGTACCTTGATACATTGACAGGGTCAAGAGAACAGAGTTCTCCTGTTATTGCTATATCTATTCCCTCATTATTTTGGTTTGCAGTGCATAAGAGGTTGTTCAAGTCATTCAATGCGTATTCTGCACAACTTAAATGACAAACCATGAGGGTGAGCCTAGGCTCCTTAGGATACAATGTACATAAGTGTGACGTCAGAACCAGTATTCCTTTGTACCACACATGTTTTCCAAGAGATTTGTGATACTTGACTGCAACTTCATCTTTGTTTTTTATCTTTTGAAGCAGTTGGTAGCGGACATATTAAAAAAAATGAGAGCCTGTTTTTAATGTGTGTGCAATTCCATAACATAGATTTGCTAGTTCACTTTTAAACAGGAGGTGGACCAAGTATTCTACATTTATTTTGGATCTGCGGTCTTCAGAATACAAATACAATCTTTACATTTGTAAAGAGACATAATCTAAAGCAGTAATTTGTGTGGATCGTTCATCATATCTTCTAGTATAGTGCATGAATTGTATACTGGTCTAAAATGTTGCCTACATAATAGGATCTACATGTTCAAATTGGCCAGTTTGTGGTGAATCTGGAATTGTTTTGGTGGCTTCTCTTAAGTTTTCCTATATTTTTATATCTTTGTAGTATTCATTGGTTTCTTTGAGTATTTTGGAGCTTGTGTAATTTTGTTTAAGTTGACTAGTTGTTGCCACTTTTTTTGTCTTTTGTTGGTACACCATTAACTAGTACAATACAAGATTGATCTATCTGCAGTTTTTTTGTGCCTATAGCTTCTACATGTTTGTTAAATCTAATGGTAAATAATCTAATGGCAAATATACTACTTTGCCATGAATGCCTTTTACTAACTGCGCTGGAGGCAATGTGGCTGTTTTTGGTTGAAGGTGCATTATAGCTTCAGATGTGTGTACTGTTTGCATTATAATTCTCTCATACAAGTTCAGTTGTTGAGAGCTTTTGAAGTGGGAATATTGTATAAGTGATAGTATGTGATGGCATTTGGTTATTGTTAAGCTTTGTATTGCCGTATGTGCAAACTAATGAGTGGTCCGTCATTTTGTATTTATTTTCTGTTATTAAATATAAAGTAAATTGAACTATTGGGATTCCTCATTTTTCTCTTTTTTGTAGGCCATATCTTGTATTGTTGTTCTCTTTAAAAACAGTTATGCAACAACAGACAGATACTTGGTCTGGTATTTCAGCAGATGTGTTTTGAAACGTAGCTATTTCTTTTTTGCATGTGTTTGTAACGAGGTTGGTTTTTGTGAGGTTTTCGCTAATGTTTTCTAAAATTAATGGATTTTCAGTTCCAAAATTTCTAATTTGGACGTGCACTAATTCTCAAACGAGTACTTTGGCTGTTTCATGCCGGAGGATGTTATTTAAATTTTGAAGTTCTAGAGCAGGAATTTTTGCATAGTAAATTCTATGTACAAGATTTTGTATTGAGGAATAGTGTGTTGCTAACATTTTGATGTGGTGGAAGGTGCTTTTGCAAGCAGTTCCTGAAAGCAGGCTAATGAATGCCCTTGCATTCCAGTGTGGATACACACTGGGCAAGAGTCCATGGATTATAAAGTTTTTATCCTACTTTTGTCTTTTAGTTTCACATAGTGATTGAAGAATTGTCGTAAAGATTTGAAGGATTGTTGGCGCATGTTACATACTGAGCTGCAGGTTGTGAGACAGGAAAGATATCAAGAGACTTCAAAAAGAAAGTGTTGGCCCCTGATATTTTGTTCACGAAGGCTTTGACCTATACATTGGGAAGGTACATGTATCAAAAGAGAACAAAGTGAAAATCTTCCCCTCCCTCAGATCTACAGTTTTAGTCTAACCTCTATTTCCGGTGGATACATATCATTAGAAATGCACTATGCCTTAGTGTTCTTTTTGTTGCTAACAAGATCATTTTATTTCTACTTGTTATTCACTCTCCAAACTTAGTCATAATATTTAAGTAAATACATATTGTAACAAACATTAAAACATTAAACTACATTTTTCTCATACAATATGAGCTAGGCTTGTTATCCTCTCATGAGGGGTTAGTATTCAAAGTGATTTTATTGCAATCAACACATCAATTTAATTTTCAAAGTTTTGTACAGTATTTTCATGGGTGACTGCTCCACAACAAAGGCAAGTTGTTATGTCTAGTAAGTACCAGGTTTGTATCACTTTTCCCTATCTAGACCACAGTCTGTTTTGTTTAGTTGTGGTTGCAAAACAAAGCTTAAGGCACCCAGTGGCAACTAGCAAATGGACACAGTCGCCACTGTTCAGTTTGGTGCTCTGATGTTATGTTTCGGTAAATGTGTCGACACAGGGTGTTTCGGTGCTTTTTGGAAATGGTTTGTGCATCCAGGTGACCATACCAAGTGTTGTTCTAGTGGGCCTTCATCAGGACGGGTGTGGTTCAAGGCACGATGTAGATAGATATTCTAACCCTTTGTTTTGTGTATGAATCTAGATAGAGAAATTACATATTTTAAAAACCATTTAGGAACAGTGGTTAGGAAGGCGTGTATCTCCATCTTTTAGATTTGGAAAATAGCAGGAAATGAAAGAATGACTGACCTGGCTGTGGCTCAGATCCTGAGAACAATTCTATTCCATATAGTGGGTGAATCCTAAGGACCATTGAAATATGCTCTGGTTTTGACCCCTAGAACAATCTAATATAACTGATTGCCTGAAAATGAATCAGAGAAGGTCATTTTTAACATTATTCTGTTATCACAAAGATTATTTATGTGAACAGGCGATTTCTCAAATGGAGCTGCCAAAGATAAAAATTAAATTTGATTTAATTTCACTACCAAAAATACTTTCACAGTGTATTCACCTTCACATCATGTGAAAAGGCATCATGCCTGGCAAAATGTAGAGTCTGGGAAGTGTGACATCGGCATGTTACACCCAGTGTGCTTCTATTACATATGGTAATGTACTCAGGCTATGAGTATAGTGTACATTAGCGTTTAAATCTCTGTGCTTTAGAGAGTGCTTCTGGCAGCTCTATTAGAGCATCCTGTGTATTAAAACAATAGCGGCATGGTTTTGGGCTGAAATTCGGTTTATTGAACTGCATATCGCCATTTTGAGCACAGCTATTCACATATGATAGTAAAAAAACGGCTGGTTTACCAAGGCTTAGGTGTTGGTGCGCCAGCCTATTTTCAGTGTATTGAACTACATATCATCATTTCGATCACGTCTATTCCCATATGCTTGTGCAGCCAACTGGTATATGATCGTTTGCCTGCCAAGTGATGGAGGCACCTCTGTGGCATGTGCAGCAAAAGCGGCTCACAACAAGTAAAAAAAGCAGTCTGCTTGCACCGTATTTAGATGGACACTGTGTGAGAACAGAACTCTGATTGCCCGTGTCTGTTCTCAGAATCATGGCATTACGGGACTTACTTGGCACGGTTATTCAGTAGATGTCCTCCGGTGCTGCTGTCTGTGTGGTCTTAATAGAGACTCGAATGCTGACACGGCCATTGTTTATACTCATTGTCATCGTTACAACAACCGTTGGATACGCTCGGTTATGACGGCGGCCATGTTGTGCTGTCCGTGTATCTTGTGGAATACTATTTCATGTTTGCTAATAAATGGCTCAAGCCCATCCATGTCTAAGACAATGCATCAGAGAATATTATAAGTATATTAGGTATCATGTGAAAATGTTTTAAAGTGTTGCAGATATGCAGAGGGCATATTTACGGGCCCACAATCAAATGGAGAGGGTGG
Organism: Ambystoma mexicanum; assembly: GCF_040938575.1. NCBI lineage: Eukaryota > Metazoa > Chordata > Amphibia > Caudata > Ambystomatidae > Ambystoma > Ambystoma mexicanum. The sequence goes on along the minus strand of NC_090934.1, from coordinate 691,445,621 downwards.
CCGGACATATGCCAGGGGGATGCGGGCACCCTTCTGGAAATACATTTTATACATAAGCCGCCATGAAAATTGAATGAATTTGCCTGGTAGAATAACTTGGGCATCCCGTTAGTCAATACGGCGCACAATTTTACCCATCAAGTATTTCTAGAAATGCTAGGTGTCAATATTCGAGAAACATTGAAAACGACATTCAAAAATTCCAAAATTCAAAAATTCAGGATACAGGATTACAAAAATGATTGTTCCAGTGATAGCCCTGTTGCAGACATGTTCATAGGACAGGAGTTTCTGTTGCAGTCTCCTCTTTGCTATATGGTCATACTCCAGACGCACCCATCAAGCTGTCAGAGAAGGATAGGGTTCAACAGACCAATGACCTGAGTGCTATATCAAACATGGTTCTCTAAGTGTGTTAATTGCCAACTGCATGTTAGCGTGGCTTGTGATAGGGCACATTGTTGGGGGCAGATTGGTAATGGACGTGGACTTCTAGGTTTCCTTTCGTATCCGGTGTAGACATAGGGAAGTAAATGCATTACTGCTGTCATTGTGCCCTAAGTGTGATAGTTTCCAACTGCTTGTTAGCGTGGCTTGTGTTACGTCACATTGATGCTGGCATATTACTACTGGGCTCAACTTCTAGGTTTACTTACTTATCTGGTGTAAACGTATGGGGGTATATGCATTGATGCTGTCATACATAATACAGTGCTGGGTACATATGCTTGATAAGACTTTTACATAAACAGGTTCCATTTGATACTTGTATTTAAACCTCTAGTTACCGAGTCCAAACGTTGAATCCATCGTTGCCCAAGTTTTCTGAGTTGGAGATCATGGCCTCTTCCCCTAGGGAGGGGTGGAATTGCCTGAATCACAAACCACATGAAGTTGTCCTTTTTGTGTTTAGCCTTTGCAAAATGGTCCACCAAGGGTTTGTCCAGGACATTGTTCTTGAGGCAGTATCTATGTTCACAAATCCTTTGGCGGACTGCTCTCTTGGTTTTTCCAATGTAGATGAATTGACACTGACATTTAATCCCTTATATTGCTGAGGTGGTTTTTCAGTTTGTGAATCTTTTAAACTCCCAATTAAGGCCGTATAGATCGATTATTTTCATGTTCTTTGTGAGGCCACACACTGAGCAGTTGCCAAACTTATGATGGTCCACTACTGGCGCAGGGCCCCAGATGTTCGTGATTGTACCTTGTAATGTTCTATGCTGTTCATAAGTATGGACCAGCAATTGTCTCAGGCTCTGAGATTTTTTAAAAGCAAAACGAGGTGTGAAATTCGGGGTGCTTTGGATATTATAATTTTTCAAAATAACTTTTTTGAGGGCATTACTTATGGGGCTATATGTCGAGACACAGGTGATGCTTTCTTCACTTTCCTTCTCTCGTTTTTGCAGGCATAATTCCCTTGTTGTGTGTTTCGCCCTTCTAGCTGTTTTTGTGATCGCAGGTGGGTAGCCTCTGTTTGACAAAAGGGTTTTCTAGTATCCCTGCGTGTTTGACATATTCGTCTATTTGGGAAAAGTTCTGTCTGATCCTAAGAAATTGTCCGTATGGTAGGTTATTTTTCAGGCTCTGTGGATGATAACTTGTGAAATGCAAGAGCGTGTTCTTGTCTGTTGGTTTCCGGAACAAGGTGGTCTCAATGTTCCCTGGTCTGTCTTCATGATGCTAAGGTCTAAAAAGGACACAGTCTTATCATCATGCATCATCGTAAATTCAATGAATGGATCTCATTTATTCAGCCATACGAAGATTGCTTTCATGTCTGTCAGTGATCCTCTCCATAACATCAAGACGTAGTCGATATAACGTCTCCAGGTAATTATTTTTGATGCCTATGGGTTTTTTTGGTCTTGGTATAGGAACTTTTCTTCAAAATTGTCCATGTACAAGTTGACAATATCTGGTGCAAATGTAGCACCCATACTTGTACCCTGTATCTGTTTGAACAGGGACTTCTTGAACAGGAATACATTTTCAGTAAGGGCGCATCTAATGCACTCCAGAATAAAGTTGATGGCACCTTTTCTTTCGTGTGTGTTCATTTCTCCAGGTATTTCTGCATCACTTCTATACTTGCTCCTTGCTCCTTGTGGAATGCTAGTATATAATGCTTCCACATCGAACGTCACCAAAAGGTCATTATGTTCCATTTTCAGGTTAGTTAGTGCATTGATGATTTCTGTTGAGTCTCATGTATATGATTTCATGTTCATCACAAAAGGTCTCAGGAAAAAATATGATTATTGGGAAAGAGGTTCCAGGACGGAACCAACCGCTGACACTATTGGCCTTCCCGATAGGGTTTCCTTGTTCTTGTGCAAGTATCGAATGGAACCTGTTGATGTAAAAGTCTAATCAAGCATATGCATCCAGCACAGTATTATGTAGGACAGCATCAATGCATCTCCCCCCCTATGTTTACACCAGATAAGTAAGGAAACCTAGAAGTTGAGTCCGGTACAAATATGCCAGCATCAATGTGACCTAACACAAGCCACTGTCATGGTCATGAAGTCAGGGGAACAGGAATGCAAGGGTTACATGCACAGGAGACCTGGGTGGACACTGTCCTGGAGCCTTTGGCGCCAGGCTCATGAACAAACGTGAACATGAACATCCATTTGACACCAAAAGCCTTTTGTTATGGACATAGCACTCCAGATGCATTAACCTTTAACCTTCCATCCATCAAGCAGATGTATTAACCTTGAACATTATTATTATCAATTATAGACCTGGAGTACGCAATGGCAAAGCAGACGCACATGAGTGAAGGGAAAGAGGCTTTTACAACATCCGACCCCGTGGCCATAATTCCTGAGGAAAGGATTCAAACCAGAATAGCTGCCACCATGTGTGTGAATGACCAAAGAACCAGTTTGCAATCACTGATGGATCAATCAACACACAGGAATGGCTGTTAAAAGGTGACCAGTACACCATCAAAGACAATCTACCGTATTTCCAAGGATGATTATATGTCCAAGACCAAGAACTGCAAAAGCAAATCATCACAAATTAAAATGATTCATTAATGGAAGGACACCCAGGAATAGCCAAAACTCAGGCTAAGGTGAAACAGAACTACTGGTGGCCAACCTGGTGAAAGGACATCACTCAATTTATTGAAACCTGCAGAGTCTGTGCACAACAAAAGTCTCAGAAACAGAACCCCACTGGCTTACAACATCCCCTAACAGTACCGTCAGCACCTTGGCATACCCTGTTCATGGACTTCATCACGGATCTTCCACCCTGCAAGGGATACAACATCATATTAGTTGTTGTGGATTTATTCTCCAAAATGGCCCATTTCATCCCTCTGAAGGGACTCACACTGTGTCAACTCTCGCTTCTGTGTTCCTAGAGCAAATTGTTCGATTGCATGGATTTCCATCAATATTAGTGTCTGATTGCGGAACTCAATTTGTTTCTTCCTTTTGGAAAAAGTGTAGTACGATTGCCAAGATAGATCTCCGGTTGTCCACAAGCCATCACCCTCAAACTGATGGGTAAACTGAATGAACCAACCAAACATTAGAGCAATATCTCAGGTGTACGTTGCAACAGTCCAAGGACTCTTGGAAAAATATACTCTGGATAGCTGAGTATGCATACAACAACTCAGTTCACACAAGCACAAGCAAACTCCTTTCTACACTGTGCATGGAAGACATCCGAGGACATCAGTATTTGACCCACCAGATACCCTGGAAATGTCAGCCATAAAAAAACGTGCATAAAACCATTACTCAAGTTTTTAAGGAGGCGACAGAACATCTGATCAAGGCTAAAGAAAGACAAGAGGCCTCATTACGACCCAGGCGGTAAGTTACCACCTGGGTTGTACCCTTACCACCATGGTGTAAACTATGTTTACACCATGGTGGATGGCGGATTTACCGCCCCATTCCAAGGTGAGTGGGGCGGTGAATCCCCATTTCCCATTTTACCCTTCCCCATTCCCATTTTTGCCCCATAGGGCATAATGGGAGTGGGGAAGGCGCTAATTATGCCACCGTAAATTACAGTGGCGTAATTAGCACCATGGTCCCTTAGCGCCATGGATTTTAACGCCTGCAAAAAGCTGGTGTTAAACTCACCATGGCACAAAGGGACCTTGGAATCAGGCGTTAAGTTAACCCCTTAACGCCTGATTCGTAATGAGGCCCAAAAACTGTTTGCTGATCGACATCGGAAGGAAGCTCCCGCCTACCAGATTGGCGAAAAGGTGTGGTTAGCATCCAAATATATTCCCCTGAAGGAGCCAAGAGCTTTCTGCCCAAGATACCTGGGCCCCTATACTATAAAGTCCATAATCAATCCTGTCGCCATGAAATTGGAGTTACCATCTCACATGAAAATTCACCCCGTATTTCATGTCTCCCTCCTCAAACCAATGAAACCCAATACACGGCTTAGTTCTCCACCCGATCCTGAAGTAATAGATGGAGAATCAGAATATGAAGTCAAATCCATCCTGGATTCCAAGGTGGTTCGATCAAAATTGTATTACCTAATTGACTGGAAAGGTTACGGACCTCAAGACCGAACTTGGGAACCCAGTGAACATGTCCATGCTCCACGTTTAATCAGACAGTTCCATCGCAATAATCCCATCAAACTAAGACTGGGAGAACCACCCTTGAGAGGGGCCTTGAGGGGGAGTGCTGTCATGGTCATGAAGTCAGGGGCACAGGCATTTAGGGGTCGCAGACACAGGAGACCTGGGTGGGCACTGTCCTGGTGCCTTTGGCGCCAGGCTCATGAACAAAGGTAAACAAGAACATCCATTTAACACCAAAAGCCTTCTGTTATGGATATAGCACTCCAGATGCATTAACCTTGAACATTCCATCCATTAAACAGATGCATTAACCTTGAACATTCCATCCATTAAGCAGATGCATTAACCTTGAACATTCCATCCATTAAGCAGAATCCATTAACCTGAACATTCTATTCATTAAGCAGCCCCAATTGTATTCTTGGGTGTGGCAGCTAATGGATTGCCTTCGGGTGTGGCAGGCAGGCTGAACCTGGTGGGCATGGCTTCAGAAGCTCAGCTATATAAGCTGCTCATCCTTAAGGCCAGTGTTTCGCATTATTCTGCACTTGCAAGCAGCGTAACGCTCACTGTTGCCGGAGGTCAGACTTACCTTTGAAGATCCTGCTTCCCGGACATCCCGCTTCCTGCCAGCATACTTACCAACTGGGGGAAGCTATTCTTACCGGTACATCTCGTCAGGGAGCCAAGTATTCATCTTTACACTTTCTGGAACGCCGAAATCTTTATCTTAGCACTGCAGCACGACACGCTCCATTGTCGACAGCAGCGCCTGCAAGGAGAAACAGAAGACAAGGATAGACATTGACAAAACAGTCAGTTAAGGTTGCGCTTCGCCATACCTCGCACTTTACCTTAAACCTTCGCTTACCTGCTGTCCAACATTGCGGTAGCCTCCATCTTCCCTCCAGCCGCATCTGATGTCTCACAACTACATCTAGGCCGTGTTTCCATCTAAGGGAGAAAACAGAAGAGAGACATTATTGCAGGCATAATTAGGAGCTCAAGAAAGACTTACCAATCTTAAGGAGAAGCATAGTCGCAGCTGGACTGGACTAATCCTTATCAGGAATCAGTGAAGGAACTAGATCCCATTCGACGCGCCCCTGCCAGAAGTAGCAGGATGGAGAGCTTATCTTGCATAATTCACAGGTGAGCTTTATGGGCCGGCGTATGCTCACAGAAACCGTACTTCGGGGTGAAGGATTCGAGAGGAACAACAATCATAGATTGGCACACTGTCACACTCTTATCTCCACACAGGAGCAGTCTCACCATGTACCACTGCTCACATATTTTCTTCTGAGGAGAGGCCTGAAGGGAGATGATTCAAGTCCAGGGAGGGCTGCAACCATGCCCCAACACCTCTGCAGAGACCAGGTGAGCGTAACAGCCATGGTTACACACAGTTGGAAACTAACACACTTCGGGCACCTTGACAGCAGTAATGCATCTAATTCCCTACATCTACACCGGATAAGTAAGGAAACCTAGAAGTCAAAGTCCATTACCAATCTGCCCCAATCAATGTGCCCTAACACAAGCCACACTGACATGCAGTTGGCAATTAATGCACTTATATCTCATATACCATATACCATGTCTCATATAGCGGTCAGGTGATTGGTCTGTCAAACCCTATCCTTTTCTGACAGCTTGATGGATGCGTATGGAGTATGACCATACAACAGGCAGGAGACTACAACAGAAACTCCTGTCCTATGAGCATGTCTGCAACACGGCTATCACTGGAACAATCATTTATGTAGTCCTGTATCCTGAATTTTTGAATGTCATGTTAAATGTTTCTCAAATATTGACACCAAGCTTTTCTAGAAATACGTGATGTGTAAAATTGTTGGGCGTGTTGAATAACGGGATGCCTGAGTTATTATACCAGGCACATTCACTGAATTTGCATGGCGGCCTATGTGTATAATTCATTTCCGGAAGGGCGCCCGCACACCCCTGGAACATGTCTGGCCACCCTGTCCATTTGATTTCGGGCCTGTAAATATTCCCTGCATATATCTGATACATTGTAAAACATTTCCAGATCATACTTAATATACTTATAATATTCTCTGATACACTGTCTTAGACGTGGAAGGGCTTGAGCCATTTATTAGCAAACATGAAATAGTATTCCACAAAAGACACGGACTGCATAACATGGGCGCTGTCATAACCGTTCACATGCAGCAGTTGTTGTAAGCATGACAATAAGTATAAACAATGGCTGTGTCGGCGTTCGAGTCTCTATTGAGACCACATGGATAGCAGCACCAGAGGGCATCTACTAAATAACCTTTCGCAGTAAGTCCCGTTACGCCACAATTCTGAGGACAGACACGGAAGATCAGAGTTTTTTTTGTTCTCACATGTTGTCCATCTAAACACAGTGCAAGCAGAATGATTTCTTTACTCATTGCGAGCCGCGTTTGCCACACACGCCACAGAGGTGCCTCCATCACTTGGGCCCAAACGGGCGGGCAAATGATCATATACCGTTTGGCTGCACAAGCATATGGGAGTAGTCGTGTTGAAATGGTGATATGCAGTTCAATACACTGAATTTCGGTCCAAAACCATGCGCTATTGTTTTAATACACAGGATGCGCTAATGGAGCTGCCGCAGCACTCTCCATAGCATGGAGATTTAAATGCCAATGTACACACTAAACCCATAGCCTGAGTATGTTACCATATGTAATGTCAAACCTCCCAGACTCTACATTTTGCCTTTTCACATGATGTAAAATTTGATACACTGTGGAAGTATTTTTGGTAATGAAATTAAATCAAATATCATTTTTATCTCTGGAAGCTCTATTTGAGACATCGCCTGTCCACAGAAATAATCTTTCTGATAATAGAAGAATGTTAAAAGAGACTTTTTCTGATTCATTTTCAAGCAATCCGTTTATTAGATTGCTTTAGGAGTCAAAACCAGAGCATATTTCAACGGTCCTTAGATTCACACACTATATGGAATAGATTTGTCCCCAGGATCTGAGCAACTGCCAGGTCAGTCATTCTTTCATTTCCTTCTGTTCTCCAAATCTAAAAGACAGATATACACGCCTTCCTATCCACCATTCCTAAATGGTTTTAAGAAATATTTCACCCAGGGCATCATGGCGCTTGAAACAACCGATAACAGGACAGATGTATAAGAGTCACAGGTGAGCGTGTGAAGAAAGATTTATCTAGAGAGAAAAGTTTTCAAATTTTGTTTAAAGGATGTAAAGTCCTCAATTTTTCTCAACCTTTCAGGCAATGAATTCCAAAGCCTAGGCCCTGCTATTGAAAAAGCACGGCCACCAACCGTTCTTTCTTATATTTGGGTATAAGTAACAATGCTGCATTTGAGGATCTCAGAGAGCAAGCGGGCGTATAGCTGTTCAGTTTTTCTTGGATGGCTAGGCATCCATTTCCACCTAAAGCACGGTGCATGATACACAGTGCCTTAAATTTTACCTGAGCCTCAGTCGGAAGCCAGTGGAGAGATTGTCTAGCCCTAGTTACTCCTGTTCTGAGAGGAATTTGTGTAATCAGACGCACTGCAGCGTTTTGTAACACTTGCTGGCACTGGATAAGAAAAGAAGGCTGCCCCAGGTAGATGGCATTACAATAGTCCAAGCTCCCGTTTACACAGGCTGCCACAATTTGAGCATGAAACCTATCTGGAATAAAGGGGAGGACTCTCTTTAGTTGTTTGAGCTTAACAAAGCCTCCACCATATACTGCGTTAATCTGCGCCACCATGGGCAGTGATTCTGATAGTTTAAGCCCTAAATTATGCACCACTTTAGGTAGTGGGCCTAGTGATTCTGGGCAGAGAGCATTAGTCCATTCATCGACTTCCCCTGGCGTACCTGAGATCAAGATCTCTGTCTTCCCACCATTTAGTTTGAGCCAACTTGACTCCATCCAGACCCGGACGGCTTCTAGACAATAATGTAGCCTGTCCCTTACCTCATCCTTCTTCGTGTCGAGACTAAACATGATCTGTGTATCGTCTGCATATGAGAAGACCCTGAAGCCAAACAAATGAATGAGGATCAACAGAGGGGGAATATATAGATTAAAAAGTAAGGGAGAAAGAGCTGATCCCTGCGGAACTCCGCATCTGACCAAAACCAGAGATGAGCGATAAGGATGAATGGAAACTATTTGAGAACGTGAGGTCAAAAAAGCGCAGAACCAGTCCAATGCTGCCCCCGAAATCCCTGCCTACTTTAGCCTTGCCAGCAATATTCCATGATCAATAGTCTCGAAGGCAGCCGACAGGTCCAGCAAAATTAGGCCCGTTGTACCGCGATCGTCTTTGATCACGGTGAGGTCATCCAACACTGATACCAGAACTGACTTGGTTCCCATCAAAGGGAGAAAGCCCATTTGACAACTGTCCAGGATGTTTTGACTTTCCAAGAATGTTCTCAATGGGGTTGGGGGGTCACCACTGCTTCCAAAACTTTCATGAGAAAGGGCAGAAGTGAGATAGGCCAATAATTTGCTAGGATCGAGGTGTCCAGTGTTGGCTGCTTCGATGATGGTATTACCAGCGCTTCCTTGAGTTTAGATAGAACTTGGCCCGACTTCAAAGATGAATTAACTGCAGTGGCCAGTGTATCATAGAAGTCTATTGGCGCAGCTTTTTAACAATTTCAGTGGAATGAGGTCTAGGGGTAATGCCGATTTAAGCTTGGCTACTATCTTAATCAGCTCCTCCTTGTTGGTTAAAGTGAAGTTATAGAAGCATATTTCTGCCCTTTTTCCTAATGCCAACGTAGGCATACCACTTTCCGCATTAAAATTATTACCATCTTTAAGATTCCCGCAACTTATAATTACATTCCTGCTCTCAACAATTTTAGTAATGAAGAAGGTTGAGAGCTCATCGCATAAAGGTTGCGAGGTAGCTATCCGCAAATTACACTCAGGTTTAGTCAGTTTGTTAACGATCTCAAATAATTCATTTGGAGCATTCACTGGTCCTTGGATTGAATCCTCGAAATATAAAGATTTGGCTATTTTTAAAGCCTTGTCATAGACTGCGCGTTGCTGTTTATACATTCCACAAAAGTGAACCTCGTATCCTTTCCTCCATTGCCGCTCTGCCTGCCGTGTTTCCAGGCGTAATGCCCGAAGCTCCGGTGTGTCCCAGGGGGCGCAGTGAGATGGCACCATTGTCATAAGTTTTAGTGGGGGCCAATTGTTTCATACACAAAACAAAGGGTTAGAATATTGATCTACATTGTGCCTTGAACCACACCTGTCCTGATGAAGGCCCCCTATAACAAAACTTGGTACGGTCGCCTGGATGTACACACCATTAACAAAAAGGCTGAAACACCCTGTGTCGATACATTTACAGAAAAATAACATACGAGCAACAAACTGAACCGTGGCGACTGTGTACATTTGTATGTAGCCACTAGGTGCCTTAAGCTTTGTTTTGCAATCACAACTAAACAAAACTGACTGTGGTCTAGATAGGGAAAAGTGATACAAAACTGGTTCCTACTAGACATAGGAACTTGCCTTTTCTGTGGAGCAGTCACCCATGAAAACATTGTACAGCACTTTGAAATTGAAATTGATATGTTGATTGCAATAAAAGCACTTTGAATACTAACACCACATGAGAGGATAACAAGCTTAGCTCATATTGTATGAGAAAAATGTTGGTAAATGTTTTAATGTTTGTCACAATATGCATGTACAGAATATTATAACCAAGTTTGGAGAGTGCTTAACAAGTAGAAATAACATTATCTTTTAGCAACAAAAAGAACACTAAGGCATAGTGCATTTCTAATTATATATATATGTACCGGAAATAGAGGTTTGACTAAAACTGGAGATCTGAGGAAGTGGTAGCTTTTCACTTCGTTCTCTGTCTTTGTCTAAACCTATGCTTGCCCTTACTCTTTGACAAAAATATGCTAGGAAGTCTTTCAAAAGTAAAACCTGATGGTTCAACAAAAATATGAAACCAGACTTGGTTTCAGGTGGTCTTCCCACCAGGTGTAGGTTAGTCAGCTTCAAAAGAATGAGCTCAACCAAAAGGGACTGTTCATAGGACCTTCATAGTTCAAACAATGTCAATGTTCTTAATGACTTGTGGCTCCCTTCCCCAAGCTTCAATTCCTTCTGTAAGACCAGATAATCAAGATTCTACATTGATAGGCCTCTTAGGTTTCCCTTCCCCAAGCTAAGGCCTCTTCCAAGTTCAAATACAAGTTCAGCTCTTAGGCCTCTCAGTGTTCCCTTCCACATTCTCATGGACCCTCTTGAGTTTCAAAACACTAATTCAGTTTGTCAGGGTGTACCTTTTTCATATGCAGTTCTTTCAAGAAGTAGAATCAGAGACCTTCGCAAATGCCAGGTTCTTTGCTCCTACTAAGTGCGACCACTCCGAGCTTTAACCCAATTTTTTATTCCCTACTATTATCCTTTTACCTTCAGGGGCTTTCTGCACCCCTTCTTATTCCCCTATGTTTTCTTGACTTCTTTCTCATGGCCACTGGAATGTTCCTTTCCTTCTCCAGCACACTTGCCCCTTCCATGTCCTTTGTGTGCCTGCTGGCTCTTTCTCCAGCTTTCACATGCACACTTGCACACTTTCCACTCTGCCGGTTCGCTTGCACCGTTCTCTCTTGTTTTGGGTCGCTTGCACCCTCTTTATTACAGTTCTTTCACTTCGCACCTCTTGCACGCTCTGTTTTTCTTGCTTTCATTTAATTTCTCTTGATCTTGGCACTCTTCTTTCAATCTATATTGCTTTACTAGTTTCCTTTAATTTCTTTCCTCTTTTCCGGTCCATGCCGCTTTATGGATTCCTTTTGCCTGCTCCGGTTCAGTCAGCTGCAAGCTTCTGAGTCTCTCTCTCTCTCTCTCTCTCTCTCTCTCTCTCTCTCTCTCTCTCTCTCTTTCACGAGACTCAAACCGGGCAGCAGCATGGTGACAAGCGGACCACCACTGTTGCCACCATGAGTTCCTTATATATGGTGTCAGGGTGGGATGTGATTCACCTGATAAAAATTGAAACCCATGCTGATAATCGTGGTACCACCAATAAGGGAAAACCGGATTGTTGAACTTCTCGACTCTGACCGTGTATACACACTCAAAGATGTGTTGTTCTCACAATTGCATATCCCGACTGGTCAATAAGATCTATTTTTTAAGACCCAAATATTACTCAACACCCTTCTTCTCTCACATTACAACATACAGTAGTGGGATCGAATAGTATTGAATGTTCAACACGTCTTTTCTTTTGTTAGACCTAGAGCCCTAAGCTTTCCTTCCTGTGAACATTTTTTTGTCACCATCCGTAGCGGGCCATCAAAGTTGAATGTTAACTTATTGAAATCGGTTCCTTCGGTAGATTCAGACTCAGAAGAGTCTGAAGATTTCAAAAACTCTATCCAACAGGATTAAGACCTGCCTTCTCTCGGATTCCAAACCATCAACAGAAGGGGCCCTTACACCCCCAGCAGAAATAGCGGTTCTAGCCAACGTCATTGCCCAATTAGTGTCCCATCAGATGCAAGCAGAGGTTAGGCTCCAAAAAAATATGGCAAAACTAATTGAGTTACAATAAAGACCCCTAATACCACAGGGGGTGCTTCAACTGTATTTGGATGGCGAGGACTTAGGAAACTATTTCCTAAACTTCGAACATCTAGCGGTGCAACTTGCGTTGGAAGAGAACCTGAGGAGATGTTATTTGGGCCCTCTGTTGAAAGATGAACTACAAACTTCACATCAACTATTAAATCTGGCTCAAGGGGCCACCTTTCTATCCATCGAAGAGTGGCTGTTGAAAAGAGTGGGGCAAACCTGCAATATTTATCGACAGAAAGTAAGGTCTATAAAGCTAAATCCAGGAGAAACCCCCTTAGATATGGGGGAACAGGTTACAAATACTGTAGCTCTATGTATCAAGGGTAAATCTTGAGATGAGCTAACAGAAATGATCACCCTGGAGCAGTTTATAAACTCCTTACCCCCTTTGCTACAAAAAGCTGTGCTGTAGTTAAATCAGCCTACCCTGGCTACGGCCATCGAAACTGCGCAAAACCACTCAGACGCAGCAAAACACTTTAATTCGAACCAATATTGTAAGGAACAGAAGGATCATTAGCTGATCCATCGACCTCCACCTCAGGGAATAGAAAGACCCGGGGGATCATACCGCAATAAAGACAGAGACAGAGAGTAGACAGAGAGTAGACATTAAAAGAATTGACGCCAGAGCCAAAGAGAAAAGTAAAAAAGAGGAAGTAAAAGGGAGTATCTGTTTTTCCTGTAGAGAAACAGGACATGTGGCTCGTTATTGCCCAAAGAACTTAAGGAGTGAACCTATGGAAATAGGTTGCCTAAAGGGAAAGGAATGGGATGAACCTGAGTAGGAATTAGAAGCCTTTACTATCTGTTTATGCCAGACCTCTACAGAGTTTATTTATGAGAAGGCTTGGATAAACGGAAGACCAGTAAAGGCCTTGATCCACTCGGGTAATAAACAAACTTCTAGCCATGCCGATTGAGTTTCAGCCAAGGACTTAGAAAACACCGCCCTAGTTGGAGTCGCCTGTGTACATGGTGGCAACGAGATGTACCCCAAAATACATGTACATATTAACATCCGGGGTGAATCATGTGAAATATTGTCAGCCATAATTCCTGGGCTCCCCGAAGAAGTTATCCTGGGATGAGTCTTCCCTACATTTTCATATCTCTTACAGTAAAATGCACCTCCATTCAGAGATTTTGTACCCCAAAGTAGCTGGCAAGCAGACTATTACTCCCAAGTTCTCCAACATGGCACTGGGAGAATGCACAATTTATGAAACCAACAATAGCCCTTGAATCCCAATTTGTAGGCTTGTGTAGAGAGACCAATAAAACCTCTAGACCTCTAAACAAACCAACTAACACCCAACAATAGGATATGCGAGAGTCCGTGGATATCTCTCATCCCTGTTCTCTTTCAGGTCCAAACACATGGAAACCTGGACAAAGACCAGATATATCCACCCTGCATAGGGGAAGAGCATGTGAGAAACCTGAAGGTGTCTCCCTATCTAGTCCACGGGGATCTTTCATCCAGGCGCCCTGGATGCAGCCATCGCTTTTGGATCCAGTTACTGCAGGTGGACCAGTGAGGGAGGATCGCCTGGATGGGGGTTCTTGGGTAGTGGGAGTGGGACACCGATGGGTTAGACGTGGTATACACCTTCTTTAAGCACCTTTTCCCCAGCCTACCACTTAGGATATTCCAAAACACTGCACCCCCTTTTCTGACACGAACACTTTCTTACAACACGAAAGACAACGGACTAACACCAGAGCCGTTTACCTGACATGTCCCAATACAAGGGGCAGGCAAAGTCAGACAATTGATTAGAATCACACACACCTGATGGCTCTTTCCCTTCCCCACATGGTTAAAAAGTGAGAGCACACTACGAGCAAGGCAGACCGGACGATGTGAGAGCTAACGCAGCACAGCAGTTCGAGTTTTTTTCTTTTCTTTTTTGTTCCCTTGCAACATTACGTGCCTCACTGACCTCTGCAACTGTTTTCGCTCTCCCATCTGCTTCTCTGCTCTTTTCACTGTTTTTATTCTCTGTTCTCTTCTCCTCTCCCTTCCCCCTTCTCTATGTCTCCTCCCCCTCTTACTTTTTTCTATGCACTTACTCTATCTGAATGGTCCTGGACCTAGTATGATAGTAACTTTGTTCGTTTCCTCCCCCCTCCTTTCTTGTTATTCCTCCCTCCTCCTCCAGCACTATCAGAATTGTTGTCAGGCCTAGTACGATAGTCGCTTGTTTTGTTCCTCTCCATGTCACTGGGCCTAGTAAGATCGTTGTTTTGTTCTCACCTGTTCCCCTCCCTTGCCTTGTCGCGCTCTGAAACACTTGTGTATGAGCGCGATACAAATAAAATATCATATCATATCATACCCTTCTCCTTCCCTCTCCCTCAGCTTGTGTAATTCTTCGGCTCTACCAGAAATGTCATCAGGGCTAGTACGGTAGTCACCTGTCTGTTTCCCATTTCCTGCTATTTGTGTCTTAGCACTTGCACTATCTGAAATGTCCCTAGGCAGAGTATTATAGTTATTTTCACATTCTTGTTGTTCATGGCCTGTAAGAATGTTTTGTATTTTCCCTTGTTCCCTCCCTTCTTTTGAAGCGCTTTGGAACACATTGGGCCTCATCACGACCCTGGCGGTAAGTTACCGCCAGGGCCGTGACTTTACCGCCATGGCGCTAACTACGTTTACGCCATGGCGGTAAGGGGATTTACCGCCCCATTCCGACCTTGGCGGGGCGGTAAATCCCCAATCCCCATTTACCCTTCCCCATTCCCATTTTTGCCCCATAGGGCATAATGGGAGTGGGGAAGGCGTTAATTACGCCACCGTAAATTACGGTGGCGTAATTAACACCAAGTTCCCTTACCGCCATGGTTTTTTACACCCGCTAAAAGCAGGTGTAAAAACCGCCATGGCGGAAAGGGAACTCGTAATTGGCGGAAAGGGGTTGGCGCAGCTAACGCTGCCGCAAACCCCTTTCCGCCAGGGTCGTAATGAGGCCCATTGTGTATAGGCGCTATATCAATAAATCATCATAAGGCGCTATATCAATAAATCATCATATCATATCAAGGCTAAAGACGGCGTGAGTCGAGAGGATACCAAGGGGAGAAGTGACCTTGCCTTTATCGACAGAAACCTGTGAAGCCTCAAGAGAAGGAACCGTAAGACCGCAAACAATAGCAAGCATGTGTTGCAGCAGATGTCTACGGTTCCCGGGTGCCTCCTCCACTTGAAGCCAAGCCGGTGAGAGACACATAGCCCAATGGTACTGGCCTTGAATCTATAAAACCAGAGAGCAACGCAGTTCATGGCAGCTGGTGAGTTAAGGGGAGAGCTGATAAAGTAACCGAACAGTGTTGAAAGAAAGCAGCAAGCGTCTAATTGAACTTTGAATAAACAAAGAACTGATTGGCTACTGGAAAAGGGGAAATCCAGCATAACAGAATCAAACACCACGTAGGTGTTCACTTGAGAAACTCTATGTGATTACCATGCTATTGAACTACAGTAACCAAGGTCAACAAGGTCATACAGGATTGTGTCAAATCCTCTGTACAGTTGAAAGTCGTTGACCGACAGATGATTGGGAAATGAAGGAAAACGACTCTTGCCAGGTAAAATCAGTACACAAACATTATGTGGACAGGAGTGAACCCGACGGAGGGACGTCCACAGTGAACTGGCATTGAAAAAGTTGGCAATAGTGAACCCGGCAGAGGGAAGACAACAAAAAGAGGCAAAGCCTAAAATAACTGTTAAAGTTTGGCAGGAGTGAACACAGCAGAGGGTTGCTAACAAGAGGGGATGGAACCTGAAGTCCGATGAGCATTGTGTTGACAGGAATTAACCTGGTGGAGGGATGTCCACAATGATATGTGTTTGAAAAGGACATTGTGAGTTGTGAATAAAAGAAAAGCCATCATGAATCTGAAGGAGGGAGTCTGGCGATTGAGTAGGGGTCCAAGTCCGAAAGGGGGAGATCCGGGGGTGAAAAGTCACTACCCAAAGTTCACTGAGGGATTAACTGTCTATTTGACTTGGCAAGCATGACTCCAGAGGTGTTTGTGCCAGAAAATTGGGAACCAGGGGTGAAGCCGTCACCCAAAGCCATAATTGAAACAGAACTTTGTGTTTGGGATTTGCCCCCAGAAGACGGGGACGCAGGGGTGAAGTCGTCACCCAAAGCCATACGTGAAACAGAATTTTATGTTTGTTAGTTGAAGTCATCAGGACCTCGAATGAGAGACTTTTTTATTACAAAGAGACTTAACCATCGGAGAACCTGATAGCTGGAGTGGAACTGTCAGCTCGTGCTGGAAAAGCTTGAGTCTGTGCTCTGCTCAGGAGACCCCCATGCTGAAAACGTGGTGAAGGGAGAACCCTGGCAATCACATCCTGACTTATGTTTCTTAAACACTTCTTTCTTTATTGAAAACCCAATCCCACACTCTTTCTGTAATTAGTTGTAAGGATTTGGCAATAGTCATTTTTAAGTGTAGGCCTTTTTACTTTGAGAAGAAGCCACAAGGACAGTCTTATTTTTCATTTGGTGGTCGACGTTTGCTCCCATCTTAGATTTAGGTTTAGATTAGGTGTTTTTCCAACCTGCTCATTGTTTAAATAAACACTCTTGAATCGTGATCACTGTGTCCGTCTTTACTCTTGCCACCATGAGTTCCTTACATCCATTATCGAATAGTTTTTCTCTCGAGGGAATAGCTTTCGACAGGCATAGAGGATGGGATGTTCTAGCCCGTCATGGTTCTGTGATAATACCATGCCTAATCTGGTTAGAGAAGCATCATTTTGGAGTATGAAATGAAATCTTTTGAAAAGTCCACCACCTTAAGAATCGGGCTCTGACATAAGGTCTGCTTGAGGGTTTGATGACAAATGTCATCCTCATGATCCCATTTAAGTTTTTGGTGGTAGGCTTTATGTAACTTTTCAGTTAGGTGGGCGGTTTTGCTGGAAAGGTTGAGCATAAACCAGTGATAATATCCGATTAACCCTAGGATAGATCTTAAATCCTGCTTAGTCTTAAGTGTAGGTGACTCTAACTCTGCTCAAACCTTTTCCTCTTGTGTTTGTTCACTGCCGTTTCCAAAAAAAAGAAATGGCAGATTGGGCCAATTTGCATTTCTTAGGTTTGGCCGTCAACCCTGCTTCTAACTATAGTATATAGATGGAATAGATGGTCCTACTAGGTCTTGCTATGGATAACTATGTTGTCGATATATGTCCAGAATAAATCTGAATAAGGTTGGAGAATCTTAGCCATCAAACTTTGGAAAGTCGCAGGGGCACCATGCATCTCGAAGGGTAGGACTTTAAACTTATATAAACCTATCCAGGTGGCAACATTGTCTTTTTCTTTGTCTGGTACATGTAATGGGACTTTGCCAATAACTCTTAGTCAACTCTAGAGTGGCATTGAGCAGGCATCAAAGGCTGAGATATTATTTACCTTGCTGACGTCTATACAGAACCTAGAGCTTTTATACAGTATTTCTACTAGAACAACGGGCGAGGACCAAGGGCTGGTGGAAGGTTCAATTATATAGGCCTGGAGCATTTGCTCTTCTTCTTGGATGACAACAGCTTTACGGGCCTCTGGCAGTCGGTATGGTTTGAGATGTTCTACCTTGCCTGCAGAGGTGCGTATGTGGAGGAAGGTACCCTTCACCCTGACAGGTTCCCTACAAAACACATCAGGGAACTGTTCTAGCATATCCCTGAGGTCTTGTTGTTGGGTATCACGGAGATCTTAGGGAATTAAGATGTTATTGCTCACCCTTTCTGGTAATAAACAAGCTAATCCTGTTGCATTTGTCCCAGTGATGTTTTCCTTCCTCCCTTTCTATAAGTTCACATGATAAATCTGCATCTTTTGACTACGGTCTAGTTGGGCGATTGTGTACCTGTGCGGAGCTGTTCTTTCCACCACCTCATATGGCCCATGCTATATGTTGTCTGAGGTGGGGAGAAGCACAAGGACCTTCTGCCCTATAGAGAATGACATGAATGTAACATATTTGTCTTAAGATGTCTTTTGATGACTTTGGGCTTTACCAAGGTGATCCTGTACTAAGGCACTGTCAGCAGTCATGTGTTCTTTTAATCAGGTAACTGTCTGGGAGAGGGGTATTGGAGCCCCTTCCCTTTCTTCCCACAATTCTCAAAGCATGCCTAATACTGCCTTCACGCCAGTAACATTTCTCAAAGGGGTGAGAAACTGGTGGATGCTTGGGGAATATTCCTTATGGTGAAAAAGGCCCATGGAATCATTTGATCCCAGTTATCTCCTTCTTTATCGACTAACTTCCTAAGGATGGTCTTAAGGGTCTTGTTAAACCATTCTACTTCTCTGTTTGGAGATGGTATACGGACGGCCTTAGTTTAGTTATGTGTATTAATTACTTTACCTCCCCCATGAGCTTACTCACAAAGGTGGTACCTGATCCGTTAGGATCTCTTTAGTGAAATCCACAGAGAGAAAAAGTTGATGTTTAAGTATTTGCAGAGTGGTATTATTGCGTAAAGGAAATGCCTGAGGGTACCATATGGCATAATTCAATTTCTCAAGAGGCCCAACAATGTCCATCCCAATTCTCAAAAATGGTACCCCAATAATGGGCAACGGAGTTTAGGGGGCTGGAGGTGGTAAGTGGGTTCTAGTACTTTGACAGCTCTCGCATGTCTGAATAAAGTTTTTGGTATCATTGTGTATTCCTGACGAATAGAACTTGTTGGCTGGGTGAGCTTGAGTTTTTAGCTTGACCCAGGTGTCCCCCTGTAAGAGGAAAGTATGTGCTCTCGAGCACTATCTGCTTGTGGCTTCGGAGAACCACCAGTTGTACCTTCAGTAAGGCTTCAGAAGTGACATCCCCTGTATATGGGAGTCCTTTCTTGAGAAAGAAATATGGTCTCCCTTCTTAATGACCCTCAGGCTTTGGTGTAACTTGTAGAAGGGCTTCAGTAGGTAATGGATAATTGTGCTGAGCAAAGGCCAGGTCAGGGAATATGTCAGATTGTTCATCAACAATGGGAGTAGGCTGTGAAGGACATGGTTCACTATTGTCTTTCCCAAAACCCAGAGTACCCCTTTTAGAAGTTTCCTTTTCAGCCTCCTCTTTAAGGATAGGTAGCATCACCCTCTCGAGTTTCCCTTGTATCTGATCTCCTGCCTGTATCTGAAAGGGCTAGTCTCTGTGATTATGGAGTAACACCTTCTTGTCCCCTCTAAAATCCCGATCAATTATCCCGCTAGGACATTGATACCAAATTTCCAAGCAAGGCCTGATTTGGTTGCTAACCGGATGTAAGTACCTCAAGGGGGTACAAGGACAAGATCTGTAGGGATAAAACATCTTTCTTTTAGTGGGATAGTTCCTGCCCAGCTACCACACAAATCAAACCCAACAGAGTCTTTAGTAGCCACTGTAGTGTTGGAGGGTCTATCACTGAGTGTTTCATATTTCAGGGTCCCTCAACCTTTATCTATTGAGGTGCATCCCATTAATTTCATACATTGGCAGGCAAAGAATGATGGTCTGGAGGGTTGCCCAGAGCAGTGCCAGAGGTTAATATTAATTCTAAACCTTCCAGCCATCACCTCTTTGTTTTTACGTTGTCACCCCGAGTTGAACCGGTATGCCCAGAGATGGGTCCCGTGCCTGCTGGGCTTAGAGACCCAAGCTACTCCTCACTGATGAGGCCCAACAAGGCTGAAACATGTTTGGGAATGCTTGTGGTCTCGTGCAAAAGGGAGGTGACCTAGCAGTTCGGGCTGGACTGCCCTTTTTGGGGTGGGACCAAGCATGATTTGCATATGCTCTTTCCCCTTCTGTAATGGCTTGGCAGGCGAAGAACGATGGTCTGGAGGGTTGCCCAGAGCAATGCCAGTGGTTAAGATTCATTCTAAACCTTCCAGCCATCACCTCTTTGATTTTGCTTTGTCACCCCGAGTTGGATGGGTATGCCCAGACGTGGGTCCTGTGCCTACTCAGCCCAGAGATCCAAGCTACTCCTCACTGATGAGGCCCATCAAGGCCGAAGCATGTTTGGGGATGCTTGTGGTCTTGTGCAGAAGGGAGGTGACCTAGCAGTTTGGGCTGGACTGACCCGTTTGGGCTAGGACCAAGCCTGATTTGCATAAGGTCTTTCCCCTTCTGTGATGGCTAGGCAGACAAAGAATGTTGGTCTGGAGGGTTGCCCAGAGCAATGCCTGAGGTTAAGATTCATTCTAAACCTTCCATCCATCACCTCTTTGTTTTTGCATCCCATTACTGACACCATGTCATGATGCCTACCCCCGGGCATCAGGACCAAGCCCATCAGCTCCGGGAGCAGGCATCCAGATACTTATTAAAACCCCAACAGCCCCGGCTGGGGGCTTTTTGGGTTCAGTCCTGGTGCCTTAGGCGCCAGGCTCATCATGGAAATCAGTCCTGGCGCCATAGGCGCCAGGCTCATAGACTTTACTTACCTGATGCAGACAATGCTGCTTGTGAGTCCAAGCCAACGTGAGGCCTGGGTGGGACTATTTTTCTACAGGGACTATTTTTTACTCGGGCGTGGTTCTAGGGAACTTCTTACCTGGAACTACTTTGGAGGCTATTTAAACCATGCCCGAACAACAGCACACGCCTCGTGTTATTCTGCATCCAGCAGCGTAACGCTCACCGTGCCTGCAGTCTGCATCCAGTCTTCTGCCACGCATGCCTCGAACCTGGAGCTCCTAAAACCAAGAGGAAAGAAAAGGACAAGATTAGAAAACGAACTATTTCGAATTCCTCACCTGATTTCGGATCCATCTCGCCTCCGGACCGGGAAAGAACATCATTTCTGTACGCGTCGCATCCCCAGCTGCAGCGCCGTGCCATACTCACCAGTCCTAACAGCATATTTCAATTCAGCGCTGCCTCCATCATTTCTTCGCCGAACTCCGGCACCTGAGGGACAAAAGAAAACAACAAGGTGAGCCGAGAAAACCAACAAATAAAACACTTATCATCATAGACTTACCTGATTACCACTGGAGGAATTATTCTATAACTCTCCACATCTTCATGTGCCGCACCTGCAAAGGGAGAGAAAACAACATGTTAAACATCAGCAACATTTACCGGACGGCGTCGGGTAATACAGACTCTTACCTGAGCGCCACCAACTGCCACGAGGGGTATCTTCTCAAGATCTTAGTTGCAAGACAAGGAAGTAAGGGGGGAACAAGAGTGAATAATCAGATATAATGAACTCTATGAACTTGATGCTTACCGAACCTTGCCAGGAACCTCAGAGTCAATACTCTCCGGAACTCTCCCAAGCCTTCAAACCAGTGAAGTAACTGGCATCAACGCGCCACTGCAATCCATGCAGGATGGAGAGCTCATCATTTAAAAACATATGGTGAGGTTCCTAAAAGGGGATATCGGAGGTGACAAGAAGGGAGAACGAAAACAGTGGGAAGGGGATATCACTCATATCCACGGGTGGCTAAATCCCTTTCTCCACTTGCAGGAGAATACTTCTACAGATCAAGCAGACGAGATTTAGGCGGGCCAGTCCAGACAGTCATCTCGGCACTACGCATCACGTTGGTGGAGACCGCAGCTCTCCGGGTCCGATCGACGCCCCTGTGGGAACCAGGTGAGCATAACAAAATGCCAAGCCAATCTACAAATCCCCACCCCGACGTCATGGAAACCTCAGAAACCCACCAACTAGCCCTGTTGTTAGGGGAACTTAGGGCAGAAGTGCACTCTGCGTGCCAAGAAACGAATGCCCTCAGGAGAGAACTGATTGTGTCAAATGAGCACACTGATGATCTTGCTAGCCAATTGCTGCAAAACCAAGCTGGGCAAACACCATTACCCGGACTCGAGGGGAATCCAACTCCTGTTTCATCGAGCAATCCTGTGCAATTGGTTCTACCTGGGAGCATTCCTTTAGCTCCACCCAAACGTTTTGCTGGGGACCCGAAAAAGTTTGCCGTGTTTATGAACCAATGCCGATTGCAATTTTTATGCAGACCTGGAGCTTTTACGAATGACCAAACCAAAGTAGCCTTTGTACTATCATACCTTAGTGGCAGCGCAGCGGATTGGTCAATTCCACTAGTCAACCTGGATGACCCTCTTCTTCAGGATTTCCAAGGGTTTCAATTGAGCATGGAAAGACTATTTGCCAGACATTCACAAGGAGAGGCCCTGGATAACAAACTCTTATCCTTACGACAAGGTAACCAGGATCTACTAACCTATATCACAACCTTCAATAGGTTGGTGGTGGAAATTGGATGGCCAGAGATAAAACGAATTACATTATTTCATCGGGAACTTCGGGGTGAACTCAAAGATGTTTTGGCCCAAGTTGTGAACCCACCTCAGGATTGCGCAGACTATATAGACTTAGTGGTCCAGTTCGACCACCGACTTCAGAATAGAAAGGCTGATCGAGCTAAGTTCGAGAATCGGGTATTGGTTAAACCCAATGTTACCCTCAAAGGAACAGATGCACCAGAACCGATGCAGATCGGGGGGGTCAAGGGACCCTTAACTCAAAAGGAAAGAGAAAGGAGATGGCAGATGCAATTATGTATGTACTGTGGGGCCTCAGGACATTTTCTACGGGATTGCCCTATAAAACCATCCAAAAAAGTAGTCGGAGTTGCTGATAAAAATCAAACAGAGCCTGATTTGGGAAACGACCACGCCCGACAAGCATAGAGGTCCGCTTGCCGAGCTTGAAGAAGGATACTCAGACCTCGCACTTCATCATACCAATGGTCCTTGTGGATCCAAGGCAGCCATCACGCATGCATGCAGTAAGGGCATACATTGATAGCGGGGCCATAGGAAACTATGTGGACCACAAATTGGCTACTAGGATGAATCTACCTCTCTGCAAAAAGACCACTTCGGATGTCATCAGCACAGTCGATGGAACTGAAATTGCCAATTGGGCTGTAACTCATTCCACCGCAGAGATGACATTATTGGGTCAAGGTGGGCATCGAGAGACTATTGTGTTTGATTTAATCAAAGCCCCGCAGTTCCAAATAATACTGGGGATACCTTGGTTGGAAACACATAATCCTTGTATTGATTGGCGAGAGAAGAGAATAACCTTCCCGGATTGTGCACATACTTGTTACCCTGAAAAACCCTTGAACCAAGGCCTGGCCACAGTTGTTACTCCAGTCGTGCAGTTACCTCAGGAATATCAAGAATTCCAGGTTGTTTTCCAAAAAGAACAGTCCAACACCTTACCACCTCACAGATCATACGATTGTCAAATCGATCTCATACCCGGCGCACAACCTCCATGTAGTAGGATCTACGCCCTTACGGAACCCGAAAACCTTCACCTGCGACAATACTTGGACCAATACCTTGCTAATGGCTTCATTCATCCATCCAAGTCCCCTGTATCTTCAGCTTTGTTCTTCGTGCCTAAAAAGGAAGGTGACCTAAGAATGCGTATAGACTACCGTGCATTAAATCAGATCACGGTTAAGAACCAATACCCATTGCCTCTGATCCCCGAATTACTAGACCAAGTAAAGGACGCTTGTATCTACACTAAATTAGATCTCCGAGGGGCATATCATCTGGTACGTGTAAAGAAAGGCGACAAATGGAAGACTGCCTTTCGTACTAAGTACAGGTTATTCGAATACCAGGTGATGCCCTTCGGGTTGTGAAATGCACCAGCAGCCTTCCAGTATTTTATGAATGATGTCCTTCGTGAACTCATTGACGTCTGTGTTGTCATGTACATAGACGATATTCTAGTGTACTCCTCCTCAGAATCAGACCATGTGAAGCATTTTCGTGCAGTCCTTGAGAAACTACGCCAGCACAAGTTATATGCAAAATTGGAAAAATGTGTTTTTCATGCTAGGGAAGTTGAATTCCTCTGATTTATCCTGACTCCAAAAGGAGTCCGAATGGACTCTCGAAAGGTGGACGCAATTCTCAAGTGGCCATCACCCAGTTCAGTTAAAGGGGTACAAAGCATGCTCGGATTTGCTAATTTCTACCGCAGATTCATCCCGGATTTCTCACATGTTGTACACCCTATTACAGCACTTTTGCGAAAAAAAACAACGCTTCTTGTGGACCGAAAAAGCTGAAAAGGCCTTACAGGAGATGAAAGCAAAATTCACGTCTGCACCTATCTTAAAACATCCACACCCTGAACTTCCATACATAGTTGAAACTGATGCATCCAGTTTAGCCATGGGAGCAGTGCTGTCCCAGAAGGATCCTGAAACCGGTCAACTTCACCCAGGAGCATTTTGGTCCAGAAAGTCCTTAGCACCCGAATTAAACTATGCGGTTACCGATAAAGAGTTATTAGCCATCAAATCCGCCTTCAAGGCTTGGCGGCATTATCTTCTCGGTGCCAGGTATACCATTACTGTAATCACCGATCACCGAAACCTGCAGTATTTAAAAACAGCCAAGGCCCAATCTTCACGCCAACTTCGATGGGCATTGTTCTTTGCCGAGTTCGATTTTGTGATCACTTATCGACCAGGCTGTAAAAATGGCAAGGCAGATGCCTTATCCCGAGTAGGGATGGGAGAAGCATATGCGAACCTGGAACCGGTGCCTATAATTTCAGAACAAAGTATTCTTGGCATAACTACTCTACAGATACTCGAGGATATTCAGGTAAAGATCCAACAACTCTTCGATCCAACAGCCCTGCAGGACTGGGTAAAGAAAGGCCCGACTACTCAGTCATCAATGACCTACCTTATTATCAAGGGCGACAATTTCTACCACACAAGGAACTACAAGAACTAGTTATCTCCAATTATCATGACACCCTGATGGAGGGACACCCAGGTATCGCAAAAACTGAAGCTTAAATTAAGAGACAATTATGGTGGCCTACCTGGTGAAAAGACGTAAAGTCATTTGTGATGTCTTGTGGCATTTGCGCCCAAAACAAAAGTCAGAAGAAAAAACCAGCTGGCCTTTTACAACCTTTGGATATTCCACCTACACCATGGCACACCTTATCTTTAGACTTTATTACAGATCTACCTCCATGTAATGGATTTAACACCATTCTAGTTATTGTGGATCTTTTTTCCAAGATGGCCCACTTTATTCCTTTAAAGGGATTACCTTCTGCTTCAATTCTGGCAAAGGAGTTCCTCAAAAACATTGTTCGAATACACAGATTTCCTTCCGTATTGGTCTCTGACCGAGGTAGTCAATTCATTTCACATTTTTGGAAGAAATGTTGTCAATTGGCGCAAATCGACGTGAGGCTATCAACCAGTCACCATCCCCAGACCGATGGTCAGACGGAGAGGACCAACCAGACCTTTGAACAGTACCTATGTTGCATGCTACACCAGACCAAAAGTAATTGGAAAGATATTTTATAGATTTCCGAGTATGCCTACAATAACTCTGTACATTCAGGAACCGGACAGAGCCCCTTTTATACTATATATGGACATCACCCTCGAACCTCAGAACTAGATCCGCCTCAGCATTTAGAAATGCCCGCAGTTAGTCATTTGCACTCAACTATTACACAAGCCTTTAAAGAGGCAACAGAACATTTGAAACAAGCAAAAGAGAAATGTAAGAAAAATGCTGATCAACATAGAAGTGAAACTCCACAATACCACATTGGGGATCAGGTTTGGCTGGCTACAAAACACATACCTCTGAAGGGAACTCAGACTTTTAACCCTAGATATTTGGGACCTTACACTATTAAGGCCATTATCAACCCGGTGACCGTAAAATTGGAATTACCCTCTAATATGCAAATTCATCCTGTCTTTCATGTTTCACTTTTAAAACCAGTTCAACCAGGAACAAGATTCATCAAACCACCCGGCCCCATCTTGATAGATGGAGAACCTGAATTCGAGGTAAAAAATATCCTGGACTCCAAGATGGTTAAATCAAAACTTATTTATTTAATCGATTGGAAGGGCTAAGGACCGCAAGAAAAGTCATGGGAGCCTAGTGACCACGTTCATGCACCTCGGTTAGTGAAGAAATTCCATCGGGACTTCCCAGACAAACCAGGGCAAGGGGAAGAACAACTTTAGGAGGGGCCTTGGGGGGGGAGTGCTGTCATGATGCCTACCCCCGGGCATCAGGACCAAGCCCATCAGCTCCGGGTGCAGGCGTCCACATACTTATTAAAACCCCAACCGCCCCGGCTGGGGGCTGTTTGGGTTCAGTCCTGGCACCTTATGCACCAGGCTCATCATGGAAATTAGTCCTGGCGCCATAGGCGCCGGGCTCATAGACTTTACTTACCTGATGCAGACCATGCTGCTAGTGAGTCCAAGCCAACGTGAGGCCTGGATGGGACTATTTTTCTACAGGGACTATTTTTTACTCGGGCGTGGTTGTAGGGAACTTCTTACCTGGAACTACTTTGGAGGCTATTTAAACCATGCCCGAACAACAGCACACGCTTCGCGTTATTCTGCATCCAGCAACGTAACGCTCACTGTGCCTGCAGTCTGCATCCAGTCTTCTGCCATGCCCGCCTCGAATCTGGAGCTCCTAAAACCAAGAGGAAAGAAAAGGACAAGATTAGAAAGTTAACTATTTTGAATTCCTCACCTGATTTCGGATCCATCTCGCCTCTGGACCTGGAAAGAACATCATTTCTGTACGCGTCGCATCTCCAGCTGCATCGTCGCGCCATTCTCACCAGTCCTCGCAGCATCTTTCCATTCAGCGCGGCCTCCATCATTTCTTCGCCGAACTCCGGCACCTGAGGGAGAAAAGAAAACAGCAAGGTGAGCCGAGAAAACCAACAAATAAAACACTTATCATCATAGACTTACCTGATTACCACTGGAGGCATTATTCTATAACTCTCCACATCTTCATATGCCGCACCTGCAAAGGGAGAGAAAACAACACGTTAAACACCGGCAACATTTACCGGACGGAGGCGGGTAATACAGACTCTTACCTGAGCGCCACCAACTGCCACAAGGGGTATCTTCTCACGATTTTAAATTATCGGATATATTGAACTCTATGAACTTGATACTTACCGAACCTTTCCAGAAACCTCAGAGTCAATATTCTCCGAAACTCTCCCATGCCTTCAAACCAGTGAAGTAACTGGAATCAATGCGCCCCTGCAATCAATGCAGGATGGAGAGCTCATCATTTAAAAACATAAAGTGAGGTTCCTAAAAGGGGATATCGGAGGTGACAAGAAGGGAGAACGAGAACAGTGGGAGGGGGCTATCACTCATATCCACGGGTGGCTAAATCCCTTTCTGCACTTGCAGGAGAATACTTCTACGGATCAAGCAGGCGAGATTAGGCGGGCCAGTCCAGGCAGTCATCTCGGCACTACGCATCATGTTGGTGGAGACCGCATCTGTCCGGGTTCGATCGATGCCCCTGTGGGAACCAGGTGAGCGTAACACACCATATATGAGACAGGCATGGTATCAAGAGACTCACAGACTCAAAGATTAACGTTTCCAAACCTTTATTTGCTAAAGTTCCTGGGTTGGTGTAATACCTAACTGGCCCCAACACTAAAAGTAAGGTTCCCTTAACTGATGTTTCTTAGGGCCATCGAAGTCTGGAAGTTTAAAATAAAAATCAGTCTGTGTCTAAACCTTTGCTTGCCCTTACTCTTTGACAAAAATGTGTTTGGAAGTCTTTCAAAAGAAAAAAGTGGTAGTTCAACAAAAATAGGAAACCAGAATTGGTTTCAGGTGGTCTTCTCACCAGGTGTAGGTTGGTCAGCTTCTAAATAATGAGCTCAATCAAAAGGGACTGTTCATAGGTCCTTCATAGTTCAAACAATGTCAATGTTCGTATAGCCTTGTGGTTCCCTTCCCTAAGCTTCAATTCCTTCACTTACATCAAATAATCAAGATTCCACTTTGTTAGGCCTCTTAGGGTTCAATTCCCAGAGCTTAGGGCTCTTCCAAGTTCAAATCCAAGTTCAGCACTTAGGCCTCTCAGGGTTCACTTCCCCAAACTCAGGACCCTCTTGAGATTGAAAACACTAGTTGAGTTTATCAGGATGTACCTTTCTATCATATATAGTTCTTTCAAGGGCTAGTGTCAGAATATTTCAAAAACTCCAGGTTTGTTGCTCCTCCTAATTGCGACCACTCTGAGCTTTAACCCCTCTCTTTCTTTTCTGCTCTTTAACTTTTACCTTCAGGGGATTTCTTCACCCCTTCTTGTTCCCCTCTGTTTTCTTAACTTCTTTCTTGTGTCCACTGGAACCTTTCGTTCCTTCTCCTGCACACTTGCACCGTGCTTGTCCTTTTTCTGTTGCCTGGCACTTTCTCCAGCTTTCTCGTGTGCACTTGCACACTTTCCACTCTGCCAGGTCACATGCACTCTTCTCTCTCATTTTGGGTTGCTTAAACCCTCTTTAATACAGTTATTTCACTTTGCACCACTTGCATGCTCTACTTTTCTTGCTTTCTCTTACTTTCTCTTTATCTTGTCACTGTGCTTTCAATCTATATTGCTCTACTAGTTTCCTTAAATTTCTGTACTCTTTTCCGCTCTTTGCCGCTTTATGCATCCCTTTTGCCCGCTCAGCTTTAGTCAGCGCATGCCCCCGAGTCTCTCAAGCTCTCTTTCACGAGACTCACACGGGCAGCAGCGTGGTTACAAGCGGACCCTTCTGGTTGTGCGTGCCTGAGGTCAAGCTCTCACCACCTGCCGCTCTGACACCCTTGGGGCCGAAGCATGTCCCAAGGGAACAAGCAATGTTCCGACCGCCAATAGCAGCCTGCAGGGTGCTTAGCTTCTGCTCACTGTAGAAACGGTTCCCTAGCCACACTCCGGCCCCTCACAAACTCTGGGCCTGCAACTCGCACACCATTCTCTTCTTGGCCGTCGATCTCGCTGCTCTCTGCTCTTTGGCTTCTCTGGTCCAAATGACATCTCCAGCTTGCTCTCTTACTGTGTGCAACCAGACGTTTTATAGTTGGAAAAACAGTCGAGTGGAGTCAGGTGTTAGTAATAATTAGTAAATGCCTGACTCTGCCTGACTCTATCAATGGGACAACTTAAGTTCTTTCTACAGCTGGTTTCCCTTATAGTCCCCATGTTATTCATATTAGAAATATTCACTACTCCCGGTTGCCTCTTCTTCATCCCAGTATTTGTTGGAAATGTGGAAGGGGAGATGGAATGGGTTTGGAAAAACCCCATGAAAGCTAAAGGGAAAGGGTTTTGAGGTGGAATGGAAAAAGGGTGAATACCATGTCTCGCCCTCAGATGTTCTGCTCTCAATCCCCGATGACCATCCACTCAGGTGTTCTTCCCATGTTTGCCCACCCACAGGGTCGGGATATAAAGGGTTGGCCCTTGCCTGGCCACCTGACTAGAGGATCCCACTGGAGTGATTGGAAGAACACTGTAAGGTTTCTCACAACGTCCATTTGTGCACTGGATGGTTTGTTTGGGCAAACGTAACATTTGGTTGAAAGTTTGTTGGGGATGTTTTTTCTATAAGTGTTTCTTTTGCCATAATGGTGTCACCTACTATTTCATACCCTCTGCCTTTATAGTCTATGGCAATTGGGTATTTTTGTACTTGTTTGTAAGTGTCATCATTGAAATATGGTTCATTTTTCTGCTTGTGTGAATCCATTCACCTTCACATAAGTTTGAAAAACTATCTGTATTGACATTCAGCATGTTTATTAGTACTTTTTGTAATGTATTGATTAATTTAGTTAGTGGGTTCATTCTGTTTAAAATAAATATAAACAACTTTCTCTTTAGTAGAAATGTGCTGTCAATTAGAGCTTTGAGGATTCGTTTTTTGCTGTAGTTTCTAAGGGTGGATCGTGACTTTTTAGCTTTCTTCATAAGATTGTTAAGAACTCTACAGTGGAAAATGTGTTGTAAAATGAATGTTTTGGATTGCTTTACTGTGGCTACATTAACATTTGTATATATAGTGTTAGGTTCATTAGTATGTCTGCTTTTGTTTGTACATCTTTTTTACTTTTACATTTGTCAAGAGGGAGCCTTACTTTTTTAGTGGTGGAAGGTTTAGTTTTGTAGAGTGAGGTTACTAGATGTTTTGTTTTAATGTTTTCTATATATGTTTTTAGAGGTGGATGAATATATGGCCTGTTTTTATTTTTATCTGCTTTATTTTTTCTTTGTTTTGTACAGAGTTGCATTTTAGTAGGCATTCTGTTATGTCTGTTATGCAAAAAAAGTTTGTGTTTGGAAGTTGTGTAATGGTTATGCATGTATGATGTATGGGTGTGTGGGAGTCATTGCACAGATGAATAGAGTGTTGTGTGATTGTGCAATGCGATGATAGGTGTGGTTGGAAAAGTTGTAAGAGTAAAAGGCTGTAGAGGTGTCATGGGATTATGATTGAATAAGTAGGGACATGATGATGCGTTGAGGAAAACAGTGGTTGTTATAATGGTGTGATTTTGTGCATATGCATGAGGGTTGTGTGGGTGTAATGGAAAAGTGGTGAAAAAGTGTGTGTATGTGTGCTAATTTGTGTTAGTGATTTGGAATGCAATGAGTTTGAAAGTGTTTGGGCTGGAATTAGAAACTCATGTGCATAAGGGTATGGAATAGTAAGGAAGTGAAACTGTGGTATAGAAGTTGATGAGAGATGGATGTGTTGTCAGGGATTAAGGAATGGGTGCTGTATTGAATAAAGAGAAATGTTAAGATGGGAATAGAACAGCTGTGAATGTTGCCATATAAGTGAACTATAATGTTGTTGAGTAGAAACAAATACTGTAGGCCAATATATAGTGAAAGTACATTTTTACAATTAGAGAGATATACATTGTATAGTAATGTACGTACTTTGCATGATATGAAGAGTGTTCTTTCTTCAATAGCTTTCTTCGACAATCTTCTTTTCTCCTGTAATTGTAAAAGGAAGTTAGTGGGTATATGTGGTGATGGTGAAGTACTTTTAGTAAGAGAGATTGTTATTTATTAAGGAGTTGTTGGGAAACAGAGTTAAAAAAGGTGTGTTATGGGTGGTGTAGTAAAGTAGGTTAACTATGTTGTTGGTGAAGTTTCGTCAAGGGGGGGCAAAGTTATAGGGGGGATCCCAGAAATTCTTTTTTTTCCATAGACTGAATGGAGAAAAACTTTGCTCACACCTACAGCCCAAACCACTGGACAGAATTTCACCAAATTTGCGGCAGGAGCGGCAGCTTGGTCCCGAAAGCGTGCTTTTGTAAATTTGGTGGAAATCCGTCAAGCTGTTTTTTTTTAAAAACAACCAAAAAGTAGGTCCATAAAAAAAGTGGATATCTGGGTCCGGTCCATGGACTCACCTCCCTGTTCGGTCCGTGGACAGGACTCTTATTGGCTAGGGAGGCAACTTTGTGTCTGCGGACATCAGACGCGCCGACTGATTGGATGATGAAAAGTGTGAAGTGCGTCAGATTTTTAGAAATGCCCACCATCTTAGATTCGCGGACATCGACCGGTGTCTGCGGACATCGCGGTAAAAACATATTAAAAAACACAACATTGCACTTGTCAAACTTATCAAATAATTTCTGGGGAGGTGATGGGTGATGAGGATGGGATGAGATATGGCTGCAACAAGCAAAAAACAGGTGTTTTTCGCTGTAAAAGCCCACAAACAGTCCGGATGTTTGCAAACAGTCCTGTGAAGTTCGCGGACACCTCTACATTACAGGGTTGGTGAAAAGCAGTTCTTGGATGGCTTATAAGTTTGGCGCCACTTAATGAAACTGCATGAAAGTTTGCAATTATATTCCTGACCTGATTCCGAATGTGTTTGTAAAGTTTGGTGGGATTCTGTCAAGAGGGGGCAAAATTGGACGGGGGGTCCTAAAATAATGTAAAGGCTTATAAATGAGGTGCGATTTGACGAATATACACTTAATTTGGCAAACTGATAATAGAACGAGATATAAATATTTTTGCGAAGTTTGGATGTATTTTGTTTTGCCAGGAGAGCTTAGAACGAAAGGTGGGGAGGGAAATGTGGGAAGAGGCACCAAACACTTATATGGATGGGCAGGTGGACAGGGGAAAATGTTGTGTGTGTGTTATTTCTAAGGTAGGGGGCAGTGTTTCTCATGCTCCTTGATTACAGCAGCGGTGGTGGCTCTAGAAAGATATACATGGTATAATAATGTACGTACTTTGCATGATATGAAGAGTGTTCTTTCTTCAGTAGCTTTATTCAACAATCTTCTTTTCTCCTCTAATTGTAAAAGAAAGTTAGTGGGTATATGTGGTGATGGTGAAGTACTTTTAGTAAGAGTAGTTGTTATTTATGAAGGAGTTGTTGAGAAACAGAGTTAATAAAGCTGTGTTATGGGTGGTGTAGTAAAGTATGTTAACTATGTTGTTGGAACAATTGGACTATGGCTAGTGCTGTTTGGGACATTATAAGAAACAGGGCAAAAATGGGCGTGTAAAAAAGATGCATATCTAGGTTACTTTTGTGCTGGTGATTTTAATAAGAGAAGTGCTGTGTTTGTGGTGAAATGTATTTGTCATGTGTGGCAGCATTTTAAAGAATAGGAACACCGTGGCCTAGTGGTAATGCAATGGCAGATTGTAGTTGGAGCAGTGTTGTGTGTCTTATAGTAGTGGTTGGAAAAGAACAGTACTTTATATGTAAGGTGAAGTGTTGTATATAGATACTTTGGCAGTATACACATATGTGTGAGCAGGTGGAGAATGATGTCACTATAAGGGATGTAATGAGAAATGTTCGAAATTATGACATTTATATGGAAGGAAAAATTGAAAATGTTTTGCATTTAAAAAACTGTCATTTTAGGAGCATTTTGTTGAAAGTTATTTACAGCATCACTGTGTGTAACTTTTTCTAAAAGAAAGGAAAAGCAGATGCAAAAGATTTGTAGAACATTATAAGTGGCACCTGGTGTGTGGAAGTTTAATATGTTGGCAGTACATGTAAACATGTAAGTAACTGCACTTGATGTGACCGGGTGCACAATGCTGCAATACATGGCATTTGATAGAATGTTTACAAAAGAAATATGCTTGTTGAGAAGCGTATTACATGGTAAGTGGCAGAAACCCTGTAAATATACATATTTGTAAAAGTGTTGAAAAAAATATTTATTAAAATATAAGCATCACTTATGTCTTTTTAGATGGAGATGTTGTTGAATATGCAAATAGAAATCTTGGAGAGTTTCACAGTAATTTTTAATGCAGGTGGCTGTGAGTAACAGGAGATATGTACTCTTAGGGTTCAAGAGTACATCTGAAGTGTTGAACTGAGATGACATGGTTACATGTCGAGTTTTTGGATGTGATGGGTGGACGGATGTGTGACTAGTTGAAAGCAGCCAATAAGGGAGTGTTACAAACATAAAAGTAAAAAGGGTAGAAGGGCTGCCTTGTGCTATTGTGTCTGCGGGTACCAGGGTAGTCCAAATACCTGCACTTGCCATCCGGGTCTTTTAAGGATGCCTGGCATGGAAATGGGAATGCAGAAACTGCGGGCAGTTGCAGACGTCTGCAGACATTGTGTGATTAGCCAATCAGATTCCATGGTTGTGGTGTACAGGAAGACATGGTAGAAAGTTATCTTTGTTGTGTGAGTGAAGAAGGCTATGGCTATGGCTTTGAGGAAGCATAATATCTGGATGGTGGGCGATTCTTGGATCCATTGGTTAAAGATGTACTCTGAGCAGTGTGGATTACCTGTGAATCTTGGATTTGATGAATTTGAAGATTCCTGGTATGGAGCAAGAAATGAAATGGGTGAAATTTCTCCCATTTTGCGACAGTATGGTTACTTTTAAGCATCCAAATATCATTGTAGTTCACTATGGAGGTACCAGTTTTGGTTATGTCACCGGATTTCCTTACAGTTTGCCATGAAAGATACATTTACAATGTTAATGGAATGTTTCCATCTTCGAATATTGTTTTTTCTCAGATAGCTCAAAGACAAATGTGGAAACGTTTAAATTATTTTGTCCACAAATCGAGAAAGCAAGGCGCAATGTAAATAAAGTGGTATGTGCTTTTTTGCAGGATGTCAGAATGATATCTGTTCACAATGAAAATATCAGGTTTACTATTGTGAATATTTTTCTAACAGATGTAGTGCATTTGACTGATATTGGAAATCAGATTTTTCGTTGGAATATCCAAAATGCATGGAAATAGTTTTTGTGAACACGTGAAATTTGTAGTGAAGTATTTTTTAGTAGAAGTAAATAAAAAGCAAAAACAGAAAAAAAAATTAGAAGAGGTTTTGGTGAAAGCTAGAAAAAATAATTAAGTTCAGGAGAACATTTATTAGGTCAGTATATAAAACCTGCAAAAATAAAAAAAATAAAAAAGGTATTTTAAGAGCCACTATTTTTTCAGGTGTCCGCGGACTACTATAGTGTCTGCGGACAATACCGGCTGCAAAAGATGCTTTGATTATTTTTTTAGTTCTAATTTTTAACTGTCAAAGGTGGACGCAAAAGTAACCTTTATTATATTTCTGGTTTTCCTTTTTCTGGGGGCTTTTCTTTTTCTGGGAGAGGCAAGGAGGTAGGGTTGGGGAGGGAAGTTAGGGAAGGGGCACCAACCACAGATATGGAGGTGCAGGTGTACAGGGGATGATGTTGAGCATGCCTTAAATCTAAGGTATGGGCAGTGTTTCTTGTGCTCCTTGACCAAAGCCTCAAAAACACTCTGAAACTGCTCCCCCCTGCAGAGCGGTGTGTCACAGTACATACAGACGACTGTGACAGCGTAAGGTAAGGATCAACAGCCTCCTGTAGGGCATGCAAGGCAGCCGGTGGGATCCTCTGCCCCACAGGTGTAGCCTGTGTGGTGGCAGGAGTGGTTGAGGAGGTTGGGGTAGAGGAAGATAGGGATACTTCTCCTTGAGAAAGGAACAGCCTTATTCAGAGCACCGGGGTGGTTGGATCAAGTGTGGCTGCATATGCAAGTGCTCCCAAAGAACTACTGCCTGTGTTGTCCGTGTCTGAGTATGACCCCACACTCACTTTATTCAACACGAGCAGCCTGAGCCTTTGGGACTTCTCCTACGGTTTTAAAGAACCACCATACCCATGACTCTTTCCAGGTGCTGGAGGTCGGAACTTCCTCTAACTCATGTTCCTGGTCCTCTTCATCACTGCATCATCACGCCCGTTCCCCTGCCCAGGCCCCTGGGAAGAAGGGATGGCCATGATGGATGCAATTGATGCATACTAAGGTGCTCTCCAAAGCAGGTGTCTCTCCTGGTGCTCTCTCCTGGAAAGCCGGAATTGGGAATAACTAAAAGTAATGGGTGTGTCCCTTCAGAGAAACTGTCCATAGACCGTGTGACTGTCAACAGTTTATCGAGCCATAAGTAGGCCTTGCAAAGTTGTAAAAAGTTGACAGATCAACTAAGGATGGGTTTAGGAGCTCTGGAAGGGTAAACTTTCAACTTGAAACATCCTAGATTTGCTGAAAATGCAGTTTCAAAACTCCGACATCAATGGGTATCCGCAGACTCTGTTGAGCATGAGACACCTGGAGCATGCACAAGGATGTCTGCATTCAGTCGCCCTGTCCACGGACCCATTAAAAGTACACCATGCGAGACCGGACATGCCCAGACACCATGTGATATACGCAGTTTCCTCATTTCATAACCAGACCCCCGAACAGTTGTATAGTCTGTGGACTATTCATTGGGATTAAAAAAAATAAAGAAGAGTGGGATCTCCTGATTCAAGGGAGGAGAACAACTGTGATACTAGCACTGTTAGCATTTTTAAAGGTTATTTTTGAAAAAGCCTATGTAGGAAGGAACGAGCCATGTGAACACTGTCGGTGAACAAAAAGACAATGATTAGGTCTGGACAGCCAATTTATCCACATAAATGTTTCATTCAAAAACATCAATGAGGGTGCGGATCTCCCTCGAAGGGAGACTGTCACCTGAAATAGAGACCCTGTGTGGGCTAAAACAGGGCTGCCCTTTGGCAGCGTTCCTATTAAATTTCTTCAGCCTAGATTTGGGATTGGGATTTGTAAACTTTAACAGTGATGCCCCGAGAATTGGTCCTCAGCAAATCCCGTACTTACTTTATTCAGACGACCTAGTGTTGCTCTCTAAAACACCAACAGGCCTGCAACGTATGCTGTCCCAGTTGGGCGACTATGCCAAGGCTAGCAATCTAATGATTAATGTCTCTAAATCCCAAGTCTTAAATTGTGTACCATCTGGGGGCCGGAAGAATCGTGCTCCTCCCCTGTCTTGGAAGCTTCAAAATAGTGAATTACTAAGAGTGTTGAAGTATAAATATCTGGGGACTGTTATTACCTTCAAGCAAAATTTATCTGATGAAGTGGCAGCTCTCGGGAAGAAATTACAGGATTTAATTTCACAGTCCAGAATTCTAATCACTAGATTTGGGAAGTTTTCCATAAATCATGTGGTGACCTTCTATAAAATGAAGGTATTACCAATTATGCTATATTGTATAGAGGGAAGAATACTTGATAATGAACATGAGTGGGACTTGCTGGAAATTAAGTATTGGAGACAGATATTGAACTTGTATTTATTTATTTATTTATTTATTTATTTATTCACATTTGTTTAGTGCACAGGCAGCCCGGAGGGCATCGTGGCACTTGTTACATTATTTGGAAATGACTTATTGTACATACAGTGAAGTCATTACTTAGTTACAAGAGGAGAATTGCAGTTGCAGGAGAGGAGGAAAAGAGAATAGACAACTAGAGGGAAGACAGTGTCAGTTAAACAATGTGGTTTTTAGTTTTTTGCGGAAGGCAGAGAGAGAGGTTTCTGCTCTGAGCATGCTGGGTAGTGCATTACATAGTTTAGGGGCAATGTAGGGGAAACTTATTCCACCTGCTCTAGCTCGTTTGATGCGCGGGACCCTTAGTTGGTTTGTGTGACATTGTTTAGTAGGTCTGGTGGAGTGTGATCTGGCTAATGTATCAGACAAGTATGAGGGGGCTGACAGATTGATGCATTTATGTGCGGTGGTAAGAATTTTGAAGGTAATGCGCTCTTTGACAGGTAACCAGTGTGCTGCCTTTCTGGCTTTGCGAGATGTGTTCCCTTTTTGGTATATTGAGAGCTGCTCTTAGTGCATTGTTCTGTGTTGTTTGGAGTTTATTAAGATTAGTTTTGGAGGTGCCGGCCAATAGCGCATTACAATAATCTAATTTGGCTCAAATGGTGGCTCTGGCAATAGAAAGGCAGGCAGTTATCTTTGGTTAGGAAAGGTGTGATGGCATTAATAAGCTTAGTGCTCAGGGCGGAGGCAGAAACAATTTAATTGACTTGCTTCTCCATGGAGAGGGAGGCATCAATGTGGACTCCTAGAGTTTTGACAGAAGGTAAAACTGGGATGACACAATTGTCTATGCAGAAATAGGTGTAGAGTGAGTCGAGGTTAGTGAGAGTGGATTTTTGACCAAGGATGAGAATTTCGGTCTTATCTCCGTTAAGACATAGACTGTTTGTGGCCATCCATGCTTGGATGGTGGCGTATATATTCTGGAGGGTGGCAGCGTCCTGATGGTAGAGTCCTGTGAGCGGGAGGAGCACTGGGGAATCGTCGCAAAGTTGGTGTAGGTGATCCCAAGTGCGTCCAGTTTATCAAAGAGAGGTTTGGTAAAGAGATTATAGAGGGTAGGAGCCGTACATGAGCCCTGAGGGACCCCATACCTGATTGTGGTAGGCTCTGCGTTTGCTATATTGGAAAACACTTTCATCACTCTTCCTTCGGGGAAGGAGAGGTGATCCAGTTGGTGGCCTGTTTGGAGAAGTGTGCATCCTGAGTGAGATGGTTTGTGAGGATGGTATGATCGACCAAGTCAAATGCCACAGAGAGGTCTAGTAGGAGCAGGAGGGCCGTCTTGCCTTTATCTAGAATTTTGGTGATTTGGTTCTTCAAATCTAGTAATGCGGTTTCAGTGCCGTGACCTTTGCCGAATGCAGTACCAATTGCCATGATTTGGTATGAATTGGGCTTACTGTCTATGTATGCTCAGGCGGTTTGTTGTCAGTGTGCTTTCTTACGCAAATGCCTGAACGGGGTAGACAGTAGATCCATCTTAGAAATAGTAGCCATAATTTGCTAAAATCTAGTAATATGTTCCCGAAGACATGGCATGAGAATGTGCTTGATTATCTTGCAGAAGCTGATGTTTCCATTGATTTGTTGATTGCAAACCCCGACCGTGCGAAAGTGAAATTCTTTCAAGCGGCCTGGGCAAGAAATTTAACAAAATGCACTAAATATAAAGATTTCAACATTTGGCTATTTGGAATTAAGCGTAATGGTTCGATAGCCCCTTACTTGGTGAAATGCCTTTCACAGAAGGTCCGGGCTGGTTTTCTGCGGTTTAGATTAAGGGGCCGATTCATGGAACAAACGTGCATCGAAAATCCATGCGCAAGCAGGCGCAAGGGCGCGCAAGCGTGAGAAACGCAGCGCACACGCACGCGTGCGATTCAAGGAAGCGTGTTTCCCGCTGTCCGTGCACCCAATCCAGCCATGGCGCATGCAGGCATACAAGGCATGCGCTACGCGCACAGCAAAAGCACACATAGCGCGGCGCACACAACCAAAGTGGGCGGAATAGTGGGCGTAACACGCGGAATGGGGAACAACGCGTGAAAAAGAAGGCGTAACTGGGGAAGTACTGAAGGGGACTACACGGAACGCCTGCAGGCACGCGAACAACCCGTATTCATGGATCCGAAAACGGGAAACCCGCGCACGGCAAAAGACGCACACAGGCGTCAACGCGTCCGCCACACGAAGGCAGGCGGAAGCGTCCCCGCGCACAGTACAAAAGTGCGCGCAAACAACAAACACGTATATACAGCTACGATGAATGCCCCATTTGTCGCAGCACTGATCGTGGGACACCGCAGGAGGAGGAGAATAGCCAGGGCATGCATTTTCGCACCACGGACAAGCCTTTTTGGGATGCCTGATGACCAGGTCTATGGCAGGTATAGGTTTCCACCCCATATCATCATAGACATGGTCATGGAGTGGGAAGATGACCTTACATCCCCCACCCTTTGCTCCCAAGCATTGAGCCCCTTGGAGAAGCTGCTCAATGTCCTGCATTTTTTGGCCACTGGGTCATTTCAGCGGACTACTGCCATAGTGGGGGGGGGTCTCACAGGCCACGCAGTCACGCTGCCTACACCAGGTACTGGCAATCATGACAGCACGCCCCTCAGTCCGCAGGCACATATACATGCCCAGAACACCCGCAGAAAGGCAGGCCGTTATCCTGGATTTTTTCAGGGTGGCACACTTCCCCAAAGTGCTCGGTGCCATAGATTGCACCCATGTGGCCCTACGTCCACCTAGGGCCACTGAGCACATCTACCGAAACCGATAGCACTGGCATTCACAGGTGGTATGCGATGCAAAGGGAATCATCACCTCTGTCTATGCAAACTACCCTGGCTCCACCCATGACAGTTTCATATACAGAATGTCTGCCCTGAGCCGGGCCCTGGAAGCTGGGCAGCATGGCGACACATGGCTCCTAGGTGAGTACAAATGCCCTTGCACATGCATGCAAGTCACACACAGACAAATACCCAAACCCTAATAATCTCAACTATTATCCCCTCCCCAGGGGACAGTGCCTACCCTCTGAGCAACCACATGATGACGCCAATCCGGAACCCCACCACACCACCCCAGGTAAGATACAACGCCGCCCATATTGCAACCAGGGTCATAGTGGAGCGCACATTCGGAGTGCTCAAGTCACGTTTCCGCTCCCTTGACCGCTCTGGCGGGCAACTACTCTATGCACCACCAGTAGTGTGCAGGATCATTGTGGCAGCATGTGTCCTGCACAATGTTGCAACACGGCAGGGCGTCCCGGTGGACATGGTGGTGTCCCCACATCCTCAACCACAGGCACAGGCGCTGCCCATGGGAGGGGACAGGGCACGTGGCATGGAAGCCCGGACCCAGCTAGTGGCCACATTTTTCACCTAAACTCCCACCCCTGCGGAGTGCACACAGGCCTGGCACATACCAGGTGACAATCGATGATGACAAAGAGACAGTCAACTGTCACAACCCTACCACCCTGAGATAGTTGCCATGGAAGTGCCACATCGTCTGCATCCCTAGCTACTTAAACACAAGCTATCCTGTGTGACCAAAAGGCACACATATGACATATGACAAGATATGGCCTATACACAAGTATTTCAAGGTGCGATGAGGCAGGGAGGGGGGAACAAGGGAAGACAGACAACGGTACTACTAGGCCAGGTGTCATTTAGATTGTGCAAGTGCAGGGGTAGGGGGAAGGGAAAAGTGCAAGGGGAAGGGGAGGGGGGGGAGTGCAGTACAGGGGAAGTAGACCAAAAAACAAATACATAGGTCGGCTGGTGGCAACTGCAAAGGTAAGTGCAGACAAGTGCTGGGAAGGGGGGGCTGTAGGGATAGAGAGACAGTCCAGCAGTGCAGGGGTTGCCAGGGAGGCAGTGCAAGTAGAGAGTGGCTGGGCCAGGGACCGAGGTCAGTGAGAGTGGCCCAGTTGCAGCTCCAGTGCAGTTCCAGTGAAGAATTCCACAAGGGAGAGGCAGAGAGAAACCAGAAGCAAAGAGGAAGGTCTTGAGGTGCTTCCCAAATCGGAGATGGTTCCCCTCAAGTTCAAGTGAGGCAGGAAGGCTGTTCCAGAGGGAGGGCCCTGCCGCGGAGAGAGATCTACCCCCAGCTAGTTGCTCTGAGAAGCGGATGACCCTGACATGCAAGGTGTGCATCACACACACCTGCAAAACAGGCCATGGCCATCACTGTTATGTCACTCAAACCCTCCCAAACCACAACATGACATGCAAGCAATACCCATACACCAACACAGTAACGATAAGGTACACATTGCCATGTCCAAAATGTACAGTGGCATCAGACAATGATGCCTGACCTGGAATCAGATGAAATGACAGACCAACAACCTCCCACCCAAAATAAGTCATTTCCAAATGCATTACAAGAGTTGTAGATGTAACATAACAATGAATCCTTGTCTACATGCACATTGTGCATTGCAAAATCAACACTGCAGCTTCTGTGTTCTGTGTCCTACTCCTGCAACACACTGCTCAGCGCACAGCACAGTGAACAGCTATTGTGTGTGATGCACACCCTGAGCATCACATCTAAGCGACAGACCACATCAAAAAGCAAATTAGGCATGCACAGGATCCATAATTGGTCACAGAACATGTGCTGCAGGGACACAGTGGCCACCAGAAGGCAAACAGTGTACACGTGGATATGCAAGGGTGGGAGTACATGTAGTGCATCAGAGTGCAAGTGTGTGGTTCTGCAAGGACATGCACTCCACATATGCATGTGCACTCAAGTGACCATCAGTGTTCTCTACACATCACATGTGAACATTCACCATGTGTACACCCCAGCATGTCAAACCACAACTATCCCCTCGCACCTGAAAGGTAAACACAACACATGAACAGGCATTGATCAGCAGAACACAACATGTACATAGGATACCACCATTACAATGTTAGAGTTCCAATCACACTGCAGGGCAGGCAACTATCAACAACAACCCCCCCATCCCTCACAAATGACCATGACCCACTGAACAACTACACCTGGGTCATGGAGCCTTCAAACCTCAATTCCACCTGGCCACAGGATCACCTTTACCCTTCGTCACCATCTTCCACCTTGTGTGTAAAAAGGTGCCTGCACCCTCAGAATCCACACTCATTTCCAAAATCACAAAATCCAAGCCAGATAAAACGAACCAGAACACCCTCCAGTGGATGACTTGACGTAGCAGAACCTCACAAAGGCCAAGTACTACCACAATGATGCAACAACCAAGGTAGCACAGTAAAACAATGTCACAACAGGATGTGAACCATGTGTGGTACATGACATAGGATGATGCACCATGAACGGATGTGTACTGTCACAGGTCCTGTGTACAGGCGCGGGAATGTTATGAAACAACCACCCCCACCGTGTCCCGGGTGCCTGCAAGGTCAAACTCACACAGGCCCCTGAGACCCTGGTGGGGAAGGAGGTTCAGGGATATGCAGTCGGGACAGGTGTTGACACACTGGATAACTGGAATGAGTGGCAGGAGAGGGGAGGAGGAATGACACATGAAACTAGGGAATGCACGAAAATGTACTACCTGCATGAACACATACACAATCCAAACAAACTTGGACATCATTGTCATGGCCTTCTGTAGTCCAGGCTTAGGAGTGGTACGAACCAACCACCCCCTCTAGGGTTTTGGCACCTGCAAGTTCGGGGCTTACACAGGCATCCGCAACCCCAGCGGGGAAAGAGGGTTAGGGAACGTTGCTTGGATAGGTACGGGAAGCAGGAACACCGGGTAGAGGGTACAGGGTTCAAAATTGCATAGGATTCCGGGTGATTAGGGGGAAAAAAACATACCAAATTGAATACATATATCCATGCATTAGTACACCCCCCAGCAAGCCTATGCAGAGCAGTTTGAAAGAAAAACAACAAGACACTTAGCTCTGGTTTTGAGTGCTGGCCTCCTGCCTGCACACTCTCAGGTCCGGTTACAGGAGCACTGCAATGCTGCAAAGAGAGCCACAGTCAACAACCTGTACGTGCCAATTACACAAAAACACAACACCAAACATGCCCCATAGCAACAGACTACTCTACAAACAGACAATCTGGTGTAGATGCTTCGTACCCATATATAACAATACCCCTGTGACGGGTCATACACAGTCAATGCAGTAAGTCAGCCGCCGGTGGGTGCGTGGCAAATGGAACACCAATGTGTCACAATTTACACAACATGCAATGTTCCCTGGGTAAGCAGACAGACCCATATAGCAAGCCATGACTTCTGAGCAAGTTGCGTACCACCATGACCGAAACAAATTTGGCAGTGCATTTATCATAAAGTACATGGAAATGATATGCACTGCACCCGAGTATGTCCCTTGCTGTATGTCCCTGTGAGCTGCCCCTTTCCATGTCTCGGAAGGCTACATGGTTGATACAAGTGCCTCAATGGACCTTGGTGTACCGGAGGGTATGTGCCACTGCCCCTGCATTTGTCACAGACAACCTTACAATCAACAGCCATCAGTCCACCAACACATGTGAGCTGCATTGTGTGCTTCAACACCAATATTCGTCTAAGCTCACCCTCAGTGCTGTGACTAAGCCTGCATGTGCAACTCGCCTGGTGCAAGCTTTGCTGTGTTGTGGCCCCCCTGTGCTGCTCACCTTGCCTGGAGTTCCTTGGAACACGTCAGCAGTTCTAGGATGTAGGTCTGCAATCCCTGTGCCTCTGCTTGTGCACACATGTGCATGTGGACACCAACAAACGTGTCCAGAATTCCGTCGTCCAATGGGCCATGTCTGCTGGCAAAGGTGCTCTGGAGGCTCATCCCCTTGCAGAAAGGGCATGAAACACATGATTAATGCTTCAAAGTCATCTGTGTGTGTCTCTTCAGGCATCTCATTACTTGACCATGTCAGAGAGTCACATCATAAATCACACCATCAGTCCATCTTTCACATCCAAAGTGTGGAACACTATCTACAGCATGAATTGAACAAGCACGTGTACAGTAAAGATAAGAAACATACTACACAATTCATAGCAATTAATGTACACATTAATCATGACACACCCCATCTAGCAAAAGCTGAACAGTGGACAATAACACCAAAATCATCCCCACTAGGGGTGTAAACACAAGTCACACAGCACCAGACATGCCACAGATATGAGAGTCCAAAGCCCTTGTGTAAAAGTCTGTGACACCGAACCATCCTTGCGAGCCCATGGATAAGGGAGGCAGGAGTGGCATATGTGAGTCAAGGACCCCAAGCAGCAAACACATACACAAGACAAGCCTGAAGGGCCCAGCTGGAACAGACAGTGGATGCCTTCAAAAGCCACAAAGCACCGCACCGTCACATGAAAGCACAATAGACAAGCAATTTTAAGCTAAATCAACTATTAACTAACTACACTAACCATGGAAAACCTACAATAACTAATTAAACTAACTATCAAACAGAAACTTAACTAACTACACTAAAAGAAAAATAAAAAATGGCCACATACGACCCAGGGGGGAGGGGAGGCACCCAGGAGGGGGGAGGTACAGGGTGCTGCTCAACATCCACATGCGATGATGCTGAGCCAAAAAAAAAACCTCCATGGGCTCAACGCCTGCACAGCCCGACCTATGTGGAAGATAGATGGTCGTCCGAGTCTGGCTCATCCTGTAAAGAGGGACGTGGTACAGTAGCCTGGCCACGCCTAGCCGCTGCTTGCCTCTCGTCAGCAGCAAGTCTGCCGGGTGGGTGAGTCTGGTTCTGTGTGGCGATGTG
Source organism: Ambystoma mexicanum (assembly GCF_040938575.1). Classification (NCBI taxonomy): domain Eukaryota; kingdom Metazoa; phylum Chordata; class Amphibia; order Caudata; family Ambystomatidae; genus Ambystoma; species Ambystoma mexicanum. The sequence goes on along the minus strand of NC_090934.1, from coordinate 691,400,996 downwards.
ACGTAGGTCTGCATGCAGAACCTCACGTGATACACGTGCTTCCTCTTGCCAGGTAGCATGTGTAACACGGAGTTCCTCCTGCAAGGCCTGGCTGGACAACCGCTGCACCTCCCGGCAAGCCTGTAGCTCAGCCAAGATGGTACGCTCAAGCTGTGCAAACCTCTCCTCTGCCTGCTGCCTCTGGGACATCATAAGAACACCCAGAGTGGATCTGAGGGAAGCATACTCCTCCCTCAGGGCATCCATGTGCGCCTCTGCGTGAGCAGCAATTGCTTGATGCAGAGACGACATTTCAGCCTGGCGTACCCTGTCTGAGGCCGCCATGCCCAGCCTGAGCGAGCGGGCCGTGGACCGTGCCGCCTGCTGCTGGAGAAGCACCTGCCTAGCAGGGGGAGCACATATCGGGGCGCATTCTCCATGCTCTCAGCGATGTTCTCCTTTGCTGCCCCCTGCCGTTCGGAATTGGCAGTCATGTCTTGCTCCCACTCAGTATACTACGGTTGCACGCGGCGACCGCGTTGCCGGGCTTGACCCCTGCGGGACCCAAGGACCGGGGGTCCTCGCTGTGTTGGCATCGCCAACGGCTGCACGACTACATGCCCCCGTCGACGTGATGTCCCAGGCACATCAGTGACTGGTGTGGAGGGTGACCCTGCGTCCCAATCCACCACGGGCGGAGGAACCAAGACTGTCTGATCCCTCAGTGCATGGGGTCGCAGACAGAGGAGTGTCAACATCAGAATCACTCACCCCTGACACATGGACTTGATGCTCATCCAACTCAACATGAACGTCACAGTCGTCATCAAGGCTGGACTCATAGGCAGACAGAGACAAGATGGACTGTAGCACTTGGGGGTTTTCGTGGCCTACCACCCCACGACCCCCACTAGTGCTGGGTTGATGTAGTGGTAACAACCCTGTGTCTGGCATGACAACACCATCCTCCACCTCCATTGCGTCATCACCTGAAAAATAGAGAGAAAAAAGGTCACTACACATGTCAGAAGCACACAACACACACACACACCAACAGCAAACGCATCCGGCAGACATGTGACACACAACATATAACCTGGCATGCATGCTGGGTCAACTTTAAATAGCTTCTGTGATCAGACCTGTTGAAAGGTGGCAGTTTCCATGGAAGTGGGTCTATGCAGTGCAGAAAATGTGTACGCCACTCACTACCTACATGTACAAGGACTCCATGGTGTGTGCCAGGAAATGTGAAGGCAGAGCAATGTCAAATTCAGACATCACGTGCATTGTGCATTCAATGTGTACCATATCTAGAAGCCAAGCACCCCTCCACCCCAGTACCAAAGCAGTGATGCCTAGCATGGTATCACAAGGCTGACCATACACCTGTGTATTGACAAGCAGTGTTGACTGGCATCAACAGCTTAATGTGATTCAAGTGACAACACTGGAAATGATGCTGGGACAGTAAGCAGGGCACATGATGAAAACTCTGGATTCCGCCCATGTGTGAAGAAGACACAACAACAGTTGGACAGAGTCATTGGCCATTGAACAGGCTGAGGCCTGTGAGCCACACAGATTGTCAGACCCTAAACATATGTGCAACGCAGGACTGAGTCACAGTTGACATGGGAAGGCTGATGAGATGCCAGGCAATTTATGTAACCAAGGACTTGTATTACAGTGATCATCCAGTCAAGGACACATAGGGGCATGCGTGCAATGCACATGGAGCATGAATGGGCACTCATGTCCCTTCGGGACATCTGACCTACGCACAGTACAAGTGAGATACCCTGCATCGAGTACTAAGGCTGTACCACACGGCATATGTCTGGCAGATTCTATGCTGGAAGTTAGCATCTACACAGGACGCATGAACAAGAAAGTACACATTGGCAAGATTGAAGCAGACCAGTGCAAAGGTGGAACTGGGGTGCAGAATGGCGGAGGAGGGGCAAGGGAGCATGCCTACATGGAGTCCCCGCATGCAGGCAGAGGAGACATGCATGACGGAAGCATTGCATTACTTACACATCAGAACCATGTACACGTCACATGTAGCGGCAATCATGCACAACACATCCCACAAGTGAAATACACACGTCCTCAACAAACACGCATCAACACTCACTGTACTGCGCATCAAAGTCCAGTATCTCTCCCACTCCTTCGACCAATTCAGGTGGTATGAACTCCGCAACGAGATCCTCATGCGGAGTGAGCTCTTCCTCCTCTGGTGCAGGCCCACCGTCAGTCACCAGAGTCAAGTTGTAATTAGAGGCACGCTTAGCCTTAGTGCTGCGTTTGATGTCATTCCAACACTTTTTGCACTCTTGCGCCGTGCGCACCTCATGGGCGAATGAACTGACATGTTCTGCAACATGCTTCCAGTGGGTGTCACGTTGGGAAGCCGTAGTCTGACTATTGGCACCCACTAACATGTCACGGCTGTGGCCCCGCACGTAGTCCACGAGGAAGTCCAGTTCCTGCTTACAGAAAGGCTTCGTCCTCGACGTGCAGGAGGTCGTGGCTGTGTGTGGGGTCCCAGCCTGTGCTGCAGGTGCAACCTTCCTCCTCTTGGACTGTGGCGCAGACCCTGGCTGGCTAATGCCGCCCTGACCAGTATGGCCAGTGTGTTCGATGGATTGAGCCAAGGGAGTGGCAGGTGGAGGGATGACCAAAGGCCTGACTTGTGTCAGTGGCAGCTGGGTGCCCACTAAAGGACCCTGCGCAGCAACATCAGCTGTGGCAGGGTCATTGACCGCAACAGTCCTGGTTGGCAGACTCACAACCGGGGTGCTGTTGGGTGCATCTGCCCCTGCACTTGCCAACACCTGGCTGTTTGGGGCAGCAGATGACATGACTGCCCCAGGGACACGTGTCTTGGTCTGAGCAGCCCAGCCTGCCCCTATGGTTTCCCTCCTGGCCTGTTGCCGATCTACCAAGGGCTCTTCAAGTGCCAACGCAGCCTGAGCTGGCAGACCCCGAGCCTGGGTGGCGGTGTCCACAGCTGCACCTGCAGCTACCACTACTCTTGGGCCCGTGGCAGTCGATGGAACAGACTGCCGGGTCACACAGGTGCCAGTGCCAGATGCAGGATCTGCATCCCCTGGAACCACAGGGGGTGGTGGCATGACTGCACCGACACATGGCACAACATTGTGCTCTAGTGGCGCACCCCTGCCTCTTCCCCCTCTGTGGCCGCCCTGGACACCCTGGAGTCCCCCTACTCCCTGGTCACCACGGCCACATCCCCGACCACGCCCGCCATGAGGAGGACGCCCAGCTGAGGCGCCCCTCACCTTTGGTGACCTCCTAACCATGGCACAGATGTAGTAGTGCTGGCACAGATGGAGTGGTGCCAATGGGAGGTGTACACCACAATTGACCTGGGCAATTGGGGTGAAGGGGGTGGGAAGCAAGATGTTAACAGCCCCCCTGCACCTGCAAGGCTGTATGTGACCCCGGTGATGTGGTGACGGGTCACGCAATGCTCAGGCACCCCAAAACTGCAGTAAAACCGTGCACGCAACCCTGCAGCCTACGTGCGTGGATTCAACCTCCCGCAGTACGCGGTGGCACCCAGTAACACGAATAACGCAAACTCATGGGACACGCAGGCTACTATGACATCGAAAATGGGTGCGATACACAGGGGCACCTGCAGTGGGAAAAAGAGCGTGTGCGACTCACCGTCTGACTAGCGCGATGCAGAAAAACACACGTAGCCAATACCCCCGCCAAAAGAAGAGATACGTCCTTGATAGCTGTGAAGTTGTGATGGCGCGCGAAACAACAGGAAGCAGCAACACACGTCTGTCTCCACGAAAGGCACGTACAGCGAACTGCTGGGCCCGCTCACCTTTAACCCGTGCTGAGGGAAACGCAGGCGCGTGTCACGTCACTTACGCGCATGGGCCCTTTCCTCATATTACACGCGGACGTGCAGTTTTTCACGCGCGCTGAAATGCCCATGCACGCCTGTGCGCGTCACTTCACAGGGGCGCTTGCCCTTGAGGGGCCTTCTGTCCAATGAAATTGCGTATGCGTGCAGACGCGCTTACGCGCTAAGGGCCTTTCCTCGAATTACACGCTGACATGCCGAATTTTCTTGTGCCAAATCACTCCGTATCAAGCTGGCCATGCGTAAACACACGGAAGACCACGCTCCTGGCCAGAAGGCCAAACTACTGCCCCCCAGAGCCCTGAGCACGCTCCCACCTGCCATCTGCTGCTGCCTGACTGCCTGCTGCCCACGTGCCCTGCCATTTGCTGCCTGCACATCAGCCAGTGGTGCTGTTGCTGTGACCACCCCTCCTGGAACCGAAGACTCCCGACTGGGATTCCATCGCTCCACAGCCCAGCCCCAGGACCCAGTTGCCCTCCCCACTCCTGCCTCTGGGGTTGTCATGTCGGGCACTGCAACATCTGGCACCACTGGCAACCCCCGGCCGGAGAGGCAGAGGGGCACCAGCTTCAGTGCCAGGGAAGTTGGTGTCCTGGTGGAGCAAGTCCTGGGGCAGTATGATGCCCTCTTCGGAAGTTCCCGCGCCGACAAGGAAGGACGGACTCGGATCTGGACTGACATCGTGACTGCCATCAACGCGGAGGGGGTGGCTGTCCGCGACTACCAACATGTCAAGAAGCACTGGGAGGACTTCAGGTCCAGGACCCTGAACAAGGCCCGGCGCCTCTTGAAGGCAGCGGATGCCAAGGGGCGCCGGGGCCACTTGTCGGAAGATCAGATGAGGGTCCTGGAACGCATATCCCCAGCGCTCCACGTCCAGGTCCTTGAGAGGCAGACCCGTCTGAAGTCGAGCAGTAAGTGTACATGCATCCTGATTGTGAGCTGTGCGTGTGGTGATGTTTCAGTAGTGTGCAGGTTGCACATCTGTTTGTATGGGGTCGAGTATGGGTGGGGGTGTACAGGGCCGTGGGGCTAACACATGCGAGGGCTGTAATGTGTGAGACATGGATGGTGCTTGTGTGTGTAGGCTTGCATGCCAAATGCAGTTGTGTGGGTACACATGTTTGGATGAATGTGTATGTAAGTAGACATGTCCGTGATGTCACGCATGTATGTTGTTTTCAGCTGCATGTATCAGCACTGTGTACATGTGCATTTGTGTGTATTTGACAAGGGTGCAACAGTGATGCAACATGGATGCATGTGACAGCGGGATGTGGAAGCCTGATTGGCAGATGTGACATGGATGCCCATCTGAACACTGCGACACTTGGCAGCGGTGTACACATGCATGCAAGTGTGGTGGTGTGTGTACATGTGTGGTGCACTTCCTGTGTTGCATGTGATGTCTGGCTCAGCTTTGCCTGCTCATGCTGTTGTATGTGTATGGATGGTGCTGCCAGTTGCGATATGGCTGTGGTATGGCTCATGTGTGCGAGTTGAAATGACATGTGTGTTGGGGATTGTGATGGCATCTCTGAGGTTTGCCAATGCCACACATGTACAACTGTCATGTGTGTATGTGTCCATTGTACAGTGCCCTGATGCCTGTGTTTTATTTCTCCCTGTCTGCAGCGTCAACTGATGAAGAGGGCGGAGAAGGTGCTGTGGAGCACAGCGGCGGGGATCCCACCGCCAGCCGGAGATGCAAGGCCCGGCTCCCCTCCCATGTTGTCATCTCGTCGGGGAGTGAGGAGTCCGGTGCTGCGTCCCAGGCCGCAGCTGCCGGGGGGAGGTCCAAGAGGCGGAGGTTGGAGTTGGACTCCTCGGCAGCAGAAGGGGCAGCTGGGACCCCACAGGGCCCAACGGGGGAAGATGGCACGGAGTCATCCAGGTTGGTGGGGGGTTTGGTGGAGGAGGAGGCCGTGCAAGCAACAGGGACAGGGTCTGGAGGTGGGGATCCCACTGGTGCTAGTGGTGCCGTGCAGGACCAGGGTCAGGAGGCAGCACAGGCCGCCGCGGAGGTGCCTATGTGCAATCCTGTCCCTGATCCTGTCCCTGCATCATCTTGCACCAGCAGGAATGCCTACGTCCAGACCCGTTTTCAGGCAGGGGATGAGCAAACGACAACTGGCCTTCCTCTGCTTGCGGACGTGGCTATCCGGGTCTGGGTTGAACCTGTCCTGACTGGTGTGGCGTTGCGCCAACGGGCCATGCGAGGTGACCTGCAGTCTTTTCATGAGGAGACTGCACGTCATCTCGAATGGCTCGTTGACCACGTCAGCCTACTGGCACAGGTCACCCAGGCCGGATTCCTCCGTTTGCTGGGGCTTGCTATGACCCCCTCCTCAACTGAACCCCCTACGTGCCAGTCGTCCTCCTTGCCATCTTCCCACCCATCAGTCACCTGGGTGCCCTGTGGAGCTGCCTCTGACGGTGCGGCCAGGCTGGTGGAGGAGGCATCCCTGCCACAGTCGGGAGTCGGACGTCCAGCAGGGGTGGCCACATCAACGACTGCACCCCAGCCGGTGGAGGATGTGCAAGCAGCAGGTGGCAGTGCACGGGCAGAGGCACAGCAGAAGCAGCAACGTGGTGGGAGCCATGAAGGCTCGGGGCCTTCAACATCGGAGGGGCAGGCATCGGCCTGAGGGCAGGAGATACCAGGACAGAGAGTGTCTTCCGTGTGGCAGCGGTTGGGCCACGCCATAGATGCGGAGCGGCAGCTGGCGGAAGAGGCACGGCTCACAATGGTCAGGGCGGAGAACTCCATGCTGAGGGCCCTGAGGCGGGCCGAGTGCCTCCAGGCAATCCGCAAGGGGTTGGAGGTGGACACGTCGACGGCCCTGCGGACCCTCTGGGCCATGGAGGAGGACCACCTCCGGGACATTGAGCAGGAGTTCGATGATGCCCTGGCCCGGGACATCCAAAAGTGAGCCGTCAGACTAGCCCGCTGCCCTTGTACATAGTTATGTAGTTAGTATTAGGTTTCCTTTGTTTTTTTATTTATTTTTGACCTTTTGGACATTGGCCACATTTTTGTATATAGTTTATTTTATTAGTTAGTGTTGTTAGATAGGTTTCATTTATTTTGTTGGGATAATGGATCCTGGCTTGTTCGTCTGTACATAGTTCACTGTTGGATTTTATTTTTCTTTCACAATTTACCCATGGAGCAATGGCGTTCAATTATTGTTTCCCATTGGATTTTCTTTTGTGGACACTGACTTTGGACACCATTACTTTGGATTATGATTTTTGGTTTTGCTTTTTTTCACGGACATGCTTCTTTTCATTTTTGTACATTCCCATTTCTGTTTCTTTATTTTTTAATCTATTTATGTTTCCTTTAATACATATTTTTTTATCGAACTTCAATGTGTAGTATCATCTCATTGGTTTCATGCATATCATGATATGGGTTTTGAGATTTGCTGACACCCATTGGGTGTATGTGAGGGACATGTGTTTGTTTCGAAACTTGCAATTGGTGTTCTGTCATGTAATTGCCATTTCTGAGTGGGTGGATGCAATACTCGGGTGGGTGTTTTGCATTTGGAGGCTGACCATAGGGAATAGGGATCTAGATTGTGATGACATGTTGGCTGGGGAACATGAGTTGGACATGGGTGGGGGCCTGGTGGAGGGTGCCCCTGCACTGCTGGGGGGGTGGTGGGGACATGAGTTGGACATGGGGGGGCCTGCTGGCAGGTGCCCCACCGTGCTGGGGGGTGCGGGTGGTGGTGACATGAGTTGGACATGGGTGGGGGCCTGGTGGAGGGTGCCCCTGCACTTCTGGGGGGTGGGGGTGGGAGACATGGGTGGGGGCCTGGTGGAGGGTGCCCCTGCACTGCTGGGGGGTGGGGGTGGTGGGAGACATGGGTGGGGGCCTGGTGGAGGGTGCCCCTGCACTGCTGGGGGGTGGAGGTGGTGGGGAACATGAATTGGACATGGGTGGGGGCCTGCTGGCAGGTGCCCCACAGTGCTGGGGGTGGGGGTGGTGGGTAACATGAGTTGGACATGGGTGGGGGCCTGCTGGCAGGTGCCCCACAGGGCTGGGGTGTGGGGGTGGTGGGGAACATGAGTTGGACATGGGGTGGCCTGGTGGAGGGTGCCCTGCACTGGTGGGGGAGGGGTGACATGGGTGGGGGCCTGCTGGCAGGTTCCCCACAGTGCTGGGGGGTGGGGTTGGTGGGAAACATGAGTTGGACATGGGTGGGGGCCTGGTGGAGGGTGCTCCTGCACTGCTGAGGGGTAGGGGGTGGGAGACAGGGGTGGGGGCCTGGTGGAGGCTGCCCCTGCACTGCTGGGGGTTGAGGGGGTGGGAGACATGGGTGGGGGCCTGGTGGAGGCTGCCCCTGCACAGCTGGGTTAGACATGGGTGGGGGCCTGGTGGAGGGTGCCCCTGCTCTGCTGGGGAGTGGGGGTGGTGGGAGACATGGTCGGGGGCCTGGTGGAGGCTGCCCCTGGTGGCTGGGGGTGCAGGGGGACATGCGTTGGTGGGCAGTAGTGCAAGTTGACATGTGGGTTGGCTGGGGGCCATGGCCATGGTGGATGGGGTGCCTGCAGGACATGTGCAGGGTAGGCCCCTGTGGTGTGAGCCACCTGCAGGGGCCATGGAGGGTGTAGAGGGAACACCTGGGAGGACCCACACGTGCAATTCACGTGTGGTGTTCCCCGCGCACCCCTGTAATACACGTACCCTGATGGAATCGCGTGTGATACTTTCCGCGCACCTCTGATATGCACGTACCCTGCTGATGTTGCATGTGAAACTTCCCACGCACCCCGAAATACACGTAGCCAGGACATTTGCGTGTGGATCTTCCCGCGCACCCCTGATATACATGTACCCTGCTGACTTTGCGTGTGAAAGTTCCCACGCACCCCAAGGTACACGTAGCCAGGAGATTTGCGTGTGTAACTTCCCGCGCACCCCAAAATACACGTAGCCAGACGATTTGCGTGTGGAACTTCCCGCGCACCCCGAAATACACGTAGCCAGGACATTCGCATGTGGAACTTCCCGCGCACCCCTGGAATACACGTACCCTGCTGATATCGCGTGTGGAACTTCCCGCGCACCCTGAAATACACATAGCCAGGACATTCGCGTGTGGAACTTCCCGCGCACCCCTGGAATACACGTACCCTGCTGATATCACGTGTGGAACTTCCTGCGCACCCCGAAATAGACGTTGCCAGGACATTCGCGTGTGGAACTTCCCGCGCACCCCTGGAATACACGTACCCTGCTGATATCACGTGTGAAACTTCCCGCGCACCCCGAAATACACATAGCCAGGACATTCGCATGTGGAACTTCCCGTGCACCCCTGGAATACACGTACCCTGCTGATATCGCGTGTAAAACTTCCCGCGCACCCCAAAATACACGTAGCCAGGACATTCGCGTGTGGAACTTCCCGCGCACCCCTGGAATACACGTACCCTGCTGATATCACGTGTGAAACTTCCCGCGCACCCCGAAATACGCGTACCCTTCTGAAATCGCGTGTGGAACTTCCCGCGCACCCCTGAAATATACGTACCCTGATGTAATCACGTGTGAAACTTCCTGCGCACCCCTGAAATGCACATACCCAGCTGAAAAGACGTGAGGTACTTCCCGCGCACCCCAGTGATACACGTAGCCCGCTTGCCGTGCTGGTACAGGGTTAGCGCAGCCCTTTGCGCTGGATTGGGGATTTTGATGGCTTTTCCCTGTGCGAGAGACGTTCTTGGGGGCGTAACTGGCGCTGCTGCAGGGTCGCTGCGCCACTGTGCGCCACGGATGGTTTTGGTAGCTGGAATCCATGAATACGCTGTGGGCGGAAATGGGTTTTGGCGCATGCGGCTTTCGCAGGGATTCGCACACGCACACTGTGCGCCAGCCGCGTGCGCCACTTGTGCGCTGAATTCTATGAATTACCCCCTAAATCTTTGGAACACCCGGGATGTCCAGTGTAGGCAAAAACTGATATCTATGGAATGTAACTACTGCAGATACTGTTTACTAATAGGGAAAAGGGAAACTCTTCAACATTTGTTGGTTGAATGTGATGCCTTGAGGAACACACGGGTAAGATGTTTTAACAATGGCCCTCATTACGACCCTGGCGGAAAGTGACTGACCGGACCGCCACAGCGTAAATAGCGTTTCCGCCATTGCACGAAGGAGCAAAGTGCGGCCCATTCCGACCCATCGGGCACGAGCACCACGGCATGGCGGAAGTGCAAAGTCCGCGATGGCGGAAATGACCCCAAAACGGCCCACACCGGCCGCCGTACGGTGCCCTAGGTGCAATACCGCCACCCATCACAGCGGACACCGCAGTGTGCGCCTACCGGAAAGTATGGTGACCGTAAATATACGGAAACGGAAGTAAAAACATGGGCCCGGAATGGGAAACATCGCACCGTACACCTATAAAACCACAAAAACCACACAACCACTACAAACACTACCCCGAGACAAACCCCAACCCGTCATCCACCCTAGCAAAACCAAGAAAAATGGGAAAAGTAGCGAAGAAAGCGTGCGACCGCAAGCGGCAGGTCCACTTCTCCCGTGAGGAACTCACCGTGCTAACAGAGACCCTCCAGGAGAATGCTGCCGTCGTCTTCTCCACGCAAATGACCAGGACGGCACTTGCGAACAAGAAGGCCATATGGGCTCTGGTGGCACAGCGGGTAAGTGCGGTGGGGACCGCACCCCGCAACCCACAGCAATGCAGAAAGCGATGGGACGACCTGCGGATACGCGTCCGCAGCATACTCTCTGCCAACCGCAACATTGCCACAGCCACCGGGGGAGGTCCTGAATCACCCATCAAGTTGACCCCCTGGGAAGAAATCTGTGCCTCCACCATCGGAATGGAGAGCATAGAGGGAGTCGGAGGGATGGAGAAAGGAGTGCAGACATCCGAAGATTCAGGTAGGTGGGCCAGATAAAACAATGCTAAATCCACAATGTCCAATCATGTGAAGTACCATGTGTCCACATAGTGCAACAGAAACACATGTCCAGGAGAACGTCCACACACATCGCCCTGATAGCGCACTTTAAAACTCACAATAAATACATAAATAATTATAAACCCCTAAAACACCCACTACACGTGCAGCAGGCACACCCTAACTGCAGGCTGCCAAACAACTGCACCCTCACTCCACACACAAATGAAAGCACCTCCAAGGCCCCGACCCAAATCACCCTCAGGTACCACCCCAATGCATGTGATACAATGCCATTCCAATACCCACAGACCCATTAATAACCCTCGCCCTCCTTTACTCCACAACAGGGTCCGATCCAAAAGACGAGCATCAGGACACCCCTACCAGCACACCTGCAAAGAGGGCCAAGACCAACGGCCAAAGACCCTCCACCTCAGCTGCACGCATCAAGACGCGGCAGCAGCACACATCAGGTGGCAGCACAGAGGAGGGAACATCAACAGGCACCCCAGCAGCCAGCATGCCCACAACACCACCACCACAGGTCCCCCCAACGGATGCCACAGAAGGCACTGCCTCTGGTGGCAGCAGCACCATGGGTGACACCCCATTGATGGCAGCATGCTCCGACACAGAAGACGGGGATGTCGAAGTCAGATCCATCCATGACCTGTCCCATTCCCCCTGTCTGTCCCATCCCGTACAACATGAGGATACCACGCAGGGGCACCCACAAGACGACGACTGGCCATCCCCCACAAGCCCTGTGGCAAGGCAACATGAGGTCAACAGCCCCTCTGTGACACCCCCGCAAATGGCCATGGCCCAGCAGAGGCAACAGTCCCTCGACCAGTTAATCGTGCAACAGCAGCAACTGGCCACGCTCCTCAAGGACCATGCCGATGAATGTGGGCGCACTAAGGCAGACATAGAAACATCAACTGAGACACTCAGGGCAGAAATGGAGAGAAGTACAGAGACACTAAGGGCACAAATGGAGAGTAGCACCGAGAGCCTGAGAGTCCAAATGGAGAGAAGCACCGAGAGCCTGAGGGGGGAACTGCATGCGACGTCCAAAGACGTATGTGCAGAACTTGCCGCAGTGCGCCGTGTGCTCACTGAGCTCTCACAAACCCTTAGGGACATGCATGGACGTGAGCAGGCAGAGACATCATCCGTTGCAAGTTCCGTCCAGGGCAGCCCCCAACGTAGATCTGGGAGGAACCTGCGCTCCACAGGCAGGGGTGCCCCTGATACCCGGAGAGGGGGCTTGCAATAGCGACAGCCCACTGACAATGAGCATCTCTGGACACTGGTGTTCGGGGGGGAGGTAGGAGGGTGGAGGGGGTGTGTTGGGCTCACTTGGGTGGCGGGTCGATAGGGTGTTCAACATGATATCACATATGCCATAAACAGTGCACGATCAACCAATGAGATGTGTGGACAATGATCTTTGTGTACTAGGCCATCATAGGCGTACAGTCCATATTGTGCATGTACCAGACACACACAGTGCCACGAGTCCCGTGTCCATGTATCAGCCACCAGGCGTGAGTGCTAGAAGCATGCATCAATGAGATGCTGACGAATGTCACGGCCCTCCGGTGCCTCGCAGACTCCTTGAGGTGCTGCCACATCCCCACCCTCATCATGACCATCATCAGGTGCTTGCAGTTCTGCATCAGGGGGCATGGGCACATTTCTACGTACGCACATGTTGTGGAGCATGACACATGCCATGACCATCTTTGCAACCTTCTCATGGCGGTACAGGAGTGCCCCGCCAGACCTGCTGAGGCAGCGGAAACGAGTCTTCAGTAGGCCGAATGCCTGTTCAATGGCTACACGGGTACGTGAGTGAGCATGGTTGTAGTCCTCCTCATGCTGGTCCCGTGGGTTCCGGACTGGTGTGAGGAGCCATCTCTTCAGTGGATACCCAGCATCACCTGTATGTGGACGATAAACGTATGATGTGGAATGCCATTGCTACGTACGCACACCCCCCCCCCCCCTTCCTGCCAGGTCATTGCCGCATCACATACCCCACATCATCATGCATGAAATGAGACTCACCGAGTAGCCAGGATCTGTTCCCTGCGTGTCGCTCCATGTAGCGTGGTATAGTAGAGTTCCTCAAGACCATAGAATCATGGGTTGATCCAGGGAATCTGGCACAACAATGTGTAATGATCCTGTTGGAGTCACACACCATTTGTACATTCAGGGAATGAAATTGTTTTCGGTTGCGGTACTGGGCCTCCATGGCATGTGGGACGACCAATTCCACATGGGTGCAGTCGATGGCACCAATGCAACCCGGTGTGCCGGCAAGTGCATGGAATCCCACTTTTGTGTTGGTAATTTCCTGCTCCGAGCGTGGTAGAGAGATGTAGTCGTCTGCGTGCTGCAGGAGGGCATCGAGCACTTGCAATAGTGTCCGTGAGAACAGTGGCTGTGAAATGCCATGCAACTGTCCGACTGTGTGCTGGTAGGTGCCTGTGGCCAGGAAGTGGAGTACAGACACCACCTTCAGTAGGGGTGGGATGGCGGTTGGGCTATCTATCATGCTGACAAGGTCAGCCTGTGTCATGTCCACAATGGCGGCTATGGTGTCCCGGTCCAAACGGTAGAGGGTGTGGATCTGCTCATCAGTGAGGTTGAACGGATGTGCTCGGAGGCGTGGGATTGCGGGCTGCCTGCGTGGTGGTAGTGGCTGTGCTGGCAGCCCTTGCTGGCCCTGCCTTGGCCTCCTCCTCCTCCTGCGTCTCCTCCGTGCGGCCGGTTGTAGTTGGTGTTCGTCTTCTTCTTGGAGTTGGAGTACTTGCAGTGCTATCAGGTCCCCCAGGGCCAACATCGCGAGTCCTGCCGGTAGCATTTCGGAGTGGGTGTGGTTGTGGGAGGAGACTGGGTGTGCAATTTATGTGTTTTCAGGCTGTATGGCCTCCACCTGTGGTGATTCATTCCACCTGTGCAAGCTGCTCTCCCCTTTGGGCGAGCACGTCCCGCACACAACGCTGCAATTCGAGGAATGGCATCTTGCTATTGCAATCATGTATTTGTACCCGATGGCCGTGTAACATTTGTTGATATGTACATTCGGCTATGGTCCCATTGTTTCACATACAATCTTTGCAGTCGCGAACAGACTTGTGATGGGTCAGTGGAACGTAGTACTCGAGTAACGGTGGGCCCTCATGCATCACTGTACCGAGTTGCAACGACGGGCGGGGCGTCCCATTAGTGGGTGAAGGCAGTTGCCATTTTCACACACAGCCGCACTAGATGGATTAATTTGTGATTTCAAACGGCCACAGATGCCTTTTCGACGTGATGTTGCAAATGAGGAATTCGAAGGGCGGCGCTTTCGGTTTTCAGCTAGCGGCGAGGAGATGCCCACAGGTCTGACTGCAAATATAACGTTCTATTGTTCAATGTCCTTGAGACAAGGGCCATGGCGAGGATGCAATGATTGATATGAATAGTTTGGGATGCGCAATAGCGACGTGGGCGATGAGGCCGGACGTTCCCAAATACATGTTACTTCACAACACTGGAATTACGGGCTGGGGCACTGTGGATTTTGCAGGCTGCATAACGCACAGACTCAATGGAAATTTCTAATGTTATGTGAGTAAATATTCAGGCGTTTTTATACCGGGATGAGGGAATGATGAATGGATGCATGGGCAGGTGATTTGATACAGGGTTTGCCATGTACAGGGCTTCTTGGAATCTATCCGCCTCCCCTGCGCTATGTGATGCAGGGCTGCCATAGTGGGACCATCGTCTATCTGGCCTTGTTGAGCCCTCCCTGTCTCGACGCGCCTTCAGACACTTGTGTCCATGCACGTTAACATTCCCATCTGATGGAATCTGGTTTGACAGACGCATGCACAGGTACACTCGTTTGTGATGGTGTTTACACCTCGATATAGATGGTTATGAGTCGCAAGTGGTTTTGGGGTGGTGATGATCCTTTGGAGTGGGCTAGCATGCATATGGCTGTGGATTTGGTGTGATCATTGAAGTGAGTTATTCGAATGTAGTTCTGATGGCCATTCTGTTCTTTTTCTTTTCTTTTGGTTGACAGGTATCTCCTCCCCTTTTGCCACTGCCATCTGTATGCCACTCCTGCAGATGGCTTTTACTCCCGACACCTGCTGCTTCGTGTTAATCAGTGGAGCAGCATTACGATCTTATGGGACGATCGCCAATGGGCCACATGCCCTTACGCAGTACTAGTGGCTCGGAGCAACATTTCGGCCTTTCAGCTGGACTAGTGCCTCCCCATTGGGACGGCCCTGCGGTTCTGTGCGCTTCCATGTTGCCTTTTCGTACGTGAATGTGGCTCTGTGTACCATGATGGAACAGGGCGTCACACAAGTAGTAGCTGGTCATTCCTTGCGGCTGCAGCCCACAATGGTGATATGTGTTTTGGAGTTCATGGACTAATGGCTGTATGGGCTTGGTGATTTTGTTGTGCATTAAATTTCTATTCTGATATGGGCCGTGTAGCGTTCTTCTTTGCGAGTGATGTGGCATATTCCTATTTGGGGAGCGATGTATTGTGAGGAGATCTGCATTGGGTTCCAGCTTCGGAGTTTAGTTGCGTGGTACTGTGCTGGGCGCGTTTGCCTACGGAGCCCAGTGAGGTCAGGGATGGGGGCTGCCAATATGACTGTTTGAATGTTGTCATGCTCAGGGGCGGGGGATTGGGTTTTGTGTAACAGATGCCGGTCAGCCAGGTGGACTGGTGGAATGTTGTGATTTTCGGAATATTGCTGGTCACAGGTGCCTGTGTTTGCGTGCGTTTCTGGGAGGGGGACTGTGGTCATGTCCATTGGAATGGCTTCTGTATTCGTGCCATCTGTGCCCTGCAGCTCCCATTGGCTCCTCTTGTGATTCTTTTGTTCGTTGGCATGCATGGGTGACTTGTACATTTCACTGGTTGCATTGTGACTTCATTGCACCTACGGGGAGTTGTACTTTGTGGGCAGGGAGCGGTGTACAGGCACTCAGTGGGGCCGTTTACGGTTGATTCGCGATGCCGTACTTCTCACCATGGCGGAATGGTACTTTCCGCCATGCTTGATGGCGTTAGGTACATGTCCGCTAGGGTCGGAATTCGCGTACCCTTGCGCCATGGTGGTATTTGCGGTTTGGCATGGCGCGCGCGCGCGTACTTGGTGCAGTTAGCGTTGGCGTTCACTACGGTGTCGCTAATGGCTTCGTACTTTGCGGTGACGGGTCATAGTCGCACCGAGCGCTATTCGATGGCGGTATTGCATTTCCGCCATCGTTTTCCGATTTCCGCCAGGGTCGTAATGAGGCCCAATGTGTTTGTTATCCATTCTGAGCTGACAGATGCCAAAATATGGCAAATGTTGTTCTCTAATCCGAGAGAGAGGGTCCAATTAGCCATTGTCCAGTTTTTAAATATGGTACTACCGAGGAACAAGGGCACCTCTAGGGGCGTGGAGCAAAAATCTGGAAACCATACCCAGTGGCTTATTAGTATATGTTATGCTTGGAGTTATGTAACCTATGTGAGAAAGGGTAATGATTTGATGGGTGTTGTAATTGCAATGGCATTTTATAAATGGCTACGGCGGCGGGTCTCCCTTCAGGTGATGTGGGTGATGAGAGATGCCTGCGCCAAATTATCATCTTCATTATTATTACTATTACCATTATAATTATAATTATGTCTATGATTATGCGAGAATGTATATTAATCAAGTTTTGAAATTTTGTATTGTGATTTTGTTTTAATATTGTCATATGTGAATATGTGTTTTAAGGAGATATGTTTATAAATTTGAAAAGTTGCTTGCAACTAAACCAAATAAATTTAAAAAAAAAAAAAACATTTATCCACATATGGGGTCCTTCCTAGACATTTTTGCCCTATTTTGTTTCTTTTTTGTTTTTCTTTTTTTTCTTTTTTTCTTTCTTTTTTTCCATTTTATTAAGTTTTAATGTTTTGAGAGGACTTGTTGTTAATGTCAATATAGCATTAAGTGCAGAGAGAATCGGAAGCGGCTGTGTCAGACAGAGAAGGTGATTCTCACAGTGCGGCTTGCTTCAGCTACTTGACGCTGGGCAAGGTTCTTTACTCTAATTCTCGAGAGGAGAGGAGTCGGCTGCACTTTGGATAGCTGGTTGCGTGGATTCCTCGGAAGAGAGAGTCCGTGGCAGTCAGCGCAGTCCGCAGCCCGCAGCCCACAACCCAGGTGAGGCGAAGTGAGGCTGAGTTTCAGCTGTATTTCGCGAGGAACAAGGCATGGCGAAATAAAGGAAAAGGTAAAATACAGCCTTTAAACCTGTAGTTTGCACGTTGTCCGCAGTGCGCAGACCATTTAGCCACACTCTGACAGTATAAAATACTGAAGACCGCCTGCCCTCCCTCTGATTTAAAACCACCATCCCGCAGATACTCGAAATTTAAAAGTTGGAATTTTGAGAGTGCGGGAGGCAGAGTTATTATATATATATATATATATATATTTTTTTTTCTTTCCTTCACTTTTTTGCTTTTCCTGGTATAGCCACACAGGAGCAGAAACTGCGGGCCATAGTGCCTTTGATTTGCTCTGTGTGCAGTGCAGCTTCTGTACAGGTCAAACCTGAATGGAACAAGCTACGCTCCCTTCTGCCATCTTTGAAGCCTAACTCCAGAAGGCGCCCCTTGCCACCATATATTTTCAACTGGTCGGCGTGCTTTGGTGTTTGGGGAGATAAAACAAGTGCCTTTCATTTTAATTAGATACACCATATAAGAACTATGAAGCTGCGTAGTACAGCTTTACAGGACGATCATAGATGTCCAAAATGGGACAGCTCGTACTCAGAGGAGATACAAACACAAATACAAGATCTAGACTTAACCACAAACATTGCACCTACCTCTTGCTTGCCGCCAATTAACATTATTAAGGCACAGGTGCACGCAGGGCCCACAGATCATTTAACAGCTAATAGTCTGCCATCAGACATCATACATTCATGGAAGCGTGGGCTTGAATACACCACTACTATGAAAAAAATCCAAAGGAAAATCGATGAACACTTTGGCGATAAAAAACGAAGCCAAAGTCTGAATGCGAACTATGGTAAAAGCATACATATTATAGACAATGATGATCACGAAACCCCTCAGAGATTGGACCTTCCTCTTTCAGCCCTCCCGCAGAGAGCTAGCTTAATTGAAAGTGAGGTGGAGGCTGCTGATGTTGAGGAGGTTTTTGGAATGGGAACTCTAACACAAGTCCATAATACTGAAGGGAAATTGAATGATCAAACCTTAGTAATGGGATGGGACTTGATGCAGTCTAAAAATGAAGAATTTCCAAAAGAAGCGAGTGCTGCAACGCTTACAGCCCTAAACTTTGTATTAAACTCATTGGTCACAGTCTTCGAACAGTTGAAATTGGAAGTACAACTGCAAGCTGGATCACTGCTGGAGCTGACCAGAGATATAAGTGGTATTGAAACAACAACAGTGGGGCTGACATCCACAATAAATACAGTGGTTACACCATCACTGAGGGAAATGAGAGTGGAGCTTGCAAAACAAGGTCTATATATATCACCAATAGAAATGACACTTACAAAGAATAAAGAAGAAAAAGACAAACAAAAGTGTCTACTTCAAGAAATACTACTCCTTCTTAAGACTGAGAAATCACCAAAGACAGGCCTCTCGGCAAACTCATACAGGGAAGAGACCGAAAATAATCTCTTCGATGATACCCCTCTTTCGGAGTCTGTTTTGGAAGAGTTCAGAAGGCTTGCACATGTCGTAGAAGAAGAAGAAGTGGAAACAACTTAACTCCAATTGAGTAAAAAAGGGGTGTTATCTGAACATCAAGAGATCAGGCCCCCGGAATGGACAGAAGCTGGTAGTCAACTTACAAAGGGAAGAAGGAAAGCCAAGAAAAAGGAAGCAAAAAAAAATCAGTACAATGGCATTCCCGATTACCCTTCGAAAAAATCGAAAAAATCGTCCAGTAAGCAAACAGCAAGCGAAGAACTCCACGAGGGGTGATCAAGAAAAAAATAAAGAAAGGACAGTATTATGCCAAGAAGACCCCCAAGAAATAGAATATGATGGCAAAAGTCAGGTCGCGATTAACAGAAGTCTGATATCTTCCAAAAAAAAAAATCAGCAAAGGGCAACTGAAGCAGAAAGAAGAGTGGAAGAAGAATCTGATGGACCAGTAAACGACAAGAGAATTTTGTCAAACAAAAAAGAAAAATAGCATACATGTAGGACTACAGACAGATCTCGTAGGCTCCCAATCAAAAGCACTACAGAACTTGGGCACAGGGGGTTGAAGTGTCACAAGTCCATCAGATGATACTAAAAGAAAAAATGGGATCAGTGCCATCAAAGCTGTCCCTCGCTAAAAGGTCCCCCAAGGGCCCCAATATTTATGGAGAAAAGAAGTATAAGCTCACCCAAAAAGAATGTCAAGTCAATACTGGAAAGCAACAAAAACATTGCACCGATCTTTCTAAAACAAGATATGCAGAAAATCAAAATCGGATCGATATTGACAGAAGTAAAAAATGGACAGGGGAAAACAAAGGAAATACTTGAAGAGCCTAAAGAAAAAGCAGAAGATCATCAAAGGTGGGTTCCCCAGAGGAGGCATCTCAGTGCAAGCCATTGGAGGATGACATGGAAAATCAAGATTATGCCGTCCCAAAACTATGGCTTAAAGCACTGAATACAATTCTGCAGTATACATCTCTATGCAGGAGAGCCATCTTGGACTATTTCAGAAAAGTTCCAAATCTGTTTCTCTTTGCTTCAGAAGACCTTGAATTTGTAAAATTCCCAAGCAGAAGTAATAGGAAAATAGTAGAGGTGGGAAAGCAATAAGAAACAATAAACAAGAACTGGAGAAAGTCAGTCTGCAGGTATTCGAAAAAATAACTTTGGAGATGGTAATTGAAGAAGAAAATGAGAAAGCTGGCTGCGAAGAAACGAGCATGAGACCCATGGGAGCACCAAATAAGAAGCTAGGAGTGATCTCTCATGGGAATACTGGAAACACAAAAGCAAATACATTAGCAGCATTGCCAGAGATACTCACACAGGTACTTCAAAAGCTAGGACTGGGTCCACAGAACCTTTAGGCAAGACGCAATTGATATAACAAGCTGGAATACCCATGGCCCAAACACTTTTACCGTAAGTAGCAGAAAGAAAGCCCTCTTTCTTAATTCAGAATTGATCCTACTCCAAGAGACTTGGCATACGCACCCGAAAGAAATAGAGGGCTTTACAATATTTACAACACCAGCTCTCCAAAAATCAAAGGGCTGACCATCCGGTGGGCTGCTACTAGGAGTAAATAACTCATTGAGCAAAGAGGTCTCACTTCTGTACAGCGGAAGGGAGGGCACCCTAGAATGCAAAATAAGAATACAAACTTCCGAGGGAATATTTAGCCTCATTGTAATCAACGTGTACTGGAATCCAGCACAAATTAATCTCCAATGTTTTCACCAGTCCCTCTCGATGGTATTGGAAAAGATCATACTATTCCATGGAGAAGCTAGTGTGATCTTAGGAGGAGACTTGAACACCCAATGTATTACATAACAGGTTATTAATACGGATCCAAAATGGGTGAAAATATCAAAGACAGGAAGACATTAGGTAGAATATTTGAACTCATGGGGACTTCATATGTTAAATGGATCAGCAGAAGGCGATAGTCCCTCAAGACCAACTTGGTCACGAGGAAACTCCTTCTCCAACTTGGACTACATTTTCATCTCTGAAGATTTGCAATCAAGAGAGATGTCGTTAGAGATCATTTGGGGGGAAGGGAGTGACCACGCTCACCTTAAAGCAAATATCAAGTGTTCCAACAAAATACCACCGGAAAAATACACACACGAGCTGTCCCTGAGAAAAGGTGAAGTACTATTAGTAAAGTACAAGAGAGAGGGGGGAAATTAAACACCAAACTAAAGCACATTTCTCTAAAAGAGCAAAAAGAAAATTGCAAGCCTGACCGTTTTAAGCCATTTATCTGGTCTGTTCATCAACCAATTGCAGGAACATCGTGAAACCTAACCCACCATCAACATACTTTTGATGAAGACACCTGGTCACAGAAAAAGAGCCTAAGGAGAGAGTGCAGGCGATTGAAGAAGAACATCATAAACCCAATAAAATTGAAAGAAGAGGTGCAAAAGCTCACTAGAGGTTACAAGCCATGGTCGCGAGCACGAAAAGCACTCCGATACCAACAAGATAATGAACAGATACTTGAATCCCTTTGCGCAAATAGCACTCGAAATTTCTGGTCAATTATAAATAACTCAGACAAGAAGACAATCAGAAATAGCACTCAATGCAACCTGGTCACAGAAAAGAACTGCATAGACTATCTCACAAAGAACTTGAAGAATACATTTGAGCTCGAGGAAGAAGAACAGAAAGCCACCCTGTGGGGACTCAAATTTGACATAAAATTAATAGAAGAACTTATTCTGAGCTCTTCATCTTCGAAGGCAGCGGGACCCAATGGGTTAACCTAACAGGATCTAAAAAACAACATAAAAACATGGGCAAACCTCCTGTTTAATCTCTATACTGAAATAATAGAGACAAAAAGCTTTCCGCCGTCTTGGAAGCAAGCAATAGTAATACCATTCTACAAGGGGGGGGCGATAGATCTCAACCATAGAATTATAGACCAATCGCCCTCCTGGACATTGAAAGCAAAATATTCATGCACATCCTCTTGATAGAACTAAAGGATTGGGCAAAGAGAAGAAACATCATCTCTAAGTGCCAAACAGGATTCAGGCGTGGCATGTCCACATCATTAAATGCTATTGCTCTGAGCCTTTTAGCAGAATATTCTAAACATCACGGTGAGGACCCATTATATGGAGCCTGGATAGATTTCTCCAGAGCATTCGATCTAGTCAACAGGGAGAAACTGTGGGCAAAACTGAGAGACTGGGGCCTGCCAAGACGGTTGTTATCAATACTAATTGAACTACATAAAGATACATCATTGAGGGTAAGATTAGATGAAGTGGGCCATCTGACAAATTCAATTAGTGTCGAACAAGGTGTGAGGCAAGGCTGTTTGGGTGCACCATTCTTTTTTTATCTGTACCTGTCAGATCTGGGAGACTTCTTGCAATCACGGGTTATGGCAAGTCCAAAACTGGGTTCCATCAGTGTCTATTGGCTGGCATACGCAGACAACATCGTCCTGATTGACAGGACAGCAATAGGACTACAACATCTATTGAATGGACTAAGTATTGACATTAAAATGAATGGTTTGCAAGCAAACCCAAGGAAATCTAAAATCTTGGTGCGGAAACATCCTAATAAGCACATTCACTACGGAAAATGATTTTTTGAAGGGGAAGCCATCACAAGAGTGGACGAGCTGGTGTATTTGGGGAAAATGGTATACTCCTCTCCCTCAGCAAATAAAGCAGGAATGGAAATAAGGCTAAAGGTGGAGAAAGCAGTGCTGCAGATGAAAAAGATCTTCTATGGCCTCTGCAAATTCTCATTCTTACCATAAGTAAAGTTTTACACTGCCAAAATAATCCCGGTCATATTGTATGGCATGGAGACACAACCGACACTGTGGGACATAGATTGGCCAAAAGTGGAAAGCCTATTGTGGAAAAGATCTCTGGGCTTGCCCAATTGCCTCCCTATTGCAGCCCTAAGATTTGAACTTGGCCTCAAATCATTGAAGCAACAAGTGGCCTGGAGACGGCTTTCGCTATACAGGCTAATAATAATTCCACAAAGAAATTTGCTTTACGAGGATATAAAACAACAATATCATTCAGACAAATCCAAGATACTGCAACAGCTAGAAGTAAAAGTGAT
Organism: Ambystoma mexicanum; assembly: GCF_040938575.1. Taxonomy (NCBI): domain Eukaryota; kingdom Metazoa; phylum Chordata; class Amphibia; order Caudata; family Ambystomatidae; genus Ambystoma; species Ambystoma mexicanum. Next base: position 691,378,254 of record NC_090934.1, on the reverse strand, counting down.
GAGAAGTCTGACCGAGGCCGACTCATTGCTGGAAACACTGAAAGAAAATCCCCAGAAGGTGAAAAAAGAAACAGAAATAATGGACTGGATTAAAACAGGGTTGGAAATGCGACTTGCAAAACCGAAGAATAGCTTCCCAGTTATAGACAAAAAGCTGGTGAAGTTCCAAAGTATCTACAAAAACATCCAGATAATGACTCAAGAAATATTTTTCTTCGAACACGCTTAAACCTAATTCCCACAGGTCAAATTCTGAACATTAGAGGGCAAAAGCAGAAAGCTATTACTTTCTGTAGTGTTTGTGCAGACCCGAATAAACAAACTCTGCCGCATTTACTTCAAGATTGTGAAGGAACTTGTGAAACGAGAGAAATGTATTTTTCGAAGTTTGTAGATAAAACGGAATATCTGCTTTCAGAACATTTTTGGAACCTTTTGACAACAGGACACAGTACTGCCTTAACAATTGCAGTAGGCCAGGTCCTTACAAAGATCGGCCTGACCTCTAAAGAAGCACGGCAGATTGAGACCAACACTCCAGAAGAAAATTAGGGTTACGTGGAAGTGGCAAAAAATAGTTCCCATTCAAATCATTTCTTGGAACATAGGAAAGTCAGAAGGGGCTGAGAAATAGTAGATGCTGCTTATTGGGCCTGCTTTGTTTTTCCCTTTTTCTTTTTCTTTTTCTTTTTTTAGGCTTTTTATAAAAGAATTTATATTAACGTGGAGCCCTCTAATAGTAAGAATTGCAAAGAATTCACTGTAAATTTTAATGATAAATATTAGAAACAGAATGTTTTAATTTTTGTAAAGATCTAAATGATCAAAACAAAACAAAACAAACAAAACAAATATAGCATTAAAAAAATTGTAAACTAAAAATGTGCTTAAATATTTATGTTTAAATGCTGTATCACAGAATAATATACAAGATACATATAGTATAAAAAATTATGTATTTATGAAAGGGATGGGGTATCAGAATGGGATACATAAATGGGAGAATTTGGAATTTGCATACAGTCATCATCGGGGAGGGAGGGAAGGAGGGAGAGAAGTTTAATCAAACTGTGTTTGATTTTTATTTTGTGAATTTGATTGTGGTGATTACTGGGTGCAAGGAGAACAGCTACAACTAGGACAGTGATAATGAACATTTCTAATAACATGATTTTTAAAGTCCTTCAATGTCATTGCTAAATTCATCCAATTTTGAAGGCAAGCTCATGATTTCATTGTGTACAGTTGGGGATTGGGATTGTCTTTCTGATTGTTGGGATTCCCCATAATTAATCTGTGGTGTAGTTTCTTCATGTAAGGTGTGTACTATAAGAAAAGAAAAAAATATTATTTCAATGAGCGCTGTAAGTCTGGCCCCCATGAACATACACACAGTAAGTGAACATATATCTTAAAGTGAAATATACAAATGTAGCTCATTGTATCTTCCCCTTAGAAGAAAGTGTGCAAGACAAAATAGCATTGGACTTTAAAAAAAAGTAATGAACACCAGAAAAATAACCTGAGAGAGGAAATGTTCCAATAAATATGCTGGCAAAGTATAAAAGGTGCTCATCTGTGGAATCCCACCAATCTGTCATGAAATATTCTCTGGTAAACAAAATCCCAATACGAAACAAGTGCTTGTGGTCTTCTTGTGGGTAAGTGTCTGCATTGGGAACATGACAGCCTGTTTAAAATCCTGCTAGCAAAATACTTGAGCAGCTTGGCAACCTCAAAAAATCCCAGGTGGTGCTCTTCACCCACATGTGTCCTTTAGTTGTGCCCTGAAAAGCAAACACAATCATGGGAGAATAACTTCACCAGTGTCCACGATAAAACACTCTCTTGCCACATCATGGACAAATACTCATGGCTTACTTTCCCTCTCATCATTTCCCCTCCTCACCCTCATGTCTGGCTTTCAACAATAGTCTTCCTGATAAAGATAACTTGAAAAGTAGACATTTCATAGTGTCACTCAAATATATAAATCCTTATTGAATTATATAGGCAAACAGTGTACAGTTGTGCCATTGTGTCACCCCTAAAAATACCAGAATGCAATTCAGCAAAAGGCAAAGGTAAAAAAAAATTCTCTGCGTGCAATAATTTCAGCGACTGACAATAGCAGAGTTCTTTAAAAAAAACGGATGCCATGTGTTTTCTTAGTGTGTTATGAGAAATGTAAAACAAAGAAAACACGTGGTACTAGACTTTGGACTGTCTTCCATCCATGCAGTAACCGCGACCAAGCCTGCTGAGCTTCAAAGTGATCAAGTGACCGGCCCCCTCCGGCCATGTTGCTATAAGTGGTCTTGTAACTTTGCCTTACTTATTAGCACCATGGCCTGAGGGGCTAGCCTTTTTCCGCTTTTTCGCTTTGAAGCTAAGCAGGGTCATTGCTGGTTACTGCATGGATGAGAGACAAAGCTAGCCAATGATTTTTCACCCCCAATGTCCCTGTAGCTGTAAAGATATCAATTATTTTGTTTTATGTTTAAAAGATTGCAGGCTTTGAGAAATAATCTTTTTAGTTAATGCCCTGTGTGATTAAATTATTTGCTGAGGATCACACACTTTGTGTAACCAGCGTGCTACAAGCCCCTTGTTGTATGGCTGGTCACTTGGTGAATGTTGTGATACAGCGCACAACCCCAATTAACCGCATTTAAGCAGCAAGTAAAAGGGAAGAAAATGACTAGCTGCAAGAATAACGTATGACCAGGTACTTTTGGCCCCATAGCGAAATTTAAAAGATGAAAAGATGTAATCCATGCCATGAATATATGCACAGTAAGTGAACATATATCTTAAAGTGAAATATTTAAATGTAGTAAAATGGACCTACTCCTTAGACAAAAATGAGCAAGACAAAATAGCATTGGACTTTAAAAAAATGTAATGAACACCTGGTAATGTCTCGGGAGGATAGCCGAGGGGCAACGTGCTCGCCTTGAAAGCAAGATGACATGGAGCAACACAGGTTTGATCCCCAGGTCCACACTTGGAAACCTCTGGGTATTAAGCGCATTATAAATAACCTATCATCATAATTAGAAAAATAACCTGAGAGAGGAAATACTCCAATAAATATGCTGGCAAAGTATAAAAGGTGCGCACCTTTTAAACCCAGCAATCTGTTGTGAAATACTCCGTGGGAAAATAAATCCAAATACGAAACAAGTGCTTGTGGTCTTGTGAGTGAGAGTCTCCACTGGGAACATGACAACCTGAGTAAAATCTTAGTAGCCAAATACTTGAGCAAGCTTGCTAACCTCAAGAAAACCCAAAGGGTTGCATCCGCCCTCTGCAGAAAAGTTACACTGTCCACCTACATCTGTCTTTTACTTGTGCCCTGAAAAGCAGCCACATTTATGGGAACATAACTACACCAGTTTCCAGGATTGGAAACTCTCTTGCCACATCGTGGGCAAGTATTCATTTCTTACTTGCCCTCTCATCATTTCCCCACCTCCCCCCATGTCTGACTTTCAACAACACTCTGGTTTATAAAGATATCTTGAAAATTACACATACCATAGTGTCACTCAAATATATAAATCCTTATAGAACTATGTTAGTTAAAAAGTGTGCAATTGTGGCATTATCCCCCCATGTTGACTGGTACACTATAAATACCAGAATGCAATTCAGCAAAAGGCAAAACAAACGTCTCTTATTACTAAACTTTCAAGGACTGACAGTGGAGAGGTTTAAAAAAATGCGGATGCCGTTTGTTATGAGATATTTAAAACTAAGAAAACACACGTCGTTCAGGACGGTAGACTGTCTCCCATCCATGCAGTAGCCGGGACTCTGCTTAGTTTAAAAGAGAGAAAGGATCCAGCCCCCTTAGGCCATGTTTCTCTAAGTGGTCTTTTAAGGTGGGCTCTCCTATTAGGTAACATGGCCTTATTGGGCTGACACCTTCCTCGCTTTGAAGCTCAGCAGGGTTTGTTCCAATTAGTTCTGTGATGGAAAACTCATTGTTGCTGTAAACATATCTATTTTGTTTTAATTATTGGCTGAAAGAATAAAAATACCAGAATACAATTTAGCAAAAGGCAAAACATTGTCTCTGAGTGCAAAACTTTCAAGGACTGGCAGTAGCACAGTTTAAAAAAAATAAAACAATTTGGATGCCCATTCTGTCGCCCATCCATGCAGTAACCAGAACTGACCCTGCTAAGCTTCAAAGCAAGGAAAGAGACGCCCGTTTCTCTAAGTGGTCTTGTAAGTTTTGCTCATTTATGGGGAAACATGGCATGTGGAGGCTGGCCCCTTCCTCATTTTGAAGCTAAGCAGGGTATGTCCTGGCAACTGCAAGAATGGGAGACTGGGATGGCAATTGTATCACTGGCCATGCCAAGTTTATGTTCACCCCGACATCACTATAGCTGTAAAAATATCTTTAAAAAACAAATCTAACCATGGGTATTGAACTACACATACCTTCGGCTCTCCATAGTTCTTTATAGCCTCAAATATAGCTGGGAATATCGATGAAATGGCTGAAACAAAATGCTTTGCTGCTCCCCGTGGACCTCTCCAAGTACTCCCCCTCATCTGTACCAGCTCCCCCCACACTCCAGATGTCCTCCTAACCTCCCGTGCCCTTTCCCTTTCTCCCAACACATGCTGTTTATGTGACGCAGCTTTCTTTGAGATGGCAGCTATTCAAGGCTACAGAAAGCTTTGTGTTGCAAACTCAGTCTCTAGACCCCCTGTATTTTCCAAATTTCATGTGGTGCCCTCTAGCCACCCCCATCTCTAGCTTGATGGCAGTTGCATGTTTTTGACATGCAAATAGCTTTTTTCTGTGTTTCATTTTCCCATATCGTTGGCGATAGCCACGGTTATCTCTAGCATCGAGAGAAAACCAAAATAGTGTCAGTTTAATTTCTAAAAACACCCGGTTTTGGGTAAATCCCGGAGATATAGCTATCTATTTTTGAGATGGGGCACTGCGTTCTCTGTCAAATATTTAAAAAACTACTGCACGGAATAACCCCAAACCATGCATGGATCGTGTGTCAAGGCTTCGTGCCCAAGTTGTTTTGGACCTGGTCGAAATCTGTCCAGTGGTTTGGGCTGTGCGCTTTGGCAAACATTGATCTTCTTTGTTTATGGTAAAATTAATGGGTAGTAGACCACACTTTTTGAGACAAAAAAATGTTGTCTTCTTAATAACTTTTTTTATTTTTTAACAAATCTTTACAAAACTTTGTAGTCTGGGGGGCACGCGAGTCCTTAATCACTTTCATAATTTCGGTCAAATCTGTTACTCGAATAAAAAGTTATTGATTATAGATTTTTGATGTGTTCCTATGGTAGTCCGACTCACCTTAATTATAGGTTGCCACCCTATAGTTAAGGTTTGTCGAACTCCCATAGGAACCCCTCAAAATTCTATCATCCATAATCATAGGACATTTTGAAGATAACTAGGTAAAAAGTTATCAAGAAAAAAAACGGGAAAAAAAGTTGTGGCCTACTCCCCATTCATTTCCCCATAGACAAAAAAGGTACATATTGCCTGGATTGCTCAGTCCAAACTGCTGGATGGTTTTGTACCAGGTGCGAAACAACTTGTGCATGAAGCCTTGACTCTGCGTCATTTTGTGTTTTGATGTTATTCCGTCCAATAGTTGTTATAATATTTGATGGAAAGTGGGGGGGGGCTTCTCCAAAATAGATAGCTATATCTCAGGTAAATTGCTAAGAAACTGGGTGTTTATAAATTAAACAGACAGCATCTTTTTTTTTCTCTCGATGCGAGTGATAGCCGCACCGCATCAGAAGATGAAACGCAGGAAAAAATCTATTTGCAGGTCAGAAATGATGTAAATGTCATTAGTCTGCAAAGTGAAATTTGGGAGTTGGGTGGGGGGTCTAGGGACTGAGTTACCAACACAAAGCTTTTCTGTAATCTCTGCTATTTGAAATAATAGCTGTGACCACCTGACATCTCAACTGAAGCTGCGTCACAGAAACAGCAAGTGATGTAGGGGGAATGGGAGAGGGCAGGTGAGGTGAAGAGGCCATCAGGGCAATCAGAGGAACTAGCATAGATATGGTGGGCCCTTGGTGAGGACCTGGGAGAGCAGGAAGCTTTTGATAGCCATTTTTCCTTATAACCACGTCTATGACAAAACACAAACAAGTAGTTTCATTGGTTGTTGTCATATGCACAGGTATAGAGCTTTATGCCGGCTAACGCCTGGAGTATACCCATGGCTAGTCAACATTTTGACTGAAACTGTATCACAGAAAGGACAAGTGTTATCAGTGGAATGGGAGAGGACAGTGGAGGTGAGGAGGCCATCAAGGGAGTAGGGAGAACTGACATATATGTTTCGGGCACTTGGTGAGGTCTTGGACAGCAGGAACGTTTATTAGTATCCCCTGTTTTTCTAGATAGCCACAGCTATGAGAAACAGAAATATACAATTTCATTGGGTGTTCATATACCCATAGGTATATAGCATGATTCTAGGCATACATAGTCGCTCTTTTTCCCTACTTAAGGAGCCCTTCAGCCTCTCTTCCTTTGCAGATGGGGAGCAGATGCAAGTGGGTCTAGGTCACCTGGCCTAAGCCCTGGCCTCCGGGTGCCTTCCTGGTTGCCGCTCTTTTTCCCTACTTAAGGAGCCCTCCAGCCCCTCTTCCTTTGCAGATGGAAAGTAGGTGCAAGTGGGTCTAGGTCACGTGGCATAAGCCCTTCCCACCTGGTGCCTTCCTGGTTGCTGCTCTTTTCCACCACTTAGCAAGCCCCGCCCACCTGGTGCCTTCCTGGTTGATGCTCTTTTTCCTTACTTAAGGAGCCCTCTAGTCTCTCTTCCTTTGCAGATGGGGAGCAGGTGCAAGCAGGTCTAAGTCACCTGTCCTAAGCACCACCCACCTTCTTAGCCCTGCCTCTTCCTCCTTCTCTTAACTCTTAGATCAAGGGCATCTCTCGTCTGAGTGTCTGAAGCAAAGGGCAGACAAAGAAAAGGGCAATTCCTGTTTGGATCTGTTCGGACCAGGAGGACCCAGGGCTGAACCCCTGATCAGATAGCACGTACGCATGCTGTGATGTTGTGTGCCGATCCCATGTCCCCCCTTCGTGTTTGCTTGTGTTTCCTGCAATGGCTTACTCCTGTCTATCCTGCCGTCCCAACCCTCCTAGCCCTCTCCCTCTACCCCCCTACATCATACCACTGCAGGAGTTTTGTCTTGATACACTATTGGTCTCCCATCACTGTGTTGTTGCAAATGCTTGGTTTTTACTTTGTGGACTCTTTTGACTCTTGTATCATGCTGTGCCATTTTCACCCTGAATCCTGTCTTGCATTTGCTGTTCCCTGCAACAGTATGTGTTATCACAAACTTTGCAACTGCATTAGTCTCTCCCCACTTGTTTCTCCACTCTTTCTCACTGCTCACTCGGTTCTCTCTTCTTCTCCCCTTCTTCCTTTTCCCTCTCTCCTCTCCCGCTTTCCCTTCTTTACTCTATGTACTTACTCTATCAGAATTGTCCTCGGACATAGTATGATAGCTCAATTGTTTGTCTCCCACCCACCCCTCTCGTTTCTGCCCCCCCCTTCCTCTCCAGCACTATCTGAAATGTTGTCAGGCCTTGTACCATAGTCGCTTGTTTTGTTCCTCTCCTTCCTCCTTCTCCCCCTCACCCACTCCTCTTGTAATCCTCCGGCTCTATCAGAAATGTTGTCAGGCCTAGTACGTTAGATGCCTGTCTGTTCCCTTTCCCTTCCCACCCACCTCCTCCCTCCCTTATCTGTGGGGGTCATTACGACCCAGGCGGTAATTACGCCAACTTTACCACCATGGTGTAAACTACGTTTACACCATGGTGGATGGCGGATTTACCGCCCCATTCCAAGGTGAGTGGGGCGGTAAATCCCCATTTCCCATTTACCCTTCCCCATTCCCATTTTTGCCCCATAGGGCATAATGGGAGTGGGGAAGGCGCTAATTACGCCACCGTAAATTACGCTAAAAGCAGCCGCTAAAATCGGAATCAGGCGTTAAGGGTTAACGACAGCATTAACCCTGAACGCCTGGGTCGTAATGAGGCCCTGTGTCTTAGCTCTTGCACTATCTGAAATGTCGCCAGGCTGAGTACGGTAGTACATTTCACGTTCTTATTGTTAAAGGCCTTGTAAGAATGTTCACTGTTTGTATTTTTCCAGTGTTCCCTCTCTTGCCTTGAAGCGCTTTGAAACACATTGTGTACAGGCGTTATACAAATAAACTATCATATCATACCTATGACGTCAGTTGATTGGTTGATACTGTACACGCAGCTATGTGTATAGCCCCAGTTACTACACTATACATTACTGTGAGATAATCATATTATTCTGTGGATGATAGACCACACAATTTTACATGTTTTTAGATTCCATGCCCTCACTGCTATCCCTGCCTCATTTGTACTTTTAAAGTTTGGCAATGTGTGTTTTTGAACTAGTAAAACATGTATGTGTATCCACGGCTCAAGAGGGTGTTTATAGCAGGTCAAATAGCTATGGTTATAAAACGATGGTTAAACAAATGTTGTATGCATTTCGATGTTTGCAATTGGTTGGTGTTACTGTTGCAATTGTGTTCTTGCCGGTGATAAGTTGCAGTGGAAATGTGTCATCCATTTTAGTAGTTTGCTTACTGTAGTCCTTTTTTGTGCCATTTATCTTGGAAAGTAAAATATGCACCATTTGCAGACTTTTTCATTCTGATTGCCAAACTCACACTGTGTGGCTCAGTGAAAGTAAGTGTCAGTCAATATTGACATATTTAAAGGTTTATTTGCAGTGTGGTGTGTGTCAGCTATATTAGGTAATTGTTTTTTGTTGCTGAAGATTAAAATTTAGATTTGTAATTAAGATTATATGCTGTGCTGCATGGTCATTCTTTTGAAGGGATAACGTTTAAGATAGTAAGTGTCAGTTAATATGTATAGATTTATTTGCAGTGGAAATTCCCAGAGTGCATTTGAGCTGTGATTCAGAGCATGCTCTGTTGTAAACTATTGTTCACCCTCTTACAGATTTCTATATGGAGATTCAAGAAGATCTACATTTTCAACGCTTTCCCTTTTTTCTACGCATATTACTTTCCACTAAAAAACAAGTTTGATCTGAGGTTGAAGGTGTTTTGCATGCACTTGTGGTAAACTTTCTCTCGAAAAAATGGGATCACATCAAGGTAATTTGGCAATGCATCTCCTCGTTCTGCAATTGTATGTTATAAGGTCCATAGCGTAGTACCTTCTTACAGAACTTGCACTGCATGTTTTTGATTGCTCCTGGCATGTATATCATAGACAGTGTATTGGGCATGGGGGTGGCGTCATGACCCAGATGACATTGTTGCTTCTACTGCTGTTGTGAGACATGGTAGACAATGTCTGAATGCATAGGCTGCCGTGGTGGTTGTTGGTGTAGAGGTTTACACCACAGCAGCTGCTGGACACTGCACAGAGTTAGGCCCTTTTGATTTGATTTTGTGTTGCTCATGGGCCGTGCAAAATGTTTATCCAGCCACTGTACCCAATCCTCTCTACCACACCTGTCCTATCTGCACCCTCTTTACACCTGACCCACCTACCCTGCCCTGTCTATCAATCCTCTCTTCCTCCACTCACCTACCTTACTACATGCTCTGTTCAGCAACCCACCCCCTTCTACCCTTGCCCACGCATCATATACCCCCACCCTCTGTACCCCTGTCCACCACACCCCACTCTTTATAGCCAACCCATCCTACCCCCTATCCTATCCCCTTCTAACCTCATCCACTCCACCCCACTCTCAGTTCCCCCACACACTGTACTTACAGCCTCTTTGCTCTCACCCACCCTACTCCATCCTGTCTACCCGTACCCACTCACTTTACCACCACTCTCTGTACTCCTATCAATTCACCTCATTGACGTTTTCCCAAATAGAACGAATGACGGGACAACGGAAAGAGGTTGACCCTTCCTCTGAGGTTAAAGGTTTATTTGCTTGCACTTGTCCTAAACTTGATCTGCAATAAAAGCTTTGGCAGTGTATGTGTTTTTTCAATCCACCTTGGATTTTTTCCCAATGACCCAATGAGTATTATATGTGAAGACAACAACAGTGTACTGGGCACAAATGTTGTATCAAGCATAGTGCATACGATGTACTACATATGAGGGTCAACACAATAAACTGTGTAACTATTTATTTATTTATTGGTATTTGTATAGCACACTTAAAGCCCAGAGGCATTGAGGCACTGTTACATGAGATTTTGTAAGATGTTTAGATTAAGTGGTTCACATGCGACCATGAGGTCTCTTGGTTACAAGCAAATGGTACATTGGTAATAGATCACTACATATAAAGCAAGTGCGTTCAAAGATACATACAGAGATGCAGTCATTATTACATAGCGATCATTAAAATTATTCAGACAAAACGCTTGGTTTTAATTGCTTTGCGGAATGCTTGGTGGGACTCAATCATTCTGAAGTGAGTGGGAAGGGCATTCCAATGGGAAGCGGCCATTGTGGGAAAACTCGAGCCCCAGCGCTGACTCTTCTTGTCTTGGGAGTGAGAATCATGTTGGAGTAAACCTTTCTGGGAAGTCTTGTGGTGGTGTGTTTTACTATTCTTTGAACTAGATACGGGGGTGCAAGCTCATGGAGGCATTTATGTGCGAGGGAGAGGGTTTTAAAGACGATTCTCTCTTTGACAGGGAGCCAGTGAGCCTGCCTTTTTACTTCGGAGATGTGGGGCCTCATTATGAGTTTGGAGGCAGCCATGCCCTTATGAAGGGCATGGCTGCCTCCAAACTGGGGTCCGGGTCTGTGGTCCCTGAATGGGGAAATACCCGGCCATTCCAACTTTGGAGGGCCCGTTATTTCCCCATTCAGGGAACCCGGACCATCCCCATTTCCATTTGAGCCCCCAGAGGGCTCAATGGGAATGGGGAGGGAGCTAACAACGAGCCCGTTTATAACGGGCCTGTTGTTAGCTCCTTGGTCCCCTCGCGGGACCCGCTAAGGACGTCTAGTAAAACCAGACGTCCAGAGCGGGTCCCGCAAGGGGACCTCGTAATAGGGCAGAATGGGTTTAATGTCGCTGGCACCTTTACCAGCGCCGTTAAACCCATTCCGCCACGGTCATAATGAGGCCCGTGGTCTTTCCTTGAAGTTCCAGTGGCCGCCCTGAGGGTGTTGTTTTTAACCAATTGGAGTTTAGCCAGGTTTTTGCAGGAAGTCCCTACAAGGAGCGCATTACAATAGTCAAGCCTAGATCCAATTATTGCCCGGGCAATGGTGAGGCAATTTTGGTGTGATAAGAAGGGTCTGGCTGCGTTAAGAACTTTGGAGTAATATGCCGACGAGGAGGAAATGGCATTCACTTGTCTATTCATGGTAAGATCAGAGTCTAGGTAAACTCCAAGTGTCTTGACGTTATTGGATTCCTTAATGGGAATATTGTCAATAGTGAATGACATGTACTGCTGATCAAGGTTGCCCAAGGTAGTGGGCGAAATGATAAGCAGAAGTTCAGTTTTCTCATTATTGAGGCATAGACAATTATCTGCCATCCAGGATTGGATAGTAGAGTAGATGTTGGTGAGAGTGTTCATATCGGCCTCATAGTCCCCAGTGAGTGGGATTAGTACCTGTGTGTTATCCGCATAATTAGTATACGAGATGCGCAGGGAGTCAAGGATACTGAACAAAGGCCTTGTGGAAAGGTTGTAAAGCGTGGGCCCTATGCAGGAACCTTGTGGAACTCCACATTTGATGTGGCTCGGGGTGGCACAGGCCAAGTTGGAGAAGACTTTCATGGCCCTCTCTTGGAGAAAGGAAGTGATCCAGTCGCATGCTCTGGGAGGGAAGTTGGCCGCAGTTGCGAGATGGTGGCAGAGAGTGTCATGATCCACCCAGTCGAACGCTGCCGATAAATCAAGGAGCAGAAGCAGCGCAGGTTTACTTGTGTCTCTAAGATCGTCCATTTGATTTTTTAGTTGGGCGGAAGCCAGATTGCCGCAGGCCGAGGAGACGGTTCGCTTCCAGGAATTCTTGGACTTGCAGGTAGGCAGCTTTGTCCAAGATTTTTAGTAGGAATGGGACGAAGGTGATGGGCCTGTAGTTCCCTGGGACTGTTGGGTCAAGGGAAGGTTTTTTAAGAAGCAGGCGTACCCAAGCTTCCTTAAATACAGTAGGAACGTGGCCTGCCTGGAAGGATGAGTTAATGAAGGCGGTTAGGAAGGGGGCGAGGATATGTGCCGAGACTTTGATAAGTTGAGCTGGCAGGCATCCCCCTTGCAGATGGACTTAAGCAGGGTGATAACTTCCAATTCAGTCATATCTTTAAAGTCAAAAGGTGGGGAGGATTCTACCTTGGTGACCGTGGCCGCTTTACTGTGCAGGTTGGCTATCCGTAGGTTAAGAGCTTTTTGATGGCCAGTATTTTAGTCAGACTGAATGCTTTTACACCAGCTTTCGTCGACTATAACTAATTGTATTTCATAAAGTATGTTCTCTAACTAATTATAAAAAAGATTTAAAGACAGAAAAGCACAAATGATACCCTTCTCACCATATCTAAGTGTCCACACCTAATATGATGCTAATTGCAGTTTGTAAGCCCATTTACCACATTATTCTATTAACAATGTTCATATTCATTACATAATCACTATGCACATATTACTGTGGCCATGGCTAGTCTCTTTACACACCCATATACCCTACCCACACTCTATCTACCCCTACGCTAGCCTATCCCCACCCTCTTGACCCATACCCACCCACCATACCGCTACATAATCTATTCTTGCTTCTGCACCCTACTCCCATCATCTCTTACACTGTGTATATCTCAAAATGCAACTTACAAGGACTACTGAATACAGATATATTTACATGTGTATAAATATATTTTTTTAAATAATTGTTTCATACCCACGGCTACCGTTACAATTGATGTGATTGGCCAAACAGCACATATGGTACATCTCAGCAACGACTGGAGGTCATAGCCGCGGCTACGAAATAGCCAATCAAACTTAGCCGCAGCTATCTTGAGGCCAATGGAACATTGTGTATTTTGACAGGCTTGCGTATCTGCGGCTATAATGGCCACTTGGGTAGCCATGGCTATCATATGGGGCTGTATCCGCAGCTATAAACGTGCTACAATCAGTGTACCCCAAAACAGCCCTTTTAAGGACTACCGATTACATAAATATGAATATTTGTTTAATAATATAGAAAACATTATATTTTGTAACTATTATCCCATAACCATGGCTTTAAAAAAAGTCAATGAACAACATACCGGGCCTACAAAGAAACATTCTGAAAAAAACATTTCAGCAACACAAACTGCATAAAATACATCACCTAAGATGTAATGATCCTTTAGAGTAGTTTGTGTTTTATTTTGTCTATTTTGATAACTTAGAGGGGTGTCCCTGGAAAGGACCGTTTTGGGGCATAGGGAAGGAGGAGGGTCAAACTGGGAAGGAAAGAACATTAAGGTTTACACATTTAAAAATGGGCAAAAAAAAGGGAACATTCCTTTATTTGTACTTTTTTTATAGATTTTTTTTGTGTTTATTTATTTCCAAAAAGGGGGGGGGGAATTGGCACTTAAAAGTATATATAGTTCTAGTGGCAGTGGGCCTGGTATTTTGAAATGGCCTGTGCCTAGCCATCAAGGGTGGCATCTCCCACCTTGACCCACTTGTGGCATCGACAGCACAAAACATGGCAGTCATTGAGGTCCAGTGTGGGCAGCAGTAGGGGAGATTGGGTCCCAGGTGCGGTCGTGGTAGGTGAAGTGGTGGAGGTGGATGGTGCAGAGGTCGCTGTGGTGGTTTCTGGTGTGGAGGTTGACGTCACGGCAGCTGTTCAATGACATATCGGGGCCGATTCATGGAACAAATGTGCGCCGGAAATCGTGGCGCATGGTGGCGCAAGCATGAAAAAGTAAGCGTATGCTCACATGTGCAATTCATGGAAGGACCTGCGCGTGTTTCCCGCGAGATGTGCTCCAAATCCGTGCGTGGCGCACACAGGCACACACGTCATTGCAACATCCAGAACGCCATGGTGGTAAATGTATTAACACTTACCACAAGCTACACTAAGAACCTAACAAATATTTCCATTCTTCTTGTGAAATCTGTGTGCATCCTTTGTTAGGCCACATACACACATACGAAGTTAATAATGACGTCTCAAAATCTGCACATCATATTTGAAATATTTAAAAATGGGAATTGTTTATTTGTACATATAGATGAGTACAGTGTGGAATACTTTTTTAATGAAATCAAAATTAATTTTATAATATAATAATAAAATATACATTAGAATACTTCTTTTCAAATTGGTGTGCATCCTTTTTTTTGTCAACCTACACACTTAAGACGCTAACAACAATTTTGTATAAACTACTATAAAAAAATCCTCAATGGTGTATTGACACAACACAGTGCATGACTTTTCTGAAAATGTCTACACTGCAAATAGCAGATCTTTCAACATTGAACAAACTAAAGCTCAAACTAGACTTTTTTCATTTTTTTATTTGAATTGCAATAATGTTTAAACATGATGTGTGCATCCTTATTCTGGCCTTTTACAGACATATCAAGACAGACACAATGGGCATCATTAATTGTTTGGCAGTAAGAAATCATCATTACCGGCATGCCGGTCCTATCGTGTCTGTGTAGCATTGCTGCCGGAATCTAGGGTAAATTCCGAGTCAGCATGCACGCGCATTCTGGTATGTCAGTAACGGCAGCACCAGCATGCCGGTAAGGGCCTCAAACCCCCCGATAGCGGCATCATCAAATGCGCAGACACCGTCATCAGCATCGCTGATACCGCTAAAACCGGCACAGTTGACACTGGTACCGCTAATACCGGAACCGGAAGGAACGTCATCACGCCGGAACAGGATTTGCGCCGGTGGCCATCTTAAAAAACACAATCCATTGCAATCCTCCGCATACATGACCGGGATCTGAGAACTCTGTGCCCTAAGGCCACCTGAAAAGGGACACCTCGCCTGTGCAAGCCCTGGTTTAGCGACGACAAACTAAACATGCCCGCTGACAGCCTTGTCGAGCATGCCAATGTTGTTTTTTGCTCCGACCTGCGACGTACGGCGCAAATCAACCCCACGCAGTGTGAAAGACTGCCGCAAAAGATGGGACGATCTGCGGCTGCGTGTGTGTAACATTTGTCCACCAACCGCAGTCAGACAATAGGTGGTGGGTCCTCCTCACCCATAGAGTTGGCACGGTGGGAGGAGACCTGTAGCTCCGTGATTGACATGGAGGCTATAGAGGGAGTCGGGCATGCAGAGACGGGAGTCCCATCATCGGCCGATAACGGTGAGTGACCCTTTGCGTAATACAAAATCCACCACACACACCTGATGTCCCAAGTACAATGGTGTATCCCAGATGGCAAGTTGATGAGAGCAAATGCATGGCCCATCACCCCCACCTGAGGTCAGCCCTAACATAAATGCCACATCACTGCCACAAAAACACACAACAAACCCCAATGTCACAAACCACATGAGCCCACAATTGTACACAAACAACATATGCATGCATACACACACATCACCGTCGAGATGCCAGACTCACCACTGTCCCATTTCAATGCATGGTTCACACATCTCCACTACCGATTATACACTGGAGACACAACCAAACAGCACATGGCACACAGCCCCTGAGCCATGGCTACAGCACGCAAGCCATTACACACCTGTAGGCCACCCAACAGACACCATGGACATCATCATAC
The DNA here is from genome assembly GCF_040938575.1 of Ambystoma mexicanum. Classification (NCBI taxonomy): domain Eukaryota; kingdom Metazoa; phylum Chordata; class Amphibia; order Caudata; family Ambystomatidae; genus Ambystoma; species Ambystoma mexicanum. The sequence continues at coordinate 691,362,428 of NC_090934.1, read as the reverse complement.
CCAAAACAAAAAACCCCCACACCCAATTCCTGCAAGTACCATGGCCACCCCTCCAATATGCACACAACAATGCACATGACTGAAATTGAACCAACATCGATGTATGCAGGATGTAAGTTCACCCATCACTGATGCCCTACCTCGCCATCCCCCAAAGGCACTGATTCAGACAGTGATGCAGACCACGCCGCATCTCAGGAAAAAAGACCTGCACCCATAGGCAGAAGGTACGATGACGCCACCAGGCCTTCGACGTCTAGGGCCGGTCCAAGCAAAGCCACCACTCCAAAACCACAGACCAGTGGTCAACAGGGTGCCCAGGCCGGAGACCAGGATGAGCAGCCAGCTGCAAAAGATAGTCAGGAGCACCAGGCCGGAGAAATCGGTGCCATCAAGGCACACATGCAAAAAGACACACCGGCCAAATACGTCAGACCAAAGGAAACATTGGCCCCCCAGCAGACACCTCATGTTGACGAGGATGCATGCACAGTGGCCAGTGATGTTGAGGGCCGCACTCAACCACGACAAGTGACATGGGTGAGGCGGCAGCACCCGCACAGCACAGCGTGGAGGAAGACGAGGGGCCAGATGACACAGACACAGCAGGACCTTGCATGTGGGAGGATGTGCAGCACACACCAAGCATGCAGGACAACCCACAGCACTCACTTGGACAGGGATCTGATGGACACAGTACTGGGGAGGAGATGTCCGAACAAGTGCTCAGCCCTGTGAGGAGTAACACACCACCTTCCGTGCAACCATCAGGTGGGATATCTATACGGGACCTTGAGGGATGGCTGATCCGCATGGAAGGGTGGCAGCAGGCCATGCACGACATGGTAAAGCAATACTTAGCCGAAGGGGATGCCACACGCTGGGCAAATCAGGAGAACACCCAGGCAATTACCTGTGCCGTATACCGTGTGGCCAGGCGGGTGCATGAGGGCATGGCAGCCATGATGCAGGCTGTGATCCAGTTGGCTACCAACATGGCCCAACAACGTCCTGGCCTGGCCGAACCACAAGACCCACCATCGACCAGCTCAACACAGACGAGCCCTGTGCGCAGGTCCCTGTGCAGTATGCGCCGATCGGAGTTACAACCCCCTCCATCTAAAAGGGGGCATCAATAGCCAGGAACACCTAGACATGTCAGGAGGGAGTCCAGTGGAACTCACATTGGGTGGAGGGGGCGTGGGTGTGTGGGGGTTTTGGGGCATGGGGGATGGGGGGGTGAGGGGCGTGGGGGTTTTGGGGCATGGGGTGAGGGTTCGGGGCATGGGTGTTTGGGGTTTCGGGGCATGGGGGTGGGGCATGAGTTTGTGGGGGTCTTGGGGCATGGGGAGTGGTGGGTGTGGGTAGTATCTACTGTATCGAGGGTGGAGGCAACATTGAATCATGTTCATAGTTTCATTTCATCAATACACCTGTTGTGCTAAAAGAAAACACATGACTGGACATTGCTTATTGAGTGTGTGTCAATTAATTGTTCAACAGTGCCCAGTGCCCAGTGTTCCCCAATCCCAGTCCTCAGTGTCCCACGTTCCCAGCGCCTTCTGTAACCCAGTACATCAAAAATATTGTGCAATCAAAGATTGATGTACAGCATGTCGCTCACGCACATCGTGACGTGGCCGATGTGCAGCATCTTCATCATCATCCTCCTCTTCATCTAGTGGTATTTGGTCCATGTCAGGGGGCAGTGGTAAGTTGTACCAAATGAACATGTTGTCCAGCATGGCACATGCCAATACAATCTTGCCCACCTTCTCAGGCCTGTAAATGAGTGCCCCACCAGACCTGCTGAGGCAGCGAAACCGCGCCTTCAACAGACCAAAAGTCTGCTCAATCATCACACGAGTGCGTGCATGTGCACAATTGTAGTGCTCTTCGTGCCTGTTCAGTGGATGCCTGACAGTGGTGAGGAGCCACAGCCTCAGGGCATACCCAGCATCACCTGCATGGGAGCAAAAATAAGGTTGAATGTGAGTATTTTTGGCATTCCCTGTGTGCACTGGCTGTACATTGTTCATGTTCAAATGCAAAAGATGTTCACTGCCAGATTTTGCCATTTCATCTGAGCAATTATCAGGTCGGTGTAATATTTGTCGATCCATGGTAGGGGAGCATGGGTAACGTACACAATTTAGGGGCCTTGACATCCGATAAAGCACTCACACAGATGAAGTTAGAAGGTCCACGATGTACTCACATGTGATGGGTGTGTGGCAGAGGAAGAATCAGAATGCATGTTGAGCACTGTATGATGCATTAGCCGGATGTCCAACATGATACACGTAGGTTTGCCTATCATGCTTTCCACTATGTGCTGACGCCATGCACATGTCCCTCAGCACCTTCCCCCAAGTGACCATGGCACGATGGAATTGGTGGTATAGTGCACCAGTGTAGGGATATGTTCCTTTGATGACACAGGGTGTCAACTGGAATGGTGGAACTGAGGTACAGTGTATTGTTCATGCTCCACTGCCACATATGTTAGTGATGTTGACTACTTGATGGAATTTGTTTTCTACATGCATGTGGCATAGGATTAATAGGTGTCCCATAAGCTGCACAGAATTGTATAGTGGTCTGCGGTGTTCCTGTCGGGCATGGGCAGTGACAGGGAATTCCATGAGAGGCATTGTTTTTTTGCGCAGTCATAGCAGCATGACCTGTGATGTGTTTTGCTGCGCTCTTGTGAATTCTGCTTTCTGACTGCAGGATGGTCCATGTGGTACCTGTGGCTCCAGACAGATGATGTACCATGTGCAGGTGCAGGGGTGGGCGCTGTGTGTATAGCTACTGTTAAGGAGAATTCTCATCTATGGCTAATTTCCCACACCTAGTGAGTCCCCCAGCAGCTTTGCTGGACTTCTGGAGTTTATTTTTTTCCCACTGGGTAAGAGTGAGAGCTTTTCCCCCACTCTTACCTGTGTTTTGCTATGTGTTTCCACCTGTTTTTGTGGGCTCTGAAGGACACCACTTCAGTAGCCCCCTTCTTTGTGTGTGTCACACAGCACCTTTTGTGCAGTGGCATTGGGTTGTCGTTCAGACTCCCACCGACTCCATTTCTGGGGCGACTAATGTCCCCCAGAAAAGGGTAAAGTTACCATTAACTTTACTTAGTCAATCTACCGCAGATCCAGTACACCCCATCGTCCATGGAGTACTGGAAAGGGTTAATTCCTATCCCTTTTGATCTGTACCTCCTAGAGCATTGTTTCGCTCTTTTAACATTTAGACATGGCTGGTGGCAGTGGTATCTACCCTAACTTTCTGCCGCGGTTATCTTATATAACCGTGGTAATATTGTAGGCTATTGTGTTAGCCTAGAACTTAAACCCGCTTGACCAAATCCTTTTTCTTTTGGCTCTGGTGCGGTTTAGTCACCATTCCTTTTTGTTAAACTCCTTCTTGTGTTTTACGTTACGCGGCAAACCAGGTTTGCCTTCTTTGTTTGCTGTCTTTTGGCGAGTTTCTACCTAGAAGCCCTCCTCAAGGCACCCGGGTGTCTAGGTGAGCTGAATGTGAGGGAGGGGTGTAGTCACCCCCTGAACAGGGTATCCTAGGAAACCCAAGTCACACTTTGTTACTATTGGTCAAGGTGGTTGTCCATGCTGGACAACCCCCTGCTGCGTGATTGACAGCCAGGCTGTGTGAATGGGGGTTTTGCGCATAAAAGGCAGGTCTCTTGGGCTAGAAGTCAGAGAGAGTCACCACTGGAACTGCAAGGAACCGACGAGAAGCGGAGAGAATGACGGATGCTCCAACTACCTTCCCGGTGAAGCCCTGCTGCAGTCCTGAGCTATCTACCTTCTACGACTCAGAGAAGATTCAGTCCGGAGTCTTCTTCCCTTGAGCTTGGTGGGAACAACCAGCTCACCATCCACAGCTAGAGGATCCTCTTCCTTGGTCGAAATCACTGCACACAGCTGCAGTGGTCCGGCTAGCCATCTGAAGAGCCTCTCCTATTTTTAAGGAGCGCACATTTTATTCTGTGTCGCTGCTGCCGGCCTCATCCCTCTGTGGTGCAGACCCCCTTGAGACGTCCTCCTTCACAATGAAGCTCCAGGAATCGTGGGTCTGCGGAAAACCACTAGGAACAACTGCCAGGGTACCAGCTGCACCGTTGGAACAAGGTACTGTGTTCTGCTTGAGGAAACTGGGTGAATCCCTTTTTCTTCATTTCCAAGGCTTGCTCTTGTCTTCCCTCCTTCTTATAACTTTTGCTTCCGAACATTGACAATATCAAAGTACTTTTGGCTACGTTGAATCGAGAACTGTCTGACCGTGTGAGCTTCAGCAACTGGCCCCGGTGTCTTTTGACCCTGGCTCCGGCCCTTCGACTTTTGACCTCCTGTCTTTGAGTGTTTCTTGATTCTGCCTGCCTAACCAAAATATTGCCTGTGATTTTTGCCTCCAACTCCCTCTGGGTATCTCAGGTGCTAAGTGTGTTTTTGCACCGGTAGCATTTCATGTCACAGATACGCGTTTGTTTAGTAGACCGAACTGTCAAAACGTGATTGCAATCGTATTTGCGGTAACGTATTTTGTTCCTAACACCGGTTCATTCAAACACAGGGTACTTACCTTGAGACTTACTGTACAAAGTGAATTGGTTAGTTGTAGTATATTTAACGTGTGGTTTTTATTGAAGTTTAATAGAAGTGTTGTGTTTATAACGAATGGTTTAAAAATAAATGTACTTATATTTTTCTACCTGAAACCTTGAGTCAGTGTTTGCTTGAGTTAGAGTAACTGTGGTCCTTTTCTGTAATCTCTGCTACTGCTCACATACTCTTGAGATAAGCCTGGCTGTCTGCTACTGCTACCACTATAACTTAGTAGTACAGGCTTGTACCAAAGGTAAAACTTGTATTGCCACCTGTGGTCTTAATTGTGTGTAGTGGTCCCTAAGGGCCCTGCACGGGATTCTGTCTAACACTGGTGTATAGCGGTGATGATTTGAAAGTAGAGTGATTACACTTAGAGTGCTGCTATTGCTTGGGTTCAACTAACGACAAGTAAAACACCACAAATTCTATTTAACTAAGAAATCATGTCAAATATGGGAAACTACACTGAAAAGAGTCTTTTACTCTATACTGCTGAGGTTCAGAGAACCATGTGTAGGGATAAGAATATCTCTGGTAAAGGAAAGAAATCTGAACTGATTGCAAAGTTAATGGGAAAAAGTCTGGAAAGTGGGTCAGAAGGACCTACCACTCCAGCAAATGTGGATTTTGATGTTTCTGATTTTGATTGATGTGTTAATTGTGAAGTAGTTGAGTCCTTGCTAGGAAACCCTGCAACTCCATTTCCTGCTCAGAAGGCACAACCTCTGTCCACAGGAACCCCCACAGGTCCTACACTTACTCCTGACTTTATTGCACTTGAGAAAATGAGACTTGAATAAGAAGTGAAACATATTGATGCACAAACTGTCATGAAACATCAAGAGTTAAGGCTCAGAGGAAATGGAGCTGAACCATGAACTAGAAATGAAGAAACTGTCTCTAGAAAATGCTTCTCTCTCCGAGTCTTCTAGGTCTTCCAGCCCTAAGAGACCCCGTATGCCAAAGGAAATGATTGGTATGTATGAGACTAAACTTGATGTTTTGGATTGGTTAGCAATGTTTGTGGACAATCATGGGATTCAAGGTATCTCAGGGAATCAGTTGATTAATTGTCTTTTCTCTAGGCTCCCCCTGTTGCAAGTGATGCTGTAATGGAATTGGGGTGGTGGGTAAACAGGATTATGAGTGTGTCAAACTAGCATTAATAGCTAGGTTTGGGAAGACACCTTCCCAGTATCTTAAAAGGTTTAGAACCGTCAAAAAGCATGATGGTACCCATTGGGCTACCTGGGTTTGTGAATGTTTGAAAAACATAGATGGTTGGGTTAAGGGTTACAAAGTGAACACTTATGAAGGTTTGAGGAATCTTGTAATGTTGGAGTCTATTTTTGTGTTACGCTCACCTGGTATCCACAGGGATGCCACCCAGCCGGGTTACTCCCTGGTATGCTTCTCAGCTTTGCCCTGATGTGGTCTGCGGGAAAGGTTCTGCCTGAAAATACAGGAGGACTGTGTTCAAGACTGACTAACTGGGGTAAGTATCCTCCCTCCACCCCGTATGATTTCAGTCCCTCTGGCGCCCTCTCCTCACCTTGTGGTAGAATTAGGCGTGCTCTCCGTCCTGCCTTCTTTGCAGGGGCGCATTGTCTTTCATGGGCAAATGCGGTCCAGTTACTTCACTGACGCCGGCCAGTTTGATATTGTTCAGGTAGGTCTTATTGCTGTTCTTTAGTTTTGTTGTTATCCTGCATGCCTTTTTTGTTTAAAATGTCTCTTTTTTCTCCCTTAGGTATGAGGAGCTTCAGCGCGGAGAACTGGCTTGGTTGAGGCCCGCTGATAAATGATGGCACATTAACAGCGCTATGATGCGGTAAGTAAGCCAAAGCATAGCGCTGCCAAGTCTTGCCTTTGCTAACCTGTGTTTTCCTTCCTTGTAGGTCGCGGTGTTCTTCTGCGAGAGTGGAATGTCCGGAGTGGTGGCAGTCGAGAGGCGACCAGCCAGGTAAGCCTTATGAGCAGTTCGTAATTTGTAAATGTCTCTACTGCTTTCTTTAATGTTGCCTTTATCTTCCTCTTTCAGGTCGTTCTGTCCGGGAGGCATGCAGATTCGAGGAAGCTGTTCGCAGTAGCTGCGAGTGTTTAAAGATGAAGACTGCATGTAAGATGCTGCTGCTAATGATGTTCCTTTTGTCTCCTTGCAGGTTCTGCTTCTCCGAGGTTCGAGGGAATAGCTGGACACGGTGGGTGTCATGTTGCAAGTTGCAAAGTAGCGCGAAGCGTGTTGTCTTGCTCGGGTGTGGTTTAAATAGCCCCAACAAAATAGTCCAGGTAAAGTAGTCCCTAGGCTACCACACTCAAAACACTAGACTGCATAGCTTGGTTCTTAGGAACCAAGCCATGCTGATGCCTCCATGTTGGCTGACAATACAATAAAGTAGTTGCCAAGCACATTGTTTTTCATGGTGTATGAGCCTGGCTCCATAGGCGCAGGACTGGCCCCATGAGGACTTTTGAAGAGGATGCCAGGCTCTAGAGGTCCGAGTCCTGACTCCACCTGGCCAATGGGTTTGCCAGAGGGGTTTTTGGGCTAGGGTCGTGACATTTTGATGTCTGCTCTCCTGAGCTTAGACAGCACTTGGCTGATTCAAAGGAGGTAGATCCTAAGAAGTTAGCTAAGGCTGCTGACTTGTGGGTTGCCAACAGGGCCACTCACAAGGATTCTGGGGCAACTCAGAAAAAGTATGAGGGAAAGCAGCCAAAGAAAGACAACAAAGAGAATTCCAATAATTCCAATCCAAAAGAGGGCCCCAGATATAACCAGGGTAAGCCACAAGGTAAACCACCTTGTTCCACACCAGATGGATACCAAGGCAAACCCCCATTCCAGAGAGCATTTGGGAAATGCTTTGTTTGTGGGCTGCCTGGCCATGTGAAAGGAGATCCCAAGTGGGAGGGTAAACCTTCAGGGATCAACAATGTCTCCTTCGCCTTCTCCCAGGTGGATTAAGTACCTATGACAAGTGGAAACTTTCAGCTGCTAGCTGATAAGCCCATGAGAGTCTCAGCAAGCGTTTCTTTAGTATCCTTAGATACTTAGATACTTAGATACTTAGATAGAGGAAGCTATCACCCCAAGTCCACAGGACTTACGTACTGCCATTGCAGGACAAGAAAAGACAAAGGGGAAACCTAAGTCTGCCAGCAACAAAACAGCAAGCACTCCTGTGCCCAGAAGGACATCTACGAGACTGTCCAAAGTCACACCTGTGACTCCCACACCAGCTGAGGCTGAGTGTGAGGTTCAACCCTGTATGGTCAAACTAGATACTGAGGAATCAGATCTAGAAGAGGATCTTACCTTGGTAGGAGATCTTGACCCTGTTGACCCTCATGAGCTGCAGTCTTTACTGGAAGAAGGTGGACCCAACAGGGAAGATTTCAGTAAGGGACAAAGAGAGTGTCCTACCTTGGAAGGTCTTCGCCAACAGGCAGCTTCTCAGCTCAATGGGACTGACCTGGGAAGTATAGGTTGCACTGGGAAGATTGCCTCTTCTACAGTGAACCAACTGAGTCAACCCCTGGAGACTACAGAAAACTTGTAGTACCTCTAGTGAACTGACTCCAGTTTCTGCAGTTAGCCCATGAGGTAGTTTTGGCTGGTCACTTAAGCTTTAAGAAGACCAAAGAAAGGCTATCTCTACACTTCTACTGGCCTAAGATGGGTACAGAAGTGGATACATTCTGCAGAAACTGCCACACTTACCATGCCACTAGATTTCCTGAAGCCATACCTATGAGGCCTGTTACGGCTCCGGCTGTGGCTAAGGCCCTATTTGGTATTTTTACCATAGTAGGTTTCCCCAAGGAGGTGATATCTGACAGGGGATCAAATTTTAGGTCCCACAACATGCAAACCATGTGGAAAACCTGTGGAGTCACCTACAAGTTCTCAACTGCCTACCACCCCCAAACCAATGGATTGGTAGAGAGGTTTAACAGAACTATGAAGAGCATGATAGGTGCTTTAGAAGAACCCCTTAGAAGAAAGTGGGACCTTCTACTGCCATGCCTTCTCTTTGCATAAAGAGAAGTCCCTCAGGTGGGAGTAGGATTTAGTCCCTTTGAACTTCTCTATGGCCATCCAGTCAGAGGTCCATTGGCCCTGATTAAGGAGGGGTTGGAGAGTGCTCCTTCCCCCAAGCCAGTCAGAGTGACAGACTATGTGATAGGTCTCCGGAGGAGAATGTCACACATGATGGCAGAGGCAAGTGATCACTTGCGGGCTGGTCAAGCTCTGGTCAAACATTGGTATGACCAGAAGGCTAACATGGTTGAGTTTACTCAAGACCAGCTTGTTCTTGTTATGGTTCCCACAAGGCAGAGGGCCTTGCAGGACAAATGGATAGGACCCTTCAAGGTTGTGGGTAAACTTGGAGAGGTGAACTATCTGGTGGACTTAGGCAATCCTAAGGAGGCTCCCAGAGTCTTTCACACCAACCGTCTAAAAGCTTATGTCTCCAGACCTGACATAGGAGCTTTGCTTCTAGCTTCAGCTCAGGGGGAGGAGGAGAGTGAACCTCTGCCTGACCTCCTCAGAGGCTTACCTTTAGATGAGCAAGTGGAAGGAGTTAATCCCTCTTCCAGTCTCACATCTGACCAACAGGATGAGTGCAAGTTTCTGTTAAATCAGTTTGCCTCCCTGTTCTCACTTTCACCAGGCTTGACCCCTTGGGGACAGCATGATATACACACTGGTGACTGTTTGCCTGTCAAAAGCAGAGGGTACAGAATGTCAGACAATGTCAGATCCCACATAAGGAATGAGGTCAACAAGATGCTTGAACCCGGGGTAATAGAACCCTCTACTAGCCCATGGTCTAGCCCAGTTGTGCTTGTACCAAAGGCAGGATCCAAGGAGTTGAGATTCTGTGTGGACTATAGAGCTCTAAATGCAGTCACCACGACTGATCCCCATCCTTTGCCTAAGACAGATGAGCTGGTGGACAAACTTGGTGCAGCCAAGTACCTCAGCACATTTGACCTAATGTCAGGCTATTGGCAAATAGCCCTGACAGACCATGCCAAGGAGAAAACTGCATTCTCCACCCCAGCTGTCCTCTACCAATTCAAGGTAATGCCCTGTGGATTAAAGAATGCACCTGCTACATTTCAGAGGATGGTCAATCAAGTTCTGAATGGGATGGAGGACTTCTGCATGGCATACTTGGATGACATTGCAGTGTTCAGCCCTACATGGAAAGAACATATTGAACACCTAGGTTATGTATTGCAGGCTCTGGAACAGGCCCATCTGACCATAAAGGCAAGCAAATGTCAAATTGGTCAGAGTTCAGTGGTCTACCTTGGGCATGAGGTAGGAGGAGGTGAAATAAGGCCATTGCCTAGCAAAGTACAAGCTGTACAGAACTGGGCCACCCCTGGTACTCAAACCCAAGTGAGAGCCTTCCTAGGTCTCACTGGGTATTATAGGAACTTCATAGAGAGCTATGGGACCATAGCTTCTCCCTTGAATGTCATCTCCTCTCCCAAATTTTCTAAAAAGGTCATGTGGAATGAGGAGTGCAATCAAGCCTTTGAAGGTCTAAAGAAAGCCCTTTGTCAAGCTCCAGTCCTAAGAGCTCCTGACTATCACCAACCCTTCATTGTACAAACTGATGCTTCTAATGTAGGTATAGGTGCAGTCCTTAGTGAACTGGAGGAGAAAAGTAGGGAACACCCTATTTGTTTCATCAGCAGGAAGTTAAAGGATCCTGAAACAAGTTGGCCAACAATAGAAAGAGAATGCTTTGCTATGGTGTGGGCACTGAAGAGGTTTAGACCATGCTTGTGTGGATCTACCTTCATTATTCAGACTGACCACCAACCCTTGAGGTGGCTGATGCAAATGAAAGGGGGAAACCCCAAATTACTCAGATGGTCAATCTGCCTACAAGGATTTGATTTTTCCATTGAGCACAGAGCAGGAAGTCACCACCAAAATGCTGATGGTCTCTCTAGGATGTTTGTAGCCGACTAGAGGTCCATCCAGGAGTGGATTAAATCCTCCTGTCCCTTAGTCTGGGGGGTTGAGTGTTAGGGAGAATTCTCATCTACGGCTAATTTCCCTCACCTAGTGAGTCCCCCAGCAGCTTTGCTGGACTTCTGGAGTTTATTTTTTTTCCACTCGGTACGGGTGAGAGCTTTTCCCCCACTCTTACCGGTGTTTTGCTATGTGTTTCCACCTGTTTTTGTGATTGTGGGCTCTGCTGTACACCAGTTCAGTAGCCCCCTTCTTTATGTGTGTCACACAGCACCTTTTGTGCAGTTGCAGTGGCACTGGGTTGTCGTTCAGACTCCACCGACTCCATTTCTGAGGTGACTGCTGTCCCCCAGAAAAGGGTAAAGTTACCATTAACTTTACTTAGTCAATCTACCACAGATCCCGTACACCCCATCTCCCATGGAGTACTTGAAAGGGTTAATTTGTATCCCTTTTGATCTGTACCTCCTAGAGCATTGTTTCGCTCTTTTAACATTTAGACATGGCTGGCGACAGTGGTCTACCCTAACTTTCTACCGTGATTATCTTACATAACCGTGGTAATATTGTAGGCTACCCGCTTGACCAAATCCTTTTCTTTTTGCTCCTGTACAGTTTAAGTTTATACATCACAGTTCAAATAGGTGGAGGTTAGTAACATATTGTGCGAGAAATTCAGTACTACTTTGAGAAATAGTAGTATTTGTGATGTATAAAACAACTTGAACTCTGTGTCGAGGTTTTGGTTCAAGCAAACTCTCAATAGGTTCTGTTTTAAACCTAGTGTTTTTAGATGTGTGTAAAAATCTTTGAATAAATCTATTTAACTTTAAATATTTTACCTTTAAAATATTTTCTTGTGACCCTGTATAGCCAGCATCTAAAAACTGGCTACCTGCCTCTCATAGCCTACCTCCTACACACGGTTAGAGCAGGGGTAGCCTATGACTCTTCTCTTCCTACTATATGATGCCCTTTTGAGTCAGGAACCCCTCTAACAAAAAAGAAGGCCTCCAGATCCCTCCCTTTCTACCTACACCTGGTGCAGTTTATTCACCATTTCTTTTTGTTAAACTCCTTCTTGTGTTTTACTTTGCGTGGCAAACCAGGTTTGGCTTTTTTGTTCGCTGTCTTTTGGCAGGCTTCTACCTAGAAGCCCTCCTCAAAGCGCCTGGTTGTCTAGGTGGGCTGAATGTGAGGGAGGGGTATAGTCACCCCCTGCGCAGGGTATCCTAGGAAATCCAAGTTGCACTTTGTTACGATTGGTCAAGGTGGTTGTCCGGGCTGGACAACCCCCCTGCTGCGTGATTGACAGCCAGGCTGTGTGAGTGGGGGTTTTTTGCATAAAAGGCAGGTCTCTTGGGCTAGAAGTCAGAGAGAGTCGCCACTGGAACTGCAAGGAACTGACGAGAAGCAGAGAGAACGACGGATGCTCCAATACCTTCCCGGTGAAGCCCTGCTGCAGTCCTGAGCTATCTACCTTCTACGACTCAGAGAAGATTCAGTCCAGAGTCTTCTTCCCTTGAGCTTGGTGGGAACAACCAGCTCACCTTCCACAGCTAGAGGATCCTCTTCCTTGGTCGAAATCGCTGCACACAGCTGTAGTGGTCCGGATAGCCATCTGAAGAGCCTCTCCTGTTTTTAAGGAGCACACCTTTTATTCCATGTCGCTGCTGCCGGCCTCATCCCTGTGTGGTGCAGACCCCCTTCAGATGTCCTCCTTCACAACGAAGCGCCAGGAATCGTGGGTCTGCGGGAAACCACTAGGAACAACTGCCAGGGCACCAGCTGCACCGTTGGAACAAGGTACTGTGTTCTGCTTGAGGAAACTGGGTGAATCCCTTTTTCTTCATTTCCAAGGCTTGCCCTTGTCTTCCCTCCTTCTTATAACTTTTGCTTCCGAACATTGACAATATCGAAGTACTTTTGGCTACATTGAATCTTAAACTGTCTGACCCTGTGATCTTCGGCAACTGGCCCCGGTGTCTTTCGACCCTGGCCCTTTGACTTTTGACCTCCTGTCTTTGAGTGTTTCTTGATTCTGCCTGCCTAACCAAAATATTGCCTGTGATTTTTGCCTCCAACTCCCTCTGGGTATCTCAGGTGCTAAGTGTGTTTTTGCCCCGGTAGCATTTCATGTCACGGATGCGTGTTTGTTTAGTAGACCGAACTGTCAAAAAGTGATCGCAATCGTATTCACGGTAATGTGTTTTGTTCCTAACACCGGTTCATTCAAACACAGGGTTCTTACCTTGAGACTTACTGTACAAAGTGAATTGGTAAGTTGTAGAATATTTAATGTGTGGTTTTTATTGAAGTTTAATAGAAGTGTTGTGTTTATAACGAATGGTTTAAAAATAAATGTACTTATATTTTTCTACCTGAAACCTTGAGTCAATGTTTGCTTGAGACACAGTAATAGTGGTCCCTTTGTGTAATCTCTGGTAATGCTCACATACTCTTGGGATAAGCCTGACTGCTCTGCCACTGCTACCACTATAGCTTAGTAGTAGTACAGGATTGCACCAAAGGTAAAACTTTCCACCTGTGGTCTTAATCGTGTGTAGTGGTCCCTAAGGGCACTGCATAGGATTCTGCCTAACAGCCTAACAGTTACAAACATCCTAGAGAGGCCATAAGCATTTTGGTGGTGACATCCTGCTCTGTGCTCAATGGAAAAATCAAATTGTTGCAGGCAGACTGACCATCTGAGTAACTTTGGGTTTTCCCCTTTCATTTGCTTCAGCCATCTCAAGGGTTTGTGGTCAGTCTGAATGATGAAGGTAGATCCATACAAGTATGGTCTAAACCTCTTCAGTGACCACACAATAGCAAAACATTCACATTCTATTGTTGCCCACCTTGTCTCAGGATTCTTTAACTTCCTGCTGATGAAACAAATGGGGCGTTCCCTACCTTTCTCATCTAGTTGACCAAGGACTGCACCTATACCTACATTGGAAGCATCAGTTTGTACAATGAAGGGTTGTTAGTCAGGGGCTCTTAGGACTGGAGCTTGACAAAGGGCTTTCTTCAGACCTTCAAAGGCCTGATTGCACTCCTCATTCCACCTGACCTTTTTAGGGAATTTGGGAGAGGAGATGACATTCAAAGGATAAGCTATGGTCCCATAGTTCTCTATGAAGTTCCTGTAATACCCAGTGAGACCTAAGAAGGCTTTCACTTGGGATTGAGTAGTAGGGGTGGCCCAGTTTTGTACAGCTTGTACTTTACTAGGCAATGGCCTTATTTCACCTCCTCCTACCTCATGTCCAAGGTAGACCACTGGATTCCGACCAATTTGACATTTGCTTGCCTTTATGGACAGATGGGCCTGTTCCAGAGCCTGCAATACATAGCCTATGTGTTCAATATGTTCTTTCCATGTAGGGCTGAACACTGCAATGTCATCCAAGTATGCCATGCAGAAGTCCCCCATCCCGTTCAGAACTTGATTGACCATCCTCTGAAATGTAGCAGGTGCATTCTTTAATCCAAAAGGCATCACCTTGAATTGGTAGAGGCCAGTTGTGGTGGAAAGTGCCGTTTTCTCCTTGGCATGGTCTTTCAGGGCTATTTGCCAATAGCCTGACGTTAGGTCAAATGTGGTGAGGTACTAGGCTGCACCAAATTTGTGGACGAGCTCATCTGTCCTAGGCAGAGGATGGGGATCTGTCGTGGTGACTGCATTTAGAGCTCTGTAGTCCATGCAAAATCTCAACTCCTTGGATCCTGCCTTTGGTACAAACACAACTGGGCTGGACCATGGACTAGTAGAGGGCTCTATAACCCCGAGATCAAGCATCTTGTTGACCTCATTCCTTATATGGGTTCTTACATTGTCTGACATCCTGTACCCCCTGCTTTTGACAGGCAAACAGTCACAAGTGAGTATATCATGCTGTCCCCAAAGGGTTAAGCCTGGTGAAAGTGAGAACAGGGAGGCAAACTTATTTAACAGTAGTTTGCACTCATCCTGCTGGTCAGATGTGAGACTGGAAGAGAGATTAACTCCTTCCACTTGCTAATCTAAAGGTAAGCCTCTGAGGAGCTCAGGCAGAGGTTCACTCTCCTCCTCCTCCAGAGCTGAAGCTAGAAGCAAAGCTCCTAAGTCAGGCCTAGAGACATAGGCCTTTAAACGGTTGGTGTGAAAGACTCTGAGAGCCTCCTTAGGATTGCCTAAGACCACCAGATAGTTCACCTCTCCAAGTTTACCCACAACCTTGAAGGTTCCTATCCATTTGTCCTGCAAGGCCCTCTGCCTTGTGGGGACCATAACAAGAACAAGCTGGTCTTGAGTAAACTCAGCTATGTTAGCCTTCTGGTCATGCCAATGTTTGACCAGAGCTTGACCAGTATTCAAGTTATCAGTTGCCTCTGCCATCATGTGTGACATTCTCCGCCGGAGACCTATCACATAGTCAGTCACTCTGACCGGCTTAGGGGAAGGAGCACTCTCCAACCCCTCCTTAATCAGGGCCAATGGGCCTCTGACTGGATGGCCATAAAGAAGTTCGAAGGGACTGAATCCTACTCCCTCCTGAGGGACTTCTCTATATGCAAAGAGAAGGCATGGCAGTAGAAGGTCCCACTTTCTTTTAAGGGGTACTTCTAAAGCATCTATCATGCTCTTCACAGTTCTGTTAAACCTCTCCACCAATCCATTGGTTTGGGGATCGTAGGCTGTTGAGAACTTGTAGGTAACTCCACAGGTTTTCCACATGGCTTGCATGTAGTTGGACGTAAAATTTGCTCCCCTGTCAGATATCACCTCCTTAGGAAAACCTACTCTGGTAAAAATACCAAGTAGTGCCTTAGCCACAGCCGGAGCCATAACAGTCCTCATAGGTATGGCTTCAGAAAATCTAGTGGCAGGATCCACTACAACCAGGATAAACCTGTTGCCTGAAGATGTGGGAGGATCAAGAGGACCAACAATGTCATCCGAATCCTCTCGAAAGGAACTCCCACCGCTGGGAGAGGCACCAAGGGTGCCAAATTATTGGCTCCACTCTTGCCAGAGGTTTGGCAAGTGTGGCAGCTTCTGCAGAATGTGTCTACTTCTGAACCCATCTTAGGCCAGTATAAGTAAAGAGAGAGCCTTTCCTTGGTCTTTTTAAAACTTAAGTGACCAGCCAAAAGTATCTTGTGGGCTAACTGCAGAAACTGGAGTCGGTTCGCTAGAGGTACTACAAGTCTTTTGCCGTCTCCAGGGTTGACTCAGTTGGTTCACTGTAGAAGAGGTCATCTTCTCAGTGCAACCTATACTTCCCAGGCTCTCTTCCATTGAGCTGAGAAGCTGCCTGTAGGCGAAGACCTTCTAAGGTAGGACATTCTCTCTGTCCCTTGATGAAATCTTCCTTGTTGGGTCCACCTTCTGCCAGTAAAGACTGCAGCTCAGGATGGTCAATAGGGTCAAGATCTCCTACCAGAGTAAGATCTTCTTCTAGATCTGATTCCTCTGTATCTAGTTGAACCATACTGGGTTGAACCTCACACTCAGCCTCAGCTGGTGAAGGAGTCACTGATGTGACTTTGGACAGCCTTGGAGATGTCCTTCTGGGAACAGGAGTGCTTGCTGGTTTCTTGCCGGCAGACTTGGGTTTTCCCTTTGTCTTTTCCTGCCCTGCAATGGCAGTAAGTAAGTCCTGTGGATTTGGGGTGATAGTTTCCTCTATCATGTCCCCAGGAGAGCCTCTCAAGGTTCTCTTCCTTGCAGACCTTTTGAGCTCCTGCTTCCTTCTGCTGGGGGGCCTGGGGTTACGAGACATAACTCCAAGAGTTTTAAAGTCATTAACCAGCAGGACCCTCCCATGTACGTTATTTTGCACACTTACTAGTATTCTCACAGTCATGTCATTACACTTGATGAGAGCTGGTAACTGGGGAACCATTTGCACAGGGCCTCCAGCTAACTCGGTTAGGTGTTTGGGTGCCTTAGCAACATCCTCCACCTTGAAAAAACATTCATCAACCACAGTTATGCTGTCTTCAGTGTCTCTGATGGCAGGTGTTTCTTGACCATTCACGAGAATACTATCTTTGTAATACTCTTTAGTATTATCTGGGATTGAGTTATAGACATCTAAGTTCTGTTGTTCCCAAAGACCCAAGGACATTAAAGAAACACTTGCTGATACTCTCATGGGCTCATCAGCTAGTAACAGAAAGTTTCGACTGGTCAGAGAAACTTCATCCACCTGGGAGAAGGCTAAGGAGACAGTGTTGACCCCTGAAGTTTTACCCTTACATCTGGGATCTCCTTTCACATGGTCAGGTAGCCCACAAACAAAGCATTTTCCAAATGCTCTCTGGAATGGGGGTTTGTTCTGAACTCCATCTGGTTTCGGACCAGATGGTACACTAGCCTGATTCGGTTTCCCTTGTGGTTTACCCTGGTTATGTTTGGGTCCCTCTTTTGGATTGGAATTATTGGAATTCTCCTTGTTGCCTTTCTTTGGCTGCTTTCACTCATTCTTCTTCTGAGTTGTCCCAGAATCCTTGTGAGTAGCCATGTTGGCAACCCACAAGTCAGCAGCCTTAGCAAGTTTCTTAGGATCTATCTCCTTTGAATCAGCCAAGTGCTGTCTAAGCCCAGGCGAAAAGACATCAAAAATAGACTTCAACATTATAGGATTCCTCAAAACTTCATAAGTGTTCACTTTGTAACCCTTAACCCAACCATCTAGGTTTTTCAAACATTCACACACCCAGGTAGCCCAAGGGGTACCATCATGCTTTTTGAGGGTTCTAAACCTCTTAAGATACTGGGAAGGGGTCTTCCCAAATCTAGATATTAATGCTAGCTTCACACACTCATAATTCTGTTTATCATCCTCCCCCAACTCCATTACAGCATCACTTGCAACAGGGGGAAGGCTAGAGAAAAGCCAGGGAATCAGCTGATTCCCTGAGATACCTTGAATCCCATGATTGTACTCAAACATTGCTAACCAATCCAAAACATCAAGTTTAGTCTCATATATACCAATCATCTCCTTTGGCATACAGGGTCTCTTAGGGCTGGCAGACCTATAAGACTCTGGGAGAGAAGCATTTTCTACAGAAACTTTCTTCATCTCTAGTTCATGTTTCAGCTCCATTTCTCTGAGCATTAACTCTTGATGTTTCATGGCAGTTTGTGCATCAATAGGTTTCACTTCCAATTCAAGTCTCATTTTCTCAAGTGCAATAAATTCAGGAGTAAGTGCATGACCTGTGGGGGTCCCAGTGGACAGAGGTTGTGCTTTCCGAGGAGGCAAAGGAGTTGTAGGGTTTCCTAACAAGAACTCAGCTACTTCTTCTAAATCAACACTCTCAGAATCAGAAACATCAGTATCCTTCTGACCCACTCTCCAGAATGTGTTTTTCTATCAACTTTGTAATCAATTCAGATTTCTTTCCTTTAGCAGAGAGACTCCTCTCCCTACACATGGTTCTTAAAACCTCAGCAGTGTAGTTTAAGAGACCCTCTTCAGTGTAGCTTTCCATAATTGATATGATTTCTCAGTAAAATAGAATTAGTGGTGTTAGCCTTGTGGTCAGTTGAACCCAAGCAATAAGTGTATTCGCTCTACTTCCAAATCCCACCGCTGCCACCAGTGTTAGGCAGAATCCTGTGCAGTGCCCTTAGGGACCACTACATGTACTACTATGTTAAAGTGGTAGCAGTAGCGGAGCAGCCAGGCTTATCTCAAGAGTATATGAGCAGTAGCAGAGATTACACAAAGGGACCACAATTACTGTGACTCAGTAAACACTAACTCAAGGTTTCAGGTAGAAAAATATAAGTACATTTATTTTTAAACCATTTATTATAAACACAACACTTCTATTAAATTCAAAACCACATTTAAAATACACTACAACTAACCAATTCACTTTGTACAGTATAAATCGAGGAAAGTACCCTGCGTTTGAACGGACCGGTGTTATGAAACAAGACACGTTACCGTGAATACGATTCGATCACTTTTTGACAGTTCGGTCTACTAAATAAACGCGTATCCGCAACAAGAAATGCTACCGGGGCAAAAACGCACTTAGCACCTGAGATTGCCAGAGGGAGTTGGGGGCAAAAATCATAGGCAATATTATAGTTAGGCAGACAGTATCAAAGAACACTCATAGACAGGAATTCAAGAGTCAAAGGGCCGGAGCCAGGGTCAAGTGACACCGGGTGCCTGTTGTCGAGGATCACACAGTCAGACAGTTCACGATTCAACGTAGCCAATCGTACTTTGATATTGTCAATGGTCGGAAGCAAAAGTTATAAGAAGGAGGGAAAAGTAAGGACAAGCCTTAAGGAAGAGAAATAGGGATTCACGCAAATTCCTCAAGCAGGACACAGTACCTTTCTCAAAGGATGAAGCTGGTGCCACGGCAGTTGTTCCTGGTAGTTTCCTGCAGACCCACGATTCCTGGAGCTTTGGCACGAAGAAGGACGATGAGGGGGTCTGCACCACACAGGGATGAGGCCGGCAGCAGCGACAATGAATAAAATGTGCGCTGCTTAAAAACAGGAGAGGCTCTTCAGGTGGCTATCCGGACCACTACAGCACTGTGCAGCGATTTCGACCACAAAGGGATTCCTCTGACTGAGGAAGACGAGCTGGTTATCCCCAACAGGCTCAAGGGAAGAATACTCCGGACTGGATCTTCTCTTAGTCGTTGAAGGGTAGATAGCTCAGGACTGCAGAAGGGCTTCACCGGTACGAGATAGTTGCAGCAGTAAACCTCTCCTCCGCTTCTCTTCAGTTCCTTTTAGTTCCAGTGGCGACTCTCTAACTTCCAGCCCAAGAGACCTGCCTTTTATTCGAAAATCCCCCATTCACAAAGCCTGGCTGTCATTCACACAGCAGGGGGGTTGTCCAGCCCGGACAACCACCTCAGCCAATCATGGAAAAGTGCGGCTTGGGTTTCCTAGGATACCCTGTGCAGGGGGTGACTACACCCCTCCCTCACATTCAGCCCACCTAGACACCCAGGCGACTAGAGGAGGGCTTCTTGGCAGAAGCACGCCAAAAGACAGGGAACAAAGAAGGCAAACCTGGTTTGCCGCGCAAAGTAAAACACAAGAAGGAGTGTAACAAAAAGAAATGTCGAATAAACCGTACTGGAGCCAAAAGAAACAGTATTTGGTCAAGCGGGTTTAAGTTTGAGGCTAATACAATAGACTACAATATTACCACGTTTATGTAAGATAACCGCGGTAGGAAAGTTTAGGGTAGATACCACCGCCACCAGCCAATTCTAAATGTTAAAAGAGTGATACAATGCTCTAGGAGGTACAGATAAAAAGGGCTAAGAGTTAACCCTTCCAGTACTCCATGTAAAATGGGGTGTACTGGATATGTGGTTAAATTGACTAAGTAAAGTTAATGACAACTTTACCCTTTTCTGGGGACAGTAGTCAGCCTCAGAAATGGAGTCGGGGGGAAGTCTGCACAACAACCCTGTGTCACTGCACTGAAGGTGCTGTGAAACACACAAAAGAAGGGGGGCACTAAAGTGGTGTACTCCAGAGCCCACATTCTTAAGAAACAGGTAAAAGACACATAGCGAAACATGCGTAAGAGTGGGGGAAAAGCTCACACTCTTACCAAATGGAAAGAAACAACTCCAGAGATCCAGCAAAGCTGCTGAGGGACTCACTAGGTAAGGGAAATTAGCCATGAAATGAGAATTCTCCCTAACACTACCATTTATACATTGCTGTGCAGCCATGGCACATCTGCATCCATTGCCAGTCTCATACTTTCTGTTGAATTAATTTGGGTCACAGTGGTGTTTGCCACCCAGGACACTGTCCCCACCCAGCAACATCCCCCATGGCCCAAACAGCAGACAGGTTGCAAATGCTTGTGGTCCCCCCCAACAACAACCCCGATGGCCTAGTCAGCAGACAGGTTGCAAATGCTTGTGCCCCCCCCCCCAACAACAACCCCCATGGCCAAGACAGCAGACAGGTTGCAAATGCTTGTGGTCCGCACCCCAACAACAACCCCCATGGCTCAGACAGCATCCAGGTTGTAAATGCGTGTGCCCCGCAACAACAACCCCCATGGCCCTATGGTCAGGCTTACCAAGCAGCCAGGCACGTTGTGCAGTGTGTGGTTCCATGTAGCAGCGAAGCGTGGAGTTCCGCAGCACCATTGCATCATGTGTGAATCCCGAGTATCTAGCACAGCAATGCGTAATTATCTTGCTTGCATCACACACCCTCTGGACGCTGAGGGAGTGGTATAGCTTCCAGTTATGGCAGACCACCTGCACGGCATGCCAGACTACCAGCTCCACCTGGGTTCAGTCGAGAACACCAATGACGTTTGGCATGCCTGCCAGTGCACAGAATGCATTTTTGGTGGCATTGACCTCTTCTGCAGTCTGTGGTAGGGAAATGTGGGCCCTTGTGTGCTTCAGGAGTGCAAACAGAACCTGGTTCAGCACTGGGGAGAAACATGTTTGTGAGATGCCATGCAGCTGACCCACTGTCTGCTGGTACGTGCCTGTGGCCAGGCAGCTGAGCACAGACACTACCTTCAGCAGTGGGGGGATGTGTAACGCTCACCTTGTATCCACAGGGACACCTCTCGACTGGTCTGGGATGCTTCTGAGAACATTGCACCTTCTCCAGGGTTCGCGCTGCCAGGGATCAGTTCTAGAAGACAGGAGGGGGATTTTAGCTACTACTGCTTCCCTCGAGACCCACCTCCCGGTGTTCCCCTTGCGATTCCCCTTGGGTCTTCTCTCACCTTGATTTTCGTAATGAGGCGCTCTCCGTCCTGCTGTGCTGGGCAGGGGCGTGTTGTCGTTGGCACCCTTCTGCCGAGTTACTTCACTGGCGTGGGCCTGGAGTCCAGACCAGCTGCGACTCCACTTTTCAGGTAAGTCTTTCCTGTTAAGAATAATGTCTGTATTGGTAGATGCTCCGAATAACCTTCTCCTCCTATCTTGCAGGTGCTGGTGGAAACAGGCTGATTCTGGAGGCAGAGCTCGAGAAGGTAAGGATGCGCAGAATGCGGCACTGAGAGCGTCCTTGAAAGTTGGCTATCCTGTGCTGTTGTTTCTTGCAGGTCTCGGGAGGAATCCTGGAAGATGTGTTTGAACGGAACCAGACGCCGATGGACGATGTTCGGGTGGCGATGGCATTCCAGGAGAGCTGGGTAAGTAAGCTTACTTGATGTCTTATTCTCGCCCCTCTTTCCAGGGATGATGCAGGAAGAAGATGAAGATGTCCAAGAAGACTCCGGCTGGATGGAGGAGCTGAAGCTAGGCAGGTAAAGGTGACTGTGGTTCTTTGTCTTCTTTGCCCGTGCAGGCCAAGGTGCTGAGCAGGAACCAGTGATCGCCACGCTGCAAGAGCAGAATAATGCGAAGCGCGTGCCTCGAGTCGGGCGTGGTTTAAATACCCAGTAGGTATCCCTGGTGCCATCAGGGCGGGCCCCGCCCTGGATGCTAGACTGCTAGTTGCAGTTCCCCATTGGTCCTTGTGGGGGCAGCCATGTTTGTGCATTGCCCATTGAAAACCGCACCAGTCCTGTGAGCCTGATGCCAACGGTGCCAGGACTGGCTCCAAGGAACACTAGAGGGGCAAAATAGGACCCTTCGGCTCTTGTTAACATATTGTGGTGAGGGCTAGAGGGCCTGAGTTCCTTGGCCCGCAACTAAGGTCATGACAGCACTCCCCCCTAAGGCCCCTCTCAAGGAGGTTCTCCTGTCCGGCCCCGGCTTGGAGGGATACTCTTGATGGAAGCGCTGAAGCAGGCGTGGAGCATGGATGAACTCGCTGGGCTCCCATGTCCTGTCCTGTGGTCCGTATCCTTTCCAGTCCACTAAATAGTAAAGTTTTGTTTTCACATACTTGGAGTCCAGGATGTCTTTTACTTCGTATTCGGGTACCCCATGAATGATTATAGGTACTGGTGGAGTGGTTATTCGGGTTCCCGGCTTGACAGGTTTCAGAAGGGATACATGGAACACTAGGTGTATCCGCATGTGGTCTGGTAGTGTTAGCTTTACAGCAACTGGATTAATTATGGATTCAACAGGGTATGGTCCTAAGAACCGTGGGCGAAATGTCTGAGTCCCCTTTAGAGATATATGCTTAGAGGCTAGCCACACCATACTCTCCACTTGGTAGTCAGGGGCCTTGGTGCGATGCTGGTCCGCGTACCTTTTCTGGCGCATCTTGGCTTGCTGCACATGTTCTTGATCTCTCGTCAAAGCCTGTGAGATGGTCGTGTGGAGGGTTGTGACGCCCGGAATTTCTAGGGTCGTAGGGATGTCTAGCTCAGAAGTGCGCGGATGTCTTCCATATGCCGTAAAGAATGGCGATTGCCCAGTGCTGCTTAGCAAAGAGTTATTATAGGCATACTCGGCGATCCATAAAAGGTCCTTCCGATCCCCTTCCGCCTGGTGAAGCATGCAGCGCAAGAACTGCTCGAGAGTCTGATTCGTTCTCTCCGTTTGACCGTCTGTTTGGGGGTGATAGCTAGTGGACAGTCGGATGTCTATTTGGGCCAATGAGCAACATTTTCTCCAGAGGTTGGATAGAAATTGTGTACCCCGATCCGATATTAAGACTGATGGGAACCCATGCAGGTGCACTACGTACTCAAGGAAGATTCTAGCGAGACCGGATGCGTTCGGCATACCCTTGAATGGAAAGAAGTGGGCTATTTTGGAAAACAAGTCCACGATCACCAGGATGGTATTGTAACCTTGACATGAAGGGAGATCAGTAATAAAGTCTAGTTGATAGCGTGTGCCATGGGGCCGGAAGAATGTCCAAAGGTTGTAGGAGTCCAGTGGGTTTTTGCTTGGAGGACATGTTCTGGGCACAGATACCGCAAGAAGAAATGAACTCAATTACATCTTTACGCCACGTTGGCCATCAGTAACTTCTTTTCACCTTAGCCAAGGTCTTAGCAATTCCCGGGTGGCCTTCTATGAGGGAGTTGTGGTACTACGAGATGGCTTTTTCTTGCAGTTCTTTCACCAGCATGAACAGCCGGTTTCTGTAATAAGGCAATTAGTCCTTAATACAATAGTGTTCCCCTCTGGAACCCCATTCTCGTAGTTGCTCCTGAGTTAAAACTTGCCGGACTTCGTATAGGAGCTTGTCCTGAGTCATGGTGGTCGTGATGCCTAGGATTCTGTCCCCTGGGATAATGGCCACGGGATCCGGAGGTGCGTGCGCCACCTCATCGGTGCCCATGCGAGAGAGGGCATCAGCCTTGCCATTTTTAACCCCTGGTCAATACTTGATCACATAATCATACCCCGCAAAGAAAGGGTCCAGCGTAGCTGCCGAGATGATTGAGCCTTTGCATCCTTTAAATATTGGAGGTTTCGGTGATCCGTTATCATGGTGATGGTGTGTCTGGCTCCCAATAGGTATGTCGCCAAGCCTTGAATGCGGTCTTAATGGCCAGTAACTCTTTGTCTCTGATTGCGTAATGGAGCTCCGGCGGAGAGAACTTTCGTGACCAAAAGGCCACTGGATGTAGTTGGCCCGTGTGTGAATCCCTTTGCAATAAAACTGAACCCATTGCCATACTGGACGCATCCGTTTCCACAACATAAGGAAGGTCTGGGCGTGGATGTCGCAAGATTGGAGCGGTGGTAAACTTCACCTTAAGTTCCTGGAAGGCCTTCTCCATTTCTTCTGTCCAACAAAAAGTCTTGTTGCATTTTATCAATAATGAAGTAATCGGATGTACAATCTGAGAGAACCTGGGAATAAAACGGCGGTAAAAGTTCACAAAGCCCAACATACTCTGGACTCCCTTGATTGAATTTGGCGCTGGCAGTTGAGGATAGCGTCAACTTTGTGAGCGTCCATCCGTATGCCCTCAGGTGAAAGGAGGAAGCCCAGGAACTCTACTTCCGTAACATGGAACAAACACTTCTCCAGCTTGGGGTAGACGTGGTGTTGTCGGAGCTTGGTCAGGACTCCCCGTACATGCCTAACGTGTTCTTGCTCAAATGTCGAATACACCAGGATGTCATTGATGTACACTAAAGCGCAGACATCAATGAGTTCTCTAAGCACATCGTTCATGAAGTATTGGAACGCAGCTGGGGCGTTACACAGGCCGAACGGCATCACTTGATATTCGTATAGGCCGTACTTGGAACGGAATGATGTTTTCCACTCGTCCCCTTCTTTAATAAGCACTAGATGGTAGGCATCTCTAAGATCCAACCTGGTATAAATCTGGGCTTCCTTGACCTGGTCTAATAACTCCGGGATCAACGGCAGAGGATAACGGTTTTTGATGGTGATTTGGTTCAATGCACAATAATCGATGCACATTCTCAATTCTCCTTCCTTCTTCGGTATGAAGAATAACAGTGCCACGGCCGATGACTTGGACGGGCGGATGAAACTGTTGGCTAGGTATTGTTTCAGATACGTTTT
Organism: Ambystoma mexicanum; assembly: GCF_040938575.1. NCBI lineage: Eukaryota > Metazoa > Chordata > Amphibia > Caudata > Ambystomatidae > Ambystoma > Ambystoma mexicanum. The sequence goes on along the minus strand of NC_090934.1, from coordinate 691,337,374 downwards.
CAGGTGTTGGTTTTCATGTTCAGTGAGTGCTTAAATACACCCACATGGAATCCGGGCTCCAGGTAGCAGATCGATCTGGCAATCGTAGGGCCTGTGGGGTGACAAAGTATTCACTTGCTCCTTTTGGAAAACATCTTGGAAGTCTTGGTAGTGCATCGGCAGAGTAGCGACCCCCTCAAGGACACTTACAATACCCTCTCGAACAGGAGAACTTGCATGCTTCCCCTTCAGACCTTTTGGGTAGCAAGTGTGCGTGCAGCCATGGGCGAAAACCAATTTGTGAGCACGCCAGTTGATCCGTGGGTTATGAGCGACTAGCCATGGCATTCCCAAGATTAGCCGGAAACTGCGGTGCTGTCAAGCCGAGATTACTGCGATGTCTATGGACACCTCCGTCCCCAAGCACCGGTCAGGGAGAAATCAAAGAATGCTCGCTAACCAGTTATTGAGACCACAGGTGCACAAGAGGCAGGAGCGCGGGTACCAGGTAGCTGCAAGGGAAGCAGGTTAGGAAATTGTGAATACAAGGTCAATAATCTTGAATGGCACTAGTAGGAAGGAAGTAAGAACAGCACCTACCAATGTTGTAGTGTGAGGAGGGAGCGGGTAGTCCCCAGGTGGTGGAGAATAATAGAACACCCAGAGGAGGACGGGTAACCTGGTTCCCCTTGATGAAAGCACCTGAAGTAGTGCTCAGCGTTCAAAGGACAGAGTCCACAAAAGCAGAACGGTATCCAGAGGCAGTCCTAAATCCGTGAGCCAAAGTTCCAAAATCCTGAGGACCAAAAGTTCCAAAACACCAATTCCGAGGTACAAGCAAAGGCAGTCCAGTAACACGAAGCACGAGGTCAAAAAATCCAAGAAAACAGAGTTCCAAGCAACAAATCCAAGGGAAAAAACGAAAGCAGTCTGATTCCAGAGACTCAAGGTCTAATAGCCAGAAGAACGGGATCCAAGCAAAACGACACGCCACTCGAACACTGTTGAACAGCTGAGAAGCGGAGTAGTCCATGATCAGTGTTCCTTTATGCCGGAGACCAGATCATGTGACTGCATCCCCATCAGGTCACATGGGTGGCATGGCGTGTCACGTGATACAGAGGAGCAGGAAGCGGCAACGGGATTCGTTGGGCGAAATCTCCTAGTATCACGTGACCGGTATCGGATGGCACGTGACCAGGAAGTGGTGCCGGCGTTTCGTGATGCACTCCATCGCCATCGGGGCCACAATCGCCAGGAGCCTGATTGATGTTTTCCCAGCGCGGAACTCCGCGCGTGATGAATTGTGGGGATGGGAATCCGCGTGGAATGTCTGGAGCATGTATCAGGCGGGGTGGTCTGGATTATACGTGTGGGCCGTGTGGGTGTCATGACAGAACCCCCCCCAAGGGCCATGACTGCGTGGGCAAGATGGATGATCCCGATGAAACCTAGCAACTAGGAGGGGGGCATGTACATTAGAGGCGGGTTCCCAAGATTGTCCCTCAGGACCGAAACCGAGCCAATCCACCAGGTAATACAAAAACCCTTTTCGGAGGCGTGAGCCCAGGATATTCTTGACTTCATATTCGGTAGAGGAACCCTACACGAGTGGAGAAGGTGGCAGCAGCAGTCTGGTATGAGGAAGGCAGGGCTTCAACAGGGAGGTGTGGAATACCGGGTGGATGCACCATGAAGGGGGCAAAGACAAGTGGAAGGCCACCTGACTGATGACCCTGGTGATACGATAAGGGCCTACAAAACAAGGAAGGAGTTTACAACAACCCGGTATCCGTAAATGTCTAGATGACAACCAGAGCTTTTCACCAACCGAATACTTAGGGGCACCTGCACGCTTCTTATTGGCAGCGGAGCACATAATTGCCTGTGCTTCTCTCAGGTGAGTGAGGGTCTGTGCATGCACATCTTCCAAGTCCCTGAGACAAGAGGCCGTGGCCGGAGCAAGAGCCATGGAAAAATCAGGTATGGGTAAAACCCGGGGATGTTGGCCGTACATGGAATAACATGGGGAGAACCCAGTGGCAGTATGAGGTGCGTTATTGTATGCAAACTCCGCTAAGTGTAGTACTTGATACTAGGTGTATTTCTGCAGCAAAGAGAGACAGCAGAGATACTGCTCCAATGTTTGATTAACGCGCTCTGTTTGGCCATCAGTTTCGGGGTGATAAGAGGATGAGTACCTGGCATCTATGCCCAAAAGACTGGTGAGGGTGCGCCAGAATCGGAACGTGAATTGCGAACCTCTATCGGACGCTATAACAGAGGGCAACCCAAAAAGACAAAAAATTGATCGAAAAAACAACCTGGCTAGTGTCGGGCGGTAGGGATACCGGTACAAGGAATGAACCGCGCCATCTTGGTGAATGTGTCTACCACCACCCATATCGTATTATGGCCTTGGACTTTCGGTAAGTCAGTGATGAAATCCATGGTAACCGTATGCCAGGGGCGCGGAGGTATGGGTAAAGGTTGTAGAAGTCCTAAGGGGCGTCCCTTCCTGTTTTTACATTGTGCACAGATGGAACAGTTCGAGACATAGGTGGTTACATCTCTGCGCATGGTAGGCCACCAACACCATCTGTGCAACAATGCAAGAGTTCTTTTCTGCCCAGGATGTCTGTTAATTGGAGCATCGTGTGACCACTCAAGCGCCTGAATACGGGTGTTCTGGGTGGGAAGGTACAACCTGTCCTGCATGAAAGGTAATCCTTCATGAAACGTTAAGTCCCATTCATTGGTGTCATGGTCATGAAGGAGTACCCACTGGCGGATGGATTCAAGGAGGTCGACAGGAGGGGTACAAAGACAGATCACATGTTTGTCAAGCAGAGTCAGGAAAAACAGGAAGGGATACACCACCCGGCAGACGCAGCTAGGCATCTGCCTTGCCGTGACCTGTACCGAAACGGTGCCGTATAATGAAATTGATGGAAGAGAAGAACAAATGTCAGCGGACTTGCCGACTGTTCACACATTTAAGGGTCGCTAGGTCCTGTAAATTACGGTGGTCATAATACACTGTGATCTGGTGTTTGGCCCCTAATAAATGGTGTCTCCATACCTGGAATGCATACTTGACTGCTAAAAGTTCCTTTTCGGTGACAGTATAGTGTTGTTCCGTAGCAGTGAATTTACGTGAGTGATAAGCAACAAGGTGCAGCAATCCCGTGGCAGGACAATTCTGGGACAGAACTGCTCCCAAAGCGAAAGAGGAAGCGTCTGCTTCCACTACAAAAGGTAGGTCAGGGTTTGGGTGTTGCAAGATAGGGGCAGACGTAAAGGCAGCCTTCAGTGTCTCGAATGCCTTGTCTTGTAATGGAGTCCATATGTAGGGTGCCCGTGGACTAGTAAGGCTAGTCAGGGGGGCTGCGATGGTGGAAAATCCTGCAATGAATCTCCTATAAAAGGTTGCAAACCCAAGAAATGATTGTAAGGCTTTGACTGTTGTAGGTACTGGCCACTTCAGAACAGCATCGACTTTAGCTGAAGTCATGGAGAGACCCTTGGAAGTAATGTGGAACCCTAAGAATTCCACCTCTGTGACATGAAACAAACATTTCTCGGGTTTGGCAAACAGGGCATTGGTTCTGAGCCTGTGGGGTACTTCTTTGACATGGGATACATGAGTTGTGGGGGATGAAGAATAGATTAGGATATCTTCCAGATATACTATAACATATGCATCCATAATATCATGAAATATGTCATTCATGAATCTCTGAAACGTCGTGGGGGCATTACAGAGACCAAAGGGCATGACGGTGTATTCAAACAGTCCATGTCTGGTACAAAAGGCTGTTTTCCATTCATCCCCTTGTTTTATTCATACTAGATTGTAGGCACCCCTGAGATCAAGCTTGGAAAAAATAACTGCATGAGGCAGGTTGTCCAGGAGTGGAGTAATAAGAGGAATTGGGTACCGATTCTTTATAGTGATTTGGTTAAGGCGACGATAGTCCACACACGGGCGTAAGTCACCTTCCCTTTTGGGCACAAAATAAATGGGACTCGAAGCGGGAGACTGGGATGGGCGAATGTGCCCGATCCTCAAGGCGGTATGAGGGTATTGTTTCAGGGCCGGGTTTTCCGTAGGGGATAGGGAATATATTCGACCACAAGGTATGACAGCATCTGGAATGAGGTTGATGGGGCAGTCATACGACCGGTGTTGTGGGAGATGTTCAGCTCGTTTTTTATAAAAGACGTCAAGATACTCCTTGTACTCTATAGGAATACCGGAAACAGTGGCCCCCACAACGTGGCCTTGAGGTTCGCAATCCATGGCTTGCTCGTCATTGAGCTGGAGATGGGCCAATGCACCTAATACCTGCGAAGGAGAGGTCACCGGATTAGTGGTCACCAGGCAGTGATTTTGGCAATAGTCGGACTCAAACAATTTACCGTGTGCCCATTCAATGACAGGATTATGAGTTCGTAGCCATGGGAGACCCAGTATCAGCCCGAATTGTGGGGTAGTAATCAGGTCAAATGAAAGGGTTTCTCTATGTGTTTCCTGTCTGACTAGAGTCAAAGGTGCGGTTTGTTGTTTTATTGGACCTGATATGAGTGAAGACTTATCAACAGCTTCCACAGGTTCCGGTCGCTGCTTGTTTAATAGAGGAAGATTGAGAGAAGCGGCCAATTTTATGTCTACATAATTACCCGTAGCTCCAGAGTCAATGACTAAGCGTACTTGGTGATGAGTGCTGTCTACTGAAATCAAAAGGGCCTGAATATGCAAGGGGCCGATGAGTCCTGAGACTGTTTCTGAGGAGGGGAGAGAAGGTGAACCTGTCCGATCCCCCTCATTTAGGGACGGGCTCTCTGAAAAACCGATGACTTAGGTTTGGGGCGTCGGGGGCATTCTCTGACATAGTGGCCATTCAGGCTGCAATAGAAACATGCATTGGAGGACCAACGTCGCTGTCTTTCTGAGGCTGTAATAGGGCTGCGAATACCACCTATTTGCATGGGTTTGCCCTGAGTATTGTTGGTTGGCAGACTGGCTGAGAAGGGCACGGACTTCTCTGTCTCGTGTCTTCTCTCGGCCCTTCGGGCGTCCACTTGTAGGGATAAATCCACAAGTTCGGGGTATTGGTCTGGTAAGGATGGTATTACAGCTAATGCATCTTTCATAGCATCATTGAGACCACGATAAAACACCACAGCCTTTTTGTTTTCTGGCAATGCTGTCTCTACCGACAACTGGTGGAAACGGGTAATATAGTCAACCAGTGTTGTTTTACCCTGGCTCAATTCAAGCAGTTCTAAGTCCCGAGCCTGTGCTTTATGCCTGGTATCAAAAACTCTGGTAATTTCTGTGATCAATAGGTCAAAATCATATAGCACAGGACTATTGGTCTCGAGTAGTGGGTTGGCCCAGGAGGCAGCTATTCCCCCCAAGCGTGAAAGTGTAAATGCTGCCTTCGTAGTGGAGTCTGGGAAGGCCTATGGGCAACACAGGAAGTGGAGCTTACACTGATTTATGAAGGTTCGGAACTTCCGGGGATCGCCCTGAAACTTCTCGGGAAGGGCCAAGGGAAAAGGAGTCGGGACAAAAGCAGGCATAGGGTTTGGAGCAGGAACAGGTGGGGCCCCCTGGGGCGGGGCATCCCCGAACTCAGGGTAAGGGGGAAGAGCATGACGTTCGCTCTGTATCGTGTCCAGCCGCTGATGGATGGCGGCTGTGGCGGCTGACATGTCTGCTCTAAGAACTGTAATGGCTTGGACTAAGGCAGCTACCTGATCCCCGGCGGCGGTGTCCATAGTCAAGGCAGAAAGGCTTCTCAGTCTGCCAAGCCGAGATTACTGCGATGTCTATGGAGACCTTCGTCCCGAAGCACCGGTCAGGGAGAAATCAAAGAATGCTCCCTAACCAGTTATTGAGACCACAGGTTCACAAGAGGCAGGAGCGCGGGTACCAGGGAGCTGCAAGGGAAGCAGGTTAGAAAATCGTGAATACAAGGTCAATAATCACGAAGGGCAATAGTAGGAAGGAAGTAAGAACAGCACCTACCAATGCTGTAGTGTGAGGAGGGAGCGGGTAGACCCCAGGTGGTGGAGAATAATAGAACACCCAGAGGAGGACGGGTAACCTGGTTCCCCTTGATGAAAGCACCTGAAGTAGTGCTCAGCATTCAAAGGACAGAGTCCACAAAAGGAGAACGGTGACCAGAGGCAGTCCTAAGTCTGTGAGCCAAAGTTCCAAAATCCTGAGGAGCAAAATTTCCAAAACACCAATTCCGAGGTACAAGCGAAGGCAGTCCAGTAACACGAAGCACAAGGTCAAAAGCGAAGGCAATCCAGTAACACGAAGCATGAGGTCAAAAAATCCAAGAAAACAGAGTTCCAAGCAACAAATCCAAGGGAAAAAACGAAAGCAGTCCGATTCCAGAGACTCAAGGTCTACTTGCCAGAAGAACGGGATCCAAGCAAAACGAAATGCCACTCGAACACTGTTGAACAGCTGAGAAGCAGAGTAGTCCGTGATCAGTGTTCCTTTATGCCGGAGACCAGATCATGTGACTGCATCCCCATCAGGTCACATGGGCAGCATGGTGTGTCACGTGATACAGAGGAGCAGGAAGCGTCAACTGGATTCGTTGGGAGAAATCTCCTAGTATCACGTGACCGGTATCGGATGGCACGTGACCAGGAAGTGGTGCCGGCGTTTCGTGATGCACTCCATCGCCATCGGGGCCACAATCGCCAGGAGCCTGATTGATGTTTTCCCAGCGCGGAACTCCGCGTGTGATGGATTCTGGGGATGCGAATCCACGTGGAACATCTGGAGCAGGTATCAGGCGGGGTGGTCTGGATTGTACATGTGGGTCGTGTGGGTGTCATGACAGGTGCCTTGACCAGATCAAAGGTGATTTCACGGTGACCATCTTCGCACAGGAGGGTGAGTTCTGTGGTGCATTCTGACACAGGACCCGAGGCGATCTTGGTGCCATCAACGGTGGTGACAGTCTCAGTGGTTGGCTTAGGGCAGAGAGGTAGCCCCATCTTTGCTACGAGGTCCTGATTATATAATTCCCCACCGCTCCGCTATCAATATAAGCTTCCAATGAGTGCATGTTAGATGGCTGCTGGTGAGTGATTAAGATCACGGGTAAAGCAAAATGGGAGGTCTGTAGTTGAATCTCCTCACGCGACAATTGCACCCCTACAATTGCCGGGCTTGGCAGTTTTCTGACTCCTCACCGGGGGTCTCCTTATCCGTAGCTACAAAGGTTCTTCTGGGTGGCTTGACAGGACATTCCTTGAGGAAGTGGCCGGCTTTTCCACAGTACAGGCACAACTGCAGCTCTCTCCTCTTTTCCCATTCGGCTTTGGTCAAAGGAGGCCTGACTCCTCCTATTTGCATGGGTTCAGTGGCACCTTCGGATCCTTGTGGGGCTTGGTCCTTGGGTCGCATGAATAAGGGACGAGAATCCCGCTTACTATGGTCGTTTTTCCTATCTTGCAGTCGCCGATCCAGTTGCACCACCAAGTTAATGAACTCGGCAAAATCCCGGGATGAATCCACCACTTCAGCCAAAACGTCCTTTAGCTCCCCTTGCAGGCCCCTGTGGAACAAGGTAGTCCGTTTATCCTCTGGCCAATCTGCCTCGACCACCAGTCTATTGAAAGTAGCGAAGTACGCCAGCAGGTCCTGGCTCCCTTGACGAAGGGACAAGAGTTTGTTATCTAAAGCCTGTCCATGGTGGCATCGGGAAAAGAGCTTTTCCAACTCCTGTTGAAACCCTCCAAAGTCCTATAAAAAGGGATCATCCCGGCTGGTAAACGGCACCGACCAATCTGCTGCACTTCCACTCAGGTAGGATAAAACGAAGGCCACCTGTGATTGGTCAGTGGGAAATGCCCCAGGACTACACAGAAAATGGAGCCGACACTGGTTCATGAAGGTCGCATATCGTCGCGGGTCCCGCGAAAACCGCTCCGGAGGAGCTAATGGTACAATTCCAGGTAGGTTGATCTGGACCAGATTGCTTACTGGAGTTGGCGTTGAAGGGCCGATTCCTGGCACGAGGGCTTGTCTGGCTTGTGATTGAAGGAGCTTCCTGCCAAGGTCATCAGTTCTTTCTTTGGCCACTATTAGTTCTCTCCGCAAGGCGTTAGTTTCTTGCTGCGCTGAGTGGACCTCTGCACGTAACTGTCCCAACAATTGGGCCAACTGGTCTGTTTCTGAAATTTCCACACCAGGCGCCCGGTTGGATTATTACGTATGGCTTTGCGTTCTGTAACGCTCACCTTGTATCCACAGGCACGCCTCTCGACTGGTCTGGGATGCTTCTGGGAACACTGCACCTTCTCTGGGGTTTGCGCTGCCAGGGATCAGTTCTAGAAGACAGGAGGGGATTTTAGCTACTACTCCTTCCCTCAAGACCCACCTCCCGGTGTTCCCCTTGCGATACCCCTTGGGACTTCTCTCACCTTGATTTTCGTAATGATGCGGTCTCCGTCCTGCTGTGCTGGGCAGGGGCGTGTTGTCATTGGCACCGTTCTGCCGAGTTACTTCACTGGCATGGGCCTGGAGTCCAGACCGGCTGCGACTCCACTTTTCAGGTAAGTCTTTCATATTAAGAACAATGTCTGTATTGGTAGATGCTCCGAATAACCTTCTCTTCCTATCTTGCAGGTGCTGGTGGAAACAAGCTGATTCTGGAGGCAGAGCTCGAGAAGGTAAGGGTGCGCAGAATGCGGCGCTGAGAGCGCCCTTGAAAGTTGACTAACCTGTGCTGTTGTTTCTTGCAGGTCGCAGGAGGAATCCTGGAAGATGTGTTTCAATGGAAACAGACGCAGATGGATGATGTTCGAGTGGCGATGGCCTTCCAGGAGAGCTGGGTAAGTAAGCTTACTTGATGTCTTATTCTCCCCCCTCTTTCCAGGGATGTTGCAGGAGGAAGATGAAGATGTCCCAGAAGACTCTGGCTGGATGGAGGAGCTGAAGCTAGGAGGTAAAGGTGACTGTGGTTCTTTGTCTTCTTTTCCCGTGCAGGCCAAGGTGCTGAGCAGGACCAGGTGAACGTCACGCTGTAAGATCAGAATAACGTGAAGCGCGTGCCTTGAGTCAGGCGTGGTTTATATAACCAGCTGGTATCCCAGGTACCTTCAGGGCGGGCACCGCCCTGGATGCTAGACTGCTAGTTGCAGTTCCCCATTGGTCCTTGTGAGGGCAGCCATGTTTGTCCATTGCCCATTGAAAACCTCACCAGTCCTGTGAGCCCAATGCCAACAGCACCAGGACTGGCTCCAAGGAAACCGAGAGGGTCAAAATAGGACCATTCGGGTCTTGTTAACATATTGTGGCGAGGGCCAGAGGGCCCGAGTTCCTTGGCCCGCAACTAAGGTTGTGACATGATGGTGGTGCGATTGTTGATCAGGATGACCAGATCATCTTGGGTGAGGTCCACTATGGTGGTGATGGTGTTCCTGTCCAGTTGGTACAGGGTGTGGATTTGTGCTGGGGTTAAGTCTAATGGACTGCCCCTTATGCGTGGGATTGGTGGCTGCCTGTGGGGTATCACTGCCTGAACTGATGGTATGTGCGGGCCCAGTCTCACCCTCCTTCTCCTCCTGTGCCTCCTCTGCATTCCATGGTTTACTGCCTGCTCAAGGAGTAGCAGTGCTGGCATGTCCTCCAGCTCCTTTATAGCAACTGCTTGTGGTATCATTTTGGACTTAGAAGGGGTGTGGTGTGTGCGTATGCTCCTTTTGTACTGGGCCAGACTCCATTGCCTCCACCTGTGATGATTGTGTGCACCTGTGGCAGGTCTGGACACAGCAGATTGCTGTTAATGGCTGCCCTGTGATGCCGGTGTTACCGGCATCGTGGTAATCCTTCTTACCGGCATCTGGATGCTGGTAAGTGCTTATCCATGCAACTCGTAATGCGCCCTACTTTGCAGCATGCCGTTGTTACTGGCACGGCTGCCGCATGCCTGCGCCCCTTTCGGATTGGTGCTACCCGGTCACAACGGGTCTGTGGTGATGCCAGTAGCACCAGCATCATGGGTTATAATACACTGGTCCGGTAAATGATGCCGTATTCCCTTACCTGTATCGTTATTGCCGGCGGACCGCCAACCTTGAAATGAGGGCCAATATATCAAAATCCTTCCCTAAAACTCGTATTAGTAGTTAGATATCATTTCTTTTAGAAACATTGGGCCTCATTCCGACCCTGGCGTTAACCAAGGTGCTATTAGCGCCTTGGTTGACGCCGTTATCTTTCCGACTCCGCCATGGTGAATGGCGGAATTACCGCCCCATTCCAAGGTTGGCGGGGTCGGTAATTCCCCATTCACCATGGGCCCTTCCCCATTCCCATTTTTGCCCCATAGGGCTCAATGGGAATGGGGAAGGTGCTAATTACGGCACCCTAAATTACAGTGCCGTAATTAGCTCCAAGGTCCCTTTGCGGGTTGGTTTTTTAATGCCTGCAAAAAGCAGGTGTTAAGTTCCAACCCGCAAAGGGAACTCGGAATAGGGCGGTAAGGGTTTAACGGCACCGGTCTCGTTACCGGTGACCGTTTACCCTTACCGCCCGGCTCGGAATGAGGCCCATTGTACTTTATTTTTTTTGTATCTATATCCTACTGTTTGCCTGTTTCTTAGGTAAACAGTCATGCCCTTCTACACTCTCCAACAATCAAAATAATATACATGGAACCACTCATCTAACCTGGTACGGATATGGAACATTTGTTTATATTACAATATACACTGTTTTACACAATAAAACAGAAGTAGAAGATTGCAGAATGCTGTTTTCTCTTCTAATTTATGTAATCTTCAGAATACTATGGGCCTCATTACACGGAAGGCGGTAATGGTTAACGGCCACCGTTAATGGTAACGGTGGCCGTTAACCATTACCGCCTTACTACGAGGTCCCTTAGCGGGTTGGTGCTTTAACGCCTGCTTTTTGCAGGCGTTAAAAACCAACCCGCTAAGGGACCTCGGAGCTAATTACGGCACCGCAAAATTGCGGTGCCGTAATTAGCGCCTTCCCCATTCCCATAGAGCCCTATGGGGCAGAAATGGGAATGGGGAAGGGCAATGGCGGAAGGGGGATTTACCGCCCCTCCAACCTTGGAATGGGGCGGTAAATCCCCTTTCCGCCAAGGCGGTGCCGGTATTTTACCGGCATGAGCCATGGCGCTAATAGCGCCATGGCTCACCGCCTTCCGTGTAATGAGGCCCTATATCTACAGTTATTTCATACTAATTTAAAAATACATCCCAGTAACAATCTATCTTCTACTTTACTTAAAGCACTTGTTAGCCTATTCATCCATTTCAAAATGTTATTTTGCATGTTTATATTCATAAAGAATATAAAACATATATTTTAAAACTTTGGTTCTAACAACATTAGGTAAGCATTATTTAAACCCTTTGTCAATCTAGCTTTGTGTGTTACTACAGAGCTATTACATATAAGTCAATCTACTTCTGTACGCACCCATGTTGTGAAATGCACACAGTAAATGGATGCCCCTGTTGAAAAATAATTGCACACTTCCTAAAGGTTTTCTTACTAATATGTATTGACGTGTTAATTTTCCTACCATCTATACTGTATCTTTGAAACATAATGAATACATACTTATTAAAAACTAGATGTTGCAGTGCAGATTGCAAATAACAACCACAGTCACTGCATTGCATATCATGGAAAGCTTTTGTTAGAAGATCAGAAAAATGCACACTTCTCTGATCAGGGCTAGGAATATGTAAATATCTTTCCAAAATATCCTGAGTAGTGTAATCGTTCTTACATTGTGGACATATATGATTCCACTTGTAACTAATTCCTACATATCTATCAACACTGACAGTTTCCTAGAGTAATAAATCGAAGACAGTCATTAAAAGCTCTTGATTATCTTCCTGTGTATTTTGAGGAAATTGTTAATTTCCACTCGCAACAGCTACTACTTTTTGCACTGACATTGCCAAATGTGTACCGTGTGTTTTTTCATCTACAGATATTTTAAGAAATGAAAGTTCCACACATAGCTGCTTTTCTGCTGTGGAATGTATTTCTTGCATAACGGTGTCATTTGAAACAACATACACAAAGCTGCATTAGAATAGCATTCAACTCTTGTTTCATTACTAAATCTACAATGGGAGTATGTCATAGATTGTCTTGTTGTTTAGTCTTAAGAGAAATTATTTTACTTGAATGTAGTTTCGCTGATTCCTTATGTTTCCTGACTAAGTGCTTAGCAAGTATAAGGTTCAGGTGAGGAGCACAAAACCTATTATATTCTACAGTGCACAAAATGTCAGCTGTCACTTTTTTTTATCAAAGTCTATTAAAAATAAACCTTCAAAATGTTTCACACGTGACAGAACTACATTTGAAATTCTTTCTTTGAACACTGTATGACCAATAACAATAAGTGTGGCTTCTAAAGCAAACCCTTGTGATTTATGAATAGTAATTGTATATGCAGATCTTCTCACAAAGGTATCCTTAAAAAACATGAAACGTCCGAGAAATCAAATGACTTCCTTCAACACAATCAAACTTAAGTTCAACATGTTTAATATTTGTACTGTGAGGAAAAATGTGAAATGCAATCATTCTTCCCATCGCTCCACTGACTAGACCAATTTCTACATTGAGGTTCCTCTGTAACATTACCTGTGCATTGATGCACAGTTTTAAAACTGCTTCAAGCCCTGCTGTTTTAGAAATTGAAATATTCTCTAGTTGAACTAATCAAGTATTTGCTTTTTTATCCAAATCTAATTGCCATCTAAAATTTCACACGATTCTATCTCCACAATATTTTGCTTCTCAGACAGCAACATTGTAGAGTTGAACTTTTTACACTCTGCAAGTGTACACATCAAAGTAACACAAGAAATGTTTCTTTGCAGAAGAGTCGACATGACATCAGACGCAATCTGCATGAAACCTGAAAGAAATCAATCTTCCCTTTAAGACTGCTTTCACATTCTCCTCAAGAACACCTACACAAATCTTACTAAGCCTTTCTGCATACTCTATATCAACAGATTGTCTCATATTAATGGTAAGTTCCTGAAATTCAAAACAATTCCAATGGTTAAATGTACCAATACTCTCTATCGTTTTTTGACTATTCTTAGATTGCAGCATCTTGAAAACTGGTTGACCTTTCACAGTAGTTAATTGTAACACATCTCCAAAAACAAGATCATGTTTACCTCCTCAACAAAACGTCGTAGTCAGTCTACAAGACCACTTGTATTTGCAAGTGAATGAAAGCTAGCATCAAGTTAGACACCATGCATACTTCAATAACAATCGAGGTATTCAATTTTCTTAGTACTGTTCCTACTTCTTGTGCTGCACTTGATACAAGTTTTCGATACTCTAGTTTGTTGTCATGCTTCACTGGTAGCATCAGCAGTCAATGTAAAGTAACACCTCCTACATTGAATGCTACTAAACTTACTGAAACAGTTAAAATACGTGACAAAGAACAATCAGTTACATTTTGGATCATAGCTCTTATTCCATGAATTAAATAAGAGTTACCTGTTCCCGGGTGTTCACCAACATACATTAATGGAGGTTTATATTGGACACAAGTTCATTCATGCCTGTCATGCAGTAAACCATGTAAGAAACTATCTTTGATTTTTTTATAAACTTCTTTTTGCTCTATAATACGTTTACTATTTCATCATACTTTGCATCTGTAACTTTAGTTTGTTGCATGGCACTTCCTACTTCTTCCATGGCAAGCTCACATCAGTTTGGATAATTGGCTCACCAAGCCCATTTTGACTTCTTGCTGCAGAATATTGACTGCCCTCAGGAGTCTCTTTTGCCAATTCAGCTGCCACCCCTTCTTCTTGAAGTAGTTATTTCTCCAGAACTGCTCAAATAGTAGACAGGTAAATTATTCTTCAAAGGTTTAAAAACTTCCAAGCAAATCACTCGCTGCAGGCCGTGGGAAGAACAACTGCAAAAGACAAAAATGAAACAATTCCTTTTTCTCTGCAGTTTGGCAAGACAGTTTCATGTAGTTGGTGAGACTTGCCTTCTCATGGCTCACTAGACAACCAGTACATCCATGCACTTTAAACTGTCCTCTGTCATTGTTTGCTTCAATATTTTGATATGAGTAGTGTTCTGCTACTTCATATAAACAAATGAATTCAGATAATATATATCAATCAAGTTGGTTTTAAGAATCTCTGTCAGGTACTGTTTTAGCTAACTGCTGAATTTCACTGAAAGGCTTCAGTACCCGATGTCTAGTACAAGTTGGGCAAAGACTTAACCAAAGCACATTAATGCTACGTCCATACAGAGGCAAACTAGTTAGCCAATCTGCAGCTTCGTAGTTACCACACTCTCTATATGAGAGCATTTTCAGACCAAATCTTAGAAGTTTCTGACTAAGATTTGTATCTGCTAAGTCTGCCCATATGTCAGCTGCATTGCTCTTTTCTGCTTTTGTCATGTATGCTGTAACATAATGAGCAACAGCAGTTGTATCATCAGCAATATACTGTATTTGCATTCCAAAGCTGTGCAATGACAGTATTGTAATCATTAATGAATTGGCATTCCTTATCTCTTTTTAAATGATAGCTATTTCTCTTTGACTTACCAGTATCATGGTATCGAAGAGATGACATCAAACTATTCACTCGACCAACTGGTGTCACAGGCCTTGGAAAGCAAAATCTGCACTGAGTGTAGTACTTGTCTTTACTTTTGTATTTTCTCTGATAGTACTTACCACATGAGTGCTTTGAAATCTTTCCACCATGTTCCTTAGATCAGCATTCACATGTTGAGCAGGAATGGAACAAGTAACATATTTTTCTATAAACTCCATCACACAGCCATCACTTTCTTTACCAAACTGAGGAGAATCTTTAATCAACAACAGCATATGTATATGTGGAGCCCCACGTGCCTGGTACTGTTTCCTCCAAAAGAAATGCTCCACAGTTCCTAGTGACCATTTTCTTTATTACATATAAAATCTAACATGGCTAAAAATCTGTGATGAAAGGGAAGGAATCACTCGATGATTATGCCATTGAGAAACAACCCGCGCAGCAGGAGGGTAGATCGTACAGGCTAGTCGCGAAGAATCCAGACCCGGGAAAAAGGGTGGTGCTGTGTGTGATTGAGGTAAACCCCACTGTGACTTAGCAAGGGCTACAGGTAGCCAATCCAGGGCTAGTGATAATCCTGATTAGATTGAATTCCCCCACCTCAAACAAGTGTGTGCTGGGTGCCAGGACCTGGGGGAAGAGGTCGTGGAAATCTGCCCCTCTATACCCATTGTTAATAGATTTTCGCCCCTAGAACAACGAGAGCAGAGCCCAATAACCAACTGTGGTGATGGGAGGGGGATGGATGGGGTTGGTAAAAAAGAGTGGGTGGTGAAAGGGAGGGTTCCTTGACCAAGTGGCCCCCTGCCAGCTACATGCCCCCCTCCGTTATGCCGAAAGACGTGTGTTTTAAGCAGGGGAAAATGCTTAAAGCCCTCCCTAGTCCAGTTATGACACCCCCCAAAACCCAAACAAGTAGTAAGCGGGGCGCTAAGAGAACCATGGGAGTAAGGAAGATGCGGGTAGGTGAGGGGGATATAGTATCTCCCACCAGAGAGATGAATAGTGCAATTGAAGCACCGAAGGAGATGGTGATATCAGTAAATAAAGTTATGGTTACATTAACAACTGAGATAGCCATGCTGATAGATTTAAACAACCAGGGACCCACCATTTATCCTGCCCAGCCAAATCGAGGCATGGGTGTAAGATCCCTAGATCCCCTACCTCTAGCCCCAAGGACATGAACAGATTCTCTGCCCATTGAAGTTCTGCAAACAAGGGCAGCCCCGATGGGGTAGCTGGGCTAAACCTCTTTTGGGGGTTATCCAGGATCAAGTGATTAAAGGGGGACACACATCTAATGGGAAGCAGAGACCCTGAGTAGGCTTTCAACATGCACAGGGGCGTATTCTCCACTAGTAGGTTATGGGGAGAAGGTTGACAGGCAGAAGGTGAGAACTATGGGATTCGCAAACCCCAGGCATGATGACCGTCTGCAAAGTATCCATCAAGTGGTTTTGGCTAATGTGACTAAAGTCATCATAGGCACCCATGAGAACCAGGAAGCACTCACCAACAGCGTAATTCACTGTATATGCCACAAAAGGGGATTGTAGGGTATTTTGTGGAGATTTGGGGCCTGACGGTATTTTCTTACCGCCGAAAAATAACTTAGCAACAATCACTCCTTGTATTCAGATTGGGCCATGTACAACAATAATACAGTGGACATGCATTATTTCAGCACACAGACATGCATATTTGGTATGCGTGGTTGGTATGCGTGGTTGGTATGCGTGGTTGGTGGTATTTTGATGAGCATAATTTCCTTGTTTTATTTGTGGCCCCAATATCCAGAACCCCTTATTTTTGTTTAGATTTTTCGTGTAATCACTAGAGAGACCTCAGGCTTGCATTTCAGGAACACCACATTTTCATTTTTAGTGTGCCACCATGGGCAATTTCTCTCTGTCTTATCTACGGCAGCGAGCTATCATGTGGTATTTTCACTATCTTATATACGGTAGTGAACTATGTCCCGGGCCTCCCTTTTTGCCGACTCATAGACCTCCGACAAACTACAACACACACAGTTAGTTATAATTGCTCATATTGAATTACATTGTGCACACGGCTGCAGCCAAATTTGATGTTTAGCTACCTTGAAAATGACAATTGCACTGTCTAAACATCTCCCCACATCATCAACACTGTATTGGTAAATATAAAACACACCACCCGTCTGCTTTCAAATATTTTTGTGTATTATAAACGTTGCATTTAAACACGATCTCACTTTTTACAGAAATAAATAAAATAGCACAGTAACAGCATTGTCTGTGATACACTGAAAAGAGAGTGGCGGAGACAAGAACTCAATTTGCAACATTAAACATGTGAGTAAAGCACAGGAATCTCTTTTCCTACACTGACTGAATATTCTCGTACACACTCAGCCCCCACACTTCTGTAATTACCTTATATGTTCAGCATGAGTTTTCTCCAGCTGTTCTCTTTCTGAATTTGGCTCCCTTGAAGATTAACCCCAGTGAAAACAAGCGTCTTTCGTTCTCAAACCGGGGTTATTGCCTGGAATTCTCAGCTTTTGCAGCAGGAATGCTTCAGCCAGGAAACAGGTCCTTCTCCCAGCTCTGCCAAATCTCGATTGTCCTCCCCCTCTCCTCAAGCTCCCCCAGCAAAACTCTAATCACTGCCTCTAGCATGATACTTGCTATGACGCTGCTCCAATCAGAATCAATCATGCCATCTCCTCCCTCACTACACAATGGCTTATTTCTACAGTAACCATTTGTAACCAACTGATTTCCTGTTCCTTCGAGCCCTTTGCTTCCTGTAGTTATGTGGACAGAGCAGCAGAGAAAAAGAAAAAAAAATGAATGTGCGTTTAAAAGTTCACTTTCAGAGTAGGCCTAATTCTGCAGTGGAGACACATTTTTATTAGTGGGTTATGTTAAATGCAGTTTTATTAGTCAGGTTAGTTATTAATGAGGTTAGTTATTAATTTTCAAATGTGTCTCTTGCACCATAGGCATTTCAGATAAAAAATAGTGTGCATTTTTGAATGTGCACGTGTGCTTTTAACTGTAAAAATAGATTTGCATCTTATATGTTAAAATCGTTTTTGACTGAATAGCCTGTCTTTACTTAAATGTCCATGTTAATCTGGCAACACATATAGCAATGCACCACACCCATGTGGTGGTGCTGCATCAAAAAAAAAATTGCTACCTGTGCAGTAGTGCTGTACTCTGTGCTGTAACACGCCAAATATCCTTACATACCCTCCTTTTGTTTTTAGAACTTGGCTACGATCCAAGCCAATTCCTAAAAACAACTTGTTCTTTTTTTTCTTTTAAAATGCATGTGTATTGGGATATCCTTCTCTTCCTGACGTAGCTAGTAAAATCAGTAACATTTTCATTTTTACTGATAGCACAATCAACCATCCACCCATGATTAGCACCAGGACAGCCAAACCCACTATTGAACGTTCCCCCCAGGTTCCCCAATTAAATCTTTCCACTTCTATTATCCCCAGATTACTAATTGTAATATTGTTTTTTCTCAAATTCATTTTTATAACATGTCTTTCTTTGTGATTCAATAAATATTCCACATCCGGATCTATTGGAAAAGTATCCCTTTGAAAAAATCAATATTTTGCACTTGGCTTTCCCAAACATCATTTGTTACATGAAACAATGTTAACCCTCCAATTGACACAATTGTATCCTTTGGAACCTGTAAATAAAAAACACTATATTTCACCTGTTTAAAGACGTATGTTCCATGGTTTAAATGTACTACCGTCATGTTCTTTAAACAGGTGCTGACCAACCATTTACCTCTGACCATCTTAGCCTGTGCCATTTCTTCACTCCCCATATTGCTAATAATCACTTCACATCGCTCTGATGTACTTGGGTCGGATTTCAAACCCCAAATAGCATCTGTGGCATCAGGAACAAACGGTTTACCTGGACACATATAATTTTGTTCTTTAAATTTTACACATGTTTCCAGGTTTGGTATTAAATAAACTTCAGGCTCCCATGACTGAAATGCCACCACTTCTGGAGTCTTAATCTTAATAAATTTGTCCTCTTGCCAAAATCCCACGTTGTGTACCCACTTCGTTTGATAAATAAGTTCAGGGGCTACATATGGGATGCATAGCAAAAATCTGATCTCTAGTCTTTCCAAGTCCACATATAACGGCATTGCATTACCCATTTCGAATGCAATTTTTACCTGTATTATATCAATTTCCCTCCTGGTCAATCTTTCTATCATTTGACGAATAATATCCTGCGAAACAAAATACAAGGGGATATGTCCTTGAATCAATTGTGAAACTGCAGTTTGAACTTCTCTCATATAATTTGTTAATAGTCTATCAACAGGACTCATTATGTTCAATATTTCATTTAAAGTTCTGTCATGCTTAAGTATTATTTTAGTCGCCCGTTGCATTACATCCGCTTGTTCATTTAGAATGATTGCAGTTTCATTTATGAATCTTACTTGTTCATCCAGTCCCCCTCTAATTCCATCTAATGTTTTTTGTATTATTTCTAGGTCAATACTCAGTTGTTGCGCTTTAGTACTCAGTGTTCCTACCGAAATAGAATTGGCTGTTGATATTGTGGTACCTATTATGGCTCCAACTATAGACATTACCAATGATATCGCGAGCATCACCGCACCTCTCTTTCCTCTCCTCTTCTTAATGTCTGCTGAATTCACAAATGTTTTTTCCAATTGCATTAATATATCTCTTATTGACTGCTTAGTGTCCTCTTTTCTTATTTCCAGCCACTCTTTAGTCTGTTCAATCTTAATTCTGGTATTGTTCAAGTGTTTTTCAACCAAAATCTCAGGATTCAATGGTATGTATATATTTTGGAAAATCATCCTTCTATCACTCATGATGAATCCTGGTGCCTCTTCCACCGCGATACCAGATGCTGGTCCAGGTTCAATGACAACCTGTGCTTCTGAATTCTTGAAGATCCCTCCAAATATCATCATCATTAACCATATCATCGGTATCATCTTCAATGCTGATCGCTTTGCAGCCTTGGTCTTCACCCCTCTTTGGGGTTTTCCCGGAATCCGTCCACGTGGGTTCCAGGACTCCATCGTCTCCCGTGGGCTCTGATACCGGAACCTCCGACCAAATAATGTTAATTTTCTAAATCAAATAGAAAATAAACAAATTAAGTACATAGCACAATACTAACTTCACCCTTTTGCCAAAAATAAAACATGCTTGGTAAAAATATTTCGTTTTTTTTTTTTTTCTGAAATTAAACACAAGTTAAAAAGAAAACAAGCACATATAAAACAGCATTCAATATTTAATACATTTTCTCTCTGCACACCAACCATGAGCTTCCATTATATATATTTATTTATTTATTTATTTATTTATTTATTTATTATATATTTTTACATATATTACAATGTTTATGTGCCATTATAACAATCAACTTTTTAACTTCTTTGTCACTGCCTCCTGATTGTACCCATTTATTTTCTCTTTTTGTGTTCAAGGGACTTTATCTGTTTCTACATGCTCAAGCTGCCTGATCTCATGTCTGGGATTGCATGGTTTGATTTGATTTACATGGACAAACTGCTCTATTGCCGTTTCACCTTCATTTTTCAAAAATGTATAAACTACAGGAGAGACCTTATCTATAATTCGAAATGGCTCGCCAGGCTGCTAGAAATTTAGAATTTTTCTGTTTACTTTTTCCAAAATGAAACTTGTACACCTGATCCCCTACACTGTATTCCTTTACTGATGTCTTTTTGTCATAATAAGACTGCACTGTCAGCGGCTCTTTCCAGATTTCTCTGCACAAAAGCAAATGCATGTTGCAAATGCCTCCTCAGTTCATCAATATATTCATGAACTGTGGATGCACTCACAAGTGTCTGCTCATGTGTTCTGTATAGTAGGTGTTGTGGTAACACCATTTTCCTACCTGTCAAGACCTCATGGGGGCTAACACCTGTTGCTTTGGCAGGAGTTGATCTGATTGCCATCAAAACCAATGGTAAACGTAAATCCCAGCTGGAACGTGCTTCTGCCACAAATTTCTTTAAAATATCCACAACAAACCTATTGCTTCTTTCAACTGTACCTGAAGACGCTGCCGGATATGCGATATGTAGTTTCCTTTTCACACCTAGTATTTGCCATACCTTACTTATTAGAGTACTTGTGAAATGACTTCCTCTGTTTGACTCAATTCTTTGTGGCAACCCAAACCTTGAGAACACATGGTTCACCAGCAATGTGGCTGCTGTTTGCGCACTACAATCTGGTGCAGGAATGCATTCAATCCACTTCGACATCAAACATACCACACTCAAAATATAACGGTTTCCCCTGCTCGACCTTTTCAAAGGACCTACATAGTCTATTTGCAAATCTGACCATGGGAGAGTTAGGCCTCTTTTCATCAATGGTGCTCTATGCATTGGTGAAGCAGGTTTAAATTGGGCGCATACTAGACATCCTCTAGTATATAATTCCACATCTTGGGACATATGTGGCCAGTAAGCATAATCTTTTAGTATTTCTAATGTTTTTTGTGGACCTCTATGGCCTGCAGTTATGGCATCATGTGCATGGTGTAGCATTAGTCCTCTGAATGAAAGGGGTACTACCCACTGTATTTGTCCTGTTTTGGACTCTCTAATCATGAGTCCATCCTGTAATCTAATTCGTGTTTTGTTCTTTAATAGCACCCTCAACTCTTCTTTTCCCATACAATCATTTTCTGTTAAAGAATTTTGTTCAGGATCTATCAAATGATTATAATAGATTCCCAAAATTCGATCATTCTTTTGTGCCTCAATCAAATCTTGGTCTGGCGTGTCATGACTCCACTGCACCACCGGTTGATCTACCTCCTTTGGTGCTTTAGAACGTGTCACTGCATCAATTTGTATTTCACCCATTAAATAATCAATAGGTAGCAATTCTCCCATCACAGCCCCAATCTTAGCCTGGTGGTCTGCCTTATCATTTCCCTCCTTATCCTCTCCTGGTGTTTTTAAATGCCCACAAATTTTTCTCCAGTATATTGTTAAATTATTCTCTGACACCAATTTGTCTATGGCTTGTATCATTTTTCCATGTTTAAGTGGCTTTTTGTTGTATGTAACCATGCCTCTTGCTTTCCAACCAGGCAAATACTCCACAAAGCTATTCCGTGCATAGTCAGAATCAGTCACCAGGACAATTTCACTGAACTTTTTATCAACTGCATTAGCAATTGCTTTATAAATGGCTGCCAATTCCGCCACCTGACTGCTCCTATCTCCAATCCTCATCCCTATACCGGGGACGCCTTCACATTTCAACCAGACATTTCCTATTCCTGCCACTAATTGTTTATTACTGTCATTTTCAATGTGAAAAGCACAACCATCCACATATACAGTTGGCAAATCCTTGCATGTTTTTTCATCAAAAGCTTTGTGTGGTGATTGTTCAAATTCCTGCAAACTAGTTTCCACTTCCATTTCATTTGGTATTTGTTCAGCTGCACAGTCATGTAAGTCAGCTAACCCTTGAGCAATTGGGTTCTTTTTATTTTGTCCATATCTCACTTCTACGGGAAAACCTTGTAATGCCAGCGTCCATGAAGTGATTCTGGATTGCGCTAGATTACCTGATCTAATTCTTTTACTCTCTAAAAATTGCAAAGGTTGATGATTTGTTTCAATAATCACCTTTTCTCCCTGAACAATGGGGCGGAAATGTTGTAGCACTCACACAGTGGTTAATAGGGCCTTTTCACATTCATTAAATTTCATTTCAACTTGGGAAAATGCCTTACTTGCATAGGCAATGGTTTTGTGATTCAAATCGTGTTTTTGTGATAACACTGCTGACATACAATGTTCAGAAAAACCTATTTCTATAAAGAAATCCCTGCCCTTTATGGGGTATGCTAAACATGGTGCCTTTACAAGACATTCCTTTAATTTAGCCACTGCATCAGACTGCTCTTTTTCCCATTTCCAGGGAGTATTCAGTTTAAGCAGTTTAGTCAATGGTTGAGTGATTTCTGCATAATTATCAATGAACTTTCTGTTATAGCCTGTCATCCCTAATAAACTTTTTACTCCTTTCACATTTTTAGGATCTTTTAATCTTTGTATGGCCTCTATTTTCTTCTTTTGTGGATTTAGCCCATGTTCAGTCACTTCATGCCCTAGAAAGTTCACTTTTTTCTTGCACAATTGTGCTTTTTGCAAAGATACTTTGGCGCCTGCTTTCTGCAATTGGCCAAGTACATGTCTTATTTCATCAAAATGGCTTTTCAGGCTTTCATTTTTTATCAGGACATCGTCCACATAAACTATTGTTCCTCTTTCCGCTGCATCCGGCATGGCCTTTCTCAAAAATATGCCAAATTCACTCCCACTATTGATGTACCCGAACGGAGCTCTAAGCCAGGCATATTGAGTCCTGTCAAATGTAAAGGAAAATAAATGTTGTATCTCCTCTGCCAATGGCACGCACCAATATCCAGAGGTGAGATCTAATGTGGTAAATACATTTGAACCATGTACCTGAGCTAGGCCCTGATCAATGAATGACAGTGGCCATCTAGATACTGGTACTCTTTTATTTAACTCTCTCAAGTCTGCACACAGCCGCCATTGACCATTTGGCTGTAACACACCTAAAATAGGTGTATTGGATGTGCTATGAATGGGCCTGATGATTCCCCGCGATTCCAAATTTTTAATAATCTCTGCCAATGATTCTAAACATGCCAGCGGTAGTCTATACTGGCGTTCAAACACTGTATTTCTGCTACACCCTTCTGGTAGTGTGGCCACATGTAAATCAGTTAAACCACAATCATAAGCATCTTTTGCAAATACATCCTTAAACTCCATAAATATCTCCCTCAGATTGTCCCTATCCTCATTGCTTTCACACGCATCCGCTAAGGAGATCTGCTCTTCTACCATTTTGGAAAATTCTGGAAAATCTTCTGGTAAGGGAATCTCGGCGCTTTCCTCTAACTGTGTGGCTGTGTCTTTTTGTAAAGCTGCCACTTTTAAATATTTTGGCATATCAGCTTCCACTTCAATGGGCTGATTTTCTGTTTCATTTTCATTTAAATTAAATATTATGCAATCCTCTTGATGGCAGCACACTGTCTCATTTGAATCATAAGGATACACAGAATGAATTTTAAATATTTCTTGGGGCTGAGAGTCCAGGTGTTCTGGCAACTCACCCTTGGCATCTACATACTTTTCAGGGATATTTCCAATCACCATGTTATTTAAATCTGCCGTATAATGTGATTTTTGTATGGCCATTCCTAATGGGGAGTTTTCCTCTAAATGAATATCCTGACAACCTTTATTATTTACCATAATTTTTACAGATCCTTCACCAATGTCTACCAATGGAATGTATTCATAATACAGGCCTTGCTGTTTTATAGATTCATTCAGGCATACAAATGCATCAGAGCCTTTCATCTGCTGTCCATTTTTGCATTTCAGTGTTATTGCAAACTGTTTTGTAAATGCAGGAATAATAGTATCTTTCCTCATTTGTAATTCGATTGCAAAAGGAACCAGTTGTGCACAATGATAAGCCCTTCTTTTGTCTTCAAATTCAGGTGCCGGACCACCTAGGCGTGACCATATTTTTTGATTAAGGAAATCTAACACCATACACATTCTGTGCATGATGTCATTGCCCATGTAAAATTCATTTTGTGCTCCACTCACTATCCATACATTATGGTAAATCGTTTTCTGCCCAATGCTAATTTTAAGCATGCATCTGCCTGCAATTCGGTTTTCAAAGTCTGGACTGTCCAACCCAGAAATATATTGGTTTTTAATCCTAAATCTCGGGATTTCTTCCCTCTCCATTATTTTTTGCAACAATTTCTCATTAATGAAACT
Organism: Ambystoma mexicanum; assembly: GCF_040938575.1. NCBI lineage: Eukaryota > Metazoa > Chordata > Amphibia > Caudata > Ambystomatidae > Ambystoma > Ambystoma mexicanum. The sequence goes on along the minus strand of NC_090934.1, from coordinate 691,312,801 downwards.
CCTTTCATGTCCAAGCGCTAAAGTGGCTTTTATTGTTTTAAAATAGTCATTTATACCAACATGAACCCATGGTTGCTCATCTTCCATGTGTAATTCTGCCAGAGTGGTAATGTGTTTTTCTGAATCTGTTTTAGGAGCAATATTCTGTTTGCATGTTTTCTCTTTTAAATAAAAACGTATTGTGTGCTCATCTATGGCAGTCTGCCAATTTTTCCTTGGGTCCAAGTATATTTGTACAGGTAGTTTTTCATTGTCGCTCTGCATTTTGTCTTGACACATTAATATAACAGTGACACTAGGTATGCAGCTATTCTGGAGATATACCTCCACAGCATCATTTGTTTTGGCAACGGTGTGACATTCATTTATATTGCTGTTTTGTGATTTTAGTTTCTTAGGCCTCAATGGTTTTTTGGTTAAGGACCACAGCACTCCATTCACCCCATCTATGAGAGGAGACAATCTTTTCAGGCAATCTGTCCTCATCAGAAATGGAATTTCACAAATAGATGTGATCAATACCTCTTGTTTCATTCTGTGCTTTCCTATTTTTATGTCAACCTCAGTTACACCTATGATGGGCACCTCCTCCCCATTAAAGTTATGCACTGGGCCTTGATTTTCCTTCACTGTGATCTGACTCTGTGGGGGTCTCCCTTCATTGATACACTTTACCAGCTCCTTGGACATAATTGTAGCCTGTGCGCCAGTGTCAATCATAGCAAAGGTGTGGCATTTTTCTTCTACAGTGATGGGTGCATAATATCTGTCCTCAACTTCCTCTAATACACATAAGAAATGTGAATTCTTACTGATTTCAGGGCTCACCTTTCTCAGGTCTTTTTCACTTTTGGCTAAACACATTGGTAAATGGAAAGACATTTTTCCCTCCTTTTATTTATTTCTCCATGATCAGAGGTTTTTTGGAGTGTGGCCACTGTTCGCCCATCCATCTGGGTAACATCAGAGACCACATTACAACCTTCCAACTGAACATGTGTAACAACATCATTCGGCAATTTGTCATTTTTTAATTCTGTGCATTTGTGATCATTTAGTGTGATACCAGCCCTTTCAGCCTCTTCAAAAATATGTGGCTCAAAGAATTCTTCAGGTGATTGACTGGTACCATCCTTTTGAGTATTTCCTTTTTCTGTCTGTGTTTGGTCATTGTTTTGCTTGCCCAGGGAAGGAGCTATAGTATCCCCACTTACTCCCTGTTCACTGGTATTCCCCATGCATGAGTCATTTTTCTTAAATCTGTCCCTTTGTTCTTTTGGAATTCCTAATGTTTCTTTTTCATTTGTACAAATCTTTACTGTTTTATTTAGCTCTAGGTTAAACCGTACCTCTTTTTTAGAAGTATTTGCACTTTCTGTCACAAGTTCATTTACTGGCACTTTCACATTTAATCCATTAGGCATCTCAGAGTCGTTATGCAATATTATATCAGAGCAATCTGTCATTTTGGCACTGCAGTTATCATGAGTACTTAGTCACTTTTCGGAAGCCCCCCGGTCATTGCTATGGCCATCAGCCCCCTCTTTGGAAGGTTGTTTTTGCGCTGTACAGAGCTTTCCTATTTGCTCAGCTAACATTTTCACTTGGGCCTCAAGGCACTGTAACCTTTCCATCTCTCTAGGATCCTCTTTCTGTGGCCTAGGTCGATATTGGTTGTTTTGCCCCTGATTGGATCTATTCTGATATCTCTCAGGTGATTGATGTCGGTTGGGATGGTTTCTGAACTCTTGATTCATTTGTGGAGGGGAGCGGGTTGCACCATCCTTTGATTATAGTCCCCTGGTGGGGAATCATTGTATTGACGTGGATTGTAGTTCACGTTTTGCCTCATGTCCTGTCTCTCAGATTGTGGGTACTGGCCCCTAGGTTGATTTCCATTATCAGTAAATCGATCCACATATCGGGGCCTATCCTGATTACCATATATCATGGTGTTGGGATCAACTCTGCTCTGTGTCCCCAATGACTGGTAGGGACCATCATTTCTTTGATCTTGATTTTGTCTCTGGTTATTGTTCATACCTGCCATATCAGGCCGATATCCTACCCGGGGTCTGTCCCCTAAATACCTAGGGCTGATGTAGCTCTCTCTATTACTAGGATCATGTGATTGGAACATTGGTACAGGAAATGGCGATCTTTGTTGATTACCCCTTTGTTCAGGTGTCACATTATTTTTACCTTGGCTTTGAGCAGACTCAAGGGACATTTTGGCTGACCGGATTTCCATTACTGTGGCTGAGGGTTCTTTAGATTTAGGTCTAGTATCTTTCATTTTATCACTTTCTCTACCCTGACAATAGAGTACCTTATATACTTTTGTGCTTTGATGTACAATCCATTCAAGGGACTTGTCACGGTCAAATTCACGGACCAATTGGGATATGATGTCTTTCTGTAGCCCATAGAAGTATGCAGTTTTAAACTCATTGGAATTTGAGTCAAAAGATATATCAAAGCGAGAAAATGCTCTTTTTAAGTCTTGTAAAAATTGGCGAGGGGATGTATTAGGTCCAGCAGTAATTGTGTAAGCGACTTTCTTTGCCTCCTGCAATGACTGAAAAGGAGAAAAATGACGCCTTATTTCTTTTTCAAACTCCAACCAGGTCATATTCTGCTGTTCATTTAATCCCCTTATGATGCTGGCCGTCGGGGCATCTAAAGTTAAATGAAAATATTGTCTGTACTGTTCCTTAGGTATCTGGAATGCTTTAAAAATGTCATGCTCCGCCTCTAAGTGATCCTCAATGCAGCATTCACCTCCCTTTTTAAATGGTTTGATCAGGGCTTTAATGGATTTCATTATTTTTATGGGGCTACTTGTTGCAATGCATGGAATTGCACTATTTTGTGATTCAATCCTGTTTTCAGGTGTATGAGATTGGTGGCTGCCCCTAATAGGAGTATCAAATCCCCCAAGGGCGCTGCAACCAAGTTCAGTCACCGGCCCAGTCACTGGAGCACTAGCTCTTTGGGCAGAGCTAGAATTCACCTCCACTCCATTGAATGTGGTACCCTGCCGCCTCTCCTGGGACCTGGGAATGCACATTTGCTGTTCTAAGTCCTTACACCTTTTAAGGAGTCTGTTTGCTTCATTTTGCAAATAGTTGTTTTCATCACTCATCTTATTAATCACCTCCTGCATGTCGCACATTTGCATTTGGCATTCATTGAACTCTTTATTTCTCTTGTCTCTTTCTTGAATCATTTTAATCATTTCTTGTTCTGCACTCTGGAGATCACATTCTTTTTCACAATGTTCTTTTTGTAAAATCTGCATTTCTGAAACAACCTCATCTTTATCCTGTCTAATGTGGTCCACTAAGGCTTTTAAGTGTACCAATTCTTGCTCACTATCCTCAAATTGTTTCTTGCTTTTGGATAACTGAGCATCAAAGTCTCTGCATTTTAATTGCATGTCTTTTTGGCATACATCCAATTCTGCTCTTAACATTTCCTGATTTTTACTTGCCCCATCTAATTCAGTCTTTAACCTGTTAATTAGCTGAGTATCATTCTCCTGCATTCCCAGGGACTTATTCAAAATAAACCATATTTTGCCGCATAGCCGTATTAAACAGTCTTTCTCTGCACTTTTATCGGCTGCATTCAATAATCTTGTACGGCAGACCTGAATTATGCTGCCTTCTGCAAAAATATTGTCTAGTTTTTCTTTCTGCACCTCACCCTGAATGCGTTCACGCCATTCTAACGTGCTATTCGACGACCAAGTCCCATGTGCAAACAACTTTGCCTCTAAATATTGCACTAGGTCTGAGAATGTGGTTTCCCTTTGTGACATTCTGAAATTCGTTTTTATTGGCACACTGCTATTATAAAATGGGGTCCCTTTAATGTGCAAATGGCAGTGTGAGACATGCTTGCCACGCCCAGTAGGTACTCTATGATCACTTTCCCGGCCTGCAACGCACCATAAATATGTAGGCTATTTTGTGGAGATTTGGGGCCTGACGGTATTTTCTTACCGCCGAAAAATAACTTAGCAACAATCATTCCTTGTATTCAGATTGGGCCATGTACAACAATAATACAGTGGACATGCATTATTTCAGCACACAGACATGCATATTTGGTATGCGTGCTTGGTATGCGTGGTTGGTATGCGTGGTTGGTGGTATTTTGGTGAGCATAATTCCCTTGTTTTATTTGTGGCCCCAATATCCAGAACCCCTTATTTTTGTTTAGATTTTTCGTGTAATCACTAGAGAGACCTCAGGCTTGCATTTCAGGAACACCACATTTTCATTTTTAGTGTGCCACCATGGGCAATTTCTCTCTGTCTTATCTACGGCAGCGAGCTATCATGTGGTATTTTCACTATCTGATATACGGTAGTGAACTATGTCCCGGGCCTCCCTTTTTGCCGACTCATAGACCTCCGACAAACTACAACACACACAGTTAGTTATAATTGCTCATACTGAATTACATTGTGCACATGGCTGCAGCCAAATTTGATGTTTAGCTACCTTGAAAATGACAATTGCACTGTCTAAACATCTCCCCACATCATCAACACTGTATTGGTAAATATAAAACACACCACCCGTCTGCTTTCAAATATTTTTGTGTATTATAAACGTTGCATTTAAACACGATCTCACTTTTTACAGAAATAAATAAAATAGCACAGTAACAGCATTGTCTGTGATACACTGAAAAGAGAGTGGCGGAGACGAGAACTCAATTTGCAACATTAAACATGTGAGAAAAGCACAGGAATCTCTTTTCCTACACTGACTGAATATTCTCGTACACACTCAGCCCCCACACTTCTGTAATTACCTTATCTGTTCAGCATGAGTTTTCTCCAGCTGTTCTCTTTCTGAATTTGGCTCCCTTGAAGATTAACCCCAGTGAAAACAAGCGTCTTTCGTTCTCAAACCGGGGTTATTGCCTGGAATTCTCAGCTTTTGCAGCAGGAATGCTTCAGCCAGGAAACAGGTCCTTCTCCCAGCTCTGCCAAATCTCGATTGTCCTCCCCCTCTCCTCAAGCTCCCCCAGCAAAACTCTAATCACTGCCTCTAGCATGATACTTTCTATGACGCTGCTCCAATCAGAATCAATCATGACATCTCCTCCCTCACTACACAATGGCTCATTTCTACAGTAACCATTTGTAACCAACTGATTTCCTGTTCCTTCGAGCCCTTTGCTTCCTGTAGTTATGTGGACAGAGCAGCAGAGAAAAAGAAAAAAAAAGGAATGTGCGTTTAAAAGTTCACTTTCAGAGTAGGCCTAATTCTGCAGTGGAGACACATTTTTATTAGTGGGTTATGTTAAATGCAGTTTTATTAGTCAGGTTAGTTATTAATAAGGTTAGTTATTAATTTTCAAATGTGTCTCTTGCACCATAGGCATTTCAGGTGAAAAATAGTGTGCATTTTTGAATGTGCACGTGTGCTTTTAACTGTAAAAATAGATTTACATCTTATATGTTAAAATCGTTTTTGACTGAATAGCCTGTCTTTACTTATATGTCCATGTTAATCTGGCAACACATATAGCAATGCACCACACCCATGTGGTGGTGCTGCATCAAAAAAAAATTGCTACCTGTGCAGTAGTGCTGTACTCTGTGCTGTAACACGCCAAATATCCTTACAGGATGCACCATAGTCATACAAGATAATATTGTATATTGTAGAAGATTTAAACATTCCAGTGCTACACATGTCCATATTCAGGTGGTGACCCTGAATGAGGAGTGGCTAGCGCAGCGGTTTACTGAGTACTAAGACCTGTACTTATCCCCTGCCAGGTTGCAGTATCGCCTTCAAAGCCTCTTTTTCTGGTCCCCAGTATTTGTCACCCCGAGGGGGAGACCATCACTGGGCCAATATTGCTGGAAAGCAGAAATCATGGGAAACGAGCAAGCTGAGGATGCCGAAGGGCTCTTGGGCAATGGCCAATGGGGGAGACACTCAGAAAGGGGTGGTTGATTTGAAGGCTGTTGAATGACTGGCCCAAATGGATTCAACTTCTAGGCCCCCAGGATCTCTTCCATTTAAGATACTCTCTTGGAACATAGGAAGACTCTCTACACATCTTAATGATAGTGAGTGGCTTGACTTTCTACGTGTATATGACATTGTTGTATTCCAAAAGGGCCCTGGAGGAGATAGTTATCCAGGGCTATCAGATTTTTGAGATACAAGCTAGAAAAGAACCCGAAAGGGAGACCCTATGGAGGGTTGGCGCTCAGCCTCAGAGCGGTAATTAACTGGGAAGCTAAACACTGAACACAGGATCTGATGACCTGTTATTGGTGGAATCATCCTTACCCAATCAGGAATCGACCTTGTTGTTTAATGTTTACAATATGCTGAAGGTTACTACTACCGGCAACGCAGTGTTGTCCCTATGCGACACAGTAGACAGACTGTGGATGTCTAGTAAGGGATCAACATTCAGTATGGTTCTCAGAGATTTTAATACCTCTCTGGAAATCCCCAAGCCACTTCAAGGCCTGTAGGATGATGAAGATGAGGCCTGGGCTATTCCTGAGGTAAGAGTGGATACTCCTGGGAGAATTCACCCCAAGACCCTCGGGATGGTAAGAGGGCTTCACAATGCTGGCATGGGGTGTTGCAATGGTCGTTTTTTATCTGATCAACCAGCAAACCACAATTATTATGGCCCTAAAGGATCATCGCCAATAGATTGTGCCCTGATTCCAGGTAAAGACTGGCACAGGATTGTGGGCTTTGAGGTTTTGGATTGATGGGAGAGCGATCAAAAGCCGATTATACTCTCCCTCAAAAATGTTGACCAACCATCTAGGGCGGTGAATCGACCAACCAGCATTGCTTGCGGCCATGTTCGATGCCCGATTAAATGGGTCAAAATCAACCTGGGCATTTTGGGCCCAACATTGTATGTTAAATCATGTGCCAAATTGAAGTAATTTGTAATTCTAATGCAGGTAAGAAAGACATATGTTTGAATGATCTTTTATTACAGGAGGCATTTGGTTTTAGTCTATCTGCCCCAGTTAAATGAAACAGGGTAGGGGTCAGGAAGCGGATGGCCTGGTTGGACAAGGAGTGCCTAGAAGCAAAAAGGGCCTTCATTGTGTATATCAGAGGGGAAGGTCAGGGGACTATGGGCCGCCTCCAGCTTATGAGTAGATCCTATAAGTCCTTCACAGCTATTAAAAAGAACTGATACATGCAGAAAAGGTGATCAAGTATGCAGAGTCTAAGGATGGCATGGGCTTCTGGAGGCTGATCACCGATTCTGATTTAAAAGGCTATGTCATGGCACCAGAGTGTATAAACCAGACCTGGTGGTATAACCACTTTGAGACACTGTATAGTGACCCACTTAATCCTGATCAATTGATTTCGCAGAGAGCTCCCTGCCCTGTCTCACTGAGCCTATAAACCAGTTAAACATTTCAATCAAAGAAGTAGTGAGGGTAATACGAGCAAAGAAAGGGGGAAAAGACCCAGGACTGGATGGGGTCTCGGTGGATTTGTATAAGAGTGAAATGGCAGTTTGGGCACCTGCGCTCGCAAGAGTATTCAATGCAATCCTGTCCCAGGGCCGGGTCCCGGAGACTTGGACAACAGCAATAATTGTCCCTATTTTTAACAAGGGGGACAGGGCTGACCCCAATAATTACTGATCCATATCACTTCTGGATGCGACGGGAAAAACCTCTGCAAAGGTAATCCAAAAGCACCTGGCGGCGTGGGTCGAGGAAACTAATCAGCTTAGCCATCTCGAGGCGGGGTTCCAAGTAGGGAAAAGCATTGTCGACTAAAGCTTTAGGTTCCACTTAATAATTCAGAAACACTAAAGGGTATTAAAGACAAACTTGTATGGGGTCTTTCAGGAACTAAAGGCAGCATTTGACAGTGTTCCTAGAGAAACACTCTGAGCGGTCCTGAGGTCTAAAAAGATCTCCAAAAATGACTACGCCCGATTCAATTCCTATATGAAAATAACAGAGTAATGGTTGGATGGGACTCAGGGGGTGAGAAACAGACCAATTTCGGGTAGCTAGAGGGGTTCGCCAGGGATGCATTCTAGCACCCATCTTATTATGCCTATACATAAATCCAATGATGGTGAGACCCCACGAGGAAAATATGGACCCCCCCCCCCCGAGAATGGGGAGTGAACGTATGCTGGTCCTATTTTTCGCAAACGATGCCATCCTTTTGTCGACTTCCCCGATGGGCTTGCAGCGTGACTTAAGCACATGTGAAAGTGAATGTGTTAAACTAGGTCTAGAAATGATTACCTCTAATATGAAAAGTGATGGTTTTCTCAGCAAAAACCATAAGGTCAAAGTCTTTCAGGAGATGGGCTCGTGCAGAGCTGTTCTCCAGTCAGATGAAAAAAAAAAAGAAAGCTATCCGCACCCGGTAAATCCCATGGTGAGACTAGCTTTCACACGTCAGATGAGGGGCGGGCATGGGTTTAAGGCTCGCAGCCTGAGCTCAGGCCCTCGCCTCGCTCAGCTCTATCAAAGCTCGGGCAGGCGGGCCGTTAAAGCACATGTCCGCCCCCAGCCGTGCAAGCTATAGTCAGAGTGCACGCCATTTACTGCAGAAAGCTGCAGAAAGTCACTAACATTTACTTTCTAAGTACATTAATAGTCAGCGCTCAAGCAGAGTGAATAGCCAAACTAGCGATGGGAGTAAGGGAGAAAATCATTGAAAATGGTTGTTATAAATAGACCCCAAACAACTCTACCTAGTGCTAACATTAGTACACCAATAGAAAGAGCATCTAGATATAGGCAGGGGCCGAGCCTCATGAAGGACGTCACACTCTTGAAACATTTGACTAGACGGCGAACACTACCGTAAATCCGCATCCCAACCATGGGGGTTTCTGACACCCATCCAAGTGTAACTCACTGCGCACAAGGAATGTACACTGCACCCATCAACCTAGCAATAACAATGTACAACAGCAAATCCTATTTTTGAAGTGATTGTATTGTGAAATACATAAAATACTTAAAAGAAAAAAGTGAGCTTGTTTATTGAATTCAATTTGATTTTGAAAGTGTGAACATTGCTGCCCTACAGTTAAATTAGATAACATCTCTTGCTTAGATTCACGACCAAAAAACATATGTTGTGACTTAACCGATCATCATTCAGAACTAAGATCCGTACACAGTATCACTTTAATACCTCCTCTCCGCAGGCTTTACAGCGCTACATAAGTGAAAAAAACGACCATGCTTTCTGAGAAGCATGCTGCTTATGGTAACGTAACACATGCCATGGTAACCACTTGCAATGAATATTAGCTCTTTGTGTCGTCTTGAATGGATGACCTGTTTGTAGGAGTATGTGATGTGCACACGGAAAGTTTCGTGTTTCAAGCAAACAAAAGCTAAACTGGACCTTAAGCCAACGAGCGGCACAGAAGAGAGTTCTACCCAATACATCGTGGATGAGGCAGTCGAAGACAAAATGTAAGCGTCTACGTTACATTCTAGCAAGACACGCCTTGCGGGCTCCATAACGAACAATCGCCAACTCAACTTGTCTGCTTTTTGGTATCCCTCTGACACACGCAAGTTGTCAGGTAGTAGAGGCAGAGCTAGGAATGGGTGGAGTGAGCAGAAGCGACAAAGTAATTAATTCCTCCATTGTTATAGACAATTAGGATAACTTTGTTTGGTGTCAAGATGTTAAATGTTTTATCTAATGTGCAGAATGTGTGTCTGTGTCTTCCCATAAAAGTTTCCATTTCACCATCGGAGCGTCCCGAGTCACTGAGGTAGAAACCACTGAAAGAATTGGTGATAGGTCTGTTTTTAGTCTGGGCTATTAGGTGGCAATTGTGCCACCTGTAAACCGAAAGTATTGCATTAGAGTAAACATAGGGAGAAATGGCATATGAGGAGGGACACAACGATTGTAGGTGTTGTTTGGTTATTTGCCCACCCAGAGACTCCGCATGACCATGCAAATCCCGAAGGCCATCCCACACAGTTCCTGCCTCTCCCTGCCCAAAATTTAACTTCATGAGTTCTCTTTGAGCTTGGTTTAATCAAATCTTACCATCAAACGTTGCACTTGAAGTGCCTGCCAGCGCTTTTTCAAAGCGGTCTTCTGAGAGTCAATTAATTAATTGGAGCTGTAAACATGCTACAGGTGTAATAAAAATGTCTTAACCAGGTCTGCCTTCAGCCACTCAATTTATAAGCATTGTGTGTGTCCTTCAATGAAGTCCTGTTTAAAACAAGCATTGGGAAACCAACAGTTTTGGCTTGAGTCTAAGAATTAGGAATTTGCCTGCACTGCTATTGGATGCCCAGGTATTGACAGCATTTTCTCACATCCTACCCTCAATGGCCAATTAATACCACTGCAGTCGTGCCTGACAGGTGCCTTTCCCATGCCTACACATACACTCAAACTGTTGACATTGTCAATGTTTGTTATAGGTAGATACTTAAAGGTTAACAGCAGAGAAAGCCTTCCAGACACACCTACTCTTCTGGTTCCACTGACCATACAAACACAGGAGAATCTATTTAGTCTCCAGCAATGGCGGCGGGTGGCTTGGTCATCCAGAATGAGTGGTGGGTCAGCTCCCCATCACCGGATGAGCTGCCCTTGGACTTCATCTCTGCCATTGCATGTACACTTTGATTTCGCCCATATATCTGACTGATGCCCTGTTAGTGATATTGTCTAACAGTGTTGCTGAATGGACAATCCATATATTTTTTTAAACAGTTTTATCTATGTAATTAGAATTTCTTGGCATTCTTCTATGCATCCTAAGCATTTTCTTTAACAATTGCTTATATAGTTTCATACAGCATATGCAGTACATATCTGAAAAAACATAAGGCAATGCAAGACATAGGGTGTACATCATCACTGTTGGTCAGAAAAGAGAAACATACAAGCCAGCGCGGTATGAACCCAAAATATCGATGCCTATATAAACCGTGATACAATTCCCAATAAACAACTGTCCCACACTGACTAAATCAAACTACACTGATATTTCAGCAGAAGATGAAACCAAATCCCAATATACTAGTCAAAATCAACACTATGTAAGTTCCAAACCCAAATACCCATGTTACATATTATCGTACAACCTTATGTGATAGAACAACACTGCAGTTGTAACCCACTCCCATGTAGGTGTGTGTCCCGTAAAGTGTGTAGAATCATGCAGCCATAGTAAGCTTAATCCTTCGGCATCACAACCATATTATAACCTACACTGAGGCTCCGGCACTGGTTTATTGTAAAGGAATAACAACTTTTCACACCTTTATGCCTCATCCATAAAGTATGCCAAGGCTGATCTATAGCCTTTCTTTCAATAACCTTTTACATCTACGAACTATCCAGATGCCTCCTATATTATGGTCAGAACCTCCTGCACATTTAGCCCACCAGGTCCAAGTGCTATGAAAGCAAAACATTGCAAGCATATGGATTTATTCTCTGGAATTCTTTTCCACCACTGCTTCTCAATGAGATTGCTTCCTTAAATTTCAAGGGCCTTGAAACACTCATCTTCGATTTCATTTTACTGCAACCTCAACTCTGTTACGGCTGCAGTACCTTACAGTATCACTCTCACAAGACTTCAGCATACCCTTGGCATTTTCAGCATTGACAGATCAGCAGCCCATGTCCAGACCACCATTGCCCTGAGCAGTGGCATCTGGTGTATGTGTTTAGTGGAGGGATGTTAATATTTCCTACTAATTTGCTTCAGTGGGTAAGTGCAGTGAAGGAGTGCATACCAACCTAGTGAGTTGTAAGGTGCTTCTCCCCTGACGAAGATGTTTTAAAATAATGGGTTAAAATAAATGGGGAATTTTATAGCACACTCTTTGAGAACAGTAGTGTAAAAAAGTCATGGAATTTACAATTAATTATGTCAGATAACATATTAAGACATCTAAGAGATGCCAGGTCACAAACAGCACATAGATGTATTTTACAACACATTCCTTGAGCCCACAATATGTGCTAGACTTTCAACAGTAAAACACTTTAATGTTGGCTGCGCTCTACATATAAGTCACATTTGCAATTTTATAACACTTTCATGAACTTGCATGATGCTGGTGATCCCAATATATGCTAGCTTTGTCACTGTAAGAAATTCCAAACACACATGCTGCCCATGCACACAAAATATACAAGCATTGACAATGTAGAACATTGTTTCATGTTACTTGTGCCCACAATATATGGCAGAATTGACACTGTAAGAAGACAAATACATGCTGGTTGTGCCTTGTATTACCTCTATAACAACACATCCATGCAGACTGTGACTAAATAGGCCAGTATTGCCAATGTAAGTCATGTTCATACTGGCTGTGCACAACAAAGCACGTGTTTCCAAAGTTAAACATTGTCATTCTGGCTGTGTGTGGCCAAAATATGCCAGCTTCCACATTGTACAACATGTTCATGGTGATTGTTCCCAGACAATGCAGGTATAGCAGCAGTACAAACTATGTTCCTGCTGCATGTGGCAGGTGTGCTAATAAATGCCAGTATTTCCCTGCAAAAGTGATTTCATTGTGTGCAGCAAGAACCCTAATCTACCATACTAATGGCAGGAGGGCAGATCTTGCCCACACCATGGACACCTCACACCAAAAAAGACACACACACTAATTCTTGCTTTTCTGCACACACATACACAAATATTTACACTCACTCGCTCACTTGCTCACTCAAGCAGTCACCCACATTCAAACACATTTTAACACACACTCTCATACATTCACAAAAACATTCTTGCACACATACACATTGCTTTAACATTTACCTTGGCTTGGTCCTTATACAGTGGTGATCGTGTCCTCCTCCTCTCTTACCAGAGATAGGTGACTGGTGTCCAGGGCCGGTGCTATCACTAGGCAAGGTTAGGCGCTTGCCTATATGTTAGAAATGTTAGAGCGGCAAAATGCTTTTTTAACACCTTCACACTACTGCTTTGCCTAGTGATAGCACCAGCCCTGTTGTTAGTTATTGTCTACCGGCAGGTTGGCTGCAGCTGCAGACCAGGTGGCGCCATGAAGGTTGGGACTTGGGGTCAGGTCAGGGCCACGATCAGTGAATGGGCGTGGTGGCAGCACTGGCACCTGCGCAATGTGCATTAGCACACCACCAAGCATCACACGTGCCCCCTCATCCGATCGTCGACTCGATGGAATGAATGCTGCAGTGCAATGCGACGACCACGACGCAGGAGTCGGAACAGGTGAGGAGGACCCCTGGACCGAGGTGCCATGCCGACTACACTGCTGACCAAGTAAGTGGCGGTACCAGTGCGCAAACCCAGGCTAAACGTACTTACTTGCAGAACACACGTGCTGAAAAACTGCATTGAAGGGCTATGTGGTGGCTCAGGAATGGGTGCCACATCATGCCCCAACCAGACTATTCAAATCAACAAAGCCAGAGTCAGTGCCTGCGAAATATCTCAGCAAGATTGAGGATGGGGACTGGGGTGTGGTTGCTGAAGATGGCGGTGTGTCGGTAACAAGCGCCGCCAGTGAGACCAGGCCCAGCACAAGGCTCAGCACCATCACCCGTACCCGGGGCTCCATGGCAGGGGTTCGGGGGCATCAGGGGCTGAGAGCAGGACTACTGTGCGGGGCGGCAGCCAGCGTGGAGCCTACACACCCTGCAGACTGCAGTCCTCACTCAGTGGCTCTGCCGCATGCTTACCAGGAGCGAGCACTCTGGGGCCACCTAAACCACAAAACCTCCATATGTGGCTCAATGGCTCTGTCAACCTGTGGCAACATAATATTGCCTGAGCTTTACAAAATAAAATGAAGACTTTCTCACTAGCTCCAAGTCTTTTTAGTGCAGGGAGAATCTGAGGTCTCCATCATGTGATGGATAAAACTATCACCCCGAGATACAGGTAGTCATTAACCTGCTCAAGTGGTATGTATCCCCCATCCAGAATAACTTCTTCAGTACCCGATGTCTAGTACAAGTTGGGCAAAGACTTAACCAAAGTACATTAATGCTACGTCCAAAGAGAGGCAAACTAGTTAGCCAATCTGCAGCTTCGGAGTTACCACACTCTCTATATGAGAGCATCTTCAGACCAAATCTTAGAAGTTTCTGACTAAGATTTTTATCTGCTGAGTCTGCCCATATGTCAGCTGCATTGCTCTTTTCTGCTTTTGTCATCTATGCTGTAACATAATGAGCAACAGCAATATACAGCAATATACTGTATTTGCATTCCAAAGCTGAGCAATGACAGTATTGTAATCATTAATGAATTGGCATTCCTTGGGCCTCATTACGACCCTGGCGGATGGACCATGGTGCTAATAGCACCATGGTCCATGCCGGTAACTCTCCGACTCCGCCATGGCGGAATGGGGAATTACCACCCCATTCCAAGGTTGGCGGAGTGGTAATTCCCCCTTCCGCCATGGCCCTTCCCCATTCCCATTTTTGCCCCATAGGGCATAATGGGAATGGGGAAGGCGCTAAGTACGGTGCCGCAAATTGCGGCACCGTACTTAGCACCAAGGTCCCTTTGCGGCATGGTTTTTAACGGCTGCAAAAAGCAGGCGTTAAAATCACCATCCCGCAAAGGGACCTTGTAATCAGGCGTTAAGGGTCGGCCCCGTTTACGGCGCCGTAAAACCCTTAACGCCTGACTCGTAATGAGGCCCCTTATCTCTTTTTAAATGATAGCTATTTCTCTTTGGCTTACCAGTATCGTGGTGTCTAAGAGATGACATCAAACTATTCACTCGACCAACTGGTGTCACAGGCCTTGGAAAGCAAAATCTGCACTGAGTGTAGTACTTGCCTTTACTTTTGTATTTTCTCTGATAGTACTTACCACATGAGTGCTTTATAATCTTTCCACCTTGGTCCTTAGATCAGCATTCACATGCTGAGCAGGAATGGAACAAGTAACATATTTTTTCTATACACTCCATCACACAGCCATCACTTTCTTTACTAAACTGAGGAGCATCTTTAATCCACAACAGCATATGTATATGTGGAGCCCCACGTGCCTGGTACTGTTTCCTCCAAAAGAAATGCTCCAGAGTTCCTAGTGACCATTTTCTTTATTACATATAAAATCTAACATGGCTAAAAATCTGTGATGAAAGGGAAGGAATCACTCGATGATTATGCCATTGAGAAACAACCCGCGCAGCAGGAGGGTAGATCGTACAGGCTAGTCGCGAAGAATCCAGACCCGAGAAAAAGGGTGGTGCTGTGTGTGATTGAGGTAAACCCCACTGTGACTTAGCAAGGGCTGCAGGTAGCCAGTCCAGGGCTAGTGATAAGCCTGATTAGAGTTGAATTCCCCCACCTCAATCAAGTGTGTGCTGGGTGCTAGGACCTGGGGGAAGAGGTCGTGGAATTCTGTCCCTCTATACCCATTGTTAATAGATTTTCGCCCCTAGAACAACGAGAGCAGAGCCCAATAACCAATTGTGGTGATGGGAGGGGGATGGATGGGGGTTGGTAAAAATGAGGGGGGTGGTGAAAGGGAGGGTTCCTTGACCAAGTGGCCCCCTGCCAGCTACATGCCCCCCTCCGTTATGCCGAAAGACGTGTGTTTTAAGCAGGGGGAAAATGCTTAAAGCCCTCCCTAGTCCAGTTATGACACCCCCCAAAACCCAAACAAGTAGTAAGCGGGGCGCTAAGAGAACCATGGGAGTAAGGAAGATGCGGGTAGGTGAGGGGGATATAGTATCTCCCACCAGAGAGATGAATAGTGCAATTGAAGCACCGAAGGAGATGGTGATATCAATAAATAAAGTTATGGTTACATTAACAACTGAGATAGCCATGCTGATAGATTTAAACAACCAGGGACCCACCATTTATCCTGCCCAGCCAAATCGAGGCATGGGTGTAAGATCCCTAGATCCCCTACCTCTAGCCCCAAGGACATGAACAGATTCTCTGCCCATTGAAGTTCTGCAAACAAAACTGCAAGGGCAGCCCCGATGGGGTAGCTGGGCTAAACCTCTTTTGGGGTTTATCCAGGATCAAGTGATTAAAGGGGGACACCCATCTAATGGTAAGCAGAGACCCTGAGTAGGCTTTCAACATACACAGGGGGGTATTCTCTACTAGTAGGTTATGGGGAGAAGGTTGACAGGCAGAAGGTGAGAACTATGGGATTCGCGAACCCCAGGCATGATGACCGTCTGCAAAGTATCCATCAAGTGGTTTTGGCTTATGTGACTAAAGTCATCATAGGCACCCAGGAGAACCAGGAAGAACTCACCAACAACGTAATTCACTGGATATGCCACAAAAGGGGATGCACCTGTAAAGACTGGTAGGGGGTGTCTGTACTTCCGCTCTCTATATGGTAGAGGAGAGGCACAGCAGACCCCAGCCAAGATTCTCTATATGGTAGCAATGGACAAGCAATCAAGACCTAGCTTCTCAGGAGGTGATGCGGGCTCGTTCTTAAGTACAGTGTAGTCCCCGAACCCCCGGAAAGGAATGTCCACACACTGTATTACTGAAAACACAGTCTTTATATAATTAATATTCAAAGGTATGTACACAATCACAATAACGCACTTTGTACTCGGAAGTCAATAATGATACATATATACAATTCTAAAGTGGTACCACCAATGTTATCAAATCTCGTTGAAGTGCATCAACTGTACGGTTAAAATGTCACACAGATTAGTAACGAGGAAACCAGCAATAGAGATAGGAAGGAACGCAAGATGGTTGAAACAGTAGGCAGAATACTGGCCCCGTACCCTAGACACAGTTCTGTGTGGAGATTCCCCCACCTGGGCAACCTGTAAATAAACATATATCGCACAAGCCCAGTTCATGTGTTCTATAGTCTCACTTCTTCCTAATAAGGTTTTACCCCCCCCAATGTACCTGGCAGAGTAGAGTTCTCCGACGATGCGCCGACCGATCCTTCTTGAGTGCCTCCCTTTCAGGCGGGAGCCACGGATCTTCGGGAGGTGTCGGGGAACTTGACGTTTGGTGTCGGGGAATCGACGGCCCTTCTTGAGTGCCCTCCCTTTAAGGCAGGAGTCACGGGTCATCGAACGTCCGACGGTGAACAGGGTGAACTACGGCAGGGAAGTGACAGCTTCGCTCCTAGCGGTGCTCGTCGACAAAAGAGAGTTGGCGTCCTGCAAGGAGGAGGCGTGCGGGGCACCTCGGTGACAATAGTTCTGGACCGCAAAGAGATGATGAAGAACTGTGGCCCAGCAAGGGCGTCGAGTCGTCGGCGTCTCTGTGGTTTTAAGGTGGCGGGAAACCCACCGGTGGATGCTCCTCGGCACGTCGACGGTCGGCCCTTCTCCAGCGGGAGATAAGCGGGTGACAATGCAGACGAGAGCGTCCGATGATCAATGGAAGTTCTTAGGCAAACGGGAGTACGGTGGCACCGGTCGGCGATGGCGGTTGTCGACAGTGGCGGACAACAGTCCGAGTGCTTCTCCTTGGAGTTCCGCAGCAGTCCCCGTATCGGGTCGGCAGCCTGTCGAAAGTCTGTCTACCAGGGAGCGTTGGCAAAGGTCAGCTGTGCACGATGGTCCCTCGTAGCTCGGGAAGAGGGCGCCTTACCAGGTCCTCTCTGGGTCAGTCCTTGAAAACACAGCAGCTTTCAGATTGTGAAGGAGAGCCACAGCACTTCTTCTCGTCCAGCAGGGTTTCAAGGTCAAGCGTCAGTTACTCCAGTTACTCGTCGTAGTGGACATCATCTTCTGAACATGATTCCTAGCAGTGAGAGGTCCCCAGATATACTGTTGATCTCCCATTAATTCCGCTGGGTCACACCCAAGCATCCAATCACGACTACGGGCATTCATGCAGGCAGGCAGCCAATCAGGCACACAAGGTATTCAGGCCATTCACTTCTCTCCAGACACTCACAACAAGTTATGTGTATTGGGACAAGTACCGAGACATTCAACTCTCCAAGCTGCATTCAGACCGGTTTCAGGCAGGGTTGTCTCAGTCATTGTGTCAACCACCAGATACTAGACACCCACAACACAGAATGCATATTCGTCACACACTCTATTCACCTAGGTCCCACCCACAGGAGGTACCCACAACATACATCACCGGGAAGGCTCCAGCTAGTCTGGCCGGGCCTTCACAACAACACCATATATGGCACTTCCACCCAACAGTCAGTCAGGGGGAAGGGACAGAGTAAGGGCTTCCCAGGACTTTGGGAAAACAAGGTAATGGGTAATAGAAAGCAAGAGGCCACCAGGGCCATCTTGTTTTCCATCAGGAATCAACTGATCCCAATGGCAGGGCCGGGGTATCCCAAAATGGAGGATACTCTGCGCACCTGTCAATTTCAGCATGGAGCTGCCACCAGCCCATAACCTTCTCTGCGGGCCACCCACAGGTGCCCAAAAACATACACTAGGGGCACAGGGTTGTACCCCCACCCATAGGTGCCATAAGGGTATCCCACGGGTCCGTTCACCAAACCAAAAGAGAGCTGCACCGCCAGGAGTCCCACATGAACTCCTGCGTGGAAAACACGACAGAACACACAATAAAAAGCAGTAAAGGACAAGGATACGGTGGCCCTGTCCCTCCAATGCATTTCCAGAATCACAGTCGCCCCCCCCCCCCAGACTGAGGTGGAGGGTGCCTAATCTCCCACGGGATAGACACCCTCATCCAGATGGTCAACATACCTTCTGGAAAGGCCATCTGCATTATCGTGACTCTTCCCTGGTCTGTGCGCTATGGTGAAGTCTAGCCCTTGCAGGCTAATGGACCACCTGAGCAGTTTTGGGTTCTCACCCTTCATCTGCATAAGCCACTTCAGGGGCTTATGATCTGTTTGGACCTTAGAGGTTGACCCCGTAAGGTAGGGCCTAAAACGCCTAAGGCTCCAAACTATACTAAAACATTCCTTTTCAACAGGAGCCCACCTAAGTTCTCTACCCTTGAGTTGTCTACTGATGAATATGATAGGATGTTCTCTCCCTTTGTCATCTAACTGGGACAAGACAGCTCCAATTCCGGTGTCGCAGGCATCCGTTTGGACGATAAAGGGTCGGCTGTAGTCAGGCGCACACAACACGGGTGCCCGACACAGACTTTCTTTCAAGCCATCAAAGGCCCTCTGACAGTCTTCAGTCCAATTAACCTTCCTAGGCTGTTTGGGTGAAGTCAGAGCTGTCAGTGGTGCAGCAATGGTTCCATAGTCCACCATGAAATTGCGATAATACCCGGTGAGGCCCAAAAAGGCTCTCACCTGGGTTTGAGTAGAGGGAGTCTCCCAGTCCTGTACATCCTGTACCTTACTGGGGAGAGGTTGGATTTGACCCCCTCCTACCTCATGACCAAGATACGTGACTTTCCCCTGAGCTATCTGGCACTTGTTGGCCTTGATAGTGAGGTTAGCCCTTTTTAAGGCCTGCAACACTCTACCCAGATGTGTCAAGTGCTCTTCCCAAGTGGAACTGTAGACGGCAATGTCATCTAAATAAGCCACACAAAAGGCTTCCACCCCACTGAGAGCATGATTGACCAATCTCTGGAAGATTTCAGGGGCATTCTTCAACCCAAAAGGCATGACCCTAAACTGGTTGAGTCCCTCTGGTGTTGAGAATGCCGTCTTTTCATTGGCATGGTCCTTCAGAGCTATTTGCCAATAGCCTGAGGTGAGGTCAAAGGTGCTCACAAATTTGGCAGCACCTGTGGTGTCCACAAGCTCATCAGCCCTGGGCAATGGGTGCACGTCAGTTTTGGTGACGGCATTGACTCCTCGGTAGTCCACACAGAACCTCCAATCCTTGGAACCGGCCTGGGAACTTGCCTCGGGACAAGGACCACTGGACTGGACCAGGGGACTGGTTGAGGGTTCAATAACATCCAGATCCAACATCTTGGCGACCTCAGCCTGGATGTGGTTCTTAACCGTATCTGACATTCGGTAGCTCCTGCTTTTGACAGTTGAGGGTTCAATAACACCCAGATCCAAAATCTTGGCGACCTCAGCCTGGATGTGGTTCTTAACCCTATCTGACATTCGGTAGCTCCTGCTTTTGACAGGCACGCTGTCACCAGTGTCATTCTCGTGCTTACACCACGGTGTAAGGCCTGGCGTCAGCGAAAACAGAGAGGCATACTGCTGGAGCAAAGTCCTGCAGGCCCTCTGCTGCTCAGTTGTCAAATCTGGAGAGAGCTGCATCCCTCCACTGAGCCATCCTGTGGGTTGCTATGCAGCAAATCAGGAAGGGGCTCATCCTCTTCTTGCTCTGAAGCTAGCAAGAGACATGAGACTTCTGCTCGTCTGTGGAAAGGCTTGAGCCTATTAACATGGAAGACCTGAGGGGCCACCCCTGGGATTCCCATGTCAACCAGATAGTTGACCTCGCCCATCTTGGAGATTATCCTGAAGGGTCCAGTCCATTTATCTGCTAATGCCCGAGGCTTGGTAGGCTCCATCACAAGGACCTTCTGTCCCGGAGTCCAATCCACTTGTGATGCTTTAAGGTCATGCCAGTATTCGTTCAATTCCTGGCTGGCCTTGAGATTCGCTGTTGCTTGACCCATCATCTGTGTCATCCTCCGCTGAGGCCTAACACATAGTCCCCCACTTGCTTGGTGGGACCGGGAGGGGTGGCTTCCAAACCTTCTCTGATCAAGGCAAGTGGCCCCCTCACGAGATGTCCAAAGAGCAACTCAAAGGGTCTGAAACCAACACCCTCTTGAGGTACCTCTCTGTAAGAAAACAGCAGGCATGGCAGGATGAGATCCCATTTCCTCCTTAGGCCCTCTTCCAAAGCACCTAGCATGCCCTTGAAAGTTTTGTTAAATATCTCAACCAGACCATTGGTCTGGGGGTGGTAAGAAGTGGAGAACTTGTAGGTTACCCCGCACTCTTTCCACATGGTTTTCATGTAACTAGACATGAAGTTGGATCCTCGGTCAGAGACAACCTCCTTGGGGAATCCAACACGGGTGAAAATGCCCAGGAGGACCCAGGCAACCACCTTGGCAGTAACAGTCCGAAGGGGTATAGCCTCAGGGTACCTGGTGGCATGATCTACCAAAACCAGGATGAACCGATGTCCACCTGACGTGGGAGGGTCAAGGGGACTGACGATGTCAATGCCCACCCTCTCAAAAGGTGTGCCAACCACTGGCAATGGCTGCAATGGGGCAATGACACTGCCTCCAGTCTTGCCAGACAACTGACAAGTTGGGCAGGTCCTGCAGTGGGACTCCACTTCTACTCCCATTCGAGGCCAGTAGAAATGGGCAGAGAGCCTCTGCTTAGTCTTCTTGGCACCAAGATGACCAGCCAAGGACACCTCATGCGCCAACTGCAGTAGGAAGGGCCGGTAAACCTGGGGTACCACCAACCTCTTGAGGGCACCAGGTTCTGGCTTAGTGGGCTCACTAACAAGGAGCTCACCCTCCCAATAAATCTGGAATGTCCTAGGCACTTCTCCTCGTGCCTGGGACAGGGCCTGTTTCCTCAAACCCTCGAGAGAGGGACACTCTCTCTGTCCGTTACAGATGTCTGCCCGGGAGGGTTCCCCTTCAGCTGACAAGCATTGAAGATCGGGCTGATCCTCCGGGTTAAGAACCTCTCCCACAGCAGAGTCTTCTGGCTCTTCTCCCACAGGAGTTGAGACCGGGTTTACCACTGGACCCAGCCCGTCCGGAGCATGGATCCCGATGGGTGCTGTAGGAACAGCAGGAAGAGAATGAGCTCCCTCCACAAAGCTGGCCTTCTTGCCCTTCCTTTGTCTTGCCTTAGGCCGTGCCTTCGGCTCGGGTACCTGACTCACAGCCAGACCTGATGTCACCTGTGATCTAGTGACCGCAGCAGCAGTCATGGGAAGACCATCCGCGGTCAATCCCAACTCGACTAGATCATTACCTAACAGAATGTTAGCAGGGACGTTGTCCTGAACCAGCACAGGAAGCTTTGCTGTCTTGTCTCCAATTACGAGTGTGACTCGGGCTACAGGCGATAATTTGGGATGCCCACCAGCTAACCTGGTGGTTCTCAGAGGAGCATCTACATAGTCCTCTGGCTTGAGCAGGGTCCTGTCCACCACTGTCATGATTGCCCCAGTGTCTCTGAAACCAGTAGAAGGCTGGCCAGTCAGGAGGACACTTCTCAAAAATCTATGGGTGTTCTGTGGGATAGTCACCAGTACTTCCGCATACTGGTCCCAGGCCCCAAGGGACACTAAGGAAATCTCTACGGGAGCACCAAATGTGATCCCTGTAGAGGAGGGGAGGACAGTGGCCTCCACCTCAGACATGGGGTAAGGGTAGGTCAGGCTGACAGCCTGTACTCTGAGTGCCTTACCTTTACACTTGGAATCAACCCTTTTGTGATCCAGAGCCCCATAGTCCCAACAAGTGCCGGGAGTGCAGGGTACGGTACTGGAACCACCGGGAGCCTGCTTTGCAGCAGGTGGACCACTACTCTTATTCCCACCCACAGATGACTTATCCGCACTAGATTATTGGGTCCTAGGAGAGGAAGGTTTAGGTTTATTCGACTGTGACTGCTTTTGGGACTCCTCAGCTTTCTGAGAGGCCCCCTTTTCTTTGTCCTTGTCCTTCCCACTGGATTCCTTAGGGGACACCCGGTGGGAGACCCACTTGTCAGCCAACCTAGCCAGCTTAAAGGGATCCAAAATTTTCTGGTCAGCAACATACTGACGCAGCTCTGGTGAACAGGCTTCAGAAAAATGCTCAAAAAACAACAGGTGGGACAATTCAACAAAGGTTTTCACCTTGTAACCATCAATCCACCCCATCATATTCATGTGCGCAGCACTCACCCAGTCGACCCAAGACACATTCTCTCTTTTCTTAAAATCCCTGAACCTTTTAAGGTATTGGGTAGGTTTCTTGCCAAACTTGGCAATCAAAGCAGATTTCATACACTCATACTGACCCCTTTCTTCCACACTCAGCTTCAGAATACAGTCATATCCAGTTTGAGGCACTATGCTTAGCAAACACTTAGCCCAATCTCTTTTGTCAACATCATGAATTGCACAAGCCATTTCAAACGCTTCAATCCATTGGAGGATATCAGAACCCTCCAAAAACACACCAACCAAATCTTTCATAAATTTAGTTGCTGGGGACCTGACACTCTCACTGGGTTTCGCTGAAGTCTCCACTCGAGCTTTCTCTAGCTGGATTCTCTGACATTCAGTGTCCTTGTCTTTGATTTCAAGATCCCTATTCTTGAGTTCAACTTGTTGAGCCAACTCCTCTTTCTTAAGTTCAGCATCTATTTCCAACTTGCAATATTCAAAGGCCAATTTCATCCTTAATAACTCAAGTTCCAAGGAATTGCTGGGGTTCGGAACAGAGGCAGCAGGAATGGCGGCATTCCCAGAAACAGATTCAGTAGAAACCCCAGGGGCAGAGTCCTCTTTGGTTGCATTCCCCCCCCATCAAGAGTTTCACCATCGGTCTGGTAGTCCACCAGGGCAGCTATCAGCTCAGCCCTAGACTTATCCACAAAGTCTAACTCCCTGGCTTCACAAGCACTCTGGAGAGCCTCTAAGCTGTGGGATGTTTTACCCATGCATACAAGCCCTACCATAAAACTGTGCAGTACTGGCATGGAAAACATCATGATGGCCAGAACTCCCCAGAGAGTGCACAGGGAAAACATGAAGAATAGGCTGCCACCCATTTTTGCCTATGTTGTGAGCACAGGAGGGCACTGCCTAAAACCACCATTGGGCTACACACACAGTAGCCTGAAACCATTGGGAATGTCAATGCTGATGCCAAAAGCAACCCAGAACTGTGGGGAATTCATTTTCTTAATGTCAATAATGGATGCAATACCGGTACTCACCACTATCAGAAAGCAGGCATTTTAAAACCACCAGACTTTTGTGTAAAACTGAACAGAGGAACCTAAACCAGGCCAAGGAAGGACTTGCTAAGAGGTGGATACAATGTAAAACTATATTCTGAAATGACTTGAAGGAAGTAATTATTTAATGTATATGTAAAAGTTGTAAGTTTGAATTAAACTGGGAACTAAAGTGACATTTAAATGAATTCTGCCTGACAACTAGCCCTGACAGGAGAAACCTGCTCAGCCACTCTTGCCAGGCTTAGCTACATCCTGCTGCCCCCACCAAAAGGAGATGACACCTCTCTGTTTAGATTAGGGGAGGGGCACCTGCAGGAGGTTGAACAAAGCACTGTCCTGGGCTCAGGCAAATGTTATATTGGGGGGGTCGTAAAGTGGCTTCCTCTTGGGAGAAACTGGGAGGGGCAGTGCCTCTGCTAGCCGGCTGAGCTTGGGGGAAGTGGATAAACCAGTTATTCCACCATGTGATGTGGGAAGCCACACCCCTTTTTGACCAGGGCATAATTTTAAAAAGATGGATAATTCATGGTACGGACCTGTCACAATTATATAAATAATATCATTATTCTTGTGATTTTTCTGTGCACATTTGAAGAGGTGTTAGGACCCTGTGGGATGTTCTTGGGGATAGTAGCGGAAAAAAAGTTGTTACTCCAAATGTATGCATGTTAAAAATGTGACACTTTATCATCTGTAACCCATATCCCTGGTGCACATTTGTGTAAAATCTGGAAAGGTTTAGAGGTCGTTATCTGGATGAAAAGGGGAGAATTCTGTCATCAGTGGACACAACATCGTACAAAGACAAGGATCGGATGGTTTGGTGGTACAGAAAATATGTTAACTGGACCTATAATATGAGAGAAATGGTACATAGATAAATATGTATTTGGATCAGAAATAGATTGTGTGCAATTTGACAGGGGAGGATCCTCTGACCCATAAACAGGCCTCATCATGATGACAATCAATTTCCTTCCCCCAATCATGGGAGAGGGGAGAATTGGGCCAATGACAAGTAGAGAGGGGCAGGCTCAGTTATGCCAGGCACACACCCATTTTCAAAACACATAAAAAGGGCCACTGAAACCCAGGTAGGAGATTCACTTTCCACTTTCTTGCGGGACGCTTTGCCGGGAGACTCCAGACTTCAAATCCATCAACCTCCAGAGACCAGAGATCCAGAGAGACCAGAGATCCAGAGAGACCAGAGATCCAGAGAGACCAGAACTGTGCAGTGCTGAGAGCAGAACCAGAGACCAGACTGCTGTTCAGAACCACCCGCCGGAAGTCCCGTCCAACCTGATCAGACCTTGACGGCTTATATATAGTGTGAGTACTCACTGTGCAAAACCAATCTCTTAGTTTAAAATAATCTAATCCAAACTGTTTTAGCCTATTAGAACTGCCTCCTAGAATCGTGTCATTCTGTCATCTTTAAAACTGAGAACTGTCATCTGTCATTCTGAGCTTTAAAATTTCAAATCCGAAAAACTACTTTCACAAAATCGTCCGTATCTCCGAAACCATTTGTGCTAACTTTCATATTAAAGCTAAGATTCTAGGCTTTCCAACGAACCTAGAACAGACTTCCTACTCCTTATAGTGCCTCCGTAATTACGCTCTATGCGCGCGAGTAAATCTGCCGCGATTTGACATTTTGCACAATTTCAGCCACTTGTAAAAATCAGCAGCTTCTTGCTTTCCTTTGCTAAAATTCGTTTTAACCTGCTGGTTACACATAGAGCATTGCTAAAGTGAGCCTGAACTAATATAAACTAGATATCACCCACCCTGAACCTCTAGAGGGAATTAAAAGCATTTTTAGCACATTTCTCACTTCATTGTCATCACATTCAAAGCATTTTGGGCCTGTGTTTCAAACCTCTACCTGTTTTCCTCTATGCTTGCTGGGGCGGAACTGCAGTTCGTATTGCATTTTGTTGGGATTCCTGAAGACTGTGTGCTCTCCTTCCATTTCTTACATTGCATAGGGGGGGGAGTGAATTGTCAAGGAAAAGTGATTACATTGTCTTTTGTTGAAGCCATATCAAGTTATTTTCTGTACTGCATTTCATTCATCATTGCGTTTCCTTGAACCATATAAAGTATTCTTTCCCACCTTATTCTTCTGTTCCTATTCATAAGTTACCTCTTGCTGATTACTGCTCATATTCACAAGTGTAATATCCATTATCAATTTATTCATAGAAGTGTGATATATATATATATTGTTTAAATTTTCAAATAAACCTTTTAATTTGCAAAACAAACCTATTTCTTGGCTCAGTGGGGTCAGGGGGATTCTAAGAGGGGGGGTTATACAAGGGTTGTCATCCAGAATACTGAACTGGACATAAAAATACACCAATAAGGGTTTTCCTCAGCATCCCAGACTAGGCATTGACTTAGCTGTAGTGTTGATTGAATATCGCTTACAAAGTGGGGGCTCGGAGCCGGGATATTCTGGGTTAGATTTACCACTTGTGCAGATTAATACAGTGTGCCAACTGACCAGATACACATATCCGGTTAGATCACCACGCAGTTTTACACTGTGAAAGCACCCCTCAAAGGAACGCTCTAAGGAAACGGTCTGTTTTGCAAAATAAAATACTAACTGTTGTAAGTCAGGAGGGAGATCAATCTCCAGCATGATGACCGTGGTAGATATGAAAATAGCGAGGGAGCACCTCTTACATCAGCTATTTGTGAGAGGTGAGTGGCCTCATCAGGACCAGGCGGTCTGGTTGCAGGCAATCGCGCAACAGGTCACTGATACAGGGTCAGAGATATGGAGAGATCAGGGTCCCCTACATGTGGCCCTGAGCGAACTATATATGACCCCTAAGGCAAAAGATGAACACAATAAGATTGCCAGGATAGCGGCATATTTGTATCTATATATGGAAGTCATGCAGGACAAATGTGCTGAAGGCCAAGATCTGGCAAATAGGCAACAGATGGCATTAGAAAAGGCCCAATCTGACCTGGTCTCTTCTGAGCAGAGGCTGCACGGGAGCCAGGAGTCAGAAAATGACAGCAGACAGTACATCACTAAAATAAAGGAGGATATGGATAGGCTGCAACAGGAAAAGGATGACCAGGATACCAGATTTCTGGCCTTGCAGAAGGAGTACCAAGAAGGTTTGGACTCCCTTCTGCAGAGCCAGAAAAAGCTGGAGCAACAACTGGACTTCAACAGGGCATGCACAGAGCAGGTAGCCACCCTGCAAATTTGATTAGACAGAGAGAAAGAGGAAAGCAATAAATTGATTCTGAAAGACCTGGATACCCAGGCAGAGTTTGATCAGGAGCGCCAGAAAGCTGGTGCCTTCCAAAGGCAAAGGGATGACCTGGCGGCACAGATGCAGGCTCTTAGTCAGGAAAGGGATACCTTAGGCCAGGAAGTCTGCCACTTAAAAAGGAAAATGGAAGAAAATCACCTGGCCCTCCAGGGACTGGGTGACCTCCAAAAAGAACACCAGAACTTGTCAGAGCATACCAGGAGGGTGGAGGATGCTCTGGCAAGAAAGGAGCAGGCCAATAGGGACACAGCTGAGGAGGTAACTCTCCTGCAGCAAAGACTGGCCCAGTACTCCAGGACCAATCAGGAGGCACAGAGAGAGAATGAGGCTCTCTGCCAGCACAATGATAGGCTCCAGCAACAGGTAGTGATGCAGGACAGACTGAAAGAGTCTAGTAAGGCCTTAACTGAGGAACTGAAAGCGCAGGCTCTTGCATTGCAACAGGGAGAAGGGGCGGATTGAGATGAGGTTCGCTGGGAAAGAGAAACTCCTGAGCATAACCTCAGGATCCCTAGTGCCAGAGGCCTTCACCTCTACCAGTCCCTGGACTCTGCCACCCCCATGTTCCCTGGCACACATGAGCACGGGGCCACAGGGATGGCAGATTACTATACAGCTAAAAGTATGCGGATCATAGGCCAGTACCACCCAGGAAGGGAGGGGCGGGCATCCGGGTATGGGCACCCAAGCACAGTGCAATTTAGTGGGGAACCCCAGGAGAGTAGGCCCACTAAGGGCATCCTGAAAACCTCTGCCCAGTTAGGTCAGTGGGGGGATACACATCAAATCCTGGTAGCAAGGAGGGATCTGAAGACTCCTCTGAGCATCACAGGACACAGGAGACCAGGTCCCCACATTCTGCCAGCCATTCCCAGGCTCGCAGAATCCAGGAAAACCTGGAAGATCAGACGTGCACCTCTGGGAGCAGCGCTTCCGAGTCGGAGGATGAATGGACAAGGGTTACCCGAACCAAAAAGGCCAATAAGGCAAAAAGGGCCTTGCTTAAGGACCCATTGAAACAAATAAAGGCAATAAGGAGTGTCATCACGCCTTATCATAAGAACGCCAAGTATTCTGTTTGGGAACACTTGGATCTCTATGAGCAAATGATGGAGACTTTCCATTTGAAGGACAGCCAAAGCTGTATTCAATGTGTAAAGTGGACCTTCTCACCAGAATACTCCAGTTTCTTTGCGGGGCTGGAGGATCAAAACCATTCAAGGTGGTCCACATACAGGGCGGCCATCTTGAAACATTTTTCTGTGCACAGAAATCCTCAAGAGGCTCGCAAGGCAGCCTACAATTTGCAGTGTGGGGAGGATCAGGCCCCACAAGAGGTTGTGCAAGAATTAAAGCATGCTTTTGCGCAGACCACCAGAAGGGTGCGCAAAGATAGCAGAGAATTTATCAATACGTTTTTCCATGCCTTACCCAAATACATAATGACCCAGCTCGTGAGAGATTTTCATGAGAAAAGATCTTTAGACTGGGTCATTGAACAGGCTACCCGGATCTATGAGGTGCAGAAGCCATAGAAAATAAAAATAATACGCAGAAAAACCCCAAAACGAACAGCACCCCTGCTGCTGCCAAGGTGGCGGAGGTAAAGGTTGCCCCCATTTTAGATTTGGAGATGGGGGGGCCTAAAAACCTGCCTGCACCAAATAATTCACAGCCCAGAAGGCTCTCGGGCCAGTTACAGACAGGGAGTCGAGGAAGTAGTCCCACAAATGGGGTTCCCCGCTCCCCTGATTATGCAAGTCCCCGCTACAAGGGAAACCGACCAATCCTGGGTTAGGTGTGGACTCCTCCAGCCCAAGGGGGGGATCCAGCCAAGCACCTGACCCAGGGAACTTCCCTCCCAACTTCCCACAGGAGGGCAGAAATTCCCCAAACACTGGGCAGAACTTTTTTCCCAGGTATCCACCCAATTTCCAACCCAAAACCATCCATCCTTCTTTCCCCAATTCCCTGAGCCCAGACAACCTAATCCGGGAGAGGGGAGGCCAAAGGTGGAGGGGTACCCAAATCTTCCCAACCCAGGGAATTACTAGAGAAGGGATAGCTACCCTTCCCGGGATCAGCCCAGGGGAGAAAACAGGACCCCGGATCAGCCTGAGTGTGTTTCACAGTTAGAGCGCCAGGTCCAAAATATGGCACGGGATCTGGGTCACATACTGAGGGATCAACAGAACCCTCCGATGAGCATGCCACCGCAGAATGCCCCAAACTCTGGACCTGGTGCTCCAGAACAATGACGTGGGCAGCACCCCGATAACTCACCGGTTCCCAGGGAGGAGGCACAATGGGAAGGGGGGTGTAAAGCCTTGGAGGAAGCTTCCTTCCCAACTTGTAAACAGCCCTTGGAAAACCAGGAACCGGAAACAAAACCTCCTGCCCCTGAAAGCCTGCCTCCCAAGGAGCAGAGGGGGGTAGGAGAAACAAAGGACCCAAACGGACCCACTTTGTGGAGGAGGTACAGGTCTTCCAATTTGAGGGAGAGGGATCCTCAGAAGATCCTGGGAAAAGGATCTTCTCCTTGAGAGATGGGGGAACTCCTCCCAAGGAAAAATGGGTCCCAAGGGATGCCAATTCAGACTGGGGAGATGTGGAGACTGAGCTACTGCCGCCCATCATCTCATCCCAGAACCGACAATACCAAAATCCCATGGGTCAAACCTATCCTGATGACTGCCTCCAATAAGGGGGGGGGGCGGCCCAGAACCCGAAACCATTTCCAGTTGCCAACTTTTTCTTTCAGATTCCCCAGGCTCTCCACAGAATTCTGCCCAAATCTCTTCGCTAGCAATGTCCAAAACCAGAAAGTTAGCCCACCAGTTGTCCAAAAATGTGCATTATCTGTGCCCCCTTGAGGAGAAGGAGGGAAGATATTATGCCCCGGTACAAGTACAGGGGCAGGGTACAATTTCGGCACTGGTGGACACTGGATCCCAAGCTACCCTTCTGTGCAAAAGGGCCTTTGATGAACTACATGCAGGAAGGGGGGAGAATTACCGTATTCCTCTCACCTCTCTTCCTGGACAGCTGCAGAACTTGACGGGAAGGAAATTCCTGTCGAGGGGACTGCAGATTTGGACATCAAAATTGAGCGACACAAGGTGAAACACCCGGTCATAGTAGTGACTCCAGAGGGCACCCCTTGTTTTCTAGGGAATGACCTCCTGAGAAGGTTGTCACCCCTAATAGATTGCGTAAACAAGGTCCTCTGGACCCAGAATAGCCGACCAATAAAATTAAAGTCAACCATGTTAGTTTAAATGGCACCTGCCACATGGTTGAACAAAATCTGACCAAGTAGAATTTCACTTCCAGAACAACCAAATTCCAGACGTGCTAGTAATAGCAGTAGGACAACAGACTGGTGTTGGGGTGTCCTCTCTATTTCTGAAAATCAACCTTCCTTCCAGTTTAAGGTGGTATTCCACACTGGAAGGAAATACTCTGAAAATCTTTACCAATCCACAATCAGACACTCCCACTCCTATAGTGCAGAAAGATGTGAAATCAGCTCAGAGCCTGGCTGATATTCAGCAAATTGGAGAGCAGTTGTTCACCCTGTTCAGTTAAATGATGGGAAGGACTCTGTTCTCGCTCGAGTGTGTGTGAACAACCGTAAGAGCTTCATTAGCGAAGCCATGTTCTGCCAACTCCCAAAAGATCCAGCCATTCCCACCTTCAAACTGATAGACAAATGGGAAATGGACCTGGAAGCACCCAATTCCAAACATCTCCTGCCAAGCAGGTGTATGCTCAAAATCTCCATTGGCAACAAGAGCAGAGTCCATAATTGTTGGGTCGTGCGAGACGTCACTGCCGCCTTTTACTTAGGCAGTGACATTCTCAATCGCTTCGCCATTAGTTTGGACCTAATAAACTTCAAAGCTTGGTCCGATTAGCGGATAATCCAATGGGCTTTGATGATCAAGAAAAAGCATTTAGGCCAGCTCAATTGCTACCTTATGCAGTTGTAATTCAACTTAAAGAGGAAGTCACCATCCCAGAAAGGACCCGACAATTCTCCCTGGAAGTGAAAGTTAAAAGAGGATAAAAATTGAAAAACCCTGATGCTTACATACATCTAAATGCTTCTCTCCAACAGCAAGGGTTGGGGGTAAACCCAACTCCATTAGTTAACATAGAACATGACACCATTCCAATAGAGGTGGATAACAGTGACTTAAAGAGTATTACTCTAGCCGCAGGAACCATTATTGGAATGGCGGTTGATGACTGACATTTTTCCATTGATCTAGGAAATGAACTGTTAGGACCAATCCCCAAGGACTGTTTTGACAGTGACAGTGATGACAATACAACACCAGACAGGATTTTCACCCGGCATGGGGGGAACTTCCTGGTGTACACTTCTTGCCCTTATGGTAAGGAAGATGTGACTTGTGACTTCAGGATGGATGAGGTGATTTTCCAGGTCCATGAGGGCTGCCTTTCCCACCTGAAGCCTCCAGTCCAAATCAGCACTCTGACCAAGGACTTCTCCACCCAGCGGAGGAGGCCGCTGAGATAGCCAAACCAGAAGTCTTTCCCGGTTTCAGGCAGATGGTGGAAGAGAGGGTCAACCTAGCTGATGCCTGCGTGACTCTGGAACAAAAGCAAAAGTTGAAACAAGTTTTCTTGGATTTCCAAGATCTCTTTGCGGTAGACTCATATGACTGTGGTCGCACCGACATCCACACCACAACAATTCCCACGGACCCTGGAATGACTCCAGTGTTTGTGAAGCAATATCGTTTGCCTCTCACATCCATGGAGTCCCTTACTGAATCAATTAAGAACCTTGAGTCCCGGGGAATAATCCGTCCAGTACACAGCACCTTCAATAATCCGGTGCTGGGAATATTGAAGCCAAACGGCCAGTGGAGACTCTGCGCCGACCTTAGGGAGCTCAACAAACGGGTCCATACTTCCCGATGGCCTCTGCCCTACATTGACCAAGGGCTGGCCCAGATTCAGGGGTCACAGGTATTCACTGCAATAGACCTGACCAATGGATACTGGACCGTGCCTGTCAGTACGGAGGACCAATACAAACTGGCTTTTACCTTTGGGGGCCAGCAGTACACATGGACCCGGACTCCCTTCGGATACCTCAACTCCGGCAATGAATTCAACATTTTCCTACACAAGGCCATGCCTGACCTGGGTGCGAGGGGTAACCTGGTTTATGCAGATGATGTCCTCATCAAAAGTTCATCTGTGGAGGAACACATAGCAGAGATCCGTTATGTTCTGACGCAGTTGAGGGCCGCCGGAGCAAAACTTTCCTTTCAGAAAGCACAGTGGTGTAGAGCCTGTGTTAATTTCTTGGGGCATTAGATTACTCCTCAGGGTCTCTGGCCCCAAGAAAAGAAAGTGGAAGCACTCCAGAAACTGAAGGATCCCACAACTCTGCGGGAACTAAGGAGCCTCCTTGGACTGACTAATTACAGCAGAAAGTTCATTGAGGGTTACGCAGAGATTACTAGACCCCTGATTCATCTCTTGAAGGGGGGGTCGAGTGGGAATGGGGTCCAGAACAATCCGAGGCAGTAAGACAACTCAAGAGAAGCCTCTCACAAGCACCTTGCCTAGCTTACCCTGACAGAAACAAGGAGTTCTTCCTGGAGACAGGGTTCTCTAATACGTGCTTGAGGGCAGTATTATACCAAAAGCATGACAAGGGCAATAAAGTAATCTCCTATGCG
Organism: Ambystoma mexicanum; assembly: GCF_040938575.1. Classification (NCBI taxonomy): domain Eukaryota; kingdom Metazoa; phylum Chordata; class Amphibia; order Caudata; family Ambystomatidae; genus Ambystoma; species Ambystoma mexicanum. The sequence goes on along the minus strand of NC_090934.1, from coordinate 691,279,863 downwards.
AGCAAAACTTTATTCTCTGTGGAGGAAAAATTCAACGATTGTGAGAAGGCACTCCTGGCAACGGTGTGGGCATTGAAGAATTACCTCCCGTTTATCCAGGGGGAACACATCATAGTTGAGACTCCACACCAACCTCTGCAATATCTCCAGAGTGACAGAATCCGGGCGGGAAATGTGAGTAATTCCCGAATTACTTCCTGGATTCTGTCAATGCAAGGCTTTCCTGTGGAGGTCAGATATGGCCAAAACAAGAAGAGTCCCCTCGCGCAAGGTCTGGCTGACTTGCATGATTGTGCCAGAGGAAACTGTCTCGAGGACGGAAGTCTAAAAATCAAGGACAACATGGAGGCATACCTTAATTCCCCACACAAAGTCATTGAAGAAGACAAGTGTGAGGGAATGCCCACTGTCTATGTGGATGGATGCTCGTACCATGTTGACAACAACGGGGAGAAAGAACTGGTGGCCAGCATAGGGAATGCATGGGTGAATGAGTCCCCAGAACCCTCCGCTGGATACAAAATTGGTCCCCGAAATAGTCAGGTGGCAGAATTGATGGCTGTGCATCAGGCCATCCTCACTGCTGTCCAACATCAACTCCACGAACTGGTCATAATCACAGATTCGGATTATGTACGGAACGGGTTCGTGGAGCACCTGGTTAATTGGAAAACCAGAGGCATGTTATGTGCTAATAACAAACCCTTGAAACATGGGAAGTTAATCCAAAATATTGATGATCTGGTCACATCGAATGGGATGACCATCTACTGGAAAAAGATCAAGGGTCATTCCAAAGTAGAGGGACAAGACAAAACTGGAAATGACTTAGCTGATCAGCTGGCCAGAACCGGGGCCATCCAAGGGGATCTAATAGAAATAGAGTCCCTGTTGGGAGAAATCCAGGTCACTGCTATCACTAGCTCCCAGACAAATACTCACAATGATCTTTCAACTGCACAATGGAGTAAGGAGACCCCTGATGCTGATTTGATTACAGCTCAGAAGGGGGATCCAATAATTGGTAAGTTTTACCAACACATTGAGGACCCTGAGAACTTTCCCCTGACGGATACCGATTACATTGGGAAAGAGGACCTGAGGGTGTTGATGAAATGTCCAAAAAGGTTCCGAATCCAAGACGGTTTGTTGGTAAGGAAATCCCAAGCTGGTCAGTGGGTGGTCCCTACCTCATTCCGAAGCCTGATTTTAAGTCACACCCATGAAGCGGCCACCGCCGGTCATAGGGGGTTTCACACAACACTGGAAATCTTAAGAGAGGTTGCATACTGGCCACACATGGGGCAGGACCTCGACCAATACTTGAAGGGGTGTCTTGTGTGTGCACAGTTTCAGCCATCATCCCTCACACACCGTGCGCCCCTCCAAAAGAGGGGAATGACACTGCCATGGTCAGATTTGCAAATCGACTTTGTAGGCCCTGTAATTCACTCGTCTAGAGGAAACAAGTACATGTTGACCGTCACATGCTTGTTTACCAAGTGGGTGGAATGTCTCCCGGCCCCAAATTGCAAGGCAGAAACAGCAGCTGCCCTGATGATTAACCACATCTTTTCCCGTTTTGGTCTACCTCAAAGGATTGAGTCAGACAGAGGTAGCCACTTCACCAGTGAAGTAATGACAAAGATGTGGAAGATACTGGGGGTTAAAAGGAAGCTACATATTGCTTACAGGCCAGCTTCTTCGGGGGCAGAAGAACGCTACAACCGGACAATTGTGAGCATCTTAAAAAAGTTTGTGGCAGATTCTGGGCCAAGTTGGAATATCCGACTACCTCTGGTCCTAATGGCCATCAGATCTACCCCTTCATCTGCAACTAAAATGTCACCATTTGAGTTGATGACCGGATGCAAGATGGTGCTTCCCCAGCATTTGCTCTCCAGGACCCAAGAGCAGACGTTGATAAATGCCTCCACAACTCATGAGTATGTGGAGAATTTAAGGAAACACCTTCAACATGCTTTTGCCTATGCTCAGCGGAATCTAGAAAGATCAGCTGATAGCATGAAAACCCACTACGACCTGAAAACCACCAAGAAAGTATACACGGTGGGGGACCGGGTCTATCTATACAATGTCCAAAGGAACCAGGCCAAACAGCGAAAATGTTTGCCTACATGGAAGGGACCCTTTGAAATTATAGACAAGATCTCCCCTGTTGCCTACAAAATCTGCATCCCCAAAGGTAATTTGGTGGAAGGGGAAGATAAGTGGGTCCATATTAATCAGCTGAAGAGTTGCCATCCCGGCACACTCTGCAACAACTGGAGGAATCCACTGGAATCCCATAGGGGGCCGCTCCAGAGTAATTCAGTTCCAACCCTAAAATATTCCACATATAGCATATAAAATTCTGTGATTCTTGTATATATATATGTTCTTGTTTCCTAATTTAAAAAAGAAAATGTATATGTTCATATCTTCTGATTTATAAAATGTATATGTTCGCCACACCATTAATAGTGGTGGAAAAATGTCTAGGAATGTGTATTGCCGCTTTGCTTTATCATCCTAGGAGAGATGAAACCATGGAGACTGACCACGGAAGGCGACCTGGGGACCGGGAGCGAAGATCCGAGGGGCCCGGGGTACCGCCCAATCCTCCCATCAGGACCAGCAAGGAGAACTGATTGATCGACTGGAGGGAGGAAAAGATGCTGAACTGTGCCATCTACGGAATTGGAAGAAGAGGAGGCGAACATCCCAGATCTTGCGAGTTCCATCAGTGAAAGTCAGAATGGCCATCGCAAGAGGGGGGGCTTGTGAGATGTTTTTACCCATGCATCCAAGCCCTACCATAAAACTGTGCAGTACTGGCATGGAAAACATCATGATGGCCAGAACTCCCCAGAGAGTGCACAGGGAAAACATGAAGAATAGGCTGCCTCCCATTTTTGCCTATGTTATGAGCACAGGAGGGCACTGCCTAAAACCACCATTGGGCTACACACACAGTAGCCTGAAACCATTGGGAATGGCAATGCTGATGCCAAAAGCAACCCAGGACTGTGGGGAATTAATTTTCTTAATGTCAAAATGGATGCAATACCGGTACTCACCACTATCAGAAAGCCGGCGTTTTAAACCACCAGACTTTTGTGTAAAACTGAACAGAAGAACCCAAACCAGGCCAAGGAAGGACTTGCTAAGAGGTGGATACAATGTAAAACTATATTCTGAAATGACTTGAAGGAAGTAATTATTTAATGTATATGTAAAAGTTGTAAGTTTGAATTAAACTGGGAACTAAAGTGACATTTAGCTGAATTCTGCCTGACAACTACCCCCGACAGGAGAAACCTGCTGAGCCACTCTTCCCAGGCCTAGCTGCATCCTGCTGCCCCCACCAAAAGGAGATGACACCTCTCTGATTAGATTAGGGGAGGGGCACCTGCAGGAGGTTGAACAAAGCACTGTCCTGGGCTCTGGCAAATGTTATATTGGGGGGGTCGTAAAGTGGCTTTCTCTTGGGAGAAACTGGGAGGGGCAGTGCCTCTGCTAGCCAGCTGAGCTTGGGGGAAGTGGATAAACCAGTTATTCCACCATGTGATGTGGGAAGCCACACCCCTTTTTGACCAGGGCATCATTTTAAAAAGATGGATAATTCATAGTACGGACCTGTCAAAATTATATAAATAATATCATTATTCTTGTGCTTTTTCTGGGCACATTTTAAGAGGTGTTAGGACCCTGTGGGATGTTCTTGGGGATAGTAGCGGAAAAAAGGTTGTTACTCAAAATGTATGCATGTTAAAAATCTGACACTTTATCATCTGTATCCCATATCCCTGGTGCGCATTTGTGTAAATTCTGGAAAGGTTTAGAGGTCGTTATCTGGATGAAAAGGGGAGAATTCTGTCATCAGTGGACACAACATCATACAAAGACAGGGATCGGATGGTTTGGTGCTACAGAAAATATGTTAACTGGACCTATAATATGAGAGAAATGGTACATAGATAAATATGTATTTGGATCAGAAATAGATTGTGTGCAATTTGACAGGGGAGGATCCTCTGACCCATAAACAGACCTCATCATGATGACAATCCATTTCCTTCCCCCAATCATGGGAGAGGGGAGAATTGGGCCAATGACAAGTAGAGAGGGGAAGGCTCAGTTATGCCAGGCACACACCCATTTTCAAAACACATAAAAAGGGCCACTGAAACCCAGGTAGGAGATTCACTTTCCACTTTCTTGCGGGACGCTTTGCCGGGAGACTCCAGATTTCAAATCCATCAACCTCCAGAGACCAGAGATCCAGAGAGACCAGAGATCCAGAGAGACCAGAACTGTGCAGTGCTGAGAGCAGAACCAGAGACCAGATCACTGTTCAGAACCACCCGCCAGAAGTCCCGTCCAACCTGACCAGACCCTGACGGCTTATTTCAAAAATATAGTGTGAGTGCTCACTGTGCAAAACCAATCTCTTAGTTTAAAATAATCTAATCCAAACTATTTTAGCCTATTAGAACTGCCTCCTAGAATCGTGTCATTCTGTCATCTTTAAAACTGAGAACTGTCATCTGTCATTCTGAGCTTTAAAATTTCAAATCCGAAAAACTACTTTCACAAAATCGTCCGTATCTCCGGAACCGTTTGTGCTAACTTTCATATTAAAGCTAAGATTCTAGGCTTTCCAACGAACCTAGAACCGACTTCCTACTCCTTATAGTGCCTCCGTAATTATGCTCGACACGCGCGAGTAAATTTGCCGTGATTTGACATTTTGCACAATTTCAGCCACGTGTAAAAATCAGCAGCTTCTTGCTTTCCTTTGCTAAAATTCGTTTTAACCTGCTGGTTGCACATTGCTAAAGTGAGCCTGAACTAATATAAACTAGATATCACCCACCCTGAACCTCTAGAGGGAATTAAAAGCATTTTTAGCACATTTCTCACTTCATTGTCATCACATTCAAAGCATTTTGGGCCTGTGTTTCAAACCTCTACCTGTTTTCCTCTAAGCTTGCTGGGGGGGAACTGCAGTTTGCATTGCATTTTGTTGGGATTCTTGAAGACTGTGTGCTCTCCTTCCATTTCTTACATTGTATAGGGAGGGGAGTGAATTGTCAAAAAAAAGTGATTACATTGTCTTTTGATGAAGTCATATCAAGTTATTTTCTGTACTGCATTTCATTCATCATTGCGTTTCCTTGAACCATATAAAGCATTCTTTCCCACCTTATTCTTCTGTTCCTATTCATAAGTTACCTCTTGCTGATTACTGCTCATATTCACAAGTGTAATCTCCATTATCAATTTATTTATAGAAGTGTGATATATGTATATATTGTTTAAATTTTCAAATAAACCTTTTAATTTGCAAAACAAACCTACTTCTTGGCTCAGTGGGGTCAGGGGGATTCTAAGAGGGGGGTGTTATACAAGGGTTGTCATCCAGAGTACTGAACTGGACATAAAAATACATCAATAAGGGTTTTCCTCAGCATCCCAGACTAGGCATTGACTTAGCTGTGGTGTTGATTGAATATCGCTTACAAAGCTCATCCGAGTCAATTCACCATTCGCAATAGACTCCATTGCTTGTAATGCAGTTATTTTGTACACACCCAAATCTTAATCGAATAAAGTGCAGATATTTTGTAAGTAGCATGGTTATACACTGTTTCTTAAAACCATAAGCATCCCACCGCTTCCACCAGTGTAAAGACTGGTAGGGGGTGTCTGTACTTCCGCTCTCTATATGGTAGAGGAGAGGCACAGCGGACCCCAGCCAAGATTCTCTATATGGTAGCAATTGACGAGCAATCAAGGCCTAGCTTCTCAGGAGGTGATGCGGGCTGGTTCTTAAGTACAGTGTAGTCCCCGAACCCCCGCAAAGGAATGTCCACACACTGTATTACTGAAAACACAGTCTTTATATAATAAATATTCAAAGGTATGTACACGAACACAATAACGCACTTTGTACTCTGAAGTCAATAATGAAACATATATATAATTCTAAAGTGGTACCACCAATGTTATCAAATCTCGTTGAAGTGCATCAACTGTACGGTTAAAATGTCACACAGATTAGTAACGAGGAAACCAGCAATAGAGATAGCAAGGAACGCAAGATGGTTGAAACAGTAGGCAGAATACTGGCCCCGTACTCTAGACACAGTTCTTTGTGGAGAACCCCCCACCTGAGCAACCTGTAAATAAAGATATATCGCACAAGCCCAGTCCATATGTTCAATAGTCTCACTTCTTCCTATTAAGGTTTTACCCCCCCAATGTACCTGGCGGAGTAGAGTTCTCCGACGATGCGCCGACCGATCCTTCTTCAGTGCCTCCTTTTCAGGCGGGAGCCACGGATTATCGAGAGGTGTCGGGGAACTTGGCGTTCGGTGTCGGGGAATCGACGGCCCTTCTTGAGTGCCCCCCCTTTAAGGCGGGAGTCACGGGTCGTCGAACGTCCGACGGTAAACAGGGTGAACTACGGCAGGGAAGTGACAGCTTCGCTCCTAGCGGTGCTCGTCGACGACAGAGCATTGGCGTCCTGCAAGGAGGAGGCGTGCGGGGCACCTCGGTGATGATAGTTCTGGACCGCAAAGAGATGATGAAGAACTGTGGCCCAGCAAGGGCGTTGAGTCATCCGCGTCTCTGTGGTTTTTAGGTGGTGGGAAACCCAGCGGTGGATGCTCCTCGGCGCGTCGACGGTCGGGCCTTCTCCAGCGGGAGACAAGCGGGTGACGATGCAAACGAGAGCGTCCGATGATCAATGGAAGTTCTTAAGCAAACGGGAGCACAGCAGCTCCGGTCGCGACGGTGGTCGTCGACAGTGGCGGACAAAAGTCCGAGTGCTTCTCCTTGGAGTTCTGCAGCAGTCCCCATATCGGGTCCGCAGCCTGTCGAAGGTCTGTCTACCAGGGAGCGTTGGCAAAGGTGAGCTGTGCACGATGGTCCCTCGTAGCTCGCGAAGAGGGCGCCTTACCAGGTCCTCTCTGGGTCAGTTCTTGAAAACACAGCAGCTTTCAGATTGTCAAGGAGAGCCACGGCACTTCTTCTCGTCCAGCAGGGTTTCAAGGTCAAGCGTCAGTTACTCCAGTTACTCGTCGTAGTGGACTTCAGCTTCTGAACACGATTCCTAGCAGTGAGAGGTCCCCAGATATACTGTTGATCGCCCATTCATTCCGCTGGGTCACACTCAAGCATCCAATCACGACTACGGGCATTCATGCAGGCCGGCAGCCAATCAGGCACACGAGGTATTCAGGCCATTCACTTCTCTCAAGACACTCACAACAAGTTATGTGTATTGGGACAAGTACCGAGCCATTCAACACTCCAAGCTGCATTCATACCAGTTTCGGGCAGGGTTGTCTCAGTCATTGTATCAATCACCAGATACTAGACACCCACAACATAGAATGCATATTCATCACACACTCTATTCACCCAGGTCCCACCCACAGGAGGTACCCACAACATACATCACCGGGAAGGCTCCAGCTAGTCTGGCCGGGCCTTCACAACAACACCATGTATGGCACTTCCACCCAACAGTCAGTCAGGGGGAAGGGACAGAGTCAGGGCTTCCCAGGACTTTGGGAAAACAGGGTAATGGGTAATAGAAAGCAAGAGGCCACCGGGGCCATCTTGTTTTCCATCAGGAATCAACTGATCCCAATGGCAGGGCCGCGGTATCCCAAAATGGAGGATACTCTGCGCACCTGTCAATTTCAGCATGGAGCTGCCACCAGCCATACCCTGCTCTGCGGGCCACCCACAGGTGCCCAAAAACATACACTAGGGGCACAGGGTTGTACCCCCACGCATGGGTGCCATAAGGGTATCCCACGGGTCCGTTCACCAAACCAAAAGAGAGAGAGCTGCACCGCCAGGAGTCCCACATGAACTCCTGCGCGGAAAACACAACAGAACACACGATAAAAAGCAGTAAAGGACAAGGATACAGAGGCCCTGTCCCTCCGATGCATTTCCAGCATCACAGCACCACAGTCATACAGGATAATATTGTATATTGTAGAAGATTTAAACATTCAAGTGCTACACATGTCCATATTCAGGTGACCCTGAATGAGTAGTGGTTAGTGCAGCAGTCTACTGAGTACTGAGACCTGTACTTATCCCCTGCCAGGTTGCAGTATCGCCTTCAAAGCCTCTTTTTCTGGTCCCCAGTATTTGCCACCCCGAGGGCGAGACCATCACTGGGCCAATATTGCTGGAAAGCAGAAACCATGGGAAGCGAGCAAGCTGAGGATGCTGAAGGGCTCTTGGGCAATGGCCAATGGGGGAGACACTCAGAAAGGGGTGGTTGATTTGAAGGCTGTTGATTGACTGGCCCAAATGGATTCACCTTCTAGGCGCCCAGGATCTCTTCCATTTAAGATACTCTCTTGGAACATAGGAAAACTCTCTACGCATCTTAATGATAGTGAGTGACTTGACTTTCTACATGTATATGACATTGTTGTATTCCCAAAGGGCCCTGGAGGAGGTAGTTATCCAGGGTTATCAGATTTTTGAGATACAAGCTAGAAAAGCCCCCGAAAGGGAGACCCTATGGAGGGTTGGCGCTCAGCCTCAGGGCGGTAATTAACTGGGAAGCTAAACAACTGAACACAGGATCTGATGACCTGTTATTGGTGGAATCATCCTTACCCAATTGGAAATCGACCTTGTTGTTTAATGTTTACAATATGCTCAAGGTTACTACTACCGGCAACGCAGTGTTGTCCCTATGCGACACAGTAGACAGACTGGGGATGTCGAGTAAGGGATCAACATTCAGTATGGTTCTCAGAGATTTTAATACCTCTCTGGAAATCCCCAAGCCACTTCAAGGCCTGTAGGATGATGAAGATGAGGCCTGGGCTTTTCCTGAGGTAAGAGTGGATACTCCTGGGAGAATTCACCCCAAGACCCTTGCGATGGTAAGAGGGCTTCACAAGGCTGGCATGAGGTGTTGCAATGGTCGGTTTTTATCTGATCAACCAGCAAACCACAATTATAATGGCCCTAAAGGATCATCGCCAATAGATTGTGCCCTGATTTCGGGTAAAGACTGGCACAGGATTGTGGGCATTGAGGTTTTGGATTGATGGGAGAGCGATCAAAAGCCGATTATACTCGCCCTCAAAAATGTTGACCAACCATCTAGGACGGTGGATCGACGAACCAACATGGTTTGTGGCCATGTTTGACGCCCGATTAAATGGGTGAAAATCAACCTGGGCATTTTGGGCCCAACGTTGTATGTTAAAATCATGTGCCAAATTGAAGTAATTTGTAATTCTAATACAGGTATGAATGACATATGTTTGAATGATCTATTATTGCAGGAGGCATTTGGTTTTAGTCTATCTGCCCCAGTTAAATGAAACAGGTTAGGGGTCAGGAAGCAGATGGCCTGGTTGGACAAGGAGTCCCTAGAAGCAAAAAGGGCCTTCGTTGTGTATATCAGAGGGGAAGGTCAGGGGAATAGGGGCCGCCTCCCGCTTATGAGTAGATCCTATAAATCCCTCACAGCTATTAAAAAGACCTGACACATGCAGAAAAGGTGATCAATTATGCAGAGTCTAAGGATGGCATGGGCTTCTGGAGGCTGATCACCGATTCTGATTTAATAGGCTATGTCACAGCACCAGAGTGTATAAACCAGACCAGGTGGTATAACCACTTTGAGACCCTGTATAGTGACCCACTTAAACCTGATCAATTGATTTTGCAGAGAGCTCTCTGCCCTATCTCAATGAGCATATATAAGCCAGTTAAACATTTAAATCAAAGAAGTAGCGAGGGTAATACGAGCAAAGAAAGGGGGAAAAGACCCAGGACTGGATGGGGTCCCGGTGGATTTGTATAAGAGTGAAATGGCAGTTTGGGCACCTGCACTCACAAGAGTATTCAATGCAATCCTGTCCCAGGGCCGGGTCCCGGAGGCTTGGACAACAGCAATAATTGTCCCTATTTTTAACAAGGGGGACAGGGCTGACCCCAATAATTACTGATCTATATCACTTCTGGATGCGACGGGAAAAACCTCTGCGAAGGTAATCCATCAGCACCTGGCAGCGTGGGTCGAGGAAACTAATCAGCTTAGCCATCTCGAGGCCGGGTTCCAAGTAGGGAAAAGCATTGTCGACTAAAGCTTTAGGTTCCACTTAATAATTCAGAAACACTAAAGGGTATTAAAGACCAACTTGTATGTGGTCTTTCTGGACCTAAAGGCAGCATTTGATAGTGTTCCTAGAGAACGCTCTGGGCGGTCCTGAGGTCTAAAAAGATCCCCAAAAATGACTACGCCCGATTCAATTCCTATATGAAAATAACAGAGCAATGGTTGGATGGGACTCGGGGAGAAACAGACCAATTTCGGGTAGCTAGAGGGGTTCGCCAGGGATGCATTCTAGCACCCATTTTATTATGCCTATACATAAATTCAATGATGGTGCGACCCCACGAGGAAAATATGGACCCCGAGAATGGGGAGTGAACGTATGCTGGTCCTATTTTTCGCAAACGATGCCATCCTTTTGTCGACTTCACCGATGGGCTTGCAGCGTGACTTAAGCACATGTGAAAGTGAATTTGTTAAAATAGGTCTAGAAATGATTACCTCTAATATGAAAAGTGATGGTTTTCTCAGCAAAAACCATAAGGTCAAAGTCTTTCAGGAGATGGGCTCGTGCAGAGCTGTTCTCCAGTCAGATGAAAAAAAAAAGAAAGCTATCCGCACCCGGTAAATCCCATGGTGAGACTAGCTTTCACACGTCAGATGAGGGGCGGGCATGGGTTTAAGGCTCGCAGCCTGAGCTCAGGCCCTCGCCTCCCTCAGCTCTATCAAAGCTCGGGAAGGCGGGCCGTTAAAGCACATGTCCGCCCCCAGCCGTGCAAGCTATAGTCAGAGTGCACGCCATTTACTGCAGAAAGCTGCAGAAAGTCACTAACATTTGCTTTCTAAGTACATTAATAGTCAGCGCTCAAACAGTGAATAGCCAAACTAGCGATGGGAGTAAGGGAGAAAAACATTGAAAATGGTTGTTATAAATAGACCCCAAACAAATCTACCTAGTGCTAACATTAGTACACCAATAGAAAGAGCATCTAGATATAGGCAGGGGCCGAGCCTCAGGAAGGACGTCACACTCTTGAAACATTTGACTAGACGGCGAACACTACCGTAAATCCGCATCCCAACCATGGGGGTTTCTGACACCCATCCAAGTGTAACTCACTGCGCACAAGGAATGTACACTGCACCCATCAACCTAGCAATAACAATGTACAACAGCAAATCCTATTTTTGAAGTGATTGTATTGTGAAATACATAAAATACTTAAAAGAAAAAAGTGAGCTTGTTTATTGAATTCAATTTGATTTTGAAAGTGTGAACATTGCTGCCCTACAGTTAAATTAGATAACATCTCTTGCTTAGATTCACGACCAAAAAACATATGTTGTGACTTAACCGATCATCATTCAGAACTAAGATCCGTACACAGTATCACTTTAATACCTCCTCTCCGCAGGCTTTACAGCGCTACATAAGTGAAAAAAAACGACCATGCTTTCTGAGAAGCATGCTGCTTATGGTAACGTAACACATGCCATGGTAACCACTTGCAATGAATATTAGCTCTTTGTGTCGTCTTGAATGGATGACCTGTTTGTAGGAGTATGTGATGTGCACACGGAAAGTTTTGTGTTTCAAGCAAACAAAAGCTAAACTGGACCTTAAGCCAACGAGCGGCACAGAAGAGAGTTCTACCCAATACACCGTGGATGAGGCAGTCGAAGACAAAATGTAAGCGTCTACGTTACATTCTAGCAAGACACGCCTTGCGGGCTCCATAACGAACAATCGCCAACTCAACTTGTCTGCTTTTTGGTATCCCTCTGACACACGCAAGTTGTCAGGTAGTAGAGGCAGAGCTAGGAATGGGTGGAGTGAGCAGAAGCTACAAAGTAATTAATTCCTCCATTGTTATAGACAATTAGGATAACTTTGTTTGGTGTCAAGATGTTAAATGTTTTATCTAATGTGCAGAATGTGTATCTGTGTCTTCCCATAAAAGTTTCCATTTCACCATCGGAGCGTCCCGAGTCACTGAGGTAGAAACCACTGAAAGAATTGGTGATAGGTCTGTTTTTAGTCTGGGCTATTAGGTGGCAATTGTGCCACCTGTAAACCGAAAGTATTGCATTAGAGTAAACATAGGGAGAAATGGCATATGAGGAGGGACACAACGATTGTAGGTGTTGTTTGGTTATTTGCCCACCCAGAGACTCCGCATGACCATGCAAATCCCGAAGGCCATCCCACACAGTTCCTGCCTCTCCCTGCCCAAAATGTAACTTCATGAGTTCTCTTTGAGCTTGGTTTAATCAAATCTTACCATCAAACGTTGCACTTGAAGTGCCTGCCAGCGCTTTTTCAAAGCGGTCTTCTGAGAGTCAATTAATTAATTGGAGCTGTAAACATGCTACAGGTGTAATAAAAATGTCTTAACCAGGGCTGCCTTCAGCCACTCAATTTATAAGCATTGTGTGTGTCCTTCAATGAAGTCCTGTTGAAAACAAGCATTGGGAAACCAACAGTTTTGGCTTGAGTCTAAGAATTAGGAATTTGCCTGGCACTGCTATTGGATGCCCAGGTATTGACAGCATTTTCTCACCTCCTACCCTCAATGGCCAATTAATACCACTGCAGTCGTGCCTGACAGGTGCCTTTCCCATGCCTACACATACACTCAAACTGTTGACATTGTCAATGTTTGTTATAGGTAGATACCTAAAGGTTAACAGCAGAGAAAGCCTTCCAGACACACCTACTCTTCTGGTTCCACTGACCATACAAACACAGGAGAATCTATTTAGTCTCCAGCAATGGCGGCGGGTGGCTTGGTCATCCAGAATGAGTGGTGGGTCAGCTCCCCATCACCGGATGAGCTGCCCTTGGACTTCATCTCTGCCATTGCATGTACACTTTGATTTCGCCCATATATCTGACTGATGCCCTGTTAGTGATATTGTCTAACAGTGTTGCTGAATGGACAATCCATATATTTTTTTAAACAGTTTTATCTATGTAATTAGAATTTCTTGGCATTCTTCTATGCATCCTAAGCATTTTCTTTAACAATTGCTTATATAGTTTCATACAGCATATGCAGTACATATCTGAAAAAACATAAGGCAATGCAAGACATAGGGTGTACATCATCACTGTTGGTCAGAAAAGAGAAACATACAAGCCAGCGCGGTATGAACCCAAAATATCGATGCCTATATAAACCGTGATACAATTCCCAATAAACAACTGTCCCACACTGACTAAATCAAACTACACTGATATTTTAGCAGAAGATGAAACCAAATCCCAATATACTAGTCAAAATCAACACTATGTAAGTTCCAAACCCAAATACCCATGTTACATATTATCGTACAACCTTATGTGATAGAACAACACTGCAGTTGTAACCCACTCCCATGTAGGTGTGTGTCCCGTAAAGTGTGTAGAATCATGCAGCCATAGTAAGCTTAATCCTTCGGCATCACAACCATATTATAACCTACACTGAGGCTCCGGCACTGGTTTATTGTAAAGGAATAACAACTTTTCAGACCTTTATGCCTCATCCATAAAGTATGCCAAGGCTGATCTATAGCCTTTCTTTCAATAACCTTTTACATCTACGAACTATCCAGATGCCTCCTATATTATGGTCAGAACCTCCTGCACATTTAGCCCACCAGGTCCAAGTGCTATGAAAGCAAAACATTGCAAGCATATGGATTTATTCTCTGGAATTCTTTTCCACCACTGCTTCTCAATGAGATTGCTTCCTTAAATTTCAAGGGCCTTGAAACACTCATCTTCGATTTCATTTTACTGCAACCTCAACTCTGTTACGGCTGCAGTACCTTACAGTATCACTCTCACAAGACTTCAGCATACCCTTGGCATTTTCAGCATTGACAGATCAGCAGCCCATGTCCAGACCACCATTGCCCTGAGCAGTGGCATCTGGTGTATGTGTTTAGTGGAGGGATGTTAATATTTCCTACTAATTTGCTTCAGTGGGTAAGTGCAGTGAAGGAGTGCATACCAACCTAGTGAGTTGTAAGGTGCTTCTCCCCTGACGAAGATGTTTTAAAATAATGGGTTAAAATAAATGGGGAATTTTATAGCACACTCTTTGAGAACAGTAGTGTAAAAAAGTCATGGAATTTACAATTAATTATGTCAGATAACATATGAAGACATCTAAGAGATGCCAGGTCACAAACAGCACATAGATGTATTTTACAACACATTCCTTGAGCCCACAATATGTGCTAGACTTTCAACAGTAAAACACTTTAATGTTGGCTGCGCTCTACATATAAGTCACATTTGCAATTTTATAACACTTTCATGAACTTGCATGATGCTGGTGATCCCAATATATGCTAGCTTTGTCACTGTAAGAAATTCCAAACACACATGCTGCCCATGCCCACAAAATATACAAGCATTGACAATGTAGAACATTGTTTCATGTTACTTGTGCCCACAATATATGGCAGAATTGACACTGTAAGAAGACAAATACATGCTGGTTGTGCCTTGTATTACCTCTATAACAACACATCCATGCAGACTGTGACTAAATAGGCCAGTATTGCCAATGTAAGTCATGTTCATACTGGCTGTGCACAACAAAGCAAGTGTTTCCAAAGTTAAACATTGTCATTCTGGCTGTGTGTGGCCAAAATATGCCAGCTTCCACATTGTACAACATGTTCATGGTGGTTGTTCCCAGACAATGCAGGTATAGCAGCAGTACAAACTATGTTCCTGCTGCATGTGCCAGGTGTGCTAATAAATGCCAGTATTTCCCTGCAAAAGTGATTTCATTGTGTGCAGCAAGAACCCTAATCTACCATACTAATGGCAGGAGGGCAGATCTTGCCCACACCATGGACACCTCACACCAAAAAAGACACACACACTAATTCTTGCTTTTCTGCACACACATACACAAATATTTACACTCACTCGCTCACTTGCTCACTCAAGCAGTCACCCACATTCAAACACATTTTAACACACACTCTCATACATTCACAAAAACATTCTTGCACACATACACATTGCTTTAACATTTACCTTGGCTTGGTCCTTATACAGTGGTGATCGTGTCCTCCTCCTCTCTTACCAGGGATAGGTGACTGGTGTCCAGGGCCGGTGCTATCACTAGGCAAGGTTAGGCGCTTGCCTATATGTTAGAAATGTTAGAGCGGCAAAATGCTTTTTTAACACCTTCACACTACTGCTTTGCCTAGTGATAGCACCAGCCCTGTTGTTAGTTATTGTCTACCGGCAGGTTGGCTGCAGCAGCAGACCAGGTGGCGCCATGAAGGTTGGGACTTGGGGTCAGGTCAGGGCCACGATCAGTGAATGGGCGTGGTGGCAGCACTGGCACCTGCGCAATGTGCATTAGCACACCACCAAGCACCACACGTGCCCCCTCATCCGATCGTCGACTCGATGGAATGAATGCTGCAGTGCAATGCGACGACCACGACGCAGGAGTCGGAACAGGTGAGGAGGACCCCTGGACCGAGGTGCCATGCCGACTACACTGCTGACCAAGTAAGAGGCGGTACCAGTGCGCAAACCCAGGCTAAACGTACTTACTTGCAGAACACACGTGCTGAAAAACTGCATTGAAGGGCTATGTGGTGGCTCAGGAATGGGTGCCACATCATGCCCCAACCAGACTATTCAAATCAACAAAGCCAGAGTCAGTGCCTGCGAGATATCTCAGCAAGATTGAGGATGGGGACTGGGGTGTGGTTGCTGAAATGGCGGTGTGTCGGTAACAAGCGCCGCCAGTGAGACCAGGCCCAGCACAAGGCTCAGCACCATCACCCGTACCCGGGGCTCCATGGCAGGGGTTCGGGGGCATCAGGGGCTGAGAGCAGGACTACTGTGCGGGGCGGCAGCCAGCGTGGAGCCTACACACCCTGCAGACTGCAGTCCTCACTCAGTGGCTCTGCCGCATGCTTACCAGGAGCGAGCACTCTGGGGCCACCTAAACCACAAAACCTCCATATGTGGCTCAAAGGCTCTGTCAACCTGTGGCAACATAATATTGCCTGAGCTTTACAAAATAAAATGAAGACTTTCTCACTAGCTCCAAGTCTTTTTAGTGCAGGGAGAATCTGAGGTCTCCATCGTGTGATGGATAAAACTATCACCCCGAGATACAGGTAGTCATTAACCTGCTCAAGTGGTATGTATCCCCCATCCAGAATAACTTCTTCAGTACCCGATGTCTAGTACAAGTTGGGCAAAAACTTAACCAAAGTACATTAATGCTACGTCCAAAGAGAGGCAAACTAGTTAGCCAATCTGCAGCTTCGGAGTTACCACACTCTCTATATGAGAGCATCTTCAGACCAAATCTTAGAAGTTTCTGACTAAGATTTTTATCTGCTAAGTCTGCCCATATGTCAGCTGCATTGCTCTTTTCTGCTTTTGTCATCTATGCTGTAACATAATGAGCAACAGCAGTTGTATCATCAGCAATATACTGTATTTGCATTCCAAAGCTGAGCAATGACAGTATTGTAATCATTAATGAATTGGCATTCCTTGGGCCTCATTACGACCCTGGCGGATGGACCATGGTGCTAATAGCACCATGGTCCATGCCGGTAACTCTCCGACTCCGCCATGGCGGAATGGGGAATTACCACCCCATTCCAAGGTTGGCGGAGTGGTAATTCCCCCTTCCGCCATGGCCCTTCCCCATTCCCATTTTTGCCCCATAGGGCATAATGGGAATGGGGAAGGCGCTAAGTACGGTGCCGCAAATTGCGGCACCGTACTTAGCACCAAGGTCCCTTTGCGGCATGGTTTTTAACGCCTGCAAAAAGCAGGCGTTAAAATCACCATCCCGCAAAGGGACCTTGTAATCAGGCGTTAAGGGTCGGCCCCGTTTACGGCGCCGTAAAACCCTTAACGCCTGACTCGTAATGAGGCCCCTTATCTCTTTTTAAATTATAGCTATTTCTCTTTGGCTTACCAGTATCGTGGTGTCTAAGAGATGACATCAAACTATTCACTCGACCAACTGGTGTCACAGGCCTTGGAAAGCAAAATCTGCACTGAGTGTAGTACTTGCCTTTACTTTTGTATTTTCTCTGATAGTACTTACCACATGAGTGCTTTATAATCTTTCCACCTTGGTCCTTAGATCAGCATTCACATGCTGAGCAGGAATGGAACAAGTAACATATTTTTTCTATACACTCCATCACACAGCCATCACTTTCTTTACTAAACTGAGGAGCATCTTTAATCCACAACAGCATATGTATATGTGGAGCCCCACGTGCCTGGTACTGTTTCCTCCAAAAGAAATGCTCCAGAGTTCCTAGTGACCATTTTCTTTATTACATATAAAATCTAACATGGCTAAAAATCTGTGATGAAAGGGAAGGAATCACTCGATGATTATGCCATTGAGAAACAACCCGCGCAGCAGGAGGGTAGATCGCACAGGCTAGTCGCGAAGAATCCAGACCCGGGAAAAAGGGTGGTGCTGTGTGTGATTGAGGTAAACCCCACTGTGACTTAGCAATGGCTGCAGGTAGCCAGTCCAGGGCTAGTGATAAGCCTGATTAGAGTTGAATTCCCCCACCTCAATCAAGTGTGTGCTGGGTGCTAGGACCTGGGGGAAGAGGTCGTGGAAATCTGTCCCTCTATACCCATTGTTAATAGATTTTCGCCCCTAGAACAACGAGAGCAGAGCCCAATAACCAATTGTGGTGATGGGAGGGGGAGGGATGGGGGTTGGTAAAAATGAGGGGGGTGGTGAAAGGGAGGGTTCCTTGACCAAGTGGCCCCCTGCCAGCTACATGCCCCCCTCCGTTATGCCGAAAGACGTGTGTTTTAAGCAGGGGGAAAATGCTTAAAGCCCTCCCTAGTCCAGTTATGACACCCCCCAAAACCCAAACAAGTATTAAGCGGGGCGCTAAGAGAACCATGGGAGTAAGGAAGATGCGGGTAGGTGAGGGGGATATAGTATCTCCCACCAGAGAGATGAATAGTGCAATTGAAGCACCGAAGGAGATGGTGATATCAGTAAATAAAGTTATGGTTACATTAACAACTGAGATAGCCATGCTGATAGATTTAAACAACCAGGGACCCACCATTTATCCTGCCCAGCCAGATCGAGGCATGGGTGTAAGATCCTTAGATCCCCTACCTCTAGCCCCAAGGACATGAACAGATTCTCTGCCCATTGAAGTTCTGCAAACAAAACTGCAAGGGCAGCCCGATGGGGTAGCTGGGCTAAACCTCTTTTGGGGTTTATCCAGGATCAAGTGATTAAAGGGGGACACCCATCTAATGGTAAGCAGAGACCCTGAGTAGGCTTTCAACATACACAGGGGGGTATTCTCCACTAGTAGGTTATGGGGAGAAGGTTGACAGGCAGAAGGTGAGAACTATGGGATTTGCGAACCCCAGGCATGATGACCGTCTGCAAAGTATCCATCAAGTGGTTTTGGCTTATGTGACTAAAGTCATCATAGGCACCCAGGAGAACCAGGAAGCACTCACCAACAACGTAATTCACTGGATATGCCACAAAAGGGGATGCACCTGTAAAGACTGGTAGGGGGTGTCTGTACTTCCGCTCTCTATGTGGTAGAGGAGAGGCACAGCAGACCCCAGCCAAGATTCTCTATATGGTAGCAATGGACAAGCAATCAAGACCTAGCTTCTCAGGAGGTGATGCGGGCTGGTTCTTAAGTACAGTGTAATCCCCGAACCCCCACAAAGGAATGTCCACACACTGTATTACTGAAAACACAGTCTTTATATAATTAATATTCAAAGGTATGTACACAATCACATAACGCACTTTGTACTCGGAAGTCAATAATGATACATATATACAATTCTAAAGTGGTACCACCAATGTTATCAAATCTCGTTGAAGTGCATCAACTGTACGGTTAAAATGTCACACAGATTAGTAACGAGGAAACCAGCAATAGAGATAGGAAGGAACGCAAGATGGTTGAAACAGTAGGCAGAATACTGGCCCCGTACCCTAGACACAGTTCTGTGTGGAGATCCCCCCACCTGGGCAACCTGTAAATAAACATATATCGCACAAGCCCAGTCCATGTGTTCAATAGTCTCACTTCTTCCTAATAAGGTTTTACCCCCCCAATGTACCTGGCGGAGTAGAGTTCTCCGACGATGTGCCGACCGATCCTTCTTGAGTGCCTCCCTTTCAGGCGGGAGCCACGTATCTTCGAGAGGTGTCGGGGAACTTGACGTTTGGTGTCGGGGAATCGACGGCCCTTCTTGAGTGCCCTCCCTTTAAGGCGGGAGTCACGGGTCATCGAACGTCCGACGGTGAACAGGGTGAACTACGGCAGGGAAGTGACAGCTTCGCTCCTAGCGGTGCTCGTCGACAAAAGAGAGTTGGCGTCCTGCAAGGAGGAGGCGTGCGGGGCACCTCGGTGACAATAGTTCTGGACCGCAAAGAGATGATGAAGAACTGTGGCCCAGCAAGGGCGTCGAGTCGTCGGCGTCTCTGTGGTCTTAAGGTGGCGGGAAACCCACCGGTGGATGCTCCTCGGCACGTCGACGGTCGGCCCTTCTCCAGCGGGAGATAAGCGGGTGACAATGCAGACGAGAGCGTCCGATGATCAATGGAAGTTCTTAGGCAAACGGGAGTACGGCGGCTCCGGTCGGCGATGGCGGTCGTCGACAGTGGCGGACAACAGTCCGAGTGCTTCTCCTTGGAGTTCCGCAGCAGTCCCCGTATCGGGTCGGCAGCCTGTCGAAAGTCTATCTACCAGGGAGCGTTGGCAAAGGTCAGCTGTGTACGATGGTCCCTCGTAGCTCGGGAAGAGGGCGCCTTACCAGGTCCTCTCTGGGTCAGTCCTTGAAAACACAGCAGCTTTCAGATTGTGAAGGAGAGCCACAGCACTTCTTCTCGTCCAGCAGGGTTTCAAGGTCAAGCGTCAGTTACTCCAGTTACTCGTCGTAGTGGACATCATCTTCTGAACATGATTCCTAGCAGTGAGAGGTCCCCAGATATATTGTTGATCTCCCATTAATTCCGCTGGGTCACACTCAAGCATCCAATCACGACTACGGGCATTCATGCAGGCAGGCAGCCAATCAGGCACACAAGGTATTTAGGCCATTCACTTCTCTCCAGACACTCACAACAAGTTATGTGTATTGGGACAAGTACCAAGCCATTCAACTCTCCAAGCTGCATTCAGACCGGTTTCAGGCAGGGTTGTCTCAGTCATTGTGTCAACCACCAGATACTAGACACCCACAACACAGAATGCATATTCGTCACACACTCTATTCACCTAGGTCCCACCCACAGGAGGTACCCACAACATACATCACCGGGAAGGCTCCAGCTAGTCTGGCCGGGCCTTCACAACAACACCATATATGGCACTTCCACCCAACAGTCAGTCAGGGGGAAGGGACAGAGTAAGGGCTTCCCAGGACTTTGGGAAAACAAGGTAATGGGTAATAGAAAGCAAGAGGCCACCAGGGCCATCTTGTTTTCCATCAGGAATCAACTGATCCCAATGGCAGGGCCGGGGTATCCCAAAATGGAGGATACTCTGCGCACCTGTCAATTTCAGCATGGAGCTGCCACCAGCCCATACCCTTCTCTGCGGGCCACCCACAGGTGCCCAAAAACATACACTAGGGGCACAGGGTTGTACCCCCACCCATAGGTGCCATAAGGGTATCCCACGGGTCCGTTCACCAAACCAAAAGAGAGCTGCACCGCCAGGAGTCCCACATGAACTCCTGCGCGGAAAACACGACAGAACACACAATAAAAAGCAGTAAAGGACAAGGATACGGTGGCCCTGTCCCTCCAATGCATTTCCAGCATCACAGTCGCCCCCCCCCAGACTGAGGTGGAGGGTGCCTAATCTCCCACGGGATAGACACCCTCATCCAGATGGTCAACATACCTTCTGGAAAGGCCATCTGCATTATCGTGACTCTTCCCTGGTCTGTGCGCTATGGTGAAGTCTAGCCCTTGCAGGCTAATGGACCACCTGAGCAGTTTTGGGTTCTCACCCTTCATCTGCATAAGCCACTTCAGGGGCTTATGATCTGTTTGGACCTTAGAGGTTGACCCCGTAAGGTAGGGCCTAAAACGCCTAAGGCTCCAAACTATACTAAAACATTCCTTTTCAACAGTAGCCCACCTAAGTTCTCTACCCTTGAGTTGTCTACTGATGAATATGATAGGATGTTCTCTCCCTTTGTCATCTAACTGGGACAAGACAGCTCCAATTCCGGTGTCGCAGGCATCCGTTTGGACGATAAAGGGTCGGCTGTAGTCAGGCTCACACAACACGGGTGCCCGACACAGACTTTCTTTCAAGCCATCAAAGGCCCTCTGACAGTCTTCAGTCCAATTAACCTTCCTAGGCTGTTTGGGTGAAGTCAGAGCTGTCAGTGGTGCAGCAATGGTTCCATAGTCCACCATGAAATTGCGATAATACCCGGTGAGGCCCAAAAAGGCTCTCACCTGGGTTTGAGTAGAGGGAGTCTCCCAGTCCTGTACATCCTGTACCTTACTGGGGAGAGGTTGGATTTGACCCCCTCCTACCTCATGACCAAGATACGTGACTTTCCCCTGAGCAATCTGGCACTTGTTGGCCTTAATAGTGAGGTTATCCCTTTTTAAGGCCTGCAACACTCTACCCAGATGTGTCAAGTGCTCTTCCCAAGTGGAACTGTAGACGGAAATGTCATCTAAATAAGCCACACAAAAGGCTTCCAGCCCACTGAGAGCATGATTGACCAATCTCTGGAAGATTTCAGGGGCATTCTTCAACCCAAAAGGCATGACCCTAAACTGGTTGAGTCCCTCTGGTGTTGAGAATGCCGTCTTTTCATTGGCATGGTCCGTCAGAGCTATTTGCCAATAGCCTGAGGTGAGGTCAAAGGTGCTCACAAATTTGGCAGCACCTGTGGTGTCCACAAGCTCATCAGCCCTGGGCAATGGGTGCACGTCAGTTTTGGTGACGGCATTGACTCCTCGGTAGTCCACACAGAACCTCCAATCCTTGGAACCGGCCTGGGAACTTGCCTCGGGACAAGGACCACTGGACTGGACCAAGGGACTGGTTGAGGGTTCAATAACATCCAGATCCAACATCTTGGCGACCTCAGCCTGGATGTGGTTCTTAACCGTATCTGACATTCGGTAGCTCCTGCTTTTGACAGTTGAGGGTTCAATAACACCCAGATCCAACATCTTGGCGACCTCAGCCTGGATGTGGTTCTTAACCCTATCTGACATTCGGTAGCTCCTGCTTTTGACAGGCACGCTGTCACCAGTGTCATTCTCGTGCTTACACCACGGTGTAAGGCCTGGCGTCAGCGAAAACAGAGAGGCATACTGCTGGAGCAAAGTCCTGCAGGCCCTCTGCTGCTCAGTTGTCAAATCTGGAGAGAGCTGCATCCCTCCACTGAGCCATCCTGTGGGTTGCTATGCAGCAAATCAGGAAGGGGCTCATCCTCTTCTTGCTCTGAAGCTAGCAAGAGACATGAGACTTCTGCTCGTCTGTGGAAAGGCTTGAGCCTATTAACATGGAAGACCTGAGGGGCCACCCCTGGGATTCCCATGTCAACCAGATAGTTGACCTCGCCCATCTTGGAGATTATCCTGAAGGGTCCAGTCCATTTATCTGCTAATGCCCGAGGCTTGGTAGGCTCCATCACAAGGACCTTCTGTCCCGGAGTCCAATCCACTTGTGATGCTTTAAGGTCATGCCAGTATTCGTTCAATTCCTGGCTGGCCTTGAGATTCGCTGTTGCTTGACCCATCATCTGTGTCATCCTCCGCTGAGGCCTAACACATAGTCCCCCACTTGCTTGGTGGGACCGGGAGGGGTGGCTTCCAAACCTTCTCTGATCAAGGCAAGGGGCCCCCTCACGAGATGTCCAAAGAGCAACTCAAAGGGTCTGAAACCAACACCCTCTTGAGGTACCTCTCTGTAAGAAAACAGCAGGCATGGCAGGATGAGATCCCATTTCCTCCTTAGGCCCTCTTCCAAAGCACCTAGCATGCCCTTGAAAGTTTTGTTAAATATCTCAACCAGACCATTGGTCTGGGGGTGGTAAGAAGTGGAGAACTTGTAGGTTACCCCGCACTCTTTCCACATGGTTTTCATGTAACTAGACATGAAGTTGGATCCTCGGTCAGAGACAACCTCCTTGGGGAATCCAACACGGGTGAAAATGCCCAGGAGGGCCCAGGCAACCACCTTGGCAGTAACAGTCCGAAGGGGTATAGCCTCAGGGTACCTGGTGGCAAGATCTACCAAAACCAGGATGAACCGATGTCCACCTGACGTGGGAGGGTCAAGGGGACTGACGATGTCAATGCCCACCCTCTCAAAAGGTGTGCCAGCCACTGGCAATGGCTGCAATGGGGCAATGACACTGCCTCCAGTCTTGCCAGACAACTGACAAGTTGGGCAGGTCCTGCAGTGGGACTCCACTTCTACTCCCATTCGAGGCCAGTAGAAATGGGCAGAGAGCCTCTGCTTAGTCTTCTTGGCACCAAGATGACCAGCCAAGGACACCTCATGCGCCAACTGCAGTAGGAAGGGCCGGTAAACCTGGGGTACCACCAACCTCTTGAGGGCACCAGGTTCAGGCGTAGTGGGCTCACTAACAAGGAGCTCACCCTCCCAATAAATCTGGAATGTCCTAGGCACTTCTCCTCGTGCCTGGGACAGGGCCTGTTTCCTCAAACCCTCGAGAGAGGGACACTCTCTCTGTCCGTTACAGATGTCTGCCCGGGAGGGTCCCCCTTCAGCTGACAAGCATTGAAGATCGGGCTGATCCTCCGGGTTAAGAACCTCTCCCACAGCAGAGTCTTCTGGCTCTTCTCCCACAGGAGTTGAGACCGGGTTTACCACTGGACCCAGCCCGTCCGGAGCATGGATCCCGATGGGTGCTGTAGGAACAGCAGGAAGAGAATGAGCTCCCTCCACAAAGCTGGCCTTCTTGCCCTTCCTTCGTCTTGCCTTAGGCCGTTCCTTCGGCTCGGGTACCTGACTCACAGCCAGACCTGATGTGACCTGTGATCTAGTGACCGCAGCAGCAGTCATGGGAAGACCAACCGCGGTCAATCCCAACTCAACTAGATCATTACCTGACAGAATGTTAGCAGGGACGTTGTCCTGAACCAGCACAGGAAGCTTTGCTGTCTTGTCTCCAATTACGAGTGTGACTCGGGCTACAGGCGATAATTTGGGATGCCCACCAGCTAACCTGGTGGTTCTCAGAGGAGCATCTACATAGTCCTCTGGCTTGAGCAGGGTCCTGTCCACCACTGTCATGATTGCCCCAGTGTCTCTGAAACCAGTAGAAGGCTGGCCAGTCAGGAGGACACTTCTCAAAAATCTACGGGTGTTCTGTGGGATAGTCACCAGTACTTCCGCATACTGGTCCCAGGCCCCAAGGGACACTAAGGAAATCTCTACGGGAGCACCAAATGTGATCCCTGTAGAGGAGGGGAGGACAGTGGCCTCCACCTCAGACATGGGGTAAGGGTAGGTCAGGCTGACAGCCTGTACTCTGAGTGCCTTACTTTTACACTTGGAATCAACCCTTTTGTGATCCAGAGCCCCATAGTCCCAACAAGTGCCGGGAGTGCAGGGTACGGTACTGGAACCACCGGGAGCCTGCTTTGCAGCAGGTGGACCACTACTCTTATTCCCACCCACAGATGACTTATCCGCACTAGATTATTGGGTCCTAGGAGAGGAAGGTTTAGGTTTATTCGACTGTGACTGCTTTTGGGACTCCTCAGCTTTCTGAGAGGCCCCCTTTTCTTTGTCCTTGTCCTTCCTACTGGATTCCTTAGGGGACACCCGGTGGGAGACCCACTTGTCAGCCAACCTAGCCAGCTTAAAGGGATCCAAAATGTTCTGGTCAGCAACATACTGACGCAGCTCTGGTGAACAGGCTTCAGAAAAATGCTCAAAAAACAACAGGTGGGACAATTCAACAAAGGTTTTCACCTTGTAAACATCAATCCACCCCATCATATTCATGTGCGCAGCACTCACCCCGTCGACCCAAGACACATTCTCTCTTTTCTTAAACTCCCTGAACCTTTTAAGGTATTGGGTAGGTTTCTTGCCAAACTTGGCAATCAAAGCAGATTTCATACACTCATACTGACCCCTTTCTTCCACACTCAGCTTCAGAATACAGTCATATCCAGTTTGAGGCACTATGCTTAGCAAACACTTAGCCCAATCTCTTTTGTCAACATCATGAATTGCACAAGCCATTTCAAACGCTTCAATCCATTGGAGGATATCAGAACCCTCCGAAAACACACCAACCAAATCTTTCATAAATTTAGTTGCTGGGGACCTGACACTCTCACTGGGTTTCGCTGAAGTCTCCACTCGAGCTTTCTCTAGCTGGATTCTCTGACATTCAGTGTCCTTGTCTTTGATTTCAAGATCCCTATTCTTGAGTTGAACTTGTTGAGCCAACTCCTCTTTCTTAAGTTCAGAATCTATTTCCAACTTGCAATATTCAAAGGCCAATTTCATCCTTAATAACTCAAGTTCCAAGGAATTGCTGGGGTTCGGAACAGAGGCAGCAGGAATGGCAGCATTCCCAGAAACAGATTCAGTAGAAACCCCAGGGGCAGAGTCCTCTTTGGTTGCATTCCCCCCCCCCATCAAGAGTTTCACCATCGGTCTGGTAGTCCACCAGGGCAGCTATCAGCTCAGCCCTAGACTTATCCACAAAGTCTAACTCCCTGGCTTCACAAGCACTCTGGAGAGCCTCTAAGCTGTGGGATGTTTTACCCATGCATCCAAGCCCTACCATAAAACTGTGCAGTACTGGCATGGAAAACATCATGATGGCCAGAACTCCCTAGAGAGTGCAAAGGGAAAACATGAAGAATAGGCTGCCACCCATTTTTGCCTATGTTGTGAGCACAGGAGGGCACTGCCTAAAACCACCATTGGGCTACACACACAGTAGCCTGAAACCATTGGGAATGTCAATGCTGATGCCAAAAGCAACCCAGAACTGTGGGGAATTCATTTTCTTAATGTCAATAATGGATGCAATACCGGTACTCACCACTATCAGAAAGCAGGCATTTTAAAACCACCAGACTTTTGTGTAAAACTGAACAGAGGAACCTAAACCAGGCCAAGGAAGGACTTGCTAAGAGGTGGATACAATGTAAAACTATATTCTGAAATGACTTGAAGGAAGTAATTAATTAATGTATATGTAAAAGTTGTAAGTTTGAATTAAACTGGGAACTAAAGTGACATTTAGCTGAATTCTGCCTGACAACTAGCCCTGACAGGAGAAACCTGCTCAGCCACTCTTCCCAGGCTTAGCTACATCCTGCTGCCCCCACCAAAATGAGATGACACCTCTCTGATTAGATTAGGGGAGGGGCACCTGCAGGAGGTTGAACAAAGCACTGTCCTGGGCTCAGGCAAATGTTATATTGGGGGGGTCGTAAAGTGGCTTCCTCTTGGGAGAAACTGGGAGGGGCAGTGCCTCTGCTAGCCGGCTGAGCTTGGGGGAAGTGGATAAACCAGTTATTCCACCATGTGATGTGGGAAGCCACACCCCTTTTTGACCAGGGCATAATTTTAAAAAGATGGATAATTCATGGTACGGACCTGTCAAAATTATATAAATAATATCATTATTCTTGTGATTTTTCTGTGCACATTTGAAGAGGTGTTAGGACCCTGTGGGATGTTCTTGGGGATAGTAGCGGAAAAAAAGTTGTTACTCCAAATGTATTCATGTTAAAAATGTGACACTTTATCATCCTTAACCCATATCCCTAGTGCACATTTGTGTAAAATCTGGAAAGGTTTAGAGGTCGTTATCTGGATGAAAAGGGGAGAATTCTGTCATCAGTGGACACAACATCGTACAAAGACAGGGATCGGATGGTTTGGTGGTACAGAAAATATGTTAACTGGACCTATAATATGAGAGAAATGGTACATAGATAAATATGTATTTGGATCAGAAATAGATTGTGTGCAATTTGACAGGGGAGGATCCTCTGACCCATAAACAGACCTCATCATGATGACAATCAATTTCCTTCCCCCAATCATGGGAGAGGGGAGAATTGGGCCAATGACAAGTAGAGAGGGGCAGGCTCAGTTATGCCAGGCACACACCCATTTTCAAAACACATAAAAAGGGCCACTGAAACCCAGGTAGGAGATTCACTTTCCACTTTCTTGCGGGACGCTTTGCCGGGAGACTCCAGACTTCAAATCCATCAACCTCCAGAGACCAGAGATCCAGAGAGACCAGAGATCCAGAGAGACCAGAGATCCAGAGAGACCAGAACTGTGCAGTGCTGAGAGCAGAACCAGAGACCAGACTGCTGTTCAGAACCACCCGTCGGAAGTCCCGTCCAACCTGACCAGACCTTGACGGCTTATATATAGTGTGAGTACTCACTGTGCAAAACCAATCTCTTAGTTTAAAATAATCTAATCCAAACTGTTTTAGCCTATTAGAACTGCCTCCTAGAATCGTGTCATTCTGTCATCTTTAAAACTGAGAACTGTCATCTGTCATTCTGAGCTTTAAAATTTCAAATCCGAAAAACTACTTTCACAAAATCGTCCGTATCTCCGAAACCATTTGTGCTAACTTTCATATTAAAGCTAAGATTCTAGGCTTTCCAACGAACCTAGAACAGACTTCCTACTCCTTATAGTGCCTCCGTAATTACGCTCTATGCGCGCAAGTAAATTTGCCGCGATTTGACATTTTGCACAATTTCAGCCACGTGTAAAAATCAGCAGCTTCTTGCTTTCCTTTGCTAAAATTCGTTTTAACCTGCTGGTTACACATAGAGCATTGCTAAAGTGAGCCTGAACTAATATAAACTAGATATCACCCACCCTGAACCTCTAGAGGGAATTAAAAGCATTTTTAGCACATTTCTCACTTCATTTTCATCACATTCAAAGCATTTTGGGACTGTGTTTCAAACCTCTACCTGTTTTCCTCTATGCTTGCTGGGGCGGAACTGCAGTTCGTATTGCATTTTGTTGGGATTCTTGAAGACTGTGTGCTCTCCTTCCATTTCTTACATTGCATAGGGGGGGGAGTGAATTGTCAAGGAAAAGTGATTACATTGTCTTTTGTTGAAGCCATATCAAGTTATTTTCTGTACTGCATTTCATTCATCATTGCGTTTCCTTGAACCATATAAAGTATTCTTTCCCACCTTATTCTTCTGTTCCTATTCATAAGTTACCTCTTGCTGATTACTGCTCATATTCACAAGTGTAATATCCATTATCAATTTATTCATAGAAGTGTGATATATATATATATATTGTTTAAATTTTCAAATAAACCTTTTAATTTGCAAAACAAACCTATTTCTTGGCTCAGTGGGGTCAGGGGGATTCTAAGAGGGGGGTGTTATACAAGGGTTGTCATCCAGAATACTGAACTGGACATAAAAATACACCAATAAGGGTTTTCCTCAGCATCCCAGACTAGGCATTGACTTAGCTGTAGTGTTGATTGAATATCGCTTACAAAGTGGGGGCTCGGAGCCGGGATATTCTGGGTTAGATATACCACTTGTGCAGATTAATACAGTGTGCCAACTGACCAGATACACATATCCGGTTAGATCACCACGCAGTTTTACACTTTGAAAGCACCCCTCAAAGGAACGCTCTAAGGAAACGGTCTGTTTTGCAAAATAAAATACTAACTGTTGTAAGTCAGGAGGGAGATCAATCTCCAGCATGACGACCGTGGTAGATATGAGCTATTTGTGAGAGGTGAGTGGCCTCATCAGGACCAGGCAGTCTGGTTGCAGGCAATCGCGCAACAGGTCACTGAAACAGGGTCAGAGACATGGAGAAATCAGGGTCCCCTACATGTGGCCCTGAGCGAACTATATATGACCCCTAAGGCAAAAGATGAACACAATAAGATTGCCAGGATAGCGGCATATTTGTATCTATATATGGAAGTCATGCAGGACAAATGTGCTGAAGGCCAAGATCTGGCAAATAGGCAACAGATGGCATTAGAAAAGGCCCAATCTGACCTGGTCTCTTCTGAACAGAGGCTGCACGGGAGCCAGGAGTCAGAAAATGACAGCAGACAGTACATCACTAAAATAAAGGAGGATATGGATAGGCTGCAACAGGAAAAGGATGACCAGGATACCAGATTTCTGGCCTTGCAGAAGGAGTACCAAGAAGGTTTGGACTCCCTTCTGCAGAGCCAGAAAAAGCTGGAGCAACAACTGGACTTCAACAGGGCATGCACAGAGCAGGAAGCCACCCTGCAAATTTGATTAGACAGAGAGAAAGAGGAAAGCAATAAATTGATTCTGAAAGACCTGGATACCCAGGCAGAGTTTCATCAGGAGCGCCAGAAAGCTGGTGCCTTCCAAAGGCAAAGGGATGACCTGGCGGCACAGATGCAGGCTCTTAGTCAGGAAAGGGATACCTTAGGCCAGGAAGTCTGCCACTTAAAAAGGAAAATGGAAGAAAATCACCTGGCCCTCCAGGGACTGGGTGACCTCCAAAAAGAACACCAGAACTTGTCAGAGCACACCAGGAGGGTGGAGGATGCTCTGGCAAGAAAGGAGCAGGCCAATAGGGACACAGCTCAGGAGGTAACCCTCCTGCAGCAAAGACTGGCCCAGTACTCCAGGACCAATCAGGAGGCACAGAGAGAGAATGAGGCTCTCTGCCAGCACAATGATAGGCTCCAGAAACAGGTAGCGATGCAGGACAGACTGAAAGAGTCTAGTAAGGCCTTAACTGAGGAACTGAAAGCGCAGGCCCTTGCATTGCAACAGGGAGAAGGGGCGGATTGAGATGAGGTTCGCTGGGAAAGAGAAACTCCTGAGCATAACCTCAGGAGCCCTAGTGCCAGAGGCCTTCACCTCTACCAGTCCCTGGACTCTGCCACCCCCATGTTCCCTGGCACACATGAGCACGGGGCCACAGGGATGGCAGATTACTATCCAGCTAAAAGTATGCGGCTCATAGGCCAGTACCACCCAGGAAGGGAGGGGCGGGCATCCGGGTATGGGCACCTAAGCACAGTGCAATTTAGTGGGGAACCCCAGGAGAGTAGGCCCACTAAGGGCATCCTGAAAACCTCTGCCCAGTTAGGTCAGTGGGGGGATACACATCAAATCCTGGTAGCAAGGAGGGATCTGAAGACTCCTCTGAGCGTCACAGGACACAGGAGACCAGGTCCCCACATTCTGCCAGCCATTCCCAGGCTCGCAGAATCCAGGAAAACCTGGAAGATCAGACGTGCACCTCTGGGAGCAGCGCTTCCGAGTCGGAGGATGAATGGACCAGGGTTACCTGAACCAAAAAGGCCAATAAGGCAAAAAGGGCCTTGCTTAAGGACCCATTGAAACAAATAAAGGCAATAAGGAGTGTCATCACGCCTTATCATAAGAACGCCAAGTATTCTGTTTGGGAACACTTGGATCTCTATGAGCAAATGATGGAGACTTTCCATTTGAAGGACAGCCAAAGCTGTATTCAATGTGTAAAGTGGACCTTCTCACCAGAATACTCCAGTTTCTTTGCGGGGCTGGAGGATCAAAACCATTCAAGGTGGTCCACATACAGGGCGGCCATCTTGAAACATTTTTCTGTGCACAGAAATCCTCAAGAGGCTCGCAAGGCAGCCTACAATTTGCAATGTGGGGAGGATCAGGCCCCACAAGAGGTTGTGCAAGAATTAAAGCATGCTTTTGCGCAGACCACCAGAAGGGTGCGCAAAGATAGCAGAGAGTTTATCAATACGTTTTTCCATGCCTTACCCAAATACATAATGACCCAGCTCGTGAGAGATTTTCATGAGAAAAGATCTTTAGACTGGGTCATTGAACAGGCTACCCGGATCTATGAGGTGCAGAAGCCATAGAAAATAAAAATAATACGCAGAAAAACCCCAAAACGAACAGCACCCCTGCTGCTGCCAAGGTGGCGGAGGTAAAGGTTGCCCCCATTTTAGATTTGGAGATGGGGGGGCCTAAAAACCTGCCTGCACCAAATAATTCACAGCCCAGAAGGCTCTCGGGCCAGTTACAGACAGGGAGTCGAGGAAGTAGTCCCACAAATGGGGTTCCCCGCTCCCCTGATTATGCAAGTCCCCGCTACAAGGGAAACCGACCAATCCTGGGTTATGTGTGGACTCCTCCAGCCCAAGGGGGGGATCCAGCCAAGCACCTGACCCAGGGAACTTCCCTCCCAACTTCCCACAGGAGGGCAGAAATTCCCCAAACACTGGGCAGAACTTTTTTCCCAGGTATCCACCCAATTTCCAACCCAAAACCATCCATCCTTCTTTCCCCAATTCCCTGAGCCCAGACAACCTAATCCGGGAGAGGGGAGGCCAAAGGTGGAGGGGTACCCAAATCTTCCCAACCCAGGTTATTACTAGAGAAGGGATAGCTACCCTTCCCGGGATCAGCCCAGGGGAGAAAACAGGACCCCGTATCAGCCTGAGTGTGTTTCACAGTTAGAGCGCCAGGTCCAAAATATGGCACGGGATCTGGGTCACATACTGAGGGCTCAACAGAACCCTCCGATGAGCATGCCACCGCAGAATGCCCCAAACTCTGGACCTGGTGCACCAGAACAATGACGTGGGCAGCACCCCGATAACTCACCGGTTCCCAGGGAGGAGGCACAAGGGGAAGGGGGGTGTAAAGCCTTGGAGGAAGCTTCCTTCCCAACTTGTAAACAGCCCCTGGAAAACCAGGAACCGGAAACAAAACCTCCTGCCCCTGAAAGCCTGCCTCCCAAGGAGCAGAGGGGGGTAGGAGAAACAAAGGACCCAAACGGACCCACTTTGTGGAGGAGGTACAGGTCTTCCAATTTGAGGGAGAGGGATCCTCAGAAGATCCTGGGAAAAGGATCTTCTCCTTCAGAGATGGGGGAACTCCTCCCAAGGAAAAATGGGTCCCAAGGGATGCCAATTCAGACTGGGGAGATGTGGAGACTGAGCTACCGCCGCCCATCATCTCATCCCAGAACCGACAATACCAAAATCCCATGGGTCAAACCTATCCTGATGACTGCCTCCAATAAGGGGGGGGGGGCGGCCCAGAACCCGAAACCATTTCCAGTTGCCAACTTTTTCTTTCAGATTCCCCAGGCTCTCCACAGAATTCTGCCCAAATCTCTTCGCTAGCAATGTCCAAAACCAGAAAGTTAGCCCACCAGTTGTCCAAAAATGTGCATTATCTTTGCCCCCTTGAGGAGAAAGAGGGAAGATATTATGCCCCGGTACAAGTACAGGGGCAGGGTACAATTTCGGCACTGGTGGACACTGGATCCCAAGCTACCCTTCTGTGCAAAAGGGCCTTTGATGAACTACATGCAGGAAGGGGGGAGAATTACTGTATTCCTCTCACCTCTCTTCCTGGACAGCTGCAGAACTTTGACGGGAAGGAAATTCCTGTCGAGGGGACTGCAGATTTGGACATCAAAATTGGGCGACACAAGGTGAAACACCCAGTCATAGTAGTGACTCCAGAGGGCACCCCTTGTTTTCTAGGGAATGACCTCCTGAGAAGGTTGTCACCCCTAATAGATTGCGTAAACAAGGTCCTCTGGACCCAGAATAGCCGACCAATAAAATTAAAGTCAACCATGTTAGTTTAAATGGCACCTGCCACATGGTTGAACAAAATCTGACCAAGTAGAATTTCACTTCCAGAACAACCAAATTCCAGACGTGCTAGTAATAGCAGTAGGACAACAGACTGGTGTTGGGATGTCCTCTCTATTTCTGAAAATCAACCTTCCTTCCAGTTTAAGGTGGTATTCCACACTGGAAGGAAATACTCTGAAAATCTTTACCAATCCACAATCAGACACTCCCACTCCTATAGTGCAGAAAGATGTGAAATCAGCTCAGAGCCTGGCTGATATTCAGCAAATTGGAGAGCAGTTGTCCATCCTGTTCAGTTAAATGATGGGAAGGACTCTGTTCTCGCTCGAGTGTGTGTGAACAACCGTAAGAGCTTCATTAGCGAAGCCATGTTCTGCCAACTCCCAAAAGATCCAGCCATTCCCACCTTCAAACTGATAGACAAATGGGAAATGGACCTGGAAGCACCCAATTCCAAACATCTCCTGCCAAGCAGGTGTATGCTCAGAATCTCCATTGGCAACAAGAGCAGAGTCCATAATTGTTGGGTCGTGCGAGACGTCACTGCCGCCTTTTACTTAGGCAGTGACATTCTCAATCGCTTCGCCATTAGTTTGGACCTAATAAACTTCAAAGCTTGGTCCGATTAGCGGATAATCCAATGGGCTTTTATGATCAAGAAAAAGCATTTAGGCCAGCTCAATTGCTACCTTATGCAGTTGAAATTCAACTTAAAGAGGAAGTCACCATCCCAGAAAGGACCCGACAATTCTCCCTGGAAGTGAAAGTTAAAAGAGGATAAAAATTGAAAAACCCTGATGCTTACATACATCTAAAT
Organism: Ambystoma mexicanum; assembly: GCF_040938575.1. Lineage (NCBI taxonomy): Eukaryota > Metazoa > Chordata > Amphibia > Caudata > Ambystomatidae > Ambystoma > Ambystoma mexicanum. The sequence goes on along the minus strand of NC_090934.1, from coordinate 691,246,245 downwards.
GCTTCTCTCCAACAGCAAGGGTTGGGGGTAAACCCAACTCCATTAGTTAACATAGAACATGACACCATTCCAATAGAGGTGGATAACAGCGACTTAAAGAGTATTACTCTAGCCACAGGAACCATTATTGGAATGGCGGTTGATGACTGACATTTTTCCATTGATCTAGGAAATGAACTGTTAGGACCAATCCCCAAGGACTGTTTTGACAGTGACAGTGATGACAACACAACACCAGACAGGATTTTCACCCGGCATGGGGGGAACTTCCTGGTGTACACTTCTTGCCCTTATGGTAAGGAAGATGTGACTTGTGACTTCAGGAGGGATGAGGTGATTTTCCAGGTCCATGAGGGCTGCCTTTCCCACCTGAAGCCTCCAGTCCAAATCAGCATTCTGACCAAGGACTTCTCCACCCAGCTGGAGGAGGCCGCTGAGATAGCCAAACCAGAAGTCTTTCCCGGTTTCAGGCAGATGGTGGAAGAGAGGGTCAACCTAGCTGATGCCTGCGTGACTCTGGAACAGAAGCAAAAGTTGAAACAAGTTTTCTTGGATTTCCAAGATCTCTTTGCGGTAGACTCATATGACTGTGGTCGCACCGACATCCACACCACAACAATTCCCACGGACCCTGGAATGACTCCAGTGTTTGTGAAGCAATATCGTTTGCCTCTCGCATCCATGGAGTCCCTTACTGAATCAATTAAGAACCTTGAGTCCCGGGGAATAATCCGTCCAGTACACAGCACCTTCAATAATCCGGTGCTGGGAATATTGAAGCCAAACGGCCAGTGGAGACTCTGCGCCGACCTTAGGGAGCTCAACAAACGGGTCCATACTTCCCGATGGCATCTGCCCTACATTGACCAAGGGCTGGCCCAGATTCAGGGGTCACAGGTATTCACTGCAATAGACCTGACCAATGGATACTGGACCGTGCCTGTCAGTACGGAGGACCAATACAAACTGGCTTTTACCTTTGGGGGCCAGCAGTACACATGGACCCGGACTCCCTTCGGATACCTCAACTCCGGCAATGAATTCAACATTTTCCTACACAAGGCCATGCCTGACCTGGGTGCGAGGGGTAACCTGGTTTATGCAGATGATGTCCTCATCAAAAGTTCATCTGTGGAGGAACACATAGCAGAGATCCGTTATGTTCTGACGCAGTTGAGGGCCGCCGGAGCAAAACTTTCCTTTCAGAAAGCACAGTGGTGTAGAGCCTGTGTTAATTTCTTGGGGCATTAGATTACTCCTCAGGGTCTCTGGCCCCAAGAAAAGAAAGTGGAAGCACTCCAGAAACTGAAGGATCCCACAACTCTGCGGGAACTAAGGAGCCTCCTTGGACTGACTAATTACAGCAGAAAGTTCATTGAGGGTTACGCAGAGATTACTAGACCCCTGATTCATCTCTTGAAGGGGGGGGTCGAGTGGGAATGGGGTCCAGAACAATCCGAGGCAGTAAGACAACTCAAGAGAAGCCTCTCACAAGCACCTTGCCTAGCTTACCCTGACAGAAACAAGGAGTTCTTCCTGGAGACAGGGTTCTCTAATACGTGCTTGACGGCAGTATTATACCAAAAGCATGACAAGGTCAATAAAGTAATCTCCTATGCGAGCAAAACTTTATTCTCTGTGGAGGAAAAATTCAAAGATTGTGAGAAGGCACTCCTGGCAACGGTGTGGGCATTGAAGAATTACCTCCCGTTTATCCAGGGGGAACACATCATAGTTGAGACTCCACACCAACCTCTGCAATATCTCCAGAGTGACAGAATCCGGGCCGGAAATGTGAGTAATTCCCGAATTACTTCCTGGATTCTGTCAATGCAAGGCTTTCCTGTGGAGGTCAGATATGGCCAAAACAAGAAGAGTCCCCTCGTGCAAGGTCTGGCTGACTTGCATGATTGTGCCAGAGGAAACTGTCTCGAGGACGGAAGTCTAAAAATCAAGGACAACATGGAGGCATACCTTAATTCCCCACACAAAGTCATTGAAGAAGACAAGTGTGAGGGAATGCTCACTGTCTATGTGGATGGATGCTCGTACCATGTTGACAACAACGGGGAGAAAGAACTGGTGGCCAGCATAGGGAATGCATGGGTGAATGAGTCCCCAGAACCCTCCGCTGGATACAAAATTGGTCCCCGAAATAGTCAGGTGGCAGAATTGATGGCTGTGCATCAGGCCATCCTCACTGCTGTCCAACATCAACTCCACGAACTGGTCATAATCACAGATTCGGATTATGTACGGAACGGGTTCGTGGAGCACCTGGTTAATTGGAAAACCAGAGGCATGTTATGTGCTAATAACAAACCCTTGAAACATGGGAAGTTAATCCAAAATATTGATGATCTGGTCACATCGAATGGGATGACCATCTACTGGAAAAAGATCAAGGGTCATTCCAAAGTAGAGGGACCAGACAAAACTGGAAATGACTTAGCTGATCAGCTGGCCAGAACCGGGGCCATCCAAGGGGATCTAATAGAAATAGAGTCCCTGTTGGGAGAAATCCAGGTCACTGCTATCACTAGCTCCCAGACAAAAAACTCACAATGATCTTTCAACTGCACAATGGAGTAAGGAGACCCCTGATGCTGATTTGATTACAGCTCAGAAGGGGGATCCAATAATTGGTAAGTTTTACCAACACATTGAGGACCCTGAGAACTTTCCCCTGACGGATACCGATTACATTGGGAAAGAGGACCTGAGGGTGTTGATGAAATGTCCAAAAAGGTTCCGAATCCAAGACGGTTTGTTGGTAAGGAAATCCCAAGCTGGCCATGATCAGTGGGTGGTCCCTACCTCATTCCGAAGCCTGATCTTAAGTCACACCCATGAAGCGGCCACCGCCGGTTATAGGGGGTTTCACACAACACTGGAAATCTTAGAGAGGTTGCATACTGGCCACACATGGGGCAGGACCTCGACCAATACTTGAAGGGGTGTCTTGTGTGTGCACAGTTTCAGCCATCATCCCTCACACACCGTGCGCCCCTCCAAAAGAGGGGAATGACACTGCCATGGTCAGATTTGCAAATCGACTTTGTAGGCCCTGTAATTCACTCGTCTAGAGGAAACAAGTACATGTTGACCGTCACATGCTTGTTTACCAAGTGGGTGGAATGTCTCCCGGCCCCAAATTGCAAGGCAGAAACAGCAGCTGCCCTGATGATTAACCACATCTTTTCCCGTTTTGGTCTACCTCAAAGGATTGAGTCAGACAGAGGTAGCCACTTCACCAGTGAAGTAATGACAAAGATGTGGAAGATACTGGGGGTTAAAAGGAAGCTACATATTGCTTACAGGCCAGCTTCTTCGGGGGCAGAAGAACACTACAACCGGACAATTGTGAGCATCTTAAAAAAGTTTGTGGCAGATTCTGGGCCAAGTTGGAATATCCGACTACCTCTGGTCTTAATGGCCATCAGATCTACCCCTTCATCTGCAACTAAAATGTCACCATTTGAGTTGATGACTGGATGCAAGATGGTGCTTCCCCAGCATTTGCTCTACAGGACCCAAGAGCAGACGTTGATAAATGCCTCCACAACTCATGAGTATGTGGAGAATTTAAGGAAACACCTTCAACATGCTTTTGCCTATGCTCAGCGGAATCTAGAAAGATCAGCTGATAGCATGAAAACCCACTACGACCTGAAAACCACCAAGAAAGTATACACGGTGGGGGACCGGGTCTATCTATACAATTTCCAAAGGAACCAGGCCAAACAGCGAAAATGTTTGCCTACATGCAAGGGACCCTTTGAAATTATAGACAAGATCTCCCCTGTTGCCTACAAAATCTGCATCCCCAAAGGTAAATTGGTGGAAGGGGAAGATAAGTGGGTCCATATTAATCAGCTGAAGAGTTGCCATCCCGGCACACTCTGCAACAACTGGAGGAATCCACTGGAATCCCATAGGGGGCCGCTCCAGAGTAATTCAGTTCCAACCCTAAAATATTCCACATATAGCATATAAAATTCTGTGATTCTTGTATATATATATGTTCTTGTTTCCTAATTTAAAAAAGAAAATGTATATGTTCATATCTTCTGATTTATAAAATGTATATGTTCGCCACACCATTAATAGTGGTGGAAAAATGTCTAGGAATGTGTATTGCCGCTTTGCTTTATCATCCTAGGAGAGATGAAACCATGGAGACTGACCACGGAAGGCGACCTGGGGACCGGGAGCGAAGATCCGAGGGGCCCGGGGTACCACCCAATCCTCCCATCAGGACCAGCAAGGAGAACTGATTGATCGACTGGAGGGAGGAAAAGATGCTGAACTGTGCCATCTACGGAATTGGAAGAAGAGGAGGCGAACATCCCAGATCTTGCGAGTTCCATCAGTGAAAGTCAGAATGGCCATCGCAAGAGAGGGGGCTTGTGGGATGTTTTTACCCATGCATCCAAGCCCTACCATAAAACTGTGCAGTACTTGCATGGAAAACATCATGATGGCCAGAACTCCCCAGAGAGTGCACAGGGAAAACATGAAGAATAGGCTCCCTCCCATTTTTGCCTATGTTATGAGCACAGGAGGGCACTGCCTAAAACCACCATTGGCCTACACACACAGTAGCCTGAAACCATTGGGAATGGCAATGCTGATGCCAAAAGCAACCCAGGACTGTGGGGAATTAATTTTCTTAATGTCAAAATGGATGCAATACCGGTACTCACCACTATCAGAAAGCCGGCGTTTTAAAACCACCAGACTTTTGTGTAAAACTGAACAGAAGAACCCAAACCAGGCCAAGGAAGGACTTGCTAAGAGGTGGATACAATGTAAAACTATATTCTGAAATGACTTGAAGGAAGTAATTATTTAATGTATATGTAAAAGTTGTAAGTTTGAATTAAACTGGGAACTAAAGTGACATTTAGCTGAATTCTGCCTGACAACTACCCCCGACAGGAGAAACCTGCTGAGCCACTCTTCCCAGGCCTAGCTGCATCCTGCTGCCCCCACCAAAAGGAGATGACACCTCTCTGATTAGATTAGGGGAGGGGCACCTGCAGGAGGTTGAACAAAGCACTGTCCTGGGCTCAGGCAAATGTTATATTGGGGGGTCGTAAAGTGGTTTTCTCTTGGGAGAAACTGGGAGGGGCAGTGCCTCTGCTAGCCAGCTGAGCTTGGGGGAAGTGGATAAACCAGTTATTCCACCATGTGATTTGGGAAGCCACAACCCTTTTTGACCAGGGCATCATTTTAAAAAGATGGATAATTCATAGTACGGACCTGTCAAAATTATATAAATAATATCATTATTCTTGTGCTTTTTCTGGGCACATTTTAAGAGGTGTTAGGACCCTGTGTGATGTTCTTGGTGATAGTAGCGGAAAAAAGGTTGTTACTCAAAATGTATGCATGTTAAAAATCTGATACTTTATCATCTGTATCCCATATCCCTGGTGCACATTTGTGTAAAATCTGGAAAGGTTTAGAGGTCGTTATCTGGATGAAAAGGGGAGAATTCTGTCATCAGTGGACACAACATCGTACAAAGACAGGAATCGGATGGTTTGGTGCTAGAGAAAATATGTTAACTGGACCTATAATATGAGAGAAATGGTACATAGATAAATATGTATTTGGATCAGAAATAGATTGTGTGCAATTTGACAGGGGAGGATCCTCTGACCCATAAACAGACCTCATCATGATGACAATCCATTTCCTTCCCCCAATCATGGGAGAGGGGAGAATTGGGCCAATGACAAGTAGAGAGGGGAAGGCTCAATTATGCCAGGCACACACCCATTTTCAAAACACATAAAAAGGGCCACTGAAACCCAGGTAGGAGATTCACTGTCCACTTTCTTGCGGGACGCTTTGCCGGGAGACTCCAGACTTCAAATCCATCAACCTCCAGAGACCAGAGATCCAGAGAGACCAGAGATCCAGAGAGACCAGAACTGTGCAGTGCTGAGAGCAGAACCAGAGACCAGATCACTGTTCAGAACCACCCGCCAGAAGTCCCGTCCAACCTGACCAGACCCTGACGGCTTATTTCAAAAATATAGTGTGAGTGCTCACTGTGCAAAACCAATCTCTTAGTTTAAAATAATCTAATCCAAACTATTTTAGCCTATTTAACTGCCTCCTAGAATCGTGTCATTCTGTCATCTTTAAAACTGAGAACTGTCATCTGTCATTCTGAGCTTTAAAATTTCAAATCCGAAAAACTACTTTCACAAAATCGTCCGTATCTCCGGAACCGTTTGCTAACTTTCATATTAAAGCTAAGATTCTAGGCTTTCCAACGAACCTAGAACCGACTTCCTACTCCTTATAGTGCCTCCGTAATTATGCTCGACACGCGCGAGTAAATTTGCCGTGATTTGACATTTTGCACAATTTCAGCCACGTGTAAAAATCAGCAGCTTCTTGCTTTCCTTTGCTAAAATTCATTTTAACCTGCTGGTTGCACATTGCTAAAGTGAGCCTGAACTAATATAAACTAGATATCACCCACCCTGAACCTCTAGAGGGAATTAAAAGCATTTTTAGCACATTTCTCACTTCATTGTCATCACATTCAAAGCATTTTGGGCCTGTGTTTCAAACCTCTACATGTTTTCCTCTAAGCTTGCTGGGGGGGAACTGCAGTTTGCATTGCATTTTGTTGGGATTCTTGAAGACTGTGTGCTCTCCTTCCATTTCTTACATTGTATAGGGAGGGGAGTGAATTGTCAAAGAAAAGTGATTACATTGTCTTTTGTTGAAGTCATATCAAGTTATTTTCTGTACTGCATTTCATTCATCATTGCGTTTCCTTGAACCATATAAAGCATTCTTTCCCACCTTATTCTTCTGTTCCTATTCATAAGTTACCTCTTGCTGATTACTGCTCATATTCACAAGTGTAATCTTCATTATCAATTTATTTATAGAAGTGTGATATATGTATATATTGTTTAAATTTTCAAATAAACCTTTTAATTTGCAAAACAAACCTACTTCTTGGCTCAGTGGGGTCAGGGGGATTCTAAGAGGGGGGTGTTATACAAGGGTTGTCATCCAGAGTACTGAACTGGACATAAAAATACATCAATAAGGGTTTTCCTCAGCATCCCAGACTAGGCATTGACTTAGCTGTGGTGTTGATTGAATATCGCTTACCAAGCTCATCCGAATCAATTCACCATTCGCAATAGACTCCATTGCTTGTAATGCAGTTATTTTGTACACACCCAAATCTTAATCGAATAAAGTGCAGATATTTTGTAAGTAGCATGGTTATACACTGTTTCTTAAAACCATAAGCATCCCACCGCTTCCACCAGTGTAAAGACTGGTAGGGGGTGTCTGTACTTCCGCTCTCTATATGGTAGAGGAGAGGCACAGCGGACCCCAGCCAAGATTCTCTATATGGTAGCAATTGACGAGCAATCATGGCCAGCTTCTCAGGAGGTGATTCGGGCTGGTTCTTAAGTACAGTGTAGTCCCCGAACCCCCGCAAAGGCATGTCCACACACTGTATTACTGAAAATACAGTCTTTATATAATAAATATTCAAAGGTATGTACACGAACACAATAATGCACTTTGTACTCTGAAGTCAATAATGAAACATATATATAATTCTAAAGTGGTACCACCAATGTTATCAAATCTCGTTGAAGTGCATCAACTGTACGGTTAAAATGTCACACAGATTAGTAACGAGGAAACCAGCAATAGAGATAGGAAGGAACGCAAGATGGTTGAAACAGTAGGCAGAATACTGGCCCCGTACTCTAGACACAGTTCTTTGTGGAGAACCCCCCACCTGGGCAACCTGTAAATAAAGATATATCGCACAAGCCCAGTCCATATGTTCAATAGTCTCACTTCTTCCTATTAAGGTTTTACCCCCCCAATGTACCTGGCGGAGTAGAGTTCTCCGACGATGCGCCGACCGATCCTTCTTCAGTGCCTCCTTTTCAGGCGGGAGCCACGGATTATCGAGAGGTGTCGGGGAACTTGGCGTTCGGTGTCGGGGAATCGACGGCCCTTCTTGAGTGCCCCCCTTTAAGGCGGGAATCACGGGTCGTCGAACGTCCGACGGTAAACAGGGTGAACTACGGCAGGGAAGTGACAGCTTCGCTCCTAGCGGTGCTCGTCGACGACAGAGCAGTGGCGTCCTGCAAGGAGGAGGCGTGCGGGGCACCTCGGTGATGATAGTTCTGGACCGCAAAGAGATGATGAAGAACTGTGGCCCAGCAAGGGCGTTGAGTCATCCGCGTCTCTGTGGTCTTTAGGTGGTGGGAAACCCAGCGGTGGATGCTCCTCGGCGCGTCGACGGTCGGGCCTTCTCCAGCGGGAGACAAGCGGGTGACGATGCAAACGAGAGCGTCCGATGATCAATGGAAGTTCTTAAGCAAACGGGAGCACAGCAGCTCCGGTCGCGACGGTGGTCGTCGACAGTGGCGGACAACAGTCCGAGTGCTTCTCCTTGGAGTTCTGCAGCAGTCCCCATATCGGGTCCGCAGCCTGTCGAAGGTCTGTCTACCAGGGAGCGTTGGCAAAGGTCAGCTGTGCACGATGGTCCCTCGTAGCTCGCGAAGAGGGCGCCTTACCAGGTCCTCTCTGGGTCAGTTCTTGAAAACACAGCAGCTTTCAGATTGTCAAGGAGAGCCACGGCACTTCTTCTCGTCCAGCAGGGTTTCAAGGTCAAGCGTCAGTTACTCCAGTTACTCGTCGTAGTGGACTTCAGCTTCTGAACACGATTCCTAGCAGTGAGAGGTCCCCAGATATACTGTTGATCGCCCATTCATTCCGCTGGGTCACACTCAAGCATCCAATCACGACTACGGGCATTCATGCAGGCCGGCAGCCAATCAGGCACACGAGGTATTCAGGCCATTCACTTCTCTCAAGACACTCACAACAAGTTATGTGTATTGGGACAAGTACCGAGCCATTCAACACTCCAAGCTGCATTCATACCAGTTTCGGGCAGGGTTGTCTCAGTCATTGTATCAACCACCAGATACTAGACACCCACAACATAGAATGCATATTCATCACACACTCTATTCACCCAGGTCCCACCCACAGGAGGTACCCACAACATACATCACCGGGAAGGCTCCAGCTAGTCTGGCCGGGCCTTCACAACAACACCATATATGGCACTTCCACCCAACAGTCAGTCAGGGGGAAGGGACAGAGTCAGGGCTTCCCAGGACTTTGGGAAAACAAGGTAATGGGTAATAGAAAGCAAGAGGCCACCGGGGCCATCTTGTTTTCCATCAGGAATCAACTGATCCCAATGGCAGGGCCGCGGTATCCCAAAATGGAGGATACTCTGTGCACCTGTCAATTTCAGCATGGAGCTGCCACCAGCCATACCCTGCTCTGCGGGCCACCCACAGGTGCCCAAAAACATACACTAGGGGCACAGGGTTGTACCCCCACGCATGGGTGCCATAAGGGTATCCCACGGGTCCGTTCACCAAACCAAAAGAGAGAGAGCTGCACCGCCAGGAGTCCCACATGAACTCCTGCGCGGAAAACACAACAGAACACACGATAAAAAGCAGTAAAGGACAAGGATACAGAGGCCCTGTCCCTCCGATGCATTTCCAGCATCACAGCACCACAGTCATACAGGATAATATTGTATATTGTAGAAGATTTAAACATTCAAGTGCTACACATGTCCATATTCAGGTGACCCTGAATGAGTAGTGGTTAGTGCAGCAGTCTACTGAGTACTGAGACCTGTACTTATCCCCTGCCAGGTTGCAGTATCGCCTTCAAAGCCTCTTTTTCTGGTCCCCAGTATTTGCCACCCCGAGGGCGAGACCATCACTGGGCCAATATTGCTGGAAAGCAGAAACCATGGGAAGCGAGCAAGCTGAGGATGCTGAAGGGCTCTTGGGCAATGGCCAATGGGGGAGACACTCAGAAAGGGGTGGTTGATTTGAAGGCTGTTGATTGACTGGCCCAAATGGATTCACCTTCTAGGCGCCCAGGATCTCTTCCATTTAAGATACTCTCTTGGAACATAGGAAGACTTTCTACGCATCTTAATGATAGTGAGTGACTTGACTTTCTACATGTATATGACATTGTTGTATTCCCAAAGGGCCCTGGAGGAGGTAGTTATCCAGGGTTATCAGATTTTTGAGATACAAGCTAGAAAAGACCCCGAAAGGGAGACCCTATGGAGGGTTGGCGCTCAGCCTCAGGGCAGTAATTAACTGGGAAGCTAAACAACTGAACACAGGATCTGATGACCTGTTATTGGTGGAATCATCCTTACCCAATTGGAAATCGACCTTGTTGTTTAATGTTTACAATATGCTCAAGGTTACTACTACCGGCAACGCAGTGTTGTCCCTATGCGACACAGTAGACAGACTGGGGATGTTGAGTAAGGGATCAACATTCAGTATGGTTCTCAGAGATTTTAATACCTCTCTGGAAATCCCCAAGCCACTTCAAGGCCTGTAGGATGATGAAGATGAGGCCTGGGCTTTTCCTGAGGTAAGAGTGGATACTCCTGGGAGAATTCCCCCCAAGACCCTTGCGATGGTAAGAGGGCTTCACAATGCTGGCATGAGGTGTTGCAATGGTCGGTTTTTATCTGATCAACCAGCAAACCACAATTATTATGGCCCTAAAGGATCATCGCCAATAGATTGTGCCCTGATTTCGGGTAAAGACTGGCACAGGATTGTGGGCATTGAGGTTTTGGATTGATGGGAGAGCGATCAAAAGCCGATTATACTCGCCCTCAAAAATGTTGACCAACCATCTAGGACGGTGGATCGACGAACCAACATGGTTTGTGGCCATGTTTGACGCCCGATTAAATGGGTGAAAATCAACCTGGGCATTTTGGGCCCAACGTTGTATGTTAAAATCATGTGCCAAATTGAAGTAATTTGTAATTCTAATACAGGTATGAATGACATATGTTTGAATGATCTATTATTGCAGGAGGCATTTGGTTTTAGTCTATCTGCCCCAGTTAAATGAAACAGGTTAGGGGTCAGGAAGCAGATGGCCTGGTTGGACAAGGAGTCCCTAGAAGCAAAAAGGGCCTTCATTGTGTATATCAGAGGGGAAGGTCAGGGGAATAGGGGCCGCCTCCCGCTTATGAGTAGATCCTATAAATCCCTCACAGCTAGTAAAAAGACCTGACACATGCAGAAAAGGTGATCAATTATGCAGAGTCTAAGGATGGCATGGGCTTCTGGAGGCTGATCACCGATTCTGATTTAAAAGGCTATGTCACAGCACCAGAGTGTATAAACCAGACCAGGTGGTATAACCACTTTGAGACCCTGTATAGTGACCCACTTAAACCTGATCAATTGATTTTGCAGAGAGCTCCCTGCCCTATCTCAATGAGCATATATAAGCCAGTTAAACATTTAAATCAAAGAAGTAGCGAGGGTAATACGAGCAAAGAAAGGGGGAAAAGACCCAGGACTGGATGGGGTCTCGGTGGATTTGTATAAGAGTGAAATGGCAGTTTGGGCACCTGCACTCACAAGAGTATTCAATGCAATCCTGTCCCAGGGCCGGGTCCCGGAGACTTGGACAACAGCAATAATTGTCCCTATTTTTAACAAGGGGGACAGGGCTGACCCCAATAATTACTGATCCATATCACTTCTGGATGCGACGGGAAAAACCTCTGCGAAGGTAATCCATAAGCACCTGGCAGCGTGGGTCGAGGAAACTAATCAGCTTAGCCATCTCGAGGCGGGGTTCCAAGTAGGGAAAAGCATTGTCGACTAAAGCTTTAGGTTCCACTTAATAATTCAGAAACACTAAAGGGTATTAAAGACCAACTTGTATGTGGTCTTTCTGGACCTAAAGGCAGCATTTGATAGTGTTCCTAGAGAACGCTCTGGGCGGTCCTGAGGTCTAAAAAGATCCCCAAAAATGACTACGCCCGATTCAATTCCTATATGAAAATAACAGAGCAATGGTTGGATGGGACTCGGGGTGAGAAACAGACCAATTTCGGGTAGCTAGAGGGGTTCGCCATGGATGCATTCTAGCACCCATTTTATTATGCCTATACATAAATTCAATGATGGTGCGACCCCACGAGGAAAATATGGACCCCGAGAATGGGAAGTGAACGTATGCTGGTCCTATTTTTCGCAAACGATGCCATCCTTTTGTCGACTTCACCGATGGGCTTGCAGCGTGACTTAAGCACATGTGAAAGTGAATGTGTTAAAATAGGTCTAGAAATGATTACCTCTAATATGAAAAGTGATGGTTTTCTCAGCAAAAACCATAAGGTCAAAGTCTTTCAGGAGATGGGCTCGTGCAGAGCTGTTCTCCAGTCAGATGAAAAAAAAAAAAGAAAACTATCCGCACCCGGTAAATCCCATGGTGAGACTAGCTTTCACACGTCAGATGAGGGGCGGGCATGGGTTTAAGGCTCGCAGCCTGAGCTCAGGCCCTCGCCTCCCTCAGCTCTATCAAAGCTCGGGAAGGCGGGCCGTTAAAGCACATGTCCGCCCCCAGCCGTGCAAGCTATAGTCAGAGTGCACGCCATTTACTGCAGAAAGCTGCAGAAAGTCACTAACATTTGCTTTCTAAGTACATTAATAGTCAGCGCTCAAACAGTGAATAGCCAAACTAGCGATGGGAGTAAGGGAGAAAAACATTGAAAATGGTTGTTATAAATAGACCCCAAACAAATCTACCTAGTGCTAACATTAGTACACCAATAGAAAGAGCATCTAGAAATAGGCAGGGGCCGAGCCTCAGGAAGGACGTCACACTCTTGAAACATTTGACTAGACGGCGAACACTACCGTAAATCCGCATCCCAACCATGGGGGTTTCTGACACCCATCCAAGTGTAACTCACTGCGCACAAGGAATGTACACTGCACCCATCAACCTAGCAATAACAATGTACAACAGCAAATCCTATTTTTGAAGTGATTGTATTGTGAAATACATAAAATACTTAAAAGAAAAAAGTGAGCTTGTTTATTGAATTCAATTTGATTTTGAAAGTGTGAACATTGCTGCCCTACAGTTAAATTAGATAACATCTCTTGCTTAGATTCACGACCAAAAAACATATGTTGTGACTTAACCGATCATCATTCAGAACTAAGATCCGTACACAGTATCACTTTAATACCTCCTCTCCGCAGGCTTTACAGCGCTACATAAGTGAAAAAAACGACCATGCTTTCTGAGAAGCATGCTGCTTATGGTAACGTAACACATGCCATGGTAACCACTTGCAATGAATATTAGCTTTTTTTTGTCGTCTTGAATGGATGACCTGTTTGTAGGAGTATGTGATGTGCACACGGAAAGTTTCGTGTTTCAAGCAAACAAAAGCTAAACTGGACCTTAAGCCAACGAGCGGCACAGAAGAGAGTTCTACGGTTCTACCCAATACACCGTGGATGAGGCAGTCGAAGACAAAATGTAAGCGTCTACGTTACATTCTAGCAAGACACGCCTTGCGGGCTCCATAACGAACAATCACCAACTTGTCTGCTTTTTGGTCTCCCTCTGACACACGCAAGTTGTCAGGTAGTACAGGCAGAGCTAGGAAGTGGGTTGAGTGAGCAGAAGCTACAAAGGAATTCATTCCTCCATTGTTATAGACAATTAGGATAACTTCTGCTTGGTCTCAAGATGTTAAATGTTCCTTTGGTTTTATCTAATGTGCAGAATATGTGTCTGTGTCTTCCCATAAAAGTTTCTATTTCACCAACGGAGCGTCCCGAGCCACTGAGGTAGAAACCACTGAAAGAATTGGTGATAGGTCTGTTTTTAGTCTGGGCTATTAGGTGGCAATTGTGCCACCTTTAAACGGAAAGTATTGCATTAGAGTAAACATAGGGAGAAATGGCATATGAGGAGGGGAAACAAAGATTGTAGGTGTTGTTTGGTTATTTGCCCACCCAGAGAATCTGCATGGCCATGCTAATCCCGATGGCCATCCCACAAAGTTCCTGCCTCTCTCTGCCCAAAATTCAACTTCATGAGTTCTCTTTGAGCTTGGTTTAATCAAATCTTACCATCAAACGTTGCACTTGAAGTGCCTGCCAGCGTTTTTTCAAAGCTGTCTTCTGAGAGTCAATTAATTAATTGGAGCTGTAAACATACTACAGGTGTAATAAAAATGTCTTAACCAGGTCTGCCTTCAGCCACTCAATTTATAAGCATTGTGTGTGTCCTTCAATGAAGTCCTGCTGAAAACAAGCATTGGGAAACCAACAGTTTTGGCTTGAGTCTAAGTATTAGGAATTTGCCTGGCACTGCTATTGGATGCCCAGGTATTGACAGCATTTTCTCACCTGCTACCGTCAATGGCCAGTTAATACCACTGCAGTCCTGCCTGACAGGTGCCTTTCCCATGCCTACACATACACTCAAACTGTTAACATTGTCAATGTTTGTTATAGGTAGATACCTAAAGGTTAACAGCGGAGAAAGCCTGCCAGGCGCACCTACTCTTCTGGTTCCACTGACCATACAAACACAGGAGAATCTATTTAGTCTCCAGCAATGGCGGCAGGTGAATATTTTTAGCTGAGGTGCGTTAATGTTTTCCACAATTAAGCTCTTTTGACTGATCGTAGTGAAGGATCCCAAATCAAGTGAACAAGGCTCAAAGGGGTGGAGGGTTCTCCTCTGTAGAATGTATTTTTAAATAATGGGTTAAAACTGTGTGCTTTACAGCTCCTTTTTTCTGGAAAAAATGGGTAGAAAGCCACATAGCTTGCAATCAGTGGTGTAGGCTAACTCATGCAAAATTCCAATAGGTGCAAGTCACTAGCAGTTCACATGAGCTTTCCCAATGTAATTTTCATGATGCCTTTTCACATAATCTATGCCAGTTTAAAAACATTGTCATGCTGGCTGTGCTCACACATTTCCATGCTTCTACTCCAATGTATGTCAGTGCTCATGTATAAGAACATAATTATGTTTGATTTCTATATAATGCCAGTGATGATTCTAAAAGAAAGCATATCAACACCAACTCTGCCAATATATACAAGTATCCCCATGTAAGAACACATTCCTGCTGGCTTTGCCAGTGAAAATGCCATGCCAGATAAGAAAATATGTTCAGACTGGCTGCACTAATATGGGACGGTATGGCCACATAAGAACACTCCTAATGATGACTATACTCTTGATGCACAGTAAATAAAATACCATGCCATAGTTAAAAAATAAATTTCTAGACTGTCTGCATGAAAGTAGGCTAATCTAGTCATTTAAGAACACTCACCATACTGACCTTACCCTTGAAGACAGTAGAACATGCAATACCACAGTAACAAATATATCCTGACTGGATGCAGCAATGCAGGACAGTTTAGCCATGTAATAACACTTCTTTTTTCTTTATCCTTGAGGTCCAGTAAAACATGCCATGTCACAGTAAGAAATGTATCCAGACCGACTGCATCAATGCAGGCCAGTCTTGCTACATATTCGCACTTATAATGTATGCTTCACATTGTTGCCCAGTACAAAATGCCATGCCATAGTAAGAACATATTGAATGACTGGGTGCACTAAAGTAGGCCAGCCTACTAAGGTAATAACTCTTATAATGTTTGCTTTACCTTTAATGATCAGTAAAAAAAATGCAATGGCAGGGTAAGAATATGTATCCAGACCATTTTTTAGATGATCCCACAGCCCCAGTCCTTATACATAAAAGAGAAGAAAACAAAGGGTCTAATGTCCACATGGGCTCACAATCTTTAGATAATCAGCACTTTTTGTCCAGATTTAGTGAATCCATGAAATCTACTACTGCGCAGCTCAATTTGATGCAGTGCCCAGCACACGCGTAGGACCACCAGTCTCGCTTACTTGCTGTCGCCGGAGTAAAGCCACTCAAGTGCTTCATCTGATTTGATGTAATGTTCTTGCAATTTGTTAGAAGATGTTCAATTGTTTCTGTTTCGCTGTTGCAAAAACGACACATGTTGTCATTTCCTTCATTTATGTATCGATGCCACAGCATTTCTTTTGTTTTTAAAGCATTTAGCTGGAAATTGGTCACGATGATGGCGAGAAGGACAGTTTGTTAGATATAAACATGGCACATTTAGCTTGTGAGCTCCAATTCCTGAGTCGAGCGTGGTCGACATTCGTAGACGGTGGTCGATGTTCTGAGTCCCGCACCAAAGATCTAATTTCTTTTTTGTTACTTGTGGACGCATAATTAGGTAATTCAAATTTAGATCGGCAGTAGCTAGAGTTGAGTTCATCCTCTGCTTCCACTCCTCTAGGAGCGACGATGATCCCAATCCTGGGCATGAACGAAACATTTGAAATGCTGGTGCTACAGGGGTCAAGCTCATCTTGCGTAGTGCCATTAATGATTTCCACAGAACGCAAGTGTAGAGTGAGTTTAATGACAGTTCGTATCGTAGCTGGATCATTGAGATGTATGGAGGGAGCCTCAAAACTCGCCGCCAAAAAAATCCCTTCCAGCTTCTTCCAGAAAGAGATGTCAATGTTCCATCCAGATTCTGACCCAAAAGTGATTGCTGGGACAACCTTTAATGTGTAAAAGGTTAAAACGGGAGCAAGAGTAAATTTGCCATAGTTTTTGTTTAACAGCTGAGCTTGAATAGTGAGTTTTATCATTCGATTTTCAATTTCAAGTTTCCAATGATGTTCATGTAGGGACTTGTGTAACATGATCCCCAGGTATCTGATGGAGTTGACTACCCCAAGGTTTTTCCCATCAACTCTCCATGTGAAGGCTTTCTGTTTTTTAGATTCTCCTTGACCAATTATGACAATCTTTGTCTTCTCAGTATTTAGGGCCAGGTCATTGATGTTCAGGTACTCTTGTAAGTTCGCTAACTGCCGTTGAAGACCTATTTGGGTACGATCGAGAAGGACCACGTCATCGGCGTCAATATTGCATCCGATTTCATTATGATTTAATTTTGGTGGAAAACATTGTACATTTCTTCGATGCTCTGGTAGGTCGGAGATGAATAATTTAAACAGTTTGGCTGCCAGCGGACAACCTTGTTTTACTCCTTTACACGTGGGTATTTGCCCGAATAGAGCACCTTGGTCGTTTAGTCTGATGCAAACAGTAGTTTGTGAATGTAAAGCATTTATTTGGTCAATTATTTTGCGGGGACAATTCCAATTGCTTAATTTTCGCCACAATTTATCACGATTGATGCTGTCAAAGGCACCTCGCAAATCAATAAAATCCAAACAGAGATGGGTCTTTGCTTTGAGGGTTTCCAGTTTTAATACATTCAGTAGTATTACAATGACTTCCACGCCAACACCTCTGGTGAATCCGGTTTGTCTAATGTCGAGAATGTTATTGGCCACAGACCATGCTGCTAACATTTGGCGCAAAAATGAGGCAAAGATTTTTCCTATAGTGTCCAGCAAGGCAATCGGCCGATAGTTGGTTGGATCGGCCCGATTGCCATTTTTGTATATTGGCACAATGATTGCTTCTCGCCAGGAGTCTGGAATCGACATAGATGTAGACAGTCGCCGTAACAACAATTCAATAAAAGTGGCCCATTGTGCCTCGTTTTCCTTGAGCATCATGTTCGATATTAAGTCCGGGCCTGCAGCATGCAATCTTTTTAAGGCTCGAATTGATGCACTGATGCATAGATCCCATGAAGACAGATCAGATTTCGGAGCTGTCAAGGTGTTTGAAGGTGAATCACTAAAGATGTTTGAGAAGTGTTGTTCCCATTTTCCAGCGTCAATTACATTCGACATCATAAAAGCTTGCCGAACATTGCCTGAATTTAGAATTGCCCAGGTTTCACAGGTGTTCTTTGTTACCAACTCTTTCATTAAGGCCTCAGCTTTGTCTTGCTCGATTATGATTCTTTCAGATTTTAGCCAGTTATGATATTCCTGACGACGCTGGCAAATTTTGTTTTGAATAATCGAGCTGTTATTGATATTATGTCTGTTTTTTTTTAAGGCACGGATGTCACGTCTCATGTCCTTTTTTGTTTGCATTAACATCGTGGAGGCTAGATGTTTGTGTTTTATGCCTGAGTTTCAGTTCGGGGCTTTTGCTATGAAAAAATCACATAGTAGAGGAGCATAATTCACCGACAAAGCTGATTCATGGAGACATTTTTGACTCGTTTGCTCGATCTTAGGTGCGCCAATCCTAAGACGGTTCCCTCCTGTATTCACAGAAATTGTGGGTGTGTATTGTTCGCAATTAGTGTGCCATTCCACAGAGCAAGTTAAACGAAGAAGATTGTGGTCGCTTAAAGGCGTGTCAGTTATTGCCAGGCTCATCTCTCCCTCGAATAGATTGTAAGAAACCCAAAAGTAATCAATTATTGAGTGTGCTTTATTGTTTGACCAGGTTGAGTGAGGTGGTTGATCTCCTTGAACTTTGCCATTTACCATCTGACAGTTACGGTTTCCCATTGCAAGACTCCACTGATTGCTCCATGTGGATAGCTCATCATCTGTTAACAGTTTGTAGTTTCCAGAACTAATGTCATAGTTAAACCAAGTGCAGTTTAGATCGCCGACACATATGATTGATAAGTTCTTATAGTTCATATGAGCCTTGTCAATGATTGAGGTAACCGTATTTATAAAGGTCCTTGTGCTGATTTTATTTGCATTCCAGTATCCATTTAAAACAAGCAAATGTTTTCTTGCGAGATGGTTTTCATTGGCAGTTTGTAGCAGGGTTCCTTGAACAAATGGATTCGGGTTGAATGAGTCCACAAGACGCCACCATGGATTTATTTTTAATCAATGTCAATAGGCCAGAAGATGGTTGTCCCAATGTGTTTTTGATGGCTGGATTTAGTAAGGATACGTAGCCATCCCTGATAGGCGTGTCGCTTAGCCATGTCTCCTGTAGACAGATGATGAATAATTTTTCCAAGTGGAGATCACAATTATTAAATAAGTGATTGAATCCACTGGTGTTCCAAGATATAAATTCCCGCTTGCATTCAGATGGAATAACTGATTGCTAGCGCCGCTGTGCTGTGTCATGGCGATTTACTCCTTTTGAAGCTTGCGTGGAATATTCTCTTATGTTTTTTGGGATTGACATTGCTTTGTGCAGGTTTGCACATCTTTGTTCGTGATTTCCTTGGAAGCTACTCCTGGGGTTTGATGGTGGCGTGTGGGACCAGGCGTTCTTTGGTTCGACAGAGATGTCGAACCCAAAAACTAACAAGTCTTCTGCAGCATTCAGGATGCTGTTCCTCACTGAATCAGAAGTTATGTGTAGAAGGACTTGGTCACAGCATTTCTCGGTGGCGTACTCCACAATTCTAATGTCTTCTGATCTGATAGTGCGGAGAGAAGGTATGCAAGTAAAGAGTTTCATCACATTAAGGCGATTCAAATTTAGGTTGCGATCTTCGTGGTGTATATTTTGTAATCGCAGTTTACAGTGTACGTTTCCTGGGCCAATATTTGCAGAAGAATGAACTCGAGAAGAGAATCGAGGTTGTCTATGTGATTGGAGTTTTGTCTGTTTGGGATTCAATAATGCAGGTATTCTAGATCCTTGATCCAGGTCCTTTGATCTGGAATCCGAATACCTATCTCTCTGTGCTTCAGGTTTAGAATTTGGCAAGGGATCAGCTCCAGAAGTTTTAGGACACATATGAATTTGATCAGTTGGTTTGTCAATAGGAGAGTCATCTGAGTATGTAGAAAGGTAGCCAAGGTCGATCTCGGACCCCGACAACTTGCTCACAGTGCTTTCTTGATCGGATTCAAGGCGCTGTCTTTTTTTTGCAGGAGCCTCTGTGCTTGGATGTTTTAGTTCCTGATTTTCATCAGAGGGAGCACCGTTCTGGCCACGAGGAATCAGTAACTCTGATCGAGAGATCAGGCCTGCTTTGGTCGAGGGCATAACATTTCTAATGAATTTTCTTTGCTTTATTTTCTGTTGGCGATTTGTTGGATCTTTTGTTCTTCCTGCTGGTACCATGTGGGACGCCTTTATAGGTGGAATTTCATGAGCTGATTTTGGGGCAACCTCAATTGATTTCGCTAGACCGTCAAAAATGCCAAAGAAAACTGGAGCTTTCGAAGAAGGAGCACATAAGGCTTTGCAGTTTGTTTGTTGCTTTGGCGTAGGATTTGAAATAGCGTCAAGAGAATCTTCGTCCAGATTTATTGTTCCAATTTGGACAACTGGGCCATGGGTAGCTTTATCTGGAACCTTGATCGCCGAGGAGATGGATGATGCTTGTAATTTTTTTGATCGATCATTCAATATCATGGGATCAATCGTGCAGTCGATGGGTTTGAGCAAGAGCTTATTATTAATGTCAGCTGCTGGTATGGGAGGCATCTTAGTTGGCTCTAAGTTTGAGCCCAACATTGAGGTTGAATGGCGCATCCACTTTACAGCTTCGAGCAAGCCGTCTGATAAAGTGTCATTTTGGCAATGATGTCGTGCGGTGAGGTCACTCAGCCGCTCTTGCCAACGCATTGTCTTTTCTGCCTCATGAGATAGCTGAGTCTGTAAAAAGTGTGTCACAGTTTCGAATGTATCCATCTTTTCTTTCAAAGTGACTATTAGAGAAGTCTGATCTTTAAAGGCTTCATGCAGCGATTCATACATCTTTATGAATGGTAGTAATGCAGTAGAGGAAGCGGCCAGAACGTTATTTTAGGTTTGCATCGCAGCAGCAGACGAAAGACTGGGTTTAGAATTTGGACCAGGTTTTTATGCTGTGCTTGACTGTGAATGATTTGCAGACTCAGAGTGGAAATCACTCAATCCCGAGGTGTTCACAACTGGCAGGACTGTAGTATCACTCGATGGTTGAACAATTTTCGCACGTGAGTTTGCAATCCTCGGTGTGCTGGAATTGTCTTTGTGACTCAATTGTACACGTAGGTTCGTGTGAATTTCATTCATGCTGTGAACAGCAGAACCTCGAAAGTTTTCACCAACAGCCGAAGTCACATCTGTTCGAAATCGATTTGTTTTTGCATTATGTAGGCTATCACTTACATGGCGAGACAGCTTTTCCGGGCCAGTGTCAAACAGATGATTGTTTCGCTGGTCGGAATCCATTGATGAATTGGGATGAGTACGTGGTTGAGGGAGTTTAGGCATGTGCAGCGTATTGTTAGCCTCCATGGGAATCTGCTTTGTTTGGACTGTGGTGTTTCTCTGCATCTGTGGAGTCCGATGACTTACATTGCCTTCCGAGTTTATGGAGTTAATCGTTTCACTCCCACCAGGTTTGACTTTATAATGATTCCGTTTATCGATTGTTGGGTCGCAACTGGCTGCATCTTCGTTGTTTGTGTAGTTAACAGCCGGTGTGTTCTGACCTGGGGAGTCCGCGCTATTAATAATGTTGTCTACTTGAGAGGCTTCCATCAGCTCTGCATCCGTACATTCCAATGGTGAGAAGAATTCATCTGCCGTTTCTGAGGTTATCTGATTTTGCTCTGTTTGACGGCAGTTTGTTAACGGAGACGATCCTGAAGGACTTAAGATTACGCTGGGTAAGTCAGAGAGTGTTAATAGGCTTTGTGGAGGTCGAATTTCAGTAATCACAGTAACGTCATCAGGTGAAATAATCGTTTCAGGCTCGATGGACTCTTCCGAAATGATATCAACCTCTGCGTGGACTGATTGATTTGAATTTTTGTTTCCCACTAGTTGGAGGCTATGAGCTTCTGGCAGCGTAAGTTCCTGTGCGCACAAGGCAGCATCACTGCCAGGTAAGCAAACTTTAATTCTTTCACCCCTCTTCCCTTCAGGCAAACATAGCATGGATGCTTGAGTGAGTGGAGACGAGTTTATATTGCTTTTTCCAAGGAAGGAGCAGGTAATGAAGCCGATGATAAGTCAAGCAAGGGTTCTGAAAAAGTAGTTGATTCAGTTAGCTGAAGAGCACGTTTACAACGCTTACCTTAGAGGCCACTGGAGTAGAGTCGGTTTTTAGGGCAGTCCACGGATTTTGCATCCAACGTTGTTGAATGTTTTTTCTTCATGTGTGCGGCCCTTCATTTCCTGTTTGCGCAGTCATTATGGCTAGGTCGTTGCCAGACGCAGACTGATTCTGCGCACGACTCCGCCAATTGACACGCCACGAGCGCAAAACAGCCGCACAACAGTCACCGGCCTTTTCCTCTGTCGGGCTTAACACCGCGAGGGTGCTTGGATCTCTGTTAAATAAAGCTGAAGGGTCACGTGATCCGCCACATGAGCGCTGACAAGCTCCGCCTCCTCCTGAAGGCGAGCGATTCACAGCAAGAGCCTCTTGTGGCTCGCAGTGCTGGAAACAGGCTGCATGAAACAAATGTTTGTGTTTCAAACAAGAAATGCAGTCCTTGAGAGAGACTGTATCACACGCCACTCGGGCGCTTGGATCTCTGTTAAATGAAGCTGAAGGGTCACGTGATCAGCCACATGAGCGCTGACAAGCTCCGCCTCCTCCTGAAGGCGAGCGATTCACAGCAAGAGCCTCTTGTGGCTCGCAGTGCTGGAGACAGGCTGCAGGAAACAAACGTTTGTTTTTCAAACAAGAAATGCAGTCCTTGAGAGAGACTGTATCACACCACCGTTATAAACCATATCAACACTTTAAACTAGCCATCAACTTCACAGCCCCAAATCAGCAGCTACTAGACCCAGCTCAAATACACGCACACAAATGCATATAGCATTCACTCACTCATTCACATGCACACAAGTACCTACCGATACATGATACACTCTCTCATTCGCACAACACATGGAGACACAAACTCAGCATACATTGATATACAAATACAGTCATACTTTTTTTCCTTTCCTTCAGCCCCAGTACGGACTCTGTTCATCCTCATGCTGCCTGCAATGAAGGACCCCCAAATCCTGTGCAGCACGAAAAAGGAACAAGCAAGCAGGGAGAGCTTTCAGGTTCCTTCACATGTGTGGTGGAGTCGCAGAGCTCAAAGTTGAATGCCTCAGGCTGTCTGAATGTGCGGGTGAGCACAGGAGTGCTCTCTATGCACATTCAGACATGTAGTTCCCCACTCTGCATCTTCAATGGGGCATGCAAGGCTGGGGAAGCAAAACGCTGCAGGCCTTGCATGGGTCATTGGATTTGCATGCTGGGGACCCACAACTGTCAAAGGGATTCCACTTTTTCCTTTTACAGTTAAAGCCAGCCGATAAGCACTCCCTCAGGTGTTTGATGCAGCTGTGGGAGCGCTCAGAGTTTCCATTGCGCTGGCTTGGTCATCCAGAATGAGAGGTGGGTCAGCTCCCCATCACCGGATGAGCGGCCCCTGGTCTTCATCTCTGCCATTGCATGTACACTTTGATTTCGACCCATATATCTGACTGATGACCTGTTAGTGATATTGTCTATTGTTGCTGAATGGACAATCCATATATTTTTTTTAACAATTTTATCTATGTAATTAGAATTTCTTGGCATTTTCTTTAACAATTGCTTATAATTTCATGCAACATATGCATTACATATCTGAAAAAACATAAGGCAATGCAAGACATAGGGTGTACATCGTCACTGTTGGTCAGAAAAGAGAAACATACAAGCCAGTGCGGTATGAACCCAAAATATCGATGCCTATATTACCGTGATACAATTCCCAATAAACAACTGTCCCACACTGACTAAATCAAACTACACTGATATTTTAGCAGAAGATGAAACCAAATCCCAATATACTAGTCAAAATCAACACTATGTAAGTTCCAAACCCAAATACCCATGTTATATATTATCGTACAACATTATGTGATAGAACAACACTGCAGTTGTAACCTAGTCCCATGTAGGTGTGTATCCCGTAAAGTGTGTAGAATCATGCAGCCATAGTAAGCTTAATCCTTAAGCATCACAACCATATTATAACCTACACTGAGGCTCCGGCACTGGTTTATTGTAAAGGAATAACAACTTTTCAGACCTTTATGCCTCATCCATAAAGTATGCCAAGGCTGATCTATAGCCTTTCTTTCAATAACCTTTTACATCTACGAACTATCCAGATGCCTCCTATATAATGATCAGAACCTCCTGCACATTCAGCCCACCAGGTCCAAGTGCTATGGAAGCAAAACATTGCAAGCATATGGATTTATTCTCTGGAATTATTTTCCACCACTGCTTCCGAATGAGATTGCTTCCTGAAATTTCAAAGACCTTGAAACACTCATCTTCGATTTCATTTTACTGCAACCTCAACTCTGTTACAGCTGCAGTACCTTACAGTATCACTCTCACAACACTTCAGCATACTTTTGGCATTTTCGGCATTGACAGGTCAGCAGCCTATGTCCAGACCACCATTGCCCTGAGCAGTGGCATCTGGTGTATTTGTTTAGTGGAGGGATGTTAATATTTCCTACTAATTTGCTTCAGTGGGTAAGTGCAGTGAAGGAGTGCATACCAACCTAGTGAGTTGTAAGGTGCTTCTCCCCTCACGAAGATGTTTGAAAATAATGGGTTAAAATAAATGGGGAATTTTATAGCACACTCTTTGAGAACAGTAGTGTAAAAAAGTCATGGAATTTACAATTAATTATGTCAGATAACATATGAAGATATCTAAGAGATGCCAGGTCACAAACAGCACATAGATGTATTTTACAACACATTACTTGAGCCCACAATATGTGCTAGACTTTCAATTGTAAAACACGTTCATGATGGCTGCGCTCTACACATAAGCCACATTTCCAATTTTATAACACTTTCATGAACTTGCATGATGCTGGTGATCCCAATATATGCTAGCTTTGTCACTGTAAGAAATTCCAAACACACATGCTGCCCATGCCCACAAAATATACAAGCATTGACAATGTAGAACATTGTTTCATGTTACTTGTGCCCACAATATATGGCAGAATTGACACTGTAAGAAGACAAATACATGCTGGTTGTGCCTTGTATTACCTCTATAACAACACATCCATGCAGACTGTGACTAAATAGGCCAGTATTGCCAATGTAAGTCATGTTCATACTGGCTGTGCACAACAAAGCAAGTGTTTCCAAAGTTAAACATTGTCATTCTGGCTGTGTGTGGCCAAAATATGCCAGCTTCCACATTGTACAACATGTTCATGGTGGTTGTTCCCAGACAATGCAGGTATAGCAGCAGTACAAACTATGTTCCTGCTGCATGTGCCAGGTGTGCTAATAAATGCCAGTATTTCCCTGCAAAAGTGATTTCATTGTGTGCAGTAAGAACCCTCATCTACCATACTAATGGCAGGAGGGCAGATCTTGCCCACACCTTTGACACCTCATACCAAAAAAGACACAGGCCCTCATTATGACCTCGGCGGTAGCCATGCCGCTATTGGCGGCATGGCTGCCTCCGAAATCGCGTCCGGGTCCGGATTCACAGAATGAGGAATTACCGGGCCATTCCGAGTACGGAAGGCCCGGTAATTCCTCCCTCCAAAGACCCGGACCCGGTCCTTCCCCATTCCCATTTCAGCCCCCATAGGGCTTAATGGGAATTGGAGAGGGAGCAAACAACGGGCCATTACGAGTTGGCCCGTTGTTTGCTCCCTCTTCCCCTCGCGGGACCCGGTAAGCACGCCTGGTTTGACCAGGCGTTACTTACCAGGTCCCGCAAGGGGACCACGTTAAGAGGCGGTACAGGGTTAACGCGCCGGCACCTTTTACGACGCTGTTAACCCCGTACCGCCAGTGTCGTAATGAGGCCCCACACACTAATTCTTGCTTTTCTGCACACACATACACAAATATTTACCACATAAATGCACACTCATTCATTCACTCACTCGCTCACTTGCTCACTCATATAAGCAGTCACCCACATTCAAACACATTTTAACACACACTCTCATACATTCACACAAACATTCTTGCACACATACACATTGCTTTAACATTTACCTTGGCCTGGGCCTTGGTGGTGATCGTGTCCTCCTCCTCTCTTGCCTGAGATAGGTGACTGGTGTACCAGTGGTGTCCCATCTGCCTCCCCTCATTTGGGCAGGCAATGCAGTATGAATCCACTGGAATGGGAAGGGGTCATGAGACTCACTTAACCCATTTACAATCGAGACTCCACCACAAGTAGGGCGAAGAGGCCTTAATTCTGGTCAAGAGCAGGACTTTCTAGTGCATATTGAAACAATGAATGTTGAGACATCAGATCACTAACCCACA
Organism: Ambystoma mexicanum; assembly: GCF_040938575.1. Taxonomy (NCBI): domain Eukaryota; kingdom Metazoa; phylum Chordata; class Amphibia; order Caudata; family Ambystomatidae; genus Ambystoma; species Ambystoma mexicanum. The sequence continues at coordinate 691,220,074 of NC_090934.1, read as the reverse complement.
GGACTCCCCTAATGCCCTGCAGAGTGCTACCCATTTATCAGAACCTGCACAGCTGATATTGGATGCACAACATTTTGCCAGGCATTGGGGGCACCAATATTTTGATTTTCTCTTCACAGTCCCCCACTAGCACCATGTCACTCTGCCTCATCACAGTCCCCCACTATGACCAACTCACTCTTCCTCATCACAGTCCCCCACTACCACCATTTCACTGTTCCTCGTCACAGTACCCTGCTACCACTATGTCACACTTCCTCTTCACAGTACCCCACTGTCACCAACTCCCTCTTCCTTGTCAGTCTCCCACTACCAGAAACTCACTCTTCCTCATCACAGTCCCCCACTACCACATCTCACTCTTCTTCGTCACAGTCCCACAATATCATCTTCTCACTCTTCATCATCACAGTACCTCACTAACACCAACTCACTCTTCCTTGTCACAATCCCCCATTACCATCACCTCACTCTACCTCATCAGAGTCCTCCATTACAAACATCTCACTCTTCCTCATCACAGTCCCCCAGAGCAACCACATCACTCTTTTTCATCTTAGTACCCCATTACCAACAACTCATTCTTCCTCATGACACTACCCCACTACTACAACTCACTCTTCCTTAACACAGCCCCGCACTCCCACCACATCACTCTCCCTTTTCACAGATCCCCACTACCACCATCGCTCTCTTCCCTGTCACAGTACCTCACTAACACCACCTCACTCTTCCTTCTCACAGAACCCAACTACTGCACCTCACTCTTCTGCATCACAGGTCCCAACTACCTCACCTCACCCTTCCATGTCATAGTCTCCAGCTACACACCTTTAGTCTTTCTCATCACAGTCCCCCACTAACCCCACCTCACTCTTCCTCACCACAGTACACCATTACTAATCCCTTCTTACCTAGTGGACACAAAAAAGATGAAATACTTGGTAAACCTGATGTTGCATAGCTGAAGAACAGATATTCATAACAAATTATCTGATATCAGTTATGTTATTAAATGTGGTGGGAGGTATAGCATAACCAAACCCTTACATTTTAAATCTGAATCACCTTTGAAAAAACCCTGTTTCTATTAATTGACAGACAAAGGGCCTCATTACACGGATGGCGGTAAGGATTTACCGGTACCGGTAAAATACTGGTACCGGTAAATCCTTACTGCCTTTGCGGGTTGGGGGATTTAACGCCAGCTTTTTGCAGGCATTAAAAACCAAACCGCAAATGGACCCAGGGTGCTAATTACGGTACCGCAATTTGCGGTACCGTAATTAGCACCTTCCCCATTCCCATTGAGCCCTATGGGGCAAAAATGGGAATGGGGAAGTGCAATGGTGGAAGGGGGAATTACCGCCCTGCCAACCTTGGAATGGGGCGGTAATTCCCCTTTCCGCCAAGGCGGTGCCGGTATTTTACCGGCATGAACAAGGGCGCTAATTGCGCCATGGTTCTCCGCCATCCGTGTAATGAGGCCCAAAATCTCTGATCCGACACAAATACTTGTTAAGTTCCCAGCGAAATATTGTTAGTTATTTTTCATCACTGGTTGAAACATGGGAATAGCAAAGCTGTGAACCAGTCTTGGGCATAGAAGACTATCTGGACAGCATAAATTCACTATTGGTGAGATCATTGTGCATGAAACAACGACAGGATCTACTGACCTTACATTCATTAGCATTGAAATGGCTGAGACTTGCCCTGTTTGTACATCTGGCAGGGAAGACGTTGGTCATTTCCTGTTCATTTTTCCTTATTACATGGAATTAAGGAAAAGATATCTCAAATGAGATGTTCTAAAATCCAATATTAGTCATTTACAGCAAGGTACTATCACTGTCTAAATATACAGCTGACAACTTGTTGGTGCTTACGTTTTCATGCTACATCCGCTGGGCTTGGTTACTCTGGAAAATGCTTCTCAATCACATCTATGCGGCCTGATTCTTTCCTAGAAAACAACATTATGACACTGCACTTTGTATCTGCATTGTCCTATTTTAAAATGTTGTCACTTGATGCTGAGCACATCGATCATTGATTTTAGATGTGTTTGACTATGTGTTGCAAGGTTAACATTTTGGCAGTTTGTTATTACGAACTAATTTATGCATACCAATTTTTACACTGCCATGAATGCAACACTCAGCAATGTAATGACATCTTGATAATGCTTAATGCCTTTATGGTTTTAAGGTTTTTATCGTTAATACTTTTTAACTCAAGTAAGATAACTGTTGTTTTGTGTATGTACTCTTTATGTCGAACACAGAAATAAAGTATTTTGATGATGAAGAAAACCCTTAAATTCAGTGAGAAAGGTTTTGTTAAGGGACATTCAAGGTGAACAAAGCCCTTGAAATTCTGTGAAAAGAATATTTAGTTGAATTGACATTGAGGTGCCCCTTTAATGCAGCAAAACCCCTAAAATTTGGCATGTACGCCAACTTAACGATGAGGCCTAATTGCGTAGTCCTTAAGCACACTGATGACATCACAAATGACATCACTGATCATGGCTGATTACAAACTGAGTAGATTAGGTTTGTGAAGTAAGATAATTTAGCAGAGTTCAGTGCAGAGGTTAATGCAGCAAGGACATTTCTGGAGACTAGTAGTGGGTTAATTGCCCATAATTTGCGTCAGCTTCGTAGGTCACGGTGCATGTGTGTTTTTAGGGTCTGAATTTCAGAGGTGATCCAAGACTGAGGATGGGGATGAGAAGCTGTGAGTGTGAAAACAGGATAGTGTTGGTTGAATGGGGTCATAAGTACATAGTTATATTATAGTTATAATTACCGTGGCTACTATCTATCGGCCACCTGGTCAAATTTCCTCCTTCCTCTCTGAGTGGGCTGACCTCTCCTCCTCACTCCTGTCCTCAACCACCCAACTCCTCTTTCTCGGTGACTTCAACATCCACCTCGATGCCTCCTGTCCCCCCACTGGTCTCTTTCGCGAACTCTGCAACTCTCTCTCACTCTCTATTCTCCCGTCTGGGCCTACTCACTCTGCAGGGCACACTCTTGATGCTCTGATCTCTTCTGACCTTCCCCTCTCCCTCCCTCTCTCCACTCCTCTCTCCTGGAGTGATCACTTTCTCCTATCCTCCCACCTCTCCCTCCCTACCCCACAGGCAAAGCCACCCTCTTCACTGCCACCCACCTTCTCGGTCATCCGGCCCATGAAGCGCGTGTCAGTTGAGGCTTTCGCTGCTACCTTCTCGCCCCCTCCCCCCCCCCCGGCTGACTCCCACCCTGACACAGCCCTCTCCATGCTCTATTCCTCTATATCTGATACTCTCGATATCCTTGCCCCCGTCATGAGAATCCGCCTGAAGCCCAAAGCCAAATGTAACTCCTGGTATGACTCGGATCTCGTCACCCTAAAACGCAAGTGCAGGGTGGCAGAGAGGAAATGGCGTGCTTCATGTTCATCCTCTGACAAACTGGCCTGCCGCCTGCTCCAAAGGCAATACCGGCTCTCCGTTCTCACCAAGAAGAGAGCCCTTATCCAAGCCCGCATCTCTGAGGCATCTAATAACTCGGCCGAACTCTTTAAAATCTGCAAGGAGCTGGCCAACCCTGCTGCAGTCTCTACCTCTCCTGTCCCCTCCCAGGCCCTCTGCACTGCACTGGCCTCGCACTTCATCTCAAAAACTCAGGACATCCTGTCCTCGCTCTCCTCCGCTCTCCTCCCTCCCTCTCTTCCCGGCTCTTCCTCTTGCTCTCTTGCAGCCGCCCCTCCGCCCTCCTTCTCTGCTTTTCCACCTTTTTCTGCTGATGAGGTTTCCAGACAAGTCCGATCTATGAAAGCCTCGTCTAAACAGGTTCACCCCTGTTCCTCCAAAACCATCAAGGACCACATCGACTCCCTGGCTCCTGCCCTGGCTGACTTTTGCAACCACTCATTCGCCTCTGGAGTCTTCCCATCCCCCCTCAAGCACTCCCTTGTGCACCCCCTCCTCAAGAAACCCTCTTCCGACCCCTCCTGCCCGGCCAACTATCGCCCAATCTCCATTACTCCCTTCCTGGGCAAACTCCTGGAGAAACTGGCCATCTCCCAGCTTAACCTCCATGCTGAATCTGTTGGTAATCTTCATGACCATCAATCCGGCTTCAGAGCGGCCAGAAGCACGGAAACTGCTCTCCTGAACATCCGTGAGGACCTGCTCCTTAACCTCGATTCCAACACTCCCTGTGTTCTCATTCTGCTCGATCTCTCCTCTGCCTTTGACACTGTCAACCATGCCATCCTGCTCAACCGTCTCCGTGATAACCTGGGTATCACTGGTCAGGCTCTGGCTTGGCTGACCTCTTTCCTTTCCGGTCGACCCTCCCAGGTCCAAATGGGCTCCTTCCTCTCTGACATCTTTTTCTCCACCTGTGGTGTCCCCCAGGGATCCAACCTCTCTCCCTGGCTTTTCAACCAGTATCTGGCACTCCTTGCCCACCGCATCGCCGCTCTCTGCCCCCACTTCCAGTGCTATGCGGACGATACCCAGCTCATTTTCAGGCTACCCTCGGCCTCCTCCTCTCCTTCCCTCATCTCCGACTGTCTGTCTGCTATCCAGGAATGGTGTGCTGCCAATGACCTCTGCCTTAACGCCAGTAAGACTGAGATTCTACTCATCGGCACACCCACTCCCTCCTTCCCTGCAGCTCTCTGGCCGGCCTCCCTTGGCCCCCTTCCCGCCCCTACCTGCAAGGCTAAAAACCTCGGGGTCATCTTCGACTCCACACTCTCCTTCTCTCCTCATATATCTGACGTCTCTAAGAAGTCACACTACCAGCTGCACCTCCTCAGAGGTATTCTTCCCTTCCTCTCCTTCCCCCAGAAGCTCACTGTCTCCCGAGCCCTGGTTCTCTCAAGGCTGGACTACTGTAACAGCCTCTATCTTAATCTGCCTGCCTCCACTCTCCGCCCTCTGCAACTTATCCAGAACAGAACTGCGAGACTTGTCCTTGGCCTCAAGCCCAGGGACCGTATCTCTCCAGGACTGAAATCTCTTCACTGGCTCCCAGTGGCTGCGAGGATTAAGTTCAAAACCCTCTGCATTGTCCACAAGGCCTTCTGGGGCCTGGGGCCTAAATACCTTCAACTCTCTCTTCCTAAATATCTTCCTTCACGAGCCCTTCGCTCATCCGTCTCCAACTCCCTCATGGTCAGCCGCTTCTCGAAGCAACGAGCTGGGGGTAGATCTCTCTCCGCAGCAGGGGCCTCCCTCTGGAACAGCCTTCCTGCCTCCCTGAAACTTGAGGAGAACCATCTCCGGTTCCGGAAGTACCTCAAAACCTTCCTCTTCGCTTCTGCCTTCTCTCTCCCTCTCCCCTGCTAAACCTGCTTACTCCCCACTGAGTTCTGCACTAAACCTGCATCTGGGCCACTCTCAGCGACCTCGGTCCAGGGCCCAGCCACTCTCCACTTGCACTGCCTCCCTGGCTCCCCCTGCACTGTGGGACTGTCACTGTATCCCTACAGCCCCCCTTCCCAGCACTTCTCAGCACTTGCTCTGCACTTACCTTGCACTTGCCACCAGCTGGCCCTTTTTATTTATTATTTTATTACGCTACTTACCTTGTACTGCACTTCCCCCCCACCTCCTCCCCCTGCACTTTCTCCTTTTCCCCTTACCTCTGCACTTGCGCGATCTGAATGACACCTGGCCTAGTAGGATCGTTTGTCTGTTCTTCCCCTTGTTTCCCTCCCTCCCTGCCTCGTCGCGCCTTGAAACACTTGTGTATAGGCGCGTTACAAATACCATATCATATCATATCATATCATAGTGAAAGTCAGGGAAAACATGGTCAATGGAAGAGGCATGACTAGGGGAAAGAGACAGGAGAGAGGACCTCACATCATCAAGGTAAGGGGAAAGAAAGTTCTGCCTGACGTTCCTCTTATTTATAGAAGAGGGGGAGATGAGGAGTACAAGGTGGAGGGACTGAGATGATAAAGTGAATAATAGAGTGATCAGAGGGAGAGTGGTCAATGTAGAGGTCATAGGAGGAGAGTGAATTAGAGAGAAAGACATGGTTCAGAAATTTCTCACTTGAGTGGGTAGGCTGCTCATGGAGGGAGCAGAGAGAGAAGTCAGATAGGAGGGATTTAAGTTCAAGGCTGGGGGATGCAGAGGGCCTTTGGGAGTTAATGTCTCTCATTGTGATAAAGGTGATGTGAGTAGGAAGTCACTTAAGGGGAAGAGCCAGATCAGGGTAGAAGGAGCTGAGAGGACAGTTGTAGGTTGAGAGCCAGAACTGTGAGAGGAGTCGGAGGGAGGAGTTAAATTGCATTAATCAAAAGGGGAAGATGTGATGCCAGACAGGGGTGAAGGGGCAGTGTTGAGGCCCTTATTGATAAGGGACACAACACTAATGCCCTTCCCAACATGTCGGATGAGTGGGAGAACATAGCAGAGCCAGTGTGAAGAGCTGCTAGCGTAACACTGTCACCAGGTTTCTGTGATAGAAAGAAGTGAAAGATGAGGGTGATAAGAGTCAACGTAGTCTGTGATGTAGGTACGCTTGTTGCAGAGGGATTATTGAAAGAGTGAAAGATTGATAGGAGGTAACGCAGGCAGAAGGTGTTGTATAGTAGCCAAGGGCGATAGAAGAGATTGATGTTCCTTGGTGCACAGGAGCGTCCTATTTGAGGGATGCAGGTGTAGTGGGAAGCAGGACGATGGGGGGGGCAGACAGTGATCCAGAAGTTACACCAAGTGTAGGTGGAAAGCTTTGAGAGAAGGGATGGAGAAGAGTGAGTAGAAGGAGGAATGAGGGAAAGTCAAGATGCATGATGAAGGGTAGAAGAAATAGGTGAGTGAAGACAATGAAGAAACAGTGCTGCCCTAGAGAGATAGAGGGTAGGTTGGTGAGTTTGGCTAGAAAAGGGCTATAGGCAACCGAAAAACAGTTAACATGCCCAAAACAGCAAAGATTCTTGGTCGTGTGAGGTAATAGAAGCTCTGCAGTGAAAGTATAGACAATGGGTGAAGGATCCATTTACATGGAAGCGTAAAAGAGTTCAAGGCTTTCGCTAGCGATACCTTGGTGTAAGCATCATTGTTTGGAAACATTGTAAAGCATTTTCACAGGGACCCCTAGATATGACAACATTGGCACACGAATGAAACTGCTCAATGTGTTGTCATAGGGTTACCCATAGCAGAAAATTAGGGAGCTTTCTTAAGGCGTACTAAACGTGAGATTAAACCAATGCCCTGGCAACCATTGTTGAGATGTGTTATTTAGATGCGAAATGGTGTGTAAAATAATACAAGGTCTTTTGATATCTAGTAATAAGCTATACAGAGTACTGTATGTGGCAGTGAACTATCAAAGGAGTTCCCAGATACCCAACACAATAGCAAACAAAACGAAACTACTAAGTCAGCCATCTCATGGGCACCCATAAGTGAAACACAATCGTGTATGACTTCAACCAAAGCCATGTTCTTCCTGGCTGTCTATAACTGCACACAACAAGTCACAATCTGGAAAAGATGCAGCACAACTAACCAAGAAATAGTTTGATGCGACACATAATGTGAAACAGTCAGGGATACCTAAATGGGAACAAACCTGAAGTACAGTATTGGCAAAGTATATCCCCTGGACTTGCCCAGTACTAAAACCAACAGTGTACACGATGAAACAATTCAGTGTAGCACTCTAGGGGTGCCCGCTTTGAGCTCAATATGACACACGCCAAGGTGGTGCAATGCACCCCTCAAGCATGCCTGTTTGTGATTGCAACAGAGTACAATTTGGAAACATTGAAGTACACTTTCTAAGTGACAGATATGAGGTATCTTACAAGTTAATATTAAGCTTTAATTAGGGATAGCAATGCGTGAGCAACATGGAGTGTAAAATGGGCCGATGTACCTACAAGGGAGTACCCAGATGTGAAAAAACTATGATATAGGAAATTAAATAATATAATGCACCATCTTCTGGATGGCTAGATGTGAGGAAAATGCAATTCAGGTTCACAGAAAGACCCAGATATGAAACACAGTTTTGTGTAAAAGAGGCAATTCAATGCGTTGTCTCAGGGGCACATAAATATACACTATCCTGGTTTGATGTACGTTGATGCTGAAAACCTTGTTACCTGAGAGGGTCTGACTTTCTTGCAGTAGGGGGCAGGGACCTTAGTTTCCACCTGCTCCATTCCGGTGCTCTGCGAAAGTGGCCCTCCAATGTTCAAAGGCACATCATACAATAGCTGTGCGGCGTGGGGCTGTTGGGCTCTGTGACCATTATCAGTCTGCTGGAATCCTAATCAGTGACGCTTGACTGCGACACATCTTATGCTAAGAAGACTCCAATGACGACACACGTCTCGAGTCTGGGGAGTTAGGAATAAGAGGCATCTTAAATCCATAGCTCCGATGTATCTGAGGGATGTCTGAATTGTTTCATGTACTTGTTCAAATAGAATTAGCAAAGCCCAGACGATGTCCATGCACGAGAATTCGTCACGAGCGTTAAGAGAGTTGCGAACGAATCAAAACTGTCGTGCTTAGCAGGCCCTTCCGATTATTCATAGCCAGCATTTAGTTAACTAACTGTACGAATGACTCTGTGTAGGTCACATTGAAAGAATGAGGATTTGTTCAAATGTGTGTTCCTATCGAAAACGGTATGCTCAGTTTTGAGTTTCCTATGGCAAGCTGCCAAGTAGAGCTTACCTCGACAATGATAAGCGATGACTGTAATTTACATTCTCATCATTTCATTCATTTTGCTGTCGAGATAAATGGCTTGTGATGATATTTCTTGTTTCCATGGGAATGCGCTGGGTGACGGACGAGCTACACATTATATGCGAGCGCACATACCCACCCACCCACCACACTCACATCCCACTAAAGCACCGTGTACATTAAAACGGGAAATGCAAATATTGCACTGAATATAGTATACACATCAGTGTGTAATACGTGCAGATGTAATTACGAATGTTTACATTGCTGTCAGCGCATATATATAAATGATGAGCTTTGGCGTTTTGACACACCTACTCACCTTTTATGCTCTGATTACCCCCACACCACTTCCTTCATTTCTGCTAACAGACACACTATTCCAAGGCAGACGTCTGATCTAGGTTTGGGTGTTGGATTGTGCAGCAATATTAGAGCCAACAAATTGCTATGTTGACACCAAGCACCTTTAACCACAAATACAGTTAAGAGTAAGAATGGACACGGTTGTTCAAAAATGTAAAATAAAAGAACTGCTCACGCGACTCATCAAAGCAAGAACACTGCGAACCAACTAAAACTCCAAAGGCTTGCATAGCAGTGAGGCTGGCAGAATTTGTCTGGAAGAGGATTGTGGTTGAGAAGCTTGATCTGGGCAGCCCAACAGCACAAAGAGCCATTATATTATGGGCGACCTGCTGAAATCGTTATCAGTAGTGTAGGAGAAGCCTGAGATGGAGGGGGAAGGACATAAGACTATAAAAACAAACGGGAACTTCAGTTCACCAAAACAGAAGAGGCAGCAGAAGTGGCATCATACATGTGTTGACCTCACAGGAAGCATCATGACATGACCTTTGACTCTTGTGATATCACAGGAAGTGATGTCATATGACCTTTAGCCCTGATGGCATCAAACTATGTGACATCAAAATGTAGGAAAACACACAATAAGCATAAGATGAATGAACTAACAGCTAGTACAAAAGAGGACAAAAGCGCTATTTTAGTTGCCCAACATATTTTAATTTGGATGATTCCTTGAAATGTGTTTTTGCGATATGCAAAGGGCTCAAACAAAAGAGCTATAATAGAGACGTGGATCAGCCTTCATAGTCTACTCTAGCCTGTTGCGGCCATTTACTGCCACTGTAGGCATGTTAAAGTCACATGTGCCAGTTAGGGATATGCCCAGGTGCTGTCATAGTATGCTATGTGCAGTGTCGCACACCCATGTGTAACAGGTTAAGACTATATGCCAAATACAATGATTGTATCTAGGATACCACCTCACAAGCCCAAGTGCAGAGATCATATGTTATGCCAGGTAAACTCTGAAATCCCAGGCATGGTCATCATACGTAAGGAAAGACCTCGCAAGCCATCATATGTTAAGTCTAAGCTAATTTGCCCTGCCACAATGTGTTGCCACTTTGCCAGCTGTAACTGCCCAGAAGTGGCACATTTACATCAAAGGTCCATGTAGTCAAACGTGTCAAAATGTACATGGTGTGTGGCATAGGGACAGGAGAGAGGGAAGAGGCTAGCTCTGGTCTGGTTTTTGCTGGTCGAATTCTCAATCTCCTACCCTAAAGGACACCCTCGAGTTGTCATTGTGTCTTCACACAAAATTCATCACTCAAATCAAACACTCTCTACATTCCTTACTCTTCTACCCATTCTCGCTACCTGTTCCATACCCCTATACGAACATGAATGCAGCTGACATGCGCAATATGACCGAGCATCATCACAAGCGAAAGGGCAGTGCATACCTCCCACAAATAACACATACTCCGGCATGTGGGCACCTTTAACAGCAGTGGTCTAAATCTGCTGATCTAATAGCAGTATCTGATCTGCTCTCCTTCCTACAACTAACCCACCCACAACTGTGTCCATTTTACTTGGAGGACCCAAAATGCCAAGAGGCCATGCACATGGGAAAGCCATGGACTACCAATAACCGTGCATGCAACAGTAATGCAATGTAGTGGTACATGATTCAGCATGCTGGCATTCTATACTCCATGTTAAACGGAATCTCTTCTTGGTGATCCCAATTTGGCAGCGATGGAAAATGAGGCCATATGAGGTACCCTGCTCCACCTAGCATCATACTGTCTGGTCACGTGCAACACCTGGGATATGAACCTGGCTCTTCTCGTTCCAGTTTCCAATTTAGCCAGTAGGCCATGTGTTCTCCTATCCCATCTACAGATGTACACCAACATGAAATGATTCCTCTATTGTTGTCATCTAGGAACATAATGAATTTGGTTTACTAAGACTGATTTGCAAAGCAACACATCATACCCTGATTCAATCTGAAAACATAAATGAAATATTTTTCGTGATGTGTTTGGTCAAAGTATGATTTATTATCTCATTTCTATATAGCACGTGGTAATATAATGTTTTCACTGTACAAATCTCCCAACAACAAAAAAAATCTTACTCTTATCCAACTTAATGGTGCACAGTCAATACAATTTGGAAGAATGAAATGCTGAGCCAGTTCTGCTTGTTTTTAAGCCTGTAACAGGCTGCTGGATAGCATCAGTCACTACCAGCCGACACTTAACACACTGAGCAACCTCCATCCCTTTCTACACACAATATATCAATAGGATTATTTCTGAAAGGTAAAGAAAAGTAGCAAGATAAGGGCTTTGCACGGTGTTCAATGAAATGCCACTCATAAGACATAAAGCTGCAAACTTCGAAATGTCCAGCAATAGAACAGGGGAGAGCAATGACTTCTTAGCACAACCCTCAAACCTGCACTACTCCTAGGTCAGCAGTGATCTGTAAATGTTCACCAGGCTTACAATGGATTGTATACCTCCAATCCTCTTTTGGTGCTTTAGGCCTTAACAGATGTGTGTACCAGTACATAAGCCTAAAATAGTAATAGTACAGTACATACCACAATTAAAAAGGAATTTCCAAACAAGGATCTTATAAAAACAATAGGTACACTTCACAACCAAAGATAATTGGTTAAACACCAAATAATGCCACCCCTGTCTTTTAAGGTAGGGGAAGCACCAGTATTAAGATAGGCAGTGCACTTGGGATTGCAGCATGGAGTTGGTCCTTTTACCAATCCCTTGAAGAGAAAATGTGCCTTGTCTTTCTCTTCCCTGTCCAAGAAGTACTCCAAAGCTATTTGCAGGGTGCTTGCCACAGTCCTGGCTAGTGCTTCCAAGGCACCATCAGTCTTTAATAACAGGCAGGCTTTTGTTCCAGCAGTCACCTCTCCTGCACATCTCGTCTTCACGCTATGCAATGGACTTAAAATGTTAGCTCCAAGCAGGGAATGTGTTCATTGTGTCCGAAGATGATTCACCAGAATGAGAGGATTCTCTCCAATATGTCGTTAAATCCTAACAGGGACTTGCCCTTTTCAAAAATTCTGTTGAAGGCCAATGTGTGTCTTCGTTACATATATTCCCTACTCTGCTGAGTCATAGCCAGGGTCCCCAGTCTGCAGGAACTGAATGGGTCTTGAACTCTTTCCACATCTGGACATCCTCTCATTCCTACATGCCAAAGATCAAAAGGCTTTTGAACCAATAAATGGGATGGATGGGAGGTTATGAACTAATCTTAACCATGGGCATTGCTCTGGGCAAAATTCCAACCATTGTTTTTATCCCAGCTGCACCCTTGCCAAAGGGTATCAGTCATATGCGAATCAATCTTATTCCTGCCACCAACGGGAGCAGTCCAACCCAAGCTGCTGGGACATTGCCTTCTGCACAAAAACACATGCAACCCTAGACATGTTTTGACCTTGTTGGGCCTCATGAGTGAGGTGTACCTTGGGTCCATATGAAGCAGTGATCAAGGGATCCATGCCTCACTTAGGGAGACAAACTATCATGAAAAATTAGATTTGTGGAATGATATGAGCTAACGTTAATCACTGACGTTGATTTGAGTAACCTTGCACACCATCATTTTTTCACGCATCTGTGCCATTGTAGAAGGGGATCAGTCATATGAAAATCAGCATTGTTCCCAATACATATGTCAAAAATCAACATCGACCTACTAGGCCATGTACACTCTGCATGGAAACACAAGCAACCCTAGGCATTTTAGTGATTATGCCCAAGGAGTCAAAAACATGTCTGGGGTTTCTTGAGGTCTCATGTTGAAGGTATTTAACCTAGCAGTTTGGGCTGGTCAGTCCTGTTTGGGGAGGGATAAAACCTGATTTTGTAAATAGGGTTTACCCCTTTTATAATGGCATGGCAGGCTGAAAAACGAATGTCAGGATATTTGCCTAGAGCAATTATCTGTGGTTAAGATTAATGTATACCCTTCCAGCCTTCAAATATCAGTTTTACACGTGTCACCCTAAGTGGGACGGGTATGCCGAGATGTGGCTCCTGAGAGTGGTGAGTCTAGGGACCAAGCTACACCTCACTGATTGTTTACAAAGAAGGTGAAACATGTTTGGGGGTCTAATGGTCTCATGCAGAAGGAATGTGACCTAGCAGATAAAGCTGCAGTGTCATTTTTAGGTGGGTTCATATCTGGTTTTCAAATGGTTTTGTTAAACGGGAAATCATATTGGGCCTCCTTTCTAATATATATTGGCCTAAGCCCAGTCGCTCTGCGGAGAAAACCGTGTTTCAAAAGTTATGATTTTGGAGTGACTTTGCCGCCATTTTAGGCTCATCCGCCATTTTGATTTCTTGTTCAAATGTAATTCTGTGTTCTAAAGTGGTGGACTATGTTTCCAACTTGTAACCGAGCCTTCCCGATCCTTGGACATAGTTAAAGATTCGACTGTCCACGGGCCGAATGTTTAGACTGGGTAAAGAGACCTTGTCCCATACATGACTTGTAGCCTTAGGATTGTCTGCACCAATAAACCTCATCCACGAACATACATCGAAGACAATACAAAGCAAATGTTGAGCGTGGACACTGGCTGAACTGCATTGTGAAGCGATATGTGCTAAGGCTTACTGCTAATTCCTGGAATACACTTTGCCATTGTAACTTGTTTGAATGTACACCAAATGTAATCCGTGTGCCTATTGTTGTATAAGCCATAAGTGAACTCGGCACGAACTCTAGCCCACTGATTATTAACTTGCAGAGGGGCTGGACATTATTACTGAAATTGTATAAATTCGTGAATGTCCAGATGTCCAGTACCTCTCACTTCTCACACTGAAGGGCTTGTATTCGTTGTGATGTAGTGAGGGCCAGATATCTATCTGATTTGTTATTTGTAAACTGTGCAGTATTAAAGATCTGTGAATCTTTATAAGCCCGTGTTTGGTGTATTTCCTTTTGTGGTACTCAGCCTCGATATTTCCTCTTGCTTTTACAGATGGCGCCTTAATAGGGACCCTCAAGATTGATGCCATCTCGTTGAAGGTTGAGGTGGCTATCGGACCGGGATCGGACAGTGAAAAAGGAGGCCCCTTTCTTGGATGAGAAGCGATACCTCAACAGTATTGCACAATCTGATCCCTGGAGGGTGAGCCCGCGGTCCAAGACGGCATCTTGACGAGGGTCCATATATTGAGGCGGGCAGTTGTGCCAAAATCACCAACCACGTGGGTCCTTTGTAGTCCTTTGAAATCCGATCGGACCTCCTTTGTCCTTTGATCAGGTGAGTCGTGACCCGATTCTTAAGTATCCTGATAATTTGTTCTGGCATATTGTACTTGCAACCACAATTATTGACCAGGTAACACCAGGAATCTGATATGCCTGAGAAATTGTCTGCCTGCTTCAGGGCATTATTCCGCAAGGACAGACAATCTTTGGAATTTAGCGGAACGGCGCCACAGGAGGGGTCTCTGGTGTGTACTATGTACTGTAAGCACGGCATTGGTAGTATAGTGTTTAATGATATTTGGCACAGACAAACTAGACATGCTTCCAAACTTCAGTGGCCAACCAATGGTAGTTTTGAAATTGCTCGTATAGAATATTTAGAGTCTATATTATTAACGAAAAAGCCTAGACCTGCAGCATTTGACGTTTTACAGAATTGGAAAAAAGAAGCTATGCAGCAACTTAAAAGTAGAGAGAAACATGCGTGCTGTCACATGTCCAACGCTGAATAAGCGTTGTTGTACAATCAAAATAAACAGTCTGAGTCAGTTAGGAGTATGGATAGGGCTTTTTCACTTGGTATTCATAAAATCTATCCGTCTTAAGACTTTCATGTATCTGATGAATTGATTGACAAACTTCTAAACGAACAAAGGCCTGGTGCCACTGCGCCACCTCCGTATGTACCTATTCCTGTTGTTTTGCCTCTTCCTGCTGTCGTTTCTCCTCCTGTAGTAATTCCTGCTCCTCCTATCGTTCCTCCTAATGTTCCTCTTCCTTCGGCTGTTGTTCCTCCTCTTATCATTGCTCCACCACCTGCTCCTCCGCCTTTGCCTACTGTTATGGGTCTGATAGATCTGCCTTCTGCACCAGTGTTAGCACCTTTGTTAGCAAATGTACAAGATTTGTCTACTCTTCCTCTACCGAGTGGTTCTGTTCCACTTGTAGTTGACAAGGGAGCGGAATCAAAGATAGTAACTCGTAATACTGTGTCTAAAGAGAGAAAGCATGATTTGACTGCATGGGCTAGACAATGTATGGAGAAGGGTGAACAATCTGATGTTTTGTCACACTTTCTAGTCTAGAAAGTTTTCCTGAGAAAAATGTTTTCATTGAAGGGTTTAGAATTCATTTATGTGTAATTTGGAACAGATTAGATGATATACATCTCCCACAAGGGTTGAGGGATCTGAATGTTTTAGCATATTCAAGAGAAGCTGCAGAGAAAGTATATGAGCACGTTGAGAGGGTTTTTGAGTATAGAAGGGAGTTGGAAAGGTTACGGAATGAAGAAATTGATGGCGAAAGTTTGAGCGCTATTTTTGTACAGAAACGGTTTCTTCCTCTTTGTAAATCGATAAGTGAGGAAACACGAATTTGCACAAAGGATGCGATTAGATGGATTTCAGACATGTTGATATCTCCCGTAGAAGTATATGACACGTATAGTCAGTATATGCCAGAAATGCAGAGGAAAGTGATACAGGTTATGGTAGAATACCTGCAGGGTGAAGGTATAAAAAGAAAGATTTGTTGTCCCGCAGAATTATTGAATATCTATAAGAGAGCTTTTTCGTCTGACACTGTTCAGCTGCTTAATCGCTCGATTTAGCTCTGTTGCTCAGTAAGCGTTCAGAGTTTCCTATCTCTCAGTTGCCTATGAGAGAGGTTCCGCCGACATTTGTCCCAAAAGTGGAGGTTCCAGCTGATGCCGGAACAGGCACAGCTGCCTATGACATTCCTGCACATTATGTGTCACAGTTTGTTCACGTCCCGTTCTCAAGACAGGAAGTGAACACCTTTAAACAATCCAT
Organism: Ambystoma mexicanum; assembly: GCF_040938575.1. Classification (NCBI taxonomy): domain Eukaryota; kingdom Metazoa; phylum Chordata; class Amphibia; order Caudata; family Ambystomatidae; genus Ambystoma; species Ambystoma mexicanum. The sequence continues at coordinate 691,203,946 of NC_090934.1, read as the reverse complement.
TCCCGATATTAGGAAGAATCCGACAGGGTTCTATAAAGAGATAGAATCTGTCTTGCAGTCATCAGTATTTACTCTGAGCGATTTAAATTTATTATTTCCATGCTCCTACCTATTAATTTGTGGAAACAAATTAGGACTGTAGACTATGTACCAGGGTTAGGGGACAAATGGGTTAATATAGTTAGACAAGATAGAGAAAGTCCAGCTGGTGAGAGACCGCCACAGGTAATAATGACTTTGCCTGATAGAACAGTGACAAAACTAAAAGTTATAATTCCTGAAAGAAGGATTATTTGGGACAAACTTACTGCTTGTGTCCAAGGGAAGTCTGAGGGTGCTACCGAATTCTTTAATCGGTTCGAACAAGTGTTTTCAGAGTTCAGTGGACAAAATTTGAGCACAGAGTCTGGAAAACGACTATTTGTAGATAAATTTGTGCGTGGATTGTTGCCTGACATCCAATCGCAAATGATGTCTTCTGAGAGCGCTTGGCAAGCTAAGTCTCAGTCTGAAGTTTTGCATATGGCTCAGTACTATGAGAACCAAGTCAATAACGAAAAAGAGAGAATTGGAAAGAGAAAGGGAGACTTGCAAACTAAAGTTTTATTACAACAAATCGTTAGAGGCCCTAGAGGGGGTAGGTCAACATTTAGGGGACAGTATACTCCACTGGGAAATGTGCCATTGGGTCCTGTAAACGTGAACCAATGTGCTTATTGCAGACAAGAGGGTCATTGGCGAGCGCAATGTCTAATCCTCCAACAGAGGTCGAATAACACATTTGGTAACATGGGTAGATGATCCAGAGGCCGCCCTGGGGCAGGGGGTCCTAGTAGAAGTCAGTGTTCTCAAAATTTGCAACCTTTTTCGCAGGATAATCAGTCACCAAGTGTGGATAATAGAAACATTTTTGATCATGCTTCTGCTGCATATCTCTCTGAAGACCTTCCTTTTGATGAAATTCTGTTTCGCTAGGATTGCACGAAGCAGGGTTTGGAACCAATGCCTATTGCCGTTAATCAGAAAGATCCCTACATTGAAATGAGAGTGGGAAATAGAAAACATCTATTCTTGATAGATACAGGAGCACATAAGTGTTCCATTGACCATTCACAGGTTACAAACATTCCACTGTCAGGGCAAACCAATGTCTCTGTAGGGTTTTCTGGTACGCCAGTAGTCTGTCCGGTTTCTTTGCCGGTACCGATTACATTGGGTCCATTCACGGTCCACTGTCCATTTCTTTGACTACGAACTGTGGAGAGAATTTGTTGGGGTTGAATCTGTTGAAGGAATCAAATGCGGTAATTCATTGTTCTTCGGATGGAGTGCATTTGACGATTTCACCACAGCAACTTTCTGTCTCTCAGTTCCTGACTAGACCTCTACCACTGGAATTTAGTGATGTTCCAGAGTGTTTGTGGACCATTGATGACAATGATGTCCGTGTTCTACAAATTAAGCCTGTTAAGATCATTTTGAAACATGGAGTAAAGTTGCCATGTATTCCTCATTATAAGATTTCGGTTGATGGTGAGTAAGCTTTGAAATGCATAGTCTACGATTTTGTGCATCGTGGGGTAATTTAGGAAATTACAAGTAGTTTGTGCAATAGTCCGATTTTGCCTGTGTACAAGAAAGGCGATAAGGTAATCCCTTTTCGTTTCATCATTGATTTACATGCCATCAATAAGATTGCTGCTCCACAATTTCCTATTGTGCCTGATGTGATGACAATACTAACCATGATTCCGGCTTTAGTGTTGTAGATCTTAAGAATGCTTTCTTTAGCATTCCTATACACAAGGATAGCAGATATCTGTTCGCGTTCACCTTAGGGAGACGCTTGTTTACATTCACCCGTGCACCGCTTGATACACACTACTTCAGTACGTAGGAGATCTGCTTTTAGCTGCTGACTCAGAGAGTGCCTGTAAGGAGGGCACTGTGTTGTTGCTTATTCACCTAGCAAAACATGGACACAAAGCTTCACTCAAAAAGTTTCAGTATTGTCGACAGGAGGTCGCCTATTTAGGCTATCTCCTGTCAAAGGAGGGAAGAAGGTTGACGCCTGGGCGGATAAAAATCATTTCTGGCATGTCTGTCCCAAATACACAGAAGGAAGTCAGAGCCTTGATAGGAATGGCTCCTTACTGTAGGCAGTGAATCCTGAACTTCTCGTTAACGATTAAACCAATGTTGGCTTTGACAAAGAAGGGCATTTCTTTGCCATTGCCGTGGAACTTGGAACACCAGCAAGCGTTTGATCTGCTCAAGACTGCACTGTGTTCAGCACAGGTTTTGGGCACACCAAATTATGAAAAGGCCTTCGTGTTGTATGTGCATGAACAGGATGGATTTGCTTTGGCTGTATTAACGCAGCAAAATGGAGGGAAGAATATGCCGTGCGGCTACTTTTCTTCCATCCTTGATCCTGTTGCATGCGCTTTGCCAAGATGTTTGAGAGCTTTCGCTGCTGCTGCTGCATCTGTAAAACAGAGCAAGGGTATGGTCATATGCCATGCTTTAACCCTGATGGTACCTCACTCTGTAGATGTTCTATTAAACAGAACACAAATGCAACACCTCACCTCCGCACGATTAACGAGATACGAAATTGATCTTGTTTGCACCACACATTAAAATTCAGAGGTGTTGCGTCCTGAATCCGGCTGAACTTTTACCTTTCCCGCAAGGTACTGCTTGCAATGATGAAGCGTCACAGGACTGCTTCTACACCACGGAGCAAGAGACTAAAGGCAGAATCAATTTGAAAGATACTCCTTTGAATAATCCACAAGGTGAGCTATTTTGTGATGGCTCCTGTTTCAAACTTCCGGTACATCCACAGCTGCTTATAGAATCACCACATTGAGCACGATTGTGGAAACCAAAAGAATCACGCATAACTCCACGCAGGCCACAGAGATTATAGAATTGACTTGAGCTTGTGAACTTTCCGAAGGGCTTAGAGTAAATATATATACTGATAGCCAGTATGCTTTTGGGGTGGTTCACAACTTTGGGCAGAATGAGGTTTCTTGACCTCACATGGAACTAAGATCCAATATGGCTCCTTGATACGGATACTTTCAGCGCTTGCACTCCCCACTCAGTTAGCGATCATGAAATGCGCAGCACATCAGAAAATTATAGATGATGTAGGAAAAGGGAACGCTTTCGCTGACCAGATAGCCAAACAAACTGCCACTGATCTCTATTCAGAAATGTATACTTCAAGGGAAGCCACAAATGTTTCTACTATGGATGAGGGTGTCAAATCTGTAAGGAATATTCAAGCCGATGCCACACTAGAAGAATCTAAACAATGGGCTGAGGGTTTGGCAAGATTGGATGATGACGGGTGTTGGGCGGACAAGTTAGAAGGAAAATGGTTGTTGCCAGATGCGTACATTACAATGATGGTCACAATGGCTCATGGGCCCACCCACATCTGTGCGAGGAAAGTTTACAAAATGTTACAAAATGTCTGCGTGAATGATAAAATCTCCAAAATAGCTGAACGCTTTGTTCAGAGTTGTATGATCTGTCTACAGCATAATATGAGAAAGGGCACATCGACACCAAGCGGTAGTTTTGGTCCACCTTCTGTCCCCTTTGAGGTCATCCACTTTTATTTCATTGAAATGAAGTGTTGTAATAACTATAAGTATGTCTTGGTTGTTATCTGCGCTTTTAGTAAATGGGTTGAAGCCTTTCCTGTTAAAGATGCCACAGCAATGACAACGGCGAAAACCATGCTTAAAGAATATTTTTCTAGGGTCATCTGGTCGGACAATGGTCCACATTTTATCGCTGCTGTAATTCTTCAGATATGCGCGGGATTTCAGATCGATAAACGAAACGGATCCATTTGGTTAGACATGCCCAAAGTGCTGGTTTGGTAGAGAGACACAATGGAAACATAAAAAACAAACTCGCTAAGATGTGTGCCGGCACCAAACTGAAATGTCCGGACGCCTTACCAATCGTGTTATTATCAATGAGAACAACCCCACAGACTAAGACTGGGCTCTCCCCATTTGAGGTGGTTATGGGTAGGCCAGCTTACATTTGGAACGTGCCTAAGGCTAAATCCCCGCGGGACATTGAACATGTACTTCTTTCTGACTACTGTGACCGGTTAACTAAAAATCTGTATTTGCTTTATCAACAGGTGCGAGAAGCCCTCCCAGTTAAGTACGAGGGCCCATGTCACAGCATACGGCCTGGTAGCTGGGTGCTGATCAAATCATTCGAAAGAGCATCCTGTCTCGCACTGCGTTGAAGGGGCCCTCATCAGGTCCTATTTGCCACACAGACAGCTGTACGAGTGACCGGACGAAAGCACTGGATCCACGCGTCACATGTCAAGAGGATTCCCTTCCCTTTGCCACACGATACAGAAAATACAGAAATTCCTACCTGCACTGCTCCCAGCGATCACGCAGCATTGAGCAGCATCAAGAGTGCTTCGGAGACTCTCCATGAGCCTGTGGGGCCTGGGGAAACAGCCGCTTTATCTCCACACTCTCCCACAGATCCTTTTTCACCATTGTCAGGGTCTGTCATGAATTCATCACTTCCATCAGGAAGCAACGACACGTTGTTCGCAGATCACGCAGTACCAGGTGTCACAAGGTACGATCTGCGTCCACGGAGCTAGACTTACTGCACGGTTCGGCTGTACCACCAGGAAAAAATCATCGTAGGGCTTGTCTTTTGGCTCCGTTCTTTTGCACGTAAGGAATTCTGTCGGCTAGGTTTAGGGAAGGACTAAGAAAACGTGTGATCAGGAGATCACCAGCAAATAAACTCTGGAGTATTTTGTTTGAAGAAACAATGCCTGCAATCGCTCTCACTCGTACGGAACAAATAAGTGACTGTGTGCCAGATCGTAACAATGGACTATCGAATGCGTGGTCTCCGAAAACGTATTGTTGTTTTGTGATTATGTTAACCGGCTTCACAATAGTAATTGCCTTAGGATTTTGGTATTTGGAAGAAGTACATCAGCTTGAAATTCTTTTGCCTACAGAAAATGTACCTGCTGCTTCTACACCTTTCGTGCATCTGCACACTCTATCTCCTAGAGACTCTCAGCACAGACAGAGTTACCACAATAACACTTTATTACTCATAATGAATGCCACACATTCCATTTTTAATAGGTCTAATTGTTGGGTCTGCTCGCATTTACTGCAACACGGAGATAAGGGGTTGGGCTGGTATATTCATCCTTTACCTTTGACTACTGCATGCTATGCTTCTTTAAGGGCACTATTCTTTGGTCGGTGGAATGATAGCATCTCAGGGAACTGCGATGGGACGAATTTGAATGATTTTGAGAAACGAGTTCTAACGCCCCTGGGATGCTCACTTTTTGTGAATAGGAGCAAGCTTAATGTTGCTTCTATTAGGCCTTCTGATAGACTGTCTCATCCTTTTCATTCTCTGATCTCTTTCAAGATGGCTCCTATAGGCAATGGGGATGCCACGCCACCTTCTTACACTGTTAACCACAGCCCCGATTCAGTTTCTTTCTGCATACAGCGGAATGGTACTCAGTCAATGGGTGATTTCAAGGGTTGCACCAATGTTGCGAACTTGACCAGTGAGGACAGACCTTTGTATGTAAGCGAACCTGTATACTTTGTTTGCGGTAATGAAGCTTTCCCATGGCTACCTAGGGATTGGCAGGGAACCTGCTATTTAGGAATCCTGTTGCCCGGGGTATTCATAGCAAGCACCATAGAAATCTCTAAGGCTCGTCCAAGGCCGGACGAGAATGGCAATACCTCAGCACAAGTCCTGGGTGACGTAGCGAAATCTTTTGTACCATTTTGGGGACAAATATTAAACTATGAAGATATCAGAAGACTAGCGAGAGTACGGGAGAGGACCATCAACCGGACCACTGACATACTCTATAACATGACTTTAGAACAGAAAGCGATAAGGTTAGTGGCACTTCAGAACCGGATGGCATTAGACGTCATCCTGGCTGAGCGTGGTGGAGTATGCAAATTAGTGGGCTCCGCTTATTGCGTTTTCGTGCCAGATTCCTCCCCAACCATCTTTAAGGCTATACCAAATCTGCATGTCCTTAGTTCAGAAGTGCATGTTCCCGAGGGAAACTGGGATCTTAGCGCTTGGTTCTGGGACTTCTTACAATCTTGGGGATGGAAGCTACTTTCAGTCCTGCTGATCATCTTGGGTATTCTGTTGTTTTCTTGTTGCTGTATACAGTGTCTTCCTGGCATATATTCGGTGTTAGGAGGATGTTGTGCACAGACGATGGGAACATTAGGACAAAAGGTACGTGCCCCGGAGAGAATGACAAACGAATTTGTGTTGAAAGAAATTACTGTTTCTGACCTTATGTCGATCGATATCTCCGATGATAGTGATTCGGGGTGTATGGACATTGAGACGTGGAGTTACTCGTAAAGTGACTAGAAGTAGTTTAGCGCTTGGCTTAGGCCAAAAGGAGGGTTTGTTAAATGGGAAATCATATTGTGCCTCCTTTCTAATATATATTGGCTTAAGCCCAGTCGCTCTGCGAAGAAAACTATGTTTCAAAAGTTCTGATTTTGGAACGACTTTGCCTCCATTTTAGGATCATCTGCCATTTTGATTTCTGTTCAAATGTAATTCTGTGTTCTAAAATGGTGGACTGTGTTTCCAACTTGTAACCGAGCCTTCCCGACCCTTGCACTTAGTTAATGGTTAGACTGTCCGTGGGCCGAATGTTTAGACTGGGTAAAGAGACCTTGTCCCATACATGACTTGTGGTCTTAGTATTGTCTGCACCAATAAGCCTCATCCACGAACATACATCTCGAAGACAATATAAAGCAAATGTCGAGCGTGGACACTGGCTGAACTGCATAGTGAAGGGATATGTGCTATGGCTTACTGCTAAATCCTGGAATACACTTTGCCATTGTAACTTGTTTGAATGTAAACCAAATGTAATCTGTGTGAATATTGTGGTATAAGCCATAAGTGAACTCGGCACGAACTCTAGACCACTGATTATTAACTTGCCGAAGGGCTGGACATTATTACTGAAATTGTATAAATGTACGAATATCCAGATGTCCAGTACCTCTCACTTCTCACACTGAAGGGCTGGTATTCGCTGTGATGTCCTGAGGGCCAGATAGCTACCTGATTTGTTCTTTGTAAACTGTGCACTATTAAAGATCTGTGAATCTTTATAAGCCCGTGTTTGGTGTATTTCCTTTTGTGGTACTCAGCCTCGATATTTCCCCTTGCTTTTACAGTATTGCCCCTTCTTTAATGACATGGCAGCGTGAAAAACAGATGCCTGTACGCTTGATCAGAGTAACTGGCACTGGTACAGATTGACTTATAACCTCCAGCTTCAACCTACAGTTTTGCACAGATGCAACTATCTCCATTTTAATTACCCTGTTTCAGCTATTCCCCTATGTTTTGCAAGCATTTATAGAAGATGCATTTTCCAGATCCAGTTTTGAAGTAGTAAATGATACAATTTGAAGTCAATTCAGTGTTCAAATTGTTCTTTATATTCAAGGTCGTCAGCACAAAACAATTTGGGATGCAGGCTCCCTTCGTCTGGTGTATTTCATTAATCTACAATGTAATTAACAGACTATCTGTATAGTAGAAAATGTAAGTATATAGTCAATTCTAAATATTAACTATGTGATAATATTACATTTATAGTCCTAAGTGTATGCACTTCATGCTGAGTACCAACTGGCCAAAAGCCAGGGTCATGTTTTATCTGTATCATGTAATAAGAGTATTGTGTGATATAGTACCTAAAAAGGAGTTAATATGTGCAAAAATAGTTCCCAACTAGCTGTACTTCTCAAATGGCGTCAGCATGCTGGAGTAGTTTCTAAGGTTAGAAAACCCATACCAAGGCAATGCACAATGTAGTCTTATTGAAAGAGAAAGAAGTGTACCACACACCTCATGCTTGAAGGACTATGTATGAAAATAGATAAACACCTAAGAACATCCAGTAAGGATCCCCTTGAAGGTAGAGCCAAGCTGTTGGAAACTAGTCATGTAAATATGGCTGAGGGAAAAGTGGTCAAAAAGGAAAGTAAGTAGCCATGAATATAACTTCATATGAAAAAGCACTAATTAAGAAAGAATGAGAAAACATGTGGACAAAATGACCTCAATTGCCATAATAATTCTGAAATCCTGTGAACATGAGCTGATTGTCTGCCTAGAGAGAAAACCTACATTGAACTGTTGTATCCAACCAATACTAGAGTTGGTGATTTTAGGAAAGAAAAAAAAACTCCATTCAACAAATCATGCTTTGTAAGTATGTCAAGGATCTTACCTGTGCTCTGATAAGAAAAGGATTAGACTAAAGGGTAAGTTCGATAGAGTGATGAGCCTGTTTCAGATCTATAATCATTAAAGAGTCAGCGGAGCTAGTCTGCAACGTAGCAGTTTATAGAATATATAGAAATCCCAACATACAAATTGGTACATATAATTCAAGTGACCAGAGTGAAAACAGTAATTCTAGTGGAAGTGCTGGGAATAGGTGTTATCCCGTCCCTATCACTTCCACCGGTAGTGGGAGACAACTCAGTATTAGCACAGCTCCACTCATTGTCTCTATTGACTTATTTCCCACACAGCTCCCTTTTTAAACAAATGAAGAAGACGAGAAGAGGGAAAAACAATACTACGGTCAAAACAAAAATGAGTAATGAGAACCATATTGTTGTGAATATCTCTAAAAAAAAACTTAGACTTTTGAACATGGACTTGTCTTTCATGCCTACAGTTAATACCACACTATTTGCTGAGAGGGTCAAATTCAGTAAAGTCTCAAGGAAGATTACAAATGTTCTTTGAACTACAACCTCCAATTGAAAGTGAATCTATATCTTTTTATCTATTAGACCTCTGCTCTAAAAGTCAATGTAACCCTACCTTTAACAAGATAGCCCTTAATATGGTTGAGAGTCAAGTCATTAAACATATGGATAAAGTCAATTTCAAGAAACTGTTATGGTTAATATTCAAAGTAACCAACTCAAACGTATTGAGAACTTGTCCAAATATGAAAGTGTGGTCATCAAACCCACTGACAAGGGAGGAGCAATTGTTGTTATGGGTTTGGAGTTCTATCACACCAACTGCCTTAATCTGTTATCAGATGAGAATGTTAACATTACATTTGAAAGAGATCCCATTATGAAGATTAAAAGTCTCATTACAAACACATTGGATAGTGCAGAAGTGAATGGATGGATCTTGTCTAAAACCCAGGAATTTCTTGGAAAACCGTTTCCAATAATCGCAGTCTTCTATGCCTTACCTGAAATACATTAACATGCCACCTACCACCCTTTAGACCGATTGTGGCAAGAGCTAAAAGACAATTCATCATCAAACCATTATACATCATTCAGCATAATAGTTACTTTGGATATGAGAACAAATATTATGCACACATTTCAGGCATCGCTATGGCCTTGGCGATGGCACCAGCCTACATTAATATTTGTATGTATTTATTTCAGAAAAAAAAAACATATTTGGAATGACAACTGGTCAAATTATCTCACAATCTGGAAGAGATACCATGATGACAGTTTAGCAACATACACTTTCCAGCTGAGAAACCACCCTAAGATTTCCCAGTGGAAATCAAGAGAGTACACCTTTCTGATGGTATTTTTAATTTACTATAAATGTTGAAAGAGCAATGCAATGTGCTCCAAAATCCTGTTTTTCAAAATGTTGCAAGCATCCATTTTGTGTTATGTGCATGTGTTTCATTCATTGCCCTGTCTGCAAAAATCAAACACGAGTGCCCTCCAGTATGCTAGAGCGAGTTGTGTTTGTTTACTGCCATAAAAGCAGTTAATTCTAAACACGCACACAGTAGTGTTATAACTTGCATGAGACCGCAGAGCCTTATGAAAATTATAGCAACACGGCAAACCCACTCTTTTTTGCTGAATGGAAGTAGAAATTCAGTTATACAGGACATGGTTGCTGTGTCTTTACAATAGATTTTTAAAGAAAGTTTCATCAGTTACAGATCAAGGTTTCAACTATACAGGCATGGCAACCATGTCCTGTATAGCTGAATTTCTACTTCCATTCAGCTAAACAAGGGGTGTTTTCTGTCTTGTTTTTACTTTCATAAGAATCGTTGGCAAGAGACTGTATGGTATAGATGTTAAATGTTAGGGCTCACAGCCATACAACCTGTGATCGAGCCCTGCCCTATTTATTTCTATGGTGAAACACATTTTTTTTAGTAAATTTAAATTTGCAGCACCATAGAAGCAAGCAGGCTAGGACTTAAACCCCGTTGCCGTCACTAGACACTAGACTACACAAGTCCTTTGCAAAAAACGGAGGCAAACACACCCTGCTTAGCTTAATTGAAGTAGAAATCCATCTATAGAGCATATGTTTGCCATGGCTGTATAGTTGAATTTAATGGTACAGCCACGACAAACATGTCCTGTATGGCTGAATTCCTACTTCCATTCAGCTAATTAGGGCATGTTTGTTATAACTTTCATGAGACTGCGCAGTTTTATGAACGTTATAACAAGGCACATATGCCCTGTTTAGTTGAATGGAAGTAGAAATTCAACTACACAGGAAATGTTTGCTGTGGCTGCATAGTTGATTTCTAAAGAAGCCTGTTTCTTTAGAATTCAACTGTACAGCCACTTGTCTGTTTTTCTGCTTGTTTGCCAACCTCCTGTCATATATTCACATCATCACCAGCACATATCTAATTCAGTTTGTTTACATTACAGGGGTGTAAAATGTTACGGTTTTTAACACTTTCTTTTTGTTTTTAGTGAAGTCTCAATATTTTATATAAACCTCTGTGGTGTGAGAAACGTGAGGGTATTTTCACTCCTAGACCCATTGGATCCTATGCGCAGGTGGCCATGGAAAGGCCATAGCTATGGTATCCTGACCCTGGGGGCCGAGATGCGAGGGAGGATCACCTGGATGGAGGGTCTTTGGGAACACAGAGTGGACTACCCTGGGGCAAGATACGGTATCCTCCTTTTCCTAGTGACAATCATCCCAGCCCTTCCCCAACCTTTATGGACTATTGTAAGCCAGCTCCTCTTTTCTCCCCACAATTGACACTTGGCAGTACTGGGATAAAGAAGAGGCACCTAACAGCAATGAAGACTACACTCTTTCACCACTCTGGTACTGGGACGAGGAAGATGCCTGCTAAGAGCTGTGAGGGTTAGGCATGTCCCTTTAATTATAGTCAGGCAGGGCTAATGAAACATGCACACCTGCAGCCTGTCAACGGGCTGCAGGTGTATGGTGTATCAAAAGAGAGCAGCACAGCAAGAGAGGGAGTGACAGGCAACCAAGGAGGCCTGTGTAAGAAGCATCAGAATGAGAAGATCAGAGGGTGCTGTGGTGAACTGTGGGGAGTGCAGAGCGCCGAGACAAGTGTCTTGAGACTGGCTTTGAAACTCCTAATCCTGTGTGCACAGTTTGTGCAGCGGGAAGCAGTGCTAAGCTAGGCCGATCCTGTAATCCTGAATATTGGTGCTCATTGACTCTGGGTGTGAGAGGCATGCCAGAGCATCTGAAAGGCAGGCTGAAGACCAATAACCATTGTGGTAGCAGTGGAAGCAGAGGAATCCTTCAACAATGCCATGTGTGCATCCAAGAGCTCAATTGCCGGTAGGTTTCAGAGACACAGGAATCACTGAGCAGCTATGCACACGAGTACGATACCTTAAAGCATTAGTATCAGCAAATGCATTGGGCCTCATTACGACCCAGGCGGTAAGTTACCACCTGGGTCGTACCTTTATCACCATGGCGTAAACTATGTTTACGCCATGGTGGTTGGCGGACTTACCGCCCCATTCCGAGGTGAGTGGGGCGGTAAGTCCCCATTAACCCATTTACCCTTCCCCATTCCCATTTTTGCCCCATATGGCATAATGGGAGTGGGGAAGGCGTTAATTACGCCACCGTAAATTACGGTGGCGTAATTAACAACAAGGTCCCTTAGCGCCATGGATTTTAACACCTGCTAAAAGCAGGTGTTAAAACCTCCATGGCGCTAAGGGACCTCGGAATCAGGCGGTAAGGGTCGGCGCTGTTTACGCCGCCGTAAACCCCTTACCGCCTGGGTCCTAATGAGGCCCATTGTCTGTGTCGTTATATTGCATATGAAAGTTGATTCAAAATGACAAGCCATTATTAAGGCGAATAGAAGGTTTAAGAAGAGAAATAATGTCTGCAAACAAACATTCCCATTGTGATTCAGTTACAGCTTTACTCTGAAAGTGTTATAAACTTGAAAAGGGAAAATAAATGTTGCGCAAGCCACAGAAATGGTTTTAGTGTTTGATAAATGAACTAAAGAATTGTCGAGAAACCTATTAAGAGAAATATAAATGGATGTTCCCAATAAAAGACATGTTGTGAAGATGTATTGAATATATGTTGCACAACAATTTAACTCAAATCTTACAGTCAAATACATTGCAGGCTGAAGAAAGTTAAACAGTGAACTTTGTAAACCAAACAGTGAACTTTGTAAATAAACACAGTGTGGCAAAGCCAAAGACTTATCTGGTAGAGCCAGGAGGCTACCAAGGAGAGGCCAGAGAAGGGTGAATATTGGCCAAGAGGCCAACAAATAAAGGGATCCTGGTTGCGTGACCTGTGATCGGTGGACTATGTGGTCTGACAACTGCACCTAGACCAGTGAGCCCTTAACTGTGATAACCCCATTGTTTAAAAGACTTAAAGAGATATACTTTATGGAGCTGAAGTCTTGGGGAAGGGTGCCCTGAGATGGAAGGAGGTATACCTGTTAGCCTCAAGACCATATTTTCTTTGAACTGTGCTATTTGGAACTAGGGGAAGGGATCCCCAAAGGATTGTGTGGAACTGTGTGTCATGATGCCTACCCCCGGGCATCAGGACCAAGGCCCTCAGCTCCGGGAGCAGGCATCCAGACATTTGTTTAAACCTCAGCAGCCCCGGCTAGGGGCTGTCTGGGTTCAGTCCTGGCACCTTAGGCGCCAGGCTCATCATAGAAATCAGTCCTGGCGCCATAGGCACCAGGCTCATAGACTTTACTTACCTGATGCAGACCATGCTGCAAAAGAGTCCAAGCCTACATGAGGCCTGGATGGGACTATTTTGTTACAGGGACTATTTTTTACTCGGGCGTGGCTCTAGGGAACTTCTTACCTGGAACTACTTTGGAGGCTATTTAAACCACACCCGAACAGCAGCACATGCTTTGCGTTATTCTGCATCCAGCAGCGTGATGCTCACGTGCCTGCAGCCAGCATCCATTCTTCTGCCACGCCCGTGTGCCTGCAGCCAGCATCCAGTTTTCTGCCACGCCCGCCTCGAATCCGGAGCTCCTAGAATAAAGAAGAAGAAAAGGACAAGGTTAGAAAACAAACTTATTTCAAATTCCTCACCTAATTCCGGAACCATTTCATCTCCGGACCTGGAAAGTACATCAGTCCTGCATGCGTCGCTTCACCAGCTCTAGCACAGCGCCATACTCACCAGTTTTCAAAGCATCTTTCGATCTGGCACTGTCTCGATCATTTCTTTGCCGTAATCCAGCACCTAGGGGACACAAGAAAAAACAAGGTGAACCAAGGGAATCAACAAATACAACCTCTTACCACCATAGACTTACCACCGGCGGTATTATTCCATAACTCTCCACATTTTCATATGCCGCATCTGTAAAGAGGGAGAAAAACAACACGTTAACGCATGCAATAGTTACTGGACAGCGTTGGGTAACACAGACTCTTACCTGAACGCCAGCAACAGCTACGAGACCTTCTTCTCACGAACTCAGTTGCAACTTAAGGAAGGAAGGGGACAAGAGTGAACATCGGGCACATTAAACTCTTTGAACTTGATACTTACCAATCCCGCCAGGGACTTCAGCGTCAATACTTACCGGAACTCTCCCAACGCCTTCAAACCAGTGAAGTAACTGGTATCTACGCGCCCCTGCAAGACACGCAGGATGGAGAGCTCATCTTTTACGAACATAAGGTGAGGTTGCTAAGGGGCTTTCGGAGGTGATTAGTGGGGGAGAGCGAGAACAGTTGGGAGGCTATGACTAAAACCCACAGGTGGTTAATCCCTATCTCCACTTGCAGGAAAATACTTCTTTGGGTCCAGCAGACAAGACTAGGCGGGCCAGTCCAGACAGTCATCTCTGCACTACGCATCACGTTGAAGGAGACCGCAGCTGTCCGGGTCCGATCGACACCCCTGTGGGGTCCAGGTGAGCGTAACACTGTGTTACCTTGAGTGGGAGAGAGGTAATTCTGAGACTTTTGTGGAACTTTCCTGAACTTTGGGAAGGGGAGCTGAAGAAGAAGCTGAGAGCTGGAAGCAGCTCAGAACTTTGTATTGATCACCATTTATTTGATTATTGACATCACTTTACATTGTTTAGTTTTAATTGTGAGGGCAAGCATAGGTTTTAGACACAGACAGTCTTTTAAGTTGATCTCTTTTGTTCAGACATCCCTTAGTTTTGTTCAGGTAGGGAAATCCCACCTTAGCATACAAGTTAGACCTTCTACCATCCTGACATTTGAGTTAATAAATTACTTCATTTTGAATCTTTAATCTGTTTTCTGTGTCATACTTCATGATGCCTTCACAGTGGACACGCCTTTCATTTCGGTAACCTTGTTTTATTGTTGTTTGGTTGCTTCCATATGACTTCACACATGCTTTAAGGATATTGTCTGCCTTCAGTTCATGTTACCATAAGTGGCAAAGGTGGTATTATAGTTCATTTGGGTGCCTGCTTCACCTTTATTACTGGATCAACGTTGCAATAGTTGTAGTGCAGAGGAGAGTATGCTGCTTAGAGGCAATTAGTCTGCCCTCCACTATTAGTGGGCAATAGTAATTTCATTACAAGGTCCACTTGCCATTGTAACTTTTAATGTATTCCATCCACTTGCACTATTCAGCTATCAATATGTACCTTTCAAGGATGTTGATGATTAAATATTCTTTAGGATCAAGTGTTTTGCCACTAAATGGCTCTGACGTTTGCAAATCTTTCAATGGGCTTTATGTCAGAGAGAACAAGGCCACTTCCTAACTACATGCAATTGAGGACATCTTTCCATAGCTTGCATATTTAAGTAAACCAACAGACATATCAGTATAATCCACCTTTTCATCGTGGCACCACCAAGTTTTGTGTGATCTCAAAAGGTGTAGTTTGTTCATTTAGTGTGAGTCTGTTATGATAAGAACATTTTCTTCTGTTGCCTGTATACTGTTTTCAGGTTCATGGTAGCATTTCATTGATTACTTAGCTTAATGTGTCAATTTAATGTGTCCATTTTATTAAGGGAACACAATATTCTTCCTCCAAGTCCTCCTTTTTAAGTTTGCATTGAACAGTGTTGCATCACGTAGCTTTATCAAATGAAGTGGTATTGGAAGACTCCCTGTGCAATAAAAGAGAGGACTCTGCTTGCCAGTGGTCTTTGCCAGCAAGACAACAATTTATTTAATTCCCTTGTAGGATTTTCCCAATATTCGGGCATGCCAGGCTCGCATTTGCAGATTTGGCAGAGACTTCTAAAAAGGGATTATCCCTACATGGAGTTGAAAGTGCATTTGAACATACCCTTGATTATGATACCATCAACAGTATATCAAGTGAACATTAGATACAACTAACCTTTTCTGACAGTTCAAACATATTGATCTGATTGGCTGAGTTTGTCGTCGCTATCTAAATTGTTACCTTGCTGCTATGTGAATGTATTGTGGTGGTCTCTCAATTTCAGATATCCAAACCCATCCCATCCAACTTTGCAAGATTTTATATTTTTCAAAAGATATTTTTGCTCCTGAAGAAGTCCAAGATTAATGCCTTCAGCATCCTATATGTTTATGGTACACAGTGTGCACACATAATCTGTATTTATGGAATATTAGTTAAAATGTTCATTTTTATTGTATTAAGATTTGCTCAGATTTAAAGATTAAGTTAAGACCATCTTTAAATGTCCACTTTATTTTGCTCTGAAACCCCTTGAGACTCGTGGATTCCAGGTGCTCCTAGGGACACTAGTGCCTAGGATTAATTGATTGCTTTGCCATTAGAAAGACCAATCAAATTGTTTGTCTCCTCAACATCCTGGATATTGCAAGGCCTGTGTTCAATTGATGTTTTAGACAGAAAAAGTGCTACATTACTCTGTAGTTGATCGAAGAGCTTGTGTTGAGACTTGAGGAGATTAAACAATGTAGCATATAACCCTTGAAGGGAAGCATTTTAGATGAATGCCTCTTGAGCTTAGATCCATTAATTAAGAGCCGGATCAAATAGGAGAGGGGGTAGGAGGCATTAAAGTTGGCAGATCCAACATCCACAGGTGCACGATTTGACAATGTGATATCACTTGTCTTATTCCTCAAGAATGAGGCAGTCATGGTGTGATCTGTCAAGACAATGGGCCTCATTGTAAAGTCTGGGGGTAGCCGTGCCGGTAAAACTTGCAAGATTTTCTGGCGCCTGACTTGCAGGATTTACCGGGGCATTACAGCCCCATCAGTCTGGGAAGTTAGGCACCAGAAAAGGTTAATCCCCATTTCCATTTGAGTCCCATAGGACTCAATGAGAATGATGAGTATTGAAGCACTGGTACCATGTGTAACAGTGCTGGTGCTTCCATGTAAGTCTGCGAGCGGGTGCCGTCCTGCCCGCCAGGTCAACCTTGGCGGGCAGAACGGCAGCCGCTTGCAGACTCGGAGTGTGCCGGTCCGGTAACAACAGTGCCGGTAGGTTTGCTGGCACTGTTGTTACCAGACCGGCACACCCGTAATGAGGCCCAATGTTGCTTTAATAGATGAACTATTAAAAAATCATTAAAAAGTTTAATCTCTTGTGGTAGGGTTCATCAGTCCCCAGGCATCAGCTGGTCCCAAACTCCTAAACTCTGTTGAAAGATGTCCTTAACATGTTTGTCTTTAGGGAACGCATCCATAGTGCTATGTACACCTCAGTCGGAGGTCAATCAAGAAACTGGTTATGAACTACACTCATATAGAGATTGTCCCATTCAATGTTGATTGAAGAATACTGCACACCGAACAGGCCTGAAGCAGCGACCACACTGGTTAGGGAAGCATTAGCTATGGTCACTGTTACCTTATTAATCTTTAATTCATAAAATTTCCATAACAAATATTTTATATCAGCTTCTGAGGCACGTATTAAGCATTTTTTATGAATCACTATTATAACTCAGCATGGCTTTCTGATGCTGTGTCTGTGCAGCTGACTCCCACCAAATTCTAATGAAACTTTGAGCCTATGGAATGGGACTGTGGGGAACCTGGGTCCAGAGACCACCATTCAGCGTGGGTAAATGGAGGCCCTAACCCCCTGCTCCCAAGACCACCCCTAGCCTCACGCCTACCATTATCATACTGCCCCATAATACACTTGGCATTCTGAGGATGTATAAAATGCAAAACCTAATAGAAAGTCACAACAAGAGCATTCACTCAACTGTCCCGTGATCATGGTGTCTGTGGAGCAAGTAATAATCAGGTGGAAAGTTGATTTATGGACGCATGCAATTCTGTGATAGTTGTTTGCTCACCTATTCACAGCTCCACTCGTTTACATATGTGGGCTCTCACAGATATCAGAAACCTGGAGTCTTACCCATTTATGAAAGGAATGAGGGAGTGATACTGAAAGTCAGCAGTGAATGCCAGTCCATGGTGAACAAACAAAATAGTGGATAAAGTTAGATAACCTCGAAAATTGAGTCATGATGTCTGCCATTCAAATAATACCATATGCTAAATCGATAATTCATGTGCCCTGTTTCAAATCCCTATGCTGAAGTACATTTTGTGCAAACGTGAGAGACTTTGAGCAATCTTGCATGCTGTGGCTCAGTCAGAAGAGGAATAAAAGGGGACATGAAGCAGTGTGGGAGTCAAGAGTATGGAGAGAGAGATGGAGAGTACTGTGTGTTGGTGCAGCTACGAGGGGAAGTAGAGACAGAGAAACACTTGTGTATAGGCACGTTACAAATGCCATATCATATCATATCATATCATATCATATCATATCATATCATAAAAGCAGAGTTGAAGTAGGGGGAGAGAGGAAAGCAGAATTGAATGAGGAAGTGAGGAGAGTGAAGATGAAGGAGAGAAAGAGGACATCTGAGGTGAAGGATTTAAGGTCAGGAGTGGATGTGAAGGATGACGAGTCAAGAACAGAAGGTGGATAGGAATAATCAAGAGCTGAGGTAAGAAAGGGGGTGTCAAAAGCAAAGGAGAAGGCGAGCATGTCAAGATCTGAGGTGTAAAAGGGAAATCAAGAGTAGAGGTGGGGAAAGAGTGAAGGTGAAGGATGACGAATCAAGAACAGACAGTGGATAGGGATAATCAAGAGCTGAGGTAAGAAAGGGAGCATCACAATCAGAGGAGAAAGCTTGCATGTCACGATGTGAGGTGTAAAAGGGAAATCAAGAGTGGAGGTGGAGAAAGAGTGAGTAGGAGAGTAGAGGTGAAGAAGGGAGAGTCAATTGAAGATGTAGGAAAAGAGAGAAGAGACTGTAGGCAAAGATGGGAGAGTTAGCACTACAAGAGAGGGGGAACCAAGAGTGGAGGAAGAGCTGTCTAAAGCATTGCAGAAAGAAAAAGAAAGTGAAGGGGCAGGAGAAAGAGGAGGTGAAACCTAGAAAGGAGGAAAGATGATTTGAAAAGCAGGAAAAGGATTATGAAGGGCACATGAAAGGGGCTAGTGGAGGACTAGTGGAGGAGCAAATTCAATAATGGTCAAGAATTGTCTGGTGGAATGGGTTGGACACCACGTTCTCTGTCAAATATTTAAATAACTACTGCATGGAATAGTCCCAAACCATGCATGGATCGCGAGTCAACGCTTCATACCCAAGTTGTGTCAGACCTGGTCGAAATCCATTCTGCGGTTTGGGCTGTGCACTTTGGCAAAAATTGACCTTGTCTGTCTATGGAGAAATGAATGGGAAGTAGGCTGCAACTTTGGAATAGAAAACCACTTTCGAAATTTCCGTCACACCCTTTACTCGAATCAAAAGTTATTAACAATAGAATTTTGAGGGGTTGCTAGGGGAGTCCGACTCATCTTAACTATAGGGCGGCTGTTGCCGCCCTATAATAGACATACATATAAATATACATGTCTGAATTATTGCAGAAAGGTTTATGAAGTTCTGTGTTGTGGGAATAACGTTAAAGGGCCTGATAAATGGAAGTGTTTTATTATGGCACAATCCATAGGAAAATGTTCCATGAATCAGGTCCTTAGTGTGTTCCAAAATTTGCAGTGTGTTCCCAAAGATGCATTTCCCATTCATTTTTTTTATTTTTTTAAACTCAAGTTTATTGGAGTTTATATCAAACAGATTACAGCTTATACAACCAAAGTTAACAATCATAACAAGAAAGCAGGTATTACAGTCAAATAGAAAGCGCGGTTGAGATTTAGTTTCATATATCAGCGAAATTCTTGCATTTCATTCCATCAACAGTTAACTCCCCTTTACAATGTCAATAAGCATTGGTTGCCCTTCTCCCATATCTCCCTACTCCCCTCGCTCAACCCTACAAGACTTTATAAGCTGCCGCCATGGGATTTACTGTCTAGCGTTTGGCGGATTGGTTGATAGGTTTGTCAGACCTTAAGGCCTACCTTGTTCAGGAGGTTATCATGATGTTTCACTACTCATGACATTGGTCATTCGCTAGGCGTTAGTGGGCTGTTCCGGGCACATCTTTGTTGACAAACTCTAACCATAAGATGTCGCATTGCAAAGCTTTCCCTTGTATATATGCCGTGATTTTTTCCATGATACACATATTGAAGGTCACGTTAACCCATTCTTTTTCTGTGGGGTTACAGGGGATTTCCATTTCAAGGTCAATAGAGCTCTCGCGGCTAGTAACAGTGGTGCAGCTATGTCTGTGACCCTTCTCAATTCATCCTCGATACTGTCGAGACTAAATAGGATCAAGTAGGGGTCCGCTGTTCGTTGGATCCCGTCTAGATCCTTAATCCAACCTAGGACTTCATTCCAGTATATTTTGACCTGAGGACAACCCCACCACATGTGCCAGTAATCTGCCGCAGACCCACATCCCCGCCAACACATTGGACTAGATGACTGATACATCTTGGAGAGCCTCTGCGGGTCATATTGCCACCTATTCAATAATTTAATCGAGTGCAACTTATATTGGCATGATATCGAGGCCTTGGGTGCTGTCCTACATATCTTATCCCATATCTCTGGGTCGATGTCTTCGCCCATGTCCCTTTCCCATTTTAACCTAAGCTGTCCTGTTGAGCCCTTTCCCGCTTCCATTAGTGTTTTATACAAG
This sequence comes from Ambystoma mexicanum, assembly GCF_040938575.1. NCBI lineage: Eukaryota > Metazoa > Chordata > Amphibia > Caudata > Ambystomatidae > Ambystoma > Ambystoma mexicanum. Next base: position 691,183,489 of record NC_090934.1, on the reverse strand, counting down.
GCAGATATTAACCCTTTCGTTTCTGTCCTGGAGTCGAGTACAGTTTTAAACGGGGTAAGTTCCCTGCTCAGCTTTTCCCTCCATTCTGGTTTTGACAATACACCCTTGATCTGCAGAAAGTGGAATGCAGATAGTGTGCCTATTCCGAGTGCCTCCTCTAGTTCAGGGAGTGCAATGAAGGAGTCCTTCTTTAGCAGTTGTCCCACCCTCTCCAGACCTGCCTCATACCAAGCTTGAAACCTTTCCACATTGGGGATCTGGTCATTCATGCCCAGTGACCAGAGGTGACTTAATGGCGATGGCCATGTGGTAATCTTTGGGACTGGTATCTTTACGTGTTTGTATCCATTGATCCCTGTAAGGGGAAAAGGATGGACTTAGATTTGTTAACCTTGAACCCGGATATTTGGCCGTATTCGTCTAAGAGGTACAAAGCCCTGGGAATGGAGGTAGTGGGGTTCGTCACATGAAGGAGTAGGTCATCGGCATATAGCGCTACTTTGTATTCCTCGTCCCCTAGATGCATGCCTGTAACTTGAGTATCCTGTTGCATTTTTTGGGCCAGGGGTTCTACAGAGAGAGCGAAGAGGGTGGCCGGGTACCACGTTTCAGCTCGAACCATCTCGAGTATTCCCCATTGACAGACACTGAGGCTTTAGGAGCGGTGGAGACTGCTTTTATCCCCCTTCTAAATTTCAGCCCTATTCCCACAGCACGGAGGACTGCAGCAAGGACGCCCCATTCCACTCGATCGAAGGCTTTTTCAGCATCAATGGAGAGTAAGGCAGGATTGTTGCACATAATTTGTATAACGCTCACCTGACTCCCACAGAGGCGCTGGCCTGGTTCGCGCTGCTGTGACCTCTTCTAAGGTGATGCGCAGGGTTCGGAAGACGGACTGGACCGGGCCCCCAAATCTGGCTTGTCTGGCTCACAGAAGTATCCTTCTGTAGGTGAAAATAGGGGATTAACTGTCTGCGGGGTAATGCAATCGGCCTCCCACTTTCCCCTCTCACCCTCCTCGAAACCCTTCTGTGATTCCTCGTAGCGTCTCACCTTATGGTCTGGAAGGACGAGCTCTCCATCCTGCTACTGATGCAGGGGCGCGTTGGTATCCAGTTACTTCACTGGATTTTCGCATTGGTGAGAACCAAACTTGCTTGGCTTCCAGGTAAGTTTTTTGATAAGAGGTTCCCCTTGTGTCCATGCATTAATGTACTAATGCTAGTGTCTTTTTCCCCATAGGGGCCGGGGTACGGAATGCCGGGGAACAGGCACCGACCCGAGATGAGAGGTGAAATCCTTGTAGAAATCAGGTAAGTCTTTAATGAGCGTTTTTTGGTAATGTCTTTTCATTCGCTCATTAATGCTGATGTCTCTTTTTCCCCTTATGGGCGGGGGTCCGGAAATGCCAGGATGCGGCGCGGACCCGAAATGAAGAGGGAATGAATCAACAGTTAAGTCTTAACATGGAGATTTAGCTTTCCTTATTCCCTTCTCTCTCTCACCTTTTGTTCTGGTCTTTTTCTCCCTAGGCGCTGGGGCGTGACTCTGAATCCGGATGATTGCTGCTGAACATGGAGGCGCCCTGTAAAGGTGAGTGGAATGCGGCGCTGCAGCGATCGACGCGATGAGCTTTTAAATAAAAGTCTTCCTTTTCAGGATTGTTGGCGAGATGTCTCCGGGATGCGGATTTAGCAGGTAAGGACTTTTCCTTCTTCTGTTCTCTTCTTCTCTTCCTTTGCAGGTGATACAGGATGCTGGCAGCCGTGGCAGAAGTCAGGATGCAGGAGCAGACACGGTGAGCGTCCAGCTGCTAGATGCAGAACAACGCGATGCACGTGTGGCTGTTCGGGTGGGGTTTAAATAGCCTTGGAAGAAGTTCCAGGTATGTATCCTTCCTCCAATCAGGTATGTATCCTTCCCCGACCACGCCCGGATGGTAAATTAGTCCCACAGGTAAAGTAGTTCCTTTCAGGCCTCAAGGAGGCCGGGATCCTGCAGCATGGTCTGCATCAGTTAAGTGCACCCAAGCACTCCCATAATGAGCCTGGCGCCTATGGCGCCAGGACTGATGTCTTTTATGAGCCTGGCGCCACAGGCGCCAGGACACTGTCCCAAGGGCCCCTATATGGGGTTGCTGGGTCCTTCCTTGGGGACTGGATGTCCGCTTTCGGGGACGCAGGGCTTGAACCGGCTCCCCGGGAGCGGGCATCATGACAGCACTCCCCCCCCAAGGCCCCTCCCAAGGTTGTTCCCTCCGGGGGTTTTGGTTTGTCTGGGAAGAGTCGGTGGAATTTCCTGACTAATCGAGGTGCATGCACATCGTCGCTGTGTTCCCACGACCTCTCCTGAGGTCCGTATCCCTTCCAATCAATTAGGTAGAACAGTTTTGACCTAAACATTTTTGAGTCTAAAATGTTCTTCACTTCGAATTCGGGCTCCCCATCTATTAGAATAGGTTCTGGAGGTTTGAGTAGTCGGGTTCCGGGTACCACTGGTTTCAGAAGTGACACATGAAAAACAGGGTGAATTCGCATACTAGCTGGTAAATCAAGTTTAACAGCCACTGGGTTAATTATTGCCGTAATAGAATAAGGTCCCAGATATTTTGGGTTAAAAGTTTGAGGCCCTTTGAGTGGTAAATGTCTGGTAGCTAACCACACTTGATCCCCAATCTGATACGGAGGTGCTTCACTCCGATGTAGATCAGCATTCTCCTTGTATTTTCTCTTGGCTTGTTGTAAATGCGTAGTTGCCTCTTTGAAGGCTTGGGTAATTGTAGAATGCAGATGTTCTACTGCAGGCATTCCGAGGTTCTGAGGTGAGTCAAGGTTTGAGGTTCGAGGGTGATGCCCAAACAAAGTATAAAAAGGACTGTGGCCAGTTCCAGATTGTACCGAATTATTATATGCGTATTCGGCTATCCAAAGAATGTCTTTCCAGTTGCTTTCAGACTGCTGTAACATACACCGTAAGTACTGCTCAAGGGTCTGATTTGTCCTCTCGGTCTGACCATCGGTCTGAGGGTGGTGACTGGTCGATAATCTTACGTCGATCTGCGCCATTTGACAACATTTGCGCCAGAAGTGGGAAATGAATTGGCTTCCCCGGTCAGTGATTAGTATAGATGTGAATCCATGTAGCCGAACAATATTTTTGAGGAATTCTTTGGCTAGGACAGAAGCTGAAGGTAAACCTTTCAAAGGAATAAAGTGGGGCATTTTGGAAAACAAATCCACAATTACCAGAATAGTATTGTACCCCGAACAAGGAGGCAGGTCCGTAATAAAATCCAGTGATAGGGTGTGCCAGGGTGCTGGCGGTATGTCTAAAGGTTGAAGGAGACCGGCTGGTCTTTTCTTTTGACTTTTATTTTGGGCGCAAACACCACAGGACATCACAAAAGATTTAACATCTTTTCGCCAAGAGGGCCACCAAAATTGTCGTTTCACCTTTTCCTCTGTCTTGGCAATACCGGGGTGTCCCTCTATTAATGTATCATGATAACCGGAAATAACTAGTTCGTGTAATTCCTTATGTGGCAGGAATAAGCGTCCTTGGAAATAAGGTAAACCATTATCTATGGTAAAGTCTGATCCCTTTTGTATCCAATCCTGTAAGGTTGTAGGGTCCAGGAGTTGTTTCACTCTGGCTTGAATGTCTTCAAGCGTCTGCAACGAAGTCATGCCTAGAATCCTCTGTTTGGGAAATATTGGTACTGGTTCTGAGTTTGTATCAGATTCTCCCATTCCAATTCGGGATAAGGCGTCTGCTTTGCCATTCTTGCAGCCAGGTCGATAGATAATCACAAAATCAAATTCAGCGAAAAACAAAGCCCATTGAGCTGCCGTGATGACTGAGCCTTGGCGGTTTTCAAATACTGTAAATTCCGGTGATCAGTGATCACTGTGATGGTATGTCGAGCGCCAAGCAGATAATGCCGCTAGGCTTTAAAAGCAGACTTAATGGCTAACAGTTCTTTGTCCGTGATTGCATAATTAACCTCGGGTGCCGAGAATTATCTGGACCAAAATGCTACGGGATGCAGTTGGTTGGTTTCGGGATCTCTTTGGGACAGGACAGCTCCCATGGCTAGGCTGGATGCGTCAGTCTCGACGACATAAGGGAGATCTGGACGCGGGTGTTTCAATATAGGTGCGGAGGTAAACTTAGCTTTTAAATCCTGAAAGGCCTGCTCGGCTTCTTCAGACCATTCAAAATGTTTATTTTTCTTCAAGAGTGCAGTAATGGGTTGTACCACGCATGAAAATTCCGTGATAAACCTGCAATAGAAATTGGCAAAGCCGAGCATGCTTTGAACCCCTTTTACAGAGCTAGGTGATGGCCATTTGAGGATGGCATCCACTTTTCTTGAGTCCATTCGGACTCCTTTGGGTGTCAGGATGAAACCTAGAAACTCGACTTCTGTGGTATGGAAAACACATTCCTCCAATTTAGCAAATAGTTTGTGTTGGCGCAGTTTTTCAAGTACTGCCCTGACGTGTTTTCTGTGATCAGATTCCGAAGAGGAGTACACCAGAATGTCATCGATATATATGACAACACAAACATCGATGAGTTCCCGAAGGACATCATTCATGAAGTATTGGAAGGCAGCCGGCGTGTTACACAATCGGAAAGGCATCACCTGGTACACGAATAATCCGTATTTAGTACGGAAGGCAGTTTTCCATTCATCGCCTTCTTTAACTCGTACCAGATGATAAGCCCCCCGGAGATCTAACTTGGTGTATATGCAAGCGTCCTTCACCTGGTCAAGGAGTTCAGGGATCAGAGGCAGAGGATAACGGTTTTTAACCGTTATCTGGTTCAATGTGCGGTAATCGATACAAGTTCTAAGGTCGCCTTCCTTTTTGGGCACGAAGAACAAAGCCGAGGATGCCAGGGACTTTGACGGGCGAATAAAACCATTAGCTAGGTATTGATCCAAATATTGTCTCAAATGCAGGTTCTCAGGTTCGGTAAGGGCATAAATCCTGCTACAAGGGGGTTGTGCACCGGGCACCAGATCGATTTGGCAATCGTACGATCTGTGAGGAGGTAACGTGTTGGCCTGTTCCTTTTGGAAGACGTCCTGAAAGTCTTGGTATTCCGGAGGTAGTTGCATGGAGGCAGAGGTTACAGATGCTAGATTAATCTTCAGGTTTTCTGGGTAGCAGGTTTGTGTACAATCCGGGAAGGTTATTCTCCTAGCTCGCCAATCAATTCGAGGATTATGTGTCTCTAACCAAGGGATTCCAAGAATAACCTGAAACTGTGGAGCCTTGATTACATCAAACACAACACCCTCCCGATGGCCGTCGGGACCAATAAGAGTCACCTCAGTAGTGGAATGTGTTACCGGTCCAGAGGCAATTTCAGTTCCATCGACTGTGGTGATGACATCTTTGCTGGTTTTAGGAAGGAGAGGGAGGTTAATCCTAGAGACCAATTCACGATCCACATAGTTTCCAATAGCCCCACTATCGATGTATGCCTTTATTGCATGCAACCGCTTAGGCTGTTCTGGATCTACGAGAACCATTGGCACAATGAAATGCGAGGTCTGAGAGTTAGTTTTCAAGCTCGGCAAGCGGACCCCTACACTTGTCGGGCGGAGTTGTTTCCCGAAACAGAGTCTTCATGGTTTTTATCAGCGGCTCCTACCGCCTTTCGGGGCGGTTTTCCCGGGCAATCTCGTAGAAAGTGTCCAGAATTCCCACAATAAAGACATAATTTTAACTGCCGCCTCCTTTCACGTTCCTTTTGAGTTAAGGGTCCTTTAACCCCTCCAATTTGCATAGGCTCAGAGACATCAACTCCCTTGGGATTAGCATGGGTCTTGACCAACACCCGGGTCTCAAACCTGGACCGATCTGCTTTTCTGTTTTGAAGTCTGTGATCCAATTGGACCACTAAGTCTATATACTCTGTGCATTCTTGGGGCGGATTTACAACTTGGGCCAAGACATCTTTAAGTTTTCCGCGTAGGCCTCGATAAAACAACGTGACTCTTTTATCCTCTGGCCATCCCGTTTCCACAATTAGTCTATTAAAGGTTGCAATATAGGATAGGAGGTCCTGATTGCCCTGTCGCAGGGATAGAAGTTCGTCATCCAGAGCCTGCCCCTGAGAGTGTTGAGCAAATAACCTTTCCATGCTTGCTTGAAACCTTTGAAAATCACAGAGAATCGGGTCATCTTGAATAACCAGTGGAACTGACCAATCGGCAGCGCAGCCGCTGAGATATGACAATACAAAGGCTACCTTGGTCTGATCATTAGGGAAGGCCCCAGGTCTGCATAGGAAGTGCAAACGACACTGATTCATGAATACGGCGAATCGTTTGGGGTCCCCAGCAAAGCGTTCGGGTGGGGCCAGCGGCATGTTTTCAGGTAGATTAATCTGCACAGGGTTACTGGAAACCACAGGAGCGGGGTTCCCTCCGGAACAGGGTAGAGGAGTTTGCCCAGCTTGACCTTGCAAAAGCTGTCTGGCCAAGTCATTAGTTCTTTCCTTTGATATTATTAATTCCCTCCTGAGGGCATTAGTCTCTTGACGAGCGGCATGTACTTCGGCCCGTAATTCCCCCAGTAATTGGGCCAACTGATCAGTCTCAGAACTTTCCATAGCGCCTGGGTGGGAATTTGTAGGAAGGCTTCGCGTTCTATAACGCTCACCTGACTCCCACGGAGGCGCTGGCCTGGTTCGCGCTGCTGTGACCTCGTCTTAGGTGATGCGCAGGGTTCGGAAGACGGACTGGACCGGGCCCCCAAATCTGGCTTGTCTGGCTTACAGAAGTATCCTTCTGTAGGCGAAAATAGGGGATTAACTGTTTGCGGGGTAATGCAATCGGCCTCCCACTTTCCCCTCTCACCCTACTCGAAACCCTTCTATGATTCCTCGTAGCGTCTCACCTTATGGTCTGGAAGGACGAGCTCTCCATCCTGCTTCTGATGCAGGGGCGCGTTGGTATCCAGTTACTTCACTGGATTTTCGGATTGGTGAAAACCAAACTTGCTTGGCTTCCAGGTAAGTTTTTTGATAAGAGGTTCCCCTTGTGTCCATGCATTAATGTACTAATGCTAGTGTCTTTTTCCCCATAAGGGCCGGGGTACGGAATGCCGGGGAACAGGCACCGACCCGAGATGAGAGGTGAAATCCTTGTAGAAATCAAGTAAGTCTTTAATGAGCGTTTTTTGATAATGTCTTTTCATTCGCTCATTAACGCTGATGTCTCTTTTTCCCCTTAGGGACCGGGGTCCGGAAATGCCAGGATGCGGCGCGGACCCGAAATGAAGAGGGAATGAATCAACAGGTAAGTCTTAACATGGAGATTTAGCTTTCCTTATTCCCTTCTCTCTCTCACCTTTTGTTCTGGTCTTTTTCTCCCTAGGCGCTGGGCCGTGACTGCGAATCCGGATGATCGCTGCTGAACATGGAGGCGCCCTGTAAAGGTGAGTGGAATGCGGCGCAATGAGCTTTTAAATAAAAGTCTTCCTTTTCAGGATTGTTGGCGAGATGTCTCCGGGATGCGGATTTAGCAGGTAAGGACTTTTCCTTCTTCTGTTCTCTTCTTCTCTTCATTTGCAGGTGATCCAGGATGCTGGCAGGCGTGGCAGAAGTCAGGATGCAGGAGCAGACACGGTGAGCGTCCAGCTGCTAGATGCAGAACAACGCGAAGCACGTGTGGCTGTTCGGGTGGGGTTTAAATAGCCTTGGAAGAAGTTCCAGGTATGTATCCTTCCTCCAATCAGGTATGTATCCTTCCCCGACCACGCCCGGATGGTAAATTAGTCCCACAGGTAAAGTAGTTCCTTTCAGGCCTCAAGGAGGCCGGGATCCTGCAGCATGGTCTGCATCAGGTACGTGCACCCAAGCACTCCCATAATGAGCCTGGCGCCTATGGCGCCTTGACTGATGTCTTTTATGAGCCCGGCGCCACAGGCGCCAGGACACTGTCCAAAGGTCCCCTATATGGGGTTGCTGGGTCCTTCCTTGGGGACTGGATGTCCGCTTTCGGGGACGCAGGGCTTGAACCGGCTCCCCGGGAGTGGGCATCATGACAGTTTGGGAGGCTTCAACCAAATGGAGAGTCTTTCTTATGGTGTCTGCACCCTGTCGTCCAATTATGAACCCTACCTGGTCGGGATGGACAAGATGGGGCATGTGGACCTCTAGCCTGGCTGCCAGGACCCTTGTGTAAAGTTTGGCTTCAAGGTTGAGCAAGGATATGGGGCAGTATGATCTGCAACATTTACGGTCTCTGCCTTCCTTGGGAATGACTGATATGAGTGCTCGGGCAAATGAGTCAGGGACAATCCCTGTGTGAAGGATTTCATTCAATAGGGTGGTCAGGAATGGAGCCAGGAGGGTACAAAATGTTTTATAGAAGCCGGCAGTGAATCCGTCTTCGCCAGGGGATTTGCCTGGTGTAAGGCGTTTGATCGTCTCGTGTAATTCGTCTTCAGTTATGGGGGATTCAAGATGGGCTGAGTCAGCGCTTGCAACTTTCGGAAGAGCAATGCTAGCAAGGTAGTTGTCTATCTCTTGTGAGTGTGGGTCTACTTCTGAAGTGTATAGGGACTCGTAGACATTTGCGAACAATTCTGGGATGGGGGCATAGGTTGTGCCTGGTCAGGGGTTGGGTCTGTAATCTCTTTCACCCTACGTTCTGCCCGCTGCATCCTGAGTCTAGCCGCTAGCAGCGCATCAGCCTTATCTCCCTTTTCATAACATTTCTGCTTCAGTAGGTGTAGCCTACGTGCTATCTGACCATGTTCTAGGTGGCAGAGTTCTTCCCGTTTTTTCCTGGCCTCTTGGATCTTATCAGAGTCCGTGGTGTCCCCCGCCCTAGCTTCTCTATCAAGATGACATATTTCACTCCAGAGCTTATTCTCAATAAGGTTTCTTTTCTTTTTCTTCCGAGCCCCCTCCCATATGAGGATCCCTCTCCAGGTTGCCTTGGCTGCCTCCCACACACTCTGTTTAGAGACCTCCCCGGTATCATTGGCTTTAAAGTATTCTTTGATCTCTGTTTTGAGTTCCACTTTGAAGACGGGGTCTCTCCATAGGGCCTCATTACATCTCCACTTCCCGCCCTTAACTGGTAGATGTTCCCACTGTATATCGACTGTGACCATGTTGTGGTCGGACCACGTTATCGGGGTAATCCCTGAGTGTGAGGTGGTGTTGTTGAGTTCTCGTGAAAGGTAGATGTAATCTATTCGGGTAAAAGTACTGTGTGGAGGTGAATAAAATGTATACCCTCTTTCATCAGGATGCATCATCCTCCATGCGTCTACTAGCGCATAGACTTGCATCATGTTTGCAAAATCACTGCGTTCTCCTCTCACAGAAACATCGACGTCTGGGCATCCCGCTTTCCGGTCTAGGTCGTGATCTGCCCATAGGTTGAAGTCTCCGCCTAGTATAATATAGCCGGTGGCTTCCAACATTATTTTGGGGACACTTTTAGAGAGGAATGGGAGCTGTCCTACATTGGGAGAGTAGATTGTGGCAATCGTTACATCCACACTCCCAATAGTCCTCACAACCAGCAAAGCTCGCCCTTCCGCATCTGACCAGGTTTTGGTGACATGGAAATCAAGTCCCTTTCTGATAAGGATTCCCACTCCCCCTCTTCGCAATGCTCCCAAGCTCCAAAACTCCATGCCAAAACGTTTCCCCAGAATAGACCTCTCCTTCCCTTCATATACTTTGTTTCTTGTAAGAGTAGGATATCAATGTTAGCCCTTCGGAATTCCCGTAGGACTAACGACCTCTTAGTAGGTGAGTTAAGGCCTTTGACATTAAGCGTCCCGACTTTCAAGGGGCCTCGTATGCTTGCATCAGAAGTGGCCATCATTATATGACAATGCGATATTCACAACAATGGCTCGCAATATCTTGTGTTCCATACCCTCAACCAATCTTAGTGTCTTTCCCATCGCAGCAGCGAGTAAAAGTTCTGTAATAGTTGTACCCTCCCCCTTGTCTTGCAGATCCCTGCCTCTCCCTCCCACGCGCCCCCCCATACGTCGGCATCCAAGCAGGTCCAGTTGGATTCACTGAACTAGCAGTGAACCACCAGTAGGGACCATCGACGCGCGGTTCTTTAATTACCAATAAACACCACATAAATCTGAGCCCCCACTCCCAACCCCCCTTTCACCCCAATTTACAACCATCGAAAATAACTTTAGTGTTGTGCCGAAAGCGGCCCTTATCTCAAACATACTCATAGTGTCAGGTAGCTGCCACTGATCTAGCTCACTTGTCCCCCTCCAGGGTGTTGTTACCTCTCCGAAACTTTCTTGACCCTTTGACTCTCTGCCTCTTAGGTCTCCGGAGTTTCCAATCTCGCCCTTCGTTTCTTGGAGTGTTTTCATCCTCCCTTCGTTCACAGGGATCAACAAGATCAGAGATGCAGGCCTTTATTTCCCTCTCCAACTGTAGTCTGATTCTCGTGCCATCATGTTCAAAAGAGAGCGAGAAGGGGTATCCCCACTGATATCGGGTATCCCGCTCTTTCAACCATTTTGTCAGGGGGCCACACATCCTTCTCAGCGCCAATGTCATGGCAGATAGGTCTTGATATATGGTGACCTGGGCACCGTTGAGAGTGATCACGCCTCCAGCCATGCCTTCTCGAGAATCTTTGCTTTGTCCTGGTATCTGTGGAAGCGGGCGAGGACCGATCTCGGGCCTCTAGGTGGGCCACCCGCTCTGTGGATCCGTTCTGTTCTTGGTTCATAAATCTCATCATCTGCCACCAAGATTTTGATGATATCATGAGGTGTTGCTTTCAGGCTCTCCTCCGTCTCCCCATCCTGTTCCGAGATCCCAAAAAAGCGTAAATTGTTCCGCCTCTCCCGATTTTCCAGATCATCCATCTTAAGTCTGTATTCCTCTTCCCGCTGTTCGAGATTTGTGATCCTGTCTTTGAGTTGTGTTTCTAAAGTATCTATGGAGGCTTGATTGTTTTCTACCCCCTCCAACCTGTCCTCAATCTTATCTATGCGTTGGGTGATTTTGTCACTCTTGCCACCTATGTTGGCCCCCATATTCTTTATCTCCATCAGGAGGGCCGCTATGTCACCTTTCATGTCTGCTGTCTCTCCGTGTGCCACAGGTTCCGTCGCCATCTTGGGGGTGATGAGTGTGTGGGTGGAGGGAGCGTAAGCGTAACTAGCCAGTTTTATTTTGGCCTGCATATACTTGGGTGCCTCACCTCAAAGTCTCGGGTTTGTACAGGCGAGGATAGGACATGAGGGTTTACCCCTCAGACTGCGCTGCGACCCCACATGGTTCTTAGTCGTCTGTTAGTGGTGATGTGCTCGCCCTGCAGGAGGGACAAGTTGGCGACACGCTCCAGCAGATAACTTTCGTAATATGCAGGGTCCCTGGCGTAGGGGCATGGTTGGAAGATGTATCCTTGGTCTCAATTCCAATCAATACCAGGGATCCGAGGAGGCACGCACCCCTGTTTTGGGGGCCCTACCCTCAGTCCGAAGGATCCTTGCCGGTAGAAGACTGTACGTTGTTGGGATTCACCTCGCCCCGTGCTTCTCCATTTTGCATGTGGTAACGTGCGTTGTAGGTGTTCAAAGAAGTTATGGTAGCCCTAGAGCGCGCCTCCCAGTTAGTCCCTTTGAGGGCCGGGCCCTGCACGTAGGCCGCGGTGTTCAGATGTACCGCGGTCGCAGCGGACAGTGTGGGCTGCGTGTAGTGGAAGGCGTAGCTTACCTCTCAGCTGTGCCTTCCTTATTTTTCAATGATCCGCGGGCCAGGGGTCGTGACTGGGGGGTCAGTGCCGTAGATCATTCAGGGGCACCTCAGGGGGGTAGCTTTGAGTGCAGAGGGCTGGCTCGCCGGTCAGCGCCTCAAGGGGTCGGCATCGCTCTCCAGCTGGGGCCCGCTTGCTGTTCCGGCCAGTTTGCTTTCGATTTCGTACCGTCTCCGGCGAAGAACTTCAATCGAAGTTTACTTGGGCTTCACTGGTCCCATTTCGATCGTTTTTTCTCCAGGATGGTGCAGGTGTATTCCGATGCACGATTCTCTGCTGTTTTCACCTTGGGGGGGTCGCGGGGTGGGGGCTCAGGCCACCTCGCAGACCTACAGGGACGGAGCTCACACGGAGGAGGACACCATCTGTGCGCCCCCTGGTGTCCCTTCCCATTCATTTTTGTATAGGGAATATTACTCTCACCCAAACCTTTGTCAAGGAGAGTCCACATTGGCCCAAAAGCATGCTTTTTCAAAATGTTTAAAAAACAGTCGGCTCATTACCATTACCGTGTACATCCTCATTCCTTAAACTTTGTTTGACACAGGCCCACACTGCTGCTGTTGTAAGAGCAATCATAGGCTTGCCTATTGATTACAGAAATACTTTACTATTGCATGCCCCCCATTATTTTATGACTCGCCTCCACATGTTATATCAAGCTCATAATTCAAAGTCTGCTCTGACTGCCAGTTTTTACCAGAATTAAATTCAAAGCTCTAACACTCAAATCCCTGCATTAAATGGGTCCAAGCTTTCTTCACCAAAAGTTTACATTTGTATGTCCTCTGCGATCATTGCACTGCTTGGACAGCAACAGTCTCAAGCTCAGGAGGTTTAAAAAGACTAGAGCTCTTGGCAGATATTTTTAAGTCCTAGCAGCTCAGCTATGGAACTCAATACCGAAAGAATTTCATAACATTGATAAACCCAGCTTGCTGAGACCTAGGGCCTCATTAGGACCCAGGCGGACTTCGCGGTGCTAAATGCACCGCGAAGCATGGCGGAAAGCCGCCGATAGCGCCATGGGGGTTGGCGGATTTACCGCCCCATTCCGACCTCGGCGGAGCGGTAAATCCCCAATCCCCATTCTGCCCTTCCCCATTCCCATTTTTGCCCCATAGGGTATAATGGGAGTGGGGAAGGAGTTAATTACGCCACCGTAAAATACGGTGGCGTAATTAACAACGAGGTCCCGTAGCGCCATGGTTTTCTCCGCCTGGTAAAACCAGGCGGAAAAGGCCGCCATGGCGCTACGGGAACTCGTAGTATGGCGGAGAGGTACGCCATGCACTACGCTGGCGTAACACCCTCTCCGCCAGGGTCCTAATGAGGCCCCTAGTCTCAAAACATTCCTATTTTCACAATAACCCACTGGAATGCATACCGTTGCTTTAGAATACCTTCTGTAACTTATTTAATTAGTAACCCAGCAGTTAGATCAAATAAAATACAATTCTAGTTCCTCATTAACAAATTTACTCTTTTCATGATCCTTCTTTACAATGGGTATCTGTGAGAAATGTCCATCTGGCAAATGTGCAAAGTCTAGTCTTTTTATTTTTATTAGAATATACAATGATATAGATGATTCTCTCTCCAAAGGGGTAATCTGATAACCAGATCCCCCTTGGCCGCAACACCATGTCGAAAACATAGTGCACTTGAGCCCTGCTGCATCAGTAGCCTAATTCACAGCACCCGATCTGATCATGGTGTAGAGCAGGTTCGAAGGTCACAAGTTTCCCACTCTACCGTCGCAGCGACAGCAAAGTCACTGCAGCACAGGGGCAACTTTTAAGATATGCCCCCTGTGCGCAAACTATAATGATCATGAATACCCCATGCTGGTGGCAGGGGAATCTCTGAGAATAACCTATGCCTGAGTTTAGGCATAGTGCATGGTGATACTTATGATCATGGCCACCACATCCCAATTGATATTGCATCTTCTCTTGAGTCCCTTTGTGAGGGCTGGTAACCCCCTACCCAGATACAGCCAAACAGCATGCAGCGTTCCTGGTCCTAGTTATCAAAGGAGAACACCCATTCAGGAGGAGCAGCCTCACACCAGGGTGTTGCATGTCTAAAGGTCTTTGCTGTCACTAGGAGGAAAGGAAGCAGGACTTTGATAGGCAGGAGTGCTCTGGACACTGGAAGAAGCCTTCTGCCATCTTGTGTTTACTGTCTCTCTTTCCTTTTCCTGTCCCCTCCACAGGACAGGCCAGTAACCCCTCCCCCAGCCAGACAAATTGTTGCATTGCAACTAATCGAGCTCAACACTGCATTGTGTCCTAGTAAAGCACAAAGCGACTGCTCAATGCCGGACCACAAACTGAATCTCTGAAGGGTCACTTGCCAACTCTAACTGGGGCATACAACCACAGCTCAGCCCAGCTAGCCCGAGAACCGCTGCCTCATTGACTGCACATTGACACACCCATAATCACCACTTCAACGATCGTCACATGCTGACAGAAACAACAGGAGTGTCACTCGCTGACCTCTCTTAGTGGCCAAAGCATGAATCAACCTGTTCAACTGTGAAGGGCATTTGTGACCACCCAGACCTGCATCATTGAACCGTTGCCATTCAATGACACAGAGTATCTGCATTTGACCCAGCTCGATGCCCCCTTGCTGCCATGGCCTCCTCAATCCTACGTGCCGGACTGAGCCTGAGCAGCTCACCTTAATGTTCAAACCGAGGACTTATGTGTCAGCCCACTAAGAACTGAATACAGTCACTGTGACACTGAAGTGCCCCCACAGTCCATTTGGGCCCTAGAGACTGGTTAGGTCATGATAAATTCTGCTTTCCAGCCACTATCCTTTTTATGGTAGTACCTTACCTACCACCCCTGGAACTACACAAGGAGTGCTACTTTCTCTAGTCTTTCACATCTTCTCTGTTCTTTCCTTTGGGTTGGTTTTTGTATAGTAATCACTGTTTCTTCTACTTGCAGATAGTGGGCCTAATTACGACCCATGCGCTAATGGGTTAACGGCGCCGTAAAAGGCTGCGGCGCCGTTAACCTATTAGCGCCTAATTACGAGGTCCCTTTGCTGGACCCGACCTTAACGGCTGGTGTAGACAAGCCGTTAAAGTAGGGACCCGCAAAGGGACCTTGGTGCTAATTACGGTGCCGCAATTTGCGCCACCGTACTTAGCGCCTTCCCCATTCCAATTGAGCCCTCTGGGGCAAAAATGGGAATGGGGAAGGGCCATGGAGGAAGGGGGAATTACCGTCCCGCCAACCTTGTAATGGGGTGGTAATTCCCCCTTCCTCCATGGCGGAGTCGGTAACTTACCGGCATGGACCATCATGCTAATAGCACCATGGTCTTCCGCCAGGGTCGTAATGAGGCCCAGTGTGTCTTATTAAAGTGTTTATTTTTTTAAAGAACCTTGCTTGGACATTGCCTTTTTTATGGAATGTGATACTGTGATGTTTTGGTCACTACTGGCGAAGGAGGTATATCTCTTGATTGTCCCTGTTTTACCTTTATGATTACATTGTGTTTTTAGAAGTGTGGGGGCTGAGTGGGCCATTTTACTCTTAATCATCCTTGAACTCCTGCAAGGCAGAATCCAATTCATCACAGCATCCTTGTCCTGATTTCTCAATGCAGCGTGAATCCTTTCACCAACCCCTGATTACTGTGCCCATCCTCATTAGGCTTCTAATTGCGATTACTTTATGCATCCTCATCCTTGTGCCCATTACCAATACCATGTGCAGCCTCATTCCTGGCTCTCTCAAGTTCTCTCTTGATAGAACGCAAACAGATTTCTACTGCGCCCTCATTGACTCTCACTCAAACAATCCATGCCATCTACAGGGCCCAATTGTCAGACAGCATGGCCCCGCTATAATCCTGTGCAACCTTTTGATCAGGATGTCAGAACACAATCCTGTGCATGCACATTAAGTGTGCACCCCTATGAGGCTCCTTATCTCATCACTCCCTCCCTTTTCTTCCTTTCGTTCTCCCACTTCTGTCCCCCCTTATCCCCCTTTCCTCCCCCCCTACCCCTTACATGGTCACTTAATCATTGTTGCCATTAACCAGGGGACCTTTGATGTACACTGACCTGAAGCCGGCTCGCATGGCGGTTCTGGCTCCGCTTGATCACCCAAACAGTGTTGCTATATCATATATTATGAGGCTTTCTTAATCCGCATGGATTCGCAGCCGGCATAAGCACTAGATATCTCCCCACAGTGACTAAATCGTGACGAGATGCTTTTTCTTTGCCTTGTTTCTGGCCAGGATGTGCAGCCTGCTGGAACACCGCCAGGCTCAACTGGATCCTATCTGAGCCCGAGTAATTCTTCGGCTGCATCCACATCATCATCACGTGCCCCCCGGGGCCTCTACACGCATTGATGTGAGATCATACTGTCTCAATCACCCCACCAGCAAAGGTATTTTATACTTATCTACGATATTGCTACCTTTGTTTTTTGGACCATTTGTGGCCCTGTGTCCAATTTTTCTAACAGACACGTTGCCTCATTTAAGTAGTTGGCATTAACTTCCTTCCTCTGCTTCCTTTCCTCTCCCCTCTCCCTGCCTACCCCTTTTCTCTCCACAGTTAATTCCATGCTTGAATGACTTAAACGTCGCAGCCACTCCCGAGTGCCTGCACGGCTTCCCCCACTGGCTGGCCCCCGTTCCTTTGCTGCAATTTCTCTTCCCTAGCAATGACCTCTGATGATTGAGGCGCAACAGCGTATAGGTACCTTTAATGTTTATTTCCTATCTCAACTGTGCACTAAACTCCACCCAATATGTTGCACGGCCGGGTGAGATGGTGCAGGCATTTAGACACTGATGCATGGGTTACAGGATAGAAAACCTTTGGCGCCTTTTCTATCCCTCTCACTGTTGAGGTAGAGGTCACAGTAGAGTGTTCTTTAAAATTAACATATTCACAAAAATGTTTTAATGTGGAGGTTGTTTTTGGTTCTCTTTTAATATTTAAACAGTTCACATGTAATCTTTGACAAAGCTCACCAGTCATTGAGAACCCTGGCATTCATTGCCCCCTTTTCTCTTTTCTTTTTTCTTTCCCCTTTGTTTTATTTTCCCATCCTTTGCAGGACCTTGTTACTACTGCCCTGATGAAGGCGGAACATTTTACATTTTATACTAATCTGTCTGTCTAACCGCCGAAACGCAATACAGGCAAATATGATTCCGGAAAAAGAAGCTACTCCCGGGACGCATCACCATTTTATCGTTTACATCTTTTGAATTTATTTTCAGATTTGAATTGTGTTCACTAAAGTGATGATTTAAAGTGTGAGTGGCTTAAGTAACGCTCAGTGCAATGATGTGTCTTTAATATAATGTGATGACAGGAATGTTCCTGTCCCCTTTTGTTTTTGCCTACTGTCATTTGGTGTCTTCCCACATCCTTGCTATTTTCCTTCTTCTTTTTCACCTTTTTTTTGTGTATTTCCCCTTCTTGCCAGTTCTAGTCTGCACTTTTGTCAATATTTTTCCTCGTGATTATTGGACACGTATCTTGAGTTGTTTGTGCTTTGATTCTCAAATTATTTGTCAACATTACCTGTTTGGTGTTTTGCCTTTTTCTTATACGACTCATTTAGTCAGTTGTTTTCAATTTACTGCATGTTTAGTTTGAATATCACCATTCCCAGTTGTTTTACGCTTGTGTACAACCAAATACAGAAACATTTCAGTAATTTTCAGTTTTTCTGGTGTTTCATTTTTCTATGTCAAAGAAATAGATGTGAAGTGCTTTAATTAATTAATTTTCTACAAAAGTAGAGGGGTAGCAGGAAGAGGTCACAAAACTGTACGAACCCGCTTGCTCTACAAACCCCTGGCACAGCAACATTTCGTCCTTTATGATTTATATCAACTCCTCTCTCACAGCTTATGACGTAGCTGAATACTTCTCTGCAAACATTTCCAAAATTAAAGACTATCTCCTGACCTTCCTCACACACCCTCCTCATACATTCTACACTCTGCCTACTCTACCATCATCCCCTGTCTTAATCTCCCACTTTAGTCACACTAATACTGAATAAGTATTATTTCTACTGTCACACTCTGGCCTTTTTCTCACCTGTTTATCTCTGGTCGGTGTCTTCTTGGGAGATTTTTCCTTCTTCCTGGCAGTTCGGGACTTATACAGGTAAGGGCACGTATCCTCAGGGTCTGGGTCCAGTGTGAGTTTCGCTGTCTGCCTCAGACACCACCATATCTGTCCTCATCTATCAAACTCTACAGGCCTTCTCGTAATCTTTGCTGCTCTGCCTACTTGACTACCCTTGTGGCCACTCGCGGCCCCTGTGCTTCCTCCTGCTTCCGTCCTTTCTCATTTCTTGCTCTACTTGCATGGAATTCCATTCCCCCAGACATCCGAGAACCAGTCAACAATGATTTGTTCAAAACCAAACTAAAAGCTTACCTCCTTGTCTCTGAGTTACCCTCTTAACCTACCTCTCATCTGCCTGCTAGCTAAAAATGTTCTGACACTTTCTACTGCCTCCACTCTAGCACTTCATTCATCATGGTCAAATCCCATGCACAGTGGGCCGCATGGCCTTCCTACACTTAAAAATGTCTAATGTTAGTTGTCCTTAATCTATGTATGTTCACCTATGTATTGTCGCGGGTGACGGTTCCATTTACCACCACCCCACAACCTGGTCATAATGTCACTCAAACTCACCCCATTGTAAGAAGCTCACTGCTTCCCATCAAATCTGATGTCTTATATATTGCATGTTCTTTTGTTATCAAAAGAGCATTGCTCCTTCCTGTATGAATCAATACATAGTTAAAGGGTTGTTATGGTTAAGCTTATGCTTTAAAAACCTTCAAAATTCAGTGAACAATCTTTGGTATAGGGACGTTATGGCTGCAGCGCAAAATCTAAAAAACTCTGAAATTCAGCAGTTCTGGAAGTCTATGGCAACCATAACTCGCACCCCACTCCACCCTCCATTGCTCATACTGGCCCACAAGACTTCACATATGAAATCACAAAGTGCATCATCAATGACATCACCAATAGAATCACATATGACATCCCAATCTGTAGACATCCTGAAAGAAAGTGCTTAAAAGGGGTTATGTTAAGGGTGTTGCAACCACTATATGCAGGGTGGCAGGTAGGCCTCTCATGTACTAGGCTACGTTTCACAAAATGTACGTATTTTAAGGGAGACTGTTCACTTATGTTCTGTTGAGTCTATAGCAACCTAACATACATTGTCATAGGCAATAACTACATCATGGAGCAAAGACGTAGAGCATGTCTGATATGTTGGCCTTGGCCAATCATATTATACATCCAGGACTATAAGAACTCTGAGTAAGACTACACTTGGAGTAAGTGGCTAAATATGCATCATGCACTAGCCACGTATGTGGACATTGAGAGTATGCTTAGATCATTGGTGCATACTAATCTGATGCACAGTCAGGTAACATCTGAGAATGAGGAATCAGATACGATGGACAGATCATGTACCTAGGATTGGTGTTAGTCAGCATACATATAAAGTATGCATTTGTTATCAGTTTATCTTTCTTATAGGTTCAGCATATGTGAACCATGAACACAGGCCAAATCCCGAAGAACTGAGCAAAGCTTATTCCCTAAGGTTGAGGCCTACATGAATAGCATTATCCTTATGTCATGTTCTCAAGTCACTAACTACTGGTTAAGGCCTCTGCTTATTGTCATTGAACAATAAGAACGTTGTAGGACATAGCCATCCTTTGAGGTGAATTTACTGTGTAACATCTTTGCATAGTACACTTAAACATTCTTAAAGTGTCAGTCAGCGTGTACATATGATGTAGTTGATGATGTCATATGTTATGTTATATGTAATGTTAGAAAAATAATTTTTTCAAGATGATATTATGGCAGCGCAAAATCTAAAAACCATAGACATTCACCAGTTATGGTAAGCTACGCAACCATAACTCACACCACAGGCAGGTGGTGCTCATACTGACACACATGACATCACAGATAATTTTTGCCAGCTTTGTTACAAATGTGACAAGAATTGCAGAGTGCATACTATTGGTGGTTTGTCAAAAATCTGTCAAAGGAGATTTTTTTAATAACGGGAAGTGCAAAATCACAAAATTGCTATATCTCCCATAATGCATTGGCTAAATAAGTGGAGGGAACAGTGAAAGCCATGAGTTTGGGAATGCCCAACACATCTTTTTTTCTAATTTTTCTATATCTCACTGTGCTGTCACCATCATTTATACGTGTGATAAGAAAAGCATTAAAAAGAGAAGAACCATTTAAAGTGAGACATGGGAATAGGGGAAGTGCTAAGTGGGTGGCTGATGAAGAATTCAATTATATTTAGAAAGTATTCCAACAATTTGGGAAAAAAGAGGGATAGCTTTCTCCAAATGTTTGGCATAGGCTATGGATAGAGGGGAAATGGGCCTGGGAAATATGTCCAGGGGCGGAGAAATATTAGTAATTAGTATTTTAAAATACACTACAAGCTCTTATCGAATCTTTCAGGTGTATTCATTATGCATCATTTCAACGTGTGTACATTGGTCATCGAGTTTAGAAAACATCTGGATGTGCTGTCCAGTGTATCCACCACTAGGAGATATAATTTGGATAAAAGGGAAGCCCTGAGACAGGACCACAAATTCGAATTACAAATGTTTGGGGTAAAATTACTAACTTCTGTATACAGATAATTTCCGACTATTTGATGGAACATCTGGATGTGACATCGAGATGTTGACATGCATACCATGAATGAAAATAAACATAAAATGGTCTGGTATGCAATTATTTGGAGAGAAGAGAAAACCCAAGGCACTACCAAGGATGTAAAAATTTGGATGATATTCATAGTGTATTTGAAGAGATCATTTTTGGAGTATTCGAGAAAACATCTTGCTTTTCTACTCCCTCTGGCATCACCCTATGGGACAATTCCAAAGAAGCACACAAGTATTTTTAGAACCTTTATGATTAAAAACATGAATAAACTCATATCCATAAATAACCAAATTGCCAATGTGTTGTTTTATTTTTAAATGTAGATCCTGCCAATACGGTAGACAAAGAACATGTTCTTTATATCTTATGTTAACAGTAAAAAGAAATAAGGCCTATCTATTGTGTTATGTCATTGTAATTAACAATCAATTACAGTGCTATGTTCATAGTCTTTTGACACTTTATTATATCTGAAAAAGAAAGAAAGATTAAAATTAGAGTAGAGGCCAAGAAACATGCAAGCCATCCAAAGAAACAATTTCATTTTAAAACATTCATGTAAGGACTGAATACATATAAATATTGTTTTACACCCAACCTTTAAGGTTGTTTATCATAATCAAGAGGATACAGATTTTTTTTTTATACACGTTTTAATAAATTGCGTACTATTATTGGTTCGGAAACAGCAACATCCAAAATAAATACATGTGCTAATGCAGTGAAGTACAATTGTATTGGCAAGTGTTTTTTTATTATTAATAACAATGAAATTAGTTGCATTATCGAAATATGTCTTTAGAAGTGCATACATTGTTGCAACTGTGATACCAATAGTTAAAGAGAAAATATAGTTAAAAAAGCAGAACAATTAAAACAAAATTAAAGGTAAGTTTTAGGCATTTGTGCACTGCCTAACTATGAGTTGGGGGGTAAGGTGGAGTAAAGACTCCAGCAGACTACTGGAGGTAATTCCTTCACCTTACCACCAAAAAAAGCCAAATCAGCAGAATTGCCACAGGCAGTAATTCTGTCAAAATCCACATTGAGTTTTATGGCCTCCAATAAATGGGGATTAAAACCGACTACCACCACTTTTAATCTGGCTGTAATTCGGCGGGACCAAGTGGCAGTAAAAGGAAATCCGGTTGGTGGTATTTCAGTGGATTTACTGCCGAAATACCACCAAGCTTGTAATGAGGCCCATTGTGGCCTACATCATTTAGTGCATGATCCAAACAGAGACCTTGGGACTTTTGCGCTGTAATTGCATAGGAACAACAAAAAGAAAACTGTGTTCACTTGGCAAATTAAGATGTGTGCAGAACAACATATTAAGGATTAACTCAATGGTAGTCTTCTGAAAGTAAGTCACAAAAACAACTACTCTCTCCATTGCTCTATTAACACGTATAACTCAAGTGGAAATACCTGGGCTTCTGCAAGATCAATATACTTTAGCTCAATGATCTTTTCATATTCTGGGGCCATCATTGCAGAATTAAATGTATTTCATTTTGCTATACTAGATATCAAGCAGACAAAATTATTATTTTCTGGAAATCATATCCTCTGAAACTGTACATCATTTGTGGTATATGTTGCAAATCTCTCCGCTTTCCATTGTTTGCTTCACATCATCATCCTGCACTCCAATGAAACCACTTTATATTATTCCTGCATATTCCAAATGAGCAGACTGTCTCAAATTGTCAGTAGGTTTGTGGTACTGGAAACAACATCATGGAACGCTGAGTGACATCTGACGAGGGGAGAGTGATGTCATGAAGAAGATATATGAAGCCATACTGAAACAATAGGAACATATTAAGAGTGACAATGCTTCTGAAGCAACAAGAGAAACATGTACAAAATAATAAAGTAATCAGGAATGCAAAAAGAAGATAAAGTAACTTGGCGATTAATAAGTGTAAATATGCCTCAACGCAAGGTAGATGAGACATATGGAAGCTCGCTATAGAGGAATATATAACATGGCTAGGATGGCCATAGTTGGAAAATGGATGCCAACTCCTGCAAAGATTCATTCTATTTACCTCAGAAACAGACCAGAGCTGCAGAGTCAGGAGATGCTGGAAGAACAGCTTTCTGTGCAAACGAAGAGGAGTCTATTTTGGCCTGGGATCAAGGATGGCTATTTCAGGGAATAGCTGTGAATTACAAAGGGGGGCAGACGGATAAGCTATGACTGTGAGACATTTTTCTGTTGGAATAAAAGAAGACAAAAACATTTGTAAGAGCCAGGTATTGGGCAATCAACAGAGAAAAGGGTTTATACACGATGGAGTGAGGAAGTCTCTAGAGGCCAAAGGAGCAATAACACCCAGCATAATTGAATCAAATAGCAGTAAATAGGAGGTCGAAATGGCCAAATTTGCGGTCTCCTCACACATGATGCAGAAGTCGAAATCAAGGGCTATTCATTAAGCCATGATTGAAGATAGTGATGTGCTCATACTACCTTGGATGTCCCCAAACAGAGAGCAACAGCAAGGTCAACAACAGACGGGAAACTTTGGCTTATGGTCAGGTTGATGAGAGATGATAGACTAATTGGAAAAGTTGGGAGTAATCTGACATGACTCAAGCACTTGGGTTTTGGTTTCTTTATGTGCTGCTAGCCTAGCCGAAAGTCCAAGGTTGGGTGGGAAGCCAACCAATTAGTGGGTCTATGGGGCAACCTGCTATACAATGTTGCATAGACCAATCCACTGCCATTTTGTCCGCTATAATCAGTATTATACATATTTAGATGTCGTTTGAGGTGTGTTTTACAGGTAAGAAACAGCCATTGAAGTACTTACCTGTATACTTTCTAGTAGATATTTTCCTCTAATCAATCCCTCCCGCTAATAGATTTTATGGTTTGCCATGTAGGATGACATCATAGATGATGCATATTTGGGTATAAGACCTCTGTGTAATCAAGTTTGTGTGTGTTCAAGTATCAGGCTGATGCTTGTCAGTGTACACTGCTTTATTAAATCGAGAATAAAGTAGTACTTTGCCATATTCTTTGAGTCTGTCTGGTTATTTATTTATTTATTGTTGTTTATGGTTCGAAAAACAAACTTTTATAACAAACTATAATTTAACATATGAATGAATACAAACTTTAACAACAATACATTACATTAAAAACAATGCTATATAAATGCATTTGCTATATAAATACTTTCATTCATTTCATTTCAATTAATTTCTTCTTTGCATCACAAACCCATTAAAGGTTCTCATAGAGAAGAAACAGACAGCACCTGTCCCACAGTGTCACACAAAACTCAGCAAGCCTGACCACCATTCAAGAAGATCATCTAACATTCTAAAAATAGATTTAAACAAATATTAATTAACCACAAATCAGATATAATAAATAGAGATGCTAATACTAATAATCTAGACAAAATTAACATCTGAATTAATGGAAAGCACAGCTGTCTTGCATACACGGTACATAGTTATAATCTTTCTATCAGACAATGTATTCAAACATATATGCCAAAAATGGGATGAGGCAATATATTCATATTTATG
This sequence comes from Ambystoma mexicanum, assembly GCF_040938575.1. Lineage (NCBI taxonomy): Eukaryota > Metazoa > Chordata > Amphibia > Caudata > Ambystomatidae > Ambystoma > Ambystoma mexicanum. Next base: position 691,159,379 of record NC_090934.1, on the reverse strand, counting down.
AATGTAACTGCTATATTGTCATCTATATAGCGATAATAACTTATGACATTCAGTTAAAATGTGTCTAATAGTTTCAAGGTTATTAGCAGTATTACACAGACGACAAGCCCTCTGGTCAATAGGCAGCTGCCATTGTGTGCCATAAGTGGCTCTCACTGGCAGCTGATTCAAACGCAACAGCATTCTAAATCTGTGTACCAAGGGAGACAGGCATCTTATCAAATATTGTTGTGGGCTACGATATTTGTGAATTATCCCTTCCAAGAATACATAATTATGCAGTTTTCTCATCTGCTCAAAATTATTTGTCCAATCTTTCATCTGACATCTCTTTTTAAGAGCTCTCGTGATAGCTCTGTATTGACCACATTTCGAGCGATTAACAGCCCAATTCAAGGAGGAATAAAATTCCACACATAGTTTGTCATATCCTTTCGCATTCTTGTCTCGCTCCAAACAGAAAATTCCTTCTCCCATCATCCTTAGCATCTCGCTGGGCTGATGGCATCTGGATTTCAAAGCCAATAGACCTCTTTGATACTGTGCCATAGCCTTTATAGATGTTAGACCACATTCTACCCAAATATATTGTATAGGACAAGACCCCAATAGGCTAAATATTGATTGCCAAAAATGGCCCTCGATTTTATCGAGCCATGATAGATTAGTAATAGTGAGAGCTTCTAGGCCATATTTAAGTACAGGTATAAACCATTGGCGATATAACAGCATAATTCCCTTAAAGGTATACCCTGCACAGCTTTGGACAAATGTGTGAACTAGATTAATGATATGCCTTGCTTGATGGGTTTTCCTCTCAATTAAAGACGCGTAGCCTCATTTACTGTCTATCTCCACCCCAAGATATTTATAACAGTGGGTATATTCAATATTTCCCCAACTAGTTTTCATTTTAGGGTGGTTAACAGGCCTAGAGGATATCAACATTCGTTTTGTTTTACTAAGATTAATAGTCATGTCATATTCTGTCGCAAAACATCCCAATTCCTCGAGTAATGCTTTCATGCCAATGATTGTATGATCTATGATCACAAGAGCATCGGTGTATAATAACGCAGATATTTACGTGGTCTTAAATTTAATAGGGCAATGTGCTTGTTTTTCAAGGCGCCATATCAATTCTGCAAAATACAGGTTAAATAGGAGGGCGGCCAACAGGCACGCCTGGTTAACACCCCAATTGATTTTAATGGGGCCAGTTAACCTGCCATTGTTGTCGAGGTGTACTCGGGCCGTGCTGTTTTGATGTAATTTGATCAAGATCTCAAGTAAACAGGCAGGGCACCCTGAAGATGACAGTCTCCTACAATTTACTGCGGTTGACTCTGTCAAACACTGACCTAAAGTCAAAGGTGAGAAACACTGATGGATTATCATGACTTTTGGCTCTAGAGACAATTGCGTCCAACATTCTGATGTTATAAAACGTGCTAGATCCAGCTCTGAAGCCTGACTGGAAGGGGGGAAGGATGTTAGTTGATTTAACCTAACTCTGCAGGTGATGGAGCAAAAGATCTAACTCGTCGTATCAAGCAACGATAGAATTCAATAATTATAGGCAAGGATCTATCACCTTCTTTATATACAGGTTATTTGGTCTGAGATCTTTATTGGTAATTCCATCTAGCACAAGAGATGCTTCAAGGTGCTAGAGCACAGTGGAGACAGCAATGTATTGTACCATCATGGACAGGGTGTTTTTTTCAGGGCCCACCTACAGTACTTGTAAGGCTGGACTAGGGTAGGTAGACATGGGGACTTTGCACGTCATTTATGAAGAGGCTCATTGGCAGATGCATTACTCATTTGACAGTTACATGGGTCAGGCCAGTTATTGGAACTGGTGTTTAATATGTGGGTCGATTGATTTGTGAGTGTTTTAGGGATGCATATGGGCAGAATGGGTTTCAATGCAGGGAAATTCAGCATAAAGCTTTGGGAGCCAGCTGTTTTAGCACAGCGTGTTGGCTTAAGTGGTTCTTTTGACGCACCCTATTGGCCATGCCCAGCAGGGCACAGGGACGTAACAGTACTGTACGTTTCCTAAACATACCCTACACTAATAAATGGAGTGCATAGATGACAGCATACTTAAGGAATACACAGTGCTCAGTAAAACAATAAAAGATGTACTTTAACACATTGGTTGCTGTGTCCCGCATGTCATGTATGCTGCATACATAACATGTGGGACACAGCAACCTTCAGTTTAAGTACAGCTTTATTTTGTACGTGCAGTGTGTTCCATATACTGCAATCATACCCACTAGATTGACACAGGATGCCAGTGTATTTAGGGAACAAAACACTGCTAGATCACTGCACCCTGCTGGCCTCAGCCAACAGGCTGCACCAAAAGGACCAGTGTGGTCAACGCACCAAGCTGAAACAGCCAGCAGCCAAAGGACCTTGCCGAAAGAAGGAACACTGTGTGGGAATAAAAGGTTTCAGTTGACTGCAGTCATAAGCCCATAGATGCAATAATACATTCCTATTTTCAAAGTCATGTGGACATGGTGCCCCTCCATGGATGGTACATGCATGTGTCCTAGCAATGGTCCCATTGCCTTTTCGGCAGGGCCTTGACCTGGCCATTATAGCCATTTGATCCCACAGCCTGGCACATGCCTAGAATAGGGAATGAGTTCATGCATTCCCATTGGAGAGGTAATATTCCTACTTTCATAGCTCAGGTTGCCTGGCTTCTCCAACCTCTGTTCCTCTGATTCTCTCAATGCCAGCCATGTAGATGACACTTCAGAACTTTTCCTCTGAGGGTATGAGGGTGAGTGACCCGACTGTGCCACCTCCTGTGGCAACTGTCTCCCAACGGTAGATGGTGAGTAGGGTCTGATTGACTGATTGATTGATTAGCTATTTATTATGCGCCTATACACAAGTGTTTCGAGGAGCAACAAGGCAAAGGAGGGGGAAAAGAGGGAGGATAAGACAACAATCTTACTAGGCCTTGTGTCAATGAGATAGGTGCTGGGAAGTGGAACTACAGTGGAATCCCAGCCCAGTAGTGCAAGGTTAGCCAAGAAGTAAGTAGGGACAGGCGGCAAGCGCAGGGGGACTGGTCCGGGGTGGACGACTGTTTGAATCTGGTCTTGTGTCAGCAGCATTGCCAGGTTAATGAGGAAATTGTCTATGCAAATTAGCCATTATCACATGTGAAGTTCAATGAATGTGAGAAAGTACCCTTGCCAATGATAAAGGCATCACAACATGACCACCCTTTGATCAATGGGAACATGTTATAGTTTAGACATGCCACTAGCCTCTGCAATGTTTGTAGAGTGACTGGAGAGAGACAGGGAAGGTCTCTAATTCAAGCCTTACTTCCTGTATTCTATATATGCAAGTTTACCCTGTAGGGATCAGGTATGGCCAAAATATAAAGAGTCTGATGGCTCATGAATTTGCATATCTGCATGACTACACCAAAGATCATATTTTGGAAGGGGACGATTTGAAGACTGCTGATAATAGGGAGACACATCTTACATCTATGCAACAGATGTGTGAAGAAAGCACCTGTCAGGAAATGCTCACAGTTTATTTGGATGGGTGGTCTTACCACATTACCAGGAGTGGCCATAAGGAATTTTCAGCTTGGTGGATGACACATTGGAATGCTGTTCTAGTTACAAAACATGTTCCTGGTGTAGCCAGGTGCCAGAACTGATAGCCATCTAACAAGGCATCATTACTACCATAAACAATCAACTCTAGGAACTTATACATATTACCCACTCTGATTATGTCTAAAATGGATTTGTAGAACATCTGATCAACTGGAAAGCCAGAGGTATGCTTTGTGCAAATAACAAACCCTTGGAAAATGGAAAAATGGTCCACAACATTGATCATTTGGTGATATCCAACATTATGACATTTTATTGGAAAAGGTTTAAGGGTCTCTCTAAGATAGAGGGTCCTGATAAAAATGAGAAATCATTTGGCAGTGATTAGACAAACCAGAAGCACTGCATGGGCAATCCATTGACATGGAACATCTCCAGGGAGAAATCAAAGTGACAGTGGTAAACCAGACATAGGGCCTCATTATAAGTTTGCCGGTCTGCAAACAAGGGTGCCAGAAAGCTCCCTGGCACTCTTGTTTCCAGATCGGCAAACTCTGAGCCTGCCTGCCATGGCCGCTGTGCCTGACAGGTCTGACCCTGCCAGGCGCAGAGGCCACGGTAGGCAGACCGATCATGGAAGCACCGGCACCATTAGCAACAGTGCTGGTGCTTCCGTGTTCCCACTGCATGCCACTATGAGATCCTGTTTGACACCCAGCTTGAGACCCCGGGTGGGCAGTTTGACTCATGCCCTGGAGGGGGTGCTCTGGACAAAATTCACAAAGACTTTGTCCCTCATGCCATTAAAAGGACTTCACTATTTATGGATAATGGTGTGGACAAAGGGAAAAGAAACATCGGAATTGAACTGCCCCACCCCCTTGTGCAAGCCCGTATTCCCGGCCACCTGGCCCCCCTTCATGTGCCTGTTTTGTCTACCCAGCGCTCGCCATTTGACTCCTTATGTCAGGGCCTAGCGAAATCACTAGCAGCAGTGTTGGGGAAATCTCCCCCTCATATCCCTGTAGGCTGTACCCTGCCACCTGGTTCAATCTTAGAGTACACTGGTCCGGCCCTTGTTCCTGCATCAAGCACAGTCTCCCATGTCATCCATCTCATGTGTACCATAGCCCTAAGTCCCACGGGTTTAGTGGATAAGGCGACCTGTGCCGTCACTGCCAAGCCGCTTCAAGCACGTTGGGCACTGTGGGTTCTTCCAGCAGTGCCTGGACCGAGTATTTCCCTTCCATAAGCCCTGGGACCAGTTCCTTCCGACACTTAACCCCACTTAGAGCTTCCAACCCAGTTGATCCTATGGCCGCTTATAGCTCCAATTCGAACACCATCAGGCCAACCGAGGGTGTTTGCTCTACTAAGGGATGCAAATGCAATCAGCTGCTTGTTGAGCAGATAGCCATCAGGAAATTGCTCATGGTTCTAGCAGAAAGCCAGGGGAGGTGAGGTGGAAAGGCACAGGGGGAATTTCTCACTGCCTGTCGTGGGCTCAAGGGCTCTGACAACTTACCCCTGGATCGCGCTGTGGATATGGACTGTGCAAACTCAGCAACTCCCAAAGAACACGCTGCCCCTCACAGTAGGGTACAGAGGAAACCGCCTCACCTTAATGTCCCTCAAGAATCCAGAACTAAAACCCACGAGCGTTGCGGAGTGTCTTACCCTAAGTCAATGCCCTCCCCAATTGTGGGGCAACCATCAAGTCCTGCAAAAGGCCTAACCGCGAAAGCCCCTGCTGTACATGACCCTTATTGTAGGGGGGCATGACCGAGCGCCATGGTAAGGGTGGGCCTGGACCCTGCATAGTTTATCTCCATAGGGTACCAAAATTGGCAGAGAGCAAGAAGGAACCAAGGGATGCCCTACTGAACAAATGTTTGCACTGGCTGTGGACGGCAAAATGATGTACTTTTGTATCAAGAGAATCTATGGTGGGATGCTCTAGATATTGAAACAATGGGCCTCATTACAAGGTTGCCTGTCTGGTACCAATGGTACCGGTAAGCTTGCCGGTACCGTTGATACAGGACCAGCAAACTACGAGTTCTGATTGCGGGTGCCTTTCCGGCCACCAGGCTTGACCTGGTGGGCGGACCGGCACCCACGAGCAGATCTACACTGTAGCACCAGCAATGATCTTATTGGTGCCGGTGCTACCGGCCTCCCCACTCCCATTGAGCCTTATGGGGCTCAAATGGGAATGGGGATTAATAATTACCGGCAGCCGGCAATGGGCAATTACCAGGTCCAGCGGGGCCGGAATGCCCCGGTAATTGGCCATTGCCGCGTGCCGGTATGTTCATGAATCCGGCGGCAGCCATGCCAGTATTTATCCGCATGGCTACCGCCGGACTCATAATGAAGCCCAATGGTTTCAGCCCCTATGGCTCTGTGAAACTGGCTTTCTGGAACTGGAGAGTGGCTAAAGGGGTTTTGGGAAGATCTGGGTAGGATGGTCGTTTCGACAAGGGTGGGATGTCAATGAGCCAATATCCCCAGCAAGGCACCGATGGTCGTTCTGATGTCACCGAATTCATCCCATCCAACATACCCCTAACTGGTGCAAACCTTATCCCTCTAGAGCATTGAGAACTGGGGCCTAATGTATATGGACCCTCTTGACTTGGCGCATTTCCGAATGGGGCTGATTTTCTTTCCGTTTTGTTTGTTTTGCCTCCTTTATTTCTTTTAACCCAGGCATGTTGGGATGTAATATGATTTTGTTGATTTAGTTTCTGTATTAGGATGTACTTTGATGGACCCACGGCTGAATAAAGTTTGTATGATGATGAAATTCATATTGACTGTTATTTGCCAATGTACAAAGTGGATCGAATAACTCACAGCACATAAATGTAAGGTAAAAACCTCTGCCATTTTAATGATCAACCACATTTTCTCCCTTTTAGGTCTTTATCAAAGAATTGAGTCTGATCAGGGCAGTAACCTTACTAGCTAAGTGATGACTAAAATGTGGGTAGTCTTAGATGTCAAAAGAAGCTAAGAAGGCGGGCACCACCTAATTAACAATTGTATTCATGTGACGCTTATAAATGAATCCAAAAAGGTACGTTCGTAAGGTTTCAGGTGCAGACCGCCAAAAACAACCCAGAGCCACCTGGGTCCAAGAAAACTCCGAATGCAAGAAAGCGGTGTGTGACACACCCTGCTAGACGGTCGCTCTCTCTTTTGTACCTCTACCAGATGTATTTAGTTAGGAGAAAATATATATGTATCCATTTGTAACAATATTTGCTGCTTATCAAAAAATGATTATATATCCACAATTAGGTACTTGTTTTTTTCATGAGGTTTGGTCATGCAGTTTGTATCTATTAAATCATAGCACTTGTATGGAAGATAATAGACCACCACGTTGGACTCATGTAAAACAGAGGGGAAGCATTTTAATGTAGCCAATGCATTTCGGAGAATATCACTCTCCTTCATCAGGGCGATGCTCCCTATACACAAATCATAGTATTCACGTATTACAAAGCAACAAATACATGTGCATGTATATATTTCAGATTTTACATACCAAAGTTCCAATCGTGTTTTCCAGAATGTTTTAGAAACAAAAAATGAATAATAAACAGAATATAAATAAGACAAATGTACATTAAGCACCAGGAAAAAACATCCAGAAATGCCATTTCACTGTTATTTCAATTCATAACATGACAAATGGGGCTTATTTGGTTTGAAGTTGCTCCAACAGGCGACTCCTTCCAATCCCTTATTAATTGATTATTGAGAAAGCATACGTTAGAATATTGTTGTCATCCAAAAAGTCGCAGGTCACTGGATTTGGACGGATACTAAGCCCATACCGTCCACACAAATAACAGAAAACATGAAAAAAACTCCAGGACTCAGCGCCAGTGTACAGTTGGATTGTTTAATGGCACAATCTGTTTGCACAATCTTATGTGCGAGCCCTCTACTCGATTACGCGTTTCGGCTCCCACGAGCCTTTATCAAATCAGGGCTACTTTCATTATTCAAATCAAAAAAATGTTTTGTTCATAAAACACATAATATAATAGACAAATATTTGATTCAGTTGCACACATTGTATATACATTAATTTGTTACAAAACATATAGCACATTGTCATTCGACCGAGAAACAGGGGTTGGCGAAAGGGAGGATTGAGTGGGTTGAGAATATTCAAAAACAAAGTCATCATATCAACCATAATCATATTGTGTTCAATTTATAATCATAAGAAAACCAAAATAAAATTGTTTCAAAAAAAGAGAAAACGGGGAAATGGAAAAAACAAAAAGAAAAGCCCATTAGTTCCAGTTACTACAAAAACGAATCACTGAATATAATGCTGTAATTCTAATAGACTACATGCCTGGGGCTTACCCAGTAGTAGAAAAGTCTGTACGAACATTGTCTGAAACAGTTATAGGGACAAATCCCAAGGTAGCTATTCTGTAAACAAAAAAATTAACCATGACCTGTATTAGTGGGATTGTGAGAAGGCCATTATAGGTTCTTACATAGCAACATCTAGTTGTGCTTTCACAAATTTTCCAACCTGCATTGCGCCTTTTGTATCATAACAAAAACCAACCTCGCCTTCGCGAGTGTATGACTACCAAAATATAAAGTTACATTCAATGGTATACTCGTATCGTTTACCAAAACATAGACCTCGCCTTCACAGGTGTTAAAAATGTGAAATCACACTATGCCGTTATATCTAATTCATACACAAACATCTCGCCTTCGCGAGTATTTAATTACAATACAAACGCGTGCCGCTCAGTCGCACTGGATCCTCACAAAAAGACCGTGCTCATTATAAAGCATTCCTCGCATACGCGAGTGATTTGGGGTAAAGGAAACTCACTGTTCTGCTCTGTAGTCTCTCGCGTCGGCTGCTCGAATGTTAGATGCAGCTGGCGCCATTTTGAAAAAATCTGAATAGTATCATCGTTGTCACGGCAACGTTAGCACCCGTTGCTGCAGCAACCTGGCTCAGTGCCTTGCAATGACCCAAATTAAAGGGGCAGTTACCCTAAAGCGCTTGGACAACGAAGAAATACCTTTATACCAATTCATTCAATGCCTTTCAGCTCCAAAAATTAGAGAAATGCATTACTACTTTTATTAAGTACATATATTGTTTGAAAGACATCCTAGAATATCAATGTAAAGAGAAAAAGATTTATTTACATTATACCTGAAGAACGGAAACCATGTATAAGACAAAAAACAATCCATGAAAAACACTGGAGTAATTGAAGACACATTATTTGTAAATACATGTAACAAGAAACCCCTTGGCCTTCCATATCCCAAAATACATGGCCAAAAATGCTGGACATGATTCGAAACAGTAAAAATGATTCAACAACAAGAAAACACTAAAACACAGAGTAACCAGAATTCTATAGGAATGAAGCCATCTCATTGTCATTGTTCAAACCTGTTTTGGTAAAATTAAAAAAACAAATGATGCGTGCTCCCGACTGCAGTAATGCCTTCAATCTATCTCCTCCTTGTTTGCTCAAGGTAACTTGTTTTAAGCCAATGAATCTAATATCAGATTTATTATGCAACTGATGACAGTTCTGCCAGTGATCCGATAGTGGCAACGAAGTGTCTTGGCTGCCAATCTTTGCCAGGTGCTCACGAATATGGACTCTTAACTCTCTTTTGGTGCTACCAACATAAATCTTCTTACATATACAAATAATACAGTACACCACAAATTTATTTTTACAATTAATCCCTTGTTGTATGAGCCATTGCTTGCCATTAGAGTCAATGAACTTGTTCGTAGAGTTGTGCGCATATTTGCATTGGGTGCATCCACCACATTTCCTGAAACCAATTGAATTGTTGGACAGCCAGGTTGTGCAATTTATTTGTTCGATCTCCGGCAACAAAGATGGAATGAGCATTGTTTTGAGAGTTCCTGCTCTCTTGAAGATCATTCGTGGTTTCTCATCTATCAATTCGCTAATGTGATCATCTAGTTTCAGCAGATACCAGTGTTTCCCTAGTATTCGCCGAATCTGCCGGTGGTCTTTACAGTACTGTGTAATAAAACTAGGTCCAAATTTTTCATCGGTAACCTTACCCATTTTAGGTTGAAGAGTATCTAGTTGGTGCATGTCATTTGTTCTCTTATAAGCCACTTTAATACATTTGTCAGAGTAACCTCTATTCTTGAAACGATGTCGTAAGAGTAAGCATTCTTTTTCAAAATCCATGTTCCTTTGGCAATTCCGTCTGGCACGGATGTATTCGCCTAATGGTATGTTTCGAATTGTAGAATGATAATGACAACTACTTGCATGAAGCATGGAGCTGACCTCTGTCTTTTTTCTAAATGTTCTAGTGAATAGCTGATTTTCTTCTATTAGTATCGTTAGATCGAGAAAGTCTATGCTCCATTCAATACATTCTCCCACAAACTGGATGTCAAAGCAATTGTGGTTCAAATGATTCACAAAGTCTTGAAACTCATCAGTACTTCCATCAATTATGCAAAAAACATCGTCAATGTATCGAGTCCACATTTTAACCTTATCCATGAACAATGGGGCTGTATACACAACTTTATCTTCTAGCATGCCCATAACAAGTTTGGCTAGTGCTGGAGCATATTTGGTGCCCAGTTTGTTGGTATATATCATTGTTGAACATGAAAAAGTTTAAATCAAAAGTCAATTGCAGCATTTCCTTGAGCATTTGAATCTGATTATAGTATGATGCTGAATCATTCCTATAGGTATAATCAATGAAGGCAGTTGCCCATTTATGATGAATAGAGGTATAGAGGGCCTTCACATCTAAAGTGCAAGATAGTAGGTGCTATGCCATTCAAAGTCGTGCAGTTTATGTATGAGACTAGTGGAATCTTGAAGATAAGACTTGAGTACCACTGCTCTAGGTCTGAGGATGGTATCCAGGTACTCCGAAACCCTTTCAGTTATCCACCCTATCCCACTCATAATCGGGCGGCCTTCCGGTATGGAGTTAAATTCTTTATGTATTTTAGGTCGGAAATACATTGTGGGAAATACTGGTTCTTTCACTGTTAGGAAGGATCTCTCCTCATCAGTGATGAGGCCTTTCCTATGCCAGATCAGAATGTTTTCTCCGAGTTGCTCAACAGCCTTTTTCTTTACATTATCAGTTCTTATTCGATAACAGTCGGGGGTTGACAAGTGATTATTCGCCATCTTGAGATAATCCACCCTGTCCATGACAACAATGTTCCCCCCTTTGTCAGATTCCTTAATTACAATCTGTCCATCGGCCTGTAGGCCTTTAAGTCCTGTTAATTCCCCCTGGGTTAGATTGACAGATTTATCCTTGATAGAATTACGATGTTTGTTTCTCCGTGCATCCATCTCATACAGGTCCTGAGACACTGCTTTGTAGAAGGTATCAATTAAATTATCTGCCGGTAACTGTGGCAAAAATGTTAATGTCGGTTTCAGGGATTGAATGGGAATACTACTGGATTTCACCCTCAGTTCATCCAAAAGGTTAAACGGAGCAAATTGTTCGTCTTCTGTTAAGGATCTGATCAAGAAAGTGTCCTCCACTTCTTGAATAGAATGCCCACTAATTGGAATCGCCGGCTCTTGATTATGGTAATTACCTGGTGCTCTGGTGGCAAAAAACTTTTTTAGTTTTAACTTACGTATGAACTTAAATAGGTCTATATGTACATCCACTCTGTTAGATTTGCAGGTGGGCGCGAAAGATAGGCCCCTGTTAAGAAGACCTCTTTCATCTGCAGTTAAATTTTTACTCGATAAGTTAAATACTAAATCATCCATTACCTAGAACTGCTTGCCTCCTTGGAGCTGGCCCTCGTTAATCTTTTGTCCATGTTGACAGTATCTAAGTTCACGCTGCTTCTTGCCCCCCCTCCTTCCTCTCCTCCTTGCCCCAACAGTGGGGTGCTGATGAAAGCTGGTAGTTGAAAATGGACTGTCTTCTTGGGAAGATTGCGATTCCCTTTCTTGTACCTTCTAATTTGGTTCATATAGCCACCCTCTATACGTACATTCTCACCTCTAACCTCTAGGGTTTCCGGTTCTGAATCTGCATCAGAACTTGCTGATGTTGAATTCTTTGAAGATATTTTAATGCTAGCATCGTATTTAGTCTGAAAGGTATACACTCGATCTTCTTTGTGATCCCGATCATCACGATAACACTTCCTTAGTTTTCTAAGTTTGACCTCATCCTGATATACTTGTAAAAGGTCGTACATTTTTTCATAATTTTTTGCTTTAGTTGCTTCACTTGGTTGCATCTCAGTAATTTCTTTCTTAATGGTCTCAATTCCTTCCACTGCTCTCTTGTGTTCTCTAGTAGCATGTTCAATCAAAAGATCCATCATTTTCATGGAACTGTTGCTCACATTTGCTTCCCAAGCTTCTGCTAAGTCTCTGTCTTGATCATTATTGAAGTTGGGAAAAATAAGAATTCTCAAACCCCTTGGTATTCGATCATTCTGCACATAATTCTCTAGGGAAACCTTTTCTCAATATTTATCTATTTCCTTTTTAGATATTCTTTCCAATTTCATGAATTTAGAACGTAAATCTTCTCTTTTGGGTACAACGTTAGAGAAAGCATGAGTCATATCTCCCCGTTCTGTAAAAAGATTCTTTGTATCTTCCTCTCGATTCTTAAGATATGCGGCCATCTTGAATGGTAATTGGTCGGCCTTGTCGTCAACTTCCGAAACACGAAGTTTCAGTTTACAAGACAAATGGGGCTTATTTGGTTTGAACTTGCTCCAGCAGGCGACTCCTTCCAATCCCTTATGTTAATTGATTATTGAGAAAGCATACGTTAGAATATTGTTGTCATCCAAAAAGTCGCAGGTCACTGGATTTGGACGGATACTAAGCCCATAACGTCCACACAAATAACAGAAAACATGAAAAAAAACTCCAGGACTCAGCGCCAGTGTAGAGTTGGATTGTTTAATGGCACAATCTGTTTGCACAATCTTATGTCATCAGTTGCATAATAAATCTGATATTAGATTCATTGGTTTAAAACAAGTTACCTTGAGCAAACGAGGAGGAGATGGATTGAAGGCATTACGGCAGTCGGAAGCACGCATCATTTGTTTTTTTAATTCTACCAAAACAGGTTTGAACAATGACAATGAGATGGCTTCATTCCTATAGAATTCTGGTTACTCTGTGTTTTAGTGTTTTCTTGTTGTTGAATCATTTTTACTGTTTGGAATCATGTCCAGCATTTTTGGCCATGTATTTTGGGATATGGAAGGCCAAGGGGTTTCTTGTTACATGTATTTACGAATAATGTGTCTTCAATTACTCCAGTGTTTTTCATGGAGGGTTTTTTGTCTTATACATGGTTTCCGTTCTTCAGGTATAATGTAAATAAATCTTTTTCTCTTTACATTGATATCCTAGGATGTCTTCCAAACAATATATGTACTTAATAAAAGTAGTAATGCATTCTCCAATTTTTGGAGCTGAAAGGCATTGAATGAATTGGTATAAAGGTATTTCTTCGTTGTTCAAGCGCTTTAGGGTAACTTCCCCTTTAATTTGGGTCATTGCAAGGCACTGAGCCAGGTTGCCGCAGCAACGGGTGCTAACGTTGCCGTGACAACGATGATACTATTTAGATTTTTTGAAAATGGCGCCGGCTGCATCTAACATTCGAGCAGCCGACGCGAGAGACTACAGAGCAGAACAGTGAGTTTCCTTTACCCCAAATCACTCGCGTATGCGACGAATGCTTTATAATGAGCACAGTCTTTTTGTGAGGATGCAGTGTGACTAAGCGGCACGCGTTTGTATTGTAATTAAATACTCGCGAAGGCGAGATGTTTGTGTATGAATTAGATATAACGGCATAGTGTGATTTCACATTTTTAACACCTGTGAAGGCAAGGTCTATGTTTTGGTAAAGGATACGAGTATACCATTGAATGTAAATTTATATTTTGGCAGTCATACACTCGCGAAGGCGAGGTTGGTTTTTGTTATGATACAAAAGGCGCAATGCAGGTTGGAAAATTTGTGAAAGCACAACTAGATGTTGCTATGTAAGAACCTATAATGGCCTTCTCACAATCCCACTAATACAGGTCATGGTTAATTTTTGTGTTTACAGAATATCTACCTTGGGATTTGTCCCTATAACTGTTTCAGACAATGTTCGTATGGACTTTTCTACTACTGGGCAAGCCCTAGGCATGTACTCTATTAGAATTACAGCATTATATTCAGTGATTCGTTTTTGTAGTAACTGGAACTAATGGGCTTTTCTTTTTGTTTTTTCCATTGCCCCGTTTTCTCGTTTTTTGAAACAATTTTATTTTGGTTTTCTTATGATTATAAATTGAACACAATATGATTATGGTTGATATGATGACTTTGTTTTTGAATATTCTCAACCCACTCAATCCTCCCTTTCGCCAACCCCTGTTTCTCTGTCGAATGACAATGTGCTATATGTTTTGTAACAAATTAATGTATATGCAATGTGTGCAACTGAATCAAATATTTGTCTATTATATTATGTGTTTTATGAACAAACATTTTTTTTTAATTTGAATAATGAATGTAGCCCTGATTTGATAAAGGCTCGTGGGAGCCGAAACGCGTGATCGAGTAGAGGGCTCGCACATAAGATTGTGCAAACAGATTGTGCCATTAAACAATCCAACTCTACACTGGCGCTGATTCCTGGAGTTTTTTTCATGTTTTCTGTTATTTGTGTGGACGTTATGGGCTTAGCATCCGTCCAAATCCAGTGTCCTGCGACTTTTTGGATGACAACAATATTCTAACGTATGCTTTCTCAATAATAAATTAACATAAGGGATTGGAAGGAGTCGCCTGCTGGAGCAACTTCAAACCAAATAAGCCCCATTTGTCTTGTAAACTGAAACTTCGTGTTTCGGAAGTTGACGACAAGGCCGACCCATTACCATTCAAGATGGCCGCATATCTTAAGAATCGAGAGGAAGATACAAAGAATCTTTTTACAGAACGGGGAGATATGATTCATGCTTTCTCTAACGTTGTACCCAAAAGAGAAGATTTACGTTCTAAATTCATGAAATTTGAAAGAATATCTAAAAAGGAAATAGATAAATATTGGTAAAAGGTTTCCCTAGAGAATTATGTGCAGAATGATCGAATACCAAGGGGTTTGAGAATTCTTATTTTTCCCAACTTCAATAATGATCAAGACAGAGACTTAGCAGAAGCTTGGGAAGCAAATTTGAGCAACAGTTCCATGAAAATGATGGATCTTTTGATTGAACATGCTAATAGAGAACACAAGAGAGCAGTGGAAGGAATTGAGGCCATTAAGAAAGAAATTACTGAGATGCAATCAAGTGAAGCAACTAAAGCAAAAAATTATGAAAAAATGTACAACCTTTTACAAGTATATCAGGATGAGGTCAAACTTAGAAAACTAAGGAAGTGCTATTGTGATGATCGGGATTACAAAGAAGATCGAGTGTATACCTTTCAGACTAAATACGATGCTAGCATTAAAATATCTTCAAAGAATTCAACACCGAATACATCATCAGCAAGTTCTGATGCAGATTCAGAACCGGAAACCCTAGAGGTTAGAGGTGAGAATGTACGTATAGAGGGTGGCTATATGAACCAAATTAGAAGGTACAAGAAAGGGAATCGCAATCTTCCCAAGAAGACAGTCCGTTTTCAACTACCAGCTATCATCAGCACCCCACTGTTGGGGCAAGGATGAGAGGAAGGAGGGGGGGCAAGAAGCAGCGTGAACTTAGATACTGTCAACATGGACAAAAGATTAAAGAGGGCCAGCTCCAAGGAGGCAAGCAGTTCCAGGTAATGGATGATTTAGTATTTAACTTATCGAGTAAAAATTTAACTGCAGATGAAAGAGGTCTTCTTAACAGGGGCCTATCTTTCGCGCCCACCTGCAAATCTAACAGAGCGGATGTACATATAGACCTATTTAAGTTCATATGTAAGTTAAAACTAAAAAAGTTTTTTGCCACCAGAGCACCAGGTAATTACCATAATCAAGAGCCGGCGATTCCAATTAGTGGGCATTCTATTCAAGAAGTGGAGGACACTTTCTTGATCAGATCCTTAACAGAAGACGAACAATTTGCTCCGTTTAACCTTTTGGATGAACTGAGGGTGAAATCCAGTAGTATTCCCATTCAATCCCTGAAACCGACATCAAAATTTTTGCCACAGTTACCGGCAGATAATTTAATTGATACCTTCTACAAAGCAGTGTCTCAGGACCTGTATGAGATGGATGCACGGAGAAACAAACATCGTAATTCTATCAAGGATAAATCTGTCAATCTAACCCAAGGGGAATTAACAGCATTTAAAGGCCTACAGGCCAATGGACATATTGTAATTAAGGAAGCTGACAAAGGGGGGAACATTGTTGTCATGGACAGGGTGGATTATCTCAAGATGGCGAATAATCACTTGTCAACCCCCGACTGTTATCGAATAAGAACTGATAATGTAAAGAAAAAGGCTGTTGAGCAACTCGGAGAAAACATTCTGATCTGGCATAGGAAAGGCCTCATCACTGATGAGGAGAGATCCTTCCTAACAGTGAAAGAACCAGTATTTCCCACTATGTATTTCCTACCTAAAATACATAAAGAATTTAACTCCATACCGGAAGGCCGCCCGATTATGAGTGGGATAGGGTGGATAACTGAAAGGGTTTCGGAGTACCTGGATACCATCCTCAGACCTAGAGCAGCGGTACTCAAATCTTATCTTCAAGATTCCACTAGTCTCATACGTAAACTGCACGACTTTGAATGGCATAGCACCTACTATCTTGCCACTTTAGATGTGAAGGCCCTCTATACCTCTATTCATCATAAATGGGCAACTGCCTCCATTGATGATACCTATAGGAATGATTCAGCATCATACTATAATCAGATTCAAATGCTCAAGGAAATGCTGCAATTGACTTTTGATTTAAACATTTTCATGTTCAACAATGATATATACCAACAAACGAAAGGGGTGGCTATGGGCACCAAATATGCTCCAGCACTAGCCAACCTTGTTATGGGCATGCTAGAAGATTAAGGGGGTAATTCATAGAATTCAGGGCACAAGTGGCGCACGCGGCTGGCGCACAGTGTGTGTGTGCGAATCCCTGCGCCAGCCGCGTGCGCTAAAATCCATTTCCGCGCACAGCGTATTCATGGATTCCAGCCACCAAAACCAGCCGTGGCGCACAGTGGCGCAGCGACCCTGCAGCAGCGCCACTTACGCCCCCAAGAACGCCTCTCGCACAGGGAAAAGCCATCAAAATCCCCAATCCAGTGCAAAGGGCTGCGCTAACCCTGTACCAGCGCGGCAAGCGCGCTACGTGTATCACTGGGGTGCGCGGGAAGTACCTCACACGATTGGCCCTGTGCGAGCAGGGTACGCGTATTTCAGGAGTGCGCGGGAAGTTCCACACGCGATTCCCGCAGGGTACGTGTATTTCAGGGGTGCGTGGGAAGTTCCACACACGATTTCAGCAGGGTACGTGTATTTCAGGGGTGCGCGGAAATTTCCACACGCGATTGGCCCCGTGCGAGCAGGGTACGCGTATTTCAGGGGTGCGCGGGAAGTTCCACCCGCGATTCCAGCAGGGTACGCGTATTTCAGGGGTGCGCGGGAAGTTCCACACGCGATTTCAACAGGGTACGTGTATTTCAGGGGTGCGCGGGAAGTTCCACACGTGATTTCAGCAGGGTACGTGTATTTCAGGGTGCGGGGGAAGTTTCACACGCGACATCAGCAGGGTACGTGTATTTCAGGGGTGCGCGGGAAGTTCCACATGCGATTTCAGCAGGGTACGTGTATTTCAGGGGTGCGCAGGAAGTTCCACACGCGATTTCAGCAGGGTACGTGTATTTTGGGGTGCGGGGGAAGTTTCACACGCGACATCAGCAGGGTACGTGTATTTCAGGGGTGCGTGGGAAGTTCCACACGCGATTCCAGCAGGGTACGTGTATTTCAGGGGTGCGCGGGAAGTTCCACACGCGATTTCAGCAGGGTATGTGTATTTCAGGGGTGCGCGGGAAGTTCCACACGCGATTCCAGCAGGGTACGTGTATTACAGGGGTGCGCGGGGAGCACCACACGTGAATTGCACGTGTGGGTCCTCCCAAGTGTTCCCTCTACACCCTCCACGGCCCCTGCAGGTGGCTCACACCACAGGGGCCTACCCTGCACATGTCCTGCAGGCACCCCATCCACCATTGCATTGCCCCCCAGCCAACCCACATGTCAACTTGCACTACTGCCCGCCAACGCATGTCCCCCTGCACCCCCAGCCACCAGGGGCACCCTCCACAAGGCCCCCACCCATGTCTCCCACCACCCCCACCCCCCAGCAGTGCAGGGGCACCCTCCACCAGGCCCCCACCCATGTCTCCCACCCCCCACCCCCCAGCAGTGCAGGGGCACCCACCACCAGGCCCCCATCCATGTCCAACTCATGTTCCCCACCACCCCCACCCCCCAGCAGTGCAGGGGCACCCTCCACCAGGCCCCCACCCATGTCTCCCACCCCCCACCCCCCAGCAGTGCAGGGGCACCCACCACCAGGCCCCCACCCATGTCCAACTCATGTCCCCCACCCCCCCACCCCCAGCACTGTGGGGCACCTGCCACCAGGCCCCCACCCATGTCTCCCACCCCCCCACCCCCCAGCAGTGCAGGGGCACCCACCACCAGGCCCCCACCCATGTCCAACTCATATTCCCCACCCCCCACCCCCCAGCACTGTGGGGCACCTGCCAGCAGACCCCCACCCATGTCTCCCACCCCCCCACCCCCCAGCAGTGCAGGGGCACCCACCACCAGGCCCCCACCCATGTCTGCCACCACCCACACCCCCCAGCAGTGCAGGGGCACCCACCACCAGGCCCCCACCCATGTCTCCCACCACCCCCCAGCAGTGCAGGGGCACCCACCAGCAGGCCCCCACCCATGTCCAACTCATGCCTCCCACCCCCCACCCCCCAGCACTGTGGGGCACCTGCCACCAGGCCCCCACCCATGTCACCCACCCCCCCACCCCCCAGCAGTGCATGGGCACCCACCACCAGGCCCCCATCCATGTCCAACTCATGTTCCCCACCCCCCCCACCCCCAGCACTGTGGGGCACCCACCACCAGGCCCCCACCCATGTCTCCCACCACCCCCCAGCAGTGCAGGGGCACCCACCAGCAGGCCCCCACCCATGTCCAACTCATGTCTCCCACCCCCCACCCCCCAGCACTGTGGGGCACCTGCCACCAGGCCTCCACCCATGTCACCCACCCCCCCACCCCTCAGCAGTGCATGGGCACCCACCACCAGGCCCCCACCCATGTCTCCCACCACCCCCACCCCCCAGCAGTGCAGGGGCACCCACCACCAGGCCCCCACCCATGTCCAACTCATGTCTCCCACCCCCCCACCCCCCAGCACTGTGGGGCACCTGCCAGCAGGCCCCCACCCATGTCAAACACCCCCCCACCCCCCAGCACTGTGGGGCACCTGCCAGCAGGCCCCCACCCATGTCTCCCACCACCCCCACCCCCCAGCAGTGCCGGGGCACCCACCAGCAGGCCCCCACCCATGTCCAACTCATGTTCCCCACCCCCCCACCCCCCAGCACTGTGGGGCACCTGCCAGCAGGCCCCCACCCATGCCTCCCACCCCCCCACTCCCCAGCAGTGCAGGGGCACCCACCATCAGGCCCCCACCCATGTCCAACTCATGTTCCCCACCCACCCCACCCCCCAGCACTGTGGGGCACCTGCCACCAGGCCCCCACCCATGTCCAACTCATGTTCCCCACCCCCCCACCCCCCAGCACTGTGGGGCACCTGCCAGCAGGCCCCCACCCATGTCTCACACCCCCTCACCCCCCAGCAGTGCAGGGGCACCCACCACCAGGCCCCCACCCATGTCTCCCAGCACCCCCACCCCCCAGCAGTGCAGAGGCACCCACCACCATGCCCCCACCCATGTCCAACTCATGTTCCCCACCCCCCCACCTCCCAGCACTGTGGGGCACCTGCCACCAGGCCCCCACCCATGTCTCCCACCCCCCTACCCCCCAGCAGTGCAGGGGCATCCACCACCAGGCCCCCGCCCATGTCCAACTCATGTTCCCCACCCCCACACCCCCCAGCACTGTGGGGCACCTGCCAGCAGGCCCCCACCCATGTCTCCCACCCTCCCCACCCCCCAGCACTGTGGGACACCTGCCAGCAGACCCCCACCCATGCCTCCCACCCCCCCACCCCCCAGCAGTGCAGGGGCACCCACCATCAGGCCCCCACCCATGTCCAACTCATGTTCCCCACCCCCCCACCCCCCAGCACTGTGGGGCACCTGCCACCAGGCCCCCACTCATGTCCAACTCATGTTCCCCACCCCCCCACCCCCCAGCACTGTGGGGCACCTGCCAGCAGGCACCCACCCATGTCCCCCACCCCCCACCCCCCAGCAGTGCAGGGGCACCCACCAACAGGCCCCCACCCATGTCCAACTCATGTTCAACCCAGCACTGTGGGGAACCTGCCACCAGGCCCCCACCCATGTCTCCCACCCCCCCACCCCCCAGCACTGTGGGGCACCTGCCACCAGGCCCCCACCCATGTCCAACTCATGTTCCCCAGCCAACATGTCATCACAATCTAGATCCCTGGTCCCTATGGTCAGCCTCCAAATGCAAAACACCCACCCGAGTATTGCATCCACCCACTCATAATTGGCAATTACATGGCAGAACACCAGTTGCAAGTTCCGAAGCAAACACATTTCCCTCACATACACCCAATGGTTGTCAGTGAATCTCAAAACCCATATCATGATATGCATGAAACCAATGAGATGATACTACACATTGAAGTTTGATAAAAAATATGTATTAAAGGAAACATAAATAGAATCAAAAATAAAGAAACATAAATGGGAATGTACAAAAATTAAAAGAAGCATGTCCGTGAAAAAAAGCAAAACCAAAAATCAAAATCCAAAGTAATGGTGTCCAAAGTCACTGTCCACAAACAAAATCCAACGGGAAATAAAATTGAAAGCCATTGCTCCATGGTTAAAATGTGAAAGAAAAATACAATCCAACAATGAACTATGTACATACAAACAAGCCAGGGTCCATTATCCCAACAAAAGAAAGGAAACCTATTTAACTACACTAACTAATAAAATAAACTATATACAAAAATGTGGCCAATGTCCAAAAGGTCCAAAATAAATCCCAAAAAAAATGAAACCTAACACTACCTACATAACTATGTACAAGGGCAGCGGGCTAGTTTGACGGCTCACTTTTGGATGTCCCGGGCCAGGGCATCATCGAACTCCTGCTCAATGTCCCAGAGGCGGTCCTCCTCCATGGCCCCGAGGGTCCACAGGGCCGTTGACGTGTCCACCTACAAACCCCTGCGGATTGCCTCGAGGCACTCGGCCTGGCTCAGGGCCCTCCGCATGGAGTTCTCCGCCCTGACCATTGTGAGCCGTGCCTCTTCCGCCCGCTGCCGCTCCGCATCTATGGCGTGGCCCAACCGCTGCCACACGGAAGACACTCTCTGTCCTGGGTCCTCCTGCCTTCCGGCCGATGCCTGCCCCTCCGATGTTGA
Organism: Ambystoma mexicanum; assembly: GCF_040938575.1. Taxonomy (NCBI): domain Eukaryota; kingdom Metazoa; phylum Chordata; class Amphibia; order Caudata; family Ambystomatidae; genus Ambystoma; species Ambystoma mexicanum. The sequence continues at coordinate 691,138,078 of NC_090934.1, read as the reverse complement.
AGGCCCCGAGCCTTCATGGCTCCCACCACGTTGCTGCTGCTGCTGTGCCTCTGCCCGTGCACTGCCTCCTGCTGCCTGCACATCCTCCGCCGGCTGGGGTGCAGTCGTTGATGTGGCCACCCCTGCTGGACGTCCGACTCCCGACTGTGGCAAGGATGCCTCCTCCACCAGCCTGGCCGCACCGTCAGAGGCAGCTCCACAGGGCACCCAGGTGACCGATGGGTGGGAAGATGGCACGGAGGACGACTGGCGCGTAGCGGGTTCAGTTGAGGAGGGGGTCGTAGCAAGCCCCATCATACGGAGGAATCCGGCCTGGGTGACCTGTCCCAGCAGGCTGACGAGGTCAACGAGCCATTCGAGATGACGTGCAGTCTCCTCATGAAAAGACTGCAGGTCACCTCGCATGGCCCGTTGACGCAACGCCACACCAGTCAGAACAGGCTCAACCCAGACCCGGCCAGTTGTCGTGAGCTCATCCCCTGCCTGAAAACGGGTCTGGACGTAGGCATCCCTGCTGGTGCAAGATGATGCAGGGACAGGATCAGGGACAGGATTGCACACAGGCACCTCCGCGGCGGCCTGTGCTGCCTCCTGTCCCTGGTCCTGCACTGCACCACTAGCACCAGTGGGATCCCCACCTCCAGACCCTGTCTCTGTTGCTTGCACGGCCTCCTCCTCCACCAAACCCCCCACCAACCTGAATGACTCCGTGCCATCTTCCCCTGTTGGGCCCTGTGGGGTCCCAGCTGCCCCTTCTGCTGCCGAGGAGTCCAACTCCAACCTCCGCCTCTTGGACCTCCCCCTGGCAGCTGCGGCCTGGGACGCGGCACCGGACTCCTCACTCCCCGACGAGATGACAACATGGGAGGGGAGCCGGGCCTTGCGTCTCCGGCTGGCGGTGGGATCCCCGCCGCTGTGCTCCACAGCACCTTCTCCACCCTCTTCATCAGTTGACGCTGCAGACAGGGAGAAATAAAACACAGGCATCAGGGCACTGTACAATGGACACATACACACATGACAGTTGTACATGAGTGGCATTGGCAAACCTCAGACATGTCATCACAATCCCCAACACACATGTCATTTCAACTCGCACACATGAGCCATACCACAGCCATATCGCAACTGCCAGCACCATCCATACACATACAACAGCATGAGCAGGCAAAGGCGAGCCAGACATCACATGCAACACAGGAAGTGCACCACACATGTACACACACCACCACACTTGCATGCATGTGTACACCTCTGCCAAGTGTCGCAGTGTTTAGATGGGCATCCATGTCACATCTACCGATCAGGCTTCCACATACCGCTGCCACATGCATCCATGTTGCATCACTGTTGCACCCTTGTCAAATACACAAAGATGCACATGTACACAGTGCTGATACATGCAGCTGAAAACAACATACATGCGTGACATCACGGACATGTCTACTTACATACACATTCATCCAAACATGTGTGCCCACACAACTGCATTTGACATGCAAGCCTACACACACAGGCACCATCCATGTCTCACACATTCCAGCCCTCGCATGTGTTAGCCCCACGGCCCTGTACACCCCCACCCATACTCGACCCCATACAAACAGATGTGCAACCTGCACACTACTGAAAAATCACCACACGCACATCTCACAATCAGGATGCATGTACACTTACCGCTCGACTTAGACGGGTCTGCCTCTCAAGGACCTGGACGTGGAGCGCTGGGGATATGCGTTCCAGGACCCTCATCTGTTCTTCCGACAAGTGGCCCCGGCGCCCCTTGGCATCGGCTGCCTTCAAGAGGCGCCGGGCCTTGTTCAGGGTCCTGGACCTGAAGTCTTCCCAGCGCTTCTTGACATGTTGTAAGTCGCGGACTGCCACCCCCTCCGCGTTGATGGCAGTCACGATGTCAGTCCAGATCCAAGTCCGTCCTTCCTTGTCGGCGCGGGAACTTCCGAAGAGGGCATCATACTGCCCCAGGACTTGCTCCACCAGGACACCAACTTTAGTGGCAAAGAAGCTGGTGCCCCTCTGCCTCTCTGGCCGGGGGTTGTCAGTGGTCTCAGATGGTGTTTGCCCCGACATGACAACCCCAGAGGCAGGAGTGGGTGGGCAACTGGGTCCTGGGGCTGGGCTGTGGAGCGATGGAATCCCAGTCGGGAGTCTTCGGTTCCAGCAGGGGTGGTCACAGCAACAGCACCCCTGGCTGATGTGCAGGCAGCAAATGGCAGGGCACGTGGGCAGCAGGCAGTCAGGCAGCAGAAGATGGCAGGTGGGAGCGTGCTCGGGGCTCTGCGGGGCAGTAGTTCGGCCTTCTGGGCAGGAGCGTGGTCTTCCGTGTGCTTACGCGTGGCCAGCTTGATACGGAGTGATTTGGCACGTGAAAATTCGGCACGTCAGCGTGTAATTCGAGGAAAGGCCCTTAGCGCGTAAGCGCGTCTGCACGAATACGCATTTTCATTGGACAGAAGGCCCCTCAAGTGCAAGCGCCCCTGTGACATGACGCGTACAGGCGTGCATGGGCATTTCAGCGCGCGTGAAAAACTGCACGTCCGCGTGTAATACGAGGAAAGGGCCCATGCTCGTAAGTGACGTGACGCGCGTGTGCGTTTCCCTCAGCACGGGTTAAAGGTGAGCGGGCCCAGCAGTTCGCTGTACGTGCCTTTCGTGGAGACCGACGTGTGTTGCTGCTTCCTGTTGTTTCGCGCGCCATCACAACTTCACAGCTATCAAGGACGTATCTCTTCTTTTGGCGGGGGTATTGGCTACGCGTGTTTTTCTGCATCGCGCTAGTCAGACGGTGAGTCGCACACGCTCTTTTTCCCACTGCGGGTGCCCCTGTGTATCGCACCCATTTTCGATGTCATAGTAGCCTGTGTGTCCCACGCGTACGCGTTATTCATGTTACTGGGTGCCACCGCGTACTGCGGGAGGTTGAATCCACGCACGTAGGCTGCAGGGTTGCGTGCATAGTTTTACTGCAGTTTTGGGGTGCCTGAGCATTGCGTGACCCGTCTCCACATCACCGGGGTCACATACAGCCTTGCAGGTGCAGGGGGGCTGTAAACATCTTGCTTCCCACCCCCTTCACCCCAATTGCCCAGGTCAATTGTGGTGTGCACCTCCCATTGGCACCACTCCATCTGTGCCAGCACTACTACATCAGTGCCAGGGTTGGGAGGCCACCAAAGGTGAGGGGCGCCTCAGCTGGGCGTCCTCCTCGTGGCGGGCGTGGTCGGGGACGTGGCCGTGGTGACCAGGGAGTAGGGGGACTCCAGGGTGTCCAGGGCGGCCACAGAGGAGGAAGAGGCAGGGGTGCGACACTTGAGCACAATGTTGTGCCATGTCTCGGTGCAGTCATGCAGCCACCCCCTGTGGTTCCGGGGGATGCCGCTCCTGCATCTGGCACTGGCACCCGTTCTACCCGGCAATCCGTTCCATCGACTGCCACGGGCCCAAGGGTAGTGGTAGCTGCAGGTGCAGCTGTGGACACCATCACCCAGGCTCAGGGTCTGCCAGCGCAGGCTGCGTTGGCACTTGAAGAGCCCTTGGTAGATCTCCAACAGGCCAGGGGGGAAACCATAGGGGCAGGCCGGGCTGCTCAGACCAAGACATGTGTCCCTGGGGCAGTCATGTCATCTCCTGCCCCGAACAGCCGGGTGTTGGCAAGTGCAGGGGCAGATGCACCCAACAGCACCCTGGTTGTGAGTCTGCCAAACAGGACCGTTGCGGTCAATGACCCTGCCACAGCTGATGTTGCTGCGCAGGGTCCATTAGTGGGCACCCAGCTGCCACTGACACGAGTCAGGCCTTTGGTCATCCCTCCACCTGCCACTCCCTTGGCTCAATCCACCGAACCCACTGGCCATACTGATCAGGGCGGCATTAGCCAGCCAGGGTCTGCGCCACAGTCCAAGAGGAGGAAGGTTGCACCTGCAGCACAGGCTGGGACCCCACACAGAGCCACGACCTCCTGCACGTCGAGGAAGAAGCCTTTCTGTAAGCAGGAACTGGACTTCCTCCTGGACTACGTGCGGGGCCACAGCCGTGACATGCTAGTGGGTGCCAATAGTTAGACTACGGCTGCCCAACGTGACACACACTGGAAGCATGTTGCGGAACATGTCAGTTCATTCGGCCATGAGGTGCGCACGGCGCAAGAGTGCAAAAAGCGTTGGAATGACTTCAAGCGCAGCACTAAGGCTAAGCGTGCCTCTAATTACAACTTGACTCTCGTGACTGGAGGTGGGCCTGCACCAGAGGAGGAAGAGCTCACTCCGCATGAGGCTCTCGTTGCGGAGTTCCTACCACCTGAATTGGTCGAAGGAGTGGGAGAGATGCTGGACTTTGATGCGCAGTCCAGTGAGTGTTGATGTGTGTTTGTTGAGGAAGTGTGTGTTTCACTTGTGGGATGTGTTGTGCATGATTGCTGCTACATGTGACGTGTACATGGTTCTGATGTGTAAGTAATGCAATGCTTCCATCATGCATGTCTCCTCTGCCTGCATGCTGGACTCCATGTAGGCATGCTCCCTTGCCCCTCCTCCGCCACTCTGCACCCCTGTTCCACCTTTGCACTGGTCTGCTTCAATCTTGCCAATGTGTAGTTTCTTGTTCATGTGTCCTGTGTAGATGCTAACTTCCAGCGTAGAATCTGCCAGACATATGCCGTGTGGTACAGCCTTAGTACTCGATGCAGGGTATCTCACTTGTACTGTGCATGGGTCAGATGTCCCGCAGGGACATGAGTGCCCATTCATGCTCCATGTGCATTGCACGCATGCCCCTATGTGTCCTTGACTGGATGATCACTGTTATATAAGTCCTTGGTTACATACATTGCCTGCCATCTCATCAGCCTTCCCATGTCAACTGTGGCTCAGTCCTGCGGTGCACACATGTTTAGGCTCTGACAATCTGTGTGGCTCACAGGCCTCAGCCTGTTCAATGGCCAATGACTCTGTCCAACTCTTGTTGTGTCTTCTTCACACGTGGGCGGCCTCCGGAGTTTTCATCATGTGTCCTGCCTACTGTCCCAGCATCATTTGCAGTGTTGTCACTTGAATCACATTAAGCTGTTGATGCCAGTCAACACTGCCTATCAATACACAGGTGTATGGTCAGCCTTTTGATACCATGCTAGGCATCCCTGCTTTGGTACTGGGGTGGAGGGGTGCTTGGCTTCTAGATATGGTACACATTGAATGCACAATGCACGTGATGTCTGAATTTGACATTGCACTGCCTTCACATTTCCTGGCACACACCATGGAGTGCTTGTACATGTAGGTAGTGAGTGGTGTACACATTTTATGCACTGCATAGACCCACTTCCATGGAAACGGCCACCTTTCAACAGGTCTGATCACAGAAGCTATTCAAAGTTGACCCAGCATGCATGCCAGGTTATATGTTGTGTGTCACATGTCTGCCGGATGCGTTTGCTCTCGGTGTGTGTGTGTCGTGTGCTTCTGACATGTGTAGTGACTTTTTTTCTCTCTATTTTTCAGGTGATGACGCAATGGAGGCGGAGGATGGTGTTGTCATGCCAGACACAGGGTTGGTAACACCACATCAACCCGGCACTACTGGGGGTCGTGGGGTGGTAGGCCACAAAAACCCCCAAGTGCTGCAGTCCATCTGCCGGTCAAGTGGCACAGCGAGTAGAGCGCTTGCTTTGACACCCGTGCAGAGCCTGTTACCGCAGGTTCGAATCCCGGCGGGGCCAAACTCAGCCTTTCATCCTTCCGAGGTCGATAAATGAGCACCACACACCGTGGGTAATAATAAGCAGCGCTCAGATACCTGAGGGTTTGTAGCGCTATATAAATGCCCAATTATTATTTTATTATTATTTGTCTCTGGCTGCCTATGAGTCCAGCCTTGATGACGACTCTGACGTCCATGTTGAGTTGAATGAGCATCAAGTCCATGTGTCAGGGGTGAGTGACTCTGATGTGGACACTCCTCTGTCTGCGACCCCTGCACTGAGGGATCAGACAGTCTTGGTTCCTCTGGCCGTGGTGGATCGGGACGCAGGGTCACCCTCCACACCAGTCACTGATGTGCCTGGGACATCACGTCAACGGGGGCATGTAGTCGTGCAGCCGCGGGCGGTGCCAACACAGCGAGGACCCCCGGTCCTTGGGTCCCGCAGGGGTCAAGCCCGGCAACGCGGTCGCAGCGCGCAACCGCTGTATACTGAGTGGGAGCAAGACATGACTGCCAATTCCGAACGGCAGGGGGCAGCAATGGAGAACATCGCTGAGAGCATGGAGCATGTGGCCCGATCTGTGCTCCCCCCTGCTAGGCAGGTGCTTCTCCAGCAGCAGGCGGCACGGTCCACGGCCCGCTCGCTCAGGCTGGGCATGGCGGCCTCAGACAGGGCACGCCAGGCTGAAATGTCGTCTCTGCGTCAAGCAATTGCTGCTCACGCAGAGGCGCACATGGATGCCCTGAGGGAGGAGTATGCTTCCCTCAGATTCACTCTGGGTGTCCTTATGATGTCCCGGAGGCGGCAGGCAGAGGAGAGGTTTGCACAGCTTGAGCGTACCATCTCGGCTGAGCTACAGGCTTGCCGGGAGGTGCAGCGGTTGTCCAGCCAGGCCTTGCAGGAGGAACTCCGTGTTACACGTGCTACCTTGCAAGAGGAAGCACGTGTATCACGTGAGGTTCTGCATGCAGACCTATGTCACATCGCCACACAGAACCAGGCTCACCCGTCCGGCAGACTTGCTGCCGACGAGGGGCAAGCTGCGGCTAGGCATGGCCAGGCTACTGTGCCACGTCCTCCTTTACAGGATGAGCCAGACTCGGACGACCATCTATCTCCCACATAGGTCGGGCTGTGCAGGCGTTGAGCCCATGGAGGTTTTTTTTTTGGCTCAGCATCATCGCATGTGGATGTTGAGCAGCACCCTGTACCTTCCCCCTCCTGGGTGCCTCCCCTCCCCCCCGGGTCGTATGTGGCCATTTTTGATTTTTCTTTTAGTTTAGTTAGTTAAGTTTCTGTTTGATAGTTAGTTTAATTAGGTAATGTAGGTTTTCCATTGTTAGTGTAATTAGTTAATAGTTGATTTAGTTTAAAATTGCTAGTTTATTGTGCTTTCATGTGACGGTGCGGTGCTTTGTGGCTTTTGAAGGCATCCACTGTCTGTTCCAGCTGGGCCCTTCAGGCTTGTCTTGTGTATGTGTTTGCTGCTTGGGGTCCTTGACTCACATATGCCACTTCTGCCTCCCTTATCCATGGGCTCGCAAGGATGGTTCGGTGTTACAGAATATTACACAAGGGCTTTGGACTGTCATATCTGTGGCATGTCTGGTGCTGTGTGACTTGTGTTGACACCCCTAGTGGGGATGATGTTGGTGTTATTGTCCACTGTTCAGCTTTTGCTAGATGGGGTGTGTCATGATTAATGTGTACATTGATTGCTATGCATTGTGTAGTATGTTTCATATCTTTCCTGTACACGTGCTTGTTGCTATTCATGCTGTAGATAGTGTTCCACACTTTGGATGTGAAAGACGGACTGATGGTGTGATTTGTGATGTGACTCTCTGACATGGTCAAGTAATGAGATGCCTGATGAGACACACACAGATGACTTTGAAGCATTAATCATGTGTTTCATGCCCTTTCTGCAGGGGGATGAGCCTCCAGAGAACCTTTGCCAGCAGACATGGCCCATTGGATGACGGAATTCTGGACCTGTTTGTTGGTGCCCACATGCACATGTGTGCACAAGCAGAGGCACAGGGATTGCAGACCCACATCCTAGAACTGCTGGCATGTTCCAAGGAACTCCAGGCAAGGTGAGCAGCACAGGGGGGCCACGACACAGCAAAGCTTGCACCAGGCGAGTTGCACATGCAGGCTTAGTCACAGCACTGAGGGTGAGCTTAGACGAATATTGGTGTTGAAGCACACAATGCAGCTCAGATGTGTTGGTGGACTGATGGCTGTTGATAGTAGGGTTGTCTGGGACACCTGCAGGGGCAGTGGCACATACCCTCCGGTACACCAAGGTCCATTGAGGCACTTGTATCAACCATGTAGCCTTCCGAGACATGGAAAGGGGCAGCTCACAGGGACATACAGCAAGGGACATACTCGGGTGCAGTGCATGTCTTTTCCATGTACTTTATGATAAATGCACTGCCAACTTTGTTTCGGTCATGGTGGTACGCAACTTGCTCTGAAGTCATGGCTTGCTATATGGGTCTGTCTGCTTACCCAGGGAACATTGCATATTGTGTGAATTGTGACACATTGGTGTTCCATTTGCCACGCACCCACCAGCGGCTGACTTACTGCATTGACTGTGTATGACCCGTCACAGGGGTGATGTTATATATGGGTACGAAGCATCTACACCAGACTGTCTGTTTGTAGAGTAGTTTGTTGCTATGGGGCATGTTTGGTGTTGTGTTTTTGTGTAATTGGCACATACAGGTTGTTGACTGTGGCTCTCTTTGCAGCATTGCAGTGCTCCTGTAACCGGACCTGAGAGTGCGCAGGCAAGAGGCCAGCACTCAAAACCAGAGCTAAGTGTCTTGTTGTTTTTCTTTCGAACTGATCTGCATAGGCTTGCTGGAGAGTGTACTAATGCATGGATGTATATGTGGTTCAATTTGGTATGTTTTTTCTCCCTAATCACCCATGACCCTATTCAATTTTGAACCCTGTACCCTCTACCCGGTGTTCCTGCTTCCCGTACCTATCCAAGCAATGTTCCCTGACCCTCTTTCCCAGCTGGGGTTGCGGATGCCTGTGTCAGCCCCGAACTTGCAGGCGCCAAAACCCTAGAGGGGGTGGTTGGTTCGTACCACTCCTGAGCCTGGACAACAGAAGGCCATGACAATGATGTCCAAGTTTGTTTGGATTGTGTATGTGTTCATGCAGGTAGTACATTTTCGTGCATTCCCTAGTTTCATGTGTCATTCCTCCTCCCCTCTCCTGCCACTCATTCCAGTCATCCAGTGTGTCAACACCTGTCCTGACTGCATATCCCTGAACCTCCTTCCCCACCAGGGTCTCAGGGGCCTGTGTGAGTTTGACCTTGCAGGCACCCGGGACATGGTGGGGGTGGTTGTTTCGTGACACTCCCGCGCCTGTACAGGGGACCTGTGACAGTACACATCCGTTCATGGTGCATCATCCTATGTCATGGACCACACATGTTTCACATCCTGTCGTGACATTGTTTTACCGTGCTACCTTGGTTGTTGCATCATTGTGGTAGTACTTGGCCTTTGTGAGGTACTGCTACGTCAAGTCATCTACTGGAGGGTGTTCTGGTTCGTTTTTCTGGCTTGGATTTTGTGATTTTGGACATTGATTATGAGGGTGCAGGCACCTTTTTACACACAAGGTGGGAGATGGTGACGAAGGGTAAAGGTGATCCTGTGGCCAGGTGGAATTGAGGTTTGAAGGCTCCATGACCCAGGTGCAGTTGTTCAGTGGGTCATGGTCATTTGTGAGGGGGGGGGGTTGTTGTTGATAGTTGCCTTGCCCTGCAGTGTGATGGGAACTCTGACATTGTAATGGTGGTATCCTATGTACATGTTGTGTTCTGCTGATTGATGCCTGTTCATGTGTTGTGTTTACCTTTCAGGTGCGAGGGGATAGTTGTGGTTTGACATGCTGGGGTGTACACATGGTGAATGTTCACATGTGATGTGTAGAGAACACTAATGGTCACTTGAGTGCACATGCATATGTGGAGTGCATGTCCTTGCAGAACCACACACTTGCACTTTGATGCACTACATGTACTCCCACCCTTGCATATCCACGTGTACACTGTTTGCCTTCTGGTGCCCACTGTGTCCCTGCAGCACATGTTCTGTGACCGATTATGGATCCTGTACATGCCTAATTTGCTGTTTGATGTCGTCTGTCACTTAGATGTGATGCTCAGGGTGTGCATCACACACAATGGCTGTTCACTGTGCTGTGCGCTGAGCAGTGTGTTGCAGGAGTAGGACACTGCACACATGAGCTGCAGTGTTGATTTTGCAATGCACAATGTGCATGTAGACAAGCATTCATTGTTATGTTACGTCTACGACTCTCGTAATGCATTTGGAAATGACTTATTTTGGGTGGGAGATTTTGTTGGTCTGTCATTTCATCTGATTCCGGGTCAGGCATCATTGTCTGATGCCACTGTACATTTAGGATATGGCAATGTGTACCTTATCGTTACTGTGTTGGTGTATGGGTATTGCTTGTCATGTCATATTGTGGTTTGGGAGGGTTTGAGTGACATGACAGTGATGGCCATGGCCTGTTTTGCAGGTGTGTGTGATGCACACCTTGCATGTCAGGGTCATCCGCTTCTCAGAGCAACTAGCTGGGGGTAGATCTCTCTCCGCGGCAGGGCCCTCCCTCTGGAACAGCCTTCCTGCCTCACTTGAACTTGAGGGGAACCATCTCCAGTTCTGGAAGCACCTCAAGACCTTCCTCTTTGCTTCTGCTTTCTCTCTGCCTCTCCCTTGCAGAATTCTTCACTGGAACTGCACTGGAGCTGCAACTGGGCCACTCTCACCGACCTCGGTCCCTGGCCCAGCCACTCTCCACTTGAACTGCCTCCCTGGCAACCCCTGCACTGCGGTACTGTCTCTCTATCCCTACAGCCCACCCTTCCCAGCACTTGTCTGCACTTACCTTTGCAGTTGCCACCAGCCGACCTATGTATTTATTTTTTGGGCTACTTCCCCTGTACTGCACTCCCCCCCTTCCCCTTGCACTTTTCCTTTCCCCCTACCCCTGCACTTGCACAATCTCAATGACACCTGGCCTAGTAGTACCGTTGTCTGTCTTCCCTTGTTCCCCCTTCCCTGCCTCATCGCACCTTGAAATACTTGTGTATAGGCCATATCGTGTCATATGTCATATGTGTGCCTTTTGGTCACACGGGATAGCTTGTGTTTAAGTAGCTAGGGATGCAGACGATGTGGCACTTCCATGGCAACTATCTCAGGGTGGTAGGGTTGTGACAGTTGACTGTCTCTTTGTCATCATCGATTGTCACCTGGTATGTGCCAGGCCTGTGTGCACTCCGCAGGGGTGGGAGTTTAGGTGAAAAATGTGGCCACAAGCTGGGTCCGGGCTTCCTCGCCACTGTCCCCTCCCATGGGCAGCGCCTGTGCCTGTGGTTGGGGATGTGGGGGCACCACCATGTCCACCGGGATGCCCTGCCGTGTTGCAACATTGTGCAGGACACATGCTGCCACTGTGATCCTGCACACTACTGGTGGTGCATAGAGTAGTTGCCCACCAGAGCGGTCAAGGGAGCAGAAACGTGACTTGAGCACTCCGAATGTGCGCTCCACTATGCCCCTGGTTGCAATATGGGCGGCATTGTATCTTACCTGGGGTGGTGTGGTGGGGTTCCGGATTGGCATCATCATGTGGTAACTCAGAGGGTAGGCACTGTCCCCTGGGGAGGTGATAATAGTTGAGATTATTAGGGTTTGGATATTTGTCTGTGTGTGACTTGCATGCATGTGCAAGGGCATTTGTACTGACCTAGGAGCCATGTGTCGCCATGCTGCCCAGCTTCCAGGGCCCGGCTCAGGGCAGACATTCTGTATATGAAACTGTCATGGGTGGAGCCAGGGTAGTTTGCATAGACAGAGGTGATGATTCCCTTTGCATCGCATACCAGCTGTACATTGATGGAATGCCAGTGCTTGCGGTTTCGGTAGATGTGCTCAGTGGCCCTAGGTGGACGTAGGGCCACATGGGTGCAATCTATGGCACCGAGCACTTTGGGGAAGTGTGCCACCCTGAAAAAATCCAGGACAACGGCCTGCCTTTCTGCGGGTGTTCTGGGCATGTATATGTGCCTGCGGACTGAGGGGCGCGCTGTCATGATTGCCAGTACCTGGTGTAGGCAGCGTGACTGCGTGGCCTGTGAGAACCCCACTATGGCAGTGGTCCGCTGAAATGACCCAGTGGCCAAAAAATGCAGGACATTGAGCAGCTTATCCAAGGGGCTCAATGCTTGGGAGCAAAGGGTGGGGGATGTAAGGTCATCTTCCCACTCCCTGACCAGGTCTAGGATGATATGGGGTGGAAACCTATACCTGCCATAGACCTGGTCGTCAGGCATCCCAAAAAGGCTTGTCCGTGGTGCGAAAATGCGTGCCCTGGCTATTCTCCTCCCGCTGCGGTGTCCCATGATCAGTATTGCGACAAATGGGGCATTCATCGTAGCTGTATATACGCGTTTGTTGTTTGCGTGCACTTTTATGCTGTGCGCGGGGACGCTTCCGCCTGCCTTCGTGTGGCGGACGCGTTGACGCCTGTGCATGTCTTTTGCCGTGCGCGGGTTTCCCGTATTCGGATCCATGAATACGGGTTGTTCGCGTGGGCGTTCCGTGTAGTTCCCTGCAGTACTTCCCCAGTTACGCCTTCTTTTTCACGCGTTGTTCCCCAATCCGCGTATTACGCCCACTGTTCCGCCCACTTTGGTTGTGTGCGCCGCGCTATGTGCGCTTTGCGCACGCCGTGTATGCCTGCGTGCGTCATGGCTGGATTGGGCGCACAGACAGCGGGAAACACGCGCAGCGTCTTCCTTGAATCGCACGCGTGCGCGTGCGCTGCGTTTCTCACGCTTGCGCTCCCTTGCGCCTGCTTGCGCATGGATTTTCGGCGCACGTTTGTTCCATGAATCGGCCCCAAAGTTGTGTATACAGCCCCATTCTTCATGGATAAGGTTAAAATGTTGACTCGATACATTGACGATGTATTTTGCATAATTGATGGAAGTACTGATGAGTTTCAAGACTTTGTGAATCATTTGAACCACAATTGCTTTGACATCCAGTTTGTGGGAGAATGTAATGAATGGAGCATAGACTTTCTCGATCTAACGATTCTAATAGAAGAAAATCAGCTATTCACTAGAACATTTAGAAAAAAGACGGAGGTCAACTCCACGCTTCATGCAAATAGTTGTCATTATCATTCTACAATTCGAAACATACCATTAGGCGAATACATCCGTGCCAGACGGAATTGCCAACGGAACATGGATTTTGAAAAAGAATGCTTACTCTTACGACATCATTTCAAGAATAGAGGTTACTCTGACAAATGTATTAAATTGGCTTATAAGAGAACAAAGGGCTTGCACCAACTAGATACTCTTCAACCTAAAATGGGTAAGGTTACCGATGAAAAATGTGGACCTAGTTTTATTGCACAGTACTGTAAAGACCACCGGCAGATTCGGCGAATACAAGGGAAACACTGGTATCTGCTGAAACTAGATGATCACATTAGCGAATTGATAGATGAGAAACCACGAATGATCTTCAAGAGAGCAGGAACTCTCAAAACAATGCTCAGTCCATCTTTGTTGCCGGAGATCGAACAAATAAATCGCACAACCTGGCTGTCCAACAATTCAATTGGTTTCAGGAAATGTGGTGGATGCACCCAATGCAAATATGCGCACAACTCTACGAACAAGTTCATTGACTCTAATGGCAAGCAATGGCTCATACAACAAGGGATTAATTGTAAAACTAAATTTGTGGTGTACTGTATTAATTGTATATGTAAGAAGATTTATGTTGGTAGCACCAAAAGAGAGTTACGAGTCCGTATTCGTGAGCACCTGGCAAAGATTGGCAGCCAAGACACTTTGTTGCCGCTATCAGATCACTGGCAGAACTGTCATCAGTTGCATAATAAATCTGATATTAGATTCATTGGTTTAAAAAAAGTTACCTTGAGCAAACGAGGAGGAGATAGATTGAAGGCATTACGGCAGTCGGAAGCACGCATCATTTGTTTTTTTAATTCTACCAAAACAGGTTTGAATAATGACAATGAGATGGCTTCATTCCTATAGAATTCTGGTTACTCTGTGTTTTAGTGTTTTTTTGTTGTTGAATCATTTTTACTGTTTGGAATCATGTCCAGCATTTTTGGCCATGTATTTTGGGATATGGAAGGCCAAGGGGTTTCTTGTTACATGTATTTACGAATAATGTGTCTTCAATTACTTCAGTGTTTTTCATGGAGGGTTTTTTGTCTTATACATGGTTTCCGTTCTTCAGGTATAATGTAAATAAATATTTTTCTCTTTACATTGATATCCTAGGATGTCTTTCAAACAATATATGTACTTAATAAAAGTAGTAATGCATTTCTCCAATTTTTGGAGCTGAAAGGCATTGAATGAATTGGTATAAAGGTATTTCTTCATTGTCCAAGCGCTTTAGGGTAACTTCCCCTTTAATTTGGGTCATTGCAAGGCACTGAGCCAGGTTTCCGTAGCAACGGGTGCTAACGTTGCCGTGACACTGATGATACTATTTAGATTTTTTTCAAAATGGCGTCGGCTGCATCTAACATTCGAGCAGCCGACGCGAGAGACTACAGAGCAGAACAGTGAGTTTCCTTTACCTCAAATCACTCGCGTATGCGAGGGATGCTTTATAATGAGCACGGTCTTTTTGTGAGGATGCAGTGCGACTAAGCGGCACGTGTTTGTTTTCTTACAAATTTAAATAACTCTATCTTGCTGTCAAATAGAGATGTCCCGCATGTAGGAACAAATCTCAGGCCTCTTTGTAAGGTTTTAGTTTCAGATTGTGTAAGTGCACGACTGGAAATTTTTACCACTAAGTTTTCTTCTGTAATCGTGTCTGTGGACGTTCTCTTTGACTTTCTCTTACCCCTTCTCGTTCTTTTCGGCGTGCGCCTAAGCAAAAAAGACACAGGATTCAAAATATCTTTGTATCACAAAGAAACAGATAGGAACAATCTACTTCATCGTTTAAGCTATCATCAACCGAGCCTACTTCAAAACCTACCATTCAGCCAGATGTTATGCATCAAAAGAATCATCAGTGACCCATCTGAATATGAACAAGAACATGCTGACATGTGCAAAAAATTTCATGCACGGGGATATACAGAGACAGACATTTGTCGAGCCTCAGAGAGAGCAGAAACTATGAATAGAGATTGTCTGCTAGACACTCGAGATAAGACCAAAGATGGACCTAATCTCGTATATGTATGGACATTTTCAATCCAAAGTAAAAAGATCAAGAATATTATCAAGAAGAACTGGCCAATACTGACTTGTGACACCAGAGTGCAACATTTGTTTAAAGAACCCCCAACATTTGCATACCAAAGAGGCAGGAATCTGAGAGATGAACTTATATCTACCAGACCCCCTGTGAAGAAGCCCAGCACTGACAGAAAAGGCACTTTCCCATGTTTACACTGCACAAACTGCAACTTTGTCACCAAAGGTGACAAGGTCAGACACTCACGAACAGGACAAAAGATTAAACTCAAGGATTATGCCACATGTGATAGTACTAACATTATTTATACAATCAAATGCCCATGTGGCTTGCACTATGTGGGTAAGAACAAAAGAATGGCCAAAACACGCTCGAATGAGCACTGCTCATGCATAAGAAATGTCAACATGGGTTCAGCTGTAGCAAGACATTGGCTAGAGAACAAACATCATGTGTCACAGTTCAGATTTCAGATCTTGAAAGTAGTGAGAACAAGAAACCCACACGAAAATATGAACATCAAATTAGACCAGAGAGAGACTTTTTGGATCGACAAACTGGGATGCCTAAACCCGTCTGGGATGAATGATGAGTTCAATTACCAATGTTATCTATAGAAAGATTGTTATACTTTGACTTGATGTGATGACTTATTCTTCTTTTTCCTATTTTTCTATCTGTTTATTTATGTTCATTTTTCTAATTTGAGTCTAAATTTGAGATAGACACTCAAAAGAATTTCTTAAGCTATTGGGAACAGTCACCTACAGTGAGAGACATAACGGAGGATTACTCACAGAGAGGGGTACTAATTATTACGTTACTGTGCCTTAACAGTACACATCTATCAGTGTAATTAACAGGTAAGGTATGCATACTTTTGAAACAGTTTCCGCTCTGATGCTACTGGTCACATGACTATGCAATATAACATGGCTCTTGAGCCTGACTAACAGCTTTTTTAGTGATAGCACGGGACTAGCAAAGACATTTGAGCTATGTAATGTCAACAGAACATAGGCGCTACTCTAATAGCCTTTACATTACATACATTCATAAGTGGCAAGTGCTTTTTTGATTTACCCACAAGTTTGGAGCTGGTGTTAATGGAATAATGGATGCCTTGGTGTCCAATACACACACACATACGTGGTATGATTCCCCCATCAACTGCTGTTGATTCAGATGAATTAATTTGAAAGTACGGCTTAGTAATCACAGAGGTAGTGATTCACACCGGTATGTGATGAGTATTATGTTTAACTTTGGTCAGCGTGGCACGCGTGACTCACATATTGGTTGGGTAACGCTTTCAGGATCACACTGTTTTGCAGCATGTCCCGGCCCCTGCTGAACCAGCTAGGCTGGGACACGTGACGGCTGAGTCATGACACACCCACGGGTACGTCAGATTCAGGCGCCTTTGACTGCAACCATGGCAACATATAAAAACTAGTGTTGCGAGGACGCAACACCATTGGAGTCCAATATACACATACATACGTGGTATGATTCTTTGTACCATCCCCCCATCAACTGCTGTTGATTTAGATGAATTAATTTGAAAGTACGGCTTAATAACCTCAGAGGTAGCGATCCACATTGATGAGTAATATGTTTAAATTTGGTCAGCGTGGCGCGCGTGACTTACACATTGGTTGAGTAACGCTTTTAGGATCACGTCATTTTGCAGCACGTCCCGGCCCTTGCAGAACTAGCTAGGTTGGGGCATGAGACGCTGAGTCATGACACACCCACGGGTGCATCAGACTCAGGCGTTTTAGGCTGCAACCATGGCAACATATAAAAACTAGTGTTGGGAGGACGCGTGCCCACTCTTTTCAGAACGGCAGTACGAACGTGAAGGTAAGCTGAAACCTTGCTCTCCTGCGATTCTGGAGATCGTGTAGAAGGCATTTAACTTATGTCACGACCTTTGTACTTACAACTGTACATTTATACCTCTGTTTAAAGGCACGGACTGACTCTACGCTACTATTACGCTATCACGTGTATCACGTGTAAACTGGATGCATCTTTGTGCAAGTAATCTATGCTTTATTTTCTAATCAATATAACTCGCAGTAAAGACAATGTCAGGTTGACAACGGGATTGATTACATGTATATTCCATCTCAGGGAGGATCTGGTTTCTGAACCGCTCTTGGTTCATTGAATTCGACGAGAGAGATATGATTGAGGTATTTACTTTTGAGTTCATACGTATAACATACATGTTATGAATTGAGATAACAGTGAAATGGCATTTTTTGATGTTTTTTCCTGGTGCTTAATGTACATTTGGCTTATTTATATTCTGTTTACTTTTCATTTTTTGTTTCTAAAACATCCTGAAAAACATGATTGGAGGTTTGGTACGTAAAATCTAAAATCTATACATGCGCATTTATTCTTTGCTTTGTAATATGTGAATACTATGATTTGTGAATAGGGAGCATCGCCCTGATGAAGGAGAGTGATATTCTCCGAAATGCATTGGCTACATCAAAATGCTTCCCCTCTGTTTTACTATGAGTCCAACGTGGTGGTCTATTATCTTCCATACAAGTGCTATGATTTAATAGATACAAACTGCATGACCAAACCTCATGAAAAGAACAAGTACCTAATTGTGGATATATAATCATTTTTTGATAAGCAGCAAATATTGTTAAAAACGGATACATATATATTTGCCCCTAACTAAATACAGTAACCTCTGGTAGAGGTACTAAACAGAGAGCGACCGTCTAGCAGGGTGTGTCACACTCACACTCCACTTTCTTGCATTCATGGTAATCTTAGAAGTGAAATGGCAAGCTCCACATTGCTTAACAACTTGCATCTAATACACAAGGGAAGATAATCAATACAACAATTGTGGGATTTCTTAAGAGGTTTGGGGTGGAGATACAGACTCAATAGGGGTTGCTGACCTCTTTTTCTAATGGCTATG
Organism: Ambystoma mexicanum; assembly: GCF_040938575.1. Taxonomy (NCBI): domain Eukaryota; kingdom Metazoa; phylum Chordata; class Amphibia; order Caudata; family Ambystomatidae; genus Ambystoma; species Ambystoma mexicanum. Next base: position 691,120,059 of record NC_090934.1, on the reverse strand, counting down.
AAGTTTACCCCCACTTTTGCTATGTGGATGTCTCCAATTGAGGTCATGACCTCAAAATCTGTTATACTGAACAACATTCCACACATTTTTGCCTATGCCCATCAAAACTTTGAGAAGTCTGCAGTAAGTATTTTAACATTGGAAATTTAAAAAGGAGGTATGACGTGGCTGACTAGATCCACCTCTATAACTTCCAATGAAGCCGATCTAATTAGAGGAAGTAGTTACCTACTTGGAGAGTGTATTTTGAAATTATACACAAGATATCTCTGCCTGCCTATGAAATTAGAAATACAAAAGTGGATCTGGCAGAAGAACAATTGGTACATATCAGCCAGGCAAAGGAACCATTTGAACCCATAGCTCAGGTGACCTCTGAGTAAGAGCTTCACCAAATTCCAAAGGAAGAATGAATCAGAATCTGTTCTGAATTATATATAATGGTGTTTAGTATAAAGAATGACTATTGTTTAATAGCAGTATTCTATTGTTAATATTCACATAGACAGTAGGATGTGCCATATAATATCTTGGTTCAGGCCTGATACTCAAGCATACTTGCTGCCCTTCTATCATAGTAACATTAATAGAAATATTCCCAGACTCGTGATGTGGTGCTGGGCGAGGCTGTGCAAGGGCAGAACACTTTTCCAAGGAAAGAACCAAATATGAGAGAAGGCCGATAAGTCAAGAAAGGAAAGGGAGACATCATCTGTAGCAAAGAAATGTGGGAATTGGACAAATGCCAATTGTTCACTTATCAACTTCATAGACATTTTGAAAGAAAACTAGAAAGACTGGTATCCTGAAACATACAATAAATAAAAAGGAAAACTTGACCCAATCCCTAGATTGTCCAAGATTCGAGTAAGAATCAGAAATCCTAGAGTATTCCTTTTGTCGCCCCCTTATTTTCACCTTTGTAAATTTGGCACATATTTGTAGGGATTAGTATTAAATAGGGAAATTGACATATTTTGTCATTTGCATATGTGAACTGTACCAGGTAAGAACAGTAACAACTTGATTTTCAAAACAATGCCAAAAGAACAATAATGTATGTTGATCAGAACATATAGCACATCATGCAGCACCAAATGATTATTGTGCCAATGCTATTAGAACTACTCATCAGATGTTTCATTTATTTGACCACTTGGTAACTTTGTGCCCTTGTTTGTACTGAATTCAGCTGTGGTCAGCCCCATCTCTAGAAGTGTATCGTAGTTCCTTTCTTGGTCTGTTAATTTACAATGGGGCTTGTGCACTTCCTGGGTCTACATCTCAAGAAAATGGCTAAGGCTTTAAGTCTTCAGATGTTGTGATTATCCCCATAATGTATCAATAAAAGGACTAGTTATGTGGTCAAAGAATATGCCATGGATTACTTTTTGGAAGAAACGGCTACCCAATATATCCAAAATAACTAGATGCTAAATATTGTACTTGTAAGTACCAGCTGAGATATGAATTGTTTCTATATCAAATAGATACCTGACATATACATTACGTTCAGATTGGAAATTCTTCCTTTGGCAATCATCCATTCCAGTTGGAATGGGTTTGATAGGGATAATTGCCCAGATTGCAAGATTTTTATGGAAATTGTGGAACATTTTCTATTCCTGTGCCCTTGGCAGCTTGATAAGAAAAGCAAATATAAAGAAATGTTAAAAAAAAAATCATGGGATTGGGCAGACAGCCAAGGCCATGGCATTGTGCAGATTCACCCAGCACCCTAATGTCATATATGCTGTGTACAATATGAGCAATCTAAGGATGCACTGATTAATTCCCGTATGTTGTGTAGTTACATTTTACATGACATTTTTTAAGGGTTTTTTTTCAACTCCCATCTTTTCAGACTTTGAACCATGTAGGGTGTGCCAAAACCCTCTGGTAGGACCAGCACTAAACACACGTTCAAATAAATAAACAGTATTCCATGTCCATGCATTTGAATTAAGCCATAACTATGCTCAATAAATTATGACTGTTATTTGATAATACATTTTGATATTTTAAATTGCTGATAAAATGTTTTTTTGTTTACATGGATTTTATGATGAATGTGATTTCTTTATATTGTATTGTGTATATTTGATGCATTGATGGAGACCCATTCAAAATTAAACATATTTGAAATATGAAATTAAACAATTGTTTGAATCTAGTTTTGGGTTCAGTTATTAAACTGCCTCTACGCTGGTTTAATTCAGTTGATTCAAAAATTCCTACAGCCCCAAGAGAGACAAGGAGACAGACCTCTTTGGTCGGAAGTACAAGTGAAGATTGTGAGTACAAAGATGTTGAAAAGGTAGAGAGAAGGTGTGGTTGGGTTGCAGGAGAGAAAATATTTCTGAAATTATCTAACAAAAAGAAAGCAACCTTTGGGGAAAAAGGGAAAACATTTCAGGGGCAAATAGTATGAATCAAGACTATCAAGACTTGATGCCTCATTACAAGTTTATCAGTATTCCAGCAGTAAATTCACAATTGGTGGTAATTATCCATTATTGGAGTCTATATAACTCTGGGGGGATTTTTTGCAGATTTACCAGTGGAGGAATTACCACAAAGTAAATCTGGCGATTTTCGGACGTAAAGTGAAGGATTTACCTCCAGCAACAAGCTGTGAATCTGCTACATTTCCTCCAAAAATCAGCAGATGGTGGAGGTAAATCCTTCAATTTACCTCCAATAATCGGCAGATTTAGCACATGGTAATCCCGCCAGCAGTAAATCCACCAAAATGTATAATCTGACTGTGTGGGAAAAGTGCCATTAATGGAATTACTGCCATTTATTTCTACACCACCAAAGTTGTATGTGTGCCAGCATTTCAGATGAGGAGTGAAATGAGAACTGAAGTGAAACTAGAAACTGTTGCAAGTTAAAAATGTAATTTTAAATAAAAAAAAAAACCTTGCTGTTGAATAGGGTAATGAGTAATGTGATAAAAAGAGAAAATGTACCATGTTCAAATACCATGTTTTCAATCAATCATTCAATCAAATCAATGTTATCAAGGTTGAATGCGTCTAAGCACAAAGCACACAAGGAATGGGAGAATGAGTAGTGAAACAAAAAGAGAAACTGTTGTGTGCACAATGCAATGTAATACAAATGGACAGTGACAACACTGGCAGAGAAAGACAGAAACATTGAATTAACCAAAGAGTGCATGCTGGTAAATGTGGTGGAGGGAAAGGGAGAGATTTTGAGTTGTAGTAAGAAGCTCTGTGTTTAAAGATTTGTATTATGATGTAATCATACATGGCATAACAACAACAATTTATAAGTGGTATGTACCTAAAACATAGAAGAGTAATAGCATAATATTTCATTTGTATGATACATTATATTAAGGCAAAGTATGAGGATATGGTATTAATACTCCATATTTTTATTTTTGGTTGATAAAGAGAAAACAGTGGCGGGGGGTCAGGGTTGGAATATAAGTGGACATCCACGAAAGGAGTATTAGGTTTCAAGAGAGTGGAGGGAAGGAGGAAAAAAGAAGAGTGCATAACATACTTAATGTAAAAAGCTGGCTAAACTGTGAACGGCTTAGCAAGAAATCTGTAAGGGGTTTCCATTTGAGCTTATGCTTACACAATAAAGATGTTGTGGAGGCATTAAAAGATTCTAATCTATGAGTACTGCAAATTACATTCCACCATATTTTATGATTAGGTTTAGCTAGAATTTTCCAATTAGACGTGATTGTTCCTATGGCTAACATAATAAATACATCAAACAATAGCTTACCATATTTGCTTGTGATACTTCGAACAATAGTACTACCTTCAAAGAGAATCTGAGGACCGAAGTCTAGTGACACATTAAACATGTTTTTGATGATTTTCTAAACATCTGTCCAGAACGCCGAAACAAATTTACAATCTAGGATCATTTGTTTGAAGATGCCTGGAGAGAGAAGGCAGCTCCAGCATTTGTCATCTAGTAATAGACCATATTTGAAAAGAGTTGCAGGAGTCATGAAAATTCTGTGGTGAAAAAAGAACATTGTGTGCAGTATACTTGCTGAATGAGTGACTTTAGATATATGATTCCAGACTTTGGGCCATTCAAGTTGGTCGGTTGTGGTTGCATAGTCTTGTTGCCAAGCCAGGAGGCAGTCTTGCAGAGTGTCAGAGGATGGATTAGGAGAGAGAATTTTGTAAAGTGAAGTGGCAGAACAGGGTGATTTGCAGAGGGATTGTAGTCTATCAGTATTAGAGAGTGAATTTCTATTAATAAGGGAGTCATCATTTTTGACAATAGCATTAATAATAGACAAAAACTGCTGTAAAAAGGAACAAGGACCTTTAAATCTCTCCATAAGTACATTAATATTAATAGGTGCACCTTGAATAATCAATTGATCAAGGTATTTAATGTTTCGGGAGAGCCATGGCCTCCAAAAAGGTGACTTATTATTGATTTTGATTAGGGGATTAAACCAAATGTAGGGGGAAAGAAACTGATTTGACGCACTGACAAAGGAAAACAAAACTTTCTTTGGTAGTACATGGATAGAATGGTAGATGTGCACTTAATACATTTTGTTTTTGATTTAATATAGCGGCAGTCAGCTAAATTGAGGGGGGATACCATTGCTCTCTCCAGACATAACCATTGAGGTACATCATCACATAATTCATGTGTAAACCACAATTGAGTTTGTTTCAAAACAAAAGCAATATGATATTACCTATAATCTGGAAATCCCACTCCACCCATTTTCCGTGTGAGTTTGAGTTTGTGAAGGGATAGTCTATGTTTCTTTTTCTTCCAGAGGAATTTGGTTAGACATGAACCAATGGCTTCATAGAAATTAGATGAAAGAGAGACTGGTAGCATATATTAGAAGGTATAGGACAATGGGTGTTATCATCATCATAATGGATTCTAACCTACCCCACCAGGAGAGGTATAGAGGGGACCAGGAGTCAGTAATTTTGTATTCTTGATAAGAGGGCATTAGTGTTGTGTTTCATTATGTCTATAATGGAGGCAGAAATATGAATTCCCAGATATTTGAAACCGCCTGGGCACCATTTCATACCTGTGGCCAAAATATAATGGTTGATGCAGTGAACATTATGGGGGAGGACTTCGGATTTGTCTGTGTTTAATTTATATCCTGATATGTCAGAGAATTCAGAGATAATATCTAATATGTGTGGCAAGGAAGAGTTTGGGTCTCTAGGTAATAATAAAATATCATCGGCGTATGCCACTAACTTAATATGTACATCACCACAATTTATACCTTTTATGTTAGTATTAAGTCTTATTCTCTCCAAAAAGGGTTCTAGTGCTAAAATGAAAAGGAGCGGAGAGAGGGGGCATCCTTGACGGGTGCTTCTAAAGAGGGAGAAAAAAGGGGATATTTGACCATTGATAAAAATGGAGGTTCTTGGATTAGAATAGGGTATTTTTACCATATTTAGGAAGTGGGGCTCCAGCCCATGCCACTTAAGGGCTTAAAACAAAAATGTCCATTCAACTCGGTCGAATGCTTTCTCAGCATATGGATCTTTCAAGTTCTTAATATGGCCTATGGAATTTAAAATTAAACGTATATTAGAGGAGGAAAGTCTGCCTTTGATATAGCCGACTTGATCTTGTTCTACTAGTTTGTGTCATGAATCCTCGATTCCGCCCATTCTGGACGACCTTGTCCCTCAAGCACCGTAGTGCGGCATCCATTTTTACTTTCAACCTGGCCAACACCATTGGGAAACACACAGTCTAGTGTCCTAGTACTGCCTGTAGCCTCATTGGAAAGAGACATGCCCCCGTGGCTCGACGTGTCTCAAAGCTCAGCCTGTCCGTGCTCTTTGCTCCGGCAAGTTGTTTCCTGGTTTCCTTTTCCTTCGTCCTGTCTACTCAAACCCTTCGACTTCACGTGTTTGTGAGGTCTATTCTTGCTTCCTTCCTGGTGTCAATCTCCTGTGCCGCTCCTCGCTATCTCTGTTTCTCGCAGAGCTGCGCGAGACGCTACTGAACTTTCCTGACTTGCTTTTCCTTCCTGGTTACTTACACTGCCCCTCCTGGAATCCTTCCTGGAACAGTGAACGCTCTCCGGATTAACATCTCCTCCCGGGGTACCGCCTGCCTGTTACCTCCCTGCAGACTGGCGTCAGAGGAAACTCGCCCATTCCTTCACAAGACCCGTACCACCAGAAAAAAGGAGAAACTTGTGAACATAAGAAAAAGGACGTCAAGAAACAAACAGGTGAGCCAAGAGTCTGAGGACTCAGATTCTGAAAGTTTGAGAGGCCCACAACCTAACATCGTACCCAAAATGGAGACCGCTCTACAAGACCTCATGAGAGGAATGCAGGAATTATCAACAGAGGTCCAGAACCTCAAGGCTGTGAATGCAGCTCTAAAACAACTGATTCTGACCAGGGATTCGGCATATCAGGAGAGTGCATAAGTAGGAGGTATTGTGGACAAGTATGATGGCACCTCTAAGGCATTGCGCTCTTTCCTTGATTCATGTCTGGTACACTTCACATTTAAACCCTACTTTTTTTCTACTACCAAGGCCAAGGTGGGCTTTGTGATTTCCCACCTTTCCGGGAATGCACTGGGTTGGGCAATGCCCCTGATGTCCGTGGGGGACCCATTACTGGATAATTATGATGGTTTCATTACTGCCTTTAAGGTCATGTTTGATCGCCCAGAACAGGTGTATTGTGCTCAAGAGAAACTGCTGGAATTTTAACAAGGAAATCAAGATATGTTGTTTTATGTAACTTCCTTCAAGCAATTGGCTAAAGATGCTGACTGGACTCCCGAAGAATGCTTTACCTTGTTCCGACGTGGGTTAAATGAGGAAATCAAAGACGAATTGGCCAGAGCGGCCCGCCCTGGTTCCTTCCAGGCCCTTTTGGACTTGTCTTTGCAAATCGATTTCCTGATGCAAGAAAGAAAAGCAGAGAAAAGGAAGACATGGAATCCTCCACTGAAACCCTTATCAGAATACCCAGTCCAAAAGAGTCAGCTGCATTGACCTCCACGGATCCCTAGCCGATGCAACTGGGTTCTTTACAGTGGCCTATTACTTCTCAGGTAAGGACTTGTCAGATCAACAGTGGGCTATGTATGCATTGTGCCTCTGACAAACACCTGGTAAGAAACTGCCTGATAGCCCCTCCAAGACATTCAGGAAACGCCAGCTCCCAATCCTGAATGGAGCCGAGCTTCGTGAGACTGGTTCTTGCTCTGAATCTTCTCTATCCCTGGATTCATCCCTGAAGAAATCCTTGGTGGTTCTCCAGGTTTCCCTGACTACGGTTGACAAGGAAACCTATCCCGTCCTGGCCTTGGTGGATTGTGGAGCCATGGGCATCTTCCTAGATGACGAATGGCCACTGAACCATTGAGTTGCAAGAGAATCCAAGAACATCATTCAGGCGGCAGAAGGGATAGACGGAAAACCAATTTTCTTCAGGACCAATTACTCAACAAACCACAGACATCTTGCTTTCCATTCACAATCAACAGGAGCTACTACAATTCGACATAATAAAAGCAGCTCATTACCCAATGGTTCTGAGCATACCCTGGCTACAAAGACATAATCCATACATCAACTGGGCTGCGGGATCTTTATTCCTGGGATCTGCGTTTTGCCTTTGACATTGTCTTTCCTGCCATATCCACTGATAGTAGAGTCCCGGAACAGCAACCTATCACTGTTTCTAACATCACTCAGGCACATGAAGCCTATCATCAATTCTCAGTTGTGTTTTCTATGGCCATTTTACAGTCCCTACCTTCTCACTGACCTGAGGATTGCGCTATCGACACCAGAGAGGATACAGTCATTCCCTTCGGGAGGATGTTCATCCTTTCGGAGCCCGAGAAAATAGCCCTTCGAGAATACATGGATACCAATCTAACCAACGGAATTATTCATCCTTCCAAGTCCGCTGTCGGAGCTGGACGACCTGATCCCTCAAGCACTGCAATGCAGTGTCCATTTTTACTTTCAACATGGCTGACGTTGTTGGGAAACTCACTGTCTAGTCTCCTACTAATGCCTGTAGCTTCATTGAAAAGAGACACGCCCCCATGGCAAAGCACGTCTCAACATTCGGCTTGTCTGTGCTCTTCGCTCTGGCAAGTTGTTTCCTGGTTTCCTTTTCCTTTGTCCTGTCTACTCAACACATGTTTGTGAGGTCTATTCTTGGTTCCTTCCTGGTATCAATCTCCTGTGCCACTCCTCGCTATCTCTGTTTCTTGTGGAGCTGCGCGAGCTGCTACTGAACTTTCCTGGACTTGCTTTTCCTTCCTGGTTACTTACACTGCCCCTCCTGGAATCCTTCCTGGAACACTGAATGCTCTCCAGACTAACGTCTCCTCCCTGGGACAGAGCCCGGGGTACCGCTTGCCTGTTAACTGCCCGCAGACTGGCGTTGGAGGAAACTCACCCATTCCTACACAAGACCCGTACCACCAGAAAAAAGGAGAAACCTGTGAACATAAGAAAAAGGACGTCAAGAAACAAACCAGTGAGCAAATAGTCTGAGGACTCAGATTCTGACAGTTTGGGCAATACTGATAGTAGTCTATTAGCCAGTTGTTTTGCAAACATTTTGCAATCTGTATTTATAAGGGAAATGGGTCTATAGCTCTGGGGGAGCTCAGGATCTTTACCATCTTTGTGGAATACTATGAGCATTGCTTTTAGAAACAACCCTCATGCTTCATCATTTATAATAAATTGAGAGAATAGTTTGTTAAGCTTGGGTGCTATGATATTAGTGAAATGCGCATAGAAGTCACTAGAAAAGCCATCTGGGCCAGGAGCTTTACATTTTTTAATGCTTCTAATAGCCTTCTGGATTTCTGGTGGCTGGAGATTAGTTACTGTGTATGAAGAATGTGGAGCCGCATCCAGCAAGTTGTTGATTTGGTCATCATTGGGGGATGTTTCTGAAGAGTATAATTTTTTATAGAAATCTGAGAAAACTTTTATCTAAAAATGTTCTTTTATCTAAGTCATCTTTTACGACTGTAATTTTATTTTTATTTTTTTTAAGTCATAGGTAGCCTGCCAAAGACTTACTTGATTTATTGGACTGTTGATAGATCTTAGCTTTATATTTAAGAAGGTTATCTCATGAGTATTGGGTAACAGTTTTATTATATTGAAAACTAAGTTTAGTGATGGAATTTAGAGTTCAGATTGAGTTGGTGCATGAAAATTGTGATTCAAGAGCTTTGATCTCTTTCAGAATATTCTCTGACTGTAGTTTGAGTTCTTTTTTCTTTTTGGACATGAAAGATATAATGTGTCCCCGAAGGACTGCCTTATAACAATCCCAATTGTTAGTTATTGAGGTGTCTTGACTTGCGTTTTCTAAGAAGTAATAATTATGTTGTTGTATAATAAAGGAAGTAAAGGTCTCATCTTTGAGCAGAGCAGATTCAAATCTCCATCTACCAGGAGTCCATGACTTCTGTCGAGAAGATAGTTACAGATGAACCGGGGCATGATCCGAGATTGCTATACAACCAATCTTGGCATTAGTAAGATGATTTGTGAGAGATTTGGAGATGAATATGTAATCTAATCTAGATAGGGTTTTGTGAATGTTAGAAAAGAAAGTAAATTCAGAGTCCGCAGGGTGAGTTATACGCCAGGAGTCTATGAGGCTTAATTCGGATAGAAAGTTATTAAATTGTGTATGGGACTTTGTGGTCTTATAACGAACACTAGATTTTCTATCTAGTTATGGATCTACAATCTCATTGCAGTCCCCACATACAATTAAATTGTTAGTAATAGAGAGGAAGACACTGTTTTTGAGGTGAGACCAGAAGGAAGGATCCGGGGAGGTAGGGGCATATACATTGAGAACAGTAAATTTAATGGAATCTACACAAATTTGATCATTATTCATCTGCCTATATTGTCAGATTAATTTGCTATTATTTGACAATCAAACCCTTTGTTGATCAGAATTATGACACCATTCTTCTTCCCAAGGGCTGCAGTAGAGAAGACTTTACCAACCTAATGACGCTTGAGATCAGCTGCTTCAATATTGGACAGGTGATACTCTTCAATACAGGCAATGGAGGGTTTGGTTCTATTTAGTGAGATAGAACTTGCCTTTTAACCAGGTTCTGTACCCCTTTCACATTCCACGTTGTTACATTGAATTTAGGAGATCAACATAATATATGACAAGCCTTAAGTATCTAAACACTAAGCAAGGTAGCTCTGACATATTAGATATAAGCCAAAACATATACGATATCAGGTGAGCAAAGAGAAACTTCAAATAAGCACTCAGCATAGACACATAAGGAATGCTATGAAAGGGAAAAGGGGAGACTAACAAGATCATCATGAAGAATATTGGACTTGGATAAGGAAGAACTTGAACTACAGCAGTGGCTAACAGGAATTGGCCACTCCAATTTGTGCTGAGCAAAAAGAAGAAATGGGGGAGGAAGAGCCTCTGGGAAGACGGCTAACCAAGCACCCCGCTCCAAAAAATACAGTCTATGATGAAAATCATTGAACAGATAACAACTTTAGCAGTGGATCCTTAGGTAAAAGGTCTAGACGTGTCCATATCTTCTCTCCTTTGTTTTTGAATGAGATTTCTTAATGTAAGAGGATCTTGAAATGAAGATGTGCGCCCATCGAGGGTCACTTTAAGGATTGCCGGATGTAAGATATCATGGGCCTCATTACGACCCAGGCGGAGGACCATGGTGCTATTAGCACCATGGTCCATGCCGGTGTCCGCCATGGCGGAATGGGGAATTACCACCCCATTCCGAGGTTGGTGGGGCAGTAATTCCCCATGCCGCCATGGCCCTTCCCCATTCCCATTTTTGCCCCTTAGGGCTCAATGGGAATGGGGAAGGCGCTAATAACGGTACCGCAAATTGCGGTACCGTTATTAGCACCAAAGTCCCTTTGCGGGTCCCTACTTTAACGGCTGGAAAACCTAGCCGTTAAGGTCGGGTCCTGCAAAGGGACCTCGTAATCAGGCGTTAAGGGTTTAACAGCGCAGACACCTTTTACAGCGCCATTAAACCCTTAACGCCAGGGTCGTATTAAGAGGCTCCATATCTTGCATTAAGTTGTTTAAGAGCCAGTCTAAAGGCAAGGAGTTCTTTCCTTCTGGCTGTGGTTGCATTTGATACATCTTGGGTGATGAAGAGTTTTCTGACATTCCAAGTAAGATGTTTTAATAGTTTAACTGTCTCCATTATAATGAGCACATGAGTGTAATCTAATAGTGCAAAGATCATTGTTCTGGAAGTCCTGCTGTTGGAGCTACTAGAGGGCTGTGCAGATGCAAGTGGTCCAATTCAATGGGCTCTTTGGATATTGAATTTTATTGATGATGACATTTCTAGAAGCTTCACTAGAAGAGTATTTACGAAAGATATTGGGTCTTCTCCTTCAACACCTTCTTGAAGGCCAACAATTTGTATGTTATTCCTTCTGTTATGATTTTCAAGGTTTTCAGTGTGCTTCTGTAGGGATTTGACTGTGCTTTCGAGTTTTTGGACTCTTCCAGTGATGACCTCTGCGTTGCTCACCCTTTGTTCTACTTCCGAAATTCTTGCCTCAACGACAGACCATTTATCATCCATTTGCTGAAGTTTCACATTTGTTGCCTCCATAAAGGGCTTCAGAGTTTTGATCTCGTCAAGTATGGCTTGCATGGTTGCATCTGATGTGTCATCTTTTGGCGTTGGGGACTCACTCTTTGGTCTCTTATCGAAAGTAGAAACTGAAGTTTCTTTAATTGGATTCTTTTTAGACGTCGTAGTGAATATGACTAATGCGATATCTCCCTGCCTGAGATTAAAGCACGTTCTTCAGAAGAATGGCACTCAAATTCAAGGTTTTTGTTCAGAGGATTTCTTGTTATTTTTGAAATTGTAGCCCATTTTTCTACGTGCTTCGATGAGAAAGAGCTCCCATCTCAAAACATTGCTCTGAACTTAAAGGAACCATTTATAATGAGAAAAAAATATTATTTGTATTTATATTGTTTATATAAAGTATAGTAATGCTAAAAACCCCAAACTTTAGCTCAAAATTTCTAGAAATGTAAGATTATTGAACACAATTATCACCTCAAGACTGTTTACTGGGTTACATATTTCAATGCATAAGCACTTTCTTTTTATCCTCTCTTTCTCTCTTTATTAATCGTTTTTTCACATGCTTGTGCTAACTTTTTATTTAGAAATTGCAACATGTTGGAGCCTAGACTTTAATGGCCTTTTGAGGAAACCATTAGTTAATTAGCTATTTCATTTCTTTTTCTTTTTCTTCAGAGGAATCAGCACATAGAAATGTCCGTATGTACATTTAAATGTATGAAAACCCAGTCTTCCAGCATGAATGAATGGTGCTGGGCCGTGTTATGAAAGAAAACCAGGTCCCTTTGTTAAAGAGAGTCCTCTCGCTACGCTTACCCGATCAGCTGACTAGAGCGTCGTGAAGCGCATCACACGACTTCCCGGCTTTGGAGGTCCTGCACTCTCCACGCGCGTCTCACCTTAGTCCTGGAGGACAGGACACCGTACAGAAGTTCCGCATGGACCACCAGGGACACCAGGACAAGTAGGCACAAGGTTTTACATATTCTTAACATACGCCATAGTATAAAAATTTAACAAAAATATTCTCTAGAGTGGGAGCTCGCCCGTCCGTCCATCCCATAACGGCGCTTGGCCATGCCCCTGTAGTAAGAAGTTCTATAGAGACATTGAAAGCAACATAGAATATGAATACTTGGGATTGTAGCAAAGAACATTACAGAGATATTGAAAGTGATAGAGCTAACACATACTAAGCATTGCAACCTTCAGTGACTTTGAAAGCAACAGAACTCATCATTTCTGATAATTGAAGTGAAGAGAACTACAGATAGATTAAAAGCAACATGGTCAGAGCCTGCTGGTAATTTTAGTGAGGAAAACTCCAGAGATAGTTATAGCAATGGAGCTAATGCATGCTGCCAATTGTAGTCAAGGAAGCTACAGAAATGTTCAAAGCAATGGAAACAATGCATGTTGGGAATTTGAGTGAATGAAACTACGGGGACATTAAAAATAACAGTTCTTGAGCATGGCACTAAACAGTGATAGAGCGATAGAGAACCAACCTCCATAGATTGGAATCCCCACCAATGAACATTTCTGGTTCTCTGACCAGTTAACCTATAATTGAACTGTGAACATGTAAAGAAAAGAGAAGGCCAATTAGTATCCTGAAAACAATCATTATAAAGAACACCTCAACTAGATGAAATCAATCTTACATCTGTGTTTGTGTAATCATCACAACATGGTTTTAGAAGTCAGATTCAACAAGAACTGGCATAGAGCCTCACACGCCCATTGTGCAGAAACTGTCATGACTGACCCATGCTTACATGTCGAATGACTCAGTCTTGTGTGACGGCAGATATGCTTTGCTTCCTACAGTGTGTGTGAGGGTAAGAAAGTGGGTGTGCATTTCGGTGAGCATTTGTGTAGTCTTGTGCACTTGCGAGAGAGCGTTTGAGGGATTTCTGTTGCTTTTTTCAAGTTCTAAAAGGGATCATTGGGATTTCCCAAAAGGATCACTCTCCTTCTATATTAATTCAGATCTTCTCACTCAACTATGGCACTTTCTCACCTCACACTTTGCAGGGAGACAGACTGCATTTGTAGAGGTAGGGGACTGGAAGCGACTCATCAATGTATATGTTCCATAAGTAGAAACAGCCAATTATTGTTTCATCAGCCGCACCCCCGCAAAATCTGATGAAGTGGCCTTGAAGTACAGCAGCACATGTTATGTATTCTGAGTGGAGGGAATGTGCTGAGAACATTCAATATAGTAGGAACATCTTAGAAATGTGCTGTAGTGCACAGAACATTATAATGTGTGGTGCCCAGTTGAGATAGAATGCCAGACATCCGGAGGTGTGCATGTAAGTTGTAGGGACATATTTACACTTTTAGACATATCAAGTTAAAATATTATGCTCAGAATCACACAATCAATTCAGTGAAATGCGGAAACAGGGATTAGTATCCAATTGTCTAGGTTCTGACGTCAGCAATTAAACCACTAGACAACACCACCTCCCAATTTGTGTGCATTCATCACAAGTGTAGCAATGAACTAAAGGGTTGCACATTCCGCCACTGTTCAGTGTGATGGCAAAGAGGGTTTAATTAAAGTATTTGTGAAAAGGAAAACACAAATAGAGGTCCATTGAGACTGGATTAATGTCTTCTGAATGATTTAGAATTACTATGTTTGGGATTAACACAGTTTTAGATCCACCAATATAATGCTGCTTTTCAAGAAACATTTCAACCATTAACTTGTTTCATCTTGTGGCCTGTTTACACCCTCCACTGAGGTTGGCCTGTTCACGGCCTATATAGGACAGATCTGCAACAAGCTTTTACTTGTATTGGATCATAAGTCAGTAAACAGCTGTAACCGCTAACTGAAAAATCACTGCTCCCCTATCTTGCACCTACTTCCGATGGTATCCCTTATATGAAACACTGTTATATGCACATATGCCTTAACTGTTAAACTGCAATAGTTGGTACCTTCTGTGGGGTGCAATCAAAGGCCGAAAACCAATGGAACTGAATGGCCACTGAAAGAAATGGCCTGCCAGCATTTATGACAAAACCATTACACTGAAAACAAGCCCATTCAGGCAGACAGTGGGGTTTTTGCAAGTAACACAAGGAAGGGCTGTGCGAAAAAGCCCTACCTGTCATTACAAAAGGAAAAGCAGAATTTTTATTCACAAGTGACAGAAGAAATTCAAAGGTCTCGTTCACATGAAAAACAGGAGTTTCAAATACTGCCACCAAAACAGCTTTGCATGTGTGTTTGCAGTTTAAAGCAAGACATGAGAAACATGTTTCCCTGCTAACATAAAGTTGTCTGGGAAAGGACACAGGGCCTCATAACAAGTGGGTCAGTCCAGAAAGACCAGCAGACTACAACTCTGCTTTCCGGAGGGCTCTGCACTGAGTCCCCTAAGGGACTCCACAGGAATGGGGGCTAACATTTTCTGCCACCTGACTTCCATGCGCTGTCGGGACTTGTAATTTCCTGGTGGCACTGGGAAGTCAGGTGTTCATAGAATTGCTTTATAGCCTACTTGAACCTCTGGGCATATATTTTAAGTACCTGATTCTATATCTATAGATTTTGATACCCGTTCTGAGATACCAGCTGTGAGGTATCAACTCTCCAACTATCTATCCGTGCAGCCAGCCTGCATTAACCCTATCAGAAGATGTGAATATGTACCCACTCCACCTAGTAAGAATTCTTACCCTTGTAATTCCATTTAATATCGATCCCCTAACACTTACCGGTTTATTTCCCCCTTTGAATCCTACACATCACGCTCTGATCCGGTAGACTGTTGAGAGATTAGGATAGATTTGAAACTGTATAACATGCTTATCCAAATATGGGTAAATTTCTTGATCTTCTAAATGTTCTCACTTGAGTACCTGTTTTTATGGTGTAGACATATTACAATGTGGACTTCGAAATTTCTTTTTGGTGAACAATTACATGTAGACTTTGAAATTTCTCTTTGTTGAACAAATATAATGATCATTAAAATCTGAATAGGTGACATTTTGTGTACCAGCTATATATAGGACTGTACGCAGTGGTTAGTTTAGGAGATGTAAGACACTGTCCTTACTTGCACGAAAAAGGTTTCTTGCTAAAAATTCATATAAAGACAGTAACTTTATGTTTTCTATAATTTTTTCTTAGATTGGATTGATATTTTGAATGTATATACCCCTGAAGAAGAGATGTTTTTCTCGAAACGCATTGGGCCACTCTTAAAAAATAAAACAACTTATGAAGATACCAAAGAAAGTTGTCTTGATGCTTGCCATTAAGAAATCTTAAATGTACTTTCTACTTAAATATTGAAATAACAGAGTATTAAACGAATACAGCTCACCCAATGAGTGAAAACAAGTAATACCCTAACTGTTTGGCTCTTTGAGAGGAGCCTGTAATAGTATGCAGGGGACGGGAGTTCCTCCATATAGGAACTTGTTCTGTTTGTATGTATTTCACAACCCATATGCCAGGGTTGACTGTTATCTCCCCTGCACCTTAAACACTCTTAAAAACAAGCTTTGTTTCCCAGCATTATCTATCTAAATTCGAAAAACCATTAACCCCAGGAGTGCATGGTGAAAAAACTGTAGATCCAGGCCAAATGTTCCTGCCAGTGCATGACTGGAATTTAGGGGGCAGTGCGAAAACAGGGGCTACAATCAAGGCTGAATATAAGCAACAAAGAGGCTAATAAAAACAAACTCTGGTCACAGGCTGTCTAACATTGGCAAATGGCCTGGAGGAAGGGAAGATCATATTTGCACATATGAAGATATGAAGATTCATCATGTTTAAATGGACTGTCACAATTGTCGCATTTTTCCAGTCACACTGATTACATGTATGCAAAACAAAGGGGGTTCTGGGAGTCTCTCTACCAGCATGAACACAGCCCATTGACCTGTTATTGGGTGGATGGCCCATGGGAGAGTCTCAACCAAGTCTTTAGCTCACTGTCCCTTTCACAGAGAAGAAATATCTCTGTATATCAGTCTTTGTCCTGCCCAGGGGCAGTCCAACACCAAAATGCTAGGCAATTCTCCTCTGAGCAAGGGGTCTACATCTGGATGACCCTGGGAATCTTAGGGTGACTAGACCGTTGCTCACTGTTCTCATAGAGACACAGATCTACCTCACTGATGATGCCCAACAAGGCTGCAACACATGTATGGGGTTGCCGCTGATAGTCTTGTTCAGAGAGGAATTGCCATAGCATTTCAGTGCTAGACTGCCCATGTGTGCGGGACAACGACTGATATGCAAATGGATATTTCCCATCTGTGAAAGATGCAGTGAGCTAAAGTGTGGCTGCAAACTCTAGAGTGGGTACCTTCTCAAAGAACAGGCCATTTTTACCATGTTCGTTGTCATAGAGGAGCGCCAATGACTAATTTCTGATTACATGTAGGAAACACCCAAAAGATGTTGCCTTAAATCCTTTCCCTTTATAGTGGGGGTGGGGGAGGCAGGCAAAACTGGGTAGATCCCTAGCCTATTTAACTAAAAATATTAATTTAATTAATGCCCTATTCGGCAGAACACCACAAGATGATTTTTTGTTAAAATTAAAAATTAACAAAACTCATTCCCAATATGGGCTGAAAATTATAGGCTGTAATTTAATTGGGCAATCTTTCCGTTCAGCTTCCCCAACACAGGCCTTTAAGTGGAGGGGGTCTGAAATCCAAACTTCTCAATCATCCCATTTTTTTCTGTCCAACTTCCCCATTGCAGGCCTTTAAGTGGAAGGGGTCTGAAATAAACATTTCTCAAATCATCCCAATTTTTTACTGTCCAACTTCCCCAACATAGACCTTTCCATGAGGGAGTTCTGAAAACAAACCACTAACAGGCCGATTCATGGAATAATTAGCGCGGCGCAAGTGTGCAAAAACGTGCGAATCGCAGTGGAATAGCGAAATTCGCAGTGCAAGTGCGAAAATCGCACGAAAAGCAGCGCACATCGATTCATGGAAGGCCGTGCGCGAGAAAACCAGCGGATGTGCGATAAAAAAGTGCACGGCGCACGTTGGCGCACAGGCCATGTAACTGCGTGCGCCAGGTCACAGCGAAAATCGCACAGGCCACAGCAAAAATCGCACATAGCGCGGCGCACGCAACAAAAGTAGGCGGAACACGGGCGGAACACTCGGAATGGGGAACAACTTGCCAAAACGTGGGCGTCACGGGGGAAGTACAGGGCACAAGTGCGCGGAACGCCCACACGCTCGCCTACAACACGTATTCATGGAATAGAATAGGGCTAAAAAGCGCACGCTCAAACCAGCGCACAGGCACAAACACGACCGCCACAAGAAAGCAGGCGGTAGCGTCTCTGCGGCTGTAAGAAATGTGCGCCAAAAGGTGCGCCAACAAATAGCACCCATATACTGCCATGATGAATGTCCTATACTGTGGCCGTCCAGGACAAATGACGTGCAAAGGGGTACCCACAAACACGGACACCCGCTGACAAAAAATACGTGTGCATGTATACCGGGGTGCGCGGGAAGTCTCACAGGCGATTTGGCCGGGTACGTGAATTACAGGGGTGCGCAGGAAGTTCCACACGCGAATGGCCCCGTGCAAGCAGGGTACGTGTATTTCAGGGGTGCGCGGGAAGTTCCACACGCGAATGGCCCCGTGCAAGCAGGGTACGTGTATTTCAGGGGTGCGCGGGAATTTCCACACGCGAATGGCCCCGTGCAAGCAGGGTACGTGTATTTCAGGGGTGCGCGGGAAGTTCCACACGCGATTGGCCCAGTGCGAGCAGGGTACGTGTATTTCAGGGGTGCGCGGGAATTTCCACACGCGATTTCAGCAGGGTATGTGTATTTCAGGGGTGCGCGGGAAGTTCCACACGCGATTTCATCAGGGTACGTGTATTTCAGGGGTGCGCGGGAATTTCCACACGCGATTTCAGCAGGGTATGAGTATTTCAGGGGTGCGCGGGAAGTTCCACACGCGATTTCATCAGGGTACGTGTATTTCAGGGGTGCGCAGGAATTTCCACACTCGATTTCAGCAGGGTATGTGTATTTCAGGGGTGCGCGGGAGTTTCCACACACGATTTCAGCATGGTATGTGTATTTCCGGGGTGCGCGGGAAGTTCCACACGCGATTTCATCAGGGTACGTGGATTGCAGGGGTGCGCGGGAAGTTACACACGCAATTTCATCAGGGTACGTGTATTTCAGGGGTGCGCGGGAAGTTCCACACGCGATTGGCCCAGTGCGAGCAGGGTACGTGTATTTCAGGGGTGTGCGGGAATTTCCACACGCGATTTCAGCATGGTATGTGTATTTCCGGGGTGCGCGGGAAGTTCCACACGCGATTTCATCAGGGTACGTGGATTGCAGGGGTGTGCGGGAAGTTCCACACGCGATTGGCCCAGTGCGAGCAGGGTACGTGTATTTCAGGGGTGCGCGGGAAGTTCCACACGCGATTTCAGCAGGGTATGTGTATTTCAGCGGTTCTGGGGAGTACCACACGTGAATTGGCCGTGTGGGTCCTCCCAGGTGTACGCACCACAACCTCCACGGCCCCTGCAGGCAGCCCACACCACGGGGGACTACCCTGCACCCCTGCTCATGTCCCGCAGGCAGCCCATCCACCATGGGCATGCCCCCCAGCCAACTCTCATGTCACCTTGCACTACTGATCAACAATGCATGTCTCCCACCACCCCCACCCCCCAGCCACCAGGGGCACCCAACACCAGGCCCCCACTCATGTCTCCCACCACCCCCACCGGCCTGCCACCATGGGCAGCCCCCACCAGGCCCCCACTCATGTCTCCCACCACCCCCACCCCCCAGCAGTGCAGGGGCAGCCTCCACCAGGCCCCCACTCATGTCTCCCACCACCCCCACCCCCCAGCAGTGCAGGGGCACCCTCCACCAGGCCCCCACTCATGTCTCCCACCACCCCCACCCCCCTGCCACCATGGGCAGCCCCCACCAGGCCCCCACTCATGTCTCCCACCCCCCCACCCCCCAGCAGTGCAGGGGCAGCCTCCACCAGGCCCCCACTCATGTCTCCCACCCCCCCACCCCCCAGCAGTGCAGGGGCAGCCTCCACCAGGCCCCCACTCATGTCTCCCACCACCACCACCCCCTGCCACCATGGGCAGCCCCCACCAGGCCCCCACTCATGTCTCCCACCACCCCCACCCCCCAGCATTGTGGGGCAGCCTCCACCAGGCCCCCACTCATGTCTCCCACCACCCCCACCCCCCAGCCACCATGGGCAGCCCCCACCAGGCCCCCACTCATGTCTCCCACCACCGCCACCCCCCAGCAGTGCAGGGGCAGCCTCCACCAGGCCCCCACTCATGTCTCCTACCACCCCCACCCCCCAGCAGTGCAGGGGCACCCTCCACCAGGCCCCCACTCATGTCTCCCACCACCCCCACCCCCCTGCCACCATGGGCAGCCCCCACCAGGCCCCCACTCATGTCTCCCACCACCCCCACCCCCCAGCAGTGCAGGGGCACCCTCCACCGGGCCCCCACCCATGTCTCCCACCACCCCCACCCCCAAGCAGTGCAGGGGCAGCCTCCACCAGGCCCCCACTCATGTCTCCCACCACCCCCACCCCCCTGCCACCATGGGCAGCCCCCACCAGGCCCCCACCCATGTCTCCCACCACCCGCACCCCCCAGCCACCAGGGGCACCCTCCACCAGGCCCCCACCCATGTCTCCCACCACCCCCACCCCCCAGCAGTGCAGGGGCAGCCTCCAACAGGCCCCCACTCATGTCTCCCACCACCCCCACCCCCCTGCCACCATGGGCAGCCCCCACCAGGCGCCCACCCATGTCTCCCACCACCCCCACCCCCCAGCAGTGCAGAGGCAGCCTCCACCAGGCCCCCACTCATGTCTCCCACCACCCCCACCACCCAGCAGTGCAGGGACACCCTCCACCAGGCCCCCACTCATGTCTCCCACCACCCCCACCCCCCAGCAGTGCAGGGACAGCCTCCACCAGGCCCCCACTCATGTCTCCCACCACCCCCACCCCCCAGCAGTGCAGGGGCAGCCTCCACCAGGCCCCCACTCATGTCTCCCACCACCCCCACCCCCCAGCAGTGCAGGGGCACCCTCCACCAGGCCCCCACTCATGTCTCCCACCACCCCCACCCCCAGCAGTGCAGGGGCACCCTCCACCAGGCCCCCACTCATGTCTCCCACCACCCCCACCCCCCTGCCACCATGGGCAGCCCCCACCAGGCCCCCACTCATGTCTCCCACCACCCCCACCCCCCAGCAGGGCAGGGGCACCCTCCACCAGGCCCCCACCCATGTCTCCCACCACCCCCACTCCCCAGCAGTGCAGGGGCAGCCTCCACCAGGCCCCCACTCATGTCTCCCACCACCCCCCAGCAGTGCAGGGGCAGCCTCCACCAGGCCCCCACTCATGTCTCCCACCACCCCCACCCCCCAGCATCCAGGGGCACCCTCCACCAGGCCCCCACCCATGTCTCCCACCACCCCCACCCCCCAGCAGTGCAGGGGCAGCCTCCACCAGGCCCCCACTCATGTCTCCCACCACCCCCACCCCCCTGCCACCATGGGCAGCCCCCACCAGGCCCCCACTCATGTCTCCCACCCCCCCACCCCCCAGCAGTGCAGGGGCAGCCTCCACCAGGCCCCCACTCATGTCTCCCACCCCCCCCACCCCCCAGCCACCAGGGGCAGCCTCCACCAGGCCCCCACTCATGTCTCCCACCACCCCCACCCCCCAGCAGTGCAGGGGCAGCCTCCACCAGGCCCCCACTCATGTCTCCCACCACCCCCACCCCCCAGCAGTGCAGGGGCACCCACCACCAGGCCCCCACTCATGTCTCCCACCACCCCCACCCCCCTGCCACCATGGGCAGCCTCCACCAGGCCCCCACTCATGTCTCCCACCACCCCCACCCCCCTGCCACCATGGGCAGCCCCCACCAGGCCCCCACTCATGTCTCCCACCACCCCCACCCCCCAGCAGTGCAGGGGCAGCCTCCACCAGGCCCCCACTCATGTCTCCCACCACCCCCACCCCCCAGCAGTGCAGGGGCACCCTCCACCAGGCCCCCACTCATGTCTCCCACCACCCCCACCCCCCAGCATCCAGGGGCACCCTCCACCAGGCCCCCACCCATGTCTCCCACCACCCCCACCCCCCAGCAGTGCAGGGGCACCCTCCACCAGGCCCCCACTCCTGTCTCCCACCACCCCCACCCCCCTGCCACCATGGGCAGCACCCACCAGGCCCCCACTCATTTCTCCCACCACCCCCACCCCCCAGCAGTGCAGGGGCAGCCTCCACTAGGCCCCCACTCATGTCTCCCACCACCCCCACCCCCCAGCCACCATGGGCAGCCCCCACCAGGTCCCCACTCATGTCTCCCACCACCCCCACCCCCCAGCAGTGCAGGGGCAGCCTCCACCAGGCCCCCACTCATGTCTCCCACCACCCCCACCCCCCAGCAGTGCAGGGGCACCCTCCACCAGGCCCCCACTCATGTCTCCCACCACCCCCACCCCCCTGCCACCATGGGCAGCCCCCACCAGGCCCCCACTCATGTCTCCCACCCCCCCCACCCCCCAGCAGTGCAGGAGCAGCCTCCACCAGGCCCCCACTCATGTCTCCCACCCCCCCACCCCCCAGCAGTGCAGGGGCAGCCTCCACCAGGCCCCCACTCATGTCTCCCACCACCACCACCCCCTGCCACCATGGGCAGCCCCCACCAGGCCCCCACTCATGTCTCCCACCACCCCCACCCCCCAGCATTGTGGGGCAGCCTCCACCAGGCCCCCACTCATGTCTCCCACCACCCCCACCCCCCAGCCACCATGGGCAGCCCCCACCAGGCCCCCACTCATGTCTCCCACCACCCCCACCCCCCAGCAGTGCAGGGGCAGCCTCCACCAGGCCCCCACTCATGTCTCCCACCACCCCCAAACCCCAGCAGTGCAGGGGCAGCCTCCACCAGGCCCCCACTCATGTCTCCCACCACCCCCACCCCCCTGAAACCATGGGCAGCCCCCACCAGGCCCCCACTCATGTCTCCCACCACCCCCACCCCCCAGCAGTGCAGGGGCAGCCTCCACCAGGCCCCCACTCATGGCTCCCACCACCCCCACCCCCCTGCCACCATGGGCAGCCCCCACCAGGCCCCCACTCATGTCTCCCACCACCCCCATCCCCCAGCAGTGCAGGGGCAGCCTCCACCAGGCCCCCACTCATGTCTCCCACCACCCCCACCCCCCAGCCACCAGGGGAAGCCTCCACCAGGCCCCCACTCATGTCTCCCACCACCCCCACCCCCCAGCAGTGCAGGGGCAGCCTCCACCAGGCCCCCACTCATGTCTCCCACCACCCCCACCCCCCAGCATCCAGGGGCACCCTCCACCAGGCCCCCACCCATGTCTCCCACCACCCCACCCCCCAGCAGTGCAGGGGCACCCTCCACCAGGCCCCCACTCATCTCTCCCACCACCCCCACCCCCCAGCAGTGCAGGGGCACCCACCACCAGGCCCCCACTCATGTCTCCCACCACCCCCACCCCCCTGCCACCTTGGGCAGCCCCCACCAGGCCCCCACTCATGTCTCCCACCACCCCCACCCCCCAGCAGTGCAGGGGCAGCCTCCACCAGGCCCCCACTCATGTCTCCCACCACCCCCACCCCCCAGCAGTGCAGGGGCAGCCTCCACCAGGCCCCCACTCATGTCTCCCACCACCCCCACCCCCCAGCATCCAGGGGCACCCTCCAACAGGCCCCCACCCATGTCTCCCACCACCCCCACCCCCCAGCAGTGCAGGGGCACCCTCCACCAGGCCCCCACTCATGTCTCCCACCACCCCCACCCCCCAGCAGTGCAGGGGCACCCACCACCAGGCCCCCACTCATGTCTCCCACCACCCCCACCCCCCTGCCACCATGGGCAGCCCCCACCAGGCCCCCACTCATGTCTCCCACCACCCCCACCCCCAGCAGTGCAGGGGCAGCCTCCACCAGACCCCCACTCATGTCTCCCACCACCCCCACCCCCCAGCAGTGCAGGGGCACCCTCCACCAGGCCCCCACTCATGTCTCCCACCACCCCCACCCCCCAGCCACCAGGGGCACCCTCCACCAGGTCCTCACAATCCCCAATCATGTGCGTAATGGTCAGCCTCCACAGCCAAAAAGCCCTACCAAGTAACCCATTCACCCACATGGAAATGTAAATTACATGTTACACCCCCAATGTTCATGAAGCTAATGAACCCATGTCCGTCACACACAATGGTTGCAATTGAATGGGAAAACACCCAACATGACATGCATGAAACCAATGAGATGATACCACACAGTGAAGTATGAAAACAAAATTGTATTGAAAAAAATAAAGAATGCTAAAGAAAGGAAACAAACTACAATGGGAATGAGAAAAAATAAGGTGCATGTCCGTATTAAAAAAAAACACTGCAAATCAGAATCCAAAAAAAAGTCGTCCAAAGTCAAATGTAAAAAAATCTCTATGCAATAAAGAACTATGTTAAAAACTAACAAGGGTCCATGAGCCCAACTGAACAAAGGAAACCTACTAAAAAACCTAACTAAAAATCAACTATATACAAAAAGTGGAGCAGTGTCCGTCGACTCCAAATCATAATAAGAAACAAAGGAAACCTAAAACTAAAGAACTATATACAAAGGCGGCGGGCAAGTCCAGCGGCTCACTCCGTGGTGTCCCGGGCCAGGGCATCATCGAACTCCTGTTCGATGTCCCGGAGGCGGTCCAGTTCCATGGCCTGAGGGTCCGCAGGGACGACGCCATGTCCTCCTCCAACCCCCTGCGGATTGCCTCGAGGCACTCGGCCCGCCTCAGGGCCCTCCGCATGGAGTTCTCCGCCCTGACCATTGTGAGCCGTGCCTCTTCCGCCCGCCGCCGCTCCGCACCTATGGCGTGGCCCAACCGCTGCCACACGGAAGACACTCTCTGTCCTGGGTCCCCCTGCCCATCGGCCGATGCCTGCCCCTCCGATGTGGAAAACCCCGAGCCTTCATGTCTCCCACCATGTTGCTGCTGCTGCACTGCCTCTGCCCGTGCACTGCCTCCTGCTGCCTGCACATCCTCCGCCGGCTGGGGTGCAGTTGTTGATGTGGCCACCCCTGCTGGACCTCCGACTCCCGACTGTGGCAGGGATGCCTCCTCCACCAGCCTGGCCGCACCGTCAGAGGCAGCTCCACAGGGCACCCAGGTGACTGATGGGTGGGAAGATGGCACAGAGGACGACTGGCGCGTATTGGGTCCAGTTGAGGAGGGGGTCGGAGCAAGCCCCATCAGACGGAGGAATCCGGCCTGGGTGACCTGTCCCAGCAGGCTGACGTGGTCAACGAGCCATTCGAGATGACGTGCAGTCTCTCCATGAAAAGACTGCAGGTCACCTCGCATGGCCCGTTGACGCAACGCCACACCAGCCAGGACAGGCTCAACCCAGACCTGGATGGCCACGTCCGCAGGCAGAGGAAGGCCAGTTGACGTCAGCTCATCCCCTGCCTGAAAACGGGTCTGGACGTAGGCATCCCTGCTGGTGCAAGATGATGCAGGGACAGGATCGGGGACAGGATTGCACACAGGCACCTCCGCGGCGGCCTGTGCTGCCTCCTGTCCCTGGTCCTGCACTGCACCACTAGCACCAGTGGGACCCCCACCTCCAGACCCCGTCTCTGGTGCTTGCACGGCCTCCTCCTCCACCAAACCCCCCACCAACCTGGATGACTCCGTGCCATCTTCCCCTGTTGGGCCCTGTGGGGTCCCAGATGCCCCTTCTGCTGCCGAGGAGTCCAACTGCAACCTCCGCCTCTTGGACCTCCCCCCGGCAGCTGCGGCCTGAGACGCGGCACCGGACTCCTCACTCCCCGACGAGATGACCACACGGGAGGGGAGCCGGGCCTTGCGTCTCCGGCTGGCGGTCGGATCCCCGCCGCTGTGCTCCACAGCACCTTCTCCGCCCTCTTCATCAGTTGACGCTGCAGACAGGGAGAAACAAAACACAGGCATCAGGGCACTGTACAATGGACACATACACACATGACAGTTGCACATGAGTGGCATTGGCAAACCTCAGACATGTCATCACAATCCCCAACACACATGTCATTGCAACTCGCACACATGAGCCATACCACAGCCATATCGCAACTGCCAGCACCATCCATTTCATAAACACAATAATCAGGATGAGGAGATCCGAAAACAGGGGCACAGATGTGCTACGTATGAGTATTTATTGTGTACTCACATAGGAAGTAGTAAATGACTAGACAATTTATTATACATTTCTTCCGATAAGCACGGGAGATAGTTAAAAGACACGAACGAAATTGATTATGCAGTGGTAACACAAAGTGTAAGCCTCTGAAATATAGAGGTCAGCATTACATTCGAATACATGTTTCCTCATATATCGAGGGGGTATAAAAACCCACTGTTACACAAAACAGGAAAATGCACACAACAACAATCATTGAGTTTAGACAGGTACAGAATGGTGATACAGTTGTGGCACGTAATTCAACATACAGCCGAAAACAACATACATGCGTGACATCACGGACATGTCTACTTACATACACATTCATACAAACATGTGTGCACGCACAACTGCCTTTGCCATGCAAGCCTACACACACAAGCACCATCCATGTCTCACACATTACAGCCCTCGCATGTGTCAGCCCCACGGCCCTGTACACCCCCACCCATACTCGACCCCATACAAACAGATGTGCAACCTGCACAATACCGAATAATCACCACACGCACTGCTCACAATCAGGATGCATGTACACTCACCGCTCGACTCCAGACGGGTCTGCTTCTCTAGGACCTGGACGTGGAGGGCTGGGGATATACGTTCCAGGACCCCCATCTGTTCTTCCGACAAGTGGCCCCGGCGCCCCTTGGCATCCGCTGCCTTCAAGAGGCGCCGGGCCTTGTTCAGGGTCCTGGACCTGTAGTCCTCCCAGCGCTTCCTGACATGTTGTAAGTCCCGGACTGCCACCCCCTCCGCGTTGATGGCAGTCACGATGTCAGTCCAGATCCGAGTCCGTCCTTCCTTGTCGGCGCGGGAACTTCCGAAGAGGGCATCATACTGCCCCAGGACTTGCTCCACCAGGACACCAACTTCGGTGGCACTGAAGCTGGTGCCCCTCTGCCTCTCTGGCCGGGGGTTGTCAGTGGTCACAGATGGTGTTTGCCCCGACATGACAACCCCAGAGGCAGGAGTGGGTGGGCAACTGGGTCCTGGGGCTGGGCTGTGGAGCGATGGAATTCCAGTCGGGAGTCTTCGGTTCCAGCAGGGGTGGTCACAGCAACAGCACCCCTGGCTGATGTGCAGGCAGCAAATGTCAGTGCACGTGGGCAGCAGGCAGTCAGGCAGCAGCAGATGGCAGGTGGGAGCGTGCTCGGGGCTCTGGGGGCAGTAGTTCGGCCTTCTGGGCAGGAGCGTGGTCTTCCGTGTGCTTACGCGTGGCCAGCTTGGTACGGAGTGATTTGGCACGTGAAAATCCTGCACGTCAGCGTGAAAATCGAGGAAAGGCCCTTAGCGCGTAAGCGCGTCAGCACGCATACGCGATTCTATTGGACCAAAGGCCCTCAGCGCGTAAGAGCGTCTGTGACGTGACCCGCACGGGTGTTTCCCACACAGCACGTGATGACAGAGCACACGTGGAAAGACTGCACGTCAGAGTGTCATCGCGTGTGATTGGTGGAAATGGCCCTACACGCAGAAGTGACAAAGCGTGTAATTGGTGGAAATGGCCCTACATGCAGAAGTGACAAAGCGTGTAATTGGTGGAAATGGCCCTAGCACGTACACGCCGCGTAAGTGACGCTGGACGTGTGGGCCTGTATAAAAGGTACGTGTAGAACACCATTTCCTTGTACGTGCTTTTCGTGGAGAGCGAGTGGGTGAATTCTGTACTTCTTGTCATTTCACACGCGATTTACTTCACGGCGTTTCAAGTTCGTATTCCCTGTTACCTCTGACAGCTTTTTCTCTTTTTTCTCTTTTACTGGTTTACCTGGGCCTGTTCCCTCAAACAGTGTTCCCTTCTACTGTTGTCCTGTCTCCTCAGACAGCGTACAAATCTTCTTTTGGCGAGGGTGTTGCCAACCAAACGCGCTCCTTTTTCACGCTCTTTTACCTGGCAGACGGTGAGTCACGCACGTATCTAACATCTGTGCTTGCCCCGTGTGTAGCCTACCCCTTCAGAGGTCATTCTAGGCTGCGTGTGACACGCATACGTTCATTCTTGTGTTACTGGGTGCCACAGCGTAGTGCAGGTTTTTCTTTCTGCACACGTGGTCTAGGAGGGGTTGCGTGCACGTCATCTCCCTTTTTTGGGGCTCCTGTGCGTAGCGTGACCCGTCATCTTTCCCCAGGGGTTACAATCAGCCTTTCAAGAGCACTAGGGTACAATTACCATCTGGTACCCAACCCCTTTGACCCCCAATTGCCCAGGACAATACTTTACAGCCACTCCCATACGCACATCTACATCAGTGCCATGGCTGGGAGGCGAGGATTCCGTAAGGGTGGCAAAGGTGGAAGAGCCACAAGTGGTGGCCGTGGTGGATCCGGTAGGGGACGTGGTCGTTACTTGCAGGGTGAGCCTGTCCCCCCATGTGTGGAGGACCAGTCAAGGGCACCCATAATCCCCCCCCCCCTCCCGTTGAGGCTGATGTGGCTGACACCATCCATGCTCAGCCCTTGTTGGACCAGCCCATTGTGGCACCAGACCTGGCTGACTCCATGGCTGACTTCCAGGTCAGCAGGCCTATGACACATGCGCTGGTGCACGTTGATGTCACCATGCCACGTGCATCTGGGGCAGCAAGGTCATCTGCTGCACCAAGTAGGCAGGGCGGAGAGGCTGCAGGGGCAGCTGCGGCTCCATCCACCCCAGCCCTCACACACCCAGCCAGGACAGTGTCGGTCCTAGTCCATGCTGCTGACATTCCCCCTGACACCATCACACTAGAGCCAATGCCTGCACCAACTCCCATGCTGAGTGTGCAATCCCACACTCCTGATACAGAGTCCACCAGGGCTCCTGCCCCTAGTGTCCAGAGCGGCGCAGGACACTCAGGATCACCACCACCTTCCAAGCGGAAGAGGAAGAGTGCTCGTCCGGCACAGGCTGATGCCCCAGACACGGCTACACAGTCCGGCCCGTCCAGGAAGCCCAGCTTCACGGATGACGAACTGAATGCACTTGTCGAGTATGTGTCCGCACATGACAACAAGATGGTCATTGTTGCAGGATCCAAGACCACACCTGCACAACGCCAGGCACACTGGCAGACCGTTGCGGACATCGTAAGTGCCCTTGGAATCGTGAGGCGCACAGCCAATGATTGCTATAAGCGCTGGAATGACCTAAAGCGCAGGGCAAAGAGTAAGCTGGCCTCAAGTCATGCCGCAACTCTAGTGACTGGAGGTGGGTCTCCAGTAGTAGACATGGAACTCACTCCACATGAGTCAGTCGCTGGGACCTACGTCACGGAGGAACAGATCCAAGGCGTGGGAGATCTGGCTGATTACGAGGCATTGTCCGGTGAGTGCACATGCATGTGTGTGTCATCCATGTGCATGGTGTGTGTGTGAGGGCTTCTGTTTGTGTGCCAGGTGAGAGTGTGTGCGCCTGAGTCGTATGGTGTGCCATGTGCTTCATGCAATAAATCCTGCGCAGCTGCATTTGGCCATAGCAGTATCCCTTCTGCCAACAGTAGACATCTAGCCCAACTGCACGCCAGTTGCCCTTGAAGTGTCACCTTGCCACAACATTGTTGCTTATTTTTCACTGTTCATTCAGGCAGATTGTTTGCATTCCACCACCTTTACTAGGCATGTCGCAGTCCACTAGTCACATGTCTGACATGGCTATGGTAAAGTGGAGTGACTTTGTTACCTGGATATCATTTGTTCACACATGTCCCTGTGCAATTGGACCATTTCAGACTGGCAGCTCCAGGTGAAAAATCTGACCTGTTAGAATTAGAAAAGCTATTACATGCGGGAACTGGACTGAATGAATAGGTGCTGCCCTCCTCTCCATCTTCATTCAATAGCAATGGTACATGTCATCTGTGTGATGGCATGTGTGTTTCACCTGGCAATCACAGGCCAATGTGTGATGCCACTGCCAGGCAGCATGCAGAAAATGTGTTAATCTTCCATCTTGGTGTCATCAGTGTGTGCCATTTGCCTGCCCTTCATATGCAGTGAGGGTGCATGCATGGGAGGGTTTTAGTCATGTGGGACATGTGTCAATCAAGTACTGGTTCTCTTGCTTCTCAGCCCTCATTGTGTGCCATGGTGCTAATGCCTGTTTCCATTTCTCTGTTTTTATGTCTTTGCAGGGGAAGACGCACCTGATACTGCTGGGGTTGTTGAGATGGTGCAGACCCAGGAGGGGTCCGAGGGCCGACCAACCACCAGTGAGGGACGTGGTGTGGTGGTGGGTGAGAACCCACAAGTGCTGCAGGTCGTGCTCTCAAGGGGTGTATCTGGCTGCACCTCCCCTGAGCTGTACTCAGGTGTTGATTCGGATGAGACCTACGTGCCGTCGCAGGTGAGTGTTCCAGGGAGGGATTCTGTTCTGTCCCACCCACCTGCACCAGGGTCAGAACCCTCAATGGGGATGTCAGTGTTGGCAGCTACGCCTTTGGTGGTTACGGATGCAGGGTCACACTCCGCGACATCTGATCCTGTTCCTGGGCCAGCAGATCAGAGGGGGAATGCAGTCCTGCAGCCTCAGGCAGTGCCGGCACAGCAAGGCGCAGTTCGCCTTGCCCCAGACAGGTGTGGTGCCCGCCGACGTGGTGGCCGTACGCCACCTGGCAATACCGCATGGGAGCAATCCATTTACGGTATGGCAACACAACAGGCAGCATCATCCGAGATGATGGCTCAGGCCATGGATAGGGTGGCCACTTCCATTGTCCCCCCTGAAAGGCTGATGGAGCGACTAGAGCAGGCAACCGTCTCCATCTGCCAGTCACACAGGGAGGACATGTTGGGGTCCAACAGGGACAGGCGGGCGGCACTGGCGACTCTGCAGGAGGCCATCTCCATTGAGTCCCAGGGCCACAGGGAAGCCCTGAGGCAGGAGCTCCTTCACCTCAGGACGACTCTTGTTGAGCTTGAGGCTTCAATACACCAAAGGACAGAACAGCAGCTGGAGCGTCTCACCCGTACGCTCTCAGCTGAGATGCAGGCAACGAGGGCGGAGGTCCGGGCATCCCGTGAGTTGTTGCATGGGGACCTCCGCACACTCATCCTCCAGAACCAGACCTACCACACCCGCATGCTTGCAGCCATGGAGGAGCAGACTAGGGCCTTGCGTGGGCTGCCTCCCATAGTGCAACCACCTCCGGATGCAGCTGCACAGGGTGATAATAGCGACAGCAGTGATACTCCCACAATAGGGTAGCCGTGTGGGCCATGAGCCCATGGAGGTGTTTTTTTTTCCCAGGATCCACGCAGGTGGGTTCTGGTGTGCATCCTGTCCTCGGACCTCCTGGGTGGCCTCCTCAACCCCCCCGGGCCCATCAATGGCCATTTTTGATTTTGATTTTTATTTTTGATTTTTATTTTTGATTTTGATTTTTATTTTTATTTTTAATTTCTAAATAATTTTTCCCATTTTTTTTGGGACAATTTGTTGGCTTCCGTGGTTCCTGTGGGCATACGCAGCATTGTGGCTGGGCGCATGCAGGCTTGTCATGTATTTGGTTCAGATGCTTGGGTTTGAGTCACACACACCCCTCCTGCTTCCCGTTTCCATGGGCTTGCAAAGGGTGTGCCCAAGTGACAGTGAATTACACAGTGACGTTGGACTCCCATGAGCTGTGTGGGCAGTCTGTAGTCAATACTGTGTATACATTCCTAGTGCATATTGCTGTTGTGTTGTACACTGCATGTTGCATTGATGTGTAACTCATCATCTGTGTCTACCTCCCAATTTGCAGGTCCCTTCCTCATGTCTACACAAGGCCCTCTAGTCTGGAGATGGGGTCCATGTTGGCAGCAGTGCACCTACAACTCTACATTGCGCCAACACTGCACAGTTGGTAGTGGTGGGAGTGCAGGCATTTCCAGGTGGTGAGACTACTAATATATAAAATTTGTGATGTCATGTTAATGGTAGTACCTGCTCAAGTTTGTTGTTGGTCCTGCATTACTGTGAGCATTTCAGGTGTTGCAAGTTTTAATTAGGGACACTCTACATTGTGACACTAGTGTCATGTTGTGGGGATTACTTTGTTTACCTGCAAATAGCATGACATGGCACGGTGTGTGGTGTGGCGGTGCTGGGGATGGGTTGGCTGACATGGCACTGTCCTCTTGTTGCATTTTGCAAGTGGGTATTCATTTTATCTGCTTGAATGTGTTACTTCACAAAACTGCATTGGTGGTGTCTGTGTGGGTAGGGATGCACACATTGTGACACTTCCAGGTGAACAATCTCAGGCTGATATGGTTTTCACGGTTCATTCTCCAGACATTCAGGATCAGTGTCAGGTTGAGTCATCATTGATTGTCAGATGGAATGTGCCAGGGCAGTGTGCACTCCACAGGAGTGTGATTTCTATGTGAAGTAATTAGCCACTAGCTGTGTACGGGCTGCCTCCCCCCGTGCCCTTTCCCCTCCCATGCGCAGCGGCTGTGCATGTGGTTGGGGATGTGGGGCCACCACCATGTCCACGGCCAGGCCCCGGCGTGTTGCAACGTTGTGCAGGACACATGCTGCCACTATGATCCTGCACACTACTGGGGGAGCGTACAACAGCTGCCCGCCAGAACAGTCAAGGGAGCGAAAGCGTGACTTTAGCACTCCGAATGTGCGCTCCACTATGCCCCGGGTTGTAATGTGGGCTGTGTTATATCTTACCTGGGGTGGCGTGTTGGGGTTCCGAATTGGCGTCATCATGTGGGGGCTGAGAGGGTAGGCTCTGTCCCCTGTGGAGGTGGTGATTGGTATCTTTGGTGGGGTTGTGACCTTGCTCAGTATCTGACATGCATGCATGTGCAGTGGCATTCATACTCACCAAGCAGCCATGTATCGCCATCCTGCCCAGCTTCTAGGTCCCGGCTTAGGGTGGACATTCGGTAAATGAAGCTGTCGTGGGTTGACCCGGGATAGTTGGCATATACTGAGGTGATGATTCCCTTGGCATTACATACTACCTGCACGTTGATGGAATGCCAGTGCTTGCGGTTCCTATAGATGTGCTCAGATGCCCTGGGGGGACGTAGAGCCACATGGGTGCAGTCGATGGCACCTAGCACTTTGGGGAATCGTGCCACAGCGTAAAAATCCAGGGCGGCAGCATGCCTTTCTGCAGGTGTTCTGGGCAGGTATATGTGCCTGCGGACTGATGGGCGTGCAGTGATGATGTTCAAGACCTGGTGTAGGCAGCGTGACTGGGTGGCCTGTGATACACCACCCACAATGGCACTTGTCCGCTGAAATGATCCAGTGGCTAAGAAGTGCAGTACATTGAGGACCTTCTCCAGGGGGCTGAGTGCTTGGGAGCACAGGGTGGGTGATGTGAGGTCATCCTCCCACTCACTCACCAGGTCCAGTATGATGTGTGGTGGAAACCTGTACCTCCCATGCACCTGGTCATCAGGCATCCCGAAAAGGCTGGTTCTGGGTGTGAATATTCTGGCCCTGGCTATCCTCCTCCTCCTCCTTTGGTAGGCCACGCCCACTGCTGCTAGGAACGGTATGTTCATCCTTGGTCTGAGCTTGTTATTTTGTTAGCGCGCAAATTAATGTGTTGCGCGTGTTGTAGGCGAGCGTGTGACCAGCGCACCCCTGAAATCCAGTACCCAGTCCAATAGCGTGTTGAAATTCCCGCGCACCCCGGGATACAGGTGCGCTGACGTACTTGCGTGTGTAAGTGTCCGCGCACCCCTGATATGCACGTACATAGGCCAATCGCGTGTACGCGCACTTTTGTCCAATTACACGCGATTAGACTCTGACGTGCTGTCCAATTACACGCGATGACACTCTGACGTGCAGTCTTTCCACGTGTGCTCTGTCATCACGTGCTGTGTGGGAAACACCCGTGCGGGTCACGTCACAGACGCGTTTACGCACTGAGGGCCTTTGGTCCAATAGAATCGCGTATGCGTGCTGACGCGTTTACGCGCTGAGGGCCTTTGGTCCAATAGAATTGCGTATGCGTGCTGACGCGTTTACGCGCTAAGGGCCTTTGGTCCAATAGAATCGCGTATGCGTGCTGACGCGCTTACGCGCTAAGGGCCTTTCCTGGATTTTCACGCTGACGTGCAGGATTTTCACGTGCCAAATCACTCCGTACCAAGCTGACCACGCGTAAGCACACGGAAGACCACGCTCCTGCTCAGAAGGCCGAACTACTGCCCCCCAGAGCCCCGAGCACGCTCCCACCTGCCATCTGCTGCTGCCTGACTGCCTGCTGCCCACGTGCACTGCCATTTGCTGCCTGCACATCAGCCAGGGGTGCTGTTGCTGTGACCACCCCTGCTGGAACCGAAGACTCCCGACTGGAATTCCATCGCTCCACAGCCCAGCCCCAGGACCCAGTTGCCCACCCACTCCTGCCTCTGGGGTTGTCATGTCGGGGCAAACACCATCTGTGACCACTGACAACCCCCGGCCAGAGAGGCAGAGGGGCACCAGCTTCAGTGCCACCGAAGTTGGTGTCCTGGTGGAGCAAGTCCTGGGGCAGTATGATGCCCTCTTCGGAAGTTCCCGCGCCGACAAGGAAGGACGGACTCGGATCTGGACTGACATCGTGACTGCCATCAACGCGGAGGGGGTGGCAGTCCGGGACTTACAACATGTCAGGAAGCGCTGGGAGGACTACGGGTCCAGGGCCCTGAACAAGGCCCGGCGCCTCTTGAAGGCAGCGGATGCCAAGGGGCGCCGGGGCCACTTGTCAGAAGAACAGATGGGGGTCCTGGAACGCATATCCCCAGCGCTCCACGTCCAGGTCCTAGAGAAGCAGACCCGTCTGGAGTCGAGCGGTGAGTGTACATGCATCCTGATTGTGAGCAGTGCGTGTGGTGATTATTCGGTATTGTGCAGGTTGCACATCTGTTTGTATGGGGTCGAGTATGGGTGGGGGTGTACAGGGCCGTGGGGCTGACACATGCGAGGGCTGTAATGTGTGAGACATGGATGGTGCTTGTGTGTGTAGGCTTGCATGGCAAATGCAGTTGTGCGTGCACACATGTTTGTATGAATGTGTATGCAAGTAGACATGTCCGTGATGTCACGCATGTATGTTGTTTTCGGCTGCATGTATGAGCACTGTGTACATGTGCATGTGTGTGTATTTGACAAGGGTGCAACAGTGATGCAACATGGATGCATGTGACAGCGGTATGTGGAAGCCTGATTTGCAGATGTGACATGGATGGCCGTCTGAACAGTGCGACACTTGGCAGAGGTGTACACATGCATGCAAGTGTGGTGGTGTGTGTACATGTGTGGTGCACTTCCTGTGTTGCATGTGATGTCTGGCTCCCCTTTGGCTGCTGATGCTGTTGTATGTGTATGGATGGTGCTGGCAGTTGCGATATGGCTGTGGTATGGCTCATGTGTGCGAGTTGCAATGACATGTGTGTTGGGGATTGTGATGACATGTCTGAGGTTTGCCAATGCCACTCATGTGCAACTGTCATGTGTGTATGTGTCCATTGTACAGTGCCCTGATGCCTGTGTTTTGTTTCTCCCTGTCTGCAGCGTCAACTGATGAAGAGGGCGGAGAAGGTGCTGTGGAGCACAGCGGCGGGGATCCGACCGCCAGCCGGAGACGCAAGGCCCGGCTCCCCTCCCGTGTTGTCATCTCGTCGGGGAGTGAGGAGTCCGGTGCCGCGTCCCAGGCCGCAGCTGCTGGGGGGAGGTCCAAGAGGCAGAGGTTGCAGTTGGACTCCTCGGCAGCAGAAGGGGCAGCTGGGACCCCACAGGGCCCAACAGGGGAAGATGGCACGGAGTCATCCAGGTTGGTGGCGGGTTTGGTGGAGGAGGAGGCCGTGCAAACACCAGAGACGGGGTCTGGAGGTGGGGATCCCACTGGTGCTAGTGGTGCAGTGCAGGACCAGGGACAGGAGGCAGCACAGGCCGCCGCGGAGGTGCCTGTGTGCAATCCTGTCCCCGATCCTGTCCCTGCATCATCTTGCACCAGCAGGGATGCCTACGTCCAGACCCGTTTTCAGGCAGGGGATGAGCTGACGTCAACTGGCCTTCCTCTGCCTGCGGACTTGGCCATCCAGGTCTGGGTTGAGCCTGTCCTGGCTGGTGTGGCGTTGCGTCAACGGGCCATGCGAGGTGACCTGCAGTCTTTTCATGGAGAGACTGCACGTCATCTCGAATGGCTCGTTGACCACATCAGCCTGCTGGGACAGGTCACCCAGGCCGGATTCCTCCGTCTGATGGGGCTTGCTCCGACCCCCTCCTCAACTGGACACCCTACGCGCCAGTCGTCCTCTGTGCCATCTTCCCACCCATCAGTCACCTGGGTGCCCTGTGGAGCTGCCTCTGACGGTGCGGCCAGGCTGGTGGAGGAGGCATCCCTGCCACAGTCGGGAGTCGGAGGTCCAGCAGGGGTGGCCACATCAACAACTGCACCCCAGCCGGCGGAGGATGTGCAGGCAGCAGGAGGCAGTGCACGGGCAGAGGCAGTGCAGCAGCAGCAACATGGTGGGAGACATGAAGGCTCGGGGCTTTCCACATCGGAGGGGCAGGCATCGGCCGGAGGGCAGGGGGACCCAGGACAGAGAGTGTCTTCCGTGTGGCAGCGGTTGGGCCACGCCATAGGTGCGGCGCGGCGGCGGGCGGAAGAGGCGTGGCTCACAATGGTCAGGGCAGAGAACTCCATGCGGAGGGCCCTGAGGCGGGCCGAGTGCCTCGAGGCAATCCGCAGGGGGTTGGAGGAGGACACGGTGTCGTCCCTGCGGACCCTCAGGGCCATGGAACTGGACCGCCTCCGGGACATCGAACAGGAGTTCGATGATGCCCTGGCCCGGGACACCACGGAGTGAGCCGCTGGACTTGCCCGCCGCCTTTGTATATAGTTCTTTAGTTTTAGGTTTCCTTTGTTTCTTATTATGATTTGGAGTCGACGGACACTGCTCCACTTTTTGTATATAGTTGATTTTTAGTTAGGTTTTTTAGTAGTTTCCTTTGTTCAGTTGGGCTCATGGACCCTTGTTAGTTTTTAACATAGTTCTTTATTGCATAGAGATTTTTTTACATTTGACTTTGGACGACTTTTTTTTGGATTCTGATTTGCAGTGTTTTTTTTTTAATACGGACATGCACCTTATTTTTTCTCATTCCCATTGTAGTTTGTTTCCTTTCTTTAGCATTCTTTATTTTTTTCAATACAATTTTGTTTTCATACTTCACTGTGTGGTATCATCTCATTGGTTTCATGCATGTCATGTTGGGTGTTTTCCCATTCAATTGCAACCATTGTGTGTGACGGACATGGGTTCATTAGCTTCATGAACATTGGGGGTGTAACATGTAATTTACATTTCCATGTGGGTGAATGGGTTACTTGGTAGGGCTTTTTGGCTGTGGAGGCTGACCATTACGCACATGATTGGGGATTGTGAGGACCTGGTGGAGAGTGCCCCTGGTGGCTGGGGGGTGGGGGTGGTGGGAGACATGAGTGGGGGCCTGGTGGAGGCTGCCCCTGCACTGCTGGGGGGTGGGGGTGGGGGGAGACATGAGTGGGGGCCTGGTGGAGGGTGCCCCTGCACTGCTGGGGGGTGGGGGTGGTGGGAGACATGAGTGGGGGCCTGGTGGAGGCTGCCCCTGCACTGCTGGGGGTTGGGGGTGGTGGGAGACATGAGTGGGGGCCTGGTGGGGGCTGCCCATGGTGGCAGGGGGGTGGGGGTGGTGGGAGACATGAGTGGGGGCCTGGTGGTGGGTGCCCCTGCACTGCTGGGGAGTGGGGGTGGTGGGAGACATGAGTGGGGGCCTGGTGAAGGCTGCCCCTGCACTGCTGGGGGTGGGGGTGGTGGGAGACATGAGTGGGGGCCTCGTGGAGGGTGCCCCTGCACTGCTGGGGGGTGGGGGTGGTGGGAGACATGAGTGGGGGCCTGGTGGAGGCTGCCCCTGCACTGCTGGGGGGTGGTGGGAGACATGAGTGGGGGCCTGGTGGGGGCTGCCCATGGTGGCAGGGGGGTGGGGGTGGTGGGAGACATGAGTGGGGGCCTGGTGGTGGGTGCCCCTGCACTGCTGGGGGGTGGGGGTGGTGGGAGACATGAGTGCGGGCCTGGTGGAGGGTGCCCCTGCACTGCTGGGGGGTGGGGGTGGTGGGAGACATGGGTGGGGGCCTGGTGGAGGGTGCCCCTGGATGCTGGGGGGTGGGGATGGTGGGAGACATGAGTGGGGGCCTGGTGGAGGCTACCCCTGCACTGCTGGGGGGTGGGGGTGGTGGGAGACATGAGTGGGGGCCTGGTGGAGGCTGCCCCTGCACTGCTGGGGGGTGGGGGTGGTGGGAGACATGAGTGGGGGCCTGGTGGAGGCTGCCCATGCACTGCTGGGGGGTGGGGGTGGTGGGAGACATGAGTGGGGGCCTGGTGGAGGCTGCCCCTGCACTGCTGGGGGGTGGGGGTGGTGGGAGACATGAGTGGGGGCCTGGTGGGGGCTGCCCATGGTGGCAGTGGGGTGGGGGTGGTGGGAGACATGAGTGGGGGCCTGGTGGTGGGTGCCCCTGCACTGCTGGGGGGTGGGGGTGGTGGGAGACATGAGTGGGGGCCTGGTGGAGGGTGCCCCTGCACTGCTGGGGGGTGGGGGTGGTGGGAGACATGAGTGGGGGCCTGGTGGAGGCTGCCCCTGCACTGCTGGGGGGTGGGGGTGGTGGGAGACATGAGTGGGGGCCTGGTGGGGGCTGCCCATGGTGGCAGGGGGTGGGGGTGGTGGGAGACATGAGTGGGGGCCTGGTGGTGGGTGCCCCTGCACTGCTGGGAGGTGGGGGTGGTGGGAGACATGAGTGGGGGGCTGGTGGGGGCTGCCCATGGTGGCAGGGGGGTGGTGGTGGTGGGAGACATGAGTGGGGGCCTGGTGGAGGGTGCCCCTGCACTGCTGGGGGGTGGGGGTGGTGGGAGACATGAGTGGGGGCCTGGTGGAGGCTGCCCCTGCACTGCTGGGGGGTGGG
The DNA here is from genome assembly GCF_040938575.1 of Ambystoma mexicanum. Taxonomy (NCBI): domain Eukaryota; kingdom Metazoa; phylum Chordata; class Amphibia; order Caudata; family Ambystomatidae; genus Ambystoma; species Ambystoma mexicanum. The sequence goes on along the minus strand of NC_090934.1, from coordinate 691,081,161 downwards.
GGTGGTGGGAGACATGAGTGGGGGCCTGGTGGGGGCTTCCCATGGTGGCAGGGGGGTGGGGGTGGTGGGAGACATGAGTGGGGGCCTGGTGGTGGGTGCCCCTGCACTGCTGGGGGGTGGGGGTGGTGGGAGACATGAGTGGGGGCCTGGTTGAGGCTGCCCCTGCACTGCTGGGGGGTGGGGGTGGTGGGAGACATGGGCGGGGGCCTGATGGAGGGTGCCCCTGGTGGCTGGGGGGTGGGGGTGGTGGGAGACATGAGTGGGAGCCTGGTGGAGGCTGCCCCTGCACTGCTGGGGGGTGGGGGGGGTGGAAGACATGAGTGGGGGCCTGGTGGGGGCTGCCCATGGTGGCTGGGGGCTGGGGGTGGTGGGAGACATGAGTGGGGGCCTGGTGGAGGCTGCCCGTGCACTGCTGGGGGGTGGGGGTGGTGGGAGACATGAGTGGGGGCCTGGTGGGTGCTGCCCATGGTGGCAGGGGGGTGGGGGTGGTGGGAGACATGAGTGGGGGCCTGGTGGAGGGTGCCCCTGCACTGCTGGGGGGTGGTGGGAGACATGGGTGGGGGCCTGGTGGAGGGTGCCCCTGGATGCTGGGGGGTGGGGGTGGTGGGAGACATGAGTGGGGGCCTGGTGGAGGGTGCCCCTGCACTGCTGGGGTGTGGGGGTGGTGGGAGACATGAGTGGGGGCCTGGTGGAGGCTGCCCCTGCACTGCTGGGGGGTGGGGGTGGTGGGAGACATGAGTGGGGGCCTGGTGGGGGCTGCCCATGGTGGCAGGGGGTGGGGGTGGTGGGAGACATGAGTGGGGGCCTGGTGGAGGGTGCCCCTGCACTGCTGGGGGGTGGTGGTGGTGGGAGACATGAGTGGGGGCCTGGTGGAGGCTGCCCCTGCACTGCTGGGGGGTGGGGGTGGTGTGAGACATGGCTGGGGGCCTGGTGGAGGGTGCCCCTGGATGCTGGGGGGTGGGGGTGGTGGGAGACATGAGTGGGGGCCTGGTGGAGGCTGCCCCTGCACTGCTGGGGGGTGGGGGTGGTGGGAGACATGGGTGGGGGCCTGGTGGGGCCTGCCCATGGTGGCAGGGGGGTGGGGGTGGTGGGAGACATGAGTGGGGGCCTGGTGGAGGCTGCCCCTGCACTGCTGGGGGGTGGGGGTGGTGGGAGACATGGGTGGGGGCCTGGTGGAGGGTGCCCCTGGATGCTGGGGGGTGGGGGTGGTGGGAGACATGAGTGGGGGCCTGGTGGAGGGTGCCCCTGCACTGCTGGGGGGTGGGGGTGGTGGGAGACATGAGTGGGGGCCTGGTGGAAGCTGCCCCTGCACTGCTGGGTGGTGGGGGTGGTGGGAGGCATGAGTGGGGGCCTGGTGGGGGCTGCCCATGGTGGCTGGGGGGTGGGGGTGGTGGGAGACATGAGTGGGGGCCTGGTGGAGGCTGCCCCTGCACTGCTGGGGGGTGGGGTGGTGGGAGACATGTGTGGGGGCCTGGTGGAGGGTGCCCCACAATGCTGGGGGGTGGGGGTGCAGGGGTACATGAGTTGGACATGGGTGGGGGCCTGCTGGCAGGTGCCCCACGGTGCAGGGGGGTGGGGGTGGTGGGAAACATGAGTTGGACATGAGTGGGGGCCTGCTGGCAGGTGCCCCACAGTGCTGGGGGGTGGGGGTGGTGGCAGACATGCATTGTTGATCAGTAGTGCAAGGTGACATGTGGGTTGGCTGGGGGGCATGCCCATGGTGGATGGGCTGCCTGCGGGACATGAGCAGGGGTGCAGGGTACTCCCCCGTGGTGTGGGCTGCCAGCAGGGGCCGTGGAGGTTGTGGAGCGTACACCTGGGAGGACCCACACGGCCAATTCACGTGTAGTACTCCCCAGAACACCTGAAATACACATTCCCTGCTGTAATCGCGTGTGCAACTTCCCGCGCACCCCTGAAATACACGTACCCTGCTCGCACTGGGACAATCGCGCGTGGAACTTCCCGCGCACCCCTGAAATACACGTACCCTGCTCGCACTGGGACAATCGCGTGTGGTACTTCCCGCGCACCCCTGAAATACACGTACCCTGATGGAATCGCGTGTGGAACTTCCCGCGCACCCCTGAAATACACGTACCCTGCTGAAATCGCGTGTGGAACTTCACGCGCACCCCTGAAATGCACATACCCTGCTGAAATCGCGTGTGGAACTTCCCGCGCACCCCTGAAATACACGTACCCTGCTGGAATCGCGTGTGGAACTTCCCGCGCACCCCTGAAATACACGTACCCTGCTGAAATCGCGTGTGGAACTTCCCGTGCACCCCTGAAATACACGTACCCTGCTTGCACGGGGCCAGTCGCGTGTGGAACTTCCCGCGCACCCCTGCAATACACGTTCCCCGCTTGGCGTTTGCTGTTTGCCAGCCCGCTGAACTGGTCCAGGGTTAGCGCAGCCCTTTGCGATGATTTAGCGATTTTGATGGCTTTTCCTTGCGCGAGGGCGTTCTTGGGGGCGTTACTGGCACTGCTGCAGGGTCGCTGCGATTCTCTGCGCCACGGCTGGTTTGGAAGCCTAAAATCCATGAATACGCTGTGCGCGGAAATCGGTTTTAGCGCACGTGCCTGGCGCAGTCAATCGCACGCGGACACTCTGCGCCCGCCGCTTGCGACACTTTTCTGCGAAATTCTATGAATTACCCTGTAAATCTCCCTGTTTATTTTAAACCGCATGTGAGTGTGAAATCAAAATTGTCATATGTATTTGTAACAATCTATAAACCGGACTGTTAGCCTTTAAAGAGTGCAGGAAAAGCGAAATTGCACTGCCTATTTAGATTTAATTGCATGTGTTCATTTTCCAGTCTGATTATTTCTTGATGTGAAATCTGTATAAAGTAACATATTGTGATTTTTGCTTTTCCCTACCAACTTGCGTGATTCATTTGTGTAACAAGAAGTGTAATTGTGAGCCACAAAGAAGGTGGTTTGTGTCCTTTTAGTGTGATCTCTATTATCTATATTCCAAATAAATACAAATATACTTCCTATAACCCGTCCTGATTCTTGGCTGGGAGGGCAAATTTGTGTGACTTTACATGAGTCTTCCTTAAGGCCAGCACTAAAAAACTTAAGTGAGTATTGCAGGGTTCCTTGATTGGGGGTGGGAAGGAACTCCCCAGGTTAACGGTGGTCTCAACATAACACCACAAATTGTGGGCTCATGTGCCAGGATCTGGTCTATTATTGTTGACAAATTACAAGTCCTTTGGTGACAGGATATTCATTTTGGCGTACCTGCATTGAGGTAGATATACAGTTGTTAAAAAGCCACTGTAACGCTTGACCCCTGAGTTCAATGTGAGAAAAACGCGAATATGTAGAGTGCTAGGTCAAAAAGGAGATTGAGTACGAACTGATTTTGATTTTGATTTGGCATTGTTTGTAGAACTCAATCAGGAACAGGGTGATGTTTGCCCCTGGGCAAAGAAAGTTTTTACAAATGTTGCAAAAAGCCATTTTAAAATGACTACCATAGAAGTGTGTTATGCCAGTAAGCACCTCCTGGCTAAGATATTCATTCAAGGAGAATGAGGTGAGGGTGAATCCGGGAGCTGGCAAACTAGAATGGTACAACAGGTCACCTCAGTGAGCACTGACATTTGGTGTGAAGGTGGGATATTGCACAAAGCATTAGATGCATTTTAGATGACCCAAAATGCTTGAGAAGAACTGAGTAAAATGGCTAAGCTCACAGCTTTGTTATATTTCCACTTGCAATAAGTTGATGAGTGAGTGCAAAAGAGTGAGGCTGGTATGATGAAGCAGACTGAGTCCTGAAAACCACCTCAGAAAAAACTGACACAACTTGGAGATGAAGTGCAGCAGAGCAAAGATTTTGAGTTACAACAAGAACGGCTCATTGAGCAACTATAGGATGAGCTGAAAACACAACAGCAAGGCAGTGCAGAGAGAGAGCTAGAGTTTGCTGCACTGCATAATGCATGCACTTAGGGTGCAGACACTGTAAGTTGCTTGCATTCCCAATTGAATGACCAGACTGGTCATAACAAAGGGGTGACATTATGGCCCCCAAAAAACAAATTAGAGATTTGGAAAGGGAAAATAGTCAGTCCATCATTAAATACATGTACTCACAAAAATAGTTTAATGAAATGCGGCAGAATGTAAATATTCTGAAACAACAGAATTTACAACTGGTGAAAGACCAAGATGCATTCCGTTTGAAAGTGGATGCAGAGAAGGAACAGTCAGTTCCTCAGGAACTGACCAAAAATAGAGAAGAAAGGAATGAACTAGTAGAGCATGTAAGGCAAATAGAAGCTGAACTATTATAGGCAGCAAACTTTACGGATGAGCAAAAGAAAGATATTATTATCCTAAAGCAAAAGTGCCTTGAATGTGCGTGCAGCCTAAAAGGTTTACAGAGGGAGAATGAATTACTTTAGCTTTAGGTGCAGCACACAACAGATCGGTTGGTAGGTCATAGCAGGGTGGTGGACACTAATCAGTACTTAGTGTCAGAATTAAAAAGCCAGCTCTGGGACTATGAACAGGAAATACAGAACGAGAGACACAGGTGTGAGAGTCTCACCAAGGAAATTGAAAATCGTAAACAGCCCTGAGGCACCCTGACCAATCGGGCTATGGGACATGCCCACTGATCAAGGTGAGGCTCCCCTCCCAGCAGTGGCCTCATGCCAGTAATTTACAACCTTTCATGTACACAATTGGGAACCAAACTCATGCATGCCACCTATCAAGAACAGGGTGACATAAAGCAGAAAGTCTTACCCAGCCCAAGCCCAACAGATCCAGAAGGCCAGTCCATGTCTGATATTGATGAATATTTATCTCTATCACACAGAAGGGAAGGTGGCTGGACCAGTGTGTCATGGGAGGCCAAAAGAAATCTCGTAATTCTGCACCGAAAAACTGATCAGGGAGTTAGACCTGCAGAGGATGAGGATACAAACAGCCTACCTGGCATGCTTCAGTGGTAAAGAAAAGCCATAGATTCACCCCAGGAAGGGCATTTAAAAAAACCTTCATCCATTCAGGGGTATGGGGGATTTCCCCAAACTAGGTGAAAGGAGGGAAGAAGAGAGTGTAATCCTGGGCCTAAAAATAACTACCTGGAAAGTGACCCTGAGAGCTTACTGCGGTCCAGGCGAGAGTAGTCCAGATCCTATGACTCTGGGAGATATTCCCGATCTCATAGAGATATGGAGCAAATAGAGGACAGGGAATGGAGTGTGCAGAGTGGCTCTGAGTCTGAAAATGAATGGACTCAGGTGCAGAGGAAGAGAAATACAGGGACACAGAGCAAGGGCTTTGTGAAAGACCCAATAAGACAAATAAAGGCCACATAGAGCTTCCTGACCCTGTACCATAAGAATTCCAAGTATTCAGTATGGGTGCACTTGGCACTTTATGAGCAGATGATGCATCATTCCAGATCAGAAATTATGTGAATTACATAGCATTTGCTAACTTAACTTTCTCACCTGAGTACTCCAGTTTCTCTGCAAGTCTGGAGGACCAGGATCATTATAAATGTTCCGTCTATAAGGTAACAATTTTGAAACATTTCTCCTCACACAGAAACCCACAGGAGGCCTGTTAGGCTACATATCATTTGCAATGTGGGGAGATCAGGTGCCTAGAGAGTTTGTGCAGGAACTAAAGAGCGCATTTGCTAAGACTTCCTGGCGAATGAACACACATAGTAGAGAGTTTGTGACCATCTATTTCCATTAACTTCCTAAATACATAATTACTCAGCTGGTGAGCGACTTTGATAAGCACAGGATCCTGCATTGGGTGATTGAACAAGCCACCAGGATCTCTGAGGTCTAAAAGCCCACTGAGAATAAAAACACCACCAAAACCCCTAAGCCGTCTAACACACCTGCTGCTGCAAATTGACCTGGAGACAGTGGGGCCTAAAAGTAACCCTCTTGCCAACAAGCAAAATAGAAGGCAGAAGCAACCCCTCACCCTGGCCCAATCGAATGGTAGTCAGGCATGGCCCCAGAACAATGATCCCTCAGACCCTGCCACCTATGTAAGCCCTAGGTACAAGGGTACCAAACCAATCATGGTGTATGTATATACTCCCGTGGCCCAAGGGAGGGGGGGGGCAATCAGGTAAGTACTGCCCTGGGAAACTTCTCTCCAAACTTCCCTCAGGAGAGAAGTATCACTCCACCTCCCAATATGAACTTTTTCTGCAGGTATCCCCAGAACCAGAACTTTCAAAATAATCTTCCTCTCTCCCCCCAGTTCCAAGACAATAGATCCCTGAACCCAGGAGAAGGGAGATTGAAGATAGAAAATTATGGGGGAAGTTTTCATTACCCGAGCTACTCTGGAAGAAGGGACAGTTACCCTTTTTGGGAGCAGCAGAGGCATGACTCAACACCTCCCTACAATCCAGAAAATGTCTTACAGTTGGAGCAACAGGTCCAGCAGCTGACAAATTACCTGGGCACATGCTGAGGGCTCAGTCCAACCCTCAACCTAACTCTGCTTCCCAGAATGCCCCAGCACCCAAGGCTGATGTGCCAGGGGGGAAACGATGGGAGAAAACATCTGACAAACCACAGGTTATGAAGCTTCCTTTCTAACCCAGACAGAACGCCTAGAAACCTCTCAGCCTGAAAGTGACCCTTCTATCCCCAGAACATTAGAACCCAAAGAGCAAAGGGTAAATAGGAGAGGCCAAAGAAGAATCCACTTTGTGGAAGAGCTTGAGATCATCCCCTTTGAAATAGAAGAATCCCTGGAGGACTCAGATAAGCGGACTGTCTCTTTCAGAAACGTGGGGATTCCTCCCAAAGAGAAATGGGTGCCAAAAGACCATATTCATCATTATGACCCGGGCGCAAAGGGATACCGGGCACCGGTAATGACACTGGTGCCGGTAATCCCTTTGCGCCCTATTCCGAGGTCCCTTTGCGGGTCCTTCCTTAACGCCTGGGTTTAGCAGGCGTTAAGGACGGGACCCGCAAAGGGATACCGGGGTCAATAACGATACCGCAATTTACGGTACCGTTATTGCCGCCTTCCCCCTTCCCATTGAGCCCTATGGGGACTCAAATGGGAATGGGGAATGGCATTTCAAATGGTGATTTACCGGTCCCACAAAGGGCGGAATGGACCGGTAAGACCCCATACCACCACGTCGGTGGCAGTACCGGTATTGGTGCTAGTCATGGCGCTAATAGCGCCATGACTAGCACCAACCTCGGAATGAGGGCCCATGAGTAGGAAAGGGTAAGTATGGAGGCTGACTCAAAACAAGAAACTATGCATCCTCCAAAATGTGAGTCAGACAAGGTAGAAATGTATGGGTTCTTTCCCCAAACAGGTTCTGAGAACTGCCTCCTTGAAAAGGGGGACATCAAAGAATTGGGGGAGAAAAAGGATTCCCCAAATTGACCCATTGTTAGTTGCAAAACTTTCTTTACACATTCCCAATCTCAGACACAGAAAATCGCCCAAGATCCACAGTGTCGGATTTTAATATAATGAAAATAAACAACCGGGCAAGCAAATACTGCACACTTTCTTTGCAACCTGGGGGGAGAAAGAAGGCAAATTTCATGCACCGCACCAAGCCACCCTCCTGTCCAAAAAGGCCTTTGAGCAACTAAACTCAGGATGGGGGCAGGGGCACCAAATTCCCACCACACCAATTGAATTTTGACGGGAATGACATTTCTGTCCAAGGGACTGCAGATCTGAAAATCAAAATTTTGCGTCACCAATTAAAACTCTGGTGATAGTCGTGACTCCAGAGGGCACACCCTGTTTACTGGGGAATGATCTACCGAGGAGGTTATCACCTCTGATCGACTGTGTAAACAAGGTCTTCTGGACCCAGACTAACTACCCTAAAAATGTCAAATGTGTACCAATTATCGAAGCTTGAATGGTACCTGTTATTTAATTGATCGATTTTCTGAAAAAGTAGAATTCCATTTCAAGGATAACCAAGTCCCAGACAACACTGTCATCTCTGTAGGAGAATAAACTGGTGATGGGGACCCTTCTCCATTCTTGAAAATCAGCCTTCCTTCCACCCTGAAATGTTACACAAGTACAAAATCAGAAGATACCTTAAGTCCTGTGAAATCAGAAAAGGAAGAACCTGCTCAAAGTCTGACGGACATATAGAAAAAGGGAAACCAGTTGTTTTTTCCCATTCAGTTAAATGAGGGAAAGGAGCCAGTCCTCACCAGAGTATGCCAGAATAATGAAAGGAGCTTCATCAGCAAATAATTATTCAGCAAACTCCCAAAAGATCAGCCCATTCACACAGTTAAATTGATTGACAAATGGGAAGTAGGTCTGGAAACTCCAAACTCCAAACATCTCCTGCCCAAAAAAATGCCCATTGTCAACAAAAGCTCAGAGCATAATTGTTGGGTTGTGGGAGATGTCGCTTCACCTTTTATTTTGGCAGTGACATCCTCAACCGATTCTCAATAAATTTTGACCTAATTAATGATAAAGACTTGTCACGAATGAGGGGGGTAACCCTGTGGGTTTTGACAACACAGAAAAAGCATTCCGGGCAGGTCAATTGCTTCCTTATGCAGTTGAAGTACAGGTGCGAGAAGAGGTTACCATCCCAGGACAGGTGCAACAGTGTATTAGTCCCCTCAAAATAAAGCAAGGTTAGAACACCAAACATCACAATGCCTATATAAATTTAAATTCCCATCTCCAACAACAAGGTTTGTATTTAAATTCGACACCTCTAGTAGACCTAGAACATAACACCATTTGAATATTGTTGGATAACAGCGACCCTCGAAGTATCACTTTGGGTGCAGACACCATTATTGGAATGGCAGATGATGCCCAACATGATTCTATTGATTTAGGTAATTGAATCCTGGGACCAAACCTAAAAGACTGTTTCGACATCAGCTATGGCATTCCTTCAGAAAAGATGCTTACTGGGCATGGGGGGAATTTGATAGTGTCCTGCCCATATGCTGTGGAAGAGCTGACCTGTGACATCAAGAGGGAGGAGGAGTGTTCAGAGTCAAGAGTCAAGTCTACCTTGAATCCCTGGAACATAATGTCCAGCTGAACTACATCAAAAGAGATCTCTCCACCAAACTGGAGGATAACGCTGAAATTGCCAAGCTCAACGTCTTTCCAGATTTTAAGCAGATGGTCGAGGAAAGGATCAGTCTTTCTGATGCCTGAGAGACTGAGGAGCAAAGTCAAAAGCTGACGCAGGTCTTCCCGGAATTCAAATAAATCTTTTCAATGGACTCATATGACTGTGGATGCACATCCATTCATTCAACCACCATACCCATGAACCTCGAGATGGCTCCTGTATTTGTGAAACAATACCCATTACATCTCATGTCCATGGAATCACTCACTGAGATTATTAAGTACTTAGAATCCTGTGGGATAACTCATCCAATCCACAGTACCTTCAACAAACTGGTACTGGTGATACTCAAATCAAATGGCCAATGGAGACTATGTGCAAACCTGAGGGAGTTGAACAAATGCGTCCACATGTCAAGAGGGGCACTTCCCTACATCGGTCAAGGGCTGGCACAGATCCAAAGTTCAAGGGTATACACAGCCATTGACCAGACCAACGGCTACTGGACAGTACCCATGAGTAGGGAAGACCAGTTCAAGCTTGCCTTTACCTTTGGGGGGCAGTAGTACACCCAAACCCACTTTAGATACATAAACTCCAGTAATGAGTTCAACATATTCCTACATAAGGCCCTGCCCGACCTTTTGCCAAAAGTGGAACCTGGCCTATGTAGATGATGTTCTGGTCAAGAGCTCAACTGTGGAGGAACATACAGCAGAAATACACTATGTTCTAACAAAGTTGCTGAAAGCCAGAGCAGAACTGTCCTTTTAGAAGGCACAGTGTTGTAAGACCCAAGGGAACTTCTAAGGGCACGAGATCACCCCCAAGGGTCTTAATCCCCAGGCAAAGAAGGCGGAATCCTCAATGAAATGAAAAGACCTTACTACTCTGTGAGAATTAAGAAGCCTTCATGGACTCACTAATGATAGTCAGAAGTTCTTTGAAGACTATGCGGAGGTCACTCGATTCTTGGTCCATTTATTTAAGGCCGGAGTGAAATGCGTGTGGGGTCCAGAACAAACCGAGGCAGAAAAATGACTGAAAAGAAGCCTCTTCAAGGCACTTTGTTTGGCTTACCCCATGAAGACCAAGGAGTTCTTCTTGGAGACAGGGTTCTCGGATACTTGCCTAACAGCAGTATTGTATCAAAAGCATGACAAGGTCAACAAAGTCATCTCGTACATGAGCAAGACTTTGTCCTTCGTAGAGGAAATATTCAATGACTGTGAGAAGGCACTCCTGGCCATGGTGTGGGCATTAAAAAATGACTGCCTATTCATCCAGGGGGAGCCCATCATTGTCGAGACTCCTCACCAACCCTTGCAATATCTACAAAGTGATAGAATCTGGGTGGGGATCATTAGTAATTCCATAATGACTTCCTGGATTCTGTCCATGCAAGGCATTCCTGTGGAGGTCAGATATGGTAAAATAATTAGAGTCCAGTAGGGCAAGGGTTGGCAGACTTGCCTGATTGTGCTCAAGAAAACTGTCTTGAGTATGAAAGTCTAATGACCAACAACAACATAGAGGTGTACTTAATTTCCCCACACAAGGTCTATAAAGAAGACACGTGTCAGGGGATACCCACAATTTATGTGAATGGGTGCTCCTACCATGTTGATAACACCAGGGAAAAAGAACTAGTGGCTGGCATTGGGAATGCCTGGATGAATGATACCCCAGAACTCTCTGCTGGTTACAAAATAGGACCCCAAAGTAATCAGGTGGCAGAGTTGATGACCGTTCATAAATCCATCCTCACTGCAGTGCACCACCAACTCAATTAACTGGTATGGGCGAGGGCCAAGTTGGAAATGTTCAGGGGAGAAATGAGCGAAGGCTATTTTTGGAAAATAATCTTGGGTCTTTTCTTCCTCGAACATTTCAGTCACAGGATTTTAACCCTGAACCATTCGCTCCACTGGAGGAGACAAGTACATGTTGACTGTGATAGGTTTCTTCACAAAGTGGGTAGAATGTCTTCCAGCCCCAAATTGTAAGGCTGAGAAAGCTGCTGCCCTAATTGTGATCATCGTACAAATGATGGAAACCAGAAGGAAACAATAAAACTGACCTGGAGGAGACACAGCAATTTGTAGATATGAAAATCCTCCTGGTCGCCCTGTCCTTTCCTTCCAAGGTATAGCTAAGAGAGGACAGAGTTTCCAGGGAAACCCTTTGGGGTAGAAAACCCTGTGGCACCTGTCTGGAGCATGTTCGTTTAGCTTCTGCTGCCTGCATTGTAGTTGTCCGTGGGGGAATCTCAGTGGAAGGACTGTCAACAGTGTCTTGCTTCTGAGGCAAAGGATTTAACTACAACAAAGGTAGGGGATTTAGTGAAAGAAGCCAGAGATTAGAAAAAGAGAATTAGTAGTAACAGAAGTTCAGTTACCCTGAAGGTTTTCAATAAGGAAGAGTAATGAAATCGGCAGGTTCGGTATGGATAAGCAGAGTTCTAAGAAGGTATGTGTTCCTGTTCCTAGAAAACCGGGTGACAGTGTAGTTAGCTGCAATGTATCAGAGCGGAAAGTGAGAGCAAGTAAGAAGTAAGGTTTGAAAATCTTTTACCTACCTGTCTTCGAGGGTTACCAGTCAAATGGTCGAAAACATTTGGTCGACAGACAATTTGGTCGACACCATTTGGTCGAATGCCAAATGGTCGAATTTTTTTTTTTTTTACCCATTTTTTGGTTTTTTTGGGGGGGGTCCCCCCCCAACCCCCTTTTTTTTCTTTTTTATTTTTTTTCCCCACACGAAAACCCACAAAACACATATATATATATAAAAAAAAAAAAAAAATCGACCATTTGGCATTCGACCAAATGGTGTCGACCAAATTGCAGTCGACCAAATTGCAGTCGACCAGTTGACTGGACACCGTCTTCGAGAACGGTTGTGAGGTATGTGCAAATGCCGAGTGTCGGCTGTGGCATTTGTTGTCTTTCGCGGAGAACTCAGGCAGAGAAATGGGAAATGGCGTAGGTTTGGAAAGTTCTGTGGGGGGCTGGAGCGGGTACTGGGACACAGCTGTGAAAGGAATGCAGAGGGGAGAGATAAGTAAAGGTAGCTGTTTGTGTACATTGCCTTGGTAAAGCTAGAGCAGAGTCTCATACCTGGAAGCGAACCGTCAATAGAAACTGCCCATGATGAACAGGAGGATTGCGAGGGAACTGCCTACTCCTAACAAAGGGAGACCAGAAGTTTAGAGAGGAAATGACAAACCCATAATAGTTTGGAATCATAGAACTCAGGTTATGAACATATGCAGCACATGCCATGGAGAGTAGCTACACAAAGCCTCTCCGTTCGGGATACCAAATTAACCTTTGTAGCTCCACGGGGTGGAGCCCATTACACGCACAAACCAGGGATGACTGGAGCATTGCAGAAGCTGCCAGGCTACATATTGAGGGTATCCCTAGACACCACACCAATCCGCTTCCATCCTTGCCAAATAGACCACCAGAGTTTACTACCCACGACACTAATGAACAACCACATCTTCTCTCGTTTTGGCCTCCTGCAAAGGATTGAGTTGGATTGAAGAAGTCATTTTACTAGTGAGGTGAGGGTGAAGATGTGGGAGATTCTAGGGTTAAAAAGAACACTCCACACTGTCTACCACCTGGCCTTAAGCGAGGGGTAGAGAGATACAGCAAGACAATTGTGAGTATCTTAAAGAAGTTTGTGTCTGACTATGGATATTTTTGGGACATCCGATTATCGCTTTTGCTGATGGCTATTAGGTCTACATCATCTTATCTTAAAATCTGCACTACAGAACCCAGGAGCAGACACTGATGAATGCATCCACTACTCATGACCTCTAGCATGCTTTTGCTTATGCGCAGCACAATTTAGAAAAGTCGGCTGAAGAAATGAAGACCTATTATGATCTAAAGACCACCAAGAAAGAGTATGAAGTAGGGGACAAGCTTTACCTGAACAATTATCAAAGGAATCAGACCAAGAATTAGAGGTTTCTCCTGGCTTGGCGTGGTGCCTTTGAAATTGTAGATAAAATATCACATGTTGCCTACAAGATCTGCATCCCAAAAGGAGAACAGACATAAAAAAAAGAGTCCACAGCAATCAGTTGAAAAGCTGTTATCCCAGACAAGCTTTATGACTGATTGAGGAGCCAAATGAAAGTTGAGTAGAGGAACCATCTGAGGAATGAAAAGGAAGGATGACAAATCAGATGGAATCTAAGATATGCATAAACCTAGCAAATTCAGTGAAAAAATGTTGCACTAATAACAACCTAGCCATATTATGGTTACAAGTAAAACTGAAAACCCCCAGAAATTCACCAGTTATGGAAAGCTAAGCAACCATAACCCACGCCACCAGTGTGCACTGCTAAGACTAACACCCATGACATCAAATATGACATCAAAAATGTCATTGATGACATCACTGATGACATCACATGTCTTGCTTCCTCTATTGTTCACTGACTTGTCTAGGTCATGTGATTTTCTTCAATGACAGTCAGGAACTAAACATTCAAAAGGTACTATATTTGTAAACCTTACCCCCCTCATATGTCCTTACACGACTTTCCTTAGGGTTTAGTCACATCATATGATACATATACATAGGGGAAGAAGCAAGCCTGAAACACAGCAACCATTTCTGTGCATGAAGATATTCAGTTAGGTTATGAACACTTTCTGATAATACTGCTGCTTTTTTGCTTACTTTACTTACCCTCTATATGCTCATATGTGCATGCTTTGTGGTCTCTTTATGCTTTGTGTGTGGGAGTACAATTATGTAGTAAGTGAGGCATTGTTAGCTACTTATTACATGTTTCAATTAGTACATGTTATATGAATCTCGGAAACGAAAGCATTCATCATTTTACTATCCAACATGTCAAGATTTTGAATATTGCACCTCTATGGTGCATGCTACAGACAATGCCTATGTTTCTACATGAATAGGTTCATGTACTGGAAATAACTCTGTAATGCCATGGTGTTTATAGCAAATGCATTGCTTAATGAACTATGTATCTCATGATAGTTCTCCCAATGACCTCTGATAGTTTTCTGTCAACATTATAATGCCAATCCCTTGTGGAGGCTTTTCATGAAAACTAAATGCACATGTGATGTCATCAGTGATGTCATCAATGACATTTGTGATGTCATCTTTGATGTCATGGGTGTTAGTCTTAGCAGTGCACAGTGGTGGTGTGAGTTATGGTGAGTTATGGTTGCTTAGCTTAAATAAATGGTGAATGTCTGGGGTTTTTCGCTTTTACTTGTAACCATAATATGGATAGATTGTTATTAGTGCAAAGTAACTATGACGTCCCTTTAACAAAGTTTTTGCACTGAATTTGCTAGGTTTTTATTAGGGCGACTGAACCATAATGACCCTTTAACAAAGTTTTTTCACTGAATTTGATAGGTTTTTATTAGTGCAATTTAACCATAGCGTCCCTTTAACAAAGTTTATTCACTGAATGTCATGAGGTTTTACCAGTGCATGCTATTTTCCTACAACTCACTAATATCATAGTTACCCCAATATAGCAACACTTCTGTCCAATTTACAATGTTTCACCTTAAAGCTCTGCCATTTCCCACCTTCTAGCAACATTTTTAACACTTCTATACACTTTTTGCAACTGTTTCCACTGTTTTGCATCCATCAACATTCACAAACGTCTGATGTGATCACAGACCTTCCAGACAGTGCCACGTGACCATGCGCATGCACGCAGCATGATGACGTGTCTGCGAAAGCACCCGCACTTCGCAATCGGGTCCATACTTTGGGGACTGTTTGGAACTGCATTTTCTGACTGATCTAGGAACTTTGAAGCTCAAAATGTACCCTTGCACAGCTCCTAGACCTATACTTATTCATTATCCATTAACAATCTAGTACAAAGCACATACTTGGAAGAATATTAGCAAAACTGCTATTTCTCCTAAAAATGGCATCAGATATTGCTCTCCCTCCTCCCCAAGAGCCACCACCACCACCACCAGATGGAGGACCTACACAACAAAATAAGCGACCACGAAGATGAGGTCAAGAAAGTGCCTACCTCTAGCACCCAGAGAGAATCATGGGTGTGGCAGTTCTTTACCACTCTTGGAAATGTACCAAAGGCTAAAGCTACCAAAGTGAAATGCACTGAGTGCAACGTTGTACTCAGTCACAGATAACCTGGGCAGTACTCCTACGTACCACCTCCATGCGCCAGCACAGCAAATCCAACCACTGCAATGCTCTCAGAAAGGCTGTTCCTTTTTTAGGAAGAAGTAGGCTGTCTTCCTCTACCTCATCTTCCTCAACCAATACTGTAACCTCACAGCCTTCTTCTGTGGGACACAAAATCCCAGCAGCTACCTTGCAAGCGATAGAAGAGGCTGTTGATACATACCTTTCAGAGAAAACAGTACTCTGTATATACTGCAGCACACCACTCTGCAGGGGGGAGCAATTTCAAAGTGCTTTTGAAGCTGTAATCATCCTTAGATGTAAAACACGCGCAACATCTTCCCCTGTCCACCTGCCCCTCCATTTTTGTGGTTGGTGCCCCTTCCCTCATTTCCCTCCCCACTTTACTTTCTGGCCACTCCTGCAAAAAATAAAAATAAAAAACCTTTATAAAAGGTCCATCTACTTTACATTTTTCAGGGAAATATTTAGATTCAATATGATTCTACAACATTCCCATTAGCATTTTCTACTATGCTAATGTACTTTCCGCCTAATATTCCTCTCTCTAGTATTCAATAAACACCATAATCCATTGCACTTTATGACTATCCACAGTCTCTGCATTCCCCTGTCTAGCCAATGCCTTATTAGAAAAGCTGGATTTCACATGCACACCATCACACAAGACAGCCTTTCTACTTTTTTTACTGTTGTGTGTAACACCCCATCATTGCCTTCTTTAAACCATTCACACATATATCCACCAATCACTTAACAAAACTCTACATATAACCTATCAACATATTAAACTTCCACCCGCCAACTGCCACTTAACAATGTTCTGCACATCATTTGCATCTGCATTCCCCATACATATACCAAAAAAGTATACATAGTGCTCCTATAAATGTACATATGCATTGCGCAGTAAGAGAACTCCATAAACAAAAGGGCCAGTACGGATAGACAAGTGCTCATGGGAGACCAAGAAGAAAATGCCAAGTGATGCCATGGTGCAAGGCCACTAGCTAACATCTGGGGCACAGGAGTCCCAAGAACAGGGCTTAAGTCGAGGGTACAGGCGGGTGGACTGAGTCCACCCACTTTTTTCAGAGGGTAGACTCAGTCCCCCCCCAGCTAAAATGAGAAACATTGAATGTCCTCTTCGAATTTATGAATTAAAGCCGACCTCGAGATCGAACCGTCAGGATTGCAGGCCAGACACTTCACCACTGCGCTATATAACCTGATGAAAAAATGACAAACAACTAAAGGTTAAATGTTCCATTTCTGTACTGCAAGTTCCATGGAACACATTTTGTATTGGTTCTCGGACTTTAAAATATGCACATCTTTCAATGTTTTCAAAAACACTATTAGAAGAAAATATCCTCTCTTGGTTTTATGTGGGTCTTGATTTTATTAAAGGCAAATGCCATTCGTCCTGTGTAATTTGGGTGGTTATGCAAAGACAATTTAATGAAATCTGCACATTTCACCTTGATATGCTAATTTCTGGTGACATCACATCCCATTGCATTTGTTGATGAGTCCTCCAACTTTTATTTTTAGGAATTGATCCCTGCCTAAGGATGGGATACATCTTAACCGTAACGTCCATTTAACACATTTTTTCTGTCAATTGAATAGGTTTTTATAAGTGAAAATGTTTCTTAATGTTATATCACTAAATATAAGCTATTAATACTTACTCTTTTAACATATGAAAAAACTATAAAACTCCTTTAACAAACATATTTTTGTCATTCATACTTATGTGTATCGTTATCAGCAGCACATGCTGGGGATGCAAGTCATTGTTCAATGGCCTAGGCCATAAAGACCGACCATGACCCCAGCCCCACCAAACGACCCCCATTATCCAATGCAGCTACCCAGCATCCTAGTTCAGTGTCCACTATACGCTCAGAATGTAAGAAATGACCAGTGCTCATGGCTTGCATGGCCAGTCTCCACAATCCATGGGGCAATGACTTTGGCAATGCTGCATACCCCAATAGGCAAATTAGAGTAGACATTTGTCCTTCGCAAGGGCCAAGCCCACTGTCCACAGCAGAAAAGTTATATCACTATATTTTGTACTTACATTTCGACACTTTCAGAAAAGTAAAACACAGGACAGATTTGAAAAAACAACCTTTCAGGTCCTTGTTAATGCTCTTCGCTCAGTGCTGTAATCCCGTCCAGCATTCCAGGCAGCAGCCGCAAGCAGAATTTTTCTCTCCAATTTAATCCTAGAGCTTCAGCCATGCTGCATGCCCCAATAATACATCAGAGTAGGCATTCATCCTTGCTAAGGGACAGGCCCAATGTCAATTCACCAAACTTGTATCACTATTTTTTGTGCCACTGCCCACAGCAGGAAAGCTATATCAGTTTTCTTGGTACTTACGTTTCGACCCTTTAAAAATAATAAAACACAGGACAGATTTGCAAAAGCATTCTTTCACATCCTTGCTGATGTTCCTCGGGCAAGTTTGCTGCAATCCCGTCCAGCACTCCAGGCTACAGCTGAAAGCAGAATTGTTCTTCCCATTTAAACCTAGAGCTTCGGCCATGCCGCATGCCCCAATAAGTAAATCAGAGTAGGCAATTGTCCTTACCGGGGGCTAGGCCCATTGTCCATGCACCAAACTTATATCACTATTGTTTGTGCTTACATTTTGACACTTTGGAAAAATAAAAACCAAAACAGATTTGCAACAGCATGCTTTCAGGTCCTTGCTGATGCTCCTCATGCAGGTTTGGTGTAATTCAATACAGCACATCAGGCTATAGCCGCAAGCAAAAAAAATGTTTCCCATTCAAACCTAGCGCTTCAGCCATTCTACATGCCCCAATAATCAAATCAGAATACAGGATTATCAAGTAATTGCAGTGCAGTGGAATTGGTAGATCACTGTGCTTCATCTAGTTATTTAAACAGATTACTCTGCTGCTTTTGTGAAGGTGCCCTTCCTTCTTCAAGTGTTACTTTTCGAATAGGAGAGTGAGCCCTGTTCAACTTACTGCTGGGTTATTAAAAAAATAACTACTGTTATAATAAAGCAGTCTTGGAAACCATTGCTGGTGCTATATTTGTTGTTAGAAGTCAGCCAACACGTGTTTCAACTCTCTAGGGTCTTTCTCAATGCGTGTGGATTGTGGGTCATATGGTCGCAAATAAATGTGGTTGATGATTTCAAGGGGTGGCCTGGTGACCATGTGGGCAGCTGGTTCAGCGTCCTTAACTGCTGATTACCATTGTCTTGGATTGTAAGCAGTGGTAGTCACAGCGATTGTAAGCAGTGGTAGTCACAGCGATGAAATCCTGCGCAGCACTTCGAGCTGTAGCCACGGGCAGAATTGTAGCCACAGGCAAAAATAATGTTCCCATTCACACCTATACCGATTTTGAAAAACATTACCACATAGCCAGTCCTTGGTGGCCATGCCCACTTTAACCCCATTGTCAGTCCCTCGTGGTAGGACAATCTGGCCATGGCCCCGGGTCACAGTCCATGACTCGTACAATCTGGTTACTGCCCATGGCCACAGGCTATTCCTCAGTCACCAAAAGTATATTACTATTTTTTATACCTAAATTATGACACTTTTAAAAAAATGCGTCATCTGTACGTAAATAAAATAGTCATATAACTTAGCTCCCACTTGACAAAATCCATTCAGACTTTGCACAAACATTCAATGTTGTGTCTATAATATTTAAAAAATCTTTTGTACACATTCGTCAAATGGAACAAAAGTGTAAGCCATCTAAAAATGCTCAGAGCCATCCTCTAATTTTGACCCCTCTTCACATAATCCCGGCAGACTTTGCAAAACATTCAGATCTGGGTCTTCAATCTTTTTGCAAACTTTTGTGCAGATTCATGAAACGGTACCAAATTTATAAGCCATTCAAATATTTTGGCACCCCGCTCTAATTTTGTTCTCTCTTGGCAAAACAGCACCAAAGATTATAGAACCATTTAAGGTCAGATCTAAAATGATATCACACATTTTCATTCAGTTTTATTCAGTGGTGCCAATGTTATAGGCCATTAAAAAATGATTTTCAGCAACCCTGTAATTCAAAAATATGTATGGATGCCCTCTAACAAATCAGATGTTTGCAAACATTACTGGACTGTCCTGAAATGTCAGCGAATTTCAGAGGTGAAAAACCACCAGGTTTTGGGGATTTTATGGTCATATCCCATCCTCATCATCCCTCACCTCCATTGAGATTGGTTAATTAGTTTAACAAGTGCAATGTTGTGTTTTTTAATATGTTTTTACCGTAATGTCCATGGACAACAGCAGCTGTCCACAAATCCAACATGGCGAACCTTTCAAAATGTCTGATGCAGCTCATGTTTTTCACCATCCAATCAGCATGTGCGTGCGATGTCTGCGGACCTCACAACGGCCCCTGGACAAATCAGGGGTCTGTCCGTGTACCGAATAGGAAAGTGAGTCCGCGGACCGAACCAGATATCACTAATTTTCTTTTTAAAAACTACTGGACACATCTACACCAAATGTACAAAAGTAAGCTTTTGGGATCAAGCCACCGCTCCTGCCGCAAATTTGGTGAAAATCCATCCAGCGGTTTGGCTGTAGGTGAGAAAACATTTTTTTTCAATTGTGTCAATGAGGAAATCCACACATTTTGGTACCCCCTCTATAACTTTGCCCCACCAGACGAAACCTCACCAACTGCACAAAATCAATTTGAGGGGGCCATATACTTTTTCTGCAAAGTTTAGTGAAGATTCGTCGGAGGGGGCGAAGTTATAAGCCACAAAAAAAAGTGCTCTTCCTACGGGTTGAGCAACTTAACCACAACTACATATATATATATATGCGAGAGACGCCCTTGATCTAAGAGTTAAGAGCAAGAAGGAAGAGGCAGGGCTAAGAAAGTGGGTGGTGCTTAGGCCAGGTGAGCTAGATCCACTTACACCTGCGCTCCATCTGCAAAGGAAAAGAGGCTGAAGGGCTCCTTTAGAAGGGAAAAAATGATGGCAACCAGGAAGGCACCAGGTGGGCAGGGTTTAGGCCAGGTGACCAAGATCCACTTGCACCTTCTCCCCATCTGCAGAGGAGAAGAGGCTGCAGGGCTCCTTAAGTAGGGAAAAAGAGCAACAACCAGGAAGGCACCAGTTGGGTGGGGCTTTACTAAGTAATGATTTTAAAGAACTTTTACAATATGTGAAAAATCATGTCATTAAAATGTTTCTCTATCACGGTCCTTCTTGCAGCTGTCACCCTTGTCCCCAGCAATCATCCCCATCAAATTCTGAAAATTGTAATCAAAGATGCTTTGATGAAACCTCACTCCTTCCTCCCCTCAGAATTATTGTGCAGAAATTCCTAATTCTCCTATTTGTGTTTTCTATTCTGATACCCCATCCCTTTTATGAATAAATGTATTTTTTAAAATATAAATGTGTTGTATATTGTTGTGTGATATTTCTTTCTTTTTTTAAACTCCAATTATTAGTCTACAGAAACAATATGACTGTCTGGCTGTCCGCAAACAAATGGGAGGTGCCCCCAGGCAGGCGCAGTGTCCAGACATGTTCTCGCATGATGCATTAATTAGTCTGCAGACACCACGCCATTCTGCGGACACCCAGTGCATGCGCCCTGTGATTCCCGCCCGATGGGTGTCCACGGATGGCCGCAATGGCTGCAGATGTCAACATGTGACCGCACCCATGCAGCGTGACAGAGATATCCGGGAACTGAGTTTGTGACTTTGAAAAGTTTAAAACTGCATTTTCTGCGAATCTAAGGTGTTTCAAGATGAAACTGTACCCTTGAACAGCCCCCTTGATCTGGCAACTTTTTCCAACTTTTCAAGGCCTATTTTCGACTCGTTTGTCTGCCTTCAGCACGACTTTACGGAGACGTTTCCTTAGAAGGAACCCATCCAATCCTTTTCCTCATTCTCAATATGGGTATCCAGAAGAGAGCACCTGCTTGCAGTTTCTGAGTTCCTGCTTTGCTGCTTAACAGATCTGTTTTGAGGAGACCATCATGGCATCTGCTATGGCCACTTCTGATCCACAACCACTCCACCAACACCATCACCATTTAGAGGGCCTGGACAGGGGAACAAATGAGGATCAAGAAGAAGAGGATGAGGTGGAGGAAGTCACTATCTCCAGTACTCGGAGTGAGTCTTGGGTGTGGTAATTTTCTATGACTGTTGGAAATGTCACAAAGGTTTGTACAAGCAAGGTGCGATGCACTGAGTGCAAGGTTGTACACAGTTGCGGGATACCTGGTTTGTATTCCTACAGGACAACTTCCATGAGGCGCCACACCAAATCTAACCACCTGACTGCTCTGAGGAAGCCAATACCTTTCTCAGGTAACAGTAGGTTGACATCCTCTATCCCATCATCTTCAACGGTTCCTGTAACCACAAAAGATATTCCTTTGGGGCAGAGGATCCCAGCGGCGGATTCACAGGCCATACATAATGCTGTTGACCCTAAGCTTTTGAGGGTCAAAGTGCTATGTTTGTACTGTGAAGCACCGATCTGTATGGGGGAGCAGTTTTGGAGTGCTTTTGAGGCTGTGGTCATGGTATACGAGAGTAACTGCCCCCTACCTTAAATTCAAGGCCTGTCCAACATCTTCCTCTGCCCACCTGCTCCTTCGTATCTGTGGCTGCTACCCTTACCCCCTTCCCTCCTCTACCTTGCCTATCCTGCAAAAAAAGTCCAAAAAAATTCTAAACAAAATACACACAAAAGAAGGTTCCTTTAGGAGCCACCTTTCACAGTTAAAAAATAGAACTGAGAAAAGAAGTCACAGGCACCATGGCAGCCTGCATAGTCCACGGACATCTAAAGATTCCAGGCGTGGAGTGGGAGAATTGAAATCATTTTAATTGTTTTGCATTAAAAAATTGTGACTTCTAAAAGAACCTTTTTTGTGTTTTTGGCTTTTATATATTTATTTTGTTTGTTCTATAAACTGAACTAAGAAACATTTTACTGAACTTAATTACTTCTTCTAACTTTCCGAAAAACTGCTTCAAAGCATTTCAAATGTTTTCCAGAAAAATCTGATTACCCACATCAATTCGATTAACTCCATCTCTCCGAAAAACATTGTGCCTCGCTTTTTCCATTTGCGGACCAAATTTACTTGAACGCATCCACATCTGTCTCCGGGCAATGCGAGAAAAAATTATTTTCGAATTTAGGAAAATTTCCTTCAAGTTTCCCAATGTCTCCTTCATTGCAAATTGCAATGAAATTCCAGCCACATAACCTAAACTGTTTCCTCCACAATGAATAATAATATCCGGATGTTTCAATTGAATCATATTTGTACAAAATTGGAGTAAGTCCACCCACTTCATCCCACGCACTCGATATCATGAAACTTCACATTCATGGAATTCAAGAGTATTCACCAATCCACACTGCTCTGCAGAGAACTTCAACTAATGGACCCAAGAGTCCCCCAAAATCCACACACTCTGCCTTATCAAACACTGTGGGCCGCATTCTGAGTTGGGCGCAAAGGGATTACCGGCACCGGTAAGGACAGTGGTGCCGGTAAACCCTTTGCGCCCTATTCCGAGGTCCCTTAGCGGGTCCCTCCTTTAACGCCTGGTCTGACCAGGCGTTATCGACGGGACCCGTTAAGGGACTTCAGAGCTAATAATGGTACCGCAAATTGCGGTACCGTTATTAGCTACTTCTCCATTCCCATTGAGCCATATGGGGGCTCAAATGGGAATGGGGAATGGATTTTTCAATTGGGATTTACCGGTCCCGTAAAGGTCGGACTACACCGGAAGTCCCCATTGAACCAAGTCTGAGTTGGTACCGGTATGGGAGGTAGTCATGGCGTAAATAGCGCCATGACTACCTCCATACTCGGAATGAGGGCCAAAGTCATAGCCATTGTCAGTGCTTTCACAACTCCTACTAACACAAGTCCTGCTACCCACTCTTCCTGTACACCACACCCAGGAAACCTGATTCACTGATCCCTCAATGTCCATGGACATCACGACTGTCCAATGTCTCCACAGTACCATTCCCATGCCGGTCATCCTCAAAAGACCTGGATGTGGCACGTGCTAACCACGGGCTACGGTGGTGTCTGTGGACGTCACAGCCAATCAAATGGCTGGGTGGGAGTGTAAACTCAATTTCAGTTATTTATTCTTCATTGGTGCCTCTGAAAATAAACTTTTGGGTTTTTTCCCCCTTTTTGCATTTATTTACAGTAGTACTGTACACTCTACCTCTTCCCTTACAATTTTCTTACAGGAACTTGTTCAATGCATTCCTAAATTTGTAAAGAAAAATTGCATTTCCAACATCTGTGAAATGAACTCCATCTTCACAAAACAAATTCACACCATCAGACTGTATATTATCATTCTCAAAAGATGACATTCCTGCAGCATATAAAAAAGCAGATACAGCTTTATTGACAAGCTGCCTTGATTCTTCCATTTGTGGACTGAAAAAGTGTGTTTGCCTCTGATATATTTCAGAAACAATAATCTTGGCAGCAGGAAACAGTTCCATTAACCTTTTTTTTAATTTTTTTTTTATTTGTAATTTACAGTTTTGTTTTACAAACTTTTATTACAAAATCCTCAAAAGAATCACGTCTCCTTGTTGAGTTCATCTTTGTCATCAGAGGTCCAACAGCATTAACCTTTTAAAGAAATCTTTCAGGGCAACCTGCAAATACACTGGCATCACATTCCCTAAAATGTCCCCTTCATAATGCACAATTGCAATGTCTGGACATTTAAAGTGAGCCACAATCTCACAGAATGCAAACAAGCTTTCCCAGTGTAAGCCACAAACTACATGCTCAAAACTTCCACACATCAATCCACCAATCACATCCAAAACCTCCACACCTAACCCTGTCATCTCACTTCAACACTTCAGATGTACAATTGAACTCTGAGAGTACATATCTCCTGTTAATCAAAGGTATCTGCATCAAAAATGACTCTGAAATTGTCCAAGATTTCTATTTCCAGATTTAACAAGATCTGCATCTAACAAGACATAGTACAGGTATGGTTATATTTAAAAGAATATTTTTTCAACTCTTTCACAAATATATATACATCTAGAATGTTCCTTCTACTTTCCCTCTAATAATCTTCTCAATAAACATATTGGCCCTCATTACGACCCTGGCGGAGAGGGGTTTACGCCAGCGTAATGCATGGCGTACCTCTCCGCCAGATTACGACTTTCCGTAGCGCCATGGTGATTTTTACGCCCGGATTTTCCGGGCGGAAAAATCCATGGCGCTACGGGACCTCTTGTTAATTACGCCACCGTAATCTACGGTGGCGTAATTAACGCCTTCCCCACTCCCATTATACCCTATGGGGCAAAAATGGGAATGGGGAAGGGTAAATGGGGATTGGGGACTAACCGCCCCGCCAAGGTCGGAATGGGGCGGTGAGTCCGCCAACCCCCATGGCGGAGTTGGCAGCTCTGCGCCATGGACCATGGTGCAAATTGCACCATGGTCCTCCGCCAGGGTCGTAATGAGGCCCATTCTCTTTTGTAACCACTCTAGCAAAAGCCATGCATTGCAGCTTTCAACACCTGCTTGTGTCAAGCAGCAAATAATTACAATGCTCCGCATTTAAACATTTCTTTTTAAGAGCTATTTCATGAAAGTAAATACATATGTATATGCATTTACAGCAGCACTCTGTGTCACTTTTTCATAAAAGAAAGGAAAAGCAGATTGATTTGTAGACCATTTTTAAGTGACATTTAGTGTGCACCGGTGTAATATGTTGGCAGCACATGCATACATCCCTTCATCACCCATTCCAATTTGTAGGTGCTTATCAAGTCTTCATTTTTTCCTTTACACTGTGTCACTTCCAATTACACTTCTCCGATTATAAAACTCAAACTACAAGCCCCAGAATGCAAAGATAAAAACAGGACTGGACTTCAAGATTCGAAACTGTGACATGTATAAACATATAAAATGATTTGCTTTTGCTTTTCAAAATAATTATTTTTTGAAGCATTTTGATGAAAGTTAAAAAAAATGCATATCTGCATGTATAGCAGCACTGTGTCACTTTTAGATAAAAGAAAGTAAAAGCAGATAAAACAGATTTGTACACATTTATTTATTGGCAGTCAGTGTGTGCCAGTTCTGTATACTGGCATTACATTGTATACTTCCTAACATAACCCATTTGAATCTTAAGCTGCTTTTGCAATCCTAATTTGTTCTCTAAAACATGGGACTTCTACTGCAACAGTGGAAAAGTGTAACTACAAGTCCCAGAACGCAACAAAAAAAGCACATACTCCTAACATATTAAACTTCCACATACCATCTGCCATTTAAAAGTGTACTAAAATCTTTTCCATCAACTTTTGTTCTCTTTTACCAAACGTTAGATACAGAGCTTTTATAAATGCACATACACATTTCTTAACTTTCATGAACATTCTCCTAAAAACAAATATTTTAAAACATCCAGCAATTTTATTAACTCTTTTTCCCAACAACTCCTCCTACCTTTATAAATAAAAACATTGCTTACTAAAAGTACTTCACCATTACCATATATCTCCACTAATTTCTTATACAATTACAGGAAAGAAGCACATTGCTGAATACAAGAAATGAAAATGGAATACCCTTCACATCCTACAAAGTAAGTACATTTATGTACAATACATGTATGTAATTACAGCAGCACAGTTCCACTATATATTACACTAGACAAATATTTTCGAACCAACATTTATTTCATGCTAACCCTTTGTATTACACCATTCACACTCTTGCTATTCCCATGTAAACACCACCATTGCAACAACCACTCTTTTACTGAAAACAGCACAATGTCCCTACAGATTCAATCACACCTACACTCCCTTACTCACTAACCCAGTGCCATCACACCGCTGCCGACACTTACTCTCACAGCGTTCCCAACCACACCTAATATACTTCCTCAAAAACAGCATTGTATTAAGCTCTCCAATCACACCCAAACACCCATTCACAATGCATGCATAGACACTGCACAACTTTGAAACCCAAACTTTCTCTTTCCCAACAGACATCACAAAATGCCTACTAAAAAGCAACTCTCAGGTTTGACAGTAAACAAAGATTCACCCACTGAATTCCCCTCCTCCTCCGTCTCCTCACCTGTTTATTCGTCGCAGGATGAATCTTCCGAGGGGATTTGTCTTCTTTCACGCCAAGAGTCGGCAGGCTTTTCTTTGTCGGGTTTAGGATAAGCTCCTCTGGAAGCCACACTGCCTAATGACAAGAAGTCGGCAGGAGGGGCTCCCAGGGAGATCACCCCACTTCAGGGAAAAAGCACAGCTGAAAAAACCCTGATGTTGGTCTTCTGTTCCAAGATGGTGTATTTCGGAATGAGGAAACTCCAAGTCCCAGAATGCACTGGATATAGCAGGGTGGTGCACAGGAAAATCCAGCAAGGTAATAATGAAGGAACCGGGATCGTCGACGGATACCCAAGAACGAACGGAAGAAAAATAGGGAGCCGGAAGGAACACAGGTAACAGGGAAAGCGGCACCAAAAGGCCGAAAAACAGAAAGAAGCGTCACAGAAGGAGAGGGGGACAGGCCCTGTAGGAGACGCTTCGGAGGGGCAGCAAAGGTAGAACACAACGGAGGAAAGCACAGGCGAAAACACTCGAACAGCGCTTAGACCCAACCGGAAGAGCAGGGTTGCAACGCGCCGAGTGATAGAATTGACGCATATTTAAACATGTCATCGCGCACATCGCGAAGTCGGCCGCAATACTGGAACGTTAGGCCGACATTGCGATGATCGCAAGTGGCTCATCTCCTTCTCCAATGCTCCCACAGTGTCCATGGAGTCCTGATCGTGACAGTATGACCCCTTTTCAATGGCACACCCCCTGGTTTCCATGGGTGCAATTTATGAAAGAGACGCAGGAGTCGAGGAGCCTTCAGATTCCTAGTCGGTTCCCAGGATCTTTCGGACCATGGATATCCTTTCCATAGGAAAAGGTATAGGACAGTCCCCTGCTTGTACCTGGAATCCAGAATGCGGGATACCTCGTATTCCTGCGGTAAAGAAGTTCTAGGGACCTTCTTCTTATACCCCTATTATAGGGATCTGGAACGTATTCCTTGAGTAAAGATGAATGGAATACTGGATGGATCCTCCGTAAAGATTGTGGTTGTGATAATTTGAAGGCCACTGGATTGATGCATTCTGTAATGGCGAAAGGACCGAGGCATCTGGGAGAAAACTTTCCTGGATGAACCCATCTGGGTAGGAATTTGGTTGAAAGCCAGACCTTGGTACCGATCTGCCATGTGGGGTTGGGTCTTCTTCTTGGGTCGACCCATCGTTTGTAACTTTGTCAACTATGTCCAAGTATTTCTTGAGCCTTTTTATGCGTTTCTTTCAAAACGCCCATTAACTGATCAAGTGAAGGAACCTTTGTGGATAGTATTTCAGGAAAGGGTAAATGTCTGGGGTTGTACCCATAGGTGGAGTGGAATGGGCTCATGCCTATTGCTGAATGAAAGGTGTTATTGTATGAAAATTCGGCAACTGGTAGGAGTTGGTACCAGTTGTCTTGCACCTGGTTACAAAAGCATCTAAGATACTGTTCAAGAGTAGCATTGAGGCGTTCTGTTTGACCACTGCTTTCTGGGTGGTATCCGGATGATAAGGCTTGCTGTACTCGTAATTGTTTACAAAGAAGAGTCCAGAATTTAGAGGTGAATTGGGTTCCTCTATCCGACACAATGGTACATGGTATTCCATGTAGTCGGACCACTTCACATAGAAACTTTTCTGCCGTCATTGAGGCTGAGGGTGTGCCTGACAAGGCGACAAAGTGAGCCAGCTTACTGAACGAATCCACCACTACCATTATGGCTGTATGTCCTCCAGAATTGGGTAAGTCAACAATGGAGTCCATTGAAACATGTTGCCAGGGTCCAGCTGGGGGTTCTTCCTGTTGTAAAAGACCCAATGGTTTGGCCGTGCTATATTTGTTCTGGGCACAGATAGGACAGGAAGAGACGTATCTCTTGGTATCACTGACGACTGTAGGCCACCAGAAATGTCTTCTGATTAGTTGCAAGGTGGCAGCTTGACCCTTGTGTCCTGCCGTTGGTGTGTCATGACACCAAGATAGGGCCATAGATTGGAGCTCTTGTGTAGGCAAATACAGTTGGTTCTCCCTAAACCAGTATTTCCCTATTCTGTTTAGTGATTCCCCCTGTGGTAAAGATGCCTTCCTTTGTGAGTCGTATACCTGTTGTAGAAACAAGTTCACTGTGCCAATAAATCTTTTTCCTGACAACAGAGGTTCTTGACCTGTGTATTTTCCCGATTCTTCTCCGTTACTTCTGGATAAAGCATCTGCGAGCTGATTGTTCTTTCCAGGTACATAGGTAAGTATGAAGTCAAATTGGGAAAAAAAATAGGCCCACCTGGCATGGCGTGAATTTCGGCATTCCAGTTGTTGTTGTAACACGCTTAAGTTCCTGTGATCTGTGCGTACAAGAAAGGGGTGTTGGGCCTCTTGTAGTAAATGCCTCCATTCCTCACAGGCTCTTTTAATTGCGAGGAGTTCCTTTTCGAAGTACTGTATAGGTTCTTTCACTAGGGTTCAGTGACCTCGAATAGTAGGCGATGGGGTGTTCCATTTGATCTTCCTTTTTCTGCAGAAGAGAGGCACCTATTGTGCCGTAGGAGGCGTCGGTTTCCAGAATGAATGGTAACATCTGGTCTGGTTGTCTAAGTACCGGTGCCGTGGTAGAAGCTTCTTTAAGATGTCTAAAAGCCTTATCTGCTTCTGGGCCCCACGTGAATTTCACAGCCTTCTTCAACAATGCAGTCAGGGGTAAAACCATTTCTGAGAACCCATTGATGAACTTTCTGTAAAAGTTTGCTAGGCCTAAAAACGCTGTATATCCTTGACTGATTTAGGTACAGGCCATTGGGTAACTGCTGCAGTCTTCTGTGGGTCCAATTCAATCAGATTTGCACTTAAGAGAAAGCCTAAATATGGAACTGTAGTGCCTTCGAATATGCATTTTTCTGGTTTAGAAAGAAGGTGGTGATGACAGAGTCTTTGTAACACCTCTCTGACGTGTTGGCGATGGGCTTCCAGAGTGTTTGAATAAACCAGAATGTCATCCAGGTACACTATAACTGACGTGAATAAGAGATCTGCAAAGATCTTGTCCATAAAGCGTTGGAATTGAGCAGGAGCGTTAACCAAACCAAAGGGCATAACTCGGTACTCATAATGTCCCAAAGGTGTCCTGAATGCGGTCTTCCACTCGTCACCTTGTTTTATTCTGAGTAGGTGATAAGCACCCCTCAGATCCAACTTGGTGAACCAGTTAGCCTTCTGTACTGCCTCCATTATATCCTTAATAAGCGGCATGGGATATCTGTCTCTGATTGTAGAACTGTTGAGGCCTCTATAATCTATATAAGGCCGAAGTTCGGTTGTTCCTTTCTTTGGAATGAAGAACAGGGATTCACCTGCTGAAGAAGTGGAGGCTGGAATCAATCCGTTTTGAAGGTTTGTCTTTAAGTAATCCCTCAAGGCTTCTTTTTCAGGGAGAGATAAGGGAAACATACGGCCAAATGGAACCACCGCCCCTGGCAGTAGATCTATTTTGCAGTCTTCTGGTCTGTGTGGAGGCAAAGGCCTGGGTTGCACATCCAAAAAAACGTTGGAGTAGTCTCTGTATTGTGGAGGAACAAGGTTTGCATTAAATATGGATATTGGTCCTTCGTGAGTTACTGATCTTTCCGTTGAAGAAAGACAAGCACCCGAACAATAGTCAGATCGGAATTCTACTATATTGGCCTTCCAGTCTATACAAGGATTATGCTTTCTAAGCCTAGGCATGCCCAGTATCACTGGAATATGTGCCACCCTTATTAGATCAAAACTCAATTGTTCTTTATGGAACTGGATCTGTACTGATATCTCCTGGGTTTCTTCGAGAAATGGTCCTGAAGTCAGGGGAGTGCCGTCAACACACCCAACCGGAATAGGCTGCGTCTTGGCTCTTCTTGGTATGGATTGGGCCTGGGCCCATTGGTCGTCCATGAAGTTGCCAGCATCCCTGCAGTCTAACATTGCAAGACATTCAACACTACTGTGGTTTGCCCACTTAAGCTGTACCTTGAATACCATTAAATGGTGTGAGGTGTCCAAGGTGACTGATGGGGTAGGTAGACAGGGATTAACGGTTTGAACCCCTTCCTTGTCCCTGTTCAGGGTCGGGGTTTGTCGTTTCCCGCCTTTCTTGGAGGGACTTCCGGGCAATCTCGAAGCAGGTGCCTCTCTGAACCACAATATAAACAAAGACCTAAGTCTTTTCTTCGCTTTCTTTCTGCGGCTGCCAGAGGCCCTCTAGTCGATCCAATCTGCATTGGTTCTTCAGAACTTGGCATCAAAGGTGTTTTCTCCGAAGGGATAGACAGGTGAGGAGCTAGCGGAGAGTAGGACTTGGGTCTTTTCTTCTCTATTCGCCTTTCGTTGATACGGTATTCGATCTGTAGGGCCAGTGTAATCAGGTCCTGGAAGGTGGAGGGTCTGGCTATCCGAGCCAGTTCGTCCTTTATTTCCTCTTGTAATCCTCTTCTAAATAATGTTTGTTTGGCAGAATCCGGCCATCCGGTTTCTTGCCCTAATCTTTGAAAAGTGGAAATATATGTTTGTACATCCGATGTCCCTTGTCTGGTATCCAATAGATGCTCATATGAAGAGTATTGTACTTCAGGCATCTCAAACCGGCCACGGAACAGTTGCACGAACTGACCGTAATCATTTAGAACAGGATTTGCGCTGGTCACAAGTGGGGTGGCCCATGCTAGGGCATTTCCCACCATGTTGGATATTAGAAAGCCGACTTTAACATGGTCCTGCTCAAAAGCTTTAGGTCGGAATCTAAAATATACCAAACAAGCATCCAAATATTCTTTAATCTTTTTCGGGTTCCCATCGAACTTGCCACAAGATAGTGGTAACGAGGGGAGATCACCTTGGGTATCTTCCCTCTGAAGCAACTGTTGCCTTAGGGCAGTATTGTCTGCTCTAAGAGTCGCATTGTCTGTTTTTAGGGTCTGTACTTCCACATTAATCCCTTGTATGGCATTTACCAACTCCTGATATTGTTCAAGAGTGGCCATTCTTTGGCGTTGCAAACTCTCAGGTTTGACAGTAAACAAAGATTCACCCACTGAATTCACCTCCTCCTCCGTCTCCTCACCTGTGGATTCGTCGCAGGATGAATCTTCCGAGGGGATTTGTCTTCTTTCACGCCAAGAGTCGTCAGGCTTTTCTTTGTCGGGTTTAGGATAAGCTCCTCTGGAAGCCACACTGCCTAATGACAAGAAGTCGGCAGTAGGGGCTCCCAGGGAGACCACCCCACTTCAGGGAAAAAGCACAGCTGAAAAAACCCTGATGTTGGTCTTCTGTTCCAAGATGGTGTATTTCGGGATGAGGAAACTCCAAGTCCCAGAATGCACTGGATATAGCAGGGTGGTGCACATGAGGATCCAGCAAGGTAATAATGAAGGAACCGGGATCGGGGACGGATACCCAAGAACAAACGGAAGAAAAATAGGGAGCGGGAAGGAACACAGGTAACAGGGAAAGCGGCACCAAAAGGCCGAAAAACAGAAGGAAGCGTCACGGAAGGAGAGGGGGACAGGCCCTTTAGGAGACGCTTCGGAGGGGCAGCAAAGGTAGAATACAACGGAGGAAAGCACAGGCGAAAACACTCGAACAGCGCTTAGACCCAACCGGAAGAGCAGGGTTGCAACGCGCCAAGTGATAGAATTGACGCATATTTAACACGTCATTGCGCACATCGCAAAGTCGGCCGCAATACTGGAACATTACGCCGACATCGCGATGATCGCGAGTGGCTCATCTCCTTCTCCAATGCTCCCACAGTCTCCACGGAGTCCTGATCGTGACAGCAACTCAGAAGAAAAAAAAGAAGAAATGGAGCAGATAAGAATGAATCCAAACCATATAGTCATCCTCTAAAACAATTCATAGAAAACCTTAAACAAAAGAGCTAGAAACTTCACTGAACAAAACTAAACCAGCCACGACTAAAAAAGGTGAGGCCCCTCACTCAAAAACTAAAATTAAAATAATAGGTACAAAGAAAAGCAGCCTTACTAACGAATCTAACACAGTGTTCAAATAGTCACGGCAAAGTAATCCAAAAAATGGATGTTACAAAATATTTTCCACTGTAGAGTTATTCACAATCTTATGAAAACTGTTGAAATATCATGATCTACACTTAAAAAACTACCACAGGCGACTACTCCTGGAAGATCTAATTGACAGCGCTTTTCTACTAAAGTGAACATTGTGTATATTTCTTTTAAAGAGAATTAAACCACTAACTAAATTAATCAATAAATAAAAGTACTTCTAAACATGTACAGTGTCAATAT
Source organism: Ambystoma mexicanum (assembly GCF_040938575.1). Classification (NCBI taxonomy): domain Eukaryota; kingdom Metazoa; phylum Chordata; class Amphibia; order Caudata; family Ambystomatidae; genus Ambystoma; species Ambystoma mexicanum. Next base: position 691,048,321 of record NC_090934.1, on the reverse strand, counting down.
AGCAACCTTTTCAAACTTCTGTGATGGTGAATGTATTCACAAAAGCAGCACAGAACCATATATCAATGAAGAAACTTATAAACAAGAATAACAAAAAAAAATCCATAGACAATAATGGTCCAGGGTATGAAATGGTAGAAGACAACATTATGGCAAAAGAAAACCTTATAGAAAAAAGTCCCCAACAAACTTTCAACCCAATGGTTCTTTCACCCAAACAAATTGTCCAGTGTGCAAATGGATATGCAGCTCAATGTCTAATGTACACCAACAATCCTTTAAATGTTTATGCCAATTTCTCAATCACAATGTGAAACTAACAGACAAAAGTAAAATGAAAACTTTACAAACCATGGACTCTTGTCCAGTGCACCGCCACACTCGACATCGAGGACTTTCATTAGCCTGCATTTTAGGATCTGCTTGTAAAAGCACCTTCCACCACATCAAAATGTTATCAACACATCATTCTACTATACTAAATCTTGTGCATAGACTATACTATGCAAAAAGTCCTGCTCTAGAACTGCAAAATATAAACAGCATCCTCCTACATGGACCAGCCAAAGATCTGCGTCAAGAAAAAGGGAAAAAGCCAACAAGCAAGCAAAGACATTTGGGCAACAAGCAATTCTGAAGGCGCAGCAGAACACTCGAAGCCACAACAGGTCTGGGCAGGACTACTCATCAGTGAAGTAACTGGTGGAATTGAACTATTGCACCCCTGCTAAGGATTGAAAGCAGGACTGAGAGCCTACCTTCCTATTATTCAAGGTGGGCACGCACACAGGTGGGAGGCATTCACAGAAAGGGGATAGGAGGGCGGGGGCTGTAACTACCTACCACAGGAAACCCATATTTACCACCACTTGTCTTCTTGGTTCCCCCCACAGACGCAGTCTTCCCAGAGAGTAAGAGAGGGTACCGAACATAGGTTCCTGATACTCCCGCAGAGCTAAGGTGAGAGTGAAACAAATACATTTGAACTGAAGTTGACACCAATGTCCTAACAAATGCATACTATAAAAAATAGCTATGTTTCAACACACATCTGCTGAAATACCAGACCAAATATGGGTCTGTTGTCACAGAATTTTTCTATAAAAAGAGCACACAAATAGTAGATATAGCCTACAAAATAGAGGATAATGAAGAATCCCAATGGTTCCAATTAGCTTTATATCTAACAGCAGAAACCAAATACAAAATAACTGACCCCTCAACAGTGTGCATGTACTGCAACAGAATGTTTGACAATAACCAAATGTCATCACATGCTAGCACTAATAACTTCTAAATATTCCCACTTCCAAAAGCTCTCCAACAACCTAACTTGTGTGAGAGAATTATACTCCAAATAGTACACCCATGGCAAGCTATAATATGCCTTCAACCAAAGTCAGACAAATTACCACCATCTAAGTTACTAAACGGCATCCATGGCAAAGTTGTAAATTTGCTATTAGATCTCAAAGAAACTGTAGAATCTCTATGAGTACAATGACCAATGGATCACTCTTTGATTGTACTAGTTAAAGGTGTACTGACAAAAGACAAAATACTTGGCAACAACTAGTCGACTTAAACAAAGTTACACAAGCCCTACAATATCTAAATGAAAACAATGCATACTACAAAGATATAAACATAGAAGAAAACGTAAGGGCAACCACCCAAATGATTCAAGATTCACTGGCATGCGCCCAATTTGAACATGTATACCCTTTTAGTGCAAACAAAAACAAAGTCCCCTAATCGGGGACTCCCGTCCCTCGCATTTTCCAAGGCTATAACACCAAACCTTTCAATCAGAAGGTATACAATTGTAAGTTCTTAACATCAATTGTTAGTAAAAAAGCAACCAGTTTTTCCAAAAACCTGAGCTCCATATGATCAATGTAATTTCAAATGTAGTCTATCAGTGAATTTTATTCTTGGCATTCATAGGTACACAAAAGATCCAATTCAATGGTTTTTAATAAGAATGTATTCATCATGCCCAACACGTTTTGAGTTCACATAACTCTGCATCAGGGGCTGTATTGTGTTGCATTTCTAAAGAAAAAATGTAAATATAGTACATTTTAGTGGGATCTACCCAGTCACTACAAGGTCAAAGTTCACATAATCCATCTGTAAACTTATATGAGTACAATAAACCTCCTTCTGACTTCTTGGTAGTGTCATGACAGCGTTTTGGTCTTCCTTATGAAGTGTAATATATCTATTTACATTCGAGATCATCAAAAAATCTGAAAACTTCCCACAATCCTCCAATGTCCTATGGAGCGTCCATATGTTTTCATAATTGCTTCACCACAATCTTGTGTACCTTGTAGTGAATCCTGCATCTCAACATTGTTCAAATTCACCATCAACCATTTCAATGATCAAACATTATTCTATAATTTATGCAGTTACCATAGGAATTTCATCCTAGTTTTGAAAACGTACATAGTTATTCAGTCTAGTATTCAATTGCTCATATATTCGATCATAACACTCAGTCTGATTTAGGGCCTCATTCCGACCCTGGCGTTAACCAAGGCGCTATTAGCGCCTTGGTTGACGCCGTTATCTTTCCGACTCCGCCATGGTGAATGGCAGAATTACCGCCCCATTCCAAGGTTGGCGGGGTCAGTAATTCCCCATTCACCAAGGGCCCTTCCCCATTCCCATTTTTGCCCCATAGGGCTCAATAGAAATGGGGAAAGCGCTAATTACGGCACCGTAAATTACGGTGCCGTAATTAGCTCCTAGGTCCCTTTGCAGGTTGGTTTTTTAACGCCTGCAAAAAGCAGACGTTAAGCACCAATCCGCAAAGGGAACTCGGAATAGGGCGGTAAGGGTTTAACGCACCGGTCTCGTTACCGGTGACCGTTAACCCTTACCGCACGACTCAGAATGACCCCCTTAGTCTTACCTTTATATCTGTGTGAATCATAGATTCAGTAAAAAGAATGGTGAAAATCAATCTTCCTCAATTCCTCCAAGGATTGTAAAATCTGAGTATTAAAAAATTCAAAATACACTGATCATATAGTGTGGGTATGATAGCCCTATCTGGAGAATCTAGAGTCATCTCATGATTCTGTCAATTTATAGTCCAACATACTAATGTAAGTAAACCTAACACTCACCCTTGGGATGATAATGCAGTTCGTGTTTGTTTTCCGAATTCCTCATGTACGTATAAACACGATGCAGCACTTTGGTTTGTTCATACCCAGTTGCCGGATTCTAACAGCAAAATCAAGAGAATAATAATAAATAAAATGAAAAACTGCTCTGATTTACCATGGTGTCAAATTTCTGTGTGCATATCTATCAAACAGGTCTCATAGGGATGGAGTTCCAATGTTCTATGAGAATACCTGCTCCGGCAGTCTCCTTTCACTAATGTGGAAGCCCTCCTTTTTTCCTGCTTGTAAACCGACTTGCACTGTCGGTCTCAATTGTACTTATAAGAACTTATAATTGTATACCTAATGATTGTCACAACTTGTTTCCCCTTCTTCGATCCCCTCCTCTCCTGGGTCAGATGAAGGGTTTCCTGGAGAGTCCTTCCTTGTCTTCTTCTTTCTTTCCACTACTGCTTTCTTCTTTTTCTCCTTACGGTCATGTAGATATGGGTGGCCTCCCCGTGGCGACCTTGCCCAAGTGGGAATACACTGGAGGCAAAGGAGGAACTCCAGGGAGCCAACCCCTTTTTAGTCAGGGAAAAAAGCCTTGTAGGCAAACAAAACCCTAATGCTGAACCGGATCTTCGGTTGTTTCCGAGTTCAGGTTGCTGTAGTTCCACGGAGTAGTGCAAGTCTTGAAGTAAGACTATCTTCCTTGAAGGAATCCGAAGGCCAGGAGGTGGGGGGATGATGGTTAGGAGAAGGTTCACTGGCAGTGGCCCAAATTGGAGAGGTAAGGAAAGCAGGAGGCAAAAGGAATAGAGGTACAAAGTAGGAAGCAGTGGAGGCAGGCAGGCATGGAAAAAAGGGGGAAGGACGGGAGAGGATTCAAAGAAGGAACAGAAAATAACCAAAAGGAGGAATGCCTGAGCGGTATCAGAGGACCAAGGAACAGCGGTCCGAAAACACATGAGTGAGTGTACTGGCAAGGGATCACGGTTGCAACGCTCCGATCCTTCTGCAGTGGGTGTTTACATTACGGTGGCGGCCATCTTAAAATAAACTAGACCGCAGGTGCCTTGGCCGAACCGTGACAGTATAACCCTGTCTCATCGGAATTCCCCCGGTTTATTAGGATGTAGTCTATAGAAACGTTGAATCAAAAGGGGTGCATGTATATTCTTTACTGGTTCCCAGGTTCTTTCTGCCGCGGTATAGCCTTTCCAGTGGACAAGATACTGTAAAGTGCCTTTTCTGTAGTGAGAGTCAATTAATCGAGACACTTCGTATTCACCTGGTTCAGTCTCCTTGGGTAAGGCTTGTCTTTTAAGGCTCTGTTTGTATGGATCAGGTAGATATTCTTTAAGTAAGGATGTGTGGAACACTGTATGTATCCGTCTTAGACTATAGGGTAACTTCAAGCGAACAGCCACTGGATGTATGCGTAATTCGATGGGGTACGGCCCGATGTATCTTAGAGTGAACTTGCCTGCATGAGCCTGCAGGCTCTTGCCTTTAGGAATAAAACGGGTAGAGAGCCAGACCCGGTTCACTTGTCCCAAAATGGGTTGGGATTTCTCCTGCGATCGGCATACTTCTTGCTTGTTTCTTTGCTTAATCCAAATGCTTCACAGCTTCCTTGTGGACTTCCTTTAGGGTCTCGAGAAGTTGGTCCACTGAGGGTATCTTGGAGGGTGTTATGCTCTTTTCAGGTACGTGTCTAGGGTTGTATCCATACATGCAGAAAAAGGGACTCATTCCCAAGGAGGTGTGCTTGGTGTTGTTATGAGCAAATTCCGCTAAGGGCAGTAAGCCTACCCAATCGTCTTGCTTCTGGTTGCAAAAACATCCAAGGTACTGTTCTAGATTGGTGTTTAAGCATTCTGTTTGGCCATTGCTTTGTGGGTGGAACCCTGAAGATAGAGCACAGTGCACACCCAGTGCTTTGCACAGAGTGGACCAAAACGTTGAAGTCAACTGGTTATCTCTGTCGGACACAATATTCATGGGTACCCCATGCAGTCGGATTATGTCCCTTAAAAAGGCCTCTGCAGTTTCTGGAGCAGAAGGAAGGCCATTCATAGCAGTGAAATTAGCCAGTTTACTGAGGTGTCAACTATGACCATTATGGTTGTCTTATTCATAGATGGAGGAAGGTCAACCACAATATCCATGGACAGATGTTGCCAGGGACATGAAGAGGTAGTGTCCTGTTGTAGTAATCCTGCAGGACTTCAAGTGGCGTATTTGCTGCTGGGCATATAGGACATGTCGTCACGTATACTCTTATGTCTTTGTGTTGGAAAGGCCACCAGAAGTATATGGATACCAACTCAGTAGTGGCATGGGTTCCTTTATGCCCAGCTGTGGGTCCTTCATGACACCATGACATAGCCTGGGTTTGTAATTCCTTGGTGGGTAAGTACAGGGCTTGTCCACGGTAGTATAAACCTGGCTTCTTCTCACATAGAGGATGTCCGGGAAGTCATGGAATAGCCAAAGGTACAGAGGCCTCTTGTACTTGCTTAAGGAAATCCCTGACTGTTCCCAGTATACGTTTTCCTGCCAGTATCTTTTCTGGATCAGTCAGTAGATCGTTTTCCACCTCAAGGCTTCGTGAAAGGGCATTGGCAAGGATGTTTTCTTTACCTGGAATATACAAGATCTCAGTCATATTGGGCAAAAACGTATGCCCATCAGGCATGTCTGGAGTTTCTGCATTCCATCTGGCTGAGTACTTTGAGGTTACGATGGTCAGTTCTTACTAAGAAGGGAAATGCAGCACCCTGCAGGAGATGGCACCATTCCTCACATGCTTGCTTAATCGCCTAAATCTCCTTCTTGATTACTGCATAATTCTTTTCACTGGATTTTAGGGTCCGGGAGTAATAGGCCACAGGGTGTTCTTTCCCGTCTGGCCCCTTCTGTAAGAGGGCTGCTCTGAGGGCTCCCCCAGATGCATCTGTCTCGACAATGAACTGAGTCACCTGGTCGGGTTGGACTAGAATGGGTGCTGTAACGAACAAGTCCTTAAGGGTGTGAAAGGCTTTATCTGCTTGTTCATTCCATTCGAACTTGGTCCCTTTCTTTAGTAAAGCTGTGATGGGCAACATTACCTCTGAGAAATTCGTAATGAATCTTCGATAAAAGTTGGACAAGCCCAGGAACTTCTGGATGTCTTTAATACTCCTGGGTGTGGGCCAAGACCGGATTGCTCTGATCTTTGTAGGGTCCATCTGTATGCCTCCAGCAGATATTATGAATCCCAGATATGAAACAGATGATGCTTCGAAGATGCATTTCTCAGGTTTGGCAGACAATTTATGTTGTCTTAGTCTTCTTAATACCTCATGGACATGCTTACGATGTATCTATAGACTGGGAGAGAATGCAAGGATGTCATCCAAGTAGACCACGACTGAGGTAAATAAGAGATCGGCGAAGATCTTGTCCACAAAGCTGTCATGATGCCTACCCCCGGAGCACCAGGCCAGGCCCAGCACCCCCGGGAGCAGGCATCACGCCCCTGGGTAAAAGCCCAGCGGCCCTTTATAAGGACTCTTTGGACTCTGTCCTGGCGCCGTTGGCGCCAGGCTCATGTTGGACATCAGTCCTGGCGCCATAGGCGCCAGGCTCATAAGGGGAAGTGTTTGGTGCACTTACCTGAAGCAGACCATGCTGCACACTCACCTGATGCAGACCATGCTGCACGAAGAACCAAGCCAAATGAGGCTTAGGAGGGACTATTTTTCTGAAGGAACTATTTTGTTACTTGGGTGGGGCTGCTGTGGAAGAATACTCACCTGGAACTTCTTCCAAGGCTATTTAAGCCACGCCCGGACAGCCACACGTGCTTCGCGTTGTTCTGCATCCCAGCAGCTGAACGCTCACCGTGTCTGCTCCTGCACCTGGACTCCAGCCACGCCCACCTCAAACCTGGAACACCTGTAAGGGAATAAGAGAAGAGAAAGGTGAAAACCAAGAACTATTTCAACCTTCTTACCTGCATCCGGAATCTTCACGCCAGCATTCCTGAAGGAAGACTTCCATTTAAAGGCACCGATTTGCTCGATGCAGCGCTGCGCTTCACTCACCTGTTCCCGAGACGCCGCCCGGCTCCTTCGCGGCTCTCGGTGCCGGTCGCCACATCTCTGCACAGCACCTAAGGGAGAGAAGAAGAGACAAAAGGTGAGCAAGGGAACACAAGAGGAAAGCCGAATTTTCAGCCATATTACTTACCGGCTATTCTTGGTGAACCATTCCACATCTCGGGTCGGCGCCACATCTCTGGCAGGTACCGCACCCCGGCCCCTATGGGGAAAGGACAAAAGACATTACTGGGGAATTATAAAGACATTTAGAGGGGTCGCCCTCATCACTAACTCACCTGATTTTACCCCGGCAATTTAACCCCTCAACGCATCGGCTTTGTTCTGCACCTGAAATAAAGGACAGAAAAAGACAACATAAAAGGAGGCTCACACTTGAACTTTTGCATCTTCATACTTACGGCGTATCGCTCAGTAAAGTCAAGTGGATTTGCCAGCGCCATTCTGAAAACCAGTGAAGTAACTGGACGAGCGCGCGCCCCTGCACCAGAAGCAGGATGGAGAGCTCATCCTTCCAAACCATAAGGTGAGCTTAAACCGGGGGTTTTGGAGGAAGTCAGAGAAGAACGAAGGGGGAAAGGGGGGAGCAAGCACATTATTCAGCAGACAGTTAATCCCCTTTCTCATCTGCAGAAGGATATTCCTACGGGCCAGACAAGCAAGATTTGGGGGTCCTGTTCAATCGGTGGTCCGAATTCTGCGCATCACGCTTGAAGAGGCCACAGCAACCCAGACCAGACCAGCGCCTCCGTGGGAGCCAGGTGAGCGTTACAAAAGCGTTGAAAGATAGAAGGTGCATTCACCAAACCGAAAGGCATTACCTTGTATTCGAAATGCCCCAGTGGGGTCCTAAATGCTGTTTTCCATTCATCCCCTCCCTTGATCTACAACAGATGATACGCTCTCCTTAAGTCAAGTTTGGTGAACACCTGTGCCCCTCTCACTGCATCTAACATGTCCTTGATAAGGGGCATGGGATATCAATCCCTAATGGTCTGGCTGTTTAAACTGTGATAGTCAATACAAGGTCTTAGTTCCCTTATCCCTTTCTTTGGTATAAAGAACAAGGAGGCCCCCAAAGGAGATTTGGATTCTTGTATCAACCCATTAGCAAGGTTAATGTCCAAATATTCTTTAAGCGGTTCTTTCTCTGGTAAGGATAAAGGAAACATCCTACCCACCGATATGTGGGCTCCAGATTGTAGGTCAATAGCACAATCTTCTTTTCTGTGCGGTGGAAACAATCGAGGGGTGATTTCTTCAAACACGTCAGTGTACTCTTGATATTGAGAGGGAATGGGCTGGATTACTGAAACTGCAAGGGCATGCCCTGCTTCCGTTGGTGTGTCACTCATAGATGAGATACAATTCTGTAGGCAGTAGGCAGACTGAAAATTGATGGTGTTCTTGGTCCAATCTATCAAGGGATTGTGACGTTGCAGCCAGGGTATTCCCAATATTATGGGAAAATGAGCGGCCTTGGTTAAATCAAAGCTCATCGTCTCCCGATGGTGAAAGAACGATACAGCGAGCAGACAGGTCACCATGATGATGGGTCCTGAAGGCAGAGGGGTCCCATCAACCCCTTCCACCAGAATAGGATCCGCCTTGGGGAGCGAGGGTATACCCCTTTCTTCGGTCCAGTTCTTGTCTGAAAAATTTCCCACAGCTCCGAAATCCACCATGGCAAGCATTTCAATGGGGGGCGAGGAGCCGATATGGATCTTGATACTCAAAACCATAAGTCGGCAATTCAATGAAGATTTGGCTGGTTGGGTCTGATTGCAGGGATTAGTGTTCTGTTCCCCGACCTTGTCCCTCATTAAGGTCAGAGTGGTCCATTTCCCTTCTGACATCGAGGGACTTCTGGGCAATTCCGTAAAAGATGAGTGGATGATCCACAATACATACACAACCCTAAATCCCGACGTCGGTTTCTCTCTGTGTTAGTTAAGGGACCCCATGCAGTTACAATCTGCACAATTTCATCCATCATCCCTTTCTCAGGTACGGAGGTGGAGGTGTAACAGGAGGGTGAATGGTACGGTTCCTGCATCTCTCTTGACGTCTCTCCATCATTCGATATTCCAGTTTAAGGACAGAGTCACCAGTTTGTGAAAAGTGGTAGGTCTTTCTACTCTGGCGAGTTCATGCTTAAGATCTTCATGCAGAGCTCTTTAAAACAGTGTCTGTTTTGCTAAATCAGGCCACCCAGCCTCTGCGGCAAGTTTGGAAAATGCAGATGCATAGAACTGTACGTCCTGAGTTCCCTGCTTGATATGCACTATGGCTTCATAGGCTGAATACTGCACCTCTGGCCTTTCAAAACAGCCTTTTAGGTTCTGGACAAAAAAGTTTGTAATCGTTCACAGAATGGTCAACCTGAATGATGAGTGGAGTGGCCCAGGCCAAGGCGTTACCTACAAGGTTAGAAACCAGGAAGCCTACCTTCACCCTATCCATAAGTCCTGGGGAAGAACGCAAACTACACTAAACTGGCTTCTAAAATTCTTTTAGCTTATGTGGTTCTCCACCATATTTCCCAAATGGGAAAGTTAGAGGAGGGAGTTCTCCTCGGTTCTCATCACAGTTAGCCATTTGCTGCTTGAGAGTATTGTTTTCTGCTTGCAAGGACTGCACTGCCGCGGTTATCCCTTGTAGGGCTGCGACTAACTCTTGGTATTGTTCAAGGGAGGCCATGGGTGGTTTAGGACGTTGCAAACTGGCACAACTTGTTCCCCTTCTTCAATCCCCTCCTCACCTGGGTCAGATGAAGGGTTTCCTGGAGAGTCCTTCCTTGTCTTCTTCTTTCTTTCCACCACTACCTTCTTTTTTTTCTCCTTACGGTCATTTAGATATGGGCGGGCTCCCCCGGAGGCCACTTTGCCCAAGTGGGAATACACTGGAAGCAAAGGAGGAACTCCGGGGAGCCAGCCCCTTTTTAGTCAGGGAAAAAAGCCTTGTAGGCAAAAAAAAACCTGATGCTGAACCGGATCTTCGTCTGCGGTCGTTTCCGAGTTCAGGTTGCTAGAGTTCTACAGAGTAGTGCAAGTCTTGAAGTAAGACTATGTTCCTTGAAGGAATCTGAGGGTCAGGAGGCAGCAGGATGATGGTTAGGAGAAGGTTCACTGGCAGTGGCCCAAATTGGAGAGGTAAGGAAAGCGGGAGGCAAAATGAATACAGGTACAAAGTAGGAAGCAGTGGAGGCAGGCAGGCACGGAAACAAGGTGGAAGGACAGGAGAGGATTCAAATAAGGAACAGAAAACAACCAAAAGGAAGAATACCTGAGCGGTATCAGAGGATAAAGGAACAGCGGTCCAAAAACACACGAGCGAGCGTGCTGGCAAGGGAGCACAGTTGCAACGTTCCGATCCTTCTGCAGTGGGTGTTTACATCACGGCGGCGGCCATCTTAAAATAAACTTGACCGCTGACATAGATGCAATGGAAACGTAAGGGCACATTCAATGGCGGTGCCACCTGGTCCACAGGCGCCACGGCTGAAACGTGACACTGATTGAAAGATTTGGCATTATTGCCTTGGAAAATATGCGAGGGACGGGAGTCCCTGATTAGTGGACTTTGTTTTTGTTTTGACTTGGTTATACAACCCCTGTGCCCGGGTTGTCTTTTCTCCCTGGCACCTAGAACTAGATGACCAATGATTAACCATATACAATGCTGCACTTATCACATATATTACAAGGGTGTGCAGTGAGCAGCACGTGTGACCCTTTAAGTGCAGCCAACATTTTAGATAAGTATACAATTCACAGACTACACTCCAAAGAGACCATTGACGGTGCATTAGAAACATATCAAATGCATCAAGCCAAAGCATCCCCAATGAGAATATGGGAAAAAAGTGTAGAAGCATGTTATTTTCCTCTACTCTTTCCTACAGGAAAAGAAGGAAGATATGATGAAAGGTCCACACAAATTAGTGCATCAGAATATTGCTCTTAAAGAATGTATTTTGAAGACTCCAGATTCAGACAAATTGTCTAGTATATGTTCCACCTCCTCTTCGAAAGTGAACTAGAATCTCTATGTTATGGAGTATCACACACATTAAGAACAGGCTCTAACTTTTTACACGTTTCTGCTACCCAACTGCTTCAAAAGATAAAAGACAAAGATTAATTTTTGCAGTCAAGTATCACAAATTCCTTGGCAAACGTGCGTGTTACAAAGGAATACTGGTTACAATGTCATGCTGATGTACGTTGTATGCTAAGGAATCTAGGCCCACCCATATCACTTTTTACTTTAAGTAGTGCAGAGTACGCATGGGATTACTTGCACAACTTCTTAGTCACTGCAAACCAAAATAAAGATGGAATAGATATAAAAACACCAGGAGAAATCTGTTTTCTTGACCCTGTCAATGTATCAAGGTACTTTCATTATTGCTCGCTTCATTGCTCTGCTGCACTTTATCTGCAATCGAACGACCACTCCGCTCGGAGAAGTGCAGCATTCTTTTGGATAAGAAAATATCAATGCAGAGGAGCATCATACATCCACATGCTTTTGTGGATATAAGATGCTCCTAAATTTGTCCATGATAGTGACAGCACTGTTTTACAGTTTATTGAAAGATACATTACCTATGACATCCCTTCAGAAACCACAGATATTGACCTACATACCAAAATCTTACATTTCCAAAAACATAAGTGTAGAAAATACTGCCAATGTAGATATAAAAACAAAGACAAATACTATACCAAATGTTGCTTTGTCTTCCATAGAGCAGTTTACAAAAAAGGAAAAGTAAGTAGCTTGGTGTCTTCTGTTAGACAAAGCGTAAAGGGCACATCCCCTATAGATATGTACAACTTTAAAAGGGACAAAGCATCCATATACATCAATGATTACAATACAATAATTTCCCTCTTTTGGAATGCAAACATAGACATACAACACATTGCAAACAATTCCACTGCAGTTGCAAGACATGCCACAGCAGAGCTGGCAAAACAGAACAAAAAGACCTCTGGGATGACATATCACCTGACAAGTCCTATCACAAAAAGGGTACAGCTTTGGTATAAAAATGTTCTCATATAAAGAATGCGGGTGCTACGAAGCTGCAGACCAATTAACAGGTACAGCCGTATATGGCAAGTCTGAACACATTGTCTGGCTGAACCTTGGTCCAGCTTGATCCTGAAAAAGAATACTTAAATCCTACTAAGAGATAGAAACCATAGCCAGAAATTATCCCAACAGCCAGGACATTTGAAAAAACAATCTAATTGACACATACTACCCAAACAGAAGTACTGCTTTGCAAAACGTGTGTTTGTACGACATTGCTCAAAACTAAACATACAAAAACAATGTAACACCGAAGGAGACAACTTGCAAATATTCAGTCTCAGCATCTGAAGGAAGCCTAGTGAAACTCACCAAACCCAGTGTAATTAATCATATAAAGTTATCATTTAAATCTCCACAACATAGAGAACTGTATTGCCTGGCACTGCTCCAACTTTTTAAAGCTTGGAGAAAAGATGAAGAATTATTAGGTGACTATCACGCTTTTGAAGCTGCATTCAAAGGAAATGAAAGCATTATAGCAAATGACAATTTCAATCAATACAAAGAAATGTTGGACAATGAACACCAACAAAAGGAAGACATTGAAGCTCAACTAGATACAGACACTGTAGGGCAGTCGACCTTCCCTTAAAGGAAACAAAGAACCTCTTGGAGAACCACCTATTCTGAGGTAGAAAATACCATGTATCGATATAAACAATCTGAGGAAGACTTGTCAGTGCTCGAATCACAGTTAAATGATGAATGACTCACCATTTATCTAGATGCCACTCTAGAAATTGAACATGGTTTTAAATATGAAACTAAAGCCAGCTGTAAAAATTATAATCCTCTGCTCCTGTAGGTAAGTGGAGATACTGGTTCTGGTAAAACATTCTTAATTAAAATAATCAGCACATTTCTACAAAACATAACTAACAGCAACCTTTTGGTTGTAGCAACAGCTCCCACAGGTTTAGCTGCCTACAACATAGGAGGTGTAACTTTACACTGATTACTGCGCCTCCCCATGGAACACCAAAACAAATGTGAATACTTCAAATTAACAGCAGAAGTCGCTACTGAAGTAAGCAGAATTCTGAAACAAATTAAAGTGACCCTGATAGATGAAGTAAGCATTTTTTCCAGCCTCATGTTGGCTTTAATTCATCTCAGAATACAAGAAGTCATAAAAGCCAACTACAATTAACTATTAGTAGGAAAACATGTTATTGTTTTCAGAGACCTCCTACAGTTAAAATCATTAAAAGTTCAACCTAGTTTCAAAATGTTACAACACAAACAATGTCTCAAAATGCTTGGCAGCATTGGAAATGTAAATCTCTGGCAACATTTCCACTGCAAAGAACTAACTTAAAACATGCGTCAGTTTGCAGCCCTCAACTATGCTAACATTTAAAAAAGAATTGGAACTTGTCTGCTTACTAAAGATGCAAAATCCATCTTAAATAGTAGAATAATCCCCGAGCTATGAGGACAAAACACATTTGCTCCCAATGTCATGGAACAACTAACTCAACAAAATCTAAAATGCATGTCCTTAATCCCAACCCTTGCAAGCTGGAGTCAATTAAACAAGACAATGTTGAAAAATGAAATGCAATCCATGCTGCATTTCAGCTCCACAGACAAGCTAGAAGTGCATGGCATGAAACTTCCTATATGTGAACAAGCAACCGCATGAATACATAGCTTATAGAAATGTATTTTCAACACAGCTGGATTGGGGAAAATATTGTCTTTGTGTCTAAACTGCAGAGTAATTCTAAAATGTAACGTAACTTTGATGTAGAACAAGGTTTAGTCAATGGAGCAACTGGTATAGTTGTTGGCTTCCAAACATACCCAAATGACAACAACATCCAGTTTGTCAACATCCACTTTAACAAACTTGCAGAAGTTAAAGAAATTGACTGCACAATAGCACGTTTTCTTCTTCTCAAAGACATGTACGTACGCAGAAAACAGTTTTCACTGTCTCTCGCATATGTTGTCACTATTCACAAATCACAAGGTCTAACCCTAGATGAAACATGGATTGACATTGGCAGCACAATCTTTAAAGAAGGTATGAGTTACGTTGCACTTTCACGACTGCATACATGACTGCATTCAATGGTCTATTTCTAGTTACATTTGATGCAAACTAAGTCAATGCTGACATTCCTTGCATCCTGGAATACAACAGGCTATGGGCACTATACACCCCCATCTACATATGTACCATGTACCTCAAAAAGGAAACCTTTAGAAGGACAACTAATATCAATAGAAACTATAACAGATCTCCCAACAATACCACTAAAGAAACAATGACCAACACCTTCTGCAGCAAAAAATACAACCTCAAAACTGTCTAGTACAAAGTCACTGCATGTCCATCAGAAAACAAAGACACAAATATCTCTTCTCCAGAAAAATCTACAGGCCCTTCAATCAATCCTCAAACAGAACTCTCTGGTCCATTTAAATTCAGCAACACAACTGGAGTAAATTGTTATGCTAATGTAAAAATCAATATTCTTTTTCAATCATCACCAACCTTCATATCCATAGGTATATTATACCACACTGGTGCCACAACCACTTCCGGACACTATACTGCATAGGTTAAAAAAAGAATTGGTTTGTTTGAATGTAACAACACTTCTGTTACTCCAATACATAGGATACCAGCAAATCCAACAAATGCCTGCTTAATATTCCTTCAACCCAAATTCAGTCACTAAACTGTACCACAATTAACAATAAGAATATGCCAACAGGTATCTAACTACCTCCATAATACTACAATAGTGTGTTTAATGTGAATAAAGTTAGAATATGCCAACAGGTATCTAACTATTTAAAGAATACCCTCCATTGCAAAACACGTCCAATATGCCATCACAATTCTTATACAACAAAACATCTTTAAACTATAATGTAGTTAAAATATGCCAAACAGTATCTAACTACTTTAAATATTCCCTTAACCACAACATGCTTCAAACAAAAATGTTTTTTTTTTTAATCCAGCATGGATTTTCCCACTGACCCAATGATTATTTAATGTTAGTACAACAGCAGTGTGTCATACACTAATATTGTACTAAACATAGTATTTAGAATGTACTGTTTATGGGGATCTAAAAACGTAAATGTATATGTTACATTGTATACAATTAAATCTTTTAAACTATCCTGCTTAACAAATTATACTGCTTCTTTTCCACAGAACGGTATGGAACTACGGAACTAAGTAAACATACCAAGTATAATCATATACATATTCTATAAACACTATCCTCAATTGTACTACTATCATAAGTACCATATACAGTTCAAATATATCATTCCACCATATTACAAACACATTATACTCCCACTGCATTACCTATAATTACTATACACATATTACTACTGTGGTGATTCTGGCCATACTCCTACTACATTACCTATAATTACTATACACATATTACTACTGTGGTGGCCGTGGCCAGTGGCCAGATTCTTGGGGGCATGGCCACCTGAACCCCCCATAATCGAAATTATGTCTGCGGACACCAAAATTGACCACAGACTCAGAGGCATCTGCAACCCCACTTTTCCACCTATAGAAACAGCTCCATATCATCTTCATTCCACTCCCCTGCCCATTCCAAACCCTCTTTCTCCAACCAAATAACTCAATCCACCTGTTCATGGCGCTGTCCGCAAACTACCCAGGTTTCCGTGGACTGCCATGACACACGCTCAACCTTTTCCACCTACAAATATAGCCCCATATCATCTTTTTTCCACTCCCCCACCATTCCCAGCCCCTCTTTCCACCACCAAATATCCCAAAATGTGTTTTCCAGACTTTTTCCCCACCACGATGTCTGCTGTCAGCCGTGACTGTCCGCGGATACAACATGGCAGGCATTTCAGAAAATATGATGATATGATGCCCCTCACACTTTTTACTGTCCAATTAGCAGGTGCGTTTGATGTCCGTGGACTTCACGCCGCACCCTGGACCAATCAGAAGCTCGTCCATGGTGTAAACAGGGAAGTGTAACACTTGTGTATAGGCGCGTTACAAATACCATATCATATCATATCATATCAAGTGAGTATGTGGACCAAACCCAGACACATTTCTTTTACCTACTTTTTGCCCATTAAAAAAATAAATAAACAACTGGACGGATTTACACCAAATGTAAAAAAGCATGCTTTTGGGACCTAGCCACTGCTCGTTGGCGCAAATTCGGTGAAAATCTGTGAAGCGGTTTGTGCTGTAGGCATGAGCACATTTTTTTTTCTCCATTTCGTCTGTTGGAAATAAAAAAACACAAATTGGGGATCCCCTTATAACTTTACCCTCCATGCACAAAACCTCACCAAGCTCATCAATCTGACGGGGCTATATATGTTTTTTGCATAGTATCGTGAGGATTCGTCATATGGGGACAAAGTTATAAGCCACCCAAAAAGTGTTCTTCCTATGGGTTGAGCAACTTAACCATAACTACAAGGCCTGTGTAATATATATATATATATATTACACGGCCACATTAGTGGCCGTGTAGTTATGGTTAAGTTGCTGTTTCCATAGGAAGAACACTTTTTGGGTGGCTTATAACTCCGCTCCCCCTGGACGAATCCTCACCAAACTTTGCAAAAAAAGTATATGGCCCACTCTGATTTTTATTTGCAAAGTTTGGTGAGGTTTGGTCCAGGGGGGGTAAAGTTATAAGGGTGGTCCCAAAACTTATTTTTTTCTCATAGACTGAATGGGGGAAAAACTTTGCACATGACTACAGATCAAACCGCTGGACGGATTTTCAACAAATTTGCAGCAGGAACAGCGGTTTGGTCCCAAAAGCGTGCTTTTGTAAATTTGGTGAAATTCCGTCCAGTAGATTTTTTTTAAACGATCAAAAAGTAGGTCTAAAAAGATGTGGAAAATAAGCCTATTAAGGAAGACTTTGGAGGTTCTGCAAGTAACAGAAGGAAGGACCATGTTAAAAAGTCCTACCTGTCATTACAAAAGGAAGATCAGCATTTTAATTCACAAATGGGAAAAAAAATTCAAAGGTCCCTTTAACATGAAAAGAGGAGTTTCAAACATTGACACCAAAACGGCTTTGCATGACATTAGAAAAATGATGCAAACATAAAGATGTCTTGGAAAAGACAGTGTTAACAAAAAGTAATATATATTATGTTTCACATGCAGAACAGGGCAAACATCTGAAAAGAAAAGGCCACTTTGTTTCCATGAAATGTTCCTGTAAACCTGAGTCGGACTGTGTGGGTGTCTTTCTGCAGTGGAAATCCAGAAAAAGCTAAAACAAAAAATGTCATCCAAGTGCAGATTGAAAGAGAACATCTGATTGCTGGTTGAAAAATAAATGCAGCATTTTCACTGAAACTGCCACCCATCAAAAGGTTGTGAACTATGACAATTCAGACCCATTTTTCAGCAGAAAAACGCACAGCAGATAATTACAAGTATACGTTATTAATGACTCAATGAAAAAGCCATATACTTTCAGCACAAAAGCAAAGTGAACCCTGATCAGTAAAACACACCGTATGTCAAAGAATCAAGGGTGTTGTTAGAAAATGCAATATGTGATTTCCTTTCAGCCAAGGACAAATGGTGTGTTTCTGGGAGAAATGCACAAAGGACTATCCCACTGTAAGCCTGGCTTGCATCTCAACTGTTTACAACTGCAATAAAATGTGGCCTGCATGAAGGGTGTTGAAAACCAAGTTTCCCATGACATGGCGTCTTGAAGGCAGTTCTGTGCAGGCAAAATGTTCTAGCCGGTGCATGACCATAATGTGGAGGGGAGGTGTGAAAACAGGGGCTGCAATCAAGGCTGAACTCTGAATTTAAACACAAAAGAGGCTAATAAATATAACTCTGGTCACAGGGTGGCTGAGAGTGGCAAATAGCCTGGAGGAAGGGTAGCTCATATTAGCACATATGAAGAGTCCCTATGTTTAAATGAACTGTCACAATTGTTACATTTTCCCAGGAACCACAAGTCTCACTGATTACATGTATGCTTCATTTCTTAGAAAATCTCCAGGCGATTTTGTTGATATACATTTCCTCCACCTGTGACTTAGGGAATTGCAATAACCAATTACAAAAAGGTGTCACTGGCTGCTCAGAACCTGTTCCGAATTTGAGAATTGGTGACCTGGTGGAGGGATAATTAGGACTGTGGGAAATAAATTGAATGTTTCTAATGATTGTCCTTTTTGTAAAAATGACAGAAAATGTAAAACGGCCATGCAACATGGTATGCACTCGGCTGTCATTTCATTAAATTCCCCATAATTAGCTGAAGTGGAATATATAAATATATAGTAAATCACATAACTAGATTTTTGCCAAAAGTTGATATGAAAACAAAAGGGGATTGCAAATGGGAATTCCATATCTGTGCTCCAGACTCCTAAACCAATCCTTAGAGAGAGAGAAGCTGGACTTGCGGTTAGAGAGAAGGGTAACTGTCCAGTCCCGGTTGCGAGAATTCTCTCAGGGCGTTGCCCAGAGGAAATGGAGAGCTGACGCGCCGCAAGGAAACACTCAAAAGGAGATTTTGCTGAAATTGCATCTGGGAGGAGTGGTGTATTTCTAGGAAGGCCTAAAAGCTGACTGAGTCTTATGGTGAAGAGCTGGAGACCATCCTTGAGAGTGGAGTGACCAGAGCCCTGTCCTGTCCTCCCAGAGGTTCCTGAAATGCAGTTGGCTTTCCTGAACTTGAAACAGAGGTTTTAAATGTAAATAGAATTGTGCCAGTTTAAACCAAAAGGTGGGGGAGTCTGCTTGCCTTATACCCTTTCCCTTTATAGTGGGGGGGACACAACTGTGTAGATCCTTAGCCTATTTAACTAAAATTATTAATTTAATTAATTCCCAATTAGACATTAAACACCACAGGATGATTTTTGTAAACATTTGAAATTAACAAAGCTCATCATTCCCAGTGTGTGCTGAAAATTATAGTTGTTAATTTAATTGGACAATCTTTCTGTTTAGCTTCCCCAACACAGGCCTTTAAGTGAGGGGGGTCTTAAATCCAAAATTCTCAGATCATCCCAATTATTTCTGTCCAGCTTCCCCAACACAGGCCTTTAAGTGGAGTGGGGTTTGAAATCCAAAATTCTCAAATCATCCTAATCTGTACTATCCAACTTCCCCAACACAGACCTTTCCATGCGGGGTCTGTGGTGGAAAACAAACTGCTAAATCTCCCTGTGTTTATTTTAAACCAGAAGTGTGGGTGAAATAATAATTTCCATATGAATTTGTACCAATCTATAAACCCAACTGCTGGCCTTTTAAGTTTGTAGGAAAATCGAAAGCTCACAGCACTATAGAGGTTAATTGCTTATGTTCATTGACCAGTTTGATTATTTCTTGAAGTGACATCTGTACAAAGTAGAGTATTGTGATTTGTTTTTTTCCCAACCAACTTGCGTGATTTATTTGTGTAACTATAAGTTTATTTGCGAGCCACAAAGAAGGTGGTGTGTGTCGTTTCAGTGTGATCTCTATTACCTATCTTCCAAATAAATGCTAATAAATTTCCTATACCCCAGCCTGGTACTTGGATGTGTTGGGCACAGGGGGATGTCACTCTATATGAGTCTTCAGAGTCTTGATTGGCAGTGGGAAGGAACTCTCCAGGTTAAGGGCGGACTCAATATAACACAACACTTTGAACTTGCCTTTCTCTCTGCCCCACTCTGAACCTGTGGAATTTTCCAAGGTTTCATCCATGTGGAGCGCCTTGAAGCACCAATACCCCCTCACCTCCTCCCCCTGCACCTCTGAGCGATTGCATTGCAGTCAGTACATTATAAATCAACAATAAATCAAATTCATATTTGGGATCCATATCACAGTGCTAGAGTAGCACTTGTGTGGGGAAACCTCATCACCAAGTCAGATTAAATCCTAATTGTTTAGAGCTACACCAGATGGATGGTACATTACATCATGCAGAATTTCTATAGCTCCATATTTTGGTAACATCCAACTTTTGAACATTTGATACTGCACCAATGATTTTCTAGTTATTTTTGTTTACATTTTTTATTTTTAACTATTATTATTATTATTTATTTGTGTTTTTCAATTCAAAGTATATTTACACAATAAAACAGAACAAAAACTATTTCATTTTATAAGAAGAGATGCAAATAACACATTTAAGGAAAAGTAAAACCTATATGGTACAAAATGAATTCATTCAAAATAGCACTGCAAGAAAACTATTTAATATTCAGATTTGGACTGACCCTAAAACAAAGGTGAAATAGTCCCAAACAATTTGGCAGGCGACAATAACAATGCCCCCGTCGACTAGCGACTAACTTCCCTCTTCATCCAGTTGGTCAATATTCCTCTATCAGCCCATGTGAATTTATTCAGACAACATTTCATCTACATAAGCTAAGTCTCTGGTCCCCTGTTCAGAGAGCCTTGCTAATTCTGAGAAGGATCTGCGATGTAGAATGTACAAATCTACTAAAACTGCTGATTCTCAAGTTTAAGAAACACAAACAGCTCATCACAAGGTGGAAAACATTTTGAAACCCCCCTGTGTCACACATTCTACAGGTTCTCACATCTTAGTGCACACCCAGCTTGGGACTTATATATTTGATATTAGGGAGACATTGTTGCCCAATGCCTCGATTTGTCAGAAGGAAACTTCACCACACAGCTCCTCTGTGCTTTTATAGGCAGAAAGAAGTGCACCCACCCCGAATATAGCTTTAGTCTGTCTAAATCTTGTAGGTTTCTTATTCCTTCCCAAGTAATATTCTTCCACTTCAACACTACATTCGACTCTAACCCTGACAGTTCCAATTCATCTCTCATCTTTTTTACTTGTGTGTTTACTTTTTTCAGGTAGGGGTTTGAATCTGCTGCTATTAGTGCTTTAACATAGAATCCCAGAGCCAATTTATCTGCTTGTTCAAGATTGCCCATTAGAGATGGAGTCCCTCTGGTGTATTGAGCCCACCAGGAGGACAAACCCAGTTCCAGTTGGATGGCACTGAATGGAACGGAGACTGGAAGGCCCAAGGCACGTATGAGGATTCTGGCTTTTTGCACATCAAAAACGTTCCGATCCTTCGCACCCATATAGAATAATACTATTTACTAATACTATAGACCTTTGGCTGGTCATTTGTTGCAAAAAGACCAAGGAAAGGCTCTCCTTATACTTCTACTGGCCTAAGATGGGTTCAGAAGTTGACAAATTCTGTAGGAGCTGTCACACTTGCCAAACCTCTGGCAAGAGTGGAGCCAAGAATGTGGCACCATTGGTGCCTCTCCCAGTGGTGGGGGTCCCTTTTGAGGGGTGGGCATCGACATTGTTGCTCCCCTTGACCCTCCCATATCTTCCGGAAACAGGTTTATCCTGGTTGTAGTAGGCCATGCTACTAGGTATCCTGAAGCAATAACTATGAGGACTGTTATGGCTTAGGCTGTGGCTAAGGCTCTACTTGGTATTTTTACCAGAGTAGGGTCTCCGAAGGAAGTGATGTCCACCAGGGGATCCAATTGTATGTCCCACTACATGCAAGCCATGTGGAAAAACTGTGTTGTCACTTAAAAATTCTCTACAGCCTACCATCCACAGACAGATGGACTGGTAGCGAGGTTTAATCGTACTATGAAGAGCATGAGTACTATGAAGAGCATGATAGGTGCTTTAGAGGAACCCCTTAAAAGAAAGTGGGACCTTCTACTGCCATGCCTTCTTTTTGCTTATAGAGAAGTCCCTCAGGAGGGATATGGTTACAGTTCCTTTGAACTTCTCTATGGCCATCCACTCATTGGTCCATTGGTCGTGATTAAGGAGGTGTTGGAGAGTGCTCCTTCCCTGAAGCCAGTCAGAGTGACTGTCTATGTGATAGGTCTCTAGAGGAGAATGTCACACATGATGGCAAAAGCAAGTGATAACTTGAAAACAGGTCAGGCTCTTATCAAACATTGGCATGACCAGAAGACCAACATGGTTGAGTTTACTCAAGACCAGCTTGTACTAGTTATGGTGCCAACAAGGCAGAGGGCTTTCAGGACAAATGGATAGGACCCTTCAAGGTTGTGGGCAAACGTGGAGAGGTGAACTATCTGGTGGACTTAGGCAGACCTAAGGAGGCTCCCAGAGTCTTTCACACCAACCGTTTGAAGGCATATGTCTCGAGACCAGATGTGGGAGCTTTGCTTCTAGCTTCAGCTCAAGAGGAGGAGGGCAGTGAACCTCTACCTGACCTACTCAGAGGCCAACCTTTGGATGAGAACATAGAAGGAGTCAATCTCTCTTCTAATCTGTCATCTGAACAACAGGAGGAATGCAAGGTTCTGTTAAATCAGTTTGCCTCCCTGTTTTCACTTTCACCAGGCTTGACCCTTGGGGCCAGTATGAAATTCTAACTGGTGACTGTTTACCTGTGAAAATCAGAGGTTACAGAATGTCAGAACATGTAAGATCCCAAATAAAGGAAGAGGTCAACAAGATGCTTGATCTCAGTGTTATAGATCCATCTACAAGTCCATGGTCTAGTCCAGTTGTTCTAGTACCAAAGGCAGGATCCAAGGAGTTGAGATTCTGTGTGGACTATAGAGCTCTAAATGGAGTCACTAGGGCTGATGCCCATCCTTTACCAAGGACAGATGAACTGGTGGATAAACTTGGTGCTGTCAAGTACCTCAGTACATTTGATCTGACGTCAGGCTATTGACAAATAGATCTAACAGACCATGCCAAGGAGAAAACTGCATTTTCAACCCCAGCAGGTCTCTACCAGTTTGAGGTTATGCCTTTTGGATTAAAGAATGCACCTGCTACATTCCAAAGGATGGTCAATCAAGTTCTGAATGGGATGCAGGACTTCTGTATGGCATACTTGGATGACATTGCAGTGTTCGGCCCTACTTGGAAAGAACATATTGATCACTTAGGATATGTTTTGCAGGCTCCTCAGTAGGCCCACCTGACCATAAAGGCAAGCAAATGTCAAATTGGTCAGAGCAAAGTGGTCTACCCTGGTCATAGATAGGAGGAAGTCAAGCAAATGTCAAATTGGTCAGAGCAAAGTGGTCTACCTTGGTCATAGGTAGGAGGAGGTGAAATAAGACCATTGCCTAGCAAAGTACAAGCTGTGCAAAGCTGGGCCAACCCTGCTACTGAAACCCAAGTGAGAGCCGCCCTAGGTCTCACTGGGTACTACAGGAATTTAATTGAGAATTATGGATCCATAGCTTCTCCTTTGAATGTAGTCTCCTCTCCAAAATTCCCTAAAAACGTTAGATGGAATGAGGAGTGCCCTCAAGCCTTGGAAAACCTGAAGAAAGCCCTTTGTCAAGCTCCAGTCCTAATAGCTCCTGATTATCACCAACCCTTAGTTGTGCACACATATGCATCCAATACAGGTATAGGTGCAGTTATTAATCAACTGCATGAGAAAGGTAGGGAGCACCCTATTTGCTTCATCAGTAGGAAACTGAAGGAACCAGAAACAAGTTGGGCAACCTTAGAGCGTGAGTGTTTTGCCATTGTGTGGTCTCTGAAGAAGTTTAGGCCATACTTGTATAATTTGTACTTGCACTTGTAGCCTTAATTGTGTGTGGTGTTCCCAAAGGGTACTGCATATGATGCTGTCTAACACTCACTTAAGGCACACTCCTCCACCTCTTCCCACCCACTCACACCTGCTTGAAGTTTGGATGGCACCACACCTAAAGCTTGGTCTCTGGCAGGAGGGCTACCTGCATTTCGCTAGTTCAAACCCAGCAGCAGTGTCCACTTAACCTGTCATCAATTCAGTACCGTTCAATTGAGGGTAATAATACCTGCTATTACTTTGCCTATAAACGGAACACATCTAGCATGAAGCGCTATGACCAAAGTATTATATTCCACAAAACAAACTATTACCAGCACAGAACTGAACTCTGTCCCTTCCCAAAATAAACCATTTGTTGGTGCCCATCCTGTGCATCTCTCAAAAGAAATCAAGCGCTAATCTTCTGTAGGTCTTGGCTAAGCTGCACCCTGTTTTATTCAGCCTGGTCGTTCCTGTCAGCGTACTTGAGTGGTCACAGTGCGATCACATTTTGCGGGTAGAGCCTCTGTAGTACGTGGATTTAGTGACTTGTGTGTCTGTCCCCCCCTTCCAAATATCCATGCTCCTGACTATTTCTTAGGAGTTAATGCTTGCGGGTATCAATCGGTCCTTTTAAGCTCATGGATCTGGCATGCCTGTTCTAGCTTATTCTGAGAAGCTACATGGAGTGGTTGGTCATGCAAGGCATGCAAGAGAAAACCTGTGAAATCTAAGCCAGGATATTGAGGGTGCTCTGAAGACTGAGGAGAAAGTGCTGAGTAAGTGTTCAGATGAGAATTGGGGGGTGCTGGCCATAGGGGAATGGGAAGCGAGGGACTGGGGTACAGTAGAGTTTATAACTGCAAAGAAAAAAAGGGTAGAAAGGGTGCAGAGGACAGAAAAAGAGAGGAGTAAGGGAGGGGAGAGATGGGAACAAGAGCGGAGTGCAGATGAAAGATAGGGATGGTTTGCAGCACAGGGTGACCAGTGTGTGCAGGGGAGAGAGGGTTGCAGGAAACACCACAACACAGAGAGAGTGGTGTAGGGCAGAAATGGTATAGGAGGTTCTTTGGGTTTTACAAATGAGAGAGAAGTACAGACAAGTGAGAAAGTGCAGAGGGCAGTGTGTCAGAGGAGTGACTTGGTGTTGGGTGCAGGGAAGGGACTTGGGTACAGCAGACAAGAATGTGGAGTAGAGAAGGGTACAGAGGTGAGATTTGGACAAGGAGGAATGGTGCCTCGCCTCATGTTCCCAGATTAAGGGTGCAGTCACGAATGCGTCTTCTTCTAACGCTTGATCCATGCTCACGAGGCCTGCACGAGGATGATTAGAAGTCGTTTGTTGAAATAATTGCAGATATATACACTACATCATATCTGTATGCAGATTGATTAGACCTGATAATGCACACAGTGGCCCCCCTCTACCAGGTGCAGGCCGGCATAGGGAGGATTTATTACAGGGATGTGGGAGCTCGGCCTTGGCGCTCTCCCACTGCCCCAGTGTCATCTGCGCTCCTGTCTGATTCCTCTCCAGGAAGAGACAGTCACAGCAGGCTGTTCCTGCATCAACTCCCTTTTCACTCAATCCTACCTGCAGCATAGGTCTGAAGTCAGGACTAACCTTGAATTAGGTATATATTCACCTCTGACCTGTCCTGTAGTGGGAGCTGGTGCCCGGGTGTGTGGCATTTTGCCTTGTGACACTGCATTGTGTTATTTGGGCTATTTTAGCAACTTTCATGGGTTTTTGGTGGATGGATACCACACGGGCCGCAGACTCATTTTTCGCCATAACCTATTCCTTTAAAAAAAACACTAGAATGATCTATAAAGGGCACATAAAGTACCAGTTCTGGTTTAGATAAAGCCACTGATTTAGGGATGTTTACTACAAAGCCCTGTGTAGTTAATCATTTAATTAGAGCTGAGAACAAACTACTGGTGTAATACAAATGTTTTATCCAGGGATGCCTTCAGCCACTGTATTAGCACTATGCATTTCCCTCACTGAAGTCCTGCTCAAAACCAGCAATGGCAAGTGTTTGCTTGTGTATATGTATTGGGCATCTGCCAGGCACTGCTATTAAATGTCGAGATACTTGCACCATTTTGCAGTTGCTACCATCAGTGGGTACCTAATACTACTATGGCAATGCCTGGCAAGTGCCTTTTCCATGCCTACATTTAAGCCCAAACGGTTGGCGTTGCCAACGCTTGTTTTAAAATAGGGATGCAACTGTATTTTTGGTACCCAACATCAGCTGAATAATGAGTTGTAGACAAGTTTTAATGGAGGTCACCATAAGCCATCTGGGTGACGCAGAAAAAAATAAAGCAGAGCCTCGAGATTCACAACAGCACTTGTTCCGCTATCCATGTAAATCCAGTCAATACCCTGGTGCCAAGGTATGATTGCAGCTCAGAAACTGCTGTGAAGGGGCACACTCATGTTCCATCATTGAGGGTTCAAGTGAATAGGATAGGATGGGTTGGTGAAACTCCATAAAGCATCTGCACTTAAAGCGCAGGTGAGAGTATTATAAAAGATCTCTCTAAAGGTCCATCTCTGGGAAACCTGGAGAAACACAAGAAGTGAAACGGATCATCGGACCATCTGAGGTGGAAGAGAAAAACAAGGCCCGTGGGGGGAATATTATTAAGACCAAAGTATTTCCATACATTTGGGTAAGTGTTAGGAAAGATTTCGTAATTGTAGGGAATTTTCCTTCCATGTGGCAACCCCTAAACTTTTTGCTATTGTTTTTAACCTTGTTGTTGACTTTGCCAGAGAAGTACAGCCTTCTGCCGCACTTCTCTGGGCTTTCGCTCCTTTCTTACGGGGAAACTGACATGCCCTTAAGACAGTCAGTACCGGGGAACGTGGTTTCCCGTAGTTTCTTTTATCGTGTTGCGGCTTTAGTGCAACATGACACAAGAGGGCACTGTAAGCTAAGTTACAGCTCTCTTGGGTCTCTAGCCTTCTACAGACCCTAGATACTCTTTTAGGATGGTATTTGATCGGTGCAAGTCATTCAGGGACTCGAATGGTGGCAGCGATCGTTTTGTTTATTTTGAGCTCCTTTTGGCGTTCTGAGCACGTTTTTGCCCTGAACCCAAAATGGTGGCCTGGCTCTCCAAAATGGCCAGACCACGAGGCTCCTTTGTCTTGTCCACTGACCGTCTTGCTCCCTTCACCTTCCCCAGGTTGGGCGACCCGGGGCCTTCCTTATTTGGGCATGTACTTTCCCGCGAAACGTGGTTGCTTTCGCGGGCTTCTACATGTCGTTTGTGTGCCTCCAGGGTGTGGGCTGGGATGTCTGGTCCCAATACACATCCTGGGTGCCAGAGAGTCTGGGGTGGTGTGAATGCCTGGGACCACCGTGGTCCGTGATTGGTCCACGTATGGTATGTGTGTTGATGAGCGGATCTCCCATTGGCTCCCCTCCGTTTTGGCGCGAAGGGAACCGTGGATAAGAGGGAGCTGGAAACACCACTGCCATGTCGATCTCCTGAGTTCTCACGAACGAAGGAATACAGGAGCCAAGTATCCTGCAACTACGAGGCTGGACCGAGGAATCGCTGGTGACCCGCTGAAGGAATCCTCCTTTGCACTGCTGTCGTCCTGTGAAACCCTTTTCCTCCTTGGATCGAACCAGAAGGCCTGTACTGGTGCTTCGACCTTTGGAATAGCAGGAACAGCTATTCCCGGCGACTTCATCATCTCCTGCCAAGTAAGCCTTCGGAAGTGTCTCTGGGCCATCCAGTTGACTGACCAGCTTACAAGGGAGTCCTGCTCTGTAACTGCCGCCAGGTTGTGCTGTATTTCGAGTCCTTGTCACTCTCCCACGCTTCGTACGCTTGGCGTCCCCAGGTCTGAAGGGAGGAGTGTACATTTGGCTTGAATACACACAGCCGCTCCGTTGTCCTGCTGCGGCAACAAAACTGTGCTGGTTTCGTCGATTGGGACGTCTTTTTGCTCTACACGACTACGAGGCGTTCCCTGCTCTTCTGAACCTGCCAGCTGCTGAAACTAACGTGGAGAAGCCTGGGTCTGCTTGCTTCGGGGACCGGTGAGTAGCTTAGCTAGGATCTGGTCGCCCTCCTGCAGTATCCCATTGCTTTTCCCTGCTGTGTAAAAACAGCACCCTTTTGGCCGTACTCGCGCTCTGCTTCTGCCCGCTGTGGAGGCTGCGCTTGAGTTGCGGAACCTGTTCTCCTTCTGCTGTGCACTAACCCGAACTGCCTGACTTCCTCCGAAGAGCTTCCCCTTTTGCCCGTTGGCACCGGCGTGGCAGGTACTTTGAGCACAAGGCTCCACTCTTCGCAGGGCTCGGACTTCCATCTAGTTAGGTGCCTCTAAAGGCGAACTGAGTCTAAAGCGTTATCGCACTGCCTGTTTTCCTTCCCTGGCAGGTGGACTACATATTTCGTGCTTTAAACGCTTGCGACTGTGTATTTGTATATATATTGTGTTGATTTGGTATGTGTTGGCTTAATACTGTGTTATTGTGATTTTCTCGCTACGGTCGTTGTTTTAAAGGCCTTAAAATAAATGTGTTTATATTTTTGATATAACAACTGTTTGGAGTAGTTTGTAAGCGCTCTTGCTTTGTGTGCTCATTGCGGGCTTTCAGTCACCCTCACCCCTCTTGAGACCTAGTCTTGACCGCCGCGATCGCTACCTTGATTGGTCTGGCTTGTCCAGAGGTTACCCTGTTCCAAGTAATTAGGTTGGCCTTCTGAACTTCTGCGCCACCAGGACAGAGTTCAGAAATCCGTCTTAACAAATTGGTGTACAGCGGTGGGATACGACTGAAGGTATCCAGTGTTGCGCTCGAACTAAGGCATTTCAGGTTATTCCAAACAGTACACGTAGTGAATTGTTGTAATATAACTTTTAAAAGGCCATAGTCCTATCAAACAGTATGGAAACAAATACCTTGTTAACTTTAAATGCTTCCAAGTCAGAAACATTGAAGAAGATGTGTGCGGAGAGAGGTGTTTCCTCTCAAGGCACTAAATTGGAAATGATCCAAAGAATCGTGGCGTGGCAAGAAGCGCAGCTTGACGCTATAACTTCTGAGGACAGTGCAGAAGGTGGTGGGGCTGCTCTCACTGGCAGAACCGACGGTTCTGCCGCTGCACTGATCCACCGCGACCACGAGGACAGGGAGGATGTAATGTCTAATGTTTCCTCTGCCAGTGTTGATGGGGAGGCTATGCTTGAATTCAAGAAGCAAGAGCTGCGGTTTAGGCAGCAGGAGCTTGAATTCAGCATAGCCAAACTAAAAATCGAACAGGCAGAAAAACAGAAAGACAGGGATCACCAGTTGGAACTGGCCAAGCTTCAGGTTGCAAATGGGTCCAAGGGTCCTGGACATGGTTCTGGGGCTTCCTCTCATCCACGGTTTCCAAAAGATCTGCTCAGTGTGTATGAAGAAAGGAATGACATTATGGACTGGCTGAATGCGTTTGAGTATGCATGCGAGGTTCAAAAAGTTGACAGTGCTGATAAGATTGCGTGGTTGCTCAGTAGACTGCCCCATTCTGGCTGCAGTACCATTATGGAAATGTCGAAGGCTGAGCGTGCTGATTTCGCAATGTTAAAGCAAACTCTCATTTTAAAGTTTGGGAAGACTCCGGCCCAATATTTAAAGCGTTTTCGAGAGTATAAGAAAAAGGAAGGTGGTACTTGGGTATCTTATGTCGCTGAATCCTTGAAAAACTTAACTGGCTGGGTTGAAGGTTATAAGGTTTCTACCTTCGAAGGCATGATAAATCTTGTCATGCTGGAACATATTTTTGCTTCTTCTTCCCGGAGCTTAAGCAGCATTTGGCCGATTCGAAGGAGATAGATCCTAAGAAGCTGGCCATTGCAGCAGACTTATGGGTGTCACATCGAGTGTCCCATAAGGACAAAACTCATCCTGGTAAGCAGGAGGAAGGGAAAAAGTCCAAAGATATGGAGGGTGGGGAATCTGCTAAATCTTCTTCCCATAAGGGCCACAAAAAGAAAAACAAGGGTAAGACACAAGAGAACTCACAGGGTAGTGGAGGTTCGCCTCCGAAACAGAACTCTGGTTACAATAAGCCTCCCTACATAAACAGACCCACTGGGGCTTGTTTTTCTTGTGGAGCAACTGACCATGTGAAGGGGGATCCCCGTTGTAAGGTTAGACCTTTGGGGGTCCACTCCGCTAATCTGGCCTTCTCCTCCTACGAGGAAGAAGAGATTACAGGAGCATCCTTCTCCTCAGACTCATTTCCCAGCGGAATAGAGGCTGAGGTAGTTTTAGTGTCCCTGGGTTCCTGGGAGCCTAAAGTCGCAGAGGCTTATGCTAGGATTCCGGATAATACCAAGCACTACTTTAAAGACAGTGTGCTGATCAATGGAGTGGATACTCCAGCTCTTAGGGATAGTGGGTGCAGTCGGACTGTAGTGGATTCTACCTTGGTAGACTCAGAGGAAGTTGCCAGAGCTACTCTGATGCCCACTAAGTTGGCTGACGGTCCCCTCCGTATGTTTCCCGTGATCCCTGTAAATCTTACTTTAAATGGTACAGCAGTCAGGATTCCAGTGAGCATTCAGAGAAACGTCCCGGGAAAGGTCTTGTTGGGCAATGATCTCAGAGCTTTAGGGCTCGTAGGAGACACTGCCGAAAGACCCTACACACGGTCTCAAGCACGGGCAGCATTGGCCAAGTCCAATACGCCGCCCCAGCCGAAGGGGAAACCCAAGGCGAAAGGAGTCTACAAGTCAAGAAGAGGGAAAGAGAATATTCCCCCTAGCTCGCCTACCACTGCGGTGGAGGAAGTTGGTCAATCGCCCGGGCCTGACGAGGAGGTGGCGATGCCTGAAGTATTCGACCCCAACGATCATCCTGAACTAAAAGACTTGTTAGTTGAAGGAGGTCCTGATAGGGACGAATTCAGTAAAGGCCAACGTGAGTGCCCATCTCTGGAAGGCCTAAGGAGACAGGCCTGCTCCCAGCTTGAGGGTGAACCTCCTGGGAAGCATAGGATTTATTGGGAAGGTGGACTCCTGTATAGTGAGCCCACAGAGTCTACAGAAGGAGACCATAGGAGGTTGGTGGTTCCCCTTGCTGTTAGACCCTTCCTCCTGCAGTTGGCGCATGAAGTTCCCCTTGCTGGTCACCTTGGTATGAAGAGGACCAAGCAAAGGTTATCCATGCACTTCTACTGGCCCAAGATGGGGGTGCAAGTAGAAAGTCACTGCAGGAGTTGCGCCTCCTGCCAGTTGTCTGGTAAGGTTGGCGCGACAATCCAAGCTCCGTTGGTACCGCTCCCAGTTGTGGGGGTACCATTTGAAAGGGTAGGGATCGACATCGTCGGTCCCCTTGACCCGCAAACATCCTCGGGCAATAGGTTTATCCTGGTGCTGGTCGACCATGCAACCAGGTATCCTGAGGCCATCCCATTGAAAACTGTAACTGCCAAGTCAGTTGCAAAAGCTTTACTCGGCATATTTACTAGGGTTGGCTTCCCTAAAGAAGTTGTGTCAGATCGTGGCAGCAACTTTATGTCGAAGTATATGCAGGCTATGTGGAAAGAATGTGGGGTCACCTACAAGTTCTCTTCTGCATACCACCCCCAGACCAATGGTCTGGTGGAACGTTTCAACAGAACGTTAAAGAGCATGATTGGGGCTCTGGAGGAGCCCCAGAGAAGAAAATGGGATCTTCTTTTACCATGCCTACTGTTTGCCTACCGAGAGGTACCACAGGAGGGTGTTGGCTTCAGCCCCTTCGAACTTCTGTTCGGTCATCCCGTACGGGGACCCTTAGCCATCGTCAAAGAGGGATGGGAGATGCCCACTCCCCCTGTTACTACCCATGTAGTTGATTATGTGCTAGGGCTCAGAAAACGGATGGTACTTCTGATGGGCTTGGCTAGTGATAAATTGAAGGCAGGGCAAGCGCTGGTGAAACATTGGTACGACCAGAAAGCTTCCCTCATCAACTTTAC
The DNA here is from genome assembly GCF_040938575.1 of Ambystoma mexicanum. Classification (NCBI taxonomy): domain Eukaryota; kingdom Metazoa; phylum Chordata; class Amphibia; order Caudata; family Ambystomatidae; genus Ambystoma; species Ambystoma mexicanum. The sequence goes on along the minus strand of NC_090934.1, from coordinate 691,016,418 downwards.
ACCTGGTCAGCAAGTCCTGATCATGAATCCAATAAGGCCTCGAGCTTTACAGGACAAATGGTCAGGCCCTTACACAGTGGTGGAGCCCCTGGGTGAGGTGAACTATTTAGTGGACCTTGGAAGGCCTGGACAGGCTCCAAAAGTGTTCCACGTGAATAGGCTGAAGGCTTTCGTCCCAAGAGTTGAAATCGCAGCACTGCTACTGGCTTCAGATGTTGAGGAAGAGGAGTCAGAACCTCTCCCCGACCTGTTCCAAAGCGGTCCTTCAGATAGCTCCGTTGAGGGTGTCCGAGTGGCCCCTCACCTGACTTCTGATCAGCAGGCTGAGGTGAAAAGTTTGCTTAGGCAGTTTTCCCCCCTGTTTTCACAGTCCCCTGGTTTGACACCTTGATGCAAACATAACATTGACACAGGAGACAGTGTACCTACCAAAAGTAGGGGATACAGGATGTCGGATAAAGTACGGTCTTATATTAAGACCGAGGTCAACAAGATGTTAGACCTTGGGGTGATTGAACCCTCTAGTAGTCCTTGGTCCAGTCCTGTGGTTCTGGTTCCAAAAGCAGGCACTTCTGAATTGAGGTTCTGCGTGGATTACAGGGCTCTGAATGCTGTCACCAAGACAGATGCACACCCCTTGCCTCGAACAGATGAGCTGGTGGATACTTTGGGTGCCTCCAAGTACCTCAGCACGTTTGACCTCACTGCTGGCTATTGGCAAATAGCTTTAGCAGAACATGCCAAGGAGAAGACAGCATTTTCTACTCCAGACGGCCTTTAACAATTCCGGGTAATGCCGTTCGGGTTGAAGAATGCACCTGCCACTTTCCAGAGGCTTGTGAATCATGTGTTGAATGGGTTGGACGAATTCTGTCTTGCATATCTAGACGATATAGCAGTTTTCAGTGCCACCTGGGAAGACCATGTGAAACACCTCAGGATTGTGCTCCAGGCTCTTCAGAAAGCCCACTTGACCATAAAGGCTAGTAAATGCCAGATTGGACAAGGCTCAGTGGTTTACCTTGGACATGAAGTAGGTGGAGGGAGGATACAGCCTCTACCCAGTAAAGTACAAGCAGTACAAGACTGGCCTACCCCCACTACGCAAACCCAAGTGAGAGCCTTCTTAGGACTCACGGGGTATTATCGCAATTTTGTGGCAGACTATGGCGCCATAGCTGCTCCTCTGACTGCCCTCACAACTCCGAAGAAACCCAAGAAGGTAACTTGGACCGACGAGTGTGAGAAGGCCTTCAATGGCTTAAAAGACTCCTTGTGCCAGGCCCCTGTGCTCAGGGCCCCTGATTATCAAAGACCTTTTATCGTGCAGACGGATGCCTCTGACACTGGGATAGGAGCTGTACTATCACAAGTAGATGAGAAGGGTAAGGAACACCCTATCGGTTTTATTAGTCGCCAGCTTAAGGACAGAGAGCTCAGATGGTCCCCGGTAGAGAAAGAATGTTTCTCTGTTGTGTGGGCCCTAAGGAAGCTGAGGCACTACCTCTATGGGACCCACTTCACTGTGCAGACTGACCATAAGCCGTTAAAGTGGCTAATGAACATGAAGGGGGAGAATCCAAAGTTGCTTAGGTGGTCCATAAGTCTACAAGGCTTCGACTTCACTATTGAGCATAGGCCAGGTGTCCAACATAGCAATGCTGATGGGTTGTCCAGAATGTTTTACCGACCTGAACAAGAGACTCATCCAGGGGTGGATTAGTTCCCCCTGTCCATAGTCTGGGAGGGGCGAGTGTTAGGAAAGATTTCGTAATTGTAGGGAATTTTCCTTCCATGTGGCAACCCCTAAACTTTTTGCTATTGTTTTTAACCTTGTTGTTGACTTTGCCAGAGAAGTGCAGCCTTCTGCCGCACTTCTCTGGGCTTTCGCTCCTTTCTTACGGGGAAACTGACATGCCCTTAAGACAGTCAGTACCGGGGAACGTGGTTTCCCGTAGTTTCTTTTATCGTGTTGCGGCTTTAGTGCAACATGACACAAGAGGGCACTGTAAGCTAAGTTACAGCTCTCTTGGGTCTCTAGCCTTCTACAGACCCTAGATACTCTTTTAGGATGGTATTTGATCGGTGCAAGTCATTCAGGGACTCGAATGGTGGCAGCGATCGTTTTGTTTATTTTGAGCTCCTTTTGGCGTTCTGAGCACGTTTTTGCCCTGAACCCAAAATGGTGGCCTGGCTCTCCAAAATGGCCAGACCACGAGGCTCCTTTGTCTTGTCCACTGACCGTCTTGCTCCCTTCACCTTCCCCAGGTCGGGCGACCCGGGGCCTTCCTTATTTGGGCATGTACTTTCCCGCGAAACGTGGTTGCTTTCGCGGGCTTCTACATGTCGTTTGTGTGCCTCCAGGGTGTGGGCTGGGATGTCTGGTCCCAATACACATCCTGGGTGCCAGAGAGTCTGGGGTGGTGTGAATGCCTGGGACCACCGTGGTCCGTGATTGGTCCACGTATGGTATGTGTGTTGATGAGCGGATCTCCCATTGGCTCCCCTCCGTTTTGGCGCGAAGGGAACCGTGGATAAGAGGGAGCTGGAAACACCACTGCCATGTCGATCTCCTGAGTTCTCACGAACGAAGGAATACAGGAGCCAAGTATCCTGCAACTACGAGGCTGGACCGAGGAATCGCTGGTGACCCGCTGAAGGAATCCTCCTTTGCACTGCTGTCGTCCTGTGAAACCCTTTTCCTCCTTGGATCGAACCAGAAGGCCTGTACTGGTGCTTCGACCTTTGGAATAGCAGGAACAGCTATTCCCGGCGACTTCATCATCTCCTGCCAAGTAAGCCTTCGGAAGTGTCTCTGGGCCATCCAGTTGACTGACCAGCTTACAAGGGAGTCCTGCTCTGTAACTGCCGCCAGGTTGTGCTGTATTTCGAGTCCTTGTCACTCTCCCATGCTTCGTACGCTTGGCGTCCCCAGGTCTGAAGGGAGGAGTGTACATTTGGCTTGAATACACACAGCCGCTCCGTTGTCCTGCTGCGGCAACAAAACTGTGCTGGTTTCGTCGATTGGGACGTCTTTTTGCTCTACACGACTACGAGGCGTTCCCTGCTCTTCTGAACCTGCCAGCTGCTGAAACTAACGTGGAGAAGCCTGGGTCTGCTTGCTTCGGGGACCGGTGAGTAGCTTAGCTAGGATCTGGTCGCCCTCCTGCAGTATCCCATTGCTTTTCCCTGCTGTGTAAAAACAGCACCCTTTTGGCCGTACTCGCGCTCTGCTTCTGCCCGCTGTGGAGGCTGCGCTTGAGTTGCGGAACCTGTTCTCCTTCTGCTGTGCACTAACCCGAACTGCCTGACTTCCTCCGAAGAGCTTCCCCTTTTGCCCGTTGGCACCGGCGTGGCAGGTACTTTGAGCACAAGGCTCCACTCTTCGCAGGGCTCGGACTTCCATCTAGTTAGGTGCCTCTAAAGGCGAACTGAGTCTAAAGCGTTATCGCACTGCCTGTTTTCCTTCCCTGGCAGGTGGACTACATATTTCGTGCTTTAAACGCTTGCGACTGTGTATTTGTATATATATTGTGTTGATTTGGTATGTGTTGGCTTAATACTGTGTTATTGTGATTTTCTCGCTACGGTCGTTGTTTTAAAGGCCTTAAAATAAATGTGTTTATATTTTTGATATAACAACTGTTTGGAGTAGTTTGTAAGCGCTCTTGCTTTGTGTGCTCATTGCGGGCTTTCAGTCACCCTCACCCCTCTTGAGACCTAGTCTTGACCGCCGCGATCGCTACCTTGATTGGTCTGGCTTGTCCAGAGGTTACCCTGTTCCAAGTAATTAGGTTGGCCTTCTGAACTTCTGCGCCACCAGGACAGAGTTCAGAAATCCGTCTTAACAGTAAGCTCCTGCAGAATCTACTGCATATGTCAGTGACGGGGGAAAGATGTAAAGGAGTATCTGCAAGCAGGCTATTCCTGCTACTCCCCGCCCACTGTTTTTATTATAAAATCGCATTATAATAATCCAAAGCAAAGTCCCCAAGGTGTCCCCTGTCCCCCCCAGATTTTATGGATCTCCTATGCCCCTGGACAGGAGGTCAACTCTTTTTTCCACTGGTATTTTTTTTTAACTTCTCTTTTGTTGGTGAGGGGGAGCTGTTAATAACCAACTGTGAAGTTATTGAATTTAAAGGGGCCTTACCTGCGAGCGGCCTCTTGTCTACTGGCCTGATTTTCTGCAGAAATTTGCACAAGCCCTTGCTTCTAGATTTTAGATCCACTTTCATGTTCTTTGTTTTCCTTTTTGCTATTGGCAGTGTATTTACAGCGGTGACTATGCTCTACCTGTAGTAGTGAGGTTACATGACCAACCTCGTTGTTCCCAGTCAGATTTACTAGGTTAGATGTCGGTTGGCAACGACCACCGACTTTCCATACACTATAGTTTCCTGCAGAATCATCGGATTGCTCTTCTTGTACTCAGCTACACGTTGAGGAAGTGAGCGATTCTCATTCAGAACACCAGAGTTCAGTCTAACTCCATAAGCCACAATGTCATACATCTAATCAAGGACTGGAGTACTAGATGGAATGCTGCAAAAGAACATTCACCCAATTCAGCAGTGTCGAGCGGGACGGAACCGTTTCCTAACGGAAGTTGAACATGAGGGGCCCCAGCTCACTGATTTTCCATTGAATTGGATACATCAGATTCATAAGACTCCAGATACTTCCACAGTCTTTTCTTGGGTTTTGAAGAGGGCAGGGGACACACTAAGTCGATCCCTTATAGCTTCATTTGCCTGGACTTCACTCTCCAGGCTTGCGCATACTTCAAAAATGGAAACATTCACGTCTCGCGCCACTTGTGTCAGGACCGAGCCTGAAATCTCACAGTCAATAGTACTGTGATTTAATCACATTTCTGTGCTACTCTCGTTTTCCCACTCTTCTGATTGAGTTACTTGAGAATAAGTTTGCCTTGGTTTTAGTGGAAAGAACACAGAGATTGTCCCATCCTGCTGGGTTTGGTTGGACTGTTGGGGCCGGCTTGGCATTAGCATTAGACGCTGTGCGCTGCACAACAAGAATTTTTGTTTTTTTGCCAGCATCGTGTTTATTCCAGAATCGCCCTCTCGCAGCAGGGATTGCAGGCCGCTCAGCATCTCAAGGACGTGATATCTATCAAAACATCCAAACAACACCCTGATTACAGATCGCAGATGTGGGTGGGATTTAGGCCATAAACTCGCCAATGTTTAAAGGGAAGACAAGATGCTAACAGGATTGCGCGGAGCTCGACCCTTCATTTCAAAGCAGACTAGCCACATGTCCCTGAGACACCATGCGGACTGTACAGACTGCACCAACTCTGCAGCGACTCCGCTCCTTGGGTTTAGTGAGTATTTGAGTCTGGGTCTGCCTCCAGGAAACACAGCCAAGGAAGACAGACTAAGCGGGGAGGCACCAGCACACCAGCAAACTGCACCCACTCCGCTCCGCTTCACGGGTTTAGTGAGTATTTGAGTCTGGGTTCGCCTCCAGGAAACACAGCTAAGGAAGACAGACTAAGTGCGGAGGCACCAGCACATCAACAGACTGCACCCACTCTGCAGTCACTCTGCTCTGCTTCGTGGGTTTAGTGAGTATTTGAGTTTGTGTCCGCCTGCAGGAAACACAGCCAAGGAAGACAGACTAAGCGGGGAGGAACCAGCAGACTGCTGCCACTCCGCCACTTTCTAGTTATGCAGTTCCATGTTCAGCCTATTGCTAAAGTGAACCCTTGAGATGTTTTTTTTTCGCTAGTATTTGTATTGTACACTGCAGATCTTTCTCCCCATCGCTCCTCACATGAACTTTTCTGAATTACCCCTGGCCTGGAAAGTCATCGAGAAAGTAGGATCACTCGTATTAAAAGAAGAAAACTATATAGTCTAAGAAAAAAACACCCCTTTTTTCAGCCACACATTTCTATACAAAAAACTCATAAATTCACGATATTTTGTAGGATTATTCCGGGCAGGTTTGACCCTCTCTACTCTTGGAATCCGGGGCTGGCATAACAGGATACAATCTAATTTGCTTTAGTAGGCACATGAAGATCCCCCACGTCGCCAATGTCTATTAGAATACGCGGCTTCCTGCATCTTTACGCAGACTTGTAATGTTTCCAAGAGCGAGTACCAGATCAGACTTCTCGTGAAATGTTTGCTCGCTAAACATGTCAAATGACTATATTCCAGCAAATATCGAGGATGATTCTGAAACTCGAATCAGCCCAACATACAGCAGCACTTTGGGACCGCCATTACGAGAGCGCCTGCATTATTCCTGCCGCTATTACCCTGTCGGGGTCTGTCGGCAGACGCCCGGCCGAGTAATGCCTCGCTGTGGATTTTCCAATTATTCTGAGTGATGGCTTGGCAGACATCGCCACGATAAGTACAATAATGGCGGCGGCACGTCCAGTCTTTGGACTATCCGAGTGCTTTTCTGTTATTTCCCTTTAATAGTCAAGAGGAAAATAGAGCATACCTTTCCTAGTGGAAGTGGAAACATTTCGGAAACAATTAAATACATGCGGACCAAAGGTCTGAGCTTGTCGAAAGTATTCTACGCATCGTGTGCTACGAAGGAAATAGGCGGACGCTCCGAGGAGCATTTTGTTTAACTGTTCAAAGCTTGTTTGCTCATTCTGTTGTAATGGCTCTTATTTCTGCGCTTATTGTTTATAATTATACTCAGACCTGGCTGTACACTGGGCATCCCGGCCCGGTTGCCAGACCTTCCCGCTCCTTATGGAACACTAGCCCTATTAGCTTGCATACATGGGGAAGAAGCAGGACGTCCACCTCGTCATTATGCCAATTAAAAGACATTCATAGATATGAGCACACCAATCCATCTCTCCTTCTTGGACTATCTATGCGTCTTTCTCTCTCCCTCCATCTCTCTTGCTCTCTCTCTCTCTCTCTTCTCTATCTCCCGATCTCTCTCTCTCTCTCTCTCTGTCTCTATCTCATTTTCTACTTCCCTTTTGCTATTTTGCTATTTTACCCACCGCTGTGGCTTCCTGATTTAAATATCAAACCTATGCATGCAGCCTTTGCACACACAGGGGAGGCACTACCGACAAATGCACCTTTTGCAAAGGCATGACTCAAACTAATTCTCAAATGTGGACTTGCTATTTCTTTTATACAAAAATGTGCATATTTTTTGAGACAACAGAACACGGGCTGTACAGAAGTGCTTTAAAATTCCTTTCTAAATTGTTTTAATTACCCAATGGAAGCCAAATGTGTTTTCCTAGACCTCAAACTGGCACCACATTTTCTCACCAATTCCACTGAGCTGTCCCATGAGGCTCTTGTGGTCCTGGGTGCTGCCAAGCAATCAATGCTATCCACCTGCAAGCAGCATTGGCAGTTAGAACATTCTAAGATACTGAAGTCATTTACTTGTTTGGCAACCATTGAGCTCTTGGAGGAAAGCCATGGCAATGGGTTTGGCAAGAGTGAAGTTGCCATTGAAGAATGGTCTTCCTCAATTCGAAACTTGTGGAACCAAAATGGAAGGTGGGGGAAATGATCTCAGACGGGTAAAGGATTCCTCTTGAATCGTCAAATTATTTTCAAGTAGCAAGGATGATGCATTCGATTCTGTTTGTATCTTGATGCTCAATTGACAATTTTCACTAATTCTGGGTATCTTGAAATGTTACAACTCAGTTGAGCGTTACCTTTAGAGATAAGGATTGTATGTGCTTTATTTATCAATAGAAGGCAGACAATTTCCAAGGTGAGGCTCTCCGGCAATTGACTCCGGCATGTCAAAAGCCACAGATACGTCAAGAAGAATAGGAATAGGCAAGTGTTTGTCACAACTGGTTGGCGAGAGAATATTAGAGTCATGAAAAAGGTCATTCTCAGTAGAGCGTGACAAACAAAAGCGAGATTATAAAGAAAAGAGTAAAGAGTATGTATTTTGATGGGAAGAAACACGGATTTAAACAACTCTTCCCAGTAATTTAGAGAGAACAGGACTAAGGGAAATTTAGCAGATAGAGTAGTGTCCAAGGATTTTCTCTTCAGAATTGGAATAACTATAGGATGTTCAGAGGACGACAGCACAAGGGCAGAAGCTACAGAAAGATTGGACAGACAGGTAAGATAAGAAATGAGTTGGAAAAGGATGGTAGGAATGAGAGAAGAAGGCAAAGAATCAATGGGAGAAGTAGTGGCATGGGCACGAAGTAAGAAGGCAGCATAGTCAGAGTCAGTAAGAGGTAACTGTTAAAATAAGAGTTAAAGAAACAGACTTATATGAGGCTTGTATACACGCCAAACTCCTGTCAGAATGTCACTATTTAAGGAATGGGCTCAGCTGATTCTGTTTTCTCATCTTGTAGAACTGTAAGAATATTCTAGGGTAGAAACTTAATGGAACTCAACCAGTTCAAAGGGCCTTTGAAATAAGCATTTCTAGAAGACTTGCCTACTGCAATCATGCCCGTGCTCAGGCACAAACAGGACTGGTTCTAGCACACTAGACTGAGCCTACATAGCCCTGCACGATGCTTGAATGTTGTACGTGTGCTCTGATTGAGTGTTCTGTGTGTGATGTTTGTCAGTTGTGGGGTTGATCTTAAATGAGTAAGCTAGCCGGCAAGTTACCCCTGTCCGTATTTTCGAAAGGGCTTTAGCCAAGTGTGTAACCTGTGTTGATGGTAATACAGCCTTCTAAACCTACCTTGCTGACGCCAGCCTTATCTTCATGTGACTGGTCATCTTTTAAATGCAGCACATGGCCAAGAACGCACCCTACTCAATTTGAGTGAGGTGTTCGTTTTGCACCAGAGTCACCAAACCCTTCCCAAGAGTAGCTGTCTAGCTGCTGATAGGGCAGGTTTGAAAGGGAGTGTTGTCAACAGTTGTGCTCTTGCGTCTGCTCATGCATTGAGTTGGAATACAGCATAGAAAGACAATTCATTTGGGAAACATATGTTTTATAATAAGTACAGTTCCTAATATACCTCTATAACCCTCTTTATATTTGCCATGCAAAACATGATTTCCGTTTTTCAGTGCTAGTTTAAGATACACTTGCCCCGGGTGTCAGGAATGCACCCTTCAATCCTCAGGCTGCTGGCACACTTCTAGCATGTATGAGAAAGGAATCAGGATGCCACTTGTAAGTTAACTAAATGCCTGCTAGACATTCCTGCAAAAACTGAATTCCGTGTTAGCAGATTATTTGCAAATTCACACCATATTTTCTCTTCCTTAATGGAATAAATAGACATATGCATAGTGTGATATTGATTCCCCTAGTGCCACATGCGCTTTTCAAAAGGAAACTGCACACGAGTAACTACTACACAGTTTCTGCATGTGCGCATTTTAAGCACATCATAATTCTTGTCTGAAAGGTGGCAATATCATATTTCAGCTGCAGGTGTGCCTGTAGACAGCGCACAGCAGAGGTATCCATGGATCCACTATATGAATGTCAGTCATTATGTTGAATACTCACAGAGGCTGCAATCAGCTTTGCGGTAATCGCTGACATTACCTTTTTAGTGACAGAGCATATACAGAAAGTGTTATTGCTTAGCAGCACACACTTTAGTGCAGGCAAACCACCTTCACTTTGCAGAGCAAAAAGAAACACCTCAGGAAAGTAAACCTTTTCAGATGGCATTCTGTCACAGAGGGCATGAGCCAAAAAATTATAAGGGTTGGAGGGCAATCTGAGTTGGGATTGGACCCATTTAAAATTGTCATTTCTGTTTCAGTCAAGAAAGTAGCTGATTACTTTAGAACAATATACAAATAGAAGGCAGGTGTCAATTCATAGTACATTGGAGATGGCCACTATGGATGTTAAGTGCCCCTTGTGAGGGTTCAGAAAGGTGAGACGGACAACTTTGTAAAGAGTTTTCAAGATTCGCCATTTTATTAAATAAAAAAAGTTTGGATAGACGCCTCACATCCTTACCCTGACCAGGATTTCCCTGCCTAAAATAAACAAAAGGAATCAATCTGACATAGATTATCTGTCACTCACACTTCTAAATTCCGCAAATCAATAAGGAAATTAATGGCAGTTCAAAACATAATGAATATAACAGTTGACTTTGTGATATGGACACAGATCCTTCTTATGATCTGGGTGAATTCCCCTTCCCCAGATTCAAGCAGGTTTCTGCTCCACAGTTCAAAAAGGAAAAAAGGAAATCCTGATTTGTACCAAAATTTCAACACGTCTTTGTATCGTCAACTTGACAACAGAAAGTTCCAATACTTCAATGAGATATCAAAGCAAATAAAATGCACTTTCTCTTCTTTGCGAAAGAACGAGGGCTCTTCTTCACATGAGCAAAATTAATTGTCTTTGTCAGGATGATTTGCCACAACTGAATACTTCTGAAGAAATGTAACTCTTCTACAGCAGGTTTAAACATTTCTTCCTTCAGCTCCACCACCAACACAAATTGTCTTTGTTAGGACCACCTTACAGCACTTCATCAACAGCCACCTGGTTTACTCCCATGACAGGCCCACTACTTCAGAGATTTGACATCCAGGTATACTCCCCTGCTCGAACAGCATTTCACAAAATACAATGTGCTTCAGTGGTAACGTCCAACTTTAACAATTTTACAACAGCTTCACAATGTTGGTTTTTGTCAGCATTAAACTTTTTAGCAGCTCTTCAGGGAAAACAAGATTCACACTAGTGCTCTTTAATACAGTTCTGCAAATTATGCTAATCTCCTTCTGAATAACCTTTTCCAGAAGGGCATCCTTTTCGCCACTTTCTTTTCCCCACTGCACAAGTAACCACATACTGTTAAGCATAGAGTCTTATTCTGTTCCTTTCCTGGCTTTCGCAATGTGTGTTTATGTCAGCTGTTGCTATACATTTCACAAAGTATGAATAACAAGTTTCACAACCCTTGGGCCTTCCATTACAACCCTTTCACCTTTGGCAATATCTGTTGGACTAGAATTGCTTAGCTTTTGGTTTCTCTTGGCTTGGATAATGGTTGCATGCATTAGCTTTTAGCAATGTTGCTCCATCGGGTTCTTCAAATCTCCATAAACTCCCATGCTTACATTTACAGTCATTTGGCTATAAGGAATATGTGTTCAACTGCTTTCTGATAGTTCGGTATTCATAATGACTGTTAACACCTCTTTCACTCATAGATGAGTGAAGACACCTGCCCTGAACACGCGAGCAGTCTCAGAGCACTCCGGGGTCACTTTCCATTTGTAGCCTAACCGAGAAGCTGCCTGCTCCTGATCCCCTCTGCATTTGCAGGTCTTCTGCTGCAGTGGCTCCTCACAAATTGGCAAACACTTTCTCCTGGTCCACCTTTGTCGCACCACTTGTTTCTGGAGCTTTGTTTGTTCGTGAGAGTCTCGGGTGCACACCAGCCACTCGAGACCCCTTGAGAGGGAAATCTTCCCTCGCTGCTATCGCTTCCCATTGAACAGCCTCTGCACAATGATTCTTCAAAGTGCAAGCGTCCCTTCCGCATGCTTTCCGCTGCACGACCTCTACAATTGGGATAACTGTAGGCATATACCCGCTCAAGACCAGCCACTGTCTTTGGCTTCACAATGGTCCTGGCATCCTCTCTCTCACCATCAGTCCCAACCTCTGCTGCATACACGGTCTGCACAACTCCTCCTGCTCCTTCTGCTCCTTCTGATCTACTCCTTTTGCTTCTGCTCCTGCATACACCTGCACCTGAGGTGGCCTTTTAAGCCTCACTGTCTCCCTCAGGTTTGGGTCATTTACATTAATTAGATGACCACTCCTGCAGCATTGTTCCTCTTCAGCCCTCTTCCTTGTCACAGTATCCAGGGAATTATGGGACTTGTAGTCCCTAGTGATAAAAGTAGTTGTTCATCCTTAAACCTATCTTTGTTCCCTATGATTTTCATTATGGAAATATCATAAGGATTAATCATCACATTTTATTGAACAGAGGAATAAACCATTATTATTCACATAATTCCTTTCACTGTCTCTTTGGGAGTTAGGGGGAAGGGCCTTTAACTTTTACAAGTCTCCCTGGATTTAGAAGGGATTACATTTCATTCCTTGCCAAAGGATTTTGGATTGTTTTTCCCACAGTAAGATGTTCGATTGGCGGAACAGGCAGATTGTTATAACAACACGCCATTACATACCATGGCATTTGTAAAATATCCTCCCTAGTGGAAGGCAAATATTGTTTCTCATCCTACAGAGTCCTCTCATTCCCCTGGGCCTTTTCTCCTCCCAGGTGATCCTCCCACTGAACACCACGACCAAGTTCAGGATCAGGAAGCATCTGCCTTTCCATGGCCAACTTGGAGGAGAATTTAGACATGGTGTTAGAGCCCATAGGATTCATCAAACCCTGCAAAAATGTTATTTCCAGTAATGTATAACACTCATAATATGCACACTAATAAACTATGTTTAACACTAAGGGCATCCATAAGAAACACTCTTACTGTGATGCCTCCAATAGGGACAGTGGTGTAATCATCACAAATTCAGCACAAAATAGACCCTATTCCATTATCTGAGTAATATCTATGCAATTAAATTATTGTGAATAAACACTGCTCCAAAGAACTCTGCAGAGGGACAGTCCCATACCTATCCACAATCTTAACTACAAAGGAATATCTAAACATGATCTGTTATTGCTAAATATGGTGAAATGAAGTGAAGGCTCCTCAAGGAGCAGTGTGACTTCTGTGATGTCGAACATAGAGGGAACGGTATGTTTCATCAAAGAATAACCAATGATGCCGAGTCAGTCTGCTGGTAATACCTCAGACAGTCATTGATGAGGCAAACTGACAAATGACAGAAAAAGGAGGAGTTGAAAATAGCAGAAATAAAGTTATGTAAAGAAGGACTACCATCACAAATGAACTGAAATAAATAGGGCCCTTAAACAATCCATATATATTCATATATTAAAGAAAACACTTAACTAACAATGCTAATGTTAACCTATTAAACTAAGGGGGCAAGTGCTTCAAAGTAAAGAGGAGTACTATTTAAATATACATAATTACATTATTAGAGTCACTAGAGGCAGTGGAGGGGTCCAGTTCGGAGGATGAGTGAGAAGGCAGGTGGAGGGTCCTCTATAGCAAAGAAGTGAAGTTTAAGCCGAGCTTTGAACAGATCCACAGTTGTGCTGCCTTTGATGGCTATGGGCAGTAGGTTCCTGTGGAGCAGGGTGAGTCGGGAGAAAGAGCAGAAGTGAGAGGAGGCAAAGGAAGGATATGGGATGGTGAGTTTTATTGAAGAGGAGTTTTAGATGGAACAAGATAGTGAGTAAACTGAGATCAAATTCAGACAGGTACAAAGTAGCAATCCCATTGACAGCTTTGTGGAGGAAGGGAAGGAACTTGAAAACTGGTGTGCATGGAGAGCGAACCAACATATTGTCTGTAGGTAGAAATGGAGGAGGCTCTGGATAGGTTGCAGAGAGTGTATTTGTTGAATTTGTCTGGAGGGAGGAAAGATTAGAGAGGAAGGCCAAGGAGTAGGCTTGAGCAGTAGCCATGTTTGTTGAGCATGAGAGTAGACATTAGAGATTTTGTGGAGTGATTAGTGAAAAAATGATGAATTTTCAGAATGTTGAGGAGGTTAATCCGAGCAGCAGCAGCAGTGTTAGTGGTGAGTCGTAAGTCACTATCAAAGAGGACATCAAGATTGTGTGCCTTGGGTGAGGGAGCAAGAAGGTCAGACAGGAGAGAGATAGGCGAGGGGAAGAGAGGGATGACATTGGAAGCTGGGAGAAAGAGGACTACCACTTTTGAAGAATTCACAATGAGGCAGCAGACTGGCATAAGGTGAAAAACTGCAGTGAGACAGTCTGTAATCCATTCCGAGACAGCTAGTGTGAAGGAGGGAAATGAGAAATATATTTGAGTGTCATCAGTAAAAAAGTGATAGTGAGAGCCGAAGGGTAAAATAAGTATTCTTAGGGCACAGGTATATAGGGTGAAATGTAGAGGTCTATTAAGTGATCCTTGGTGCTGCCAACAGGGAGAAGGGTGATGTCAGCGGTTTGAGAGTTCCATGAGATTACATAGTATCGAACTTCCAGCTAGTAGGGGCCCATGCCATGAGTAGATTTGTGAAAACCAAGGTACTGGAGAGTGACGAGGAGAGGAAAGTGTTTGACAGTGTAAAAAGCATCAGAAAGGTCTGAAAGGATGCGTGTAGAAGAATGTTTGAAGTGGTGAATATGAGAAAGTAAGTTGGAGACATGCATGAGTGTGGTTCTGGTGGAGTGTTTACTATGGAAGTCAAATTGTAGTGGAACTCCAAAGTCATTATCCTCAAGGTACTTAGTGATCTGCTCAAAGACCACCTGCTCAAAGGGTAAGAAGAGAAACAGTGCCACAGTTTCCAGGGACGTTTGAGTTAGCAGAGGGTTTTTCAATAGGGTTAGGGCAGTTTCAGATTTGAAGGCGGCAGGGAAGAGTGCAGCAGAGAGAGAGGTAAAAGAGCTCAGAGAGATAAGAGCAAGTGATTGAGACTAAGTCTTTGTACATTTGGGGAGCAAAAGGGTTGATAGGAGCGCAAGATGAATTGGCACTGTGAACGATAGGTGCTATTTCAATAGGCGAGGACAGAGAGAAGTAGTTGAGAGTACAACAGATACGAGGAAGGGGTGGTGGACAGAAGGTTGGGGATGGATATAGAGGAGGGCTGTGAGAGGGTCATGAATTTGAGCGATTTTAGAGGAAAAGTAGTTAGCAGAAAAGGAGGAGGCAATTGATATTGGTTTAGGGGGTGTGAGCAACCATTGAAGTGGAGATTAAAGCTTGTGGGGGGATTGCGAAGGGAGGAGATTAGGTATGTGAAGTAGGAGGATTTGGCAGAGGTTAGGGCAGCAAGTGATTTATTGCAGGCTAGGAGTGGGGTAGGAGTGGGGTAGGTGGGATAGGTTTCTGTCATTTGCACCACTGTGGTGCGTCAAAGCGCATGTTTGTTTTGAGGGTCTGAATATCAAGGGTGATCCAAGGCTGAGGATGGGGATGGGAAGGGGTAAATGTGTGAGCAGTTTACTGTTGGTCAAATAGAGTCATAAGTGCTTAGTGGATGGAATGGTCAATGGAAGAGGCATGACTAGGGGAAAGAGATATGAGAGAGGTGCTCACAGTATAGATGTAAGGGGCAAGAGAGTCCTGTGTGCATTTCCTCTTAGTAATTGAAGAGGGGAGATGAGGAGTAGTAGGTAGAGGGACTGAGATGTTAAAGTAAACAATGGAGTGATCTGAGGAAAAGGGGTCTATGGAGAGTCCAGAGGAGTAGAATGAATTAGAGCAGAACATAGGGTCAAAAGAGTTCTCACCAGAGTGAGTAGGCAAGTCAGGGTGGGAGGAGGGGGTTTGGTCAGATATGAGGGATTTAAGTTCAAGGCAGGTGGCTTCAGTGAGCTTGGGGGAGGTTAAAGTCCCCCAGCATGGCAATGGGGATGTCGGTAGGAAGTGACTCAATGAGAAGGGTGAGATCAGGGAAGAAGAAGTTGCAAGGACCAGGGGGTTGGTAGAGAACTATAATACTGAGAAGAGTATAAGGGAGGAGTTGAATAGTACATACTCAAATGATGAAGAGTTGGTGTCAGATGGGCTATAGGGGCAGTGTTGACAGCCTTATGGATACATAACACCACCCCGCTGCCATTCCCACCAGGTTGGGGAGAGTGGGAGAAGGTGGCAGAGTCAGTTTGGGGAGCTAAAAGTGCATGAGAGTCATGAGGGGAGATCCAGGTTATTATGAGAGCAAGAAGTGAACATTTAGGGTGATGTGCTGTTGGCAGCTTCAGTTCGGTTATCAGTGTTCACTGAGCTTTGGTGTGCTTTTTCGGTCGGTAGCCGTCACGTTCTGCTGTGCAGGGCTATGTGCGATTTGTTTTGTTTTTGCAGTGTAGTGAGGTTTGTGCAGTTTGCTGTGAATCAGGGTTGTTGTTGTGTTAGAGTTTGAGAGGTGTATGCAGAGGGGTGAGATTGTTAGTGGGTTGGTTAATGAACTTGCTATCTAGATCTGATACATGCTAATTTCCAAGTTCTTTCTAGATGTGGCGTCCGAATATCTCCCCCTTTCTATCAAGATCCGGCACTTGCTAAAAGTCACAATCCTGTCTAGAAGCAATGCAGGCCCATATTTACAGTCCTTACAAGTTCTTTCTAGATGTGGCAATGGCCGACATTCACATTCTATCTAAATGTGGCAATGGCTAATATTCGCAAATCTAAATTTGGGACTGGCTAGAATTCACAATCCTGTCTAGATGTGACGCAGGCCAATATTCACAACTTCATCTAAATGTGGCAATGGCCAAGATTCACAATTCTATCTGAATGTGGCAATGGCTAATGTTCACAATTCCATCAAATGTGGCATTGGCTGACATTTGCAATCCTGATCAGATGTGACGCAGGTTAACATTCACAATTCAGTGGCTTCCCCTGCTGACACCGGCAGACTCTGTTTGGAGCCGCCAATGTAGGAGCCGACATTTGCCTTGGGGACCTTAGCTGCCGGAGCACCAGGCAGGGGGCTGCCTGCAGTGCTGAATCATGTTCAGGAGAAGCACCAATCAGGGGGCTGGGGGGTCTGGGAGGCGGGATAAAGCCGAGGAGGAAGCGGTCTGGGGCTAGGGAGCATGCCGCGCTCCACTTGGATTTTGAAATTGAAATGGGAATCCAATCGGGACGCTCTTCAGTTGGGGGCTTCAGGGCCACTCACCTCATGCTGGGAAACGCCATGGATGATGCTTCTCATGGAGAAGTCATCCGATAGTGGGCCTGGTGTTATGGGGAATGAGAAGCACCGATCAGTGTGCAGGGGCGGTCTGGGAGGCAGGATAAGGTTGAGGAGGAAGTGGCCTGGGGCTGGGGAGCATGCTGCGCTCCATGTGGATTTTGAAATTAAAATAGGAATCCAATCGGGACGCTCTGCGGTAGGGGGCTTCAGGGCCACTCACCTCATGCTGGAAAATGCAGTGGCACTTCTCATGTAACACATGCTCAGCCGTGAAAAAAATAAATCAGTGGGTGCATGTGACAATTGGACTTCTGCCCTGCAGGAGTACAAGAATGAATAGAGGCTAAAATACCCATTCAGCCCTTACACTTCTACAAACCAAGAGCCAACACCTTCATAAAGGAAAAACAGGCAACGTAAGAGATCTACCTCCTTTGACTTTTATGGTAGTGTAGCCCGAGGGAAGGCTTTGCTCTTAAGAAGGGTGTGAATGTGGTTGAGTAGCAATCCAAACAGTAAAGTATAACAGTCCAAAATAAAGGAATGTCCAATCAAGGTTCAATAAAAATATATACTTTAATCAGACACACCATGAACAATAATAACTAACTAGAAACACTGTAAAAGCCCACCTCTGTAGAAGGAACACAGAATATGCACAGATAGAATAGATGCAGCACTCACTCTGGGTAATGAGACAGGGGGGAAAAAAGACATTTAAAGACCACACTGTTCAAAGGATATGTTCGTGAGATTGCAAACAGGAATTCAACTTACCTATCCAGTCTCTAGTGCCCAAAGATGGAACAGGGGGCATATACCAGTAAATAATATTTTGCAAATGTCTTGGTGGTTTGACATCATCAAACCAGGCTTTTCTGCATAATTCGTGGGATATCTTCGGTTCGAGGATGCACCAGTTGAGATGGACCAGTGGAGAGTGGGCACCGATTCGGGGTTCAAACGGAAGGTTGCTGTGGTCTCGAATTGTCTTCTTGACAGTGGCAGGACCAAACTCTTTTGACTCGGGTGGCTCAAGTGGACCACTGACTTATGCAGCGCTAGCATGAAATATGACCACACACATAATGATCATAGTTTAGGATAATGGGTTGGCACCTGGGCTGGCCAATCAGATTCCAGGGCACATGCAAACCCTAGGCGACTCCTTAAACACACCACTGCTACTCATGCTGTGTGGATTGTGTGGTAACCAGGTTCAGTACAGCAACAGTGGTCGAGCTAGTCACAGGATTCTCAGGCGATTCAATCCTGTGTAGAGGCTCGGAGGTCATGGTTTGGGAGACACAAGGGTCAAGTTGATCAACTTACAGGAGCTGTGATGAAGAGGCTAGGGCATGGAACTGGAAATCGAGCAATGTAAGGCAGTGATACTTAATTGGTTCATGCTGAGGCAATGACACACTTCAGCTGGCACAGCGCAGCAGCAAATTGAGTTGAACAGACAAACAGTAGTTCAAAGAACAGTAAACACCAAAGGCAATGGCAAGGGGTCCTGATTGTAGGCTCAGTCCAGAACACGCTCAAATCACGGCTCACAGCAGCGGTCACCATAAATAAAAACACATTTTAAAAAAACACTGTTCTTGACTGTTCTGGCCTCAGGCTTCCAGCTGCTGTGAGTCCCTCTCCAGGGCCTCAAGGGCGAAGGTTAGTCAAATTCTCTGGCTCCCAAACACGGGGGCTGTCACACACCTTTAGGAATCTTGCTAAACAGTGAGGTCCTAGGCGACAGGTTGGCTGGCAGAGATGCAGGCATTGATCCAGCAGCAGAAGGAGGGAGTGAGTGTTTAGAAGCACGACCATCATCACAGCAACCTGTACATATTGTGATTATATGTATTCATTACCATGCTGTTTGTTCATGGTTGTGAAAAGAACAAAAGATCAGAAAAGGTTTAAAACCATGCTACCATGGATTAGTGTTTGTGAATCACAGTCACTGTCTTGCACAAGTGTACTTGGAGAGCCCCTTTACTACTCCAAAAGAAGGTATGCCTTACACACATATGTGGGGTTTCTCAGAGACCAGAGGATTTAGGCGATAAACCATAAGTGATAATGATTGAGTTTCTCCTCTGATGATGCAGGCATTACATCAATTTCACCCTGGAAGGATGGCTCACAGGAAACAAATAAGAGGGGTCGCGGGGTGGGGGGTGGAGCGGGTGGGGTTGGATTGTCTTAAAACACACATCTAATAGTTTCCCATGTTGATCTCAACAGAATTTGAGAACCATGCCATCTTCGAAAGTCGATCAAGAATAAATGCACAATGTTGCCCACCTTTTCAAACAGTATGGCTTCATCTGAAATAATAAGTGCATTTTATTATTCCCATACTATGGTAAATCTGTAGTTTCACACATACCTCTGGACACAGAGAGCACACCTTCAATGTTGAATATCTGCTGCTTAGACAATGGTTTGATATTCCTCTGGACAGATTAATTCCTTCATCCTTCTGATATAAATTGAGCACCACAAATATGGGTGATAATGATGGTCATTTGTGACACTTCGTACCATGCACTCTGACAGTGGAACTTCCAGTATGACACATCACCCAAAACACCAAATATAATAATTATTATGTGAGTGCATTCAGATATAAAATAAAGAGAAATGCAGCCAAACCAAATATTTGCCTTGATCGCCACTGCAAACCAAAAAACGCATTTTCTTTGCCTGCCTTTATCTTAGAGTTTATAGGTGGCAGCATTCAAATGGCCCAGCATTATCAATAATGAAGAATCAATATCCAGGACATTTAAAATGCATTTAATATATACAATGGCGCAGAAGCCAGTTCATTTGCTTCCAATTTGTTTATTTATAGAGGCTAGGTGTAGCTGCGAAATTGTAATACCCTAATTTGCCCAAATCCACATGAGGAAAGACAATTTGACATAACTCACTAATCTTCAATTATTTTAAAAAAGTATGTGTGGTAGCTTATATTATAGTTGTGAATACATCTATTAAGATTGGTGCTGCATAAATGATTGGTATTAATAAAAGTGATACATGCGTCCGTCTTTGTAGTCAGCATGTGTTATGTGTTTTAAAGCACTTCTTTAGGATCCAAAAGATTAAGGGCCTGATTCATAGAATTATTTGCATGTAAAATCGGGGATTTGCGTGCCATTCTGCATGCAAATTGCTGTTCATCAATTCAAGGAATCGACTGTGCAGGACTTTTCCTGGACTTGTGTGACTTTCATGCCAGTCCCGCACATTTCTGTAAGTGACTGAGTTCCTTGTGCGAGACACCAGGCAGAGCATGAGCGTGGCTTCGTCAGAGGGATCGGAAAGGGCCGGAAGTCAGGAAATGGGCAAGAACTTGGGAAAATGTGACCGTTAGAAGGGACGGCCTGCAGGCAGTCTATTGCCTGCATACATTTGCATGGAAGGACACGCATTCATGGACCCAACCACGCAACCTCTCGGCAGGGAAAATGACACAAAAAGGCATCACACTATCCGCCACCCGAAGGCAGGCGTACAGGCACTGGCGCATGGGATTCGCTGCGCAAAGGTAAGATCGCAAGTCAGATTATGGGGTGCGTACATGCAATTCGGTTTCTGATACGACTTATGAGTGCGCCTAAGCAGGGTATCAGGGTGCAGGAGCATTTTGAGAGGGTTCACATGTATATTTACCAGCAAATGTTGACTTTTACGCTCAGTTCTCCGCATGTTGATGTTATGTTATGTTATGCAAACTTCTATAGCGCATGTCGCCCGAGATCATCATGGTGCTGGAGAGGGAGAGACAAAAAACCACAGAGACAGAAAAGCCACAGGATATCAACAACGGTTATCAAAATAAATCTGTTTTAGGGCTTTCCTGAAAGCCAGATTGTTAGGCAGTTTTTTCACTGCAGGCGGGAGATAATTCCACAACTGAGCTGCCACAATAGAAACAGCTCATCCACCGATACGGGTGTGACGGAAGGAGGGAATACAGAGAGCGTTTATGAAGATAGCAAACAAACTTGGAGTGAAGATATTCTGCCCCCTGATCATGAAGAGCCCGATGGACAATGCAGAGCGCCTTAAATGCAGTACGCTGGGACACCAGGAGCCAGTGCAGAGAGCATAGAACTGGGGAAATGTGGTCCCCATAGGGTAACCCAGTTGCCACACATGCTGTTAGATTTTGGAGGCATTGGAGTTGTTGGACAAAGCCCTTAGGCTGCAACAAATAGAGAGAGTTGCAGTAGTCCAACCTGCTCGACACCATAGCCGCCACTACCGCCAGATGCAGTGGCGCTGGTATCATGTGGGGAACCTTTTTTAAGATTTTCAAATGGAAAACCCCAGTCTGGCATAAAGCCGATACTTGGGCATCCATGGAAAGCATGGCCGACATGATGACCCCTAGATTTTTCACCTTAGCCGTAGGAACAGGAAGAGGACCAAAAGAAGAAGGCCAGAAAGAAGAGATCCAAAGTGAGGGATCAGGGGGGGCACCCACCACCAGCAGCTCAGTTTTGTCCCCATTCAACTACAGCCAGTTATGGCCCATTCACTCTCCCACGGCCGTCAGGCACTGATGAAGGTCCGATGACACGTCAGCCCGATCGAGATGTAAGCGGACACAAAGCAGCGGATGAGACACACTAATGACCAGATGTAAATATTGAATAGAATGGGGTTCAGAGGAGAGCCCTGTGGCACCCTGCAGCTAAGGTGGCAGGACTCAGATGAGAAAGGAGAAAGAAAAAGAGAATGAGATTTATCAGCCAGGAAGGAAGAAAACCGGGCTAACACTTGACCAGATATTCTGATCTTGGCCAGACGGGACATCAGGGTAGGATGGTCCACTGTGTCGAACACCACTGATAGATCTAATAAAATCAGGGCACTGACTCGCCCTGCATCCATCAGCCCGGCCATGTCGTCCTGGACTGAGATCAGGACACTCACCGTGCCCCTGCCCGGCCGAAAGCCTGACTTGGCTGGTTCAAGGAGATCAGAAGACTCAAGAAAAGAAGACAGCAGAGGAGAGACCAGCAATTCCGGAAGTTTCATGAGGAAAGGCAAAAGAGAAATAGGATGGAAATTAGATGACAAAGATGAATCAAGTGATGGCTTTTTCAAAAGGGGCATCTCTGTGGCAGCCTTTAGCTCTGGGGGGGATGAACCCAGACTGGCAGGAGGTGTTTATGGCTACCCCAATTTCCGTTATAAGGTCCGAAGAGATCTTCTTCATGACTCCCGATGACACCACATCAGAAGAAGCGCTAGACTTAAGCTGTTGAATGGCCTTAAATCCCAACTCCTAAGAAAAATGAGGGAAGGATGAGCAACCTGACAGAGCAGCATGCACCCCACATTCAGGGTGGGAGTTTTTGATGATAGATGTTATTACCACAGGTGTGGAGCTGGCTGAAATGGGATGGGACGCTGCGCGTGGCTCCAGGGGATCCCATCCACGCCACTGGGGTGCTGGCTTGGTTGTGGGGGTTCACAGGCAGTCTTTTCGGGGTTCACTGATTTTGCATCTGAGGTGTGCCCAAAGGTCCCTCTCCTTGGCTGGTATGGCTCTCGAAGTGAACCAAGCAACCAGTTAGGAAATACCTGAACAGACTTAGGGGGGAGAAGGAGGAAGGAGGGTGGAAGAAAAAACAGGTTAGCAGGGGAGAGGGAGAGAGAAGGAGGAAGAGAAGAGGATGGTCTTGAGGAGTTTCTGGAACTTAAGGTGCTCCAGCTCAAGATAGAGAGAGGCAGGGAGGATCTACCCACAAATCTGTGTTTGTGAAAGCGGCTCACCGGCAGAGAGTTGGAGGAGGATGAGTGGAGGACTCTAGAGGGAGAGTATTTAGGAAGAGAGCATTGCAGACAGTGCGGATCCAGGCCCCAGAAAGCCTTGTGGATTATGCAGGGGATCTTGAACTTGATCCTTGCAGCCATGGGGAGCCAGTGGAGGGATTTCAGTCCCACAGAGACGCTGTCCCTGGGCTTGAGGCCAATGATAAGTCTTGCAGTTCTGTGGTAGATGAGTTGTAGAGGACGGAGAGTAGAAGGAGGAAGATTGAGAAAGAGGCTGTTGCTATAGTCCAGCCTAGAGAGAACCGGGGCTCCCGAGGTGTTGAGCCTCTGGGGGGAAAGTGAGAACAGATATAATACCTCTAAGGAGATGCAGTTGGTAATGAGACTTTTTGTTTGGAGATGTCTTAGATGTGAGAAGAGAAGGAGAGAGTGGAGTCGGAGATGACCCCAAGATTTTTTGCCTCATTGGTAGGTAAGGGCGCAGGGCCAAGGGGGGGGGCATCCACTGTGAAAGTGGGAAAGCGCGAGCAGTGGTCCTGATGAGGATGATCTCTGTCTAACTGCCATTCAGGCAGAGATCATTGACAGCACACCAGGACTGAATTGCAGATAGAGAGTCAGGGATAAAAGAGGAGGAGGAGGAGGCTGAGGGTAGCCTGAAAGAAAGCTGTGTGTCATCCGTATAACACTAAATGTAAGTAAAGGTAGAGGTCCTGTGGGCTGTTCGGGAGAATTCTCCAGAATGGCTAATTTCCCTTACCCTTAGAGTCCCTCAGCAGCTTTGCTGGATTTATAGGGTTTCATTTTTTCACCTGGTAAGAGTGTGAGCCTTTTTTTCCTACTCTTACATGTGTTTTGCTGTGTGTTGTACATTTTTCTGCTTATGGGCTACGGAGTCTCACCCACTCCATTGGCATCATCTTTTTTCACCTTCAGTGCAGTGACACAGGGTTGTCTTTTCAGACTTCCCACTTTAAACTCCATTTTCTGGGACTGACTACTGTTGCCCAGGACATGTAAAGTTGCCATTGACTTTACTACTCTTTTTAAATTTACAGACCCAGTACAAACTATCTTCCAATACAGTACCGGAGGGGTTAATAGTTATCCCCCTTTGTCTGATTCTCATGGAACATTAGTATGTTCCCCTTTTCTAAGATTTGGCTGGTGGCAGTGGTATCTACCATTTTTATTCTGCTGCATACTTTGAAAATAGCCTCGGTGCTATTAGAGGCTATGGTGGTACCCTCAAACTCAAACCCGGTAATCCACTTTTATTTTAAATTGGTTCCGGTCGAGTTGTTTTGCCATATCTTTTACTAAAGGTATTTCTAGTGTTTTACTCTGTGCACCAAACCAGGTTTGGTTCCTTTGTCTGCCGTCCTTTGGCGGGCTTCTGCACAGAAGCCCTCCTTAGGTGCCTGAGTGTCTGGGTGGGCAGGATGTGAGGGAGGGGTTTTAGGCCCCCTGCACAGGGTCTCCTTGGATACCCAAGTCGCACTCTAGTTTAATTGGCCAGGTGGCTGTCCTGCCAGGACAGCCACCCTGCTGTTTGATTGACAGCCAGGCTGTGTGAATGGGGGATTTGGTTTATAAAAAGCCAGTCTCTGGGATTGGAAGGCAGAGTTGCGACTGGAACTAGAGAGCCAACGAGAAGCAGAAGGAAGACGACTGCTGCAACTACTGGACACCCGGTGAAGCCCTGCTGCAGGTCCGAATCACCTGAAACTTCAACGACAGAGGAGATCCGCAAGGAATCTTCTTCCCTTGAGCCTGGTGGGAACAATCAGCTCACCAAATGCCAGACACCAGTCCTCATCCTGGTTGAATGTGCTGTGCATCGCTGCAGTAGATCAGATAGCCAGTGGGAAGAGAACCAGTTTGAGTTTTAAGGAGCGCACCTTTTATCTGTCGTTTTGC
This sequence comes from Ambystoma mexicanum, assembly GCF_040938575.1. Classification (NCBI taxonomy): domain Eukaryota; kingdom Metazoa; phylum Chordata; class Amphibia; order Caudata; family Ambystomatidae; genus Ambystoma; species Ambystoma mexicanum. The sequence continues at coordinate 690,991,944 of NC_090934.1, read as the reverse complement.
TCCGCTTCCGGGCAGTGCAGGACCCTCCAGCCATCCTACTTCTTGTCACCACGACTGAAGCTTCAGGAACCGTGAGCCTGCAGGAACTGCCAGGAACAACTGCCTCAGCTACAGAATTCTTCTGCTTTTAAGGTACTGTGCAAATTCGGTCTTTTGTTCTGTCCGACCACAGTGAAAGTGCTTGAAATCTTTTTCCTCTCCCAAGGCTTGTCCTTCTCTTCTCCTTTGAATAACTTTTCCTCCGACCAGCTTCGTTTTGAACTCTTGGCAAAGACTTAACCGCAAACTACTTTGAAATGTGTGATCCTCTGCAAAGACTCTGAACCAGTAACATTGGCCCAGACCTATTGGCTTGAAACCTAGTTGTATTAGCCTTTTCTAGATTGCCCTGCCTATGACTTGGTGCTGTTGATTTGTGATAACCTTGTCTTTCCTGCCCTTTTAAATTACTGGAGTGACATTTTGCTTATACTTCATTTTGAGCTTAACTTGTCCAGAATTGATTGGGTGTTGTGTAGTGTATTACGACTGCGATTTTCTGCTGCTTTATAATAGTGAACTGTTTTATAACTGATGGTGTAAATAAATGTATATTCTTTTATTCAGAAACCTTGAGTCAGTGTTTGTTTGAACCATAGTAATTGCTGTCCTTTGTGTAACTTCTCGTACTGCTCACTTTACTCTTGAGATAAGTCTGGCTGCTCAGCCATCGCTACCACTTTACTGTGTAGTACGGGCTTGTACCAAAGGTGAAATTGTACTTACACTTGTAGTCTTAATTGTGTGTGGTGTTCCCAAAGGGTACTGCATATGATTCTGCCTAACATGGGCCAAGGGGCTATGTAGATATTGACGAACCAGGGGTACAGGTTCGATCCCTGAGGGACACTACAAGTAGAGAGAGTGATAGAGGGAAGAAAGGACCCAAGTTCAAACTGGGAGGGACATTCAGAGAGAAAGGAGGCAAGCCAGGCCAGGGCCTGATCTTTGAAGCCCAGGGTATCACAGAGAAGGGTGATCAGATTGTTGTGGTTTACTGTGTTGCAAGAAGAAGAGAGGTCAAGAAGAATGAGGACAGAGGGAGAGTTAGAGTAAAGATTTTGGAGCAGGTCTTTACGGGTGTTCAGAAGAGCAGTTTCTGTGCCGCTGGATGCTCTAAATTCATACTGATGGTCATGGAGACAACCAACAGATTCGTTTTGGAGGGTAAGTTAGGTGATAGTCAGCTTCTCCAGGACTTTTGGAGAGGGGTGATGGAGATCAGGCAATAGTTTACTGGAATAGACGGGTCAGCTGAGGCTTTTTTGAGCAGAGGGTGCACAAGAGAGTGCTTGAGAGGAGAGAGGAAAACTCCAGTGGCAAAAGAGAGATTGTGTAACGCTCACCTGAATCCCTCGGAGGCGCAGGTCCTGGCTGGGAGATTTCAGTGTCTTCTAGGGTCACGCGCAGACCTCTGGTAACACCCTGGATGGGCCCTCTCCTCACTGTAATTTTGACCTGGAGGGTGAGGTGTCTGCAAGTAGGAGAACAAGGGGTTAATGTATGTCTGGTTGGCCAATCTGACCTTCCCCTTTCTGGACTCCCCACGTTACTCGTAGACTGAATGTGCTCACCTTAGATAGGTGAAAGCGGAGCTCTCCATCCTGCGTCTGTGCAGGGGCGCTAATGCCAGTTGCTTCACTGGTTAATAGCTCAGCCTCTTGATTGCAGAGGATGAAGTCGGGGAGCAAGGCCGTCGTTAGCCGCACGAACGGTAATTGCTTGACTATGGAGTTTTATTTGTATGTCCCCTTAAATGTCTCTTGCCTTTGCAGGTCCGGTATGCAGATAAGGTAAGCGAGAAGAATGCCGGAGCTCGTGAAGGCACGTAAGCAAAAGAATGTTATTCGAAGTTAAATGCACTTCTTAATGTCTCTTGTCCCTTTTTCAGGTAGCCGTAGCAGCCGGCGTTGGAGATGGACGCCGAGGTACATGCCGGAGTATGGGCAAGCAGATTACAGCTAGAAGGCACGTGAGTAGTGATGGCGTACAGTGCCCTTAATGATGTCCTTCTTGTTTTTGCAGGTGCGGTTAAACAGCGCTTGGCGGAGATCGAGGCGTACGTGGCACAGGTAAGCAAAATTATCACGGGGGTTCACTAACCAATGTTCTTTGTTTCCGCAGGGTTGCCAGAGCATGAAGAGTGCGGTACGCGGCCTCGGAATGCACCGATGGACGAGGCAAGTGCAGCGCTGGTTTTGCCTTGTCCTAACCTGGTGTCCTTGTTCTCTTTCAGACGCTGCTGAAGACTGAAGACTGGTTTTCCGGAAGGTAAGACTGAAGATTTCTTGTTCACAGAAGCAGAAGCTGAAGATTCTCTGGAGCTGACACGGTGAGCGTCCTGCTGCTAGTGCAGAATAACGCGAAGCACGTTGCACTGATCGGGTGTGGTTTAAATAGGCCACTGGAGTGCTTAGGTGTCTCCTTCCACGGCCTCGCCCAGGTAAGAAAGAAGTTCCAGCTTCCAGAACAGTTCCAGTATCCAGTTCCAGGGAGTGGTGCTGGCCACATCCAGAAGGTAAAATAGTTCCAGCCAGGAATGGATGAGGATATCATCCTACAGGTAAGTGAGCAGCATGGTCTGCAGCAGGTAGGTCCACCCAAGCACCATTCCTCTCAATATGAGCCCGGCGCTTCCTGTGCCGGGACTGGGTTCCCTTATGAGCCTGGCGCCACTGGCGCCAGGACAAGGTCCAAAAGGCCCCTATGGGGACCGACTGGTGCCTGGAATGGAAGTGGTGACCCTGCTTCCAAGGATGTTGGGCTGGGTCTGACTCTTTGGAGGCAGCGGTCATGACAGCTTGCAGAGGTCGGCCAAGGTTGGAGAAAGAGTGTCAATATTGTCCTTGATGGTTTTGGAGAGGCAGGGGCCATCTGTTTAGAAGAGGCTTTCATAGACCAGACTAGTCTAGAGACCTTATCAGGTGTGACATGGGAGAGGAAGGAGAGAAGAGGGGGAGGTGTGCAGGTGGCCAAAGGGGGCCCTAGAGGTCTTGACTCTGGAGTGGGAGCGGAAGAGAGAGAGGACAGGATGTCCTGTGTTTTGGTGGTGAAATATGTGACCAGGGTCGAGCAAAGGGCCTGGGTGGGTGCAGTAGAGGATGCGGCTGCAGTAGGGTTAGCCAGGTCCTTGAAGACTTTAAAAAGTTTGGCCGTGTTGTTAGATACTGCAGAGATGCAGGCTTGAATGTAGACTCTTTTCTTGAAGTGGATTCACAGTCTATATTGCCTTTGAAGAAGGCTTCATGCCAAGGCGGCAGGCCAGTTTGTCAGAGGTGTACCTGAGGATCCCCATTTCCGTTCCGCTGCTCTGCACTTATGTTTAAGGCAGCCATATCAGAGCTGAACCAAGAGTTGCACATTTTGGCAGGCTTCAGTCGGACCCTCATGACAGGGGCAAGAGTGTTGGAGATGGAACAGTGAAAATTAAAGAGGGCAGTGTCAGACTGGGAGTCAGCCGCAGGAGTAGAAGGAGGAGAGTAGCTGAAGGCAAAGGCAGCCACTGAAACTCTATTCTTGGGTCAGATGACCTTGAAGGTAGGGGGTGGTGCAGGGTGTGCCATTACTAATCAAAAAGAGAGCTTTAAGTGAGAAGAGAGAAGAGAATGATCAGTCCATGAGAGTGAGTTAGTGAGAGGAATAGAGAGTGGGATGTCTGTGTAGATGAGAGCATCCAAGGTGTGGCCAGAAGTGTGCATTGGACCAGAGGGTAGAATGGAAAGAGAAAAGGAGTCACACAGGTTGCACAAAGGTTCTGAGGAGTCCGGAGAGTCAAGATGGATGTTAACATCCCCCAACAGGAGGAGTTGGGAAGAGGAGGAGACGAGAGAAGAGGCCAGGTCAGCCCATTCCGAGAGGAAGAAGGTGGACTGGCCCAGTGGCCAATAGAAGGTGGCCAGAGTAAGTGAGGCTACAGGGGAGAGAGCAAGCCTGCAGACCAGATATTCAAAGGAGGAGTAGACCTGAGTGTGAATAAGCGAAACAGGGATCCACTCAGGAAAGCTCAAGAATTGCATAAATTAGCATTCCTACTTCTGAAATTGCTCTTAGGGAAGCATTTACTAATTTTTCTATTTCCTGTGTATAGGTACGTTTTGAGACTTGAATCATATGGCCTGGGTTAACAGCGCTCCTTGGTGCGGGGGGTCTTGAGCACACCTCTTTTATACTTGCATACATAAACGTGTCAGTGGATCAGTACGGTGTGGAATCCTGCTATTATTAAATTGTAACTATGTCCTTTTCTAGTTTCTGAAAGATCTGGTGTAAAAAGTGCATATCTGAGAGTCATTGTTAGTGAAATGCAGGAATGAAAGATATGGGTTAATTTATCATTCCTAGTGTCCCTCCGTAAAACCTAATTGTGTATCTGCAAAGAGGTTCACATATGTGGCCCATGTTTTTAAATGAAAATGACGAAGACGACCAAACATGTGTGTACTTTGGTCTAGAAGTGATATTGGAGATTATGAGGATAGAAGGATTGGTGCAGCAATAGATTCTGACAAGATCATAGATCTCTCAGAAAGAAATATTAAAGTGCATCATTGTTGCAGAGTGCTACATTGGCTATTTCATTTGCTTGTAAACAGCATGTGCCCTAGTTTGATTATGGTTGGAAGAAAGATCATAGATTATTAAAACTCATGATTAGGAACTCTCAAGTACTGCTACAAATTAACTTTGTACACAAGCAGGAGCTTAACAAATTATTAAAAATGAAAACGTACAAGAACTCATTCACAGAAACTCAGAGCAGCTCAGGTAGGCTGTCAAAATCAAACATGTCTCTCTATTCTGGAAGCTGGTGGCAGGGAGGAGTAATAACTATATAACTGGCGGCAACAATGACATACCTAACAAATCAGAAGATTATTGTTCAATGTTGTTTTCTTATCCTGTTGTGATTTTTCTAGGACTCGAAGGTCCTGTGGAACATTACAGTGGCCTACCCTCTTTATGTGGTGAGAACCCAACACATGTGAAAGAAGTAAAATCTGGAAAGGCTACTGGCCCCGATGACCTATGATGAGCTTCTCTTCAGGGAACCCGGGATGATGGGAAAAGCTTCAGATTGTAGTTACTAAGGCATTAGAGCCTAATTTACAAAAGATTTAGCATGGTGAAAAGTGACTTTGTGCCATAAAAGTACATTTTGTGCTGGGCTAAAAAAAACAATTTCCTATTCACAGATTGGGCATTGCGTGGGTCCTTCATGGTGTGCATTGTGCTGGTGCGCTTTGCCCGACACAGAGCGCAACATGTGGAAAGGGCCCGCTCAAACAACTAAATAGGGGGTGAAACATGCAAAATCCCCATTCAAGGCAGAAAACGAGGAAGAGCATGGGCATGGGAAAGGAGGCACTGTGAAAACAACACCCACCCTATCAAACACTATGAAACCCTATTCACAGAAACTATCGTGCAATTGTCTGGAGTCCAAAGGAGAACGCACATCTCGTGATCTTACCACCACTCGTTACATATCGCAAAGCACAAAGCGCAATGAATGCTTATGCATAAAAGCACAATGCAACCCCATTGAAAATAGGACTTCCACAATGCCAGACCCTGCATTGCTAGCACTGATCCAACTACATGGAAGCAGGAGGAGGGGGCCAGAATCTTCCATCCACAAATTACATTATTTGGGATGCCAGATGAGGAGGTGTATGGAAGATGCTGATTCCCTCCCATTGTCATCCTAGACCTGGTCAGGGAGTGGGAGAAGGACCTGGCATCACCCACCATGAGCTCGCAGGTAGTGACACCCCTGGTGAAAGTACCATCAGCCTTACACTTCCTGCCTACTTGATAATTCCAACACACCACAGCCTTTGTTGGGGGCTTATCACAACGCACATAATCCAGGTGCCTCCACTAGGTATTACCAGCATCCTAGCACATGTGCATCGGCACAAAATAATAATTTGTTTTTAACACAGTGCTTTAATCTAATTACTGTAATTACCCAATCTAAAATGGTACTTATACATGCCATGCACACTGCAGGCAAGGCAGAGAGTGTGACAGAAATTGTGCTCAGTTGCACACTTTCCACAAGTTTAGGGAGCCATTGACTGCACACATACAGCGCTGCAGCCCCCAAGAATCATAGCACATATATCACAACAGGAAACATTGGCACTCCATCAATGCGCAGGTGATCTGTGATGCCAAGGGACACATCGTGCATGTCAATGCCAATTACCCAGGATGCACGCATGGCAGCTACATCTACCAACATTCACTCATGTGCCAGGCCCTTGTATCGGAACCTTTGGAAACACCTGGCTTCTGGGTGAGTATCAACTATTACACACACACACACACACACAAGCAATCACTTGCAATAAATGCAACAAAGAAAACATGTTCCCCTTTGCAGGGGACAGTGCATACCCACTTTGACCATTCCTGTTGACACCCATCAGGAATCCAGCTCGCCCAGGTGAGGCAAGCTACAACATAGCACACATAGCCACTACGGGCATAGTGGAGCACACAATTGGAATGCTGAAGTCCCACCTTCGCTCTCTTGACCACTCAGGTGGCATATTGCTATATGCACCCCCTGTAGTATGCAATATATGCACCCCCTGTAGTATGCAAGATCATCGTGGCACGGTGAGCCCTGCACAATATTGCCACACGTTGTGGCATTGCAGTTGAGCTGCAAGAGGGCCACCACCCTTATCCACAGGCAAAACTCATTCCCTTAGTAGGCCAAAGGGCTCATGGGCAGGACACATGCAATCAGTTTGTAGAAACATACTTTACCTGGATTGCAACTCCTGTGAAGCACACACAGTGAAGCCACATACCTGCTGCCTTCATTGATGTAATCGGGCCAATCCATCTTTACAATAACAACACCCTGAGAATGTGCATCTGCGTGAGGCAAACTGTGTGTGCCCCTGTTAGGCAAGATTGTATGCAGTACCCTGTGGGAGACTGAGCCAGCCTTGTCCTCTTGGCAATAGGTAGCCCGCCCAACCTTTGGTATAAGTCTGTACTACACAAGTTGGAAGAGTGACTGAACAGCCAGGCTTATCTCAACAGGGGTCAATGTGAGCTGTAGGGTTGCAACATAGAATTTCACAGTGGCAAGTATCCAAATAACACTTATACTCAAGGTTTCTTGATTAAACAATTATTTATTAATGTAACAGTCGGTTTGTATAAGCCTTATTTAGAAGAAAGCAAATATGTAACACTTTAATATACTTAAAATAATACACACTCTCAGTTTCAATAAATCAGTAGATACCCTTTTGAGATGGCAGACAGACAATTCCTACACCCTGCGGTGACTTCAATAACTAGGACACTGAGGACATTGATATATCACTGGTACCTTTAGAGCAATACTCAGTTTGGTGTCAAAAGGAAAAGGTAGGGAAGGAAACAATGGTTAACACGTTTCTGAAACAGGAAAGCACGTTTGAACCTCCAATGCAATGTAGATTAACCCTTTCCCAGCTATACAAGTAAAGAATGTATGAATTCTTGGAGGGACGGATCAAAGTCAGAGGTTAGGAGAGTCTTCAAGGTGCCAGGACAGCCAATGTTACTTGAACAAAGTCTAGGGGAGCTGAGGCACTTGAAGGTAAGTAAAAAGTCTTGCACAAAGTTATAGGGAGTTTTATAGGGAAATAAATCACTGTTGGGCCACAAGCTGGGAGGCTTGTGGAGGGCAAAGCTGCAAGCAACTCTGCAAAAGGCAGCAAATGCAAGTCTCAACTGAGAGCAAGCAACCTGCACAACAAGAGGTAAGTACCCCTTAGTTCACACTACCTTAGGTCTGAAGAAATTGGTTCCAGTTGGCTTATGTTCTTGGTGTAGTATGGCAGATCCTGTTGTTCCTGGGCCTCAGTCATTGGGACACGAGGGAGGACATCTGGGGACTCCTGCACTACGATTCAAAGGTCAGTGGCAGCAAATGTCACAGTTCAGATCAGCTGCACTTCACAGTTACAGCTTCTCGCGAATAGCACCACTGCGGTTCTTGGACACCTTGTGGGCTTTCCTTGCTTTTGGGGTCTAGCACTCTGTTGAGGTGGCTCAGATTTGGTCATTCCTGCTTCATGGGAGTCTGGTGCATCTTCCTGGAGCTTGTGTCCAACTTAAAAATGATCCACTTGATTCTGGTGTTCCTGTGCCTGGCACTCGGTCCCTGCAGCAGCAATGGAAGTACAGCCAGCAAAGAGAGGATTTCCAGATGAGTTCATCTTGGGGTCAATTGGTCCCCCCAACCCAAGGGGAGGAGTCATCCTTTGCAGGGCTTCTCTAGTCGAGGCGAATTCGGAGCTTCAGCACTGTAGCAGGGCTTCACCAGGCAAACCAACGGTCCAGGAGTTGCAGTAAGCTTCTCTTCCAAGTTCTTCTTCAGATTCCTTCATCCAGTGGTCGCTCTGCCTTCCATGCAAAAGACCTCGCCTTTTATGCAAGTTTCTCCCATTCATTGGCATCCTAGCTGTCACTCACACAGCGGGGCGGCTGTCCTCCAAGGGTAGCCAGCCAGTCAATCACTGTTGAGTGCATTCCTGTAACCAAGGAGACTAATCATAGGGTGTTTCGGGAACCTCACTCGCTTCTTGACCTGCCAGACATGCTGGAGACATGCTGGAGCCAGAGGTGGGCTTCACCAGTGAACCCCACCAAAGACAAAATTAACAAAGGGACCAAACCAGATTTGGCATGCAGAGTAAATTTAAAGAGGGACCTATCCAACAGGAAATGGCAAAAAAAAGAAGACCTGGCCATTTTGACAAAATGGGCACCCATGAGTGCTATACTGCAGCTGCGAATGCAGCCCACGGTAAAAACACGCTATGGTAGAAAAAAGTAAACCACTATCACTAGCCATTGATTGTGGAAAGGGCAACATAAAAATGTTACATGAGAAAGTAGACAAAGGGGATACTTAGTATCCCCTCTAGCACTCTATGGAAGATAGTGTGTGCTGGTATAACAAAGTTGCAAAAGGCAAGTAAAGTTAATTTCACTTTGCTCTTGGAAACAGTAGTTTAACCAAGAGAAGGTATTTAAACCTTTGGGAAATCTGAAAGACTTCCCTGTGCCACTGAACTGAGGGTGGTGTGTGTCACAATGTAAAAAGATGATGCCTATGGTAGAAGGGGATTAACACATTTCTGAGAATTCTTCCTAACAGCCCCATAACACGAAAACTACAACACCTCCCCATCGACATGCATCATACCAAGTGCATAAATTACCAACACAGTCATAGCAAGTGGAAATAAAAGTATCTTTGTCACAGGCACAAAATATCAAACGGAGTGAAGCCATCCTGTACAGCAGGTCCTAGACCCCCCTCCCTTCGCCCTCAAACTGAATACCTGTAACATGCCAAGCTGAACAATGATTCTAGTATTGCAAAAATCAAAATGATAGTGCTTTCTGAAGACAAAAGGAACATATAGGGCAACATATATTTGTGGAGTCAGAATGACCCAGGAGTTGGAGGGTGACTCGGGTATTAAACGTACATCATGAATATCGTAAATGTAGTCTGAAAACTGGACAGAAAATAAGTTATGTACAAAAGTATATTGGTTATCCTTTTGGTAGCATGGCCGAGTCTCTAGGCTAAGCAAGTTCAGATGAATTCTAAGATGGATTCTGAATATAAAATGGTGTCTTGCAAGCAGATGTTAAAATAGCTGAATCAATCTGATGTGGAATATTCTTTGGCAGCAGTTCACTGTATGAAAGAGGAGTATAGGGGTGCACAGACAGGTTAAGTAAAAAGTCTGAAAGTAGTAGGATTTATAAATAAGAAATGTATCAACAAAGGGTAGTGTTCAGTATTACAGTCAGTCTTATGGTGCAATCGGGCTGTCGTCACAAGGCCACTTGGGACAGAAGAAAGCAAAATAATCCAAAGCTGTGTATTGCTACACAGCAAGCCCAGATGCACTCAAATAGGGAAAAAGATATCCTTCTATTTCTATTAAAATTCATTAAACATTTGGTGCCAAAAGAGGCGTACATTTTACGATGTGTTAACAACGTGTGAACTTCTCTTATTTGCAACAGAAAGGGTCATTTAGAGCATTTGGCAGTATTATTCAGGATAAAATATACAGTCATAGAGGTCAAACCGATAGAACAATCAGAACGAAAACACTAGAGCTGACTTATGGATTTTAATCTTCTGAGTCCAACAAGTCGTACATTAGTAAGCAAACAGTAGTACAATCAGTGTTCCCTATTTGCACATGGAAAGGACACTTGTAGGTATTCAATATAACAAAGGTGAGAGCAACAAGCGTTTACAAAAAAACGCTTGTAAGGAGTAACACAATTGTAAAGCTGTATAATAGTTACAGTGCAAACAAACTCTAGATTTATGGATTTGATCATTCAACAGTTCATAAATGAAGTCTCATATTCAGGTGTGACCCGAATAAGACCGACGCGTTTCGGTTCATGGAAGCATCTTCAGGGGATAGACTTCATTTTTATTTTCATAAACATTAGATTCTAACACAGTCTCTGTGGGGTAGGAAAGAAAAAAGATATTTCAATAAAAACTTTCTGATTTACATGAAGTCAATTAACATAGTGAGACGAGTCAGAGTCACTAACCTTGCTGATATAAGTGCCAGGAAACAGACAGGTAATCCAGACAAGAAACAACGGATAGCCAAAAACCACAGTATGTTGGGGTATCTATGGAGGTAAGGACAAAAGTTAAGCTATTAAGCCCACCAATAATGGGCAATCAGTCCATAGTGAAGAGAAAGAGAGATTTAGAATATAAGTACAGACAGTAAACAATGACAGACTACGACAAATCGTTAGGCATTAGCCCGTGCGAACAAATGCAAGTAAACCGCATGAACAAGGGGAATTGGAGGCTTTAGAACACTGCACAAGTGCAGCAACACACACCGGTAAGGTTTAGCTGTACAGTGAAGTCCAAGGTATATAATAAAAGCGAGTACAATAATATAATACTAAAGTCTCAACCAAGCGAGGTACGTGGATCAGGTTATTGCAACGTGTAACTGGTTTCAGGGAAACAAAAAATGCATACCTTCCAATGCGAACACGCAATGAACATCTTGCCGCTGCAGTGCGAGCGAAGTAACTGAGCTTCCCAAAACTACAGCGTCGTCTTGGTAACCCCGCGCATGCGCGTGAGAGCACCAAAAGCGACGTCCATCTTGGTGTGGGCACCAACGAGTGCAGCGTTGCCAAGATAATGTAACAGTAAACAAGAGTGACACACTGAAAGAGACGGGGCGGTCTCGAGCAGTCCGGAGAAAGGGCTGCACATAACAGCTGTTAAATGACAAATGGTCATTAAGAGAAGGGCAGTACGTGTCCAACATAAGACCTAGTCAAGGGGTTAAAATAACGTGCGCGTGGGGGCAACAACCGTAGTTCAAAGGAACTACGGGGTGCCCCCACGGCGCGGCAAGTGATTAATCATGGCGATCGGTCAGCAGAAGCTAACCAGCATCCACAAAGGTAAGAGAAAAGGTCTAAAGAACCCTAAAAGGAACAGAGACAGCAATCAACAACTATGGAGGAGTCTAATCTCCATGGGCAATTCAAGGAGGCCACGAGATGTATGGAAACGTAGAGGAGAACTCAAAGCCCTGGGCGCGGGCAAGCAGCCAACAACAAGGCAGAAGGGAGAGTCAGATTCATGTCAGAACTTGAAGAATAGCTGACAAGGAGACATCACAAGTCGGAGGAGAACTGAGAACACAAACAATAATGATCACAGAGTGTGTGAATGGTGCTAATTGGAGTGACATATTAATACAAGCAGAGCATACTAGTTTTCAAAGAGACAACAGGTTTATACAAAGCACATAAGGTGGAATTCCGTATTCATGCCACGTGGGCTTAGAGAGTCCAACAGTTCAATCCATAAAATCTCACGTTGCAATAGTTTACGCTGCACATCTCCACCCCTGCTTCCTGCTGTGATTTGTTCCAAGATAACACATTTCAATTGAGCAATGGTGTGACGTGCTTCAGAAAAGTGTAGTAATACTGGTGACTTGGGACTCTTAGTGCGGATATTAGATTTGTGCTCAGACCATCTAACTTTTTCTTTTCTGGTCGTCATGCCTACGTAGTATAACCCACAAGGATATTTTAATGCATAAATAACATTTTGGGCATTACATGTGCAAGAATGCTTGAGACAAATAGGTTTGTCAGAGTGGGGGTGTGATATGCTGTTGCCTTTAATAATGTTGCTGCAGTGCTGGCAATTGTGACATGGAATAGTCCCCTTAAATGTTTTCTGTAGACTGGGAGATGGAATTTCAGCTTTGACAAGGCTCTTACGCAAGGACCTACTGTTCCTGTAAGCAAAAGTAGGAGGTTCATGAAACAGTTGTTGTAACTGTGGGTCCATTCTAAACATGCTCCAGTTCTTTTTAATGACCCTTTTGATCTTCATACTCTGCATAGAATAGGTAGTGACGTAGACAAGTGCTTTTCCCGGCTTGGGGGGTTTAGGGGTCAATAGTGTCTCTCTTGCAGTGCTCCTCACTTTGTCTGCGACTTCTGTGATTTTTGACTGGTTATACCCTCTAGATGAGAATTTGGTTTCCAATTGTCGTGATTGACGTTCAGAAATTGACTAAACGGGACACTATCGACAGTTCTGTAGTGAACTACAGCAACAAGCGACACTACCATCCACTTTTTGGATGTGGAGGTATATGCCAGTAATAACTCTCTCGAGACAAGAATCTACACTAAGAAGACCGATAGAAACAGCCTGCTGCTTGCTACAAGCTTTCATCCGAAAAGAACTGTCGATAGTGTCCCGTTTAGTCAATTTCTGTGTTACAAAAGGATTATCTCTGAGACCAATGAGTATGAACGTCAATCACGACAATTGGAAACCAAATTCTCATCTAGAGGGTATAACCAGTCAAAAATCACAGAAGTCGCAGACAAAGTGAGGAGCACTGTAAGAGAGACACTATTGACTCCTAAACCCCCCAAGCCGGGAGAAGCACTTGTCTACGTCACTACCTATTCTATGCAGAGTATGAAGATCAAAAGGGTCATTAAAAAGAACTGGAGCATGTTTAGAATGGACCCACAGTTACAACAACTGTTTCATGAACCTCCTACTTTTGCTTACAGGAACAGTAGGTCCTTGCGTAAGAGCCTTGTCAAAGCTGAAATTCCATCTCCCAGTCTACAGAAAACATTTAAGGGGACTATTCCATGTCACAATTGCCAGCACTGCGGCAACATTATTAAAGGCAACAGCATATCACACCCCCACTCTGGCAAACCTATTTGTCTCAAGCATTCTTGCACATGTGATGCCCAAAATGTTATTTATGCATTAAAATGTCCTTGTGGGTTATACTACGTAGGCATGACGACCAGAAAAGTCAAAGTTAGATGGTCTGAGCACAAATCTAATATCCGCACTAAGAGTCCCAAGTCACCAGTATCACTACACTTTTCTGAAGCACGTCACACCATTGCTGAATTGAAATGTGTTATCTTGGAACAAATCACAGCAGGAAGCAGGGGTGGAGATGTGCAGCGTAAACTATTGCAACGTGAGATTTTATGGATTGAACTGTTGGACTCTCTAAGCCCACGTGGCATGAATACGGAATTCGACCTTATGTGCTTTGTATAAACCTGTTGTCTCTTTGAAAACTAGTATGCTCTGCTTGCATTAATATGTCACTCCAATTAGCACCATTCACACACTCTGCGATCATTATTGTTTGTGTGTTTTAAATTTGACAACATGTACCATCCAGTACGGTACTTACCGCATGATGCATTTTCATTTGTTACCCCATTGCTTTGTTGAGCTCCTCTTCACCTCTCATCGAGGTAGACTGTTGACCTTTTACCTCCCCGATGTTCTCCTCCGACTTGTGATGTCTCCTTGTCAGCTATTCTTCAAGTTCTGACATGAATCTGACTCTCCCTTCTGCCTTGTTGTTGGCTGCTTGCCCGCGCCCAGGGCTTTGAGTTCTCCTCTACGTTTCCATACATCTCGTGGCCTCCTTGAATTACCCATGGAGATTAGACTCCTCCATTGTTGTCGATTGCTGTCTCTGTTCCTTTTTGGGTTTTTTAGACCTTTTCTCTTACCTTTGTGGATGCTGGTTAGCTTCTGCTGACCGATCGCCATGATTAATCACTTGCCGCGCCGTGGGGGCACCCCGTAGTTCCTTTGAACTACGGTTGCTGCCCCCACACGTGCGTTATTTTAACCCCTTGACTAGGTCTTATGTTGGACACGTACTGCCCTTCTCTTAATGACCATTTGTCATTTAACAGCTGTTATGTGCAGCCCTTTCTCCGGACTGCTCGAGACCGCCCCGTCTCTTTCAGTGTGTCACTCTTGTTTACTGTTACATTACCTTGGCAACGCTGCACTCATTGGTGCCCACACCAAGATGGACGTCGCTTTTGGTGCTCTCACGCGCATGCGCGGGGTTACCAAGACGACGCTGTAGTTTTGGGAAGCTCAGTTACTTCGCTCGCACTGCAGCGGCGAGATGTTCATTGCGTGTTCGCATTGGAAGGTATGCATTTTTTGTTTCCCTGAAACCAGTTACACGTTGCAATAACCTGGTCCACGTACCTCGCTTGGTTGAAACTTTAGTATTATATTATTGTACTCGCTTTTATTATATACCTTGGACTTCACTGTACAGCTAAACCTTACCGGTATGTGTTGCTGCACTTGTGCAGTGTTCTAAAGCCTTCAATTCCCCTTGTTCATGCGGTTTACTTGCATTTGTTCGCACGGGCTAATGCCTAACGATTTGTCGTAGTCTGTCATTGTTTACTGTCTGTACTTATATTCTAAATCTCTCTTTCTCTTCACTATGGACTGATTGCCCGTTATTGGTTGACTTAATAGCTTATTTTTGTCCTTACCTCCATAGATACCCCAACATACTGTGGTTTTTGGCTATCCGTTGTTTCTTGTCTGGATTACTTGTCTGTTTCCTGGCACTTATATCAGCAAGGTTAGTGACTCTGACTCGTCTCACTATGTTAATTGACTTCATGTAAATCAGAGAGTTTTTATTGATATATCTTTTTTCTTTCCTACCCCACAGAGACTGTGTTAGAATCTAATGTTTATGAAAATAAAAATGAAGTCTATCCCCTGAAGATGGTTCCATGAACCAAAACGCGTCGGTCTTATTCGGGTCACACCTGAATATGAGACTTCATTTATGAACTGTTGAATGATCAAATCCATACATCTAGAGTTTGTTTGCACTGTAACTATTATACAGCTTTACAATTGTGTTACTCCTTACAAGCGTTTTTTTGTAAACGCTTGTTGCTCTCACCTTTGTTATATTGAATACCTACAAGTGTCCTTTCCATGTGCAAATAGGGAACACTGATTGTACTACTGTTTGCTTACTAATGTACGACTTGTTGGACTCAGAAGATTAAAATCCATAAGTCAGCTCTACTGTTTTCGTTCTGATTGTTCTATCGGTTTGACCTCTATGACTGTATATTTTATCCTGAATAATACTGCCAAATGCTCTAAATTACCCTTTCTGTTGCAAATAAGAGAAGTTCACACGTTGTTAACACATCGTAAAATTTACGCCACTTTTGGCACCAAATGTTTAATGAATTTTAATAGAAATAGAGGGATATCTTTTTCCCTATTTGAGTGCATCTGGGCTTGCTGTGGAGCAATACACAGCAGTTCACTGTAGACAAGTATGTTTGGTGGGGAGTGCGCCACAATCATTGATGTGGTCTGTGACCTCCTGCCACATCCTGCACTGCTGAGTCACAAGAAGGGTACTGCTACCCAAAGGTACAGGTCTACCCGGTGTTCATCACCATAATCACTGAGGATTATTAGCTCTTCATCTGAAAAACACCTCTTCCTTAGTGGTCCCTTCTCATTGACCCTTCATGGGGTGCTGCCTCTTCCTGCTCCGCAGGCTATCCCCTCTTGCCCCTTGTGGACTTGGTAATGCAGGGGTACCTGTAGACTCACCACCACATTTAACAGATGGACCCTTCTTCTGCCCTCTTCCCCATCGTTGTCCTCTCCCTCTCCGAATAGCCTCTCCACTCAGAGTGCAGATAGGGCAGGCTACCTATAAATCTGGGCACAAAATATACATGGCACCCCCAAACAATAACTGTCTTGCGTATATCCCGCCTAACAATCGCAAATTCTGCGCACCCCAGGAAATGTGCGTTGTACCCTCTAACAGTCTCCGGCACCGCTCATGACAGGAAATGTGCTTTGCACCCCCTAAATGTCTCAGCCTCCGCTAACGCAATGCGTTAAGCATGCAGGGAATAAGTTCCGTGCATAGGCCGCTTCCTCTGATCTTCATACATGTATGGAAGACATCTGTTCCTCCTGCCTCATTCCCTATTTTGCCACCACCTACCCTATATTTTCTCCAAGCCTCACCATCTCCTGCTGCCAAGTGTGACTGGCTGCTGACCACTGGCACTACTTGGAGTGGCAGGTATTCCCTCATAGGCTCCTGTGGCTCACCTGGCAGGCTCTGTGAACACCTCACCTGCCATTTTGTGATGCCCACTCCTCAGTACCACCACCACAGCTCCACAGCATGCATCGTCAGGACCCAGCTTCACTCAACTAGTCTCCAAGGGAGCTATGTCTGGCACATCAACCAGCACTCCCATGGCGAGACAACTTCACTGCTTCAGAAGTTGGCATCCTGGGTGAGCAGGTCCTGGCCACTTACGATGCCCTTTTCAACCATCAGCAGCAGTTGTGTGCGTGTGGGCATCAGAAGATCTTGGCAGACATCTGGGCTGCCATCAACACAGAGGGTGTGGCAGTCCATTTTGTGCACCACACCAAGAAACATTGGGATGACCTCAGGATCCAGAGCCAGGTGAATGTCAAGGTGGCCCTCGAGGCAGGTGCTTCCTTGGAGGTGCACTGTGCAGGCTGCCATCAGTGTCACCCCTCACCTCCGGGTCCTGGAGAGGGTTAACTCAGCCATCCAAGCCCAAGTCCATGACCAGCAGGCACGGATCCAAGCTGCTGGTGAGTATCCA
Organism: Ambystoma mexicanum; assembly: GCF_040938575.1. NCBI lineage: Eukaryota > Metazoa > Chordata > Amphibia > Caudata > Ambystomatidae > Ambystoma > Ambystoma mexicanum. The sequence goes on along the minus strand of NC_090934.1, from coordinate 690,974,832 downwards.
CAGGTTGAACTTTTCAATAGAGTTTGTGTGTCCTGCATTAATATGCATGTTTTGAGCAAATCTGTTGTTTACATGGCATGTGTGTTGCGCAACCCTTAACTGGCATGCATCCTCATGCTGACACTGGGCAAATATGATGGCACACATCTGTGAGGTGGCCAGGTGTAGGGATGTGCTTTGCCAGTTCTTGTTGAGAAACGTTAATTGTGTGCATGCAATATGAGATGCTGACAGCAAGGCCTCAGACAGGAATAGTTCCCAGATTGGGATATTGCAGGCAAATTTGGTACATCCATGCACACCTCATCTAAGGGTAATTCAATTGTGTATGATGATTGCATCATCCCCACTCAGCAGCTGAAACTGACACATGTGTATGGATGTGTGGTAATGGCAATTTAGTGCATTTGACTATCTGGGACAACATTGTGATATGTCAGGCCACTGAATGAAGGGGCATACATGGTTTGTCCTTAGGACATTTGTTGGGTTTGGGACAACTGCATTTCTGCTTGATCCACCACAATGAGTGCATGTATGCATTGCATGCTTTCATGTCAGACTGTCAGGGGTGCATGTTGCTAGATATGGTTGGATGGAGATGTGCCTATGGTGCTATGGGCACATGTAATGTTTCCTTCACTTGTGTGACTGTATTCATTCTGTTTGCAGGGCATGGGCCTGTGTGTATGTGGTAGTTGCTGGTTGACTCATGCTGACTGAATGCTACTGTTGCTATTGTGGTGACTATACATGCATTGGCACTGTTGAATGATGCCTATGCTCTTTGTTCCCTTATCCACAGTTGACGTGGCCGGCAAATAGAGTATACGACTGTGTTGTGGAGCCGAAAGCTAAGGACAAGACCTCCAGACCTTGGCACGACCCCTGCCATGCCCAGTTGTGCTCACCTCTTCTGAGGGTGATGTGGCTGGGGTAGCATCCTACACATTGGATAATGCTGCTGATGGTGAGTCCCAGGATTCCATCATTGGGGTGGACACCTCGGCAGCAGTGGGTCAGGGTGGCAGTGACATTGCCACACAGGGGCCCTAAACCATGGAGTCCTCATTGAAGATATCTGGGGTGATGGAGGAGGAAAAAGGAGTAGGCCATTGCAGGCCTGCCCACTGTTTCAGGTAGGGGTACAGAGGGGTTTGTGCAGGCTGCACACCTTCCCCTAAGACAGGAGGATGTGTAGTTCACTGGGGAGGGATCAGCAAAACCTCCTTTCCCATGGCCATTTGCTGCAGCACTACCCAGCTTCACCGATGTCTCAACCTAGACAGAGGCCAAACCTCCAACTAATGTGGCCATCCGGGATTAGGTGCTGCCCCTGCTGGTGGGTGCCTTGAGGCAGCAGTCTTCTATGTGTGAGGCTGTGCAAGCATCTAGTGAGCTGCTTGTAAAGCATTATGTGCAGATGGGCTGCCTCTTGTCACGCTCGGAGGAAGCAGTTCTTTCCAGTGGTCTGTCCGGACAGGCAACTGCAATGGCCCCACAACCCCATTCTATGTAACATGAGGTCACTGAGGCTGCCCAGGAGCTTACAGGGGAACAGGCTGTCGAAGTACACCAAGCACATGAGGGCAGTGCAGGTGCTGTTCTCGCCGGAAGCAGACTGTCATAAAGTCGGTGGGAGTACCTGTGCCGCACACACAATTCCAGGCAGCAGGAGATGATGACAGGGATGAAGCACGTCCAGGAGGGCATTGCCAGTAGGAGGAGGCAAGCTGGCACACACATAGTGTGAGTGAGGCAGGAGGCACAACAGCGCCTGTGGGCTCTGGTGGCAGCCCAGATGCACTTTCTGAGGCAGCAGGAGGAGGAGAGGCCACGGGCACGTGATGCAGCAATAGCCGGGCCCAGGGCTGTGGCAGAAGAGATGTTGGCACAGGCATGGGCTGCCATCCTGGGGGATTGTTGCAGGGCAGCATAGGAGATAGAATCTCAGATAAGAGAAGCCCTGCAAGCCCTCCAAGAAACAAGAGTCCCGGCTGCAAGCAGCAGCGGTAGAGGGGGATTTAGCCTTGGCTGAGGCCTTGTCGGAGATCAAAATGGACTAGCTCGCTGACTCATGTACATAGTTCATTAGTTGTAGGTTTCCTTTTTTTGTTATTTCTTTTTCAGGACAATTATTCCCGTCCCCTTTTTTGTACATAGTTTGTATTCAATACATTTTGATGTCATGATTCTAACACATCACTTGCTTTCTCTTTGTCCATCTGCAGCTTTTGTTTGCCCATGTTCTCTGAGTGAGTGTGTCCTATGGCTGTCATGTGGGTTTGGAGCACACTCTGTGGGTCCTCTAGATACTGTGCTGTTTGCTGGCAGACATGTGTGCATGCTTCATGTGTGTGTGTGTGATGTTTGGTATGTTGCATCCATGTTCGATGAACATATGTGAAGTATGGTAGATGTGGGGAGGTGTCATATGCTTCACATTTTTGTCATGCGCATTTGTTGCTGCCTACTTCCATGCTTTGCAGTACAGGTTTATTGCCCAAATGTGTACATGGTGTGCACAAGTGTGTGATTCCGGTATGCTGTGTTTGACATGGCACTTCATTTGTGACTATGTTCATGGGTGTTGGGTAATGTTGAGGGTTGTTTGTGGTTGGAATAGTGGTGTGACTTTGATTGACTTGGACATGTAGACATATGTTTCACATGTAGGGGTGGGACAATCAGACAGCTGGAGGGATGGTTGTCTGGTCCCATTCCTTGTGCAAGCACACTGCATGTTTGGTGTTGGTGTGTTAGTGTTGGTTGAGTCACTTTTTGATTGTGTGTCTAATGGTATCAATGTGGGGATGCATTTGGTGATAAGTGAGATGTTTCATGATGATGTTTGGTGTCTCTCATTGGGCATGGGTATTAATTTCTTCATGTGTCTTGCCATATGATCCACAAGGTTTTGATGTTTTTTTTATCTGGTGATAGCTCATTTACCTCTACCCAGTCACTACTCGAGGTCCAATTAATTGTACATTGTGTCCCTTTCTAGTCCACAAGATTGCTTCTCAATGTGGATGTGCTCACACTTCATTCACAGCTATGGCTCATTGGCATTGGAGATGTTGAAGAGGCAAGTGGCCTCACTCTGGATCAATGGGCTACACACATCAGATGTGATCTATTTCACATGGAGGGACTAAAATCTAGCTGCTGTAATAGTGACAGTGTGTTTGGATGTCGATGTGCAGCTGAGTGTGATCCAACAGGGAGATCTTCAACCGAAACAAGAGCAAACATATGTTTTGTAATCTTTGCTTTATACAAAAAATGCCAGACTCATCCCTAACCAGAAAACCTATAAATGTTAAGAAAACAATACAAATCAATAACAATATTAGAAAGTCCCCACAAGATGAATTAAGCAACTGGCTCTAGTGAGAGGAATACCTTCCCCAGAAGTAACAATCCATGAGCCATAACCACTGATTACAGATCATTGTTCAAATCGCAGGGCCCTCGCCGACACCGAGGACCAGCTCAAATTATCTACAACAAACCTTTCAACTCACAATAATATCATATGCATTCAATAACAGACATGTGAACAACTTGTAATAATGAAGAAGGTAGGGTGATGCAGACACCCTCTTTCAAGTGCTATTTCCAGAAGTGTCCAAAGATACATCTTGCTGCAGACTTCATGTTTCAGAGGTCATTGTTTTCCATTTAAAATGGTGAGACCTTGGACGTTAGGGAAGCAAATAAAAAAAACATATGAGAAAACTCACCAATGCAGAGGATGAAGCAACCTCCTTCAAGTGTAGCAACTGAGGTTTATTCTGCATTCAGTTGAAAGTGTATGCAATCGTGTACATCCACCTATATGTACTTGTTATTAAGCCCGCTAACTGAAGCCTGACAAATTGTGTCTCTTTAACAAAGTTGAAACTGCTAAATCCTGGTAGAGTTGGAACTCTGAGCCATTAAAACACAACAGGCCGTTTCCTTGCCTTGCTTAAAAGCATGTACTTTATCAGTATCGGACATCTTTACAAGACCATCTCTGGGCCTGTACTTCACATTATAAATAGGGTATCCCACCCTGTGCACCCTTTCACTGCACATCCTCACTTTCGATCAAACTGTTTTTAAAGATGGTTTGCACGCAATCAAAAAGATCCTCAGATTCAAACACCTTCTTATAGCTTTTACCTTCTTATGGGTTTATAATCCGTACATTGTCCCCTACAGTGATTTTCAAGATCCTCACATTTTACCTGCATGGAGCAAACTGTTCAACTTCAGTGATCCTGTTCTTTGACACATTGGATGTTAAGGGTGGCTACTGAATGGCTCCCTTATGCATGTCTACTCTATTTTCAATTTAGCTTAAGACTGATTGAAAGTCAACAACTGCCTTAGGCATTTCTTACTCCAAATCTCTGAACTGTTCTTCCATTGTTGCCACCCATTTCCCCAAAGCGCTTTTCAAGCAACTCCTTAAGTCTGGTTTTGTCAGCGGTTGCAACTCTGCATCGACATGAGCAGATGGACGTATAGATAGGGGAGCAGCCTTCACAAAACTCCAGCAATTTCTAAAATCATTCTGGCTTGCAGTTTTAGTGCACATCTTCATTTAGTGGGCAAAACACACTATGCTGAAAGAGCACAGCAATCATTGGCCGATTGTGTCATTTGGTACACAGTTAACGCTAACTCACAGGGCGGGCAATAATCAAAACCAACAGGGATGTTGTATAGACATCTCTGGTGAAAAAGCCAAGCATTGTGCATGTATTTCTGTCAACAACATTATATTAATCTGTCAGTTGTAAAGGTCACACTACTTTTGCAAAATATGTACAGCACTGCAGTTCTACTTCCCCTTTTCCTCCCCTTCTCTCCAGGTGATTTCTCCCAAACAGGGTTCCAGGAGATTCCTAATGCTTTGCAAATCACTCCGAAACTGAGGCTTATCCAAGCCTGAAGCACCAAGGCCCCCAGAAGGAGTCAGCCCACCTGGCATGACCAAAGCCTCTTGGCTCAAGCACCTCAAGCTCCCCAGAGGAGGTCACACCAAAAGCCACCTTAAGGACACTGGGCTAGGAACATGGCCCCTGCACACTAGATGCTGGTGCCCACCTCACCTATCAGATGCACATGAAGATGCTAATTCTTCACATATGAAGGACTTTGCTTTCTTTCACTTTGTAGTTGAGGGACATCTGTTACAATAACCTAGTTGGTGGGATTTTGGATGAAGGGAAGGTATGCTACTGGGGTTGCATTGATAAGAAGCATACAATCATGAATTACCAGGTATTTTGTATGAATTTGGGGCACAGGGAATGTGTGACATCATTAATCCAAGATGGCCACCATTACGGATACTAATTTCGTCTTTGAGCTGTAACTTCGTTTAGGGTGGTTCTATGAAATAGTTGCCAAGTAGGTTGTTTGTTAAACATGATCAAAGGGATAGAAAATAAATTGTTGCTACGTCATTGAAAACCTTTTGACGGTTTGCTCACTAAATTAGAAAGTTTAAAATAATGTCCACATTTCTCATTGCAATATACTCTTTATTAAAACTAAAATAGCTATTTACATTTAAAGAGAGACATTAAGCCTTTACAGGTCATCTTCAGAGTCCCAGCGTTCATTTTCATCATCTACAAAATTGTTATCACAGAGCCCTTCGTCGCCATGACACTTATTCATTTCTGTGCATCTTAGTGTCTGAGGTCGGCATTTGCAATGCACAGCGCACCATGTGGGGGACTCATTAACATAGCAATTGAATGTGATGTCACAATAATTTAGCATATTAAGGTGCCCTCTGAAAAAAGTGGGGGTACTCCATCCACCCATGTGTGCCCTCTACTTGGCACACTGGTGCACATGGAAGCATACACATAGTAGGAGAATATTGATGATCTACCTTCTCCACCCAAATTGCAATGGCTCTGGGAGATTCAAGTGTTGTTGATCAGCGCGTCGCCACTCCATCACCTGGTTAGGAGTTCTTAAAATGTATGGTATTAGAGAGGATCTTGTTGGAGGCAGATTTTCACTTTGTGATTTTTTTGTGACCAACCACCAAGACAGTTGTCCAATTGTCATTCTGGAAAAATGAATACCCTTCATTTGGATGATAGACGTATCTTGATGGCCGAAGGCCAACCGTCTTATGCACAGAATTATAGAAATACAGACTGCTATGCTTGACCAACAAGCGGCCATTTTAAACGTAGCAAGAATCGCCATTTTGCTTGTTAACCATTGCTCATTGCTTTCTGTCTAAACTGCTTTGCAGCTTGCAATTCTTGCGAATTCTGCTTACTCTGCTCAACTGTTAACATTGTTGTCTGAATATGAAAGGGCAAGGCCGCGGGACTGAGGAGTTTGTTGAAACTCCTCATGAGCCGCCCAGAAAGGAATGCCCACGCTCCCTCTCTGTAGCCTTGAGGGAGAGCTGCAGGGCATTTAATCATTTCACAGCTGCCAGCCAGTCTCGTACTGTGGTAGAATATGTTAGAATAAAGCAGCTAAGGGCTTGAATTATGCTCTTCTTACTGCCCCCCTTCACAAAAGCCTTTAGAGCGTGTCGGCTCCCAGGACACGAATAGCACCTCATAGATAGCAAAGCTGGGAATGTGACTCTTCCCCCGTGTGCAGCTTGCTTCCAAGAACAGAAGCACCGTGTTCTGTTCAACAACTATTGATGCCTCCGCACTTTCTAAATTACACATTGTTACTAGAATAGACATCGAAAGTGTCATAATTGTCATACTTGTCGGAAATGTCCATCATCAACCCAAGTTCAAAGAAACTCAATAAAAGTGGGGTGTTAAACATGACATAGCTGATTGTATGATATGCATTTTGTATATATGTAACTGATGTACGTAATTCGCTCTCTTGCGTCCCTCGAGGTCAAGAGTATACACGTCGCGGGGCGTGAGACCACAGTTGGCCAATTGGGACTATTTTGCTTGCAATAAACCCTAGCATTGGGAATTTTAACCTTGTGTCTGGCGCATCCTTTCTTGTATGGTTATTGCCTTGTTTCCATATCGCGAGGGACCCCTAAGGGCCCCTTTCAAGATGGCGCCCGAACAGGGACCCTCCCCCACTTGCCCCATCGTATACGTTGTAACGCAGTAAAGGCGGAGAACGACGAGGACGGGACGATCGAGCCGGGAGCAAGAGGTGTACGGGGCGCCCTGTAGAAGTGAGGAGAGATTCCTTCCGCAGATCTGCACACATCTGATCCCTGATCGACGTGCCGGGCCAGAGGGCAAAGGAGGCGAGGGTCCCGAAACGAAGCAGAAGCCAGAGAAGCGCAGACAGGACGTTGGGAGAGGTTGCGTCAGGAAACAGGCGACTTGTTTTATCAGGTGAGTCATTCCCCGATTCAAACAAAACCCTGATTATTGGTAGAGGGTTGATTTTGCAAATTCAAACATCCAGAGTAAGGTTGATTAACCAAGGGGAAGGTTAAAAACATGCCTGGAGTACTGTCCACTTTAGCGGGGCTTTTCTGCTGCGGTAGACAGTCCTTGGAAAATGGCCAAAGAGCACCGCCTGGGGGAACGCCGGCTTATGACATGTATGCAAAATATGGTGTGGGTCCGATAATGTTTTGTGAAATTTGGCATAGGCAAACTAGAAAGCAACAGGACCATCAGTGGCCGATTAATGGTAGCTTTGAGATTGCGAGGATAGATAACCTAGAAAGGGTGTTGATAAGGGAAAAAGCGCGACCCGCAGCTTTTGAGACTATCAAAGATTGGAGGAGGGAAGCAATGCTCCGACTTAAAAGTAGAGAGAAGAATGCGCGTAGGCACAAATCAAAGCTTGAGGTAGCAGAAGAAAAAGAGGAGGAGGAGTGGACGGCAAGTCTAAAACGGGAAGGGAGACATGAACAAATGAACATAGAAGGAATATACCTGCAGCGGGAACTATACATAGCAGACGAATTAATGGAACATTTGTTAACCCATACGGGTCGAGGCCCAAAACCAGGATCGAAACCAAACACGTCAGTAGTGACTGCGCAGGCCCAACCAGTAGCTCTCATACCCCCTCCCGCAGCCCAAGCACTTCCCCTCACGCAAGCATTAACCCACGCCCCACCCACAGCTCGAGCCATCCCACAAGCGCAGACCGCAGACGCGCAATTTCCCAGCACCCAGGAAGGCCCTTCACAGATACCACCTGTGTCACTTGTCCCATCCGCACCTCCCGCTCCAGAGACAGATTCAGCACCATGCGCCCCTCCTGAAGTCGAAATTGAGACCGGGGAGGCGAGAGGCAGGGCTGAAGGAACAGGATTTGGACGGGTAACTCGCAGCGCGATCAGCAAAGAAAGAAAGATTGAATTACAGCAAGAGGCAGAAATGTACATAGAAGGAAATGATGGGATGGCAGCATTGGCCTCATTATATGGGTACCGAAGAAGCAACGAGAGACAGGTAGTGTTGGAATCCATGGGGGAATTTTTGGTGGGAGAATGGAAAAAGATACTTGGGAATTTACCGCCACAACGATTGTTAGATTTGAATAAGTTAGCACGCAGTGAGCAAAGAGATGAGGATGTAAGAAAACATGTGTACAAACTCATTGAACTGAAAAATGAAATGGAAGATAGATATGCTGAAATGTTTGCTAAACCTGAATATAGTCAGGGGTGTATTAAGAAAGGTAGGAAGGAGGCGTTGAGGTTGTATATGCAAAAATCGCGGGCGACAGTTTTTCCATTTGGTACAAAGCATTCGCCGGCACTGGGACAAATAGGTGATAAACAAAGATTGCAGGCATGGGTGAGGGAAACGATGAGATGGATGTCAAATAAGAAAACGTCAGTAAAGGAAGTAAGTGAGATGTGTAATGGGTACCCATTGGAGATGAGAAAAGAAGCGATGCAAACGATAGTAGGAGTGTTACTGCAGCAGGTAATTGGATACAATAGAGGTAGAGGAAATGCACAAGGCAGGGGAAATTTGAATAATATGCACGGGGTGTCATTGGGATTAAATCAATGTGCGTACTGTGAAGAGGAAGGACACTGGCGAGCGCAATGCCCGCACCTACAGAATAGAGGTGGGTTTGGCCAGAGAAGGCCTCATAGAGGACATCAGGGGTCAAATGGCCCAAGCAGAAATAGCATGCAGCAGCAGCAGGGGTATACCAATGGAGGTAATAAAAACCAATTCTATGGTCAAAACCAAGCTCAACAGAACCAGGCATTGAACCAAAGTGTTCTGAACCAAAATCAGGGCGGGCAGGGCCAACAGTGAAATGATCAGAGTGGAGGACACCGAGGGGGAAATGGAATATTTTTGATACACAGCCAAACACGTATTATAGTAGCAGCGGTGACTACACATCGGACAATGTGTTATTTTCGCAATAGGACAGCCCACAGCAGGGGTCGGAACCAGTGTCTATTCCCGTGAATCAGAGAGGACCCTACATAGAAATGAGAGTCGGGAATAAGGAGCACCGTTTCCTTGTAGATACAGGGGCACAGAAGTGTTTGATAGACCACCACTTGGTTCCGGAGATCCCACTGTCGGGGCAAAAGAATGTTTCTGTAGGGTTCGCAGGTACACCAGTAATTAACCCCATGTCCGAAGCTGTCCCAATTACAATAGGACCATTTACGGAACAGTGTCCATTTCTTCTGACAGAAAATTGTGGGGAGAACTTGCTAGGATTAAACTTGTTGAGAAAATTGGGGGCAGTTATACATTGTACGGCAGATGGGGTGTTACTCACAATTTGGCCTCACGATGCACCGGTGACGGAATTTATGTCAAAAGCATTACCAGAAGAGCTAAGTAGAGTACCAACCTGGTGTCCAGACATTTGGTCGACTGAAAACTGGTCGAAAGACATTTGGTCGACGCAATTTGGTCGAAAACCAAATGGTAGAATTTTTTTTATTTATATATTTATTTTTCGGGTTTTTGTTTTTAAAAAAAAAGGTTTTTTAGAAAAAAAGGGGACTGGGGGGGACCCCCCCAAAAAAAAAAAAAAAAGGGGTGAAAAATAAAAAATTCGACCATTTGGTTTTCCACCAAATTGATTCGACCATTTGTCCAGTCGACCAATTTTTTTTCGACCAAATGTCTGGTAACCTACCAACCTGTCTATGGGCAATGCATGATAACGATGTAGGATGCTTGAAAATAGAGCCAGCAAAAATAACTTTGAAAGAAGGTGTTACATTACCACAAATTCCCCAGTATAAAATTTCTGTTGAAGGTGAGAATGGATTAAAGAGTATTGTTACTGATCTGGTGAGATTGGGGGTGGTTGAAGAAATTGCAGGTAGCACGTGCAACAGCCCGATTCTTCCAGTTTACAAGAAAGGAGGCAATGAAGTACCATATCGTTTCATAATTGATCTGCGCGCATTGAACAAAGTGGTAGACCCACAATTCCCTTTGGTCCCAGATGTCCCAACAATACTGACAATGATACCGGCCACTGCAGAATACTTTAGTGTAGTTGATTTGAAGAACGCGTTCTTTAGCATTCCAGTGGATAAAAGCAGTAGATATCTGTTCGCGTTCACTCTAGGAGTTCGATCATTCACATTCACACGCATTCCACAAGGATACACAGAAAGCCTGAGTATTTACATCAGAGCGCTAAAAGAGCAGCTAGACATGCTAGAATTACCTGAGGGTTGCATACTCTTGCAGTACATAGATGACTTGTTACTAGCTGCTGACACAAAAGAGATCTGCAAAGAAAGTACTATATTACTATTGACACACATAGCGACCCATGGTCACAAGACAAGTTTGAAGAAATTCCAGTATAATCAAAAGGAGGTGTTTTATTTGGGTTACCTACTTTCGAAAGAAGAGAGAGGATTAACACCAGAACGCATAGAAAGTATTTCTAGTAAGCTTATTCCAAAAACTCAAAAGGGAGTGAGAGCTGTAATAGGTATGGCCTCTTATTGTCGGCAGTGGATCAGTAATTTTGCATTGATTGTGAAGCCGATGATAAAATTAACTAAAAAGGATGCAGTGATGCCTTTACAGTGGGATGAGGAATGTCAGAAAGCGTTTGAGCAATTGAAAGCTGCATTGTGTGCTGCGCCAGTTTTAGACACTCCTAACTATAAAAAGATCTTTAGACTATTTGTGAGCGAGAGTGAAGGATGTGCATTGGCGATTTTGACACAGGAACAAGGTGGAAGAAATAGGCCGTGCAGCTATTATTCTTCCGCGCTGGACCCTGTAGCGCGCGCACTACCACGATGTTTGCGATCTGTTGCAGCGGCTTCTGCGTCAGTAAAACAAAGGGAAGGAATGGTATTGGGGCATACTTTAATTCTGATGGTGCCATATGCATTAGACGTTCTATTAAACAGAACACAGACGCAACACCTCACCTCTGCTAGACTAACAAGATATGAGCTCATCTTGTTTGCACCCCACATCCAAATTATGAGGTGTAGAACATTGAATCCTGCAGAATTAATGCCACTGCCCATAGCAGAAACTGGTGACAACGAATCACCACCCCATGATTGTTTAATGGTCACTGAAGAAGAAACAAAGGGAAGAGTTGACTTGAGCGACATCCCACAGAAAGAGCCAGATGGGGAGTTGTTTTGTGACGGCTCTTATTTTAAATTACCTGGTGGCACATCAACGGCCGCATATGCAATTACTACCCTAGAGAGTGTTGTAGAAAGCAGAAGAATCCCCTACAATTCGGCACAAGCCGCAGAAATAATAGCACTGACCCGAGCATGTGAACTCTCTGAGAATTTAAACGTGAATATTTATACTGACAGCCAGTACGCCTTTGGCGTGGTTCATAACTTTGGCCGACTCTGGGCTGAGAGGGGCTTCTTGACATCACTTGGGGCCAGGATTCAGCCTGGCCCTTTGATTGTACGATTGTTGCTGCACTCACGTTTCCAGAGCGCTTAGCTATAGTAAAATGCGAGGCGCATAAAAAAGTAACATGCAAAGTGGGAGAAGGAAACGCATTTGCAGAAAGGATTGCGAAACAAACAGCCACTGATTTGAGTACTAGAATGATGACAGTACAAACAGAGGAAGTACCTTGTATGATAGAGAATGGAGTTGCTATAGTCAAAGAAATGCAGGCTGAGGCCACGACCAAAGAGATTCAGGGGTGGGCTGAGGGCTCTGCTGAGTTAGATTTGGAAGGATGTTGGGTGGACAAAGAGACCAAGAACTGGATGTTGCCAAATTGTTACGTAACCGCAATGGTTACAATTGCGCATAGCCCTACCCACATTTGCAGGAAGAAAATGGTACAGCATTTATCCACAGTATGGAAAAATGAGCACATAAAAAAGAATGCAGAAAGGCTAATGCAGAATTGTATTACGTGCCTGCAACACAATGTAGGGAAGGGAACCGTGACTCCAGTAGGTAGTTTTGGCCCACCCTTTATGCCATTTGAGGTGATCCATTTTGATTTCATAGAAATGGAAAGGTGCCAGAACTACAAATATGTGTTAGTGGTGATTTGTGCATTTAGCAAGTGGGTGGAGGCATATCCTTTAAAAGACTGTACTGCCATGTCAACGACAAAAGTAATGTTGAAGGAGTATTTCTCCCGGTTCGGGCTGCCCGTGTCCTGTGGTCAGATAACGGCCCACATTTTGTGGGCGCAGCAGTACTACAGATCTGTGCAGGTCTACAGATAGAGAAACGATTCCACAGTTCCAGGCATCCGAGTTCCGCCGGACTTGTTGAGAGACAAAACAGTATCTTAAAATCAAAGATAGCTAAGATCTGTGCTGGGAGCAAGTTGAGTTGGGTGGATGCATTACCCCTAGCGCTATTGTGCATGTCCACGTCTGTGCAGGCTAACACTGGGCTCTCCCCCTATGAAATTATAATGGGGAGACCAGCAAATGTATGTTGTGCACCGCAGCCCAAAAGATTATGTGAGGTCGAGCATCCTGTGTTAAGCACGTACTGTGGCCTTTTAATGCAGAAGTTGCATTTGATTCATCAGCAGGTGCAGGAGGCATTACCAGTGCAATACACCGGACCGGGGCACGCGCTGGAACCTGGAAGCTGGGTCCTGATTAAGAACTTTGAGCGGAAGACAGCATTAGCACCCAGGTGGCGCGGCCCCTATCAAGTGTTGCTGGTGACGCAGACGGCCATACGGGTGGACAGCCGCAAGGCATGGATCCATGCTACCCATGCCAAAAGGTTCCCAGTTTCACTGAAAACTTTGCCTGATCCAGACGACCAGAAAGAGACAACGGTCCTGAAAAAGAAAGAAACTGTTGCCAGTCTACTACCACAGAATCAGCCTGAGCGAGAAGTGAAAGTTGAAACAAAGCCTAAGCGAGAAGTGAAACTCGAAACAGAGCCTGAGGAGGCTGCCAGGAAGGGGAAAGGGTGAAAAGTGCCCCAACGTTGCTCAGCAGAAACAACATCACTGCCGAGCGACACAAACTCTGCATTGCAAACATGAGCAGAAACAACGTGTGTACCCCTTTGGCGCCGACCAGCTTCTGCAAACGCACCAAAGCCAGAGAAAGAAACTACATCACTGTCACGGCGCTCATCGCTACCCATCATTGTGCCGCAGGCTGACACTGAGCCTGATACTGGAAGTGCAACGGCACTATTCACGGATCATACAATACCAGGAGTGAAACAGTATAATTTGCGGCCTCGACAGGCAAAGTAATCCACAGATCTTTGGTGCGTTTCTTTTGCCTTTGGTTCCACTCACGGACGGAGTAGGAACCAGGGGCGTAGAGGAGAGAAGTGTGAGAGTTGTGCAAGTCGGACAATTCAAGACTCACGGCTCCTCGGTGCGCTTATAATAAAGTACATGTGTCAGGAGCCAGAGCAGGACAAGCTGGACGCACATAGATACTAAGGCTGATAGAGTACATGTGTCCTAAGCCAGAGCGGGACAAGCTGGATGCACATAGTACTCTGTCAATAAAGAACTGTTCAGAAATCGTCTGAGCAGTGGGAGAAAGAACAACTAATCTTGCCGGGAGGGGATAAGTGATCATTTGCGACGAACTTTGCCAGCAAGAAGAAGGACGATGAAGAATAAATCAAGACCGGTTTCAGCCTCCTCCTGCACCCCTGCTGAAAAGATAATAGTTTTAAAGACTGTAAATTTAGGGAAAAAGCATGGTAAAAGGAATAAGGTACTGATTTGGACATTGGTCCTGTGTTCTCTAGGTATGGTATTACCAACAATAATAGCTATTACACTATGGTTCCTGGAGTCCGCGCACCCATTAGAAACACTTTTGCTAAAAGCAGCTACTGAGAGCATGGTTCATGTAATCACTGGTACTTTGTCCCCAATGGAAGAAAGACATAGAGAAGGATATGACAACAATACATTGTTGCTCATCATGAACATGACCCATGCGGTTTTAAAGAAAAAAGATTGCTGGGTTTGTGCCCATTTACCACAGCATGGTGGGAAAGGGATAGGCTGGTATGTACAACCGTTATCATTGGTTTATTCATGTGAAGTATCGTTGAGTGCAATGTTCTTTGGGAAATGGAACAAGAGTAATACGGGTCAGCTAGACGAGACCAACATGAATGAATTTGAGGAAGTGATCATGAGACCTGTGGGTTGTTCCATATTCCACAAAGCTCGCATGTTATCACCAGATCCCATGAGGAAAAATACACGAAAGACAACAGGACTAGATAGATTACATAGGCAGAATAGACCGACCCCGCCAGCAGAAGAAACATCAGTAATGACATTTCGAATAAGGGATGAATGGAGTAAAGATGCTGTGCCCCCTGCCTATACAGTGGATTATAGCCCCAAAACTGCTCCCCTATGTTTAAAGAAAAAAGGTTCCATTAAAGTAAGAACGTTTAGCAGCTGCCTGAACATAGTGGTTTTAAAGCACGAAATAGAACCCGTGTACGTAGGGGACCCTGTTTACTTTATTTGTGGGGAAAAAGCATATCCATGGTTACCTAGGAACTGGGGAGGTACGTGTTACTTGGGTCTACTATTCCCAGGAGTGTTCCTCCTAGAAACTGCAGAAGTAGTGAGGCGATTAAAAGGTAGAACCCGAAGGAGTAGTGAAGATGGAATGATAGCAATGGATGTAGCCAAATCGTTTATACCATTCTTGGCCCAAATAGAAAATTCCTATAACATAAGGAAACTGTCCAGAATACTAATAGTATACAACTACAATAGATACAACAACGGATATCTTATACAACATGACGTTGGAAGAAAAAGGAATTAGGCTAATGGCACTACAATACAGAATGGCTCTTGATATAATATTAGTTGATCGTGGGGGAGTTTGCAAACTGCATGCTGTGTGTTTATAGATGATTACTCCCCTACGATATGTAAAGCAATCCGGAAATTACATGTCCTAAGTTCCACACTCTCTACTGAGGAAGGGGGTTGGGGGATAGGATCCTGGTTTTGGGGTCTATTGCGGTCCTGGGGATGGAAGCTAATTTCGATACTAGTGGTGGTACTTGGTATATTCATAACATGTTGCTGTTGCATACAATGCCTACCAATAGTTTGCACTGAGATAAGTGAGGGATGTACTAAGGGATGTATGCACATGGTGCTGAGAGGAAAACAAACGCATGGCCGAAATAACAGAGACACTGATGAAACAAAAACAATAAAACAATTCATGGCTATAGACATTAATGATGAAGATGATGCTTGTGATAGCATGAAAGGTTCAGACATAGATACCCCAGACTTATCCTCATCAGGGGAGGATACAATGAATGAATAAGACATTTGGCATACGGCCAAAAGGAGGGTTTGTCAATCTGGAAAAATGAATACCCTTCATTTGGATGATAGAGGTATCTTGATGGCCGAAGGCCAACCGTCTTATGCACAGAATTATAGAAATACAGACTTGTATGCTTGACCAACAAGCAGCCATTTTAAATGTAGCAAGAATCGCCATTTTGCTTGTAAACCATTGCTCATTGCTTTCTGTCTAAACTGCTTTGCAGCTTGTAATTCTTGCAAATTCTGCCTACTCTGCTCAACTGTTAACATTGTTGTTTGAATATGAAAGGGCAAGGCCGCGGGACTGAGTAGTTTGTTGAAACTCCTCATGAGCCGCCCAGAAAGGAATGCCCACAATCCCTCTCTGTAGCCTTGAGGGAGAGCTGCAGGGCATTTAATCATTTCACAGCTGCCAGCCAGTCTTGTAATGTGGTAGAATATGTTAGAATAAAGCAGCTAAAGGCTTGATTTATGCTCTTCTTACGGCCCCCCTTCACAAAACCCTTTAGAGCGTGTCGGCTCCCAGGACATGAATAACACCTCATAGATAGCAAAGCTTGGAATGTGACTCTTCCCCCGTGTGCAGCTTGCTTCCAAGAACAGAAGCACTGTGTTCTGTTCAACAACTATTGATGCCTCCGCACTTTCTAAATTGCACATTGTTACTAGAATAGACATCGAAAGTGTCATAATTGTCATACTCGTCGGAAATGTCCATCATCATCCCAAGTTCAAAGAAACTCAATAAAAGGGGGGTGTTAAACATGACATAGCTGATTGTATGATATGCATTTTGTATATATGTAACTGATGTACGTAATTCGCTCTCTTGCGTCCCTCGAGGTCTAGAGAATACACGTTGCGGGGCGTGAGACCACAGTTGGCCAATTGGGACTATTTTGCTTGCAATAAACCCTAGCATTGGGAATTTGAACCTCGTGTCTGGCGCATCCTTTCGTGTATGGTTATTGGCTTGTTTCCATATCGCGAGGGACCCCTAAGGGCCCCTTTCACAATGTCCAAAATCTTTGTTCCTGGTGGGTAGACTTCACTAATGAATCGGTCTATCAATCGTTCATCTTCCTTCTTAAATTATTCTAGACATCCAAGTCTTACCATAGGATTAATTTTTCTGAAGTCTTGAAAACTTTCCAGAAAGATAGTTTTCCTTTCTTCATAAAGCACCCGGTAACATCATATCCTGAAAGAGCATGAAGCCCTAGTAATGCCTGCATTTTTGTAGGCCCCAATCAGGACCACAATCGTTTGAGATCTATAAATCTTCTATTAGTTCTACCTCCTGTGACAAACATGCTGTCAGATGGGAAAAACAGTGACCACCACAGTGAAAGTACAAACACACTGGTATCAGGGTAAAGAATGTGGAGGGTAGTAGCATGACAACATGATACATAGAGGGAGTGAAGAATTATTTTATGTGTCTGCTTCCTCATATATGCTTTCAATGTCTCCAACATCATTTCCATCTGATGATTTGGCTTCATTTCTCCAACTGGCTACCAGGCTACTTTTATCTTCTGTGCAGACAGTATTGCTTTATTTGAGAAGTAAGCATCATTAGTTTTAGAATGCATAGGAGGGTTCTGATTGAACATTTTTCAATATTTGTAGAATCAGTGATTTTTTCCTCAACATGTGTTGCTTTTCCTACTCTTTTCCTTCACATGGTGTTATTGAGGGAATATTCTATGTAGGTACCCAATACTAAATGAATTTCATCGTACTTGAGCATATAAGGGCCTATTTTCTTGAAGAATTCAAGTACACGGTCATAGCATGTCTTCACATGTGACGGTTTCAGGGTTTCTGCAGTGTTTGCAATTCTGCCATTCCATCAAGGACAGTTGATGAATATATTTGCTCTGTGTCAGATAATCTGTTCGTTCTCAGTAAAAAATTAAGAGGCTTCTTTTGTTTGAAGCTCAAATTATTGTACCATCTAAGTTGAACATGGAAAGAGCTGCTGCAGAGAATTTGTAATTGCTCAAGAATTCCTGTGGATCAATGTCAGTTTGACTTTGTGAAGCAATCAGCAAATGTGTGAACAAAGAGCGATCTGCCTTCAACTGCACTATGGTGTCTGATACATTTGTCTTAACTTTACGTGCACCTTTACACAGCTGAATGTACTCTTTATTCATTTGTGCCCACAGGCTACAACTATCTAATTCAATCTGGTCTTCATTAAAAGGCATGGTACATTTGGTAACCTTTTCCTGTCATTCTTGATGTGTCCTTCAGAATTTTCTTATCAAAAACTGCCTTTATTTTTATTAGTTTTTTCCATCGTAATTCACAGGATTAGTCAATGTCATGATCGAGCTGTAGATCTGTGGAACATCTTCATTTTGCTGTGTTGCTTTGGATGCTGTTAGGTGGTGATGTTTTGATCATTCATAACCTGTGATTCCTTCACTTTTATTTGCTTCTGTAGACAGCATTGACAGCTCAGGAGAGGCTAAAATGAATATTGCTAGAGCCTGTTTCTTTTTACTAATATTAACCACACCACCAAGTACTACCATTGCCCTTTTTTGATGTTCCAGAGCTTCAGCTGAACCTATTGCACAAAAGGGTGCCTTTAGCTTGCTTACTATCCAAATTGCTTTTTGGAAACTCACTTGACAAGTACGGCTGTTCGCTTTCAAGCTGTTTCATTTCTGCTAAGTACCATGCTATCGTACTTGCATAGTTTATCAAATCAAGGGTGAAAAACTACTCAATAAACTCAATAGGTGGCCTCTATGCCTGTAACATTGAAGAAAAAGAACCAATAGCTCTAAGCATCGCCAGTATTATATGTAGCTCACTTGGTATCAGCATCCAGCCAAGAGCCAATGTTACAATTGTTTTCGATTCTGGGGTGACAACAGATGTTATTTTCTCCAACTTCTTCATGAATGTGAGCTGTGCATGTGTGCTTGTCGGGCCAGCATATACGAGTAGCAATCCACAGACTCTATTTCTTTAGTTGGAGGATCATTTATAATGGAATTGTAAGCTGAGCAAATTGGAACTGTAGTGAGTGGCTCTAACTCTGTCTTACATTCATCAGTCCCAATTTCTTCAGTGAGATTACAATGTGTATCCAGCAACTCTTCATCGAAACATTCTTGAAAATCACTCAATGGTAAGACGTCTGCCATCATCCAAAGTAAATCTTCAAGCCTCTTGGATTCTAGAATAACCTTATTCCTCTCTATATAATCAGTGATTAGACTGCTTACAGGATTCTGTGGTCTACACCCTTTGGAAATGTTGCAAGACATGACCTCAGATAGGGACTAAGGAATATTTTGCAGTGATCAAGTGATGATGGTCCCGACATTTCAATTGGGTTTAGGACATCTGGCTCTTCCTTCCCCAGATAGACCACCATAACTGTACCGTACAAAGTTCCTTTACCATATGGAGTATCCTCGAGGAAGTCAATGGTGCCAGCAGCACAATAGACAAATCTGCCTCTGACCAACTCTGAGGGAATATAAGATACTCCACACTCATCCATGGTTTTATTACCTCTGTCGTTATCTGTGTGTCAAACCGTAGGACTCTGGTGTAATCTATAGAAGCTCCCATGCGATGCAGAAATTGAATGGAGGCATGTGAATGTGTGCATTGTGAGCCCAGCTACCACTTGCAAGGGCATTTTGTGGGTATGCCATGTGGTAGCTTTTTGAAGTGATAGCATTTCATATATAAACATCTGTGACAATTTATGAGCCCTGTTCATTACAGTGGCATCCCACTTTTCTGAATTACTTTGCAAACCTATTTGTCCTTGACAGCACCACTTGTACAAAAAGAACAACTACATTTGGAACAACATCTGCCAAATTAACTTCTTCAAAACTTCCAGTGAATTTTCATTTTTCACAAGTTAGTTCGAATCGTAGCTGCTTCAAGAAGGTTTCTCATGTGGTTCATGTATCCTTTTGGGATTACTAAAAGTAATGCCAATGCATTCAATCTCTTGTTCTATTGAACATTATTTGTTTTCTAGCTATCATCTGTCCTTCTTATAAACCATTGCAAGCTGCAATTTTCCTGTAAAGCTTTTTCATTTACACCATTGTTGTTACGTTGCCTTCAAAGAGAAAATCACTGATTGAAGAGACAAATTGAACATGTGTTGCTTCGTAAAACAGTACATTTGGCTGCATCTTTCCACTTAGTTTAGGATTGCGTTGTAAGACATTCACTACATGTGTATTCAAACATAGCTTGTATATGCAATTTTCCTTGCGTGTCATTGTTAGACAGTTCTACTGCTCTCTTCAAATGGATGCCTGCTGAATCAGTTGCTATGAAATATATTATTGTAGCTTTGTTGTACTTCTTCCGCTTCTTCTTGGCTGGACATAGATGGGTTTGACTCACATAACTGCTCTCCATACAATCTTTTGCTTCGATCCATGTTTGCCTTATGAGTACATAGCTTGTAGAATCCGGAATGCCATGATGCTTTCTCATTTTTCAGTTCTTCAGGTGTTAAGTTGCCTAATCGTAGACTTATGTTCAAGTATTCATTATTGTTCCACTCGGCTTTCTTCTTAATACACTTTAAACCTTTTCACAACATTTTGGATTAACCATGGGAGATTTCTTTCTTTGTTGACACAAGATACACAAGGAAAAGTCCAGGATCTGTTTTCATTTTTTGTCTGATGATGGAAGTTCTACTTTTAGATGACTTTCGATATCGGAGGTAACGACATTTAAAAAAAGATGATTTTACGGGAAGATAGAATCAAATTTCACGTTTCAACTGCTTTTAAATACTGTTCACATGTTCCTGCCAATTACCAGAACCTGCAACAAAATAGAAGGAAAAGAAATGTTAGAAATCACATAAAACTAACTGCAAACCGAAGCTTCTAATCAATTTGAGATATTCTTTCGTGAGTTTTTATGGTGAACAAAAAGGTCCCTGGAAAACATTTGATTGAATCACTCTGAAAAGAGTTATAGGTCAAATTCAGATTCATAAAGTGTAGCAGCGGCCATCTTGGATTAATGATATCACACAGGCCCTCTGCCATAAATTCAGACAAAACACCTATTAATACATGAGTATATGCTTCAATTACAATGCACCCTCGGTACTCAACTTCCCTTCCTTCAAAATCCTACAGAATTACATATGCTCCTCCACTATTGTTTTAGAGGTCCACACAACTTCAGTAAAAAATGTGTCTTGCATCAAAAGGCACCAGTTCTTCACTGATTGCTTTGTGAGCCCCCTGTCCATCCTCCGTTGACAAATCTAATGGTAATAACAGCCTTCAATGCTATCAGGGAGGCCCCAAAGCTACAGTTAAGCACAAGCACACCCACTTAAGGTGTTTGTCCATGCCATTCATTTAGTGGATGAAATTCCTAAACAATTTTGTTGCATCTAAACATCATTGCACATATGTATTTAGCAGTGCAAAGTCAGTGCAAAGTCACTTTGCACTGCAGAAAAACACTTTGCACCACTATGATAGGCCTGGATCTCACCAGGGGGTTCTGGGAGTGGTTGGGAAGATAGATGTCTCTTTGTTAAGACACAAAAATGATAATGCAGCTTTAAAAAACCTGGAATTCACAGTTGTGGGTGAGGTGTCAGAAAGATGGATGCCTCTTTGCAAACATACACACATGGAAATACAGGTAAAAACAACACAATACCTCAAGGGAAGTGGGCAGAGAGTGTCTTTCACCAGACAATCTCAGCTCCAAATTAAAAAACACAGCCCTGCAATGCCTCAATGGCTTGTTCTTCCTAGTAGGATTGGGGGAGGGTCAGGTAAGGTCTCTGACCAATTGCAGGCCTGGATTTCATAAGAGGATTTTGAGAGAGGGGTGGGGAAGAAATATGCCTCGTTATAAAGTGACACTAATAGTAATAATGCTTTAAAAGCCTCACCAAGGGGGTTGTGGGAGAAGGACGTCAGAGGTGGATTTCTCTCTGTAAAGGCAAAAAAGGAAAAACTTCTTTAAAAAGCATGTATTTCACAAGGAGGTTGTCAGAAGTAGGGGGGAAGATTTGAGCCGCTTTAATCAACACCATACGTCAGGAGTAGTTGGCAGATAGCTCCTTTAACCAAACAATCTGAGTTCCAAATGAGCAGTTCTTCATCCCATGGTTGGTGGAAGGTCAGGTGACTTCCCTATCCCATGGCAGGCCTTAATGTCATGTAGGGATTGTGGGAAAAGGATGGAGAGGTTGGATGTCTGTTTATAAAGTCACATAAACATGGAAATGCAGCTTAAAAAGCCTGAAATTCGCAAGGGGGCTGTGGGAGAGGGTTGGAAGGTGAATGTCTATTAGTTAGGACTCACAGAATGGAAATACAGCTACAAACAATACAATACTGAAAGAGAAGGTGTCAGGTAGCTCATTATGTTTCTGCTATTATCTTAGTAGACTCTGTTCCATTTTTAGGTCTGTATCTCTTCTAATTCTACAGTGTTGACATTCTCCTTGAGGTGTAACCAATTTATATCAGGCTACAGGGCACAATTCAAACAGTCTGCTTAAGAACCTACGCCCTATTCTTTCTGAATCTGACTGCTCTACTGTTGCTCTTTCTACCATTCTCTCTATACTCGATCATGGTAATGCACTCTTAATAGGGGTACAAAAGAAAGACACTCAGATACTACAAGTCATACAAAACGACACAGTGAGGATCGTATCCAGATGAGATCATATCTCGCATAGCCAGCAAGACCTCCACTGGCTACCTATTGCTGCAAGATTGAAATTTAAGGCGACAGTGCTCGGGTATAAGCCTCCACGTGGCAATGCTCCTCGCTATATTAAGAGCCTTGTGCCCATGTACAAACCAATTTGAGCAGTGAGGTCCTCCACATTAGCTATGGCTAGGATACCCACATTTAAACCAGAAAACAGCATGGGAAGATCTTTCCCTGTTCAAGCGGCAAAAATTTGAAATTCTCTTCCTTTGGATTTAAGATCTCAGGGTATCCTGAGCCCCTTTCGACGACAATTGAAAACCTTTCTGTTTCACTAGGCTTCCACTGCTGATTCTCTCACTGTCCCTTCAAAGTCCTATCTTTTTGTTGTCCTGTGTTTGTGTTTTGGTGTCCGATACCTGCGCAATACTGGTGCCCTACAAATAAATAAATAAATAAATAATACAAAAGAAGCCATTGATAGAGTTACAGTGAGAATGAAGGTGTTATTCCCAAAGTATCTTTTTTATACTTGACCACTGAAGAGTATGTGGTTTTTCTACAAGGTAAACGGAATCCACACAGGAAGTGCCTCTAGAGTGATGAAAGTCCCATGGTTCCAATCAGGGTAGTGCTTACTGCCACTGTGTAAAACCTTTGCTATGTTTTGGTGGATGTCTTTGCCTTTCTCAAAAGCCAGAAAATGTAGTTTGAATAATGTGTCCAGTCTTTGATAATATGCCAGTATTTTCGAATTGTGTGGCTTACTTTGTTGATTTCAGGGGAAAAGGTGGTAGTGCATGTAGTGAGATCCGATGGCTCACATCTTTCATGGGCCTTACGAAGAAATGTTATATGCATATTTTTGGCTGACCACCCTCGAAGGATACCCTATGTCTGATAATTTCTTCTTAATTGTGGGCCTTCCACCATGAAAATCTGTGTTGTAGGCAAAATTCATTTAGGTTGAGCCAGCTAGAGCATTGGCAAAATATAATCCTGTGAGATACTGTGTGAGGTTATGGAGCCATGAAGGTCTGAAACCATATCGAGATGCTCTGTCCATCTATTGAGTCTGAATGGAGGAAAATGTACTAGTAGTGCAATTATGTACAAAATGGTCTAACTGATTTGAACCTTAGAAATCTATGGGATGATCCAAGGAGTTGTATAACAATAGGGGAAAATAACCTTAACACTGCTGTCAGATGCCTGTTAAGAGAGGAATTTATAAGCAATGCGTTAAAAATAAATGCAGGTTTTGAGTATGTTGAATACATATTGCTGGTAGGTGCTAATCTATATATTGATATTCTTTCCCCGGCGTATGAAAGATCACTATACTTACTTTTTAGACTGGGGTTATTACTGGTCCAAGTCCCACACACTCATGGAAGGCCCATTGTATTTATGTATTTATGTATTTATTTGTATAATGCGTAGACAGGGCCCGTAGGCATAATAACGCTGGGACAAGACTTAAGCACATAAAATCATACACATAAGCTTTCAGCTGGTTGGCGGAGATTCCTCATTCAAAGGGAGGTCAGGTCAGTGAAGGAGAAAGGTTTGGAGGTCATGTTTGAATTTTGGAAGCTGGAACATTCTCTTAAATCGGGGGGGGGGGGCAGAGCATCCCAGCATCTGGGTGCAGAGTGAGAGAAAGACCCTTGTGCCACTATAGACAATTTTGTTTTAGGAGTGTACAAAAGCCGGAAATTGTTGGAGCGCAGCACTCTCCGGAAAGAAAGCCAACTCAATCTCTCAGCTAAGTAGCTAGGAGTCTTTCCTTACAGGCACTTGTGGGTGTTGCACAGGGTTTGGTACATGACTCTGCACTCCACGGTAAGCCAGTGCAAGAACTTCCTTGTGTTAGAGACGTGATCAGATCTCTTTAGGCCTTCCACAATCCGCACCACATTATTTTGGACAACCTGCAAGTGGGACATTTCACGCTTGCTGGTACCCTGTAATAGGCTGGCGCAGTAGTCTAGGTAGGCAAGCTCCAATAATTGCCCTGCCAATAGTGACGCAATTAGAGTGGTTAAGAAAAGGCCTAATTTGGGCCAGCAACTTAAGTGGTAGGCTGAACTGGAAACCAGGCTCTTTATATGTGACCTCTTCAAAAGTTCCCAATCCAGGACAACACCCAGAATGTTCACTTTGGGAAGCGTGGCTATGATGCACCATGAAATAGTGAATGCCTGATATTCACTGCCAAGCTTCCTTAGCTGTGGTGCTGTCAGTGGGTGGGCATATAAAGAAACTACACCTACATGCTTTGTATGCCTCCTCATATGCAATTTCTCCCTGTCTGTACACTAATGCAATAGTTTCAACTTAGCACGACCTAATAGCCCATCCTAAAAATGGGTTTCGAATGTTGTATCCCACATGTATGCATTTCTTGAGGGCCATATGAACCTGCGTGTATTTGTGTATGACTTCCGGATAGTTCTTATTGGCAATATGCTTTTTTACCTCTCAATATTTTGTGTTCTCTTGTTGTCAGCATCTGTTTTCTCTTTTAAATCATAATTACATTGTATCCTGTTTACTGCTGTCTTTGTAGGCACTTTTGGGTGTACTTGAGTATAGTTGGGGATGCTAGTCAATACTGGTCAGCACTATGCTTCCAGTGTTCCAATGAAAAATAGATCTCTATTTTCAGTCCATTTCAAATCTGGCCTGAGACCACAAATAATCCGGATGTTCTCTATAGCGATCAATGTGTACAACCCTTTTTAGGGTCTGACTTTCTGCTACAAACAGGCCCAACAATGATTGCAGCAGGGGCATCATTTCACCAAAATGCCAGGGGTAGCAGAAGTGACATCACATGACCCTTGAACCGTGATGACATCACAGGAAGTGATGTCATTTGACCCCACCACAAAGCGATATTGCGGGAAGCGATGGAACACGACCTTTCACCCATTGACAAAACAGGAAGTGGCACCACATAGCATTGTACACTACGTAAAATATGGTTACGATATCACTATAATGTGATGTACATTTCATACAAGAATGTATCACCATATTCATCATTAAGATCAGTGTGTATAAGCCCATATTACCAAATTACTCTGAATGCAAGCAGACGTCCATGACCAAATGATAATGAAGTGTTATTATATAGCACTTACGCTTAAGTGCTTTATATAGAAAAAATATACACCCAATATCACCCAACCTGTGTTGGTACTCATTTATCGACCTCAGAAGGATGAAAGGCTGAGTTGGGGCGTTTACAAACAGACTAAATTAGTGACTCACCCCCTGACATGTGCCTGAAATAAACCTTTAATGAGTCTAGCAATTATTGTATAGAATTCCAGAAAGACACATTATTTGGTATTCCTATTCTTTCTTATTGTGGGGCAGGGCTGAAAGTGTTAGACTTGTGGCACTCCTGTTCTTATTTTTCTTATTTCTTTAAGGGGCCTGAACAAGAAAGCCAGCCACTCCAGAAGTAAAGAGCCAAATGGTGCTGGCCACAACCCAGGAGCTTGCATTACAACAAAAAAAAAAAAAGTTTTTTTGTTTATATATTTTTTTTTTTTGGAGATCGCAAGGGAGAATACAGAAGTCGCAAGGGTGACCTCAGAGCTCGCAGTAGCGACCTCTGGCGACCCCTAAATGACGTCCCTGCAATGCTGTCCTTCAAGTTTATTATCTACTGTTCTACGGTCAGATTAAAGCTTCAAAAAATATCTTTTATGTTCGGATAGTTCATTAGATTTTCAGGTTCTAAAGCTCAAATAGCATCCCTGCACTCGGGATGTACCTTCCCAGCCACAGCATTCTGAGTAGATGTGGTCCATGCAACAACTCAATTCCAAGATACCGACATACGCTGTGACATCATTTCTCACCAGGGAACGCTCCTAACCCTCTTTTGGAATCCTGATGTATCATTTGCCAAGCTTGGGGTTACAGTTCACCCCAGTGCTGCTACTGGTAGAATAGCTTCGGAGTTGTACATTTCAACTTCGTTTTCTATTCATGGGACATGGTTTGCAAAACAATCTTTGCTTCCGCTCCACCTGCCTGGCGTTTCACGTGCCTGTGGATTTGGAGATCAGGCAGTATGTGTTGTCTATGGGTTGCTTTTTCTCCTGGTTCTCTCCCAATGAAAATGTCCTTCATTATTGTCCTTTTGTGGTAATGCTTCTGTAAGAGACCACACTACTGGCCTTAGAAATGGGCCCGGGGAACACACTGAAGGTATGGAAAGAGTTGACCAAGGAGGCAATTATCTGCCCAACTAAGAGGCAAAAATTACCTGTGGCCTCAGGTGGCGTATAGGAATTTCCAGTTTAATCCGTTGTATTTTGGAGCTTATTATTGACATATAAAGGTGTTTATTGGTTCCAGTAGGTATTTGCATTGAATTTCAATTGTTCGCTAATGGGCATATAAAGTACCGGTACTGGTCAAGTGGAATTTCCAGCTTGACCATTTTTAAGCTGCAACTTGCAGATGCAATCTAGTGATAATCTGCTTGTGTGGCTAAAGGTGGTGGTGGTTCAGTCATAACAAGTGGCACATTCAAAGCAGAAATAGAAACCACCTGGCTTCTGGATGGATAACTCACAGGTTAAGTGCTTGCTTCTGACATTGATCAAGTCTGCACTTTGTCAGCTCAATTCCAACCAAATCAGACCTTTATTCTTTTGATTCAAATAGAGTACCATTACACTGGGTAGCAATAGCTGCTATTGGTGTTTTTTTTGTTCTCTCCATGAAACACAATAAAAACTCCTGATGATATATTTAAAAAGCCATCCATCACCATAACAGTTAGAGCAGACAGGGTTTGCATGGCATCCAACAGGCTTATAGAGTCACAGAATTAGTTTCTTGTATGGCATTGGGGCTTTACCTTATTAAAAGTAACATGAAATCAAGCATTTATTGTATAACTTCCTCAGATCATCCCCGACTAGGCTTATTGAACATCAATTTCGTATCATAATAAAACAGCTTAATTGTGCCACTCATTAAATACAAAGAGATTCAAACAGCTTGCACATTATTCATTCGTGTGTTTCTCTTTCCAACTGCCACAAAAGTAAAAAAAAAATAAATGAACCTGAGCGTGTCCTTCACTTGGCTAATGAGTTTGTGTAGGCATTTTAAATTAGTGCATTGTGGAATTTGCTAATGAGAAGAAGTCAGTTTACATTTGAAACAACCTTTATTGTTTTCAAAAGTAAATATGCCGTAATTTCTCAGCAATTTAAGTATAATGGAAATTGTCAGAAATTTTAATTTCTCACAGTTTAGCTCACTCACAATGGCTGTCAAACAGTCAAGTGATATGACGTAAAGTACCGCTAATCGTTGCGGCAGAAGACAGTGCTTCAAAGGTAAGGCATGGGATGTGCAGACACTAATGAAATTGTATTATCAGAACATATAATTAGGAGCGTGACAAGAGAAAATGGTGGCAGTGACATGCCGTTAGAATGTTGGGATTCCAAACTTTTAGAGTCTTGCATACGAAAAAACAGGGAGCAGCCACTGGTTTTCAAACAAACCAGCTAAAATACATGTGGTCAAAATGGTAAAATGAGCCAAATTGGAACAGTTAAAGGGCAACGTGATTTTAGTCTTACTGGACGTTGAGTCACAGGAAGGACTATGGAGCAATGTGTGAAGGACCATTTACTCACTGTTAGGCCCATGTTTCACAATATGAAATACAAGTAGCAGTGGCGTAGCACAACATTTTGGGGGCATCATGCAAGCCTTGATGAGGGCTCCCCCCCCCATGCTCAGTAACAAATCACGGTTCGGACCACACTGTGGGCTTTTTTACACTTCCACCCCAACTGCCAAGGTCAGCTCCTCGGCCAAGAATCCAAGAATTACCTCCACGACCCTCGTCCCAATACTTAACTATGAGGCAACTTGCTTCATAGGTAAGTACTGGGATGAGGAAGAGTGGAATTAGGAGTAATGAAGATTACAGGAAACTAAGCCAGGCATTACATCCATGTCCCTCTACCTCACTCCAGTAGTTGTGTATGAGCCAACGTGCCTCATACACTAGTACTGGGAAGAGTAGGGCTAGGAGTAATGAAGATTACCAATACGTAACCTAGGCATTCAACACAAGCACACGCCATTACCTCCATGTGCCTCTTCCTTGACCCAGTGCTTACCTAGGAGGCAACTTGCCTAATAGGTAAGTAATGGGACACGGAACAATGGAATTAGGAGTAGTGAAGAGTACAGGTAATTAAATCAGACATTACATCCACATCCCTCTACCTCATCCCATTGCTTGTGTATGAAGCAAATTGCCTCATAGACAAAAACTGGGACGCAGAAGGGTAGGACTAGGAGTAATGAAGATTACCAGTAAGCATTCACCATACTCTCACACACGCAAACCCAGTCACCCATACATTTACATGTGCATCCTTTTACCATACACTCACACTCGCGCACACAGGCAGCCACCCATACATCATGCACTCACTCACTCATTCACATATAAACACATTCATGCACACACATTTACACAAAATAAATGTTCTTACCTTTTAATCCATTGATCCAGGACAAGGATGGTGGCCTCCAGTGCAACAGGAACGCTTGTTCCTGCCATGGAGCTGCAGGCCTCCATATCACAGTATGCGGGGGACCCCTATAACTTAAAAAAGAAATAGTTCTTTTTGAAGTCACTCTGCCTTCATAAAAACATTATTTTCATTACAGGACAAATTACCATAACATAAATAAATAATTTCTTTACATTGGCAGAAGGACTTCAAAAAGAAATGATTTCCTTTTGAAGTCTTAGGGCACCCCCAACCCATGACATGGAGGCCTCCAACTTGGAAGCCTCAATGTCATGGGGTGGGAGGGGGGCCTATGACTTCAAAAAGATATTGTTTCTTTTTAAAGTCCTTCTGCCTTCATAAAGAAATAATTTCCATTACAGGGCCCCCCTGCAAGGACATATGGCAGCGAGGCACCCCGCACCGCAGGGTCTGCGGGGCCTCCGCTATGCCATTGACAAGTAGGTTACGGAAGATCCTTTCATGTCCATGGTTCTCAGTTATTTACATGGTCACCACCACACAGTTAGGAACTCCCTTAGCTATCCATCTATTTTTAGTCACTGCTTCTGCTTTTTCCTCTTTGGTCCTTCACTATTGCGGGAAAGATCATTTGCTAGCCTTGGTTGGTTCATTTGCTAGACTCACATTTAAGAGACACACATGCTCCTCATGAAAGTACCCCCTTGTCTACTTTTGATACTAACTCATCATGATCCCTACTGTCGATCTGGCATCACCCTTGTTGATCACTTGAGCCTACTGAGTCTATAACAATGGCTGTGCCTTTTTGACCCACTTCACAATTAAGCACTGTTTTTTGGGATATCTGCATATAACTTAATTGGGGTGTTGGAGTTATTGCAATATCTTTGCAATGGTGTAGCCGAGACTCCTGCAGGCCCTGCGCTGCGAGGAACTCACTGCCATGGTCGTGTAAAGGTCACAAGTACTGAGACCGGGTAGAGGGACATGGAGTTACCTGTAGCCTCCATTACTCCTAATCCCATTCTTCTTTGTCCCAGTACGTACATATGATAGATGCCTAATATATAAATGCTGGGAGAAGGAAGAGGGACATGAAGGTAATGGTGGGTGCTTGTTTTTAAAGCCTAGGTTACTTATTGATAATCTTCATTACTCCTAGCCTTACTCTTCCTCGTCCCATGGTGCCTCATAGGCAAGTACTGGGATGAGGAAGACAGAGGTGGAGGTAATTCTGGGCCGAGGAGCTGATTTTGGTGTTTAGGCTGGTAGGCTTTGTCTGCCCAGATTATGGCGTGACACGTGATTTGTTGCTGAGTGTGGAGGGGGGCACTCGGCAAGGCTTGCAGGGGGCCCCCAAATGTTGATCATTCCGCAAACTCCACTGGATTTTAATATTTGGTGGATCAACGTGCAAAGTGCTGCCTAGATGGATGAGCATTGTGAGCTTTGTATATTCCAGAGAAAAGCACACAGATACAGTGAGAGCTCACCATGCACCTCTTCCATTATCCCTGGCAAATCATTATGGCATTTCCAAAACACTGGGTGGATCAGTTTAATAAGTCTAATAAATCACCTTATGATGTGCATTACTAATTAGTATGTTATGTTATTTGGTGTTAGGGGTTTTTCGTCCTGTTCCAGTTGGCACCATAGTTGTCTAACAGCGTCAAAGCTTGTCAGGAGTGTGGTGCATTGTGCACTTACCGGGTATCTAGATTGTGATCTATGAGAGTGGAAGAGAGCAATATAGAATAGGAAGGATAAAGATGGAGCAGGCTAAAATCACAGGGTACAGTTTTACAGATATGAGGGAATGGTAGGGAAGCGGTGGAGTTTATGCAGATATGTACATGCGTGTGGAGTGAGTGTAGATAGATTAGAGAATAAAATTAATCAGAAAGGGGTCAGTGCTTAATGCTTGTGAGAATCAGCGTATACCTTCTGTGGGCAGTTTCTAGTATTTAAAGGGAAGCACAGAATTTGGTCAGTGAAGGGTTCCTTGATGGGCTTCTGATTTGCTCGAGCACTCTGCAAGCTTGGAGGCTTTTTCTGTCTGATTAGGCAATACTGTGCAGTGACAAACAAGAGAAATGGATCGGTATTGACCAGCCGACTGTCAGAGGTGGCAGAGCTCAAAGTGAATGGGGAGGGTACATGGAGAAAGAGAGATATGGCGGTTGAGTTATCCCTCAGAGTGCCATACTTGCATGGCCACATATTAAGGAAAGGGTGCTGAAAGCTGGGGAAATTGCTATACAGTGTGATCACTAGGTTGCAACACATTGTGGGTACGTTCACTCACCACTGGCAGAGCCAGAGCATTACTTGGGAAGCATAAAGGGCTACCGCCTAAGAATAATATGTAGAGATAAAGGTTATGTTTGGTAAAGAGCATTAAATGTTGATCAAATTTATGTCAATAAACATTGGTGGTGCAAAAGTGGGATGTAATACTGAGCAGGGTCAGTGCAAAGGGATGGTCAAACAGCAAAGGTTTGTCAGTCAGTCAAATGTTTTTTTTCGGATTCAAAATCCATAAACACATAAAACATTACACAATAATGATCACACTTAGGGCCTGATTCATGGAACGTTTTCCCATGGGATTGTGCCATTTTAAAACACTTGCATGAATCAGGCCATTCATTATTGTTAAAACCCCTTCCCTTGAGCTTACATACAACTGCAAAAACCCACATAGTACATATCAAATACAATCTAGTAGAACCACACACATAAGATCTAGTTCAATGATTCTTTGACAACCACACAATAAAAACACAATCTTCAACATAAGGCTCCCATTCCCATTACAGTCCAGAGTGGAGCTCACTGCATCATTCACCTTGTAACCTCAGTATCCCATTTCTGAAATACATTGCTCTTTTCAGGAAAGAGAGTAAGGCCCAAGCAGCCAAAACAGAGTCAGCCCTCAGAAGAAACAAATGGCAGCTCTATATTGACAAATGGTAGCCTCCCTCAGCACTGGTAATAACGTTGCTCTTCGAATCCCTTCGTACCCAGGGCAAAACAGTAATAAATGGGTCAGGTCGTCCTTGTTGTGCCTGCACACTGGGCATCCATCGAATCTGGGTAGCCCTTCCAGTTCCCTGTGTTATCCCTCAGGAGAAGACAATCAAACCTTGCCCTTGTCATTAGATAGCTGCCTTTTTTACTGGTACCCCAAATTAGGTATGGTTGGATCTCATTCGGCCATCTAATCCCAGCATGCGCTGTATCAGAATTTCTCTCATGCTCAGCGAATAGTTTCTTCATAGCAAACGCTTCTCCCAGTACACATTTATTACTTCCCAACTCTATTTTGGTCAGAAGAGCCACTGGTGGAGAAAGGGTTCTTAGGTTCGCCGCTCCTAGGGCTTTATCAATGTAGTTGAGCCACGTGATTCTTCTCCAACCCACCCTGGCCATTACTGACCTTATTATAGTGTGGCAGAGGGTGGCACATTTGTTCACCCATATCCGGACCCAAAGAATTATCGGGGCCAAAGTCCACCGGTCCTCTAAAAGTTCCAAGCCCAATTCCCTACGGATGGATAAGCAAGGGGAGCAGCTCGGGAGCCCCAATAATCTCCTAAGAAACTGGTTCTCCTTTGTTTGTATCTCGTCAGCCCTCTGCAAGCCCCATAATTGTGCACTTCATTAAGCCACATAGATCTTGACTACAGCATCCAGAGGTTGACCCTCACAATGGGACATAAAGCGAAAGATTCCCCCTATTTGCCGAGTTAATTGTGCTGATAGTTTGTTTAGGTGCATCTTCCCGGTAAGTGTTTCTGAAAATCGGATTCCCCAGTAGTCAAACACTTTCACGTTTGGGATTACTTCTCTGGCAAAGAGCATAGGTCGCATATTTGCTGGGCATTCTCTTCCCACACAGGCCATTACAGCCAATTTCTTCGTGTTGATTTTGAGCCCCAGATTACTCATGAATGATACATATGCATCAATGAGAATCTGGCGTGATCTTGGGGTCCTAGCTCGCAATACAGTGTCATCCGCATAAACCAGCACAGGGTAGGCCCGCCCCCCAAAACCATAAGATCAGCCATTGTGTTAGACAAATCCTTCGGAAGCCCATTGATATATAAACACAAGCAAATTGGAGCCAAGACACAACCCTGCTGAACGCCGCACCCAACCTTAAAACATGCCATGCAATGGCCCCTCGGACCACTGCTCACGCAGGCCTCATTGCCTCTATGTATCTCCACCAGAATCTTCAGAACATTTGCTGGGTAGCCCAAGGACCCGAGCACGGCCCAACGTTTCCTTTTATCTACCTTATCAAAGGCCATGCTCAGGTCCATAAATGCCAGGTAAACCCCCTTACCCTGGCAAAAGACTGAATTATCCACCAGGAGATACAGGTTAAGACTCTGTTCCATTGTCCCAACCCCGGGGCGAAAACCAAACTGTATATCAGACAAGACCGACTCCTCCGAGAGCCAAGTTTCTATGTGACCCAATAACACTCTCCCGAAATTGGCCTATAAGAAAGTAGGGAAAATAATAGCCTAATTCCAGGACAAGGGTAGATACTCATTTATATGCATGCGTTAAACACCACCATTAAAAGTTGTGCCCACAAATCCAGTGTGTCCTTCAACATGTCAGACCGATCACATCGGGGCCCGGGGCACAATTATGTGCCTGCTGGCTGATGGGTCTAGACACATCCTCCAGCCTGAACTTCAGGCAGGAGGTGCTTGGACCAGTGCTTTCCCTTATATTCCCTCCATTAAACATTCTCCAAAGTGTTCCAACCAGGCTGCTTTCTCCACATTAGTTCCACTGGCCCCATCAGCCATAAAACCACAGGGACCCCTCTTCACAAACTCCCAAAAAGCCCTCTGGTCCTTACGTTTAGCTGCATCCAGAAAATCCTCCCAAGCTGCCCCTTCGGTCTCCGTTTCCTTCTCTTGATCTCTATCTGATATTGGGCTCTGGCATGTGCAATCTCCCTCCTACTAGAGGCCGGTGCTTTCAGAATCTTCAACAATGATCTCTTTGCACCACTGCAACCCTCATCAAACCAGCCCTTGTGCTGTGCCCTCCCCGGTGCCATACTCACAGTCGTAAACCTTTTTGACAAAGCACTCACCAATTCAACAAATTGATCCACAATCTGCCGGGGAGGTTTGCCGCCATTCACAATACCAAGAACTAGGGCTATATTCTCAGAAATCAAATCTAGATGTAGATTATCCTGCCTAATTTTCCCCCATTTGATTCTCCTGGAACCAGGTGCCACCCCCTTCAATGGGAAGGCTGCAATATTATATGAGCCCCCAGGACCCCCTTCAGGGTCAAACAGATGGGATGGTGGTCACTATTCACATCTGCTAACAGTTCAAAACTCAAGGCCCCGTTCCCATAGTCCTACAGAAATGCAAAAATAGTCAATGGTCGAGGAACCTACATGACTGGTAAAGATAAGATGGCCAGGTATGTCAGGAGCCAGGTGACCATTTATGTATGTATTTATTACATGTGTTATATGCCCAGACCCTAAGGTATCACAGCGTAGTTACAGACAATTCATAAAACATACATACTTAACAATTGTGGGCATGATGCAACATCCCACATGGTTACAAAACAGTTCAAAATTACATTCTTGCCAATTATGGGCAGGAAGGGGCAGGAGGAGGGTGTATGGTCCAGCAGGTAGAAGGGTGTAGGGCTAAAAATAACTATGGACTTTTGGTGTTTTTAGAATTGGTTAAAGAACCAAGTTTTCAGCGACTTTTTAAATAGTTGGTGGGATTCTTCTTGTTTGATGTTAGTTGGGAGAGTGTTTGTCAGGGGTTTTGACCCATGTTCGAGTTATTATGCTGCAACATTTGGGGCTGGGGGCTCAGAAAATCCAAGATGGCCGTAAGCCCACATTGCGCCCGAATCCAGGAAACCGCGCAGTTTTTGTGCACACCAAAATGGTCACCTGACCTGCCACCCACCAGTGCAAAGAAAGATGGTTCTGTTCAAAATCTGTTTTTATTAATGTCAAAAATTGCTAAGATCATGGGCCCGAAAGCACCAAACAAAAATCCAACTCTGGTTGAGTGTTCTACTTTACTCTATTGCAGATCCACATCAATGCCATGTCAAGCAAGGATCATATACTATCAAGTAAAATCCTTTCTTTTTGCAATGTATTAATTCAAGACAGCTGTCAAAAATAGGTGCAGTACCGGCATTGGACACTAACCGGCACTAGCGATCTAAACTCTGATAGGAGAACTGTATTTCGGGAGTTGCAAAAGGATCCTGAGCTAGCTGGGACTTCAAAGGCTTGCTGATTAATGATAATTCTTAACACCTGCTTTCCCAGAAGGCAGTCTGATTCAATTAACAGTTCAGAGACCCACACAACAGCCCAGGATATCACATGGCCCTGTTGATTGAGAGGGAGGAGTTCCCCCTGCAGCCGCAGGACACAACACAATAGACCCTTTCAATTGAATAGAAATGCAGATTAGGGTGTAACTGTCAACAGCTGCCCTGCCAGGAAGGAGAGGCCTGTGATCTCTGACTCACCAAGTTCTGGGGGGCGAGCCAGACTGGTATGTGAATTCAATTAAGGGCAAATGTATGTTTGATTAAATTGCTTATAAAATCTTGTATTCAGCTCACAGAAATGTACAATTTGGGGGTCCTTAATTTGGAAAATGCCCTCACGATTTGAGACCAAACTCCACTTTGTGCGGTGTTCTGGGACCGAACCCCGCTATTTATTAATGTTACAGACACTGTGTTTAGCATAGAGACATAGTGATTTCCAGTAATATGCTCAGGGAAAGCTACCATAAACGAAAAAATGTTGTCATTTCTTAACCCAAGCTCTTAGAAACATCAGAGTTAGAACAGAGACCTACCCGAAGTAATATATGATGTGTATATGTAATTTCAACAAAGTGTGTATCTGGGAAATATGTGTTTTGGGTAAAATTGATTTTTCTAAGTAAATGCAAAGGGGAGTGTTCTTTCTGTATGCCATAAAATTAATGCCTGATGACACTCCATTCTTTCCCCCAATCAAGGGAGAGTGGACAACTTGGCCAATGATAAGTTGTGAGTGGCAGGCTTAGTTATGCCCACGCAGACACCCATTTTCAAAACACATGAAAAGAGACTGCTTTGGACAGGTAAGACACTCACTTTCCATTTTCTTGCGAAGCACTCTGCCGGACCAGACAATATCCAGAAGGACCATCTCCAGAACTTAGAATCCAGACTTCAGAACTTTTTCAGCAGGCCTCAAAATCTTTTGCAAATTATGCAAACAGCCGGGCGAGCTGTTTGATTCTGGCTAGAACCTTGGGCCAGAACCATATCCAGACCCAGAAAGCTGTGCTGTATCCAGAGAGACCAGAACCAGAGAGACCAGGCCGCTGTGAAGTGCTGCTGGCAGACCCAGACCAGATCGCTGTGAGCAGAACCAGTACCAGAAACCGCCCGGAGTTCAGTACAAACCTGACCAGACTTTGATGACGGCCTATTTCAAATGTATACTGTGAGTACTCAGCTAGAACTGTCCCAGAACCAATCTCTTAGTCTAAAATAATCTGATTCAAAACATTTTAACCTGTCCAGAATTGCATCATAGGAATCGTGTGTTCCTTCTGTCATTTCAAAGCTGTAAAAGTGTCATTTTATCATTCTGAAGTTTACTTTCATTTCGAGAAACTATCTCCACAAAATCGTCCATATCTCTGGGACCACGTGTGCTAGGAACAAGATTTAACTTTCTATTCTTTATAGTTTTTCTGTAATCGCGCTCGACGCACTAAAAAAAAAGTGCCACAAATTGACATTTTGCTTCATTTCAACCACGTGTAAAAATATCTGTCTTTTGCTCCGTTATTGAATTCCGTTTTCAACCTGATAACCATCCCTGAATCATTGATAATGCTAACCTGAACTAATTCAAAGTAGCTATCACCTACCCTGAACCTCCTATAGGGAATTAAAAGCATTTTTAGCATATTTTTACTTCATTGCCACCACGTTTAAAAGGATTTGCCTGCTTTGAAATCATACCTTTTTTCCTCTAAGCTCGCTGAGGGGGACTGGAACTTTGTATTGCATTTTGTTTGTATTCATGAAAATTGTGTGCTCCCCTTCCATCTCCTTCTATTTCATAGGGGGGGAGTGAATTGCCACAAGGGGAAAAGTGAACATATTATCTCTTGTGAAACCCTATCAGTTTATTTCTGTACTGCACTTTATTCATCATTGTTTTTCCTTAAAACCATAAAAGCATTCTCAGTTACCTTTTCCTTCCTATACCAACTCCTAAGTAATTAAATAAGCGTACAATTGTAATATTATCCATTGTTGATCACTGTCATATTCTTAAGTGTGATATCAAATATTAATTTATTCATAAAAGTGTGATATAGATATATATATATTGTTTACTTTCTCAATAAACCTTTTAAATTGCAAAACAAACCTACTTCTTGGCTCAGTGAGGTCAGGGGGATTCAAAGAGAGGGGCGTTATATAAGGGTTTATCATCCAGAGTATAACTTGTCTTAAAAATATATAAATAAGGGCTTCCCATGGGCGTCCTAGACGAGGCACTGACTTAGTGGGATTGCTGAAGAATTGAAGTCACTTAACATGTTCCAGTGTTTTGGGGCTAGAACTTTGAAGCTGCTGCCCCCTGCTCTTGTGCTTTTGAATCTGGGGATAGCAAGGAGGCGGCTATGGCTGGATCTGAGCTGTCTGGAGGAGGCTTGGTATGTAACAGTGTTGTTGAGATATTTGAGTGATTGTTGGCAATGCATTTGTGAGGAATGCATACGGTTTTGAAGATAATTGTTTTTCCTGATGGTCGAGATAAGCTCATTCTTTTTTATTCCCAGTGCGGCTCGGAGTGCTTTATTCTGCAGGAGTTTGATTTTGGACAGGTTGGCATTGGACGTACCTAGTAGGAGTACATTACAGAAGTCCAACTTAAAGAGTACAAGGGCTCTTGTTAATGTGATTCAGTGTTTTGGTGTGAGGAATTTATGACTTAATGAGATGAGCTTGGTGGTGTACGAAGTGGCTGAGGAGAGGGCATTGACTTGTTTGGTCCTGGATAAGTTGGTATCAAGGTAAAAACCTAGAGTTTTGACCTGTTTGAGAACTGGGATCGGGGATCGTGGTGCCATTGATGGTGAAGGAGGAATAAGAAGGCTGAAGGCATTTTATTCTGGGGGCAGAACCAATTATGAGCAGCTCAGTTTTATTGTCGTTTAGACAGAGACTGTTGCGGGCCATCCAGTTTTGGATAAGAGCATATATTTGGTTGATAAGTAGGAAAATGCCCTCACGATTTGAGACCAAACTCCACTTTGTGCGGTGTTCTGGGACCGAACCCCGCTATTTATTAATGTTACAGACACTGTGTTTAGCATAGAGACATAGTGATTTCCAGTAATATGCTCAGGGAAAGCTACCATAAACGAAAAAATGTTGTCATTTCTTAACCCAAGCTCTTAGAAACATCAGAGTTGGAACAGAGACCTACCCGAAGTAATATATGATGTGTATATGTAATTTCAACAAAGTGTGTATCTGGGAAATATGTGTTTTGGGTAAAATTGATTTTTCTAAGTAAATGCAAAGGGGAGTGTTCTTTCTGTATGCCATAAAATTAATGCCTGATGACACTCCATTCTTTCCCCCAATCAAGGGAGAGTGGACAACTTGGCCAATGATAAGTTGTGAGTGGCAGGCTTAGTTATGCCCACGCAGACACCCATTTTCAAAACACATGAAAGAGACTGCTTTGGACAGGTAAGACACTCACTTTCCATTTTCTTGCGAAGCACTCTGCCGGACCAGACAATATCCAGAAGGACCATCTCCAGAACTTAGAATCCAGACTTCAGAACTTTTTCAGCAGGCCTCAAAATCTTTTGCAAATTATGCAAACAGCCGGGCGAGCTGTTTGATTCTGGCTAGAACCTTGGGCCAGAACCATATCCAGACCCAGAAAGCTGTGCTGTATCCAGAGAGACCAGAACCAGAGAGACCAGGCCGCTGTGAAGTGCTGCTGGCAGACCCAGACCAGATCGCTGTGAGCAGAACCAGTACCAGAAACCGCCCGGAGTTCAGTACAAACCTGACCAGACTTTGATGACGGCCTATTTCAAATGTATACTGTGAGTACTCAGCTAGAACTGTCCCAGAACCAATCTCTTAGTCTAAAATAATCTGATTCAAAACATTTTAACCTGTCCAGAATTGCATCATAGGAATCGTGTGTTCCTTCTGTCATTTCAAAGCTGTAAAAGTGTCATTTTATCATTCTGAAGTTTACTTTCATTTCGAGAAACTATCTCCACAAAATCGTCCGTATCTCTGGGACCGCGTGTGCTAGGAACAAGATTTAACTTTCATTTTTAAGCTAAGATTCTTTCCAACAAGCCTAGACTTTCTATTCA
This sequence comes from Ambystoma mexicanum, assembly GCF_040938575.1. NCBI lineage: Eukaryota > Metazoa > Chordata > Amphibia > Caudata > Ambystomatidae > Ambystoma > Ambystoma mexicanum. The sequence continues at coordinate 690,935,342 of NC_090934.1, read as the reverse complement.
TTATAGTTTTTCCGTAATCGCGCTCGACGCACTCGAAAAAAAGTGCCGCAAATTGACATTTTGCTTCATTTCAACCACATGTAAAAATATCTGTCTTTTGGTTCCGTTATTGAATTCCGTTTTCAACCTGATTACCATCCCTGAATCATTGATAGTGCTGACCTGAACTAATTCAAAGTAGCTATCACCTACCCTGAACCTCCTATAGGGAATTAAAAGCATTTCTAGCATATTTTTACTTCATTGCCACCACATTTAAAAGGATTTGCCTGCTTTGAAATCATACCTGTTTTCCTCTAATCTTGCTGAGGGGGACTGGAACTTTGTATTGCATTTTGTTTGTATTCCTGAAAATTGTGTGCTCCCCTTCCATCTCCTTCTATTGCATAGGGGGGGGAGTGAATTGCCACAAGGGGAAAAGTGAACATATTATCTCCTGTGAAACCCTATCAGTTTATTTCTGTACTGCACTTTATTCATCATTGTTTTTCCTTAAAACCATAAAAGCATTCTCAGTTACCTTTTCCTTCCTATACCAACTCCTAAGTAATTAAATACGCGTACAATTGTAATATTATCCATTGTTGATCACTGTCATATTCTTAAGTGTGATATCAAATATTAATGTATTCATAAAAGTGTGATATAGATATATATTGTTTACTTTCTCAATAAACCTTTTAAATTGCAAAACAAACCTACTTCTTGGCTCAGTGAGGTCAGGGGGATTCAAAGGGAGTGGCGTTATATAAGGGTTTATCATCCAGAGTATAACTTGTCATAAAAATATATAAATAAGGGCTTCCCTTGGGCGTCCCAGACGAGGCACTGACTTAGTGGGATTGCTGAATTGAAGTCACTTAACAGATTGGGGGCTCGAGCCGGGGATTCTGGATTAGATCTATCACTTGTGCAGATTAATACAGTGTGCTAACTGACAGGATACAAATCCTGTTGGATCATCACGCTGTGTTCCACTGTAAAAATACACCTCAAAGGAACGCTCTAAGGAAACGGTCTGTTTTGCAAAATAAAATACAAACTTCTGTAAGTCAGGAAGGAAATCAATTTCCAGAATGACGACCTTGGTAGATATCCAAATAGCCGGAGAACACCTCTTACATAAGCTATTTGTGAGAGGTGAGTAGGCTCATCAGGACCAGGCGGTCTGGTTGCAGGCAATCGCACCCCAGATCACTGAAACAGGGTCAGATATATGGAGAGATCAGGGTCCCTTACATGTGGCCCTGAGTGAACTATACATGGCCCCTAAGGCTAAGGATGAGCACAACAAGATTTCCAGGGTAGCGGCATATTTATATTTATATATGGGAGCCAAACAGGACAAATGTGCTGGAGGCCAAGATCTGGCAAATAGGCAACTGATGGCATTAGAGAAGGCCCAATCTGACCTGATCTCTTCTGAGCAGAGGCTGCAGAGGAGCCAGGAGTCAGAAAATGGTAGTAGGCAGTATATCATTAAAATAAAAGAGGATATGGGTATCCTGCAACAGGAAAAGTCTGACAAGGATACCAGATTTCTGGCCTTGCAGAAGGAGTACCAAGAAGGTTTGGACTCGCTACTGCGCAACCAGAAAAAGCTGGAGCAACAGATAGATTTCAACAGGGCATGCACAAAGCAGGTAGCCACCCTGCAAAGTCAATTGGATAGAGAAAATGAGGAGAGCAATAAACTGATTCTGAAAGACCTGGATACCCAGACAGAATTTGAGGAAGAGCGACAGAAAGCTGGTGCTTTCCAAAGGCAAAGGGACGACCTGGCGGCACAGATGCAGGCTCTTAGTCAGGAAAGGGACACCTTAGGCTAGGAAGTCTGCCAATTAAAAGAAAACATTGAAGAAAATCACCTGGCCCTCCAGGGGCTGGGTAACCTCCACAAAGAGCATCAGGACTTGCTAGAGCACACCAGGAGGGTGGAAGATGCTCTTGCAAGAAAGGAACAGGCCAGTAGGGATGGGACTCAGGAGGTAACCCTCCTGCAGCAAAGAATGGCCCAGTATTCCAGGACCAACCAGGAAGCGCAGAGAGAAAATTAGGCTCTCTGTCAGCACAATGATAGGCTCCCGTAACAGGTAGCCATGCAGGAGAGACTGATAGAGTCTAGTAAGGCCTTAACTGAGGAACTGAAAGGGCAGGCTCTTGCATTGCAACAGGGAGCAGGGGCTGACAGAGATGAAGTTCGCTGGGAAAGGGAAACACCTGAGCATAACCTCAGGAGCCCTAGTACCAGAGGCCTTCATCTCTCCCAGTCCTTGGACTCTGCCACCCCCATGTCCCGTGGCGCACATGAGCACAGGGCCACAGGGATGGCAGATTACTATCCAGCCAAATGTATGGGGTTCATAGGCCAGTACCTCCCAGGAATGGATGGGCGGGCATTCGGGTATGGGCACCCAAGCACAGTGCAATTTAGTGGGGAACCCCAGGAGAGCAGGCCCACTAAGGGCATCCTAAAAACCTCTGCCCAGTTAGGTCAGTGGGGGGGTACCCATCAAATCCTGGGAGCAAGGAAGAATCTGAAGACTCCTCTGAGCGTCACAGGACACAGGAGGCCAGGTCCTCACATTCTGCCAGCCATTCCCAGGCTCGCAGAATACGGGAAAACCTGGAAGATCAGACGGGCACCTCTGGGAGCAGTGCTTCTGAGTCAGAGGATGAATGGACCAGGGTTACCCGAACCAAAAAGGCCAATAAGGCAAAAAAGGGCCTTGCTTAAGGACCCCTTAAAACAGATTAAGGCAATAAGGAGTGTCATCACGCCTTATCACAAGAACGCCAAGTATTCTGTTTGGGAATACTGGAAGCTTTATGAGCAAATGATGGAGACTTTCCATTTGAAGGACAGCAGTAGCTGCATTCAGAATGTCAAATCGACATTCTCCCCAGAACACTCCAGTTTCTCTGCAGGTCTGGAGGAACAAAATCATTCAAGATGGTCCACCTAGAGGGCGGCCATCTTGAAACATTTTTCTGTGCATAGAAATCCCCAAGAGGCTCGCAAGGCACCCTACCCTGCCCCACCCTGGGGAGGATCAGGCCCCACAAGAATTTGTGCAGTAGTTAAAGCATGCTTTGGCGCAGACTACAAAAAGGGTACGCACGGACAGTAAAGAGTTTGTAAATACGTTTTAACATGCCTTGCCCAAATACATCATGACCCAGCAAGTGAGAGACTTTCATGAGAAAAGGTCACTAGACTGGGTCATTGAGCAAGCCACCCGCATCTATGAGGTGCAGAAACTGGTGGAAAATAAGAATCAGCCCAAAAACCCCAAAACCAACAGCACCCCTGCTGCTGCCAAGGTGGCAGAGGTAAAGGTTGCCCCTGTTTTAGATTTGGAGATGGGGGGACCTAAAAACCTGCCTGCACCAAATAATTCTAAGCCCAGAAGGCCCTTGGCTCAGTCACAGACAGGGAGTCAAGGAGGTAGTCCCACAAATGGGGTCCCTCACTCCCCTGATTATGTAAGTCTCCATTACAAGGGAAACCGACCCATCCTGGGTTATGTGCGGACTCCTCCAGCCCAAGGGGGGGGGTCCAGCCAAGCACCTGACCCAGGGAACTTCCCTCCTAACTTCCCACAGGAGGGCAGAAATTCCCCAAATCCTGGGCAGGACTTGTTCCCCAGGTATCCACCCAACTTCCAGCCCCAAAATCATCCATCCTTCGTTCCCCACTTCCCTGAGCCCAGACCACCTAATCCGGGAGAGGGGAGGCCAAGGGTGGAGGGGTACCCAAATCTTCCCAACCCAGGGTACTACCAGAGAAGGGATAGCTACCCTTCCCGGGATCAGCCCAGGGGAGAAAATAGAACCCCGTATCAGCCTGAGCGGGTCTCACAGTTAGAGCGCCAGGTCCAAAATATGGCACGGGATCTGGGTCACATACTGAGGGCTCAACAGAACCCTCAGATGAGCATGCCACCGCAGAATGCCCCAAACTCTGGGCCTGGTGCTCCAGAACAATGACGGGGGCAGCACCCCGATAACCCACCGGTTCCCAGGGAGGAGGCACAAGGGGAAAGGGGGTGTAAAGCTTTGGAGGAAGCTTCCTGCCCCACTTGTAAACTTCCCCTGGAAACCCAGGAACTGGAAACAAAATCTCCTGCCCCTGAAAGTCTGCCACCCAAGGAGCAGGGGGGGGGTAGGAGAAACAAAGTACCCAAACAGACCCATTTTGAGGAAGAAATACAGATCTTCCAATTTGAAGGAGAGGGATCCTCAGAGGATCCTGGCAAAAGGATCTTCTCCTTCAGAGATGGGGGAACTTCTCCCAAGGAAAAATGGGTCCCAAGGGATTCCAACCCAGACTGGCTAGATGTGGGGATTTAGCTCTCGCCGCCCATCATTCTATCCCAGAACCAACAAGACCGAAACCCCTGGTTCAAACCCATCATGGTGACTGCCTCCAAAAAGGGGGGGCGGCCCAGAACCGGAACCGGGGGAACCCAAAACCGCATCCATAGACTGGGTAGATGTGGGGATTGAGCTGTCGCTGCCCATCATTCTATCCCAGAACCAACAATACCAAAAACCTCTGGTCCAAACCCATCCTGGTGACTGCCTCCAAAAAGGGGGGCGGGGGCAGCCCAGAACCGGAACCAGGGGAACCCAAAACCATATCCAGTTGCAAACTTTTTCTTTCAGATTCCCGAGACTCTCCACAGAATTTTGCCCAAATCTCTTCTCTCTCAATATCCAAAACCAGAAAATGAGCCCCCCAGTTGTCCAAAAACATGCATTATCTGTGCCCCCTTACAGAGAATGAGGGAAGATACTATGCCCCTGAAGTGGGAGAATGGAAGACCAGGCTCCCGTCCTTCACCTCTCGCGCTTGGCCTAAAGGGTCACGACCCAGACACCCGCCACGAGAAGAGTTTGCCCATCTACCAGACGACCAAATACCCTGGTACAGGAACATACGGATGTGTCCATCTGCCTGCCCAGCAGCCTGCACTAGCCATGCCGACACCTGCGGCCCGGATCAACTAGACTAAAACCTACACGTCGTTAGAGATGCCATGACGACCTAGCCAACGGTCAGCACACATGTACAAATATACACACTGTACACTCCCGCACCAATCTACACGAAGAATATATTCAGTGCTATGACGAAGGCGACAGACATACTCACGGACGTGCATCTTTATTATTTTCCATATAGGCTCTCAAAATGCAGAAACGCAAGACGCATCATGAACTCAGCTAAAAAAGCTTGCTTACGCTTCTCCCAAAACCAGTTGCCACTATGAGAAATATAATGAAGACACGATACTGGTCATAAGACAATATGGCACTGTAACCTAAAGCGCCTGTGCACCAAACGGCTCCACTTATACACCAGGCCTAAGTAGGCCGCAAGCAAGAGCTTCCATGGACGTTAAAAGAACAAGAGTCAGGTTGCTGATCCTGCAGAATGAGCCCAGCGAAGCAAACAGCCAAGGTCGCAATGTTGCCAACCCACATTCCGAGAGCAAACCATCAAGGGCACGATGTTGCAACCTCGCACGCCGCACACCAACGTTAAAGTCACACCTGCAAATTAAACCAGACACACAGTGGAAAAACAATATTAATTGTGCAGACTTCTGCCTCAAACACGGTCCCACCTCACGTGACCAAGCCGAACCTGACAGGATGCCAAGCCCAGGAGGAAGAAAGCGTCTGGATCTCTCATTACAAGACATAGGCAGATACAATTAAAAGGCTCAATGGACATCTGCGACAGTGGGAGTAGTCGGCCGTCCAGCTATGAATAAGTCCTCACATTGTCTGCATGTACCCATAGTGATACATTGTTGCAAATGACAGGTACACCGAGAGCTGGGAACAGCGATGGTCCCAGGCTGGGAAGCTCGCGGGCGCACCAATCAGAACATGGGGCTCCTATCACTGACGCCATTAACTTTAACCAATCATCAGGGGTCTTCATGTAACAATTCTCATGTATCTAATTGTAGGGACAACCCAGATATATCACCTGACTAACCCTTGTCCACTAACATTGTTCTCTATACGTGTGCTACACTAACCCTACCACTCGAGCAACCAATTAAGAGTGGCGATAGGTTTTTTGCTAACTTTCCAAGGTGACGCAAGTAGTGCGTCATAATAAGGTAAAAAGGGCCTGCGAGCCCTACGATTGTGTGTGTGTCAGGACGGACGCGTACGCTCCTTGACCCATCCCTGCCGTTTTTGTCTAATAAACAGCAGAGTCACCTTGCTTCTTGCGTGTGTCTCATACTCTATCTCATCTGGGATATACGGGAGGAGTTGGGGCCTCCCTGCCCGGAGGTCTGCGGACGGCCCGGCAGACCCCGGCAGAATTTCCCCCCGACACCCCGGTTCAAGTACAGGGGCAGGGTACAATTTTGGCATTGGTGGACACTGGATCCCAAGCTACTCTTCTGTCCAAAAGGGACTTTGATGAACTAAATGCAGGAAGTGGGGAGAATTACCATATTCCTCTCACCTCTCTTCCTGGACAACTTCAGAACTTTGACGGAAGGAAATTCCCGTCGAGTGGACTGCAGATTTGGACATTAAAATTGGGCGACACAAGGTGAAACACACGGTCATAGTAGTGACTCCAGAGGGCACCCCTTATTTACTAGGGAATGACTTCCTGAGAAGGTTGTCACCCCTAATAGATTGCGTAAACAAGGTCCTCTGGACCCAGACTAGCCGACCAATAAAATTAAAACAGAGTGTCAACCATGTTAGTTTAAACGGCACCTGCCACATGGTTGAACAAAAATCTGACCAAGTAGAATTCCACTTCCAGAATAACCAAATTCCAGATGTGACAGTAATAGCAGTAGGACAACAGACTGGTGACGGGGGGTCCTCTCTATTTCTGAAAATCAACCTTCCCTCCAGTTTAAGGTGGTATTCCACACTGGAAGGAAACACTCTCAAATTCTTTACTAATCCACAATAACACATTCCCACTCCAATATCCCAAAAAGATGTGAAATCAGCTCAGAGTCTGGCTGATGTTCAGCAAATTGGAGAGCAGTTGTTCATCCCCGTTCAGTTAAATGAAGGGAAGGACTCTGTTCTCGCCTGAGTGTGTGTGAACAACGGTAAGAGCTTCATCAGCGAAGCCATGTTCCGCCAACTCCCAAAAGATCCAGCCATTCCCACATTCAAACTGATAAACAAATGGGAAATGGATCTGGAAACACCCCATTCGAAACATCTCCTGCAAAGCAGGTGTATGCTCAAAATCTCCATTGGCAACAAGAGCATAGTCCATAATTGTTGGGTCGTGCGAGACATCACTGCCGCCTTTTACTTAGGCAGTGACATTCTCAATCGCTTTGCCATTAGTTTGGACCTAATAAACTTCAAAGCTAGGTCCCGAATAGCAGATAATCAAATGGGCTTTGATGATCCAGAAAAAGCATTCAGGTCAGCTCAATTTCTAACTTATGCAGTTGAAATTCAGGTTTAAGAGGAAGTCACCATCCCAGAAAGGACCCGACAATTCTCCCTGGAAGTGAAAGTTAAAAGAGGACAAAAATTGAAAAACCCTGATGCTTATATTCTTCTAAATGCTTCTCTCCAACCGCAAGGGTTGGGGGTAAACCCAACACCATTAGTCAACATAGAACATGACACCATTCCAATAGAGGTGGATAACAGCGACTTAAAGAGTTTCACTCTAGCCGCAGGCACCATTATTGGAATGGCGGTTGATGACCGACATTTCTCCATTGATTTAGGGAATTAACTGTTAGGACCAATCCCCAAGGACTGTTTTGACAGTGACAGTGATGACCATACTACACCAGACAGGAACTTTACCCGGCATGGGGGGAACTTCCTAGTGTACACTTCCTGCCCTTATGGTAAGGAAGATGTGACTTGTGACTTCAGAAGGGATGAGGTGATTTTCCAGGTCCATGAGGGCTGCCTTTCCCACCTGAAGCCTCCAGTCCAAATCAGCACTCTGACCAGGGACTTCTCCACCCAGCTGGAGGAGGCTGCTGAGATAGCAAAACCAGAAGTCTTTCCAGGCTTCAGGCAGATGGGGGAAGAGAGAGTCAACCTAGCTGATGCCTGCGTGACTCTGGAACAGAAGCAAAAGTTGAAACAAGTTTTCTTGGATTTCCAAGATCTCTTTGCGGTAGACTCATATGACTGTGGTCGCACTGACATCCACACAACAACAATTCCCACGGACCCTGGCATGACTCCAGTGTTTCTGAAGCAATATCGCTTGCCTCTCGCATCAATGGAGTCCCTTACCGAGATAATTAAGAACCTTGAGTCCCGGGGGATAACCCGTCCAGTCCACAGCACCTTTAATAATCCGGCGCTGGGGATATTGAAGCCAAACGGCCAGTGGAGACTCTGCGCCGACCTTAGGGAGCTCAACAAACGGGTCCATACTTCCCAATGGCCTCTTCCCTACATTGACCAAGGGCTGGCCCAGATCCAGGGGTCACAGGTATTCACTGCAATAGACCTGACCAATGGATACTGGACTGTGCCTGTCAGTAGGGAGGACCAATACAAGCTGGCTTTTACCTTTGGGGGCCAGCAGCACACATGGACCCGGACTCCCTTCGGATACCTCAACTTCGGCAATGAGTTCAACATTTTCCTACACAAGGCCATGCCTGACCTGGGTGAAAGGGGTAACCTGGCTTATGTAGATGATGTCCTCATTAAAAGTTCATCTGTGGAGGAACACATTGCGGAGATCCGTTATGTTCTGACACAGTTGAGGGCCGCCGGAGCAAAACTTTCCTTCCAAAAATCACAGTGGTGTAGGACCCGTGTTAATTTCTTGGGGCATGAGATTACTCCTCAGGGTCTCTGTCCCCAGGAAAAGAAAGTTGAAGCCCTCCAAAAACTGAAAGACCCCACAACTCTGCGGGAACTAAGGAGCATCCTTGGACTGACTAATTACAGCAGTAAGTTCATTGAGGGCTACGCAGAGATCACCAGACACCTGATTCATCTCTTGAAGGGCGGGGTAAAGTGGGAATGGGGTCCAGAACAATCTGAGGCAGTAAGACAACTCAAAAGAAGCCTCTCACAAGCGCCCTGCCTAGCTTACCCTGTCAGAAACAAGGAGTTTTTCCTGGAGACAGGGTTCTCTAATACGTGCTTGACGGCAGTATTATATCAAAAGCATGACAAGGTCAATAAAGTAATCTCCTATGCGAGTAAAACTTTATCCTCTGTGGAGGAAAAATTCAACGATTGTGAGAAGGCACTCCTGGCAACGGTGTGGGCATTGAAGAATTACCGCCCGTTCATCCAGGGGAACACATCATAGTGGAGACTCCACACCAGCCTCTGCAACATCTCCAAAGTGACAGAATCCGGGCCGGAAATGTGAGTAATTCCCGAATTACTTCCTGGATTCTGTCACTGCAAGGCTTTCCTGTGGAGGTCAGATATGGCCAAAACAAGAAGAGTCCCCTCACACAAGGTCTGGCTGACTTGCATGATTGTGCCAGAGAAAACTGTCTTGAGGACAAAAGTCTAAAAATCAAGGACAACATGGAGGCATACCTTAATTCCTCACACAAAGTCTTTGAAGAAGACAAGTGTGAGGGAATGCCCACTGTCTATGTGGATGGATGCTCTTACCATGTTGACAACAACGGGGAAAAAGAACTTGTGGCCGGCGTAGGGAATGCATGGGTGAATGAGTCCCCAGAACCCTCCGCTGGATACAAAATTGGTCCCCGAAGTAGTCAGGTGGCAGAATTGATGGCTGTGCATCAAGCCATCCTCACTGCTGTCCAACATCAACTCCACGAACTGGTCATAATCACAGATTCAGATTATGTACAGAACGGGTTCATGGAGCACCTGGTTAATTGGCAAACCAGAGGCATGTTATGTGCTAATAACAAACCCTTGAAACATGGGAAGTTAATTCAAAACATTGATGATCTGGTCACCTCGAGCGGGATGACCATCTACTGGAAAAAGATCAAGGGTCATTCCAAAGTAGAGGGACCAGACAAAACTGGAAATGACTTAGCTGATCAGCTGGCCAAAACCGGGGCCATCCAAGGGAATCTAATAGAGATTGAGTCCCTGTTGGGGGAAATCCAGGTCACTGCTATCACTAGGTCCCAGACAAATGCTCACAATGATCTTTCAACTGCACAATGGAGTAAGGAGACCCCAGATGCTGGTTTGATCATGGCTCAGAAGGGGGATCCAATAATTGGTAAGTTTTACCAACACATTGATGACCCTGAGAACTTTCCTCTGACGGATACCGATTACATAGGGAAAGAGGACCTTAGAGTGTTGATGAAATGTCCAGAAATGTTCCGAATCCAAGATGATTTGTTGGTAAGGAAATCCCAAGCTGGCCACAATCAGTGGGTGGTCCCTACCTCATTCCAAAGCCTGATGTTAAGTCACGCCCATGATGCGGCCACCACCGGTCATAGGTTGTTTCATACAGCACTTGAGATCTTAAGAGAGGTTGCATACTGGCCACACATGGGGCAGGACCTTGACCAATACTTGAAGGGGTGTCTTGTGTGTGCACAATTTCAGCCAACATCCCTCACACACCGTGCGCCTCTCCAAAAGAGCGGGATGACACTGCCATGGTCAGATTTGCAAATCGACTTCATAGGCCCCGTGATTCGCTCCTCTAGGGGAAATAAGTACATGTTGACGGTCACATGCTTATTTTCTAAATGGGTGGAATGTCTCCCGGCCCCAAACTGCAAGGCAGAAACAGCAGCTGCCCTGATGATCAACCACATCTTTTCGCGTTTTGGTCTACCCCAAAGGATTGAGTCAGACAGAGGTAGCCACTTCACCAGCGCATTAATGACTAAGATGTGGGAGATACTGGGGGTTAAAAGAAAGCTACACATTGCTTACCGACCGGCCTCTTCTGGAGCAGTGGAGAGATACAACCGAACCATTTTGAGCATCTTAAAAAAATTTGTGGTAGATTCCGGGCCAAGTTGGCATATCCGATTACCTCTGGTCCTAATGGCCATCAGATCTACCACTTCATCTGCAACTAAAATGTCACCATTTGAGCTGATGACTGGACGCAAGATGGTGCTTCCCCAGCATTTGCTCTACAGGACCCAAGAGCAGACATTAATAAATGCCTCCAGAACTCACGAATACGTTGAGAATTTAAGGAAACACCTCCAACATGCTTTTGCCTATGCTCAGCGGAATCTAGAAAGATCAGCCGAGAGCATGAAGACCCATTACGATTTGAAAACTACCATTAAAGAATACAATGTGGGAGACCGGGTCTATCTATACAATTTCCAAAGAAACCAGGCCAAACAACGAAAATATTTGCCTACATGGAAGGGACCTTTTGAAATGATAGACAAGATCTCCCCAGTTGCCTACAAGATCCGCATTCCCAAAGGTAGTTTGGCAGAAGGGGAAGACAAGTGGGTCCATATAAATCAGTTAAAGTGTTGCCATCCCTGGCACACTCTGCAGCAACTGGAGGAGTCCTCTGCAATACCAGAGGGGGCCGCTCCAGAGTAATTCAGTTCCAACCCTAAAATATGATTCTTGAATAATTCTTGATTATATCTTGTTTTTTTAAAATAAGAATGTAAATGTCTATTGATTTATAAAATGTATATGCTGCCCCACTATATCAATAGTGGGGGAGAAATGTCTACGAATAGGTATTGCCACTTTGCTTTGTCATCCTAGGAGAAAGAAAACCTGAAGACTGACCACGGAAGACGACCTGGGGACCGGGAGCAAAGATCCGAGGGGCCCAGTGTACCGCCCAATACTCCCATCAGGACCGCGAGGAGAACCGATCGATCCACCCTGATGGTGGAAAAGATGATGAACTTTGTCATGTGCGGAATCGGAAGAAGATGATGCGGACATCCCAGCGCGTGGATCAAAACATCCTTTGCACCCGACTCCCCCTCGACTCGAAATCAAAGCACAGTCGGGCAGGGGGGCTTGTCAGGGGTTTTGACCCATGTTCGAGTTATTATGCTGCAACATTTGGGGCTGTGGGCTCAGAAAATCCAAGATGGCCGAAAAAGCCCACATTGCACCAGAATCCAGGAAAACCGTGCAGTTTTTGTGCACACCAAAATGGTCACCTGACCTGCCACCCACCAGTGCAAATCCAAGATGGCCGAAAAAGCCCACATTGCACCAGAATTCAGGAAAACCGTGCAGTTTTTGCGCACACCAAAATGGTCACCTGACCTGCCACCCACCAGTGCAAAGAAAGATGGTTCTGTTCAAAATCTGTTTTTATTAATGTCAAAAATTCCTAAGATCATGGGCCCGAAACCACCAAACAAAAATCCAACTCTGGTTGAGTGTTCGGCTTTACTCTACTGCAGATCCACATCAATGCCATGTCAAGCAAGGATCATATACTATCAAATAAAATCCTTTCTTTTTGAAATGTATTAATTCAAGACAGCTGTCAAAAATAGGTGCAGCACCGGCATTGGACACTAACCGGCACGAGCGATCTAAACTCTGATAGGAGAACTGTATTTCAGGAGTTGCAAAAGGATCCTAGTTGGGACTTCAAAGGCTTGCTGATTAATGAAAATTCTTAACACCTGCTTTCCCAGAAGGCAGTCTGATTCAATTAACAGTTCAGAGACCAACACAACAGCCCAGGATATCACATGGCCCTGTTGATTGAGAGGGAGGCGTTTCCCCTGCAGCCTGCAGGACACAACCAATAGACCCTTTCAATTGAATAGAAATGCAGATTAGGGTGTAACTGTCAACAGCTGCCCTGCCAGGAAGGAGAGGCCTGTGATCTCTGACTCACCAAGTTCTGGGGGGCGGGCCAGACTGGTATGTGAATTCAATTAAGGGCAAATGTATGTTTGATTAAATTGCTTATAAAATCTTGTATTAAGCTCACAGAAATGTACAATTTGGGGGTCCTTAATATGGAAAATGCCCTCACGATTTGAGACCAAACTCCACTTTGTGCGGTGTTCTGGGACCGAACCCCGCTATTTATTAATGTTGCAGACACTGTGTTTAGGATAGAGACATAGTAATTTCCAATAATATGCTCAGGGAAGGGGTACAGGTCTGTGTAAAGATTTGATGAAAAACCAATGTTGCTAAAGCTACCAAAAACGAAAAATATGTTGTCATTTCTTAACCCAAGCTCTTAGAAACATCAGAGTTGGAACAGAGACCTACCCAAGTAATATATGATGTGTATATGTAATTTCAACAAACTGTGTATCTGGGAAATATGTGTTTTGGGTAAAAATTGATTTTTCTAAGTCAATGCAAAGGGGAGTGTTCTTTCTGGATACCATAAAATTAATGCCTGATGACACTCCATTCTTTCCCCCAATCAAGGGAGAGAGGAGAGCTTGGCCAATGATAAGTTGTGAGGGGCAGGCTTAGTTATGCCCACGCACACACCCATTTTCAAAACACATAAAAAGAGACTGCTTTGGACAGGCAAGACACTCACTTTCCATTTTCTTGCGAAGCACTCTGCCAGACCAGACAATATCCAGAAGGACCATCTCCAGAACTTAGAATCCAGACTTCAGAACTTTTTCAGCAGGCCTCAAAATCTTTTGCAAATTATGCAAACAGCCGGGCGAGCTGTTTGATTCTGGCTAGAACCTTGTGCCAGAACCATATCCAGACCCAGAAAGCCGTCCTGTATCCAGAGAGACCAGAACCAGAGAGACCAGACCACTGTGAAGTGCCGCTAGCAGACCCAGACCAGATCGCTGTGAGCAGAACCAGTACCAGAAACCGCCCGGAGTTCAGTCCAAACCAGACCAGACCTTGACAGCCTATTTCAAATTTATAGTGTGAGTACTCAGCTAGAACTGTGCCAGAACCAATCTCTTATTCTAAAATAATCTGATTCAAAACATTTGAACCTCTCCAGAACTGCATCATAGGAATCGTGTGTTCCTTCTGTCATTTCAAAGCTGTAAAAGTGTCATTTTGTCATTCTGGAGTTTACTTTCATTTCGAGAAACTATCTCCACAAAATCGTCCATATCTCTGGGACCACGTGTGCTAGGAACAAGACTTAACTTTCTATTCTTTATAGTTTTTCTGTAATCGCGCTCGACGCACTAAAAAAAAAGTGCCACAAATTGACATTTTGCTTCATTTCAACCACGTGTAAAAATATCTGTCTTTTGCTCCGTTATTGAATTCCGTTTTCAACCTGATAACCATCCCTGAATCATTGATAATGCTAACCTGAACTAATTCAAAGTAGCTATCACCTACCCTGAACCTCCTATAGGGAATTAAAAGCATTTTTAGCATATTTTTACTTCATTGCCACCACATTTAAAAGGATTTGCCTGCTTTGAAATCATACCTTTTTTCCTCTAAGCTCGCTGAGGGGGACTGGAACTTTGTATTGCATTTTGTTTGTATTCATGAAAATTGTGTGCTCCCCTTCCATCTCCTTCTATTTCATAGGGGGGGAGTGAATTGCCACAAGGGGAAAAGTGAACATATTATCTCTTGTGAAACCCTATCAGTTTATTTCTGTACTGCACTTTATTCATCATTGTTTTTCCTTAAAACCATAAAAGCATTCTCAGTTACCTTTTCCTTCCTATACCAACTCCTAAGTAATTAAATAAGCGTACAATTGTAATATTATCCATTGTTGATCACTGTCATATTCTTAAGTGTGATATCAAATATTAATTTATTCATAAAAGTGTGATATAGATATATATATATTGTTTACTTTCTCAATAAACCTTTTAAATTGCAAAACAAACCTACTTCTTGGCTCAGTGAGGTCAGGGGGATTCAAAGAGAGGGGCGTTATATAAGGGTTTATCATCCAGAGTATAACTTGTCTTAAAAATATATAAATAAGGGCTTCCCATGGGCGTCCTAGACGAGGCACTGACTTAGTGGGATTGCTGAAGAATTGAAGTCACTTAACATGTTCCAGTGTTTTGGGGCTAGAACTTTGAAGCTGCTGCCCCCTGCTCTTGTGCTTTTGAATCTGGGGATAGCAAGGAGGCGGCTATGGCTGGATCTGAGCTGTCTGGAGGAGGCTTGGTATGTAACAGTGTTGTTGAGATATTTGAGTGATTGTTGGCAATGCATTTGTGAGGAATGCATACGGTTTTGAAGATAATTGTTTTTCCTGATGGTCGAGATAAGCTCATTCTTTTTTATTCCCAGTGCGGCTCGGAGTGCTTTATTCTGCAGGAGTTTGATTTTGGACAGGTTGGCATTGGACGTACCTAGTAGGAGTACATTACAGAAGTCCAACTTAAAGAGTACAAGGGCTCTTGTTAATGTGATTCAGTGTTTTGGTGTGAGGAATTTATGACTTAATGAGATGAGCTTGGTGGTGTACGAAGTGGCTGAGGAGAGGGCATTGACTTGTTTGGTCCTGGATAAGTTGGTATCAAGGTAAAAACCTAGAGTTTTGACCTGTTTGAGAACTGGGATCGGGGATCGTGGTGCCATTGATGGTGAAGGAGGAATAAGAAGGCTGAAGGCATTTTATTCTGGGGGCAGAACCAATTATGAGCAGCTCAGTTTTATTGTCGTTTAGACAGAGACTGTTGCGGGCCATCCAGTTTTGGATAAGAGCATATATTTGGTTGATAAGTAGGGTGTCTTGTTCATGGTTGCCTGATAAGGGGACAAGGATCTGGGTGTAGTCAGTAAAGTTGGTGTAAATGACACCCATGGCATCCAGGGCTGCAAAGAGTAGCTTTGTGTAAGCATTGTAGAGGGTGGGGGAGAGGCAGGATCCTTGATGTATGCCTATGGGTACTGGTATGGGGTCAGCTGAGGCTTTGCCAATGGATACTCTTGAGGTACTGTCAGCTAGGAAGTATTTGACCCAACTCGTGGCGTCCTTGGAGAAGTTGAAGTTGTTGGAGAGGGTGGCACAGAGTTTGTCGTGGTCGACCAGGTCGAATACGGCGGAGAGGTCTAAAAGCATTAGGAGACAAAGTTTGCCTGCATCTCTGTTTGCGTCCATTTGTATTTTCAAATGGAGGAGGGCTGTTTCCGTGTTGTGGTTAGGGCGAAAGCCTGATTGTCGGTCACCCAGGAATTGATTTTGTTTGAGGTGGTTTTGGATTTGGGTGGATGCTATTTTGTCAATTACCTTCGGTAGGAAGGGGACCGTTGTAATTGGTCGGTAGTTAGTGGGAATGGAGGAGTCTAGTGTAGGCTTTTGTAATAGAGGAGTTACCTAGGCTTTTTTGATGCTGATGGGGACCGTATTGGAGTTAAAGGAGGCATTGCCAAAGTTAGTGATGAGCGGGGTTAGTGTGGGAGCGCAAAGTTTGACTAACTGAGGGGAGAAGTGATCTTCTTTGCAGTTGGATGTTTTAGTTTGGCTATTGTGTCTAGTATCTCTTTTTGGGTGACGGGGGTGAAGTAAAAGGGAGTGGTGGGCTTGGTGGATGGAGTGTCCTCAAGGGTGGTGTGTTGTTTGCCTGCTAGGCATTGTTTATTGGTTGCAATTTTGTTTTGTAATAGGAGAATTTTGGAGGCTAGTACATTTTGGATAGTGGTACACCAGGTTGTGCTGGCATTGGCCGGGGGTGCGCCTTGACATGGGTTCTCTAGTACTCTGAGTATGGAGAATAATTCCTTCGATTTGGAGGAGGCATTGGTTATTCTTTATTCTTTGGTTTGATTCACAGTCTGCAGTCCCCATTTAATCAGCCAAGAGTACATTTGCAGTCCTTTTACACAGCCCATGATATCCCTCATTTAAGGCACAGGGATACCCAGGGACATGTCCTCTAAGGGATCTACTAAATCATTAGGCAGGCCCATACCCATTTTGAGGTTAAAGTCACCACCCCATAGATACAGTTCATGTCTACTACTACTGGTGACCAGCAAATCATCCATGAACACCTTAACCTTAGCAAGCCTATCCACCTCTGCCTTGTGCGGCTGTTATAAAAGTTAATATTACACAGCTGCAAAGGTTAGTGTATTTTGTCATGTGTAACCTACAATGGACAATATGAGCACTGTTTTCTTACTTGTCGGAAGGTCCTGTTAGGGGACCAAGATCACTTAAAATGCTGGTACATGGGTATAGACTTTTTGGGAATACAAAGGATCTATTTATGTCACCCAAGCATAGTCTAGGTGAATATGCTTAGATGTGGAAGTTAATGAGGAACAGTCGTTACGCTATATAAGTGATACAATAGATGCAAAATCACAATACAGGGATCTAAGTCTCAATGCCAAGCTGGGAAGTGCAACATTACAGAAGGCCTCCTGGAAAGGGCTGCCCCTGCAAAGTCGCTCTTTCTTCCCCCTCCCTCATGCCATTTTAAAGGGATTTGCCCCTGCAACTCACCTTCACACTGTGCAGCCCTCCAACCTCATTTTCCTTGCCACTCTCCCTCCCGGCATACACCCACCCCACTCATTTAGCTTCCACCCGTCAATCTGTAGAAGATAATGGTCTTCGCCCTGCAGGGCTGAAGTGCTATGCACTGTGTATAAGCCTATGCACTGCATACTTTTGTGGAGACTGCAATCACAATAAAGAGCTGATAGGCATTGTGAAGTAGGCCAGTAGTGGGTTGGAGAGCAGGGCACAACTGTAAATCCACAGTCTTGTATGTTCCTAGCAGGACTGCGGGGGAAGAAACAGAATACCAAGAGCTTCTTGAGCCGACATAACAGTGCCATCAGCAATATCTGCTGGAGCCACATTGTCAACAGCATTAACTGCAGAGGCAACAAAGCCTGAGACAGCAACAAAAGCAGCATATCCAGCAGAAGGAGCAGTGGCGTGGGTCGTGTCAGACATCTTTCCTTTGTTAAATCTTTTCACCTTTTTTGACAATGCACATTAATACGTGCTCTTTCTGTCCATTAAACTTTGAATTGTACATGAACGTGCTTTGATTGTCATCGTCACTGGATATTGTAGGAGGTTTTGTCTTTTTGGGGCAAATTTGGAATTTGGCGGTATTTTCTTACCGTGATATTTTGGAGGTAAACTGGTGGTAAACTGGCTTTACCACTAGAAATAGTTCAGTATTACCATATTTTGGTGATAATATATTGTTAGCTTTTGTTGGCAGTAATTTGTAGTGGTTTCGTGCTTTTGTGGTACTTTCAGAATTACCTTATTTTTGTGGTATAGTGGTGAGCATATCTTTTTTATACTACCGCCCCATCATAAAAAAAACTTTCCTCTCTATTAGAATATCTCTTAGTCACCTGTAGAGAACCCTCCAGACCTATCACATTTTAGGGAACCCAGTGAGTTTATTCAGAATGCCACCTATTGTATGTGGCTTGTATTACTGGCTTATTTACGTCCAGTAACCTATGTGTCTCATCTGACACTGCCTTCTTTTCCACATGCAAAGAAGGACTCATTCACACCCACACACCCTTCTGTCTTGCTTATTTGTATACGTTTACTCTTATTCTAAACTTGTCCCATAGGATACATGAGGAAGCAAAACTCTTTACCACATTGGTATAACATTATAGTTACCCATTGACTCTTTCCCCTAACACAATAAAACCAATAAAATTGTTCCAGCTTTGCTTTCTGTTATAATATTTTAATGTTATACACAATTCAGTTTACCAACAGCAAGCATAACCTTGTCTCCTAAAACAAAACACAGTGAAGAGAACAAGCATATAGCAACATGTTAGAAATAAAAATCTTGTATTCAATTCTTTTTAGAATAAATGCATCAAAAAGATATAAAAATAAAACACATTGCAAATGAACTCAGTGTGCATCATTTTATTACCAGTCCAAACATGCTTAGAGAAACATGACATTATTCTTTTTTGAAGTTTCCTCCCTATACTGTCTTTCACATCTCATACATGCCCACGCTCCTCATCTTTGACTGACTCGCCAAAATGGGAGAATTCTGAAGCACTTGTCACCGGAGCCTTATCTAGGCGAACCTCCTCACGCAATGGAAACACAGCCTTGTACTGCCTTAAAAAAATGCTTCAAAGTCAGGCAGCTGTCCCACTCTCTTTGTATCTTCAAGACTGCAGCCACGGATCTCCCATCCCTGGAAGTCACTGTTCGCAGTCAAGTCCTGAACAGCTTTGAACTCTTCATCTCACTTTTCCAATTAAAAAACTCTCCCTGTCCATCAAATGCAATTATATCAGCTGTACCACCTCTCTATTCCTATCAATCGTTGTGCAAGAATGTTTTGTAAAAAACTCTCTCTGTTCCAGAACAATGAAAGCTTCAAATGTATCCCTTCGCCTTCTTGTTGCATATGTTTGTGCTCTTCATGAAAAAATTTAATGCATCTCAGTGTGCTCCCGAACTGCATTACAATGTTAGAGGGAGTGGGGCACTTATTATATTAGTAATATAATTAGTATATGGTTAGTTAATTATGTATTTCTAATGCAGTTTTACGCACATGAAAACATCCAAATTGTCACTTCTGCACTTTAAAATGACTTGCATGTTTCTAAAACATTTTGCTAAATGCGTTTAAAAAAATAATGCTTGCTGAAAAAATGTGTCTGACACCTATTTGTAAATGGCTGCATTTCCATACTGTATACTGCATAGTGGCAAAAATCCCCAAATATATCCTTACATACCCACCTTTTTCCGACAATTTTGGCTAATAAATCCATAATTGGAGGAAACCTGTGTTATATCAAAATTTGCGTTTCCCAAAACATCTCTCTTTTTCCATTGTTGTTAGACGAATCACGGTTGAAATAATAGCATCTTAATAAAATGAAGATTTAAATATTTCACAACAAACCATTGCTTAATCATAACAAAAGTGAAGCAAATCCCAAATAAGGCCTATCAGTCCTCACACACATGTGCATGTGCATGTATAATGAAACATTGTACGCGCATATTTCCAACCAACGTGTCCATATATGTTTGCGGCTACAATGTCTTTTTCAATTATAGTCTCTATATATGCTATATATGTATGAAATAAACATTTCTCATTAGTGCATACGATTAAAAAAAACAATAAAATAAAACAAATAAATAAAACAAATGGCTAACATAAATAACTAAAACAATTAAATAAAATAACAAAATTGTGGATCTCCATTGTTCCCATTTTCCAAAAATAAGTTCAACTGACTACTATTCCATTGATGGCATTTACCATCTTCATGACCACACCTCTGAGATGTCCTGATCACCAAACTTTCCTACTCGCATCCTCTTCAGTGTAATCCCTCCGATTCGGTACTCATGGGTGTTTCTCCACAGAAATCATCTCTTTTGGCATCCCAGTCTGTTTGTCTTCACCTCCATACTTCGGTCCGGAGGCTTTTGTGGGACTTCCTCCCGTGGACTCCGGGGATCCATCATTTCTTGCGTCCTCCAGTCCTGCGACCTCCGACCCCTGCCAGGACAATAGTTAGTCGCATCTAAATCAAATAGAAAAGCAACAGTATAGCACAATACCATATGTCCCCTTCTACTACCTGGCCAAAAACAAAAATGTGGCCCAAAACATTATGATCCTTTAACTTATTACGTTTGGATACCTGCAAATAAGCACATGTTATAGAGAAAAAAACAACATAAATACCCGACCTTATTACAGATATCCAAAAATCTGCATGTAGAATAATTGTATCACATGACGCTAGAATAGATTGTTTTGACTCAGCAACTTTAATGAACTCATAGTGTCCCATGATTTTTATGTGTTTTTTTAACATTGCTTTTTCATTTACTACTATAGTACTATATTTTCAGTTTCTCATGGAATAAAACATCACCTTATCATTTCATTAAGCATACATTATAGTCAACAGTTCATCACTCATTCATTAACATACAAACTTACTGGGCCTGGATCATGGAACGTTTTCCTTTGGGATTGCGCCATTATAAAACAGTTCCATGAATCAGGCCCACTGTGTTTTCATCAGTTATCTTACTGCTAGCTTACTTTCCCATGCAGTTAGTACACCTAACCTGTCTCCACCTGCTCAAGCCTCTTTATTTCACGCTTTGGATGACAGGGCTTAATTTGATTGACATGGGCAAATATCTCTGTAGCCAGTTCACCCTCTGTCTTCAGGATTTTGTACACCACCGGGGACACTTTATCTATGATTTCGAATGGACCTTGCCATGCCGCAAGAAATTTTGAGTTTTTATATTTACCTCTCCCGAAATGAAACTTATACCCGATCACCAATTTTATCGTCTTTCACAGATTTTTTTTTAATCAAAGTAGGACTTTGCACTATCAGCATCTCTTTCCAAATTTTGCTGTGCAAATGCATGTTGTAAATGCTTTCTCAATTCTTCCACATACTTGTGAACTGTAGATGCACTCACAAGTGTTTGCTCATGCGTCCTGTACAATAAATATTTTGGCAGTACCATTTTCCTTCCTGTCATCACCTCATGAGGACTGAATACTGTTGCTTTAGCAGGAGTCGATCTAATGGCCATCAACACTAAAGGTAATCGCAAATCCCAACTAGAACCTGCCTCTGCTACAAACTTCTTTAGCATTTCCACAACAGATCTATTGCTTCCCTCTACGTTCCCCGAAGAGGCGGCCCGATATATGATGTGCAACTTCCTTTTTACCCCCAATATATGCCACATCTTGCTCATTAAGGCACGTGTGAAATGACTTTCTCTATCTGACTCTATTCTTTGTGGTAACCCAAATCTTGAAAATATATGATTCACTAGCAATGTTGCTGCTCTTTGTGCACTACAATTTGGTGCAGGAATACATTTTACCCATTTCGACATTAAACATACCACCGTGAAAAGTTTCCCCTACTCGATCTCGAAAAATGCTTGCTGAAAAACTGTGCCTGGCACCCATTTCGAAATGGCTGCATTTCCATACTGCATACTGCCAATAAACTAAATGCTTTTAAAAATAATGCCTGCTGAAAAACTGTCTGACACCTATTTCTAAATGGCTGCATTTCCATATTGTATACTGCATACTGGCAACAATCCCCAAACATATCCTTACAATATTTATCAATTATAATCTGGTAATGCTGGCAATCTACTCAGATGCTCAACAACAAATTCTACAGTTGCACCATGGGGCACCTTGTCTATCTCTTCCTGTAAAAGATTCACATCACAATGACCTGGAAAATACCCAACCTACATTTTGCAGTACCACTCTGTATTTTCCCTGAAACGTTTTGGTAGCAACAGAATGGGAATATTAATATTGAATCATTTTTTGGCTTTGGCTCACACGGTGGCACTTTAGTGACACCTTTTTGCAAACCAATGATACAGAGAGGAAAGAGATGGGAAAGGGTGTTGAGAAACAAAATGCTTGCTTGGCATGGCAACTGGCAAATTCTGTTGCCATGAATTGGCTGCATGACAGATTTGTATTTAATGTATGCTGCCTCTCACCATGCTTTTTTCTGCCAACATGTCTCAGCACAGGCACAAGAAAACAAGAAAACCAGAGATCCCTGTACTTCATGGACTCCTGCTCACAATCCTAGTATCTCTATTTATTCCTCTTTCCCTTCCTAGTCCCTGTTGACATTCTTCTTTCTTGTCACAGCGCCTCTTCATTTTCCTCATCCTAGTTCTTCCTCTTCCTTGTTCCAGTCTCTCTGCCTCTTCCTTATTCCCTTTAACCAACTATACTCCCTCTGACATCTTCCTAATTCCTCTTCCTCACTTCCGTCCCCCTTCCTCTTCCCTATTCATCTTTCTAGTCTCTCTTCCTCATCCTAGTCCTTATTCCTCATCCTAGTCCCTCTTCCTCATCCTAATCCTGCTTCCTACTCACTCTTCTGCTTCCTACCCTTTCTTCCTAGTCCTTCTTCTGTGCCCTAATCCTGTTGCCACATCCTATCCCTCATCCTAGTCCCTCTTTTGTTTCCTCCTTCTTTCCCTAGTGCTGTTTCCTTATTCTGATCCCAATCCTGTGTCCTCTCCCATGTCTTCATCTCTTTTCCTCATTCATCATCCCTTTTTCTCATCCTTGTACCTTTTCATCACCCTATTCCCTCATCCTTGTCACTCTACCCCTTCCTCATCCAAGTAAATCTTCCTCATCCTTGTCATAATTCCCCCTCCTTCTCTTCCTAGTCTCCTTCCTCTTCCTCATCCAAGCAAATTGTCCTTGTCTATATGTCTCATCCTAATCCCCTTTCCACATTCTTTTGACTTGATATGATATGGCATTTATAACGTGCCTATACACATGTGTTTTTCCTAGTCTGTCTTCCTCAACCCAGTCCCTTCTTCTAATCCCTCTTCCTCGTGCTACCCCCAGCCTTGCCCTTCTTACTCTTACCCCTACTAGTCACACATCTGAATTCCTCATCCTATTCTATACTCTCAACCTAGTCCTAGTCCTTCATTTTAGTGCTAGTCCCAGTCTTTGTACTATTGCTGGTAAATCTGTGAGGCACAGTTTATCAATCAGTAGTCAAAGTCTATATAATGCCACCATGTATATTGCTTGATCTATCTTTCCTGCTTTTTCCCCTCCATATTTCCCTCTTTGTATCTTTCTTTCAGAATCTATTTCACTTTTGCTTCCTCTCCCTCCCACCCGCCACTCTCATTGAGGAGTGTGGTTTGGGTCTGAGAGGAAATGGTGCGAGAGAAGGTGATTTAAATGTAAAGTTTGCATGCAGCGTTGGTAAAAGCCTGGATATTTAAAGCATAACATGTGAGGTAATCTACAAGGATTTCATTGTTTTCTGCCTGCAGAATGTCCCAGCAAGTGTGCATATGGATCCTCATGTGTTCAGCTATATTTTGCAACTGGATGCTTCATTTGTCCCAGAGGTAAGTGGTAAGGGGTGAATGCTGCTCAAATGTTTCTTAGCCAGAAACAAGCATATGGCCTTTTCACTTTCTGATATTTCTTACATCACTTATAAATAGCATGTTTACATGACTGTGGATGCCCTCTTTCCATGGGCATGGCTGATAAAACTAGTGCTGGCTCTTGGTGCAACACAATATTCCCATCTTGAGGCAGAAAATAGTAATAAAGCAATACATGCCCTCTGACATTTGGTGTCAAATATCATGCATATCTGTAATATTTTTTGGAATGGTACGGACTTACTTTTTGTAGTAAGCGGGTTGTGTTGGACATAATATACACCCTTGTGCAAGTAGGGGTAGAAGACGAGTTTTAACATTATTGATGATGCCATGCTGGATGGTTCCAAAATCAAAAGCATTATATGGGCCTCCACATCAGCCTGTTTAAACAGTTGGGATTGTGGATTAGCTGAAGATACAAAATGATAGTATCAATTCTATGCTATGTTTCTTATGTTATGTTATGTGACAGGGATGTATACTACACTTTGCTGGGATGTGCATTTTCTCTGGGCACTCTGGCACTTCTGAAAGAGAGTGGTTGGGTTAGGTCAGTGGGTAGAGAGAGAGAAAATGCGAGATAGTTTGGCTGTTCCACTGATGCATGCAGAACAGAAGTACCCTGACCTCTGAGAGTGGGCCCATTTCTATGTGTTCTTTACTAAGCGAACAGGTGATTTTTTATCCAGAAGGTACTTTGTTGTACCCTTGGTGCAAGGAAACAATTGTCAGGGCTGTGGTATCTAAGTTGGTCGTAATGTGTAGTGTTCTGATGTCTGAAGTCCATTGGGAGGAGTGCCTGATTGTCAGTCATATGTGTGTGTGTGGATTAGTTGGTAAGAATCATGTGTGTAGGAGCATAGAATTGGAGTATGTTCATGCTGGAGCAGTGGGTGGAGACCACAATGGGAGATTGATGAGGGGTACAAACAATCATGATGTCGCATATTGTAATTCCTACCATTTTATAACATGCCTAAAATGGCATGAAAAGACATGGAATGCATAACAAAGCATTACAAGATCTAGCAAAGCAACAAAAAGGCCTAGCAGGGTGAAGGAACCTGGTCTCCTGACAACACTCTGACCACTGGCCTCTGCAGACAACTCTAATTTCACTTTCATACTTCCCACTGAATAATTTTCTCTCTCTCTCTTTCTCTCTCTGCCTTTGTAGCTCTCTTTCCCTCCCTCTCTCCCTCTCTCTCCAATACAGACCTTGTACCCTGTGTGCAAAAAGGATATGAACATTTTCAGATAAGAGGGCATTCCGCAGACTCCACTTATTAGCTAGTTCCGAGAGAGGGCTGCCTGAGATATGAATACCCCATGCACTCATTTCACAATTTTTTGTATGTTGGTTGGCAGGCTAGGAGCCATCTCAAACTTCACTTTAAGTTGCTCAGATGCTGTGCTCAAAGGGTCTGCTGGGACAATGCTTGACTGGTAACTAATGTATGTGTTGGGTGTCCATACAGTTATCTGGGCAGGAACCAGAATCCCTGATAATTTCTCCGAGAAGGTTACCCTTGTGTCTAGCACAATCCACAAAGCCCTCTCACACAGCACAGACAACCAAAGGACAAAATAATGTTCCCTGTCCTCCATACCAACTGTACCACCTGGTGTTAATTCAGCTTCAGGTGCAAAATGATGCTGAAACCATTCCAGACTATTTTCTGTTGGGAGATCAATGAGTTGAGGAGCAGGACAAATAAAAAGTGGTCTGTGGATTCTTAAAAGTATCGCAGGAAGCTAGGTGCACCATCCTTTGCCCTATAAAGGGGTGTAGTGTCTTCGGGAAGGTAAAGGGAAGCATGCTGTTCGTCATAGAAAAGGAGTTTGGGGCTTAAGGGGCATACCAACAACACTGTAATTTCAGATTTGCATTATCTGTTGTACTTACTAGGTATTTATCTCTGCCAGGTTTGGGGTACATTAAAGGCCCTAAGCAGAAATCCCCTTGAACCAAAAACCACATTGAAATAATGCCAGAAAAATGGCTGTGCTTTTCTTTTCCTGTGTGGCGAGCATTGAACACTGCCACCCAAAGAATGACTCTGCATTTCCTTTACTATTAAGTTGAATCATAAGGAGAAGACTTGCATTCAGAATGGCTCTACATTTGCTGTTCTGTCCTCTGAAATCCTGAAGATGCGCACAACATTAAAGAAAGCCCTGCAATTGATCTTTCTTTCTTTTAAAAAACTTCTGAATTGTGCACTACATTGAAACATACCCCTGTGTGCTTTATTTTATCTGATAGGCAAAAAGTTAGGCAATACCTCCCAAGAATGGCATTTTCTACTAATAAATCACACGAGGGGCAGAGAGTTCTGCTTTTCATTCAACAGGGCTTTTGTTTCCTTTTGCTGTGAACCATCGCACTCAAATTGCAGTAAATGAAAGAAATAACGTGCTGTTTCTTTTTCCATGTCAATATCAAAGAAACCTTGTGCAGCATCCTTTTGTGTCCATAAACCAACAGTATAGGCAAAACCCCCAAAAGGAAAACAATCCTGTGGTCTGCAGAACTGCATTTGTAGACTTGCAATGAAAGACCTGTACACGTGTGAATCTGCTCTTTTGAAAATAAGGAAAATGCTGTTTCAAATGACAGCTTTTGCTAGCACAGAAATGTGATTGAATATGTGGGTGGGGGTTGGCCATAATGTACATTATATTTGTCCCCACAAGACTTGGTTACTTGGAAACAACTCAGAAATCAGTAAAACTGCGTTTTTGGCCCAGGCACTAAATTCAATGGCCAGCCCCACCTCCCACTGCAAAGTGACATCCACAAGTGAACCAGCCCACAATGACATATGAAAAGACAGAGAGTTTGAGGATTCAGTGCCTTGCTAGGCTAGCAGGCAGCCCTGGTAGAAGGAACATTGGAAGCCAGTATGGCTGGTGCATGACCAAGCGGTGTGATTTCCTCCAGCTCCCACTCGGAAAGAGGAACTGTCAAACTTCAAAGGGCATCATAAAAGTCCTTTGTTGTAAGCCTAGCCTGGCAGAGACAGTTTGCTGTGGGGGTCTGCAGCACTTCCCACACATGTGACAAATCCCCCCCATTGACATTAAAGGACATCTGTATTATAAGAATTTTTTCCCAGCACCCTGAATAAGTAGTAATTTTCTATTATGGCAGTTTTCCATGTGATTTTTAGACAAGTGTAAATAGACCAAGTACATGTTTCTAGCACTTGAACTGAAATGGCCATGAAAGACGCATTTCGGGGTGAATTATAAATGGGACACATATGAAACTAGGTGGGAAGATGGCAATTGCTATTGGGGATATGTGACATTATTTGCAGAACTTTAAATATTATACATTTCATAAAAACGGCAAAAATCTGCCAAAGGGTGATGCAACCTCGCACAGAGTCGGCGATTGGGTTGGACAATTCCCTGTGTCCTAGTGAGTCTGCATATCTACTTCTCATGGCTGTGGCTAGTATAAGTTTTAGGTTTTGATCTATAACTCATTTTTGGTAAATAGTAAACTGGAGAGACAAAGAAAGGTCATAAATGCAAACACATAAATTATGTCATTTCCACTGAACCAATCGGCTATATAAACTGTGCCATCCTTAAGGCCGGTGCTTTGCGTTACTGTGCACTTGCGTGCAACGTGACGCTCACCACCTCTTGGACCAGTTTACTTACCTTTGAATCCAGGTGTTCTCCTGCATTCTCACCTCCAGGACACCGGTGCTTTATTGTTTCATCTGCAGACTCATCTCCTGACATCCAGTGATCTTGATTCCGACGCCGCAGCACCACACTCTGCATCCACGAACTCAGACCCGGTGAAGAAGAAGAAATACAAGGTTAGAACATCCATCCTAGGGCCGTGCCGCATTTGAACCCGGTGCGCCCCCTAGTTAACAACTTACCAGCTACTGTACCGCTGCAGCTTTGTTCCTCATTCCCTATGGCTGCCGCCTCGAGCTCCGCAGCTTCTGCTGGGCCGGCAACATCACCTGCAAGGGAAGAATACAAAAGAGCAAACATCAACAGTGGAATGGACAGCAATACAAGACAACAAACTTTACAATACAACAAAAACAGACGAGGAAAGACAAAGGCAAACAGGAACACTTACCTGAAGTATAGCGGCCTAGTCGCAACAGGACTGGACTACCACGTGTAAGGGACCAGTGAAGGAACCCAGTCCAGATCATACAAGCGCCCCTGCCAGAAGCAGCAGGACAGAGTGCTTGCCAAAACTAATCAGCGGGTGAGCTTTTCAGAGACAGCGCATCCCACGGGTACCACGGTTTGGGAGAAGGGGTCTCAAAGGGGATCAGGCGCACAAGCTGGCATACTCACACCCCCTATTCTCCACGCAGGAGCATACCCGAGAAGCATCACCTATTACCACCAGTCACCACATAAGCACAGAGGGAGACGTCAGACCCGAGCGACCTCACCCCTGGGAGGGCTGCAACCATACCTCAACACCTCTGCAGAGACCAGGTGAGCGTAACACTCACTCAAGAATCAAAATCCATTCAA
Organism: Ambystoma mexicanum; assembly: GCF_040938575.1. Taxonomy (NCBI): domain Eukaryota; kingdom Metazoa; phylum Chordata; class Amphibia; order Caudata; family Ambystomatidae; genus Ambystoma; species Ambystoma mexicanum. The sequence continues at coordinate 690,906,964 of NC_090934.1, read as the reverse complement.
GATCCAGGAAACCAGATACAACTATCTAAGCAGATCCTTCCTTCGTCCAGAGACCTCGCTGGCTTTCCAGAATCCTAAACTCAAGCTTACATTGGAAGTAGCGCTTAACCCCAGTTCCCCAAACTGCATATCCTGCTCTTTTGACCCTTGCACCCCATTGAAATCCCCTTCAAGTCCCAAATTGCCAGTATAATCAGTTCACCTGTCCATACACAAATCTGCATTAGCCTATGTTAGTGCATCCTTGTCATACATCTTTCAAAAGTCTGCATAAATCCTTAGCATTATTTTCAAGTAAATCCATTAAGTCTCCTATAAAGAGATTCACAGTGAGTTGGTTGACATTCGAAATCAACCACCTCATGTCAAGTGCTTTTCTTTAATTATAGCCATTAAAACATAGCCTCAACAGAATTAGTCTTTCTCCAACAAAAAAACGAATTTGCCTGTGTGTGTGTGCTTTCCTACAAACTCCGATTTGCATTTGTCCCATAGAAAAACCCAAACTCTAATCCCATTAAGAGTAACCCCTTTCTAATCAATCTGTTAAGTACATCTGTTTCTTGTCCTGAAAACTGATTTTCAATTGTGAGAGCCAAGCGCTTTCTGTGACTGCCTGTCATCCCAAGTCCTGTGTAGAAACCAATTTCCATTCTGCTGCGTGTGTTTTCTTTTGCATTGTTTTTCTTTTCAAAAATGTATTTTCTTACCTTGTGTTCACATTGCCTTGGTGCCCTGTTAGTAGTCTGTAAGCTTCCTTATCTCTCAAGTGTAGCAACATGAATTTTTGTCCTAGCTATCCCACCGTGGTTGCAAACTGCTGTGCGGGTAACAAGTGAAATCCTATTATGCTGTTTTGCTCATAAATATGGTTTTCATTTTCTTTTCTGGTCTCCCATTTTGGGGTGGTGGGCTGAATCCTAAATCTGATTTGTCCCTCTTCATACTATCTCCTTGCCTCTGCCTTCCATCTGCAAGAATTTAGTTAGCAGATGTTTGGGGGTGAGGGTTGCAGGGGGAGTGCTTAACCTGAATGCCATCTGTTGCTTTTAAAAACGATTTCTCTTTTGCTTGCTGTTAAAGGTGTCTGTATATTGTGTTAGGAGTTTGAATTAACTGTGTTGTGGGGATTTTTGCATTTATATTGCCACAACCTTGGTGTCTGCTGCCCAATTGTTTGATGTTGCTTGATTTTTCATTTGACAATAAAATTCATACATTTCATATTGTTACACACTAGCCTGGTTCGTGATCCATTGTGACACTGGGTTTTTTTTAAGGTGTGTGCGAGACGGGTTCTGGGCCTACTCAAATAAAGAACCTGTGGTTGATTAAAGATAAAAAATGTTTTTATTGTGCGCCACATTCATTGTCAGTAGAAGGAGTCCCTGGCTGGAGTGTGCTGTGTTATAAACAGTTACACAGGGATTCTCAGAAAGATGCATGCAGGAGCTAAAGAATACACCATGTGAAAGGTAGGTGTACATCATTCATATAGTTTTATGGGCTGCCCTTTGAAAGATAGGGTGGGGCTGGTAGAGTTTGTCAAATGTACAAGCTGTAAACTGTCCCTGCAGGAGGTGTTATTGAGGCACGAAGCACCCACCTCACCCAAAAACAATGATGTGCTGTATGAAACAGTAGTAGGAGGTGGAGGGGGGGCAGTCTTTCTGGACTAAGGTAGGATTTCGTGTTTTTCCTAAATATGTACAGTTATAGATTATTTCACATGATTTCAAGTATGAGGTCTAAAGTGTGCTGTGCAGTTTTGAAGCTAATTCAAAGAACTATGAAATTACACATGTTATGGCTTTGTTTGCTCATTTTGATTGTGTGGTTATTGTCTCACTTCTATGACATGCAGGCCCTTCATGATCTCCAGCTTTTTCCATGCTTGCCTATTGCTCTCTTATCCCATCTGTATATTTTTGGCCTTCTCTTGAAAGGCCATTCATGCAGAGTCTCCCCCTTTATCGTTGTCTGCTTATTGCTTCCCTGTCTCGTCTGTATATTGACTGCCTTCTCTTAAAACACAGACCCCCACATGGTCTCCAACTTTACCATTGGCTCGCCAGTGCCATTTCACCCTTTTGCCTGTAAATCTTATGACATTTTTCATTATTTATTGTGATTTTTACAATGCACTATGTGATTTGACTGTTCTACTGGGCCGTTGGTTAGGTTATTGTGGAGAGAGGGGAACACACAGTATAGATTTTCTGTTGGATTAGTGGTGACAGGAAGCACGCAGGCCCATTTCTTGGTGGTCCACGTCAAGATCATAGAGGCATTTGTGTCCGGAGTGGGGGATGTATTGACCCACTAGGCTCTGCCCTGCGACATCACTGTGTGCTGTTTTCACCAGAATCAACAGAATGACCGCAAAAAGTCCTATGCGCGCTAAAAACCTCTGAAGAATTGTGCAGTGAAACTGGAAAAGTTGGCTGCCAATCCACTTTGCCTGTGTCAGTGGTGGAACAGGAGACCACACTGCCAAAACCTGTCATTGGGCTGCCCACAGAGGGAAATGGAACTACCTGAAAAGGCAGTGCTTCATTGCAAGGAAACCCAGAAGTGTTCTAAAATCCGTTTTTCCTTGGCTGTTGAAATTGCAAAATAAAGGTCCCCAAACATCAGAAAAATCCAACATCCTTGATGGGTGTTAACCATCACCTTATTTAAGGAATCCACATAAGTGCACTATGTCAGGAAAAGCAGAATCTATCAGAGAATATCCACATTAAAAAGTGTGCTTGCTTGTGGAAACCTGTCAGAATATGGGAGCAGTACCGCTGGCCGCCTGTATCAAAACTGTCATTAAGTATACTGGCAGTTTAAACTTGTACATTAAAGTCAAGCTGTTGAAAAGAAGTGACTTGCCATCAAAAGCAATATAGGTTGTCACTATTTAATTTCTATGTTGAAAAAGACTGACATTAGAGATCTGTTTGCCTATTTTGAAATGTAAGTTTATTTTATCAAAGACAAATTTAAACAAGTTGGGTTTCAAAGTGAACTGATACCAACCCGAGGACTTCAAAGCACATTCCACAGTTTGCTACAACAAAGGCAGCTCTCCTGCTTCTCACCAAAGCCAGGAACTCTCAGTTGGATGTTAATGGAGGGGGGAGGAGATTTTGCTCTGCTTCTCTGGGGAGAGACAATAGACTTCCTGGACTGAAAGGGTATGCAAATTCAAGTGTCAACAGAAACTCATGCCAGCAGGAAGAGAGGCCTGGATTGCTCTTGGACCAGCAAAACTTTGGGGGCAGGCCAGACAGAACTCTGAAGAGGTTGGGCCTAGAAAGCTAGCCTCTCCACCCACTTTCAAACCACATAAAAAGGGACCACTGAAATCTAGAGAGGATTCATTTTCCATTTTCTTGCGGGAAGCTTTGCCGGACCACACAACATCCAGAAGATACCAGTTCCAGACTGACTCCAGCTACATATTCCAGAACCTAGAACTTATACTTTAGAACCTAAATCAGAGGCCTAAAACCACAAGCTGAGTTCTCTGCCGCAGGCCTCAAATCATTGCAAGCTACTCACAGCCGGGCGAGCTGCTTGAATCCCTTGCCAAGAACTTTTGCCAGGACCAGTGCAGAGATCCAGGAGCCATGCAGAGACTGCTGTATCCGGACAGACCAGACCAGAGATCCAGAGTGACCCAGACCGCTGTGAGCAGAACCAGAGAGCTGACCCAGATCACTGTGAAGTGCCGAGACCAGAACCGGAGTCCAGTCCAAAACCTGACCAGATCCGTGGCGAGGCCTATTTCAAAAATATATTGTGAGTACCTACCAGAACTGTGCAGAACCAATCTCTTAGTTAAAATAATCTAATCTAAACTATTTTAATCTAACCAGAACTGCCTCGTAGAAGTTGTCACTTGTCATTTTGTAAAGCTGCACCACTGTCATTTGTCAATTCTGCAGCTGCAAAGCTGTCACCTGTCATTTTGAGTTTACTTAAAATCCGAAAAACTACCTTTATTTAATCGTCCGTATCTCTGGAACCGTTTGGGCTACGAACTTGGTTTAACTTTCCTTTGAAAGCTTAGAATCTCTGCTACTCCTTATACTTTTGCCGTAATCACGATTCACACACTCGCGAATTTTACAGCGATTTGCGATTTGGTTAAAAATCCAGCCACGTGTAACCATCAGCAGTCATTTCTTTCCTTGCTAAAAATTCGTTGGCCTCTTAATCACCATCTCTGAATCATTGCTAAAGTGAGCCTGAACTCATCCCAAGTATCTCTCACTCACCCTGAACCTCCTAAAGGGAATTAAAAGCATTTTCAGCATATTTCTCGCTTCATTGCCACCACATTCAAAGCACTTGGGCCTGTGTTTTAAAACTCATACCGGTTTTCTCTAAGCTTGCTGGGGGGGAACTGAATTTCATATTGTATTTGATTGCATTCCTGAGAACTGTGTGCTCCTCTTTCCATCTACTTCCATGTCTTACATTGCATAGGGGAGGGGGGTGAATTGCCAGAGAAAAAGTGATTATATTATCTTTTGCTAAAATCATCTCAAGTATTTCTGTACTGCCTTTTATTCCTCATTGCTTTTCCCTTGAAATCATAAAAGTATTTTTGCTACTTGATCCATCCTATACTAACTCCTCATTGATTATAAAGAAGTGTGCTAGTGTCAGATTACCCATTGTTGATCAACCTTATATTTATAAGGGCGATATCGATTATTAATTTATTATAAAAGCGTGGTATCTATATTTTGTCTTATTTCTCAAATAAACCTTTTAAACTTGCAAAACAGAACTACTTCTTGGCTCAGTGGGGTCAGGGGGATTCTAAGAGAGGGGTGTTATATAGGGGTAGTCATCCAGAACTCATGAACTGGACATAAAGATATATCAATAAGGGTTTCCATTCAGTATCCCAGACTAGGCATTGACTTAGCTGTAGTGTTGAATTGAATCTTCTTACAAATTGGGGGCTCGAGCCGGACGTCTGGGTTAGATCTATCACTTGTGCAGCTTAATACAGTGTGCTAACTGACGGGATACATACATCCGGTCGGATCACCACGCTGTTTTATGCTGTAAAGCACTCTTCAAAGGGACACTCTAAGGAAAAGGTCTGTTTTGCAAAAATAAAATACTAATTTCTGTAAGTCAGGACAGAGATCAATCTCTAGAATGACGACCTTGGTAGACATGAAAATAGCGAGGGAGCACCTCTTACATAGGCTATTTGTGAGAGGTGAGTGGACTCACCAGGACCAAACGGTCTGGTTGCAGGCCATCGCGCAACAGGTCACTGAAACAGGGTCAGACACATGGAGAGATCAGGGTCCATTACATGTGGCCCTGAGTGAACTATATATGGCTCCTAAAGCCAAAGATGAACACAATAAGATTGCCAGGATAGCGGCATACCTGTACCTATATATGGGAGACATGCAGGATAAATATACTGAAAGCCAAGATCTGGCAAATAGGCGACAGATGGCGTTAGAGAAGGTCCAATCTGACCTGGTCTCTTCTGAGCAGAGGCTGCAGAGGAGCCAGGAGTTAGAAAATTATAGTAGGCAGTATATCATTAAAATAAAAGAGGATATGGCCATCCTGCAACAGGAAAAGGCTAACCAGGATACCAGATGTCTGGCCTTGCAAAAGGAGTCCCAAGAAGGTTTGGGCTCCCTACTACAGAGCCAGAAAAAGCTGGAGCAATAATTAGATTTCAATAGGGTATGTGCTGAGCAGGTAGTCACCCTGCAAAGCCACCTAGATAGGGAAAAGGCAGAAAGCAATACATTGATTCTGAAAGACCTGGATACCCAGGCAGAGTTTGATCAGGAGCGCCAGAGAGCTGGTGCCTTCCAAAGGCAAAGGGACGACCTGGCGGCACAGATGCAGACTCTTAGTCAGGAAAGGGACACCTTAGGCCAGGAAGTCTGCCATTTAAAAAGGAAAATGGAAGAAAATCACCTGGCCCTCCAGGGACTGGGTGACCTCCAAAAAGAACACCAGAACTTGTTAGAGCACACCAGGAGGGTGGAGGAGGCTCTGGCAAGAAAGGAGCAGGCCAGTAGGGAAGGGACTCAGGAGGTAACCCTCATGCAGCAAAGACTGGCCCAGTACTCCAGGACCAATCAGGAGGCACAGAGAGAAAATGAGGCTCTCTGTCAGCACAATGATAGGCTCCAACAACAGGTAGCGATGCAGGAGAGACTGATAGAGTCTAGTAAGGCCTTAACTGAGGAACTGAAAGCGCAGGCTCTTGCATTGCAACAGGGAGCAGGGGCGGATAGAGACCAGGTTCGCTGGGAGAGGGAGACTCCTGAGCATAACCTCAGGAGCCCTAGTACCAGAGGCCTTCATATCTCTCAGTCCCTGGACTCTGCCACCCCCATGTCCCCTCGCGCACATGAGCCCAGGGCCACGGGATTGGCAGATTACTATCCAACCAGAAGTATGGGGCTCATAGGCCAGTACCTCCCAGGAATGGAGGGGCGGGCATCCGGGTATGGGCACCCAAGCACAGTGCAATTTAGTGGGGAACCCCAGGAGAGTAGGCCCATTAAGGGCATCCTGAAAACTTCTGCCCAGTTAGGTCAGTGGGGGGGGTACCCATCAAATCCTGGCAGCAAGGAGGAATCTGAAGACTCCTCTGAGCATCACAGGACACAGGAGACCAGGTCCCCACATTCTGCCAGCCATTCCGAGGCTCGCAGAATCGGGGAAAACCTGGAAGAGCAGACAGGAACCTCTGGGAGCAGCACCTCTGAGTCAGAGGATGAATGGACCAGGGTTACCCAAACCAAAAAGGCCAATAAGGCAAAAAGGGCCTTGCTTAAGGACCCATTGAAGCAAATAAAGGCAGCAAGGAGTGTCATCACGCCTTATCATAGGAACGCCAAGTATTCAGTTTGGGAACACTTGGAGCTCTATGAGCAAATGATGGAGACTTTCCATTTGAAGGACAGCAGTAGCTGCATCCAGTACGTCAAATGGACATTCTTCCCAGAATGCTCCAGTTTCTTTGCGGGGCTGGAGGACCAAAATCATTTAAGATGGTCCACCTATAAAGCGGCCATCTTGAAACATTTTTCTGTTCACAGAAATCCTCAAGAGGCTTGCAAGGCAGCCTACAATTTGCAATGTGGGGAGGATCAGGCCCCACAAGAGTTTGTGCAAGAATTAAAGCGTGCTTTTGCGCAGACCACCAGAAGGGTGCGCACAGACAGCAAAGAGTTTGTCAATACATTTTTCCATGCTCTCCCTAAATATATAATGACCCAGCTCGTGAGAGATTTTCATGAGAAAAGATCTTTAGACTGGGTCATTGAACAGGCTACCCGGATCTATGAGGTGCAGAAGCCTATCGAAAATAAAAATAACGCGCCGAAAAACCCCAAAACCAACAGCACCCCTGCTGCTGCCAAGGTGGCAGAGGTAAAGGTTGCCCCCATTTTAGATTTGGAAATGAGGGGCCTAAAAACCTGCCTGCACCAAATAATTCCAGCCCAGAAGGCCCTTGGGCCAGTCACCGACAGGGAGTCGAGGAGGTAGTCCCACAAATGGGGTCCCCCGCTCCCCTGACTATGTAAGTCCCCGCTACAAGGGAAACCGACCAATCCTGGGTTATGTGTGGACTCCTCCAGCCCAAGGGGGGGGATCCAGCCAAGCACCTAACCCAGGGAACTTCCCTCCCAACTTCCCACAGGAGGGCAGAAATTCTCCAAATCCTGAGCAGAACTTTTTCCCCAGGTATCCACCCAATTTCCAGCCCCAAAATCATCCATCCTTCTTTCCCCAATTCCCTGAGCCCAGACAACCTAATCCGGGAGAGGGGAGGCCAAGGGTGGAGGGGTACCAAACTCTTCCCAACCAGGGGTACTACCAGAGAAGGGATAGCTACCCTTCCCGGGATCAGCCCAGGGGAGAAAATAGAGCCCCGTATCAGCCTGAGCGGGTTTCACAACTTGAGCGCCAGGTCCAAAATATGGCACGGGATCTGGGTCACATACTGAGGGCTCAACAGAACCCTCAGATGAGCATGCCACTGCAGAATGCCCCAAACTCAGGACCTGGTGCTTCAGAACAATGACGGGGGCAGCACCCTGATAACCCACCGGTTCCCAGGGAGGAGGCACAAGGGGAAGGGGGGTGTAAAGCCTTGGAGGAAGCTTCCTTCCCAACTTGTAAACAGCCCCTGGAAAACCAGGAACCGGAAACGAAATCTCCTGCCCCTGAAAGCCTGCCTCCCAAGGAGCAGAGCGGGGGTAGGAGAAACAAAGGACCCAAACAGACCCACTTTGTGGAGGAGCTACAGGTCTTCCAATTTGAGGGAGAGGGATCCTCAGAAGATCCTGGGAAAAGGATCTTCTCCTTCAGAGATGGGGGAACTCCTCCCAAAGAAAAATGGGTCCCAAGGGATTCCAATCCAGAATGGGGAGATGTGGAGACTGAGCTACCGCCGCCCATCATCTCATCCCAGAACCGACAATACCAAAATCCCTTGGTTCAAACCCATCCTGGTGACTGCCTCCAAAAAGGGGGAGGGGGGCGGCCCAGAACCGGAACCAGGGGAACCTACAATGGCTCTGATCTCCAGTTGCCAACTTTTTCTTTCAGATTCCCAAGGTTCTCCACAGAATTCTGCCCAAATCTCTTCGCTAGCAATGTCCAAAACCAGAAAGTTAGCCCACCAGTTGTCCAAAAATGTGCATTATCTGTGCCCCCTTGAGGAGAAGGAGGGAAGATACTATGCCCCGGTACAAGTACAGGGGCAGGGTACAATTTTGGCACTGGTGGACACTGGATCCCAAGCTACCCTTCTGTCCAAAAGGGCCTTTGAGGAACTAAATGCAGGAAGGGGGGAGAATTACCGAATTCCTCTCACCTCTCTTCCTGGACAACTGCAGAACTTTGACGGGAAGGAAATTCCCGTTGAGGGGACTGCAGACTTGGACATTAAAATTGGGCGACACAAGGTGAAACACCCGGTCATAGTAGTGGCTCCAGAGGGCACCCCTTGTTTAATAGGGAACGACCTCCTTAGAAGGTTATCACCCCTAATAGATTGTGTAAACAAGGTCCTCTGGACCCAGACTAGCCGACCAATAAAATTAAAACAGAGTGTCAACCATGTTAGTTTAAACAGCACCTGCCACATGGTTGAACAAAAATCTGACCAAGTAGAATTTCACTTCCAGAACAACCAAACTCCAGACGTGACAGTAATAGCAGTCGGACAACAGACTGGTGATGGGGGGTCCTCTCTATTTCTGAAAATCAACCTTCCTTCCAGTTTAAGGTGGTATTCCACACTGGAAGGAAACACTCTGAAATTCTTCACCAATCCAAAATCAGAAACTCCCACTCCACAGAGCCTGGCTGATATTCAGCAAATTGGAGAGCAGTTGTTCATCCCTGTTCAGTTAAATGATGGGAAGGACTCTGTTCTCGCTCGAGTGTGTGTGAACAACGGTAAGAGCTTCATCAGCGAAGCCATGTTCCGCCAACTGCCAAAAGATCCAGCCATTCCCACATTCAAACTGATAGACAAATGGGAAATGGACCTGGAAGCACCTAATTCCAAACAGCTCCTGCCAAGCAGGTGTATGCTCAGAATCTCCATTGGCAACAAGAGCATAGTCCATAATTGTTGGGTCGTGCGAGACGTCACTGCCGCCTTTTTACTTAGGCAGTGACATTCTCAATCGCTTTGCCATTAGTTGTGACCTAATAAACCTCAAAGCTTGGTTCCGATTAGCGGATAATCCCATGGGCTTTGATGATCCAGAAAAAGCATTTAGGTCAGCTCAATTGCTACCTTATGCAGTTGAAATTCAGATTAAAGAGGAAGTCACCATCCCAGAAAGGACCCGACAATTCTCCCTGGAAGTGAAAGTTAAAAGAGGACAACATTTGAAAAACCCTGATGCTTACATGCATCTAAACGCTTCTCTCCAACAGCAAGGGTTGGGGGTAAACCCAACACCATTAGTCAACATAGAACTTGACACCATTCCAATAGAGGTGGATAACAGCGACTTAAAGAGTATTACTCTAGCTGCAGGCACAATTATTGGAATGGCGGTTGATGACCGACATTTTTCCATCGATTTAGGAAATGAACTGTTAGGACCAATCCCCAAGGACTGCTTTGACAGTGACAGTGATGACAATACAACACCAGACAGGATTTTTACCCGGCATGGGGGGAACTTCCTGGTGTACACTTCCTGCCCCTATGGTAAGGAAGATGTGACTTGTGACTTCAGGAGGGATGAGGTGATTTTCCAGGTCCATGAGGGTTGCCTTTCCCACCTGAGGCCTCCAGTCCAAATCAGCACTCTGACCAGGGACTTCTCCACCCAGCTGGAGGAGGCCGCTGAGATAGCCAAACCAGAAGTCTTTCCAGGCTTCAGGCAGATGGTGGAAGAAAGAGTCAACCTAGCTGATGCCTGTGTGATTCTGGAACAGAAGCAAAAGTTGAAACAAGTTTTCTTGGATTTCCAAGATCTCTTTGCGGTAGACTCATATGACTGTGGTCGCACCGACATCCACACCACAACAATTCCCACGGACCCTGGAATGACTCCAGTGTTTGTGAAGCAATATCGTTTGCCTCTCGCATCCATGGAGTCCCTTACTGAAATAATTAAGAACCTTGAGTCCCGGGGAATAATCCGTCCAGTCCACAGCACTTTCAATAACCCGGTGCTGGGAATATTGAAGCCAAACGGCCAGTGGAGACTCTGCGCCGACCTTAGGGAGCTCAACAAACGGGTCCATACTTCCCGATGGCCTCTGCCCTACATTGACCAAGGGCTGGCCCAGATCCAGGGGTCACAGGTATTCACTGCAATAGACCTGACCAATGGATACTGGACTGTGCCTGTCAGTAGGGAGGACCAATACAAGCTGGCTTTTACCTTTGGGGGACAGCAGTACACATGGACCCAGACTCCCTTCGGATACCTCAACTCCGGCAATGAATTCAACATTTTCCTACACAAGGCCATGCCCGACCTGGGTGCAAGGGGTAACCTGGCTTATGTAGATGATGTCCTCATCAAAAGTTCATCTGTGGAAGAACACATAGCGGAGATCCGTTATGTTCTGACACAGTTGAGGGCCGCCGGAGCAAAACTTTCCTTTCAGAAAGCACAGTGGTGTAGAACACGTGTTAATTTCTTGGGGCATGAGATTACTCCTCAGGGTCTCTGTCCCCAAGAAAAGAAAGTGGAAGCACTCCAGAAACTGAAAGACCCCACAACTCTGCGGGAACTAAGGAGCCTCCTTGGACTGACTAATTACAGCAGAAAGTTCATTGAAGGCTACGCAGAGATCACTAGACCCCTGATTCATCTCTTGAAGGGGGGGTCAAGTGGGAATGGGGTCCAGAACAAGCCGAGGCAGTAAGACAACTCAAAAGAAGCCTCTCACAAGCGCCTTGCCTAGCTTACCCTGTCAGAAACAAGGAGTTCTTCCTGGAGACGGGGTTCTTTAATACGTGCTTGACGGCAGTATTATACCAAAAGCATGACAAGGTCAATAAAGTAATCTCCTATGCGAGCAAAACTTTATCCTCTGTGGAGGAAAAATTCAACGATTGTGAGAAGGCACTCCTGGCAACGGTGTGGGCATTGAAGAATTACCGCCCGTTTATCCATGGGGAACACATCATAGTGGAGACTCCACACCAGCCTCTGCAATATCTCCAAAGTGACAGAATCCGGGCCGGAAATGTGAGTAATTCCCAAATTACTTCCTGGATTCTGTCAATGCACGGCTTTCCTGTGGAGGTCAGATATGGCCAAAACAAGAAGAGTCCCCTCGCGCAAGGTCTGGCTGACTTGCATGATTGTGCCAGAGAAAACTGTCTCGAGGACGAAAGTCTAAAAATCAAGGACAACATGGAGGCATACCTTAATTCCCCACACAAAGTCTTTGAAGAAGACAAGTGTGAGGGAATGCCCACTGTCTATGTGGATGGATGCTCTTACCATGTTGACAACGACGGGGAGAAAGAACTGGTGGCTGGCGTAGGGAATGCAGGGGTGAAGGAGTTCCCAGAACCCTCCGCTGGATACAAAATTGGTCCCCGAAGTAGTCAGGTGGCAGAGTTGATGGCTGTGCATCAGGCCATCCTCACTGCTGTCCAGCATCAACTCCACGAACTGGTCATAATCACAGATTCGGATTATGTACGGAACGGGTTCGTGGAGCACCTTGTTAATTGGAAAACCAGAGGCATGTTATGTGCTAATAACAAACCCTTGAAACATGGGAAGTTAATCCAAAACATTGATGATCTGGTCACCTCGAATGGGATGACCATCTACTGGAAGAAGATCAAGGGTCATTCCAAAGTAGAGGGACCAGACAAAACTGGAAATGACTTAGCTGATCAGCTGGCCAAAACCGGGGCCATCCAAGGGGATCTAATCGAAATAGAGTCCCTGTTGGGGGAAATCCAGGTCACCGCTATCACTAGGTCCCAGACAAGTGCTCACAATGATCTTTCAACTGCACAATGGAGTAAGGAGACCCCTGATGCTGATTTAATTACAGCTCAGAAGGGGGATCCAATTATTGGTAAGTTTTACCAACACCTTGAGGACGCTGAGAACTTTCCCCTGACGGATACCGATTACATTGGGAAAGAGGACCTAAGAGTGCTGATGAAATGTCCAAAAATGTTCCGAATCCAAGACGGTTTGCTGGTAAGGAAATCCAAAGCTGGCCACGATCAGTGGGTGGTTCCTACCTCATTCCGAAGCCTGATGTTAAGTCACGGCCATGATGCGGCCACCGCCGGTCATAGGGGGTTTCAAACAACACTGGAAATCTTAAGAGAGGTTGCATACTGGCCACACATGGGGCAGGAACTCGACCAATACTTGAAGGGGTGTCTTGTGTGTGCACAATTTCAGCCATCATCCCTCACACACCGTGCGCCTCTCCAAAAGAGGGGGATGACACTGCCATGGTCAGATTTGCAAATCGACTTTGTAGGCCCTGTGATTCGCTCGTCTAGAGGAAACAAGTACATGTTGACCGTTACATGCTTGTTTACCAAGTTGGTGGAATGTCTCCCAGCCCCAAACTGCAAGGCAGAAACAGCAGCTGCCCTGATGATTAACCACATCTTTTCCCGTTTTGGTCTACCTCAAAGGATTGAGTCAGACAGAGGTAGCCACTTCACCAGTGAAGTAATGACTAAGATGTGGGAGATACTGGGGGTTAAAAGAAAGCTACATATTGCTTACAGGCCAGCTTCTTCTGGAGCAGTGGAACGTTACAACCGGACAATTGTGAGCATCTTAAAAAAGTTTGTGGCAGATTCTGGGCCGAGTTGGGATATCCGATTACCTCTGGTCCTAATGGCCATCAGATCTACCCCTTCATCTGCAACCAAAATGTCACCATTTGAGTTGATGACTGGACGCCAGATGGTTCTTCCCCAGCATTTGCTCTACAGAACCCAAGAGCAAACGTTGATAAATGCCTCCACAACTCATGAGTATGTGGAGAATTTAAGGAAACACCTTCAGCATGCTTTTGCCTATGCTCAGCGGAATCTAGAAAGATCAGCCGAGAGCATGAAGACCCACTATGATTTAAAAACTACCCGAAAGGAATATAAGGTGGGTGATCGGGCCTATCTATACAATTTCCAAAGGAACCAGGCCAAACAGCGAAAATTCTTGCCTACATGGAAGGGACCGTTTGAAATTATAGACAAGATCTCCCCTGTGGCCTACAAGATCCGCATCCCCAAAGGCGGTTTGGCAGAGGGGGAAGACAAGTGGGTCCACATAAACCAGTTGAAGTGTTGCCATCCCAGGCGCACTTTGCAGCAACTGGAGGAGTCCTCTGCAATCCCAGAGGGTACCGCTCCAGAGTAATTCAATTCCAACCCTAAAAGATCCTACATATAGCCTATCAAATTCTGTGTTTCTCAAGTTTATGTGTTCCTGTCTCTTAATTTAAAAAAATGTGCATGTTCATATCTGTTGAGTTCTAAAATATATATGCCACCCCACTATATCAATGGTGGGGAGAAATGTCCATGAATAGGTATTGCCGCTCTTCCTTTGTCGTCCTAGGAGAAAGAAAACCTGTAGACTGGCCAAGGAGGACGATCCGGAGACCTGGAGCAGAGACCCGAGGGGCCCGGGGTACCGCCCAATCTTCCCATCAGGACCGGCGAGGAGAACCGATCGATCCGACCGGATGGAGAAAAAGATGCTGAACTGTGCCATCTACCGGAAGAAGATGAGGAGAACATCCCAGATCTTGCGAGTTCCATCAGTGAAACAGAATGGCCATCGCAAGAGGGGGGCTTGTGGGATGTTTTTACCCATGCATCCGAGCCCTACCAGAAAAACTGTGCATTACTGGCATTGAAAACATCATGATGGCCAGAGCTTCCCAGAAAATGCACAGGAAAATCCATGAAGAATAGGCTGCCACCCATTTTTGCCTATGTTGTGAGCACAGAAGGGCACTGCCTAAAACCACCATTGGGCTACACACAGTAGCCTGAAACCATTGCAAAAGGGGCAATGCTGATTGCCAAAAGCAACCCACAACTATTAGGAATTCATTCCTTCAATGGGCACAAAATTATTTTACTGCAGAACCACACCAGTGCCATTTGCTGAACCTGGATAATATACTTCCATGTAAAATCTCTTGTTTGGAATGCATTCATTCAAGACTGATCCAAAAAATGGACGCAGTACCGATAAATACCTCAAGGCGGCGCTAGCGGTCTAAACTCTGACAGGGAAACTGCATGTCAGGAGTTGCAGGAGAGGCCTTTACATCAAAGGCTGGGAGTTAATTAAAATCTTAACAACATGCTGTTCCCAGAAGACAATCTGATTTAATTAACAGGCCAAAAGGCTGGGAAACCTCTCACCTCCAGAGATTCACACCAGGAGTTAGAATCTCACATGACCTCTTGATTGATAGAAGGCAGACTGGCTGGCAGCCTCCCAGAGACCACACAATAGGCTCTTGCACTTGAATAGAATATGCTGATGTTGACTGTTGACTGTACACAAAGAGCTCCCAGCAGAAGAGACATGTGATCACTGACCCACCCAAGTCTTGGAGGCGGACTCCAACACTCTGAGAACTGAATTGAAAGCAAAATATATATTTTACAGAAACACTGATAACTTTTGGTAACCGGATGACAGAAATGTGAAATGTGGGGAACCTTAAAATGGAAACTTTGCCTACAATTCAAGCCCAAACTCCAATTTGTGTGATGTTCTGGGGCAAAACCCCGCTATTTATTGACACCACAGACACTGTATTTAAGCTAGACAAATGGAAAGTTACTGAGAAATGTGTAGTAGGAGGGTGTATATGTGTATCAATTTTAATGAAAAACCAATGTTGCATAACCCACTAAAAAGAGCAAAATATTGCCATTTCTGGATGCAAGCTCTTAGAAACATCAGAGTGTGAACAGAGTATACCTCATGTGATATGTGATGGGTGCATGTAATTTCAAACCACTGTGTATCTATGAAATATGTCTTTAGGTCAAATATAGGTTTGTGTGTAATTTGACAGGGGAGTGTCCTTTCTGCAAGCCATTAAATGACATCATTCTGACACACAATCCTGCTCTCCAGTGAGAACGCAAAGAATTCTCCAACCTATCAGAACTCTGAAGGAGTTGGACCTAGAAAGGTAGCCTCTCCACCCACTTTTAAAACACATAAAAAGGGACCACTGAAATCTAGAGAGAATTCATTTTCCATTTTCTTGCGGGAAGCTTTGCCGGAACATACAACATCCAGAATATACCAGTTCCAGAGTGACTCCAGCTACATATTCCAGAACCTAGAACTTATACTTTAGAACCTAAATCAGAGGCCTAAAACCACAAGCTGAGTTCTCTGCCGTAGGCCTCAAATCATTGCAAGCTACTCACAGCCAGGCGAGCTGCTTGAATCCCTTGCCAAGAACTTTTGCCAGGACCAGTGCAGAGATCCAGGAGCCGTGCAGAGACCGCTGTATCCGGACAGACCAGACCAGAGATCCAGAGTGACCCAGACCGCTGTGAGCAGAACCAGAGAGCTGACCCAGATCACTGTGAAGTGCCGAGACCAGAACCGGAGTCCAGTCCAAAACCTGACCAGATCCGTGGCGAGGCCTATTTCAAAAATATATTGTGAGTACCTAGCAGAACTGTGCAGAACCAATCTCTTAGTTAAAATAATCTAATCCAAACTATTTTAATCTAACCAGAACTGCCTCCTAGAAGTTGTCACTTGTCATTTTGTAAAGCTGCACCACTGTCATTTGTCAATTCTGCAGCTGCAAAGCTGTCACCTGTCATTTTGAGTTTACTTAAAATCCGAAAAACTACCTTTATTTAATCGTCCGTATCTCTGGAACCGTTTGGGCTACGAACTTGGTTTAACTTTCCCCTGAAAGCTTAGAATCTCTGCTTTTCAACACGCCTAGAACCGACTTGCTCCTTATACGTTTTCCGTAATCACGATTCACGCACTCGCGAATTTTACCGCGATTTGCGATTTGGTTAAAAATCCAGCCACGTGTAACCATCAGCAGTCATTTCTTTCCTTGCTAAAAATTCGTTGGCCTCTTAATCACCATCTCTGAATCATTGCTAAAGTGAGCCTGAACTCATCCCAAGTATCTCTCACTCACCCTGAACCTCCTAAAGGGAATTAAAAGCATTTTCAGCATATTTCTCGCTTCATTGCCACCACATTCAAAGCACTTGGGCCTGTGTTTTAAAACTCATACCGGTTTTCTCTAAGCTTGCTGGGGGGGAACTGAATTTCGTATTGTATTTGATTGCATTCCTGAGAACTGTGTGCTCCTCTTTCCATCTACTTCCATGTCTTACATTGCATAGGGGAGGGGGGTGAATTGCCAGAGAAAAAGTGATTATATTATCTTTTGCTAAAATCATCTCAAGTATTTCTGTACTGCCTTTTATTCCTCATTGCTTTCCCCTTGAAATCATAAAAGTATTTTTGCTACTTGATCCATCCTATACTAACTCCTCATTGATTATAAAGAAGTATGCTAGTGTCAGATTACCCATTGTTCATCAACCTTATATTTATAAGGGCGATATCGATTATTAATTTATTATAAAAGCGTGGTATCTATATTTTGTCTTATTTCTCAAATAAACCTTTTAAACTTGCAAAACAGAACTACTTCTTGGCTCAGTGGGGTCAGGGGGGTTCTAAGAGAGGGGTGTTATATAGGGGTAGTCATCCAGAACTCATGAACTGGACATAAAGATATATCAATAAGGGTTTCCATTCAGTATCCCAGACTAGGCATTGACTTAGCTGTAGTGTTGAATTGAATCTTCTTACAGATGGAACTTGGACGGATACTTGTTCCACTAAATCTGCGATGTAAATATGTTATTGCTACCAAGTTGGTAATGTTGTAAATATGCTTTATATGAAAAATAGATTTACTGTGCAGAAACAAAGGGGAGGTTATCCCTGGGTTGTAAAATACAGCATCATCATGATACCAGAATTTCTTCTCAAATCAGGGGAGAGGACATACCCTAACCAATAGGATTCCTAGAGGGTGTGCTGGGTATGATTCAGCCTACCCACCCCTTTGGGAAATACATAAATAGAGACAGTTTTACTGATTGCTGGTGAAGCACTTTGCAAGAAAAATCCAGATCCAAGACTCCAGAACTTTGAAAGCAGAGAGGCCCAATTCCAAAGCTGAACCTGTCTCAGATTGGCCTTTTAAAATCCTGAAACCAGATTTTACCCCAGCCCTCCAAGGCACACCAACAAGAACAGCCTGGCTGTGCTGGCTCTGCTTTCTTGCTAAGAATTCTTGCTAGAATCCAGAGATCCAAACCAGTAGAGCAGAGCTGTAACCAGATAGCTGCAACCCAAAACCAACCCGTCAGATCCAGTCCAGAGTGCCGTGCAGTGTCCAGAGTGCCGTGCTGAGTGCAGAACCCGAGCGCCCTGAATTCCCTCCGGTGGGCTAGCAGAATTCCAGTCCAGAAATCTTTGCTCAGATGCCTGACTGGTCCATTCCAAACAGTAGTAGTGAGTATCTATGTCACTAGCAAGTATCTTATCCTTAAGTAATCCTATCCAAACCCATGCTATCATATCCAGAACTGCATTGTAGAAAATATTTTGTCTTTCCTGAATCTTTCTCTCATTCCTATAGTCCTTTGGTAATGGTAGTGATAATATCATCTTTGCGCTAATATATTTGCTGAAAAAAGACAAATGTCTCGGCGGGCAAAAGCCAGACAGAGGCCTCACTGATCTGGTGGCTGTACCATTGGGTATCTTGTATCTTCATAGACTCCCTAGTTTAAGAAACTTGTTTGTAATTTTAAAAAAAGCACAACCTTGTTTACAAATTTTGACCGTTTCTGAGAAAAACCGACCTCTACTAAAACCTTCATAACTTCCGTACCGTGCACGAGATTTAGGTGTCAAATTGAAGCTAACATCCTTAGCTTTACAACTAATCCAAAACCGCATTCCAACTCCTTGTAGTTTTGTCCGCATTCGCGCTTCTCGCGCACGTAAAAGTTTGCCGCAAATTTTTCATTTGGCTCAATTTCATCACGTGTAAAACAGCTGTTCTTTGCATTCGACCTCAGAATTAAGTGTTTAATCTTCTAGTGACTCAATAATCATTGCTTTTGTTTATCTGAAACTATGCAAAGCGGCTCCCACTAGTTTTGAATCCAATTTAGTGATTTAAATCTATTTTTCTGTGTTTTTAACCATTCATTCAAAGCCACATTCAAAAGCATTTAACAAGTTGCAATCATTCCTTTTTCTCTCTGAGTTTGCTGGGGGAAATTGGGATTGAAACTGTATTTGTTGAGTTTATATTCCTGAAACCTGTTTCTCTCCTTCCACCTCTGTATACTGCATATTGCGGGGATTGAGTAGTGTGCAGGGGGAAAGAATAATCACATTGCAATTTTGACTGAACCCACACAAAGTATTATTCTATGCTGCATTATATTTCCTATCCATACTCCTTCTGATTAAAGAGATTGTTCATTGTGACATTACCCCATTGGTGATCATTGTATAAATATTAAATAGTGTGATATATGCATTGTTCAAATTCATAAAATAAATCTTTTAACTTTGCAAAATAGCCTGCTTCCTGGTTCAGTGAGACCGGAGGAGGGGGGATTCAAAGAGTGGTGCGTGATATAAGGGTACATCATTCAGAAATAAAAGAACTTATAGACAAACATATATAATTAAGGGTTTCAATTGTGCATCCCACGCTAGGCATTGACTTAGATGAAGTGCTGGGTTGAAATCACTTACAGGAGTGGAGCCTCATGTGCCTGTGGTGCTGGTTTCATTGGTCAGGGCTATGGTATTTAATTTGGTTGTAGAGGTGTATTGTTCTGATTCTTTATATTTGTTGGGAGGGGTGTTAATTTGCCATGCGTGGGTGGCTTGGTTGTTATGTGTATTGTATGTTGGAATGTAGAATTAGATTGTGTTAGTAAGAGGGGTAGTCAGACCTCACTGGGCAGGTTGATGATGGGTGCAGACAATCTTTACCACATAAAGCAAATGACACCACGGCAGGGCAAGCATGACCACAAATGACTAGACATGAAAGGTATAACAGAGATTTAGAGGTCATAGGTATTAAAAAGACGCTTCAAAGCAAAACTACACCACTCGTCTGCCATTTGCCTCTGCAAACAGCTCCCATTTCCCTTTTTCCTTTTTCAACTTTCCACTGTGAACCCATCTCTCTCTCTCTCCCTCTCTTGCTCAAATATATACTTTGAACCCATGTACAACAAGGATCTTTTCAATTTGCGGATGAGGGGATGAAGAAGTAGAGGCAGTCTGGAGACTCCACTCATTACCAGAAGTAGAGAGCTAAGGGTTATAGAAGGCATGAACATTTGATTTAGAGAAAGGACTGTCTGAGATATGAAAAGAGAATACCCTCATCTTCCTTTCCTAAGTACATTGGTTAGCAGGTGGCTGAGAGCTGTCTTAAACCTCATTCTAGCATACTCAGGTGCTCTGCCCATTGGTCCTGTGAATGTAAAAAAAAAATGGCATTTGTCTGGTGATTGTCATTTGATCTGGGCAGTGGCCAGAATCCCTGGTCATTTCCTCCAGAAGTCTAACCTGGTGTCTCACACAAGACCCCCAACCCCCCAAAAACCCCCTTCTCTTACACGGCACACACAGCCATAAGCCAAAATTAATTCTCCTCCAGTTAATCAGGTGTTGAGGCTGATTCAGTGTCAAAATGATGCTGAAACCCTGCAGGGGATCTTCACGTGGAGGTAGATGAGATGGAGAGTAAGTGAGAGAAAAGGTGGCGTTTGCCCCACAAAGTTGGGTGCACAATCCCTTGGGATAAAAGAGGAGTGCCAGAGTGCCAGTAAGGTAAGGAGAATCATGCCTTTTATGAAGTAGAGGTGGCAGACCAACAACCTTGCAATCTCACATATGCAATATCTCTAGCCCCTTACTAGGCATTGATCTCAGCCAGATGTCCTTGGAAAGCCAGGAGCTAGTGTAGGCTAGCAGCACACATGCTGATAGTCACATGATGGCCACGCCCTCGGCTCGAACGTCCTGTGAGCTGTGCTCTTTCTTTATGGGGCCAACACAAATGACTTCCTAAGAATGTAAAGTGTAACAAACAACTGTAAACACCAAAACGTGTGCTTGTTCGTTACTGTGTGGGCTTTTTTCTCCTCAACGGACACAACTAGGGGTGGGCAAAATTCTGCACGTCTGTTCTGTGAAATTCACACATCGTTGCCACACGTTCCTCCCTGTGGCGCCGCCCGATGACGGGCGCACGCGGCGGCATGACGTATCACGCCGCCGCAGTTTGTATAAATAAAGGGGGCGTTCCCGGCCGCGGTAGAGCGACCGGGAAGCCCGAACTGGAAGGACTGGTGCCCGTGTGAGTCCTTGGGTGAAGGGGCTTATGGGACCGTGTGGGGGCTCCGACCCGCCCCCAACAGTGGCGACGAGTGATGAGGGAGACCCGGGCCCGGCGGTGAAATTGTTTATTCCGAATTTTTGAATGGAAGCGGAACGAAGCATCGCTTCGCTTCATGCCGGGTCGCGGGACGCACACGCGGCCGGCGGCCATTTTGTCTTGTAGGCCGTGAAACTTCGCAAGGCTCCGGTTTGGAGCGTGAGTACATCACGGGCCTAATTTTTGGAAAAATTGGAAGTGGGAGTTATGACCTGCATGCCCATGCTGGTTTTGTGCATTTTTACACAATTTTGGGACTCTTACGTCGTGTGAAAGCCAGGAGAAGGACCAACATCACAGGGCCTATATAGGCCCATCCAGTGCCTAGGCTCAATTTTTGGAACCCCAGGCCTATATGGACTTTGACAAGGGGAATTCACTGCTTTCTCTTTGTCTCCTTCACCATCAAAGCGCTGTGGTTTCTTCGCTGGCTCCTTCATCATCAGGTTTGGCTGCATGTTGTGCCTCCATTGGTGCCCTGCCTAGAAACCTCCCTCAAGTTGGGTGCCTGGAGAGGAAGAAGTTTGAGTTGCGGCCCTCAGGACAGTAGGTAGGGGGTGCCTGTGCGCTCAAACCCATGGGTGACTCTGATGATTCGGACAGTGGTGGTGCAGCTGCGTCACGTCCCCACGATCGTGGCCAGGCTGCTGCTCAACAACAGGCTGTCCTTCCACTGGTGATCCAGGCCTCTGCAGGACTGCTGCCTGGACAACCGGGGCTTCCCATTATGGCCCAAGCACGCGCACCTGCGGCCCATGCCGCCCTGCAGCCCATTCCTGAGTTCGATGCATCGGGCCCACCCTCGAGCATGGGGCCCCGATGGAGAAGATGGGTGAGTCGCCTCAACATGTATTTCAGGGCTGCTCAGGTGACGGATGACGACAGCCGGATTGCCACCATGCTATACTCGGCCGGACCGGCAGTCCAGGAAATATTTGAATCACTTACTCCCATCAATAACTCCTACGATGCGGCCAAGGCGGCGCTCCTCGCGCATTTCCTCCCCCTTGCGAACGTGGACTATGAGAGGTTCGTTATGCTTTCGGCTAAGCAGAAGGAAGAGGAAACACTGGACACTTTCTACGGTCGCTTACGCCGCCTCTCCCTCGGATGTGCATGGGGAGACGCAGACGACATGATGCGCACGATGCTGATCCAGGCATGCTCCTCTGGCAAGCTCAGGAGGCAGGTCCTGAGAGAGCCAGGCATCACGCTGCCCCGCATACTGGAGCTGGGCAGATGCCATGAGGTAGCGGAGGCCCGAGCCAGCAAGATGGAAGCAGGGTCTCGGTCGGGCAGGCCTGAGGAAGTGTGTGTGGTGTGGCGAGGTGGCCGAGGTGTGAGACGCCCAGGTGGAGGACCCCGAGACAGGGCAGGAAGGAGTGGGGAGTCATGCCAGAAGTGCAGGTATGACCTCCCCCACATGACAGAGTGCCCTGCGGTCGGAAAAACCTGCGGGAGGTGTGGGCTGGCCGATCACTTCTCGCGGGTATGTCGTGCAGCCATGCCACTGATGGTGCCGAGGGGTCAGGCACGGTTGTGGACTCCGCGCCAGAACCAACCGCCCAGTGTAGCCCAGGTGGAGCAGGGTGAGGTCGAGCCCCAGGCGGAAGGAGCTGAGGAGGAAGACGAAGAGAACGTTTTTTTTGTCTCCAGCGTAGAAACGCTCAAAAGGAAAAGCAGGAGACAGCCAAGATGTGTAGTGGAGATCAACCACTCCCCAGTCCCAGTGCTCGTGGACACTGGTGCTTCCGTCAATGTGATGGCCAGAGGACATTTTGACTCTCTCAAACCCCTCCCGGGTCTGGCCACACCGAGAGCCCGCATATTTGCATTTGGGGGCCAGAAACCGATACCGCTGGACGGTGCCTTCGTGGCTGACGTGGAACATGATGGCTCACACATTAAGGCTCGATTCTACGTGACCCCGGTGAGCAGTAATACCTTGCTCAGCTGTGCAGCTGCAGAGGCATTAGGGATCGTGAGCTTCGCCTACTCCGTCCACCTTGAGGATATACATGACCTCCTGGACAAGTACGCTGCCCTCTTCAGCGGCATCGGAAAGATGACGGGGGAACCCATTCGACTACACATCGATGAGTCGGTGCAACCCATCGCACTGAAACACCGGCGAGTACCCTTTCACTTAAGGGGGCTGGTGGATAAGGAGCTGGACAATCTGGTGAGCCTGGATATCATCGAGAAAGTGGAAGGCCCAACCCCTTGGGTGTCCCCGATCGTGGTGGCCAGAAAGTCCAAGCAACCTGACTCAGTGCGCATATGCGTGGACATGAGGCTCCCGAACAAAGCGATCAGAAGGGAGCGGCATCTTACACCGACGATTGATGACATCATTGCGGATGTTCAAGGGGCTCGATTTTTCTCCAAGCTGGACCTCCGAGCTGGCTATCACCAGGTGGTCCTTCATCCTGACTCCCGGTACATAACGACTTTCACCACCCACCGGGGTCTGTATCGATACAAGCGGTTGAGCTTCGGGGTGTCGTCTGCCGCTGAAGTGTTCCAAAATATCATCAGGGGCGCCCTAGCAGATCTGGAGGTCGTCCTTAACATTAGCGACGACATCCTGGTGTTCGCCAAAACTGAAGTGGATCACATGAGGAGGCTGGGAAAGACCTTAGAACGACTCCAATCTCTGGGCCTCACCCTTCACCGGGAAAAATGTGAATTCATGAGCTCCTCCATCGAGTTTTTCGGATTCATCTTCAAGGAGGGGGGGGTGTCGCCAGACCCGAAAAAGGTCCAGGACATCAAGGCGACGAAAGCCCCCGAGTCAGTGACCGACGTGAGGAGTTTCCTGGGGATGGTAACTTACTGTGGGCGGTTCATCCAGAACTTGGCGTCGAGATCTGAGCCACTCCGGGCGCTGACCAAGAAAGAATCACCATGGCAGTGGGGCCCCCTTGAACAAGCCGCTTTCGAGGACATTAAGGGTGCCCTCACAGCGGAGGACACGATGGCATTCTTCGACCCAGCACTAGAATCTGAAATCGTGGTCGATGCAAGTCCCTTCGGGTTGGGAGCAGTGCTGACGCAGGTGGACCGCAACGGGAGTGTTCGACCTATAGCATATGCTAGCAAGGCCCTCACTGAGACTGAACAGAGGTACTCCCAGATCGAGCGGGAGGCCTTGGCGGTGCTGTGGGGCTGCAGGCACTTCCGGCTCTACGTCCTGGGACGCCCGGTGACGGTGGTTACTGACCACAAACCACTGCTTCTGATCCTGGTGGGCTCCTCTTCGAAACCACCGGCGAGAATCGAGAGGTGGATGCTCGCCCTCCTGGAATATTCTGTTACCCTGGTGTACAGGCCCGGGGCCAATAATGCCACGGACTATCTAGCTCGTCACCCGGGAGTGTGCGGGGGAGAGGGATATGACACCTGCGGAGAGGAAGCGGACAGTCATGTTCGCATGGTGGTGGAAGCGGCAACACCAAACGCGATGTCCCTAGAGGAGTTGGAGGCTGCGGCAGCTGAGGACGAGTGCTTTCGAATTCTAAAAGACTCAATGCACAGTGGGTCGTGGAAGTCCATCCTCGAAGCAGGGGCCGGATGCACGCAAGAAGCCAAAACAGTATTGGAGCAGCTGTGGAAGGTAAAGGAGGAGCTGTCGTTCTCGGACTCTGGGCTGCTGCTCCGGGGTGACAGGATTGTTGTCCCACAGGCAAAGGTGGCGGAGGTGATCCATCTCGCCCACCATTGACATCAGGGCGCCGCCAAGACCAAGGCGCGGCTCCGCTCAAAGGTCTGGTTTCCAGAGTTAGAGAAAAGGGTGGATGACTTTGTGGCGGCCTGCGTATGGTGTCAGGCGGCCTCCCCTCTGCAACGTGAACCCGCCATTGAGGCCATGCCCCGAGGCACGAGGCCGTGGGAGATCGTCCACGCCGACTTTGGCTCAACATCAGTGGGTACCCATTTCCTGATGCTAGTCGATGAATACTCGAGATACCCCGAAGTGGAGTTCGTTGACTCAGTGGCCTTTGAGCATGTGGTGGTAGCGATGGAGAAAATGTTTGCGGCCCATGGTTTTCCCCACACCCTATGCTCCGACAATGGATCGCCCTTCCAAAGTGAGCGATTCTCTGAGCTGCTGGAGAGCTGCGGAATACAACACCGGAAGATATCCCCCCTGTGGCCTCGAGCGAACGGGGATGCAGAGAGACTGATGCGGACCCTAAACAAAACCTTCCGGATTGCTCAAGGGCAGGGCCAATCTTTACAACGGGCCCTCTATCAGTTCCTTCGGGTGTACCGCACCACCCCACATGCAGCCACGGGAGTGGCTCCGGCAGAGGTGTTATTCAAGAGATGCCCCCGGGGGCTGCTGCCGGAAGTTGGGGAGAAAGAACCGGGGGTCATCGATAATGAGCGGGTAGAGGCTCAAAGGCGAGTCCGAATTGAACAAGAAAACCTGCGCCGGGGTCTCCGCCCTCAGAGACTTGAACTAGGGGATGAGGTCCTCATCCGTAATCGACACCCCCACGGGAAGCTATCACTCCCCTATGAACCGGAGCCCCTGGATGTAGTGGCGGTGAAGGGGTCCATGGTGACGGCCTCGGATGGACGGTCAGCTGTCACCCGAAACGTGAGCTTCTTCAAGAAGCTGGGTGATCCACGAACTGACACCCCACCTGAACCGGATCCACCAGACACGCCGGCGGACGGAAGCCTCTATGAAGCGGCGCCCGAATCCCCCGTCCGGGGAGAGGCGGTGGAAGGACGTCACGTGCCGGAGGTAGGCAGGAGGTACCCCCAGAGGGCTGGGCGAGGGAAACCTGCCTACCTCAGCGACTATGTCGTGGGACAAATGGCTAGTGAACTGGGGTGAGCAGATCTGGGTGGATGACATTAAAGGGGTTTTTTTCTTTGGGTGTGCAGTAGCGTTTAAAGTAGATGTGTGATTTTCTGGTTAATAAAGTTAATGTTATTGCGTTCTGTTGTTCCTCCCGGAAAAGGAGGAGTGTGGCGCCGCCCGATGACGGGCGCACGCGGCGGCGTGACGTATCACGCCGCCGCAGTTTGTATAAATAAAGGGGGCGTTCCCGGCCGCGGTAGAGCGACCGGGAAGCCCGAACTGGAAGGACTGGTGCCCGTGTGAGTCCTTGGGTGAAGGGGCTTACGGGCCCGCGTGGGGGCTCTGACCAGGGGTGGACTGGGAACTAAAAGAGGCCCTGGAAATAATGACTGGTGACCAAAAGAGGCCCTGGAAATAATGTTCAAAGTGGCCCCATATGACACATTTTCAGCAAGCCCAATGCTTTTCCTATGAGAAAATTTGGAAATACCACACAAAAGAGGCCCAGGGTGCAGAGGCCCACCGGGGAATCTCCAGAGTTCCCTATGGGCCAGTCCACCCCTGGCTCTGACCCGCCCCCAACACTCCCTGCCCACTCAAAATTCACTCTTCCTGTAAACATTATTGGCAATTTCGCAATTACACCGCATAAACTGTTTTAAAATTCAAATATTTAGGTTTTGTGTGTCTAAAATATCTGCGCAGAAAGATTTATTCTGCGAAATTCGACAAATTCACTTTGTCCGGGAAGTTTCGCTCGTCTCGTGACACACCAAGATGCTCGGAGACGTTCTCAACTCTCCCTCGAATGTTAGAAAACAGGTGGCAGCAGGAGCAGAATTACCCATGTTGCTTTCCACAAAAGTTACGATCTCTACAAATCTAATTCAGGCAGTAGGTCAAATAAACCCCTGCCGAAAACTTCAAACTGCAGTAAGATGGCGCTTTAGCTTTTCTTGTGAATCGTTTGGGGAGTAGTAGTTTGTATAGCACCCGTACTTTGCTTACCTTATACCTCATCGCTTCCTAAAAAAACACATCGTAGTGGAGCCTAAAAGCAGGTGGAGACCCACTGGCAATAATGAAAGGGTCCATTTAGAGCAGGCAGCTGTCATTACAGCATAGTCGTTACGGGATCAATATAGCTCGCGCTAGCTTTCTTTGCATTTACCTGTGTTTATTAAAATAATGCTGTCCACGTATTTCCAGGGGTTCTTTTGGATCCCAGTCCACCCCGGGCCTGATTTGATTTCCAGTCCACCCCTGGGCCTGATTCACAGAAGGGTTTTAAAAAGGCGCAATCCCATTAGAAAACACCCGTGAATCAGAACGGAAAAATGTGTATTATTTCTGTAGCACATTGGCAAAGACTGTAAATCACAAACATAGCTGGGGCTTGTAAAAAAACGTTTATTTTCCTCATCTTTTAAGGTTTGGCATACATAATTGATAGTTGTATTCATTTTCTAAATATTGTTTGAAGCACTCTTTTTTGTTGTTGCAATTTTCGGATTTTAATTCGTGAGGTCTACGTGGTGGCTCGGTTTGCAAGATTCAAGGAGTGTTTGACAAGTGTAAGACTTCAGCACACCAGCCGCCAGGCAGTTGATTGACTCTGAAAGACCTGGGCCCGGCATGAAAACTGTATGTGGTTGCGGCCCGCAGTGCCCGTCCTTATGTGTGTCTGCGTATTTCCCAGCGGATCCCAGAAAGCTGGCAGTTCCCTGGTCTGAAAGTCTGGCTTCAGCTCTCAGCTCACTGTACTTGGCAAAACCGAAATATAGCCTTGGACATGAAACAAAGGCGGCTCGGCTTGTGTTGGGCCATTTGTGTCTTTTGGGCGGTGCTTTGCACGGCCTTTTGAGGAAGCATATGCTGTTGGAGCTTCGTACGCCCGTGCCTTGTCCTCTGAGCTTGCTGATGCTTGAATTACCGAGAGCAGAGAGTCGCACACGCAGCGCGCAGGGAGACACACTCCACATATGGACGGACGCAAAGCAAATTAAAAGCACATTGCAAGAGTGAGAAGTTGCTACGGCTTTTAATGTCACCGTCTACAAGGTCTGGTGCACCTAAACGTGATTGAATTCACAGAGAGCAGAGCAGACTGGAATCGTCCAATCATTCTTTCATTTGCAAGTGCATCTTGTTATTCCTTCCATTTTGTGGTTGAACTAGTATTCTCCCTTTCAGTAATTGCTCGCATGTGTAGTAGTGTGGACAGTAACGATGAGAATGTTTTGGATTTATTTGCATACTCTCATTTCTCTTCCGACAATAACTCTTTCTGGTTGGCTCCAGCCACACACAAAATATGTTCCCTTGAAGCAAACGTGCGACCAGCAGAAAGTTCTTCCAACATCCTTTGACCCAGGCCCCGGGCCGCATGAAATGCGGGACGATAGAGGGTCAGGGAGTTTAGGCGCGGGGTGGGGGGAAAACGGCACGAAAGCATAGGGAGGGGTGTCCGAATGGCGCCACAAGAAACAAAAGCCCAGGAAGGGCAGGAAACGGCACCTGGGAAGGTGCGAAATATAACAACAAGAGGTCAGGGGGTAACCCGGCTGCCCCCATCAAGGAACAAAAGGCTGGGGGGGTATAAGTAAGCCTGGGAAAAGGAGAGGCGGCACAAACCAGGTAAGAGCTCACCTCTCTCGGGTAGGCTCTTGGTACCTGGAGAAGGGAAAGGAAAAACGTTGCCACCCAACCCACCCTACAAGAGAAACGGAAGAGGTGGGGGTGCAGGCAGGAGCCAGGACGCCGAGTACTCCCTCGGTACACGGTACAAAAAAGAGGGAGCAAAGCGGAAGTAAGAACGCCGAGTACTCTTTCGGTACACGGTCCAAAAAAAGAAGGAGCAGGCAGAAGAAAAGAACACCGAGTACTCTTTCGGTACACGGTCCAAGAAACGTCTTAGGCGGCATGTGCCCAGGAACGAAGGCTCAGGGATAACAAGGACTCAGAAGGAGCCTTGAGCTGCTTCGGAACTGGACACAATGTGCCCAAAAGCACATGGCTATGTAATTATTTTGTTATGTTGGATTTTCTGTAAGAAAATAAAATGCCTACGGCCTACAATTTTTCCATACACATAAGTTGTCTGTAATTTATTACTTAGGTAGGGATCTGGTAAGAGCAGCAAAGTGAACCCACACTACTCAGCCTATGCACACGTAATAGAGTTGTTGAAACTTAACAGCACATTCTTACAAAAATATTGCATTGGAAAGTATTTTAGTCCCTGTGAAAAATACACATAACTGAGAGTACTATAAAATGAAGTCCTTATTACACATCGGCACACACATGCGTCACAAACCGCATTTCCTGATGGATGAAGGGATAGTTAGCGTCCGTTCCCATTCACTCCTTGGGTTCTCGACTGAATAGATTCAACAAAGAGGTTTGGTTTGAATATGCCAGCTGTAGAATTTTGCTGGAAAAAACACTGGAGGTGGCATTCCTAGGTTTTGGGGGTTCTCACAAGGACCCTTCATGCTTCCATTCCTCCACCAGCTATACCTACACTCCAACCCCCATGTTGAAGGAAGCCGGGGGTGAGATAGAATGTTACTAGCAGCTTTCTAGTGCCAGCCTTCTCAACAAAGCAGTAGTTAGTGGCCAAAGTTGTGGGCCTTTTTAGTGATGTGGAACTCCCCATCTAGGTCCACCATGTTGCCAGCCTGGCGCGGTCAGTAATATGGAAAGTATACGAGGAGAGGGCATGGAAGGGTGCCGCCTTTATCAGCAACTGGAGAAGATGAAATGATCTCCCACTGAATCTGAGACTGTGCCCATCCCTTTTGCTACTCAGGAAGCTATTCCTGAGCCAACACCTCAGGCCATATCTGCATGCACTAACCTAGCCCCCTTGCACGTCAACGCGTACTCTACAAATGCCTCATCTACTTGCTACGATCGACTTCACCCATTCCATACTCCCTCTATGACCTCTATGTAACTGCACACCCCATACAATATTACTTTCAACGCATCACTACCCTAATGCCTTACCAATCAACCCAACTGCCAGCGAGTGCCTGTAGCCACCCTGTGTGTAATTTACGCCATTACATGACATTTTATATATCCTTGAACCACCAGGTATGTAGATCCCTTATGCTCAGAAAACACCCACTTCCCTTCAGGATAATTCCAGGCAAAATAAATACTTGTAGTACAAAAATGTGCGGTCCCAACAAGAGTGAGAATGAGCTCACAGGCGAATCCCACGTTAATCACCCAACAGCTGAGTGATGGGCATGACTTCTTTCCATTATGAATGGAGTTGAATTGGAGAATTGATGTCTGGACAAAGGAACTGTCCCACACCACAGAGTAGAATGATTTCCCAAATTTCCCACACAATATTTGAGGGTTCTTAATTACTTTCAATTCTGGTGAATATGTTTGCTTTGGGTAATAGTGATCAGGCTGAATATGAGCGCCTACTTTTTGCCTGATAAAGTTTGATTGAATATTTGGCGTCATAAATATGCCACTATGGTTATGGCATACCAGGAAAAGATTGTATACGTAGAAATCTGGTGGGCTTCTGTCTGGTATGAGAGTTCAAAAGCAGTTCTCAATTCTTTAGTGGGTAGATTTTGGAGAAGGGTTTGGTGGTTATGTAATTCTATACTGGTAGCTATAATTGAGAGGATTTGGACAATCGCACATTGTGTAATCACGTGATGAAACGATACCTATGTTTCTGCAACACACAATGTGAAGCTAAGGAAGGCACCCTCGATGTGATGTGTAAAGACACCTTGATGGCTGTTTAAAAAGAACTCCTGTCACTCCTGGTTTCCTGGTGGCAATAGAGCATGGGAAGACATTTGTCCGAGCTCCGGCTGCAAAGTATGGCCCTGCAGTCCTTTAAGCCGATCATAAAACTTGGTTGTGTAGGGAGGAGTGGCCAGTGGGTTGGTGGGAATTGAAGTGGAAAGAATGGTTGCTGCCCAGGTAAAATACACCAACCAGAAGATATAAGTGTGTGACCTTCCTTATGGTATCATCCAATTGAGAACGGATACAAGTTCAGCAGAATCGTTGGCTTGCAGACAGAGTTTTTGTAATATGTCACTGTTTAAAAGATGCTCACATTCACAAAGATAAAGTAGTCAAGTCTTCTGCGCATTTCCAAACATATGAGACATGCTATAAATGTGAAACTGTATATTTCTGTTCATGGTGCAAATGTTTCAGAGTGCAGGGTTTACAGAGGCAATGCAATATGTTCAACTGTTCTGCCCACAAGCAAAAGGTTCTGTTGTGCGTGTTTACATCTGTTATAGAAGACAATCACTTTTGTTGTTAACGTCCACTTTTGTCATTACCATTTTATGAAGAAGATCTATTTGACTTCAAAAGCTCATGCTTTATTTG
Source organism: Ambystoma mexicanum (assembly GCF_040938575.1). NCBI lineage: Eukaryota > Metazoa > Chordata > Amphibia > Caudata > Ambystomatidae > Ambystoma > Ambystoma mexicanum. Next base: position 690,875,709 of record NC_090934.1, on the reverse strand, counting down.
ATCTCGGCATAATTATGTTCAGTTATTCTAATACAAGGTTGCAAAACCCAAAAGTAAAGCTTTCAAAGGCACAAATGAGAAGTCACATGATTGTATACGCTTTTTAGGTTCAATTAAATGCCAACAGCAGGAAGTTTGGGTAAGGGTGATTTTTTGAAAGAACAAAAGGGTTATGCCACCTATGTAATAATATGAAAGCTATGTGTATGGCACTAGGATACAGGGATTGCTGCGCTGATCAATATACAATTATACGTAGGCCCTGCTGCATGTGAGGGGTTTCAATGAGACGTGCCCTTCCGTCCCAAGTTGAGTTTAAACAAAAACCGAGGCAGAGAACCCTTGTCACAGTGGGGCTGGATATTGTTACCATAAAATCAATTCAATTTCAAGTCATTTTCAAGTCAAGAGGTCAAACTCTCTTAATTATGTGAAGAGAACATTATTTGATTCTATTTCCAGCCAACACGTGTTTCAAACCCCCTGGGTCTTTAACAAGGGTGCAAAAAGCATAATGCGACAGCAATATATGTGTACATGAGGTACAACATTCGAACAGTGACTCCCCAATAAACAAGTCCCAAGTCCCAATAGTGAGGTGCCCGAGAACAATGGGGTATTGGAGCATATACATGTATCCAAAAAGCACACAAAACACACCATTATTTCAAATAAACTGATATCATCAATGACAGAATATAATAGAACATACATTGATCATTGGGTTGAAGGAGCCATTTCAGGGATTCCAATGTAATGGAGAAGAGGGAGTGAACAAGGGGAAGAAGAGAGAATTAGGAGCATAGTTAGTACATTTCAGAACAGTACCAATAATGTTCAATGCAGCATTGGCGCTCACATGGCATGGAGGGCAAAGCTTACCAATAAGTCAATTCAGAAGATCAAATGAACAATGCGACGCTAGTGGAGGTGTCAAGGCATGATATCATCCTGATGCGGAGTGTGCTACTGTTTGAGGAAATAGAATGGGAAATAATTAAATTACTAGATGCATTGTATGGCGATATGCATAGCCTGAAATTAGATCATACCTACAGACGTAACAGGAGTAGTAGAACTCCTGCTTGGGTAGAAATAGTGTTCATCCCAGGGTGGGCAATGGAGGAATACATCCGGGAAGAGTTTCCGTGTAGTAGTAACTTCCATTGATGGAAATGTGGACGCTTAGGGAACAATTCATGGCAAATTTAGCGCAGTGCAAAGTCTTGCGCTGCCGACAAAGACGTGGAACCGACCCTGGTTCACAGAGAGGTGCAAATAGTATTTTTACAGCGCAAAGTCACTTTGCACTGCAAATGTACTCAGTGCAGAGTGACTTTGCTCTGCAAAAATACACTTTGAACCGCTCTGTGAATAAGGCTGGTTGAACGTGTTTGTTAGCAGTGCAAAGTCACTTTGCACTGTGCTCAAGGTTCCATGAATCGGGTCCTTAATCTCTTAGGGGAAATAGTACTTGTTTAGAGACTGCTCTATATTAATAAAAATGAAAGTGGCAAGTGGAGCTGAGCTCCCAGTTATTATTAAAATCGTCCATCACCATGTAGTGACATGAAAGTGAACCTTTCAACTAATGGAACAGCGGACATTATTGTTGCCATTTCGGAGTTTTGCTTTTCCATCTGAGGTAGTGCAGCAGGGCCCACAATCATCCTTCACCAAAAAATCAGATCAAATTAAATCTCTCTTCATGCGGCGACAGAGGCGCAGCCAGGATTGTCTAACAAGTGGGGCCCGCAGCTAACGTCGTTGGGCTCATCACAGTGACATTAACATCTGTTAATGCCCACAGAGCGCTGCTGAGTGGGCATTTATAGATTTCGGTGGGCCTGGCCTGCTCAGGCCCTACCCTGTCTACACCTCTGGGCGATGAGCAGAACTACAGCCTATCGAGCGCCATTTCACCCCTGGCGTCTGCATCTCCAATCCGCCCCAGTCCCCACCTGGTCTGGCCTTCCTGCCCTGCGCCTTCAAGCCATTCATTTATTTTCTGCAATGAGTATGCGCCATGATAGCCGTCATTGGTACTGATGAAGCTGGTTAAGGCCAGGGGCCGTTGGTGATGGCCCTGTGTTCGCTCAACACCCTACCACCTTCAGTTTGTGGGCCTTATCAGCCGGGTAAGCCCGCGCACACCGCCATGCTGGTATACCTTTAGTTCGATTTCTTTTCGATTGATCATTTTAGCGAATTTGCAAAGGACATCGACGCGTGGTCTTGCCACTGTGTACTGCCTAGAGTATGTTAATCATTACTAATCTATATGAGTTCAAAAAAACAGCCAGAACGCAAAAGGGGGGAAAAACAACGTTGTGAAATGGTCATACACCACCCGCCTTCACCTTTAATAAACACTCTTGGTTTTTAATTACTCCCGTAAAGCGGGAGCTATCAGAAGATCCTCCTGTGACATTTCCAAGTTTTCTGTCTGCTCCACTTACTAGAAACAAATGGGTCTGCCGGGCTTCGTCTAGATTGAGTTTCCCACGAAGTCATTACATCTGTCACACAGACTATTTTCAAATTGAAAAATCTGAAACAATAAATGATGGCGAAGCAGTTAATAACTGTTAAGAAATCACATTTGGAAAATTGCATTTAAGCAATAACCTTTCTCCCTGTAATTAAGTGACAGAAAGGTCCTGGTTTTAATTAAGTCGGCAATTTATAGTTATTCGGCTATACTTCACTATGCAGATTAGGGATGATAGGTCACACTGCACCCTGAGTGCATTTTGAGCGGAGTTGATCTGGTAATTACTCCTCTGTTCACTGGTGACCACATTGAACCGCGTATCCAGATTAAACAATTTTCCTTCCCTGCTCCATGATGTATAACCGGGATGAGTAAATGCGTCACCAGGACGGCGCCGCGCATCTTTAAATTAAAATGGACTTTAAATGAGGGGGCATGAGCGAAGGAAGCGATGTTTGAAAAGCGGGTCTCTGGAACGGATGGGCTGCTGGCCAAGGCTTGCAGGCAGGGGAGAGATCATTGTTTTACAGGCCTTCCTCGCCAGGGCTGGAGCGTTGTTAAGTGCAGATTTATGAGGAAGTAAAATGCTAATGTTAGTGTATTTATAAACATATGATGGGAGTTTCATCTATAATTTATTCCCGGTATCTGCATTATGCAGTAAATGGAAGGGAAAAAAATGCTGTACTGGACAGCAAAAAGGGCTTTATTAATTCAGCTTTCACATTTTATTTAGCTAACCCCAGAGCGCGTATTACGCATTGATTTTCACGAGCCGCCATGAGGTTCCATAGTTACTATCGGCCACTCCTCGGCCCAAGCGCTAGAAGTTTTGTTAGAATTTCAGAGGAAATCTAATGGGCCTCATTCTGAGTCCAGCGGTAACCTTGCCGGTGCTACCGGTGGGTTGACGCTGGACTCAGAATGAACTACCAGCACCTTAGCTCCTGGTAATAGGGGGGGATTACAACCCCGGTGGCCGGGACTCAGGCAACGTCAATTTTGTTAATCCTCATTCCCATAGAGTCCTACTGGACTCTATGGGAATGGGGAGCACTGGCTCCATTGCTAACGGTGTAGATGCTCCCGTGTAAAGTCTTCCTACCGTGACTGCTGCACCTGGCAGGGACAGACCTGACAGGCACAACGGCTCTGGAAGGCAGACTTGTAGTTTGCCAGACTGGAAACAATGGTGCCGGAAGGTTTACCGGCACAATTGTTTCCGGACCGGCAAACTTATAATGAGGCCCACTGTCTTTGAGGATCAATACCGGTGTTGTGTCTGCTATGAAAATCGTGTATGCACTTTAGTATCGAACAAGAACACTTGTTTGTAACCAAAAGCCAAACACCATAAGCAGGAACGTCATTTCACCAAAATGCCAAGGGTAGAGGAAGTGACATCACATAACCCTTGACCTCTGATGACATCACAGGAAGTGATGTAATTTGATCCCACCCCGAAGTGACATCATGGGAAGCGAAAGAACACAACCTTTTGCCCCTTTAATGAGTCTAGCATTGTATAGAATTACAGAAAGACACATTATTTGTTATTCATATTATTTCTTATTTAGGTCACTGCTCAAAGTGTTACACTTGTGGAACCCCCTGTTTTTTTAAGAGACCTCAACAAAAATGCCATCCTCTCCAGAAACAAAAAGCCACATGGCACTAGCCACAGCTGAGGAGCTTCAATGTGTAAAAAAAAAGATTTGCTTTTTTTAGGGGTAGCAAGGGAGAACACAGGGGTAGGTCGGGAGACCACACGTCACGTACCTGACCCTAAGCAGAGTATTCTCACGACTGGATGCTTAAGAAAGACAGAAGAGTAATACGAAAACCCAGTGATGATGGGAGAATGTTCTTGGTGTTGGCTCTGCTCTTGATTTAATTGTTCAGGGAGTTCCAGTGCTTACAAACAACAAGGCTAAAGTAGCAGAGATGCTTGATTCCAGTCAGGAGATGCTGGTGCAGTCCTGGTTTGAACTTTGCATTTTGGGGCTTGTAGTCCTGGTCTTATAATGGGGAAATCTGGGACTTAAAATATAAAGCAGGCGATGAAGAGTTGAAGGCATGAAGGACATGTATGCTTATAGTGTGTTCAGAATAGAGAGTTTGAGCAAGGGATGGGACTGGAGAATGTGAGGTGGAGACTGCAGAGTTGCACTGTTGAAGTGGTGGTGAAAATCATTCGGGATCTTAAGAGGACCCAGACAATGCAAGCCTTGGTGGAAGCAGGGGGAGAATAAGAGAAAGGATTTGAGAGAGCCCAAATTGGGTTTGTTGCTGGAAGCCGAGATGTAGTTAATTTCTCTTTCAGACATTGAACTTTAGGCAGCAACGTTTCATTCAGTGACAGACTGCGAAGAGACAGTTGGAGATGCTGAAAGATACTTGAAGTGTAAGGAAAGAGTCTAAGATTTCAATTGCATTCACAATTAAGTGGTAAAGGAAGCTGAAGGAGGATAAAAGTTTGTCAAGAGATAATGTGTAAAGAGGAGGGGACTACGAAAATCCCTTCAGCAGTGAAGGGATGACAGTGCTGTAGAGGAGTAACCATACAGGTAGGTGATGATCGAGTGGTAGTGGGGAGGGCAAGAAAACATTTTTTTTAGGATTGAAGAAGTCTACAGAAGTAGGTGTAACGCCAGTGATGCAGATGCAGCTGTACGATCATCCTCAGCTGTGGAATCAGAGATGAGATGAGAGATGATATCCTGTGTGGCTGTGAGTGCAGTAATGATCAAGTTAGTTGGGTTGGAAACATGGAGTGCAATATAGCTGATGTGGGGGGAGGGGGGAGTGAGAACACAAAGGAAATATCTTACTTCGGCCTTAGCTGGAGCCAGGGACAATGGTTGCAAATTCTGTTTAGTGATAAGGAGGTTGAGTAGAGCGATGGAGAAGGTGGGTTGGAAACAGAGAAGTGCAGTAGGAGATGGTCAGAGCTAGAGTTATCAATGGGGGAGGGGCAAATAGCTGATTGAGGAAAGGCGGGAGACTAGGTCCAGAGTGTACACTTAACTGTGCATGTGCTGGTTGTGGAGGGGGACGAAAGTGTGGTCTGAGAGGGTACAGTCAGGGCACATACAGTGGGCATTTAACATGTTTAGGAGTCTGAAGTCACCCATGAGTACATGTGTGGCCTGTTTCAAGGCAGGATGAGCAGAACACAAAGCACATGTTCAAATCAGGCTATGATACTCTTAATTCCCATTTGAACCAAGGTTGTAGACTTATATTACACAGGGCCACAACAAAAGGATGGCATTCTGGCCAGGGAGAATGTGTGTTAAAGAGGTTTCCATTTCACAAAGGATTGCCTACTAAGGAATATAATTTTTTTTTTTCAATAGTCATAGGCGCCCGCTTCAAAAACGAACACGGCTAAAGGACCGGTTCTTTGGGAAGGTACCCACTCGAGAGGCCGTAGCCACACTTTAGCTCACTGTACCTTTCACAGAAGGGAAATAACCATTTGCATATCAGTCTTTGTCCTGCCCACAATGGGCAGTCCAGCACCAAAATGCTATGGCAATTCTCTTCTGAACAAGAGTACCAACAGCAACCACATACACATGTTTCAGCCGTGTTGGGCCTCATCAGTGAGGTGGAGCTGTGCCTCTCTGAGCACAGTGAGCAAGGGTCCACGTCTGGATGACCCTAGGATACTCAGGGTGACTAAACCTAAGTCCCTTAAACAATAAAAAAATAGTCATAGGTGCCCCTCTTCGAGAACAAACACAGGTAAATGACTGGTTCTTTGGGAAGTTAACCACTCAATAGTCCACAGCCACACTTTAGCTCACTGTACCTTTCACAGAAGGGACTTTTCCATTTGCATATCACTCTTTGTCCCACCCACATGGGCAGTCCAGCACCGAAATGCTATGGAAGTTTTCTTCTGAACAAGTGTACCAACAGCAACCCCATACATGTGTTTCATCCTTGTTTGGCCTCATCAGTGAGGTGGAGCTGTGCCTCTCTGAGCACAGTGAGCAAAGGGTCCACATCTGGATGACCCTAGGAAACTCAGGGTGACTAAAGCTCAGTCCCTTAAACAATAAAAAAATATTCATAGACGTCCCTCTTTAAGAACAAACACGGCTAAATGACTGGGTCTTTTGGGAAGGTACCCACTGGAGAGTCCGGAGCCACACTTTAGCTCTCTGTACCTTTCACAGATGGGAAATATCCATTTGCATATCAGCCAAGAATGTTCGACACACAAACTCCTGGTTCACAGCAGACCTCATGGACATCCGTACCAGGAAACACAAAGCCCAAAAAGCTTAGCAAAAGGATGCTTCCGACCAACTAAAAAAGGAATTCAGGACAATTGCCAAACAATACAAGCCAGCCATTATCACAGCTAAATTCATTTCCTACAACTCTAGAATAAACAAAGCCTCCTCCAACTCTAAAGAAATATTCACCATCTACAGGGAATTAGAATCTCCCATCTCACCCGCCATCATCACTAAAGATGCATCATGGTACTCCGACATCCAAGATGCACTCTCGGGCAAAATCGATTCCCTTAACCAACACATTTTTTCTCAACAAGCCACTTTCAGGAACAACCAAGCAACCACCAACTCCAAACCCACTCCAACCCTCCCCACTCCTTCCACCACATCGTTTGCCTTCAGATACCTCACCGAAAGCGACGTCACTAAACTAATCAAGGTCCTATAACCCTCCCTCATTAAAGACTGTGCTGACGTGCTTACCCCCTTTATCACTGCCTTCATAAACGCCTTATACACTTGCAGCAACATGCCAGATAGACTTAAAAAAGCATGGGTTCTCCCACTGCAAAAAAAAAAACTACACTAGACCCAACCATATCAACCAACTACCAGCCAATTACTACAGTCCCCTTCCTTCTTAAAATCCTAGAACCGGCAGCCTATCTGCAGGTTCAGCAATTCCTGGAGAATAACAAATCCTAGGGATGTGCCAATCAGGTTTCCACCATGGCCCACGGAACGGCATCAGCTCTAGTAGACCTCAAGAACAAGCTTGATGAGATTGGGGACAAATGGAACTGAGCCCTGCTCCTCCTAGATCTATCCGCAGCTTTCAAGAAGGTCAACCACCAAATCCTCTGCCAACACATCTCCACCCTCGCCAACTTCTCCCCTCCTGCCATTACTTGGATTGCCTCTTTTCTAGATGGCAGGGTTATGAGAGTCTTCTCAGACACAGCCAACACCTCTCCTTCCCCCATCACCTGCAGTGTCCCCCAAAGCTCCTGCATCACCCCTACCCTCTACAACATCTTCACCAGACCCCTCTTCAACATCTTATACTCCCACGGCATAGCATACACCAACTATGCTGACGACACACAAATCCTAATCCCACTCTCTGGCAACTACTTAGAAGATTCCAATACTCTAAAAAACGTTTACTACACCAACCAGGCTTGGATGGCAGCAAACCACCTTTGTCTAAAAAGTAACAAGACTGAAATTCTCATTGTCAGCTCACCTTACGCCCGTAAGTCTCTCAGTGCTCAATACTCCTCCTTCCAAATCGACCAGGGCGCAGTTTCAGTCTCTACAACCGTATCTACCTCGACGCCTCTCTGACCCTATCCAGACAAGTGAGCGCCATTGCATCCTCAGCAGCTTACGCCACCAAAGTCCTTAATGTAACCAGGCCATTCCTCACTCAAAACAACTGCCTCACCATCACCCGGGCAGTCATTGGTTCTAAGCTAGACTACTGTAATGTCCTTTTTACAGGCACGTCCACCAGTAATATAAGAAAACTACAAACAATTCAAAATAATGCCTTGAGAGCCGCACTAAACATCCCTAAATGATAACACATCTCCACGGCCACAAGGGAAGCTCATTGGCAACCCATACAGGAACGGACCCACGTCAAAACTTTGTCCATTGCACACAAGTGCCTTACTAGCACAGCACCTTCCTACCTCACACTAAAAATTATTAAAGCCCACTCTACCAGACCTAAAAGGACCACCTACACAGACAGATTGCTCGTGTCCAAAGTGACAAGATGCAGAGCAGGAGGATTCCACTACTGCATCGCCAAACTTTGGAATGACCTCCCCCTGCTTTAAGGGCAGAGAAATCCTACTGGGTATTCCGCAAAGCCCTAAAAACACAGCTCTTCTAAAAAATCCCCCCACCCCTTATCACTTAAGCAACCTGCCCCCCTTTTCCAGCTAGCTACCCACTCTATGCTCACCCTGGGTTGCCCCCAACAAATTGGATGCATGCAACTCTTTCACTATGCAACCTCTTGTAACCACTGTTAAGAGGGATTTCTGAACTCTGACCTGGAGGGGCAGAGGTTCAGAAGGCCAACCTAGTTTCTTGGAACAGGGTAACCTCTGGACAAGCCAGACCAATCAGGGTAGCTATGGCAGATGGTCAAGACTAAGTCTCAAGAGGGGTGAGGGTGACTGAAACACCTCAATGAGCACACAAAGCAAGGACACTTGCAAATTACTCCAGACAGGTGTTATATTAAAAATATAGACAGATTTATTACAAGGCCTTTGTAACATAGACCATAGCGAAGAATCACAATAATACTAAAGTAAACCAACACATCACAATCAATACAATATATATACAAGACCAGAGGGGTCTAACAGATTAAAAGGCATGAAATGTGTAGACCACCTAGATGGGGAGGAAAACAGGCAGTGCAAGTAATCTTTAGACCCAGTTCCACATCAAGAATACACCTAACTTAGAGGCAGTCCAAGCCCTACGAAGAGAGGAGCCTTATGCTCAATAGTACATGCACGTGCTTGTGCCAAGGGACAAAATAGGGTCTCTTTGGGGGTCACTAGCAGCTCAGGAAGATGGATAAGGTCGATGAAGAACAAGTCCCCACTATTCAAGCAGGACCTCCACTTGCGGGCAGAGGCAGGTTGAGAGTGCGGGATGAAGTCGCTATTTCGCAATAGCCGTGGAAAGGAAAGAGGCCCTCGGGGGCCACTTTGTGCGTAAAAATGGGCTCCTGCGCTAGGGGCCACTGGTTGGGGTATGGACTACTCACGGTCCCTGATGCAGGCAGACCCAGACTTTGCCAGTACAGTCCACTTCGCTGGCAGGTTCGAATGCGACAATCAGGACATCTCGACACCGTGTAGTTTCTGCGGTACAGCTGGGATTCCCAAACTGGACAGGGGCGATTTCTACGCTCCGGGTGGAGGAATGAGCCCAATTCCACTGCAGCATTCTTCAGGGTTAAGGGGGTCACAAGTGCAGTGAACTTGCACAGGTCGTTGCCACAGCAGGGCAACACTCGTCTCACTTCAGACCTGGGAATGCCAAGTGAACGGAATTCGGTGTGAGGGTGCCGTGAACACAGAGCAAGCAGTATACCAAGTTTCGAGGGCTTCTTCGAAACCGCTGCAGTAACAAAGCAAACGTCCCGCTTAAGCTGGTCAGCCCACTGGTTGGAACAGGGACACTTCCAAAGAGGCTTACTTGCAGGGCTTGATGAAGGTGCCGAGAATAGTTGGTCCCACTATTCCAATGGGTCGAAGTGTCTTCGCAGACCTTCTAGGACGATCAGATGAAGAGGGGTCTCGCCAGACGACAGTGGATTCAGGGTGCCAAACCTTCCAGCGGGTCACCAGCGGTTCCTCGACTTGGCTTCTTGTTGTAGGATACTTGGCTCCTTATCCTTTGTTCGTGTGAACTCAGGAGATCGACATGGAAGTGGTGTTCTCGGCCTCCTCTTATCCAAAGTTCCCTTCACGCCAAAACAGAGAGGACCCAATGGGAGATCTGCTCACAAACACTCACTCCATACGTGGACCAATCACGGACCACAGTGGTCCCAGGCATTCAGGACACTCCAAACTCTCTGGCACCCAGGGTGTGTATTGGGAACAGACATCCCAGCACACATCCTGGAGGCACACACACAAGGCATGCAGAAGCCAGCGAAAGCTTTGGGTTTTGCGGGAAAGTGCATGATCAAATAAGGACTGACCCGGGTCGGCTCGACCTGGGGAAGGTGAAGGGGCAAGATGGCCAAAGGACAGGACAAACAACCTCGTGGCATGGCCATTTTGGAGCCAGGCCACCTATTCGAGCCAAACGTGGTAAGCATGGATAACATGTCAAGAAAGGGTTCAAAACATAAGATAAACGATAGCTGCCACCAGTCCTGTCCGTGACACATCTGCACAGTTCATAAAAAGTCCAGTGAGAGTTTCTAGGGCCTTTGGAATTACTATAGACCAAAGGGTGCGGTAAAGCAAGTTACATGGCACTCTTGTTACATGTTGCACAAAAGCTGCAACATGAGGAACATGAGGAAAGGACTAAGGGAAACGAAGTATCCCAGTACTGACTGTCTTAAGGGCATGTCAGTTTCCCCATAAGAAGTGAGTGAAAGCCCAGAGGAGTGCGGCTGAGGGCTGCGCTTCTCTGGCAAAGGTTAGATTCAGGGTGTAAAACAGCAGCAAAAAGTTTGGAGGTTGACACATGGAGGGAAAATTACATTCAAATATGAAATCTTTCCTAACAACCACGTGGACTGATCTAACTCTTTCACTATGCAACCTCTAGTAACCCTGCCTACCTCACCTTGCCCCCCAACGTATACCTTACTGTCTGACATCTGTATTTGATTTGTATGTGCAACAGCGCCTCAATGCCTACGGGTTGTATGTGCATTTTATAAATGAAATAAATAAATACATAAATAAATAAATAAATAATCAATCTGTGGTTAAATTAACAACAGGTCTAAGAAGAAGGCACAGAAGGAAAAACTCATATAAGGGTTAATGGTATATCAATTACAATGCAAAAGGTAGCTTCTAAGGAATTAGTGTCAGCATTGTGGTGTTCATTAATTTTGTGCAAGGGTCTAAGCTAAGAAGTCCTAATGTTCTTATTACAGTGTCCAATTCTGTGTTCTAATCAACAATATCTCAGGGTTGCCACACCACAGAAAGAGTCCTTCAGTGCATTTACATTCTTAGGGTATTTATAGGGCCCCAACACACTTCTTCCATTGGACTTGGAAGTTGGTTTAGAATATGAATTGTCCTATGAGTTGTGTAGCTCTAAAGCACACCTATACCAGTGAAGGACCACAGTCGTTTTCCTTTCCCCCACTTTCCTTGTATGGCACCTTGTACTCCTCTTCCCTATACCACTCCTAGTTAGTATTTTCTCCCCCGAAATGCATATGTTTCAGACTTCAGTAACTATCAATCACTAGGGCAGGTTCATTCTCTTGGACATGAGCCAGCTACATGCTTTTCTAGATTCTGAGGATTTCCAGAACTTTCCAGGCTCCAGCCCCAGACATGCAAAACTATTGTCTGTTTTTAATTCATGATGGTTTTAAGGTCATCACCAACATCGATGGGGTGACTGTGAGTTCTGCTGTGTCTCAGGTGAGGGATGTATGATCGACCGCTGGAGTTTTGCACCATGTACCACCTACTGTTGACTAAGAGTTGCTTCATACCACTGGCTACACCAGTCCCTCAGATCTCCGCAACGCCCATCTATGGTCTTTCCTTGAGTGCCCCCATCATGGAGTTCACTGGTTAGGAAAGAAAAAAGTCAACTAAGTAATATGTAGGAGGGGCAAACAGAGGAGGATGCTAATAGTGTGGTGAACGGACTGTAACAATTATGTGTTAGAAGAAAGAGAGGGTCAATTCAGAGGGGGAAGAATAGTGGATGGGTTGACTTTGATTGTGAAGCTAACTTCACTGCCTTTTCGTCTAGCCAATGGGAGTGAGAGAAAGTGTTGGAGTCAGTGTGGAGGGCAGCAAGACCGGCTGTGTTGTTTTGGGCAATTCATAACCTAATTTCCTTTCATATAGTGATGGGTGTGGTGTGAGTCAAAGTGGTCTGTTTTAGAGGGAATATTATTGCATAGTGACTATGCAGTGTAGTCTCCAATGTGAGTTTGGTTGGCGAACAAGGAGGGAGGAAAGAGAGGATGGTGAAAGGATGTATAGAGAGGTTAAGATGTGGTTGGAATGTGTGTCGCAAAAGCAACTAGGGTGAATGTTGGTGGAGTGACTAGGATGTCATTTAGAGGAGATAAAATGTATTGGGATAGGGTGGGAGTAGTCACTAGAACAAAATGTGGGATTGTACCCCTTTTCCAGAGTGCAACATTTCAGTTGGTTTCTTTCTCTTACTTTAAAATGTTTTGTAATTGTACTCTTTTTCCCAGAAGGCAATGTTGCGGTTGGTTTCTTTCTCCTATTGAGGCTACACCTGGGAATTGTACTTTGCCTGCCAGAAGGGAGCATTTCAGTTGTTCTTTTGTACTTGTTTTTGTTACATAGTGAGCATTTCAACTGATTTCGCTCTCTACCTTTCATGACAAATGCAATGGAAATAAGACTCCACCACCCAGAGGTGAACATGCTACTCTGTTTAACTAATGCTCTTGGATACACATGCTACAAGGGTGTGAATGTATATTGGGGAAGTCATTGTGTTGCTTAGTTCCAGCTATCACTTTCTCTTGTTTTGACAAGCCGCCAAAATCTGCGTCTCTCAATGTTTCCCTTCCATGAGGCTTACTCATGTATCTCATGTTTACAAGCCTCCTATCCAGGTCCATTATCTAACTCACATATTTTTGGTTCATGAGCTCTCTCTGTCTCGCTCTTTAATCTCACTAATGCAGGTTTGCAAGCCTTCTCTCCACATCAGTTATATGATCTCTGCTGGTGTCTGGGACACGTCTCTCTTATGAACTTTGTTGGGAATGCTCGTCACATATGTGTCTGTCTAGTATCATTTAATGTCATGATGTTCATCTTACCCTGCATGCCAGTGCCTAACCTCCAACCCAAAGCTGGTTTAAATGCCTACCTGGGGTTATGGCGGGTTTTGCAACAGAGAATCGTGCTGTACCTGATGCAAGGCTCTGGAGAGAGTTAGAGCTCTGCACTTAGTGCTAGAGAAACCCCCACTAACCCTGCACACCTGACAGGCTTACTATTGGACAGCAGTATTGCTTTGTGCCTACGGCTAGAGTATCAAGCAACCCATTCTTATAACGTTTGTTTGTATCATAAATATTACATGTTATCAGTATCTTTCCCACACAGTTTCATGAGAAAACCAATATTATTTACACTTGCAACATAATGGGCTTCATTGCTGGTATGGTGGAGCGAGGAGGAAGGGGCAGTAATGGAATTACCACCACTTTTCCCCCTCCACCATGCTACAAGTTTGGCCCTGTAGTGGGGGATTTGCCTCCAGCATCATGCTGAAGATAAATCCTCCCAGTTTCCACCAAAAAATTGGCAACATTGGTGGAATTACTGAAGCTGGAATTCCGTCAGCGGTAATTCTACTGCAATTCCCCAATGGAGTCCTATGTACTCCAAATTAATGGTGACTATCACTGCCGCCCCGCTTGTAATCCATCAGTAAATCCGCCAGACCAAGTGACAGTAACAGTAATTCCATTGGGTGGTATTCTGGCAGAATACTGCCTAACTCATAATGTGGCCCAAGATCTTTTATACTTCTAAATGTTGGCTTGGGGGTGGGCCTCATGCACCCCGAGACGGGCGGCACTCGCATGCTTACATGCACACCAAGAACGGGACACAGGCATGATACGAGGCATAACCTTCTTTATTCCCCATCAACATAACACTAACTTAAGTTCCTGTTCCTCCTCGAACCGCCCCCCTCCCTAACCCGGCATCAATTCCCCTTTTCATCATGGCCCCAACGTGGAACTACCCACACAATGATGTGGAGGAGTCGCCAGTCTGTCACCTGGCAACGTGACACTAAATAGAAACAAATTAAGAATTCTCTCACTCTCTTGTGTAACATTTCTGTATATTAATTCTCATGTAGATATAATATATGAACATAGAAAAAAGCGTAGTGAAATAATATACAGTTCCCAATATAAACAACAAAGTAGTTTAATAGAGAACTAACATCCTACTCTTCTTTTCACTTCTAAAATGTTAAAGCAACCTAGAAATGTCAGGATGAGAAAGCCAGGGGATAGGTGAGGTTATACATAGCATTTCTTGTAAAATGCACTAATTGGTAGGGTTAAAAATAAATGTCAAACATTCATGTACTTTAAGACTGGTTAACTAAGAACATCTTAAAATTAATGCAAAACCGTGAGTTAAAAGAAATTACAGATACATTATTTTAACTCCCTTTGTGCACATTCCTCTCCTCTGTGATTGGGTGGTTCCACTTATCATGGCCAAAGAACTATGAGGGCCAGCACAGTCTGGTATTATGTATTGTGCCAAAACATGGTATTACGATACATTCAGTATTTTAGCAACATAGGGATATTTGAAAGGTTTCCCTTACAAACGTACACCATAGTGTCTCTTAATGGTGTAACCAGGGAAAAGAACATTTTAAATGGGTAAACATGGCTTATTTCAGCCCCCAAAATATTGAAACAGTCAAAAACATGGAAATTGGAAAACATGGTTAAATGTCAAGTTTTAGGCCCATTGGCAGATTTACTGTCTCAAGGTTGGGAATCTCACAGCTGTTTGGTTCTTCTTACCAAGCCACAAGCCTTGCAATTTAGTTTTACCTCCAAATTATTGAAGCAAGCGTTACAAATCCGGATGTGGAAAAATTGGCAGTACCATTTCTAAGACCGTAGACAGAACTGATGACATGCCCTAGTTGCATGATTGCTTTTACCCAGGCTGTCCAGCTTGTTATGTCCCCCAGCCCTGCCCCATCTGGCTTCTTCCAAAATGTAGCCCCTGGCTGCCTCTGTGATCTGAGTGTCCCTGCTGTCATGTGCATCTTGCTATATACAGGGTAAGCCCAGTACCTAAGCTCTTCTGAACCACCAACATGTCCCTGCTATCCAAGTATGGCTAGTGAGTGTATTTCTCTTATCCTTGTTAGCTAAATTGTAAGTGTGATTCTTCTAACTATCTGATTTGATCAGCTGCCTTCAGTGCTCAGGTTTTTGGCCCATACAATAACATGAGTTTTTGCAATATAGTTTACAATTCAAATGTCCTCCATTTTGGTAATGCCTTCAAGGAACGGCCCAGTCGCCCCGCTGTCTGTTATCAGCTCTCCGTGACCAGGCGTCCATAGGTATGTGTCTTGGTGTCCTATTGAATAACACAGGATCTGCAAAAATATTTACTTTAGAACTTCAAATTAAAAATACACACCTGCCCACTATAATTGTACTCAAATAGCTCTCTGCTTCACATGACTGACATGGGTTACCAAGCATTTTTCTTTTTTGTGCCTTCACATTTTGAAGATGGTGGATTTCCAAAATTCACTTTTTCATGGATTATATAAAAGGAGAATTGTTTAACTAAGTTCGGCGAGAGAATGTAAGTACAGTTTTCATATGTTACAGTATGCAAAGGATATCTTCAAAGTAACAAATTGGGTCTCATTACGAGTCACCCGGTCTGGAAATAATGGTGGCGGTAAGCCTCGATAGAGCTCGAGTTCTGCAGGCGGGAGGTGTCATACCCGCCAGGTCTGACCTGGCCGCTTTAACACCACCCTCCTGCAGGCGGACGTGGAAACACCAGCACCATCACAAGATGGTGCCGGTGTCTCCACTTCCCCATTCCCATTGAGTCCTGTGGGACTCAATGGGAATGGGGATTTACCGAATTCCGCCTCCGGAATTCCCGGATCACCGGGGTCGTAATGCCCCGGTAATTCTGGGAATCACGGAGGAGGAATGGTAATACGAGTCCGGCGGTAACCTGCTGGAATTTCAGGCACCGTTACTGCCGGACTCGTAATGAGGCCCATTGTGTTTAACAAATAAGCTTGCTGTTTTTATTCCTGTGTATTCTGTGTCATGATAACATGACAGTTGCTTGGTAACTTTGGTTTATTGCAGAAACATGGAGCAGTACAATGCGTAAATGAGCAATTCAGGATATAAACAAAATATGCTGTAGGTCTCCCTGCTCTAAGCAGTCTGCAGAGACAAAAATGTATTTTACGCGTACCAGAGCTTTTGCCATGGACACATTTTTATTTCACCAGTTTATAATGCAACTGAAACAGTTATACAATCTGTTTGTGTGTGTTGTCTGTGTTTGAAAGTAGACCATGCCAACTTCAAATGGTCTGAAGTCAGATAAATGCAAATATAGCCCTCTATGTGTTTGTTAAAAAGTATTAAAGTTAATAAGCATGTATGCAAATAGGATATGGGCCCATAAATGGCCTTGGATTGTTAAACTGTTCAATCACAGATATATTTATACAATATGCAATTGTACATTGTGCAGCTATCTTGGGCTTCCCTTGGTTTTGTCTTTCTTAACCATCTGGCCAACGTGCTTCTTTACTTTTCCTCACTCTCCCTCGGCTTAGTGTTGGATGTCCTCCAGCGGCAGGGTTCACTGTTATTCCCTTGAACATTGTGCTTTGGCCTCCCTCAAGCTGATCTCAAGTCCTTCTTCTTGTCCGCGGAACAGTGGCTCTGTACACCTGATCATAAAATTAGACGTTTCATCTTCTGTGTTATCTGTCCATTTGGGATTGAGTTAAGGCAGTTCACAACCGAGATTAGGTGGTGGATTTGAAAGGAACACAGAGAAGGATAGGTAGGTGCCAACTAGTGCCTATCTGGGTCATTACGAGTATGCGGTAGGGGGTTAACGGCACCGGTTGACCCCCTACCGCTGCATTCAGAGGTCCCTTACCGGGTCCCACTAAGGCCGGCTGGGTTTAACAGCCGCCCTTAGCGGGATTTGCTAAGGGACCAGGGAGCTAATAACGGGCCCGCTATATGCGGGCTCATTATTAGCTCCTTCCCCATTCCCATTGAGCCCTATGGGGGCTCGAATGGGAATGGGGAATGGTTTTCAGAATGGGGACTTACCGGGTCCTCCAAGGTTGGAATGACCCGGTAAATCCCCATTCCGAGAACCTGGACCCGGACACGAGTTTGGAGGCAGCCATGGCGCTAATAGCGCCATGGCTACCTCCAAACTCGTAATGACCCCTATGTCTCTTTCACCTCTTCTGTACCCAGATGCTGGTCCCTAAAGGCCTTCCCGAAACCCTTACCCTGAATACTTGCCCATTAGTCCCAGTTTACTACTGTATGGGGAGTTCGTTCGGGACCTTGGAGAGGTTTGGTTTTGTCATGGGTTCTGTCCTAGTCTTGTTGAGTTACCAGAGTCTCTGACAAAGGTCCACAGTGCAGTATTTGTATCTCAATGAAACAGCAGTCACATTGGGAGAGGCGAAATGTACAATAACAAGGGCCTGCATTGTACACGTTTGAGATATCATCAGCTGATTACAATGCATTTCCATATTACATCAAGTGAATCACCATTGGAAGATCATTGGGATAAGCTAAAATGCAGCAGCTGATTAAGAAGGATTTCAAGAGAAAGTCTGCAATGCAAACAACAATAGCAATTCATTAAAATGGTTAAATGGAGATGCAAGACAGGGTGCACTGTTATGGGATATCAGCCCAACATTAAACAAAAAGTCAGCGTTCAAGAAGAACATGCACACAGAGCACTATTCAGCATATACCCAAAAAACCAGGATGCAATATAAGAATACAAGTCCACAAATATTGAAGTGATGTTGTGTAAGCATTTAGGGTTTCCTTAGTGGTTTCACTAAAACTCAGGAACAATCCCTGCACTGCAATTGCTGTTACATGTAGAGTGCACTTAGAATATATACAAGCACAGGCTCTGTGAATTTGGCCGCTTATTTATAAAAATTATTGAAAGAAAGCAATCATATTCTATGACAAATCCTGACCATCTCTTTGTGGGTGGACTATTTTTCTTCATTGTTAAATATTGTTTTTACAATGATGAATCAAATAATTAAAATAATAATCCTTAACATCTAATGCAAACATGAATGGCTCTAACAACAAAGTGTGGATAGCAAAATTGTGAGAGTGAACAACAGGGAGCAAAGTATATACCATACAGAATTACCATTACCCTCATGACATCCATCAGAATTTGTCACATTATGAGTCCATGTGTGCACGTCCCAAGCCTCGGTGGTAACCATACTACTGTTCAGCAGACTTAGGGCCTAAAACCAACACCAATCATTAGAACCCCCAATTCTTGGTAGAATTAGAATTTCTGATAGTGAATTGGAGGAATTACTGAACAGTAATTCGGCCAATCGACTTACCGCTGAGAGGAACTAGTGTCATCTTTCAAACGGGATGCTCAGCGGAAGTCATCTTTAAAAATTCAATGCATTCTGAATCACCCATTTCCAGTTGCTATCCAACCCCAGAAGCAGTGCCAAGTATGTCAAGGTGCTTTATATGGGAGTTCAAAAACCCAAATTCAGCGAGGAAGATTATCAGGTCCCGGCATACAATGTAGGCAGCCTTGCTGATTCGCTTTTTGAGGCACATATATGCAAAAGCTCTGCCCAGAGGAAGAAAGTCATGTGGACAGAGATACACGAGAAGGCAGTACCAGATAGCACTTTCCCCCGTGAACATGAAGATTATTTAAAGAGGTGGAATGTCCTAAAGGCCACAGTACGAGCCCTACTTTCTATTCACTGGTGGGAGGCATCTGCCACAGTAGGTGGCACAGTCGAGCCATTCACCATCATGCCCCAGAAGAAAAAGGACAGCAGTACTCTCCACTCAGCTGACATCAACGGAATTGGAGGAGCAGAGATTGGAGCAGTCCGTCAACCTGAGCACGGTGAGTAGGGATCACTAATGTGAATGCATGAACTGATTCTCTAACCTTGCCATATACCAGGCTCTGGAATCAAACGGCCACAATTGTGAAGCCAAGGCTATGCTCAAAAGCTCATGAGACTAATGCAAGGTTAACAGCCTGCGTGTGCCAGCCAAGGTGAGACACCTTGGCCACATGACTTTGAAGGTAGAATATTACTGTAGAGAAGGAGTCAAGTACCCCCACCAAAAGTACTGCCCCCATGCTGCCTATATGTTGGGAGCCGGAAAGTGTGACACATGCAGTACCAGTGAGGATGCCTATACCACAAAGAATTCTTAAAACAAAGTATCTGTTGAGAAAAACATACGTACATTCACGAAGATATGATGGCCTTCTAGACAATGGGCCTCATTACGACCCTGGCGCTAATGGGTTAACGGCGCCGTAAAAGACTGCAGCGCCGTTAACCCATTAGTGCCTGGTTACGAGGTCCCTTTGCGGGACCCGACCTTAACGGCTGGTCTACACCAGCTGTTAAAGTAGGGACCCGCAAAGGGACCTTGGTGCTAAGTACAGTACCGCAATTTGCGGTATCGTACTTAGCGCCTTCCCCATTGCCATTGAGCCCTATGGGGCAAAAATGGGAATGGGGAAAGGCCATGGAGGAAGGGGGAATTACCGCCCCGCCAACCTTGTAATGGGGTGGTAATTCCCCCTTTCTCCATGGCGGAGTCGGTAAGTTACCGGCATGGACCATGGTGCTATTAGCACCATGGTTTTCCGCCTGGGTCGTAATGAGGCCCAATGTGTCGAAAGAAGTGTGAGAATGAGAGAAAAAGAAGACTAGTGATGTCATGCAGAGCAGTGTTGAGGCACCCAGAATAGATGCATGAGGCAAAAGAACATAAACATTCTATAAGATCTGAAGAGGAGGTGTCAAAGGTGAGCAACATTTCGGGCTCAAGAGGAAGATGCTCTTGCTACAGAAATGCTTAAAAAGATGCAAAATCAGTTTACAATTGTATAGATGCAGTAACGCAAGTAGACAAAGTGATCTTAAGGCTGGCTACATAGTGAATAGTTTGCAGCGATGCGCCAACGTATATACATAGGACTGTATAGAACCTGGATTTTCCACGATGCACTTTAGCACGGCTTGAAATCCCGTGATTGGGAAGAGTTTTCAGTGTGGTGCAGTTGGAAAATCACTGACGGTGAAGGAGAAATTCAAGAAAGGCTTGGCTGGCCCAGCACCAAGAAGTCGAGGCCACCGTGAGCCTGGGTGTTCATCCAGTAGTTACATGAACACGGGAAAGAAACAAACTTCTGTTTGAGGTGGAATGGAAAAACACTGAAGGCGTCAAGAGTTCATCATTTAATAGTATTAAATGAAGCAAAGAGCCAGAAAACGCAGTCTTCAGTCACATGGTCAGATTAAAATAGACATTGGGTTGAGCAAAACCGAAACCAAGAAGATACTCCCCTTTATTCTCAGGCACAGAGAGCTTCTGCAAGGCCAAGTTTGAAGCCCTAATTGACTGGCGGACTTCAAGAGTGATGATAGATGTCGGGCTAATTGGGAGGGGAGGCATGATCACGCCGACCCTCCCTGCACCTGGAGTGGTAGCCTGCGTGCTGCTACCGTGTGGAATATTCCAGAAGGGTACAAGGGTGCCAAACCAATTGTAGAGGACCACGTATTAAAGAGCTCTATAGTTTGTGTAACCAATAAAGTGTTGAGTATTAGTATGACATAGAAGGTGACTTGAACTTAGGATGGGTTTAGTTGCCCACCTGACAGTAGAGACCCAATCACTTCCCTCGTGAGTATAGAACATTTACTTAGATGTTCTGTGTAAGCCTATCACATTCCGAAGTAGGAATTTGTAGTTTGCTACCTAGTGTAACTTCACTGATGATTTTTTACTATAAAAGTTGTGTATTTTATAACATGTGTTGAGAGAAATCAAGAGAACATCCGTTGATGTCCATTGTAACTCCCTGTTTTAGATCATTGCAAATAAAAATGCACCAAGTTTTGCCAACTTCCTAAGTCGGTATGTTTATTGATGTTTGAGTAAATTCTGCATCCCCATCTATCTCTAAGTATTGCTACCTCGTCTTAAAGGGCCTAAGTCTATGGGTTCATTACCATTGCATTTATGGACATGTAACTTTAAGCAATCTAGAGGTGCACCTATCAAGGAAGCCCATGGCCATGTGGGAAGCCCATGGCCAACTAAAAACCCTTCTTCCCACGTGCATCCACCAAACATCTAATACCATTTGACCCATATTGAAAACACTAATGCTAATAACTGGCCTGGCCCATATATATGTGACATGAGCAATCATCTGCCAATGGGGGCCTGCATACATGTCAGGTCAAGCCCCCGTGCCTTCTTTGATTAGTCCAACCATGCCAGTGCTGTGTGCGGGCCCTGGCAAAATAATGTGGTCATGATGGTACAGTACCATGCTGACTCCACAGAACAATCCACAAGGTGGACATCAAAACAAAATCACAAAGTTAACTCTCACATAATGCAAGATGCATGCACCTCAGAGGCCAGATGTACCAATGGTTGAGTAATCTTCCACCTGCATGTGAATCCACCCTATTCCATTAGCCTTTTGTGAGCATCCTCCATATTGCTTGAGTCACTTACTTTGCCTTATGCAGGTCCACATGATGAGTGACTGCATATTGTTCATCACCCAACAGGTCCACAGGCCACCCAGTGAGAGAAATATGGGACAAGTACATGAGTGTCATTGAGCCTTGCCACTGATAGCACTAAGGTGCTGCTACCAATCACTAACACATCAGCCACCACCCGTAGACCCTGACGTCATGGCACCTAATGGAGGCACCATGCCAAGACAGTCTCTAGTGGCAGCACCAGCAAGTAACTGCACCCAACAGCCAGAAGGGATTCACCCCAGCTGTTGTGGGCCCAGGCACCATCACTACAGACACTTCAGCTAGGGCAGTGCCACCATCTAAATCGACCACAAGGAACAATGCTGATGAGGCAGAACCACACCTGCTGCAAGTACCGCAAGCTATTCCCCACTGATGGTGCGCAATGGGGCCGAAAGATGTCTGCAATTCTTTTGGTCTTGTGAAGAAGGGATGTGACCAAGCAGTTGAAATGGAGAGACCCTTTTTGGGGTGGGACCAAGCCTGATTTGCATATGGTTTTCCATTTTTGTAATGGCTTGGCAGGCAAAGAACAATGGTCTGGGGGGTTGCCCAGAGCAATGCCAGAGGTTTAGATTAATTCTAAACCTTCCAGCTATCACCTCCTTTGTTTTGCTATGGTTTTACAAAATATGACAGTACTGTAGTCTAACATAGTGTGATTTTACTGCACAGCCTTTAAGTGGCCTGAATTAGCTTCTCTAACAAGCTAAGTAATGCAATATTTTCCTACAAATCAGTCTTGGCCATTGCTATGCAACGCACACCATCCTTTGCATGCTTTGCTCAGATTGTTGACTTATTGTGACCTCATTCCTTCTGAGCTAAGAGCCGAAGATATTCTTCAATGCTTATTCCGAACATGCTTTGTAAAATCTTTCTATACTATGGAACAATGATAATTACACAAGTATATATCCAATATGAATCTCTACATAATGCATTTAATATGCAATCTGCTTCTAAGCACTATTCATAAACTCTAATTGTTGAATGGTAATTCATGTCTTTCTACGTCAGTGCAGGCATTGGTACAATCCCTGCCCTTCTTACCACTTACAGGGGATGAATGACTATTTAGATTTAGGCACTCATGTGTTGTAATGTGCTACTCATGCTGTAAAAGGTTGTTTTCATCACTTGCATAAATAGTGGCATTAGTCCGTGACTCAACCCCCAGACTTCAAATCCAGAACTAGTGAGTCTGAAACAGAGGGTGTATTTGTGTTGCATGTGCACAACCACTCACATTTCTTTAATATCTTTCTCGGGATGCACTACTTTTGTGGTGCCGTTTCTGCCGGATTGCTTCATTATTTCTTTTGGATGCCAAGCAATGGAATGTTTTGCAATTTACCTGCACTGCCCTGCTTTGAAGTGCCCCACTTAGTTAGGTTTGAGTGTTTCACTGATTGGTATGTGTTACACTGATTGGAGTGTTAGATTAGTATGCTACACTGTGTCATATTATGCTATGCCATTCTTTGTTTTTGATCTGTAGATACATGTCGTAAAATGTCTTGTTCTATTGGGATCAATGGGCCTCATTCCGAGTAGGGCGGTAAGGGTTAACGGTCACCGGTAATGAGACCGGTGCCGTTAAACCCTTACCGCCCTACTACGAGTTCCCTTTGCGGGTCCTTCCTTAACGCCTGCTTTTAGCAAAGGGACTCTGGGGTCAATACCAGTACCGTAATTTACGGTACCGTTATTGCCGCCTTCCCCCTTCCCATTGGCCCTATGGGGGCTCAAATGGGAATGGGTAATGGCCCTGGTGAATGGGGAATTACCGGTCCCTCTGACCTCGGAATCGACCGGTAATTACACCATTCACCAGGCCGGAGTTTGGACGAGTTCGGAGGCAGCCATGCCGCAAATAGCGGCGTGGTTACCTCCAAACTCGGAATGAGGCCCAATGTGTCCTTTTCCCAAAGCGTAAAGCACGTTAACTAGAATCTACCTGAGTGCTATTAGTTATTTTTATATTTATTTGAATTTACTCATTCACTCCTTTTGGGGGATAGAGGAGGAGAATATGATGTTGGGTTCCTTTCTTACTAGCTGGTGTAGGCCATCTTATATTGTGTTGAGGTTGTCTAGGGAATTAAAGAAGAAGAAGAAGGGTTTTGCCATCTGCGTCTTCTTGCGGGTGGCTTCAACATGCATTGGATCACCATGGCACTGTGGAACGCTCAAAGTCTGGCTACTACAGAGCAATAGACAGGCTTTGTGTCCTTAAGCACCTTGCACAGAAGCACAAGGCGCTGGTTCTGGTAAAGAAAATTCCTTTGGTAACTATGATATAAATAGTTTGTTTTTGCTCGCTTTTCAGGAAGCTTTTTTTTAAACTTGGCACATTTGGATTCCTGACATGCAATCTCTCATAAATGTTTGTTGTAGAGGGGCTTTGCTGTCTATGTCTTCTTGGGGCTGGCTTCAACATGCCTTGGCTCACCATGAGATGAGTACATTCCAGAAATACCCCCTTGTGCAGTTAGCACCTTTCTCCAGCTGTCTATCCTTTCAGCACCATGCCCCATAGTATCCAATTCTACACATCGTTCTTCCCCCTTTTCCTTCCAATGACATCCTGAGCATCCTATCTATCCTTCACCCTCATCCCAAATATCTACTGGTCTTTGCTCCTCCCAACCGCTACTGAATGTTCTACCATTCTCCTCCTTTGCTTCTCTAACAGGCAAAAAGCATCGCAATGCCATAACCTACGGTAGTAGGCGCATGAAAATGCAAGAGAATGTAACATAACATGTCACGTGTTCACAAAGTGCTACCCATGCCTTCTGTATAACTCCTGTAGCTCAAAATGCATATTTAGGTTATATATATAAGATTACCTATGTATATTCAATTTTAACCTAAAAACTATCCAGGTGTGCTGTGAGTTTCTATTCAAAAGTGGTATTCAGGGGGCTAAAATGGCTAGAACTACAGCAAAAATCAAGATATATAAATGTCAAGGTGGGAGGGCAATGCTCAGGGATGTCATATAGGGGTCACTAGGGATCACAACTGTGCCCCCTGAGGTTTCCCTTGCTACCCCTGTGGTCTCCCTTGCTACCCCTGAATAAAAAACCTTGTTTATTTTTTTTTAAATGCAAGCTCCTGCGGCCAGCGCCATGTGGCTCTTTGCTTCTGGAGTGGCTGACTTTCTTGTTCAGGCCTCTTAAAAAAAAGAATAAAAACGGGGTTGCACAAGTCTAACATTTTCAGCAGTGACCGTAAATAACAAAGAATAGGAATTACAAATCATTTGTCTTTCTGGAATTCTATACAATAATTGCTAGACTCATTAAAGGTTTATTTCAGGTACACTTCAGGGGGCGAGTCCCTGAGTTAGTCTGTTCTTAAAATGCCTCAACTCAACCTTTCATCCTTCTGAGGTCGATGAATGAGTACCAACACAGGTTGGGTGATATTGTATGTATATTTGATCTTTATAACGTGCTGAAGCGTAAGTGCTATATAATAAGCCATAATTATCATTTGGCCATGGATGTCTGCTTGCATTCACAGTCATTTGATAGTATGGGCCCATACACACTGATCTTAACGAAAGACATGGCGATCCATTTTTGTATGAAATGTAAATTACATTATAGTGATATCATAAACACATCTTTCGTAGTGTACTTAGGAACAATGCTATGTGATGCCACTTCCTGTTTTGTCAAGGGATGAAAAGTTGTGTTCCATCACTTCCCATGATATTATTTCGGGGTGGGGTCACATGACATCACTTCCTGTGATGTCATCAGAGGTCAAGGGTCGTGTCATGTCACTTCCGCTACCCCAGGCATTTTGGTTCAATGATGTCCCTGGCAAAGTCACACATAAACTTGAACAGATGCAATCACAGTCCTCTTTGAGTGGATGTGAAATATTTACTATGTGACTATATTCATTTGTGATAGGTATGTGTAATCCAAGCTCCTTAAAAGAAGTACTCAATAGGTTCTTGCTGCAGGAGACGCTTCATCTTGGTCAAGTGATCCCAGGCATGTGTGTCATCATCCTCTTCTGGGGGTTTGCCATATCGACGTCCGTGGGGAAAAGGGACATATATCCTAATGATCATGTTGTGCAGCAGGGTACACACAACACACATATTGCCCATCTTTTCTGGCTTCTACATTAGGGCACCTCCTGCCTAATGGAGACACAGGAACTGTCCCTTCAACAGGCCAAAGTTTACCACTATATAGATCCTGGTCCTAACGTGTGCCTCACTTTACACTTCATCAAGGTCAAGCGATCCCAGGCATGTGTGTCATCATCCTCTTCCGGGGTTGCCATTTCGGCATCCGGGGTCAGAGGGACTTGTATACTAATGAACATGTTGTGCAGCCTGACACACTCGCCACAAATGTTGCCATCTGTCTGCCTTCTGCATCATTTGCTGCTATTTATTTAGCCAACCCAACTGCGTATTTAACCGCTGGGCTCACTGGTGTATTTAGTATCTAGTATTTAATATCATATATCTTTTAGGGCTTCCATTAGTAGGAAATAATTACTTGACCCGAATAGATGACTTTAAAATTAGGTCAGGAGTCCTTCTTTTGTAAAATCGGTAGAGAGTATAATTATGTAATTATATAACTACATAACTATTCACTACCTTTCTTTCATATGCCACATTTAGGTTCCACTCTCCTGGTAACTGCAGCAGTTCTTTTGAAAAAACATCCAGCTAGGGGTACTACCAGCATCACCTATAGGTCTATTGTGACCAGACCCGTTGGGGTAAGAAGTATACTGATTTTGTATATGCTTGACATTTGGGCTAGCTTAAAGATTTGGGCCTTGTGACCGCATATGTAGTTTATGGTCCACTACTCTTTGCCAGAGGGCTTTCCTGATTTTTCCAACATATTTTAACCCCTTAGATTGAAGTATTAAGTACATTCTTCTACAAAAGCGGGATCCTCTATCTGAAGGCTGAAAAATCTTAATGACAGCGGTAATACACCACAGATTGACTCCTGTTGGTGCCTTCAAGGTCAGTAGTTGTGGTTGTCTCATAATTAGACGGGCTTTCCTACATGGGATGCCACTCTTTGCACGCAGTAATTGATGTATCACATTTTGGTGGGTTTCGACTCCTGATCTAGTCCTGCCTTGCCTGGGGACACTGATTTCGGTTGGTAGCACTCCTTACATGACGCCCTCTGTTTATCCTGGAGGTATATATACATTCAGGGTCATAAGCAGGATAGGAGTAGATTTTTCTACTTTAAACTTGAGCACAGTGTATTCATACATTTGCGCTTCTTCACTGTCTATATATTTGTTTAGGGTAATGTATGTTTCTTATATTTTTAGAAAATATATTAAAATCTCCTGATAAAGACGTAACACAAAAATCGTTAAAACGTCGAAACCGGTAGAGAAAGTGTGGATAAGGCTATTTTGTGAAGATCTTCCATTTTTTGCCTATCCGAACTACTGACCACCCACAAGAATCACTGTGGTCATTCTGTTTCTTGTTGTTTCGTATAAAATATAATAATTTTTGTACAATAATTGGATTGTGAATGAATTGCGATGTCTCTCATGTGTTTTTACTTTGTACTTATTGATGTTGTGTATGAATGGGCCAATGTATGGTGTATGGCTGAGGACAAATGTCTGAATGATTCAAGAGTATGAATTTTATGGAATTATGATGTGTTTTTAAACAATTTTTGCTGCTATGTTAAATAAATAATTGTTTGAGTGCAAAATAAAACTGTGATTAAACTCACATAATAAGAAATGTATTAGGTTTAATAAAATCCTTAATACGAGAAATTCAAATTGTATCCTCTGGATGTTCTTTTCGAGACTAGTTTCTGTTGCTAATACCCTCTTCCAGAGAGTGGGGTTTCCTGTGCCTTTCAGAGAAATAGGCCTTCTGCATCAGGACACCTCCTGCCTAATGGAGAAATAGGAACTGTCCATTCAACAGGCCAAAGTTACACACTATGCAGTGACTGGTTCTAATGTGTGCCTCATTTTAAGCCTCCTCCTGTGCTTTCCATGTGTCCCGTACAGGTGCCATCAGCAACAAGAGCTAGAGATAGCCAGAGTCACCTACAAAGGCAATGGGGTTAGATTTTGGTTGTCAGAAAGTGTGACAAGTAGTCATGTTATGATAGTAAACATGGCACGGAGAGTATATATGGCACATTTGATGATCCCTAAATTAGTTAATGCCTCATGGAAAGAGGGTATGGAAATTGTTAATGTCACTAGGGGAATGCCCCAATTCACACATCACGTACCCACCAGAGGTAAAAGTAATATGCTGCAACTGGATTGCCAATCAAAACGTTATCTGTGGATCTTTAGTACTGGGCACTAACCTATGTGCGCAGATCTGCTTTCTAATAATCCTGTGCACTTTGTGATAGTGATAATGCTCTTGGGAAATCGCCTTCATAGGCTGCAGCCTTCATGCCATCACCTCATGTTAGTGTTGCACTGTCATCTTGAACTGGAGAACTGTGTTGTGTCCTATATAAGTATGGTTTACCTATGCATTGTGATAACTGTATTTTACTATTTGTACGTTTGGGTGTTTGAATTTCTCTTATGCCCTGTCATTGTCCTTCAGGACCTTGTCTGGTGGGGTAGTGCTTCCTATATGTTCTGCCAGAGAGCATGTACTTCGCACACAGGGCTGTGAAAGGGCATGCATTACATTGCCTTCACATAGGTCAAACCCTCACCCATAATTCCTACCCATCACACGTGTGAAACCTGTATGTGTTGTTTGATGGTGATTGTATTTACCCAGCATCCAGCTCCATCGCCTCTGTGGGGCTGCATATATGCTGGCAGTATATTGCTGCGCTGGACCAACGAAACAGCTCTTCCAATGCCTGGGGCCACCAATGTGCACCTGCCTGGAATGTGATGATGTGAGGGAAGTGGGCAGTTGCATAGTGTGATACCTTTGTTGCATTTACATGTGAACAGGTGGCAGGCAGGGAGATGAGCAGTGGTACATGCTGCATGAATGTGTTGAGCAAATTGGAAAGTACAATTGAAAACGTGGGTTGCAACATGCCTTGCAGCATTCCCACTGTGTGCCTGTTGCTAAAAAGTACAGCACTGACACAAGCTTCAGCATTGGTGGGATGATTGTTCTTAATTTGATCTTACTTTGTAGATCTAACTGTATTAGTGAGAGCAGCTCAGCCATTGTGTCCTCGTTATGGCATATTAGGGAGGGCAGCTTAGCTATTAAGGTGGTAGCGTGTTATCAGCTGGCCATTAGTTAGTGCCCCGAATTATAGCCTGGCCCTTGGACTGGGCACTTTTTGTGCAAGGTGTCCCTACCACCTTTCTGCCGCTTGCTCTCTGTGAGGCTGCTGTGCATGCTTCAATAACAAAATTTGGGCTTCATTATGAGTTTGGCAGTGTGGTAAAAAAGTGTTGGTAATTCCATTATGACACTTCTTTTGGGTGGGATTGCTGCCATTTTTACCACACTGCCGAATTATGATGAGTTTGGAGGGAAAATGTCGGATTTACCTCCTGCAATAAATCCTCCACTTTTTCTCCAAAAACAGACAAAATTACCACAGCGGAGATATAGCTTGCAGTAATTCTACCAAAAACCCCATGGAGTTCTATGGAGTCCAAAAATGGGGACTGACACCGCCCTACCACCACTTGTAATCCTGTGGTAAACCCACGGGACCAAGTGGCGATAACCATAAACAATATTGGCAGTAATTTGTCTGAATTATCATCAAAGTACTGCTAGACTAGGAATGAGGCCCAATGTACAGCAGGAGGTCTAGCATCTAGAGGTTTGCTACTGCTAGAGGCTGCTAGAGGCTGCATGGCGTAGGGTCAACTGGGTGCACCTTTGGCTTCATTTCCATCATCTGCACCTCTTGCGTGGAGGTAACCACACTGTGTTTTTGACAGAATTAAGGCCTATGTTTGACAGAATTTCTACTGAATATCAATGTGTAATTCATTTGAATTAGAATTTCTGCTTCTGGTGCTAGTTCCTCTAGCAGAATTACTCCCTGTGGTATTACTGCTGGTTTATTCCTGTAATTCCTCCTGCACTAGTTCCTTCAAGGCTAATGGAGTCAGATGA
This sequence comes from Ambystoma mexicanum, assembly GCF_040938575.1. NCBI lineage: Eukaryota > Metazoa > Chordata > Amphibia > Caudata > Ambystomatidae > Ambystoma > Ambystoma mexicanum. The sequence continues at coordinate 690,845,693 of NC_090934.1, read as the reverse complement.
ATCAGCACCCATTACCAATAAGTCTTAATTTGGCAGAGTTTTAAAAGTGGTGGTAATTCCATTTACACCACTTTTTCCCCTTATCACCAAACTCATTATAAGGTCTAGAGGAATAAGTAGCTTAGCTCTTCCACTTTGCAAATCCTACTGTTTTATTCTGGACCTTCAGCTATGCACCAGCAGACTTAGTAGTGCAGTGTTATTCACATCTGGGGGCAAATAAATACTGCCACACACTTTTGCATTTATACGCTTTATATAAGCGATTTATCAGCTTGACTCAGTCAATTCCGTTGTATAACTTGTTGTACAAAGACACCAACACACATGAAACAGGAATTTTAAACTACACTACACATCAACATGTTATGTTATTTTAATCTACCTTGTAATGCACACGTTCACCATAGGCATCTTGGTGCAAGGATGTGTTAAGGTAATAGGAGGAAAGGCTTCAACTCAAAAACTGGACTGGAATAATAAAGTTTTGAGGGACCTATGAGGTGGCCCAACGGGTGCTCGCGGCTATAGAAAAAGCACTATACACAGGTATTTAATGCGGGCAGCAACCGTGAGCCAATGCAAGGCCCACCGGGCTAATGTGTGCCCCAAAAGGGTTGCCAGTGGCAACCTGGGCTACCATGTTTTGGAGAAGTTGAAGCCGGTGGATTAAACCACATGGTTGAGCCAGGTAGAGTGCATTTCAATTGTCAATATGACTGTTAACCAAAGAAGCGACGACTACCGGCCAAAGAGGGTCCAGAAGAAAAGGCAATACTTTGCGCAGGGCCCTCAAGGTAAAATGGACAATTTTGCATACTGCACTAATCTGTGAAGCCAGCGAAAGAGAGGAAGAAAATACAACACCCAGATTTTTTACCTCCTTCACAGGCCAAAGAAAATCCCCTAAAGAAGAAGGCTAGTAAGAGGGATAGGATCAGAGATAGCACCCACCACCATCATCTCCAGGCTGTCCCCATTCAGCTTCAGCCATTTGCGGTCCATCCATCTCCTTATGGCCTCCAGGCAACCCCATAGCGCCTCAGACGACCCACTCTGGTCAAGATCTAAATGGACCAGGATCTGAGTGTCGTCGGCACAAGTGTAGCATCAGAAGCCACAGAAGCGGATAAAAGACAGCAACGGCTGCATGTAGATGTTAGAGAATCAGGGACAGGGCAGATCCTTGAGGCACACCACTCAAAAGTGAATGAACAGACGAAAGAAAAGAAGAAAGCAAAAGAGATTGACATCTATCTTCCAGAAAAGAAGCAAACCAAGAGAGAACAGAACCCAACAAACCAGCTACTGCCAAACGAGATAGCAGGATGGCGTGGTCGATGGTATTAAATGCCGCCGAGGGGTCGAGTAGAACCAGTGCTCCCACGCCACCCTGATCTGCAATCATAGTAAGGTCAGCCAGGACCAATACCAAAACACTATTGTTTCCCCGACCAGATATCAACACACATCAACATTTACTTTGACATTGTATTCCTTACATGTGCGATTTGTTAGATTTCTGCATTCATTGGATATTGTAGCAATGTAAAAAAACATTGTTTTTTCAATTTTCGGTGTCTCTCCCTTTCTCATCTATCATCAGACGGCTCGTTATATTCTAACCCTCTGTAATAAATGGAAAAAATTCTACTCACATTTAGATCCAGTTTTTCCATTAGCCTTTTGGTACAGTAAAGGTTAATGAATTGCTGCTTTGTGTAAAATCTGACACCTTGCCAATTATCCTGCAGGATGTATTTTGTTTATACCTTTTTATACTTACCCTCCAAATGATTTTCCTGCCTCCCAAGTTCCTTTGCTGTACCTTGGTATGCCTCAGCTTATCCATCTCAGACCAACACTCCTGAGACGATCCTTGAATACTTTCCAGCTACAGCCGCCAGCAACCTCCCAAATAACTCCTCCATTCCTGCGTTTGCCTCTATTTCAACTCCCTCCATTCATCTACTCCCCTCTGTACATTTTCTTTAAATCCCCGCACCTTCTCAATGGGATGTCCACTCTCACCATATCACGTGCCAACTTGTGTAATTTTCCAAATCCTACCTCAAGCCATGGTGATCTTTAAACAGGATCCCATTTTAGCGCAATCTCATGCTGCTCGCGGAATACTGTTACTCTTACATCCCTTTACTTCCCTCCTGTTCTAACTTGCACAACCAATGATTGGTTTCTTTCAAGGTCAATCTCACTTCTGTTACATCCTCGGCACACTATGAATCTTTTTCTTCATGAAGCATTGCTGTTCATGGTTGATTTACTTCGAAAACCCTGCTATATGTATGCACTTGCAGCTCTGTTAGCACTTGATTGGCCTAAGCAAATCCAACCTTACTCTACTCCCAATTCTAAATGTTAATGCACATATTGCACAGACCCTTTATCTCATACATCCTCTAACAGGCCCTCCATAATACCAAAATATGCCCACATTAAAGATATGCATAATGGCCCATGTAGGGCACATTACCAAGGTCCATAATGCCCCTTTCAACACTATCGGCAGTTTGCTATGAGTAATGCATGTGGCCATCTTTGCTAATCATCTGTATAATGTACAGTACCTACGCTGCTGTTCCCAAAGTCAAATATTACATTAAGTATGTTTGTGTTCTTTTGTATTTAAAGACTACATTTAGTCATTTTTTGTATTCAACTGTATTACCTTTGTGTAGACTAGTATATGAAGACTAATTATCTTGCTAAATATTCATCAATTACTAAAAGAATATTAAACAAATGTTTGTGTTCCACTCATTTAGCCTTCACATAGTATTGAATAGTACATTACCATTACTGACCACTACTGAGAAGTCCACATCTTCAGTCGAATGGCTTATTTCTTAAAAAGGAGAGGAATGATAAAAGGTTGTGAGTTAGAGTAAAACCTATATGTATAATTTGATGCTCCTCTCCATTGTACTCAAAAATGGATTGGTAATTTATACATGTCCATCTTTTCACAATGATACCCCAAAAACACCCCACTATTTGATCCTAATTTTGTAATTATCTGGTGCCTTTACACAAATCTGGTTATATACTAATACTATTCCTAGACTAGCAACTAACAAATAGTACTCTGTTTGCCTCATTACGTTCTTCATAAGTTGCCTGGGATGCCAGACGGGACCAAAGACTGCAAATCCAAGAGGGGTTCTTTGGTGCACACAGACCTTGCCTATTGGGGGTTCTGACCTGGGCCTTTCTGAAAGGGGTTTCAACCATTGTGTCTTTCGTAGGTAACAATAGCATGTTCATGAAAGCATTAAGTGACTCAGTAATCCAAATGCCTCTTTATCACATCTACAGAATGTGTCATAGGAGTTGCCCATCCTCCATTCATCAGTCTTCAAACCCAAAGGGGAATACATCCAGACAATACTTTCTAAATAGCATGAATGGCGACGATGTCCTCACCTGGTCACTGAAGTACTCAAATGCACTCTGGGATTTGCTGTCAAAATAAATAAATCTGCCTGCTGACACTGCTGTATGCTTGAGTATTGCATTTGTGTCCGTGGCACAAAAACAGAACCATAGCTCCACCAGGTCCTTCATTTCTTGATTTACCGGGCCAAGAGCAAAGCTCATGTTTTGTTATGTGCAAGCCAAGGAAGTTTCCTGACCTCATCCAAGAAATAAATATCATGATTATGATCTTTGTACATCTATGCCAGTGGATTCATTCAGATCCCTGAACCTGATGGTGTTAGGTCAGCCACATAAAATATATTGTGGATTCCTGCCTCTTTATGACTTTGGATGGAGGCTTGAGGCTACTTAAGAAAGTCCTAAGAGAGTTTTCAGGAAACTATTTTCTGTTGTATTTGCTGTGCATGCCAATAGCTTTCAATGATTTACAAATATGGAGTCCAAACAAGAACGTATGCTATATATGCAGGTAGATGGGTCAAAATAAACACAGCAATACATTTCCTGATAGCTTTGAAGACCCCACTGACAACTTGCTTTATAGTGAGTAAGCCACTTTCAATCGGGGAACACAGGATCGTGACATGGAAAACAGGAATACCAGGTAATCAAAAGTTTATACTAATCAAAATGAAATGCTGTCAACAATAAAACTGTGACATTGAGGTTTCATGATATGATCTTGCTTTTCCCGAATTAATGGCAAGTCCCTTAATGCTACAACAATTTTCAAAGATCTTCGTAAACAGTAGCAGGTTGCTCCCGAAATATGAAATAATGACTTTGTCATCTGCGTACAGTATTAAGAAAAAACACGCTAAACCCAAAGGATATGTTGCTTGTATTGGAGTTGTCACACCTTTTTCACAAAGTAATTGAAATGTTTACAGGATTCGTCACAAACACTGCCACTTGATTCCACTAGATAAAGATATAGCAGCAGCATTTACTGATGCTTCAATAACTATATACAGTAAAATCAAATATTTATGCAAAATATTTTGCCCTTGATTTTTTAATAATGCAAATCTAAACATAGACCCATGCCTACCTACCTAGTTGAGCAAAGGTATTTTTTTTTTTTCGCTGAGGACACTGTCAAGCAGGGAAATAGCCAAGAGATAAAACAAATCATTTTCTAAAAAAAAGTATGCACATTCTCTATCAACAACTTCAGTAACTGTCTTCACAACATTTTGCATTTAGGTATTCATTTGAACATAAACAGAAATATATGTTGGTAAGTCCATTTACAATTTAAATATACATTTCTTTACATATCAGCAAGGTAGCAAATCAGGTGATCCTAACTCACCATTAGCGCTACGCTGACGTGAAATTCATTCTCATTAACAACCAGATGAACTACATTTTTGGGGCATTTGGGTACATACAACCTCAACCATGGAATGGCAAGAGGGCTACGTTGAAACAAAGGGAGATAACTGGGATTCAGAGATGTATTGCAGCAATGCTTGGCATGCACAGAGGGAAGGAGTTTCTCTCTGTCTTATGAGTCTTTTAAAAATAAAAATCTTACATTTTTATTATTTTCTGTTAATTTTTCAATAACAAGTTTCCATAAAATTGTCCTGAATTATACGAGTCCCACAAAGGGATTTTCACACTTCCCTACCAATCTGGCAATGTTCACTGATGGTCATTTAATGTAACAAAGTAACATGGTGACCACATTTGAGTTTATCGACTATTAAATATAAAATGACTTCATAATAAGTATCTTTAACTAAAAGTACTCAGTTCTGGATCTATATATATGATTCACAGTATTATCACTAGACCAAATATGATAGCACAGTCTTTGGTTGCCATGCCTGTAGTCTAAAACATGTACCACACAGAAACCCACTGCAGTAAGGGTGCCATAATGAGATGTAAAACAAGCGTACTGTTATGGTACTGACAAAATGCCAAGTAGCAGATAGTACGTACACTGATTTCAGGCTTAAATATATGCCAAAACATTGACAAATAGATTTATTTTAGACCTCTTTTTTCATGCCACTCTCATTGACAGTGGTTCACTACTTAGTCTGTTTTTAACGTTTGTTTAGATTGTGCATGCACAACTTAGATATGGTTGGCCTTTTCATCCCTACAATATATTCTCTACTTAACTAGTCTGCTCTCAAATTTCAAATCGCCATGGTGGACACAAGCCATTTGCCATCATATTTATACTCATATCGCAGTCAGGTACTTTTCTTTCCCTTCTTGCAACAACCTTTTATTTGTACAGATATTTAAGTGAAATTACATACAAAATTACTCAGGCCATTGCATGGTTATTTCTTCGATAAAATTACTATTTTTGTAATAATTTTGTTTTATACACAAGCTGCTCTCTGGTAGACATTATAATGTGTACAAGTATTACAGATGTAATGTATTTTAATGTCTATATAATCAGCAAACATCGAAGTGAAGTAAAATCTATTCAAATTGCAAAACAAGTTTTATAATGCATAGGAATATGAACTATATTGTAAAATATGCTTAAAGAATATTCTTTAAAATATATAAATCGGTCCTAAAACATAGTGATATCAACTTCAAGTAAAGTGTCTTTAAAACTGTAAAACAACAAGTGCAATGAGTGCAAATATAACCCATAATATAAAATGCTTTCAGAAGACTATTTTACATATGTATAAATCATATTTAAAACAATGGATATCAAATGTATGTAAACTCTCTTTAAACTTGTAAACACAAATTATGATGCACAGGAACATTAAACATATAATAATGTATTAAATCATGATGAGCATTTTTTAAACTATTTAAAAATAAGCTTTACCCTTTGTAATAAAAATGTGCTTCTGTCCAGTTTCCATTTATATTTTACATTAAATAGTTCTTAAGTTAATATAAATGTTCACCATGTGTTATAATATCTTTCGTCATTCTGCACAATATAATGTTTCTTATATAATTGTATATACATTATATCAATATGCATTTTACGCAGGTTAAGGTTTTAATGAAGTATTCACAAATGTCCTCTGATGATGAAGCGCTATAGCTAAGATTACCTCCAACCAAAATGTGCGGTAAGAATACATTTTCAGTAAAACGAGCTCCAAAACGTAGCTTGCCCATTTCAAGATCCTAACCTTTACAGAAAACCTAATCTCCAGCCCAATAAAGTCATAATTAAAGGTTACTTGTTAAATACAAATTTTAAGTGTAGTGAGGAGGGTTTCATGATCACTCCTTAATCTAGGAACTATTTCAAAGCCTTGAACGATATACCACAAATCTGCAGAAACCAAGCAGTGGTGTTTTATACTTCTTGCAAAATAGGCACTGAAGTCAAAGGTAGCCTGTGTGTCTAAATGTGTGTAATATTGTAATACCCTCAGGTCTTGGTTAAGGGCAGGCTTTCCTAAAGCCCCCTTTTCCTTATTAGAGAACAGTTTCTGCATTCCCAGTGGGAATATGTTGCGCCCAATCCTCCAGGTTTAGTATTTATGTAGCCATTCCACAACCATTACCCTTTTAAACTCATTCAGCACATTTATGGGGACCTTATGCCTACCCAAACTAGCAATGGCAATCACCTTCTGAACAACAGCCAAATTGGACAGAACTTTGTTTATTTATTAATTCATTGGATTTTTATAATGTGCCTATACACAATGTGTTTCAAGGCGCAACAAGTCAAGTGAGGGGGGGCAGGGATGACAAAATAGAAATGGTCATACTAGGCCTTGTGACATTAGGATCGTGCAAGTGCAGTGATAGAAGAGCAGGGGAGTGGTGCAGTACCGGAGGGGTGTGCAAGTTCCCGGTGAGGCCAGGTTGACCGAGCCCAGGGAAAGCAAAGTGGAGTGGCAGAAAGGTCCAGGTGCTAGGTGCGAGGAACGGGCTGGAAGTGCTATGGTGGTGCAGACCCAGCCATGCTATTGCAGGGGGAGGGAGCCCAGGAGGTAAGTGCTGTTTGGGGGGTGTCATAGGAGACCAAGTGCAGGCGTAGGCTGGTAGGGGAGCGCCTAGTTCTCTGTACGAATCTGAAGGAACCTGGCAGCCAGTCCAGAGGCAGAGGGGGAAACAATTAGCAAGGGAGGGGGAAAGGGAAGGAGGAAGAGTAAAGGAGGGTGTCGAGAAGCTTCCTGAACTTAAGGAGATCATCTGAAGTCTGAGAGGGGCATGGAGGCCATTCCAGCAGGAGCTACCTGCGGAGGAGACAGATCTACCCCCCACTCTCTGCTTGGATAAGCGTCTGATCTGCAAAGAGTTGGAGCTAAAAGATGAAAGGGCTATAGCAGGGAGGTGTTTAGGGAGAGAGAGTGTGATGTAGCAGGGTTCCAGGCCCCAGAAAGCCTTGAGGATGAAGGAGAGGGTTTTGAACCCCAGCAGCTGGGAGCCAGCGGAGAGATTTAAGGACTGGAGAGAGGATATGATATTATATTTTATTTATATCGTGCCCATACACAAGTGTTTCAGGGCGCGACGAGGCTAGAAAGGGGTACAAGGGAGGACAAAACAAAGATCTTACTAGGCCCAGCGACATTTAGAACGCGCAAGTGCAGGGGAGAGGAAAGGGAGAAAATGCAAGAGGCAGGGTAGGAGTGGAAAGTGCTGAACACGTGATCGAAACAATAGGTATTACGGCCAGCAAGTGGCAAGTGCAAGAATTAAGCGCAGACACAGGTGTCTAATAATTGCAGGTAAGGTAACTGTGGTGTAGAGGAGGAGCCAAGTACCTCTACCAGAAGTTCCGCCCCTTTTCTGCCTATATGTTGGCAAACGGAAATTGCGACATGCACAAAGCCAATAATGGTGCCTAAATCGCGAAAGCTCCTTGAAACAAGGCATCCATTGAGAAAACCCTACATGTATCTGCAGAGAAATTACGATCTTCTGAAGGAAATTCTGGAAGAAGTGTGAAAACAAATGAAAGAGAAGACTGGTGCCGTCACGTGAAGTAGAGCAGACACACCCAGAAGAGATGCAAATAAAGTAAGAATATAGACCATAGAGAAGCTCATGACGAAGTAGTGAAGTAAGCAACATTTCGGGAGCAAAGTGAAGATTACACGTGCGGAGAAGCACTGAAGAAAATGCAAAACCATTTTACAACTGTGCAGACGCCGTAACGCAAGTAGACAACGTAATCATAAGGCTGGCTACATAGTGAATAGATTGTGGCGATGTGCCAATGTATATATATAGGAATGTACAGAATCTGGATGTTCCACGAAGCACTTTAGCAAACTTGGAGCCCATGAATGGAAGTGTGGCGCAGCAGAACAGGATAGCTGGCAGCGAAGCAAGATTCAAGAAAGGCTTGTCTGGCCCAGTGCCAAGAGTTGGGGCCACTGAGAGCCTTGCCATGTACTGAATAAGATACCATAACGTGAGATGCAAGCTAAGCTCCTTTTTGAGGTGGAGCGGAAGTTGCTGAGGGTGCCAACATTTCTTCAATTAATAGTGTTTTAATACAACAAAGGGCTCAGAACTGTGGTCTCCAGTCACATGGTCAGATGAAAATAGACTTTGGGGCGAGCTACACCTAGACCAGAAGATAAGGCCATGCCACACTCCCTTTTATTCTCAGGCATAGCGAGCATCTGCAAGGGTGAGTTCAAAGGAGTTAATTGAATGGCAGACCACAGGAGTGATGATAGATGTTGGGCTAATTGTGTGGGCAGACATGGTCAAGTCCTCCCACTGGCACCTGGGGTACCAGCTTGCATGCTACTAGTAAGTGGAATATTCCAGAAGGGTACAAGCGTGCCAAGCAATCATAGAGTACCACGTATTAAGAAGTCCTATAGGTTCAGAAGCCAATAGCATGTTGAGCATTAGAGTGACACAGAAGATGTCTTGTACTTGGGATGGGCTTAATCGTCCACCAGATCTTAGAGACTCAATCACGTCCATGTATCCCATAGAAAGTATATGTAGATGTTCCCCTTTGACCAACCACAATCTCCCATAGGTGTTCTTATTTGCCGCGTAGTGTGACATCACGTATGATGAATATTTGCTATATAAATGATGTTTTTTATGAAATGCATTGAGATAATTCTGTGCAGTGTCCATTGATCTGTGTTGTACTCCCTGTTTTAAGGACTTGTTATTAAAACAGCTTTGACTTTTGCCAAACTTCCTGAGTCGGTCTGATTATTGATGTATGAGTAAGATCTGCTTCCCCATCCATCTCAGATACTGTTACCTCATCTTAAAGGACCCGGTCTATAGGTTCACTTGGTAGCAGAAAGATGATGGTTATGAAGACCCATCCACCAGTAAGCTCTTAAAGATTGCGTTACATCGGCCGTCCTCTGCCATCTAGGTGGAAGAACGCAAGGTTTCCTGTGGAGAGCGGCCGATATAGAAAACTTGCAAGTAAAGAAGATACCGGTGGAATAGGCCCCTCTTTCACAAAATCCCTCCTGGTTTCCTCAGGCGCTGAGTGGACCGAAGGCGAAAGTGGCCAGTTGGAGGAGGAGACTATCCCGAGTGTCAAGAGATGAAAGGCAAATGGTGAGTGGATTGAGGAGAGTGGCAAATAAAGAGGGGACAGAAGATTGTGGTAATAGTAATGAGTAACAGGGGGGGTGATTGAGTAAAGTTATGATGACAAGCGTCTAGATAAGCCCAGTGTCCTATTCTCAAGCGGTGCCTAGAAGGAGTCATCTCAAAACCCAAGTGGGTAAAACTAGGATGCACACAGATAAGATTTGTCAGAGGAGATGATTCAGACTCATATCGGAGTAGTTAGGGGCAAGTAATAGCAGTGAAGAGCACTGATGAAGTATATGTTGAAAAGTTGACTAGTTTGTCTGTTTATGTATTTTTATGTAATAGAGAAAATGAAGTGTCAAAGAGTGACTAGGATAGGTTGTGTTGTGTAGAGACCAAAACGTAATCATCTACTTGTTTTTTCTCACTGTCTGCGCCGACCGAAATAAATAGCTTTGAATAAAATTGTGAACTAGAGGCTTTGAGCGGCGACTATTGGTGCACGCTCCTATTTATTGTTTTTTCTGAAATGTATTTTGTGTAAAATAACAGTAAGTATCGACAGTCAATTCAGACTTGTCAAAATGGGGGATGTTACTCAACGTGCAAGCAAATGCCAAAACACGCACCTAAGCTTAAACAGAATAGTGCGGAATGGGTTAAGGGTACTGCAAATAAAATGTTCTTGCCATGGCCACAAGGGGGAATCATTGTCAAAAGCAGTTTCGCAGCACTTGACCACATACGTGCAGGCTGCGTACACAAGGATGACATTGGAGAATCGGTTAGCCAGTTTAGAGCTTTGGAAGATGTACCAGGAGGAACGAGAAGATCCATTTCCTGAGGATTTGTTGCTTAATCCGTGCAGGGAGGAAGGTGTAGAGCCTTCTGCTCCCCCTACCACGCCTGAAGTAAATGGCGATAGTGCAAAAGATGAAGGATTGTAACCATTAAGGGAATTACAAGCGGCGATGGGATATAGTAATCCAATTCATGAACTATAGAAGTAAAGAGAGTCCAGAAAGAACAAGTGCTAACGGAAAGGAGGAGACCTTTAAGGTCCCACAAGTTAAAGAGGAGAAAAGTGAACGACCTAATGTATCTGTAGATATAGAACGAGAGATTAAGAGATGGAAAGGAGAAAGGGATACAACTAATGAGGTTACACTCATATAGAACAAATTAATGGGTGGACATATATTGCTCAAACTTGATTTGAAGAGCATTGAGGAAGTAAGGCAAGAGGAAGATCAAGATGAACAAGATAGAAAAAACAGGGAATGAGAGAAACGATTGAAAGAGAATGAGCATAATAGGAAGAATAGACAAAAACAATAGCAAATGTATCAGGAGGAGGAACTCAGAAGGGAAGAAAGGGCAGAAGAGCAGAGAAAGTATGACAACAGACAGAGAGCAATCGAAGAATGAGGCAGTCAAGAAAAGAAGAGAGAAGAGGAAGAAGAACAGAAATTACAAGACAAAAAAATGCAAAGACAAAGAAGTGTGTAGAGCAAATGAAAGACGGGAAAAGAAAAGACAGGAGGATGACAGAGTTAAATGGAAATCGAAGAAGCAAACGGAATTAGATGAAGAATTGGATGAAAAAGGAGACATTGATCGCATTATGAAAGAGATGATGGAACTAAGTCCAGTAATATCATGGGGTGACATAGAGGAATTCCTCCCATCACAAGGAACAATGCCAGAAACATCTAGGGTAAACCTAGATGGGAATTTCAAGATAGGAAGCATCATAGATAAGATTGATAAAGCTTGTCAGAAGATGAGAACAAGAAGTGAATTGAGAGGTAAGGGAAAAGAAGATCGATACACAGGTGTCCGGTCACGAGGCAAAGAAGGAAGCCTGTTTAGTCTCCAGCATAGAGCCTTGTCTTTGGACAGGCTGACTTTCAACAGAGATGAGAAAGATGAAAGCCACACTAGTTGGGGACTAGATATATCAGACGAAAACAGCAAAACTTTCTGTGGGGAAGAGGGAGAAAGTGCATGCAGTCTCGAGGGATGTCTCCAGATGGATAAGGAAGTAAGATGGTCGGATTAAGACCAACCTAAAGATAGGTTGCCAGACCCCACAGCTTACCCAGAGTGACCTAAATGACAATCGCATAGTGAGAGGGGGGAATCGCCACCATATGTGAGAAGATTGAGGTCATATTTAAATGAAATTGACCATTGTATCCAATTTACACTTGAGATAGGGGATCCCAATATCCACTATCTAGATGTTCAGACCATTATCAAAGACAACAAGATAAACACTACTCTCTACACCAAACCCACAGATCGAAACAACCTTTTGCACCGCATGAGCTTCCATCCTCCAAATACCTTGCGTAAACTGCCTTATGGACAGATGTTACGTATAAAAAGGATAGTGAGTGATCCAGAAGACTGTCAAATTCAGCTTCAGAAACTGCAAGAAAAAATGCAACTGAGAGGTTATCCTGAAACAGATCTAACTGCGGCCAGAGTTAAGACAGATACACAGAGTCGACAAGAATTACTTGACAAAAAACATGAAAGTGCCAGTCCGGAACTTGTGTTTGTAACAAAATTCTCCATACAAAGTAGGCAGATCAAAGCTATCATACACAACAGATGGAATGTGCTTACCAGCGACGAAAGAACAAAAGAACTATTCCCACTTCCTCCGGTTTTCGCATATCAGAAAAGCAGCAATTTACGCAACATGTTGGTTAACACCAGAGGTAGGGCATCCTCGATCAAACCAGACAAACACCCTGGAACATACCCATGAATGAGTTGTGGGAATTGCAACAACATTATCAAAGGCAACATAATCACGCACCCACGAACAGGAGAAAAAATTAAACTGAAACAGCACGCGACGTGTCTATCAGAAAATGCTATTCATGCGATCAAATGCCCTTGTGGAAAATAATGTGTAGGAGAAACATCACGAAAAGTTCGCATCAGGATAAATGAGCACAAATCGAACATTAGGAACAAGAACAGAACTTCGGCAGTTGCCAGACACTTCAATGACAATGGACACTCAATCACCCAATTAAGGTTTTTGATACTTGAGGTGATATCCACCAAAGGTCCTAACCGTGATATTAAAAAATGGCGAGCACAAAAGGAAGCCTATTGGATTGATAGACTGGACTCACAATCACCTAATGGGATGAACGAAGAGTTAGACCTCAGTTGTTTCCTTTAGCATTCTTTTTCTTTTGTCTTCTGATGTATACCCACTTTAATTGAATATATAGTGGTTAGCAATGTAGTAAGGTGGTTAACCGTATCTGCATCCCATAAGTCCATGTATGTCTTGCCAGTGGCCTGCAAAGGTTTTTTCTTGCCTTCTCCCCTTTTCTATCATCTTGATTCTTTTATACTATGACATTATGACTGTGTATGTTTTGGAGATATGGAGATATTAGTAACACACTGTAGGTCTTTGTGCACCATGTAAGGTTGATTTTGAGCCTCACTGAGTATTATGAACTTTCCATCAGACAGTAGAATACCAGATCAGCATACCCCCGTTCACCATATCAGGCAGACTTAGAATCTGGCACAGCATGATGCACTCGTTTTCAGGCAGTAGCTAGCCTACTCACAGATGCCATACGTGCGCATCAGGATACATCCCCGTCCTTTTCTTTACGATGGTAGCGCCCGCCACACATTCCAGCACATAACTCTGCTTACCATTATTCACGCTTTAGCAGGATAGCTAGACGGTATTTAAATTTGAATATATTTAAATATACCAGCACATCTATGCCGTAAACATTCAATCCCAATTTTTTTAATTATTACTTTCTTAATTTTACGTTTATTTACTCGCTTTGTTCATTTCGAGCTGGAAGTCATTCCATTAGGCTCTGGGGGGAAGCAATATAGACTAGACCTAGGAACACAGGGAAAGATTATATTTAGCATGACCCAACAGTAATTATATATGTTACAAGATGGCCGCCGCCGTAACGAAGCGTTGAGCGGTTTCCATGGTTACGCTTTCCAAACAAGCTGGAGAATCTAGTTATTCAGCACACGACTCACGCGCTTACGAGGCGTCCTTCAAGGATTCACTCTTGCGGCTACTAGGTAAGCAGTCCGTTGATTTCACACGCTATCTCAATGCACCTTTTAATCGCTTACAAGTCTGTGCTAACCGCACGTACATAGACCTGATACTTGCATTTGTACACATTTTCTAGCGCAGCAGTCCTCGCTAGTCAGCCATACCGAGCAGTTTTTCCGTGCTACTCTACAGTAGAAGTACTGACACTGGATACATACCAAGGTCGGTACCTCTAGTTTATTGATAGTAGTTTTACAGCATTTCACATTAGCGGACAATCAGCTAATTTAGTAAATCCTATGTTTTCTCATTTATCTTTTCTTTTCTTCTTTTCTTCTTTTTTCATACCTCCGCGACACAGCACGTATGTATGGGCTATATTTTATGATTTTATATTACAATCATCATAATCTAAATAATGTGCTTTGTATTCCTACACATGTGACACTTTAACTTGATGATGATGGTGGCTGATATGATCAAATGCTGATGCGGTCAATATTCACTGGCCTCATTCGGAATGTTAATCATGATGATATTGCACCACACGGCCCATTTATGCCTTTGTTCTACTCATAATGCAACTACTGTTTATCATAATACTCTCGGTCTGATTAATTAATGCTGCACCTCTATCCTGAATGCCATTTATACGATGCATGCCTGACATATATATATATTGTACACCGTGGGACTTAGACTGAAACCGATGATAGGTTTTTGATACATCGAATATTACATGAGCTGGCCCTGAGGAAGGATATTGACTCCGAAATGCATATGCCAATTTGGGCTCATGTGACGCATCTGCTAAAACAGTGATATATAGCTGTAGAGCACTAAGGAAATTAAATTCTATTTCTTCATAAATATTAACAGAGTATTTGAATGATTATTACCTCCGATTGACCGACTGAAAACAGTTATACCACTCTGTGGTTATTGGGAGTGCAGCCCGCACCGCTGGCCTCACGGCCTTGGTCCACTTTTTTCGTATACTTTAGCGTGCTACTTCACGGAGGCACCTTACCAGCGGGTTTGCACCCCGTCTCGAATCGCATTTACATTGAACTAACCGAATAACCAACACAACAACCTAGGTGGTGCTCGTTCACCTTAACCCATTTAAGATTGAGGTCATTGCCAGGTAGAAGGCAATCAGGAACCATGTTGCCTTCTATGAGTAGGCAGACGATGGGAGCAGATTGTAGATTTAGGTTCACGCAATTTCCCTTATTGGAGAAAGGAGGGGCCAGACTGCAGTATATCCCTTGCCCCTTAATGGACAAGGATAATTTAAGATGCAAACTTCCTAGTTTAATGGAGGGTGCAGGGAAATGGATTTATGAGCTAGAAAAGATGACAGGAGGACATGCGTTAGCCATAGGGGACATTAAGGATCTCCTAGGAGCCATTCTTGGGAAAAGGGCTGATGATATTTGTACGAGAGTAGATTATTAAGTGTTACAGCACAAAACACAGTGCATGACGGAGCACAATTTAATAATTGTATGGTGGCTGTTTGGAAAGCACTTAGGGTACAGTGTCCTGATAGATGAGATATGGGTGCAATTATGGCATGTAAGATGAAAGATGATGAGGATCCGCTTGCTTACATTCAACGCTTTCAGGAATGGCGGGCTTTGGAAACTCAAGAGCCTTGGGGAAATAAGTGCCGGTATTGTACCACATTTTGTGTCAGGGGTTGCCAGAACAGCTACAGAGAAAGCTCAAGAAGCTAGTGGGAATGGAAGCGTAGCCATGGGCAGAAATACAGTGGACATTTGTGCATCATTGCCGACTGTTGCAAGAGAAAAATAAGAAGAAAGAGTATGCTAGGAAACTTGAGGAAGATATGTTAGTCCATAGGAAATTATCAAACTACGCCATAGAAGGAGCAGTAATGACAAGCGGAGAAGGGCCGGAAATGCAGCAAGCAATGGGTATGTCACAGGCGAGTAGGGTAAGATTATGAGGATACCTGATTAATTTTTGTTCAGACCACTGATACCTATGCACGAAGAGGGGGGACAGAATTTTCCCTTACAGCTCGAGGCTGCCATAGTGCGAGGGGAATTGGCCATGCTTGAAGGATTTGATCATGAGGGCAGGCCATGGAGAACAGTAATTGCCATTGGGGAAGGGTATAGATTGACTAACGTCATAGATGAAGATATGTTTAAGGAGGATCCATCAGACGATGAATTAATATACAAGATGAGTATTACATACTGGATCAGAATAGAGAGAAGGGAGATCCCACAGCGAATGGTGATAGTGCGGCAATGCCCCGCAGTATTTGATGAAGACATGGAAAAAGTGCCAACCTCTTTATGGACTACAGGTCCTTATGACGTAGGCTATTGCAGGGGTGGGAGAAGTTATGATTAAGCTAAAACCAGGAGCAATTTTACCTCAAGCAAGACAGTATTCAATGTCTCGAGCGACAGATGAGGGTATTTTTGAGACTATATCAGCTATGATGAAACAGGGCATCTTGGTGATGTCAAAGTAACAGTGTAATACTGCTGTGTACCCTGTGAAAAAATCAAATGGGGCTGTTCATGGCGTTTAATTAAGGACAAGAGAAAGATTTACCAGATTGTAGAGGCAGAGTGTCCTCTAGTTCCAAATCCTGTGACGATTTTATGTAGTATTCCTAGAGAAGCACGATATTTCATGGTTATTGACTTGAAAAATGCATTTTTCTCAATTACGTTGCATAAGGATTCTCAAGATTTTACATAACTTACGTTCTGCCAGACTAAGCTGAAAAGCACTGATTTACCTCAAGGGTATTGTGAGTCTCCATCCATCTTTAATAGGGTCCTGCAGATGGACTTGAGCAATATTGATTTGCCAAGTGTTGTGCTGTAGTATGTAGATGATATTTTAGTGTGTAACACACCAGAAGATGAGTGTAGACAAGATTCAATTTGGCTAATGACTATTTTAACAGATACAGGATTCAAGGTAGACAAAGAGTAATTACAATACTGCCAGGAAGAGGTGTTGTACATAGGTCAGTTAATCTCACATGAGGGAAAAAAAGTTACACCTGAAAGAGCTGAGGCGATTGTGAAAACACCAAAACCGCACATGATAAAGAAAATGCAGCAGTTTTTGGGATTTTGTAACTATGTTAGAGACTGGGTATTTGATTGTAGTTCATACACAAGACCGCTTTTGCAGGCTTTAACGAAAGCCCAAGTGAATAATGAGAAAAAAAGAATCGACTGACGAAATGGAGGAAGATTTTGAGCAGTTGAAAAAAGCAATTTGTACAGCTCCAGTTTTAGGAATTCCCAATTATTCTGAGGAGTTCTTTCTGTTGTCATACACGAATAGAACAGTCATGACAGCAGTGCTTACACAGAGAACCACATGTGGGTATAAACCTTTGGCATTTTATAGTGGGATTCTAGATCCAGTTATGAGAGTACACTTTACATGCGAACAATAGCTGGCTGCAGCCGCATTCGTTATTGAGAAGTCTGCAAGCATCGTGACGGGGTGTTCCATGACTTTATTTGTTGAGCATGCTTTGTTTGCTGTTTTAGAGAAAACTAAGGGTGCACTGACATTGCAGAGGGCTTCTGCATATCAGGTAGTTATATCGAATTCAGCAATCAAAATAGTCAAGTGTAAAATAGTGAACCCTATCACGTTCGTAGCTGAACCTGTGACAGAGGACAAGCAAGTGCATGATTGTTTGAATTACGAGGAGTTCTATTATGAGAGCCCAGGGGTACAGGAGAATGCTCTAGCAGGGGGGGAGGCTCTGTTTATTGCTGGATCATCAAAAATTGATCAAACTGATGGAGAAATGCATTCAGGTTCAGCTGTGGTAAGGCACAGGGCTAATGGGGAATTTGAAGTGGTAGCAAGTGCAAGACTACTGTCTCACTTTTTGGCAAAGGCTGCAGAATTGGTGGCGCTTATTTTCGTGCTCGAGAATCACCCAGGGCAGGAAGTGACGGTATACAGTGACTCTGCCTATGTGACGTCAACCTTGCACGCAGGGCTAGCATGCTGGAAAAGGAGGGACTTCCTTTGAGCAGACGGCACTCCAGTGCAACACCCTGCATTATTGGACAGGCAAGCACTACAACTCCCAGCAAACATTGCAATAGTTAAATACATAGCACATACTAAGAGAACTGACTTTACTTCATGCTGGAATGAAGCAGCAGATGAAGTGGTAAAAAGGGTTGCATATTCACCTGAAATTTCACGTTTTGCTACTCCTAATGTAAACAAAGGATTTCATCATTTGTCTAGAACGCAATGGATGGAACTTCAAGGTAGTGTTCCGAAGGAAGAAAAGGAGATATGGACACATCAAGGGTGTTCTTTATCCCCCTCTGAAGCATTGTGGTGACAGGACAGCACTGGTAAACCAGTGATGCCTGTAGCCTTATTAAGGGTAGTGTTAGAACAGCTACACTACCCTGCTCATGTAACTAGAGAAAGCTTTGAAGTAACTATTGCGAAGGATTGGTTTGTACCAAATTTGTTAGAACACTTTGCTTTTTATGTACTAAAATGCATTTTATGTCAAATGTTTACTGCTGGGCAGACACTGCGAACAATCAGAGGGGTAATTCCTCGACCGAATGGTCTTTTTCAGCATTTACATATCAATTATGTTGACATGCTACAAGTATGTAGTGGATACAGGTATATGATAGTGGTGTTGTGTCCCTTTACGAGATGGATTGAAGTGGGTCCATGCATACACCCTGATGCCACTTGCGCTGTGAAGTTTTTAGTCTGAGAAGTATTTCCTAGATGGGGAGTATGTGAGGTGCTGAGATCCGACAATGGGCCCCCTTTTGTAAATGAAGTATTTGAACAAATCAGTCTATTGCTTAGTATTAAACTTAAGTTTTCTTCTGCTTATAAAGGACAAACAGGTTATGTGAGAGACTCAACGGTCTTCTCAAGGAAAGAATCACCAAACTTAAATTGACTCTAAAGAAGGGGTGACTATATTGTCTGCCCCTAGCATTATATGCATTAAGCAATCAGCCCGAGTCAGAACACCACCTCACGCCCCATGAGCTAGTTATAGGAAGGTGAATGAGAACACCCCTGTCACCTCCAACGAGGAATAGGAGTGATGCCCAGACAACTGCAGAATTGTTAGGAAATGAGCTGCATGCGTATTTACCATGTATGACCGCTAGTATCGCTGTCATTTCAGATCAACTCAGGCGTAAGGGGTGTTGGTCTCAGGACAGAGATGAAGACCATTCAGCAACCGAGTCTGAAAAACATCTATCAGTACCAAAACTCTTTATTGGTGATCCCGTATTAATCTGCAACTTCACAAGGAAGTGGCATGAGCCCTGATTTAGTGGTCCTTTCATTGTGGAGAATATCACTCCCTCAGAAGTAAATGTCCAAGAACAACGTGCATGGATATACGTCGGTGACGTTAAGCCATATGCTGGTGAGACCAGAACACCCCTACCTGATTCTGAAGAAAGCCAAGAAGAAGCAGTTCAGCACGTGCAGCCACGATCAATGACGAGGAAAAAGGATGCAAACATTACTGTTTAAATAAATGCAAGTGCGCATTTGGACTGTAGCTTTCCTGGACACTCTTCATAGATATTTTAGTAGGAGTGAAAAAGTAACTGTTCTTGGGCCAGAAGAACTTGATGAAATTGGACCTTAGAAAGTGAAGAGTTAAATGAAAAATGCCCAATCTTGATTTCCTTTTTGATGACTTGAAAAGGGAGCAGTTCCCTGATTCGTTTCTCACTGAGTTTCTTTTTGGCTACACAAATGTCTGATGATGATTTCCACAGACTACTTATGTCTTTTATCACCTAATTCGAGTTCATCCTTATCTCATTTGGCGTAACCCCAACACCAACTTACGTGTTTCTGCAAAATCCTTTAAATTGTCCTGCAATTAGTCGGTTACTTGTGGAGATAATTGAGCCAATTTGGAAAGTACCTGAGCATCTAATGAGGCTGCCTGATTAAAAAGGTTTTTTCCTTCCTTAAAAAAATAAGTGCACAGGCAAAATTAGGTTTATTGAGCATGATCCAGGCGGAGAGTCGACAATGATGGGGCTTCATGTATTGGTGCATAATTTACGGGTGCACAACATCTGTTATTGTTTTTCTATTTTTGCTAATTCACGCTGTTTACTTTGTTGGTTCCAAAAAGATAGAAGTCCCCCTGATTCTCTCCAGTCCAGTGACCTATGCAGAGTTAGAAGTAGTAAGAAGGCCAAGGCCATATGTTATTGTCCCTACACCAGTGACACCTGCGAAGACACCTATTTCTCTGACAAGTGTTCCTATGATTCCTCCTGTAGGAAGGATGTAAACTGATGTATTTCATGAGTTTCTTATGCAAGCTCACTTGGAAAGAAAGAGATCCAAGAGAAGTGCAAGGGAAGATGATAATGAGTTAAATGATTATCTAGACAGTACAGCACATTTGGGGAACAACATGTGGTATCAACACCTGAAGGAGGTAGGAAAGAGCGGCTGTGAAGAGGATTGTTTTGTTTGTTCTCTTTGACCTTATGCTATGGGAAAGTCTAAGATATTCATAGCTATAGAGATAGACATCCATACGGCTCATTGCCTGACTCACCTTGCACTCTGCCATACAAGAGGTCAATTTTAGGGTTGAACAGCATCTCTGGCATGGGTAACGGAATGGACAGCTTCAGAAGAAGACGATTATGTGCAAGATTTAAAGACAAGAGAGAGATCACACACCAGAGATAATGTGATAAGATACGAACAGCCTGGCATGAAGGGTGCAGGAATCCCGTGGGAAATAAATAAAAAACTCAATTGCCAAGGAAAGACTGATGAAGAAATAAGAAGTTGCAAGGAGAGAGACCAGATGCAGATCTGGGAAACAGTACTTTCTCCAGATGGTTGGGAAGAAGGCATAGTTGTATGCAGAGCATTGGCAGTAACAGGACATCATAAACCAGTCATAGAACATGTTGAAAAAGTATGCAAACCTCTCTGGCTGAAGCTTTCAAAGTTACGGACATGGGTCGTAGATAAAGGAGGCCCATTGCAGATAGTGCCTCTGGCTAGTGCAGAACTGTGCTTCATAAATAATGGCACAAGAAAAGTTGGAGAATATCAACAGTGTGGGCGAATCTTCGACGTACCAGGAATGAAGAATGGGACAGTAGTGATAGTGGACCACTACTGGGCCTGCAGATCCAGAGCATACATGAGGCTGCCCAGAGATTGGGGAGGACTATGTTCTATGGTGATTATTCATGTTTCAGCACTAGTGATTCTGAAGAGTGACCTGAACATAGGTGAGTTCCCAAAAGCAGATGCTGACCTGAGAAAGAAGAGATCTGTTGGACTCCTTGATCAAATAAAGAGGGAGAATTACTTCCCAGCTAAATCAATAGAAGCCTTTGAAGGTATTCTGTATGAGCACAGATTGTTCAGCAAAACTGCCTCAGTCTTTACAGTCATCTTTATGCCTGGGATCCAAATGATGGCAAATGCCAAGTGGTTACAGATAACCAGATGGGGGCTCCTGCAGACGATCAACACTAACATAAAGGGATTCAATGCTATCAAGGAAGAGATGAGAGCCATAAGACTAATGACACTCCAGAATAGATATGTCTTGGATATGATTATGGATGGAGGTGTTTGTGCCCAAATCAGAGAATCATGTTGAACATTCATATCTTGTCATGATGACAGAGACCATCACAATTTTGACAAACTTGCATGTTAAGATGGAAGATAAAGTGGAAGACATTGCTGATGACAGCTGGTTTGTGTCAATCTTCTCATGGGTTCCACAATGGATGGCGAATATCTTCAAGTTCCTTGGAGCCCTCTTAGTGATGATCATGTTTGGATTCTGTGAGGTCAGAATAATAATCACACAATGCAAGAAGACTGCAAAGAAAGTGACAGGAATGAAAATCATGGTTGATGTGAGTCTGGGTTCAAACCCAAAGAGCTGACAAATGAATAAATTAGAGACTATGTCAAGACCATTATTCATGCACCTGAGTGAACAAAACTCCTGTATCCAAGGAACCATAAGAAGTCTGTGGGAAGATGGATCTACTGCAGGCCAAATGGACGGTGCAGTCTAATGACCTGGAGTATTGATGAGCACGTGAAATCGGTAGGATGCCTGAAAGGAGTAATAAAGATATGGACCACAAAGAAACATTTCTTCAGACAAGGATGTCTGGATGTAAAAACTTATGGGAGAGCGGTTGATGAATCTCCTAGAGGGGGGAATGTAAAGAGGGAGCCAAGTACCTCTATCGGAAGTTCCACCCCTATTCTGCCTATATGTTGGCAATGGAAATTGTGACATGCCCAAAGCCAGTAATGGTGCCAATATCGAGAAAGGTCCTTGAAACAAGGTATCCATTGATAAAACCCTACATGTATCCTTGTAGAAACTATGATCTTCTGAAGGACATTCTGGAAGAACTATGAAAACAAATGAAAGAGAAGGTTGGTGTTGTCACGTGAAGTAGAGGTGGTGCACCCAGAAGAGATGCAAATGAAGTAAGAATAGAGACCTTATAGAAGCTGATGACGAAGTAGTGAAGTATGCAACATTTGGGGAGCGAAATTAATATTACACGTGTGGAGAAGCTCTGAAGAAAATGCAAAACCATTTTACAATTGTACAGATGCATCAACGCAAGTAGACAAAGTAATCATAAGGCCGGCTACGTAGTAAATAGATTGCGGCGATACACAAATGAATATAAATAGGAATGTACAGAATCTGGATAGTCCACGAAGCACTTCAGCAAACTTGGACCCCGGGAATGGAAGTGTGGCACAGCAGAATAGGATAGCTGGCAGCAAATGAAGATTCAAGAAAGGCTTGCCTGGCCCAGTGTCATGAGTTGGGGCCACTGGGAGCCTTGCCATGTACTAAAGAAGATACAATAATGTGACAAGCAAGCTAAGCTCCTGTTTGAGGTGGAACAGAAGTTGCTGAGGGTGCCAAGATGTCTTCATTTAATAGTGTTTTAATATAACGAAGGGCTCAAAACCGTGGTCTCCAGTCACATGGTCAGATGAAAACAGACTTTGGGGCGAGCTACACCGAGACCAGAAGACAAGATCATGCCACTCTCCCTTTCATTCTCAGGCAAAGTGAGCCCCTGCAAGGCCGAGTTCAAATGAGTTAATTGAATGGCAGACCGCAGGAGTGATAATAGATGTTGGGCTAAATGGGTGGGGAGACACGGTCAAGTCCACCGACTGGCACCTGGGGTACAAGCTTGTGTGCTGCTAGCAAGTGGAATATTCCAGAAGGGTAAAAGCATGCCAACCAATCATAGAGGGCCACGTATTAAGGAGTCCAATAGTTTGAGAAGCCAATAGTATGTCGAGAATTAGACTGACATGGAAGATGACTTGCACTTGGGATAGGATTAATCATCCAATTGATCTTAGAGACTCTGTCACGTCCCTGTATCCCATAGAAAGTATATGTAGATGTTCCCCTTTGATCAACCACAATCTCCCATAGGTTTTCTTATTTGTCACATAGTGTGAGGTCACAGATGACAGATTCTTGCTATATAAATGATGTTTTTTATGAAATGCATTGAGATAATTCTGTGCGGCGTGCGTTGATGTCCGTTGTACTCCCTGTTTAAGGACTTGTTATTAAAACAGCTTTGACCTTTGCCAAACTTCCTGAGTCGGTCTGATTATTGAGGTACGAGTAAGATCTGCTTCCCCATCCATCTCAGATACTGTTACATCGTCTTAAAGGACCCTTTCTATGGGTTCACAAGGGTTTCAGATACAGACCCAAGTGCAAGGGTTGCCAGGAGGCAGTGTGGGTATGCAGCTGGGTGGGCAGGGATCTGGGCCCGAAATCAGGAGGTAGCCAGATGCCCTGTGCAAGGACAACTGCGATCAGCAGGGGAGAAGAAGAGAGAAGGCAGAAGCACAAAAATGAAGGTCTTGAGGTGCTTCCGGGACTGAAGCTGGTTCTCCTCAAGTTTCAGAGGCAGAGAGGCTATTTGAGAGGGAGGCCCCAGCCGAAGAAAGAGAACTACTGCCAACTCGTTTCTTGGAGAAGTGACTGACCCTGATAGAGTTGGAGGTAGAGGAGCGAAGAGTTCGAGTAGGAAGGTATTTCTGAAGGGAGAGTTGAAGTTATTGTGGACCCAGGCCCCAGAAGGCCTTGTGGACAGTGCAAAGGGTCTTGAACTTAATCCTTACAGCCACTGGGAACCAATGAAGAGATGTCATGGCTGGAGAGATTCGATCCCTGGGCTTGAGGCCAAGGACAAGTCTCGCAGTCCTGTTCTGAATGAGTTGCAGAGGGCAGAGAGTAGTAGCAGACAGAATCAACAAGAGGCTCTTACAGTAATCCAGCCTGGAAAGAACCAGAGCTCTAGAGACAGTGAGCTTCTAGGGAAATAGAGGAAAGGAAGAATAGATCTGAGGAGGTGCAGTTGGTAGTTTGACTTCTTAAATACATCAGAGATGTGTGGGGCAAAGGAAAGCATGGAGTCAAAGATGACTGCATGGTTCTTAGCCTCACAGGTGGGAGCAGGGAGAGGGCCAAGGGAGGCCGGCCAGAGAGTGACAGGAAAGAAAGGTGCAGGAGTGTTGATGAGGAGGATCTCAGTCTTACTGGCATTAAGGCAGAGGTCATTGGCAGCACACCACTCCTGGATTGCAGATAGGCAGTCCGTGATGAGAGAGGGAGAAGAGGTGGCAGAGGGGAGCCTGAAAATGAGCTGAGTGTCATCCGCATAGCATTGAAAGATGGAGCAGAGAGCAGCAATGCAGTGGGTGAGGGGGGGCAGGTATTGGTTGAAAAACCTGGGAGAGAGGTTTGTCCCCTGGGGAACACCACAAGTGGGGAGTGAGATAGAGGAGAGGAAGAATCCAAGTTGGACCTTGGAGGGTCAGTTGGAGAGGAAGAAGTTCAGCCAGGCCAGGGACTGATCAGTGAAACCAGGGTATCACAGAGGAGT
This sequence comes from Ambystoma mexicanum, assembly GCF_040938575.1. Taxonomy (NCBI): domain Eukaryota; kingdom Metazoa; phylum Chordata; class Amphibia; order Caudata; family Ambystomatidae; genus Ambystoma; species Ambystoma mexicanum. The sequence continues at coordinate 690,820,667 of NC_090934.1, read as the reverse complement.
ATGGCATGGTTGACCGTGTCAAAGGCAGAAGAGAGATCAAGTAGGATGAGGACAGAGGGTAGATTAGAATCAAGGTTGGAGAGCAGGTCTTCACAGATGTTCAGCAGAACAGTTTCCATGCTTCCGGCTGCTCTGAAGCCAGACTGATGGTCATGGAAACAACCAACAGAACCAGTGTGAAGATTAAGCTGGGAGATGGCCAGATATTCCAGGATTTTGGCCAGGAAAGGAGTGATAGGATATGATATTTTATTTGCGTGACTAGGCAAGGGAACAGGGGAGAACACAACACAACAACATCGATCTTACTAGGCCCAGTGAAAATGAGAACGCGCAAGTGCATGGGAATGGGAAAAGGGAAAAACTGCATGGAAGGGGGAGAGTGGAAAGTGTGGCGCACAGGAGAGCAGATAAATAATGAAAAATAAAAATAAATAGAAAATGGGGGCAATAAACAGTGGTAGTGCAGCCAGCAAGTGGCAAGTTCTGTGTTTAAGGCAGCAGACTGGTTAGGTCTGATAAGTGCAGAAAAAGAAGAAAAGTGGGGGGGGGGCTGTAAGGTTACAGATACAGTCCCCAGTGGAAGGAGTGGCCAGGAGGCAGTGCAGGAGGGTGGCAGGGTGAGCAGGTACCTGGGCCCAGGGGACAGAGGGTGGCCGGGTGCACAGTGCCAAGAGAGAGCAGATCAGCAGGGGAGAGGGGGAGTGAAGGCAGAAGCAAAGAGAAAGGTCTTGAGGTTCTTCCGGAGATGGTTCTCCTCAAGTTTTAGATTGGCAGGGAGGTTGTTCCAGTGGGAGGCCCCAGCCAAAGATAGAGATCTATTCCAAGCTTGTTTCTTTGAAAAACAATTGACCCGGAGGGAGTTAAAGGTAGAGGACGAAGAGCTTGCGAGGGGGCGATAGATAGGCGGGCAGTGAGGTGAGGTTTCGGCTGAGAGTTTCTTGAGAAGAGGGTGCACAAGAGAGTGCTTCAGAGGGGAGGGGAAGGCTCCGGTGGTTAAGAAGTAGTTGTAGAATTCGGCCAGGGCAGGAGCGAGGGTGTCAGTATGGTCCTTGATGGTTTTGGACAAACAGGTGAGAACCTGTTTTGATGAGACTTTCATAGATTGGACTTGTCTAGAAATCTCATCTGGGGAGAACCCAGGAAAGGAAGAGAAAGAGGGAGGAGAGGCGGATGCAGGGGGACCAGACGTAGTGGACAGAGAAGTTGGAGGAGGAGGAGGGGACAAGAGGGTGGACAGGGAGGGTGGACAGGATGTCCTGGGTTTTAGAGATGAAAGGAGAAGCCACGGCCATGCAGAGGGCTTCGGAGGGGACTGCAGCAGGATTGGCCAGCTCCTTGCAGATTTTAAAGAGTTCAGCCGAGTTATTAGATGCCACAGAGATGAGGCCTTGGATGTGGGCTTTCTTTTTAGTGCGGGCAGAGAGCCGGTATTGTCTTTGGAGCAGGCGGCAAGCCAGTTTGTCAGATGATGCACAGGACACCCGCCATTTCCTCTCAGCCACCCTACACATGTGTTTAAGGATGATGAGGTCAGAGTCGGACCAAGAGTTGCACTTGGCTTTGGTGGATCCTCATGACAGGGGCAAGAACATCGAAAGTATCAGAGATAGCAGACTGGAGTTTGGCAAGGGCAGTGCCAGGATGAGAGTCAGCCAGAGGTGGAGGAGGGGGAGAGAAAGTGGCAGCAAAAGTCTCAACTTACACATGATTCATGGGGCGGATGACTGAGAAGGTAGGTGGCAGTGCTGGAGTTGGCTTGGCCTGTGGGTAGAGAGAGAGAGATGGGAGGAAAGGAGAAAGTGCTCACTCATAGTGTGCCCTGCAGAGTGAGTTGGGGCAGAGGAAAGAATAAAAAGAGAGAGAGAGCCACAGAGGTCACTAAAGAGTCTCGGTGGATGTTGAGGTCCCCAAGGAGGAGGCGTTGAGTGGTCGAGGCCAAGAGGGAGGAGGAGAGTTCCACCCACTCGGAGAGGCACGAGGTAGTCTGACAAGAAGGCTGATAGATAGTAGCAATGGTAAGAGAGTGGCCCGGGGAGAGAGAAAGCCTACAGGCAAGGCTTTGGAAGGAGGAGTAGGCCTGCATAGGAATCACAGAGGCAGGAATTCACTCCGGGAAGATCAAGGCTACACCCCCACCAGGGCGGTTGGATCTGGATGCGGAAAGGATCTGTAGCCATCAGGGAGGAGAGTGTCAAAGCTCATGACAGAGCAGGCGTGAACCATGTCTTGGTGAGACAGAGGACATTGAAATCCAGCTCTTCCAGGAGGCAGCAGATGTCAGAGGAGTGTTTGACAGTCGAGCGAGAGTTGAGAGTGTCAATATGGAGAAGGTTGCTAGCCTTGAAAGACTTCCGGGGAGGTGTACAAATCAGAGGTACACCCTGCAGAGGTGTAGAAGGAGCCCGAGGGAGGGCTGAAGAGGAAGGAGGAGAGGGCATGGTATACAAGGAGGAGGCAGAGGTGGGGGGCAATGAAGCCGGAGAATGTGGAGAAGGCACAGCAGGAGAAGGAAGGAAGTTGATGAGGCGCGGGAAGTGTCTATCAAAGAGGAGAAAGTTGGCCTGAGGGCCTTGGACCAAGACACTGCCATTCAGGTAAACAGTGATGACCTTGGAGGAGTGGAAGGGGGCCAAGAGAGCCTCCCACTGGGTGCCATCATTAATGGGAGAAGAAGAGAAAGGATAAAGCACAGAGACCATATGGGGAGTCCATAAGTCTGGTAAAGGAACGACATAGAGAATGTCAGTGAGGGTCTGTCTGCAAGAAGCGATAGTGAAGGTATCAGTGGTAGGGAGGCCAGGATTGGAGACCAGGATATCCTTATCAGCAGGACAAATGAAAATACAATGCAGCCACAAGGCACAAATAACTTTGAAATCAGCAGGACAAATGAAAATACAGTGCAGCCACTAGGCACAACTAACTTTAAAATGAGCACGACAAATGAAAATACACTGCACATACTCAGCACAACTAACTTTGAAATCAGCAGGACACATGAAAATACACTGCCGCTATTAGGCACAAGTAAATCTGAAATCAGCAGGACAAATGAAAATACACTGCAGCAACTAGGCACAACTTAATTTGAAATCAGCAGGACAAATGAAAATGCACTGCAGCCAGCCACTAGGCACAAATAACTTTGAGATCAGCGGGACAAATGAAAATACAGTGCAGCCACTAGGCACAGCTAGTTGTGATTAGAGAATCAGAATGGAAGTCCAAGTGAGAAGGAATAGGGAGTTTACAGGGGAAAGTCAGAGGGGTAAGTAGCTGTCCTTAGTAAGGGCAGTGACCGGCATGGAAGTGGAGTTGACACGTTGATCATCAGCGGGAGTGCAGGGAGGCAGCCAGCTCAGTCAGAGAAGTCACACGTCAGCGCTAATGCCGCGGCCATCTATGAAGCAACTTTCTTTTGTTTCTTGGACTAAGGCAAGATTGGGACTGTAAAGGTGGAAATCATCCCAGCAAAGACTATGCGCTTTGTAGTGGGGCTCCAGCATATCTGAATAAAAAATTCTAGGAAGTGCTCATGTGATTGAGTGTTCGCAACAGATTATGATGGAAAATGCTATTAATTTAAAAAAATAGCCCAAATGGGCTTACCTTCAATATGGAGTGGTAGGAAACTGCACCAGCAGCTTCCCGCGCTGGTTAGGAGATGGAGGGGGTGATCGACACCCGATGCTGGTGCACTGCCTGGGGTTGATCCATATGGTGCTGCACAAAAGAGGGGGACCCTCAGAGCCCTCTAGGCCCGGACAGGCTCAGACAGGGGCCTTAGATCATGGGCCTTCATTTGATGCAGTCCCTGGGCTTGAGGCCAAGGATAAGTCTCACAGTCCTATTCTGGATTAGTTGAAGGGGGTGAAGGGAGGAGTTAGGTAGGTTGAGGAAGAGGCTGTTACAGTAGTCCAGCGTGGAGAGGACCAGAGCTCTGGAGACATTGAGTTTCTGGGGGAAGATGTTATCACGGAGTCGGTTTATAAGGGTGGCATGTTTGACCATATCAAAGGCAGAGGAGAGATCAAGAAGGATGAGAACGGAAGGAGAGTTGGAATCGGCATAAGAAAGCAAGTCTTCATGGGTGTACAGAAGCACAGTTTCCATGCCTCTGGCAGCTCTGAAGTCAGACTGGTGGTTTTGGAGACAACCAACAGATTCAGTGTGTTGAATAAGCTGGTAGACAAACAGCTTCTTTAAGAGTTTGCCCAGGAATGGGGTAATGGAAATAGGGCAGTATTTAGCCAGACAGGAAGGGTCGGCAGAAGGCTTCTTGAGGGGTGTGTGCACAAGGAAGTGCTTGAGGAGTGACGAGAAAGATCCAGTGGCAAAGGAGTGATTGCAGAAATCAGCCAAGGCTGGAGCAAGGGAGGCAATGTTGTCCTTGATAGTTCTAGAGGAGCAGAGGAGCATCTGTTTGGATGACACTTTCATAGAGGACTTGTCTAGAAACCTCATCAGGCGATATAGGAAAGAAAGAGGAGAGTAGGTGGAAAGGGGAGGGGGGACAAGGAAGGCCTCAGAGTGGGTGAGGGAGAAGGGTGAGGTGTAGAGTAGTGAGAGAACAGGATTTAGTAGTAAAGTTTGTAGTAGTAAAGTTTGACAAGTTCAACCATTTTGTTAGTGGCCCCAGATATGCAGGCTTGGATATAGGCCCTATTCTTCGAGAAGATGGAAAGTCTGTATTGCCTTTGGAGCAGGCGGCAGCCCAGTTTGTCAGAGGATGTGCTAGAGGCCTTCACTTCCGCTCAGCTGCTCTGCACTTGTGTTTCAGAGAAGCCAGGTCGGAGTCATACCAGGAGTTGCACTTGGAGGCAGGTTTCATGAGGATCCTCATGACAGGGGCAAGGATGTCCAGAGTGTTGGAGATGGAGAGTTGAAGTTAGTAAGGGCTGTGTCAGAGTGAGAGTCAATGGCAGGAGTAGGATGGTGAGTGAAGGTGGCGGCAAAAGCAGCAACTGACACTTGCTTCATGTGTCGAATGACAGAGAAGGAGACTGGCAGTTTGGGTGGGGGCTTAACCAGGGGACCCAGGAGGTCCAGGTAAGAGGACAGGAGAGAATGATCAGACCAGGAGAGAGGAGTGATGAGAGGGTTGGAAATGGGGATGTCTGCAGAGATGAGCATCCAAGGTGTGTCCGGCTGAGTGCGTTGATCTGAAGGGAAGAATGGAGAGGGAAAGAGAGTCACAGAGCTAACAGCCCTACCAATCTCTGCGCTATAAACATTTCATGTATAGGCCACTTTTTGCATAGCCTTCAGGTTGTGGCATACATGGGACATGAAATGTAATCATCCATGTGAAATGGTTTTGGTCTCAACCAATCTTGACACGCTATTATATCTGCCTGTACAAGAAGTGATTGCCAGTCCATGTCCCCCATCATCCCTACACATCTAGCCACATTCTAGCAATGAATTTACAAAACAACCACTTGATATTTATGATAAAAAAATACCCTAATCCCCCAATGTTTTATTTCAATGCTGTCTACTAACATTGCTGGAAATAACAGGATAGGGGAGGATGCAATTACTCATTGATAATGGGTCAATTGTAGTGATCCTATCATTGATAGGCAGTCCATTGTTGCACACTTAGACAATCCCATGGTCATGACCCACAAAGCTTGCATCTGGTCTATTAGTAAACACTCCAATTTTATGTTGTACTTGGGTTGAGCAGGATAAGTTACCGTGTGCCGTACTTGTCAGTGAGTGGTCATTAATGGATTTCGGAGCCTGGAGGATAGGCAAGACATTTCCATGTACACCCAATACATTAACAATTGAGAAATCATATATTGTAACTTTTTTTCTGCACAGGTCTTTGTTGTAATGAATATTTAAACATTAAAAGTTGATAATTACAGAGTCTGAGCTGTTGGACACATAGCTTCTGTTCCTTCAAAGAGCAAGATCAGCTTGGTCTAATGGCAGATTTATGGCCACCGCATAGTGCAATATGATGACAGTCTAGGACATTACAGTCCAGGATTCGCAGATTGTAAGAACTTACCTGATATATTCAAAACTATAGCCCACTTTTTCTTGAGGGTAACTGTAGTCTTGCACATAACATGAAATAAACAGCATCACATCTTCATTAGTCTCCATCCAGACTTTTATGTGTATTGCTCACTTTTACTTTTTCATGCTACGGTCCACAAGGCAGAGCCTGTGAGGCATGACTATAATAAAGTAAATGTTCACTGTCTTGGGTGGTGGGAGATTGCAATGACTTGAAGAACAGGTGAATGGACCCACTTAAAGTGGGGTGAGGAAGTGTTGGTGAGTTGATTATGATAGAGTGGTTGACCTAGAGTGGTGAGTGCAGTGAAGTAGAGTTGGGTGAGGAAGAAGGTGAGTGGGGAAGGTACAGTGGTTGAATGAGGTGTGGACACCTGGGTGGGGTAAAGTGGGCTAGTGGGTTGAGGAAGAATGTGTGAGTGGGGGGCAGTAGCATGGGTGAGGTAGAGTGGGTAAGTGGGGAGAGGAATATTGTGTGTGTGGGTGAAGTGGAGTGAGGGGAGTGGGTAAGGTATACTAAAGCATTGAGGAGTGGGTGAGTAGGGTGAGGCGAAAAGTAGGTGAGTGGGAATCAATAGAGTGGTTGAGGTAAAGTGGTGGACTGGGGTATGAAAGAGGGGGTGAGGTTTAGTGAGTTGAGAAACAGTGGGTGAGTGTGGTGACTATGGGATTGAGATGAGGAAGAGTGGTGAGGTAGAGTATGGTAGTGGATGAGGTGCTATGAGTGAGTGGTGCGAGGTGAAGTGGGTGAGGCAGAGTTGATGAGTGGGATGGGGCAGAGTGGGTGAGTGGGATTTGGTAGAATGGGATGAGGTAAAGTACAGTACATTAACTGATCTTGCAGTCCTCCGCTTCCCTGCCCAAACCTGACAAGTATGGTGGATGACAACAAAGCAGACATTAATCCCATGATCATTGCCTTCAGCTGCCAAATAATCCTCTCCTTGTCTGGTTGCAGAATCACATCTATGATTGTTCACAGATGCCTGTAGCCTAAGATCACCATACGCTTTCATCAAACACATTTGGTGCACCTTGTATAATTGTTGGCCAGGCTTGCACTGTAGTGCCCTGTAAGAAGTAGTCACTACTTGTTTTACTGTGCAGTATGTTCCCAACATATGTATATCAGAGATGTATAAGAATCTCAGACGTGATTACTCTGACCAGGCCTTGTCACAGGGTAAATGAAAAACCCTTCCACTAGAGTAATATTACAGCTACTTTAGCCACATCATGCCTCTTGTTACTTGTAATGTTAATCCTCTGAGCCAGGGGGTGGGTTGGTGGGCATTTGTGGTCTTCCGTATGTACCATATCAACAAATGTGTTCAAACATTTCTATACTGTACTTTGTAGCACATAACACACATTAGCCAATGTTTTCTCTATTCAGACCAATACAGTGCAGAGCAAACATACATAATAATACTCACCAATCTCGCATTATTCGGAAGGCAAACTGTGAAACAGGTCTTGATACTTGATGATCCTTTTCCAGGCATGTGCTTTGCCACTAGTGTGGTAGTAAATGCCAGCCTATGTGAGGCAAGTCTTGAGAGCGACATAGCATTATTAGGTTTCAGTAATGGGAGAGTGCATGACGTAACGCTCCCAGAATTTGGTGCACATCTCTGTACTGATGCTTTTACACATCACTGGAATCATGATTTCTAGCAACTCTGGGAATACAGATGTATAGGTAGCTGATACAACAGAGGTGCCATGACCGTTGAATAGCTATTAAATTCTCTACAGAATGAGGCCCTTTAAAAGGGGTAGAATTGTATCAGGTGGGGGACTGTTCTATGTTCAGTACAGCCATCAAACAATGATGCCTTAATCATGGCCTATTGACATTTTTCAGCATGGGCAGACAGAAATAGCACACACTAAAAACTATAAATGCCTTGCAAATAAATAAAACCGATGATGGGCACTCTGCAGACGTTAAAATCTCCATATCAGAGGGGCACATGTATGGCATTGACATTGGAACAGAAATGCTAGAGCATTCGATGGAAAATGTGTGTTAACCCTTTTAATGAAGACAGCTTTTTATATTTTAATCAGTGGTGATACACAAGGGACACCAGCTTTGCCCTGCCAAGTAAGTAATACAAATAAAAATAAACCAGGAGGCCAGACAATTCAAACTGGACCGATGTAGGCAAAAGTCTGTTTGAAGCACAAAACAAAACTGGTGACCATCATTATATAACGAAGTGCCGTACATATTTTAATAATGAAGCATGTTTACTGTCTGTTTATTGTAATTATGTAGTTCTCTCAAAATATAAAACATGTAGAAGACCACTTCCATAAAGGCATTGGTGTAGGTAGTATTTGAAACTTGCACTCACAAGTGCTCAATTGAGGTTGTGACAAATTGATTTCTGCCCTGCAGGAATACAGGGATAAGTAGAAGCTAAAGTGCATACTCAGCCCTCACACTTCTGGAATCCAAAAGCAAACACAATCATAAAGGTAAAACAGGACCAGTTAAGAGATATACCTCATTTGCCTTTAGTGGTAACATGGGCTGATGAAAGTCTATACTCTCAGAAAGGGTGTGAATGTGGTTCTGTAGCAACCCAAACAGCTAATTATACAGTCCAAAATAAATCACTGTGCAATCAAGGATCTGTATACTTTAATTGAACCAACCAAAAAAGCCAGGACTTCTACCCCCTTGGCAGATGGCAATTCCTCACAGAGGCCCAGATCAATTTCAGTTTGCCAATCCAATGATGTGTGAGTGAGGCCACACATCAAAGCCTACATGAGTGATAACACATCCCTCATACTTCACAATGCACTTGGCTTGGGTAAAATCCTGCACATGGGCAGCTTGGTTTCCATCTCGCATCACAGTTACTTACTCTTTAAGAATATTGAAATGGAAAAAAAAGAAATGAATCAAGCGGTGGCCAACGAGCCACAAATCGGAGAAAGGACACATCATGTGTCAGCTGATATTACAGCTCTCTAAGACACATACTTTAGGTGTAGTCTGAGGTTCTTTAGGTGGGGACTTCTGGATGCCATACTGTTGTATGATACCAACCCCTTTGGCATTACTGTGTAAATAAATTTAATCCAGATAATTCCTCTGTTCGTCAAAATGGAGAATTGGCCTACCAGCCTTTAAAAATAAGAATGGGCAGGTTGAAATATAACCAAACATCCTCTTTTATAGCAAAGTCAGTGGTTAACTTTATTGTTTAGACCGTTTTTAACCAGAGTATCAAAAAGTGGGTGATATTAAAAATAAGTGACAAGTGATTCCCTTTTTTTGTTATTCCCCCTGTCCAGCATGGCTCAAGTGCACGCTCATGATTATAATTAATGCACTTGAGGTTGTATCTCTGGTGTGTTATCTTGACATCCCCGGCCTTGTCCAAAAATATCTGGATTATTGTATTCTGTTAGAATTCATACTCCCTACAAGCAATTCTTCCATGGAATTTAAACCCATTTTATTAAGTATCACACTTTGTAAGTGATCTCTTTCAACCAGGGTGATTGTTATTTCAAGTTCAACTGACTATTCTTGGTGGAAGGGTGGGGTTGAGAAAATGGAAGCATGCAGAGATGACTCTGTTGTCTAAATCAAGATCCACACTTCATAGTGTGGGAGTTTCGGCACATGCAAGGTGTCTAAACATTTCAACATTCTCAGAAAGTAGGATGGGGGTTCTTCCAAATGCAACTGAAAATAAAAAAAGTATTTTATTTATTTATTTATTCATTTATTTATTTTATTTAGTATTATACAGTCACTTTGGTGACTTTTAATACTATCCACAGTCACACCCGCACATTCCATAAGTTACAGTAAAACATCAATCATGATAGTCACATATCCATTTTAAATTTCAACAATTAAAATAATTTCATAAATGTTCCGCCATAACAATATAAGATAAATCATACAACCCTCATGATTGCCACTTAGGAACAATGTCCATACATCAAAAGCATCAATTGGTGTAGTAAGCCATTTTGAGCTCAAAGCTTTTGATCTTAACCAGGTCGTAGCATCACATTCAGTCAGTAAATGGTGAGTGGATTCCAATTCCGGCTCAGCACAGAACCTACATAGCCTGTTAGCACTCTGATCATTAGCCCAACAACCAGTGATCGGCAAGGATTTTACTGCATTAAATTTGATTCTCAGATAGTCCCACAACAAATGATTGCCAAAAAAGTTTTTAATATACAGAGGATGTATGGACAATAGTCAAAGGCAGTAGATTTAGTAGCCAAATTGACTATCAAAGACACCGAATTGTGGACCTTGATTGTCGCTGTCATAATCCGCTTATATAGTAAGAGAGGCATTGTAGTTGAAATGTTCATGGATCGAAAAATGGGATATATGTCCTAACATAGATATTTCCATATAAGGTAAAGTAGCAGTTAAGACCACATATAATTCCCATCAATGAGTTTGGATCAGCGTTAGCCAACTTCCTATATAAGGTAAGAGATGACAGCACTATTCGACTAGTAATCGGTAGAATGTCAAATTCCAAATACGGCATTTCAGATGAAAGTAATGCTGGCAGTCTGAGCAGCCTCTTTTAAGATGATACTTCAATTTGTTGTACAGCTTCCATCACACAGTGAGCCCAAACCAAAATAAAAAATATATTTATCAAATCTACCCTGATTCTAAGGTGATGTAAAACTGCAAACATATCCAAAGTCAAAATGTAGGGACCAAGCCCACCCTAACATGGCTGCGGATGTCAGCATAAGACCCTTCTCTTGGAATGCAAGTTAACGTGACACCTAGCCATCCACATTGCACTCCTAAAGGAGGACTTTGGCTTCAATCTCTACCTTGACGCAACACAACCACCCTATGCACAGTCACTTTTTCTGGGCCTGAGAGCAGGAGCCCTGAAAATTGCCACGTATACTGTGAACTGGTCGACAAATAACACAGCTGCTAATTTGATGGAGCTCTAAATGAGACAGTTTCCCACTTTATGTTGCTGTGCCCTGGGTACGGCACACTAAGATCCAGATACCTACTATGTTTAGACTAAATGATATACGCACGTAGCAGACGCACTACATTTCTGCACAATAACAAGTGAACCTCTCGTGGTACAAAATAAGGCTAAGTATCTGTACAGGGCATGGCTCGGGAGAATTAGTTTTTAACGAAATTAATCAAATCATTCCTAGTGATATCTAGCTTCCTTTTTATCCCTTTTAATGTTTATCGGTTTTTTATTGTCAATATTTTTAAACAATGATGAACAATGTATAAACTATGTGTTCAATGATTGTTTTAACAGCCAAAAAAAGCTTGTTCTGTTTTGATTGATTGACATTGCGCTCCAGTACAAGCAGGTTCCTGAATTTTATGAGAGCAATGGGTGCATTTGGTGCAAAGGTCAAAGGAATTAGCTCTGTAAATTGTGGGATCTGTATTCTGGGAAACCTGCGCTCCTCTTTCCTTTCCATCCCTCCTAGCAACCCTCACACGTCTGTTGCCCTCAGGTCATGAATACAGTGCACAGGGCCCGCCCTAGGAACAACATCTAATTCTATAACATTCGCCTGATCTACAGATGACTTAAGTGAGAAGATTGTGGTGCACTTACAAGACAAAGGCTTAGTGAATATTCTGGGGGAGTTGTGGGATATATAGTCTGTGCAGTGGCTCTCCTCTCATTTGCTGCCCCAAGCATATCTTAATATCAGTACCAGAACAAATGGCACAGTAGCACCCTCGGGTATGCACTGCCAGGCTATGGCATCTCACTGTTTCACAGATGATCTTGAGAGAGGCAAGGGAGGAGGACGACTGGGATACATGTGTAAGGGATTAGCCATACAACTAATGGGTGATGCAGTCTATACAGCTTCTCTCTTCTCCTCGATTACTTTCACTTGTATCTTGCCCTAATAACAAAGAGACATGGCATAGCAGAGCCCCAGGAATACTGTCTCAGCACACTCCATCCTTTATCTGCTACATAATAACTCAGCAATATGTTGGTTTTCACTTTATTTCTTTTGTTGCATTACAAAAATGTGTGTTCATAGCAAATTGATGTGGCTAGACTGCTAGTTTGCATAATGACCCTTGCAGTACAGTTAGCTATTTTTACAATGTTCCATAATGTGGTGCCGCAGATTCAAAAGTTACATAATTGCCGTGTTTATAAGTTTCCACAAATCCCCCGTTATTATGCATGACAAGTTTCACTAAAATCCCTGGAAGGACAAACAACCATTTTCCATTTTTCTCTAATTGGCAAATATAACCAGTTTCCATTATGTCTACTGTAGCACATATTATTTTATAATATCGCATTTTGTAAGTTAAACATTTCTATGATGCTCCAATTAATGTAATCTAATTTAAGTGGTCTTGGCGAGTACCCTTCTGCCAATTTTGTTGGCCCCACTGCCGTGGCTCTGTAAGAAATCAGGGGCTCATTAGTCAGATAGCGGGAAAGGCAGGTGCAAAAGCTGTCATTTTGATGGATGCAGGTGGGAAGAACCCGGGCCCTGATTAACAATCTGCTTTCTGAGGGTTTAGCAAAAACACCTGGGAGTATGTAATCCCAATGGAAGAGCCCATGATCCAATAGACTTTCTACTTTGGGTCTGATTTTCTGCTTATGTGGGATAGTACGATACAACTAAAGAAGCAAGCTCGATAATTGTTGAAGTGCTAATGGCTAGGCCTGTTGCAGCCATCTGTGTGGGGTTTGTGTGTTTAGTGTAAATTGGTAAGAGATCTTAAAAGGGAGTCATTTAGTTGTGGGAACGGGGACATAGGTCTTAAATGAGAAAACATCCTGCAACTCTGCACTCCTACCACTGGTCTTTTGCAGACAGGTCACATTTCACTTTTTCACATTGCCACTATCAGTCAAATTCGTTCTCTCTCTGTTTCTCTTTCTTTCTCCCTCTCTCTCTCCATGTTTCATCTAGATACATTGTACCCCCTGTGAGGGAAATGGGCTGTTTGGATACCCTGCATATTAATGTAACCTCCATGCTAAGGGTTATTTGAGGAAGGAACCTTTGGTTCTGAGAAAGAGCAGTTGTAATTTGAGGGCCGCAGGGACCTATTTCACCTTCATTAGTATGTTGTTTGATAGGCTGAGAGATGCCTCAAACATCACTCTAATATGCTCAGGTGCTGAGCTCAGTGGCCAACTCTGACATTTTTCCATCAGGCAGTGTGAGCAGTGAAGGCATTTGTCAGGTGTTTGTCAGACAGTCACAACAGGGGCTGAAACCTTGTTTGTTTCTCCCAGGGGTCTGCCCTGTTGTCTCCTATACACTTGAGATCACTCTCATACTGTGCACACAGCCAGAGGTAAAAAAGAAATTCCCTCCCCTCCACACATCAAGTGTCGAGGAAGACCCAGCTCTTCATTTTCAGAATGATACTGTAACCCTGAAATGAGGATTAGAAAAGATAAAAGATGAGGTGTGGATTCCTTGATGCTCCCCATAAAGCTGAATACATCCTCTCTTGGCCTAACATGGTTGTGGCGCCTCCTGGAAGGTGAGGAGAAGCATACAGACCATGAAAGAAGGGTGTTTGGGCGGGGCGGGGGGGGGGGGGGGAGGGCAAGGAGGCTGGATTTTCCCATAACAAAGCAATCTTGAATGTTCTGCCTCTCATTCTCCCCTTGATAGCTAAGGAGATCTGCCCAGTTTCCATACAAAGCTTTGTGCAATAGCTAAATGATAAAACTAGGACAAAGCAGGCATGTAGTGCGCCCTTTAAGGGTTATCCTTCCAGACACAATGAGGGACTGCCAGGGTTTGGTATATACACAACGTGTGAGCTGTCTGCTCAGGGGTTCTCATGGGGCCCCTCATCAGCTATGTTTCACTACACAACGGAGAGGGGCTGCCTTTCTGGAGTAGGGTGATGTTTGCTGATTTATGTTCTGAAATGTGCAACTTTCACACATTTTGATCTGATTTCTGGGATGAATGTCAGAGAATTTTGTTTGCACAATTTTGATGCTACTTTCAAAACCTGCAAAAAGACATATGATTGTGGCCATGTGGGCTCCCTTTGATTGCCTGGTAATTTTATATATGCTTGTGGCGCGTGAGCTCTTCATTTAGGGGGTACACTGTACTGTCTAAAGCTCAAACTTGTAGGGTACAGTGTATGTGATTCACAAGATAGCACTGCCATCTGAAGTCAAACCATGAAGGGGGCAGTGCAGGCAGTTTAAGTGAATATTTCTGCCATCTAAATCCTGAACATGTGCAATGCATTACGTCCCGGGAGGATAGCTCAGCGGCAACGTGCGCGCCTTGGAAGGAAGACGACACAAAGCAACACAGGTTCGATCCCTGGGTCCGCGCTTAGGAACCTCTGGGTGTTTAAGCGCGTTATAAATACGCAACTAAGACAACAAAAAAACATCCAAAAAACAAACAATTCCTGTAACAGCGCCTCGATGCCTGTGGGCTGTGTGAGTGCTTTAAAAATGTAAAATAAATAAATATGATTTAGGGGGATAGCTCGGCTATTGTAAGTACTGTATACTGTGGGTATTGCTCTCCTGTCTAAAGCCTGAGAATGTACGATGCCGTATGTGTGTTGTCTAATGTCTGGCAATATCCGCAATTTAGAGGCATAGTTCTGTATGGTGTGTTCAATAGGGGGATCATTCTGCTGTTTAAAGCTTGAGCATGTATGGGGCTGATTTAGGGGATAGATCTGTTGTCCATAGTCTAACCATGAATGTGCAATTTAGTGGGATAGCTCTGCCATCTGAAGCCTGATCATCTACAGCCTAGGATGCATGGATGCATGGTTTAGTGGGATAGCCCTGCAGTTTAGAGCATGGTACAGGTTGTGCAAGTTAGGGAGATAGTTCTGACCATGGTATGTGCAATAATGGGAGAGAGCTCAGCTGCCCAAAGCCTTATCATGTACGGCACATGATATGCAACTTAGAGAGGTAGCTTTGTTGTCTATAGGCTCATCACATAGGGCCTCATTACGACCCATACGGTAAGTTACCGCCTGGCCCGTGACTTTACCACCATGGCGTAAACTACGTTTACGCCATGGTGGTTGGCGGATTTACCGCCCCATTCCAACCTTGGCGGGGCGGTAAATCCCCATTTTCCCATTTTCCCTTCCCCATTCCCATTTTGCCCCATAGGGCATAATGGGAGTGGGGAAGGCGTTAATTACGCCACCGTAAATTACGGTGGCGTAATTAACATCAAGGTCCCTTAGCGCCATGGATTTTAACACCTGCTAAAAGCAGGTGTTAAAACCTCCATGGCGCTAAGGGACCTCGGAATCAGGCGGTAAGGGTCGGCGCTGTTTACGCCGCCGTAAAACCCTTACCGCCTGAGTCGTAATGAGGCCCATAGTGTGCAGTATACGCAATTAAGGGGTAGCTTTGCCGTCTTAAGCATGTCTAGCTATGGTGCAGTATGTGATGTGATGTAAGATGTCTTGTACAGTGCCCTCCTACTTCCTTTATTTGCCTCGCTGCTCATTGCTCTGTAAGGGAAGGGGGGTCATTACTGGGATAGCAGGAGAGGCCGATGTAAAACCTGTGGTGTTGAAAGGTGCATGTCAGGAGGTTCCTGGTTCCTGTGTGCCAATCTGTTTAGTACAGGCCTGGCAGAGGCACGTAGGTGTATGTTATCTGAAGGGAAGAGCCCACAATCTGATAGTACAGTACTTTTGGTGTGGGTTGCCATTGATATGGGAGAGTTTGACAGGGCCAAGGATATTCATGGCTCGATTAGTGTTGATGTACGAATGGCTAGACCTGTG
The DNA here is from genome assembly GCF_040938575.1 of Ambystoma mexicanum. NCBI lineage: Eukaryota > Metazoa > Chordata > Amphibia > Caudata > Ambystomatidae > Ambystoma > Ambystoma mexicanum. The sequence continues at coordinate 690,804,823 of NC_090934.1, read as the reverse complement.
GCTGCCATCTGTGAGAGATATTTGTGTGTAGTGCAAGGTGGTAGGAGATTTCAGAGGACAGCAATTGAGTGCAGGAAGAAGAAAGTAGGCCTTACAAGGCAAAACAACCTGCAACCCTGCATTTCTACCACTGGCCCCTTGTAATTGTACATTGACACTGTCAATCTCTCCGTCTCTGTCTCTCTCACTCTCTCTGACAACGCCCTTCTGGTGAAACTCATTAGTTGGTTTGCAACAACGAATTCTGGTGATGCCTGAATAATTAAAAAAACACTGGTGGGAAACAGAAATGATTGCCATGTCCTTACTTTGAAATTTGGCAGAGCAATGGAAGAGTTCTGTGAGTGGTGTGCCACTCTGAGGGGTTTTCTCCTCCTTTCGAAATGTAAAATGTAATTTTACTGCAGTAGCGGCCCTGTAGTTATGATTAGGTTGCTCAACCCATAGGAAAAGCACTTTTTGGATGACTTATAACTTCGCCCCCATGGTTGAACCTCACGAAAATTTGCAAAAAATGTATATGGCCCTGTCAGATCGATCTTGCGTAGTTTGGTGAGGTTTTAAGTGGGAGCAAAGTTATATCGGGGGACCCAAAATGTGTTTTGTTTCCCATAGACGCAATGGAAAACACATTTCTGCTCACGTCCACAGTCCAAATAACTGGACGGATTATTCCAGTTGACGGCTTGGGCCCAAAAGCGTGCATTTGTAAATATGATGTAAATTCATCCAGCACTTTTTTTTAAAAACTACCAAAAGGTAGGCCAAAATAAATTAGTGATTTCTGGGTTCGGTCTGGGGACTCACTTCCATGTACGGTCTGCGGAAAGACCTCCAATTGGCCCAGGGGCCGACGTGATGTCCCCAGACATTGGACACACGCGCTGATTGGATGGTGAAGAGTGTGAGGTGCGTCAGATTTTTGGGAACCGCCCACCATGGTGGATCCGCAGCAGAAAACGGACTGCTCAGTGTGGGAAAAGTCTGGAAAACACATCTTTGGTCATTTGGTGGTGGAAAGAAGGGCTGTGAAGGGTGGGGTAGTGGAAAAAAGATAATATGGGGCTGTTTTTGTAGGTTGAAAAAGGCCAGGCAGCTGCCGGAGTTGCCGTGGACAATGCTGTAGTTCACGAACATGGTGATGAATGGGCTGTATTAGCATAATTGACCTAAAAACATTTGACCTAAAATATTTTATCACATTTATTTGACCTTTTTTCGGTCAAATTTAATAACATATATATATGTGGTGGTTGAGGACATAGATCAGGTTGAGGGGAAATGGGGAGAGGTGTTGCATTTTAGACTGAAAAAAAGGTCAAATAAATTTGATCAAATGTGATTAGGTCAAATGTTTTAGGTCAAATAGACCCAAACTGAACAGGCAGCTTTGAAAAGACATTTGGGATTATTTGATGGCTGGAAGAGGGTGTAGAAATGGTAGGGAAGTGGAATGAAGGTAATGTAAAGCTGTATTTATAGGTGAATAAAGGGTTTGTAATTTCTGCCGGGCCCTGGGTCCATTTCGGTGTCCGCAGACATCACTTTGATTGCAAGAGGGGTGGGGTGAGTTTTAATAGTTGACCGTGTATGAAACATACTTGTTATACAGTTAATTGTGTTGTTGTCTTGTTATACAGTTAATTGTGTTGTAGTCACTGGATAAAATTACCACTGTAGTAATATGTGTATTGTAATTATAGGTAATGTGATAGGAGTATGGCCAGAATCACTGTAGTAGGAATATGTGTATAGTAGTTGTACGTAATGTAGTGGGATACAAAGTGTTTATAATATGGAGGAATTATGTAATGAATTGTATACAGTACTTATGATTGTAGTACAATTGAGGATAGTGCTCACAGAATGTGTAGTTCATTAATATTGCTGTGGTTACCTAGTGTTGTGGTGTCATGCAGGTGCCTTTTGTGGTTTACCGTTTTTAATGTACATTTTCTTTTTTAGACCCTCATAAACAGTACTTTTTAAGTACTATGTTTGCTGCAACATTAGTGTATGACACACTGCTGATGTTTTCACTTTACATAATCATTGGATCATTGGGAAAACAAATCTTTACCTGATAGAAAATAAACTGATTACAGTTACGTGATTGTAAGGGTGATAGTATTTTTGTTTGAAGTATGTTTTAATTGAGGGAATGCTTGAGATAGTTAGATACCTGTTGGCGTACTGTAACTACATTAGAGGTTACAAGATGGTTTCTCATATAACAATTCAGATAGCGTATTTGAAGTGTTTTGCAATGAAGGGTGTTTTTGAAGTAGTTAGATACCTGTTGAGGTGTTCTAACTAGATTGGCTTTGCAAAGTGTTTTTGCAGTATTATGGATGTAGTTAGAAACCTGCTGGCATATTCTAACTGTTAATTGTGCTACAGTTTAGTGACTACATTTGGGTTGAAGGAATATTAAGTAGGCATTTGTTAAATTTGCTGGTAACCTATGTTTTGGGGTAACAGAGGTATCATTAAATTGAAAACAATGACTTTTTTTCTAACATATGCAGTGTAATGCCCTGAAGTAGTTGTGATATTATACCTACTTTTGTGAAGGTTTTCTTTCCGAGAGATACTTGGCCGTTTGTGAAGCCTGTAAGCTTGCAGTTATTTTTGGTACCATCTGCATTGCACCTTAGAAGCAGTACTATGACATATTGGCTATGTGAGTTTATCGTATGGTCGAACGATTGTCTGAATTGCAAAAAGGGCATATTATGCTTGCCTGCCATGGAAAGGGGACTGTGGATTGCATGAACTTAGGCACAGTTGTTGTTTAATGCTTCTATCCTGTGCAATGGGGGAGATGCTGTCCCCCCCTTGGAGATTTCCAATTTCCTTATTCATATATGAGTAGTGACCGGGGACAATTTCTAGTGTAAAACAGTGGGCTCACAATATGGTTAGTCATATATAGCTCGCTTGGCAAAAACAAAAATGCTTCAAAATATATACCCTTACTAAATAAACAACCAAGGGCTTAGCCGCCCAACAATCTCCTTTATTTCATTCAAGTGCTCCCACAGCATATACCTTCAACACAACATGCAAAAATATTTAACAAATAATAATAATTCTCCTCCAAATCTATTTTCAGTTCTGAATTTCTTCAATTGGTGTTTGCTATATGGACCTAAAGCTGACATTCCCTACTCAAGAAACACAAGCGTTACATATATGTGTCGCAGCAAGCCCTTAAAAAGGAAAGTAAGTTCATTGAGTCCTGGTTCAAGGCTACTCTTTCCATAAGGGTGGTAGTCAGCCCTGGCTCATTTAACACTTTGTACACAAAATATAAAACATTTCAAAATATACCATCCAATCATTATAATACTCTCTCTGTTGATAATGTTGATCCAAGCTCACTCTACTGTTATATAAAACATATTATTTTATTCAAAAAAACTAAAAATTACAAAGTTTAAAAGAATCTTACTTTATTGTCAAACTACATTAATTCTATGCATGTTCTCATATATATAATCTCTCGCCCTACTCCTTCCTATTCATTTTGATCACATATTCATGAATGTTTATTTTTTCTGTCTCAGATCACACCTTTTAAAAAAGAGATTCATCATAATGTTTTCTTGAATGCTAACCATTTTTTCTTCCTTATTCTTCACAAAATATGTTTAATGCATATATCACCACCTCACCACCAATCACCTCCTACTTTTTTAAAAATCCACTATATACATATACCTATAATATTCATCAAAAACTACATTTTTCCTGAGCCTTTAACACCACAAGCTTCTTAATTCAAAGACACTTATCATTTCTCTAAACTTCCCATGTATAGCTGGTGTTTCTACAAGTATGTCACTGTTAAAAAAATAAAACCTAAATAATACATTTAGGCTTAAAACTACATGCATAATACCTTACCTACCTTTTGCTGAGATCTCATAATATCATGTTCTTCGTGGCTCATGCATAACTAAGCTGCAACTGCTCTGACAACAGAGCTACCAGAATCATCCTTTGCTCATCTCTTGTTTTATTATTAATTTGTTCACAAGGAATGCAAGCTGCTCTGCTTTCTGTGAAGGCTAATCACTCCCTGGTCCTTGTCAGCCCTTATCGTTCCTTTGAAGAGTCTGCTTCAAGGAAAGAAAATGTGGTGTCTTTTGGAACGTAAATCTCGCACTGCAATATATGCGTATTTTCTTTTTTTTTCAAATTTGCGCACACTTGACGTTAAAATAGATATAATGTATAGCTCTATTTTTCTTTCACTTTAGGGCATGTCATGTTTAAATGAGCTGTCTTCATTCATCCAGAGGAAGGTAAAATCACTCTTGTCTCTGCAAATGTAACTTACAAACCGTCCTGGGGAGTGTGTATCTACTTTTTGGCATGAAACATAGAGCTGTGCACTGTCTTAGCCAAGAAATGCTTGCAAATAGAAAATCCCATTTGCTCACTCCCTTCTGTTCATGTTCCTCTCCCTTTGTTTGTTCTTTCTGTTAGTCCGATTTATATCGTTCTTGGTTGTCTCGTATCTTTAGAGTCTTATCTTCATTTATACAATAATTTGATCTACTTTTAAACCCTTACTTGATGTCCATCCTTTGTTTAAAAGATGTAACAAATATATTTTTTTATGTATTTATGTTATGTTATGTTATTGTGCTTGTACCGCGCCAAAGCCCATAGGCATCCAGGCGCCGAGAGAACAGAATACAGTGAGCAAAAGATTACAGCAGAAGTTTACACTAATTAAAAAGATACGCTTTTAGTTTTTAGGCTATCTTTTATATTCTATTCATTTAAACACACAAAAGCTTTATACAAACATATACATGGACACAACAATAATTTATGACTGGTGCCAAGCATTTACTACAATCTACTTAAACAACTTCACAGTTTATCACATTTCAAAGCTTAATACATCAAATAATAATCAAAATAATAACACAGTACACATTAATAACCCCTGGGATCACCTTCTCTATTCCCTATAATCATTTATAAGAAAAGGTATTCTTCCTTTCCCTCCAATTATTTTACCCTGTACAGAGTTTAAGACGTCACCTGTCAGGGTCCTGACCGTGGGTATCCTCAACACTGTTAGAGAATATATATCCTCTTATTGTATGGTGCCAAAATAATACAGTTGAGCTTTGAACCTAATTTGAGAATGTGTCAGAAGTTTCTATGAATTGCCTAACCTTATCTCATTCTTGTCTGATTTCTTTGCCAAATCCATGGCATGGTTTATAGTTCCCCCAACCTGGCTTTTATCGGCCTGGAACCCATTTGTATCTGAGTATCTATTTTAAAAAAAACATATTTATCTGACACTGTGCTTTTCTTCAGGGAGCTATATTCTGCATGCATTTAAGCATAGTCATTTTGTAGACACATTATTCATAATATGTCCCTCTAGCACCTATGAAGTGTGTGTAATATAAATGCACCCTTCATTTCCTGTGCCACCTCAAACCAAGTGTGTGCAGTCTAATGTAAATGTTACTTTAAATAAAGGCAATGTAATCCTGAATTCTACAATGAGGGACAGGAGAGTGAACTATTTGACCTACCTACCGTTGTATCTATATATCAGCTGAGGGGGGAGGGTTTGGCAGCCCCTGTACAGTTCTATGTCTGAGCCCCTTACAAAACATTGTGCAACAGCTGAATGATGAAACCAAGGCAAAAGCAGGTATGTAGAGTCCATCTCATTTTTAAGGACTGTCCATCAGTGAGTAGAGTGGGGCTATCATGAATTTGTATATGCACAAGGTGTGAGCTGTCCCCAAAGGGGGTCTCCTCTAGCCAGAAAGATATCACCTCATTAAGTAAGAGCTATTCCTCCCTACAAAATAGAGTGAGGCTGCCTCTCTGCACTAAGGTGGGGGAAAACTGCGTAGTGCTTGAATATTTACAATTGTTACACAATTTAAGATGATTTGTTTAATGTGCCTTTGAGAATTGTGCATGCATAGTTTTGAATTAAGATCCAAAAGCTATGAAAGGACGTATGTTTTGGCTATGTGGGCAACCTTCACTTGCCTTGTCATTTTGTACCTTCCTGTGATACATGGAGTCTTCAGTTGGAGCGAAGGCTTTGCTGTCTGAAGCTTGAGGAACAAGGGTACAGTATATGCTATTTAGGGGATAGCTATTATGTCTAAAGCTTCACTCTGGAGGCTGCATTAATGACAATATAGGAACACGTGTCTAAAGCCTGACCATGCACGGTTCAGTATGTGTGATTCGCTATTTTCTTTAATGGAGCACTTAGCAATTCTTTCTAGTTTCTAAAATAAAATGACCTACAAATGACACTTTACTAGGTCTATAGTACAAGTGCACAGATTATCAGTTCATTTATTGTGTCTAAATGGGCAGAGTATACATTTACATAATTGCCCCAGTTGTAAAAATGGTCAATTTATCTAATTTCCTAGTTAGTGACAATTACCCACGTCACTAAAGTCTTGGCACAGTTTTACACATTTTTATAATTGCCAAGCGTGTTAGCAGTTTCCATAATGCCTTAACTTGCGTGGATCATCAATTTTCAAATTATGCCATTCATCACACATTTTTATTTTTTTTAATAATGCCCACTTACTCACAACATGGCTTAAAGGACAGTATATAAGATCAGTATCTAAAATATGGTTTATTCATTTTTATGTATTCATTTATATAAAGTGCAAAATAGGCACCCATGTGTATCTTAGTATTGCACAACACATGTAAGAATATGTCCACCAGTATGATTAAAACTACTTCTCTAATAGCCAAGCTTTCAAAAATCTCTGGAGTCCTGAACTATTCGGTAGGGAGTTCATGCCTTGAGGCATTTAAAGCACTATCCACAAATGAGTGCTTGAGGGTGGGAATTGCAGCCTACCATTGTAACCAATGAAAGTAGTTTAGTATGGGAGTGACATACTTACATTTCCTCTTATACGGTCAAGGATAGCACACATTTCTGGTTTCCATAAGGCCACAGTTAACAAATATTACCATTACCATTTATCACAATGTTACAGTATGTACACATTATTGACTTACAATATGATTCATATAGCACCCATTGCTAATTTCCATAATCTCGCAGTTAGCACTGATTATGATTTTCAGTAATACCACGTTCATGTCCATATCAAAAGCACATTATCACTTCCCATTATTGCTTCGCTATTCTAGTTTACGCGATGACCTAATGAACTCATACTGGCAGTTTTCCAAAATCGCATACTTAATGAACATTACCAGGTTCACACATTAATAGCTTTCATACTGACACAGGTAGCAAATATTTCTTCTTTTGATATAGCCCAGCGAATGTGATATTAATGTTCCCTGATATTCCAGTATGATTGCATTGTCAATATCTATAATGCCTGTGTACCACTCAATACCATGCTCTATAATGGATCCCTTGGCATTCATTGCCTCCTCTGTTTCACAGATTCCCAGTATCCTTTCATCATAGGTAGCGCAGATGGCTGTTTTCCTGATGCCTGAATTATTATATCTTCTTTTAGTTGGAATCTTGAAATCATCCAGCTGCCACTGATGTGGATGTGTAGCATTAAAGGTTTGATGGATGTTTGGATACACGAGTGTGGGGATGGGATGTACCCTATTTGAGTTGCGTGTAATGCTTGCATTAAATTCAGAGATGTGATCCAGTCAGATGCAGTGAAATTGTCATTGCAGCATATAAGGGTATTAGTTTTGGATAGTTCTACCTCCCCTTGCTTCCCGACATTCCCCTCAAACAGGGTCTCACTTCCCGGGAATTGCACGTTAGCTGGTATATCACTCGTGAGAGTGCTAGGTAGGTGGTTAACTAATAATATGGTTGCAAGGTGTGGATGAAGTGCATTCTATACAGGTTATATCAGATGCCATGACTGAGGAGCAGAGATGCACTTCAATTATGATTCTTTGCTATTGTCACTGTTGCATATTTGTGCATGCATGCGGATGGGTAGGTGTGAGGTGTCTGAAAGCAGAAGTGGAGAATTTCCAGAGAGTGTGGGGCTAAATTCTTCCTTGTCAGATACTGTGAGTGTTAACTAGCCTTTGAATGGATCCCTAGAGCTCCCTCTCTGATTTAACGGTTTCATTCACCAGGAGGACTTCGTGAGTGTGGGCACCCATCTCTAGACCTCCCGTTCTGATTTAGACTTTATTTTTTGTGTCAGTACCATCTTCTGCAATCCGCCACATCGCGGCCTGGGGGGACACTTGGTTCCTGGTTTCCTTTCTTCCCTCCTACCTCCCTCCTCACCACTTACCCCTGATTGGGCATCGGCCAATGTGTTTGTTATCTGCAGTGGGGTTCATTAGCTGTCGCGCTGCATGGCTTTTATTCACCAGGAGGACTGTGGTGATTGTGGGCAACCATTGCTAAAGCTCCTGCTCTGATTTAAAGTATATGTTTTGTGTCTGTAACATCTTCTGCAATCCACTGCATCACAGCTTGGGGGAAACTTGGTTCCAGGTTTCCTTTCTTTCCTCCCGCCTCACTCCCCACCCCTGACCCCTTAATGGGCTTTAGCCTGTGTGTGTGTTATCTGCAGTGGGGTTCCTTAGCCGTCGCTCCATGCAGATTTTATTCACCAGGAGGATTGCAGTGAGTGTGGGCAACCATCTCTAGAGCTCCCGCTCTGATTTAAAGTATATTTCTTTGTATTGGTAACATCTTCTGCAATCCGCCGCATTCCGTTCAGGCGGACACTTGGTTCCCAGTTTCCTTTCTCACTTGGTTCCTGGTTTCCTTTCTTTCGTCCTACCTCCCTCCTCACCACTGACCCCTGATTGGGCATCAGCCATGTGTTTGTTATCTGCAGTGGGGTTCATTAGCCATCGCACTGCATGGCTATGGGCAACCATCTTCAGAGCTCCCGCTCTGATTTAAAGTATTTTTTTGTGTCTGTAACATCTTTTGCAATCAGCTGCATCACGGCCTGGAGGACACTTGGTTCCTGGTTTCCTTTCTTGCATCCCGCCTCACTCCTCACCCCTGACTCCTGTTTGGGCATCGGCCTGTGTGTTTGTTATCTGCAGTGGGGTTCATCAGCAATCGCTCTGCCTGGTTTTATTCACCAGGAGGACTGCAGTGAGTGTGGGCAACCATCTTTAGAGCTCCATCTCTGATTTAAAGTATATTTGTTGTGTCAGTAACATCTTCTGCAATCAGCAGCATCGCAGCCTGGGGGACACTTGGTTCCTGGTTTCCTTTCTTCTCTCCCACCTCGCTCCCACCCCTGACCCCTGATTGAGCATCTGCCTGTGTGTTTGTTATCTGCAGAGGGGTTCATTAGCCATCACTCTGCATGGCTTTTATTCACCACAAAGACTACGGTAAGTGTGGGCTACCATCTCTAGAGCTCCATCTCTGATTTAAAATATATTTGTTGTGTCAGCAACATATTCTGCAATCAGCAGCATGGTGGTCTGGGGGACAATTGTTTTCTGGGTTCCTTTATTCCCTTCCTCCCGTCTCCGTCGCCTCCCATGAACCCTAATTGGACACCTGACTCCACTTAAGGATCCTAGAAGGGCAGCCCCACGGCCCACTTCAGCCCCCTCGGCCCTGAGGCAAAGGGCAGCTCCTACAGTAGCAACACCAGAGTGAGTTTGGGAGCATGAAGTACAACCTTCAACCAGCAGCGACTGACAAGGTAAGAAAGGTGTGGGCAGGGGGATTAGCCATTACTGCTCTGTATTTAACTGCCTCTCCTCTCTTATTACTCCTAGTAGCTACATGTCCAGTCTGCTGAATGTCACAGTTTATGTTATCCATTTCTGGCACTAGGTGAATAGTGTTAGTTAGCGATTTCGGTCTTAACTATTCAAGACATTTCGGATATGTTTGTTTTTACATTTGGTGTTGTGTTTAAAAATTCGACTTTTTCTCCTCTTTCTAGAAAAATAAAATCTGTGTGTTTTTACATTTGCTGTTGTCTTTAAATATTAGGCCTTTCCCCTCTTTCTAGGAAAGCTGAATCTGTGTGTTTTTAGATGTGCTGTTGTGTTTAAAAATTAGGCTTTTCCTCTGTTTCTAGGAAAGTCAAACCTGTGTGTTTTTACATTTGCTGTTGTGTTTATAAATCAGGCTTTTCCCTCTATCTAGGATGTTCCCTCTATCCTGATAACTCACTTCTAGGTGTCTTGCCATCTGCTGTATGATGTATCCTAGGCCTTTTTCCCTTTCCTGAACACTTGATTCTATATTGTTGCTTTGCTGTGTGGTGTAGTTTGGTGTTGTGCACTGCAGTTTCTCCCTCTTTCCCTCTCTCCCCCCTTCCTTCTCTCCACGCTCTCTCTCAATGGTGCTCTTTATCCCCCCTGTTTTCAGTAACTGCTATTCTCACCTATACTTTCCCTCTGTTGAGGTCTGTAAGGAAAACATTTAAGAAGGATCTCCTGATCTACAATCCAGGCCTGCCCATTGCTGACAACTACGTCAATGCTTCCTACAGGCAGACTTTCACAGACATCCTCTTTGTTGTTCCCTCACTGGACCTTTGGATTCCCTTTATGCGTGCATTGCTGTGCCCTTTCTCTTTCTCGTCCATTAATGGTGGCACCCACTGGAAGGTACTCTTGACAGCCTTCCTGTTCTCTAGGACCGTCATTAATGTCTGCCTAAATGGCACTGTCATGGTCCAGGGCTCTCAGCCCAACCTCCTCTTTCATAGGCATCTTCCGTCTCTAATCAATGTCCTCCCCTCTGTTGACACTCCTTCTGTCACCGTTCTGGCCCCTCTGCCACCTCTGACAGGTGTACCACACTCCAGTACCCCTCCTCAGAAGACCTTAAAAAGTGACAACTTGCTTCACTTAGCTACCCTCAACTCTTGCTCTGCCGTAAAACACTCCTCTGACATCTACCACCTCCTTGAAGACCTCATCTTTGATGTTGTCTCTCTCACTAAGATGTGGTTCACTGCCAGCTCTGTCACGAGTTTTGACACTCTCCTCCATGAGGGCTATAAGATCCTCTCTAAGCCCATCCCTAACTGGTCCGTGGGCAGAGTGACCCTGATCTTCCCTGAGTGGGTTCCTGCTACTATCATACCCTGTCAGGAGTACTCCTCTTTCGAATACCTTGTCTGCATGCTTGGTGTCTCTCTTGTCCTCTCTCTGACTCTAGCCACCATCTACAGGCCCCCTGACCAGCCCCCCTCTGCCTCTCAGAGTTTGCTAACCTCACTTCTTCCTTCCTGGACTCTACCTCCAAGCTTCAATATTCACCTTGAAGCCCCTGATGCAGTCTCTGGACTTTTCCACAAGCTCTATGACTCTCTTTCCCTCCCCATTCTTCCCTCCGGTCCGACACACTCAGCTGGGTACACCTTGGATGCTCTCATCTCTGCAGACATCCTTATCTCCAACCTTCTCATTACTCTTCTCTCCTGGTCTGATCATGCTCTCCTGTCCTCTCACCTGGACCTTTCTATCATCAACACCCTGGATATCCTTGCCCCTGTCATGAGAATCCTCATGAAAACCTCTGTTCGCCTGAACTAATTGAGGATAGCCATCACCGGCCACATCAGCAGTCTTGGCACTGCAACTGTACTGTCTCGGTAATTTATAATTTAGGGATAAACCTTGCCTATCCGTACCATTATGTTTAAATACCTACTTTGTACCTACCAATACTTATGTACCACTGTTTAATCTTGTACTAAGAACTTCCCCAGCTAATGGGTCTCATGTAACTGGATTGTAGCGCCCTGATGCCTGGGGCTTGTGTGAGCTGTATACATGCAATAAATAAATAAATAAATAAATAACCCTGCCTCCAAGTGCAACTCCTGGTATGACTCTGGCCTGGCCTCTCGGAAATGCAAGTGAAGAGCAGCTGAGCGGAAGTGGCAGGCTTCGAGTACATCTGTACAGACTGTCCCATCTGCTCAAAGAAGAGGGCATATATCCAAGTCTGCATCTCTTGGGCCACTAACACCATGGCTTAACTTTTCAAACTCTGCAAGGAACTCGCCAATCGTACTGCAGTCTCTATTTCCCCTCTTAATTTCCTGGCTCTCTGCACTTCTCTGACCTCTAAAGTCATTACTAAAACTAAGGACATCCTTCCTCTCTCTCCTCTCCACCACACCCTTCTCCCTCATCTGCTCTCAGGCCTCCCTTGCCCCGCTCCTTCCTTCCGTGCTACACTCCTTTCTTTCCCATATCACCTGATGAGGTTTCTAGACAAGTCTGGTCTAGGAAAGTCTCATCCAAACAGGTGCTCCTCTGCTCCTCCAGAAATAGCAAGGACAACATTGTCTCCCTTGCTCCAGCTTTGGCTGATTTTTTAAATCACTCCTTTGCCACTGAATCCTTCCTGCCACACCTCAAGCACTCCCCGTACAACACTCTCTTCAAAAAGCCTTTTGCCAACCCTTTTTATCCTGCTAACTACCACCCTAGCTCCACTACCCCCTTCCTGGGCAAACTCTTGGAGAAGCTGGCAATCTCTGAGCTTATCCACCATGTTGAATCTGTTGGTTGTCTCCACGACCACCAGTCTGGCTTCAGAGCTGCCATAGACATTGAAATTGCGCTCCTGAACACTTGTGAAGACTTGCTCTCTAATTTCGATTCCAACTCTCCTTCCATTCTCATCCTTTCTGAACTTTCCTCTGCCTTTGATACAGTCAATCATGCCACCCTTATAAATTGGCTCTGTGATACCCTTGGCATCATGGAACTGGCTCTGGAGTGGCTGACCATCTTCCTCTCTGATTGACCTTCCCAGGTACACTGGGCCTTTTTCTCTACTCCATATCACTCTCCACCTGTGGTGTCCCTCAGGGCTATATTTTCTCACCTTGGCTTTTCAACATCCACCATGCCCCACTAGCCCATTTGTTTTATGCCTTCTCTCCTAGCTTCCAGTATTATGCAAATAACACACAAATCTCCATCAAGCTTTCCTCCTCTGCGTCCTCCGCTTCCTCTCTCATTCCTGACTGTCTGTCTGCTTTTCAAGCATGGTGCACTGCTAACAATCTCTACTTTAAAGCCAGTAAGACTGAGATCCTTCTCATTGGTATTCCAGCTCCCTCCTTCTCTCCTGCACTCTGGCCACCATCCAAGGGCAGCCTTCCCTCTCCCTCCTGTGTGGCAAATAACTCTGGTGTCATCTTTGACTCCTTTTTCTCCTTCTCTCCTCATATCACGGGCCTTGCCAAGACGGCCCACTTTCAGGTGCACCTCCTCAGGGGCATTCTCCCTTAACTCACCTTCCCCCAGAAACTCAATGTCTCCAGTGCTCTGGTCCTCTTGAGGCTGGACTACTGTAACAGGCTTTTCTTCAACCTACCTAACTCCTCCTTTTGCCCCCATCCCTTCACCCCTTCAACTAATCTAGAATAGGACTGCACGACTTATCCTTGGCCAAAAGCCCAGGAATTGCATCTCTGCTGCACTAAAATCTTTCCACTGGCTCGTGGTTGCTGAAAGGTTCAAGTTCAAAGCCCTCTGCATCATCCACAAAGCTTTCTGGGGCCTGGGACCCACTACATCCAACTGTCTCCCGCTAAATGCCTCCCAGCTAGAGCGTGTCGGTCTTCTAGCTCCAACTCTCTGCAGATCAGACGCTTGTCCAAGCATAGAGTGGTAGATATCTCTCCTGCGCAGGGGCCTCCCTCTGTAATGGCCTCCCTGCCCCTTTCAGACTTGAGCCGAATCTTCTTAAGTTCCAGAAGCTTCTCAAGACCATCCTTTTCTCTTCCCCTTCACCCTCTTCCTCCTTCACTCTACCCCTCCCCTGCTAGTGTTCCCCCTCTGCCTCCTGACTGGCTGCCTGGTTCCATCAGATTCTTACAGGGCACCAGGCCCTTCCCTACCAATCTACCCCATGCACTTGGTCTCCTCTGACCCCCGCCCAAACTGCACTTGCATTCTGGGCTCCCTCCCCCTTCACTAGACTGGTCTGCACTCTTGAGTCCTTCCAGCCCGTTAATGGCAGTTAGCACGTGGAACTTTTTTCACCTTCACTCTCTTCTCCTTGGGCCTTGCAAACTGGCCTCCCTTGGCACTCGTTTAACCCTACAGCATCCCCCCTCCTTTCTCCCCAAAACTTCGGTTTACTGCACTTGCACGATCCGAATGTTACAAGGCCTAGTAGGACCGTTTCTGTTTGTCATCCCTGTCCCCCACGCACCCCCTTGTCTTATTGCACCTTGAAACACATTATGTATAGGCGCAATATAAAAACCCAATAAATAAAATAAATAAAGTGTCTGTGAGTTCATTTCTACTGATACATGGGTGGCCAGGGAGTCTTAAGTGACAGTTGGGAAAGGAAACGTTCTATGATTTCAATATTGTAGTTTTCAATTTCTATTAAATTTTGTTTATATATTTGATATCAATTCTCAAGTGGACAGGAGAGTCTTGCTTTGCAAACCAGGTACCAGAATACAGAAACATTGCACTGATGGAAGTGAAAATGTGACCCTTGTTTGCACATGAGCAAAATTCATCATAGTGCAAAACAAATCTTTACACCTATTTCTGCACCTGGCCAAATTTTGCCCTCCTGGTAATACTGTTCTATATTACCACCAGTGCAAGCATTGACCTGGTGCAAAAAGGCATTGAAATAATAGTTTCTTTGCACTTTTTGTTTAAGTGCTAATACCATGCAGAAATGCACTAATCCCAGTGCAGTGTTTCTGTAATCTGGCCGGAGGTGTTCAAATTCCTCGTCAGGATGGGGCTGGCTGAGAAGGTTTAAGGCCACACACTGACTGACTGTGTTAGCTGGTACAGGGTTCTGAGAAGGAAGGTTGTAGATGAGTAAGAAAGAGTGTACGATATTTGTCATGATGCCTGCCCCCGGAGCGCCAGGCCCAGCACCCCCGGAAGCAGGCATCATGCCCTCGGGTAAAAGCCCAGCGGCCCCTTCTAGGGGCTCTTTGGACTCAGTCCTGGCGCCTTTGGCGCCAGGCTCATGTTGGACATCAGTCCTGGCGCCATAGGTGCCAGGCTCATAAAGGGAGGTGTTTTGTGCACTTACCTGATGCAGACCATGCTGCACGCTTCAGGCCTCCCTGAGACCTGAAAGGGACTATTTTTTCATAGGGACTATTTTTTCACTCGGGCGTCGCCAGGGAAGGATACATACCTAGTTGGGGAAGGATACATACCTGGGACTTCTTTGGTGGCAATTTAAGCCACGCCAGGCCAGCAGCTCATGCTTCGCGTTGTTCTGCTTCCTGCAGCTTAACGCTCACCGTGTCTGCTCCTGGACTCCAGCCACGCCCGCCTCGAACCTGGAAGACCTGCAAGGAAGGAAGAGAAGAGAAAGGTGAAAACCAAGGACTATTTCAAACTTCTTACCTGCATCCGGAATCTTCTCGCCAGCATCCCTGAAGAAAGACTTCCATTTAAAAGCATTACGTTGCTCGCTGCAGCGCCACGCTTCACTCACCTGTCCTCGAGTCATCTCCCGGTTCCATCGCGGCTGTCAGCATCGGACGCCACATCTCTGCACCTAGGGGAGAGAGGAAGAAACAAAAGGTGAGCAGAAGAAACACCGAAGGAAAGCCTGATTAACAGCCATAATACTTACCGGCTTTTCTTCCACATTTCGGGTCGGTGCCGCCCCGTTGGCAGGTACCGTACCCCGGCCCCTATGGGGAAAGGACAAGAGACATTTCTGGGGAATGATAAGGACATTTAGTGGGATCGCCCTCATAACTACTCACCTCGGCAGTTTACCCCTCGACGCATCGCCTTCATTCTGCACCTGAAATAAAGGACAGATCACAGGTTAGAAAGACAACATAAAGGGGACCTCATTTGAACTTTGAACTTTCATACTTACGGCGCATCGCTCAGGAAAGTCAAGTGGATTTTGCCAGCGCCATTCTGAAAACCAGTGAAGTAACTGGACGAACGCGCGCCCCTGCACCAGAAGCAGGATGGAGAGTTCATCCTTCCAAACCATAAGGTGAGCTTAAACCGGCGTTTGGAGGAAGTTAGAAAGGAACGAAGGGGTAAAGGGGGGAGTTAGCACACTATTCTGCAGACTGTTAATCCACTTTCTCATCTGCAGAAGGATATTCCTACGGGCCAGGCAAGCACGATTTGGAGGTCCTGTCCAATCGGTGTTCCGGGTCCTGCGCATCACGCTAGAAGAGGCCACAGCAATCCAGACTAGACCAGCGCCCCCGTGGGAACCAGGTGAGCGTTACAATATTTTGGGCAAGAGTACATTTCATGGTGTGTGCAGGAATGTACTAGCAAGATGTGGGATATGTTGACCCACTCAACACATTGCCCGCATCACTGTGTTGCATTGGTGCAAGAAACAGAAAAATGGCTGCGCTGACTCCTGTGCGCACCAGGATCTCAAAATTGCGTTTTTACAACCACCAGGAAAATGGCTGCACCACCCTGCCACACACATTTCAGGCGGGGGGAACAGAGTACACATTGCAGGAATATGCCAGTGTGCTCGGCAACATTTAACATGGAATTAAGTAAATAGGCATCATTGCCTTGCTGAAAACCCCCAAAATTCCCTTTTAAAATGAAACTTTTTCACTCTTTGTAAAAGTTGTGTTGATGCTAATTCCATCCACTCATTTTGAAACCCCTGTGATTAAAAAGGCCATGCCCAAGATCATCCATTGTGTCTCCGCAAAACCGGGCCTAATTCCTTAATGACAGCCCCTGTCAAATGCAATTTTGAAAAAGTAACCAAGAACTCTGCTTTTACTCACATGGGAAAGCGCGTGTATTTCTCCACAATGTATCAAACACCAGCTGTCTTCAAAAGAACTTTAACTATCTGAGCCTGGTCAGCTTCATATACCAGTGTTCAGATAAAACTCATGCATTCAAAGAAAAATGAATTTAGCTGCAAGGACATTGTGGAAATCTGAGTGAGCTGCCCAAAACCGAATTAAAGAAAGAATAAAAAAATAAGGAAAAATGAATGCCTGTGTTTTAAAACAGTACACTGGTAAATAAAGGTTTTACTTGTCTTTAGAAATATAAAGGGGTGTGTTACTGGGGAGAATATATCACATGTGTTATTTGATGTACCAGGCTTATTTAATTCTGGATTTAAGGTCAAAAGTGAAAGATGTTAAACCCAGGGTGGCTTGAGTTACCAAGTTGAAAAACAGGTTTTCTGTGAAAAGGGTGATCTCTCCAAGCAGATCCTGCCAACCCAAAGATAATTATAGGGTGGAGTAGACTTTCATTTCTGTTGGAATTCTGGACAATGCTGCTTCCCAGGAAAGGAAGCCATAGGTGTCAAAGACCATAAAACTTCACTCAGGCTGAAGCAACACCCTAGCCTGCTTGAAAGGAAATGCCAGTTAGTGTCAGCTGGGAAGATAAAAATGACAGACAATGACTCCCGTTTGTTCTTAAGACTATTTTATAAATAACTTTAGAAGACTTGTGTCTCAGCTGCCAAAATTGGTAAAAATGTTTTTCACAACGTAAAAGTGGAATTCCGGCCTGTATTTTAAAACTTGGTAGAATCTGGACACAATCTGGACAGAAATGGTAATATATGTTGTATTACAAGAAAAACATCCATACCTGGGGATAATTTGCATCTGTGCATAAAATTGGAGAATGTTAGGCCAAATCTTCCATATTTAAAATGACCAAAATGTGTCAGAAAGGCGAAACAAGGTTGCAAAGACTGGAGGATTGGACTGAAATGTGATGCACATAATATGTAACATGTGTGTATAATTTGTCAGGAGATTACAAGTGACAAAATGCATGTTTTTGGCAAAATCGGATTTTCAGTAAGGTAAATGTGAGAATTTCTAGATACTGTAAAAACCACCTCATAAACATGACATCACTTTTCTGAAATCCAACCAGCAGAGAGCAAAGCGGAGATTACTACCCTTGCCCAATCCTATTGTTAGGGGGATAGGTAGTAAAGCCTGCCCCTGTCATATACTGTGATGATGTCACCTGGCATTATAAATGAGAGCCCCTGACAGCACACAGGACACACACTGATTCCTGACTGATTCCTGATTTCCTGCCCGGCGTCCTGTCGGTTCCTGTCTTCTTGCAATTATCCATCTAGAATCCAGATCCCAACCACAAGGCCAAACCTTGCAGATCCTGCTGCAGCTAGGCCTCCATTTTTAATTATCCCAATAACCAAAGGGAAGCTATGATGTTTTGGGAAAGCATCCTGAATTTGACCTGGCTTGCTGCTCTCTAAATGCAAACCTGCCATCGAGCTGATCTGTAGTATCCAGTAACCAGAAGTGCTACCCGGTATCCAGTCCATGCCTGCTGATTTTGTCCAGCTGTCCTGTGTTAGACCAGATCAGTGTGGTGATCCAGAGCGCTGACTGTCCAAAATCCAAACTAAAAGTGGACTGTGAGTATCAATAGGAACCATAGAAAACCAAAGCATACCTTCCCTTGCCTTGTCCTATCCCAATCTCTAAAGCATCCTATCCTTTCCTTAGTAACTTGTAACATTGTCCGAATCCGTATTGCAACCCTGTCATTGATTTCTAGTGTAAGCGCTATCTATTTAGTAATTCTTGTAATTTAAATCCTAAACTATCAATCCTATTTCGAGTGATCGGACTGGTTCTGCCAGGGAGGGCACTGTGGAACTTGGGTTGAAAACGTGAATCAACCCTGGAGCTTACTGTGTCCCTCTTTGGTATTCTAGCCTGAATGCTCTAGTATAGAGTAAAACTGTTCTTGTCCAAACTGAATTTCTTTTCTGTTTTCGCTACCCGATTTTTCTAAAAACGCCTCTTATTCTAAATTGCATATCTCCCTCAGTTTAATAGCTAGAGACTTAATGTCACCTCCTAATTGTACCTACGATCTATAACTACACCCCAACGTAAAAACCACACTCGAAATCACCTGTTTTTATCAAAAACCGTTTGGTTAATTTCAGGCGGGAATTAGCATTTTTGCAAAGTTTTACACATGATATTTTTAATTTCAATTGTTTTAAACCTTCCATTCGTTTTTGAATTGTATGCTTTTGCTCAATGGCTCTCATTACGACCAGGGCGGTAAGGGATTACCGGTACCGGTAAGAGCACTGGTGCCGGTAATCCCTTACCGCCCAATTCCGAGGTCCCTTTGCGGGTCCTCCCTCAACGGCTATCTATTGCTTATGATTGCTTGTAACTTCCCAGTGTTGCTCCCGGAGAGAATTGTACTTATTTAATGATTTTTGTACACATTCATTGTTTTATTCAGCCATTTCCGAATGTCATTTTAACATTGCAAGTGTTTCAAATCCGTTTTTCTCTCTTGTTTGGGGAGGGAAGGTTGGATTCGAATTTTGTTCCTATTCCTCATTCCCGATGACCTGCTGCTCCCTTATATCTATTTAGAATGTATTATTTGTGGGTTGAGGAATATTGCAGGGGGAATCCTAACTTGAGTGCTATCTTTCTATAAAAATTCAAAAGTGTCTCTATTCTCTTGTGTTTTCTATTTGTGTTGCAAAAGAGTTAATTTAAGTACATTTCCTACATCCCTATAGTTATCGCCGGATTGAAATACTTAACAAAGACGAACATGTGTTTGTTGTAAAAAACAGCAATCCTTGCTGCTCTTTTTAGGGTGCAGTTTTTCACAAATGTTTTGCCTTCTAAGGGAATGGGTTTGTGTATGAAGTTAGTCAAAGCATTTGGTAGCAATGCTTTCATGATGAAATGTTGGTTTGGGATATTTTCAAGGTGCTCATGCAGTAGGAATTGTTTTTATGCCATGGAGTGTTAAACAAAGTGGAGGCCTTTGTATTTACTGGAAAGAAGAATACCAACAGGTACCTCATCCACCTGCCCTCTCCTCATCTCCCTATTACTGTTCAGTAGCACTTACTCTATGATTTGCCTTGTGACCTTGTGATAGCAGCTTGTTTGTCTCTCCCCTTCCCTCCTTGTCTTCTCCTCCCACTTCCCTCTCCAGCACTATTCTCAATCGTCGTCGGACCT
Organism: Ambystoma mexicanum; assembly: GCF_040938575.1. Taxonomy (NCBI): domain Eukaryota; kingdom Metazoa; phylum Chordata; class Amphibia; order Caudata; family Ambystomatidae; genus Ambystoma; species Ambystoma mexicanum. Next base: position 690,784,841 of record NC_090934.1, on the reverse strand, counting down.
AGTATGTTAGTTGCTCGTGTTTTTCCTCTCCTTCTCCCTCACTCCATACCCCCCTTCCCACTCCCCCTCCTCTTGTTAATTTTCTGGCACGACATCAATTGTCGTCCGGCATAGTAATGTAACCGCTTGTTTTTCTCTCACCCCCGCCCCTATCCCTTACTGTTCCTTGCACTTGCACTATCTGAAATGTCACCCGGCTGATTAAGATAGTTATTTTTCATATTCCAAATTGTTTCAAGGACTTGTAAGAATGCAACTGTATTCTGCGATGTTCCCTCCCTCCTTGAAGAGATTTGAAAACAATTGTCTATAGGCGCTATACAAATAAACAATCAATTCAATTCAATACAGGTGCAACCATACTGCAGAGTTGAGGTGTGTGTGATGGAAGATGAAATGTGTGAGAGAGGGACTCTGCGTTTTTAGAGAGGAGGGGTTCGGATCAGTCAGGTAGTGGAGCTACGATACATAGGAGAGTAAGAAGGGTCTGCCTGGATGAGATGTAAAAAGGATTAGACAGCGGCCATGAAGGAAGATTTGGAGGGGTTCCTAAACCCCAGAGACCTTGTGATTGAGTTATGGTGCTGTTTGCAGAAAGCAGGAGGGGACGTGTCCGGAAAGGACATTTCTGGGCACACTACGTGCGAGGAGGAGGGTGGTAAGAACATGAGATCCTGTATACTGGGATTTTGCAGGAAGACGGGAAGCAGGTGGGGTGTTTCTTAGTTAATGGAAGGTCAGTTAGGTTCCGGTGAAGAGCGATTGGATAGGTACAAGACGTGGGAGTAAAAGATGGCGAGGAGGACATGGGTAGGTGATGCGAAAAAGAAGAAGGGTGGAGGTATTTTTGGGGGAAACCAAGACGAGGGAAAAGAAGATAGTAGGTGCAAGAGCAGGTAGGAATGTGCTAAATGGTTGTATGGGAGAATAGTGTGGAGTAAGGATAAGGTGTAAGCGGAGTTATGCAGGAAATTAAGAGGTTTTGTCGAGTTTTGGGAAATTATTTTGCCACTGATATTCCTATTTAATTGCAATTTTAATGTTTACAAACTGTTTCTAAAAATTCTGGTAGAGATTACAATTGTATAATGGCCCAGTAGCATATATTACCCATTTTATTTCAAAAGTGTTCTCCTCAGGGTCGCCATCTCCCATTGTGCACAGTTAAGAGTGACTTAAAAGGAGACTGTAATTGCGTGATTCAACGTTGTCCTCTCCAATAAAGGGCAGCCTGTCTTTATGGCACTTAAGCGCTTTACAGAGCAACCCCTAGCTAGACGAAAACGCCTTTCGACCGTTCATCAACGCTGCCCATACATTTGTTACTGTGTTTTTGAGGGAGTCCTGGACAAGTGATCCCTAGCAAGGCGTGTCCCTGGTAACCTTGCCTGTACTGGGCTCCTAAATGTTCAGATTCATGCAGCTCATGATGATTTAACAAAACAGCCTAACTTGTTAGCTGGAATTGTGAGTCAACGTGAGGCCCTGTTTGCCATTAAATGCTACATGGCCTATCACTGAGCTGCCAGAAAAAAACTGTGACCATGTGAACATGCTCTGATCTTACAATGGCTGCTAATGTACTGAATGTGCACATCTTCTACATAGCTGGTCTTACTTGTACCTTTTTATTCAAATAAATACTGTATTATGTTTTAAATGTGCTAAGGATTTGGATAGTGTATGCCTCAAATCTACAACTGTATCATGTAACCTTAAATGCAACTTGTGTGTGACGTCTGGAATATGTGAACTGGTCGTGTCCCAAGTTGAGGTGTCTGGCCTTTATTGGGCACCAGAGGACAAAAGCATTTCACACTTGTTCCACGCCAGAATGTTTCCGTTGGTTTGGTCCCCTGTGTTGATTTCTATGATTATGTCCAATTACATGAGGTTTCTTCTGTGAAGCTTTTGGCTAGTTCCCACTTGCGTTGTGAGAAGGTGAGGTATACACGTCTGCACATGCTAACATCTTTTGGAGCCTCACAGGCCCTTTTGCTATCTCGCTGGCTGTGTTTTTGACTCTGCCGGCCCTTTGGAAGCTTCACCACGTGTTTCACATTTCTTTGCTTCAAACAGATCATGGTGTTTTTCCAGAGCCTTCTCTGAGGTCTATGCTATCCTTAATTCTCACCTTTTTCGGGATGGTTGCAGTCACTTGACTGGAAAGGGAAATGACTAGCTTAGTGCTTGTGTGTGCGTGCAAGACAGGTTACGGCCTCTCACTGGATGTCCCCATTTCACAAATAGGACGCCAGTAAAGTAGGTCCATTTAGTCCCTCTCAGGGAGAGAGTTTCAGCGAGTATTGGAGCATGTGTCTTTGTTGCAGTCTCGGTACACGTGTGACACTCCACTTATAAACAGTTGACGGTCCCATGGGTTCCCATCAGTGTTCTACCATGGTGTCCATGCACTCGCGTGAGGGATGGACTTGCTGAGGGTTGCATTGCATATATCATTTCAGACACATCAGTGGTCGGAAGACCATTCCATTAGGGCACACTACATTATACACATTCAGGAACTGTTGACGTTTACTTCCAGTTTATGAAAAGACAAAGTACAAGTAGCCTTTGCTGGGGTAAGAAGCTGCTAGGCAACCGTTTGTGTTTTAATGGGCTTCCACTGTTGCCATGCTGGCTTGCACCCGGCATCTCTTCACTCAACCTTTGGTTTATTTTGTTTCGGGGTCATTGTTCCTCATCGAGTTCTTTCACTCTAGGCCTTCCCTTTCAACTTTGGTCAGCTGGGAAACGAGTTAAACTGTTTGGATCCTTCTGAGCAACCCAATAACCGACAGAAGGTGAGTGTTGATGTTTCTTGTTACTTTGAAGTGGAAACTAACTCCTATTTTCTCTCCAAATAGGTTCCTGCAGTATCTTCAACCGTTCACCATTTTTCATAACCTATTTTTTCTAGGCATTTCGGCTTTGGTCTATGCACCTATGCACCTTGTATAAGTATTTAGCAGACTTCTGGGATCTGTGTCATTGAGCGTATTTTTAGGACTTGCACTAAATATGTGACTTGCATGTCCGAAGACGCCACCTTTCGGTGTTGGCCAGCCCTGTAAATATATATGCATGTGTCTTCCTTTCTCTTTCTGTCTTCCAATTACCTTTGACTATCTCTAGTGTAAGTTCGTAGAGCTGTGGTTGGGGTCTAAAATTGCTTTCCATTTTGGCTGACATTTGCATGATTCTATGTTTTGCTACTGATGATTCATTCATCAAAGAAGATATTGACACATTTCTAAAGTATATGCTTCACTTAAACAATGACACCCCGAGATGGGGGGCATTACCATGTCAGGTAATGCCATGGGGCTTACGCTGCATGCCTGAGAGAAGCGAGCGCCTTAATGTGGGCCATCAAGGGGTTTATTGCTATTAGCAACCCGTCATGCAAGTTTTTTAGTTGAGAAATGGTGTGGTTGCCTTTCCTCAACTTATAAAAAACAAAAAAAAACATGATGGCCACCATGGACAAGGGAGAAGAGAAGTACATGTAGTCCCTTCTCCCTTTCCTTGGAGGACATTGATGAAGAGAGGAAGGGCAAAACAGTAGGTGACAAGATGTCGCTGGATGCAGGTAAGGGAGAGGGTGTTTCAGGAATTGGGTTGGGGACTAGGAGGGGTGGTGCATGGATGGGGGAGATTTTGGGGGTTGCTTGTCAAGATTGACGGTGTGGGCAGGGGTGGAGCAGTACCCCGGGCTAAGATGGTGGACTCCCAATGTTCAGGGGGCTCAGAACACGAACAAAACCAGTAGGCAGTGTAAAAAGAAAATGGCTGTCACCAATGATAAAGACAAGGGGGTAGTTTTCAATGGCTACCATCATCTGAAAAGGGGCCTAGTCCCTCTTGCATTTTTTTTCTCAGATGGGAGATGTGCTCAAGCAGCGCATCTCCTATGGACAAAAAAAAGAAAAATATCCACACCCTGGGAAATCTCGAGGTGCAAATAGCTTTCACGCCCCACCGCCGAGGCTGGCGGGCTGTTAAACGCCATGTCCGCCCCGGTGGCATGTGAAATCTATAGTCCCTTAGTGTGTAACTAGAAAATGATAAGCTGTATGTAAGTTGATTATATAATAATAATTTGTTTTTTATATAGCGATTTAATCAAAAGTGCTTTACATAGGACATATTTACATACATTACTATTATTACCCAATCGAAATTGGTACTCATTTATCGTCCTTGGAAGGATGAAAGTCTGAGTTGGCTTTGCCGGTATTTGAACCTGCGACCTACAGATCAAATGCAGATCATAGCAACTAGCGTTTAACCCGCTGTGCAGGTAAAGCAGCTTTTGGTTTAGCATAAACTAGGAATGACTTTTGTAGCACTGGCAGGTAGTATTCTTCTTTTCATAATTCCTTGGAGATTGGAATGTTTTTTCAAGGAAGGTTAATCTGGGAAGATCTCTTGCAGTGTCTTGTCCAGCCACGGAATAGCATATCATTTCTTGCAAGTCTTATATATGGGTTTTATCTAGTTTGTGTATCACGACTGACGAGAACATATCTTTGGCCTTATTTCATCCGAAACGTCAGAAGGTGCCTCTGTAAAAGCCTGGTTGTCAGGTGACTATGGTTGTCCAAAATCCTGCATATTTCTAGCTTCTAAAATCAGTCCTCATAGCCTTTATGTCCAACTCACTATAATGTGAATTAAAACCATATTGCAATGCCTGTCTACGTAAGTTCTTTTTATCTAATGTGTGTGCCAATTCCATTGACTAACTTAACAAGATTAATCAGAATTTGATATAATATTTCATTTATAACGCACCTGCACACAAGTGTTTCTAGGCACGATAGGGGAGGGAAGACAGAGGGAGGACAAGACAAATGATCTTACTAGGCCTTGTGTCATTCAGATTGTGCAACTGCAACAATGCAAAGTGCAGGGGGAAGGAAAGTGGTAAATGCCAGGGAGAGGGAAGGGGGAAGTGCAATCAGGGCAGCAATACTCTCAGTAAGTGCAGCCAGGGCAGCACCCCACTGAGTAAGTGCAGACGGCAGGGGACTGTAGAGTTATTTTTTATCCCTCTCACCACTCCTCTCCCGTGGAGTGATCACTTTCTCCTTTCCTCCCATCTCACCCTCTCTACCCCTCAGGCCATGTCAACTCCAGCACTGCCACCTACCTTCTCGGTTGTCTGACCCATGAAGCGTGTCTCATTTGAGGCTTTCACTGCCACTTTCTCACCCCCCCTCTCCGCCAGACTCACACCCTGGCACAGCCCTTTCCATGCTCCACTCTGCTATATCTGATACTCTTAATGTTCTTGCCCCTGTCATGAGGATCCGATTGAAGCCCAAAGCCAAGTGCAAGTCATGGTACGACTCAGACCTCGTCACCCTTAAACGCAAGTACAGGGTGGCTGAGAGGAAATGGTGGGCTTCCGGTACATCCTCTGACAAACTGGCCTGCCGCCTGCTCAAAAGGCAATACCGGCTCTCTGTCTGCACCAAGAAGAGAGCCCACATCCAATCCTGCGTCTCTGCATCATCCAACAACTGGGCCAAACTCTTTAAAATCTGCAAGGAACTGGCCAATCCTGCTGCAGTCTCTACCTCTCCTGTCCCCTCCCAGGCCCTCTGCATGGGCCTGGCTTCTCATTTCATCTCTAAAACTCAGGACATCCTGTCCTCTCTCTTCCTCTCCCCCTCCTCCCTCTACTCCCATTTCTTCCTCTGGCCCCTCTTCGGCCACCTCACCTGTCTCCTTCTCTGCCTTTCCCTTGTTCTCTAGGTTTCTAGACAAGTCTGATCTATGAAAGTCTCATCAAAACAGGTTCTCCCGTGTTCCTCCAAAACCATCAAGGACCACATTGACACCCTGAGTCCTGCTCTGGCTGGCTTCTGCAACCACTCCTTTGCCACTGGAGTCTTCCCTTCCCCCCTGAAGCACTCCCTTGTGCACCCTCTTCTTAAGAAACCCTCAGCTGGCCCCTCCTGCCCAACTAACTATCGCCCAATCTCCATTATTCCTTTCCTGGGAAAACTCCTGGAAAAGCTGGCCATCTCCCAGCTTAATCGTCACACTGAAGCTGTTTGTTGTCTCCATGACCATCAGAAAGCTGGTGCCTTTGGAAGGCACCAGCTTTCTGGTGCTCCTGATCAAACTCTGACTGGGTATCCAGGTCTTTCAGAATCAATTTATTGCTTTCCTCTTTCTCTCTGTCTAATCGAATTTGCAGGGTGGCTACCTGCTCTGTGCATGCCCTGTTAAAGTCTAATTGTTGCTCCAGCTTTTTCTGGCTCTGCAGTAGGGAGTCCAAACCTTCTTGGTACTCCTTTTGCAAGGCCAGAAATCTGGTATCCTGGTCAGCCTTTTCCTGTTGCAGGATGTCCATATCCTCTTTTATTTTAATGATATACTGCCTACTATCATTTTCTAACTCCTGGCTCCTTTGCAGCCTCTGCTCAGAAGAGACCAGGTCAGATTGGAGCTTCTCTAACGCCATCTGTCGCCTATTTGCCAGATCTTGGCTTTCAGTACATTTATCCTGCATGTCTCCCATATATAGGTACAGGTATGCCGCTATCCTGGCAATCTTATTGTGTTCATATTTGGCTTTAGGAGCCATATATAGTTCACTCAGGGCCACATGTAATGGACCCTGATCTCTCCATATGTCTGACCCTGTTTCAGTGACCTGTTGCACGATGGCCTGCAACCAGACCGTTTGGTCCTGGTGAGTCCACTCACCTCTCACAAATAGCTTATGTAAGAGGTGCTCCCTCGCTATTTTCATGTCTACCAAGGTCGTCATTCTAGAGATTGATCTCTGTCCTAACTTACAGAAATTAGTATTTTATTTTTGCAAAACAGACCTTTTCCTTAGAGTGTCCCTTTGAAGAGTGCTTTACAGCGTAAAACAGCGTGGTGATCCGACCGGATTTATGTATCCCGTCAGTTAGCACACTGTATTAAGCTGCACAAGTGATAGTTCTAACCCAGACGTCCCGGACAAGCCCCTAATTTGTAAGAAGATTCAATCCAGCACTACAGCCAAGTCAATGCCTAGCCTGGGATACTGAATGAAAAACCCTTATTGATATATCTTTATGTCCAGGTTCAGATTCTGGATGACAACCCCTGTATAACACCCCTCTCTTAGAATCCCCCTGACCCCACTGAGCCAAGAAGTAGATCTGTTTTGCAAGTTTAAAAGGTTTATTTGAAAAAAAATTAAACAGTATATATATATATCACACTTTTATAATGAATTAATAATTGAATATCACACTTAATCTGAGCAGTAATCAATAATGGATAGTCTGGCACTAGCACACTTCTTTATAATCAATGATGAGTGGGTATAGGATGGATAAGATAGCAACAATACTTTTATGGTTTCAAATAGATGCAATGTGGAATGAAAATGCAGTACAGAAAATAACTTGATAGGATTTCAGCAAAAGACAATGTAATCACTTTCTTGGACAATTCACCCCCCCCCCTTTATGCAATGTAAGGAGATGAAGAGGAGAGCACTCAGTTCTTAGGAATGCAATCAAATAGAATTCAGTTCAATTCCCCCCAGCAGCTTATACAACAGATAGGAGTTTTGAAATACAGGCAAATGCAGCTATCTTTTTACAAGTAAAGAAATCGGGCCAAATCGCAAATCGCGGCAAAATTCGTGAGTGCATGAATCGTGATTACGGCAGAAGTATAAGGAGTAGCAAGTCGGTTCTTTTTGAAAAGCTGAGTTTCTAAGCTTTCAGGGGAAAGTTAAACCAAGTTCCTAGCCCAAACGGTTCTAGAGATACGGACGATTAAATAAAGGTAGTTTTTCGGATGTAAAGTAAACTCAAAATGACAGGTGACAGCTTTGCAGCTGCAGAATTGACAAATGACAGTGGTGCAGCTTTACAAATGACAGGTGACAGTTAGGAGGCAGTTCTGGTTAGATTAAAATAGTTTGGATTAGATTATTTTAACTAAGAGATTGGTTCTGCACAGTTCTGCTAGGTACTCACAATATATTTTTGAAATAGGCCTCGCCACGGATCTGGTCAGGTTTTGGACTGGACTCCGGTTCTGGTCTCGGCACTTCGAGTGGTCTGGGTCAGCTCTCTGGTTCTGCTCACAGTGGTCTGGGTCACTCTGGATCTCTGGCCTCTGGTTCTGGATACTGCTCTGCTTTCTCTGGGTACAGCACTGCTTCTGGATCTTTCTGGCGCAGGGTTTCAGGCCAGAATCAACAGCTGAGCCCGGTTGTGAATAGTCTGAAAATGATTTTTGGGCCAGCTGACAAATACTTTTGCTTGCAGTGGGCCTTCTTGGTTCAAAGTTCTGTAGTCTCTGTTTAGCTTGGAAGTCTAAGTGTAGGATCTCTGGATGTGAAGTCGTCGGTCAGCATGCTCCGCAGCAAATGGAATTGAATGTCCTCTCTAGCTTCCAGTGGCTCTTTGTATGTCTTTTGAAAGTGGGTGTGTGCGCAGCATCACTAAACCAGCCCCTCTCTCAACTGATCATTGGTCAAGCTTTTCTCTCTTCCTTGATTGGGGGAAGGAAATGTGAGTCAGAGTGATGCTGTAGGTTTTATGGGTCAAAGGATCCTCCCTTGGTCAGTTTGCCCACAAATCTATATTTGATTCAAATACATATTGCACAGATACACAGTTGTTTAAAATTACATGCACCCATCACATATCACATGAGGTATACTCTGTTCAAACTCTGCTCTTTCTGGGGGCTTGAATTCAGAAATGGCAACATTTTGTGCTTTTTAACTGGTTTTGCAATATCGGACATTTATTGATATATAGGTTGCATTGACAGCATTGCTAGAGCTTAGTATATAGGATATAAAGTAAAGTGCTCTGCACTAATGTTTTTTTCACAGGTAGCACTCTTGAAAAGCAGTATTATTGAGACCTTATGTTATGCTAAAGTTAATAGTGATAACGGTTAAACAAAGTTTTTATTGTGTGGTTATTTTGTCTAGAAACCATACACTGTTTTATTATGATAAGATGCAGTTTTATCAGAGTTATTGATGTTTGTGTGATGCTGGTGTGAATGAAGTGTGGTTTTCCCTAATAGGAGCTGGATTTTATTGAGGAATGCTTTCAACATGGACTATTTAGGGGTAATGGTGTGACTAGTCGTGAAGTAGTTACCCGGGTATCTGGGATACTCTGTTTAGTTGGAAGTGGTGTGTGTTTAGGCACATACCGGTTTACATTGTTGGGTGTGAGGGAGATGTGTGTGTGTGTTCTGTTGTGGAATGCTGAAGACAAGTTTAAGAAGAGGGGTATGGGTGCCTCTATGTGTGAAAGGAGTAGTAAGGATGTTTGAGCAGTTGGGTGCCTTTTCTTCACTTCGCAGAAAGAGGAAAGGGCATTGGTTATAATTATGTCCCACGGCTGTGAGGATGTTTTTGGAGTATGTAATGAGACTAGCAGAATGTTCTCAGTTAGGAGTGATGATGCAAGTGCATTTAACGTGGGGTTGTTTGTGTGTGTTTTGTTTTTAGCCGTTATGGTTAAGTTATCTACTTGTGTTTTTTATGTCCCTAAGGAAGGGAGATATGTAGGGATTCGGTATTATCCTGCATCCTAATGGAACCTTTAGTCAGTGTCTTGATTGACAATGGAGTGTTAAGGGTTAGAATGTTTATGTGTGACTGGGGTTCTATGTGAGTCAGTTGGGAGATGTAAGCCTACCTGGGAGGATGCAGGTGTATGTTGCCCTGAACCCAGATGTACTTGACCTAATATGATTATCACAATGTACTGGAACTCAGTTAAAGAAGTCACCATAACATCACCTGAGGTCGGAGTCATCTGTGGGGAAACAAAACCTTTACACTGCACATCCTCAGAGGTATTCTTCCTTTGCTCTCCTTCCCCCAGAAGCTCACTGTTTTCAGAGCGCTGGTTCTCTCTAGGCTGGACTACTGCAACAGCCTCTTTCTAAATCCGCCTGCCTCTATTCTCTGCCCTCTGCAACTCATCTAAAATAGGACTACAAGACTTCACCTTGGCCTCAAGGCCCAGGGACTGAATCTCCCCAGGACTGAAATCTCTGCACAGGATCCCATTGGCTGCGAGGATTAAGTGCAAAACCCTATGTATTATCCGCAAGGCCTTCTGGGGCTAGGGCCTCAATACCTTCTACTGTCTCTTCATAAGTATCTTCTTTCTCAAGCTCTTCACTCATCCGCCTCTCTGAAACTTAAGTAGAACCATCTCCAGTTCCGGAAGCACCTCAAGACCTTCCTCTTTGCTTCTGCTATTTCTCCTCCTCTCCCCTGCTGGAATCCTTGCTGAAACTGCACTGGTCACCTGGCTACCCTCTGATCTCGGGCTCAGGTCCTTTCCCCGCCAGTTGCACACCTGCACTGGACCCCGGCTATCCCTTCCACTCGGGACCTGTTTTTGTATCCGTACAGTCCCCTACCAGTACTTGACACTTGATGTCTGCACATACCCTTGCACTTGACACCAGCTGGCTGCACTTTGTATTGGTTTTTATTTATTTTTACTGTTGATCCCATGTACTGCACTGGCCCATCCCCTTTCCCCTCGCACTTTTGCCCTCCCCCTCCCCTGCACTTGTACAATCTCAATGTCACCTGGCCTTGTAAGATAGTTGTCTCTGTCTTCCCTCTGTTCCCCCTCCCTTGCCTCAAAACACTTGTGTATAGGCATGTTATAAATGCCATATCAAATCATATCAGTTACAGCTCCTAAGTGCACGGTAGGCCCAGAGGAACTGCAGGGGAGAATGATCATGGAGGAGCCTGGTGCCCAGTGAGACTCTGAGGTTAGCCAAGCAACCAGACGGCGCAGCAGATAGGTAAGTTAGCAGGGGAGAGAGAGATAGAAATCAGAGTAGAAAAAGGAAGGTCTTGAACTGCTTCTGGGACTTCAGGTGATCTGGCTCAGGTTTGAGAGGGGCAACAAGGCCGTTCCAGAGGGAGTCACCTGCAGAGGAAAGAGATCTACTCCCCACTCTCTGCCTGTAGAAGTGTCTGACCTTCAGGGAGTTTGAGGTAGTTGAGCGAAGAGCTAAAGAAGGAAGATATTTTGGAAGAGAGAGTTGGAAAAAGTGCAGGCCCCGGCCCCAGAAAGCCTTGTGGATGATGCAGAGGGTCTTGACCTTGATCCTTGCAGCCACTGGGAGCCAGTGGAGATATTTCAGGAATGGAGAGATACAGTCCCCGGGCTTGAAGCCATGGACAAGTCTTGCAATCCTGTTCTGGATTAGTTGCAGAGGGCGGAGAGTAGAGGAAGCCAGATTAAGAAAAACATTTGCCAACATTTGTGCCCCCAATTGCCATCATAACTTATGCCTGTAATAATACAACTTAACAACTATTATTTAGAGCTTCATGGTAGCAAAATAATAAACTAATATGAGACCAGTAAGGTGCATAGCCACTAAAGAAAATATTATGTCTGGAAAAGGGTAACATGTTATTTGAGAGAAAATGAAATGGCAGACACATTTGTTTCTTACTGATCTCAGGTGTTGACATTTACATTTTCTGAGACGGCACAGTAATTAAGCATTCATTTGCAAGTCTCCAATTAATAATCTTTATTAAAAATAGTCCTAACTGTGCCGTTCCCGGAGTAGTTACATTCCACATGAGTTAGTCGAATCTTTATTGGGAAAAAAACCAGCATGCCTGAATGTGGAAGATATATATTCTAGCAAATAAGAATTAGCAGCCTGTGGAAGAGAGAAGACTCATTTGCATAGATAACATCTTACACCTTCCAGAAAGCCTACCATAATAGTACAGAGAGCTCCATTTTGGCCTCGGGGAAGTTTGACGCCCCAAAGCAGTAGTGGAGGAAATCGCGCGGAAGGAAATCACTGGATAATAATTGTGTTAACTAAATTTCATGCACCTGTGTTACATTATGTAAAATAAATTTAGCACAGGAGATGCCCCTGCGACGTAAAATATTGTGTTAGACTCTAATGGACGCGTTGAAAACCTATTTCAACTGCACAGGCTGTAATTGAAAGCAGTGGGCATATTTTTAAGGGAATTTAAGGTTTTACATTGACAAATTAATGGAGAGCACTGTACTCCAAAGCAATTTTATGCATCGCATAGAAATGTGTATTTATTTATAGCCGAAGAGCTGTAGATCTTCTGGGTGAGACATAATAGCAATGTACCACATAACTCCATTGTGCAGAACAATGCAACTGTTCATTTTAGCAAAATTCTAAAGTGGCATGTATTATGCCATCCCTAATTGTCAAATAGTGTGTTGTTCAGGTAAAGGGATGCACATAAAATGCACCTGTCAAATAAAATAGAGCCTACTTAAGTATTACACTACGCAGGTGATGAACAATACAAAACCCAGCGATGCCAAGAAACTATTGTATACAATAACTGCAGGTTATTGCCAGCTTTGTTTTCTTCAATCTAAAATCATGTAGCTACTTGTTCATTTTGTTGATGGGTATGGTTGTGTACAGTACATATGTATTCAGTAACCCCGTGCCCCAAAACATGGCAGACGTTAAGAAAGACAAAACCTAAATTCGAGGGAGGGTTTAGGTTTTCTAAAACAGTGCACCCACTACCACATAGATTATAAATAGGGAGCCACACATTGAAAAGGAACTTTGGTTGCTACTCTCATCTCTGCTTTCTCAAATGTTCCCCCTCTGACCTCTTGGAGCAGTGCTTATCAACCCAACCCATCTCAAGCATTAGAATCTGCTTCTTCGTCTTCTGTTTCTCCTGATTTATGACTTTAGTTTTTATGTTATTTGTATTGTATGTTGTTGTTGGCGCCACTATGCCTCTGTGCCTGTCTTCGGTGCCTTATAAATAAATATAAATAAATAAATAAATAAATAAATAAATAAATAAATAAATAAATAAATAAATAAATAAATACACGGAAGAAAGAGGGGGATGCACTTAGCGGACATTCGAAATGTTGTTTTTATTTTTTCAGTGTGGAGCAATGAGGCATAAGGTAGCATTTATGTCTTCTTTGTTCACTATAAATTTATACACGAATTTAAGGCACCATTTAAAATTATTCTCTTATAAGTCAGCCAAGAGATTGTACAAAATTCACACAATACTGGGTGGTTTTCTTTAAATGATACTGATGGACAATTTCCAAATGCCCTGACCTTTCTCTGGCCCTGAAATCACCATTTCTTTTAACACTACCTATTTGTTGAAAAGGTGACCACCTATTTTGTGTCACAAAATTCTGATTTTATCAAATAATTTGAGGGGTAAAATGTCTACGGTGCACGACATGGAGGGCCATTGTATAGGCTGCTTTTGGACACTCGTCTGTCAACATGAGACACAACCTCTGTGTCTTTGAGTTCAAGCTGAAACTGACCACCCGAGGACCTCTGACCACAGGCACTCCAGCAGCTTGGGGAGCGATGGAGGAAAAAGCCAAAGACGAGAATTTAATTTAATTTATTTATTGTATTTGATTACACGCCCAAACCCTTAGGTATCAATGCCTTTTGTGTTCTTCCAATATCTTAGCTCATGGGTTCTTATGCCTGAACATGGATGGAGGAAGGTTGTGGACTGGGGGCAAGGTGCACTGTGCACAGTGAAGAATTTTGCGAAGCATGACAAATATATTTTTATGGTTTATGTAAAAAATGAAAAATCAGGATCACAAATCATGCCAACAAAATGACTACATCAATTCCCTTTAACATGCACTTATTGCCAGATCAAAATATTGACATTTCAACAATTTTGTAACATTACTTCTGGCCATTTACGGGCATGTCGACATTAGGGTTTAACTTCATTTTTCTGGTTATTTTACTAATAGAGATTTCAATGGGATACCTGTTTCAACCTGCTACCGGTGTACAATATGTGTAACCCCCATGAGATGCTTACAACAATCTGTTACTTACCAGTTAGGTTCACACTTTAAAAAACTCATACATACATACATACATACAATCTAGAATGAAACAAGATGTATCACAAATGTAGTGATATAATACACAGAGACATTTCTGGGCTATAAAATATTCGCAGCAAAATGATGGAGATGTCAGAGAGGGCTTCAGAAGCCTGTTGTATTCAGACCAGGGAAGCACATGCAATTCAGTTACTTGATATCTGACTCCAGTGGCCTCAGCAAAATGTCTCTAAGGAGCTCATACATGTGTTAGTGAATGCATGGGCAGATGTGCGATTTGATGATATATTACGCTTTGGCCAACATTCAAGAATATTCTATTTAATTTCAAAAATCATTTTCAGCTGTGGTATTAAATATAAAACAGTGTTTGTACTGAGTATCATATTGGGAACAATGTCTAATTTACCACACATTTTATAAAGAAAGCACACAAAAAAGAAATAAACTGGAAAACGTTATTAAGGAAATCCAACTGCCAACAATTGTACTTATGTTTTTTGACTAAATTTGATCAGTTCACTATATCTTTTGCAGGATTAATTACGTACCTGAATAATCCTTTATTCTTTTGTTTTATTTTTTTATTCGTCTTATTCCAGCAATCTATTTGTGCCTTCATTTTATAGTGCATTATTGCTTTGTATTTGTCCTGAATTGCAGTTGTAACCTAACTAGAAAATTATCCAACGTCTTAATAATATGCATCTCTTTTCAAAGTTGTCTTTTTGTGACATCATTATATTATCAGCCGCTCTCACTTAGGCAGCACCTGCATCTCTTTACTTTTGACTTCTGTCCCAGTAGCTAAATATACTTTGAATTTAACTAATTTAAGTGTCATATTTTTCTTTAAATCCATATATCTCTATCACTCTAAATTGTTTTAAATCATTTTCCGTTCCAGAAGAAACTCTGGAGAGGATTTAATTGGAATGCCAGCTGCATAATGAACTCCTAAAGTCTCTAACTCAGAATCTTCCATAACCTTATTCAACTGCCACACCCCTTCCATATTTATTGGTGAGTTATCACTTTCAGAATCTTTTGTGACTTTCTTATTAAAGTGAAATTCCTTAGCAGAGGCAAAAAGTTACATCTATCATTGACGTGGATTGTTCAGTAATTCGTGTGAACCTACTAGGTATGTCCTCCCCATTGTTCTCATTTAACACCAACATGTCTGAAATTTCCAGTTGATTTGTCGAAAGGTCCTCCTTCCAATTTCCTTTTTTGTTTCATTCTTGGTTCTGCAAGACTCCGGACCTAATTCACAGAAGCATTTTGTAATGGCAACAACCCATTGGAAAAGGCAGTGTGAATAAGGTGTGTTCAACAATTCTTCTTTATATTCTTCACTTTCATTATTTGATGGGCAGTGAGCAATGAAATCCCCTGTTATTATCATTACTTTATCAGTATTTTTATAATATTGATGTTCTATAATGTTTACCACTACCTCTAAAATTGTATTTGTGCCATCTCCTCCGGAAAGCGCATATACATGTATTAATGTTATAGAAACAACAGAATCATCCTCACTCTTAAAGAAATGACATATCAATAAAGTAGGATTAAGTTTATCTATATTTTGTAATATGTTAATAGATAACACTGAAACAATAACCTCCATGCAATAAAGTATCACATTGTCCAATATTCATTTTTCTTGTAACACTATTAAATCATTCAATTTAAAAAATTGGAGACAATCATAATCATTTAAATCTCTTTTTAATCCTACAGTATTCCTTGATAAATAGAAAATACAATGAAGTCTACAATAATAAAGTATTTGGGACATTTTAAAATGTTACACTGTAATGTATTGAGTACCTATGATCAATTATATGACATAGTAATCCCGTGATCATTATCACCTTCTTTTTCTAGTCACAACTCTCTTTTACCGTCCTTTAATTTCATACTTTAATTTAGTTAATTTAGTTAATCATGGGGTCCTTTCCATTCTTCTTACAAGTCTAAGTTTTAGTAATCAGCAAAATATATGCTTTGAAATATTCCATAATAATGATATATTTTATCACAGGGATTTTGAAACTATTCTGGCTTCCCTTGCCGGAATAGAAGCTACTGGGAACATGGAACTCTGGTTAAGAGATGAGCCCTTCAAAGACCTGGAAGATCATTGTCCAGTCAACTTGACTCTCTTACCGTACAGAGCGATATCTAAAAACATTACACCCCGCTTGGAGAAGTTAAGTAGCAGTAGAAAACAAACAGCAAAAAATACATCAAAATAATTAAAAAACAATGATTTCATGAGTGAATAACTAATACATAAGTATTGAAAATAGAATAAAAAGATATGAGTTACATAGTTGGAAGACTAAATTAGTTATGTATTCACAATAAGATATGTATATAATGAATGATCATTGTTAATATATTAATTAAAAAAACATGTTTGGGCTCTGTGGATCTCATGATCAGGGGTTTGAATCCTGGCCTGTACACTCAGCCCTTCATCCTTGCAATGTCAATAAAATTAGAATAATTTAATTGGGTAACAATAAATATCTGTTATCAGTGCCAAGATACCCTTTCAAAGGTGAGCATACACTTTATTAATAATGCTATTTTGCTATGCATACCATAGCACTCTTTACAGCGTAATTAGCTCAATTGAGCAAACGGCAGCCAATGGTGTACTAAAAACAGTAGCTGAAATCAGTGTGTGAATAGTTGAATGTATACCAGTTCTACATGCTGGTGAAAAAATGCTGGTGAACCGTCTCTCCACTGGAAGAAGGTAGGTCTGGTGGCCAGCCAGATGCACCGTGAGTGCAGAAGAGGTGTTGGTGTTGATGTAGCACAGGGAACCAAAGCAGGTAAATTGATGCAGGTGGAGGGTTTTTTGGGGTCGATCGGGAATGAGGCTATGGATGTTGGGGACAGAAAAACATGGAGTGTGTGGGGGACTTCTTAAAGGCAAAGGAGCAGGTCAAGAATACTATGCTGGCAATAGAGTGACATCCTGGCGTGTTGACAAAGACCAGGCGAGGACAAGATGATTCTGCTCCTGGAAAGGTGCCAACATGAACTCCCCCCCGTATAATTCCGCTGAAAGTACATTCATTGAACATGGTTGTTGTGGTTGTGGTATGGAACAGGGAATATTTCCATTGTCTTTGCCATATACCCGGCCAATGACATTCTCGCATGGATTGTCTCACCGTGGGCCCTATTCCACTAACACATTCGGACAAATTACAGAGTACAACAGCTTCTAAAGAAAGGTGTCAGTAAAGCACTTAAAATAAAGCCATGGATGAGCAACATTGAAAGCATTTGGTGCAGGACTGTCATATGTTGTGTGGCTTGTTTGCCCAACGTGGAGCAGCCTTTTTTGTAAGTATCATATTCGGTTCCTTCCTCTGGTGTAGAACATGTGCAATGATATTGAATTATCATTGGGCGCGAATGGTATCCTTATTTGCACACACAGTCTGCCATAGAGTGTCATCATTTCAGCATTTAAGTTCCATTGTATGAACACAATGGTCGTGTTGGCAGCAGACGTTCCTTCTTTGTATGCGTAATTCCCTGTGTACAGCAAACTTGGGTTTGGTAGAATGTTTACACCTGTTTCCCTCCTTTGGCCCTTTAATGAACGCCATGTTTTGATTTGCACGTGATCCTCACTCATAGCTACCTTCGTCCTGCCCACGTGCTTTCTGTATTCCTGAAGGATCCCAATGTACTTTACATGAATAATGGGCATCCCAAAATGAAAAATGTACAGTGCCTGCCTTTATGCATTTCTCTTTGACTACTGACAATGGACAGCAGACGGTGTAAATGTTCTTGCGTGTTTTGCTTCCACTAAGTACTGTCACCTGATACTTGTGGGACATGGACCTAGCCACAGTAATATCAAATGTCATACTTCCTTGACATGAGTCAACACCCCTTTGCTATAATCAACAAGATAGATGCCAAGCAAACAGAGTACCCCACACTGCCATACAAGGGGCCTTTACCTGCTGCCATCCTGGAAGCATTCCAGCTGGCGTTTTAGCAATCCAAGAGTAGTTTACTATACTATACTCATGCAGTATGACACATCACAGTGGTATTTCGATACGTTTGCAATGGGCATAAAAGCTGTGTAACATCACATAACACAAATAATGCATACAACTGTATGTCATGACATTTTTCAAGGTCCAAAAGGTAGTCGCTCACTATCATCAAAGTATACTGATAATGAATGGCACCTGAGAAGTGTCGACCTCGCTCTTCGCTCCATCCTTATTTCAGTGCAAAAAGCTGTTTACGGAGTGGGCCGTTGCTTACTGGCTCTAGGACACCCTCTATGCACACCCACATATGGTAAATATTGAGTGCTGTATATCCCCAGAAGGCCGGCTCTTAAATTTAGATAACTATTGCCTGCCCTCTTTTGCCAAAGCTCATTCTTTCGCACATATCTGTCTACTCGCCCGAGGCACAGACGATGCCCTTCCAGCCCCACCTCCCTCTCTTTCACTGCCAGTACGCTTCCCTTTTTTGTCCTGAAGTTTTGATATCCCCTCTAGACCAAGGGAGGTATGACCTGCTCTGTTGGGCACTTCAAGGAATCTGCACTCCTCCTTTTATCTTTCCTGCTCCTCATCTAAGTGACATCCCTATGAAGACCTCCTGATATGTGTCAGCATCATTCTGAAGTCAAATGCATGGAGCTGTCTCAACACCAAGTGAATTGGTGGGACCTGAGGATTCATTTTTGTCTGTGGTTGTTTGCACCAGTGAGGGGTGCTTGAGTCTCGATGCAGGCACTGGACAGACTTCTGTGAGAAATGGCCATTGTTTCTAGCTCAAGCCCTACTCTCCTGAGGAACAGCTGACACATGTTGTTCCTGCTACATTGGCATTACGCTAATGGACACAGGTCCCAGCAGGCCTACCGAGCACAGCACCTGAGCAAGGTAGAATGAGGCTTGAGAGAGCCTTCAGCCTGCCATCCAACACACTGAGGAAGGTTAAAAGAAATCCTGGAGTTTTCATATTGCAGGCAGCCCTTTCTCTGAATCAAAGGTTCACACCTTCCATAACCCTTTGCACTTTGCTTATGGTAAGAAGTGGAGCCCCCAGACGTTCCCCTTCTTCTCATCTGCCAATCCCCAGATCCACGTTGCACGTGTATACAATGTATTTGAGAGTGTGAGAAAGAAACTGAGGAGGAGGGAAAGATAGAGAGGCAGACAAAGATGCAGGAGGACTTAGGAACAAGGAGAGAGAAAATGACACTGTCAAAGTGAGAAGGTGCAGAATAGATGCCATTGGTAGGACTGGTGAGAGGAGACCTTATTGAGTCTTTTTGGTGATCTACTGTGGCTTCTAATGCTTTTTTTTTATAACGTGCATGCCTTGCTATGCAATGTTATAATTAGCTGTATTTGGCTTCAATATTGTATGCACCCCTCTCCAATCTGCCCATCATTGTTTCCACTGATTGCTCCCGGCACTAACATGCTTAGATTCGATGTTCGAACATAGATGTACCAACTGCGCCACTGCTAACAAATAGCAATCTAACACCACTGCCAACATACATCAAACAATCAATGAACACATCTTTACAATTAAGTCATATGCCACCGCTGCAGCCAATGCATTTTAGTACCACAACCACAGGCACACAATGCTCATTTTCAAACAAACGCCTGTATTCTCCTAACATACAACACCTAGAAACAGACATCAAAAGGTAGCTCAGGGTACTTCTGGTCTGCATGAACCAATGCAAAAGAAAAGCTATCTTGCAATATTGCTCTTCTTCTACTAACCAAACCCACCCCCCCTCCCACCCCCTGCTTTCATATCTGCCAGAGCCCTGCCTGGAGAGCATGCAAATATCAGCAGAGGGTGGTATAAATACCAGAAAAATAACATAACCTATTTCCAAATGGGCTCCTATGCCCCCTATGTGCAGCGTGATTACACAGGCTATCAAAAGCATTCACAACAGACATTGCACACACATTTACCACTGTATAAAAAAACACTCAGGAGACACACACAATAATATGACTTTCTATGTATGTATGCATATAGGGGGTATATATAGTGCAAACATAGGTAGAAAGCAGCAGAGCACTGCACAACAGATGGTGTGGTATCCCCAGACATCAACTGCCTCACAGGTACACAAATCAACTTGGCTGATCATCCAGCCATACCTAGGAAGCCTCACCACTCAAAACACTCCCATCGAGGGCAACTAAAACCAAAAATGACACCTTGGCTGTTGTTTTCCTGGATGCGTGAGAAGAAAACCTCTCCAACCTGCCTTCCACACACACTCCTTCATCTTGTGTCAACATCCTTCTCAACCAGTGCAACAGCACACAAATGCTGCAAACACCCAGGCACTATCAGAACTATGAATGAAAAAAACTATGCCATCCACAACATGGTATCCAAAATAACTCACCAACAGAATATGTGCCATCTGCCAACAAGATAAGATCTGGACAAAAGCACACTGCATTAAGACCTCACCAATTTGAAAAGCCTCTTCTCAGCCCGCGGGCACATGTACTGTTGCTGAGTTTGTTTGCATACCAAGGTGGGAATGGCTTGGTTTTGTTCACCCACTTGGACTACTGCAATAGTCTGCTGATGGGCATTCTGGCTAAATGACTGTTTAGGCTACAGCAGGGCCAGAATGCCGCGGTTGGGATGGTAGGCCGGCTTGGGAGAAGGGATCAGTTCTCCCCCTGTGCAGAACCTTACATTGGCTGGCGGTGGAGGACCACATCAACTTCAAAGTAGCCTACCTAATTTTCTAGTGCTTAAACGGGCTGGCCCCAGAATACCACCATTCTATAATTTGCTTCCACAACTCGTCAAGGCTGCTGGGTTCAGGGGACCAATCGCTGCTGAGCATTTCTCACACAATGTGTGTCTCCAGAGGTGACAGGAGGTTTGGGGTCTACGGCCCAGACTGTGGAACGGGCTACCCCCCAAGATTAGGGCATGCCAGACATTTTTTCAGTTCCGGAATGCGCTTAAAACCTTCCTGTTATAATAGAAGTTGGCCTGCTTATGGAAGGTCCATGTACTTCAGTTGTCCTTGCTTCTCTTCTGTGGTTCTATATCATCTACGCCTTTATACAGTTAAGTCTGTCCGGAGCACGGTATAAATGTTCAAATCAAATCAAATCAATCATATCAAATCATAGTTCCAGTGATGCATGGGTGTTTGCCGCATTAGTGTCGGAGGCTTTAGTCCGCAGTGACAAGGACTTCCAGGGTGTGGGTGAAGGAAATGTTTCTATTATGTAGAGTGTTTCGAGGTTTTGCTTGGTGATGATATCAGCAATATCTGCCTCGTGGAGTACAGCGGAGTGATTGTTGATGAGCAGGAGGTTTTGTGTATATTTCGGTGGAGTAGGCTTAGTTGTAAGTGTGATGTTTATGAGGTTGTATATGTCAGCGCTGTGGGGGAGCTTGGTCATGCTGAGTGGTTGCATATACTGGTGGTGATGGAAAGACGTGTATACGAAGTGAGGCAAATGGTGGAGGGGTTATCTTGGGTGTGTTGTGCAGGGTTTCTGGCCCTTGGCCCTTACAGCCAAACAGATATTGTATTGGTTGAAGTCCTTGTCTCCATCAGTCCTTCGCTTTGGAGGCCCAGCTGAGAGACGCCCTATGGTGCAGGAAGGGATGAGGTAGGAAGAGCACAGAGGGCTGGAGGGGGATGAGGAATACAAGAGCAAAACAATAGCCAAAACAGTGGAAAGGCAGTGGGCAGGAACAGCACACAGAGCTGGAGGTGGGTGGGGGAAATAGATAAAAAGGAACAAACCTGGACATACACCGTGACTGTGCATATAGTAATTCATACCCACGCGGCTTGAGTGACGCATGTTCGGAACCAAGTTATACTGGGAGTGTGCAGCACAATACATGCATATGTACCCAGTTTGTTTCTTGGATAATCAGCGGACTTTGCAATCTGAGTTTTCATTTTATGACACTGTTTATTTCAATTAATTATTATTATTTTTTTTGTCTTTGATGTTATGGATTATATCCGAAATAAATCGTATTTAATTTGCCAGGACACTTGTCATAATCTGCTCCTTCGTGTGGCTATCTCCGTGCTCATAAAATTTTGTGAAGGCTGAGGGAGGAACCACGTTATGTTAATTCACGTTTGTAAATTACGTCTGATGTGCGTCTTTCAAACATTTTGCCGTCAGAGCTCAAGCGGGGATATCATTTTGCCACCAAATAATAGAAAAAAAAACATCTGTACGAATGACCAGTGAAGACATAGTACTTTTTTTTTCAAACGATAGATATTGCCACGCATATCTTCCCGCCTCGTGCTTTTTATTTCAAACGCCGGACCGCCTCCAGCCTCTGCAGGGATCTCACGAACATGTGGCAAGGGACGCTCCAATGGGTTGGAACCTCCTACATCAGGCGATGTGTTTGCAAGCTGTTGACCCACTGAAGCTCTGTTGGAGAGGTTTCAGCTGTGACAGCAGCATGCCTGCACCAGTCTCTGATTAAACTGTAACTCATCAAGCATTTCCAGTCCAGCTCCTACCAATCCGGGTATCCGTAACACACAATTGCAACAGTGTCAATTCATGAGTTCAGGCAGTATTGCGTTCTACCTACAAACAGCACTGCACGCTTTGGTACCAGAAAGGAGAGCCCCAAAGGGCATGGGGATGACATGAAACGACGGCATTTCTTTCTCCTATATATGTTTTTATTATTATTTTCTAATTCAAAGGATAGCATTCTTCAGATTGTAAAGTATATCGAAGAATGTATTTTGGTTTAAAATGGCATTTAAACCAATTCTGCGTCTCCTAAAGGGGT
This sequence comes from Ambystoma mexicanum, assembly GCF_040938575.1. Taxonomy (NCBI): domain Eukaryota; kingdom Metazoa; phylum Chordata; class Amphibia; order Caudata; family Ambystomatidae; genus Ambystoma; species Ambystoma mexicanum. The sequence goes on along the minus strand of NC_090934.1, from coordinate 690,762,051 downwards.
AGCAACATTTGGTGACATGCTGAAAGGAGTTTAGTAGTGTCACCAGGTGCTACAATAGGCTGAGTGCCATGAAGTGTTCTTTTGATGTTGCGTTGTCTGTATAGTTGCGTGGATCCGATTGCCCCTGCTGAATAGCATGCCATTGGCTGAGGCTATCCTAGCTTTGTAACATGGCTGCCGACCGAGTCTGCCATGTAGGGATATTTCTCTTGCGGATTCGACAAGTCCTTCAAAAGGTCCGTGGATAGAAATGTCCATCACTGAGTGACATTCAAGCTGCCCCAGAATTCGTGTATTGGTCTGTGCCGCGTGAGCTGTTGCACATTTGAAAAGCAGCATATGGTCCAGCCATTTGTTTTGCATCTCACTTACTCTGATGCAATGATTATTTTCACGACAGGTCTTACTTTTTTTATATTTCCTATTTGTTTTATTGTCTCGTTAACATGATTACCTTCCATGACAATTCTAAAAAACTCTGTAATGCCCAAGGCCCTTTTAATGAATTGTTAAAATAGTCAGATTTCATTTTAGTAGAAGTTAATCTAACTGAGCCTGGATGTCAGAGAAAGAAAATAGCAAATAGTTTTGCAGTAAAATGTCCTATGTCTATTTCATTTATCAAGATGCATTCCGATTGCAAACATTATCTATCAGTCTCAGAAACGTTGCGCCTAGCCAGCAGGGGCTCAGACTCAGGCTCAATAGCACAGCCGCACATGCACTTTAATGCAACGTAGAAGTTACTGCCAGCGTACACTACATCTCCACTTAAATCTTGAAAAAATGTTTGGGGAGAAAAGATCAACACTGCATCTGGCAAAAGACCACATCTAATGGAAGGCACACCTTTCTTAGCCTGGTTAATACTTTGATCCATCCGTTAGGCAGGGTCGGATTGGCCCATCTGGGCCGAAAATATCGTGTGCTCCCTGGGGGCTGGTTTCTGCCCACACCAGGGCCGGTTTGAAGAAAAAAAAAATTTTGAAACAAAAATGTTTTTTCTTGAAACACACAAAAAGCACCTACAACGGCATAATCCATCAAAGCAAGGTAACGAATGTTACCTGACTTTGATGATTGATTTGCATGCATGATGTGTGCATCATAAATTATGATCATGTGGCCAACTTTGCAGCAGACCTGCAGATGAACTTAACTGGTCTGCTGTTAAAGGATAGTTCCGGGACTTTTTTTTTATTGTTCCTACGGTTCGGCCATGTGTTTTTAAGCATAAATCGGTAGATCATAGAAAACTTTCCTATGGACCTTACCCGACTTTTCGTCCATTAACGCACTCGAAATCAGCCGCCTTTTTCTGATAATCCTATCATTTCCCCGCATCGCCCTGGCTCACCTGCTTTTGCGGCACTAAATCAAATCCCCCGCCCCTGAAACAGACTTTATCAAAACATTCATATTCCCCGCCTCTATCCGTGACATGACTGAGCTGCGTAGGCAAACGCGCCCAGGCGTCTTCTACGCGACTCCACACAGAACCAGGAAATCAACACAGATGAGCTCACACAACACAGCGCGCCACAATTGGGAATATGAAACTGTACTTTTAAATTAAACCGCAAGATTGTAAATTTGGTAAAGTACATTTATTTGACATCAAATGTTTTGAGAATATTCAGCGATTTGCATTTTTATTTGCTCACGTTCCAAAAAGTTCGTTTTGAGGAACGCGATGTTCCTTTGCTGTACACAGGGTCTTAGATCATCTCACAATACAGCGCCACAATTCGGAATATGAAACTGTGGTTTAAAAGCAAACGGCAAGATTGTACATTTGGCAAAGTACATTTATTTGACATCAAATGTTTGGAGAATATTCAGCGATTTGCATTTTTATTTGCTCTCGATCCAAAATAGTTCGTCTTGAGGCAAGCGATGTTCGTGTGCAGTACACAGGGTGTTGGTTTACGATAAAATAAGCTCTTCGGTCGCACTGATAATCGCATGGCTGTTCCAACAACGAGGCACTAGGCCACCACAACGGTCTGTATGTTGCATCTAGCCGTTAGTACCGCGTAAGGGCATACTTGTACTTGACGATCGTCCCATAAAATGGTCAGGGTGGTAACGTTGTTCACGCGGAGAAGCAACTGGCGGTTAAAAAACCCATCCGCCGGTGTCTGGTACTCGTGACACATGCAATAATGGATGATGTACCTGTTTGAAAAACATAAAAAATGAAATTAGTCTCACCATCAGATCTTTATTAAAATTATTCATTTTATATATTAGGTCGGGAAATTATTTCATAGCTAGGACAGTGCAACTGGGTATTATACGTCAAGGGGGGGCTGTAGGATACTGAGACAGTCCCCCAGTGCAGGGGTTGACAGGGAGGCAGTGCAGGTGGAGAGTGGAAGGGCCCAGGACCGAGGTCGCAGACAGCGGACCAGTTGTAGCAGGGGAGAGGGAGAGAGAAAGCAGAAGCAAAGAGGAAGGTTTTGAGGTGCTTCCGTAAAAGGAGATGGTTCTCCTCAAGATAGTGCGCGGTACAAAACAATATGCCACATAGAACGAACAAGTACAACTTAACCCGTCTTTAAAGCTACTGTATAGTAATTAAATTGCGGTATAAACTCATCTAAAGAGTTACTTACATTATATTTGCATTTTCCATTGTGTCTGTGCGTAGGGCAGCCCCGAAATACCACTCCTTCTATGCCGACGTTATTTCTTCTAATGAACGAACATGAAATGGCTTTCGTTTCTGAAATTATATTCATTATCGTTTCTTACGTTATTGCCCCACACCCCCAAAAAGAAGTCTTTCGGGATGGTCCCGGCCTGTCAAGGTCAAATAACAATAGAACCTTATACTGAGTCGTGGGCCATTCCGGCACCCGAGCAAAAAATCAAAGCAGCTGACCTTCACTTTGAACGAGCACACATTCCTAGTTAGCTACATTCAGTGTAAGGCCATCTCACAGGACTTGAAATTTACACTCCATCTTTGCATTTTGTCTGCGTGCTTTGCAGCCCCAGAGAACCATAAATACGGAGACATTCTATATTTTTTGAAAAATGATTTATATTACTGTTTGGTTTAATTTAATGCGCAAATGAACAAGGTTGGATAGACACATTGCATGTACACTGAGCAATCACTTTTATTTACACATTACATAGATACACATATTCAATGGGCCTGCGACATGAGGAGACTCGAGAGAACAGACAAATTACAATCATTTAAACCGTGATGTGTATTTCTCAATGAGCTCTTCTTTAGGTGGACATGGAACAGAGGCAATGTTGGGTGGCAATGTAGTTGTCCCCTGCACAGGTTCGTTCACAACTCCATTTATGTGCCTATCTAGGACGTCAACAATAAGTCTCTCAATAAACTCATATTGCATATCCTCAAACACTGGTTTGATCACCCATTGTTTACTTCTTTTAGTGAGGCCTTATTGTAGCGAAGCATCCCTAAAGTTCCGGTCGTCCTACTTTGTTGACGGCCAACATTATGGTTATGTGCCAAGACCGCTAGAAGAGTCCGATTTATCATGCCCTCCATGCCAAAATGCAATCGTTTTGGCCTGTACTTTAGGCACATATTGTGGAACACCTCCAAATCTCCTGTGTGGCAGAATTCCGTGAGTCCCCTCAAATCTCTTGTTATAGTTTTATCAAATACAATCTTTTCAATGGTTTGTGAGTGGGTGATGAAGGAATCAACCACTTCTTCTTCCGTGCCTCCTCTGTGGACAAATGGGCATGTTCACAATTGTGGAAATGTTGGTTTGTGTTCCAACGGTGAACGTTGGTACAGTGTAGCATTACTGACCGCCATTTTTCCAGTAGAATTTCCAATGACCCTCCACATGTTTTTGAGCTCCACCAAAGATGGTTGCTGATTGACTTGGACCACTGTGAAATACCTTGCATTTCTTTTTTTTTACCTGCAGCCGACTTTTTTTATTGATTGTTTTTGCAAGATGCCAAACGTCAAATTGGTGATTTATATTTTTGTACTCCTCTCTCATTGTCTTGGCAATTGAAACGTGTCTGTCCGTGGCTATCAGGTCGATCACCATTCCCCGCGATTGTAGTTCTTGCAATGATGCTACAAAGCCAACTTTCTCCATGGCCACTGAGGATGTACTTTGTGAGACCTGCACGACCACCGAACTCACAATTTTCTTACTTTCCATGTCCTGAAAGTGGTAGGTGCAGTACTTGGCTGAAAATCCTGGGCTGTCGCACTGTCCATCACCGGCTAGCCTGAACCGTTTGCCCGCGAATGTACTATCAATAGACATTTTTTCCATTCTCCAAGCTTCACTAATGGCTGGAAATAGATAATCGGTTTGGTATTTGTAGAACTGAGTTTTCGCAATGAAATGGATTCCCACAAACTGAAAGAAAGACTCTAACTTTTTAAAACTTGAACCACTAAAAAGTGCAGTCGCTGCACAAAGTAGATTGCCTGCTGGCAGTTGCCCCAGCATGGGTTGTGCAGACCATGAGAAAGGATGATATTTTGTACAGGTGGCATGTATTTTAAGGTTAGTGCCTCGAATTGCACGAGTCACATTAATCAATGGCTCCCCACATACTTCCCCACCAACCGAATGCCCACATTTCATCCGAATAATAATATCAATCAAACAACTATCGAATACAATGAATTTGGCCTCTTTCCTTATACTGTCACTCTGCATCCCAGCTGGTTCGGCCTGTAACGTTGAGGAAATGTCACTCACATGAAAGGTAGAATCTCTGATATCGTCTTCCGCTATGTTCAGTGATATTGATGGTGTTTCATTGTAGTCCACTTCATTCTCTTCCATTGCAACATCTGTTCCTTCTCCGGCGATGGGTGAATAAGACAATTTCTTCAACTTTCTCGCGGTCTTAGTTTTTGCGGGTGTGGATTCTGTGAACTGATCTCCGACTGCATCCGAACTACCAGGAGGACATTCACTATCAATGGCTGGTGGTGGTATAGCTCCGTTGTCAATCACTTCATATTCTTCCCATTGGCACGATGCATCTCCAGTCTCAAGTCCCTGCCAAAAGGTTTGACAAGCAACATCTCTCGTTCGCTTCACTGTCTGTGTAGATCTAGTTCGTACACCCACTCGCAACTAGAGGACAGATTGGAAAAGGGATGTTCAGTTTAAACACAACTTACAGTATTGAACTATTAACAGTGAAAAACAACATAATATAGTGACCAGGACACTAACCTTCTTTTGCTTTCTTTTCTTTGAAACTTTCTTGCCTCGAACTTCAACATCAGGACGCTGTTGCTCCGACTCGTGTGTGCATGTCTCCACTTCCTCTTGCGCTGCAACGACTATATTTTCATGATAAGCACATCCATCACGCACTGACGCTCCATCGACTCCCTGAAACATAGAACTTTCATTAGTATGTATAATAATATCGAAAACACAAAATGTACTTGGGGACCAATACCCACGTACATCTCAATAGCAAAACACGAATGAACGCTTTGTGTAGAACATTCAAACGACAATTATTCACGCATAGTTGATCTAGTTAGATGGAACTGTCAAGATCCATACCTTGTGCTCCTCATAGATTTCCATTGATGATATTATTGAAGATGATGCTTCAGTAACTCCCTGAAACACAGTAATTGCATTAGTATGGTTTTCTATTTTGATAAAAAGAACAGAAACTTTGTGCAGGCATCAACGGCTCATCTAAATAGACCTGCACAAATGATCAGTTGTCTAAAATAAATAATGGATATGTAAATATGATTCGATTTGCTCGATCGTTGGAAGTGTCACCACCCAGAGATCTGCATCAACTACTAGGGGTGACGTTCTTGTAGAAGAAGCTCCGTCATCTCCCTGAAACATAGTACTTGCGTTAATAAAGAAGGAAGTATAGCGGATGTAATCACGTCATATGATTTCGCTTGATCGAACTGTCAGTATCCATACCTCGAAATGCATAAGAACATCAAGGGACGATGTAACTGCGGTGCACACTTCTGCAAGCTGTTGCGCCGACCCGTAACTGCATGCTCTCCCTTCTTCTTGGACTAATGCTCCATCGACTCCCTGAAACATAGGACTTTCATTAGTAATGAACACAATATTGAAAAAAGAAGACACATAGGAGGGCGACGACAGAAGGACATATCAATGGCTAAAAACGAAAGAAACATTGTGTGTAACAATCACGCTACAAGAATGCAAGATCTGATGATCTCCATCGATGGAACTGTCCGGAAACGTACCTCGAGCATCTGAGTGACATCAACGGTAGTCGTCAATACGTTGGACTCCTCAGCATCTCCCTGAAAGACAGTACTTGCATTATTTTGGATAACAATAATTATAACTGAAAAGAAAGACTAGAGGACGAGTACAAGGGTGTACCATTAGGTAAAATAATTACACGATAAATTAAAACTATTGATTTACATGCCTAAAACAAGTCAGTGGCAGAATAGCCAAGTAAGATTACCCGATAGGCGCTTGAAGTGGCTGATGACTGCAATAACGACACGGATGGAGAATCTTCCGCCTTCATATTGAGTGGATACATAAATGGGGAAATTATTGTTAGCTAATGCTACACACTACCGCAAGGCCGAGAGATAAATACGTAAACTTGACTCACCAGTGGAGGGATGTGGACGAATAGAGTGGGAATAGCGGTTGAGGGCAATTTTCGCCTCGCTCGCGGTGTGTTCTTCTTTATTAGCAATGATGTGGAGTACATGTCAGAGGTAAAGTGCCTGCTGCAGATGCGGTATCGATCACCCCTCTTGTCCGCAAAGACTTCTAGGACTCTACTTTCAAGCTCAGACAGTGGGTATCCGCAATATCGGACCCATTGTCTTATCTGATCTATTGTCTTAGGGAAAACATGCATTATAGTACCTTCAGATTTATTATGGGTCTTCGAAGGGCAACCGCCAATGGAACAGGCAGGCATTGTGGAAAGTTCTGAAAAGTAAAGATCAACAATTCTCTATGAATACCAATGTAAACTCAGAACATGTGACTGGTTCCTTGCATGTACTGTCTTGAACGAAAAAAAATTGGACGCAAAATGATTATGGTACATGGCCTTACCTTGACGAACAAACAGTTAGATGGAGGGATCAGAGTAGTTTCTTGTCGTAGAACAGGGAGCAGTTCACAGGTTGCAAACTGAGGAGTTTCCTCGAAGTGGTCACGGAAGTTCACAGAGACGAAGAGCAGATAACCAGCACCTTCACGGGTTGACTAGCAAAGCGCAAAGAAGTGCTCATTAGAAATATGAAGTGGGTTATAAAGAATTCGAAACAGGGATGTGTTTGTGAATGAATGACGTGTATATGTCGTGGCATTATGCGGTTTGCAGGGGGCCGTCGAACGTGAGGGGGGATGCTTGGCAGGAGACACGGGGTCTGGAGGTAGACATGGGAACAACAACCCATGCTCTATAGACCACTTTGAAGTGTACATGGTCTTTGGCACCTCTTGGCCTTTATCGCTCCCCGACAGCTCCACTTGGCAGCGCAAGTACCCCGGTGCGAACTGCCTTTGATAGGGCGGGGGGTGGATTGGGGCGGTGGTCGTGCAGACAAGACACAGGAAGACTCGTGAATGGAGACACACTTATGTGGATTGCAGGGGGCCGTCCAGCGTGAGGGGGGATGCTTGGCAGGAGACACGGGGTCTGGAGGTAGACATGGGAACAACAACCCATGCTCTATAGACCACTTTGAAGTGTACATGGTCTTTGGCACCTCTTGGCCTTTATCGCTCCCCGACAGCTCCACTTGGCAGCGCAAGTACCCCGGTGCGAACTGCCTTTGATAGGGCGGGGGGGTGTGTGGATTAGGGCGCTGGTCGTGCAGACAAGACTCGTTTGCCGCAGGGCCTCACCAAGGAGAGGCCATCTAACTGCATGTAAGAGGCAGGCTGAAGGATCTAGTACATGGAAGGCAGGGGGGTGAGTTTATAAATACCTCAGCCTCCCAGGAGAATATATGGGTGCAGTTCACCCTGGAGACCCTGGATGCCTAGGCAGTTAGTCAGCAGCAGGCTGGCCTGTGGTGGCAAGGCGGCACGGGCCAGAGGGGGTCATCTCTGTACCCGGTGCCCAAAAGGATGATTTATTATGATCAACCATATTGATTATTTACCTATAACCATGTTTTGTATCAATAAAATCCAACGGCCTTCCTTTTATTGCCAACGCTTGAACAAAGTGGTGTGGTAAGTATTTTTGGGGGAGGAGGCAAGGCCGGGAGGCTTGATGCCAACCCGCAAAATAACATATGTATGTCTGCTGCATATGGGTTCAACGGTTATGTGGATTGAAGGTGGGCGGCCAGCGTGAGGGAGGATGCTGGCCGGAGACATGTGGTTTGACAAGACAAAGCACAGGAAGACTATTCAATGGAGACACACTAGATTCATTTAAAAAATCAAAACAACCATTGTTGAAATATATGTTGGGTTTTATTTTAGATCTTAATTTCATTTGAACATAAATAATAAACATTACACATTGTAAAGTTCCGGTTGCAGCACATCCAGGGAAAATCTGCGGTATTGTCCACTGTCGCTGGGGAAATGTTGTCTAATGGCAAGTACCGCACAGGCAGGTATTACTCTCCGAACGCGGTGTCCCAGCCTCCCGTGAAGCCACCAAGTGAAGCAACGATAGGCCACCAGCCTGTACCACCTGTGAAAATGAAAGATGCAAACTGTATTAAAATGACAAAACTTTCTTATCACTGTCGATTCAGGTAAAAAATGTCATTCTGCTTTGAAAAAAATTCTATCTAGAAAATGCACAATATGGAACCAATTTACATGCATTCGAATGATATGTAGATGTAATTTTATATGTGGGAGACGACCATGACATAGTAGTGGCATCACTGACATCACAACCAGAGTATACTTACTCGTTACTCGGATTACGCGGACGAACAGTGCCGCGAAGTTCGTGCATAAGCACCATCATCATCCTCAACACGGTCCGTGAGAGGCAGGCTTCCCTGAACTCTGGCAGCTCGGTGATGCATTGCGGACTTAGCTCGCCTTCCGAAATGTAGGCCAAGCACCCGGAATTTTCACGGCAGCAGCAGTTCTCCTCCTCAGTTGGCATTAGCTCGCACCGATTGCACGTGCACCAGGTGGAGACGCCGTCCATGCGACATGGTCCAGGCTCTTCATCCGTTGACTGGTCCTCCCAACTGCCGTCCGAATCCCCATTGTTTTTGTGTGCTTGCCTTTCCAGTAGTTCTTGCTCGGTGTACTTGGGCTCGTACATATACAGCATTATTGTAGCCATTGTGTGGTAAAGAAAGTAAAATAATTTACAGAGATGGTACAGGTGTTCACAAGGCCTAGAAGCGGCGAAGGTAGCTGACCAGAGCACAGAAACGAGTCACAGAATACTCAAAGTAACACAGAGAGAGGAATGGAATCGAAAATCTGCTGCTGTGTGTTGTGAAACGGTGTGTTTATACTTATTGAGGAAAGAGGCGTCCTGCCATTTCCATGGCGACACTTCATTAGCTGAGGCGCAGCGATTGTTGACACGAAACGTGCTTTGGCGTTGGGAAATGGGCGGTACGCGTCTGCTGATGTCAGGCTCAGGGGCGGGGGATTTGATTTAGTGCCGCAAAAGCAGGTGAGCCAGGGCGATGGGGGGAAATGATAGGATTATCAGAAAATGGCGGCTGATTTTGAGTGCGTTAATGGACGAAAAGTCGGGTAAGGTCCATAGGAAAGTTTTCTACGATCTACCGATTTATGCTTAAAAACACATGGCCGAACTGTAGGAACAATAAAAAAAAAGTCCCGGAACTATCCTTTAAATCTCAGTTACCAGTTTAAAGGTATCCACTACAGAATAATGGCTCATTTTAATATAGCCGATAAGATAGCTCATTGGGTTGAGTGCTCAAATTTGTGATGTGTGTGTGATCTGTAGGTTGCAGGTTCAAATCCCAGCAATGCCATCTCAGCCTTTCATCTTTCCAAGGTTGATAAATGAGTATCAACACAGGTTGGGTGATATTGTGTGCATATTTCTTCGATAAAAAGAGCTTAACTGCTAGTGCTATACAATAACATATTCTCATTTGGCCTTGGAAGTCTGCTTGCATTCGCAGTAATTTGACAATGTTGATCTATACACACAGATATTAATCATACATACGTTGATCTATTCTTGTATGAACTGTATATCACATTAGTGAAATCATAACCATATTTTTCGTAGTGTACTTAGGAACAAGGCTATTTGATGCCACTTACTGTTTTGTCAAGGGGTGAAAGATCGTGTTTCATCTCTTCCCGTTATGTCTGTTTCGTGTGGGGTCAAATGATATCACTTCCAGTGATATCATCAGAGGTCAAGGGTCATGAGGCCAGGGGTCGGTCACTTTTTAGAGGACAGGGGAGGGCCGCTTTTTCTTGGTTGTCCGGGCCTATTTCTTGTTCCAGTCCGACCCTGCCGTTGGGTTGTCTTCTCTCTGGAACTCCAGCTACCACTCTTTGTGAAATGCTTAATTAGCTTTTCATTAAAAAAAATTCTACTTAGACTGGCTGTGACTTTTGAGTGACCAGAAGGTAATTCTCCATCTTTAGGAAACCCTCCCCATTGTCCTTTGTCTATGGATGAGTCAGCAGATACACCCACTGCTGATGGAGGGCCTCATAAAAACAGTTAAAACTTGCAAACCTTGCGGATGCTCCGGCCCCAAGTTTGCTGTCGCACGAACACCCGACACCTTTTGCAAATGGCCTGGCATTTCTGATTAATGTGTGTTTCTTCAGGCTCCTTAACTCCTTCTTTAAAATCAAGCATGATGTCACCATTGCTGAAAAAAAGCTCTTGGATCCTGCAATACCTGCTAACATTCATTTCATAACAAACCTTCCTCTGATTTCCAAACTGATGGAGAATGTTATTGTAATCCAGTTTCAAACCTACCTAGATCAACAGCAATACTTCTCCCCTTCTCATTCTCGCATTCAGTCTGGTCATGGTACAGAGACAAGGTTTGGGGTTTTAGGATGATACAATAAAGGTGTTGATGAGTGCAGCCCGTTTGTCCGGGTTATGCAAGATGTATAACCTGCCTGTAACTACAATTCCCTTCTTCACATCCTATCCACCCTGAACCACCTATAACTGATTTAAATTATTTTATGTGAAAGATTACAAAAGATCAAAATGGGACCTTTAGCACCACTTTGAAGTCAAACCTATTTAATTGGAGTACAGCTAGGGGATTTGGAATATGGGGAGAGGACTGAAAACCGTGGGTGTTATTTGGTTATTTACCAATCCATTAGCAGCACAAGGCCTATGGCCATTCCCACCCACTTCTGCCCTTCTACACCCAAAACACAACCTCCTTGGATCTCTTTGAGCATCCTTAAGCAAGCATTGGAATCAAAGTTTGAGCTTGAAGTGCCTGCCATTTTTTTTTAAAGCAGTCTTCTGCGACTTAATGATTTAATTGGAGCTGTAAATGCACTATTAGTGTAATAAAAATGTCTTAGTCAGGTCTGCCTTAAGTCACCTGATTTATAAGCAGTAGTCAGTGAAACACATTTTATTTGGTATAAAACCTTCAAGTACAAAAACTCACATAAAATAATTAATGTCCAGAAAAATGTATACCAAATGTTGATAAGACTTAATTACACTGGATAAAAAGAATATATTACAGCAGTTCATCAATACAAACAGAGATCATGAGTTAAACAAATATACATGTATAAGCAGTATGCAAGCCCTTCACCGAAGTCTTGTTAAAAACAAGCACTGGCAAAGCCAACAGTTTTGGCTTGTGTATAGGTATTAGATAGTCATTTGCCAGGCACTGCTATCATATGCCCAGGTACGTGCAACATTATGCAGCTGCTAACTTTAATGGCCAGTTAGTACCATTACGGAAGTGCATGGCAAATGTCCTTCCCAAGTCTACACAAAAGCAAAAACAGTTATCATTTCCAATGCTTGTTCTGTTTGATACTCTGAAGAGGAAATATCTTCAGAATGTTCGGCCACCTATGTTGTACGACCTTACCCTCTCGCTAAGCTCCAAAGTAAAACCTCGGTGTTACATATGTCTCTAAATGTCTCTTAAACTGCAGATAAACAGAGTGATTAGTAGCAGTTTTTTCCAACTTTCGGTTCATTTTAAGGAGAGTGGATTTATGTGTGATTTGAGATTATTTTATGTCTGTCCATGTTTAAGTGTTGGGTGTATTATTTGTATAGGTGTAGTTCTGTGCGTGGATGTATGCATTACATTTTCAATGAGCCTATAATCTGGCAGCGGTGTTCATATTGATATTGATATTTTATTTCTATCGTGCTCTTACATAAGTGTTTCAGAGTGTGACAAGACAAGGGAGGGGAACAGGGAAAACAAGGATCTTACTAGGCCCAATGAAATTGAGAACACGCAAGTGCATGGGAGAGGGGGAAGGGGAAACGTGGATGGAAGGGGGAGAGGTGGAAAGTGTGGAGCAAAGGAGAAACAGATAAATAATAATAAATATATAAATAATAAAGGCAACAAACAGTGGTAGTGCAGCCAGCAACTGGCAAGTGCTGGGTTTAAGGCAGCAGACAGGGTAGGTCTGATAAGTGCAGGAAGAAAAAGGGGGGGCGGGCTGTATGGGTACAGATACAGACCCCAGCCCAACAGGTGGCCCGGAGGCAGTGCGGGAGGGTGGCAGGGTGAGAAGGTACCTGGACCCAGAGGACAGAGGGTGGCCAGGTGCACAGTGCCAAGAGAGAACAGATCAGCAGGGTAGAGGGGGAGTGAAGGCAGAAACACAGAGGAAGGTCTTGAGGTGCTTCCGGAACTGGAGATGGTTCTCCTCAAGTTTTAGAGTGGCAGGAAGGCTGTTCCAGAGGGAGGCCCCAACCGAAGACAGAGAACCATTACATGCAGACGTAAATGTAGGCGAGTCCCTGGTGCTGAATTTTCATCATTTGCATAGCAGAGTACAAAAGTTGAGGGCAAAATGTGGCATACAGGTGTGTACCTTTTGCACTACACCGTGCAAATGAAGTAAACGCTAGCTGCCATGTATGCATGGTAGGCAGTGTTTACAATGGATCGCTATCCGGTCTGTCTGCTTTTTGATGGCGCATAAAAACGGTGGACTCCATAGGGATGAAAATGCATGGCAGTGCAAATGCTGGAGCATTTGGATTCCGGAGAGGAAGTGAGCAGCATAAAGGCAAGTTGTGTTACACCCATCCTCTATGCCATGCAAATGAATGAAAATGAGCCATGACATGAATGGAAGGCATAAAAACCTCACACAAGGCAACTACGTTACAGCTCATGGAAAATGAGCTCTTTTGAGTGTTACATAAAGGGTTATGAAGGACAACCTGTGTCAAGATTCGACTATCATTTAATGGAGTGCCGTTCTCTTTAGCCAAATGTTGAGATACTACATCCATGCTATGCAGGTACTTTTATCACATTACATGTATTGCCACCATATGCCCTAATATTGCCATCATGACCTGGTACTATTGTCACGCGAGGTAATGCTATTACAGAATTATTACAATTGCTCTTCTATAACACACTTAATACCGGAGCCACTTTCCAAGCGGATTCACACCTGTGTTGCTATGCATTGTCTTGCTTCCAAGATAAACGCCTTGCCCCTGAACTATCCTCCCGTCCAAAGCCCAAGTGCCACACTGTATGGCAGAGATTGTCATTAGGTGCCCGACTCTTTAATTACATGTCCCACCCGCTCATGTGGAGCATGAACAACCTTCCCTATGCCCCACATCATTTAAACTCTCGTTTTATGACACCCATAATTTAACATAACGGCATCTGGGAGAATTCAAAACAATGATCAAATATAGGTAGCAATATTAATACTCATGCCAGGCACAATGCAACACAATGACCACCTCATCGACTGTAGGATTGCAAACGTTAGGATTAGAAATAATGACTATAGCAGACAGGTTTAGGAAATGACATCCATAGCCTATATGATTAGGAACAAAGACCAGCAGGCACGTATTTCTCTGACACACCAGCAGGGACAGTATTGCTAAGGACCGTGGAACTACCGTAACGGCACTAAGCAGATATACAGCTGACAGTTAACGCACACGCTTCACCTCACACAGAAACCACAGCTCCTGCGTCAGCAATTCAAACTCCACTCCCATGCAGGATGTTTACTGTCCAGGCAGTATCCGGTAAAAGGTCCTCGACAATCATTACAAATGGGCACTGGCAGCAAGTCTGCAACTTACCCTGACCTTAGCACAGATCAGAAAGGGCAGCAGTGCAACGCCCCTCAAAAAGAAACCATACACAGTATGGACAGCTACATGCCTCCCTCATGCTTATTACAGGTATCGAAAGGGGAGCAATGGAATTGTCTATAACAGGCAGGGGTGTTGCTAGGTCTGGAAAAGATCCGGGGCCAAGCTAATGTCGGGACTGTCAGGACTCCGGGCTAGCTAGCCTTTTGGTTGTAGTCCCTGAGCTTTTATATGGGGCTACTACCAAAAGACCCGGGGCTACAGCCCGCTCAGCCCACCCCCCTAACAATGCCCCTGAAAATAGGCCTATAATAGGTGCTGCACGGGCAGTAGCAATACAAAGCTCCCTCAGGCAAGCTTATCATAAATCTCAGGCGCATGCTCACATCGTTCTGCATGCATCAGCGGGAGGAACAGAGAAAGCTGTTCTCACACAGCCTAGGACATAATGGACAGTGCCAGATTGAAGTACTTCTTTTACCCAGAACAGGTAAAACGGGTATGCACACACTAAAGATGGGCAACACCACTGTGTGCTTCCTTCGCACAACGTAATGGAAGGCATTCGTCACAGCATTGCAAGTGTGGCTGATACTTACAGAACTAGCACATCATGGACAGCAGCACTGCAAGGTTCCACCAGATGCAAATACAAAGAACAGGTAAGGAACAAGCAGCAGTGGGGTCGTCCTTAGCTCAGATCCCGCACAGTATGGTCTGCTTGAGTGTAAACTTCAAACATAGAACTAGCACAGCATGGACCATAACAATTCAACTCTCGCTCACATACAGTAACGCTACGGCTTGGATCAGAGCAGGGGGAAAAGTGTAACAAAACATTACTGGGCATATGCACCCCCTTCAACTTCCCCACCTACCCTCCGCCTCCCCCTGTTCACAGCACCCCCACCCCAGCACCCTCTCTCCCTAAAATGGAAAGCCTCTATTTGGAGTACTCTCTCTCCTCCACTACAAACCCGAGCGCTGTGTTTTAGAACTCTGCTCTCGAGATTCAAAGAAAATCCATGAAAGAAAACACATCTTAAAAGCAGCATTTCTATAAGACATTATTCCCCTACGCAAGCATCCACACCATTTTTTTTTTGTTTTTTTGGTGGGTTGTTTCACTAGCCCTTGGGCGCGTGTGTTGTAGGTGAGGGTTGTGTGCTGTGTGGAATAGAGAAGTGGTTAGCTTATTTTGGGTGGCTAAGTTCAAAACAGCTAAAGCCAAGCCAGTACTGTTCTAGAGTGCCTACATTCAGAAACACCAGAAATCAAAGTCAGCAGAGTTTTAGTGTGGCTAAATTCAAAAGCAGTGGGAACCAAATCAGCACTGCACCAACATGGCTATTTTCAAAAGTGGTGCAAATCAAGCCACTGCAGTTTCAGTGTGGCTAAGCTTGGAAGCAGTGGAGATGGAAGCAGTGGAGATCAAATCTATACAGTTCAAGGTGCCTACATTAAAAACAGGTCAGCGATTGACCCAGTTCAGCCATGGTGAAGCTAGATTCCAAAGTAGCAGAAATCAAACCAGTACAGTATTAGTGTGGCTAGGTCCAAGGCAGCAGAGATCAAGATCAGTATAGTTTAAAGGTGGCAAAGTTTAAAGAAAGCAGAGATTGAACCAGAAAGGTATAACAGTGGCTAAATTCAGAGCAACGGAGATTGAACACGTACAGCCCTGGTGTGGCTAAATTCAAAGGCAGCAGAGACCAAACCAGTCCGATGGAGAAATGGTACAGCATGGGCGACAGCTGTGCATGCTTCTATCAAACTTGCTTCAGCAGTGCAAACGTCCCCCACACAGAGCGAGGTGCAGGATTGACTGCAGTCTTGTATACTCTGGACCCAAAAAGCAGTGGTACAGAACAGGCCACAGACGTGGAAACTTCTCGCACACAGAAGAACTGTGTCTAGTTTGAGGTTTTGACCCCTCCTTTGTCCCTCGGTGATCAGAAATAAGAAACATATCCCTGAGGCTTCTTTGTCACCGTTGATCAGAACATAGAGGAATGCACAGTGACCTGTGCATTAAACCTCTGACTAACGGAAAACAGACCAGGCAGAAAAACGCCAGTAATCAAGCATCCAATGGATCCAACTTCAAACTGGGTTTCCATCAGAGACCCAGAGCACCCACCGCCAGTGTATCTGTGCAGGATAAGAAGGGTAGCAATGCATCTTCTTTCCTGCCAGTGACTGTTTTCGCGACTCTACAGTCAACTGACAGAAATGAAGTACACAACTGACAGGAAGGAAGTACACAACTGACAGGAATTAAGTACACAACTGACAGGAATAAAGTACACAACTGACAGGAATGAAGTACACATTTGCCAAGAAGGTTTGGGAATCATCCCAGCAATTAACCTGCAGAAGAAACAATATCAAAAATCCTAGTAGGCTGCAGAGAGGAGTGCTGAGCAAACATGGAAAGGCTTAAGTGGCACAGCAAGTAGAGCGCTCCGAGCAGCACTCCGTGCCGAGCCTGCTAAGGCAGGTTCGAATCCCAGCAGGGCCAAACTCAATGAGCACCACACACCGTGGGTAATAATAAGCAGCCTCCAGATACCCTGAGGGTTCGTAGTGCTATATAAATGCCAAATTATTATTATGTTAAATGATTTTGTGAATCTCATTAATTTTGTGAGTTTTTGGTTCCTGCAAAACTTTAGAATTTGAATTTTTCAAAAGATTTCCACGGAAGATCAAGGTCACTGCAGTAATCATTAGGACCCTACAAGGGAGGACAGGCACCTGCCATGCCGCACAGGTCGGGTGACCAGAGGTCCCGGTATTGGGCCCTAAGCAGGGAGAGAGCCTTCCTCAAAATTTTGGGGCTGTACCGCAGTTTTCAAAGCTGGTAGTGAATTTGGCAACTAAAACCACTGCACGGTCGAATCCCCTCCCTTCCTCTGAGCCCAGGAAGCTACAAAGCTATTAAACCGTCCATTGGCCCATTAGATGCATCCTAAATCGCAATTAATAGGCTTTTCAGTTTCACAAAGATGCTAAACATTGGAAGCATGGACCATCAAAACGCTGATCAGCACAGTTACGTTTCTGGCGTCATCATGGGGGTTCTATACATGTTGCCTGGGCGGTATACAGTCTTTATAACGAACATGTTATGAAGAATGCACATATAACGAAACGTTTATAATTAAAAAATAACGAAAATGGATGTGGGGTGGGGTAAAGGGTTATATCTTGTGGGGAAAGGGTTGGGCTGTTTTTTTTGGAGTGGGGAATGTGGGATTTGGGGGGAACAAAACCCCCCAAAAACTTGTTGTTATAAAGACATGTAACTGCCCGGGCAGGCTTTTGTCTTTTGCCACGGTACCTCTGCTGCTACCTTCACGTTAAGTAAATACACACTCTCTGAGGAGAATTTGACAGGCTTTTGCCATCGCACACTTTTTGGTCTTCAGCCTTCCATAGCCAGGAGATGGCGCTACCTGTGGCCCTCTGCCCCCATGTACCAAGCGAGATTTTTCATTTAAAAACCCCACCAGGAAGGGTGATGAGTGGCAGAGTACCTGGTGTGACGGCAGGCTGTAAATCTGCATGCCCAGTGCTCATTGACAACATTGGGCAATGCATATTTGGGCCACATCTTTGCCATCCCAGGATAGGTTCAATCCCCCAACCTCTCAGTTTAACAGACCCAGACAAATTGCACAGTTTATTTCCTGGAGAATGTCTGAATCTCCCCCCCCCCCACACACACTTCCATTTTCCCTCTACTGAAGTGTAATCATGGCCACTGTCAGTGGTAGTCTGACTGTAATACGTGCTGCTCGTAGCGGTTTTCTATTTTGAAAATCTGATCACCCTACACTGAGGGCCTATAACATGCCCTGGTAGGCCATGGTAGGCCCCTGAACATTAGTTTGGCTTGCTAAACATGTTTCTATGTCCAGTGTTCTTGCAGTGGAATTAGAAATGAAAAAGAAATGTTAAATTATGCTTGAGGTGCTGTGCAGTGGAGGAAAGCCTTGGGGAGAAGTGGGGAAAAGAGGGTGGCATAGGGTGCTTTTAGGTGGGCTGCGTTGCAACCCCAAAAGTACCATATGGAAATTTGGAGAACATATCACTTTTGTCGATGTGTTTTGTGATTTTTCACGGCCACTTTTGGGGAAGTGTGTCCAGCCTTACTCAGAAAGAAAATAAGCCCGCATTCAGTCACTGGCTAGATTGCTGCTGCCACTGAAAATGCCTGAAGCTACCATGAACCCTACCGTCACCCTTACAATATTTGTCCTCAATGCCCCGGGTCACTACTCCAGTCCTGATTATTTCATCTGTGATTTTGCTCAACGCTGTCACTTTCCACCTGAATGCTGCATGACAAAGTGACGATTGTCATATGTGACACACAGTATAGTCTGGGCTGCAGCAGTCCGATTTTGTCACACATGGATGTGGTACATCACGATGAACAGCTGCGCAAGCTTCCCCCACAGAGATAGACATTATAGCATGGACCCCAGCAGTGCAAGCTATCTGAAACACATTGTACAGCAGGGGTGTTAGTAGTGCAACCTTTAATCACACAGTCATGGTATTGCATGTGCCACAGAGGTACATATGTACCCCAGATTGTGCAATGGTACAGCATTATGCACAGCAATGCAAACATTTCTCAAACATAGAAGATAAAACATAGGCTGCAGAAGATAAAGCTTCACTCATAAAGAGTAATGGTGCATAATGGGGTTCAAGCTTGCCAGGTGCAGCAAGTGTGCAGCATGAGCCACAACAATTCTAGGTTTCCACACACAGAGATTGATGAGGCAGCATGGCCTGTGACAGTGCACACCTATCTGACACATAATGTTCAACATGGGGTGCATGCAAGCAAGCGTAACTGTGAGTGATGGCATGGCAAGCTCTGCAGTCGTGTAAGCTTCCCCCGCACAGTCATGTGCGGCATGGCCGCATCAATGCACGCATTCCCAGACAGAGTGATGGTACAACATGGCCACATCGTGTTGGCAGTGTGCAGACAACAGACGTGCCCATTTCCCTCATGTTAACTGATGGCAAAGCATGGCCACTGCAGTGCCGCCTTAACTTACCTGACGCTGGTACATTGTGGGACACAACTTACCTCACATGCTCTACACCCATCAACGTCTCCAAGATGAGATGCATTAGGGCTTTCCTCTCACTCAATAGCTCTTACATGCAACCATGTGGAGGGAGACCCTAGTCGGAGGGGCGGGGAGCTTCTGTGTCAACAGGTGAAGGTTGCCCTTGTCCCATTTTCTTGTGACAGGATGGCATCTGCCTGGGTGGGTAAGTCTTAGCGTTTTTGATTTTTCATGTTAAAACGATGCAGGCAATTCTAGCACTGAAAGGGAGGTCTGCTTATCAGACTCCCCTTTCATAAATGCTGCATGCCGAAATTATAGTGCTCACATGTTCCGTGCTGTAAACAATCTCCTGTTGTCTACAGTGCCAGCACTGCAGTTGCACAGATCAGGTTCTAAGGTCACCTGTGCATCCCTGACAGCTGTTAGGAAACACAGTCCCAGCAGACTGAGGTTGCATCTTAATTTTCTGTACCTTTAGTATAAATTTAAATGATCATGTTGCATGTAAACCTGTAAACATAAGCCATACCTTCATGGTGATGGCTAAAATCACATAACTATACAGCAACAACAATTTTATATCACACGTGTCAGTGCAGGGATGTCTATGACATTAGTGTTGTGAATTGGTGTGTGGCCTCACTGTCTCCACTATAGCTATGAGGAATATGCTGCCCTCTGATTATTTGACAGGAAGGATAACACCTTCCCATCAGGACACAGGAACAGTCCACAGGGGTGCCCAGTAACTATGCTTTAAAGGCAAGGCTGCCATAAAAAAAGCCTCGCTCACACCAGCGTGCTGGCCAATGGAGTCCCTTATAAGTCAGCAGGAATGGGAGAGGGTCAGGGTTACAGCAACCAGAATGGGAAGGTAGGCCTGGATAGGGGTCCTACCATCTAGGTGTCTATTAGGGCTCTCTTCCTTGCTCGCGACCCTCTCATTTCCTGTGAGAAAGGTACTCTGGGTGTGATGTCATTAGGGAAAGGGCAGTTTTTTTTTACAACAAAAGGGTTTGACCCCTTACCGCAGGCTTGCTATGTGCCTATGACATCAGGATCGGACTGGGACAGGAAATAGGCCCGGACACCCAAAAAAAGTGGGCCACCCCTCGCCTCAAAAAAGTGTCTCACCCCTCGCCTCACGACCCTTGACCTCTGATGACATCAAAAGAAGTGATGTCATTTGACCCCACCCCAAAGTGACATCCGAGGAAGCAATGAAACATGACCTTTCACCCCTTGACAAAACAGAAAGTGGCATCAAATATCATTGTTCCTAAGTACACTACGAAAAATATGGAAATATATGGTTTTGCAATAAAAAAAAGTCCAATTTTCTTTTTTTTTTTCAAAACTGGCCCAGGCATGGGCAGAAACCGGCCCCCACTCTCAATGGACGATTTCGTCCTGGCCACGGGCCGAAAGGCCGAGGAGCCAATCCAATCCTGTATCCTGTGTGGCATTTCACCTTTAAAAGGAGAAGGGCAATCCCTCATGTTTTATTCATATTTGTATCATCAAGAGAAGAAAGGTACATTTGTGGAACTATATTAGAAGTGCAGTCGATTCCAAAGTCCTCGGCCATAGCAGTGAAGACAGTAAGCATCCAAGGCAGAGTAGAGTTATGTCCCCTAACCATCCCAGAGAATAGTCAGGTGACTACTGTTGAACCAATGCCTCAATGCTGGTTGCACTCGAACCAGAACCCTGTTCACTGGATATGAAGGATCCCCTCTTGGTAGCAGCGGAGCTTCCTGGAGACGCTGGATAGAGCCTCTAATTCAAGGAAGAGACTTGGGCCCTGATTCCTGCATTTAACCACTTGTGACCTACACCAACTACGACATAGCCGGTCTGTCAAAAGCTTATTCGTGCCACGTGCCATTGTTGTTTGGGCCGCACATTATATTGGACTCAGTCAAACAGCTCACCAACCTGACACCGGATTGCTGCATCAGAAAGCACCTTGAACCCTGTCTTGACACTGTCGGGCAGTCAAATACCAGAATGAGGTACTGTGAAGAAGCACTGTCCTCCTGGTACACTTTGGGATCATAGTGACTTTTAAGCCCCTCTTCTCTTCCTATTTCTTATTTCTTTTACGACATTCCTGAACATTACTTTTGTGCCAATTAAGTGCCAGAATACCCATGCTCGGCTATCCAGAGTGCCTTCTACAATAGTCTACATTTTCTGTCTTTTATTCAGAGGGGTGGGTTTTTGCTAGTGTGTGTAGTTAGTAGTCTGCATTATTACTGTTTAATTAAAAGTCAGTATCTGTTTAGAACCATGATAGGACATTATTTTATTTTGGAGTCTTTGTATTACTGCTGATTGGGTTTCTACCATTATCCACTCACACCCCTCCTGAAGATATAGCCTTCCCGTAGCCTACTCTACCATGCAAGGCAAAGGAGTTATTCCTTTTGGCTGTGCCTGTTTTACCTTTATCATTGGGATATCTGCTAGTTTAGTAGTATTGTGCGCATGAGGAGGTTTAGCCCCTACTCATCCCTGTATTCCTGCAGAGCAGTAGTGATTTCGCCACACCTTGACAAAGTCTCAGGATCAACCATCCCTCTTCTTGATGGGGTGTGGACAGGTGCCAAGTGGGCTTTGGGCTACCTAAACTCTCTGTCACAGAACAGAACTGTGGGCCATGGTCGTGGAGCAGGCGCATATCCGTACAAGCCAACTGAACGCCAATAGCAGCGTATACTTAATGAGGGAATAGGCCTGAGGATAGTTCATGCAGAGTTGGATGGACCATTTTGCAGGGGAAGTGGCACTTTCGAGCGTGGGTGCTCCCCGCATGCCCCAGTCCCAAGGAACACCATTGCAACCATTCCACAACACAATGGGCCTCATCACGAGTTTGACGGTAGCCCTTAAATGCGGCGGTCTTGCTGTTACCGCCGCGTTTAAGGGTCCACCAAATCACGGCTTTGGCTGATTTCCCCCCAGCTCTGAGCTGGGGGGAAATCTGCTGAGAATTTGCCGATTTTCGGTGCGTTTACCGCTGCCGGGAAATCCGCCGGTGGTAAAAGCGCAAAATTTCCCCATTGAGCCCAATGGGGAATGGGAAATTCCCAAATGGGCTCAATGGGGAATGGGCAATACCCGTTCCACCAAACCCGTGATCCGGCGCTAATAGCACCGGTGGGTTTGGCGGTAGGGCTAATAACGCCAGCGCTTTTAGTGCCGGCGTTACCGCCCAACTCGTGATGAGGCCCAATGTTTGTATCACATTGACTGGCCTTATTCCTACTAAATGTATGAAGGGACAACATGGTTCTGAGGATTTCAATAGTAAACTGCATCACACACAAAGTCAATTTAAAGTTGCCAAGCATTAATTGATCACCTGTCTATCGTGATGTTTATGAGGAGGTCTTTTGACAAGGAGTAGCCACATAACCTCAAATTGGGAATGCTCAAATTAATGACGAAGTCAACAACATGCCACTCTGGGCCCAGGTATACATGAACACATTTTGGACATGTGTTCAATAAAAAACAGTGGCTGTATCCCTCTCGCCAAAACCAAATGCATAATCAACTTACAAAATCGATGCATACTCCTTATGAATGCTCGAGGAGTGTCTTTGTCAGATACTACACAATAATAACACTGACTAGGACTGAGTTCCCTTTGTAATATCAACTTGAAAAAGCTAGAAACAAACATTGTAGCAGGGCTAATGGAGAGATTATTTGCCATCAATGGAAGAGCTGAAGGCTAGAGAGCAATGTAATATTTGTGCACACTTTACTGCATCTTACACATGGGAATAGAAATGTTTGTCTATGTTGTTACCCATTGGTGGCATGGCTCAGGCAAAATGCAAACCCGTAGAGTGTCCAAGGATTCAACTGGGTCATCAAACTTCACAGGTTTTCCTAAAAGTTTGAGATATGAGGTTCTATTTGGCTCAACAGGACATCTAGAAAAGTCAGTGTTTGGCATTTGAATAGGCAGATGGGGCTCATGCCTATTAGAGGATTGTAGCAGGTAGAGTGTAGGTTAGAGTACACACAAAACAATAATAAGGCCTATCCAGAGTTAGTATAGTAGGTCTCCTGCAGCAACACCACCTCCTCCTGCTGTCCCCTTTGCTTTTTGTTCCCCTGAGCTTCAGAGGATACGTCTCCATGCTCCTCCCAGAGTGCTCCCCCATTCACTTCAACTCCAAGGGCAAACTACTCACTCACCTTCAGCAGGTACCCCTCGAGTGAATCTGCGTCTAACCCACCTTCACATTGGTAGTCACATCCTCTTCTTCATGCTCCACCTGCACCACTTCATCCACTGTCTCCCCTCCTCAACCACTGTCTCCCCTCCGCAACCACTGTCTACCCTCCTAAACCACTGTCTCCTCCTCATCAAAGACTGGCTACCCAACTAATGCTCCTTCTCAACCTTCATCATCTGCCTCTCCTCAGATTCTGTGCCTGCGCTCGCTGACTACATCAACCTATGACACTAAGGTTGAGGAGTAGTCCAACTCCTAATTTTCTCCTTGAAACTTACAAACAGTAGGAAAGGGGACATAGCACAGCACAGGAAGACGGTTCAGTTTTAGACACACATATTTCCATGCAAACAGAGGAAAGGAACGTTGTTAGGAATGTTCATTGTTTTTTAAACTTTTTGAGGTGACACAAAGGGAGCAAGGGACAATAGAAGAGGAACTTATTTGCTTTTTCACCATTTTTGTTAAAAAGGAGTAAGGGTATAAATTGAAGATAGGTTTTTGAGCTTAAATGACACACAAAGCACACAAAAGAGGATACAACAGGGATCGAGAAACACTAAAGAAAACACTAATAGCTAACAAACTCCTCCTACATATTTATAAGCTCATCAAATCCACTCCAAAACTCCTCCAAAACCATCACTTTGCGAGCCTGCACTATTAACTCCTAACTCAACAGCCAAACAAAGCCCACAAAAGAAGCATGAAGTTAGCTGGCCCTTTTAGAGTTCCTTGAAC
Source organism: Ambystoma mexicanum (assembly GCF_040938575.1). Classification (NCBI taxonomy): domain Eukaryota; kingdom Metazoa; phylum Chordata; class Amphibia; order Caudata; family Ambystomatidae; genus Ambystoma; species Ambystoma mexicanum. The sequence continues at coordinate 690,737,663 of NC_090934.1, read as the reverse complement.
CTGTTTACGAATGGATCAGGGTGTTAGATTGACTGGTCGAACTCCCCTCTCTAGTCTGTGGACTTTGAATTGAATGGCAGGCCTCAGACCCTGTCTTGAGACCCATGGAAGCGATCGAGTCTTGGGAAATCCCACACAAATCCCACTGGATGGGTAGCACCCTGCCAGTAACTTTGACTTTCTTACGGGGCACATTTTAGGATGCTCGAGCACCCCTAATCTCTGCCACTAGAATAGGACAATGCCCAAAAGAGAGGTTTAGTTTTTCAGTCTTGTATATTGAGGATGGTCAACAGTTTATCCAACTTCTTAAAGACATGGAATCGAAAGTTCTGCAGTTCTGTGAAAACTGCACAGGGGAACAGAGGCTCGAGAAAAACTCGTCAGCACCGTAATTATTCGCCATGCTGTGATCATGGATCTGCCCATTTTGAATTGTGTTGCAAGAAGGACATTAGGTCCCATGGATGTAACAGAGAACGCAATACACTTGCCATCTTGTTGTGACTGTTAAGGAGGGGAAAGTACCGGTTAACTTCTTGCATGAAATACACACATTATGAAATTAGTTGTCAGTGAATACTAGGGAAAAGAACATCCCGAGTTGGTTGGGGACGGGAGATTACATTTAGTTATGTTCACTAAGTGTGCCATCTTTTTGTGACTACTAAGGAGTAAAGAATATTAGGAAGAAGAAAATCACAGGGTTAAATACAGGTTGGAAATTCCAATCAGTGGATGTGACAGAGTGTGCTACATATGTGCCTTCTTTTTATGACTTCTAGGGAGGAGTGAACTCTAGTGACCTTCTTGCGTGATATGCCCACGTGTGACATTTATTGTCAGTGATGGCTACACGGGATATGGAAGGCAGGAGATTACAAGTAGTGACTGTAAGTGAGAGTGCAGCACAAGTGTAATTTGTGGGCACTATTAGGCAGGAGAGAATAACAGGTTACCAACCACCATGCATGACATACACACATGTGACATATGCTTTAAATTACAATTATGGATAAAATCCCTAAATTAGTTGGAGCCAGGAGAAGATATTCATTGAGTACAACTGGGTATGCAATGTATGTGTCAGTCAATCAACTAGTTTATTTCTGATAAATTACATCTATAAAACTCTCCCAATAAAAATATTATATTAGCCAAACTCAACAACCATTCACAGTAATAAACACAGATTAAAATGCATAAAATTATACACTTGTATACAGTGCTTTAAGTGGGGTAAGAAATTGAGGGGGGCCCTCGTTTTGGGGCGAGGCTTCCATTGTGGGCATGGCCTAAAACGTGCACAAATCATTGTAAGGTGCGCAAACAAATATATAAATGTTTGTGAGCATTTATATATTTGTATGTGTACTACTATGGTTTGTGTACCTTTCAAGCCTTATAAACATACCAATGTTACGTATTTCTATGTTTATAAAAAGGTGGCTTGAAAAGTGCACAAACCATAGTAATTTACGCACACTTGTGTGCTTACCTTACTATGGTTTGTGCACTTTTCAAGCCACCTTTTATAAGCATAGAGATCTATAACATATTTCTATGTTTATAAAAGACGGCTTGAAACGTAAACAATTCAAGGCATCTTTTATAAAGTGTTGAGGACGGACAAAACCCGAGGTGGCTTTGTCCATCGACAAAGCTTTATAAAAGATGCCTTGAATTGTGCACGTTTCAAGCGGTCGTTTATAAACATAGAAATATTTCTACGTTTATAAAAGATGGCTTGAAACGTAGACAATTCAAGGCATCTTTTATAAAGCTTTGCCTACGGAGAAAGGCGCCTCGGGCTCTGTGATCTATCTGCTGTGAGCAGATAGATCACTGAGCCCGAGGCGCCTTTCACCCTCTGCAAACCCGCGGGCTTCGTGATCTAATCTGCATATTAGATCATGGAGCCCGCAGGTTCACAGAGGGTCAGTGACCTGGCGAGGGCACACAAAGGAACTGTAACTTTCCTGATGACCCCTCAGATGAGGGGTCATCAGAGAAGTTACAGTGACTGACACAAGTGCCAGCCAGCCTCAGCGACGCTGTGCCTGGCTGGCACTTCTGTCAGCTCGCCTGAAATTAAACTGGCGGGCGCATCTCCCGTCGCGGCTGCGGCCGCGGCGGGATAATGCATCCCGCCAATGTTGTGTGGGATTGGGGGCCCCGGCAGGGCCCCGGCTCAGTCCCACTTTTTGGAGACTGCCGGGGCCCAGCCCCGGCAGGCCCCGGCCCACTTTAAGCACTGCTTGTATATTAAAAACAAAGTTGCAGTGAGCATGTTTCTTCTATATATTAAACTTCTTAGAAATGTACTGAGCTTGTTTCGTATACACAGTAGAGTGCTTTGAAATGTCATTTAGGTCCATGCTGTCGCTCTGTCACTAGCCCAGAGTAAATAATTAAAGGCAGGTCGACATTGGCGGATGTCAATGTTCCTCACATTTGGGAGAAAGCAAAGCACCAAGTCTCAGGATTAAGTATTTCTTACAAAATATTAAAACGTGGTAGTCAGACTCTGGTGTTGTTGGGCAAAGCGGGTACAATGTTGTGACCATTTCTTCTTGTCTGTTGAACCAGATTACACCTCTGGGATTAACATTTATGCAATTAAAATGGAGTTTTGTAATCTGAGAGCTGTCCTTAAAAAATAAACTATGTAAGGACACAGTTGGGGAACCGAAGGGCTTGAAATTGCTGAAAGTGCAAAGGTAATGGGGTTCAGCTATCTCAGTTTCTTCTCCGGTATTTACACAGATGCTTTCAAGATCACTTAAATTCTTAGAGATAAGTGGTTTCTTCAGCTGAGAGTGGAACATATTGGAAGGAGATCCATGTACCATGTACAACATCTTATCTCCAAATGCAGTCACATATGTTTTAAACCTCAATCTGAATTCATGAGGTTACCCAAGATCAAGTTAGTGAGTTGTGCTTTCTTGTTATCTGCCATTCTCAAAAAGTGGGAAACTGGGGCAAGCTTTATTAGATCTTTTAGGTAACACAGATCAGTCTTCCCATGTATCCTGAGCAAATGTTCTGAGTTAGGCAGTGCTATTAGCCTCATACAAAATATGTTCTGAATAAAATGGAGGATATTCATACTTGGTGGCCTCACATGCCCATCCCAGCCATCCCACACAAGGCAACTGATTTGGCTTTCGCTTCATATGTGTGTATCATCCGTTTAAGTGGCTGTGCCTTGACATTTTTGGGCAACAGAGAAAATTCACCCAATAGCCTGAGCCATTCTTATAGATAGTTTCTCAGTGCTATGTGGATGACACTCAATTCATTTTCAGGCTCCCTTCTGCCACCTCTTCTCCTTCTCTCATCTCTGACTCTCTGACCGGCATCCAGGAGTGGTGTGCCGCCAATGATCTCTGCCTTAATGCCAGTAAGACTGAGATTCCCGTCATCGGCACACCTGCTCCCTCCTTTCCCATCACTCTCTGTCCGGCCTCTCTTGGCCCTCTTCCTGCTCCCACCTGTGAGGCTTAAAACCTTGGGGTCATCTTCGACTCCACACTTTCCTTCTCTCCTCACATCTATGACATCTCTAAGAAGTCACACTAGCAGCTGCACCTCCTGAGAGGTATTCTTCCCTTCCTCCCCTTCCCACAGAAGCTCAATGTCTCCAGAGCTCTGGTTCGCTCTAGGCTGGACTACTGCAACAGCCTCTTTCTAAATCTGCCTGCCTCTACACTCCGCCCTCTGCAACTTATCCAAAACAGGACTGCGAGACATGTCATTGGCCTTAAGCCCATGGATAGTATCTCTCCAGGACTGAAATCTCTGCACTGGCTCCAAGTGGCAGAGAGGATTAAGTTCAAAACCCTCTGCATTGTCCACAAGGCCTTCTGGGGCTTCAATAATCTTTCTTTCTTGAGCTCTTCACTCATGCACCTCCAACTCCCTTAGGGTTAGTCGCTTCTCCAAGCAGCGAGTTGGTGGTAGATCTCTTTCTTCTGCTGGGGCCTCCCTCTGGAACAGCCTCCATGTCTCTCTGAAACTTGAGGAGAACCATCTCCGGTTCCATAAGTACCTCAAGACCTTCCTCTTTGCTTCTGCTTTCTCTCCTTCTCCCCCCTGCGGATCTCCTGCTGAATCTGAACTTGCACTAGTTACCTGGCTTCCCTCTGATCTCGAGCCCAGGTCCCCCTGCCCACCAGTTGCACACCTGCACTGCCCCCTGGCATCCCTGGCGCTCAGTGACTATTTCTGTATCCCTACAGCCCCTACTAGCACTTGACACCTGATGTCTGCACTGACTCTTGTACTGGCCGCCAGCTGGCCACACTTATATTTATTGTTTGATTATTGTTTAATTTATTTACTGTTTTACTTATTTTACTATTTATCTTATGCAACACACTGCCCCCTCTCCTCCCCTTCTCCCTGCACTTGTCCCCTTCCACCCTCCCCTGCACTTGCGCAATCTCAATGTCACCTGGCCTAGTAGGATCGCTGTCTCTGTCTTCCCTCTGTTTCCCCTCACTTGCCTCGTCGCGCCTTGAAACACTTGAGTATAGGCACGTTATGAATGCCATATCATACCATATCATATCATATGTAATTTGTTGCTCAGGTTATCAGAGAAACATACACCCCGGTGGTCATAGGATTGAACATTATCCTGAGTGAAACATTCGATGCATCGCTGTAGGTTTTTTTCCAAAATCTACAACTACTGATTTTTGGGGATTTACAAACATATGCTTTTCGTTCATGTACAATGTGTATGTAGAGATGAGTGTCTGTAGAGATTCTGCAGTCCCAGCGAGAGGCAATCCGTCATCACCATACATGACGATAATTATTTTGATGCCACTGGCCAGTGGCACATCAGCTGCGATATCATACAATGTCTGATGTAAGGAATTAGTAAATACATTGAAAAGCAGAGGCTAAGTACACAGCCCTGCTGGACCCCTTTCACTACTTGTATGGGTGATATAACTCGGCCACCTCAATTGTATCTGACACCAGAGCAGTTGTTCTTGTGCAATAAAAGATCGCTCTTAAAAGCTCCAAAGGAATACCCAGCTCCAGCAGGACAGACCATCATTTAGCCCTTTTAACTGAGTCCATGACGACAACATGGGTCATCCTTCGGGGACTACCAGGAAAAGAATCCCAGTGACCAACATCTGTGCATGACGTACCTGCATGTCACATTTATGGTCAGTGTCTATGAGGGAGCAGAAAATCACAGAATTCTTATGAGGCGGGTGATCATGTTTAGTGGCATAACTAAGTGTTCATCTTCTTGCGATTAATAGGTAGGAACAATGCAGTGACAACCTTGCCTGAGATACACGTGTCTGACATTTATTGACGATGACGACTATTGTCTCAAAAGGCTAACGTGCAAGGTCTCCCACATCCCCTTAGTGTGGACCAGTCCTGTCCCACTATCTAACAGCCCAGCACAACCCACAGGGACAGAAGAATCAGTCTGGGCCTGTTATAGGGTGGCCAACACGTTCTAGATATTCTAGTTGGCCGGCTGAATAATCTTGAGTGGTTTGGCCTTCCTGATTGGACGGCCAAGTTCAAGGCCACCCATCAAAGTTATACTCAACTTGGAGCACGATTTTCAGTGAAGAGCTGGTGAATCTTGTAAGAACTCACCGGGTAAACACACCCTGGATGTGATAGTTGGTCTGACTCACGGATTCCGTGAGGGTGCAGGTTCGTCCAGCGATACTCATGACCCATAGGTGCAACACACCCCTATTGTTGATGGTTACCTAGGTCCCCCCAATTGTAATTTGTGCTTCATGTCATGAGTATTTCTGATATCACATGAGTTCTATCAAAGCATTGAGCAATAGACAGCACTGCAGTTCGTTTGTTCTGTGACGAATCAGCCTTAATGACTTTCTAGTTCATGATCAGGAGTCAATGGAACGGTAATTAACCTTAAATCCTGCACCATTTTAGACCGGAGTGGTACTCTGAGACCCATTTGCAAACAAGTCTGCAGATTTACCGTTTGCTGCACCTTCTTTGCTACCCTTCCCTGTGTACCTGCAACAAAACAAAATCACATTACAAAATTGCCAGGCACTGTAATCTTTGCTCACAGACTACTCACACATCATTTAATACATGACTGGACATGATTACAACACAAAACCTCTTCATTGTAGGAATAATTAGCCCGCGCGTCCTGACTTCCCTCTTTACATGCAGGTCATCGTGCCTCCTCCCCGCGCCACATCCTTCTCTTTTGGGGTTAAGAGTGATCAAACGTGATGAATGGGCATAGTTATCTTCCACTTAACTGCCCCTGGCACGGATACCTGTGTTAAATGTTAAAACAAAATCTACATCTGCATTAATCACGCAGACATGCATATTTATATAGCTCAGGCGAGCCAGTGACATTTACAATGTCCTTTAAAAAGAGAAAGCTATCAAATGAAAAAGGCCCAGGTTTTTAGCAAAATGTTACATCAGATTCATAAATGCAATTTAGCAATCCGCCCTTTCCGCCTATTTGCTCAGCACCGTTGCTGTGAATAGGATGGTTCTCTGAGAGCCTTTGGTGGCTCTTTGCCATTCTCATTAGAGGGTGTCTAGTGGGAGGCATTGCTCCACTGAAGCAAGTCATCCAAGAGAGCTTTAGGGGTATCCGCATGTCCATTAGATGTGTATGGGTTTAGAAAGGGAACATAACCGTTTTGTTTTAGTAAAGTTGGGATCGGATTATTAGGTATGAGGACAAGGGTGCTTTCAAAGATCACCAGATAATCTAGGCCCAATCGCATTAAAAGAAAATGCACTTGGAGGCAACCCTTTTTTGCAGGAATTGTACTTCAATTTCGGAACTTGTTAATGAGAATAAACTAGACTCAAAAGAAGGAGCTTTTAGCAAATCGAAGTGTTTTTTAAAGGTAATCGTGACCATAGTCTCCCGCGTGTTCCTCATCACATTTGACCAGCTATAGGCACCCTTAAAAGTATTTTTTTCTTCACACTCAACTTCCACATTGCATGAATAAATAATACTCATCGGGTTCCTAGGTATAAAACTCAAAATCGAATATTTAGGGCCTTCTTTTAAATGAGGGTAAACCCCTCCTGTACCCTTTCTGCGTCTGCACCCCTGTACCCTGTCTGCGTCTGCACCTGCAGTCCGTTCTGGATGATTTTCTTTTTCTTTTGAATATTCACTGGTCTAGTAATGCGAATCCTGAGGTTTGACAGGTTCCTGTGAGTTTCACGGCGACCAGGTAATAAGCCGTAAAGGTGCCTGACGTGTACTGTAAACGCATGGGGGATATCCTTACTATGAATCCCTATTGATTACACTGGGCCTCATTACAGGTCGGGCTGTGCGGAAATAACAGTGGCGGTAACCCCGTAATCCTGAGTCTGTGAGGCGGGTGGTGATGTTCCCGCCAGGTCTGACCTGGTGGGTTTAACACTGCCCGCCTGCAGGCAGACATGGAAACACCAGCACCATCACGAGATGGTGCTGGTGTTTCCACGTCCCCATTCCCATTGAGTCCTGTAGGACTCAATGGGAATGGGGATCTACTGAATTCCGCCTCCGGAATTACCGGGACACCAGGGTCGTTATGCCCTGGTATTTCCGGGATTCACAGAGGCGGAATGGTAATACGAGTCCAGCGGTAACCAGGCAGTTTTACCGCCTCGGTTACGGCCGGACTCGTAATGAGGCCCACTGTCTTTGTTCAGGGTAAAAAGCAGGGGGTAATGTTTATAATTAGTTTATGGAGTATAAGAAGATACTTGCTGACACAACACAGGCTGGTGGGCGTGTCAATGATTACAGCAAGGTTCGCAATTGAGGGGAACTGGGAGCTATTTAGATCCTGCTCGCAGCCTAAGAAGAGCCTGGTTAGCTTGACACCAACAGTGACCAGGAGCTACTTTTGGTTCCTCAGGCTGCAGTGGCCAGGAGCTACTTTTGGTTCCTCAGGCTATCTGATGCTAAGTATTTTGGACAATCAAACATTTGGACACATCTATGTGACGTTTAAAGCATGAGGGTTAATAAATAATAAACAAAATGATACGTTTGCATCGTAGTTGTAAGTTAGCTATGGGGAATGGTATGTACTAGCTCCTAGTCTCCCAGTGGAAGATCCTGGTCACTGGGTAATGAGGGATACCCAGGAGTAGCTCTTTGCTCCTGCTTCTCCAATCTTAATTTCGAACCCTGGTACAGTGAGTTAGGAAATGGAGGTTATGGCAATGTTGCTGCATAGCGGGCGTAAATGTATCGCAAGGAATATCATGATGGTCACTACCTATTGACTGCTGGGAATGGTGATTCTTTGCCCAGTGGAAGAATTGCTAAAGTTGTACCTCTTGAGATGTCTAAGAGTGCAACCGACTCCAGAAGTAGCACAGGCCTGTTCCATCTTTGCACAAAGAGAAAAGGTGTCTTGCAAGATGTCTATGAATATAAATCCTCGTCATATTTATTAAGAAAGAAACTTGTGCCGATTTAGAATTCCTCTGAATCTCAGTCTAGTAATGTAATGGTTGTTGCTGCATGCCCAAGCTTTGGCATGCGATAAAACACGGCACCACCATTTGAACATTGTAGGCCCGGTTCAAACGAATCTGGCATCTGGGAAACGTGTAGTAGATGCACTATTTTTCAGAAGAACGATTCTGTTGCATTGTAAGGTCATCAAACTCACTAAGGTTGCCTATATATTTCTTGGGACCATGCGACAGTGCAAAGGATGCACTGCTCAGTCCTTATGCGCGCAATAGTGTTGGGGCGAGTAATCATAGACTCCCTCCCACTGGTGTCGAGAAGGGAACACTTTGGTGCACCTGCATCACTTAAAACAAGGAAAGTGGATTTTGGGGACCTGGGAAACAACCTCTCTGATTTTTTATGTGTCGGTGCAGGTTTATTTCTGCACGCCTCTTGTTTATGTGTTTGTGGGGGTGGACCTGGTGTCATCAGATCTGTGCTGAGTAACACTACTGGATGGCCTTGAGACAACCCCGCAATGACTTTATTTTTTGGATCTTGTTTTGTCCTGAACAGTATAGTAGGCTTGCTGAGCAGTGAAGTGATACATCTGCTCCCTATAGTGCAAATCACACCTATGCCCCCGTAGGTAGCTCAACTGGACTTACCAATCTAACAGAAAATAAGACTGCATTACAACATTTAAAAGAAATCCCAAGTAGTCTATGTCCATGTTGTTTAGTTATTTCCGTGGTTGGAGTTCAGTCTGTATTCACATCAGGCAATGATGAAGAGCAGGAACATGTATCACATATTTATAACTCAGAGGGGAGATCTCAAAATGACACCTTGATTTTAGAAGCAAAGGGAGGGTGAGATAAATGTCAGAAACAAGGAAAGGAGGTGCTTTCAAAAAATGGAAACTGAGAGTGCTGCCACCATGGTCTTCTAGCACCCGTGGGAGTTTTGAGGGACGAAATCAGCAGGACAGACTTGGGGGGAACTCTCATGCTCCATTTTTATTGAAAACAAAAATACAATGCGCTCGCTCTAAAATAAAATGCATCGCTGGCTTAGAAATCAATCTGCTGTGCGTTGTGTATCCCCCTGCACCTGCCCTGTACAGGAAAAGGTGACGCATGGCTTTATCGTGCAATGAAAAGCACATCCTGTAGTTTGCAACAATGGGATGTGCTGTTCTATGCACGGAAACACATTCGTTGTCCCCAAAGGCATCAGACTGTGTGTATGTGTGATATGAAGATTTTTTTTTGGAATCGCATTTGTGTTTTATTTAGCACAATCCTAGCTCGAGAGCAACAGAGGAGTTCCCTTTATAATGGGTTCAGAGTGGTGGTAGAACCAGGGACTCAGCTACCGAAGTCACACATAGGAATTCCCTGAAGAGAAGGCTTTTCGGTTATTTCCATAAGTGTAGGCTCATTGGAGCGGCGCTGGCTGCCATGGGAATTGTGTTCCAGTATGCCGGTGCATAGCAAGAGAAGAACTATGGTGATGAGAGTGATGAAGTCGGATGCACGGAAGAAAGTTGAGTAATGGTTAACAAGCATCAGATTACACAAGCAGAATGTGGGAGGTGGAAGGGTGGTGAGGAGAGGGACTGGGATGAGTTTGATGAGGTTGAATGATCGGTGCTGATGATGAGCTTGTTTGCAGGAAGAAACTCTAGGAAGTGTGGTGATGATTTGTGGTTGTACGAGACACATAGCGATGTCGGTGTGGCTTCCGTGTGTCAGAGGGTCTAACACAGAGGCCCTAACATGCACAAATAGGCACGGCCGGGGTCTTCATCCATGCCTGGCTGAGGACACCGGTAATAATGCTGCCTAGATGGGTCCAATGAAATCGATTGCTTGAGATAGCGAAGCAGTGATACCATGACCAAAGCAGCTCAGACTCAACCGCAGCCTGGTAGGGTTGGCTTTTGAATGCTGGAACTGGCCAGGAGAAATTGAGGCCCTAACAAGCCAATGGGAAGGGTCAGTAATCACGTGACCAAATACGCTCGAATTCAAGGACAGCTTGGTCGACCTGGCATTAGAAGGCTTAAGCAAAGCGAGAAAAAAGAAATGCTCTAATGTGCTAATGGGCAGGCGGATTGGGTGGAACAGTGATCACATGACAAAAGCAGCCCCTACACACCTGCAGCCTGGTGGAGTTTGCTTTAGAAAGCTGGGCTGGGAAAAATCTTGAAGCTCTAACAAGCCAATGGGCAAGTCAGAGTGATCAAAGCAGCCTGGCCTCAACCATGGCTTGGTGGAGCTGGTTTTATAATGCCCAAACTGGGGGATGGAAAAGTAACTGAACTCTTAATGAGTCTTCCAACAAAGCTCCACTTGCTCTTTGGGCTGCAGGGAGGAGAGGTGCCAGCTCTTTCTAGGCCCTAAGAGGGCCAACAAGTAATTTCCCTTTTCTTTGTCTGATCTTCTCATCGGAGGTCCTGTGTTGAGAGACGAGTGCAGCAAGAGATGCACTGCATTCTTAGAGTTAAGAAAGCAAAGAAAGAGTAGCACTAAGCAGGTGGGTGGGACAGAGACACATGATCCAGACCCACGTTCAGCGCTTGACCTACTGAAAAAGAAAATAAGCTGAAAGGCAGCTGGCTTAGGGAAAGAAAGGAGTGTCTAAGAAAAAGAGCTCCAAAAAAGTATCCAAAACAATGGCAATGATCAACAGGTGGTTGGTGCAGAGGTCATGTGACAAAGATCATCTTGCACCAGTTCACCATTTGCAAAAGAAAAGAGGCTAGTTGGCAGCTTAAGAAGAGCAAGAAAGGGACGTGGCTAAGAAAAAGAGTGCCAACAAAAGGCAGCAAAGGATTAGCAGTGATCACCAAGTGGGTGAGACAGAGGTCAGGCATACATGCCAATATTATTCATTCCATTCTGGAGATGGTAGTTCAGGCCTGGATGTTTCTTTGCATTCTGGAACTTGTAGTTTAAAATGGGGAAATCCAGAACTACATGTCCCAGATTCGAAGTCAAACCCAGACTGGGCTAGTGTGTCCCGGATGGAATGGATAAAGTTGGCATGTATGGGTCACCTGATTAGGTCGATCTGCTTGAGCCTGCTGACCAACTGCAAAAGAATAGAAGCTGGAAGTCTTCTCCTGCCCTTTGAATTGCTTGCTTCTTTTTCACTTGTGTCAAAAAAAGCTTTATGAATCGCGCCCTACTTTTTGTGCACCGTCCTTGGTGATGAAGCAACATTTGTAGAATTTAAGTTTATGAACAGCTATACATGTTTCCCACAATCCAACATGCACAACTTCCTTTGATCGTATGTTAGAACTGTACACACTAACACGGGACAGATTGCTTAAGTTATGTGGCAATGTTTCAGTTGAACCAATGACAATTTCATGTGTTTTTCATCATCTCGTATCTATCATTGACAGAACACAGGAGTCCGTTGGATCAATTAGGGATTCTGCCATACAGTATGCTTAAAACACAGTGCACTATTAGGCACTATGTCGTTTTTTTAAGTAGCTGTGCAATGCTCTGGTTTACAGAGTTATGATTTTGGTTCTATAGATGTTATAATAAAATCAGCAAATGAGATGGGTTTTGGTAACACAGTTTTAAAAAGCTGCTTTTTGAGAGGCGACCAGGGTGCGCAGGCTGCCTGCTAGTGAAACTCCTCATATCCACTCGCAACACTCGGTCAGGGAGATGGCAACACGTACCCTTTGAGCACCCGTTGATGGGGTACTGAGGAGGGGGACCCAGAGAAGACCCGGAATGAACTTGAAGTGGAACAGATCGACATGAGGGGAGCAAGAGGGCATGAAGTTGAGACCAAGCAGGTGTGGAGGCTTACTCTCCCCCTCCCAGAGAAGCCACAGAGTACACACTGTGTCATGCAGAGCCAAACCGGGAAAGCAACCCGGGTGAGAGATCGAAGGTGAGGAGGGAGAGATCAACCTGGTTGTTCATTGAGGTCCTCGCCTGGTGCACCAAGTAGTCTGCCAGACGTATGCCCAAGCTCGTTAAATACAGTGTCACCCTCACAAAATGGCTGCATCACAAAGGGGTGAGATACAGATGGGGGAACACAACTTGAACATTCTGGGGGACATTGCCCTAGGGCATGAGCATGTATGGCTTTTGTTAACCGTATTGGGTGGGGCTGAGAATAGCCTAGGGTCATGGACTTAAAGGTTTGTAGCAAGACGGGAGCCACGATTATTCCAAGTGGAGAAGATATGGACAAACACTGGGTGGTGATATGAGAGGGGTGGCTCGTTGGTGAGACATCTGCGGGGCGATTTGGGGTTGGAAGGGTGAAGATTTTTCTGATTGATCTCGTAGCAGGTTCTTTTAGGGCAGAGTGTTGGGGGAAGTTTTACTTGGTGGATCGTATTCGTGGGTCAGAGGATGAAATACTTTTCTGGACACCTTGTGGAATGAGGTTAGGTGTACAGAAGGGTAGTTCGGGGGATTTTACCATATGGAAGATGCGTCAGAGATGAATATGGTTCGGTGTTTTGCCTTACCTTTTGTGCCTTTGTGTACTTGTTCTGGGAGGGAGGTGCATGTTTCCACTTGCTTGACCTGTGGCTTACTTTAGGAGGAGGAAGGTTGGGAGAAAACAGGCCTGGGGGATTGAGTGAAATGGGAATTTGCCTAAAAATATGCACCCCCAATGTGCAAAGCTTAAATTCTCCCTTCAAAAGATCATTCATGAAGAGAGAATTGATGTCTCTGAGACTTGATATTCTGTGTGTGCAGGAGACCACCTGGTGAAGCGGGTGGAGACAACTATTAGAGGGGGTGGAGTCTCCAAGGTTTACTTCTCCTATGGTCCTAGGAAAAAGAGTGGGGTGGCCTTGGTGTTGGGGACATTCTGTAGATTCCAGGTGCCCAAAGTACTGTTCGATCAGGAGCAGCGATATTTGTTTTTGAAGGGCCTCTACCAAGTTGTTCTACTTATGATAGTCTCTGTATATTGCCCCCACACGGTCCAGGTGACTTTTTGGGAAAAGGTGGGGCACCCTTTAAAGAGTTTTGTGGTAAGTTTGTTGCTGGTTTTGAGTGACTTCAACATGGCACTGAGCCCACCAATGGACCAGTTGAGAACTAAAGGGACCCGAGTAGAGGGAGCTAGAGGGGAAGACTTTGTCAAGTTTCAGGTTGTCAACAATGCTCTGATGGCCTGGGGCTAACAGATGTTTGGGAAGAAGAGGCATTGGCATCTGCTTCAGGGTGGGCTCCCAGCACCCTGTTTACACATCACTATGTGGTGCATGATTGTTTTTCTTGAATTGACTTGGTGTTGGTGCACTCAAACATGCTTAAGTGGGTTCAGAAGGCGACCTGAGCTCAGTCTCTTGGTCAGAGCATGACTTAGTCATGGCAATAGTGGGAGTATAGGAGAGAGAAGGACAAGTGGTACTACAATCATTACCCTTTGAAAGACACAGAGGTGGGCCAGAATCTTCTTACAAAAATTAAGCAGTATTTTGAATGTAACGATACAGGAGAGGTCAATATGGCCAAACTGTGGGACGGATTTACAGCAACCATATTGGGGGGAAATGATCGGGCTGGGTTCTCAACAGAAGCATGAATGTATGCGAAAGGGGCAGAATTGAAGCGCCACACCCGAAAGTGATGGGAATTTCCAGTATGAGCCTGACGAGGTTGAATGACCTAAATAAAATGCACAAAGCAGACTGGGCACTGTAACACCTTTAGTAGACATATTACGAGAAAGGGGAAAAGGTGGACAAGTTGTTAGCCTAGTGCCTCCTGACATATATGCATTCCCGAATGGCGAATGTCTTACAGTCAGCAGAAGGTGGAGCTAAAAGAAGCAGCTCAGACATTGTGGAAGAATTTAGGAAGTATCATTCCCACGTTTATACCTCAGAGTGGGAGGGCAATGTGGAGCGGATAAGGGTGTTTATTAATGGGTTGGAGATACCAACAGTGGTCCAAGTGGGCGGGAGCAGTTGGAAGCGGTGCTCCTCTACTTTGTTTTATGAGAGTTTACTGTTTCTTTACTTTTATTTACAAAATAAACCATTCCGGAATGGTTTCTTTTTAAAATAAAAGTGTAGGAAGCAGTTGAAACTTGCACTTTAGTGCACTGCACCTTAAAAGGCAGACACATTTGTTTCGGGGTTTGTATTATGGGTTGGAGGGGGCTTGGTGATGAGGTTTGTGAGGAGCATGGCAGGCCAGCAGGGAACATAGTTCTACACTTCTTTGTATACACTTCAAACAATGGATACCAACAATACCCCCAAGGGTGCTGCCCTGCTGGATTCTCCCATCATGGTTGAGGATGCTATGGAGACTACAAAGGGAATGAAAAATGGAAAATCCCGGGATGGGTACATGGTTCGGTTTTATAAAATGTTTTGTCACTGCTGGCCCCTACACTGGCAAACCTTTTTAACGAGGTGCTGTTAGGCAAACCACTCCTCCAGTCGATGCTAAGAGCTATAATTACAGTTATTCCCGAGGAGGGGAAAGCTCCAACGCAGTGTTCCTCATATAGACCCATTTCCCTCCTTAATACTGATGTTAAGGTCCTAGCCAAGATCCTGGGGAAGAGACTTGATACATTTCTTCCATGATTGTCCACTGTGACCAGGTGGGTTTTATTGGAGGTAGACAAGGATCTGACAACATTATGAAGATTCTAAACCTTATATACTGCTCTCAAAAACAAAACAAGGAGGCGCATTTAGCAACTCTTGATATGAAGAAAGCATTCAATCGGGTGGAATACGTCTTTATGCTGGAGGTACTGATCAAATTCTGGTTGGGAAATCCCTTTAAAGCGTCGATGGCGTCACTCTATCAGAGCCTTCGACCAATGTGATGTTAAATAGGGTTCTTAGCCTATTTAGAGGAACAATGAAACAACATATGACTGATGAGGTGCACTACAAATTTATAACCAATACTTTTTTCAAATTACTTAAGTTAAATATCTTAATGTAGCTCAGGTGCTCTGGGTACAGTCCTAGCTACAGGACAGAAATAACAAATTATACATTAGCCCATCAAAACCATCTGATGAGACACCCAGTCACTCCTAATGGCAACATAATCCCATATGTAACCACAAGTATTTAATAATACATTTCTTGGAATGCAGCAATCTATTACAAGCAATATTTTTGATTTAATGCATAAAGGATTACAATAAATAAAAAAAAAATGTCTCATTGACATTACAGAGAAAATCAAATATTTCATCCAGACTTCTCTTAAACCAAGGAAGAAGGACACAATACGTATTTTCAAAAAAATTAATTCAGACAAGTGCAAATATGACATGTTTACTCTCCCAGATAACAATCTTGAATATAGGAAGTGGAACTTTAATTTAGACTGTCTCCCATATAAATATTCTCATATCCAGCAATATGTGTTTCAGGGCTCAAGGTACCTTCTTCAGGTGACAATGCTTTCTTTCCAACAAATCTGATCAAATAAAAGAGATATCTATTTTGGATCAATGTTCCTCACCTTATTTCAAACGTAAGCACACATATTCAACAGAGAAATGTATATAGTCTCTCAATACCATACTGACCTGAGTAGTGTACTGCTATCTGTCTCAACAACAAATTCACAAATTGTTTCTCTCCAGTCTGTTGTAAATAACACCTTAATGGCCAGTTATTAATGTAACTCATTGATGATCACAATGCCATTCTCTACAAATCTAGAGAGAACATAAAAGTCCTGTAATTCGTAGATGCTAATACACAACAATGGCTGAACATGATAGCCCCCTATTTACCTAGTATCTCATTCATTAAGGCTTACCTTACAATACGCTAAAATCCATTGTAAGGAACAACGTGGTAGCGATTATCTAATGTTACTCAGTATTGATCACCATAGCGTTCTCTATAAAACAAAAAGAAACATATCCTTCCTGTAGCAACTACGTTTTAACAAAAAAACATGACTCAATATTGCAGCCTGTGTAACTCATGTGTAACTCATGTGCAATAGACTAAAAATTACCTCAGAATCCGCTCATTACAGGAACAAGGAGACGTCTGTGAAAACAGCTTCCCGTCCTGTACCAGCACTTATCTGTTTAGTTCTCAGTCATGTGACCTGGGTGTGACATGCAGTCAGTCACGTGATAACTCACGACTAGGACTGATGTTAAAGGGAGTATGGCAGACACCTTATAGCGGACAAAGGATCCAACAACCCAACGGTCATATCTATCTATATACAAGTGGACCAAGATAATCAAACAATAATCAAACAATAAGTAGATTCCTGGTGTAATATTAAATGCCTTAAATCACATGATGAACGAACGTGCCCCCGCATCTAATCACCATAATAGTTTATTTAAAAAGGAAGACAGGGTTGTCCTTTGTCCCTCTCCTTTTTGCATTGGTGAGCAAGCCCTTGGCAGCCGCAATTAGGGTAAATCCTGGGATACACAGCATTGAATGAGAGGGGCGGAATTTAAGATCTCGTTATTTGCCAATTATGTTTTGTGCTACGGGATGGACCCGAGGGGCTCTCTGAAGTAGTTGATGAAAACACATGATGACTATGGTGTTTAGGCGGGCTTTAAAATTAACCCCACCAAGTCTTCTATTCTCCCGGTGGGGACACCAGTGAGTACATCGGGTGCCACACAGGACTGGTACAGACTGCCTGGTACAGGAGGCTATAACTTATTTGGGAATCAGGGTCTCAAGGAAGTTTAGGGATTTTCACAGGCTTGATTAAGACCCCCGTACAGGGGAAGTGAAGTGAGATCTTAAGATTTAAATACTCCTCTGCGAGATGGAAGTTTGTCAATGTTCTCATAAGAAGACATGATTCGAGAAAATGTTGGCACCTGTTAAGATCCCACAGATCGGGCTCTGCAGCTCTTGAAGTCTGTAGCATTTCTGATGAAGAGTGGGGTCTGTTTATACAAGAACGGTATTGGGCCAAAAAGGAAATCAGCACTGTTTACTTATGTCACACCTATGAGTCACTCTGCTGTCTGGCAGCATTTGAAAGAGTCAGATCTGGTGGGCATAACTAGCAAGATCAAATGATTTCGGTCCATCTGCCCTGATAGCTTATGTAACATGATTCCTAAAAAAAAGACCCCGTTCTGGGCTGCTCTGTTAAAAAAGTGTTTTCTTCACATTTGTGTGTCTGGTAATATTCCATGCTACTGGCTTAAATCCATACTGATACTAATATTTAAGCAGAAGTAAAAAAGAAAACTCCTTCACTTTTTCAGCAGCGCCACTGTAAATAATACAAACAACTGATTATAGTTTTTCTCAGTGCATCTTGATATTTATTTGATGTATCTTAGTAGCCCTTTGTGATATGTTTTAAAAGCTCTTTGTGAGACACATGTTTCGGCAACTGCTATGCCTTTTTCAATCAGGGCCAATCACGATTGCATTTCCGATAGTTTTTAACTGTACTAGTATAGGTCACTTGCACAAGAATGACGGGTTAAATCCCACCTATAAAGTCTTTCAGCAGTCTCTTAGCTGTTTGTAGTATTTACTTTGGCGCTGCTGAACAAGTGAAGAAGGAGTTTTCCTTTTTACTTTTGCATTCTCAACGGAGCAAGGGGCAGTCTCCGTACCTTCGCACGCATGCAACACTTTTATAGGCACAGGGCATTGTAAGTTAATATTCCAAGACCCCAAGGTTCAGAAGTTAGTATTTAAGCAGGGCTCACGTTTTCAAATGGGCTGTAATAGGCTTTTGGAAATGCAGGATTGCAGTGCCAACGTCTTTGATAACCTTTTACTTGAAATGCTATGAGCTTGGACTACTGCTAATCATTTACTGCATAAACATCCGGCCGGTTTTAGGAAGGGCTTCAGCACTTCCCACTCGATCTGGGTTCTTCTTACATTAATATCTGATAGCTTTCATGGCCGGGAGACCTCGCTCTACCTTTGCTACGTTGATTATAGCGCAGCCTTCGACAGTGATGTACTCTCCAAACTCTGTGCAAAACTGGAAATGTGGGGCATTGATCCCTCCCTGTTTTATTTTGCAAAGCTGTTTAAAGTTAATACCTCTGGGTATTAAGCGTATTATCAATAACCTATCATATCATAATATTATTTTAGCCCTTTGCTACTAATGTCGGGTTTAATGTCGGCTTGCACCCCTGCTCTTTAATTTTATGATATAGCATTGACGACCGCACAAAATCATCTTCCCCATTTTGGTAATGAGGACATGACCTGCCTTACACGCGCAGATGACACAGTCAGTTTGGACAGAACTGTCATGGGCCTTCAGCGTACACTTAATGCTCTCCACACATATTCGAAAATGAATTGTTAGAATATTAATACAGTTAAAACTGAAATCATGACTATTGGTAAGAAGGTTTCTTTTAGCTGGCACCTGGGTGAAACCCGCCTGGAACAAATAAGCATTTATAAGTACCTAGGCATTTAAAATGAAGGCTTCCCCTTCTTATGTGTACTTGAAGGACATCATTCCCCTGAATATTTGGAAAAAGTGGCTGGCCATCAGAACTTTTATTAACAATTGTGACGCCCGCTCAAGAGAGGTAAAGATGATTGCCTATGAAGTCTCCACCATTCCGAGAATTATGCATGCACTAAAAGTATTGCCGGAAAAAGCTATTTCCTGGCTACCCAAATTAGAGGCAAAAATCCTGCATTCCCTATTTGGACTCCAGGGATCAGTTACTGTGGAGGCCATAACATTGGAATTGGGACTTCAATCACTGTTGTCCTTGTAGAAAATGTCGATAAGCAAGTTTTGGGTAAACATTAAGGTGTCGATTCATGGAATTACTGTGTGCCAAAAATTCCCGCGCAGAGGTGCCAAAACGTGCGAATCGCAGTAAAAGTGCGAAAATCGCAGGGAAACCAGCGCACATCGATTCATGGAAGTCCGTGCGCGAGAAAAACATTGGATGTGTGCTGAAAAAGTGCGCCGCGCACGCCGGCGCACAGGTCATCCAACAGCGTGCGCCACGGCCACTGCGAAATCGCACATAGCGCGGCGCACATCACAAAAGTAGGCGGAACACGGGGCGTAACACTCGGAATGGGGAACAATGCGTGAAAATATGGGCGTCATGGGGGAAGTACAGGAGGCAAGTGCGCGGAACGCCCACACACTCGCCTACAACCCGTATTCATGGAATCAAATAGGGCAAACCAGCACACGGTGAAAGACGCGCACAGGGCCAAACAAGTACGCCACAAGAAAGAAGGCGGTAGCGTCCCTGCGCCTGAAATAAATGTCCACCAAAATGTGCGCTAACAAAAAGCACCTATATACAGCCATGATGAATGGTCCATACAGTGGCCCTTTAGGACAAATGAGGTGCAAAGGGGTACCGACAAACACGGACACCCCCTGTATGAAAAATAGCGTGTGCGTGTGTTCCTGGGTGCGTGGGAAGTTCCACACTCGATTGGCCTGGGTACGTGTACTTCGGAGTGCGCGGGAAGTTCCACACGCGATTGGCCTGGCTACATGTGTTTCGGGATGCGCGGGAAGTTCCACACGCGATTGGTCTGGGTACGTGTACTTCGGGTGTGCGGGAAGTTCCACACGCGATTGGCCAGGGTACGTGTGTTTCGGGATGCACGGGAAGTTCCACACGCGATTGGCCTGGGTACGTGTACTTCGGGGTGCTCGGGAAGTCCCACATGCGATTTCAGCAGGGTACGTGTATTCCGAGGTGCGCAGGAAGATTCACACGCAATTTCAGCAGGGTACATGTATTTCGGTGGTGCCGGGGAATGCTACACATGATTTGGCCGTGTGGGTCCTCCCAGGTGTTCCCTCTACACCCTCCACGGCCCCTGCAGGCAGCCCACACCACAGGGGACTACCCTGCACCCCTGCTCATGTCCCACAGGCACCCCTTCCACCATGGCCATGCCCCCCAGCCAACCCACATGTCACCTTGCACTACTGATCACCAACACATGTCTCCCAGCACCCCCACCCCCCAGCACTGTGGGGCATCCTCCACCAGGCCCCCACTCATGTCTCCCTGCACCCCCACCCCCCCACCAGTCAGGGGCACCCTCCACCAGCCCCCCACTCATGTCTCCCAGCACCCCCACCCCCCACCAGTCAGGGGCACCCTCCACCAGGCCCCCACTCATGTCTCCCAGCACCCCGCCCCCAGCACTGTGGGGCACCCTCCACCAGGCTCCCATTCATGTCTCCCTGCATCCCCGACCCCCACCAGTCAGGGGCACCCTCCACCAGGCCCCCACTCATGTCCCCCTGCACCCCCACCCCCCAGCAGTGCAGGGCACCCTCCACCAGGCCCCCACTCATGTCCCCCTGCACCCCCACCCCCCAGCATCCAGGGGCACCAATCACCAGGCCCCCACTCATGTCTCCCATCACCCCCACCCCCCAGCAGTGCAGGGCACCCTCCACCAGGCCCCCACTCATGTCCAACTCATGTCTCCCTGCACCCCCACACCCCAGCATCCAGGGGCACCCTCCACCAGGCACCCGCTCATGTCTCCCATCACCCCCACCCCCCAGCAGTGCAGGGCACCATCCACCAGGCCCCCACTCATGTCCAACTCATGTCTTCCAGCACCCCCACCCCCCAGCAGTGCAGGGCATCCTCCACCAGGCCCCCACTCATGTCCAACTCATGTCCCCCTGCACCCCCACCCCCTAGCATCCAGGGGCACCCTCCACCAGGCCCCCACTGATGTCCAACTCATGTCTCCCATCACCCCCACCCCCCAGCACTGTGGGGCACCCTCCACCAGGCCCCGACTCATGTCCCCCTGCACCCCCACCCACCAGCATCCAGGGGCACCCTCCACCAGGCCCCCCTCATGTCTCCCAGCACCCCCACCCCCCAGCATCCAGGGGCACCCTCCACCAGGCCCCCACTCATGTCTCCCTGCACCCCCACCCCCCACCAGTCAGGGGCACCCTCCACCAGGCCCCCACTCATGTCTCCCAGCACCCCCACCCACCAGCATCCAGGGGCACCCTCCACCAGGCCCCCACTCATGTCTCCCATCACCCCCACCCCCCAGCAGTGCAAGGCACCCTCCACCAGACTCCCACTCATGTTCCCCTGCACCCCCACCACCCAGCATCCAGGGGCACCCTCCACCAGGCCCCCACTCATGTCTCCCATCACCCCCAACCCCCAGCAGTGCAGGGCACCCTCCACCAGGCCCCCACTCATGTCCAACTCATGTCCCCCATCACCCCCAACCCCCAGCATCCAGGGGCAACCTCCACCAGCCCCCCACTCATGTCTCCCTGCCCCCCAGCCCCCACCTGTCAGGGGCAGCCTCCACCAGGCCCCCACTCATGTCTCCCATCACCCCCACCCCCCAGCAGTGCAGGGCACCCTCCACCAGGCCCCCACTCATGTCCAACTCATGTCTCCCAGAACCCCCACCCCCCAGCAGTGCAGGGCAACCTCCATCAGGCGCCCACTCACGTCCAACTCATGTCCCCGTGCACCCCCACCCCCCAGCATCTAGGGGCACCCTCCACCAGGCCCCCACTCATTTCCAACTCATGTCTCCCACCACCCCCACCCCCAGCAGTGCAGGGCACCCTCCACCACGCCCCCACTCATGTCCCCCTGCACCCCCACCCACCAGCATCCTGGGGCACCCTCCACCAGTCCCCCACTCATGTCCAACTCATGTCTCCCATCACCCCCACCCACCAGCATCCAGGGGCACACTCCACCAGGCCCCCACTCATGTCCCCCTGCACCCCCACCCACCAGCATCCAAGGGCACCCTCCACCAGGCCCCCACTCATGTCCCCCTGCACCCCCACCCACCAGCATCCAGGGGCACCCTCCACCAGGCCCCCACTCATATCTCCCATCACCCCCACCCCCAGCAGTGCAGGCCACCCTCCACCAGGCCCCCACTCATGTCCAACTCATGTCTCCCATCACCCCCACCCCCCAGCAGTGCAGGGCACCCTCCACCAGGCCCCCACTCATGTCCCCTGCACCACAGCAGTGCAGGGCACCCTCCACCAGGCCCCCACTCATGTCCCCCTGCTCCCCCACCCCCCAGCATCCAGGGGCACCCTCCACCAGGCCCCCACTCATGTCCCCCTGCACCCCCACCCCCCAGCATCCAGGGGCACCCTCCACCAGGCCCCCATTCATGTCTCCCATCACCCCCACACCCCAGCAGTGCAGGGCACCCTCCACCAGGCCCCCACTCATGTCCAACTCATGTCTCCCATCACCCCCACCCCCCAGCAGTGTAGGGCACCCTCCACCAGGCCCCCACTCATGTCCAACTCATGTCCCCCTGCACCCCCACCCCCCAGCATCCAGGGGCACCCTCCTTGCCCCCACTCATGTCCAACTCATGTCCCCCACCACCCCCACCCCCCAGCAGTGCAGGGCACCCTCCACCAGGCCCCCACTCATGTCCCCCTGCACCCCCACCCACCAGCATCCAGGGGCACCCTCCACCAGGCCCCCACTCATGTCCAACTCATGTCTCCCATCACCCCCACCCACCAGCATCCAGGGGCACCCTCCAACAGGCCCCCACTCATGTCCCCCTGCACTCCCACCCACCAGCATCCAGGGGCGCCCTCCACCAGGCCCCCACTGATGTCTCCCATCACCCCCAGCCCCCAGCAGTGCAGGGCACCATCCACCAGGACCCACTCATGTCAAACTCATGTCTCCCTGCACCCCCACCCCCAGCAGTGCAGGGCACCCTCCACCAGGCCCCCACTCATGTCCCCCTGCACCCCCACCCCCCAGCATCCAGGGGCACCCTCCACCAGGCCCCCACTCATGTCCCCCTGCACCCCCACCCCCCAGCATCCAGGGGCACCCTCCACCAAGCCCCCACTCATGTCTCCCATCACCCCCACCCCCCAGCAGTGCAGGGCACCCTCCACCAGGCCCCCACTCATGTCCAACTCATGTCTCCCAGCACCCCCACCCCCCAACAGTGCAGGGCACCCTCCACCAGGCCCCCACTCATGTTCAACTCATGTCCCCCTGAACCCCCACCCACCAGCATCCAGGGGCACCCTCCACCAGGCCCCCACTCATGTCTCCCATCACCCCACCCCCCAGCAGTGCAGGGCACCCTCCACCAGGCCCCCACTCATGTCCAACTCATGTCTCCCATCACCCCCACCCCCCAGCAGTGCAGGGCACCCTCCACCAGGTCCCCACTCATGTCCAACTCATGTCTCCCATCACCCCTACCCCCCAGCAGTGCAGGGCACCCTCCACCAGGCGCCCATTCATGTCCCCCTGCACCCCCACCCCCCAGCATCCAGGGGCACCCTCCACCAGGCCCCCACTCATGTCCAACTAATGTCTCCCATCACCCCCACCCACCAGCATCTAGGGGCACCCTCCACCAGGCCCCCACTCATTTCCAACTCATGTCTCCCGCCACCCCCACCCCCAGCAGTGCAGGGCACCCTCCACCACGCCCCCACTCATGTCCCCCTGCACCCCCACCCACCAGCATCCTGGGGCACCCTCCACCAGGCCCCCACTCATGTCCAACTCATGTCTCCCATCACCCCCACCCACCAGCATCCAGGGGCACACTCCACCAGGCCCCCACTCATGTCCCCCTGCACCCCCACCCACCAGCATCCAAGGGCACCCTCCACCAGGCCCCCACTCATGTCCCCCTGCACCCCCACCCACCAGCATCCAGGGGCACCCTCCACCAGGCCCCCACTCATATCTCCCATCACCCCCACCCCCAGCAGCGCAGGCCACCCTCCACCAGGCCCCCACTCATGTCCAACTCATGTCTCCCATCACCCCCACCCCCCAGCAGTGCAGGGCACCCTCCACCAGGCCCCCACTCATATCCCCTGCACCACAGCAGTGCAGGGGACCCTCCACCAGGCCCCCACTCATGTCCCCCTGCTCCCCCACCCCCCAGCATCCAGGGGCACCCTCCACCAGGCCCCCACTCATGTCTCCCAGCACCCCCACCCACCAGCATCCAGGGGCACCCTCCACCAGGCCCCCACTCATGTCTCCCTGCACCCCCACCCCCCACCAGTCAGGGGCACCCTCCACCAGGCCCCCACTCATGTCTCCCAGCACCCCCACCCCCCAGCATCCAGGGGCACCCTCCACCAGGCCCCCACTCATGTCTCCCAGCCCCCCCACCCACCAGCATCCAGGGGCACCCCCCACCAGGCCCCCACTCATGTCCCCCTGCACCCCCACCCACCAGCATCCAGGGGCACCCTCCACCAGGCCCCCACTCATGTCCAACTAATGTCGCCCACCACCCCCACCCCCCAGCATCCAGGGGCACCCTCCACCAGGCCCCCACTCATGTCCCCCTGCACCCCCACCCCCCAGCATCCAGGGGCACCCTCCACCAGGCCCCCACTCATGTCTCCCTGCACCCCCACCCCCCACCAGTCAGGGGCACCCTCCACCAGGCCCCCACTCATGTCTCCCAGCACACCCACCCCCCAGCATCCAGGGGCACCCTCCACCAGGCCCCCACTCATGTCTCCCAGCACCCCCACCCACCAGCATCCAGGGGCACCCCCCACCAGGCCCCCACTCATGTCCCCGTGCACCCCCACCCACCAGCATCCAGGGGCACCCTCCACCAGGCCCCCACTCATGTCCAACTAATGTCTCCCATCACCCCCACCCACCAGCATCTAGGGGCACCCTCCACCAGGCCCCCACTCATTTCCAACTCATGTCTCCCACCACCCCCACCCCCAACAGTGCAGGGCACCCTCCACCACGCCCCCACTCATGTCCCCCTGCACCCCCACCCACCAGCATCCTGGGGCACCCTCCACCAGGCCCCCACTCATGTCCAACTCATGTTTCCCATCACCCCCACCCACCAGCATCCAGGGGCACACTCCACCAGGCCCCCACTCATGTCCCCCTGCACCCCCACCCACCAGCATCCAAGGGCACCCTCCACCAGGCCCCCACTCATGTCCCCCTGCACCCCCACCCACAAGCATCCAGGGGCACCCTCCACCAGGCCCCCACTCATATCTCCCATCACCCCCACCCCCAGCAGCGCAGGCCACCCTCCACCAGGCCCCCACTCATGTCCAACTCATGTCTCCCATCACCCCCACCCCCCAGCAGTGCAGGGCACCCTCCACCAGGCCCCCACTAATGTCCCCTGCACCACAGCAGTGCAGGGGACCCTCCACCAGGCCCCCACTCATGTCCCCCTGCTCCCCCACCCCCCAGCATCCAGGGGCACCCTCCACCAGGCCCCCACTCATGTCTCCCACCACCTCACCCACCAGCATCCAGGGGCACCCTCCACCAGGCCCCCACTCATGTCCCCCTGCACCCCCACCCACCAGCATCCAGGGGCACCCTCCACCAGGCCCCCACTCATGTCCCCCTGCACTCCCACCCCCCACCAGTCAGGGGCACCCTCCACCAGGCCCCCACTCATGTCTCCCAGCACCCCCACCCCCCAGCATCCAGGGGCACCCTCCACCAGGCCCCCACTCATGTCTCCCAGCACCCCCACCCACCAGCATCCAGGGGCACCCCCCACCAGGCCCCCACTCATGTCCCCGTGCACCCCCACCCACCAGCATCCAGGGGCACCCTCCACCAGGCCCCCACTCATGTCCAACTAATGTCTCCCATCACCCCCACCCACCAGCATCTAGGGGCACCCTCCACCAGGCCCCCACTCATTTCCAACTCATGTCTCCCACCACCCCCACCCCCAGCAGTGCAGGGCACCCTCCACCACGCCCCCACTCATGTCCCCCTGCACCCCCACCCACCAGCATCCTGGGGCACCCTCAACCAGGCCCCCACTCATGTCCAACTCATGTCTCCCATCACCCCCACCCACCAGCATCCAGGGGCACACTCCACCAGGCCCCCACTCATGTCCCCCTGCACCCCCACCCACCAGCATCCAAGGGCACCCTCCACCAGGCCCCCACTCATGTCTCCCTGCACCCCCACCCACCAGCATCCAGGGGCACCCTCCACCAGGCCCCCACTCATATCTCCCATCACCCCCACCCCCAGCAGCGCAGGCCACCCTCCAATAGGCCCCCACTCATGTCCAACTCATGTCTCCCATCACCCCCACCCCCCAGCAGTGCAGGGCACCCTCCACCAGGCCCCCACTCATGTCCCCTGCACCACAGCAGTGCAGGAGACCCTCCACCAGGCTCCCACTCATGTCCCCCTGCTCCCCCACCCCCCAGCATCCAGGGGCACCCTCCACCAGGCCCCCACTCATGTCTCCCAGCACCTCACCCACCAGCATCCAGGGGCACCCTCCACCAGGCCCCCACTCATGTCTCCCTGCACCCCCACCCCCCACCAGTCAGGGGCACCCTCCACCAGGCCCCCACTCATGTCTCCCAGCACCCCCACCCCCCAGCATCCAGGGGCACCCTCCACCAGGCCCCCACTCATGTCTCCCAGCACCCCCACCCACCAGCATCCAGGGGCACCCCCCACCAGGCCCCCACTCATGTCCCCCTACACCCCCACCCACCAGCATCCAGGGGCACCCTCCACCAGGCCCCCACTCATGTCCAACTAATGTCTCCCATCACCCCCACCCACCAGCATCCAGGGGCACCCTCCACCAGGCCCCCACTCATTTCCAACTCATGTCTCCCACCACCCCCACCCCCCAGCATCCAGGGGCACCCTCCACCAGGCCCCCACTCATGTCCCCCTGCACCCCCACCCCCCAGCATCCAGGGGCACCCTCCACCAGGCCCCCACTCATGTCTCCCTGCACCCCCACCCCCCACCAGTCAGGGGCACCCTCCACCAGGCCCCCACTCATGTCTCCCAGCACCCCCACCCCCCAGCATCCAGGGGCACCCTCCACCAGGCCCCCACTCATGTCTCCCAGCACCCCCACCCACCAGCATCCAGGGGCACCCCCCACCAAGCCCCCACTCATGTCCCCCTGCACCCCCACCCACCAGCATCCAGGGGCACCCTCCACCAGGCCCCCACTCATGTCCAACTAATGTCTCCCATCACCCCCACCCACCAGCATCTAGGGGCACCCTCCACCAGGCCCCCACTCATTTCCAACTCATGTCTCCCACCACCCCCACCCCCAGCAGTGCAGGGCACCCTCCACCACGCCCCCACTCATGTCCCCCTGCACCCCCACCCACCAGCATCCTGGGGCACCCTCCACCAGGCCCCCACTCATGTCCAACTCATGTCTCCCATCACCCCCACCCACCAGCATCCAGGGGCACACTCCACCAGGCCCCCACTCATGTCCCCCTGCACCCCCACCCACCAGCATCCAAGGGCACCCTCCACCAGGCCCCCACTCATGTCCCCCTGCACCCCCACCCACCAGCATCCAGGGGCACCCTCCACCAGGCCCCCACTCATATCTCCCATCACCCCCACCCCCAGCAGCGCAGGCCACCCTCCACCAGGCCCCCACTCATGTCCAACTCATGTCTCCCATAACCCCCACCCCCCAGCAGTGCAGGGCACCCTCCACCAGGCCCCCACTCATGTCCCCTGCACCACAGCAGTGCAGGGGACCCTCCACCAGGCCCCCACTCATGTCCCCCTGCTCCCCCACCCCCCAGCATCCAGGGGCACCCTCCACCAGGCCCCCACTCATGTCCCCCTGCACCACCTCCCCCCAGCATCCAGGGGCACCCTCCACCAGGCCCCCATTCATGTCTCCCATCACCCCCACACCCCAGCAGTGCAGGGCACCCTCCACCAGGCCCCCACTCATGTCCAACTCATGTCTCCCATCACCCCCACCCCCCAGCAGTGTAGGGCACCCTCCACCAGGCCCCCACTCATGTCCAACTCATGTCCCCCTGCACCCCCACCCCCCAGCATCCAGGGGCACCCTCCTTGCCCCCACTCATGTCCAACTCATGTCCCCCACCACCCCCACCCCCCAGCAGTGCAGGGCACCCTCCACCAGGCCCCCACTCATGTCCCCCTGCACCCCCACCCACCAGCATCCAGGGGCACCCTCCACCAGGCCCCCACTCATGCCCAACTCATGTCTCCCATCACCCCCACCCACCAGCATCCAGGGGCACCCTCCACCAGGCCCCCACTCATGTCCCCCTGCACCCCCACCCACCAGCATCCAGGGGCACCCTCCACCAGGCCCCCACTCATGTCCCCATGCACTCCCACCCACCAGCATCCAGGGGCGCCCTCCACCAGGCCCCCACTGATGTCTCCCATCACCCCCAGCCCCCAGCAGTGCAGGGCACCCTCCACCAGGCCCCCACTCATGTCCAACTCATGTCTCCCAGCACCCCCACCCCCCAACAGTGCAGGGCACCCTCCACCAGGCCCCCACTCATGTTCAACTCATGTCCCCCTGAGCCCCCACCCACCAGCATCCAGGGGCACCCTCCACCAGGCCCCCACTCATTTCTCCCATCACCCCCACCCCCCAGCAGTGCAGGGCACCCTCCACCAGGCCCCCACTCATGTCCAACTCATGTCCCCCATCACCCCCACCCCCCAGCAGTGCAGGGCACCCTCCACCAGGTCCCCACTCATGTCCAACTCATGTCTCCCATCACCCCTACCCCCCAGCAGTGCAGGGCACCCTCCACCAGGCCCCCACTCATGTCCCCCTGCACCCCCACCCCCCAGCAGTGCAGCGCACCCTCCACCAGGCCCCCACTCATGTCCCCCTGCACCCCCACCCCCCAGCATCCAGGGGCACCCTCCACCAGGCCCCCACTCATGTCCCCCTGCACCCCCACCCCCCAGCATCCAGGGGCACCCTCCACCAGGCCCCCACTCATGTCCCCCTGCACCCCCACCCCCCAGCATCCAGGGGCACCCTCCACCAGGCCCCCACTCATGTCTCCAGCACCCCCACCCCCCAGCATCCAGGGGCACCCTCCACCAGGCCCCCACTCATGTCTCCCAGCACCCCCACCCACCAGCATCCAGGGGCACCCCCCACCAGGCCCCCACTCATGTCCCCCTGCACCCCCACCCACCAGTATCCAGGGGCACCCTCCACCAGGCCCCCACTCATGTCCAACTAATGTCTCCCATCACCCCCACCCACCAGCATCCAGGGGCACCCTCCACCAGGCCCCCACTCAGGTCCCCCTGCACCCCCACCAACCAGCATCCAGGGGCACCCTCCACCAGGCCCCCACTCATGTCCCCCTGCACCCCCACCACCAGCATCCAGGGGCACCCTCCACCAGGCCCCCACTCATGTCTCCCATCACCCCCACCCCCCAGCAGTGCAGGGCACCCTCCACCAGGCCCCACTCATGTCCCCCTGCACCGCCACCCCCAGCATCCAGGGGCACCCTCCACCAGGCCCCCACTCATGTCTCCCATCACCCCCACCCCCCAGCAGTGCAGGGCACCCTCCACCAGGCCCCCACTCATGTCCCCCTGCACCCCCACCCCTCAGCATCCAGGGGCACCCTCTACCAGGCCCCCACTCCTGTCTCCCAGCACCCCCACCCGCCAGCCGTGCGATTTGCCTGGGTACGTGTATTCCTGGGGTGCACGGGTAATCTCACATGCGATACCATCAGGCTACATGTATTATGGGTCCGCGTGAACTTCCACACGCAATACCAGCAGGCTACGTGTATTACGGGGTTTGCGGAAAATTCCACACGCGATTGCCCTGGGTACGTGTATTTCGGGGTGCGTATGAAGTTTCACACGCAATTTTGCAGGGTACGTGTATTTCGGTGTGCACGTGAAGTTCCACACGTGACTGGGCCTGTGAGAGTGGGGTACGTGTATTCCAGGGGTGGGGGGGAATATTTACTCGCGACTGGGCCTGGGAGAGCGTGTTACGTGTATTCCTGGGGTGGGCGGGAAGATTCACACGGTCGCCTACAACGCGCCAAAAAATAAATGGTCCAATCCTGAAACACGTACGCCAGCATGAAGCATGCGTACGTCGACCCGCGCAGCATAAAAGTGCGCGCAAGCAACAAACAAGCTCAGACGCCAGGATGAATATACCGGGCCTAGCAGCAGTGGCCGTGGGTTACCAAAGGAGAAGGAGGAGGATAGTGAGGGCCCGAATTTTCACTCCCAGAACCAGCCTTTTTGGGATGCCTGATGACCAGGTGTATGGGAGGTACAGGTTTCCACCACACATAATACTGGACCTGGTCAGTGAGTGGGAGGATGACCTCACATCACCCACCCAATGACTAGAGCTCCCAAGCACTCAGCCCCCTGGAGAAGGTCCTTAATGTACTGCACTTCTTGGCCACTGGATCATTTCAGCGAACAAGTGCCATAGTGGGTGGTGTGTCACAGGCCACGCAGTCACGCTGCCTACACCAGGTCTTGAACATCATCACTGCACGCCCATCAGTCCGCAGGCACATATACCTGCCCAGGACACCTGCAGAAAGGCAGGCTGCCGCCCTGGATTTCTATGGTGTGGCACAATTCCCCAAAGTGCTAGGTGCCATTGACTGCACCCATGTGGCACAACGTCCCCCCAGGGCATCTGAGCACATCTATAGGAACCGCAAGCGCTGGCATTCCATCAATGTGCAGGTAGTATGTAATGCCAAGGGAATCATCACCTCAGTATATACCAATTATCCAGGGTCCACCCACGACAGCTTCATTTACCGAATGTCTACCCTAAGCCGGGACCTAGAAGCTGGGCGGCATGGCGATACATGGCTGCTTGGTGAGTATGAATGCCACTGCACATGCATGCATGTCAGATGCAGAGTTATGTCACTACCCCACTAATGATACCCATCACCTCCTCACCAGGGAACAGTGCCTACCCTCTGAGCACCCACATGATGACGCCAATTCGGAACCCCATCACGCCTCCCGAGGTAAGATACAACACAGCCCATATTGCAACCCGGGGCATAGTGGAGCGCACATTCGGAGTGCTCAAGTCACGCTTTTGCTCCCTTGACCGTTCTGGCGGGCAGCTGTTATATGCGCCCCCAGTAGTGTGCAGGATCATAGTGGCAGCTGGTGTCCTGCACAATGTTGCAACATGCCGGGGCCTGGCTGTGGACATGGTGGTGCCCCCACATCCCCAACCACATGCACGCCCACTGCGCATGGGAGGGGAAAGGACATGGGGTGAGGCAGCCTGTACACAGCTGGTGGCTAATTACTTCACATAGAAATCACACCCCTGTGGAATGCACACAGCCCTGGCACATACCATCTGATAAGCAATGATGACTCGACCTGACAATTATGACGAACAAAGGGACAGTCAACTGTCAGAACCATAGCAGCCTGAGATTGTTCATGTGGAAGTGTCAGAATGTGTGCATCCCTACCTACACAAACACCACCAATGCAGTGTCATCAAAAGACACACTTCCATGCTGCAGAAATGAATACCCACTTGCAAAATACTACATGAGAACAGTGCCATATCACCCAACCCCTCCCCGGCACGGCCACACAACACACCATGGCATGTCATGCAATGTGAGAGCAAACAAATTAATCCCCACAACATGCCCCAAGTGTCACCAACTACAGTGTCCCTAATGGAAACTGGCCACACATGAAATGCTCACAGTAATGCAGGACCTACAACACACATTACCAAATACTTACCAAGAATACCAATCACCTACACAACCTCCAACCTACCTTAAACATGACATTACAGACTTAAAAAATTGGTAGCCTCACTACCTGATAATGCCAGCACTTCGAACACTTACAAGTATACAGTGTTAGCGCCACGCAAGAGTGTAGGTGCACTGCTTACAACATGGACTCCAGTTCCAAGGTAGACCGCCTTGTGAAGACATGAGAAATGGACCTGCAAATTAGGAGGATGAGATGGATGCAGAGGCACATATCAATACACCATGCAGTGTACAATACAACAACAATATGCACTATGAATGTATACACAGTACTGACTACAGACTGCCCACACATCAAATGGGAGTCCAACGTCACCATGTACGTCAATGTCACTTGGGCAAACCCTTTGCAAGCCCATGGAAATGGGAAGCAGGAGGGGTGTGTGTCACACAAACCCAAGCATCTGAACCAAATTCATGACAGATCTGCATGTGCCCAGCCACAATACAGCGTATGCCCACGGGAGCCACACTGTCCAAAAAAAAAAAACAAAAAAAAATGGCCATTAATGGGCCCGGGGTGGGGGGGAGGCCACCCAGGAGGTCCGAGGACAGGGTGCACACCAAAACCCACCTGTGTGGATCTTGCGGAAAAAAAACACCTCCATGGGCTCATGGCCTGCACGGCTACCCTATTGTGAGAGAATCACTGCTGTCACTCTCCTCACCCTCTGCAGCTGCATCAGGAGGTGGTGGCACTATGGGAGGCAGCCCACGCAAAGCCCTAGTCTGGTCCTCCATGGCAGCAAGCATGCAGGTGTGGAAGGTCTCGTTCTGGAGGATAATTGTGCGTAGGTCCCCATGCAACAACTCACGGGATGCCCGGACCTCCGCCCTTGTTGCCTGCATCTCAGCTGAGAGCGTACGTGTGAGACTCTCCAGCTGCTGTTCTGTCCTTCTGTTTGTTGAAGCCTCAAGCTCAACAAGAGTCGTCCTGAGGTGAAGGAGTTCCACCCTCAGGGCTTCCCTGTGGCCCTGGGACTCTATGGAAATGGCTTCCGGCAGAGTCGCCAGTGCCGCCCGCCTGTCCCTGTCGGACGCCACCATGTCCTCCCTGTGTGACTGGCAGATGGAGTCTGTTGCCTGCTGTAGTCGCTCCATCAGCCTTTCGGGGGGGACAATGGAAGTGGCCACCCTATCCATGGCCTGAGCCATCATCTCTGATGATGCTGCCTGTTGTGTTGCCATACCGTATATGGATTGCTCCCATGCGATATTGCCAGGTGGCGTACGGCCACCACGTCGGCGAGCACCACACCTATCTGGGGCAAGGCGAACTGCGCCTTGCTGTGCCGGCACTGCCCGAGGCTACAGGACTGCATCCCCCCTCTGGTCTGCTGGCCCAGGAACAGGATCAGATGTTGCGGAGTGTGACCCTGCATCCGTAACCAACAAAGGCGTACCTGCCAACACTGACATATCCATTGAGGGTTCTAACCCTGGTGCAGGTGGGTAGGACAGAACAGAATCCCTCCCAGGAACACTCAACTGCGACAGCACATAGGTCTCATCATCCGAATCGACACCTGAATACAGCTCGGGGGAGGTGCAGCCAAAGACACCCCTTGAGAGCACGACCTGCAGCAGTTGTGGGTTCTCACCCACCACCACACCACGGGTCTGCACCATCTCCACAACCCCAGCAGTATCAAGTGCGGCATCCCCTGCAAAGACGTAAAAGAAAACAAATGGAAACAGGCATTAGCACTATGGCACACAATTAGGGCTGAGAAGCTACAGAAACAGTACTTAATTGACACATGTCCCACATGACTAAAACCCTCAAATGCATGCACCGTCACTGCGTGTGAAGGGGAGGCAGATTGCACACATTGATGACACCAAGATGGAAGATGAGCACATTTGCTGCATGCTGCCTAGCAGTGGCATCACACATTGGCCTGTGATTCGCAGGTCAAATACACATGCCATCACACAGATGGCATGTACCCTAGCCATAAAGTGAAGAGGGAGAGGAGGGCACCAATTGTTCATTCAGTCTAGTTTGCTCATGAAATTGATTTTTTCATTGAAATGGTTCAAATGTTTAACCTGGAGCTGCCAGTCCAAAATGGTTCTATAGCACAGGGACATGTATAAACAAATCATGTCCAGGAAACAAAGCCAGTCCACTGTACCATAGCCATGTCAGACATGTGACAATAGGACTGAGAAATGCCTAGTAAAAGTGGTGTTATGCAAACAATCTGCCTGAATAAACAGAGGAAAATAAGCAACAATGTTGTGGCAAGATGACACTTCAAGGGCAACTGGCGTGGTGTTGGGCTAGATGTCTAATGTTGGCAGAAGGGATACTGTATACCCAAATGCTGGTGCGCAGGAATGCATTGGATGAGGCACATGGGTGACCCAAACCACTCAGGCACACACACCCTCACCTGGCACCCAAACAGAAGCCCTCACACACACACCATGCACATCGATGACACACACATGCATGTGCACTCACCGGACAATGCCTCGTAATCTGCCATTTCTCCCATGCCTTGGATCTGTTCCTCCGTGACGTAGGTCCCAGCAACATGCTCATGTGGAGTGAGTTCTATGTCCTCTGCTGGAGACCCACCTCCAGTCACTAGAGTAGCGGCATGACTTGAGGCCAGCTTATTCTTTGCCCTGTGCTTCAGGTCATTCTAGCGCTTGTAGCATTCATTAGCTGTGCGCCTCACGATTCCAAGGGCACTTATGATGTCCGCGATGGTCTGCCAGTGTGCCTGACGTTGTGCAGGTGTGGTCTTGGATCCTGCAAAAATCACCATTTCGCGGTCATGTGCGGACACATACTATACAAGTGCATTCAGTTAGGCCTCATTGAAGCTGGGCTTCCTTGACGGGCCGGACTGTGTAGCCGTGTCTGGGGCATCAGCCTCTACTGGACGAGCACTCTTCCTCTTCCACTTGGAAGGTGGTGGGGATCCTGAGTGTCCTGCGCCGCTCTGGACACTAGGGGCAGGAGCCCCGGTGGACTCTGTACTAGGAGTGTTGGATTGCACACTCAGCATGGGAGTTGGTGCAGGCATTAGCTCAAGTTTGATGGTGTCAGGGGGAATGTCAGCAGGATGGACTTGGACCGACACTGTCCTGGCTGGGTGTGTGAGAGGTGGGGTGGATGGAGCCGCAGCTGCCCCTGCAGCCTCCCCAGCCTGCCCACGCGGGGCAGCAGATGACCTAGCTGCCCCTGATCCACGTGGCCTGATGACACCAACGTGCACCGGCGCACGTGGCCTAGACCTGCTGACCTGGAAGTCAGCCATGGAGTCACCCTGTGCCAGGTCTGGTTCCACAGTGGGCTGGTCCAACAAGGGCTGAGCATGGATGGTGTCAGCCACGTTACCCTCAACCAGGGGGGGGGCATGGGTGTCCCTGACTGCTCCTCCACACATGGGGGGCTAGGGGCACCCTGCAAGTCACGGCCACGTCCCCTACCGGATCCACCACGGCCGCCACTTGGGGCTCGGCCACCTTTGCCACCCTTACGGCTTGTTCGCCTCCCAGCTATGGCACTGATGTTATTGTGCGTATGGGAGTTGCTGTGAACTATTGTCCTGGGCAATTGGGGGTCAAAGGGGTTGGGTACCAGATGGTAATCGTACCCTAGTGCTCTAGCAAGGCTGTATGTCACCCCTGGGGAAAGATGACGGGTCACGCAACGCACAGGTACTCCAAAAAAGGGAAGTAAGGTGCACGCAACCCCTCCTAGACCACGTGTGTGGAAATATAAACCTGCACAACGCTGTGGCACCCAGAAACACAAGAATGAACGTATGCGTGTCACACACAGCCTAGAATGACCTCTGAAGGGGTATGCGACACACGGGGCAAGCACAGATGTTAAATACATGCGCGACTCACCGTCTGCCAGGAACAAAAGCGTGAAAAATATGCGCGTGTGCGCGTTGGCAACACCCCCGCCAAAAGAAGAATTGTACACTGTCTGAGGAGACAGGACAACAGTAGAAGGGAACGCTGTTTGAGGAAACAGGCCCAGGAAAAAGAGGAAAAGAGAAAAAGCTGTCAGAGGTAACAGGGAGTACGAACTTGAAACGCCGTGAAGTAAATCGCGTGTGAACCGACAAGAAGTACACATTTCACCCACTCGCTCTCCACGAAAAGCACGTACAAGGAAATGGCATTCTACACGTACCTTTTATACACACGTCACAGATGCGCATACGCGATGAGGCCATTTCCACCAATTACACGCTTTCACACTCGGACGTGTATCTTTTTTTTTACACGCGCCATTCTCTACGGCCATGCGCGTGATGTCATAGATGCGCATGGGGACCTTTGGGCCAATGAAATCGCGTATGTGTGCAGACGCGCTTACGCGCTAAGGGCCTTTCCTCGAATTACACGCAGACGTGCAGGATTTTCACGTGCCAAATCACTCCGTATCAAGCTGGCCACGCGTAAGCACACGGAAGACCATGCTCCTGCCCTGAAAGCCGATTTACTGCCCCCCAGAGTCCCGAGCACGCTCCCACCTGCCATCTGCTGCTGCCTGACTGCCTGCTGCCCACGTGCCCTGCCATTTGCTGCCTGCACATCAGCCAGGGGTGCTGTTGCTGTGACCAGCCCTGCTGGAACCGAAGACTCCCGATTGGGATTCCATCACTCCACAGCCCAGCCCCAGGACCCAGTTGCCCACCCACTCCTGCCTCTGTGGTTGTCATGTCGGGCACTGCAACATCTGGCACCACTGACAACCCCCGGCCAGAGAGGCAGAGGGGCACCAGCTTCACTGCCACCGAAGTTGGTGTCCTGATGGAGCAAGTCCTGGGGAAGTATGATGCCCTCTTCGGAAGTGTGCGTGCCGACAAGGAAGGACGGACTCGGATCTGGACAGACATCGTGACTGCCATCAACGCGGAGGGGGTGGCAGTAAGCGACTTCCAACATGTCAAGAAGCGCTGGGAGGACTTCAGGTCCAGGACCCTCAAGAAGGCCCGGTGCCTCTTGAAGGCAGCGGATGCTAAGGGGCGCCGGGGCCACTTGTCGGAAGATGAGATGAGGGTCCTGGAACGCGTATCTCCAGCGCTCCACGTCCAGGTTTTGAGAGGAAGACCCGTCTGGAGTCGAGCAGTAAGTGTACATGCATCATGATTGTAAGCTGTGCGTGTGGTGATGTGCCAGTAGTGTGCAGGTTGCACATCTGTTTGTATGGGGCCGAGTATGGGTGGGGGTGTACAGAGCCGTGAGGCTAACACATGCGAGGGCTGTCATGTGTGAGACATGGATGGTGCTTGTGTGTGTAGGCTTGCATGCCAAATGCAGTTGTGTGGGCACACATGTTTGGATGAATGTGTATGTAAGTAGGCATGTTTGTGATGTCAGGCATGTATGTTGTTTTCAGCTGCATGTATCAGCACTGTGTACATGTGCATGTGTGTGTATTTGACAAGGGTGCAACAGTGATGCAACATGGATGCATGTGACAGCGGGATGTGGAAGCCTGATTGGGAGATGTGACATGGATGCCCATCTGAACACTGCGACAGTTGGCTGAGGTGTACACATGCATGCAAGTGTGGTGGTGTGCGTGCATGTGTAGTGCACTCCCTGTGTTGCATGTGATGTCTAGCTCACCTTTGCCTGCTCATGCTGTTGTATGTGTATGGATGGTGCTGGCAGTTGCGATATGGCTGTGGTATGGCTCATGTGTGCAAGTTGAAATGACATGTGTGTTGCCGATTGCAATGCCATGTCTGAGGTTTGCCAATGCCACTCATGTGCAACTGTCATGTGTGTATGTGTCCATTGTACAGTGCCCTGATGCCTGTGTTTTATTTCTTCCTGGCTGCAGCGTCAACTGATGAAGAGGGCGGAGAAGGTGCTGTGGAGCACAGCGGCGGGGATCGCACCGCCAGCCGGAGACGCAAGGCCCGGCTCCCCTCCCAGGTTGTGATCTCGTCGGGGAGTGAGGAGTCCGGTGCCGCGTCCCAGGCCGCAGCTGCTGGGGGGAGGTCCAAGAGGCGGAGGTCGGAGTTGGACTCCTCGGCAGCAGAAGGGGCAGCTGGGACCCCACAGGGCCCAACGGGGGAAGATGGCACGGAGTCATCCACGTTGGTGGGGGATTTGGTGGAGGAGGAGGCCGTGCAAGCAATAGAGACGGGGTCTGGAGGTGGGGATTCCACTGGTGCTAGTGGTGCAGTGCAGGACCAGGGACAGGAGGCAGCACAGGTCGCCGCGGAGGTGCCTGTGTGCAATCCTGTCCCTGATCCTGTCACTGCATCATCTTGCACCAGCAGGGATGCCTACGTCCAGACCCGTTTTCAGGCAGGGGATGAGCTCACGACAACTGGCCTTCCTCTGCCTGCAGACGTGGCTATCCGGGTACGGGTTGAGCCTGTCTTGACTGGTGTGGCGTTGCGTCAACGGGCCATGCGAGGTGACCTGCAGTCTTTTCATGAGGAGACTGCACGTCATCTCGAATGGCTCGTTGACCGCGTTGGCCTACTGGGACAGGTCACCCAGGCCGGATTCCTCCGTTTGATGGGGCTTGCTCAGACCCCCTCCTCAACTGAACCCCCTATGCGGCAGTCGTCCTCCGTGCCATCTTCCCACCCATTAGTCACCTGGGTGCCCTATAGAGCTGCCTCTGACGGTGCGGCCAGGCTGGTGGAGGAGGCATCCCTGCCACAGTTGGGAGTCGGACGTCCAGCAGGGGTGGCCACATCAACGACTGCACCCCAGCCAGCGGAGGATGTGCAGGCAGCAGGAGGCAGTGCACGGGCAGAGGCACAGCAGCAGCAGCAACGTAGTGGGAGCCATGATGGCTCGGGGCCTTTGACATCGGAGGGGCAGGCATCGGCCGGAGGGCAGGAGGACCCAGGACGGGAAGTGTCTTCCGTGTGGCAGCGGTTGGGCCACGCCATAGATGCAGAGCGGCAGCGGGCGGAAGAGGCACGGTTCACGATGGTCAGGGCGGAGAACTCCATGCGGAGGGCCCTGAGGCGGGCCGAGTGCCTCGAGGCAATCCACAGGGATTTGGGGGTGAACATGTTGACAGCCCTGCGGACCCTCGGGGCCATGGAGGAGGACCGCCTCCGGGACATTGAGCAGGAGTTCGATGATGCCCTGGCCCGGAACATCCCGAAGTGAGACGTCGGACTAGCCCGCTGCCCTTGTAAATAGTTCTGTAGTTAGTGTTAGGTTTCCTTTGGTTTTGCATTTTTTTTAGACCTTTTGGACAATGGGCCACAATTTTGTATATAATTTTTTTTTTAGGTAGTGTTACTAGATAGGTTTAATTTCTTCTGTTGGGATCATGGACCCTGGATTGTTTATCTGTATATAGTTGACTGTTGGATTTTCATTTTTTTTTATGATTTACCCATGGAGCAATGGTTTTCGATTTTAATTTTCCATTGGATTTACTTTTGTGGACTGTGACTTTGGACACCTTTCCTTTGGATTATGATTTGTGGTTTTGCATTATTTCACGGACATGCTGCTTTATTTTTTTTAAATGTCCATTATTGTTTGTTTATTTTTGATTCAATTTATGTTGCTTTTAATACATATTTTTTCTTCAAACTTCAATGTGTAGTATCATCTCATTGGTTTCATGCATATCATGATATGGGTTTTGACATTCACTGACACCCATTGGGTGTATGTGAGGGACATGTGTTCATTTCCAAATTTGCAATTGGGGTTCCATCATGTTATTGCCATTTCTAAGTGGGTGGATGCAATACTCGGGTGGGTGTTTGGCATTTGGAGGCTGACCATAAGGGCCAGGGATCTAGATTGTGATGACATGTTGGCTGGGGGACATGAGTGGGGGCCTGGTGGAGAGTGCCCCTGGATGCTGGTGGGTGGGGGTGCAGGGGGACATGAGTGGGGGCCTGGTG
The DNA here is from genome assembly GCF_040938575.1 of Ambystoma mexicanum. Classification (NCBI taxonomy): domain Eukaryota; kingdom Metazoa; phylum Chordata; class Amphibia; order Caudata; family Ambystomatidae; genus Ambystoma; species Ambystoma mexicanum. The sequence continues at coordinate 690,697,671 of NC_090934.1, read as the reverse complement.
GAGGGTGCCCTGCACTGCTGGGGGGTGGGGGTGCTGGGAGACATGAGTGGGGGCCTGGTGGAGGGTGCCCTGCACTGCTGGGGGTGGGGGTGGTGGGAGACATGAGTTGGACATGAGTGGGGGCCTGGTGGAGGGTGCCCTGCACTGCTGGGTGGTGGGCGTGATGGGAGACATGTGTGGGAGCGGGTGTAGGGTGCCCCTGGATGCTGGGGGGTGGGGGTGCAGGGGGACATGTGTGGAGGCCTGGTGGAGGGTGCCCTGCACTGCTGGGGGGTGGGGGTGGTGGGAGACATGAGTTGGACATGAGTGGGGGCCTGGTGGAGGGTGCCCTGCACTGCTGGGGGGTGGGGTGCTGGGAGACATGTGTGGGGGCCTGGTGGAGGGTGCCCTGCACTGCTGGGGGGTGGGGGTGCTGGGAGACATGAGTGGGGGCCTGGTGGAGGGTGCCCCTGGATGCGGGGGGGTGGGGGTGATGGGAGATATGAGTGGGGGCCTGGTGGAGGGTGCCCTGCACTGCTGGGGGGTGGGGGTGGTGGGAGACATGAGTTGGACATGAGTGGGTGCCTGTTGGAGGGTGCCCTGCACTGCTGGGGGGTGGGGGTGGTGGGCGACATGAGTTGGAGATGAGTGGGGGCCTGGTGGAGGGTGCCCTGCACTGCTGGGGGGTGGGGGTGCAGGGAGACATGTGTGGGGGCCTGGTGGAGGATGCACTGCACTGCTGAGGAGTGGGGGTGCTGGGAGACACGAGTGGGGGCCTGGTGGAGGGTGCCCTGCACTGCTGGGGAGTGGGGGTGCTGGGAGACATGAGTTGGACATGTGTGGGGGCCTGGTGGAGGGTGTCCCTGACTGGTGGGGGGTGGGGGTGATGGGAGACATGAGTGGGGGCCTGGTGGAGGGTGCCCCTGACTGCTGGGGGCTGGGGGTGATGGGAGACATGGATGGGGGCCTGGTGGAGGGTGCCCCTGGATGCTGGGGGGTGGGGGTGATGGGAGACAATAGTGGTGGCCTGGTGTAGGGTGCCCTGCACTGCTGGGGGGTGAGGGTGATGGGAGACATGAGTGGGGGCCTGGTGGAGGGTGCCCCTGACTGCTGGGGGGTGGGGGTGATGGGAGACATGAGTGGGGGCCTGGTGGAGGGTGCCCCTGGATGCTGGGGGGTGCGGGTGCAGGGGGACATGTGTGGGGGCCTGGTGGAGGGTGCCCTGCACTGCTGGGGGGTGGGGGTGCTGGGAGACATGAGTTGGACATGAGTGGGGGCCTGATGGGATGCTGGGGGGTGGGGTGCAGGGGGACATGAGTTGGACATGAGTGGGGGCCTGGTGGAGGGTGCCCTGCACTGCTGCGGGGTGGGGGGGTGGGAGACATGAGTGGGGGCCTGGTGGAGGGTGCCCTGCACTGCTGGGGGGTGGGGGGGTGGGAAACATGAGTGGACATGAGTGGGGGCCTGGTGGAGGGTGCCCTGCACTGCTGGGGGGTGGGGGTGCTGGGAGACATGTGTGGGGGCCTGGTGGAGGGTGCCCCTGGATGCTAGGGGGTGGGGTGATGGGAGACATGAGTGGGGGCCTGGTGGAGGGTGCCCCTGGATGCTGGGGGGTGGGGGTGATGGGAGACATAAGTGAGGGCCTGGTGGAGGGTGCCCCTGAGTGCTGGGGGGTGGGGGTGATGGGAGACATGAGTGGGGGCCTGGTGGAGGGTGCCCCTGGATGCTGGGGGGTGGGGGTGCAGGGGGACATGTGTGGGGGCCTGGTGGAGGGTGCCCTGCACTGCTGGGGGGTGGGGGTGCTGGGAGACATGAGGTGGACATGAGTGGGGGCCTGGTGGAGGGTGCCCCTGGATGCTGGGGGGTGGGGGTGCATGGGGACATGAGTGGGGGCCTGGTGGAGGGTGCCCCTGGATGCTGGGGGTGGGGGTGCTGGGAGACATGTGTGGGGGTCTGGTGGAGGGTGCCCTGCACTGCTGGGGGGTGGGGGTGGTGGGAGACATGAGTTGGACATGAGTGGGGACCTGGTGGAGGGTGCCCTGCACTGCTGGGGGGTGGGGGTGATGGGAGACATGAGTGGGGGCCTGGTGGAGGGTGCCCCTGGATGCTGGGGGTGGGGGTGATGGGAGACATGAGTGGGGGCCTGGTGGAGGGTGCCCCTGGATGCTGGGGGGTGGGGGTGATGGGAGACATGAGTGGAGGCCTGGTGGAGGGTGCCCTGCACTGCTGGGGGGTGGGGGTGCTGGGAGACATGAGTGGGGGCCTGGTGGAGGGTGCCCCTGGATGCTGGGGGGTGGGGCTGCTGGGAGACATGTGTGGGCGCCTGGTGGCGGGTGCCCTGCCCTGCTGGGGGGTGGGGGTGGTGGGAGACATGAGTTGGACATGAGTGGGGGCCTGGTGGAGGGCGCCCTGCACTGCTAGAGGATGGGGGTGCAGGGAGACAGGTGTGGGGGCCTGGTGGAGGGTGCCCCTGTATGCTGGGGAGTGGGGGTGCTGGGAGACATGTGTGGGGGCCTGGTGGAGGGTGCCCTGCACTGCTGGGGGTGGAGGTGCTGGGAGACATAAGTTGGACATGAGTGGGGGCCTGGTGGAGGGTGCCCCTGGATGCTGGGGGCTGGGGGTGCAGGGGGACATGCGTTGGTGGGCAGTAGTTCAAGGTGACATGTGGGTTGGCTGGGGGGAATGGGCCTGGGGGATGGGCTGCCTGCGGGGCATGTGCAGGGTAGGCCCCTGTGGTGTGGGCCGCCTGCAGGGGCCATGGAGGGTGTAGAGGGTACACCTGGGAGGACCCACACGTGCAATTCACGTGTGGTGCTCCCCGCGCACCCCTGGAATACACGTACCATGATGGAATCGCGTGTGATACTTCCTGCGCACCCCTGAAATACACGTACCCTGCTGCTTTTGCGTATGATACTTCCCGCGCACCCCTGGAATACACGTACCCTGCTGCTTTTGTGTGTAGTACTTCCCGTGCACCCCTGGAATACACTACCCTGATGGAATCACGTGTGATACTTCCCGCGCACCCCTGAAATGCACGTACCCTGCTGTTTTTGTGTGTGATACTTCCCGTGCACCCCTGGAATACACGTGCCCTGATGGAATCGCGTGTGTTACTTCCCACGCACCCCTGATGTACACGTACCCAGGACAATCGCGTGTGAAACTTCCCGAGAACCACTAAAATACACGTTCCCCGCTTGGCGTTTGCTGTTTGGCAGCCCTGTGAACTGGTCCAGGGTTAGCGCAGCCCTTTGTGATGATTTGGGAATTTTTAAGGCTTTTCCTTGCGCGAGGGCGTTCTTGGGGGCGTAACTGGCGCTGCTGCAGGGTCGCTGCGTCACTCTGCGCCACGGCTGGTTTTGGAGGCTAAAATCCATGAATTCGCTGTGCGATGAAAAGGATTTTTTCGCACGCGGCTGGCGCAGTGTATCGCACGGGGACATTGTGCGCCAGCCGCGTGCGCCACTTTTGTGCGAATTTCTATGAATTACCCTGTCAGTTTAGTGTGAGTGCTCAAGATTCTCTCTTGTATTGCACGGTAGCCTATGCTAAGCGCTGCTCTTGTAATACATGGTTCAAGGATCTGGAGACCCAGGTACTCACATTGCCGGGCTATCATATTGTCCTGTTTATCGGATCAAGAGGTGCCCCTGTTTTTAAGTAGACTGGGCTTGAAAACACGTGTTTATGAGCGTGTGTCATCTCTGGCGTGGTTGGCTGAACTGCGCAAATATTCTGTTTATGCGCAACCGGGGATGTTTGGTGACAGTCCTCGTAAGTATTTAGTTACAATACGTTTACTGCTTTAATACGTTTTATTCTTTTTCTGCGCTTTAATGTCATACCTGTGTTTGCAAACACCGGAGCGTGGAAGGGTATTCTATGCGCGCTTAAAGTAGAAACAGCTCGTCACTTCTTGACTCATTGCACCGCCTTAAGTACGTATTATGCAAAGGGGTATGCCAAATTTAAGACACACGGGTCAGAGCAGTTTTGGAGCATGATATATGGGGCAGAGTCGTTTGTTCTAATGTCTGCTGTCTTTCACATATGGCTCAGGGCAAAAGAAATAGTTAGAAGCCTTTGCTTTGTAAAGGAAGTGTAGCCTTGATTGCAGCTACTTACCATGCAATGTATGCGTCAAATAGTACATTTTAAATTTTCTTTTCGATGAATGTCTATTTTCTTTTTTTTATAGCAGCACATTTTTGATGTGATATATCGATAATATTACAAATATTTAGGTGATATGCTGAGCTAAATTAATTAAATGTATTTTTGTGTTAGTTCTATTAATGTATGATGTTGTAAGATGTTTTTAACTTAATGAAATGTATGTCTGTTTTATTTCAGTGTAAAAGGTTGTTTAGATTACAACCATAAGCACGTAATAAATCAAATAAAAAACGATCTGAAGAGGGAGATGGTCCGACCTCACGCTCTCTTGGGTGGGGAGAATGACAGTGTTTAAAATGAACATACTCCCTCATCTGCCATTTGTGCTTACAATGCTCCCCACACCTTTGCTGGATAGGTTTTTTAAGGAGGTCGAGCACATCTGTTTTAGCTTTGTGTGTCAGAATAAAAGGACTCGCATAACGCAGAGAGTGCTTGTGCTTCCCAAGGGAGAGGGTAGTTTTGGATTCCCTGATTTCTTCTTATATTACAAGGCAGCACAATTTAGGGTGATGTTGGAACGCATGATGGAGGATCTGAGGACCTAATGGAAATACCTGGAAGATTGTGTTACATTAGATCGAACCTCCGGAGACATGTGAACCCCAATGGTGGGAGTTCTTTGGCTACTGTGTAGAAAAGAAATGGAGGAAACGATGTTATGGCCTTCCCCGTCAAGCTCACTCTGGGGGCCTCCATTTTGGCTTAACCAAATAGGGGCCAAGAGGACCCAGAATTGGTTGGATAGAGGTCTGGAGAGGGTGGGCCATTTCCTTGTCAGTGGAAAATGTAAGGACTTCAGTGGGGTCCAGGAGATTTTGGGGAAGGAGAATATTTGAATACTTTTGATTTAAAGGGCGGGTTTGGTGCTCAAGATGGATGGAACGGTTGCTCTGAGAGCTCACACCGATCGAGACAGTGCTCGAAAAGGCACAATCGAGGAAAGTGGTTGTTTCCATGCTATGTATGGTTAACTTCCCACACACATGATGGAGCATCAAAATAAGATCCTACATGGGTGGCACAGGGATCCTTTGAGGAGCTCTAAGATATTTCTGGGGACCTCACCAATGTGCAACCGGGGATGTGGGGAGATAGGGACTTCTATTCACATATGGTGGACATGTGCTAGGGTGCAATTCTTTTGGACTGAACTGTTGAGCTGGATTAAGGACATAACTCGCTGGAATCACTCACGCTCCTTCTTGGTATTCCCCCCAACAATTACTAATCGTAAACACTCCCGAGAATGTAGATGGCCCTTACATGTGCAGGAAGAATAGCCATGGCACAATAATGGAGGCAACGCTCCGAACCCAATCAGTCTGACTGGCTACAACATGTTTGGATGGTATATTTGATGGAGAAGCTGATGTACTTGGGATGTGATGATCTGTCCACCTTTATGGAGCAATGGTGTGCCTTTACAGAGAAACATGGGGCTGGTGGCAGGGAACCCCCACCTCCCTGTTTAATGCTTGGAGACTGATAGACTCCCATGTATGGGGTGAGGAGCTGGATGGGTAATGTATATACTTAGCCCCTCTTGGTGGTACAGGGCTTCATCAGAGCGCAGAGGTCTTGCACCCCCAACCTACAAGTATAACTACTATTCCTTGGCCGCAGACGTTGTTTTTGGTGTAATTGCTCTCTCATGTAACTTACCCGTTTGGTTCTTGTATTGCCTTGTCCTATGTTATTGGTACAAAAGATCTTGAGGTGTAAGGGGTTTGGGCCAGGTCTCAGACTATCGATTGGACCGGTTATGTGTAATCCTGTTGCTATTGTACTGGACACCGCAGGGACTTGATTTTGGTGGCCTGTAATGTCCAGTTTGTTGGTAGGTTTGTGTCTCTTTTTCCCCTCAGTGTATGTATTTGATGATGTTTTTTGTGCATCAAAATATTTCAATAAAAACAGATTGACAAAAATGTTGCTTTGTGGATTAGAGGAAAACAGTAGCATAGACAGGTTGTGGCTTTGGGGACAAGGACTGCACTCTTTTCATCTTGGCCCGACCTGTACCATAAAATGTAGGAACGGAACGGAATGTCAAGGAGGCAAATGTTCCTGTCTGTCCTCGGTGTGAAGATAAATGAGCACATTGAAAAGGCATAGAAACAATATCATGGGGAGTGCCGATAGTGCAGGGAATAAATAAACCCACAAAGCACCTTGCAGCTCAGCTTCCCCCCATTAGATAGAATACAGTTGCCTATTCTATTTCTGATTCATGCTTGGATGGAAATGGAGCCCGGGTACAGGATTAATAACACATCTTGTTGGGCAGTTCACTTCTCTGACTATCCAATGTTAGATTTATTTATTTATTTATTTATTTTGTAATGCACTAGAAGACGAGCCCTGAGGTATGATCGCGCAAAACATGACAAACAAACAAGCAACAAAGAATAACCGCAAGAAGCAGACATCAGAGAAAATGGGTTCTATTGTAAGAGTACAGAGTCATATTAATGGGCGGCCATTATTCAAATTATTATGTCCATACTATAAAGTGCAAGGGCTCAGAAAAGCTGCAAATCGATACGTTTTTTCACACGTGGAACACTGTGCTATAAAGGGAAGCACTGGTCGCATCTGCAGTAAGACCAAGCTGCTAAAACCATGCACAAATAAAGTCCAGTAAGACATGAATGTGCCCTATTGAGATCCCAGCAGGAGGCTGACTGAGCATCTGTTGAAAGCGGGTATAACACCTTTATTTGTGCATTTGAAAATATTATGCCCGTTCTGCATAGTCCCAAAGCATTTTCATGTGTCAAGCATTTACCACATGCAGACGACTATCATAAATAATATTCTGTGATGTGTTAAAGTCTTAATTTGAAATTTCCAGGGATGTCAAGTTCTGTGATGTAATGTCTCAGGTGATAACCCAGTCCTGGCTTTAAGATTCACACCATAACCTTCTGCAGGCCTGCATTTATAATGTGCAGAGGAACAGAACATGCTATGTGCTACTGACGCCACAGCTTATTGTGCACGATTTGTGAGTGCTGTTTCAGCATAACCTGTCGAAACAAGGATTTTCACGAAGTAGTGATGTTAGGTGTGAAAAATGGATAGTGTTTTTCCACATACTAGTTTTAGCAGGCTCTAGAATTGTCATATTCAGTACTTGCTTTTTATGTGTATTGTTGTGTGGCAGGAGATAAAACATTTCCTTCTGCCAATTAAGTGGGCTCATATATCTGTAACTATGTAGAGATTTTTAGCACATCTTGCATGCATATATTTTTGAATTTCGGCAAGGCTGTCGCTTCATTCATCTTTGTGCGGTTATTTAAATTAATACTATTTAATTGGGCAATACTAAAATGCATTATTTAAAATGTTGTGAAGTTACTGGAATTCACTATGATGCAATGACATGTACTGGTTGCGCAAGGTAGCATTTCGACTGTAGTGGTTTTGCTGGGAAAGAGGTTGGGTGCACATGTGGATCAGTGATTAGACACTGGAAGACCCAGAATACCTTTGCCTACGTCATTTCACAAAGATGTCACAGGTAGCGGAAGAGATGACACTTGACCTCTGATGACATCACAAGAAGTCATTGCATTTGGCCCCACTCTAAAGTGACATCATGGAAAGTAATGGAACACGACCTTTCATCCATTGACAAAAAAAGGAAGTGGCATCACATACCATTGTTCCTAAGTACACTACGAAAAATATGGTTACGATATCTATGTAATGTGATATACATTTCATACAAGAATGGATCACCATATGTATCGTTAATATCAATGTACAGGCCCATATTACCAAAGTTTTGTGAATGCAAGCAGACGTCCAAGGCCAAATGGTAATGATTTGTTATTATATAATACGTATGCTTAAGCGCTTTAGATAGAACAAAAATGCATACAATATCACCCAACCTGTGTTGGTACTCATTTAGCAACCTAAAAAGGATGTAAGGCTGAGTTGGCCTTGCCGGGGTTGAACCTGCAACCTGCAGATCACACACACATCACAGCAGCGAGCACTCAACCCACTGAGCTATCTTACCGACTATAGTTATCTTACCGGCGATAGTAAAATGAGCAATTACAAGTCTGAATGTTCTCAAAGTCAGAAAGCAAATTACACTCTGTAGTGGAAACCATGAAACTGGTAACTGAGATTTAATAGCAGGCCAGTTTATCTGCAGGTCTGATGCAAAGTTGGCCACATGTCAAGCCTGCGTGTGGATCTACTTTTCAGGCTTCAGAGGTTGACAAAATAAATACCATTCGGAGGGTTCATAACTGTGTATTAAAGAATTTAGACTAGCGCAGGGAAAGCAGCGCACTCACATGGCATCCCGTACTCCGGGCACTCGTTACCTCATATATGCAAACAAACATCCTGAACAGCATGCCATGGAGATAGGAAAGATAGACACATTACAACAAAGCATGAATGGTGGCACAATTAATTCAAGGGCCAATTTATGTGCTATGGTCAAACATTTCTACACTGTACACAAGCTTTTAGGCACAAGGATATTGTCAAGTGACCGCAGACACCGAGTTGGAATGTCTTGTGATGATCGTACCGGAGACAGTGGCAGTAAAAAACATGCTATGACTGCAACTTGTGAAAAGCAACATACATAGTCCGAAATCGGTGCTTATTCTACTCTACATGCTTTTTGGACGTTTTTGTCTGCATTGTGAATTTGAAGTGTTTAAGAACTGACTAAATCAGTACTCACCTCCTGAAGTATGCCTGAAATAAACCTTCAATGAGTCTAGCAATTATTGTATAGTGTTAAGACAAATTATTTGTTATTCCTATTCCTTCATATTTAGGGCACCGTTCAAAGTGTTACACTTGCGGAACCCCTTGTTTTTTAAAGAGGCCTGAACAAGACAGCCAACCGCTCCAGAAACAAAGAGCCGCAAGGGTAGCAAAGGAGACCTCAAAGGTCGCAGGTGTGACCCCTGGCGACCCCCAAATGACATCCCTGGACAGATAGTGCTCATGGGGTACTCATTCTCCTTGGGAGACACAACAATGATTAACAAATGGAGTAACAATTGCATGTGAACAGTCTTCATATTAATTGTGAACAATTTAGTGAATTTTGCATTGCAATGGAAGTTTCTGGCCTCGTATTCCCCCCTCGGCATTAGTTAGAAATCTAATCTTCCAAGACAATAAAATGAATCGCAAAGTAAACCCCTTCCTTTTCAAACTAATTAGTTCAACTTGTCTTCCTTGAATGCATTGAAAAGGACTTCTTTAAATCACATAATTTTTTGTGACAACATAAACAGTAATCTGCATGCCTGTGTCAGGCAATGACTAGAAGCAGGTGCCCTTGTCATTCCTTTTCTTTTGCTTTGTAGCTTGAAACCTCAGCGGAGTTGGAAGGGGCATTTTGTGGAATTATTTCTATTAACTCTGTTAGTTAAAAGTATACAAAAGAATACATAAGCTCAAACGTTAGATTGGTCCGTGGGAGCGGGCTGAACAAAATGCACGATACAATGTATGAATCTTCTTTAGTTACAGAAAGTCCTGCCTTAAACCAACGAGTATATGGTGGAGATCCACGCTATCAAGAAGTCCTGGCTACACAACTGGACCCACGATCTCGCCCAGGGGGTGTCTCTCTAGATGCAGTAACTTGTTGAATATCTCCAATATCAGGACACCTCACTTTTAAAATCCCTACAACTGAATCTTAATCTCGAAGAGTGCTGGGGACCTTCTAGCTCTGATCTGTTCTGCTGTAATTACGGTCATTGATATATGCATGTTTATTGTTCCTATTTCTACTTTTTCATCTCACCCCCACTCCTCCCTCAGAGCCTTACACCTCTGAAGTGAGCTTCTGGTGATGGGGGCACATTGTAAATGGCCCGTGTGTGCATTGAATGTAGAATATGTATGTTTGTTGTATATGCCAAATCATGGATAGGAAACATTAAACTAAACATCTCTGTGGCTTTCATCGCCTGTTTTCTCTGCATGCTGCCCTGCTGTAGGTGTTCATAGTGGCTACAATCAATGTCTTCAACAGGTCATGCACGGGCTTCTTACGGATGCCAAGGAATTTACTGCAAGGTGCGTCACATCCCACCATTTATACACCCCTCTGTAGACAAGTGCTGAGAAATGCCACAAACAGGTTAGGCTCCATCTTCAGGATTGCATAAATACCTGCTGCTCTTTCACACTGATGCTCACTCCACCTTTCTTTCCTAGTATGGCAGTTACACATGTGTGGCACAAAAGAGATGTTAGTGTGGTGACTCTTCTCATTCGCATCTCACACATGCAGGCATGCTGTTTCTTCACATGATGAAATGACATGTGTTTGATTTCTCTTCCTTTACATAATTGGGCTTTAAGTCTCTATGGATATGGTTATGGGTAATTAGATGAAATTAACTACAGCAGTTCCAGCAGAGGCAGGGCGATGCAGGCCAAAGGTTTTGATGTCATCATATTCAATGGCTCAATGCAAGGGATTCATGCCGGAAAAACGAATCTCACTGCGGGTTGCCTCCACATACTGAACAGCTGGACTGTCACTAACTAGCAGAATAGGGCTGCGAGCGGTAAGAGCAGTGCTATTAAATCCAAGCGCAGATTTACGAAGATACCACCATAGGCAAGTTAACAAACCCTACCGATTGTAGAACCCACCCAACTTGAAATGGTGGCAGCCTTAATTGTACACAAAGCCGGGATCCACTGTGGAATTAGCTTGATCTTTCCTCAACGGCAAACTGGAATCATAATGTGATTCTCTTCCAGCGCTCTCCCACATCAAGCAACACTTCCTTTTGAAAGTGCTAAAGAAACACCACTGTGATAATGGTCTAACCAATATTGTTGATGGAGAGGTTACCTCTAGCAGGTATAGCCCCGGGTCGGGGTCAGGAGGTGACTAAGCTGAGCTGAGTGCACTAACCCACCGTCTGCCAATGCCAACCTGGTAGAACCCTGTTTCTCCTCCACCATTGGAATTGTACAACATCTTCTTCCTGGGGCACAGGAAGTCAGATATCAACAGAGGTCGGTGTGGGTAACCTTTGCTTTCATCCACATGACTGGGAATATTGACACCACTACAGTGGGGATAAGAAAAGGTGGGAAGGTTTCAAAGGTATGGACTGTTGAGGGGCTAGAGAAGGTTCTATAAGCTCTCCTCCAATGATGGCAGAAGGACATGCACCTGGTCACATGCCACGCTTGCAACCTTGCTGCTTGATCCTCACTGTCCTATGTGGTAACTGCACTGTTACTGCCAACTGCTGATAAGAAAAGGTAGCGTCCACTCCACAGATGCTATTTTAAATTGTCCTTCTTGAGTCAGGAGCCATAGGAAGGAGGCAGTTTACAATCTCCAAATTGGCAAATCGATAGGGCACCTGACTTGGGGACAGGATAGGACCCTTAGCATTGCTGTGGGACCCCTACCCAATATCAATATTGCTACTGTGCACAGCCTTCTTCCTGTGTTCTTGCAAGTGAAAGGAGATACTTCACCACCAGCCCATGCAAGAGTAACCCCCTGAGGTGTGGCTGTGTAAAGAGCAAGGAGCTCCAATGCAACCACCCCTAGTTTACAGGCCCAGAGAGTGGTATCGGGAAGGTAGTCCTTCTCGCTCATGCTCTGACATGTCTGTTCGGGGCTTATACATGGGAACCCCTCTCTGCCGTGCTTCTTTCTCCCAGCGTGCTTCTTCCTGTGTGGCCAGCAGGAACTCAGAATCTGGGATTCTGGTATTAACTTCTGGCACAGTACAATATAAATAATCAAGCGATCCAAACGTTACTCTGCAGTTTATGACAATAGTGCAAACAAATTTAAAATCCAGAATCCTCTGTATTTTGTTACAGTGTAATACAATGCCTATGCTTATGTTTACGGGGGCCTAAATAAAGTGTAGCATGTTGCATGCAGGTTGCAAGAGGGTGCCTAGTGAGATGAAAACGCAAAAAACAAAAAGGTACTCAGACTACTTTTCAGGTATTAGGTTCATCTACAAGGTATTAATATTGATAGCATGTTTTCTTTTTTTGTATTCAACTTCGAGCAGCACCATTAAAAAAAATACAGGTTGGAGAAGATGTTCCCTGTGTTCATTTTCTGTGACTTTGTCTAAAAGAGGAAAATCAGGGTTGAATTCTGCCATTCTTTCAAAATGGATCTCACTGGTCGAAGTGAGCGGGAGCAGTTGGTAGCCCCGCTCCTCTACTTTTTTTTAATTAAGTTTTACTGTTACTGGACTTTTATTTTGAAAATAAACCGTTCCATAATGGTTTTGTTTTAAAATAAAAGTGTAGGAAGAAGTTGAAACTTGCACTTTCAGTGCACTACACCGACCTTCCCTTAAACAGCAGTGTTTGGGGGATTGTATTGTGTGTGGGAGGGATGTGTGGGAGGGACGTGGTGATGGGGTTTGTGGAAAGTGTGTGCAGGCCACCAGGAAACATAGCTCCACTACTTCTTTCCGTACAGTTCGACCACTGGTCACTCTTCGGATAAATAAAGACCACTATCTTAAAATAACTCACAATAATTGACCTTTATTGACCAGTCACTAAAGCGCTAGAGGAAGCATGCATTTTTTTCCTTTTCGGCACCTAGCGAGAGACTACATTTTAGGACTAGCCTGGGAGTCCAAGCACGAGAACAATGGATGTCAGTTGAAACGTAGACGTGAAAGCAGCCACAAGGTACACAGAAGCATGCGTCGTTTACCACAGTATATATGGGGCCTCTACATGTGCGAGTACATTATTCAAAGGTTGATTTCCACAAAGTGTTATATCTAAGAAGCAAGGAAGAGCCGATATTTTGAGCAGGATGCAGTAATGTTAGGCTTGTTTACCGTTTTATTCTGCATCTTTTATATTTGTGCATCTGTCTTGTGTAAGAAAAGATTCAACGTACCTTTTTTTAAAACTATAACGCAACACTGTATTTTCACGGTACACGGCTGAGAAATTCACAAAATTCACATTCTCCTTTTTCTTTTTGCATACAAAAGTCTTTAAACAATCACGCAACGTGAAATTGATCAAACCTGATGTAACTGCAACAAAGGAGTTAAATACTTGTTGTGATCAACTGCAGCATTGAAGACACTATCAGTACAAAAACGCAAATTAAAAGTATGAAGTGGGTATGGACTCATGTCATCTGCCTCGTGTCTTTTCTTAAATTATAGAAAAGGATATATCATGGATGAGCACGTCACATTCTCCATCCACAAAAACCAAAGAACGATATTTTGGCATCGCTGCAGTAGTCGAATTGGGCAGGATTGGTTGGGAACCGTGCTCCACTACTTTTTTTAAGCTTTACTGTTGTTATACTTTTATTTTAAAAAGAAACCGTTCCGGAATGTGTAGGAAGCAGATGAAATTTGCACTCCAGTGCAGTGCTCTCAACGCCCCCTTTAACATCAGGTGCATTTGTTTGGCGGTTTGTATTGTGTGTGGGAGGGGGCGTGGTGACAGGTGTTGTGGGGAGCTCGGCAGCCCAGAAGGGAACATCGATCCACGCCTTGTTTTCATACACTTCGACCACTGCTTCGCTGTTTTGATGACAGCCGTTTTGGCGCAGATCCCTTGTTGGCACGTCCTGTTGGCACAGGGATCTATCAGCTCCGGCCAAAGAGACATATACTCCCCGTATATTTAACAGAAACTCTCTTCTCTTCAAGGCAAGGCGATTAACCACACGACCGAATGAAGCTCACTGTTTTAATATGCACACCTTTAATATTTACCTTGCATCCATACATATATGTATGATGGCAGGTTAAGTATGAAAGTTGAGCCCGTCCCGTTTGGTCATGTGGCTAATTGGGTGTACTTTGAAAACTGGTGACCGGGATTCAAATGCCACGCGGCTGTACATTTTCTTTTTAAATATATCACAATTATGCGCCCATTTGGCACGAGGGCGATTTGGGCACAGCTGCTAAATCTCACAACCTGCCCCTAATTCATCCTTGTGCCGAAATGAGTAGCGGTGAGTTGGCTGTGCCGAAAGTGGCTCTGTGACCACAGTGGTGCGCCAATAGGCTCTCTCCAAAGCAGGGCACTGCATTGTCCATCCACAAAAACATATGGCTTGTATGTTCCACGTTCAATAATCAGTGTTAAAGGAATGGTTCAGTCAAAATTTTTTATTGCCCCTACGGGTCGGCCATGTGTTTTTAAGCCTAAATCGCTCGATTTTTACCCGAGTTTTCGTCCATTAAACGCACGCGCAAACAGGCACCAGGGAGCTGTCATTTTGTGATAATCCTATCATTTCCCTCATCGCCCTGGCTGACCTGCTTTTGCGGCACTAAATCATATCCCCCGCCCCTGAGCCTGTCATCAGCAGACGCGTACCGCCCATTTCACATCGCCAAAGCACGTCTCGTGTCAACATTTGCTGCGCTTCAGCTAATGACGTGTCGCCATGGAAATGGCAGGACGCCTCTTTCCTCAATAAGTATAAACAGACCGTTTCACAACACACAGCAGCAGTTTTCGATTCCATTCCTCTCTCTGTGTTACTTTGAGTATTCTGTGACTCGTTTCTGTGCTCTGGTCAGCTACCTTCGTTGCTTGTAGCCCGTGGGGACAGACCCCAGTACCACCGCTATCAATTATTTTAGTTTGTGCAACACACAATGGATACAATAATGCCCTACATGTACGAGCCCGAGTATACCGAGGAGGAACTACTGGAAAGGGAAACACGCAAAACCGATGGGTCTTCGGACAGCAGTTGGCAGGACAAATCAACGGATGAAGACACTGGACCTAGTCGCATGGACGGTGTTTCCACCTGGTACACATGCAATCGGTGCGAGCTAATGCCGACCGAGGAGGAGAACTGCTGCTGCTGTGAAAACTCGGGATGCGTGGCCTACATTTCAGAAGGCGAGCCACGACCGCAATGCATCAGCGAGCTGCCAGACTTCAGGGCAGCCTGCCTCACACGGTCCGTGTTGAGGATAATGATGGTGCTTATGCACAAACTTCACGCAACTGTTCGTCCTCGTAATCCGAGTAACGAGTAAGTATACTCTGCTTGTGATGCCACTGCTATTTCATGGTCTTCTACTATATCCAAAATTACATATACATATCATTGTAACGCATGAAAGTCGTTCAATAGTGTGCAGTGTCTAGATAGCATTTGCCCGAGCAGAATGCCATTAGTTACAAGAATTGTCATTGACAACAAACGTTTATTAAAATGATCTTGGTCATTTAAAAACAGTGTGTTTCATTCCTTTTCACAGGTGGTACAGGCTGGTGGCCTATCGTTCCTTAACATGGTGGCTTCACGGGAGGCTTGGACAACGCGTTCGAAGAGTGATACCCGCCTGTGCCATTCGTGCCATAAGAGAAACATTCCCGAGTGACAGCGGTCAGTACAGGGGATTTTCTCTCGCTGTGCTGCAACCTGAACTGTACAATGTGTAAACTTTTGTATTATTGTGTCATCAAAATAAGCTACAAAATAAAACACCACATATATTTTAACAACGGTTGTTTCGATTTTTTAAATCAATCAAGTGTGTCTCCAATCAAGGATGGACGTCAGACACCTGTGCTCGGAATGGGTGAAGTTCAGGTCGCTGTGAAGCGGGGTGGTCACTATCTAAGCTAACCAAATATATTATCAATAATGCATGCACTAAATAACACTTTTGCGCAGAGACACAATGGAAAAGACACAATTGCAAAATAATGAAGTAACTCTTTAGACGCTTTTATACCGGAATGAAGAATTAATGAATGGATGCATGAATAAATGAATGAATGAAGAGCTTTGAAAAGGTTTGTGGGATTGTCCTTGTAGCGGGCACATGGGCATGCAGGTCCACATTCCACACGCATGTAGACAAAAAGTCGTTTCTCATTGTGTACCAACCTCGATTTATTTAGTTAGTTTTCGCATTGATTTTAGAGCCGAACATACTCCATTGCACTATACTTGAAAGCAAATAGTTTCAGCTCGGCCGTAATAAATAAAATGAATAATATTAATAAAGATCGGCTGCCGAGACTAATTATACATTTTATGTTTTCAAAATAGGTACATACTCCCGTTTTGCCCCTGCCACCAGTTTCAGACACCGGCAGACGGTTTCTTCAGCCGCCAGCTGCAGCTTAATGTAAACAACTGCACCATTCTGATGATCTTAGGGGACGATCGCCAAAGGCCCATATGCCCTTACGCGGTACGAGCGGCTAGAAGCAACATATCAACCTTTACGCTGGCCTAGTGCCTACTTGATGGAACAGCCTTGCGGTTCAACGTGCGACAAAAGTGCCTCTTTGAACGAAAACCAACACCCTGTGTACCATAAAGGAACAGCACGTGACTCACGATAAAATTTTAAGGATTTGCAGATAGAGATAAAAGAAAATAAATGACTTTCGGAGTTCATATGTCAATTGCTGAATATTCTATAAACATTTAATGTCAAATAAATGTACTTTACCAAATTTACTGTGTTGCTGTTTGATTTTAAAGTACAGTTTCATATTCCGAATTGTGGCGCGCCGTGTTGTGAGCTGATCTGTGTTGGTTTCCGGGTTCTGTGTGAAGTCGCGTAGAAGACAACTGGGCGCGTTTGCCTACGCAGCACAGTAACGTCACGGAGAGAGGCGGGGAATATGAATGTTTTGATAATGTCAGGCTCAGGGGTGGGGGATATGATTTAGTGCCGCAAAAGCAGGTCAGCCAGGGCAATGGGGTAAATGATAGGATTATCACAAAATGGCAGCTCCCTGGTGCCTGTTTTCGCGTGCGTTTAAAGGTACATAGGACATTTTTCTAAAATCGAGCGATTTAGGCTTAAAAACACATGGCCGACCCGTAGGGGCAATAAAAATTTTGACCAAACCATTCCTTTAAGCAGCATGGGTGGAAAGCACCTACTGCACCCGGTATAAAGCGAGCAACACAAGTAGGAGCATCAGTTGTGGCTTTGCTGCTGCATAACCTGTTTCTCTATCCATCATAAGCAGCTATTTGTGCCACATTTCTAGTACTGCTATCATCTGCTCGAGCCCCTCATATCACATGCCAGATATGTATATGTAAGTGTCGTGCAACATGTGCCAGTTGCTCTGCCTGTTGGTGTTGACCACGCCTATCTGGAGATAGCAGAAACATATCCCCCACATAGTTATTTCATATTTATTTGTTTATGTATGTGTGTTGTTGTGTTTGGTTTGTGAATGAATGAGTGCATGGTGCAAGAGATGGTGTTTGATGTGTCTGAATCCTGTGAGAGGTCTATGAATAAGTTTACTCTCCATGAAATTTCAATTTATTAACTATTTAAAATATATATTTCTAAAGGTTACCATACCGAAAAGAAGATGAAAACTACTGTTTAAAAACACCTGTAGTTGAATTATGAGCTCTCACTGCCCCTAATCACATTTGATGTGGAACCGTGATTGATTGGCACAATAGATATTACATTTATGGTATATACTTATTGGGGTGGGACCACGGCTGATTTTCATATGGTCTTTCCCCTTTTGTAATGGCTTGGCAGACAAAGAACGATGGTCTGGAGGGTTGCCCAGAGCAATGCCAGAAGTTAAGATGAATTCTAAAACTTCCAACTATCACCTCTTTTGTTTTGCTTGGTACATACTTATTACATATGTGAGACAGGCATGGTATTAAGAGAGAAACAGATGCAAAAGTAACAGTTTTAAAACCTTTTTTTATAAACTTTGTTGGTTTGATGGAATGCCTAACTGGCCTCATCTCTAAAGGGGTGGTTCCCTCAACTGATGCTTTTAAGGGCCGTCGATGTCTGTAAGTCCAAAACCAAAGTTCATAAGTGTCCAAACCAATTCTTGCCCTCACTCTTACACCAGATGTGATAGGGGGTCTTCTTAAAGGAAAAATGGTGGTTAAACAGGAAATGTAAACCACTTCTAGTTTCAGGTAGTCTTACCAATAGGTGTCGTTCTGCCAGTTCCAAATAGTTCAACTCAAAAGGGTTGCCCTTGGCACCTTCCACATACGGTTCTTGACCTAAGTCAATAGAGTTTACAATTTCTCTGGGTCTCTTGGGGTTCCTGTCCCCAAGCTTCGATCCTTCCAGTTCTAAATAAAAAGACGCAGTTCCTGTCAGGTCTCTCAGGGTTCCCTTCCTCAAGGTTTAGGCCTCTCTTCACAAAGTTCAACAATGTCTCTGGTGTGCCTCTCGGGGTTCCCTTCCCGAAGCTTAGGCCTTTTTTCTTCAAAGTCAACAATATCTTTTGTGGGCCTCTCGGGTTTCCTTCTGGAAGCTTAGGCCTATTTTCTTCAAAGTCAACAATATCTTTTGTGGGCCTCTCAGGGTTCCCTTCCCCAAGCCTAGTCCCCTCTTTGTCAAACTCAACAATGGGCCTCATTAGGACCCAGGCGGACTTCGCGGTGCTAAATGCACCGCGAAGCATGGCGGAAAGCCGCCGATAGCGCCATGGGGGTTGGCGGATTTACCGCCCCATTCCGACCTCGGCGGAGCGGTAAATCCCCAATCCCCATTCTGCCCTTCCCCATTCCCATTTTTGCCCCATAGGGTATAATGGGAGTGGGGAAGGAGTTAATTACGCCACCGTAAAATACGGTGGCGTAATTAACAACGAGGTCCCGTAGCGCCATGGTTTTCTCCGCCTGGTAAAACCAGGCGGAAAAGGCCGCCATGGCGCTACGGGAACTCGTAGTATGGCGGAGAGGTACGCCATGCACTACGCTGGCGTAACACCCTCTCCGCCAGGGTCCTAATGAGGCCCAATGTCTTTTGTGGGCCTTTGAGGGTACCCTTCTCTACCCATCCCCCTTCCCCAATCCTAGGCCCCTCTGGTTACACACAAAAGTTCACCTTGTCAAGATGCACCATTTTAACACAAAGTTCTTTCCATGAGATAGTGTCAGAGACTTTTCAGGCACCTTTTCTTCTTTGTGCTCTTTTCCACTCAGGCTTTGTTTCTCTTTCCCCTTCTTTCACCTTTCTTTCCTTCTATGGTGCACACCTGCACCCTTCTCTCTTCTTTGCTGTGCCTCTTGCGCACTCCTCTTGACTTTATCGTGCCCCTGGCACATTCTGCTCTTTGGTCGTGCACCCTTGCACCTTTCTTTCTTTGTATTGTGCCTCTTGCACTTGTTCTTTTCAACCTTAGGGTCTTTAATACCCCCTTGTCCTGCGTTCGGGTTGCTCACACCCTTTCCTTTACATTCTCTCACTTTGTAATTCACTTTCTCAATCTGTCGGGTCGCTCACACCCTTTTTCCTGTTTCGGGTCGCTCGCACACTCGCTTTGCTTTTTTGAATTAGTTTTCAATCTTTTACTTATTTTCACTCTGTGGGGTCGCTCGCACCCCCTTTCCTGCTTTGGGTTGATTGGACCCTCACTTTACTGTCTTTTGCTTTGCGCCCCTTGCACACTCTGCTTTTTCCTTGCTTTTTTTTCCTTTCCGCTTACCGCAGGTGGTGAAGGTGGGGGAGAAGGGAGAGCAGCAAGAGGAGGATTGGAACATATGAGTCAATTGACAAAGGAGTTGGAGATGGAAGAATATGTGTAGTTACTGTTGTGTGATTTCTCTAAAGCAGGAGACCATCCAGGAAAAGATGCAAGATACTATCTAATGGCCAGGTACTCACACTGTTTACAAGCAGTTGCATTATATCCGGTGGTGCTCAGGCTTTTTACTAAGTACTGGTATCACATGCTAGATACTCACTCCGTTAAGCATAAAATAGAAGTTTGTATTTGGGGTTCTATTCTAGGGAAATCGATATAAAAAAAGATGCAAAGCAAAACATTAGGTTTGGTAACGAACATGTGAGCTTCAGCCTGCGCACATCATCGGAAAAATGACACGTGTGAGGAACTGTGCGATGTTAGAAGCCCATCTACACTCAGAATATATGTCCTAAGTAGCTGAGCTGACAAGGCCTGAGATAAATGCTTACAGTAGCATAACGTATCCAGCAACATTTATTAAAATGGAAAAACAATCCAATTTGGGATAAATAGCACAACAGTTTATAGGAAAATGGAAATCCGAACAGGGCCTTCTGTCTGTTTCCTTTTACAGAACTGAAAATCAGCTTTGTTTGTAGAAACATACAAAGATATGTCTTTGATAGGAGTGTGATTGCAAAGAAATGTTATGTTACGCTGTTTAAAGTGACAATTGCAACATGGAAAAAAATGACGCTTAAAGACTGCAAAGGTAAATAAAGCCAGCAACATGACCTGGACAGCGAATTGCATTCCCTCCCCCAGCCAAAGCAACAGCAAAAGGAAATGAGGATGGCCTGCTTTTCCATGAGAAAAGTGTGAATACTGGCTTTCTCACCATGAAAACCTTATGAATTTGCCTGGAGTTGGTTCTCAGGATATAGAAAATAAAACAAACACTTCCCCTTTGCAGCATGCAGCTGCTACAAGGCCTAGACAAATGCTTTATAAGTACATTGAATTCATTCTGAGCAGACATCAGCAGTGTTCTCCTCTCAAGTAATAAAATCCCCTATCAGCCATAAGAAGGAAACGTTGCACCTTTGGAGACTGAATATCTGGCACAAGGGATAGGCAGATGCTTGAATCATTCTTGGAGGCGGGACTGGGTCACAAAATTCCCTGCCAGCTCTGTACATCAGAGCACATTGCAACATGACAATCAGCATTGTGAGAAACCAGAAGGTGTCTCACTAACTAGTCCCCAGCGATCTTGCATCCAAGTGGCCAGGACACATTCATCACTTTTGGATTCAGTTCCTGGGGGTGGACCAGTGCAGGAGGATCACCTGGGTGAGGGGTCTTCGGGAGTGGGACACTGGATGGCGAAACGTGGTATCCCCTTCCCTGTAACACCTTTAGCCCATCCTACGAGGTAGGATATTTAGGAACTCAAATCCCCCCCTTCACAACAGGAACACTTTCTCATGGACAGCTTGCGATGAGAGAAGACAGACTAACACCCGAGCCGTATAGTATACCTGACATATCCCAATACAATGGTCAGCCAGGGTCAGGCAATTACTGACCATCACACACACCTGACTTCCATTACATTTCCCCACACAGATAAAAGGCAGAGCACAAGAGCACATTCTGAGCAAGGCAAAACACACGAGGAAGCAGCAGTTCCAAGATGGCAGTTTAATACGAGGCAAAAGACGTCAAAACAGAAGGGGATCGCAAGGAGGAAAGTTCCCTTGATCTTTCAAAGAAGAACTGTTACTTTCATGAACCTTCAAGAATAGAAACCATGAGATCAGGAAGAAAGACTGAAGAATTCTGCATTGTGTTTCGTGGTACCCGGGGCCCTCCCGCGTTGATAGTCGAGGTGGGGAGAATTGCTTGCCAATGTGGTACTGTCCTTGGCTCCTACAACAGCGCCAATGAGGTCAGAACAGCCGGTGAGTTGGGGAAACTGATGCCAGACTGATCTGGGTTGAAGACAAGGTTGCAAGTGGCAACATTGTATGGTGAACGCTGAAGCAGACAGAGAATGAAACGCATGTGATAACCAACGTGAGTAAAAGTTAACAACAGATGAGTGATTGAACTTTGAATCCGACAGACGGTGCCATTGACAAAGTGGTCCAGCACACGTGGGAGCTCATTCGAAAGTCTCTGCAGGATAGCCAACTGAGAGTTAAGAAAGATTGGCAAAAGAACTGTACATCGAAGTGGTTCTCTAACAGGTCCAGCAAAATCTTGTGCACACTCAAAATTCTTTGGTGTTGATATTTTCAAGCAAGTTGATGACAACATAAATACAGTTGATCCGAGATTGAAGGAAGGAGATCAATTGAAAGCTTTTGGAATAAAGCAAGTTGTGTTAAAGTGAATTAGAGTTGGACCAAGCCCGGCGAAGGGAGACTGATTGAACATTGTGTTGAAGTGGATATGAGCCCAGCAGAGGGGGATCTGGGGTGAACAGAAAGTCACCTGAGACACCGAGAGCATTGAATAGAAGTGGATCTGAGCCCTGCAGAGGGGATCAGAGGTGGACAGGAATACACCCAAACAGTTGAACATTGTGTTGAAAGGGGATCTGAGCCCGGATGAGGGGGATCCGAGGTGAATAGTGAATTACCTGAGAAATTGAGTACGTGTGAAATCCTAAAATAAGAGACTTGGAAAGGCAGAGACTAGAGCACAGAAGGCACTGATGGTAATGTTTGAACTGCACCCTCATGATAGAGAAGCCAGAGACTGTGCTAAGCTGGAGTATACCACCTTGTCCTATGCTGAAAACGTGCGGAAGGGAGGCCAACAGCCTGAACATTCTGACATATCAGTTCTTGAACACTTCTTTCTTTTTGCTTAACATTGTTTCCAACATAATTTGTATTTAGAGGTAAGGGTTGGCAATAGGTTTTTTAGTATAGGCCCTTTTATTTTAACAAGACTCTACTAGGACTGTGTTATTATTATTTGATGGTCATAGCTTGCTCCCATCTATAGATTTGTGATTAGATAGGTGTTGTGTAACCCTTTTTGAAGGTCAATAAACACCTTTGAACTGTGGTCACTTGGGTCTGTCTTTCAATTGATACCATAACTTACAACATTCACAGGAGTCATAAATCCCCCAGCCCTGAGCTCAATGGAACTAACAGTATATGACACCATATCTTCTGTTACAATGCAAAGGGACTGGAGATGCCATTTTATATTGTGTATTAATGAGCAGCCTTCATCCAACACTGTCAACTCAAATTCTTCCAAATCCACCGGCCACAACAGGTCAAAAAGAGACGATCTGTGGAAACAGCTCAGAGAACAACCTTCGCTCTCATCCAATATATACAACCGGAACAAGCGCGACTAGGATAACGTCGGGTCAAATTGTATGACCCCATTGTTAACCTCGTGGAATACAAGAGGATTCACACATTTGTTTCATCCCGGACCAGCGGCAGATTTAAGAAGCCCAATAATTTGCCTGCAAGAAACTTGGCTCCGTGATTCGCCTGTCTGTGATGGATATTCCGTGGCCCTAAATGCTGCGGGGAAAAATCAATTTGGCAGACCATTTTCAGGGCTACTCACGCTATTAAAAAACACATTCGAGTGGGCTTTGATCAACAGTTCAAACCCAAACTTGTTCGTGCAAGCCATAACCCTAGAATCAACATGTGAAGCCCACTTTAAAAAGAAAAAACATCTTCTGATAATAAACACTTACTGGAACCCCGCAATGATTTCAGAACTTGAGTACTTATCATCAATCATGGCGCAAATTAATGCCAGTTTTGTGCAGTTCGACGACCCTTTCGTCCTGATCTGCGGAGACCTTAACTATTCTTGGTTCAACCAAGACAAAACACACATCTCTCGGAATCAGTCCAAAAATCTTTCTGACCCTGCCGATCGCGGTCATAAATGGGAATATGAATTAAGTTTGCGACATTGCACAATGCTGAACGGCTGTACCACAGGCGACATTCCAGCAGCCGACACCTGGCATAGGGGTCAACTAAGAAAAACCTTAGACTACATCTGGGTGTCTGATAGTCTACACCAACATATTTCCATGCTGACCATAATAAAATTGGACAAGAGCGATCATGATGTCTTGAGGGTATTTTGGGAGCTGAAAAACAAAACTACCCAGCCAAGATACAAAACATCCCTAACTACAAATACTGCGCAAAACCGACTAAAGATAAACAGCCGTCAGATTGACATCCTGACCGCTGACTTTTGTCACGATAATAAGCAGGGCAACGCGAATAACTACGTGCCGTTGCTGTTGCAATTTTCTTCATGTTCAAATAGGCACAACATCAAAGTGACTAAAAATAAACATTCTTTCAGCGAAGAACTATCTGAAGCCAAGAAGTCGCTAAAAAAGGACATTCGGCGGTTGAAGAAACTAGCTGATGGAAATGCACAAGAACAAATTGCAAAGAGACGATCACGTTATCGAAACTGGCTAAAGTCATTTAACTGCATTCGTGACCAAGACCAAGCAGAACAAATGCTGCGTGTAATAACACAAAAAGATAGCAAAAATATATGGGAACTAATTAACAACGGCCATTTAAGACATATGTTTGCATTATCCAATGGTGTGTCTGCATCCTGTTGGGTAAAACACTACACGTCTGTATTTACATCTTTGGACGCTGTGGAAATTGGACCATCGCTGTCGGAAAGCCGCACTTGGCATAAAACTGAATCTGAAGAAGATATCGAAATCGCTATTAGAAAGCTCAAGAATTCAAGGGCGGCGGGCCCAGACAGCATATCAAACCTAATGCTAAAAGCTAATAGCAAACAATGGGCAACTTTCATTAAAACACTATTCGATCGAATAGCAGCAACACAAAC
The DNA here is from genome assembly GCF_040938575.1 of Ambystoma mexicanum. NCBI lineage: Eukaryota > Metazoa > Chordata > Amphibia > Caudata > Ambystomatidae > Ambystoma > Ambystoma mexicanum. Next base: position 690,673,158 of record NC_090934.1, on the reverse strand, counting down.
TCTTCCGGCCTCATGGACCTCAGCAGTAATTGTCCCAGTGTTCAAAAAAGGCAACCGCGAAGATCCAGCAAACTACCGTCCTATCGCATTGCTTGACACTATGGGCAAAATATTTGCCACATTCTTACAAAAAAAACTCGCTAGATGGGCTGACGAAGCAAATCTGATCGATGAAAGGCAAACTAGCTTCACAAAAGGAGTGGGAGTGGAATTAAACCTACTGCTTCTCAATCTGGTAAAGTTGGACGCCCTGAACCGCAAGAAAAGGTTGTTTCTTGCATTTGTTGACCTCAAACAGGCCTTCGACACCATTAATCGACAACTGTTATGGTCAAAACTCAATGCCTGGGACTGCCCACCACAACTACTGTCGCCCTTATTGGCACTTCATTCGAACACTACCATCCGTGTGCGCACAAATGCAGAGGGAGACTTAACGGACGAAATTGTAACAACAAATGGTGTGAAACAGGGCTGCCCGCTAGCCGCATTTCTATTCAAATTGTTCAGCTCAGATCTTCCAGCAGCTTTGTCCGAAACAAGGTCGTTTCCACCGAAGGCGAATGGCAAACAGCTTAGCTGGTTATTCTATGCCGACGACATAGTCTTACTTGATTCCACCGAAATTGGCCTACAAAGACTTCTGACATCCTTACAAGTCTATGTAAATCAAAATCATCTGGCAATAAATGTTATGAAATCAAAAATTATTGTCTTCGGCCAAAATATGCAGGCCAAGAAGCCAGTCTTCACCTGGAAAGTTAATAATGAAGCGCTAGAAAAAACCGCTGCAATTCGTTACCTTGGAGTGCTGTTCAACACCTCTATCAGCGAACAGAGTTGGACCCTTGATGTTCCATCCCGAATTAAGATTCTCGCTCAACAAGGATCAAAACTGCATGCTAAGTATGGAAAATGTACTCTGCATCCATTAATAATCTTCTACATGCAAAAGGTATCTCCGGCAGTAACGTTTGGAAGCGAGGCAGGATGGAACATAAAAGCGGAATTTTGGACTCAAATCGAGGGGTTCTTTTGGCGAAAAGTTTTGAAATTACTCCGATGTCTCTCAATAGTTGCAATCAGATATGAATTGGGCCTCGATTCGCTATATAATTCAGTGGTCTGGAAGTCGCTCTCAGCACTGCGGAAAATGCATCTATCAGCACCAGAAAAAGCATATGAGATCCTATCTGAACAGTCAAACGATCCATCAGCAGCCCTATTAAACAAATGGGAAGCAAAACTGAAGTCAATCCTACTCGACGCTAACATCAACATAGAATTGTTGTTGTCGACTCCGCAGATAGCGAAAAAAAATGTCATCAATGGAATTGGATAACAAACATGAATAAACGAAATGCTCTTACTTCATCACTAGATCTGGGAGTCTCATCAAAGAAGCTCGGAGATCTGCCAAGATATCTTGAGAAATTCCCCTCTAGATACCATAGAAATCAATTTCTAAGATTACGTTTAAATCTCTATAAAACTCGTGAGGTGCTGATGCAAAGGAAAGATCCGTCTACACCGAGTAATATCTGCCGGTTTTGTATGAAAGATGTGGAAACGAGCATACATTTGATAACGGGGTGCCCAGCAATCGCTGCTCAATGCTCCTTGCATTTGGAACGTTTTGCACCAAAAAACGGAAATATGCAGGATTGGTGGAGTTATTTAATTTCAGGGACAAACACCCAACTAACCTGTGCCACCATCAACTTTATGGATTCAATTATTCCTAACCTTGACGTGTTATAAGCCATTAAGAGCTGTAATCAGTATTTTCTCGTGTGTCTGTCTGCTTACACCCCTCCGCTCGTTCCTATCATCTTACTTTGAACCTTCATCTTACTTTGAATCTGTCACTTCATTTGTAAGGATTACATTATGTAAACATTGGAAAGTATGACAAAAAAGTCTGTTTTTTTTTACAAAACTAATGTCAATAAAAAAAAAAAATTGTGTAAAGTGGAAAAAACATCCTTTTGAATTTTGCATTAGCAATCAGATTATTGCTTCTAACTCTTGAACAGAAGGTCGTAGAGACTTTACTAAAAATATGAAAGGTTTAGGGTGTAAACCTCTATCAGCTGAATGTAAAATGATTTTTTTGATGCTTAATTCATTATGTAATATAGGCAAATGTAGATATTTACATGCAGAAATGGCATGCGCCAAGGAGTCACATATCGTAGCATTCGTGCCAGTGAGGCTGTTATTCTGAGTTGCGAATGGAATTTTTGTATAAAAGTATAAAAGTATCAGAGGATAGAACAAGAACATCTATAACACATCCACCATATGTCATGCTGAAATGAAAATAGCATGACTGGATTCACCTGATTTAGAGCAATCTGATTAAGCGATTGGTAACATGATCACATGTGAGGAACATGCTGTTCCACAAAACTACAAAAGATGACATCACAACAAATGGGAGGGCAACTGGGTTTAGAAATCACTCCTATTAGACTGTCCTCCTCATTAATATGCCCATGAGTCCAAAGAGGATGGTTCAGCATGATGTCACTTTTGGAGCACTGTCCAATCACATACATTGACCATTTATATTAGAGAAATTACACACAACTCTGACGCTGGAACACATTCACTCACTCGCTGGCTGATGGAGGCAAATTGTTAAAAACAGAAAAGAGAAGGGAATTGATTGCCTTAGTTCGACCCATTTTTAGGTTAAAAGCACCACACTATACGGGAAGCTTTCCTGAAGGTAAATATCCAGGCCTTCTTCAGTGGAAGCGTTAGCAGACATTCCCAAACTAGAAACACAAATAGAGGACAGGACCATGCCCCTTGTACAAACCTAGAATCTATGAAACGATCCTGTCACCTCTACACTTCTTCCCTTAGTATTGAAAACCTCCTAATTAAACACCATGAGGACTGTAGAACAGGATCAAAAAACCCAAATTTCGACCAAAACGCTGTTTCATCTAGTGAGCGTTAATATTCAAAACCTCACTTGCAGTTTATTTTTAGAAAAAATATGTGTTTAAAACCTTAAAATACATATCAACTTGTATGGATATGCAGTATTTAAAAAAAACTATTATATATAAAAAACAAAAAGATGAACAACACTACTTAATCACATATTACAAAAAAATCAACGTAGAGGGAAAAAAAATTGTGAAAAAAATGTATATATGTGAAAGAAAAAGAGGAAGCAAAAAGAAAAAGAAACTATCAATCAATCAAAGAAAGACAAGAGAAAATGATTCATAAATAGACCAAAGCAAAAGACACAATCCACATTACAAGCATATATGACAAGTGTATCTTTCTTATGTCTAGTATTGAATCCGTTAATTAATTTGTAGGGTTCCTTAATGTCACTTAGTTGTTTAAAGCTTTGAATGCACTATTTCCACTATGTAATCAATCCCACGGTATCTTGATCCCGACATGTTTCATTCCCAAATTCTATAAAACTGTTGTAGGGAAATTCTTCAAGGGCTTCTTTCAGCGAACAATATATGTGTCATCAACAAATAAAGACATTTTTTAAAAACGTATACTTTTCAGCATTGGGTTCAATCGGTACTTCAGACCTCATGGGGTTTGTTTCTGTTAGAATATAACAGTGACCTCGGGGAGAAGAACAACACTAATATAAGTTGTACTGCTCTGAGGAATGCAAAAGCAGTCTTCACACCCTGAGTACTTAATTCTCTAAGGTGAGGCTTACCCCACTCCAATCTTTAATCATTGAAGAGTGTGGTAGATGGAACTTCTTATTAGTAGAAAGCTCGGTCTCTAAGGATGAAAAGAGAATGGCACATTCTCAGTGCCAGGCTCAAAACACTATCGGACAAGTACAACCCCTCTCACATATTATTGTGTATAACGTGAGATAAGGGATTTCCCATAAACTTTACTACATGTTGTAGATAATTAACACTGCCATAACAACCATGGGATGGATTATATAATCAGGTAACTACTTTCTGCGGCTGATATTAAAATTATAACTTTAACCATCTGGGAATAACTAGTTTGCATGAAACATAGGGGGCACTTTGTAGTAAATTTGGGAGCCAAAAGAAATATACCTTCACAGTAAGCACCACTTACCATTAAAGGCTGAAGTCTTAAGAGCTCGCAGCTTTCTGCTCTGTTTGATCAAAATTCGGCACAGCAATTGCACTACTAGGAATGGGCCAAACTAGTGGTTTGAGAAGTATTGTACTTTTCTCTATAAGGAAATACCAAAACGAAAACATGTTTTAATTCGTTGTCCTTATAATTTGCAAGGCAGCAGTCAAACCTACCATTAGATAATCCCTCTTGGCTAATTATCCGCACATACGTGACTATTTACATAACATATAAATGGTCTGGTGCCGCCACTATGTCGGCGGTACAGCTCTACTCTTACAGGATGAAAAGGATTGCTCCCTTATTTACGCATAAATCGTCAAGGGGAGGGTTTTTTGTGTAAAAAGAACCAGCACTTATGGGATAGGAAGTACTGCTGCTCGACAGTGCTGTTTGCATGGCAGACTTCTGTTTTCACGCTCTAGGCTGCCGTTCTCAACACTGGAACACACTCAAGTGTCTCCTTCTAAAACACGTCATCCCCAAGGCTGTGTTCATACTGGATTAGATTAGATTTGTTAGTACTGGGTTTTCATGCGAGGTGAAATTCTAACCCTGCTTGTTCGCATTGTCCTCTAGTTTGTTGCACCGATGATATGTTTTTAACAGACACACTGTTCAAGTCCTGCATTCTCTGCGTAATCACTGTGACCGTAGTACAAATCTTTTTAGGCTTCTCTGTATGCCTTTCTGTGTAAGGCCTCTCTTTCATCAGACATGGTAATATATCATTGATGTGATCCAGGCTTTTCTCTAATAGAATCTGATCTTGTATGCACTCTTCTCTTAACTATGGCACCATTCTATTTAGCTCCATGATCTTCACCTTTTGTAGTATTTGCAGGACAAGGGCCCTCTGTAAAGAATGTTCACTACTACCTGTTACATTATCTCCCCCTGCAGGGTAGGTAACAGACAATTACCCGCCATAAGGATCTCGCTTAGTCTTTTTTTTTGCTATTCCCACCCCTGTAGAAGTTATGTCTCCCTCCTTGTGTGCTTGTATAAGTGGTTGGGTTTGACGGGTAATTCTGAAGTCATCTGGGTTACTTTGATTACTATGATTTACTAAAAAGGACGCCAAGATATTGGTTAGTATATCATCCGGTCTGGACTTGAAGTTTGCTAGATCTTGTGTGGTTAACGCTTTGCGTGCTTCCAGCGCCAAATCAACTAAGCCTGAACTCTCCAACAATCTTTGATCAGACAATGATTCAATTGGTGTACCAGGTTTAGGTGCTTAACCAGCGTTCAGATTACTTGGGTAGACATTGTTTCTTGGGTGTTTAACCTTTGTCCTAGTCCTAAGCATCGTTTATCAAATCGCTCAGAATGTCACCTTGTTTGTCTGTCTATATACTCAGACCCAAACCCAGATTCTTGTATTGTTTGGCCTGAGTTGTTAGGAGTTTTGAGATCTGGGGTGATGATTGAGTTTCAGCACTGTCCATAGACTGTAGCACAATATCACAATTGAGAGCCTTTTTACTAGAACCAAAGGCTGCAATCTTTGTTCCACCTTGCCCACTGTTTGGAACAGATAGAAGCTGTTTGTCAGCATTGCTTTTCCGGACCCATTTCCGCATTGGAGGTTTTGTGTGTGTCTCAGAAGAGTTTGATTGAACAAAGTATATGCATGCACCTTTATGCTTGTTATTCTTGTCTGCACTCCTCGTTTTTGATTCATTTGTATTTTGTATTTGTTTATTATTTGTATCACGCACCAAACCCTGAGGTAACTGGGCGCTTGAGAAACTTAGTGGATACATACAGAAAATGCAGGCATATTGCAGTCCAATGTAGTGACAACAATGAGGAACCCCGGTTACAGGTGGGTCAGGAAGGAGAAAAAAGCATAGTGTCTAGTATGACAAACAAAGGATGAGCAAAATCATAATAGACAGTGGTCAGTTTACATGGTAGAATCCTCTTAGTGGAGAGACTTGTTGCTCAGCCAGCTTTTTATATTGGCTATAAAGGTGAGGAATGAGGGTTCCTGTCTGAGGGGGATGGGAATGGAGTTCCATCGTTTGGCAGCTTGAACTGGGAAGCTGGCTCATCTGGCTGTTTTTAGATTGAATCTCGGTACTACCAGGTTGTGGGAGTAAGATGATCTGGTAGTGCGTGAGGGTTGATGTTTACAGATTTTGTCCACCAGATATTTCGGGGCTGAATTTGTGAGGCATTTGTGCGTGATGGCCAAGGTATGTAGTGTGATTCTGTCATGGATGGGTAGCCAGTTGGCGTTCTGTGAGAGGAAATATGGCAGGATCTGGGATGACTGAGGGCTGCTCTCAGAGAGTTATTCTGGAGTACCTGGAGTTTGTTTAGGTTATGTTTAGAAGAGCCCAGGAATAAAGTGTTACAGTAGTCGAGTTTAGATAGAACAAATGCTCTAGCCAGCATTAGGCAGCTGCTTGTTGATAGGTAAGCTTTACAGCTGTAGATCAGTTTGTTGGTATAGGCCTTGGAGGACGCCACACTGTTTACCTGTTTTTGAGAGAGAGTGTTGAATCGAGGTAGACCCACAGTGTTTTTATCTCTTTGGAGGCATTGATTATGTTATCGTCAATGACGAAGGATGAGTATCTGGTGTTGAGTTTATTCAGGCGCGCCTGAGTACCCACAATCATCAACTCTGTTTTATCGTCGTTGAGGCAAAGACTGTTGGTAGCCATCCAGGCTTGGATTTCGAGGCAGATAGCATTTAGCAGTTTGGAATCATGGTCGTAACATCCAGTAAGGGGGATGAGGACTTGAGTGTCATCTGCATAGTTAGTGTAGATGACACCCAAGTTATGCAGGCGGTCGAAGAGTAGCTTCATAAATATATTGTAAAGTGTGGGCGACACACAGGATCCCTGAGGGACACCGCAGGGTATCGGTGTGGGTCAGCTGAGGCTGACTGGGAGAAGACTCTGGTGGTCCTGTTTGATAAGAAGGATTTGACCCAGTCAGATGCATTAGTGGACAAAGCTGCCGCTGTGTTAGGGTGTTTGGTGAGAATTTGGTGGTCGACTAGGTTGAAGGCAGCATATAAGTCTAGGAGTAGGAGGATTGCTAGCTTACCATTGTCCTTCGCCTCGTCCATTTGGATCTTTAGATCTAGTAGGGCTGTCTCAGTTCCATGTCTGGGTTTGAAACCATATTGTCTGAGTCCAAGGAGTTAATTCTCCTCTATGTGCTTCTGTATTTGCAGATAAGCCACCTGATCCAGAAATTTTAGAAGGAACGGGACGGTGGTGATGGACCTATAATTAGTGGGGACATTTGGATCGAGGTTGTTTTTTTTCAGTAGAGGCATAACCCAAGCTTCCTTAAGATTGTTAGGTACTTGATTGGAGGCGAATGAGGAGTTTATCAATGCGGTGATGAAGGGGGCGAGGTCTTTGGCGCCTTCTTTTATCACGGTGGCAGGGGAAATATCACCTTGGCAATGGGAGGGTTTCAGACTTTTTATGATGTCTTCAACTTCCTTTGGGGTTACCTGAGAAAAGCTGAAAGGAGTGCACGGGTGAGGGGTTTTCTGTGGGTCAGAGGCATGCTGGGATCCGATGGTGAGGCTTGCCTTTTAGCCTTGATCTTATTTTGGAGTAAGGTGGTTTTATCTGCAAGTGCTTGCTGGATTTTAGTGCACCACTCTGCATCTTTGTTCTAGTCTTGTGTGGGCGGTGCAGGGGATTCAAGCTCTTTTAGGATACTGAAGAGTTCCTTAGTACTCAAATTTGCATTCTGGTTTCTGGCATTGTAGGTTTCTTTTTTGGCCGAGAGGATAGCCGCTTTGTAGATAGCAGAGGCTGACATAAGTGCAGTTTTGTTGATAATGGAAGGGGATTTACGCCAGGTGGATTCAGCTGATCTTTTTGTGTTACTGAGACTTTTTAGTTCGGGAGTGAACTATTTGTTAAGGTGAGCCAAAGGTGTGGCTTTCCTGAGTTTGAGAGGGGCCGTGATAACAAGGGCAGATTTAAGAGTGTTATTATAGAGGTCTACCAAGTTGAGCGGGTCAAGGTTGCTGAATGTAGTCTCATTAAGGATGTCACTAATGAGAGGCTGGAGCCTGTCTATGGTTATGTTGCGACAATTCCTAGATAGCGAAGGGGGTGCTAAAGTGGTTTTGGCTGGAGAAGGTCCAGGGATGGAGAATAGGATAAAATGATGGTGTGACCAGGCTACGGGTTCATTTTGGATAATGGAGAGCAGTTCAGGTCAGATACCCAGTCCAACGTTCTACCTTTGGAATGGGTGGGTGTTGTGATTCTGTGTATGAATCCCAAGTTAGAGATGGAGTTGTCCACAGCTAGGGCGTTATGATCATTAGGGTCTTGGAGGCCGAGGTTCATATCTCCTAAGAGGATAGTTTGGGATCCCAGTTTGGTATGAGTTGAAAGGAGGTTTAGGATGTCCTCCTCAAAGGAAGGTGAAGGGCCGGGAGGGCCGGTAGATAAGATGAAAGAGTATTGTTTGGGTGGGTGCGAGAGTTTGTTTCACTGATAGGAGTTCTGCAGAAGGGAAGCTAGCAAGGGGGATGGCTCTGAGGGCTAGATGGGTTTTGGCAATGAAGGCCACTCCTCTGCCTTTGCCTGAAGTTCTGTCTGCCCTGATGATGGTATAGCCTTCAGGTAGGGCCAGGGATAGTGCAGGTCCTGATGGCTGGTGTAGCCAGGTTTCTGTGAAAGCCAGGACATCTAGGCTGTTTGCAATAATAAGATCAGCGATCTCAGAGGCATGGGCCACAAGGGAGCGAGCTTTGATGAGGGCACCTTTAATATTAGAAGGTTGTGGAGAGGTGTTGGGTAGTTTCAGGATCACAAGGGGGGGTATGCAGTGTGAATGGTACAGTTTTGGGAGTTGAGTTAAGGATTTTTGGACATAGTGGTGGCTTTGTGGATGAAGAATTGAGAGCCTAGTTTTTGGTTCCTGGAATGGACTGAAAGTGGGATAAGAGGTGTTGGTGGTGTGGCGAAGCGATGTAGCCATTCAAGAAGGCTCAATGGCTCACTAGTAGCAATGGTTGAGGGTGCTGTGCTAGTTGGTCTGAGGTAGAGTGTAGGTGGGAGAGGTGGCAGGGAGTGTGATTGGGTGGCTGGGTTAACTAGGGGGAGGAATGATGCCAGGGCCAGAGTGGCTCTGTGGAAAGAGGACATGATGGTTTGGCAGTAGGCTGGATAGGGTTGGTTCGAAAGTTAACCCAAGGCAAGATATCTGGGGGCTGTCTCAAGGTAACACAATGGGCAGGCTGGTTACAGTTGTCAGGTTCAGGAGTTAGCACAATGGGTAAATTACTTGCGATAGGCTGGTACTAAAATTAGCACAATGGGAACATTATTTGCAGTAGGCTGGTTCAAGAATCAACACAATGGGTACATTACTTGCAATAGGCTGGTACTAAAATTAGCACAATGGATACATTATTTGCAGAAGGCTGGTTCAAGAATCAGCACAATGAGTACATTACTTGCAATAAGCTGGTACTATAATTAGCACAAAGGAAACATTATTTGCAGTAGGCTGGTTCAAGAATCAGCACAATGGGTACATTGCTTGTAATAGGCTGGTAATAAAATGAGCACAAAGGGAACATTATTCACAGTAGGCTGGTTCAAGAATCAGCACAATGGGTACATTACCTGCAATAGGCTGGTACTAAAATTAGCACAAAGGGAACATTATTTGCAGTAGGCTGGTTCAAGAATCAGCACAATGGGTGCATTACTTGTAATAGGCTGGTAATAAAATTAGCACAAAGGGAACATTATTTACAGTAGGCTGGTTCAAGAATCAGAACAATGGGTACATTACTTGCAATAGGCTGGTACTAGAATTAGCACAAAGAATACATTATTTGCAGTAGGCTGGTTCCAAGTTAGCATGATGGGTCGGATCTCTACAATAGAGCTGCTACAATAGGCTGTTATCCGGTTGGCCAAAGATCAGAAAGTCAGCAGTGACACTAAGAGGTTGATAGCAATGAATAGTGCTGGGCGGTTTCCACAATCTGCTATTTGTAAGTTTGTACCATGGTAGAAGAAAGTGTTAAGTTCAGTTAAGAGGCAGGTACCATATCAACAATGCCGTGGGTTGTATCAGAGTAGCACAATGGGTAAATGGGGTCCTACTTACAAATAGGTTGACTTAAATGTTATGAAGTTGGTGCTTGTATGTGAATCGGGACGATGATGAGTGGGAGAGTAAGTTCAGTGAATAAATCAAACCTTTGATGCAAGACGTTATGGGTCCTCGCCTTATAAGAGGGTCTAGGCGGCAAGCGGCGCTCACCGGCGAATGGCAAACAAGGCCTTTTTCTCCTGGCCTTCTATGACAGGCCAGCTTCCTTCCGCCTGCCGGCGGATGTGTGATCAATATGTAGGTTGCTTAGCAACTGAGAGGAGCCTCGATGTGAGGCCACGTTGTGCTGGCCATTTTGGGGCCAGGCACGGCTCTGTCAGGAAACAATCAGCTGATCATCAGCTTCGGCGAAAGATAAAGGAGCAGATTTTGGGTAACAGCAAGGTTCTTATCTCTATTTTATAGATAAATAGACCTTCAGTGCAAGCCTGTGTGTTTTATGTCGCCAAAGAAGTCGGAGGTTGTAGGGAATCAATATTGTTAAATTGGGGAGTCCTAGGCTCATAAAATGAACTTTATTCAATAAAGAGAAAATTGTGCGTACCTGGTTTGGGGTGGCTTGAAAAATCCTCCAAGTTAAATGTCATCCAATTAAACCATCCTACAAAACATACTACATACCTACCTTAGCAGCAACGGGTTGTGTAAATGTCACTGAGGGTAACAGATGAGACACGGAGAGGGGTTACAATATGTGGCATGGGATTTTCCATCTATGTGATGTGATGCAGGAATAAAATAAGCCTCGGTTCCACCTAGGATGCACCTAGGTATTGGCTGAAGAATAAGGTCTGAGTTTCTTCCCGAACTGCAAGTGTCGTGCTACCATTCAGGTTGCCACCAGAATAGTGTTCCTATATGCAGTGGAGTATAAAGTGAATGCCTGTTTCCTGTTTTTTCCTCACACAACCTTGTTTAATTTATTAAAACCTAGGGTTTCACCCTTTGTAACCCGGGATAATCCATACGTTGCTCACTTTTCCTTAGAGAGGCTCAGCTTTACCTCATGGTTTGTTTGAGAGCTGAAGAAAAAACCTTGAAATTCGGCATTGGGGGTGTTGGTTATGGTTGCTACTTTGTGTTCTAGTACTTCCAAGGAGAAGTACTTAAAGGAGCAACTCAAGGACCCAATGGACTTAACATGTCAATTTTTGGAGGGGTAGGTATGTATAAGGAACATGGTGGTGGTGGAATTGTCTGTCCAGTCAAGCGGGATAGATTTAAAATATTGGGGATGCTAGTGTCATATACCCATATGTGCACACCATTTCACTGGCAACCCTATCTGGAGCACTGTCACTTACATTATTTACAAGGTCTTATCATCAACTGCCCAGAGTCTCACACCACGTGACAGGTGTTGCTGTCAAATATGTCATCTTATGTTATGTTAATATGCTTTTATAATGCACCAAATCATCCCACCATTTACCAGATATTGATATTGGCCATCCATAATCACCATTTACCTGTCATTACCAAAAAAAATATTTATTTATTTGTTTGTAAGTTTTGTATAGCAATTACCCTGCCAGATGTCCATAACAGGGCTCTTTAGGAAGAGATTTACAGAAAAACAAAGCTGAGGCTTTTCATAGAGATGTGTTTTCTGCATTATGCAGCTTTCAGTGTAGGCTACAAATGGATAAAAGCAAAAATAATTAATCAAGGTTAATGAAAGAACATGCTTTGTGAAGTCATCTTGCATACAGATGACATTCTAAAGACCACGGTGTTCCATATGTCTAAGGGGTAAAAGCACCAATAAGTGGGTGCTAAATCTCCAATAGAATTCCATACAGTCATTTTCAAGGCTGAGGTGGGAAGGAAGAGCATTCCTAAGAGATTTGTCAGGCCAAACTAAGGTGTTTGGTCAAACAATAGGGAAGGAAGAACTTGGAGCAGTACTGTGGTGCCCTTTAACGGTTCCCCAGCATGTATCGGTAGAGCTGCATCAGACTCCTGATATCATTTGTGAAGGCATCATGAAGCAAAACACAGACAACAGACTTAAAGTTCAAAATAAAACACTTTATTAAATCAAATGGCAGTATGGTAGAAGGCCTGACCTTCCCTATGCTAAGGTGGTATTTCCCTTCCTGAATGAAACTAAGGAAAGTCTGAATCAAAGAGTTCAACTTAAAAATCTGTCTGTGTCCAAAATCTATACTTGCCATAACAACTAAACAATGTGTAGGGATGTCAATAACGAAAGAAATAGTGTCTAACTAACTTCTTCCAGCTCACAACTCTCTTTCAGCTCCCCTTGCACAAGTTCAAGGAAGTTCAACAAAACTCTCAAAATTACCTTCTCACACTCAAGGTAATACAGCTCCATACAATCTTCAGGGTTCCCTTCCCCAACTCCATGGTAACACAGTGCAAAGCACAGAGGTATTGAAGCTCCGTCCTCAAGACAACATTTTTAGTTCATAAACTCTCATGGTTCCCTTCCCCAAGATTAGCAACTTTGATTTCACATGTTCAGTCTTTCAAGAAGTTCAACACAAATCTAGGTCCACTTGACCCTTCTTCTGGTTTATTTCAAAAGTTAATTTGCAGTGCATTTCTTTAGTGTATTTTACAATGTCTTTGGCTTTTCATAATTCAAGGTTTACTGGTCTAGGTGCAGTTATCAGACCACGCAGGCCACCCATCACAGGTCGCGCAACCAGGATCCCCAAGCTCTTCAGCCCACACAGGTCCTTCTATCCCTGCTTCAATGTGCTCTTCACTTAACTGCATTTTTGTTGGCCTCTTGGCTTTACTTGCAGGTTCACCCTTTTCTGGCTTCTTCTGGTTAGCCTCTTGGCTATACCAAAATGTGTCACACACCTATTCACTCAAATTAAACAGGGAAGACCACATTTCACAATCTAGTGATATCCCTATCTTTTTTTTGGGAGAGGTTAGGCAGTATATATGTGAAAGGTAGTTGGATATTAACAACAGTTAGACCTTGACACTATTTATCTCTAATAAGTTTACATTTTATTAAGAATAGAAATGTAAAAAAAACACATAGTAGTGACATATTATTGAAAAATATATTGCATGCATATTAAAAACTATTATAAAAAACACAATGGTCTTTGTGACATGATCTCCCTAGTGATAGGAGGTTGAGCAATCAATCAGCTCAATTAATTACAGAAGAGCATCAGAATTAATTATAGACTTTCTGTTATTGACAAACTTTTTTTTTTTACAGAGAGTTGCAGTTAAACCATCACTGGAGCTTCGAACTTGACATGTTTCTGGTCTCAGTGTTAGTATGGAACATTCGTCAACAAGTGAGTCACTTTGACTATAAATGGGTTAAAATGATTACTTCTTTAATTGAAGACTTTTCCCGTTTTGGCTGGTGAAACTGTTTTAGCACGTGTATACAGCCCTCGAATGGTGGGTCCATATGTTTTCAGGATGCCTTCCATATGAAGAATCTTTATTCTATTTAGTGTATGATCTCTACATAGTGCAATTTTCTTTTGTTTGAAATGGGGCTGTGTCTGGCTATGGTAGGGTGAAAATATACGAGTGGTCAGTTCCATAGAATGGTCTTTGGTCACCTTTAAATCTTAATTGCAGTCTTAGTTTACGATGCTTATCAGGCATCGCATGTTAGATATCTTCATCCGCTAGTCTCAAATCTTAAAGAGAGGTTTGTCTTTATAACCCAGTGTTGAGAATCTTTTCTCGTTGTGAGATCTGGCGGTAAACTCTGCGGTCCGCTTCTGAAGTGAAACAAATGGACCCATGCATAGGGAACATCTCTTGATAGAACCTGAACACACCTATTGACAGCCTTGGACTTGCCGAACTGTGTTTATTCTTAAAGATCACTTTGTCATGGTTGTGCCCATATTCCACCTTTCTATAGCAGTTTTTCATAATTGCACTCTTTCTTATATTTAACTTTCATATGAACATTTCCTCTTTGGCTGTCTCTTGCTTTGCCCATAGAAATTGTGCATTATTCTACCTTAGCATAAGTTGAATTACAAGGTTTCATTCAGTTCAGTATTAACTGAGCATTTGTTATGCTCAATTTCAAGTTTTCAAGTTTTCCTTCAGTTCGCTATTCAATATGCATTTGGTATATTTAATTCCAACTTTCCATTCGGGATACGTATTCAAAATTTCAAAATATATTCATTATGTTCAATTTCAGATTTCCGTTCATTTGGCACTTAATATGCATTCACTTTGTTAAATTTCGGGTTCCAATAGGTTTGGTAATTCATTTGCATTCATCCGCAGCCCGGTCAGCCAGTGGCTTGCTTTGACAATCAACAGTCTCCGGCGTTGCTCATCAGCGGCTCCTGCTGCTTAGGTCATCATCAGCGGTTGGCCAACCAGCTTCAGCAAGTCCTGCTCGAACATCGGGGCTTGCTGTGCACACGCTGATGGCTCTGTCGCCTCTGAAAGGACACAGATGGCATCCCGCTTCCCTCTGTGACACAGCAGCTCCTGTTGCAGCTTCCTCGATTTTGAGGCTCCCTCTATGGGCTGCTGGCCGGCGTCCTGGCTCCTCCTCAGGTCCCACCATGGCAATCTCCTACAAAAACGGGTCCACTGCTGGTCTTCTCCCTACAGGCCTCCCTGTTTCTCCACCCTGCAGTGTGCTCTAACTCTCTCTTTATACACCTTCAACCTTTTAACAGGTTGCAGGTACAACTCCTTAATTAGGTATGCCTGACTACTGTAAAGGGAACATACTCTGCAGGCATCTTCCTCTTCCCAGTACCAGAGTGGTAAAATGAAAGTGTAGTGTGCATTCCTCTCAGTCTCCTCTTCTTTGTCCCAGTACTTTTAAAGATTGAATTCGGAAACATGAGGGAAGAGGTCTCACACTAACTCATAAAGGTTGTGGATGGGGTTGGTTGGTCACAATTAGGAAAGGAGGATACCATGTCTCGCCTGAGGGTACCCTACTCCAAAACTCTGAAGACCTTCCACCCAGGTGATCCCTCTGTCGCTTCTCCACCCCCAGGGTTTGGCTCCAAAAGTGATGGCCTCTTCCTCGCCATCTGAGAAGAGGATTTAGGGGGTTTAGTAGTGAGAATACTCTCAGGTTTCTCACATACCCTTCCCCAATGCGGGAGGGTGCTTCTCATGGAAACCAGCAGGGAATTCCACGTTACCTTGCTCTCGACCTTTCTGGTGTTCCAATGTGAAGCAATATGGCTGAAGGTCCAAGAAGCACTGCATTACCCAAGTGTTGGATTCTTTCTTCGGACTTACCTAACTAGAGGAGAGTGGTCTGTTATCAAGTGCAGCCTATGACCCAAGAGGTAATACTTTAGATGAATCACAGCCCACTTGATTGCCAATGCCTCTAACACAATGACTTAATAGGTTTTCCCTCTGGGAAAGAGCCTTCTGCTGATGTAGAGAATTGGGTGTTCAAGACCATCATATTTTTGTGACAGAATGGCTCCTAATCCCATTAAGGAAGCATCACTCTGGAGGATTAATTCTTTAGAGAAATCTGCTACTCTCAGAATAGGGCTTTGGCATAGGGCTTGTTTCAAGGTTGTATAACATATTCCATCCTCTTCTTTCCATCTGATCTTTTTGGGCTCAGCATTTTTTGTTTGTCAGTTTGGATGTTTTGCTAGAAAAATGTGGAATAAATCTGTGGTAATATCCGATTAGTCCCAAAAAGGCCCTTAGATCTTCCTTAGTTTTTAGAGTGGGTGTATCAAGGACAGCTCTCACTTTCTTTTGTTGTGGTCGGACCGTGCAATTGCCCCCAAAGTACCTCAAATACTTTACCACAGAAAGGGTCAGCTTGCACTTTTTGGTATTAGCAGTCAGCTCTGCTTTTCTTAATACTCTTGTGATTGTATAGAGGTGGTGCAAATGATTTTCTGATGTGCTGCTGTGTGTCACAATGTCATCTATACAAACTCTGCAAAATTCTGAGTAGGGTTATAAGATTCTATCCATAAGTCTCTGGAATGTTGCAGGAGCATCACGCAGCCCAAAGTGTATGACCATAAAATGAAACAAACCTATGGGAGTGTGGAAAGCAGTTTTTTCTTTATCAGGTCCATGCAAAGGAACTTGCCAATATCCTTTTGTGAGATCGATTGTTGAAAGGTAGACAACATTACCTAGCCAATCTATTAGATCATTGATACAGGGCATTGGGTAAGCGTCACAGGAAAACATGTCATTTATCTTACGAAATCTATACAGAACCTCCAGCTGCCATCAGGTTTTGCCACCAACACAATGGGGGAGGACCAAGGGCTATTAGAAGGTTCAATGCTGTTAACTTCTAGCATGGTTTTAACTTCCTGAATGATGGTCTCTTTTCTAGCCTCAGGTAATCTATAGGGTTTCAGGTGTACGACTGTACCTATGGGAGTGTGGATATGATGATAAATACCTTTTACTCTCTCAGGCTTTTCTCAAAACACATCAGTAAATTGCCTTATAAGCTCATATAAATCTTGTTTCGGATTATTATTGGTGGTTAGATGAAATTAAGGCTTTGCTTTCTGTGTCTTCTGGTAAGAGACATGATAATATTATCGTTGGAGACTCTGAAAGATTTTCCTTCAACTCTTTCAGTAGGTTTATATGATAAATCTGGGTTTTAAGATGGCAATCAGGTTGTGAGATTTTATAATTACAATGACCCACTTGTTCTAGTACCTCGTATGGTGAGTGCCATCTGGACACCAGCTTGTTCTCAGAAGTAGGCAATAATATCAGCACCTTTTGACCTATGGAAAAGGACCTCAATTCAACTTTTTTATCATAAGAGATCTTTTGTTATTCCTGTGTTTTAATCATATGAGTCTGGACTAGCGATCTAACAGCTGTCATATGTTCTTTCATTATATTTGCTGTTTGGGAGATTAGGATTGGGGCCTCTTCTGTCTCTTCCTTTGTGTCTCTCAACATATCTAGAACATCCTGTGGTTCTCTTCTATACATTAGTTCAAAATCCTCTTGAGGCTTGACGGGTTTTCCAGGTATACCCAGATGTGGGTTCCCTGCCTGCTGAGCCTAGAGACCCAAGCTACTCCTCACTGATGAGGCCCCATGTTTGGGGATACTTGTGGTCCCGCGCAGAAGGGATGTGTAACAAGCAGTTCGGGCTGGACTGACACTTTTGGGGTGTGTCCAAGCCTGATTTGCATATGGACATTCCCCTTTTGTAATGGCTTGGCAGGCAAATAATGATGGTCTGTAGGGTTGCCCAGAACAATGCCAGAGGTTAAGAATTATTCTAAACCTTACTGCCGTCACCCCTTTTGTTTTGCGCTAGTGCCATTGTGATAGATATTAATGATGCACCTATAGAATGAGAAACCAGTCAAGAGTACTTTCCATCTGGTGCCTGCATTAATGGGAGACGAGGAGAAGCGAGAGAGGACAGAAACCATAAATTGATTCCTTAGTTCAGGGGAGGGAGCGACAAAGAGGATGTGAGTGACAATCTGCCCGGGAGAAGCATTGACATAGGTGTCAGAGATGGGCAGGCCTGAGTTGGAAACCAAGAGGTTCTTTTTATTCTTTTTCCTACCAGACTTTGAGAGGGGGAGGGATAGGTGATAGAGTAGCAGTTGGAGTAAATAGGAGAAACAGTGGGAGCCATAGATGGAGAGAGAGAGCAGTGAGATGGAGGGAGAGCAGAGTGAGAGAGGAGAGCTGCACAGGCATGACAAACTCACCAGACAGCCTAGTAGTAGACAGGAGATGTAAGAAGGAAGCAGAAAGGCTTTTTTTGTGCTCTTCAGGGCCACATGGACAGTCAGCCCTCCTTCCAACTGAAGCAGATGCACAGATGCAGCAGGTGAGTGCATTAGGAACTATTGTCAATGCTGCCAATGGGTGGGTAGATTTCCTATCCAGTGAAGGCCTCAGTGAGGAGAACAGAGGGCTTAGAAAGTGATGCCCAATGCATATAGTACGTGAGTTGGATAGAGACCAATTCGCCCATGTGGGGTATGCCCAGAGAGGCAAATGGGGCAGACAGCAACACAGTAGTCCCATAAAATTAGTACAGTGAGATCAGGCACATGTAGCAAAAGGCAGAGGGAGGAGAAAACAGGGGCTCACATTGCAGTTCCAAGGAGTAAAGCAGCAACAAAAGGAGAGCCTGACAAATGCGGGTGGAGGCAAAGGAAAGAAATAGGGCCCCAAAGTCCCAGGTGAATTAAACCATCCTTTAGGTACAAGAGACTTGGTGCTGGTGAAACTGGCGAAAACCAGGAAACTTTAGTGAATAAAACTGATGGTATGTTCAGTATGGAAAGCGACCACAACGTTGAGAGCAGGATGCATGCAGATACAAAAGAAAATAGCAAATGCGGGTGCATGCAAGGGCCTGGGAGTGCCCAGCACAGGGCCAAGGTGAAACATGAATTACTATAATGCACAGACCAGGTGAAGCGGTCAGTGAACAAAAGCCTCCACCACATGCGGTAGGGGATCCCACACACAGTCAAGGTGAGGCCTGTGCAATTAAGGAACAGTGTTGGTGGAAAACTGCTGACACATCATTGAGAGCCAGACAGATCTATGATCTCTTGCAGTGAACAATTGTTCTTTTATGTGGAATAACCTGTTTTTAATTTCTTAGAGTAAGCTGTATGTAGATTCTAATTAATTTAAGATGCATGTAATTCCAGATAAGAAAGCTATTTGGTAACCACTTCTAGTGAACCATAGCTACACAATTTAGACCAAATACAAGGTTGTAGCTGGTGGAGAGGATGTCTTGGTCGATGTTTACTATTTCATGAACGTGGTCACAATGGCATGTTTGAGCTTCTGTAGTATTGTTTTTGTGTGGACAGATCTACTGATGCCATTGGCAATTGTTGAGTGAGACCAGGCTATCTCAAATTGGCTGTGTTTACATTGTAGAAACAATATGATGGTTAGGAGGAGGGGTGAAGCATAGCAAGTTGGATGAGCAACAGGATTGTGACAGAAATGTGGCTGCATGGTAACGATACCTTTCCATGGGCATGATTACTTTTAATCGTCAATATTAATGCTGAAGTTGTAGATAAGGGCTATGCATTGTTCTTGAAGGAATATATCTGTGGTGATTCGTATCATTGTCTCTCTAGTTTACTACTCTTTGTGTGAGATCGTACATGGTGCCCAAAATTCATATATTGGTGTTGTTGGCTAATCTGGTCTTCCTTGATGTACGGAATAGCTTGCAGATGGTGTCAGCTATACCTCATTCACTACTATCATTGATAACCGTCAGAGAGTGGTTATGAGAGAGTGAAATGGATTAAAGTAGTCCCTACAAGGTGGTGGACAATTTGAACAAAGATGTTAAGGCTGGAAAATGCACAACCACTATGTTCACCTTATGCAGAATGCTCAACTCTTTCAGCACGTAACGGCTGATGAGAAAAATGAGAAAACTGCCAGTGGGAGAGGCTATCCACGGCTAAAGTGAAGATTATTGATTTTTCAAAACTTGATGTCCAATTGTTGCTATTAATTTCGTTTTTTTCACTGATCAGTTGCTGAAACCAAGGCACATCAGGAAGTGACAGAAAGTGACTGTTGACTGGGAAAATCTGCTCCTACACAGGAGAAGCATTTTGAGACGGAGGAAGGCATTCGGTGTAACACCCACCTTGATGAGGACTTGCTCTTTCAAGTAATCTTCTTTTAGATAGTCCCTTACCACTTACTCGCTTAGTAACGTCTAGTACTCCCTCCTCCCTGTGCTCCTCCCCTTACTGAACCCCTGTGCTCCTCCCCCACCTGCACCCGTCGCTACGTAGAAACATTAGGGTTCAATGGTAACGCTGTGTATCTTACTTCTGTGTGTTTGTGTTCTCTGTTGCAGTGCCCTGCAATTGGTCTATTGACTGAAAGCCCGCCCCCCTCTCATTCAAAGGAAAGCTGAAATACCCAGGGTCAGCGCACCAGGAAGTGACAGAAAGTGACTGTTGACTGTTCACTGGGTGTGGCGCTTGGTGTGCTGACTGCGGTAAGGCTCTCTGAATCTCTGTGGATACTTAGATATCCCCGCTTCATACATTAGTTAGTATCCTTGAGTGGTAGAGCTGCGTGTGTTGGCATTTGCGAAGTGGCTTTGCCAAGTGTGTTTGCTGTCTAGCTTTTAGCGGAGGAGCGAAGGGGCGTGGCCTGAGCTCATGCCATAGGGTCACATTCACCTGCGACTCCTGCCTAGATCCTGGAAGATCCTGCGTTTTTCTGATAAAAGACTACTCTGTGCGACTTAGTCCACACCAGCGGACACAACAAGCATTCCCCCAGCCCTCGGTCCATGCAAATAAAGAATATGGAGTGCGGACGGGGAGGAAAAACGTCGGCAAAGTTGGGACCCTCCGGAACCAAGATGGCCCGCGTGGCATCGGTCTGGCGGTGAAGGGGAGGAGCAGCTGGGACACGTGACAGCAAGTAATGCTGGCTGGCGCTGTGAGCTCTGGCACACCAAGACGGTGACTGAGGAGGACGCGAGGGGGCACGAAGACTTGCTGTTGTGGTTGCCCGCACCCCCTCACGCGCTGAGGTGGCACTGCGGGCAGAACCGGTGTGGGGTGCCTGGAGCCCCAGGTGATGGTGCAGACGAGGCACTGATGCTGCCGGAGCACACGCATTGGGCCGCCACTGACCAGTGCGGGGAGGCAGATCATCAGTATCTCCAGATGGCCTGGGCCATCAGCGAGACACGCCCACTACCCTGAGGGCACAGCAATGCGACCCCACCGGCAGGGAGTGCCTCACCCTGATTGCAGATCAGCTGGCACAGGAAACAAGCAGGAGAAGTACTGCAAAGACCACGCGGGTGGCAACAAGGTACATTGTATATGCTGAATGCAGGAGGACTATGTCACTGAATCTATAGTGAGCTAGTTAGAGCGCACGGGCCGGGACCACAAAAAACCCAGACACAATCACCTGCTCACAGATCACAGGAGGAAGCTCAGGATTAGGCCATAACGCAGGCAGAGGCACATAAAAACAGGTGACCCAGAACTGGGGCAAAACCCCCTGGGCCACCCACACATTGGGAAAGTGCCAGGCGGGCCGGGAGCATGGCACTGGAAGGGGTAATGGAGAACACTGCCCACCACACTGCACAGGGAGCAACTCACCTTGGGCCTGGTTGGTGGCATCAAAACTAAAACTCTTGGCCAATAGGCCACAAGACCAAAACTCCCACAGGCTGCTGGAGGCCGAGTAAGCTGAGGACAATAGTAATGCACATCACCCCACATGCGAGGGTCGGCGGCACACAGAGGCACAGAGCACCCCAAACCCATCACACTGCCCGTAGCTGATAGCACAGACCACCGCGCTCTGGGGAGCACATCACAACCAGATCTGGTGACAGATCACCACTAACAAGGTTCTGGGCCAACACACAATGGCACCAAAACCCACCGGGCAGCCTGGCATGAGGAGACATCAGCCATGTGTGAGAACAGTGACCCTGGGAGGCCCACAGCGGGGCTGGCCTGCAGGGCCCCATGTGGAGGTGACAACGCAGCACAAACAGCGCTGGGCAGATCCAGAGCGCTGCACTGATGAAACTAAGGGATATACGGCCTGCGTTGCAGCGGAGAACGCAGCGCCACCAATATAACGCCAGGGAACCAAACAATATTGCCACACCTTTGCCGGCCACGCGCGGCCCAGTCGAAACTCAAAACCCAGGACATAAACTGCGATAAGGGAAAGTCGCCTGATGGAATAACCTGGGGACCCCTTCAAGGGCGATATGATAGCGCATAAGCAGCAAAGCGCACGCCTGTAGGGAAGAACCGATATCCCCTGCACGACCAACCACCACCGGGGATATGCCCTCCACAAAACAGAAGAAGGACCCAATAATCATGGACTCCTTTAACGTCGCGAGACAGAAGGGGCAACCACAAACCGCCCCAGACACACAGCCAACGCAGCCTGTAGAGGACACCGCTTCCAAGGACAACCAGGTGCTCGAAGCAATCGCAGCCCTACGAACTTCCATTGATACAAAGATCGAGGAGGTCAAGTCGGATGTACAATTGATGAGGCAAGTCATGAGAAACCTCACGGAAAGAGTCACAACGGCTGAAACAACCATAAAGGAGACAGCAGAAACCACTGAAGACATGGGGAGGCGGCTAACAGAGCTAGAAAGGAAGAGCGCAATGCTGGAAGCTCGAGCAGAGGATGCGAAAGGGCGCACCCGATGCAACAACATATGCGTCCTGGGAGTGCCAGAGGGGATGGAAGGGTGCAACCCAACAGACCTTGTTGAGAACATGATATTGCAAGAGATCGGAGCTGGGGCTCTCTCGCAGGGGTTCCTGGTGGAAAGGGCCCATAGATCATTGCAAAAAAGGCCGCCCCGGGCTCACATCACCGCCCTATGATAGCTGAAATATTGAACTTTCACGACAGAGAAACAATCCTGAAATTCTCCAGAAAAGGAGGCGTGATCCGCCGGGATAATGCCAACATAGCTTTATACCCAGACTACACCCCAGCAGTGCAGAGGGCCCCAAAACTCTTTTGCACCAGTCAATCTGAAACTGAGGAAACTGAATCTCAAGTGCATGCTGATGTACCTGTCCCGGCTCAAGGTCCTCTATAAAGGGTGTGCTGTTTTCCTAGAAACGCCAGCTGCAACCAACATGTGGCTGTAGCACAACATCTTGGATGATGGCAAGGAAGCGGTCACATGAGAAACAGCGGTCCAGTCCGATATGAGGGGGGGCAGAATGCAGCTACGAAAGCCCTCACGGGTGAAAGTAAAGAACTAAGAAGAGCGCCACAGTTTGTTACAAGGCAGGAGCGAGGAGAGTGCCTCCGACGGAGCGAAAGAACTCACCCCACGAATTATTCGGTGTCGGCCGGTTGCTGACACATCACAGCCTGCACATCTTGACCTTGGAGGGCTCGGCAGTTGCGGGGACGCTCGAGCGCCATGGACGAATAGTGGCTGCTGAGCGTAGTTACCTAATTCTGGTTTGGTTACAAGTTTGTTTGTTTTTTGTTTGTTTTGAATTCATATACAGTGAGATTCCTACACAAAATGGGATATGTAACATGAAGAGCGGGTGTGTTGCAGAATGCTATTGGGTGGGGGGAGACCCAACTGGAGCAGTGGACCAGCTCGATCGCTGGGACGAGATCAATGACTGGAAGACCCTGAAGTCTGGGGATGGGAACACATGCACTGGAATGGCCAATGACATTAAAATCTTAAAATGGAACGTCCGGGGACTAGGCACTTACATGCGCAGGAATAGAGTTAAGTCCTTCTCATCAGAAAGAGGGTGTCCATCGCACTGCTCTAGGAGACCCACCTGACGCAGCAAACCATGGGGGTGGTGAGAGATCACTGGGATGGGCAGTGCTATGGGGCTCCCTATTCCAAGCACGCCCGGGGGGTGCTCATCTGGATAAGGCCAATGGTCCCATTCAAAGTACTGAGCTGGGACGCGGACCCGGAGGGACGATAGCTGGTGGTGAGGTGTTGGATCGAACAGACTGAAGTCTGCATAATAAACTTGTATTTCCCCAACTACGGGATCCCAAAGCAATTAGACACACTGGGGGACAAACTAGCTAGCCACCAAGACAGTCTCTGTATCTGGGGGGTGGGGGGCGATCTTAACTGTGTCAGGGACTGGGAGCTGGGCAGATCTAAATCATCAGCAACCAGGAACGATGTGGCGACTGGTGCGCTAAACGCGCTGATAGATGCCCTAGACCTGGTCGACGTGTGGCAGGAACTCCACCGAGCGGACAAAGGCTACTCTTACTTCTCTGCGCCGCACGCCCTGCACACCAGAATTGACTATCTATTTGTACCCAAATACTACCAGTCACAAATAGACACAGATCAATACTTGGGCAGATCAATCTCGGACCACGCTGCAGGTGACGTGGAAGGTGAGGGGCCCTAGTCTGCCCATACCACTATGGTGCATGTCACCAGATGCTCTGACAGATCAGGCCTTTGCAGAAGGGCTACGGGACAAACTGGAGGAGTACATGGAACAGTATGGGAAACAATGAAAGTAGTCGTGATAGGGAAGGCCATCACAGGAGCGGGAGGCATAAGGAAAACATTAAGGGCAGAACTGGAAAAAATGGAGGAGGAAATAAAGCATAAGCAAGCTAACACAAAGGGGACACGGGAGGAGGAGGAAGAACTAGCAGGGGTGCAAGGAAACTGCCTGGAAGCATGGGCAGGCTCTCCAAATTTGACTACTCAGTAAAAACTGCCAAAACACATGCTGAGGGAGGTTGACGAGGCAGACTGCTATCATGTTATGCAGGAGGGAACACCCACGACATCAAATAACCGAAATTAAAGATGAAACAGGCACACCACAAAAAACGCAACAGGAAATGAACAATACATTCCGGGACTTCTACTCCCACTTATACAGCCATGACCATCAAGTGGCGCAATCAGACATCTTAGATACACTGGAGTAAATAGGCCTCCCCAAAATAGAGATGACACACAGAGAGGTCCTAGACGCTGAAATAACGGGAGAGGACATTGCCGAGGCAATTAGGTCCCTCACCTCTATTAAAACACCCGGTAGCGACGGACTCCCCCCAGAGTTCTACAAAACATATGACACTGTCATCACACCGGTATTACTTGAGGTCTATCGGGAAGCATTCACCAATGGGGAGCTACCGGGGTCCATGAGAGAAACATTAATTGTCCCAACACCCAAGCCTGGGAAACCAACGGAAGACTGCGACTCCTACCGCCCACTGGCGATGCTAAATTATGACGTCAAAGTCCTCACCACGATACTTGCTAAACACCTGAATATAATAATTGAGGACCTAATATACAACGATCAAACAGGCTTTATACCTGGGTGTAGTACTACTTTAAACCTGCGCAGACTGCAACACATTCTGGCGCAGACTGAGGGATCCCAAAAGGATTACACTATACTCTCCTTAGTCGCTATCAAAGCGTTTGATTCAATCTACTGGGGGTGGTTGCTAGCGGTGCTGAGGGAGTTTAGATTCGGGGAGGTCTTCATCCGCTGGGTCCGTATCCTATACACTTACCCCAAGGCCTGGGTAAAAACAGGGAGTTTGGTGTCTGCAATCTGGGATATAAAGAGGGGGACTAGGCAGGGCTGCCCGCTATCCCCAATGCTGTACATCATGGGCCTTGAGCCAATAGCGATTTACCTTAGGAAACAGTACCTAGACGCTGGTATCTGGGTTGGGGGAGCGGGGCACCTATTGTCACTCTACGCGGATGACATGCTTTTATACGTAAGGGACCCACACCTAAACGTCCCAGTTATCCTAGACATACTGGACAACTATGCCAAGGTGTCCGGTATCAGCTTTAGTAGATCCGAATCCTGCATTTTTCCAATAGCCGGACTAAAAGGGAGGGACCCCAGCACATTACCTGTCGTAGGACTCAGATGGGAAACGGTCCTGTTTAAGTATCTAGGGGTCAACATCAAACATACGCTTGAACAACTGCATGAACATAATATGGCTAGAGTATCGCATGGCATGAAGAACTCCATGAAGTTCTGGTCCAAGCTACCGTTGTCATTACTAGGCAGGGTGGCCATCACCAAGATGATCATCCTGCCGAGATTTTTATATTTCTTTAATAATGTGCACTACTACATCAAAGCCTCCTTTTTCCGAGTATTGGAGAAACTGATCCGGGGGTTCCTGTGGGGCGCCGCTCGCCACAGACTCCCACTAAAAATATTACACTTGCCATATGACCAGGGGGGCGTGAAACTGCCAAACCTGGAAAAGTACTATCTAGCAGCCCAACTCAGCCACGTGGTAAAATGGCTGGCGGAGGAGTCCACCTCAGAAACTTACTTGCTACAACAACTGGTGGAGCCCACCACGCTGAAAGAAGTGCTCTGGATAACACTTGGGGCGGCGGAGCACACTCCAATGGTGATAACACTAGGAAGGAAAATATGGAAGAGGACACAAGCTCTATTAAAGCTCACACACCCGTACTCCCCAGAAGTACCAATAGCATCAGGCACATGCCAGGACAGCACAGACATGGCGGTGTTAAGGAGATGGGAGGGGAACAGGATATACACATGGTGGGGACATGTATGACGAGGGCACCTTCAGTGAGTTCAACTTAATACAGGAACCGGAAGGGGTCCAGAGCGGACAGTTCCTCTGGTACCAACGGGTTCGAAAGGTGGCCAGGGATAGCTGGGTGGACTGGCCGGAGGAGCCGCAGGCAGAACCCATTCTCACTCTGATGTACAACCTCGGTGACGGCTGGCATCCAGTCCCAAGACTGTATAGCATGCTCATAGACACACCCAACCCCAAGAGCACAGCGCTAAAAGAACAGTGGGAAGAAGATTTGGGCACAACATTAACGGAACAGGACTGGGATAGGAAACTGAGCTACCCCAAAGCAGTGTCACGAAACCACCGTTTTAAACTGATACAGCTGAATGTGTTGTACCGCACTTACTGACATGATACTTATGTTCTGGGGCTGTGGGTGTGTGAGGGGTTTTTGGTCACAGATAGAACAAGCTTGCAGAGCGGCCGCGTATCCAAGTATGTGTGGACGCCAAAGGAGTGCCTGCTTGGAGCCTACCCCAGGGTTAGTAAACATAAACATGTGCTCAGATGTATCGACCTCGCATGCATCCTGGCCAAAAGGACCATTGCCATGTCGTGGAAAAGGGTCGGGGGCCACAATACCAAAACTGCCACAGGGAATTTGAGAGATGGGCAGAGGCTGAAACCAAGGTGTGGATGGAAGTGGTCAGCAGATCAAGGCTGGATGGTAACGACAAATGGGTTGCATGGAATGCATTGGTGTGGGACATGTTTCACCCACCTGGTGATAGACCCCCCCTGAACGAACCACATATCGTGGAACCCGCCCCCTGCCCATGCGGCTATCTCCCTGTACCTAATGAACAATAGCTAAGGGCACTGCCATGTGAAAAAGGGCAAGAACTGCACCCCGGACGACGGGACGCTCACTCGGTCTCTTAATGCCACATACCAAGACTGTTGTAGGAAATCACTAGTTTTGTTTTGTTTGTTTGAAAGTTATTATTAAAAACTTGGCATAATTACATGATCTTAACAAAATACGTGCAATGCAAAACTGTCCTTAACTACATGCCAATAAAAACATTTTTAAATAAATTAGCGGACGAGCGAAGGAGCTGAGGCTATATTCTGTGCGGTAAGAGGATCTGTTTAAACCACAATTCACATAAAATTAGTCTATTACACAACATTGTGAAATTTAGATTTTTATCATGATTGCAAGTAGTTACACCTTGAAAACTGGTATGCCTCAACCTCTTGCGGATAATTCTAATACAAATGAATTACAGCGCAAGAAAATGTCTTTATTACCAGCTTACAAAGAAAGAAATCTACAAAACAAATAACGCTCTATTTCCTTGTCAGTGGATATTCGGGCTTTTTATATCACCGACTCGAAGCGAGTAACTAATGTATTTTTACAAACTGAATCACAAATGATGACAACTAAGCATATCATTGTTGATTCGCCTCGAGCCATTGAAGAGAAAGATGCAGAGGCGGCTGTAATAAATCCACAATGCACCAAACAGTTTGAACAATTGGCACTGGATGTCAATGCTGGTGAAGTTTACTCGCCCTGCAACACACTCGAGAAAGGTATAGAAGTATGCGCAATAGATGTTCAACTGGGCAAAACAGAGGGCTCAGTCTGCTTATGAAGTTACAGATCCACACTTGATTCTGCCTGTAATACAGGTGATTTATGCCCTTTACAAACATGTGTGGATACTCTTCCTAATCATTTAGTTTATTAGCTTCCTGGCATTTACAGGAAACTAATATACAAACGGTAACATCGTACATTTATTTGGGAGTTTGTATTACTAATCACCCATTGGATGCTCCTTATATTGAGAATATAAAAACCAAACAATATACAGCTACGTCTCAAAGTTCAATTATAAGAGCAAAATACTTGCAATTTTTCTATGGAACCTTTGGTCGTGTACTACAAGCAGAAATTAGTACCGGTAATGCTTTATGGTATGGAATCTAAACAATGGCAACCATATACCTACTGGTCGAATATAGAAAGTAGATACTGGAAAAGAGCTTTAAATCTACCAACATCAGAATCACTCCCGATCATTAGATGCGAATTGGGCCTTATATCGCTATACGCTATGTATAAATGGAAGTTATGCTCTATGTATAGAAAATGTGTTAAAAATGAAGTAGACAAAGGACTGCTAAAATTTATATCGGCTCACTTGTTTACATCAAATGATGAGTTTGTAAGGACTTGGCGGAATAAGGCGCAAAAAGTAATGCACAGAGCCGGAATATCAGAAAATGTATTGATAGAAAATCCCAATAACGCAAAGCAGAAGTTGTGGGAACAGGATTGGATCAAAACTAGAACATTGTGTATGCTCTATCAAAAATTCATTCAAAACTCATTCGTACTAAAAAAATATGGCATCCCGGAGCCCTATTTAATACAATCACCAAACCCTAGCCATCGTGCAGAATTTTTGCGCTTTAGATTAAATATCTGGCCGATAAAAAGGTCATACTCTCTAAATGGAAAATCATTTTGCAAGGCGACCTGAGATGTTGCTTTTGTAACGAGGAGATTGAAAGGTTACAACATTTATTAGTAGACTGTGTGGAACTGGTGACAGTAAGGAATAAAGAATTCAAATGTCACTTTGAAGATCATATAAATCTAACTGCAGAACAGTTATGGCTAGCATTATTACATACCAACAAGAAATCGGTGAGATATGCTATTGTTAGATACCTTCATAATATTGGGATTAAGGAACAGTCAAAAAATATGTAACATTTTAATATATTTGGTTTGATAAATGCAATAGTTTTATGTAATCCTCTGTTTTATAATTATTTTTTAATTTTTCATTTCTTTAATTCATTTTATATGTAAAAAGGTAAAATTATGTAATTAGTGTACAATGTTGTGAAATTTTATGTTGAAAGGTTGAAATTTTTTTATTTTGACCAAAACAATTTAAATAAAAAAAAATGAAAAAACCAAGATTGTCCATGTCTGTTAGAATTCTTTGGGTGTAAGTGCTTTTGCTGTTTATAGCCAAGATGTAGAAGCCACGCAGTATCAGCATACTTCTGGATAAGGTCAGGATGCTTTGGAGTAGATATATTAGGTCCTAGGAGAAAGCTCAGAGGCATTATAGATGGTTTGAGAGATAAGGGTGCCAATTAAGGCAAAGCTGAGGCCTGCAAATCAATTGAAGAACATGTAGTAAAAGCAAACTATGTGCTTTATTTTCAACATTTCACAGATGTTCACAACTTTTTCTAGGGTTTGCCATTATCTTCCAATGCACTAATATCATGCACCAGGTATAACAATCTCAATTTAATATGGACCATTTGTTGGCTATTGCTATTATATTCCTAGATGTTCATAGTAAATTATCAAGCATTCCCATTATGTGGCGATGTACTCACACAGCATGGCATATTTTGCTATTAAATACCGAGTCCTTCACACCTGATGATAGGTCTGTTATCAAATACCCAGGTACTCACATTTGTTTCTATGAAATACCCACTTACAGACATGATATTTCTGCCACCATCTGACATAATTAGCCCATATGCTCACACCGTTTTCCACACAATTTGCCAGGAATTTGCTTCATATACCCAATCATCCACACCATACCTATTATTTCAAGAATATTCCTTTTGCTAGCTTCATTCCATGATAATAGGACGCTTCCACGTTTATTTGCAACACCTTTTCAGCAACCAGCCTTAACCAGGACTCTTGTTGTTGCATGGTATGTGCTGGGTAAAGCCAGTCCTGCCAGGTCTCCACAGTGACCCCTGGGCAATATTCAATAACACTCCCTGAGGAACACAGCAGGCAGAGTGTTACTTTAGAAAGGGTTTATTCCATTGCAGGAAGAAAGGAATTAAGTCCTGCATGGGTCCTTTATCTAAAGGACCATAGCATTGGAAAGGAACAGACAACTCAAACCCTAAGAAACAGTTCCTATTACCCAGAAATTACATTACAAGCAGAGCCATGCTATTCCCCCAATGTTTTGCATGTAATGTGCCCAAACACTTAAGTAAAATAAGTATAATAAGTGGAACCCAGTATGGAAAAAATGTGATGCTGTTGCAGAGTAATTCCAAAATGTGATTTTCAAAGGCACACAGTTTGAGAAAGAAAGGATATGCTTTTTCACACCTTCCCTGTGTAGAGGAATTCCCCCACTCCGGTTGCCCCGCCTACATTACCTGAAAATTATGAACTAATGTATGTGACGTATACTGAACAATTAAACCAGCAAAGAGAAGAGCGTGGACTCTGCGCAGTACCCATAAGAATACCTACACCTAAGAGAATATGGAAGGTAAAGTACCCATTGAGGAAACCATAGCTGCATACAAGACAATATGATGGCCATCTGAACGAGATTCCTGAAGAAGTAGAGAAACTAAATGGCAAAGATTAATGGTGACGTCATACAAAGTTGAATCAACACCAATATTTAAAGATAACCAGACCAGAGAGGCAGACGATTTATAAAACACAAAGAAGTGGCAAGGATAAGTGACATCTTTCGATCAAGATGAACAGACTTATGCCACAAACCTGATGAAAATAAGTAGTTAGTTTAAACGTGTACAGATGCAAGAAATTGCAAGCAGCAAATCAATTAGGAAGCTAGCCACATGCTTTTAAATAGTTAGACTGCGGCAAGTGCCAACATATACATATATGGACAAGTAAAGGATGGATGTTTCCACTACACATATAAGCAGTACTGAACAAGCAAGAAGGCCTCATTTCAGTGTCGCCGTTAAGAAAAGCAATTGAATTAAACAGAATGAAAGCTTAGCTACGGAGTTGACTGAGCCAAGAAAGCCAAGGTCTTATCAAACTGGAATTGTCTGAAATTGGATACAATTAACGTGAAAGAACAGAGGTTCCTGTTTAGAGAGGTCAAGCAAAAACAAAAGATGTCAGAGGACTATTGAAGAATAAAATGAAATACACGAAAAGGCTGAATTCGATGGTGTCCAGTCATGTGATGGAAGGAAGTTGGACGAACGAGATGACCACACCTATGCACGGAGGCCGGCTGGTGCACATACACCTTAAAGGAATGGTTCGGTCAGAAAATATTATTGGCCAAAAAGATGGCCAATAATAAAACAAATATGTAAAATATATATATTTTTTTAAGTGTCTATGTAAAGTTTCGAGCAAATGAAGCTCAAATTTTAAAATTGCAATCAGTAGGGGGCATCCATTTTGTGATTGCAGGCAGCCTCCTCGGATCTGCATTTGCGGCACTAAACAAGCAGCAAAAGCCCCCTACTGGGAGGTTTTGCTTACTGCAGCCTGAGCAGAGCTGAGGAGGCTGCCTTCACTTTCATTTTACGTTTTCTGTGCTCCCCAAGCCCAGGGAAGCACAGAAAACGTAAAATGAAGGCAAAAAGACGAGGCGCACCAATTAAAAATATAACGTTGTTGTATTTGTGATTGCTGTGGTTGGAAAGCAACGTTGTTATTCTGACAACGCAGCTTTCGCATGGAGTCTCCTGGAATCCCCAACCATGAGGGAGTCCAGGAGACTCCCAGCGAAAGCTGCCGCATTCAGAATAACAATGTTTTTGGATTTGTAAATACTGCAGCATTTACAAATCAAAAAACGTTGTTTTTCTCACTGCGGCAGCTTTCGCTTGGAGTCTCCTGCACTCCCTCAGGGTTGGGGGAGTCCGGGAGACTCCACGCGAAAGCTGCCGCATTGAGAAGCACTGCAGCATTTCTAAACACCCACGTTGTGTTTCTGCCTACAGCAGCTTTCACTTTGGGGCTCTCGGGCTCCCCCTGGGGAGCCCGAGAGCCCCAGAGTGAAAGCTGCTGTAAGCAGAAACACTGCAGCATTTCTAAACACTCGCGTTGTGTTTCTGCCTGCAGCGGCTTTCACTTTGGAGCTCTCGGGCTCCCCCCGGGGAGTCCGAGAGCCCCAGAGTGAAAGCTGCTGTAAGCAGAAACACTGCGGCATTTCTAAGCACCCGCGTTGTTTCTGCCTGCAGCGGCTTTCACTTTGGAGCTCTCTGGCTCCCCACGGGGGACCCGAGAGCCCCAGAGTGAAAGCTGCTGTAAGCAGAAACACTGCGGCATGGAAACACAACTGCGTTGTGTTTGTGCCTGCCTTGGCTTTCACTTTGGGTCTCCGGTGCTCCCCCGGGGGAGCACCGGAGACCCAAAGTGATAGCCACGGCAGGCACAAACACAATGTGGTTGTGTTTCAAAAACACTTCGGTTTTTCTTTCTAAGTTTCTCAGGCTCCTCCGGCTCGGAGGAGCCTGAGAAACTTAGAAAGAAAAACCGAAGCGTTTTTGAAACACAACAACGTCGTATTTATGTTTGTGGTAGCTTCAGCTTGGAGCCCATAGGGCTCCAAGCTGAAGCTACTGCAAACATAAATACAACGTTTAAAAAGCTGCGGTTTCATTTCTAAGTTTTCCGGGCTCCTCCAGCCCGGAAAACTTTGAAAAAAAACGCAGCTAGTGCTTATTTTTTGTGAAAAATAGCTCTTACCGAGATGCAGCTGCAGCTTTCCTGCCTGTAGTGTCTGGTCCCCGTCCTCCGCGTCTGACACCAATGAAGCAAAAGTCACCCAGTGGTAGCTATTGTTTACTACAGCTGGCTGGCTTTTGCTTCATTAGTGCTGCAAACGCAAGCACAGGCGGCATCCATTTCACAAAATGGATGCCCCCTAGTGCTTGCAATTTTAAAGTTTGAGCTTCATTTGCTCGAAACTTTACATAGACACTTAAAAAATATATATTTTTTACATATTTGTTTTATTATTGGCCATCTTTTTGGCCAATAATATTTCTGAACGAACTATTCCTTTAAACATTCTCAGAGAACATTACAAACTCAAGGCCAACTTCAAAGAACTAATTGACACTGGGCCATTGAGGTGATTATGGATGATATGCTAATTGGTGGGAAGCTGGTGCTAAAACGAGCTCAACCGCACCTGGTTGTTCAGTCTGCGTGCTGTTAGATGTGGGTGAATAAGTACTGACGGGGGTGGGAGGTAACCAATTGTAGTTGTAGGGGACCATGTAATTGGGGGTCCTATAGCTTGTGTAGCCAATGGGACGTCATACATTTAGTGACGTTCATAGTGGCCATTTTAAGGGGAAGGCTTAGTTGCCCCACCTGATGTTAATTATCCTACCACCTTCTTTCATTACTCCATACATATATAGAGCTTATACTTAGAAATTCACTTATATGTTTGTTTGTTTGTTTGTTTGTTTGTTTGTTTGTTTGTTTGTTTGTTTTGTTTAGACCCAATCACACCCTCTGTTAAGTTTGTGTAGTTTGCCACGTAGGATGATGTTGCTAATGACACAGATCAAAATGTCAATGATGACCAATTTTGGGTACAAAAGCGCAGTTTTTTAATGAAGTAAGTAGAGTCAGAGTATCAAGTGATTGGTGATGTTCATTGTACTCCCTGTTTTAGATACTTGACATTAAAACAGACGAACTTTGTCAAGTTATATGTGTCGTCTTGATTATTTATGTATGAATAAAATCTGCATCCCCATCCATCTCCAGGGTATTGCTACTCATCTTAAAGGGCTGTCTGAGAACACCCAGCTCACCTGCAGTCTAAGGTTTTGCATATGTGCAGTCGTTTAAGGTTTACAATGTTTCAACGAGTCTCACATTTTTCCAACTACAATGTGTATTCGCATCTTCTGGGCAGCCAAAGCTAATTAATTGGTTGGCATAATTGTAATGTCTAAACAGACTAAGAAAAGCACCAGTGTGTTGGGACTAAAACCTTGTCAGACTTTAGTCTATGCGTTTCCAACCTCCATTGTGTGGTAGGATTCCAAAATAGGCTAACAGAGTTAATTAGGCCTACTCATATGCATATGGTGCTACTGGTACAGAAACCCTCCCTAAGCTTCAAAAGTACAAGATTAACATTTATCTTAGTTGTGCCTCATATTTGACAGTGCCTTATAGACTTACATACAAAGTGGAAAATACAAACACATGTTACCAGGCATGGAGGATTGTCTTGGAAGCACGACAACGCAGAGCACATGGATTCAAATCGTCCTCCCACATTTGGTCTCCAGCATTAAGCATGATATAAAAGATTAATGAATGAATTGCCACTGTTAGAATCGTAAAATTTCTACTGCTGGCTGTGCTTACCCCTTTTTTAAAAATGGGCACCAACTATACATAATGTTTGTGTCCTTGCTGATTCTGGACTCTGAAGATTTGTGTGCAACAGTCATACGTGAGATGTGGTAAAAGCAGGTCATCTTCTGGTACTGTCGGTGTGGTTTTCTCAGTGGTCCCAGGCTCAAGTAGGCCATAGTATGCCATAAGAGAGTCGTTTCTTAGCTGTAACTCCATTTCTCTGGAAAACAAAAGGGGGGCTCCAACCACATGTCAATTTGTTGACAATACATTTCTATTTGTATGTCTAGTAAATTTTACTAACTGGATTACATAATCATGTAAACTTGGTATCCCTTAATGGGTAGTTTTGTATGTGGAGTTAATTCATGCACATATCACAAGGCAACTGTTTTAGTTCATAGTACTGCTTTATTATATTAGCAGGTATAGTTAGGCCTGATTACTAGGCAAACAACTTTAGTATTTTTACTTCATACGTATTTGAGCTAAAGACATATACAACATAAAAATAAGCATTAATGTAATACAAAGCAAAGTGAACAGTGTCCAAATCGTAAGTGTGTTAGTTCTGTGCACGTGGTAAATATTACATCATATTTGACCATTTCACATATATACAAAGAACCAACTCTTTTCAGTGATGCAAAAAGCAAAAGGTGCTAGTGTTCAAGTATTTCCTTTATATGATTTAAGAGAAACATGCTTGAGACCTGTAGCTGGTACATGTGGATGCTAGTCTAATAGTTGTGTCTGGCTAAAGGGTTGGGACTTGCTAGGGGGACCAGCTAAGTAATGCATTGAATGTTCCAACTGAAGACCAAGCCGTAACTCCACTTCTCCAGCATTGGTATCTTTCATGGATTCACATGCTATGAATATTCCCCATCGTCAGGCTGGGAATCCCATTACTTTGATATAGTAATTTTCCTGTGGAAAAACGTAACACCTTGAGTGTCCCATCAACGTCGTTGTGGGTGCTTTTAGTCCCCACTAATATGACGTTGAGTGTATAGCTCCACCCCAGCAGCTTCCCCACAGATCTTAACCACTCCAGCTGGAGGATAACCACCTGTAGAGGATGTTTGCCTGGAGGCGAAGGCTGGAGGGTGCATGTGAATCCATGAACGATACCAATGTTGGAGAATAGATTTTATAGCAGTATACATGCGTGGAGGTGGAAAAATCAGGCAAACAAAGATTAGAAACCTTTGCATTTTTTGCTCTTATGCGAGAATTATACATACGTAAGTACAAGAAAATCACCCCAGAAGCTGCAGGCTTTACCTTACTGGAACAGTCATTGAAGGACTTCATGTGCCATCTGCATGTGTTCCGTGCGCTGCTGGTGTAGTCAGTAGTGCCTGGTAAACGTGTGAGGCACTGCCCATGTTGCTGCATGGCACATGTCTTTGATGGGCACTGCCAACCAGAAAGCCGCTGAGGCAGCTGTGGCCCTTGCAGAATGTGCCCTAGCTGCAGTCTGCCGTGGCTTGTTGGCCTTTGCGTGGCAAAAGGAAATCGCTGAGGATATCCACCTTGCAATGCTTTGTTTTGTGATGGCCTTCCCCTTGTTTGAAGGGCTAAAGGCGACAAAGAGCTGTTTTGTTCATCTAAATGATTTTGTCCGGTCCAGATAATATTTTAACACCCTTTTTACATTCAGAGAGCGTAGAGCTCTCTCGGCTGGGGTGGTGCCATTTTGAAACAATGTAGGCAGGGTGATGGTTGCATTCTTGTGAAATTCCGGATGAAGTAAGGATTGGTGAAGGGGATTACCTTGTCCTTTGGGAATTGGAGGTGTGGAGGGTTCACCACTAAAGCATGTAGTTCAGAGACTCGTCTGAAAGATGCAATGGCGATTAAGAACGCTACTTTTCAGGTCGATGTGTGCTGAATATAGAGGTTGGAAAGGGGGTTTAGACCAGCTAGAACTAAATTTAGGCACCATACCAGTGGAATTGTTTTCTTTGGAGGAAAAGTGCGAAAAAGCCCCCTTAGGAAGTGTTTGATCAGCCTGTCACTGTAGATAGGAGAAGGTCCTCTTTTTTTTGTGATTCTGGATTCCAGCCAAGTGAACTTTTATGGAGGAGATCGCTAGACCTTCCTTTGCCAGATTGATTAGGTAGGGGAGAACCTGTTAAGGTCTTATGGCTAGTGGTTGAAGGTTGGGGTGCTGAGCAGACCATGCACAGAACCTTTTCCATTTTTGGTTGTAGGAATTGTTAGTGGAAGGAGTCCTATCTGCAGCCAGTATGCGCTGGCAGTCCTGCAAGATGTTTAGGTGGCCGAATTCAGCATGATCAGGAGCCACGCTGTTAGCTTGAGGGAGCCTGGTTCATGATGTAGATTCACACTGTTGTTCTGCGATAGGAGATCGGAGTGAGATCCCAGATGGATTGGATTGTCCGCCACCAGTTGAAGCAGTTCCGAGAAACAGGTTTGCCTGGGCCAGTATGGTGCCACCAGAATTATCTTGCAATGATATTTGCAGATCATCTGGATTGTTTTGTTGATTAGAGAGAATGCATATGCGAAGATGCCAGTCAATGGGAACGAGCCATGTTGTTGAATCGTGCTTGCACATTTCTTGCACTGCTTGTTGTCCTTGTTGTCCTGTGTGGCAAAGAGGTCCAGAGGAGGATGGCCCCACACCGAGAAGATTCTGGATATTTGGTTGTTGTGCAGTTGCCATTGGTGGGACTGCATCGTATCCCTACTGAGGAGTCTGCTTGTTTGTTGTGTATCTCCGGGAGGTGGAAAACCTGCAACACAATGTTGCTGTGAATGGCCCAGTGCCAAATGGTCTGTGCTTCTTGGGACAGGGTGTTTGATCTTGTTCCACCTTGTTTGCGCAGATAAAACATTCTGGTGGTATTGTCTGTGAGGATTCACACCACTGAATTTCTGATTAGAGCAAGGAAAGACTTTAGGGCCCAATGTACCGCCCGCAACTCCAGGACATTTATGTGGAGGATGGATTCTTCAGGAGTCCATAGGCCTTTGACTTGGTGCTTGTCTAGGTGAGCTCCCCACCCTGCTAGGGAGGCATCGGTTATGATCATGAGATGGTGAGTGGGTTCTACTATGGGCATCCCTTTCAAGATGTTGTCGAGGATTGTCCACCATTTCAGTGAATTTGAGAAAGCCAGGGTGATGGTGACTTTGTCTGACCGGGACCCCTGTTTTTGGGACCATCTGATAGCTAGAAATCTTTGGACCGGCCGCATGATTAGCCAGCAACTGGGTATTAGTGGAATGCAGGATGACATGGTCCCTAGTAGACCCATGTATTTGCACACCATGATTTGTTTGTTTGGAGTGAAGGAATTTGTTAGGGTAATTAATTTTTTCACTCTGTCTAATGACGGTTTGATGAGGCTTTGTCCCATGAGGAATTGCTCACCCAAGAACACCAAACTTTTTGATGGAACTGTGCAAGATTTGGCATAATTGATTGCAAATCCGAATTGTTGGAGAAGAGCTTCTGTTTATCTCAGAGAAACAGTTGCTTCTTGATATGTTGGACTTTGAACCAACCAGTCGTCTGGGTTTGGGTAGACATGATGGCCCTGTTTTCTGAGGAATGCTACCACTGGTGCTAGGCATTTGTTGAATGCCCTGGGTGCTGATTTTAGGCTGAATGGAAGTACTCGAAACTCGGAATGACTTTCGCCGACCTTGAATCTGAGATACTTCGGTATATTGCAAGTATTGGGATGTGGAAGCAAGCGTCTTTTATGGTCTGAAGATGCTAGATATTTGTGGGACCTTTATGACATCTTGTAGTGTGACCATTTTGAACTTTAGCTTTTTGATGTTTTTGTTTAACTTTTGCAAGTCCAGGAGTGGACGCCACTTACCGTCCGGTTTCTTGACGACGGAGTGTCTTGAGTATACTCCTTTTCCCTTTTATAATGGAGGAACTCTTTTGATTGCCCATTTCTTTAACATTTGGCGCACTTCCTGTTGTAGAATTGGAAGGTGCGGGTGTTACACCTTTACGGGAGGTAACAGATTCTGTGCGTGCTTGAATTCCAACAAGTGGCCGTGCTGGATGGCATCTAGCACCAATCTGTCTTTTGTAATTGCTTGCCACCTGTGGAGATGAAATGCCACATTTACTCCCACCGGTGTGTCCCATAGGGTCTTGTTCTGTATACCTCTAGGAGAGGTGGATGATCTGCATTTGAGTTGTACCTTCTGATACTCCATGCTGCGCTGTGAGGACTGGTAGTTTCTCTTATATCCCTGGGAGAAGTATCCCGATCTGTCATAGTTTTCGTTATCCCTTGAGGACGAGAACCTAGATTAACCTGAGGCACCTCGAAAGGAACGAAAAGACCTTCTGCCCTGTAAGGTTGTTAGTCATCTAGCATTATTGGAGTCTGCTTTCATTGTTTTAAGGACTGCATCAATTTTGTTACCAAAAACATTCCCTCCCTCAAACGGCATGTCCACTACTTTATGTTGCACCTCGGTTCAACGTAGCCATCCTTGCCTTCTGAGGACGACCCCATTACGAATTTGTTTGAATCCCATTTCTGCAAGATCCACTGCAATATTGATACTGCATTGATTGAAAGGCAGCAGCAGCAGGGCCATCATGCCTAACAATGGAGAGCCACAACCATGGCTTTTCCCCTCCCCCCATCAAGGGGAAGATTTGTGCTATGGAGGGAGTTGTTTCCAGCCACCTGCAAGAAAAATAAAGTGTGAAAAATACAAGTACTAGAATCCTTAGAGTCAATTAACCTGCCAAACCTGAAAAGGAAATGAAGACACACCTGAAAAAGCAAAGAAACACAGCCTCCCTGAAGATTGATGGAGTCATGAAAACGTGTGTTTGGAGGAGAAGCTAAACTTGACTGGCAACAGAGCGCCTGCCTTGTCACCAATTTTTAAACATTGTTCCAGGAGCCTGGGCTCAAAAGGCAGCAGCATCAGGGCCATCATGCCTTACAATGGAGAGCCACAACCATGGCTTTTCCCCTCCCCCCATCAAGGGGAAGATTTGTGCTATGAAGGGAGTTGTTTCCAGCCACCTGCAAGAAAAATAAAGTGCGAAAAATACAAGTACCAGAATCTTTAGAGTCAATTAACCTGCCACACCTGAAAAGGAAATGAAGACACACCTGAAAAAGCAAAGAAACACAGCCTCCCTGAAGATTGATGGAGTCATGAAAACGTGCGTTTGGAGGAGAAGCTAAACTTGACTGGCAACAGAGCGCCTGCCTTGTCACCAATTTTTAAACATTGTTCCAGGAGCCTGGGCTCAAAAGGCAGCAGCATCAGGGCCATCATGCCTTACAATGGAGAGCCACAACCATGGCTTTTCCCCTCCCCCCATCAAGGGGAAGATTTGTGCTATGAAGGGAGTTGTTTCCAGCCACCTGCAAGACAAATAAAGTGCGAAAAATACAAGTACCAGAATCTTTAGAGTCAATTAACCTGCCACACCTGAAAAGGAAATGAGGGCACACCTGAAAAAACAAAGACACACAGCCTCCCTGAAGATTGATGGAGTCATGAAAACATGCATTTGGAGGAGAAGCTAAACTTGACTGGCAACAGAGCGCCTGCCTTGTCACCAATTTATAAACATTGTTCCAGGAGCCCAGGCTCAAAAGGCAGCAGCAGCAGGGCCATCATGCCTTACAATGGAGAGCCACAACTATGGCTTTCCCACTCCCCCCATCAAGGGGAAGATTTGTGCTATGGAGGGAGTTGTTTCGAGCCACCTGCAAGAAAAATAAAGTACGAAAAATACAAGTACCAGAATCCTTAGAGTCAATTAACCTGCCACCCCTGAAAAGGAAATGAAGACACACCTGAAAAAGCAAAGAAACACAGACTCCCTGAAGATTGATGGAGTCATGAAAACATGCATTTGGAGGAGAAGCTAAACTTGACTGGCAACAGAGCGCCTGCCTTGTCACCAATTTTTAAACATTGTTCCAGGAGCCCAGGCTCAAAAGGCAGCAGCAGCAGGGCCATCATGTCTTACAATGGAAAGCCACAACCATGGCTTTCCCCCTCCCCCCATCAAAGGGAAGATTTGTGCTATGGAGGGAGTTGTTTCCAGCCACCTGCAACAAAAATAAAGTGTGAAAATACAAGTACCAGAATCCTTAGAGTCAATTAACCTGCCACCCCTGAAAAGGAAATGAAGACACACCTGAAAAAGCAAAGAAACACAGACTCCCTGAAGATTGAAGGAGTCATGAAAATGTGCGTTTGGAGGAGAAGCTAAACTTGACTGGCAACAGAGCGCCTGCCCTGTCACCAATTTTTAAACATTCTTGACAAACATGAACTAGGATGGGTATAGAAAACACAACCTTTCTGCACTTACCCATGTGACCAAAAAGAAAGCAATCTTTCTTTTCTTCTGCAGGAGTTAAACCAAATTCCTGGCTCGCCTTAGACACCATGGAGTGGAAAGCACCAATGTCGTATGAAGGAGAGTGTTGTGCTGGACTCCTCTGTGTGTCCTGTTCCGGGTCATCCATATCCCACATATCGTCTCAGCTAGTAGAAGTTGAAGAGGCGTTAGAACTTGTGTCCCTTAGAACTGTGTCTTGATCTGTTTCCACTTCTTCTTGTTCGCCTATTTGCAGACTATCCCTTCTTGGAGGTGGAGGTATAGGTGGAGATTTGTCTCTATGTACCAAACGCGGACACTTGTTGTGGTCCCTGGATGAATGCATCTGATCCTTTGCTCTTGCTGACCTGACATACCCTGGTCATTCCTGCATAGATGAACTCCCTGTGGTCGAGGAGGTGGAAGCCTGGCATTGAGCTGTCCGATCAGTGTTTGCATGTGGAGAGTACCTGCAGGAAGAGTAAAGATTTTTAAAGGTGGTATGGTGGTGTTATATGCACAGTTCCCGAAGGTGTAGATGGAAGACCAAGTGGTTCATTATGCAGCCTCAGAGGTGTTGATTCTCCTCTTGATGGGAGGCGATCAGGAGGCTTGTCCTTTATAGATTGGATACTGCCTTCTT
Source organism: Ambystoma mexicanum (assembly GCF_040938575.1). NCBI lineage: Eukaryota > Metazoa > Chordata > Amphibia > Caudata > Ambystomatidae > Ambystoma > Ambystoma mexicanum. The sequence continues at coordinate 690,631,629 of NC_090934.1, read as the reverse complement.
CGGAATCGGAATCCGTGACCCCTGGGCACTCTTCCCTTGAGGATCAAAATCCAATGTTATTTCATGCTGTAAGATTTGACCTGGCATGATGTCGGAGTAGGTCATAGGAAACACTCCTAGAGGAAGATGTCTGTGCTGTACAGGGTCGACTGTAGTGGTTTTCAGTATTCCTTTATTGCAGGATGATATATTGTCCTGTTATAGTTGTTGGATAGGTAATTCTGATTGAACCGTGGCTTCAGCTTCAGGGTTGGTGGAACTGCAGCCTCACTCCCGGAAGATTTTTGTTTTTTGGTCATCATCGACGATGTTGACGAGAGGATCGTCGATGAGTGATGTCCCAATTTCAGCATAGATTTCGGCGTTAAAGTGAGTATCATCAACAATTTCGTCACCGTGGGCTGCTTCATGGATAATTCTCATCTAGAGGCGGATCTGTGACCTTCTTTAGAAGTGCGAGACTCAGAGGACAAATGGTGTTTCTTTTTCGAAGAGGAAGACGCGTCTCCATTGATGGTTTGGATTTTTGTTTGTCCTTCACCGGAGAGGATGTGCTCAACAAATGGGAGGTGGTTTTGGTTAATGGTCTTGAACCTTCATCCATTAGGTTTCGTCAACAGGGCTTTAGAAAACTGCTTAGACCCGGATTGGGAGCCCTCACTGCCACCTGGCATTTTTTTGTGCAGGAGACTGGTGATGTGTGGTCTTATCTTGGTTCGTCAACGATTTTGGATAACCATTTTTTTGTTTTTCACCAGAGATTCTTCAAACCTGGACCTGAGGCTTGATGGAGAACGCCTGTCTGAGGGGGTGCTGGCTCTCACTCTGCTTGATGAGCCCGCGGACAGATTTTTCTTCCTCCAGTGAATGTCTCCATAGGATAGCTCAGGGGCAACGTGCTTGCCTTGGAAGCAAGACGACGTGGAGCAACACAGGTTCGATCCCGGGGTCTGGGTTTAGAAACCTCTGGGTATTAAGCACCTTATAAATAACCAATTACAATTACAATGGTTAGGATGGAGGCAGTATAACCAGTCTACATGCCTGTCACCTTCGTAGACGTTATTTATACGTTATCAAAGTAACCAGGGATTCCCATCCTGACGACAGGGAATATTCAAAGCATGTGAACCCATGAATTATCCATTGCTGGCGAAATTCTGTGTCCATGTTCAGACAAGCATTTTTCAGGTTGAGAATCTTCAAGTACTTCAACTCCCATGTTCATGTTAAGCTGGGAGAGATTTGCTTAATTGGGTTTTAAAGGGCTTGATTTGCTTCCCTGTTGCTTATACATTGATGATGTTTTATTTTTCACATTTATGCTGCATTTTAATGTGGTTCTATAATAAAATAGCTAGGTTCCCAGTCCAAAACATTTTGTTAAAACTGATTTTCTCACAGGCTCCATTTTGGAATGGTCAAACATGCCTAACAATTGTATCCCATTTTGCTGACTCATGCAGAGAAACTGAAGCTGCACAGAAGGAGAATACATCGAAGCGGTAGTTCAACAAACAGCCTACAAATGTCCTCACAATGGATGACATAGAGAGAAGGGATTCCATTAAAATTGTGATTTAATTTGCAGTTCACCAAAACAAACAAAAGATACCATCTAAAATAGTTGTGCATTTATTGCTTGTGTGATGCAGTACTTTTAAAGATATTTAAATGAATAAACACTTTTGTAAGATAATTCCTCACTGAGGTAAATCAGTGAGCAGATCCCAATAGAACTGCGTTTTTGTAGGTGTATGAATATTGGCATGTAGAGTTGTTATGTATGTGTGCTTCAGGATATCTCCTCATTATTTTCAGACCCACAGAAGTATACTGGAGTCCCTTTGCTATACATATATCCAATATTTTGTAAGTTTCAACCTCAGGGTTGGATAATTGGCAGATTTTAGTGTTTGTGTTTTCTTAATATATTTTAATATTTTAAAAAGAATATATAATTAATCAGATAAACTGTTTCCTCTACATATGCATTTAAACCACAAAACTACAACACTCCTATACGCATGCCAGGCATTTCATATATGAATCAAGCTACTTCAAGAAGGAATCTGGTGCAGCATGGTGGTTGCTTTCATTTCGTGGTGAGGCACTATGATATGAATTGATATGGGATATACCTAATATAGGAAAGACAGGCAGTAGGTGGATTGAACATGGATTGACATGTGCATCAGCCCCGAATAGAACATGGGTGTTTATGGTTTCTATAGCAACGTGTATACTTTGCAAGTACATGAGCGGGCATCAGGCGGTTGTTGAGGAGCAAGACGGGGGCGCCTAATGACAACTTTAATAGATGACAACCAAAATTGACCACGTAATTTTAAAACGAAATCCGAAAAAAATAAACATATGAGGTATCAGATGCACTAAAAGGATTATGAACTGGCTAATGGGGACAGGCATTATTTGCAAAACAAAATCTAGAAATGGAACCATACGATTCATCAAGTATGCCACAATGATAAGGAATACTGTATTACAGGTGGGATTAACCCATAAATTACGCAGCAAACAATGTGAGAAAGAACTACATACATGGTAAGACAAGGATTTTGTTGCAAGCAATACTGCTTGTGATTCACTTAAAATACATGGGGACCTATTGCGCAGTTCACCAAGAATGGGGACAAACGTTTGAATAATGTGTTAAGACCCTCTGTACACATATAGTTTGTGACTCATGTAAACCATATCGGATCCTGGCATATAGTTTTTGTAACAGATGACCTCAACAATGTAAATAATCATTCAATGAAACATTTGTGACTCGTGTAAACCATATGGGGACCTGGTACATATTTATATAGTAACAGATGAACTCAAAAGTGTAAATAATCATTCAATGAAGTATTTTTGGATACAAGATATACTTTTGAATGCTGGGTGAATGAACTTCAAATATGTCAAGATGGCTAATGTTGTTAAAATACATGCAATTACCAACATGTCACAGAACACTTTATGTATATATGAGAACAAACCGACGAAAAATTATTGTTGTCGAATGTGTCTGTTAAATGTTTTTCTAACCCTAACACTCCCCCCCTTCACCACTCCCACATTTCTATCTTATTTTGAATGCGCATTGATATGCGCAAATTATTTTGAAGAAGTAATGTACAAGATTGTTAAAATAAATGCCCTGATTTGAAAAAGGCACTAGGCGTGCCGAAACACATGTCATCAGAGGGGCTCTCCTACGGGAGTTTAAAATATTTGAACACAATAAATAGTTTAAAATCGAATTTGATCTGTGACGCAGGTTCTTGGTGAGGACAAACCATTTGATTCATTTCAAATAAGTCTGAAGAAATTATTAAAACAATGCTTGCTGTCACTTCTACAGTATAAGCACAGTGGAATTTATGAAGATTATTTAAGCCATAACATAAAAGTAAGGATACGTGTCATTCATTGCTGTGTATGCACACTTTGTGTAGGAAAGAAAACAATTGAATGGGATTTTGAATTTGCTTTACACCATACAACAAATGTCTTTTCAGAGACGCTCAGGAGGTTTTCTTTGAATTAGGCTGAAATATATTGCCTACAACATTGTAATGCTAAATTCTTTCAAAATGTGGATTTTATGATTTAACCTCATGAAACAATTACCATGTGTCAGTTCCTGAAAAGGAGACAAAAGTGCAGGTACTGACTAGGTGCATACACAATGATATCTGCACAAAGAATTGTGTTTTCTGTAGTATGTTTACCCATGCTCTATTGTCCCTGAATGTCCTTCATCAAGAGGTATGCCATTTGTTGTACTATCAATATAGTAACAAAATTCATTACTACCTGCAACATCAATGATATCAAAATAAACCACAGGGATCATCACTAACCTACACTTCCAATTAATCTTCACTAATTAATAAGGATAATCCACGTATCCATAAATTCCCAATCTTACATTAATACAATAGAATCACTCGCCATATGAGTTAGATCCATCTGTCACCTCATAGTTTTAAAAAACTATAAAAGATAAATAGCCAATATTGTAAAGACCAATTGAAGAGTAGCAGACATGACAAGTCTAAACATGTTGCTAAATATAAATGCAAAAAACAAAAATAAACAATAAAGTCAAAAAATATAGCATAACAAATAAAGTAAAGATAATGTCCACCAAAAATACCCCACATCATAGATCTATATCAACCAGTAACAACCTTAAGTTAAAATCCAAATCTTCAAACAAATATACAAAAAGAAATCACCCTAAACCTATATGAAGTCCTTAATGAAAAACATATCCCAAAAATAACAATGCATGTTACTATATTGAGTCAGTATCATACGGCTCAATACATATTGAGAGGACAGTGATTATCTTTAAAACCCACTTTATGTGAGCATAACCCAGAGTTTGTGAAACATTGCTATCAAATTTTAAATAAATGTTTGTTAGATTTTATTAGATTGTATTCTATTTACAATAGACGCGCTAGTTAATTTTTCACATACATTTATCGTAGAAATACAGTTGCTAAAAAATAACCCAGCACATACCTTTACAATAGAGCAATTAACAGCTACACTGGAATAGATTTATCAAAGCAAATATGTAGTTCAGAAAGAATTAGAAGGTAGGAACATTTAAATAATCTTGAGAGATACACTGGATTATAAATTTGATGGCCTGAGGCAAATTCTTTTCTAGGGAGAACATCTCTAGATGTTCTTAAAACCTCTACGACATCAGATACATGAAGTTCGGAATCGGAAGAACAGGCAACTACAAGTAGACGTAACAAAACAAAATTAGCTTTCAAAACCACAACTCCCGAAAAAGAAACTTGATTATAAATCTTTCTCAAAAAAGCTGTCTGAATTTTATATCCAGACTTTACAAAAGGAGTTATCCTTTGCCTCAATTTATAATACATTTTTCAAAGAGCAAATGTATCTTTTTAGATTCATGAGGAAATTGAAATTGAAGACTTTCTATGAGACACTTGAACCTATGATGGCCATTCGACAGGTTGAAAGTCATGGAATATTTCTATCGCTCGACTGTTGACGAATTACAGCAGATAAACTATCATGGGAATTTTAAAAACAGTTAATAAAGCAATTAACTTAAATTACTACTGGAACTTCTTAATTATAACTCAATCACGATTGAGCCTGTGAATTCAGGAGCTGTAACAGTTCTCAATACAGTTTATTATGTATGAAAATGTGAGAAACAACTAAATGATTCAGATACCTATTTATTATTTTCTAGGGATCCCACAGAGTCTTCATGAGATTTGATTAATAGAATCTCATATCAAGGGGAAAATGAAGAATGGATTACTCTGACAGTACTTTGATTTCTACAACAACCGTATTCTTTAAGTTCTCTATTTTACTGTCTACCAAAAATCCCAAGCCTCTCAAATAAACTCTGGGGAGACCAAAAGTAGCAGCTATAGGGAGCCTTCTGGAACTTGTGACTCAATATGTAGATTCTATTCAACCTTTAGGACTAGCTGTCATTATTTGAGGATTGATGCATGGACTGACGTGCTATTCACTATGGATGTAACAAGTTTCTACTCTTCAAATATGTGGGACAAACCAACAGCCAACACATAAAAGAATTGGGGAACATCAGTTGTGCATTAGATGCAAACGGTGCACAGCCCCCTTGGTTGAACATTACATATCAGAGAATCATTTGGCTGATTCTATACTATGGTGGATCTTGGACACAGTAAAAAACTTGTCCAATAATCAATTGGCCCTTTTACACAAGGAAGCATGGTGGATCCACAAGCTAGGATCACATATCAGCGGACTGAATGAGGAATTGATCCTCCCATAGACAAGAGCAATGTGCAGATACATGCTTGTTTTCCGGTTATGAACTTATTGTCATGTCGACTTCGAAGCATCTACTAAAGGTTAAAACACTTTGACCTAAAGTAACAGACAGGAGTGCATCTCAAAGTGCACCCTTGGATGTGGAGAAAACACATAATTATCGTAACCTTAGGTCTCGGACACAGAGTAGGGAAATATTCAATCTGCCACTGTACCATAAAAACATACTAAACTACTATTGGGAGCAGGTGCAATACAAGAAATGAGGGCTGAATTCAAAATGTACAGAAGTGGGCATGTGGGGCATCATGAGCAAGGACCAGCGATATGCCTATAAAGGCACAGAGAATAAAATAAAATAAATGGAATCCAGTGCAAGGGAACACGTATGTGTTTTATTGAAACACAGCAATCTTAACAATTTATGGAACTGCAAATAAGAGTAGATCCATCATAAGAAATGAATGCAGTATCCATTCCAAGCATAAGTGGGTGGTATGGGTGGCTAGTAACAAGAACCGGCAACATGAATGAGAACTAAAGGAAAACGATGCAAGGAAATGCACAGGCTGACGTTCTCTTTAATGAGACGCGGCTACCATGTCAACGAGCGTCAACTATGTGAAATCAAGCCTAACAGCGCATGGTTGATGCTAGCAATACATTGATCAGAACAAGACAAAAAAGAGATACAATAGATTGCATGTTATTGGTGAGTCCAGCCATCTGACTCCCAGTTAATTGTTAAAAAACTGAACTAGACTGATGAGAGATGCATGAAATGTGAATGAGGCTATTTGTAAACTCCACACTGCTTCTCAGATACACCATTTTATGTCTAGATTCCATTACACGCGCGATGATGGATTTACATAGAAATAAGGAGCGCTGACTGGCAGGAATAACAGGAGGTGGCGAGGAAGCAAGCTTGTTTAAGGTCAGTGCCTGCTCAAATGAAAATCCCCCAGAGCATATGAAGGGAATGGAATTACATGCTAGGTATTTTCCTCACTGCTTCACTAGAAGAGAGACACAGGGTGGGTACCTAATGAATCTGCACCTTCTGTAACAACTGGGAACTTAGCAAAAAGAATTGAATGGAACTAGATTCAGGTTTAGGTCGAGGCCACACACCCCAAAAAAACAGACAGACAACATGTGGGAAACCCGTGGGATTTTACACAGGCCATTGTGCAAAATCACTGTGGAGGTTTGAGCCAAATTAGTTTTTCACGACTGCCTGTGTTCATGGCTCTAAGAAGACCGCCATTCTAAATAGGAATACGTGTAAAAATGTCAATGGACCTCAAGTACTAAATCAAAATATGAGTTTTTTGAATTTAAGGTTGCACCATTCTCAAAGGGTGTGACCCCATGGGGAACACCATCCTTTGGGAATATGGACACCAGATATAAACACCAGAGAATATATACGCTAAAAAAACATCTCTTTGCATATACCTTACAGACCAAAAAGAAGTAATTTGGAGGAAATAGAATCTTTCAGGATGTGTCTATAGGTGCAGAGATACATCGACAGCATGGGGTAAGCACATATGTTTCTACTTGCCACCGCGGAACACATTACTACACTAAAACTCGCAATAATATAATTAAATTGCGAGCAAGATGACTACGTTTTCTCTGGCTTTCTGTACAGTAATCTGCCAAGTAATTTGAAATACCTGACCAACTAGGCCAATTTGGCTAAGCAAAGTATCCCTGGGGAAACAAAGGGAAACAGGGAAATGTCAAGCAGTAACTAATGTATATAGTAATTGTAAATGGAAAATGTGCTCATTAACTGTTTTTATGAAAGCTTTCAGGGACAGGTGTTAACAATATGATGTCCTGAAGAGGGTGGTTGACTTGTTACAGCCAAAACATCAGGCTAGTTTGTTTGTTTGTTTTATTTATTTATATAGCGCTCCAGACCCAGAGGTAAAAGGGTGCTTCAGGAAAGGCAGTTACAGTTACATAGTACATATTATACAGATTGCATTTAAACATGTATACTTATATACAGTTTACAGGTAGGGAGCATGCTTCGAGTGTGGGTAGAACCGTCAGAGAGGAGGGTGAATGCTACATTTTGTCCAATAGCCAACCAATAGCCTGTTTCCTAAAAGACTGGAAGGACTCAATGGATTTGATGTTGAGTGGTAGGGTGTCCTAAGTTGGGAGGCCAGGACTATGAAGCTGGAGCCTCCGGCTCTTTTCAAGGCGTATCTGGGTACCATTAGGCATAGGGTATTGGAGGATCTGGTGATTCTGGTGGCAGGTTTCAGAGTGAATTTGTTGGTGAGGTAAGGTGGGGCTAGATGGTTTAAGGCTTTATATGTGAGACAGAGGGTTTTTAGGTCAATTTTCTGTTGTATGGAGAGCCATTTGCACGATTTTCTGGTGGTGGTAATGTGCTCTCGCCTGGGGATGTTTAATGCTGCTCTTAATGCATTGTTTTGGAGCACCTGGAGATTGTTGATTATGGATTGGTTAGCGCCTAGGTATAGACTGTTACAGTAGTCCAGTTTGGACTGTATAAGAGCCCTGGCCAGCGTAAGGCAGCTATTAGAGGACAGAAAGGGTCTACAGGCCCTGATCATTTTACCAGTGTAAGCTGTGGCTGAGGCAGTCATGTTGATTTGTTTGGAAAGGTTAGTGTTGGCGTCAAGATGGAAACCAAGGATTTTCACACTTTTAACAATGGGACTAGTGTTGCCATCGATGATGATGTTAGTGTAGTTAGGGCTGAGTTTAGACAGGTTATTCGGTGAGCCGACTAGGAGAAGCTCTGTCTTCTCATCGTTCAGGCATAGGCCGTGTAAAGCCATCCATGCTTGAATGATGGAGAAGATTTCGTTAATCTGGACGACATCAACATTGTAGTTACCTGAGAGGGAGAAGAGTATCTGGGTGTCATATGCATAGTTGATGTGTTGATGTAGGTGACACCCAGATGGTCCAGTTTGTCGAAGAGTGGCTTTGCAAATATGTTATAAAAAGTGGGCGAGACACATGAGCCTTGTGGGACACCGTCGGTGATGGGGATAGGTTCTGCTGCCACTACTGGTGAGAAGACTCTCATGATTCTATTGACCAAGAAGGATTGTATCCATGTGACAGCAGAGGAGGTGAAGTGAGCAGTGGAGGATAGATGGTTTCAGAGGATTTTGTGATAGACCAAGTCAAAGGCCGCTGAGAGGTCTAAAAGGAGTAGGATGACAGTGTTTCCTTTGTCTTTGATTTCATCAATCTGACTTTTGAGGTCAACAAGGGCAGTTTCTGTTCTATGTTGAGGTCTAAAGCCAGATTGACGTAAACCTAACAGTTGGTTGATCTCGAGGTAGTCTTGAATTTGCAGGTAAGCAACTCTGTCAAGGATTTTTAGCTGGAATGGGACCGTAGTAATGGGTCGATAATTAGTGGGTATGTTTGGGTCTAGTGATTGTTTTTTTAACAGTGGGAGAACCCACAATTGTTTCAGGTTGTTAGGGACTGAGTTGGTAGAGAAAGACAGGTTGATTAGTTTGGTGATAAAAGGGGATAGATCTCTGGCTGCGTCTTCTGGGCCGGGCAGCTATCCCCTTAGCAATTGGAAAGTTTTAAGGAGGTGATCATTTTTTGTACTTCCGGTATAGTTACCTTTTTAAATGTGAAGCCTGTATTGGTTTCAGTGGGCAATAGTACTTGGCTTCGGCTAATAGACTTAGGGCCTCATTACACGGACGGCGGTAAGGGTTAACGGTCACCGTTAATGGCAATGGTGACCGTTAACCCTTACCGCCGTACTACGAGGTCCCTTTGCGGGTTGGAGGATTTAACGCCTGCTTCTTGCAGGCGTTAAAATCCAACCCGCTAAGGGACCTCGGAGCTAATTACGGCACCGCAAAATTGCGGTGGCGTAATTAGCGCCTTCCCCATTTCCATAGAGCCCTATGGGGCAGAAATGGGAATGGGGAAGGGCAACGGCGGAAAGGGGATTTACCGCCCCTCCAACCTTGGAATGGGGCGGTAAATCCCCTTTCCGCCAAGGCGGTGCCGGTATTTTACCAGCATGAGCCATGGCGCTAATAGCGCCATGGCTCACCGCCTACCGTGTAATGAGGCCCTTACTAATGGTGAGTTGCTGTCGTTTATCTTCTATTTTCCTTTGTGAGTCCTGTGATTTTGTTAGCAAGGGCGTTCTGAATACTGGTGCTGCAGTGTTTGTCTTTCGTACAGGTATCTGTAGGTGGATTGGGGTTTTCTAATTCCTTTAATATATTAAATAATTCTTTGGTGCAAGATCCTGCCTGATTTATCCTAACGTTGTAGGCTTCTTTTTTGGTACGAATTATCTCCTTTTTATATAAGGTAGAAATATTTATGAGATTGGTTTTATTTTCAGTAGATGGTTCCATTTTCCATAGTAACTCTAATTTAGCTTTCTTTTTTCTTAATATTTTAATTTTGGGGGTGTACCAGAAGTACAAATGGGCTCTAGGTTTTCCTTTGCGCAGTTTCAGAGGGGCGATGGTGTCAATGGCAGTGGCCATGGAGTCGTTGAAGGTGTTAACCAGAAGGTTAAGGTCGGCAATGGCCTCTAGTGCGTTGAGAGTAGGGAGAACCAGGGGTATTAAGGCTTCAACCATAATGTTACGCTTGTTTCTGGTTGGACAGGCTGGTGCCGTGGGGCACTTTTTAGGGACTGAATTGCTGATATTAATGTCAAATGGGATGTGGTAGTGGTCTGTCCAAGCTAGAGGTTGGGGGGCCTTGCAAGTAATTATGCAGTTGAGGGCCGCTACCTAGTCGACAATTCTACCTTTCTGATGAGTAGGTTGAGAGCTAAGTTGTGAGAAGCCATGTTCAGCTAGGGCATTGGCTAAGGAGGAGGCTGGAGAGTCGTCAGGGTCGTTGTATCCCAGGTTGAAATCTCTGAGGATGATGATTTGTGCAGAAGGCTTGGAGTTCTCAGCTATTAGCGAGGTGATGTCTTCCTCGAAGGCTCCAGGATGACCTGGGGGCCTGTATATTAGGTGAATAGAGATTGTACTTTTGGGAGAGGTTTGCCACTTAATTGTGAGATGTTCACATGATTTTAGTGAAGAGGAGGTGACTGATCTAATGTCTAGGGATGATTTAAAGATGATTGCTATACCTCCTCGAGCATTGCGTCTGCCGGCTCTGAGGATGGTGTATTTGTCAGGAATAGCTGAGGTTAAGTAGGGTCCTGAAGCTTCATGTAGCCAGGATTCAGTTATAGCGAGGAAGTCGAGATCATTTGTTAGGATGATGTCGGCGATTTCTGTGGGATGGGCAGCAAGAGACCTGACATTTAGTAGAGCTCCTTTGAGGGGGAGTGATTTAGGCAGTTAGGAGCTGTATCCTTATTATTAGTCTTAGTATGGGGTTTGACAGGGAGTTTATTGGTCGTAAAGGGGAGTCTGGTGCCAAGTCTTCTGTTACGAGTTGTAAGGTTAGGGATGACTGTGTGTGTAGTGCCTAGAGGCTTAGATATGGGGGGCTTGGTACTGGGCTTAGTGTGACACAAATCAGAGATAGTATTGCCTATGGTGTTGACTGGGCGGTCACTGTCTGTGGAGGCGTGGAAAGGGTGATTGCTAGGTGGGAAGGGAGGCAAGGTGGGCAGGAAGGGTGTGGGGCAGGGGATAGGGGAGTGTCTCAGGCATCCAAGTTTGGCTAGGCCATTTCTGAAGGCTATGAAGTTATTGCCGCTGCAATGTATGTTATCCTGTATGACACAGAATGTGAACATAATAATTGAGAACCAGGTGAGCATGGTCTGGCTACAATGTGATAATGTGGTGGAGGCTGTTAGATTTTGACGGGCAAAATCAACTTTGGCTAGGTGCACATAAGTAGGTAGATTTCAACCTCAACTATGTGTACACCATTAGATAGAATTAGCTTAGGCTAGGGGCTTGCAGATAAGCAGGTTCAGTTTGGGCTAGCGGATGCAGTGCAGCATCTAGGACCATAAGGCAGGGCTAGTATAATTAAGCAATATAACCCTCGCGTCGGGGGCATTACCAACTCAGGTAATGCCCCGGGGCCCATAGGTAAGGCCACGAGCGAAGTGAGGGCCTTACCGAAGGCCCCGGGGCATTACCTTAGTCGGTAATGCCCCCGACGCGAGGGTTATATTGCTATTAGTACCCCGGGCCGCAAAAATTGCATGACCGGGGCACTAAAAGCTTTTTTTTATCCCAAAACGCTGTGGCGTTTCGGGAGAAAAAAAAAAGAAAATGTCCGCCGCCATGGAAAGGTAAAATGGAGTCCGTTTTCCCTTTCCATGGCAGCCATCGGGAGCGGACGTGCTGGGAACACAAGTGTTCCCAGCACGTCCGCTCCCGAAAAAGGATCAAAAAGAAGGTAAGTGGGGTTGGGAGGGCAGGAGTGGGATGGGGGAGAAAACAAAAAAACCTACCTGCGTCCCCGGAGAGGGACGAGGGAAGGCTCCAGCCGTGTGGAGGCACGGATCGGGGGTGGCCCCAATCCGAGTCTCCACACGGCTGGAGGCTTCACTCGTCCCCTGCAGGGGACGCAGGAACAAGAAGGTAAGTTGGGGGAGTGGTGGGGGGGAAGGAAATAAAAAAAAGACTTACCCGAGTCCCCGGGCGGGGGGCAAAGGCAGCCTCTCAGCTGCCGGGAGGCTCGGAGCGGGGATAGCCCCGCTTCGAGCATCCTCATTGGCTGAGGGGCTGCCTTCCCCCCCGCCGGGGACAAAGGGCGTGGAATCCCGACGGAGGGATTCCCGGCCGGGTAAGGACCCGGCGAGAGCCAATCAGAATGCGTGTTGCATTCTGCTTCGCTCTCGCCGGGTACTAATGCAGCATCTAGTACCATAGGGCAGGCTAGTACAGTGCAACTTCTAGGACCATAGGGCAGGCTAGTACAGTGCAGCATCTAGGACCAAGAGGTGCGGCCAGTACAGTGCAGCATCTAGGATCATAGGCAAGGCTAGTACAGTGCAGCATCTAGGACCAAAAGGTGCAGCTAGTGCAGTGCAGCATCTAGGATCATAGGCAAGGCTAGTACAGTGCAGCATCTAGGATCATAAGTCAAGGCTAGTACAGTGCAGCATCTAGGACCATAGGGCAGGCTAGTACATTGCAGCAGTTAGGACCAAAAGGTAAGGCTAGTACAGTGCAGCAGCTAAGACCATAAGGCAGGCTAGTACAGTGCAGCAGTTAGGACCAAAAGGTAAGGCTAGTACAGTTCAGCAGTTAGGATCATAGGCAAGGCTACTACAGTGTGGCAATCCACAAATACAATACCTGTGCAAAGGAATAATGTTGTAATGTCTGCAGTGGGCAAAACAAAGTCAACAGCATGGCAATTGTTAAAGAGGGCGATGACAACGGATGGTAAGTGGTGGGAGTGGGTGATCAGGGTGGGGGGCCAGGAATTAGCAGGATAAGTGGCAACAGAAAAATATGAGCAGCCAGTATATAGCGAGACTCGGTCGGTACCTTATGGCGAGTGGGGGCACTCGGTAGGGAGAGTCTAGAAGGCAGTCAGGCCTTTCAGCATAATGCAGCACTCAAATTGTAGGTATGGTACCGGTGATGTTATGCGTGAGATGCTTGAACGCATATGCGAGCCGATAGCAATTGAGCCGTATGTTTAGCAAATAGCAATATGTTGCGAGAATAAGTACATTTTGGCAGATAATTGTGCATATTCTTGGTCATGCCAAAGGGGGCGATGCAATGTAGCACATACTCACAGAGTAGCAATTGTCGTCCTTCGTCTCGACCGTCTCTAGACAGGCTCCAGACAGGGAAGCCTTGTTGGTATGGCCTTAGGGGGAGGGCCGACTACTTCGCCTGCTGGCGAATGGGAGCAGGGTAAATGCGTAGCTTTGACCAATGGGCTACTGCGCGGCTCGAGGGGCCGTTGCCATGGAGGCAGGCTATGCTGAAGGATTTGAGTCGGTGCAGGCGGCCATTTTGGAATGGCGATGGTCCTCGTGTAGCAAACCATGCTGATCACTGTAGATCAGCCTTCCTTATTCTGAGTGCGGATGCGGGATGAATGATCAAGTGCTCCGTGCCTCGGATGCACTGCTGGGGAATACTTAGAGTGCTGGTAAAATAGTATTGCTGGCGTGGGGAGCCAAAGGGAATATTTGCTCCGGGGCCCGCTTCCTTAACTCACTTCTGTTAGTGACTGGAATTCGCTGTGCGCTGCTCCTGCAGCATAGGTAGAGGGAGCTTCAGGGGGGTCGCCACGACTAGCCTTGCTCTATCATAGGAGAAATTTAACTTACTTTCCGAGATTTTATAATATGTCTGTAGAGTGAATTTTTTGTATAGAAGAACTTGGGTGTTTAAAAGACACACACTCATTTGGGACACAGATGAGGTATGCATGTATTGTTTAAGTAAATGGCCCTCATTACGACCCTGGCGGAAAGGGTTTTACGCCAGCGTAATGCATGGCGTACCTTTCCGCCTTACTACGAGTTCCCGTAGCGCCATGGTGGTTTTTTCGCCTGGTTTTTCCGGGCGGAAAAATCCATGGCGCTACGGGACCTGTTGTTAATTACGCCACCGTAATTTACGGTGGCGTAATTAACGCCTTCCCCACTCCCATTATACCCTATGGGGCAAAAATGGGAATGGGGAAGGGTAAATGGGGATTGGGGACTTACCGCCCCGCCAAGGTCGGAATGGGGCGGTAAGTCCGCCAACCCCCATGGCGGAGTTGGCAGCTCTGCGCCATGGACCATGGTGCAAATTGCACCATGGTCCTCCGCCAGGGTCGTAATGAGGGCCAATGTGTTTTAGGATGATTAGCATTGAACTTATGTTTGTCGTGTTTTCAAGAATATATATTGTAAATATGAATAATTCTCAAAATAATTGAAACATCAGCAAAAGTATGTGTATGAAAAATAGGTATGAAATTAAATAAAATAAGATTGAGAAAAAGAAAAAGATAAATTATATACCAATGAATATTGAAATTGGCTTTGAACATTAAGTTCCATGAACTTTGATTTTCATTCATTGAAATTTTAAATAATGCAAGTAAAAATTCTGGGTATCCTTTTGTAAAAACACTTGTTCTAACCCATTATATCCAACAACAAGGTTTTCCCTTATGTATAGGTCCATACTTCTGTCCAACATGACTATGGCTTACATTCGGTGGAATTATTTATGTTTCAATTGGAATCCATAGAAATGAACAAAATATTTGTTCTTCAATTGGTTAAACTGATTTTGAATAATAACTGCTTTATATTTCAGGATAGTTTTTTTCTTCAGACATCAAGTACATCAATGGGTCCCGGTGTACACAAATATATTCATGCATCATTTTGTTGAAAATCCTGAGTGGATGGAATGATATAAGAAATGTAAATAGATTACTTTTTTAATGTAGAGTGGTAGTGTTGAAGATGTATTGTAATTTATATAATTGTTGGGTTCACAATTGTACAAGCACGTGCACCAAAGCCTTAGGCGACAAATACACAACCCTGGGGAAGATATCTCTTTATGCTGTATTTATTAAACTTCGTACAGCTTGGTGCCCATATCTATTCTCTGATATGCTATGGCTAAACTTAATATCCTGTTACCACTTCTAAGAGCTATACAATGCCTTAATACAAACAATGAAGGTGGGTTGTGAACTGTAGAACCACATCAGCTGTATGCATAGAGATGGGAGGACGCCCAAATTGTTCTGCATTTCTATTAATTGGGCAATAGAAAAATTACTCAGTCTATCGACAGATGACCTGATGCTGGCAAGGGACAAGGTCCCTGTCCTCATGTTTGCAGATGATGCGATTATCCTCTCCTTAAAGTCTGCTGGTCTTAATTTACAACTTAAAGCTTTTGAGGAATCCTGCAAAATGATTAGGCTTGGCATTAACATTTTAAAAATGAAACGTTTAGTCTTTAGCAACAGCAGATGGAAAGGCAAGAAGCCCATGACACTTGAGCTGAGGGATGGTCTAACAGAGCAGGTTGATCCCTACGATTATTTTGGACTCAGGGTTAGTTGTAACAGCAGGTGGGACAAGCAAATTGCCAAGTGATGGGTCACGCTGGCTCTATACAGTGGGGCCCTTGCAAGGTTCACGGGGAGCATGGACACGGGGCACCATTATTTACCCAATCCAATGTCATGGAGCTTGTTCATTGGAATGGACATTCTTGGCTTTTCTTATCAGGGCACTCTTCACTCGCCGACAGTCCCCATCGTACCAGGGCATCCTACCCTATGCATGGTGCTTGAGTAATTTTTGGGGCTTTGTAAATAACTCACTGAGACTGCTGGTAAGCTTATAATCAGCTCTTAATATTTCCATAGGATGAACCAGTTCAGTTTCAAAAGAAAAACTAAAGGGAGAGCCATATTGTAGAGTTTTGGAATCAGCTCGGGGATATCCATATTTGCCCATGTAATACATTACAAAGCAGTTCCCATGATAATCATGGGTACATTAGATTTCTCTGCATGTGTGGTACCAAGAACAATAAAAGCACTGTCTATTTCAAGAATCAGTGGGTGATGATCACAGATTGTGTAAGCGACTTCAATTCAACACTACAGCTAAGTCAATGCCTAGTCTGGGATGCTGATGGAAGCCCTTATTGATATATTTTTATGTCCAGGTCGTTTACTCTGGATGACAACCCTTATATAACACGCCTCTCTTAGAATCCCCCTGACCTTACTGAGCCAAGAAGTAGGTTTGTTTTGCAAATTAAAAGGTTTATTTGAAAATTAAACGATATATATCTATCACACTTTTATAGTAAATTAATATTTGATATCACACTTGAGAATATGATGCTGATCAACAATGGATAATGTTAGAGTGGTACACTCTTTTTAATGGCTTAGAAGTTGATATAGAGATGATAAAGTAGCTGAGAATGCTTTTATGGCTTCAAGGACAATGCAATGATGAATGAAAAGGCAGTATAGAAAATAAACTTGATATGATTTCAACCAAAACAATGCAATCACTTTTCCCCCTGGTAGCAATTCACCCCCCCCCTTATGCAATGTAAAGAGATGGAAGTAAAGCACACAGTTCTCAGGAATGCAATCAAATATAATTCTGTTCCCCCCTAGCAAGCTTAGAGCAACAGGGATGATTTTAAACACAGGCAAAGTACTTTAAAGGTGGTATGCAAAGAAATGAAAATTTGCTAAAAAGATTTTAATTCCCTCTAGAGGTTCAGGGTGGGTGACAGCTACTTTGTATTAGTTCAGGATCACTTTAGCAATGCTCTATGAATGATTGTCAGGTTGCAAACGAATTTTAGCAAAGGAAAGCAAGGACAAATATTTTTACACGTGGCTGAAATTAAGCAAAATGTCAAATCGCGGCAAATTTAGTCGCGTGCGTCGAGCGCAATTACGGAGGCACTATAAGGAGTAGCAAGTCGGTTTTAGGTTCGTTGGAAAGCTTAGAATCTTAGCTTTAAGATGACTCGCTACTAGCACTAACGGTTCCGGAGATACGGCCGATTTAGTAAAGGTAGTTTTTCGGATTTGAAATTTTAAAGCTCAGAATGACAGATGACAGTTTTCAGGTTTAAGGATGACAGAATGACACGATTCTAGGAGGCAGTTCTAATAGGTTAAAATAGTTTGGATTAGATTATTTTAAACTAAGAGATTGGTTTTGGCACAGTGCTAGCTGGGTACTCAAACTATATTTTGGACAGGAATGCGACTTCGTCACGGATTGGGTCAGGATTGGACTGCGGTTCCCTCGCAACGGAGGGTCTCTGCCTGGTTCTGCTCACTGGATCTGGGTCAGCTCTGCTAGCGGCACTGCACAGCGATCTGGTCTGGGTCTGGTCTCTCCGGATAATTCTGCCTTCTGGGTCTCTGGTTCTGGCAGAAGTTCTTGGCAAAAATTCAAACAGCTTGCCCGGCTGTTGAATAGTTTGGTTGGTTTTGAGGCTTGCTGAAGAGAACTCAGCTTGTGGGTTAGGCCTTTGCTTTGAGTTCTGGAGTCAGAGTTCTAAGTTCTGGTCTCTGCCTTGCTGTAGTCAGTCTAGGTATCTGGAGTTCTGGATGTGAATTTGTCCATCAGCGTGCTCCGCAGAAAATGGCAATTGGGTGTCTCTACGTGTCCCAACAGTCTCTTTTTATGTGTTTAGAAAGTGGGTGGGTCGGCTAATTCTGCATGCCCAACCCTCTCAACTTATCATTGGTCAGTTCCTCCTCTCTTCCTTGATTGGGGAGCTGGGTTGTGTGTCATCTTTATGGCTTACAGAAAGACACTCCCCTTGTCAATGTGCACACAAATCTATTTCTGATCCAAATACATATTTCCAAGATACACAATTTGTTGAAATTACATGTATATATTACAGATTCCTTATTGTCCATGCTTGTCCAACTCTGATCTTCCTGGGGGCTTGCATTAAGAAATGACAACTTAATTTTGTTTTTAATTGGTTTACCAATGTTAAATCTGTATCAAAAATTACACCAACGTACACCCTCCTTCTACACACATTCCAGTAATTTACTAGGTTTCTAGCATAAACCCGGTGTCTGTAATATCAATAAATAGTGGGGTTTCGCCTCATGGTACAAAGTTGAATCAAGTCTTGAATTGTGGGTAAATTTCTTGGATTAAGGATCTCCAAATTGCACATTTTTGTGAGCTTAATACAATATTTTAGAAGCATTTAACTTAAACATATATTTGCTGCAATAGGAATCCACACTCAAGTCTGGCCCGCCCCTCAAAGCTGGGTGGGTCACCTCACATGTCCCTGCTCCCAGGCAGAGCTCTGATTACAGTCCACATCCAAAATTAACTTACTCCATTCAAGGGGAAGAGTCTATTGTGTGGTGTCCGGCAGGCTGAAGGGAAAACCCCTCCTTCCCAATCACCAGGGTCATGTGATATCCTGGGCGGTTGTGTGGGTCTCTGAGGTGAGAAGGTTTCCCAGCCTCTTGGCCTGTTAATTGAATCAGATTGTCTCTGGGAACAGCAGGTGGTTAAGAATTTTAATTAACCAACAGGCTTTGAAGTCCCAGTTAGGCTGGATCCTCTTGCACTCCTGAGATACAGTCCTACTGTCATAGTTTTGACCGCTAGCGCCGGTTTGTGGACAAAGCTGGTACTGCACCCATTTTTGGGATCTGTCTTGAATTAATGCATTTCAATAGAGTGGTCTTTTGCTTGATAGTATAGGATCCTTGCTTAACATTGTTTTGATGGCATCCTTACAGTAGAGTTGTGATGTGGAACCCCCCACAAGAAGGTTGTATCTTTAGAGTGGTCTTGTGCCCATGATTTTAGCAACTTTTTGACATCAATAAAAACGGATTTTGAACAGAACCACCTTTCTTTGCACTGGTGGGTGGCAGATTAGGTGACCATTTTGGTGTGCGCAAACTGCGCAGTTCTCCTGGATTCTGGCGTGAATGTGGGCGGCGACAGCTCATTCCCACATCTACCCAGTCTATTGATTTAGTTTGTTCTGGGATAGAATAATGGGCGGCGACAGCTCATCCCCACATCTACCCAGTCTATTGATTCAACATGGGTCAAAACCATTGACAAGCCCCCCTGCACGACTGCGCTTTGATTTGGAGTCAAGGGGAAGTCGGGTGAAAAGTATATTTTTGATCCACGCGCTGGTATGTCCGCATCATCTTCTTCCAATTCCGTAGATGGCACAGTTCAGCATCTTTTCCTCCATCCGGCTGGATCGATCGGTACTCCTCACCGGTCCTGATGGGAATATTGGGCGGTACCCCGGGCCCCTCGGATCTCTGCTCCCGGTCCCCGGATCATTCTCCTTGGTCAGTCTCCATGGTTTCATCTCTCCTAGGATGATAAAGGAAAAGTGGCAATACCTATTCATAGACATTTTTCCACCACTATTGATGTAGTGGGGTGGCATATATATTTTATACATCAGGATACATTTTTCAGTCTTATTTTAAAACAAGATATAACATGAAACATTTTTTTCCCAATCATAATATTTTAGAGACTATATGTGGGATATTTAGGATGGGAACTGAATTAATCTGGAGCGGTCCCCTCTGGTATTGCAGAGGACTCCTCCAGTTGCTGCAGAGTGTGCCTGGGATGGCAACACTTTAGCTGATTTATATGTACCCACTTGTTTTCCCCTTCCGCCAGACTACCTTTGGGGATGCGGATCTTAGACGCTACTGGGGAGACCTTGTCTATAATTTCAAACGGTCCCTTCCATGTAGGCAAAACTTTTCGCTCTTTGGCCTGGTTCCTTTCGAAATTGTATAGATAGACCCGGTCTCCCACAGTATATTCCTTCCTGGTGGTCTTCAGGTCGTAGTGGGTTTTCATGCTATCAGCTGATCTTTCTAGATTCCGCTGAGCATAGGCAAAAGCATGCTGAAGGTGTTTCCTTAAATTCTCCACATACTCATGAGTTGTGGAGGCATTTATCAGTGTCTTCTCTTGGGTCCTGTAGAGCAAATGCTGGGGAAGCACCATCTTGCGCCCGGTCATCAACTAAAATGGTGACATTTTAGTTGCAGATGAAGGAGTAGATCTGATGGCCATTAGGACCAGAGTTAATCGGATATCCAAACTTGGCCCAGAATCTGACACAAACTTTTTAAAGATGCTTACAATGGTTCGGTTGTAGCGTTCTACTGCCCCAGAAGAAGCTGGCCGGTAAGCAATATGTAACTTCCTTTTGACCCCCAGTATCTCCCACATCTTTGTCATTACATCGCTGGTGAAATGGCTACCTCTGTCTGACTCAATCCTTTGAGGTAGACCAAAACGGGAAAAGATGTGGTTAATCATCAGGGCAGCTGCTGTTTGTGCCTTGCAGTTTGGGGCCGGGAGACATTCCACCCACTTGGTAAACAAGCATGTGATGGTCAACATGTACTTGTTTCCTCTAGACGAGCGAATTACAGGGCCTACGAAGTCGATTTGCAAATCTGACCATGGCAGTGTCATCCCCCTCTTTTGGAGAGGTGCACGGTGTGTGAGGGATGATGGCTGAAATTGTGCACACACAAGACACCCCTTCAAGTATTGGTTGAGGTCCTGGTCCATATGTGGCCAGTATGCAATCTCTCTTAAGATTTCAAGTGCTGTATGAAACCCCCTATGACCGGCGGTGGCCGCATCATGGGCGTGACTTAACATCAGGCTTCGGAATGAGGTAGGAACCACCCACTGATCATGGCCAGCTTGGGATTTCCTTACCAACAAACCGTCTTGGATTCGGAACATCTTTGGACATTTCATCAACACTCTAAGGTCCTCCTTCCCAATGTAATCGGTATCCGTCAGGGGAAAGTTCTCAGGGTCCTCAATGTGTTGGTAAAACTTACCAATTATTGGATCCCCCTTCTGAGCTGTAAGCAAATCAGCATCAGGGGTCTCCTTACTCCATTGTGCAGTTGAAAGATCATTGTGAGCATTTGTATGGGACCTAGTGATAGCAGTGACCTGGATTTCCCCCAACAGGGACTCTATTTCTATCAGATCCCCTTGGATGGCCCCGGTTTTGGCCAGCTGATCAGCTAAGTCATTTTCAGTTTTGTCTGGTCCCTCTACTTTGGAATGACCCTTGATCTTTTTCCAGTAGATGGTCATCCCATTCGAGGTGACCAGATCATCAATGTTTTGGATTAACTTCCCATGTTTCAAGGGTTTATTATTAGCACATAACATGCCTCTGGTTTTCCAATTAACCAGGTGCTCCACGAACCCGTTCCATACATAATCCGAATCTGTGATTATGACCAGTTCGTGGAGTTGATGTTGGACAGCAGTGAGGATGGCCTGATGCACAGCCATCAATTCTGCCACCTGACTACTTCGGGGACCAATTTTGTATCCAGCGGAGGGTTCTGGGGACTCATTCACCCATGCATTCCCTACGCCGGCCACCAGTTCTTTCTCCCCGTTGTTGTCAACATGGTAAGAGCATCCATCCACATAGACAGTGGGCATTCCCTCACACTTTTCTTCTTCAAAGACTTTGTGTGGGGAATTAAGGTATGCCTCCATGTTGTCCTTGATTTTTAGACTTTCGTCCTCGAGACAGTTTTCTCTGGCACAATCATGCAAGTCAGCCAGACCTTGCGCGAGAGGACTCTTCTTGTTTTGGCCATATCTGACCTCCACAGGAAAGCCTTGCATTGACAGAATCCAGGAAGTAATTCGGGAATTACTCACATTTCCGGCCCGGATTCTGTCACTTTGGAGATATTGCAGAGGCTGGTGTGGAGTCTCCACTATGATGTGTTCCCCCTGGATGAACGGGCGTTAATTCTTCAATGCCCACACCGTTGCCAGGAGTGCCTTTTCACAATCGTTGAATTTTTCCTCCACAGAGGATAAAGTTTTGCCCGCATAGGAGATTACTTTATTGACCTTGTCATGCTTTTGGTATAATACTGCCGTCACGCACATATTACAGAACCCTGTCTCCAGGAAGAACTCCTTGTTTCTGACAGGGTAAGCTAGGCAAGGCGCTTGTGAGAGGCTTCTTTTGAGTTGTCTTACTGCCTCGGATTGTTCTGGACCCCATTCCCACTTGACCCCCCCCCCCTTCAAAAGATGAATCACGGGTCTGGTGATCTCTGCGTAGCCCTCAATGAACTTTCTGCTGTAATTAGTCAGTCCAAGGAGGCTCCTTAGTTCCCGCAGAGTTGTGGGATCCTTCAGTTTCTGGAGTGCTTCCACTTTCTTTTCTTTGGGACAGAGACCCTGAGGAGTAATCTCATGCCCCAAGAAATTAACACGGGTTCTACACCACTGTGCTTTCTGAAAGGAAAGTTTTGCTCCAGCGGCCCTCAACTGTGTCAGAACATAACGGATCTCCGCTATGTGTTCCTCCACAGATGAACTTTTGATGAGGACATCATCTACATAAGCCAGGTTACCCCTCGCACCCAGGTCGGGCATGGCCTTATGTAGGAAAATGTTTAATTCATTGCCGGAGTTGAGGTATCCGAAGGGAGTCCGGGTCCATGTGTACTGCTGGCCCCCAAAGGTAAAAGCCAGTTTGTATTGGTCCTCCCTACTGACAGGCACGGTCCAGTATCCATTGGTCAGGTCTATTGCTGTGAATACCTGTGACCCCTGAATCTGGGCCAGCCCTTGGTCAATGTAGGGCAGAGGCCATCGGGAAGTATGGACCCCTTTGTTGAGCTCCCTAAGGTCGGCGCAGAGTCTCCACTGGCCGTTTGGCTTCAATATTCCCAGCACCGGATTATTGAAGGTGCTGTGTACTGGATGGATTATTCCCTGGGACTCAAGGTTCTTAATTATTTCAGTAAGGGACTCCATGGATGCGAGAGGCAAACGATATTGCTTCACAAACACTGGAGTAATTCCAGGGTCCGTGGGAATTGTTGTGGTGCGGATGTCGGTGCGACCACAGTCATATGAGTCTACCGCAAAGAAATCTTGGAAATCCAAGAAAACTTGTTTCAACTTTTGCTTCTGTTCCAGAGTCACACAGGCATCAGCTAGGTTGACTCTCTCTTCCACCATCTGCCTGAAGCCTGGAAAGACTTCTGGTTTGGCTATCTCAGCGGCCTCCTCCAGCTGGGTGGAGAAGTCCCTGGTCAGAGTGCTGATTTGGACTGGAGGCTTCAGGTGGGAAAGGCAGACCTCATGGACCTGGTAAATCACCTCATCCCTCCTGAAGTCACAAGTCATATCTTCCTTACCATAAGGGCAAGAAGTGTACACCAGGAAGTTCCCCCCATGCCGGGTGAAAATCCTGTCTGGTGTTGTATTGTCATCACTGTCACTGTCAAAACAGTCCTTGGGGATTTGTCCTAACAGTTAATTTCCTAAATCAATGGAGAAATGTCGGTCATCAACCGCCATTCCAAAGATGGTGCCTGCGGCTAGAGTAATACTCTGTAAGTCGCTGTTATCCACCTCTATTGGAATGGTGTCATGTTCTATGTTGACTAATGGTGTTGGGTTTACCCCTAACCCTTGTTGTTGGAGAGAAGCATTTAGATGAATATAAGCATCAGGGTTTTTCAATTTTTGTCCTCTTTTAACTTTCACTTCCAGGGTGAATTGCCGGGTCCTTTCTGGGATGGTGACTTCCTCTTTAATCTGAATTTCAACTGCATAAGGTAGCAATTGAGCTGACCTAAATGCTTTTTCTGAATCATCAAAGCCCATGGGATTATCCGCTAATAGGGACCAAGCTTTGAAGTTTATTAGGTCCAAATTAATGGCAAAGCGATTGAGAATGTCACTGCCTAAGTAAAAGGCAGCAGTGACGTCTCGCACGACCCAACAATTATGGACTATGCTCTTGTTGCCAATGGAGATTTTGAGCATACACCTGCTTGGCAGGAGATGTTTGGAATTGGGTGCTTCCAGGTCCATTTCCCATTTGTCTATCAGTTTGAATGTGGGAATGGCTGGATCTTTTGGGAGTTGGCAGAACATGGCTTTGCTGATGAAGCTCTTACCGTTGTTCACACACACTCGGGCGAGAACAGAGTCCTTTGCATCATTTAACTGTACAGGGATGAACAACTGCTCTCCAATTTGCTGAATATCAGCCAGGCTCTGAGCTGATTTCACATCTTTCTGGACTATAGGAGTGGGAGTGTCTGATTGTGGATTGGTAAAGAATTTCAGAGTGTTTCCTTCCAGTGTGGAATACCACCTTAAACTGGAAGGAAAGTTGATTTTCAGAAATAGAGAGGACCCCCCATCACCAGTCTGTTGTCCTACTGCTATTACTGTCTCGTCTGGAATTTGGTTGTCCTGGAAGTGAAATTCTTCTTGGTCAGATTTTTGTTCAACCATGTGGCAGGTGCCATTTAAACTAACATGGTTGACACTCTGTTTTAATTTTATTGGTCGGCTAGTCTGGGTCCAGAGGACCTTGTTGACGCAATCTATTAGGGGTGACAACCTTCTCAGGAGGTCATTCCCTAGTAAACAAGGGTGCCCTCTGGAGTCACTACTATGACCGGGTGTTTCACCTTGTGTCGCCCAATTTTGATGTCCAAATCTGCAGTCCCCTCGACGGCAATTTCCTTCCCGTCAAAGTTCTGGAGTTGTCCAGGAAGAGAGGTGAGGGGAATTTGGTACTTCTCCCCCCTACTTGAATTCAGGTCATCAAAGGCCCTTCTGGACAGAAGGGTAGCTTGGGATCCAGTGTCCACCATTGCCAAAATTTTACCCTGTTCCTGTACTTGTACCAGGGCATAATATCTTCCCTCCTTCTCCTCAAGGCGGCACAGATAATGCACATTTTTGGACAACTGGTGGGCTAACTTTCTGGTTTTGGACATGGCGAGAGAAGAGATTTGGCCAGAATTCTGTGAAGAGCCTGGGGAATCTGAAAGAAAAAGTTGGCAACTGGAAATGGTTTCAGGTTCTCTGCCGCCCCCCCGCCCCCTTTTTGGAGGCAGTCATCAGGATGGGTTTGACCCATGGAATTTTGGTATTGTTGGTTCTGGGATAGAATGATGGGCGGCGACAGCTCAATCCCCACATCTACCCAGTCTATTGATTCGGTTTTAGGTTCCCCTGGTTCCGGTTCTGGGCCGTCCCCCGCTCTTTGGAGGCAGTCACCCGGATGGGTTTGAACCAGGGAAGTTTGGTTTTGTTGGTTCTGGGATAGGATGATGGGCGGCGACAGCTCAATGCCCACATCTACCCAGTCTGGATTGGAATCTCTTGGGACCCATTTTGCCTTGGGAGGAGTTCCCCCATCTCTGAAGAAGAAGATCCTTTTCCAAGGAACCTCTTGGGATCCCTCTCCCTCAAATTGGAAGACCTTTACCTCCTCCACAAAGTGGGTCTGTTTGGGTACTTTGTTTCTCCTACTCCCTCTCTGCTCCTTGGGTGGCAGTCTTTCAGGGGTAGGAGATTTTGTTTCCGGTTCCTGGGTTTCCAGGGGCTGTTTACAAGTTGGGAAGGAAGCTTCCTCCAAGGCTTTGCACCCCCCTTCCCCTTGTGCCTCCTCCCTGGGAAACAGTGGGTTATCGGGGTGCTGCCCCCATCATTGTTCTGGAGCGCCAGGTCCAGAGTTTGGGGCATTCTGCGGTGGCATGCTCATCGGAGGGTTCTGTTGAGCCCTCAGTATGTGACCCAGATCCCGTGCCATATTTTGACCTGGCGCTCTAACTGTGAAACTCGCTCAGGTTGATACGGGGTCCTGTTTTCTCCCCTGGGCTGATCCCGGGAAGGGTAGCTATCCCTTCTCTGGTAATACCCTGGGTTGGGAAGATTTGGGTACCCCTCCAACCTTGGCCTCCCCTCTCCCGGATTAGGTTGTCTGGGCTCAGGGAATTGGGGAAAGGAGGATGGATGGTTTTGGGGTTGGAAATTGGGTGGATACCTGGTAAAAAAGTTCTGCCCAGTGTTTGGGAAATTTCTGCCCTCCTGTGGGAAGTTAGGAGGGAAGTTCCCTGGGTCAGGTGCTTGGCTGGATACTCCCCCTTTGGCTGGAGGAGTCCACACATAACCCAGGATTGGTTGGTTTCCCTTGTAGCGGGGACTTACATAGTCAGGGGACCGGGGGACTCCATTTGTGGGACTACCTCCTCGACTCCCTGTCTGTGACTGGCCCGAGGGCCTTCTGGGCTGTGAATTATTTGGTGCAGGCAGGTTTTTAGGCCCCCACATCTCCAAATCTAAAATGGGGGCAACCTTTACCTCTGCCACCTTGGCAGCAGCAGGGGTGCTGTTGGTTTTAGGGTTTTTCTGCGCATTACTTTTATTTTCTATGGGCTTCTGCACCTCATAGATCCGGGTGTCTTGCTCAATGACCCAGTCTAAAGATCTTTTCTCGTGAAAATCTCTCACAAGCTGGGTCATTATGTACTTGGGAAGAGCATGGAAAAATGTGTTGATGAATTCTCTGCTGTCCGTGCGCACCCTACTGGTGGTCTGCGCAAAGGCACGCTTCAATTCTTGCACGAATTCTTGTGGGGCCTGGTCCTCCCCACATTGCAAATTGTAGGCTGCCTTGCGAGCCTCTTGGGGATTTCTATGTACAGAAAAATGTTTCAAGATGGCCGCCCTATACGTGGACCATCTTGAATGGTTTTGGTCCTCCAGCCCCAAAAAGAAACTGGAGTATTCAGGGGAGAATGTCCATTTGACGTACTGGATGCAGCTACTGCTGTCCTTCAAATGGAAAGTCTCCATCATTTGCTCATAGAGCTCCAAGTGTTCCCATACAGAATACTTGGCGTTCTTATGATAAGGCGTGATGACACTCCTGATTGACTTAATCTGTTTTAAAGGGTCCTTAAGCAAGGCCCTTTTCACCTTATTGGCCTTTTTGGTCCGGGTAACCCTGGTCCATTCATCCTCTGATTCAGAAGCACTGCTCCCAGAGGTGCCCCTCTGATCTTCCAGGTTTTCCCGGATTCTGCGAGCCTGGGAATAGCTGGCAGAATGTGGGGACCTGGTCTCCTGTGTCCTGTGACGCCCAGAGGAGTCTTCAGATCCCTCCTTGCTACCAGGATTTGATGGGTACCCCCCCCACTGACCTAACTCTGCAGAGGTTTTCAGGATGCCCTTAGTGGGCCTACTCTCCTGGGGTTCCCCACTAAATTGCACTGTACTTAGGTGCTCATACCCGGATGCCCGCCCATCCATTCCTGGGTGGTACTGGCCTATGAGCCCCATACTTTTGGCTGGATAGTAATCTGCCATCCCTGTGGCCCTGTGCTCATGTGCGCCAGGGGACATGGGGGTGGCAGAGTCCAGGGACTGGGAGAGATGAAGGCCTCTGGTACTAGGGCTCCTGAGGTTATGCTCAGGCGTTTCCCTTTCCCAGCGAACCTCATCTCTATCAGCCCCTGCTCCCTGTTGCGATGCAAGAGCCTGCGCTTTCAGTTCCTCAGTTAAGGCCTTACTAGACTCTATCAGTCTCTCCTGCATGGCTAGCTGTTGCTGGAGCCTATCATTGTGCTGGCAGAGAGCCTCATTCTCTCTCTGTGCCTCCTGATTGGTCCTGGAGTACTGGGCCAGTCTTTGCTGCAGGAGGGTTACCTCCTGAGTCCCATCCCTACTGGCCTGCTCTTTTCTTGCCAGAGCCTCTTCCACCCTCCTGGTGTGCTCTAACCAGTTCTGATGCTCTTTTTGGAGGTCACCCAGCCCCTGGAGGGCCAAGTGATTTTCTTCAGTTTTTCTTTTTAAATGGCAGACTTCCTGGCCTAAGGTGTCCCTTTCCTGACCAAGAGTCTGCATCTGTGCCGCCAGGTCGTCCCTTTGCCTTTGAAGGGCACGAGCTTTCTGGCGCTCCTGATCAAACTCTGCCTGGGTATCCAGGTTTTTCAGGATCAGTTTATTGCTCTCTGCCTTTTCCCTATCTAGGTGGCTTTACAGGGTGACTACCTGCTCAGCACATGCCCTATTGAAATCTAATTGTTGCTCCAGCTTTTTCTGGCTCTGCAGTAGGGAGTCCAAACCTTCTTGGTACTCCTTCTGCAAGGCCAGAAATCTGGTATCCTGGTCAGACTTTTCCTGTTGCAGGATACACATGTCCTGTTTGATTTTAATGAGATACTGTCTGCTCTCATTTTCTGACTCCTGGCTTCTGTGCATCCACTGCTCAGAAGAGACCAGGTCAGATTGGGCCTTCTCTAACGCAATATGTTGCCTATTTGCCAGATCTTGGCCTTCAGCACATTTGTCCTGCATGGCTCCCATATATAGATACATTTATGCCGCTATCCTAACCACCTTGTCGTGTTCATCTTTAGCTTTAGGAGCCATGTATAGTTCACTCAGGGCCACATGTAAGGGACCCTGATCTCTCCAGATATCTAACCCAGTTGCAGTGACCTGTTATGTGATTGCCTGCAACCACACATCCTGGCCTTGCTCAGTCCATTCACCTCTCACAAATAGCTTATGTAAGAAGTGCTCTCTGGCTATTTTGATGTCTACCAGTGTCGTCATTCTGGAATTTGAGTTCCTTCCTGACTTACAGAAGTTTGTATTTTATTTTGCAAAACAGACAGTTTCCTTAGAGCGTTCCTTTGAGGGGTGCTTTCACAGTGTAAAACAGCATGGTGATCTAACCGGATATGTGTATCCGGTCAGTTGGCACACTGTATTAAGCTGCACAAGTGGTAAACCTAACCCAGAATGTCCCGGCTCCGAGCCCCCACTTTGTAAGCGACTTCAATTCAACACTACAGCTAAGTCAATGCCTAGTCTGGGATGCTGATGGAAGCCCTTATTGATATATTTTTATGTCCAGTTCGTTTACTCTGGATGACAACCCTTATATAACACCCCTCTCTTAGAATCCCCCTGACCCTACTGAGCCAAGAAGTAGGTTTGTTTTGCAAATTAAAAGGTTTATTTGAAAATGAAACAATATATATCTATCACAATTTTATGGTAAATTAATATTTGATATCACACTTGAGAATATGATGTTGATCAACAATGGATAATGTTATAGTGGTACATTCTTTTTAATGGCTTAGAAGTTGATATAGAGATGATAAAGTAGCTGAGAATGCTTTTATGGCTTCAAGGACAATGCAATGATGAATGAAAAGGAAGTACAAAAAATAAACTTGATATGATTCCAACCAAAACAATGCAATCACTTTTCCCCCTGGTAGCAATTCACCCCCCCCCCTTATGCAATGTAAAGAGATGGAAGAAAAGCACACAGTTCTCAGGAATGCAATCAAATATAATTCAGTTCCCCCCTAGCAAGCTTAGAGCAACAGGGATGATTTTAAACACAGGCAAAGTACTTTAAAGGTGGTATGCAAAGAAGTGAAAAATATGCTAAAATGATTTTAATTCCCTCTAGAGGTTCAGGGTGGTTGACAGCTACTTTGTATTAGTTCAGGATCACTTTAGCAATGCTCTATGAATGATTGTCAGGTTGCAAACAAATTTTAGCAAAGGAAAGCAAGGACAAATATTTTTACACGTGTCTGAAATTAAGCAAAATGTCAAATCGCGGCAAATTTAGTCACGTGCGTCGAGCGCAATTACGGAGGCACTATAAGGGGTAGCAAGTCGGTTTTAGGTTCATTGGAAAGCTTAGAATCTTAGCTTTAAGATGACTCGCTCCTAGCATAAACGGTTCTGGAGATACGGCTGATTTAGTAAAGGTAGTTTTTCGGATTTGAAATTTTAAAGCTCAGAATGACAGATGACAGTTTTCAGGTTTAAGGATGACAGAATGACACGATTCCAGGAGGCAGTTCTAATAGGCTAAAATAGTTTGGATTAGATTATTTTAAACTAAGAGATTGGTTTTGGCACAGTGCTAGCTGGGTACTCACACTAGATTTTGGACAGGAATGCGACTTCGTCATGGACCGGGTCAGGATTGGACTGCGGTTCGCTCGCCACGGACGGTCTCTGCCTGGTTCTGCTCACTGGATCTGGGTCAGCTCTGCTAGCGGCACTGCACAGCGATCTGGTCTGGGTCTGGTCTCTCCGGATAATTCTGCCTTCTGGGTCTCTGGTTCTGGCAGAAGTTCTTGGCAAAAATTCAAACAGCTCGCCCGGCTGTTGAATAGTTTGGTTGGTTTTGAGGCCAGCTGAAGAGAACTCAGCTTGTGGGTTAGGCCTTTGCTTTGAGTTCTGGAGTCAGAGTTCTAAGTTCTGGTCTCTGTCTTGCTGGAGTCATTCTTGGTCTCTGGAGTTCTGGATGTGAATTTGTCCGTCAGCGTGCTCTGCAGAAAATGGGAATTGAGTGTCTCTACCTGTCCCAGCAGTCTCTTTTTATGTGTTTAGAAAGTGGGTGGGTCGGCTAATTCTGCATGCCCAACCTTCTCAACTTATCATTGGCCAGTTCCTCCTCTCTTCCTTGATTGGGGAGCTGGGTTGTGTGTCATCTGTATGGCTTACAGAAAGACACTCCCCTTGTCAATGTGCACACAAATCTATTTCTGATCCAAATACATATTTCCCAGATACACAATTTGTTGAAATTGCATGTATATATTACAGATTCCTTATGGTCCATGCTTGTCCGACTCTGATCTTCCTGGGGGCTTGCATTAAGAAATGACAACTTAATTTCGTTTTTAATTGGTTTACCAATGTTAAATCTGTATCAAAAATTACACCAATGTACATCCTCCTTCTACACACATTCCAGTAATTTGCTAGGTTTCTAGCATAAACCCAGTGTCTGTAATATCAATAAATAGTGGGGTTTCGCCTCAGAACATGGTACAAAGTTGAATCAAGTCTTGAATTGTGGGTACATTTCTTGGATTAAGGTTCTCCAAATTGCACATTTTTGTGAGCTTAATACAATATTTTAGAAGCATTTAACTTAAACATATATTTGCTGCAATAGGAATTCACACTCAAGTCTGGCCCGCCCCTCGAAGCTGGGTGGGTCAGCTCACATGTCCCTGCTCCCAGGCAGAGCTCTGTTTACAGTCCACATCTAAAATTAACATACTCCATTCAAGGGAAAGAGTCTATTGTGTGGTGTCCGGCAGGCTGAAGGGAAAAGCCCTCCTTCCCAATCACCAGGGTCATGTGATATCCTGGGCTGTTGTGTGGGTCTCTGGGGTGAGAAGGTTTCCCAGCCTCTTGGCCTGTTAATTGAATCAGATTGTCTCTGGGAAGAGCAGGTGGTTAAGAATTTTAATTAACCAACAGGCTTTGAAGTCCCAGTTAGGCTGGATCCTCTTGCACTCCTGAGATACAGTCCTACTGTCAGAGTTTAGACCGCTAGCGCCGTTTTGTGGACAAAGCTGGTACTGCACCCATTTTTGGGATCTGTCTTGAATTAATGCATTTCAATAGAGTGGTCTTTTGCTTGATAGTATAGGATCCTTGCTTAACATTATTTTGATGGTATCCTTACAGTAGAGTGGTGATGTGGAACCCCCCACAAGTAGATTGTATCTTTAGAGTGGTCTTGAGCCCATGATTTTAGCAACTTTTTGACATCAATAAAAACGGATTTTGAACAGAACCACCTTTCTTTGCACTGGTGGATGGCAGATTAGGTGACCATTTTGGTGTGCGCAAACTGCACAGTGCTCCTGGATTCTGGCGTGAATGTGGGCGGCGACAGCTCATCCCCACATCTACCCAGTCTATTGATTTAGTTTGTTCTGGGATAGAATAATGGGCGCCAACAGCTCATCCCCACATCTACCCGTCTATTGATTCCACATGGGTCAAAACCCTTGACAATTGTCATCTAAAGGAGTCATTGTATCTTGTGCCCTTGGATGGGCCTCTCAGAACCTCCCCATCTGTGAACAAGAAAGTGCATCGGCTGCAATGTTAAGCACTCCTGGGATATGTATGTCCTTTATCTCAGTATTTATCTGCAAGCATATCTTTACTAGATGCTGGTCAGCGTGCCGTGTGAGTGTTAATCACCTGCACCACTGCCAAGTTATCTGAACACATTACAAGGCACTTGTTGGACAATTCCTTTGACCACAAGTGCAAGGCCACCAGTATTGCGAACAACTCTACAACATGAATGTTCTTACACCAGCCCTTCCTTTTCCATGTATTAGGCCAAGCCTCCCTGTACCATTGCCTCCCAGGGATGACCCCAAAACCATGTATCCCTGATGCATCGGTGAAGAGCTGTACCTGAGAACAAGGGACCCAAAGAGCTTGCCATAGGCTGACCCCATTGAAATCCTTCAAGAAATTCCCCCACATATGGAGATCCTACTTTTAGTCTCACACTCAAATGCACCAAATCCCAACCTTTTGCAGCACCCCCTTCTCGAGCTCTTCGCCGCTCATCTGCCTCAAACTCCCTCAGGGTCAGTCGCTTCTCCAAGCAACGAGCTGGTGGTAGAGCTCTTTCTTCGGCTGGGGCCTCCCTCTGGAACAGCCTCCCTGCCTCCCTGAAACTTGAGGAGAATCATCTTTGGTTCTGGAAGCACCTCAAAACCTTTCTCTTTGCTTCTGCTTTTTCTCCTCCTCTCCCTTGCTGATTTCCTGGCTGACACTGAAACTGCACTGGTTACCTGGCCACCCCCTGATCTCTGGCCCAGGTCCCCGCCTCCCGCCAGTCGCACTCCTGCACTTCTTTTCTGGCAACACCTGCACTTGGAGACTGTTTTCTGTATCCCTTCAGTCCCACTACCAGCACTTGATACCTGATATCTGCACTTACCCTTGCACTTGCCACCTGTTGGCCTTAATTTTACTTATTGTCTATTTATTTCTTATCCCATGTACTGCACTGTCCTCTCCCCCCCGCACTTCTCCTCCCACCCCGTCCCATGCACTTGCGCGATCTGAATGAAACCTGGACTAGTAGGATCGTTGTCTTTCCTCTGTTCCCCCTCCCTTGCCTCATCGCGCCTTGAAACACTTGTGTATAGGCGCGTTATAATTGCCATATTGTATCATATATCATATCATATCATATCATATTATATCATATCATATAACAAAAAGCGAGCCACCTCGAAAATACCCTCCCTGCAGGAATAACCCTGCCTGCAAAGTTTAACTGAAACATTAATGACTGAATCCTCCTCAAAGGTGTCCTCCTGCATGCTAAAACCACGTTGATTTTGGAAATGCACTCTAGTATCATTTCCTGCAGCAAACGGCAGATCTCTTCGACCGTATCAATCTCAATGCCCAAATAAGTCAATCTTGTGCGGGGTCCTTGTGTTTTTTTTCCGCTGCTAATGGTAGACCTCAGTCCTTATTCAAATTGAGGAACTTGCTGAGTAGTTAGCCGCAGAGGTCCGATCCCCCTTCCCTGATAAACAGGAAGTCATCCAGGTAATGTGTCCCCCCACACTCCAATTCATTCAAGGCGCATTCTAAGAAGGAGCCAAAGGCTTCAAAATAAGCACAAGATATGTTACAACCCATAGGCATACATTTATCCACATAGAAATCCCTCATGAACTGAAAGCCCAAACAGTGAAAGCTTGCTGGGTGTACCGGGAGCAATCTAAAGGCCTCCTCAATGTACACTTTTGCCAGCAAAGCCCCCTGTCCTGCCTTTCTAGCCAGGCTTATGGCTTGGTCGAATAATGCGTATGTCACTGAGCACACTCCTTTGTCTAAACAATCATTTACTGAGACCCCTTTTGGATGTAATAAATTGTGTATTAAGCAGTATTTCCTCTCCTCCTTCTTTGAAACCAACCCCAGAGGGGAAATTATTAAGGTGACCATTGGCGGGCCACGTAAGGACCTGCCAACCTGCCCAATGCCCTCTCCATATTGATCTTCTTCCTTACTTCTTCTGGGAAAGCCCTGGCTGATTTCAGGTTCTCCGCTGATCATTCCCCCAGAGGACCTTTGTATGGTATCACAAAACCCATTGGGAAACCCCTTGTCAAAACGTCCCTCTCATGTACTAGGATGTATCTTGCTAGACAAGGGAGTTGCGTCTGTATTTTAATTGGAGATGGGCCTTTAACAGTGAGCTCCCTTTCACATTCAACCCCAAACACAATTCTGGGTCACGCCTATTCAGCCTGTGCCCAGACGCCCCACACCCTCAATAGTCCTCTCCCCTCCTCGTCCAAACCCCATTTCATTAAACCTTATTCATTCATTACCATTGTGCTGAGGTGCTCTTGACAAGGAAGCTAGGTAAGCATTGCATGAAATCGTGTTAGATGCCCAACGGCCGCTGCCACCTTCAAGAAAAACGAGACTATGCACACATAGTAATATTCTGCTAATACTTCCGGCCCAGTGAAAGGCCGAGATTTCCCCAATCTCTTGCCCCTCATCTGTTCATTCTGCCCACCATCATCACCAGCCATGAGTTACCTCCTCCTCCCCCACTCCTGCAAAACTTTGCTGGTTCCACAAGCTGAACAAGTGTGCGGATAGTAGCAATTGAGACCCCATTGGCAAAAATGCTCATTGGAGAACTTAAATGTAAATGACTCCCCTATCCCTATAACCTCCCTGCATCGCTAATTGAGGGGCCCTTGCCACTCCAACTGTTGTGTTTTACCCCCAGCTCACCTGAGTCAGTGAAGGGACATTGTTTGCCCCCACACCCCAGTTAGCAGATGGCATTCTAGCCTCCCTCAAAAACACTACCTTCTGCTCCTCCTTTACCATCAGTAAGGATGCTGTGGACCCCGACTGTGCTTTCCCTGCATGCAAACCCATGTCACTTGTTCCCTTAATGAAAATAAAAGTGGAAGCTCCTATCCTATTGTCCAACCATTCCTCAACCTACAGATTATTTCACTACATGAGAGGATTGTTCTCTGGCCTGTTCCGGAACCGCTGGTCTCTCAGGAGCCACACTATACCCCTCAACATTCTCTGATACTCAATTACACATTTGATGTATTTGTATAGTGCTGGGACCTCATCAGGCTGCCTTTGAAAAATGATCTGTGGCATTATTTTGAATGCCTCTAACCAGTGTCCTAGGTTCTCCTCTGGCCTTCCCCTCTTCCTTGCCTTCACTGCTTCCCTACCTCCGTTCCTGTGTAAAATGTTGTGACCCTTGGTCTTATCTTCCAACAGTGAGACAATAACAATGAATCTCCTTTTCTAAATGTCATCCTTTGCCTCCTCTGGAATGTGCCAACTCAAGTCATTGTTCTCAGTAATAGTTGGGAATCTATTGTCCACACTCTTAACCAGTCCAATCACTGGACTGGATAGTCCCCACCTTGTGGGCACTGCTATCGCTTTGGAGGAGTCTTTCTTTGCCCCTGCTATTCTTCCCTTGGATGAGTCCCTAATGCTGCCAGCCCATCCCTTGCTGGCCCTGGCCACTGGTCTGGTACCCTCCGCCATCTGTATGATAGGTGTGCTTTTGGCCTGTGCCAACGCCTGTGTCAGGGTATTCTCTCCCTCTAACAAACCCATAACAATGTACACGTTTCTACTCAGTCCAAATCACCCTGTATGCCACCAGCATTGTCTGAAGATATCCCACCCCCTCTATTCGGGGTGGTATCTTCAAAAACAGAACAAGTAAATGGTCTTGGCTTTCGGCACACCAGGAGGCATCTGTGAAGGCTCACCCTCCTTTGCCCCACCAATAAGTGCAATCACCATGGCCAATTCTTCCTCCGGCTCTTTCTTAGTCTTTCGTGGCTGGGCACCACTGCTTATCTTTGTCTGCCTTTTCTGTGCATTCTTTGATTCAGCCCCTCCTGATGACACCCGTGATTCAGCGATTGGGACAAGGGGAAATCATGACATTTGTACTGTTTGTATTCCCTTCCAGTGGGGGACCCCCATTTTGCCATTGCTGCTTCCCAGCCCACACTTCTTGCCAAAGAAGCAAATTTCGCCCAAGATTGCGCATCCATAATCTGGCCTGTTGCAGGCGTTCCCCCAACATCCTCTATTGCCATCTCTTATACCTGAGTGTTGTCAACTATCTCGAGCCCTGGGCTTCCTGGCTCAAACATAATGACCTAGAGACCCAAACTACTCCTCAAAGATGATGCCCAACAAGGCCAAAACATGTATGGGAATGATTGTGGTCTTGTGCCAAAGGGATGTGACATAGCAGTTCGGGCTGGATTGCCCCTTTTGGGGTGGGATCAAGCCTGATTTGCATTTGGTCTTTCCCTTTCTGTAATGGCATGGCAGGCTGAAAAGGATGGTCTCTAGGGTTGCCCAGAGCTGTGTCTGTGGTTATGATTTATTCAAAACCTTCCAGCCATCAACTTTTGGTTTAGCCTCAAACATAATGACAATGAAAGAAGGGGTCATGGACTGCTCACCAATAGTATCTTTTATCAATGCATCCCCACCCTCCCCTTAATGGTGAACTTTCATTATCCAAGCACCTCAGTGTACCTTCATCCTGAGCTTCTCCACCTGTCCCCAACCAGAGCGCCCCAGATACCTTGGCGTTTATACAAACTTTGATCCTGCAACCCTGAGCAACCATGCACACATGTGAGAAGATGGATAAAACCCCCATAACCAGTGAGGTCCATGTGAACCTCTAGCGCAGTCCAGCAGAGCTTGTGGCTCAATCGGATTATTTGCCATTGTTAACCGCCCTATAACATGCCCCCACTTTCATTCTTCCTAATCAGCCCCTCCCTGTTGTCGGTATCCTAGAGCCAATAGGAACTGGAGCTGAGCCCTGGTGCCTTCCTTCAAATTAACCTTAAATTCAATTCCTACCTGACCTGACTGGAGATGCTAGTGAAACCCATTCAAGGTTCCTCCCTTTCCAATCGAGGACCTGGCAACCCTACATGCAGGCGGCCTTTTAAGAGTGCATACCTGTGAAAGTTACTTGTAAATTAAGTCTATGGCCTCTGCATAATGTGGATACTGTTCGGCCCCCAAGATAAGAAGCCATATGCTTGTTCTATAATGGCACAACTTTATGGGCAAACTAAACTCTACCCTGTGACTAATGCAAATGCACATAATGGAACACACTTTTCAGGGAGCATCTCCTGCTATTAACTGCATTTTATGACCTTATGCATAATATGGCATGGTATTCTACCGTCCCTAAGAGCCCACCACCTAGGATTGTCCCTTCATAGCCCTCTAAAACATTCAATTTCTAAACAGCAGTGACGAAAAATGCTTGCCAATGTTATTTCAAAGCTGTCTTCTGAAAGTTAAAGACTTAATTGGAGTTGTAAACCCGCACTGGTGTAATAACATTGTCTTTACCAGGTTGTCTTCAGCCACTCTATTTGTAACATTCTGCATGTCATCCCCTGAAGTCCTGTTAAACAAGCATTGGCAATGCCAACAGTTTGGGCTTTTGTGGCATCTAATAGCAGTGACTGCAAAATGCCTAAAACATGTACACATGGTCAATCAATGGGTGGGCACATAACCAAACACCTACAAGCTTTGATTCGTCTCCAACATACGGTACTCAAAGAATCTGATTAGATGAAACAAAATGCATCAAAACGGATGTGCCTGCAACTTCAAGTAATCAATTCTGGGCTCTCTTTGGCAGCAAGATTAGCCAGCAACAAAAAGAGCATTTGCTGCTGTGCCTGCAACAAAAACATAGGTTTTAGCTCTGCGCTACTAAATAGAAAAGAAATCTGAAACGTGATTGTCCTAGTTCTGGTCAATCACAGATGGGTGAAATCCTAATTCCACCTCAATGGGATTCAAACATGTGACCTTTAGGACACATATTACTTATAAATCTAGTGGCTGAAAGTACACTTGGTTGAGACATTTTGATTACACCAACTGCTTCTTTATATGAAGAACTATGCTGATCACTCTTTGAATGGTGCCTAGAAATAACACTGTCAGGCCGTTTACAACACAAAGTTTGATGTTGCTGTATCTCTCACACGGCACCGGAGGAAGAGGAGCCCTCCCCCCACCCACTGCAGGAACAGTGCCTCGACTGGGAGTGAAGCTGGAGCTTCTCCCTGCTGCAAGGTGGGCCTTTGGGCTCTATCCACCGTTTGTCCTGATATGTACATCTGATGCCTAAATAGCGCGGACATATGCGCTTCTTGGCACCACTGCCCGAAAGTATCCTGCCTAGATTCGACTTCGCTCCTAACTGTGTTTTTCTGCCTCTATTGGCGCTGATTCCACATGGTGTATTCTGTGTCCGCCATTCCAAGATGGCCGCCCGGCGCTCCTAGCATCTGTTCCTCTGCCTGGACCCACCCAGCCTACAGCTGCCTCGCCATTGGCCTCCTGGTCCCTGAATAGGACCAATCAGCAGCCGGAAGGCGTGAGCCGGCCTCCAGCACGAAGGCCGGCACAAAGGCAACTCTTCCTGTTTTAGCCTGTGTTAGGCACTCTCACACGGCACCGGAGGAAGAGGAGCCCCCCGCACCCACTGCAGGAGCAGTGCCTCGACTGGGAGTGAAGCTGGAGCTTCTCCCTGCTGCAAGGTGGGCCTTTGGGCTCTATACACCGTTCGTCCTGATATGTACATCTGATGCCTAAATAGCGCGGACGTATGCACTTCTTGGCACCACTGCCCGAAAGTATCCTGCCTAGATTCTACTTCGCTCCTAACTGTGTTTTGCTGCCTCTATTGGCGCTGATTCCACACAGTGTATTCCGTGTCCGCCATTCCAAGATGGCCACCGGGCGCTCCTAGCATCTGTTCCCTCTGCCTGGACTCACCCAGCGTACAGCTGCCTCGCCATTGGCCTCCTGGTCCCTGAATAGGACCAATCAGCAGCCAGAAGGCGTTTGCCGGCCTCCAGCACGAAGGCCGGCACAAAGGCAACTCTTCCTGTCTTAGCCTGTCCTTGCCTGTCCGGCTGTTGGCCGGAACCCCTGCCCCTTCGCCGGCAGCCGTGGACCCCCGTCGGAGACCCCCCCGCATCAGGTATTACATAGCCCGTCGCAAGGAACTAACTTTCTATAATTCGCACTATCACTGTGTTTATCCCGAGTGCCGACACTGATCGCACCGCACTCTAACGAACTCACCAGCCACCTACCTGAACTGCCTACACAGTGCTAGCTGACTCGGACTAACATCGTTCAATCAATACATGCAAGCGTACTTAAATATACTGCTCTTATGTATGACACAGCTCCCTGTGCCCCACCACGTGCTGCAACACGCGCATGCCCAACTATACTTGTAGTAAATACACTGTGAAATTTGCCATTCTGCAACCATACACCGATTTCCTAGTGACCCTGCCACCCGCCGCTGATGTACTACTTGCATTATTAGTATTTTCGAATGCCTACTGTCTACTCATCACTTTTTAGGCACGTGCAGCACCATTTGCATTTAATTGAAACTTTACACTGCTATTATTTTTGAATGCATCATGTCTACTACTGTGCCCTCTGCCTGATAATGCTTGTTGCGTAATGCCTTTGATGCGCCACACTCTTGAATGGTGCCTATGTACTTTGCACTGCTCCCTACTTGACCTGCCCACACTTGATGTAGGCGTAGTATACTAGCATAACCTAACCTGCTCTGCCCCACTATTGATTGGTGCCCATGCAAGTGGCCCTCTGCCTGATCTGCCCACACTTCTTGCTGACATGCTACTTCTGCTTTGCCCTCTGTATCTCTGCTATGAATGGGCCCACTCACTAATGTCTACCATACACGCACTATTCTGACCACCTCCTAATCCGTGTCCCCCTTTATTCTGAAGCATTCTGCAACTCATTCCATGAATGTGCATTGCCTTAGCTAAAAGTGATCTTGTCTACCATTGTCTGTGCACTGCCCTAGCTAAAATTGTACCTGTCCACTGCTGACTTTACACTGTCTCTACCAAAGTGAACCTGCACACTGTTGACTGTGCACTGCCATAGCTAATAGCACCCTTGCCTACCGCTGATTTTGCACTGTCTTAAGTTGAATTCAAACTTGCCTACTGTTGATTTTGCACTGCTTAGTTAAATTCAAACCTGCCTACTGTTCATTTTGCACTGCCTTAGTTAAATTCGAACCTGCCTACTGTTCATTTTGCACTGCCTTAGTTAAATGCGAACCGGCCTACTGTTCATTTTGCACGGCCTTAGTTAAATTCGAACTTGCCTACTGCTTGCACTGCCCTAGTAAATTCGAACTTGATTGTTGTTGATTCTTCACCGCCTTAGCATAATTGAATTTGCCTAGTGTTGCGACGCACCTCCTCCTAGGTGCCTATACATCATGCTCTTTAGGGCGCTCCTCATACTGTACCACATTCTGCCCATTGAAGCAGCAACTTTCACCCTGCTACGCATACATCCAACACGGCCGTCACACATTCAGCCATCAGCCACCTTATCTCTCCCAAGCTTTTGCCCCCTGACCCCGCGCACGGCGACCCCCACAATGGACCTTATGACACCCACCATAGGCCTCCAGAACCTCAACACTGACATTAACCCATACTTCAATGACCCAGCTCTCTGGCTGAAACACTTCGCTAGTAAACCCACTCCGGATCAACCGTGTTCCTTATCTCTCAGAAACAAAAGATTAGGCACCAGATTCTGCATTCGTCCCACCCGTAGCAACTTCCCCAAACAAACACAACACACACCACCATGCTCACCTACTGCACTTACCAGTAGCAAACTCCCCTCTACAGAGGCGAAATTGCTGATTATCAAGGGCGCCCTCATCAACGCCAGATCCCTCCCACCGCACGCTCTAGATATAGCAGACCTTATAATATCTTCAGATCTCGACTTCATTGCCATAGCTGAAACTTGGCTTCATGCTGCATCCTGTCCTTCCTTATCTCTTGCCCTACCACCTGGCTTTGGCATCATGGGATGTGACCGCACGTCTGCTTCCCACACCAGAGGTGGTGGCCTAGCCATCATCCACAAAACCACTCTGGATTTAAGAGTATCGACCGACACAAAACTCGAGTCCGCTGAGCTACTATCAGTCAAACTCGCACTAACACCTAATCAAACAGCCACCCTTCACCTAATCTACAGGCCCCCAGGCCCCGCACCCTCCATTGTCGGCGAAATCTCTACCCTCCTCCTTGACAATGCAAAAACTAGCTCACAAATTATTATCCTCGGAGACCTCAATCTAGGACTTGGCGACCCCAAAGATCCTACGGCACTAGACTTGGAAAATGCCGTTTCTAACTCTGGCTTCACCCTACACATCCAAGAGCCCACACACTCCAAAGGCAGGACCCTTGATTGGTTAGCCAGTTCTAACTGCAATATTA
The DNA here is from genome assembly GCF_040938575.1 of Ambystoma mexicanum. Classification (NCBI taxonomy): domain Eukaryota; kingdom Metazoa; phylum Chordata; class Amphibia; order Caudata; family Ambystomatidae; genus Ambystoma; species Ambystoma mexicanum. The sequence goes on along the minus strand of NC_090934.1, from coordinate 690,590,202 downwards.
ATGTCCTGGCCAATACCCCTTGCTTATGGTCAGACCACCACATTATCACTTTTAATATTGAAGCTTCCCCCGTATCCCAACATTGATAACGCCTGCTCTCCTAACCAGAAACAAAAAGGACATAACCAAGGAGAAACTTCTCCCTCTGCTACTCCCTTCGCTTAAAGCTGCCACTGACTCCGGCGATGACCCCACCACTCTAGCTGACATCTATAACTGCAGCATGCTCACAGCTATAGATGCTATTGCCCCAATCAAACTGAGGGAGGCCAAACCACGGGCACACCTTAACTCTTGGTTCACACCACAGTTAAGAGTACTCTACAAAACTAAACACTGTGCTGAAAATCGTTTGAAAAGTAACCCTTCTGATGCGCACAAAAAAGGTTTCTTCTTGGCTTTGCTCACCTACAAAGCAGCCATCATAAAGGCGAAAAAGGTGTCCCAAAAATAACCGCATCCTGCAAGCGGACTCCAACTCCAAGGAACTCTTTAAGATCCTAAAAGAGCTTGAAACTCCCGTTGCCCCCCCCCCGACACCTGCATTAAAGATAGCAAATGGTGTGCTAACAATCAGGCAGCACTACTGAACAAAATCACCACGCTTCGTTCTAAGATCACAGCTAAACAAGACAGTCTGAAACTGGACAACCGTCCTCCTACCCCAGCTGGGGCCCTCTCACCCGACTTGCACAATCTCAAACGGTTTGCCTTCTCTCCGCTCACCACGGCGGAGGTGGAAAACATTATCTTGAGGATCAAACCATCCAACTGCCAGGGTGATCCCTGTCCTGCCCCTATCATTAAGGAATCGGCACATGATCTGGCCCCATTTATCACATCCTTCCTTAATGCTTCCTTTAAAACAGGAACTGTCCCTGACAACCTCAAGAATGCATGGGTGATCCCCCTGCTCAAAAAACCCTCCCTGGACCTGAGCATACACACCAACTACCGTCCTATTACTACTGTCCCGTTCCTGCTAAAAATCCAAGACCGCGCAGCATATCTGAAAATCCAAGAGTACTTAGAAGCCAATAATCTTCTAGGTCTCAGACAATCCGGTTTCCGCCCCAAACATGGAACTGAGACAGCTCTACTAGACTTAAAAACTCAAATTGAAGTTCTAAAGGACAACGGCAAACTGGCCCTGTTACTCCTACTCGACCTCTCTGCGGCATTCGATTTGGTCAATCACCAAATCTTATGCAAGCATCTGCACTCTGATGCCCACTTCTCTCCGTCAGCTACGGCCTGGATCAAATCATTCTTGAGTAATAGATCTATGCAGGTCTTTTCTCAATCTGCAGCTGCAGATCCCTCCCCTATTCTCTGCAGCGTCCCCCAAGGGTCCTGCGTGTCGCCAACGCTCTATAATGTTTTTACAAAACTGCTCTTTGATGTACTTGACTATCTGGGTGTCTCTTACACGAATTACGCTGACGACACCCAGATACTTATTCCCATTACTGGAGACTACGTGGCTGACACCAAGGCCTTGAATGATGTCTACTTGGTCATCCAAGCTTGGATGGCACAACACCAACTATGCCTCAACGATGACAAGAATGAGCTCCTCATCCTGGGCACTACGCAACGCCTCAGTAAACTTGAACCATTTTACCAATCGTTTATCATCGACGGCAACACTATCCAAGTCTCGAAAGACACGAAAACCTTAGGCGTCTACCTTGACGCCACCTTATCCCTATCCCGTCAAACTAATGCAGTTAGATCTGCTTCAGCGTACACCTGCAAACTCATTGCAGCCTGCAGGCCATTTCTGACTACTCCTAAAACGGTCACACTGGCCTGAACCCTCATCATGGCCAAAATCGACTATGGTAGCGCCCTCTACCTATGTACTAGCCAATAGTATCTGAACAAATTGCAAATCGTCCAGAACAACGCCATAAGAGCGGCTCTAAACATCCCGCGAAACCACCACATCTCGGAATCTAGATCGAATCTACACTGGCTACCTGTCAAACAGAGAATATCATTGAAAGCCTTAGGCCTTACCCACAAATGCCTAGCCAACCAAGCCCCGTTGTATCTCTGCAGCCGGCTATCCCGCCACGCGCCGGCCCGCCCACAAAGAACCGCCCAGACCCACCAATTAACTATCCCCAGGTTCAAATTACAAAAAGCGGGTGGATCAAGCTTCCCCGTCCTAGCATCCAAGCTCTGGAATGCTCTCCCCCTCACCATTAGATCAGAAGAATGTTTTAGTGCCTTCAAGGCCGAAACAAAATCCTGGCCTGCCTTGAAACTCGGACCTCTTATGTACCCGGGAGCCTTGCCCTAGCAAAGCACCAGTTCTATTCCTGGGGGTACACTTTCGCTCCCCCCACTTCTGTCAAAGGGACCCCACTCCAAAAAAGACTCAGATGGTTGGTCAAGTCATCCATTTATTCAATTTCAGCATTCGCGAATGGGCATGACTTCCTGCACATTCAAAAGACTGCGCAGGAGTGAGGTGATAAGCATTAGGTCTGCATGGTTTATATACATTTTCAAATATCATTGGTTCCAATCTCTAGCACGTGCACAAAGAAGGAGTTTACATAAGCATAGCAGTTAGTCACGTAATCTTCCTCTCCCCCATCCCTCCTTCGTGCAGAAGAGTTCCTCGTAAACACACTCCTGGGGTGAGCTGATAAGCCTAAAACTGCACAGTCATTACGCCCTTCTTGGCATCTCAGGGGCCCTCTTCAGGGAATCCACTTCTGCTGTTCATGACTATCTTGTATCTGTCGTGTCAGGCCTTTACCACCCTCTGCCCTTCCCTTCTTCTTGGAATTTGACATCTGATTAATCAAGAAAACAAACTTTGCAACACTGCCTAGTCACACACAATCACCCTTTCCTACTCTGGGGCTCTACAGGATTCATCTTGCTACAGCATGGGCAAAACCTTACTAATTTTTGTATCCCCAATTTGCCCCTTTTGCTCATGTTGAGCAAGATTATACGTCAATCTTATTCAAATCCTCCATTTCCTTCAACCACATTATCCGCAAATGCTCCTTTTCCTGATGAGAGGGGGTATCCTGTACCGTGCGGGCTGTCCTGCTACAGAAATCCATACAACATCCAATAAGCATTGGAGAACATTGTATGCACAGGCAGCAAACCAGGGCTAATCCTATCACTACCAGTATTGGGGTTAGCAACTTCCAGCCAAGATCTTTCAGTAACTTCACATACCAACTATCTCCGACCCCCTCCTCATAGTCGATTGTCTCGGCTATCTTATGTACCTGGATATCCCGGACAACACTCCCTCACTTGCATCGGGAATATACATGCAACATATGGAACCCACCATAGTACAAAACTCTGCCCCTTTTTGCTGTCAACACATCCAACACGTACCTATTCTGTAATGCAACTAACCGCATGGCCTTTATCTCATATGTAATATTAGTGAGTATATCAGCTGTTTCACTAATCATGGTCTCCACTGCCCTACTTAGTCTGCGTACCTCTTGGGAGTTCAGGAATATTCCTACAGGGAGTGTCATTGCCTTTACTATGTCAATAAATATATGCAGATCAGTATCTGATTGGTCAAGCCCTTTCCTTATCTCTCTCTTATACCGGTGTTTAGCATACATTTCTTTTGGGGTATAGATCATAGCAGCAGGTATTATCCTGGCAAAATAACATGTTCCTGAAAAGTTCCTGGGAAGCCATAGATAAAACCTTTTTATTACAAACACATGCGTACCCTTCAGTCTCACCTATACCCCTACTATACCTAGAAAGATTGTATATTATACTACATCCCAAAATAGTTTCTCCTTTCATTCCCTTGAAACAAATGTTCTTCCTTGAGTACTCTCTGGTTACCATCAAGGGGTTTGGGGGTAATTTCCCTACCCTTGCTTGACCTACAAGGTCTCTTAAAGAGTAGGTTAATACCTCCTGTTTCATATTATGAACTATACCTGCTGATATGTCTGACCATTCCATTGTAAAGCACCTGGAAGTATTTGGCATATACTTGTCTAGTGAGAGAACCCTCATCCAAAGCAAAATACACCTGTCAACTTCTGGTACCGCAAAAGCATACATAGGTATTCCATCTCCTGCATGGTGGGGAACATGACTACATATCCAACAATTTGACAAATTCAACGCCTTCTGTGTTGCATTCATTAAGCGTATATATGCATTCCTACTATACTCTTCATCTTCATGACCATCATGCTCATGCCTGTCTCTACTATATACATAATTGATATTGGTATCATTTGAGGAGTTTGCCACGGGAAACATATTCTTAAATTCATACATTGAAGGGTGTTCCAGATACCATACAAAATGCACCAAGCCCTGTTACCACCAAGACACCTGCCATACATAAAACAGTCTTTTCCTTTGTTGTACATCCATATTTGTCCACCTTCATCCGTCCTTGTGGGTGGGCAGGCAGAGCTAAATCCTGGAGTTCCATCTCACTTATCATTGCTTCTGCCACCTTAACTGAGCTTATGCTGACACTTGCAGTTTAAGTTCCGTGGCTTGGCTGAGTCCTAACGTCTAGCGTTCTACCCTAATGAGCAGCCTCTCACTCTTACAGCTTACGTTCCCAACCCTATTTAAAGCTCCAGTGTCTTTGTACCCTAAACGTACAGGGCGCACCAGCGGCCCTTTCACCGATCTGTCCCACGCCTCGTTGTGCCTTGTCCAGGAGGGACGCCGGAGGCCCTTCAAGCAACTGCTTGTTGTCTTCGGCAAGGCTGTGCACTGCTCTGACTGACAAAAGAGTTTGTGTCTCTCTAACAATCAATTCGCAGTCCTTACTCGTTGCCTGGCACATATACTTTCCATGAACTCAGGTTGTACCTGAGGATATCCATTGGCAGAGGGGTCTGGGATGATTCCATACAGGCTCGTTTGTACCCCGGTTGATTGCAATGGTTCTATAGCAGCAGCTTTCTTCACATGACTTGCATGGTACCAGTGTGGTTTGCCATCAACTTTCAGTGCTGTCTGCATTGTCAGCAATACCTGGTAGGGTCTTTTTCAGCGCGGCTGCAGGCCACTAGTTCTGTCAAAGGCTTTAATTACCACCCAGTTCCTGGGTTTCACATCATGGCCCGGCCCAATTGGTGGTACTGGGGCCGCATTTTTCACCTGCGTATGTATAGAAAGAAGCCTTTTAGTCAATGCAATACAATATTGTTGCAACGCTGGCCAGGTTTGTTCAGACAATCGTTTTGGGTGTTCAGTCCATGGGTGCGTTTGGGTGCAGCTCTCATGCTCAGCAATGCCAGGGGCAAGGCATCAGGCCACTTCAAACCTGTTTCTGCACATACCTTTACAAATGTGTTCTTAAATATTTTATGTATTCAATAATTCCTGCTGACTGGGGGTGAAACATGGCATGGAATCTTTGATCAATCCCCAGTGCCTTGCATACCTTTTCCACCACCTTGGCCGTGAAATGCAACCCATTTTCTGACCATAGATAGGTGCGGACCGTATACAGCGGTACCCAATGGTTCAATACACACTTTGCAGTGAAGGCACCCCTCCTGAATAACCACATTTCATTACCAAGCAGTAAGCAAACTTGTTTACAGGTTACAGATGTATAAAATCCATATACACCACTTCAAAGGGTTGTGTGGGCAGTTTACAGTGCCCTGCTGGGGCCGGCACACCCTTTCCAACATTGTACATTACACTGATTTTGCACTGCTTTGCCCATTGCTTGCAATAGGGACCAATTCTTTTGTTCTCCCAGACAGTTTTTAGCACACTTTCAGTGTTGTAGCATTTACATGTGTTGGTCCATGTGCCACGCTTACTACAAAAGGGAGGTATGCATCTGGTAACAACGAACTCCTTGTGTTCACATTTGCCCATGCCCCACTCTCCAGTTGTCTTATATTTTCATCCGAGTGCCAGGTTTTCCTTTCTTCTTCTGTTGCATCTTCCTGGATTCTTACTACCTGCTCCCCCACACCCAATTCCCCTCCTTCAGTTTCACAAATATATTGTCCAAGTGCCGCTGCCACCGCCCTCATACATCGCGGTAATCCTCGGGCAACTGCATCCAATCCAGTTGAGAAGTAGGCACATGGCCTTTTCCTCCCACCTTGTTCTTGGGTTAATACAGACACAGAACACCCATTCACTTCATCCATAAATAAATAAAACATTTTCTCATAACAGGGTGTCCCCATATCTGGTGCGTTACACAAGGCGCTCTTCAACGCCACGTACCCCTCTTCCATCTCTTTGTTCCATTCGAAGGGTACGTGGTGTTTCTCATCCTTCAATGTTTTTAACAGTGGTTTAGCTATTACTGAGAACTCTGGTATCCTAGTGCCTACAATATGACAACATTCCCAACACCTTTCATGTTCTGGGAATCGGCATAGCCTGAATCAACGCTACTCGGTCTGTTGACAATGACCGCCCTTCTTTTGACAAAACATAGCCCAAATAGTCAACTCGTCGCTGTACATATTGCATTTTTGCTAAAGGCACTTTGTGATAATGTTTTACCAGGTGAAACAGTACCATAACAGTTGCTTCCCATATATCATCTATGTATTGGACCGAGGATGTCCCTGTTGGTAGCATTTACCCACTCAGCAGTTCTTCCTCACATCACCAAGCTGCACTTCAGCAGAACCAGCAAAATGGCTTCACTGGCTCCTGTAAGCACCATTGCCTCACCCGAAAACTGTGTTTTGCAATGACAAAAACGGCTGCACCACCTCGCCAAGCGCATATTGGGCAGGATGGAACAAGGGGGGCACATTGAAAAGGCTTGCCAGGGTGTCCTTACATGTACAAAAGAAGGGGAGCGAAAAATAACAGCGCCGCTCCACTGCAAGCCCAAAATTCCCATTGAAAAAGGGAATATTTCACAGTCAAAATAATGCCGCTCTGATGCCATTTGTCCCTGTCCTTCATCACACCACCTTTATAAAAACTCTGTCTTGCCCAGCCATATTCACACTGTGCTCCATCAGAAAAGAGCCTTATTCCTGAAAGACAGACTGTGCCAGCCAAACCTGAGACGATCAACAAAGGCTTTCCTTCAGCTACACGAGAAACGCTTAAATTGTGCTACAAAATATAAAATAATCACTGCTTGAAAGAAAGTCATAGCTTTCTGTGCACATGTCAATTTCATGAAGACATTTGCCTTGTACAGACTGTTGTGTAAAATAAGCTCACTACAGCAACAACAAAGCTGACCAGATTTCACTACTAGGCCAAAGCATAGCTGACTCCACTCCAGCAAAAGCCTAGTTTAAGAAAATCCCACAAAAAAAATCCCATTAAAAGAAAGGGGGTGGGGGGCAGGCTGTGGTACCTTAGTATCCTGAGACCAGACCGGCTTGTCCACTACCTGTGCCCTCCAGTGTCCCGCATTGCCCAGCTGCCTCTCCACCAAGAGAGTCCACCACCCGGTGACCCGAGCAGTGCAGTGACCAAACCCTGCTGACTGCTTCAAAATTCCCAAACCCCAAGCGTAGACTGCGAGCATCCCACACCCCACAACACACAGTTTACCCCATCCTGATCCGTGTGTCCCTGTTCCACTTCTCCAAACAATCCCATCCCCACCCCGGAAACCCACTGAAACTGCTAGAATTCTCTGCGCACCCTGCCGCTGAATCTCCCAGCGCCAGGGCCACTTTCCTATTTTCCTTTTGTTCTGCATAAATCATAAGTCATTAGCGATGCAGAATGTGTAAAATAAAAGGAGAGATAGAATCTTTGAAACATCTCACACTACAGTGTACCGGTTTAAGGAAAGAGCGAGAGCAGTGCTTGGGGGACATCATTAGAAGTCACATGACAAGGAATGTTGATGAGTGGTGGAAGACTCTTGTAGAAGGAGAAATAATGAAAATAACATTGGCACTCATAAGACTAGTGATTCTAATTCTCAAGAAACTAGAGGCGATCAACAACATGACCCAGGAACAATAAGGTGTTACCAAGCTCTGCTATCAGGATACTGTACATCAAACTGAAGACACATCATGGAAGAATGGACATGATCAGGTTAAAGGTTTCAAATATGGAAACCATACAATCTGTTTAAATAAAATAAAAAATAATTAGCGATATTTTGACCACACAAATCAATTCTCCCCAAAGAAAAAGGGACAGACCGCACGAAGGGCCACAACTGCAGCGCACCCTGATATTCACAGGTGGTGCCCCTGCCCTCCCAGCCACCAAATCCAATCCAAGTAAAACCCGTCCTTCACCTTAAAACTGCCCCTCTCTTCTTTACTGCTACACCCTCCCCCAAACGAACCTCACTCCACCTTCCAAATCTCCCTCAAAACACCAGCTAGAGATCTATTTCCACCTCTATACCATCCCTGCGATATACATCTTTCCCCAGTCCAAAAACCGCATTAAGAATTCAAGTATTTCACCCGTTTTCCTCAAATTCGTTTGTGTTATTTTTAAACGGGAATTAGGTAAATTGCAAGTTTTCCAACGTGTCATTTGACTGCAGCATGTTCTAAACTTTCCACTTGTTTTCAAATTGTATGCCTTTTGCTGATCCTTGCCTTGTGGTTGCCAGTGATACAACATACCTGCTATTGTGATAAAACATATGTATATCATAATTTTGACCACACATTAAGTAATTATTTGTAAAATTCGATTGCCATTTTAGACCTATGCAAAGGGTTTTGCCCCTTATTGTATGATTTTGATTCTTTTTAGTGCCTCCTATTCCTGCCTACCTGTTGCTTCTTTCTATCCACTCAGAATTTGATTACTTGTGGGTTGAGGGAACATTGCAGGGGGGGAACCTTAACTTGGGTGCTATCTATCCTAATTCAAAAAGTGCTCCTATTCACTTGTGCTTCATATATGTTCCAGGAGAAGGTCAATTAAGTGCATTGCTTCCATTTTCATTGTAAATATCACCCCATTGGTGATTCCTGCCCCACATAAAAACTGCATGATTTCTTTGAATTATTATTATTTTTTTATAAATAAATATTGGTTTTTTTTCAGCAACCAGCCTGGTTCACGGTCCATTGCGACCCGGGGTATTTGAAAAAGGGTTGTAATACGAGTTGTGTACCATCTCAAATTGAATCCGCATAAAAATAAAGAGAAAGGCATCTCAGTTGTACGCTAGATACTAGGCTGAGACCAAGGTTTCACACATTTGAGACAAGGTACACATTTGAGACATCCTGTCACTGTACCCTGTGGCTTCTTATGACTGAACCGCATTGGGACTTTACCTTGGATCCACTTGTATGTAACTGATAAACATCATTGTATCATTAGCCTACTCACATATCACGGTACCTGTACAATACCTATCATGCCTGTACATAACTTTCTGTACTTTCACCTTCATATGCCTGTAAACCGCCCTCACTGCAATGTACTTTCATTTATGGCATGTATGTGAACTACTTTTCTATAACATGTATTTTATGACATGCGCCCAGATGTCTTTGGCCAGGCGTACTATATAAATAAACAAAATACAAATACAAAATAAAAGGCGTGTTACCTGATTGAAATCCTTAAACTTAACAACAAATTCCCCATGACTTTTGTTTCGCTTGTAACTTCTACATCTGGACCGGTCCTTTACATCAAACATCTATCCTTCCTTTCAGTCTTCACAACAGACCTCATCATTAATACGTACCATAAAACTGATACTCTTGTCCCAACGGCCTTACCAACCATTTCTCCTACCTGCACTCACCTCTTGTGGGGTCTTCGCCTCGAAGTCTGCTGGACAGTCCTGTCGTCCGGCGGGGCTGGCGGAGGAAGGGTAATGCGTTTGTGCAGTCAATGGTGCTTCTTCATTCGTTGGGGCTCCGATACCATTACTCCTCCAGCCTCGCCCTGGAAGGCCTCACCCAGTGAAGGGCTGCCACACCTTTGGGTCCCTTCGTGGTCACCAGTAAATGGGGGTACCCATTCGCTCACCCCACTTCTGTCAAAGGGGACTCCACTCCAAAAAAGACTCAGACGGTTGGTCAAGTCATCCATTTATTCAATTTCAGCATTCGCGAATGGGCATGACTTCCTGCACATTCAAAAGACTGCGCAGGAGTGAGCTGATAAGCATTAGGTCTGCATGGTTTATATACATTTTCAAATATCATTGGCTCCAATCTCTAGCACGTGCACAAAGAAGGAGTTTACATAAGCATAGCAGTTAGTCACGTAATCTTCCTCCCCCCCATCCCTCCTTCGTGCAGAAGAGTTCCTCGTAAACACACTCCTGGGGTGAGCTGATAAGCCTAAAACTGCACAGTCATTACGCCCTTCTCGGCATCTCAGGGGCCCTCTTCAGGGAATCCACTTCTGCTGTTCATGACTATCTTGTATCTGTCGTGTCAGGCCTTTACCACCCTCTGCCCTTCTTCTTGGAATTTGACATCTGATTAATCAAGAAAACAAACTTTGCAACACTGCCTAGTCGCACGCAATCACCCTTTCCTACTCTGGGGCTCTACAGGATTCATCTTGCTACAGCATGGGGAAAACCTTACTAATTTTTGTATCCCCATTCCCTACTTTGTAAATGTTGCATATTGCTGTATGCTCTGAATATTTTGTACTGTATCTATAGTTTGAATTTATGTATGCCCGTTATGAAACCATGTCTAAGTTGTGCCCTGATGCCTCCGGGCCGGACGGTGCGCGTTACAAATAAAACAAATACAAATACAAATACAAATTATAGAGATCGCTCAAAAAGATCACAGGAGCATGTGCTTTTGGCAGGGAGGGTAAAGTTGAGGATGGGAATGACCATAGACATTGCCAAGACTATGGGAGGTCAATGGATGGGTAAACAAAATACCTACACGCTATTTGACCAGCAATGCACTTGCACTTGAAACAGTCTCAAAAAAGGTTCTACGTACATTTTAAAGGATTATTATCTAAAGACATGTATGGTCAGGTAAACTGGAAGTGAGACAAAATCACTTGTATTTCACATGGGTTTTAATAGGGTTAAAACCCCAAATATAATATTCCATTCTCTGCTTGGTGCATTTTGAAAGAAACAGCATTTAAGAGCAGATTTTTAGCAGCCATTGTGGGCATGCTTATTAGACAACACACACTTCAGGCTCCCACGCCATTCTAGCCACACACATTATTGAAGGGACCCTACTATCCATGCAAGCTCGTACTTTGAAAAGACTTTCTTCTGCATTAGACAGTGTTTCGCAAAACCAGAGCATTTTGCTCACGCTGCATTATATTATGAATGAAATAGAACACAGAAAATCTCATCCCACATAAAACACTTCACAGGTTTTATTTAAACTTAGATCACATTTGCATTGAGATAATTGGCTCTGGAGGATGCCTCAAAGATAAGTACGAACAGAAGGCAGGGATGGGCCATGAGGCAGAGATGGGCCTTGAAATGCAAGAGGACTCAGGGCAAGGAGCAGAGATGTTCATCGGGTGTCCCCGGCTATTATAAATTAATCGAGAACAGTTTATTGCCAGTTATACGATTTCATGACATCATGGGGTGCTAGTGACATTAATATGTCACTCGACCTTCACTCTCAGGGTTTATGATACCCCCCCGGCACCCCACGATGGCATGAAATTCGAGGTGACCTGACATCTTTCCTTTATTCATTGATGTTCTAATAGACGATTTCGTTTTTGTAGAAGTTACATAAATGATCATATCAGGTGCCATACACTTAACCTCTCTAGCTTTGTCGTATTCAGTACCTTCTCCACAGCTCTAAGCTTCCCTGCTCCTCGATACCTGCATATCACTCTGTAGCACCTAGAAGCAACACTGTTCCTCACATGTGCCAATTCACACAAGTCTCACGTGCCAATATACATCCTGGCCCTGTTTAATAACTCCCCAAAGACCCCCATAATGTGTGGTTCTCCTTTCCCGGCTTGGTGTCCGATAATGAAGATTACCCCTGCTATTGCGCAGGGAGTATTTATTCTATTAAAGACTAGGAGGCGAGCATTATGCTTCAACTTCTTTAATTTACTACTCTTCAGCAGTTTCAACAAACTCCAAAAACCATAACAAAACACTGAAAACAGTCTGAACAGACTTTTCTTCTTTTGAACTACAATCCCCATAGTCTCTGTAGTCCATCTCAGTCCATGCTCAGAAATGACCACTTCCTGTCCCTAAGCTCCTCCTCTCTTTTACTCGCTCTGAAAGTCACACTGAGGACTCCACACTAAGGGCCTCATTACACGGACGGCGGTAAGGGTTAACGGTCACCGTTAATGGTAACGGTGACCGTTAACCCTTACCGCCGTACTACGAGGTCCCTTTGCGGGTTGGAGAATTTAACGCCTGCTTTTTGCAGGCGTTAAAACCCAACCCGCAAAGGGACCTTGGGGCTAATTACGGCACCGCAAATTTGCGGTACCGTATTTAGCACCTTCCCCATTCCCATTATGCCCTATGGGGCAAAAATGGGAATGGGGAAGGGCAATGGTGGAAGGGGGAATTACCGCCCCATCAACCTTGGAGTAGGGCGGTAATTCCCCTTTCCGCCAAGGCGGTGCCGGTAATTTACCGGCATGGACCAAGGTGCTAATAGCACCTTCGTACACCGCCAACCGTGTAATGAGGCCCTAAGTCTTGCAACTGGCAACGACTTGAACCACTCCAACCGAATGTCGAACTTCCCCGACTCCAGACGACTACCTCTGCTAGTCTCCTACATCAATTGTTCTGCTGCTCCTCTCCTAGGAATAATAGAAAGCAGAGAAATCAGGGTGGCATCCATGTATTGCCAATATCATCATATTATTATCACATGCAATCCACAATATCCTGTGCAATAAATAACTTGGGTGGGAATTTACACCTTTGAAGGGCTTTCTGCGCGCTATAAGCAATTGCTTGGTATTTGCTGCTCTGTATTCTGCCGTCCTGCTCTCGTACTTTTTTACGCAGCTTGCTATGCACCATTTAGCTCTACTCAGGAAATATGGGTAGTGAACTGAAGATTTCCCTGTCTTAGTTCTTCCCACTATAGTAAATGTTACGCCCTCTGGTCCGAATGACCTTCTATCCACCTCCAGTGCCCTCACGTCTGACACGCGTTTACAAGAAACTAGGCACAACAGCATTGCTAACTTTCCTGATAACTGTTTCAGAGATAAATATCTGTTGCTGGGCCAACTCTCCAACAGCTTAAGGACTGATAGAACATCCCAGACAGTCTTATATCGAGGTTCTGGTGGTACTCTAAATTTTGCTCCTCGTATAAGCCGAACCACTGCTGGATGTTCACCCGCTGGTACCCCCTTGATAGGTAGATGTCCCGTGGATATGGCGGACCTGTACACTCCTATGGTGTGGAACGCTTTACCACCTTGCAACAATTGAGCTAAAAAGTTCAAAATCATCACTACAAGCGCAGAAATGGGATGAACACCTCTCTCTCTGCACCAGCTAGTCCACTTGGCCCAAGCCGCGTCGTAGCTCCTTCTTGTGGACGGAGCCCAGGATTCTGCAATGAGCTGCGCAGCCTGAGACAAAATGTCTGGCAATGCCCAGCGTCTCCTGATATCCTGCACGCGATGAGCGGGAGAGTCCCCCTCACTCTCAGAGGGTGATACAACCCAGCTGGGTTTGTGAGCAGATGCTCTAATTCTGGGAGAATCCTCGGGTAATCCACTACCAGCTCCATAAGAGTCGGGAACCATACTTGCGCCTTCCAGCACAGTGCTACTAATAGCAACTCCGTTGTCTCCCTCCGACACTTCGCTAGAACTCTGCTCAGGATCATGAATGGGGGAAATGCGTAGTGTGGACCTCTGTTCCATTCTTGATGGAACGCATCCGTCCCTCGAGCTCCCGGGTCCAGCCTCCAACTGAAATATTCTGCTGTTGGGTGTTCAACCAGGATGCGAAGAGGTCTATGTGTACTGGCCCCCATCTCTCGGTCATCCTCTGAAACGCTGCTGGATCCAGCTTCCAATCGCTGGAATCCGTGAGGTAGCGAGAGTTCCAGTCTGCTATTACGTTCAGCGTCGCGGGGAGGTATTCCGCTGTGACCTACGTCTCTGACTGGAGGCAGAAGTGCCAAAAGTCCTTCGCTAGTTCGGCTAGCATTCTGGATTTGGTGCCGCCCAGGTGGTTTATGTATCGCACTGCCGATATGTTGTCCATCTTTAATAGGACACACAATCTGATCTTCCCCTTCGTGAAGGCTCTGATCGCAAAAGATCCTGCTAGTAATTCTAGGCAATTTATGTTCCTCTTCGCTCCATTTCCCCCCTGTCTGCAGGTCGCTGCACCTTTCGCCCCAGCCCACACAACTGGCGTCGGATTCTATAATCAGATCCGGTCTGTCTCCGAAAATGGCATGTCCATTCCAGGCGTCCATATTCTTTAACCACCACTCCAGCTCTGTCTTGGATTCCTGATCTAACGGCACCGATTGATGGTATCTCAGGCCTTGCTGCAGATGCCTTATCTTCAACCTCTGCAGTGCTCGATAATGTAATAGCCCTGGAAAAATGGCCTGAATAGAAGCTGCTAACAGCCCCACAATCATTGCTAGTGTCTAGAGGGATACTATCTGTCTTTGCAGACATCCTCTCAATTCCCTCTTGATGTCACAAATCTTCCGAGCTGGAAGCACGAGCGTCGCTTTCCTGGTATCCAGGATGATGCCCAGATAGTCCAGCATTTGCGCTGGTTCGGTATCTGACTTCTCCATGTTCACTAGGAATCCTAGAGATGATCACAGGTCCTAGACCCATCTTGTCTGGTACTTGAGGGTCTCTCGATCCTCGGCTAGTAGTAGTAGATCATCTAGATAAATGATCAATCTTATTCCTTTCTCTCTTATCGCTGCTGCTACTGGCTTCATCACCTTGGTGAAGGCCCATGGCGCAGAAGCAAGCCCGAAGGGCATAGTCTTGAATCGCCAGAGCTGTCCTTTCCAGCGAAAAGCTAGGAAAGTTCTGAACTCCTCTGATATTGGGATCGTTAGGTAGGCATCCTTCAGATCCAGTCTCGTCAGCCAATCCTTCTCTCTGAGCTAGTCTCGGAGCTGATGGATGCCCTCCATCTTGAAATGACGGTAAACTATCCAACCGTTCAGCTCCTTTAAGTTTATAACTGGGCGCACTTTCTCTTTCCTGTGCACCAGAAACATATTGCTTATAAATTTGGGGTCTCTTGGGAACCTTTCTATGGCGTTCTTCACTGCTAGACGGCCTAGCTTCTGGCCTAGAAGTCTCTGCTCTGCGTGCTCTAAATGCTGCTGGTGAGGCCTGCGCCTTTGCACGCTGGCGGTTGTACAAACTCTAGGCGCATACCCAAAATTGTTTGTAACACCCAGGCATCGCTGGAAAGCTCGTGCCAGTTTCTCAAGAACATGCCAGTTCTCCCCCCCACTGGGGGATAATGCACTGCTCTCACCTTGTGTGAACCCTTGTCCACGACCAGATCCTCTTCCTCTGCGACCTCTTGGGAAGCGTCCTCTGGATGGGAAAAAGGAGTCCTGCTGCCTATTTTCCCAGTATTGGGCTCTGGGATTCTGGGGTCTTCTTCCACCCTGGTTGCGACCAGTCGAGCGACCCCTGTGGCAACTGATCCCTCCAAAAACTCAGTTGGGAAAAATCTTCCGGATGAAAGCCTGTGCCTTCTCCAAAGACGCGTAGGTGCCCACAAAGCGTCCCATTTCCTTGCCGAAGGTCTTTCCGAAGAGGAGCCCTTGAGCTGCCTCACCGGCCTCGTATGAGGCTAAATCACTGAGCTTTGCGTCTATTTTCAATAGAAGCCCTCTCGGGCGTTCTGATGCGATGGCGCAGTTTGCATTCCCTAAGAGGCATACTGCTCTCTGCGCCCAGCCTGCCAGGGCGTCGGGGTCTACTTCTTCCCCCATATCTCTGGCTCTTTCAGCCAGGTCCATGATTTTCGCGAGAGGTCCGGCCAGGTCCAGCACCTTCTCTTGGCGACTCCTCCAAGATCTATCAATACCCTTACGGGGGTCTTTGCTTGTTTTTGAAACGAAAGTCAACATTTTGGGATCTAATTCTGGCATCTCTGCCACTTTTGCTCGGAGGTCCGGTCTCGGGCATTCCGCTTGAAGTCTCTGGCGAACCTCTTTGTCCAGCGCTGTTCGTAACCTCTTGGTCATATATTGAGCCACTCTCGGCGAGGGCTGCCAGTCCGAGGATCTCAGGTTCCGGATGCTGTCAGGATCGGACATGTCCTCCTCCACCTCTTCGAGGTGCTTTTCTTTGCGGATTCTCTCTCCCTCCGCTAGGTTTGATTTCCTCCTCCTCTCTTGATTCCTCTTCATCTTGGGAGGGGGGTTCACCTTCCTCCAGCTCCTCTTCCGAGCCTGGGTCCTCTTCTCCACTCCTTCTTCCCCTGGAGTGGGGGTCCTGAGGTCCGGCACAGTCTGACGCCGCAAATACGCTTCATGGAGCTTTGCGAAGGCGTCGATGACCTCCGGGGCCTTCTCTTTTGCCCCATCCGAAGGGCCCTGGGGGTCGAGAGGTGCTTTCCTCTTCCGGGCCTTAATACTCCCCATTGACCCTGATTCAGAGGGCTCTGCGGGCGTGCGCTCTTTCCGTCCGGCATTGTCTAAGGGCTGGTGTAACATAGCCTCTAGGGACTCCAGCCTATTTTGCAGGGGTTTCACCCCCTGAGCCACTGCATCTATAAGTGAACTCCCCAGCACCTCTTTGAAGCTGGCAGCAAGATCTGATGGCTGTTCCTCTTCACTCCACTCAAAATCCGACATCTGGGGAGGGTACTGTGTGCCTGATGTAGCCGTGAAGGTGTCACTGCACACCCTTTCACTATAGGTGCTTCGGGACCTTACTCTGTAGATCCTTCTTCATATTATTATTATTTATTATTATTATTATTATTATTATTTTTATCTTTATGTGGCTGCTCCGGGTGGAAAATAGTTCTTATAAGTGCCTGGTATGGACTTTCCTCATAAAGTCCTCCTTGCCTGAGGAACACTGTATATGTATCCTTCCAATGTCTAAGTATGCCTCTTGAGGCTTTCCCACAGCTGACTGCTGGTTAAATTTGTGCTTCGGCCCACGCGCGTTACTTTGCGCTCTTACGCCCGGAATTCGGGCAATGTTTCTGGGATGCTACCTCGTAGCTTTAACAATACAATCACTGCCGGGCCCGGCTTCCTTCGAGTGCTCCGCTACGTGTCGCCTGGATAAATGCGAACGCAGAAGCTGGCACTCGTTCCGGCCCGCCCCTGCAATGGCGGGGGCCGTGAAGTTTCGGCTGCCTAGCGCGCTGCTGGCTTCGCCTCCCCGAGGGAGGGGGCCGCTAACAGGCGCTCGGGTTCCCCGCTGCCTCGGCCTCCAAGAGGGAGGGGGCTGGGGCTCTACCTACGCGCAGTCTCTTGGACCGCTGCTGACTTCCACAACAGTGGGCAGTCACCCCTAATGTGCCGGGCATACGGCACGGGGCGAGCGTGTCGTGAGGAAGGCAGCTCGCACGAGCGAGCTAAACGCACAACAGAGATAAAAACCACTTGGCGGCAATGGATGGCGCGTTGCCGTGCTGTATATGTCTATAAAATAAAATTAACGATCCGAAGATCAAGAGTTCAATACTCATTCCTGAGCCACAATCCCTGCGCCTGTTGCACTCTGACAAGATCTGTTAAACACTGTACCTAACCCTACACATGCTGAAAACTAATACATTTCCACATTCAATAGGGAGATAACCAGAAATAGTACTTATCTGCTTGAAGAGCAGTAAAAGAAGAGGAGGAACTCAGGGACAGGAAGTGTTCATTGCTGAGCATGGAGTGAGATGGACTACAGAGACTATGGGGATTGTAGTTCAAAAGAAGAAAATTCTGTTCAGACTGTTTTCAGTGTTTTGGTATGGTTTTTGGAGTTTGTTGAAACTGCTGAAAAGTAGTAAATTAAAGAAGTTGAAGCATAATGCTCGCCTCCAGTCTTGTCATAGAATTCCTTTAGTAAAGGGCATTAAAAAGTCCAGCGTTGGCCCAAAGCAGACAGGTGGCCTGCAGCAGATGTATTGATGTCGTCATTGTAATCAGCTAAGGGGGCCTAAAATCTAGACCGGTTTCGACATTGTAACCATTGCTTCTAAGTGGAAAGAGTTTACCTTGCGTCATCGCACTTCCAGCTAGACTGTCCTTGTTCTGAACAGAGCACACATTTTAGACTGAGCGCGAAAAGAGCAGGCGAGTACATCGTTATCTAGAAAGCGCCGCACAACAGAAAAGGCAGCAGGATTTCTTCCCATTCACCCGTTGCCGCTACCTTGTGTCCTGTGATTTTCGCATCTATATACAAAATTTAATCACCTGGCAAAACAGGATACACATACAAGAACAGATCACAAGCCACAGAACTCTCAAATACCATTATCAGAAGGCCAACCTGATATGCATGCAGCCGTACCCCTTTCAAGGCTGGTATTCTAACAGTGGCGGCTGGTGAATGTTTTAACTGCAGGATGTCAATATTTATCCAAGATATGCCAGAGCGACCGAGCATAGCGAGGGAGCCCCCACCATTCAACAGGGGCTTGCAGGTGTTCTCCCTCCAAGAATTCTTTTAAAATAATGGTTGAAAATTGTGCATTTAAGAGCACACTTTTTAGAAAAATTGGGTAAAAAGCCAAACAGTTTGCAATTGGGTTTTGTAGGGTACCTTATGAAAAAAGAAATGCAATAGATGCAAGTCACCAACAGTGCACAGGAGCATTTATCCAACACACTTTCATGATGCCTTTTCCAACAATATCTGCCAGTATAAAACATTTTCATACTGGCTGTGCCCATACATTTCCATGCTGACTGCACTATTATACCCTAGTATTCCCATAAACGAACATACTCATGTTTTCTTTATGCATAATGCCAGTAATGCTAGTATAAGAAAACGTGTCCATGTTTGTTTTGCCAATATATGCAAGTATCCCCATGCAAGAACATACTCCAGTTGGTTTTACCATTAAAAATGCATGCCAAAGTATGAAAACATGTCCAAACTGGCTGTACTAAAATGCCAGTCAAGCTACATAATAACACTTATCATGCTTGCTTCATCAAAGATGCCCAACACAACATGTCATACCACAAAAAGAAATGACTAGACTGGCTGGCTGCATTGAAATGGCACTTATGCTTGTTTTACCAAAGATGCCTAATACAAAATGTCATGCCACAGCAAGAATAATTATAACAAATACGAGTACTGCTACCAAAGGGTGAAGAAACCAGGGCAATAATTGTGTATGGGCGCTTTACAAATGCCTTATCATATCATATCATATCATATCAAAGCCTATAGTGGTCACCCCTAATTAATCAAGAAATGATCAAATCTGGAAAACTGAAATACCAAAAAGGGAGTACACAGAAGGCCAAACAGGTACAATCAAAAAATTATTTATCCTATTAACTGAATGTTAAACATATTGTGGCAATTTAGGTAGAAACATCTCAACATTAATAACTTGGTGAGAGAACGGATGTGAAACAAAACACAATTGTAAATTATTTAAACAATCTCAAGTGGTGCATGTGACAATAAATAGAAATGAACATAGACACCGATTCAACAAGGAACAAGAAACACATGAGACTGTCCATTTAGGATCAAATAAATAAATAAAACGGAAAAATAAAGAAATAATACCATCAGAAAAAAAAACATTTCCATTTTGTAGTCAAAAGTATTGTAACAGCCAGCTATTTCGTCAAGCTGATTCAAAACGGATAGTAGCACCTATGTAGACATTTTCATTGTGTCCATAGGTACTATAACAACCAGCTACTTCCTCATGCTGATTCAGTTTGCATCTTGTCCATAAATCAAGGATTCTGTATGCTAAATCAAGAGCTGGTTCGTGAGTCAGAGAAAAGAGACTGCCTGGAAATTCTTCAAGCAAAATAGAGTAAATGTCTGACTCATAAATTAAAGGCACCTAAAGTTTACGCCAAAAAGGAAAAACAAAAAGGAACTGCCTGAAAGTTCCTTAAGCATATCCAGTTTGTGCCTAACTCGTGAATAAACAGAAACCAGGAATTAGAACCACTGATCCTGCTTGAAAGATGCCCAATACAAAATGTCGTGCCTCAGTAAGAAATGGTTAGACTGGTTGCATAAAAAATGCCAGTCTTGCTTCGTAATAACGCTTATAATGCTTACCTTACTATAGATGGACAATATTTGTCTCAGATATGCCAGAGCGACCGAGCGCAGCGAGGGAATCCGCCCCACTTAATTTCTTTTAAATAGTGGGTGAAATAGAGCACACTTTTTATTACAATTTTAAAAAAGACAAACACTGCAATTGGGTTTTTTAGGGTAACTCATGGAAAAAAAATCTAATAGATGCAAGTCACCAATAGTGCACAGGACCATTTCTCCAACACTTTCATGAGATCTTTTCCCACAATATGTGGCAGTATAAAATATTTTCACACTTGTTGCACCACTATACCCTGTTATTCCTATATACGAACATACTCCAGTTGCCATTGCCGTTAAAAATGCATGCCAAAGTATGAAAACATGTCCAACTGGCTGTACTAAAATGCCAGTCGTGCTACATAATAACACTTATCATGCTTGCTTCATCAAAGATGCCCTATACAAAATGTCATACCACAATAAGAAATTACTAGATTGGCTGCATTGGAATGCAAGTCTAGCTACATAATAACACTTATGCAAAACACGGGTGGTTCTGGGAGTCCCTCTACCAGCACAAACACAGCCCAATGACCTGTTCTTTCATGGATGGCCCCTGGGAGAGACTCTACCAAGTCTTTAGCTCACTGTCCCTTTCACAGAGGAGAAATGTCCCTGCATATCAGTCTTCGTCCTGCCCAGGGGCAGTCCAGCTAGGCAATTCCTCTCTGAACAAGAGTACCAACAGCAACCCCAGACGCATGTTTCGGCCTAGTCGGTAGGGGGCAGTGATGGTATTGTTTACTGGACATCTATCATCGATGTCCAGCAAGAAAATACCATCCCTGTCACCTGGGCCCCACAACACTGTAGACGGACAGCTGATTTTGGCCAGTGGGGATGGGGGTTGAAAATCAAAGGCATTTTTATAATGCCTTTGTTGTACAAACCTCTTACCCCCACTCGCCAAAATCATCTTGGACCAGCACAAACACACACACACACACACACACACACACACACACACACACACACACTTACAAACGATAAACACTGCAAGCACTCGCTCTCTCCTTCACAGTCATAAGCACACATCATGCACTCACTCATAACACAGGTATGGGGGCGTGGCCTGGTGCTCATGGAATAAGGAGGCAGAAGCGCTGAGCTCCGGCCGGGATCCTGGAGATTGATCCTGCAACGGTGGCCAAAAGGCACCATCAATGACAGAAAGGGCATTTACAGAAAGATAAAGCGATCCCCTACGATATCACAACAAGCACGAGAAAAAAAACGGACTAAGATAAGTCGGAATTGTCATCCTAAACAGATCCCCCCTGGGCTCCACAAAATGGTGGACGCAACCTGGAGCCTGTGAAAGTACGTGAGGAGGGGTGGAGTGCAGCTGCAGACCTTCTGAGTGAGAAACCGCTCGAGGGAGAACTAGAATAACCCGCAGACCAGAAACGGACTACTCTGCTATACCGGAGCGGCACACGATGACAGATACAATGTTGCAACCAAACTGTCGCTTCACTGGGAGAAGAAGTGGTCCACCCGGGGCACCCAGAGATCGTGAAGTGTAACAACACGCAGCGGCGCAGGAGACAACGGGAGCCACACTAAAGCAGTGCAGTGCTGAAACGAGGCAGAGTCACACATGAGCTGCTGCGGGATCAGGGTGCAAAGCGGTGCCCCGAACAACATGAGGAGGCACAAGGGACCCCCCAAACAACAACAAGACAGCACACCAACGACTGAGCTGGGACGAAAAAATTAAACCAGGATTTAATTGAGCATCTGCAACGAAAGACTGAAGCCACAACAAGGACAGATCACAGCAGAGCCACGACACGCAACAAGGTGCACCGGTCAACAACGCCGCCGATACAAAGGTGAGCCACAAGCCATAAGCCCACAGGAAGACACTAGCCTTTACTCGATGGATCAGTCCTGAACAACGACTGCTATCCGACCTGCACCAAAACCACTAACTCAGCCACGGTGGGAGTCGGGGTACCCCCACTAAGCGGGCCGACAAGAATGTGCAAGTAGGGCGGGCCTGGAGTATCAGTTAACATACACAAAGCAGATCTAGCTGCACTGAGCCCCACCTGGTCATTAGGAATCCCATAAAGCAGGCGAACCAAACATTACTGGAACAGAGAACTTGGACAGATGCGGGCGAACACTGGAGAGAGAAAAGCATACTATAATTCTACAACCCCTGAAGGTGGTGCCAGGCGAAACGGGGAGGCAAGTGATCTAACCCAGGGCAGACCCAGAACACTGCACAGGACAGAGGAGGGATTGTATAATTTTGAACTAGGGTAGAGCCCGGGATTCTGGTGGAGGTGGGTTGTGCAATTAAGAACAAAGCAAGCTGTGGGCTTAGAGATACAAACTATAAGAGCACCATAAGCACAAAAATCTACAACTAGGAACACAGAACCAGAGACAGAACTGAAGCAGCCTGCTAACATAAACTGAGTGGAGCCGAGACAAGCAGTGGGGGGAGCAAACTAGCAACCCCATCCCCACTCACACAAGACCCT
Organism: Ambystoma mexicanum; assembly: GCF_040938575.1. Taxonomy (NCBI): domain Eukaryota; kingdom Metazoa; phylum Chordata; class Amphibia; order Caudata; family Ambystomatidae; genus Ambystoma; species Ambystoma mexicanum. The sequence goes on along the minus strand of NC_090934.1, from coordinate 690,567,469 downwards.
AACACTAGAGCAAGCAAGACAATCACTCCAAGGGCAATTAAGTGGCCCTGAACAAAATTGGACCTGTCAAGAGAGACCGGAGCACCGACAGAAACACTGCAGGAACACAACTCAACTACTTGCCAAGCTGGAAGTGGACTGTGAGAGACAACCCAAGCACAACCCAATCAACAGGACCACTGCATGCACAGCGCTCAAACCCAACATGTCGACATCCAGAAACAAAGAGAAGACAACAATAATGGACTCATTTAATGCAACTAAAACCCACACCCCACTGCCAGATGAGTCAACTGGAATTGCGACCCAGAAAACAACAGCGGGCGACAACAAAGATGGGCAGGTGCTTGAAGCCATAGCTGCATTAAGGTCCTTTATTGACACTAAAATTGACGAAGTCAAATCTGATATGCAATTAATGCGCCAAGACACCCACAACCTAACACAAAGGGTCACTAACGCCGAGACAGCACTTCAAGAAACAACAAAGAGCACAGCAGACCTGAAAACCAAAGTGGCTGAGCTAGAAAAGAGAGTGGCTACGCTAGAAGCAAGAGCCGAAGATGCAGAAGGGCGTGCTAGACGTGGCAATATCAGGATACTGGGGATACCAGAAGGTACAGAGGGACCAAACCCGACTGGATACGTGGAAGCCCTACTACAGCAAGAAATAGGGGCAGGCCGATTGTCAAAGGGCTTTGCTGTGGAAAGAGTTCACCGTTCTCTACAAAAGAGACCAGCGCTGGGCTCGTACCCCCGCCCGGTAATTACGAAGATCCTTAACATCCAAAATAGGGAGATCATCGTTAAACATTGGTGTGATAGAGCACGACAACTCCAAGATAACCATCTAACCCGACTATACACCAGCTGTAAAGAAGGCGAGGAACTCCTTTGTCCTGATCAAGGCCAGACTCAGGCAATTGAACCTGAAATACTTGCCACTATACCCATCCAGACTGAAGGTGATATACAAGGGTCGAGCCATGTTCCTGGAAACACCAGCCGCTGCCACCATGTGGATGGAGCGTAACAACCTGGCGGATCAGGCAGAAAAGGCTGCATGACAGTCTATGGTGCTGAAAATAAAGCTGGCACGAGCAGACACTACAATTTTCTTCTGCCACTAACGGAGGAACAGTTCATCGATACGGCATGACCACTGAAACAATAAGATGCAACGGAACAGCTGAGCGACACACTCGGCCTCCCCAACTGAGCACACAGACCTAACCCATGGACTGATCAATGCGGGCCTGTTGCCAGAACGAAGATACTCGCGCTTGAAACCCAGTATGAGACCAGACAGCGCGAGGGAACCTGTGCGCTGCAAGAGAAACGCAGCTGCCGGGTGCAACTATTTAGTTTTTGTTATCTGTTATAACTGTTACACTGTCTTCATGATACGAAAATGTGGAGTGGTAGGACCTACACATCTAAGCGATAACGGAACTAAGAAAGGGTGCAACCTGGAGGGAGGGAAGCCAAACAGTGAAAGCCAAACGCATGGGGGAGGGAATTGGAGATGGACTAGCGGGATGTTCACGCATGGTCATGTCTGCACAATTTACGATATTGACATGGAATGTGAGGGGGATGGGACATACTTGAGGAGAAATCAGATCAAATCCTTTTTACAAAGAAAGATAGTATCAATAGCCCTGCTCCAGGAAACTCACCTTACAGCAGAAGCCACACCCAAACTAAAAGAATGCTGGAGGGGACAAGGGCATGGGGCACACTATTCTAAATATGCAAGAGGGGTGTTTATGTGGGTGAACCCAGAGGTGCCTTTCCAACTACTAGGTACAGTAGGCGACAAAGAGGGCAGATATTTGATAATGTGGGGAATCGTTGAGCAAATCAAGGTTTGTATAGTGAACTCCTACTTCCCCAACCATGGCATACCCACACACCTCAAACTGCTATGCGCAAAGTAACACACCACAGGGCCCGCGCTTCATATGGTGTAAAGGATGTGACCCTAGACAGATCTGAGCCACTACAACACCAAACAAGCGCAGCTCCCCAGGCACTAAATGCGATGATAGACAACTTAGATCTAGCGGACGTCTGGCGGTAGATACACCCCACAGACAGGTGCTTCTCATACTACTCATCTCCTCATGGTCTATACGCAAGGATAAATTACTTCTATATAGATAGAGACCAACTATCGCAAATAGAATCAGCACAATACCTGGGCAGGTCAGCATCAGACCACTCACCCTTACTTATGCCCCAGATCCCCTATAGCGATGTTGCAAATGCCCATGGACGCCCCCATCGATCAGGTTTTCAGAGAAGGACTTGGGGACAGGCTTGAGGAATTCATACGTATCAACAAGGGCATTGTTGATCGATGGGGCACACCATGGGAAACAATGAAGATGGTAACAAGGGGGGAAATAATAGCGGGCACAGGTGGTATTCGAAAAAATGTTAAAAATGCAATTAGAGGGGCAGGAAGAGGAAATAAAACAATGGAAAACCAACACCCAGGGTACTAGAGAGGACGAGATAAAACTGATAGAGGCCAGAAACAGATGCCAAGAAACCTGGGGGAGGCAATCTAAGTTTTATTATGAAACACGCACTACCAGGGCACATAAGGAGGCAGACAAACCAAGCAGGCTATTAGCATGGTCATGCAAGCGGGAACACACGAGACACCTACCAACCGAGTTTAAAGATGAAAGTGGGGTGACAAACAAAACACAACAATCGATCAATGGGCCTCATTAGGACCCAGGCGGACTTCGCGGTGCTAAATGCACCGCGAAGCATGGCGGAAAGCCGCCGATAGCGCCATGGGGGTTGGCGGATTTACCGCCCCATTCCGACCTCGGCGGAGCGGTAAATCCCCAATCCCCATTCTGCCCTTCCCCATTCCCATTTTTGCCCCATAGGGTATAATGGGAGTGGGGAAGGAGTTAATTACGCCACCGTAAAATACGGTGGCGTAATTAACAACGAGGTCCCGTAGCGCCATGGTTTTCTCCGCCTGGTAAAACCAGGCGGAAAAGGCCGCCATGGCGCTACGGGAACTCGTAGTATGGCGGAGAGGTACGCCATGCACTACGCTGGCGTAACACCCTCTCCGCCAGGGTCCTAATGAGGCCCAATGACTCTTTTGCAGCTTTTTACTCTAACCTATATGCTCACGGCACTCCGGTACCGAAGGCGAATATGCAAGACACAATAGAGGAGATAGGCCTCCCCAAACTAAACAAAGCACAACGGGAAGCACTAGATGAGGCAATCACCACCGAAGATGTGACGTAAGCTATCAGATCCCTAGCCACATGTAAGACCCAGGGAAGTGACGGCCTCCCACCAGAGTTCTATAAAGCCTACGAGCTGACCCTGACACCATTGCTGCTTGAAGTGTTCATGGAAGCATATGAGACAGGGACTCTGCCGGAAACCATGAGAGAAATTCTGATAGTCCCGATACTTAAGCCAAATAAACCCACAGAGGAATGCAACTCATACCGCCCATTGGCGATGTTAAACTGGCCAAAGTGGTAGGGTGCCTAATACATGAGGATCAAAATGGATTCGTCCCAGGTCGTAACACAACGGCCATCTTACGTCGTCTTCAACATGTCATGGCACAAACCCTAGAAAGCGAGGAACATATGGCAATATTGTCAATGGATGCAATAAAGGCATTCAACTCTATGGGCCTCATTACACGGAAGTTGGTAAGGGTTAACGGTCACCGGTAATGGTACCGGTGACCGTTAACCCCTACCGTTAACCCCTACCGCCTTACTACGAGGTCCCTTTGCGGGTAGGTACTTTAACGCCTGCTGTTTAGCAGGCGTTAAAAACCAACCCGCAAAGGGACCAGGGTGCTAATTACGGTACTGCAATTTGCGGCACCGTAATTAGCGCCTTCACCATTCCCATAGAGCCTTATGGGGCAAAAATGGGAATGGGGAAGGGCAATGGGGGAAGGGGGAATTACTGCCCCGCAAACCTTGGAATAGGGCGGTAATTCCCCTTTCCACCAAGGCAGTGCCGGTATTTTACCGCCATGGACCAAGGTGCTAATAGCACCTTGGTCCTTCGCCTACCGTGTAATGAGGCCCTATATACTGGGAATGGCTAATAGAGGTATTGAGGGAATTCGGGTTTTGAGAGGGCTTTGTGAGATGGATCAAAGTGCTATACAATGACCCGATGGCTAGAGTGAAGACTGGGAGAATGTGACGAAGGCCTGGGCAATACAGAGGGGCACCAAACAGGGATGCCCGCTATAGCCCATGCTGTACATTTTGGGGCTGGAACCAATAGCTATATACTTCAGGAAACAGCTCTTCGATGCAGGGATAAGGGTCAGAGGAAGCTACAACATAATATCGCTTTACGCTGATGATGTGCTATTATAACTGAGTGACCTGCACATTAATGCCCTGATAGCACTAGAGATATTGGATAATTGTGCACGCTTTTCCGGGATACGGTTCAGTAAGCAAAGGTCTTGTGCATTCCTGTTGGCGGGGATAAGGGAAGTGAATTTAGCCGATTTGCCGGTGGGTCAACATCAAACATACCCCTGAGCTCACTCATGAGAGCAATACGGCGGCTGTAGTTAAGAGCCTACGTAACTCCATACAGTTCTGGTCCAAACTACTCCTATCAATACTGGGCAGGGTAGCGATCACTAAGATGATCATTCTCCCGAGATTCCTGTACTATTTCAAGAACTTATGCTAGTATATAGGGTCATCTTTCTTCAGGAAACTAGATATACTGCTCAGGGAATTCCTATGGGGAGCGACTCGCCACAAACTGTCCCTGGCCATACTGGCATTGCCACATGAGGGGGGATACAATTGCCTGATTTAGAGAAGTATTACCTGGCGGCACAGCTCAGCCATGTAACCAGATGGCTTTCGGATGAGACCACTGCTGAGACTGGCCTATTGCAAAGATTAATTGCCCCTGTACGCCTCAAAGAAACCCTATGGAATCCACCGACCGACTCAGCGAACACCCCCATGATTGCAACCCTTGGTAGACAAGTGTGGAAGAAGGACAGTTCGCTACTTCACCTTAACCATCCCTATTCACCTGACATCCCGATGCTGGTAGACGTATGCAAGGTGCCTGCTGACCTGCCCATAATGAGGAGCTGGGAAAGGGTGGGATTGTACACCTTGGGAGATATGTTCGACGAGGGAGCCTTTAGAGACTTTCATTCACTATAAACAAAAGAGGAGCTGGCAAGGGGACAATTCCTATGGTATGAATGGATGAAACATACAGCCAAAGGGCCATGGGATATTTGGCCGGAAGAGCAAACACTGGATCCCCTGCTGAATGAGATGTATAACTTTAGTGATGGCTGGAGACCTGTGTCCAGATTGTATGGCCAACGCTAAAGGAAAAATGGGAGAAAGACCTATAAGCCACTATCACTGAGAAAGAATGGGAGAGGGTACTGATATATCCGATAGAAGTATCTAGGAACGCCAGATTTAGCTAATCCAGCAGAATGTCCTACATAGGACCTACATGACCCCTCTTAGAGTGGCCAACTTGAATAGTCAAGCTCGACCAACATGCCCCTGATGCTGTAGCGAGGAAGCTGGCCTAATGCACATGTTTTGGAAATGCAGTAAAATACAGGGTTTCTGGGCTAAAATAGAACGAACATGCAGGAAAGCAGGTGTGACAAGGTACGATTGGTCCCCAAAAGAGTTCCTACTAGGCACATACCCCAGACTAAGCAAACATAAACACATTGTGAAATTAATGGACATGGTGTGCATACTAGCAAAAAGAGCAATAGCAATGGCATGGAAAACACCCGGGGATCCACAATATGGCAGATGGAGCAATGAACTCGAGCGCTGGGCCGCAGCCGAGACTGCAGCCTGGAGCGCAGGAATTGCCAGATCCGACTGCGATATAAGTAACACGTATGAGCCATGGAAAGCACTAATAAGAGACATGTTTTTCCCAGCAGATGACAAGCCCCCCTGAAACTGCACTGAAAACATCACACATGGGAGACATAACAAAAGGAGGATGCTGACATTCCTCTGGGTACAGGCACTCCCATTAAAAGCACTTTAATCACAGAACTGCACCACCACATACACATAGGGCCTCATTACACGGATGGCGGTGAACCATGGCGCTATTAGCGCCATGGTTCATGCCGGTAAAATACCGGCACCGCCTTGGTGGAAAGGGGAATTACCGCCCTATTCCAAGGTTGGCGGGGCGGTAATTCCCCCTTCCACCATTGCCCTTCCCCATTCCCATTTTTGCCCCATAGGGCTCTATGGCAATGGGGAAGGCGCTAATTATGGTACCGCAAATTGCGGTACCGTAATTAGCTCCCTGGTCCCTTTGCGGGTTGGATTTTTAACGCCTGCAAAAAGCAGGCGTTAAATTCCCCAACCCGCAAAGGGACCTCGTAGTAAGGCGGTAAGGGTTTACCGGTACCAGTAAAATGCCAGTACCGGTAAACCCTTACCGCCATCCATGTAATGAGGCCCATAGACTGCAACAACCGTATTCTAGCATGGAGACAGACACTGTTTGTTGTTGTTTAGTGGTTAATTGTTGTTAATCACCTAAATTGCAAATACTGTACTACAAAATGATTGCTGCAATTTGCAAACTAATATTGTTTGTATGTACACAAATGCAAATAAAAATATATATTTTTTAAATAATACAAGCATGTATGCATCCATGTAAATACTTAAATAATAAATAAATGAACATACAAACACACATTTACACAACATACACACAGCAAGCATTCTCTGTCTCATTCACACGAGCACCCATCATGCACTCACTCATAACACCTGCATACATGCATCCATACACATATTTAAATAAATATATGAACATACAAATGCACACATTTAGACAACATACACACTGCAAGCACTCTTGTTCATTCAAACAAGCAACCGCCATGCACGTACTCGTAACACAAGCATAAACACATCCATACACATATTTAAATAATAAATAAACATACAAAAAACACACATTTACACAACATAGACACAGCAAACATTCTGTTTCATTCACACGAACATCTATCATGCACTCACTCATAACACAAGCATACACGCATTATACACATATTTTTATAAATAAATGAACATACACATTTAGACAACATACACACTGCAAGCACTCTCATTCAAACAAGCACTCATCATGCACTTACTCATAACCCAAGCATACACACATCCATACACATATTTAAATAATAAATGAATCAACATACAAACACACACATTTACACAACATGCACACAGCAATCACACTCTCATGCATACCAGCATCCATCATCATACATTGATTTACCTAACAACACAAGCATGCATGCATCCATACACATAATTTAAATAAAGAAAAACAGAACATAAACAAACGTACCTTCTGCCACAGGTCTTCTTCTCCAGCGCTCAGGCCCCCACTAGCATGCACAGGAATGAGCAAGCTTCCTGGTTTCTGCTCATATGTAGAGGGGCATTAGCATGGGTGCTGAGATGCCTAGATCCAGCCTGCTCTATCTGTAAGTGCGAGGTGCAGGAACACACACTTGCACATACAGACATGAAGTTCCCCGGCCAGCATTTCCAGTGAGCCATGCAAGGCTGGGCAATGTAAGGAACTCATGGTGGCAACAGTAAAGACAGACACAAGTGATCACATTTCAAGGGTGTTTATTAAACTGTAAATGCAGAATGGAAAAACACCTAACCTAAACCTAAATCTAAGATGGGTGCAAGTGTCGACCATCAAATGAAAATAAGGCAGTCCTTGTGGCATTGTGTCAAAATAAAGAATGCCTATACTAAAAAAAAAAACATTTGCCTATTCCTTACAACTAATTACAGAAAGAGTGTGGGATAGGGTTTTCAATAAATTAAGAAGTGTTCACAAATAATAAGTCAGGATGTGATTGCCAGTGGTCGCCCTTCCCTACATATTGAGCACGGGACAAGGTGGATATTCTGAGCACATGTGACTGCTTCACCCCGGGCCCCCCTCTTCCAGGCGTAGATCACTCTCCAGTCGTATTCAACAAAACAACTAAACAGTTCCTTTTCTCAATGAACCTTGGTGATGAATTTTAACCTCTGGATCTCCCTCAGCCGGGATCGGACCCAACCGTCAAGGGGGACAACTAACTTCCCATGGTCTTCCAATGCTTCTTGCTTTTCAAAACTTTTAATGTCTTTTTAAACAGTTCTTCAGGCCCTGTCCATGGTTGTCACCTTCCCTCTGCCGGGTTCACTATCGACAACTTTTACAGACAGTTCACTGTATTTGGGGATCTTAGACTCTGTCCCCTCTCATTAGCATCCCTCAACCGGTTTCACGCTTTGCCAACTTTTACCAAACAGTTCACTATGGGACTTAAGACTCTGTCCCTTCTCGTTAACATCGCACCAACAGGTTCACTCTTGCCAACCTTCAAGAAAGATTTCATGCGTTAATTTCAGCAAATAGGGTTAATTTCCCTTTCCTTCACAATCATCTGTAGGTCAAAGACTTTTGATGGTACAGAGGATTTTATAATACCTCTGTATGAACACTTTGACCTCTTTTCGCCTCTTCACAAGGCCTTCTGGTTACGGTAGTCTCTACCTTCAGGTTATCACCCAGAGTTTCCTGCGTGAGCACCCACATGGTACCATACACCTCTGTTGCTGGTTCCCCCCTTTTTTGTTAATAGTATCTTTTTGGCTTTTCATAGTTCGCTTTAGCCGTTGGCTATTTTCCGTTCAACACAGTTCAGTTTCTTAGCAACACTCCTCTTGACTCACCTGCTGTGATGAACCTCTTGCCTTTCTTTTCACCTCAGAGTCAAGGTTGGTACAACAGAGACAAGTGTCTCTCCCCGGCTTGGGAATCAGCAGAGGAGGGTCTTGTGTACCGTTGACATCTGTTGTAACACACTCTGGCTAATGTTCGCGGACTTAGGTTTCCGCCTGCGGATGTTTCACGGGCCTTGGTTAGAAAGGGCAAGGTCGATTCTCTCCTTGTCACCCTCTTAGTCTGTGCTGTCTTTCTCCTCATCTTGAACTGCCGTGCTGAGTTAGCTCTTATGTTGTGTGGTCTGCCTTGCTCATTCTGTGCTTTCGTGCTCCACCTTTTAGCATTGTGTATAAGGGAAAAGGCCGTCAGGCGTGTGTGTGAGTCTGGTAAATTGCCTGACCCTTGCATTGGGCTGTGCCAGGTGAACAACTCAGGTGTTAGTTTGTTGTCTGTGGTGGGCGAAAGTGTTTGGTCAGAAAAGTGGCAGGGCTAGTGGTTTTGAATATCCTATGCAGTAGGATGTGGAAGATGTGTTATATGGAATTATAGCTTTCCTCCTAGGGGGATAGATGATTTTGGAATCATTATCATAAAATGAGCAGGGGGATTGTGGGAGGGGTAGTGTTTTGTATGAGCAGATTGGGAGTGTGTGAAATAGCAATCAGAGGGACGAGAAGGAGAATGACTGGGAGCATTAGGGTGGTGTCTGAATGTACAAGGGTTCGTGATCCTAGGAGGAGGAGATTTATATATGATGGGTTTGTTGGATGAGGGCAAGAAAAATGCAGTGAGATGAAAGGAGGCAGAGATGGTACAACCTACAAAAGCCTTATATACACTGTCCTTCTCATCTTCCTCTTCATTATAATACTGTGTCCCCCCTGGGTTATTTCCCCAAGCATAACCCCAGGCTCCCCCATCCAGGTGATCCTCTCTCGCTCTCCCGCCCATAGAGTTGGGGTCTGAGAGCATCGGTCCTTTCCTGGCCACCTGAATAAGGGATTCTTGAGGCCTGCTCAGGAGAATACCCTCACATACCCTTCCCCTATGCTGGTTGGGTGGAGGTGTTTCACTGAGAAACCTCTTCGTGGCACATCCAGATTGCCAGTCCAAGACAGTTCAACCCCTTCTTGGTAAATCAGAGCTTGTGGAGGAGATGTTTTAAATAGGTCTTTTACTTCTCTTTCTCTCTCCATTTTCCTTTCCCTTTCCCGGGCTGCTATATTTTCCTCTTCTATACTATAAGGGCATATCTCCATAAGATGGCCCCACTCACCATAATATAAACATTGTTCCATGTGGGAGTTTTCTATTTTTTCTTGAGATATAGACAGAGACCTGATGGAAAATCTCCCTGATCAAGAAAATGCATTTTGTAATCCATATTGAAATTGCAGAAATAGAAAAAAAGCTAGGGAGCAGGAGTAATGGCTACTGGAGGGGTGTGAAAAATTGTAGTCTAAGTGGGGTGAGTGGTGAACCCCACCAGTTTATGTAGACCTGGCGATGAACACTTTCATAATTACAGGGGATATGCACGTATTAAAACATTGTTAGAGTTGTATTATTTGCAAATACATTTCCATAGTAACATTCCTGCCAAATGTGCATGCATTTGACAGGTAGCAATGTTCTCTATTGGTGGGCTTATTAGCATCAGGCAGATTTTCACAATCCACAGGCAAATCATGGAAAATTATTCTCAAAGACAATTGCAAATTCTCTTTTGATTTAGCTTTAAGGAAGTGTTTTATGTAGACAATATGATCACACAAAGCATTGCTTTTGGACTGTAACTTCATCTCATATCATAATTCAGCACACACAATTTTAAAAATGAGGAGAGCGCAAATGAATCACTGCATCCCATGAGGTAGCCCCGATATAAAACATAGAGGAAGCCATCTTAAACACTGCAACGTGTAATGTAGAAAAACTCTAACCATTTATTCATTTACTTATTTATACATTTGTATAGTGCATTTAGCCCGTAAGCGTGTAGGCGCATATACAATTTATATTCATTATGTCTACAACAAATGTACATTGCGTCAAAACCTACCAAATATCCACTATGATATTAGGTTAAAACTGTCATAGTGTTTCCCGTTGCTCTCCCTCTGCTGATTCTTGCATTGACCAAAGAATGTAGCAGACTCACGGAGCAGGTCACACTGTCAAACCCTCTCTCTACAAAAAAGATAATGGGGTCATTACGAGGTAGGTGGTAAGGGATTGCCAGCACCGGTAAGGACACCGGTGCCGGTAATCCCTTACCACCCTATTCCGAGGTCCCTTAGAGGGTCCCTTCCTTAACACCTGGTTTTACTAGGCGTTATGGAAGGGACCCGTTAAGGGACTTCAGAGCTAATAACGGTACCGCAAATTGCGGTACCGTTATTCACTCCATCCCCATTCCCATTGAGTCCTATGGGGGCTCGAATGGGAATGGGGTATGGTTCCCGGAATGGGGACTTACCGGGTCCTCCAAGGTTGGAATGACCCGGTAAGTCCCTATTTCAGGAACCCGGACCCGGAATGCGGTAAGGGGGTAGCCATGATGCTAATGGCACCATGGCTACCTCCTATCTCGTAATGATCCCCAATGTTGTGTTTAATAATGTCCTGTTCCCACTCTGTATATCCATTCTTTAATCAGTGACTAATGACACTTCCTGATTCTACTACAACAGAGGGACAACCATTTGCTCACATAGCCCATCAGTACAGTTACCTGGGGATTATTAATAAGCTCTCAATATGGGCATTTATAGGAGTTCTCATAAACATTGTGCATGTCTTATATAAGACAGGTATCGCTTTATGGAATACCCCCTGATGCACTGTAGACCTCAAGCAAAAAGCTAAGCACAATCCGATCTCCCACTCTAATCAGAATGTACACTATTCTAGTCCCAGTTAGACCCCACAAATTTCAGATAATTTCGTCATAGCCCATGGCCTTCATAAATGCGAGAAGTACATTACAAAAGGACACTCTTAGTTATCACACAGTAACTTTATTTGCTGCCACCCACTACGGTTTCAAATCAGGCAAACCATTCACTCATCAGCTTTTCTTCACCTACTATCTGAACAGGTGGTGCATGATCCTTTAGAGCAGGCAACTGCAACCTTTGGTTCGCCACATGGTTTGGACTACAAACCCCATCAGCCTCACCAAATGTAATAATATCTTTGGGGAATTCAAAGTTCAAATCTGAGTTTAGAATTTTAAAAATCCCTAGAGCTCGAACCACACTAGCAGGCCGATTCATGGAATAATTAGCGCGGCGCAAGTGGCCAAAAACGTGCGATTCGCAGTGGAATAGCGAAAATCGCAGTGCAAGTGCGAAATTCGCACGAAAAGCAGCGCACATCGATTCATGGAAGGCCCTGCGCGAGAAAACCATCGGATGTGCGCTAAAAAAGTGCGCGGCGCACGTTGGCGCACAGGCCATCTAACGGCGTGCGCCAGGTCACAGCGAAAATCGCACATAGCGCGGCGCACACAACAAAAGTAGGCGGAACACGGGGCGTAACACTCGGAATGGGGAACAACTTGCCAAAATGTGGGCGTCACGGGGGAAGTACAGGGTGCAAGTGCGCGGAACGCCCACACGCTCGCCTACAACACGTATTCATGGAATCGATAGGGCAAAAAAGCGCACGGTCAAACCAGCGCACAGGCACAAACACGACCGCCACAAGAAAGCAGGCGGTAGCGTCTCTGCGCCTGTAATAAATGTGCGCCAAAAGGTGCGCCAACAAATAGCACCTATATACAGCTATGATGAATGTCCTATACTGTGGCCCTCCAGGACAAATGACGTGCAAAGGGGTAGCCACAAACACGGACACAAGCTGACTGAAAAATAACGTGTGCGTGTATTTCGGGGTGCGCGGGTAGTTCCACACGCGATTTGGCCTGGTACGTGCACGGGAATTTCCACACGCGATTTGGCTGGGTACGTGGATCTCAGGGGTGCGCGGGAAGTTTCACACGTGATTTGGCAGGGTACGTGGATTTCAGGGGTGCGCGGGAAGTTCCAGACGCGATTTGGCCGGGTACGTGCGCGGGAATTTCCACACGCGATTTGGCTGGGTATGTGGATCTCAGGGGTGCGCGGGAAGTTTCACACGCGATTTGGCAGGGTACGTGGAATTCAGGGGTGCGCGGGAAGTTCCACACGTGATTTGGCCGGGTACGTGCGCAGGAATTTCCACACGCGATTTGTCTGGGTACGTGTATTTCAGGGGTACGCGGGAAATTCTACACGCGATTTGGCTGGGTGCTCCGAGGTATTCCCTGTACACCCTCCACGGCCCCTGCAGGCAACCGACACCACAGATGACTACCCTGCACACCTGCTCATGTCACCCAGCACCCCCACCCCCCAGCACTGTGGGGCACCCTCCACCAGGCCCCCACTCATGTCTCCCTGCACCCCCACCCCCCAGCAGTGCAGGGGCAGCCTCCACCAGGCCCCCACTCATGTCCCCTATCACCCCCACCCCCCAGCAGTGCAGGGGCAGCCTCCACCAGGCCCCCACTCATGTCTCCCACCACCCCCAACCCCTAGCAGTGCAGGGGCAGCACCACCAGGCCCCCACTCAAGTCCCCTATCACCCCCCCCCAAGCAGTGCAGGGGCAGACTCCACCAGGCCCCCACTCATGTCTCCCACCACCCCCACCCCCCAGCCACCAGGGGCAGCCTCCACCAGGCCCCCACTCATGTCCCCTATCACCCCCACCCCCCAGCAGTGCAGGGGCAGCCTCCACCAGGCCCCACTCATGTCTCCCACCACCCCCACCCCCTAGCAGTGCAGGAGCAGCACCACCAGGCCCCCACTCATGTCCACTATCACCCCCACCCCTCAGCAGTGCAGGGGGAGCCTCCACCAGGCCCCCACTCATGGCCCCTATCACCCACACCCCCCAGCCACTGGGGGCAGCCTCCACCAGGCCCCCACCCATCTCCCCTATCACCCCCACCCACCAGCAGTGCAGGGGCAGCCTCCACCAGGCCCCCACTCATGTCTCCCACCACCCCCACCCCCCAGCAGTGCAGGGGCAGCCTCCACCAGGCCCCCACTCATGTCTCCCACCACCCCCACCCCCCAGCAGTGCAGGGGCAGCCTCCACCAGGCCCCCACTCATGTCTCCCACCACCCCCACCCCCTAGCAGAGTAGGGGCAGCACCACCAGGCCCCCACTCATGTCCCCTATCACCCCCACCCCCCAGCAGTGCAGGGGCAGCCTCCACCAGGCCCCCACTCATGTCTCCCACCACCCCCACCCCCCAGCCACCATGGGCAGCCTCCACCAGGCCCCCACTCATGTCTCCCACCACCCCCACCCCCCAGCCACCAGGGGCAGCCTCCACCAGGCCCCCACTCATGTCCCCTATCACCCCCACCCCCCAGCAGTGCAGGGGCAGCCTCCACCAGGCCCCCACTCATGTCTCCCACCACCCCACCCCCTAGCAGTGCAGGGGCAGCACCACCAGGCCCCCACTCATGTCCCATATCACCTCCACCCCCCAGCAGTGCAGGGGCAGCCTCCACCAGGCCCCCACTCATGTCTCCCACCACCCCCACCCCCCAGCCACCATGGCCAGCCTCCACCAGGCCCCCACTCATGTCTCCCACCACCCCCACCCCCCAGCCACCGGGGGCAGCCTCCACCAGGCCCCCACTCATGTCCCCTATCACCCCCACCCCCCAGCAGTGCAGGGGCAGCCTCCACCAGGCCCCCACTCATGTCCCCTATCACCCCCACCCCCCAGCAGTGCAGGGGCAGCACCACCAGGCCCCCACTCATGTCTCCCACCACCCCCACCCCCTAGCAGTGCAGGGGCAGCACCACCAGGCCCCCACTCATGTCCCCTATCACCCCCACCCCCAGCAGTGCAGGGGCAGCCTCCACCAGGCCCCCACTCATGTCTCCCACCCCCCCACCCCCCAGCCACCATAGGCAGCCTCCACCAGGCCCCCACTCATGTCTCCCACCACCCCCACCCCCCAGCCACCGGGGGCAGCCTCCACCAGGCCCCCACTCATGTCCCCTATCACCCCCACCCCCAAGCAGTGCAGGGGCAGCCTCCACCATGCCCCCACTCATGTCTCCCACCACCCCCACCCCCTAGCAGTGCAGGGGCAGCACCACCAGGCCCCCACTCATGTCCCCTATCACCCCCACCCCCCAGCCACCAGGGGCAGCCTCCACCAGGCCCCCACTCATGTCCCCTATCACCCCCACCCCCCAGCAGTGCAGGGGCAGCCTCCACCAGGCCCCCACTTATGTCTCCCGCCACCCCCACCCCCCAGCCACCGGGGGAAGCCTCCACCAGGCCCCCACTCATGTCCCCTATCACCCCCACCCCCCAGAAGTGCAGGGGCAGCCTCCACCAGGCCCCCACTCATGTCTCCCACCACCCCCACCCCCTAGCAGTGCAGGGGCAGCCTCCACCAGGCCCCCACTCATGTCTCCCACCACCCCCACCCGCTAGCAGTGCAGGGGCAGCACCACCAGGCCCCCACTCATGTCCCCTATCACCCCCACCCCCCAGCAGTGCAGGGGCAGCCTCCACCAGGCCCCCACTCATGTCTCCCACCACCCCCACCCCCTAGCAGTGCAGGGACAGCACCACCAGGCCCCCACTCATGTCCCCTATCACCCCCACCCCCCAGCAGTGCAGGGGCAGCCTTCACCAGGCCCCCACTCATGTCCCCTATCACCCCCACCCCCCAGCCACCGGGGGCAGCCTCCACCAGGCCCCCACTCATGTCCCCTATCACCCCCACCCCCCAGCAGTGCAGGGGCAGCACCACCAGGCCCCCACTCATGTCCCCTATCACCCCCAACCCCCAGCCACCAGGGGCAGCCTCCACCAGGCCCCCACTCATGTCTCCCACCACCCCCACCCACCAGCCACCAGGGGCAGCCTCCACCAGGCCCCCACTCATGTCTCCCACTCCCCACCCCCCAGCAGTGCAGGGGCAGCCTCCACCAGGCCCCCACTCATGTCCCCTATCACCCCCACCCCCCAGCAGTGCAGGGGCAGCCTCCACCAGGCCCCCACTCATGTCTCCCACCACCCCCACCACCCAGCAGTGCAGGGGCAGCACCACCAGGCTCCCACTCATGTCTCCCACCACCCCCACCCCCCAGCAGTGCAGGGGCAGGCTCCACCAGGCCCCCACTCATGTCTCCAACCACCCCCACCCCCTAGCAGTGCAGGGGCAGCACCACCAGGCCCCCACTCATGTCCCCCACCCCCCAGCAGTGCAGGGGCAGCCTCCACCAGGCCCCCACTCATGTCTCCCACCACCCCCACCCCCCAGCCACCGGGGGCAGCCTCCACCAGGCCCCCACTCATGTCCCCTATCACCCCCACCCCCCAGCAGTGCAGGGGCAGCCTCCACCAGGCCCCCACTCATGTCTCCCACCACCCCCACCCCTAGCAGTGCAGGGGCAGCCTCCACCACGCCCCCACTCATGTCCCCTATCACCCCCACCCCCCAGCAGTGCAGGGGCAGCCTCCACCAGGCCCCCACTCATGTCCCCTATCACCCCCACCCCCCAGCAGTGCAGGGGCAGCCTCCACCAGGCCCCCACTCATGTCTCCCGCCACCCCCACCCCCCAGCCACCGGGGGCAGCCTCCACCAGGCCCCCCCTCATGTCCCCTATCACCCCCACCCCCTAGCAGTGGAGGGGCAGCACCACCAGGCCCCCACTTATGTCCCCTACCACCCCCACCCCCCAGCAGTGCAGGGGCAGCCTAAACCAGGCCCCCACTCATGTCTCCCACCACCCGCACCCCCTAGCAGTGCAGGGGCAGCACCAGCAGGCCCCCACTCATGTCCCCTATCACCCCCACCCCCCAGCAGTGCAGCGGCAGCCTCCACCAGGCCCCCACTCATGTTCCCTATGACCCCCAGCCCCCAGCCACCGGGGGCAGCCTCCACCAGGCCCCCACTCATGTCCCCTATCACCCCCACCCCCCCAGCAGTGCAGGGGCAGCACCACCAGGCCCCCACTCATGTCTGCCACCACCCCCACCCACCAGCCACCAGGGGCAGGCTCCACCAGGCCCCCACTCATGTCTCCCACCACCCCCACCCCCCAGCAGTGCAGGGGCAGCCTCCACCAGGCCCCCACTCATGTCTCCCACCCCCCCCACCCCCCAGCCACCGGGGGCAGCCTCCACCAGGCCCCCACTCATGTCTGCCACCACCCCCACACCCCAGCAGTGCAGGGGCAGCCTCCACCAGGCCCCCACTCATGTCTCCCACCACCCCCACCCCCCAGCAGTGCAGGGGCAGCCTCCACCAGGCCCCCACTCATGTCTCCCACCACCCCCACCCCCCAGCCACTGGGGGCAGCCTCCACCAGGCCCCCACTCATGTCTGCCACCACCCCCACACCCCAGCAGTGCAGGGGCAGCCTCCACCAGGCCCCCACTCATGTCCGCTATCACCCCCAGCGCCCAGCAGTGCAGGGGCAGCCTCCACCAGGCCCCCACTCATGTCTCCCACCACCCCTACCGCCTAGCAGTGCAGGGGCAGCACCACCAGGCCCCCACTCATGTCCCCTATCACCCCCACCCCCCAGCAGTGCAGGGGCAGCACCACCAGGCCCCCACTCATGTCCCCTATCACCCCCACCCCCAGCCACCAGGGGCAGCCTCCACCAGGCCTCCACTCATGTCCCCTATCACCCCCACCCCCCAGCCACCAGGGGCAGCCTCCACCAGGCCCCCACTCATGTCTCCCACCACCCCCACACCCCAGCCACAATGGGCAGCCTCCTCCAGGTCCCCACTCATGTCTCCCACCACCCCCACCCCCCAGCCACCAGGGGCAGCCTCCACCAGGCCCCCACTCATGTCCCCTATCACCCCCACCCCCCAACAGTGCAGGGGCAGCCTCCACCAGGCCCCCACTCATGTCTCCCACCACCCCCACCCCCTAGCAGTGCAGGGGCAGCACCACCAGGCCCCCACTCATGTCCCATATCACCCCCACCCCCCAGCCGTGCAGGGGCAGCCTCCACCAGGCCCCCACTCATGTCTCCCACCACCCCCACCCCCCAGCCACCATGGGCAGCCTCCACCAGGCCCCCACTCATGTCTCCCACCACCCCCACCCCCAGCCACCAGGGGCAGCCTCCACCAGGCCCCCACTCATGTCCCCTATCACCGCCACCCCCCAGCAGTGCAGGGGCAGCCTCCACCAGGCCCCCACTCATGTCTCCCACCACCCCCAACCCCCAGCAGTGCAGGGGCAGCCTCCACCAGGCCCCCACTCATGTCTCCCACCACCCCCAACCCCTAGCAGTGCAGGGGCAGCACCACCAGGCCCCCACTCATGTCCCCTATCACCCCCACCCCCAGCAGTGCAGGGGCAGCCTCCACCAGGCCCCCACTCATGTCTCCCACCACCCCCACCCCCCAGCCACCATGGGCAGCCTCCTCCAGGCCCCCACTCATGTCTCCCACCACCCCCACCCCCCAAACACCGGGGACAGCCTCCACCAGGCCCCCACTCATGTCCCCTATCACCCCCACCCCCCCAGCAGTGCAGGGGCAGCCTCCACCAGGCCCCCACTCATGTCTCCCACCACCCCCACCCCCTAGCAGTGCAGGGGCAGCACCACCAGGCCCCCACACATGTCCCCTATCACCCCCACCCCCCAGCAGTGCCGGGGCAGCCTCCACCAGGCCCCCACTCATGTCCCCTATCACCCCCACCCCCCAGCAGTGCAGGGGCAGCCTCCACCAGGCCCCCACTCATGTCTCCCACCACCCCCACCCCCTAGCAGTGCAGGGGCAGCACCACCAGGCCCCCACTCATGACCCCTATCACCCCCACACCCCAGCAGTGCAGGGGCAGCCTCCACCAGGCCCCCACTCATGTCCCCTATCACCCCCCCCCAGCCACCGGGGGCAGCCTCCACCAGGCCCCCACTCATGTCCCCTATCACCCCACCCCCCAGCAGTGCAGGGGCAGCACCACCAGGCCCCCACTCATGTCTCCCACCACCCCCACCCCCCAGCCACCGGGGGAAGCCTCCACCAGGCCCCCCCTCATGTCCCCTATCACCCCCACCCCCTAGCAGTGCAGGGGCAGCACCACCAGGCCCCCACTTATGTCCCCTATCACCCCCACCCCCCAACCACCAGGGGCAGCCTCCACCAGGCCCCCACTCATGTCTCCCACCACCCCCACCCACCAGCCACCAGGGGCAGGCTCCACCAGGCCCCACTCATGTCTCCCACCACCCCCACCCCCCAGCAGTGCAGGGGCAGCCTCCACCAGGCCCCCACTCATTTCTCCCACCACCCCCACCCCCCAGCCACCGGGGGCAGCCTCCACCAGGCCCCCACTCATGTCTGCCACCACCCCCACCCCCCAGCAGTGCAGGGGCAGCCTCCACCAGGCCCCCACTCATGTCTCCCACCACCCCTACCCCCTAGCAGTGCAGGGGCAGCACCACCAGGCCCCCACTCATGTCCCCTATCACCCCCACCCCCCAGCAGTGCAGGGGCAGCACCACCAGGCCCCCACTCATGTCCCCTATCACCCCCACCCCCAGCCACCAGGGGCAGCCTCCACCAGGCCCCCACTCATGTCCCTTATCACCCCCACCCCCCAGCAGTGCAGGGGCAGCCTCCACCAGGCCCCCACTCATGTCTCCCACCACCCCCACCCCCCAGCCACCATGGGCAGCCTCCACCAGGCCCCCACTCATGTCTCCCACCACCCCCACCCCCCAGCCACCAGGGGCAGCCTCCACCAGGCCCCCACTCATGTCCCCTATCACCCCCACCCCCCAGCAGTGCAGGGGCAGCCTCCACCAGGCCCCCACTCATGTCTCCCACCACCCCCACCCCCTAGCAGTGCAAGGGCAGCTCCACCAGGCCCCCACTCATGTTCCCTATGACCCCCACCCCCCAGCCACCGGGGGCAGCCTCCACCAGGCCCCCACTCATGTCCCCTATCACCCCACCCCCCCAGCAGTGCAGGGGCAGCACCACCAGGCCCCCACTCATGTCCCCTATCACCCCCACCCCCCAACCACCAGGGGCAGCCTCCACCAGGCCCCCCCTCATGTCCCCTATCACCCCCACCCCCCAGCAGTGCAGGGGCAGCCTCCACCATGCCCCCACTCATGTCTCCTATCACCCCCACCCCCCAGCAGTGCAGGGGCAGCCTCCACCATGCCCCCACTCATGTCTACCACCACCCCCACCCCCTAGCAGTGCAGGGGCAGCACCACCAGGCCCCCACTTATGTCCCCTATCACCCCCCCCCCAGCAGTGCAGGGGCAGCCTCCACCAGGCCCCCACTCATGTCTCCCACCACCCGCACCCCCTTGCAGTGCAGGGGCAGCACCAGCAGGCCCCCACTCATGCCCCCTATCACCCCCACCCCCCAGCAGTGCAGCGGCAGCCTCCACCAGGCCCCCACTCATGTCCCCTATGACCCCCACCCCCCAGCCACCGGGGGCAGCCTCCATTCAGGCCCCCACTCATGTCCCCTATCACCCCCTTCCCCCCAAAAGTGCAGGGGCAGCACCACCAGGCCCCCACTCATGTCCCCTATCACCCCCACCCCCCAACCACCAGGGGCAGCCTCCACCAGGCCCCCACTCATGTCTCCCACCACCCCCACCCACCAGCCACCAGGGGCAGGCTCCACCAGGCCCCACTCATGTCTCCCACCACCCCCACCCCCCAGCAGTGCAGGGGCAGCCTCCACCAGGCCCCCACTCATTTCTCCCACCACCCCCACCCCCCAGCCACCGGGGGCAGCCTCCACCAGGCCCCCACTCATGTCTGCCACCACCCCCACCCCCCAGCAGTGCAGGGGCAGCCTCCACCAGGCCCCCACTCATGTCTCCCACCACCCCTACCCCCTAGCAGTGCAGGGGCAGCACCACCAGGCCCCCACTCATGTCCCCTATCACCCCCACCCCCCAGCAGTGCAGGGGCAGCACCACCAGGCCCCCACTCATGTCCCCTATCACCCCCACCCCCAGCCACCAGGGGCAGCCTCCACCAGGCCCCCACTCATGTCCCTTATCACCCCCACCCCCCAGCAGTGCAGGGGCAGCCTCCACCAGGCCCCCACTCATGTCTCCCACCACCCCCACCCCCCAGCCACCATGGGCAGCCTCCACCAGGCCCCCACTCATGTCTCCCACCACCCCCACCCCCCAGCCACCAGGGGCAGCCTCCACCAGGCCCCCACTCATGTCCCCTATCACCCCCACCCCCCAGCAGTGCAGGGGCAGCCTCCACCAGGCCCCCACTCATGTCTCCCACCACCCCCACCCCCTAGCAGTGCAAGGGCAGCTCCACCAGGCCCCCACTCATGTTCCCTATGACCCCCACCCCCCAGCCACCGGGGGCAGCCTCCACCAGGCCCCCACTCATGTCCCCTATCACCCCACCCCCCCAGCAGTGCAGGGGCAGCACCACCAGGCCCCCACTCATGTCCCCTATCACCCCCACCCCCCAACCACCAGGGGCAGCCTCCACCAGGCCCCCACTCATGTCTCCCACCACCCCCACCCACCAGCCACCAGGGGCAGGCTCCACCAGGCCCCCACTCATGTCTCCCACCACCCCCACCCCCCAGCAGTGCAGGGGCAGCCTCCACCAGGCCCCCACTCATGTCTCCCACCACCCCCACCCCCCAGCCACCGGGGGCAGCCTCCACCAGGCCCCCACTCATGTCTGCCACCACCCCCACACCCCAGCAGTGCAGGGGCAGCCTCCACCAGGCCCCCACTCATGTCTCCCACCACCCCCACCCCCCAGCAGTGCAGGGGCAGCCTCCACCAGGCCCCCACTCATGTCCGCTATCACCCCCACCCCCCAGCAGTGCAGGGGCAGCCTCCACCAGGCCCCCACTCATGTCTCCCACCACCCCTACCGCCTAGCAGTGCAGGGGCAGCACCACCAGGCCCCCACTCATGTCCCCTATCACCCCACCCCCCAGCAGTGCAGGGGCAGCACCACCAGGCCCCCACTCATATCCCCTATCACCCCCACCCCCAGCCACCAGGGGCAGCCTCCACCAGGCCTCCACTCATGTCCCCTATCACCCCCACCCCCCAGCCACCAGGGGCAGCCTCCACCAGGCCCCCACTCATGTCTCCCACCACCCCCACACCCCAGCCACAATGGGCAGCCTCCTCCAGGCCCCCACTCATGTCTCCCACCACCCCCACCCCCCAGCCACCAGGGGCAGCCTCCACCAGGCCCCCACTCATGTCCCAAATCACCCCCACCCCCCAACAGTGCAGGGGCAGCCTCCACCAGGCCCCCACTCATGTCTCCCACCACCCCCTAGCAGTGCAGGGGCAGCACCACCAGGCCCCCACTCATGTCCCATATCACCCCCACCCCCCAGCAGTGCAGGGGCAGCCTCCACCAGGCCCCCACTCATGTCTCCCACCACCCCCACCCCCCAGCCACCATGGGCAGCCTCCACCAGGCCCCCACTCATGTCTCCCACCACCCCCACCCACCAGCCACCAGGGGCAGCCTCCACCAGGCCCCCACTCATGTCTCCCACCACCCCCACCCCCTAGCAGTGCAGGGGCAGCCTCCACCAGGCCCCCACTCATGTCTCCGACCACCCCCACCCCTCAGCCACCATGGGCAGCCTCCACCAGGCCCCCACTCATGTCTCCCACCACCCCCACCCCCCAGCCACCAGGGGCAGCCTCCACCATGCCCCCACTCATGTCCCCTATCACCCCCACCCCCCAGCAGTGCAGGGGCAGCCTCCACCAGGCCCCCACTCATGTCTCCCACCACCCCACCCCCTAGCAGTGCAGGGGCAGCACCACCAGGCCCCCACTCATGTCTCCCGCCACCCCCACCCCCCAGCCACCAGGGGCAGCCTCCACCAGGCCCCCACTCATGTCCCCTATCACCCCCACCCCCCAGCAGTGCAGGGGCAGCCTCCACCAGGCCCCCACTCATGTCTCCCACCACCCCCCAGCCACCGGGGGCAGCCTCCACCAGGCCCTCCCTCATGTCCCCTATCACCCCCACCCCCCAGCAGTGCAGGGGCAGCCTCCACCATGCCCCCACTCATGTCTACCACCACCCCCACCCCCTAGCAGTGCAGGGGCAGCACCACCAGGCCCCCACTTATGTCCCCTATCACCCCCACCCCCCAGCAGTGCAGGGGCAGCCTCCACCAGGCCCCCACTCATGTCTCCCACCACCCGCACCCCCTTGCAGTGCAGGGGCAGCACCAGCAGGCCCCCACTCATGCCCCCTATCACCCCCAGCCCCCAGCAGTGCAGCGGCAGCCTCCACCAGGCCCCCACTCATGTCCCCTATGACCCCCACCCCCCAGCCACCGGGGGCAGCCTCCATTCAGGCCCCCACTCATGTCCCCTATCACCCCCTTCCCCCCAAAAGTTCAGGGGCAGCACCACCAGGCCCCCACTCATGTCCCCTATCACCCCCACCCCCCAACCACCAGGGGCAGCCTCCACCAGGCCCCCACTCATGTCTCCCACCACCCCCACCCACCAGCCACCAGGGGCAGGCTCCACCAGGCCCCACTCATGTCTCCCACCACCCCCACCCCCCAGCAGTGCAGGGGCAGCCTCCACCAGGCCCCCACTCATTTCTCCCACCACCCCCACCCCCCAGCCACCGGGGGCAGCCTCCACCAGGCCCCCACTCATGTCTGCCACCACCCCCACCCCCCAGCAGTGCAGGGGCAGCCTCCACCAGGCCCCCACTCATGTCTCCCACCACCCCTACCCCCTAGCAGTGCAGGGGCAGCACCACCAGGCCCCCACTCATGTCCCCTATCACCCCCACCCCCCAGCAGTGCAGGGGCAGCACCACCAGGCCCCCACTCATGTCCCCTATCACCCCCACCCCCAGCCACCAGGGGCAGCCTCCACCAGGCCCCCACTCATGTCCCTTATCACCCCCACCCCCCAGCAGTGCAGGGGCAGCCTCCACCAGGCCCCCACTCATGTCTCCCACCACCCCCACCCCCCAGCCACCATGGGCAGCCTCCACCAGGCCCCCACTCATGTCTCCCACCACCCCCACCCCCCAGCCACCAGGGGCAGCCTCCACCAGGCCCCCACTCATGTCCCCTATCACCCCCACCCCCCAGCAGTGCAGGGGCAGCCTCCACCAGGCCCCCACTCATGTCTCCCACCACCCCCACCCCCTAGCAGTGCAAGGGCAGCACCACCAGGCCCCCACTCATGTCCCATATCACCCCAACCCCCCAGCAGTGCAGGGGCAGCCTCCACCAGGCCCCCAACCATGTCTCCCACCACCCCCACCCCCCAGCCACCATGGGCAGACTCCACCAGGCCCCCACTCATGTCTCCCACCACCCCCACCCCCCAGCCACCAGGGGCAGCCTCCACCAGGCCCCACTCATGTCCCCTATCACCGCCACCCCCCAGCAGTGCAGGGGCAGCCTCCACCAGGCCCCCACTCATGTCTCCCACCACCCCCAACCCCCAGCAGTGCAGGGGCAGCCTCCACCAGGCCCCCACTCATGTCTCCCACCACCCTCACCCCCTAGCAGTGCAGGGGCAGCACCACCAGGCCCCCACTCATGTCCCCTATCACCCCCACCCCCAGCAGTGCAGGGGCAGCCTCCACCAGGCCCCCACTCATGTCTCCCACCACCCCCAACCCCCAGCAGTGCAGGGGCAGCCTCCACCAGGCCCCCACTCATGTCTCCCACCACCCTCACCCCCTAGCAGTGCAGGGGCAGCACCACCAGGCCCCCACTCATGTCCCCTATCACCCCCACCCCCTAGCAGTGCAGGGGCAGCACCACCAGGCCCCCACTCATGTCCCCTATCGCCCCCACCCCACAGCAGTGCCGGGGCAGCCTCCACCAGGCCCCCACTCATGTCTACCACCACCCCCACCCCCTAGCAGTGCAGGGGCAGCACCGCCAGGCCACCACTCATGTCTTCCACCACCCCCACCCCTAGAAGTGCAGGGGCAGCACCACCAGGCCCCCACTCATGTCCCCTATCACCTCCACCCCCCAGTAGTGCAGGGGCAGCCTCCACCAGGCCCCCACTCATGTCCCCTATCACCCCCACCCCCCAGCCACCGGGGGCAGCCTCCACCAGGCCCCCACTCATGTCCCCTATCACCCCCACCCCCCAGCAGTGCAGGGGCAGCACCACCAGGCCCCCACTCATGTCCCCTATCACCCCCAGCCACCAGGGGCAGCCTCCACCAGGCCCCCACTCATGTCTCCCACCACCCCCACCCACCAGCCACCAGGGGCAGCTTCCACCAGGCCCCCACTCATGTCTCCCACCACCCCCACCCCCTAGCAGTGCAGGGGCAGCACCACCAGGCCCCCACTCATGTCCCCTATCACCCCCACCCCCCATTAGTGCAGGGGCAGCCTCCACCAGGCCCCCACTCATGTCTCCCACCACCCCCACCCCTCAGCCACCATGGGCAGCCTCCACCACGCCCCCACTCATGTCCCCTATCACCCCCACCCCCCAGCAGTGCAGGGGCAGCCTCCACCAGGCCCCCACTCATGTCTCCCACCACCCCCACCCCCTAGCAGTGCAGGGGCAGCACCACCAGGCCCCCACTCATGTCTCCCACCACCCCCACCCCCCAGCCACCAGGGGCAGTCTCTACCAGGCCCCCACTCATGTCCCCTATCACCCCCACCCCCCAGCAGTGCAGGGGCAGCCTCCACCAGGCCCCCACTCATGTCTCCCACCACCCCCACCCCCCAGCCACCGGGGGCAGCCTCCACCAGGCCCCCACTCATGTCCCCTATCACCCCCACCCCCCAGCAGTGCAGGGGCAGCCTCCACCAGGCCCCCACTCATGTCTCCCACCACCCCCACCCCCTAGCAGTGCAGGGGCAGCACCACTAGGCCCCCACTCATGTCCCCTATCACCCCCACCTCCCAGCAGTGCAGGGGCAGCCTCCACCAGGCCCCCACTCATGTCTCCCACCACCCCCACCCCCTAGCAGTGCAGGGGCAGCACCACCAGGCCCCCACTCATGTCCCCTATCAACCCCACCCCCCAGCAGTGCAGGGGCAGCCTCCACCAGGCCCCCACTCATGTCCCCTATCACCCCCACCCCCAGCCACTGGGGGCAGCCTCCACCAGGCCCCCACTCATGTCCCCTATCACCCCCAACCCCAGCAGTGCAGGGGCAGCACCACCAGGCCCCCACTCATGTCCCCTATCACCCCCACCCCCAGCCACCAGGGGCAGCCTCCACCAGGCCCCCACTCATGTCTCCCACCACCACCACCCACCAGCCATCAGGGGCAACCTCCACCATGCCCCCACTCATGTCTCCCACCACCCCCACCCCCCAGCAGTGCAGGGGCAGCCTCCACCAGGCCCCCACACATGTCTCCCACCCCCCACCCCCCAGCAGTGCAGGGGCAGCCTCCACCAGGCCCCCACTCATGTCTCCCACCACCCCCACCCCCTAGCAGTGCAGGGGCAGCACCACCAGGCCCCCACTCATGTCCCCTATCACCCCCACCCCCAGCAGTGCAGGGGCAGCCTCCACCAGGCCCCCACTCATGTCTCCCACAACCCCACCCCCCAGCCTCAATGGGCAGCCTCCACCAGGCCCCCACTCATGTCTCCCATCACCCCCACCCCCCAGCCAACGGGGGCAGCCTCCACCAGGCCCCCACTCATGTCCCCTATCAACCCCCAACCCCCAGCAGTGCAGGGGCAGCCTCCACCAGGCCCCCACTCATGTCTCCCACCACCCCCACCCCCCAGCCACAGGGGGCAGCCTCCACCAGGCCCCCACTCATGTCCCCTATCACCCCCACCCCCCAGCAGTGCAGGGGCAGCCTCCACCAGGCCCCCACTCATGTCTCCCACCACCCCCACCCCCTAGCAGTGCAGGGGCAGCACCACCAAGCCCCCACTCATGTCCCCTATCACCCCCACCCCCCAGCAGTGCAGGGGCAGCCTCCACCAGGCCCCCACTCATGTCTCCCACCACCCCCACCCCCTAGCAGTGCAAGGGCAGCACCACCAGGCCCCCACTCATGTCCCCTATCGCCCCCACCCCCCAGCAGTGCAGCGGCAGCCTCCACCAGGCCCCCACTCATGTCCCCTATCACCCCCACCCCCCAGCCACCGGGGGCAGCCTCCACCAGGCCCCCACTCATGTCCCCTATCACCCCCACCCCCAGCAATGCAGGGGCAGCACCACCAGGCCCCCACTCATGTCCCCTATCACCCCCACCCCCCAGCCACCAGGGGCAGCCTCCAACAGGCCCCCACTCATGTCTCCCACCACCCCCACCCACCAGCCACCAGGGGCAGGCTCCACCAGGCCCCCACTCATGTCTCCCACCACCCCCACCCCCCAGCAGTGCAGGGGCAGCCTCCACCAGGCCCCCACTCATGTCTCCCACTACCCCCACCCCCCAGCCACCGGGGGCAGCCTCCACCAGGCCCCCACTCATGTCTCCCACCACCCCCACCCCCCAGCAGTGCAGGGGCAGCCTCCACCAGGCCCCCATTCATGTCTCCCACCACCCCCACCCGCCAGCCACCAGGGGCAGCCTCCACCAAGCCCCTACTCATGTGCCCCACCACCCCCATCCCCCAGCAGTGCAGGGGCAGCCTCCACCAGGCCCCCACTCATGTCCGCTATCACCCCCACCCCCCAGCAGTGCAGGGGCAGCCTCCACCAGGCGTCCACTCATGTCTCCCACCACCCCCACCCCCTAGCAGTGCAGGGGCAGCACCACCAGGCCCCCACTCATGTCCCCTATCACCCCCACGCCCCAGCAGTGCAGGGGCAGCACCACCTGCCCCCCACTCATGTCCCCTATAACCCCCACCCCCCAGCCACCAGGGGCAGCCTCCACCAGGCCCCCACTCATGTCCCCTATCACCCCCACCCCCCAGCCACCGGGGGCAGCCTCCACCAGGCCCCCACTCATGTCCCCTATCACCCCCACCCCCCAGCAGTGCAGGGGCAGCACCACCAGGCCCCCACTCATGTCCCCTATCACCCCACCCCCCAGCCACCAGGGGCAGCCTCCACCAGGCCCCCACTCATGTCTCCCACCACCCCCACCCACCAGCCACCAGGGGCAGCCTCCACCAGGCCCCCACTCATGTCTCCCACCCCCCACCCCACAGCAGTGCAGGGGCAGCCTCCACCAGGCCCCCACTCATGTCCCCTATCACCCCACCCCCCAGCAGTGCAGGGGCAGCCTCAACCAGGCCCCCACTCATGTCTCCCACCACCCCCACCACCCAGCAGTGCAGGGGCAGCACCACCAGGCCCCCACTCATGTCTCCCACCACCCCCACCCCCCAGCCACCAGGGGCAGCCTCCACCAGGCCCCCACGCATGTCTCCCACCACCCCCACACCCCAGCCACAATGGGCAGCCTCCTCCAGGCCCCCACTCATGTCTCCCACCACCCCCACCCCCCAGCCACCAGGGGCAGCCTCCACCAGGCCCCCACTCATGTCCCCTATCACCCCCACCCCCCAACAGTGCAGGGGCAGCCTCCACCAGGCCCCCACTCATGTCTCCCACCACCCCCACCCCCTAGCAGTGCAGGGGCAGCACCACCAGGCCCCCACTCATGTCCCATATCACCCCCACCCCCCAGCAGTGCAGGGGCAGCCTCCACCAGGCCCCCACTCATGTCTCCCACCACCCCCACCCCCCAGCCACCATGGGCAGCCTCCACCAGGCCCCCACTCATGTCTCCCACCACCCCCACCCACCAGCCACCAGGGGCAGCCTCCACCAGGCCCCCACTCATGTCTCCCACCACCCCCACCCCCTAGCAGTGCAGGGGCAGCCTCCACCAGGCCCCCACTAATGTCTCCGACCACCCCCACCCCTCAGCCACCATGGGCAGCCTCCACCAGGCCCCCACTCATGTCTCCCACCACCCCCACCCCCCAGCCACCAGGGGCAGCCTCCACCACGCCCCCACTCATGTCCCCTATCACCCCCACCCCCCAGCAGTGCAGGGGCAGCCTCCACCAGGCCCCCACTCATGTCTCCCACCACCCCACCCCCTAGCAGTGCAGGGGCAGCACCACCAGGCCCCCACTCATGTCTCCCGCCACCCCCACCCCCCAGCCACCAGGGGCAGCCTCCACCAGGCCCCCACTCATGTCCCCTATCACCCCCACCCCCCAGCAGTGCAGGGGCAGCCTCCACCAGGCCCCCACTCATGTCTCCCACCACCCCCCAGCCACCGGGGGCAGCCTCCACCAGGCCCCCCCTCATGTCCCCTATCACCCCCAGCAGTGCAGGGGCAGCCTCCACCAGGCCCCCACTCATGTCTCCCACCACCCCCACCCCCTAGCAGTGCAGGGGCAGCACCACCAGGCCCCCACTTATGTCCCCTATCACCCCCACCCCCCAGCAGTGCAGGGGCAGCCTCCACCAGGCCCCCACTCATGTCTCCCACCACCCGCACCCCCTTGCAGTGCAGGGGCAGCACCAGCAGGCCCCCACTCATGCCCCCTATCACCCCCACCCCCCAACAGTGCAGCGGCAGCCTCCACCAGGCCCCCACTCATGTCCCCTATGACCCCCACCCCCCAGCCACCGGGGGCAGCCTCCATTCAGGCCCCCACTCATGTCCCCTATCACCCCCTTCCCCCCAAAAGTGCAGGGGCAGCACCACCAGGCCCCCACTCATGTCCCCTATCACCCCCACCCCCCAACCACCAGGGGCAGCCTCCACCAGGCCCCCACTCATGTCTCCCACCACCCCCACCCACCAGCCACCAGGGACAGGCTCCACCAGGCCCCCACTCATGTCTCCCACCACCCCCACCCCCTAGCAGTGCAGGGGCAGCCTCCACCAGGCCCCCACTCATTTCTCCCACCACCCCCACCCCCCAGCCACCGGGGGCAGCCTCCACCAGGCCCCCACTCATGTCTGCCACCACCCCCACCCCCAGCAGTGCAGGGGCAGCCTCCACCAGGCCCCCACTCATGTCTCCCACCACCCCTACCCCCTAGCAGTGCAGGGGCAGCACCACCAGGCCCCCACTCATGTCCCCTATCACCCCCACCCCCCAGCAGTGCAGGGGCAGCACCACCAGGCCCCCACTCATGTCCCTTATCACCCCCACCCCCCAGCAGTGCAGGGGCAGCCTCCACCAGGCCCCCACTCATGTCTCCCACCACCCCCACCCCCAGCCACCATGGGCAGCCTCCACCAGGCCCCCACTCATGTCTCCCACCACCCCCACCCCCCAGCCACCAGGGGCAGCCTCCACCAGGCCCCCACTCATGTCCCCTATCACCCCCACCCCCCAGCAGTGCAGGGGCAGCCTCCACCAGGCCCCCACTCATGTCTCCCACCACCCCCACCCCCTAGCAGTGCAGGGGCAGCACCACCAGGCCCCCACTCATGTCCCATATCACCCCCACCCCCCAGCAGTGCAGGGGCAGCCTCCACCAGGCCCCCAACCATGTCTCCCACCACCCCCACCCCCCAGCCACCATGGGCAGCCTCCACCAGGCCCCCACTCATGTCTCCCACCACCCCCACCCCCCAGCCACCAGGGGCAGCCTCCACCAGGCCCCCACTCATGTCCCCTATCACCGCCACCCCCCAGCAGTGCAGGGGCAGCCTCCACCAGGCCCCCACTCATGTCTCCCACCACCCCCAACCCCCAGCAGTGCAGGGGCAGCCTCCACCAGGCCCCCACTCATGTCTCCCACCACCCTCACCCCCTAGCAGAGCAGGGGCAGCACCACCAGGCCCCCACTCCTGTCCCCTATCACCCCCACCCCCAGCAGTGCAGGGGCACCCTCCACCAGGCCCCCACTCATGTCTCCCACCACCCCCACCCCCCAGCCACCATGGGCAGCCTCCACCAGGCCCCCACTCAAGTCTCCCACCACCCCCACCCCCCAGCCACCGGGGACAGCCTCCACCAGGCCCCCACTCATGTCCCCTATCACCCCCACCCCCCAGCAGTGCAGGGGCAGCCTCCACCAGGCCCCCACTCATGTCTCCCACCACCCCCACCCCCTAGCAGTGCAGGGGCAGCACCACCAGGCCGCCACTCATGTCCCCTATCGCCCCCACCCCCCAGCAGTGCCGGGGCAGCCTCCACCAGGCCCCCACTCATGTCTACCACCACCCCCACCCCCTAGCAGTGCAGGGGCAGCACCGCCAGGCCCCCACTCATGTCTCCCACCACCCCCACCCCCTAGAAGTGCAGGGGCAGCACCACCAGGCCCCCACTCATGTCCCCTATCACCTCCACCCCCCAGTAGTGCAGGGGCAGCCTCCACCAGGCCCCCACTCATGTCCCCTATCACCCCACCCCCCAGCCACCGGGGGCAGCCTCCACCAGGCCCCCACTCATGTCCCCTATCACCCCCACCCCCCAGCAGTGCAGGGGCAGCACCACCAGGCCCCCACCCATGTCCCCTATCACCCCCAGCCACCAGGGGCAGCCTCCACCAGGCCCCCACTCATGTCTCCCACCACCCCCACCCACCAGCCACCAGGGGCAGCCTCCACCAGGCCCCCACTCATGTCTCCCACCACCCCCACCCCCTAGCAGTGCAGGGGCAGCACCACCAGGCCCCCACTCATGTCCCCTATCACCCCCACCCCCCATTAGTGCAGGGGCAGCCTCCACCAGGCCCCCACTCATGTCTCCCACCACCCCCACCCCTCAGCCACCATGGGCAGCCTCCACCACGCCCCCACTCATGTCCCCTATCACCCCCACCCCCCAGCAGTGCAGGGGCAGCCTTCACCAGGCCCCCACTCATGTCTCCCACCACCCCCACCCCCTAGCAGTGCAGGGGCAGCACCACCAGGCCCCCACTCATGTCTCCCGCCACCCCCATCCCCCAGCCACCAGGGGCAGTCTCTACCAGGCCCCCACCCATGTCCCCTATCACCCCCACCCCCCAGCAGTGCAGGGGCAGCCTCCACCAGGCCCCCACTCATGTCTCCCACCACCCCCACCCCCCAGCCACCGGGGGCAGCCTCCACCAGGCCCCCACTCATGTCCCCTATCACCCCCACCCCCCAGCAGTGCAGGGGCAGCCTCCACCAGGCCCCCACTCATGTCTCCCACCACCCCCACCCCCTAGCAGTGCAGGGGCAGCACCACTAGGCCCCCACTCATGTCGCCTATCACCCCCACCCCCCAGCAGTGCAGGGGCAGCCTCCACCAGGCCCCCACTCATGTCTCCCACCACCCCCACCCCCTAGCAGTGCAGGGGCAGCACCACCAGGCCCCCACTCATGTCCCCTATCAACCCCACCCCCCAGCAGTGCAGGGGCAGCCTCCACCAGGCCCCCACTCATGTCCCCTATCACCCCCACCCCCCAGCCACTGGGGGCAGCCTCCACCAGGCCCCCACTCATGTCCCCTATCACCCCCACCCCCCAGCAGTGCAGGGGCAGCACCACCAGGCCCCCACTCATGTCCCCTATCACCCCCACCCCCAGCCACCAGGGGCAGCCTCCACCAGGCCCCCACTCATGTCTCCCACCACCCCCACCCACCAGCCATCAGGGGCAACCTCCACCATGCCCCCACTCATGTCTCCCACCACCCTCACCCCCCAGCAGTGCAGGGGCAGCCTCCACCAGGCCCCCACACATGTCTCCCACCCCCCACCCCCCAGCAGTGCAGGGGCAGCCTCCACCAGGCCCCCACTCATGTCTCCCACCACCCCCACCCCCTAGCAGTGCAGGGGCAGCACCACCAGGCCCCCACTCATGCCCCCTATCACCCCCACCCCCAGCAGTGCAGGGGCAGCCTCCACCAGGCCCCCACTCATGTCTCCCACCACCCCCACCCCCCAGCCTCCATGGGCAGCCTCCACCAGGCCCCCACTCATGTCTCCCATCACCCCCACCCCCCAGCCAACGGGGGCAGCCTCCACCAGGCCCCCACTCATGTCCCCTATCAACCCCCAACCCCCAGCAGTGCAGGGGCAGCCTCCACCAGGCCCCCACTCATGTCTCCCACCACCCCCACCCCCCAGCCACAGGGGGCAGCCTCCACCAGGCCCCCACTCATGTCCCCTATCACCCCCACCCCCCAGCAGTGCAGGAGCAGCCTCCACCAGGCCCCCACTCATGTCTCCCACCACCCCCACCCCCTAGCAGTGCAGGGGCAGCACCACCAAGCCCCCACTCATGTCCCCTATCACCCCCACCCCCCAGCAGTGCAGGGGCAGCCTCCACCAGGCCCCCACTCATGTCTCCCACCACCCCCACCCCCTAGCAGTGCAGGGGCAGCACCACCAGGCCCCCACTCATGTCCCCTATCACCCCCACCCCCCAGCAGTGCAGCGGCAGCCTCCACCAGGCCCCCACTCATGTCCCCTATCACCCCCACCCCCCAGCCACCGGGGGCAGCCTCCACCAGGCCCCCACTCATGTCCCCTATCACCCCCACCCCCAGCAATGCAGGGGCAGCACCACCAGGCCCCCACTCATGTCCCCTATCACCCCCACCCCCCAGCCACCAGGGGCAGCCTCCACCAGGCCCCCACTCATGTCTCCCAATACCCCCACCCACCAGCCACCAGGGGCAGGCTCCACCAGGCCCCCACTCATGTCTCCCACCACCCCCACCCCCCAGCAGTGCAGGGGCAGCCTCCACCAGGCCCCCACTCATGTCTCCCACCACCCCCACACCCCAGCCACCGGGGGCAGCCTCCACCAGGCCCCCACTCATGTCTCCCACCACCCCCATCCCCCAGCAGTGCAGGGGCAGCCTCCACCAGGCCCCCATTCATGTCTCCAACCACCCCCACCCGCCAGCCACCAGGGGCAGCCTCCACCAAGCCCCTACTCATGTGCCCCACCACCCCCATCCCCCAGCAGTGCAGGGGCAGCCTCCACCAGGCCCCCACTCATGTCCGCTATCACCCCCACCCCCCAGCAGTGCAGGGGCAGCCTCCACCAGGCGTCCACTCATGTCTCCCACCACACCCACCCCCTAGCAGTGCAGGGGCAGCACCACCAGGCGCCCACTCATGTCCCCTATCACCCCCACCCCCCAGCAGTGCAGGGGCAGCACCACCTGGCCCCCACTCATGTCCCCTATAACCCCCACCCCCCAGCCACCAGGGGCAGCCTCCACCAGGCCCCCACTCATGTCCCCTATCACCCCCACCCCCCAGCCACCGGGGGCAGCCTCCACCAGGCCCCCACTCATGTCCCCTATCACCCCCACCCCCCAGCAGTGCAGGGGCAGCACCACCAGTCCCCCACTCATGTCCCCTATCACCCCCACCCCCCAGCCACCAGGGGCAGCCTCCACCAGGCCCCCACTCATGTCTCCCACCACCCCCACCCACCAGCCACCAGGGGCAGCCTCCACCAGGCCCCCACTCATGTCTCCCACCCCCCACCCCCCAGCAGTGCAGGGGCAGCCTCCACCAGGCCCCCACTCATGTCCCCTATCACCCCCACCCCCCAGCAGTGCAGGGGCAGCCTCCACCAGGCCCCCACTCATGTCTCCCACCACCCCCACCACCCAGCAGTGCAGGGGCAGCACCACCAGGCCCCCACTCATGTCTCCCACCACCCCCACCCCCCAGCAGTGCAGGGGCAGCCTCCACCAGGCCCCCACTCATGTCTCCAACCACCTCCACCCCCTAGCAGTGCAGGGGCAGCACCACCAGGCCCCCACTCATGTCCCCTATAACCCCCACCCCCCAGCAGTGCAGGGGCAGCCTCCACCAGGCCCCCACTCATGTCTCCCACCACCCCCACCCCCCAGCCACCGGGGGCAGCCTCCACCAGGCCCCCACTCATGTCCCCTATCACCCCCACCCCCCAGCAGTGCAGGGGCAGCCTCCACCAGGCCCCCACTCATGTCTCCCACCACCCCCACCCCTAGCACAGCAGGGGCAGCACCACCAGGCCCACACTCATGTCCCCTACCACCCCCACCCCCCAGCCACCAGGGGCATCCTCCACCAGGCCCCCACTCATGTCCCCTATCACCCCCACCCCCCAGCAGTGCAGGGGCAGCCTCCACCAGGCCCCCACTCATGTCTCCCACCACCCCCACCCCCCAGCCACCGGGGGCAGCCTCCACCAGGCCCCCCCTCATGTCCCCTATCACCCCCACCCCCCAGCAGTGCAGGGGCAGCCTCCACCAGGCCCCCACTCATGTCTCCGACCACCCCCACCCCCTAGCAGTGCAGGGGCAGCACCACCAGGCCCCCACTCATGTCCCCTATCACCCCCACCCCCCATCAGTGCAGGGGCAGCCTCCACCAGGCCCCCACTCATGTCTCCCACCACCCCCACCCCTCAGCCACCATGGGCAGCCTCCACCAGGCCCCCACTCATGTCTCCCACCACCCCCACCCCCCAGCCACCAGGGGCAGCCTCCACCACGCCCCCACTCATGTCCCCTATCACCCCCACCCCCCAGCAGTGCAGGGGCAGCCTCCACCAGGCCCCCACTCATGTCTCCCACCACCCCCACCCCCTAGCAGTGCAGGGGCAGCACCACCAGGCCCCCACTCATGTCTCCCGCCACCCCCACCCCCCAGCCACCAGGGGCAGTCTCTACCAGGCCCCCACTCATGTCCCCTATCACCCCCACCCCCCAGCAGTGCAGGGGCAGCCTCCACCAGGCCCCCACTCATGTCTCCCACCACCCCCACCCCCCAGCAGTGCAGGGGCAGCCTCCACTAGGCCCCCACTCATGTCTCCCACCACCCCCACCCCCTAGCGTGCAGGGGCAGCACCACTAGGCCCACACTCATGTCCCCTATCACCCCCACCCCCCAGCAGTGCAGGGGCAGCCTCCACCAGGCCCCCACTCATGTCTCCCACCACCCCACCCCCTAGCAGTGCAGGGGCAGCACCACCAGGCCCCCACTCATGTCCCCTATCAACCCCACCCCCCAGCAGTGCAGGGGCAGCCTCCACCAGGCCCCCACTCATGTCTCCCACCACCCCCACCACCCAGCAGTGCAGGGGCAGCACCACCAGGCCCCCACTCATGTCTCCCACCACCCCCACCCCCAGCAGTGCAGGGGCAGCCTCCACCAGGCCCCCACTCATGTCTCCAACCACCCCCACCCCCTAGCAGTGCAGGGGCAGCACCACCAGGCCCCCACTCATGTCCCCTATCACCCCCACCCACCAGCAGTGCAGTGGCAGCCTCCACCAGGCCCCCACTTATGTCTCCCACCACCCCCACCCCCCAGCCACCGGGGGCAGCCTCCGCCAGGCCCCCACTCATGTCCCCTATCACCCCCACCCCCCAGCAGTGCAGGGGCAGCCTCCACCAGGCCCCCACTCATGTCTCCCACCACCCCCACCCCTAGCAGTGCAGGGGCAGCACCACCAGGCCCCCACTCATGTCCCCTACCACCCCCACCCCCCAGCCACCAGGGGCAGCCTCCACCAGGCCCCCACTCATGTCCCCTATCACCCCAACCCCCCAGCAGTGCAGGGGCAGCCTCCACCAGGCCCCCACTCATGTCTCCCACCACCCCCACCCCCCAGCAACCGGGGGAAGCCTCCACCAGGCCCCCCCTCATGTCCCCTATCACCCCCACCCCCCAGCAGTGCAGGGGCAGCCTCCACCAGGCCCCCACTCATGTCTCCGACCACCCCCACCCCCTAGCAGTGCAGGGGCAGCACCACCAGGCCCCCACTCATGTCCCCTATCACCCCCACCCCCCATCAGTGCAGGGGCAGCCTCCACCAGGCCCCCACTCTTGTCTCCCACCACCCCCACCCCTCAGCCACCATGGGCAGCCTCCACCAGGCCCCCACTCATGTCTCCCACCACCCCCACCCCCCAGCCACCAGGGGCAGCCTCCACCACGCCCCCACTCATGTCCCCTATCACCCCCTCCCCCCAGCAGTGCAGGGGCAGCCTCCACCAGGCCCCCAATCATGTCTCCCACCACCCCCACCCCCTAGCAGTGCAGGGGCAGCACCACCAGGCCCCCACTCATGTCTCCCGCCACCCCCACCCCCCAGCCACCAGGGGCAGTCTCTACCAGGCCCCCACTCATGTCCCCTATCACCCCCACCCCCCAGCAGTGCAGGGGCAGCCTCCACCAGGCCCCCACTCAGGTCTCCCACCACCCCCACCCCCCAGCCACCGGGGGCAGCCTCCACCAGGCCCCCACTCATGTCCCCTATCACCCCCACCCCCCAGCAGTGCAGGGGCAGCCTCCACCAGGCCCCCACTCATGTCTCCCACCACCCCCACCCCCTAGCAGTGCAGGGGCAGCACCACTAGGCCCCCACTCATGTCCCCTATCACCCCCACCCCCCAGCAGTGCAGGGGCAGCCTCCACCAGGCCCCCACTCATGTCTCCCACCACCCCCACCCCCTAGCAGTGCAGGGGCAGCACCACCAGGCCCCCACTCATGTCCCCTATCAACCCCACCACCCAGCAGTGCAGGGGCAGCCTCCACCAGGCCCCCACTCATGTCCCCTATCACCCCCACCCCCCAGCCACCGGGGGCAGCCTCCACCAGGCCCCCACTCATGTCCCCTATCACCCCCACCCCCCAGCAGTGCAGGGGCAGCCTCCACCAGGCCCCCACTCATGTCTCCCACCACCCCCACCCACCAGCCATCAGGGGCAACCTCCACCATGCCCCCACTCATGTCTCCCACCACCCCCACCCCCCAGCAGTGCAGGGGCAGCCTCCACCAGGCCCCCACTCATGTCCCCTATCACCCCCACCCCCCAGCAGTGCAGGGGCAGCACCACCAGGCCCCCACTCATGTCTCCCACCACCCCCACCCCCCAGCAGTGCAGGGGCAGCCTCCACCAGGCCCCCACTCATGTCTCCCACCACCCCCACCCCCTAGCAGTGCAGGGGCAGCACCACCAGGCCCCATCTCATGTCCCCTATCACCCCCACCCCCAGCAGTGCAGGGGCAGCCTCCACCAGGCCCCCACTCATGTCTCCCACCACCCCCACCCCCCAGCCTCCATGGGCAGCCTCCACCAGGCCCCCACTCATGTCTCCCATCACCCCACCCCCCAGCCACCGGGGGCAGCCTCCACCAGGCCCCCACTCATGTCCCCTATCAACCCCCAACCCCCAGCAGTGCAGGGGCAGCCTCCACCAGGCCCCCACTCATGTCTCCCACCACCCCCACCCCTAGCAGTGCAGGGGCAGCACCACCAGGCCCCCACTCATGTCCCCTATCACCCCCACCCCCCAGCCACCAGGGGCAGCCTCCACCAGGCCCCCACTCATGTCCCCTATCACCCCCACCCCCCAGCAGTGCAGGGGCAGCCTCCGCCAGGCCCCCACTCATGTCTCCCACCACCCCCACCCCCCAGCCACAGGGGGCAGCCTCCACCAGGCCCCCACTCATGTCCCCTATCACCCCCACCCCCCAGCAGTGCAGGGGCAGCCTCCACCAGGCCCCCACTCATGTCCCCTATCACCCCCACCCCCCAGCCACCGGGGGCAGCCTCCACCAGGCCCCCACTCATGTCCCCTATCACCCCCACCCCCCAGCAGTGCAGGGGCAGCACCACCAGGCCCCCACTCATGTCCCCTATCACCCCCACCCCCAGCCACCAGGGGCAGCCTCCACCAGGCCCCCACTCATGTCTCCCGCCAGCCACCCCCACCCACCAGCCATCAGGGGCAACCTCCACCATGCCCCCACTCATGTCTCCCACCACCCCCACCCCCCAGCAGTGCAGGGGCAGCCTCCACCAGGCCCCCACTCATGTCTCCCACCACCCCCACCCCCCAGCAGTGCAGGGGCAGCACCACCAGGCCCCCACTCATGTCTCCCACCACCCCCACCCCCCAGCAGTGCAGGGGCAGCCTCCACCAGGCCCCCACTCATGTCTCCCACCACCCCCACCCCCTACCAGTGCAGGGGCAGCACCACCAGGCCCCCACTCATGTCCCCTATCACCCCCACCCCCAGCAGTGCAGGGGCAGCCTCCACCAGGCCCCCACTCATGTCTCCCACCACCCCCACCCCCCAGCCTCCATGGGCAGCCTCCACCAGGCCCCCACTCATGTCTCCCATCACCCCCACCCCCCAGCCACCGGGGGCAGCCTCCACCAGTCCCCCACTCATGTCCCCTATCAACCCCCAACCCCCAGCAGTGCAGGGGCAGCCTCCACCAGGCCCCCACTCATGTCTCCCACCACCCCCACTCCTAGCAGTGCAGGGGCAGAACCACCAGGCCCCCACTCATGTCCCCTATCACCCCCACACCCCAGCCACCAGGGGCAGCCTCCACCAGGCCCCCACTCATGTCCCCTATCACCCCCACCCCCCAGCTGTGCAGGGGCAGCCTCCACCAGGCCCCCACTCATGTCTCCCACCACCCCCAACCCCCAGCCACAGGGGGCAGCCTCCACCATGGCCCCCACTCATGTCCCCTCTCACCCCCACCCCCCAGCAGTGCAGGGGCAGCCTCCACCAGGCCCCCACTCATGTCTCCCACCACCCCCACCCCCTAGCAGTGCAGGGGCAGCACCACCAGGCCCCCACTCATGTCCCCTATCACCCCCACCCCCCAGCAGTGCAGGGGCAGCCTCCACCAGGCCCCCACTCATGTCTCCCACCACCCCCACCCCCTAGCAGTGCAGGGGCAGCACCACCAGGCCCCCACTCATGTCCCCTATCACCCCCACCCCCCAGCAGTGCAGCGGCAGCCTCCACCAGGCCCCCACTCATGTCCCCTATCACCCCCACCCCCCAGCCATCGGGGGCAGCCTCCACCAGGCCCCCACTCATGTCCCCTATCACCCCCACCCCCCAGCAATGCAGGGGCAGCACCACCAGGCCCCCACTCATGTCCCCTATCACCCCCACCCCCCAGCCACCAGGGGCAGCCTCCACCAGGCCCCCACTCATGTCTCCCACCACCCCCACCCACCAGCCACCAGGGGCAGGCTCCACCAGGCCCCCACTCATGTCTCCCACCACCCCCACCCCCCAGCAGTGCAGGGGCAGCCTCCACCAGGCCCCCACTCATGTCTCCCACCACCCCCACCCCCCAGCCACCGGGGGCAGCCTCCACCAGGCCCCCACTCATGTCTCCCACCACCCCCACCCCCCAGCAGTGCAGGGGCAGCCTCCACCAGGCCCCCACTCATGTCTCCCACCACCCCCACCCGCCAGCCACCAGGGGCAGCCTCCACCAAGCCCCTACTCATGTGCCCCACCACCCCCATCCCCCAGCAGTGCAGGGGCAGCCTCCACCAGGCCCCCACTCATGTCTCCCACCACCCCCACCCCCTAGCAGTGCAGGGGCAGCCTCCACCAGGCCCCCACTCATGTCTCCCACCACCCCCACCCCCTAGCAGTGCAGGGGCAGCACCACCAGGCCCCCACTCATGTCCCCTATCAACCCCCAACCCCCAGCAGTGCAGGTGCAGCCTCCACCAGGCCCCCACTCATGTCTCCCACCACCCCCACTCCTAGCAGTGCAGGGGCAGAACCACCAGGCCCCCACTCATGTCCCCTATCACCCCCACACCCCAGCCACCAGGGGCAGCCTCCACCAGGCCCCCACTCATGTCCCCTATCACCCCCACCCCCCAGCTGTGCAGGGGCAGCCTCCACCAGGCCCCCACTCATGTCTCCCACCACCCCCACCCCCCAGCCACAGGGGGCAGCCTCCACCAGGCCCCCACTCATGTCCCCTCTCACCCCCACCCCCCAGCAGTGCAGGGGCAGCCTCCACCAGGCCCCCACTCATGTCTCCCACCACCCCCACCCCCTAGCAGTGCAGGGGCAGCACCACCAGGCCCCCACTCATGTCCCCTATCACCCCCACCCCCCAGCAGTGCAGGGGCAGCCTCCACCAGGCCCCCACTCATGTCTCCCACCACCCCCACCCCCTAGCAGTGCAGGGGCAGCACCACCAGGCCCTCACTCATGTCCCCTATCACCCCCACCCCCCAGCAGTGCAGCGGCAGCCTCCACCAGGCCCCCACTCATGTCCCCTATCACCCCCACCCCCCAGCCACCGGGGGCAGCCTCCACCAGGCCCCCACTCATGTCCCCTATCACCCCCACCCCCCAGCAATGCAGGGGCAGCACCACCAGGCCCCCACTCATGTCCCCTATCACCCCCACCCCCCAGCCACCAGGGGCAGCCTCCACCAGGCCCCCACTCATGTCTCCCACCACCCCCACCCCCCATCCACCAGGGGCAGGCTCCACCAGGCCCCCACTCATGTCTCCCACCACCCCCACCCCCCAGCAGTGCAGGGGCAGCCTCCACCAGGCCCCCACTCATGTCTCCCACCACCCCCACCCCCCAGCCACCGGGGGCAGCCTCCACCAGGCCCCCACTCATGTCTCCCACCACCCCCACCCCCCAGCAGTGCAGGGGCAGCCTCCACCAGGCCCCCACTCATGTCTCCCACCACCCCCACCCGCCAGCCACCAGGGGCAGCCTCCACCAAGCCCCTAATCATGTGCCCCACCACCCCCATCCCCCAGCAGTGCAGGGGCAGCCTCCACCAGGCCCCCACTCATGTCCGCTATCACCCCCACCCCCCAGCAGTGCAGGGGCAGCCTCCACCAGGCCCCCACTCATGTCTCCCACCACCCCCACCCCCTAGCAGTGCAGGGGCAGCACCACCAGGCCCCCACTCATGTCCCCTATCAACCCCACCCCCCAGCAGTGCTTTGGCAGCACCACCAGGCCCCCACTCATGTCCCCTATCACCCCCACCCCCCAGCCACCAGGGGCAGCCTCCACCAGGCCCCCACTCATGTCCCCTATCACCCCCACCCCCCAGCCACCAGGGGCAGCCTCCACCAGGCCCCCACTCATGTCTCCCACCACCCACACCCACCAGCCATCAGGGGCAGCCTCCACCAGGCCCCCACTCATGTCTCCCACCACCCCCTCCCCCCAGCAGTGCAGGGGCAGCCTCCACCAGGCCCCCACTCATGTCTCCCACCACCCCCACCCCCCAGCCACCAGGGGCAGCCTCCACCAGGCCCCCACTCATGTCTTCCACCACCCCCACCCACCAGCCACCAGGGGCAGCCTCCACCAGGCCCCCACTCATGTCTCCCACCACCCCCACCCCCCAGCAGTGCAGGGGCAGCCTCCACCAGGCCCCCACTCATGTCTCCCACCACCCCCACCCACCAGCAGTGCAGGGGCAGCCTCCACCAGGCCCCCACTCATGTCTCCCACCACCCCCACTCCCTAGCAATGCAGGGGCAGCACCACCAGGCCCCCACTCATGTCCCCTATCACCCCCACCCCCCAGCCACCAGGGGCAACCTCCACCAGGCCCCCACTCGTGTCTCCCACAACCCCCACCCACCAGCCACCAGGGGCAGCCTCCACCAGGCCCCCACTCATGTCTCCCACCACCCCCACCCCCTAGCAGTGCAG
This sequence comes from Ambystoma mexicanum, assembly GCF_040938575.1. NCBI lineage: Eukaryota > Metazoa > Chordata > Amphibia > Caudata > Ambystomatidae > Ambystoma > Ambystoma mexicanum. The sequence goes on along the minus strand of NC_090934.1, from coordinate 690,525,237 downwards.
GGGCAGCACCGCCAGGCCCCCACTCATGTCCCCTATCACCCCCACCCCCCAGCAGTGCAGGGGCAGCCTCCACCAGGCCCCCACTCATTTCTCCCACCACCCCCTCCCCCCAGCAGTGCAGGGGCAGCCTCCACCAGGCCCCCACTCATGTCCCCTATCACCCCCACCCCCCAGCCACCAGGGGCAGCCTCCACCAGGCCCCCACTCATGTCTTCCACCACCCCCACCCACCAGCCACCAGGGGCAGCCTCCACCAGGCCCCCACTCATGTCTCCCACCACCCCCACCCCCCAGCAGTGCAGGGGCAGCCTCCACCAGGCCCCCACTCATGTCTCCCACCACCCCCGCCCCCCAGCAGTGCAGGGGCTTCCTCCACCAGGCCCCCACTCATGTCCCCTATCACCCCCACCCCCCAGCAGTGCAGGGGCAGCCTCCACCAGGCCCCCACTCATGTCTCCCACCACCCCCACTCCCTAGCAATGCAGGGGCAGCACCACCAGGCCCCCACTCATGTCTCCCACCACCCCACCCCCTAGCAGTGCAGGGGCAGCACCACCAGGCCCCCACTCATGTCCCCTATCACCCCCACCCCCCAGCAGTGCAGGGGCAGCCTCCACCAGGCCCCCACTCATGTCTCCCATCACCCCCACCCCCCAGCCACCGGGGGCAGCCTCCACCAGTCCCCCACTCATGTCCCCTATCACCCCCACCCCCCAGCAGTGCAGGGGCAGCCTCCACCAGGCCCCCACTCATGTCCCCTATCACCCCCACCCCCCAGGAGTGCAGGGACAGCACCACCAGGCCCCCACTCATGTCCCCTATCACCCCCACCCCCCAGGCACCAGGGGCAGCCTCCACCAGGCCCCCACTCATGTCTCCCACCATCCCCACCCACCAGCCACCAGGGGCAGCCTCCACCAGGCCCCCACTCATGTCTCCCACCACCCCCACCCCCTAGCAGTGCAGGGGCAGCACCACCAGGCCCCCACTCATGTCCCCTATCACCCCCACCCCCCATCAGTGCAGGGGCAGCCTCCACCAGCCCCCCACTCATGTCTCCCACCACCCCCACCCCTCAGCCACCAGGGGCAGCCTCCACCAGGCCCCCACTCATGTCTCCCACCACCCCCACCCCCCAGCCACCAGGGGCAGCCTCCACCACGCCCCCACTCATGTCCCCTATTACCCCCACCCCCCAGCAGTGCAGGGGCAGCCTCCACCAGGCCCCCACTCATGTCTCCCACCACCCCCACCCCCTAGCAGTGCAGGGGCAGCACCACCAGGCCCCCACTCATGTCTCCCACCACCCCCACCCCCCAGCACCAGGGGCAGCCTCCACCAGGCCCCCACTCATGTCCCCTATCACCCCCACCCCCCAGCAGTGCAGGGGCAGCCTCCACCAGGCCCCCACTCATGTCTCCCACCACCCCCACCCCCCAGCCACTGGGGGCAGCCTCCACCAGGCCCCCACTCATGTCCCCTATCACCCCCACCCCCCAGCAGTGCAGGGGCAGCCTCCACCAGGCCCCCACTCATGTCTCCCACCACCCCCACCCCCTAGCAGTGCAGGTGCAGCACCACCAGGCCCCCACTCATGTCCCCTATCACCCCTACCCCCCAGCAGTGCAGGGGCAGCCTCCACCAGGCTCCCACTCATGTCCCCTATCACCCTCAGCCCCCAGCCACCGGGGGCAGCCTCCACCAGGCCCCCACTCATGTCCCCTATCACCCCCTGTTAGGGAGAATTCTCTGTTTAGGCTGAATTTCCTAACCTAGTGAGTCCCCCAGCAGCTTTGCTGGATTTCTGGAGTTTGTTTTTTCCATCCTGCCAAGAGTGAGACTCTTTTTCTCCCACTCTTGGATATAAATGTGTGTAATTCCTTTGAATGTCAATGTGTTCTATGGGCTATGGGGTCTTTTACTCCATAGGGTCTCATGTGTTTTTCTATGTGTGTTACACCGCACCTTACGTGCCGTAACACGGGGGCGTCCTAGCGGACCTCCGTCATAGACTCCATACCCGGGGACTGACTACCGTCTCCCCGGGCATGTAAAGTCACCATTGGCTTTACTAGACCTAAATTTACTAACAGAACTAGTACCAACCATCTTATTGTGGACGTACTAGTAGGGGTAATTCGATTACCCCTGGATCTGTTATTCGAGTGGGCACTGTCCCGTCTCCCCTCGTCGAGTTTTGGCTGGTGGCAGTGGAAACTACTTGTTATGTTCGACCCCGGACATAACCCTATGGGATTCGTCCCATTGTCAAAGATTGATACTTTTTCTCGTTAATCTCTAACGTACCACCGATCTACTTATCTTAAATAAGTTTGTCGTATGGTATTTTCTGCCAGAACTCGGTTTGTAAAATGGCGTCTGTGTTCGTCTCTGTGACTCCTAAACCAAAGGTCGAGCCCTTTGTCCCACTTTTGGCGGGCTCTGTACAGAGCCCCTCCAAAAGTGGTGCCATTCTGTCTGAGTTACCACAGGGGTGTGGGAGGGGGTTTAGGCACCCTGGACCGAGTTGCCTTGCCAACCCCGGTCGCACTCTGGAGTGATTGTCCCAAGTGGTGAGCCTCCCCGCTCACCACTTAGCATGTGTCGATTGACAGCTAGGCTGAATGAATGGGGGTTTTCTGCATAAAAGCAGGGCTTTTGGGACTGGATCTTCAGAAGTCGCCACAGGACCTAAGAATCCGACGAGGGTAACGCTGAGCCGACCTGCACGACGACACCTCCGGTGGAGCCCTGCGGAACCGACTCACCACTTCCCGACGGCAGAGGAGATCTCCCTGCCGGAGAGTCTCTTCCCCTGGCTGGTGGGAACAACCAGTCCCCTTTGCTTTTTATTCGCCTCAGGACGCAGTGGTCGAATTGCCCGTGCAGAGCACCTCGGCAACCGGATAGCCTCTACCCCTGTACCGCGACCAAAAGGTGGTGCCTTGTGATGGAGCACTCCGCGGCTGGTCTCTTCCCTGGTGGTGCACCGGACTTCACTTTTCTTCGACGACGAGATCATCTCTACTCTTGTCAAAGACCCGACGTGCATCCACCACCAGGAACAACTACCCCCGCCGGAGCTGCCCTCCACAACCAGGTACCGTGTCCGCCTGGCTTCCCTTTCGATCGGTTCGAGAGAGGTGTCTTAATCCTCCCCGTGCCGTTGGGTCGCCTCCAAGCTTTTCTCATGTATTTTTCTGAACTAGTTCAATCTGCCGATAAACATTTGCTACAAAGACTCGAATGCATTTCCACCAAGAGACTTTTGGAACATCTCGCCTTGCCTCTCTTCGAGTGGGCCTGGCCGCTGAACTTTATGATCTATTGTGGTTCTTGTCTTCTTGCCTTGCATTTTTTCCCGTACCGTATTGAACTGCGTTGACTTCGTAACCTGCCTATTTTTCTCTCCCAATCCTACACTAATATTTGAGTACCATCTAGGTTGAGGCATACACCTCTGTCTGTAAATAAGTGGTGCCGGAATAACCTAGACTTGTCGACATATTGTTAGGGGGATTGATCGTTTCTTCTTCGTAGAGTAATTGTGATTGATTTGTTTGCGGTGATAGTGTCATAGTGTTTTCTTATAGATGTTCCGTTATAAATAAATGCCCTAATATCTTTACACTAAGTCTCGTTGCGTGTTTGCTTGCCTTACTGTGAAGAATTGCCCTATCTTGTATACTCCACATACTGCTTAACTCTTCTTGAGGGAAGTCTGACTGCTCAGCCACAGCTACCAACAGTGAATCTGTGTGGTGCAGACTGCTACCAAGTGGGTTTACTGCCAACACCTGTAGTCCTAAATCTTTTGCAGTGGTCCCAGAGGGAACTGCACAGGTTTCCGCCTAACACCCCCACCCCCCAGCAGTGCAGGGGCAGCACCACCAGGCCCCCACTCATGTCCCCTATCACCCCCACCCCCCAGCCACCAGGGGCAGCCTCCACCAGGCCCCCACTCATGTCCCCTATCACCCCCACCCCCCAGGAGTGCAGGGACAGCACCACCAGGCCCCCACTCATGTCCCCTATCACCCCCACCCCCCAGGCACCAGGGGCAGCCTCCACCAGGCCCCCACTCATGTCTCCCACCATCCCCACCCACCAGCCACCAGGGGCAGCCTCCACCAGGCCCCCACTCATGTCTTCCACCACCCCCACCCACCAGCCACCAGGGGCAGCCTCCACCAGGCCCCCACTCATGTCTCCCACCACCCCCACCCCCCAGCAGTGCAGGGGCAGCCTCCACCAGGCCCCCACTCATGTCTCCCACCACCCCCGCCCCCCAGCAGTGCAGGGGCTTCCTCCACCAGGCCCCCACTCATGTCCCCTATCACCCCCACCCCCCAGCAGTGCAGGGGCAGCCTCCACCAGGCCCCCACTCATGTCTCCCACCACCCCCACTCCCTAGCAATGCAGGGGCAGCACCACCAGGCCCCCACTCATGTCTCCCACCACCCCACCCCCTAGCAGTGCAGGGGCAGCACCACCAGGCCCCCACTCATGTCCCCTATCACCCCCACCCCCCAGCAGTGCAGGGGCAGCCTCCACCAGGCCCCCACTCATGTCTCCCATCACCCCCACCCCCCAGCCACCGGGGGCAGCCTCCACCAGTCCCCCACTCATGTCCCCTATCACCCCCACCCCCCATCAGTGCAGGGGCAGCCTCCACCAGGCCCCCACTCATGTCCCCTATCACCCCCACCCCCCAGGAGTGCAGGGACAGCACCACCAGGCCCCCACTCATGTCCCCTATCACCCCCACCCCCCAGGCACCAGGGGCAGCCTCCACCAGGCCCCCACTCATGTCTCCCACCATCCCCACCCACCAGCCACCAGGGGCAGCCTCCACCAGGCCCCCACTCATGTCTCCCACCACCCCCACCCCCTAGCAGTGCAGGGGCAGCACCACCAGGCCCCCACTCATGTCCCCTATCACCCCCACCCCCCATCAGTGCAGGGGCAGCCTCCACCAGCCCCCCACTCATGTCTCCCACCACCCCCACCCCTCAGCCACCAGGGGCAGCCTCCACCAGGCCCCCACTCATGTCTCCCACCACCCCCACCCCCCAGCCACCAGGGGCAGCCTCCACCACGCCCCCACTCATGTCCCCTATTACCCCCACCCCCCAGCAGTGCAGGGGCAGCCTCCACCAGGCCCCCACTCATGTCTCCCACCACCCCCACCCCCTAGCAGTGCAGGGGCAGCACCACCAGGCCCCCACTCATGTCTCCCACCACCCCCACCCCCCAGCACCAGGGGCAGCCTCCACCAGGCCCCCACTCATGTCCCCTATCACCCCCACCCCCCAGCAGTGCAGGGGCAGCCTCCACCAGGCCCCCACTCATGTCTCCCACCACCCCCACCCCCCAGCCACTGGGGGCAGCCTCCACCAGGCCCCCACTCATGTCCCCTATCACCCCCACCCCCCAGCAGTGCAGGGGCAGCCTCCACCAGGCCCCCACTCATGTCTCCCACCACCCCCACCCCCTAGCAGTGCAGGTGCAGCACCACCAGGCCCCCACTCATGTCCCCTATCACCCCTACCCCCCAGCAGTGCAGGGGCAGCCTCCACCAGGCTCCCACTCATGTCCCCTATCACCCTCAGCCCCCAGCCACCGGGGGCAGCCTCCACCAGGCCCCCACTCATGTCCCCTATCACCCCCTGTTAGGGAGAATTCTCTGTTTAGGCTGAATTTCCTAACCTAGTGAGTCCCCCAGCAGCTTTGCTGGATTTCTGGAGTTTGTTTTTTCCATCCTGCCAAGAGTGAGACTCTTTTTCTCCCACTCTTGGATATAAATGTGTGTAATTCCTTTGAATGTCAATGTGTTCTATGGGCTATGGGGTCTTTTACTCCATAGGGTCTCATGTGTTTTTCTATGTGTGTTACACCGCACCTTACGTGCCGTAACACGGGGGCGTCCTAGCGGACCTCCGTCATAGACTCCATACCCGGGGACTGACTACCGTCTCCCCGGGCATGTAAAGTCACCATTGGCTTTACTAGACCTAAATTTACTAACAGAACTAGTACCAACCATCTTATTGTGGACGTACTAGTAGGGGTAATTCGATTACCCCTGGATCTGTTATTCGAGTGGGCACTGTCCCGTCTCCCCTCGTCGAGTTTTGGCTGGTGGCAGTGGAAACTACTTGTTATGTTCGACCCCGGACATAACCCTATGGGATTCGTCCCATTGTCAAAGATTGATACTTTTTCTCGTTAATCTCTAACGTACCACCGATCTACTTATCTTAAATAAGTTTGTCGTATGGTATTTTCTGCCAGAACTCGGTTTGTAAAATGGCGTCTGTGTTCGTCTCTGTGACTCCTAAACCAAAGGTCGAGCCCTTTGTCCCACTTTTGGCGGGCTCTGTACAGAGCCCCTCCAAAAGTGGTGCCATTCTGTCTGAGTTACCACAGGGGTGTGGGAGGGGGTTTAGGCACCCTGGACCGAGTTGCCTTGCCAACCCCGGTCGCACTCTGGAGTGATTGTCCCAAGTGGTGAGCCTCCCCGCTCACCACTTAGCATGTGTCGATTGACAGCTAGGCTGAATGAATGGGGGTTTTCTGCATAAAAGCAGGGCTTTTGGGACTGGATCTTCAGAAGTCGCCACAGGACCTAAGAATCCGACGAGGGTAACGCTGAGCCGACCTGCACGACGACACCTCCGGTGGAGCCCTGCGGAACCGACTCACCACTTCCCGACGGCAGAGGAGATCTCCCTGCCGGAGAGTCTCTTCCCCTGGCTGGTGGGAACAACCAGTCCCCTTTGCTTTTTATTCGCCTCAGGACGCAGTGGTCGAATTGCCCGTGCAGAGCACCTCGGCAACCGGATAGCCTCTACCCCTGTACCGCGACCAAAAGGTGGTGCCTTGTGATGGAGCACTCCGCGGCTGGTCTCTTCCCTGGTGGTGCACCGGACTTCACTTTTCTTCGACGACGAGATCATCTCTACTCTTGGCAAAGACCCGACGTGCATCCACCACCAGGAACAACTACCCCCGCCGGAGCTGCCCTCCACAACCAGGTACCGTGTCCGCCTGGCTTCCCTTTCGATCGGTTCGAGAGAGGTGTCTTAATCCTCCCCGTGCCGTTGGGTCGCCTCCAAGCTTTTCTCATGTATTTTTCTGAACTAGTTCAATCTGCCGATAAACATTTGCTACAAAGACTCGAATGCATTTCCACCAAGAGACTTTTGGAACATCTCGCCTTGCCTCTCTCCGAGTGGGCCTGGCCGCTGAACTTTATGATCTATTGTGGTTCTTGTCTTCTTGCCTTGCATTTTTTCCCGTACCGTATTGAACTGCGTTGACTTCGTAACCTGCCTATTTTTCTCTCCCAATCCTACACTAATATTTGAGTACCATCTAGGTTGAGGCATACACCTCTGTCTGTAAATAAGTGGTGCCGGAATAACCTAGACTTGTCGACATATTGTTAGGGGGATTGATCGTTTCTTCTTCGTAGAGTAATTGTGATTGATTTGTTTGCGGTGATAGTGTCATAGTGTTTTCTTATAGATGTTCCGTTATAAATAAATGCCCTAATATCTTTACACTAAGTCTCGTTGCGTGTTTGCTTGCCTTACTGTGAAGAATTGCCCTATCTTGTATACTCCACATACTGCTTAACTCTTCTTGAGGGAAGTCTGACTGCTCAGCCACAGCTACCAACAGTGAATCTGTGTGGTGCAGACTGCTACCAAGTGGGTTTACTGCCAACACCTGTAGTCCTAAATCTTTTGCAGTGGTCCCAGAGGGAACTGCACAGGTTTCCGCCTAACACCCCCACCCCCCAGCAGTGCAGGGGCAGCACCACCAGGCCCCCACTCATGTCCCCTATCACCCCCACCCCCCAGCCACCAGGGGCAGCCTCCACCAGGCCCCCACTCATGTCCCCTATCACCCCCACCCCCCAGCAGTGCAGGGGCAGCCTCCACCAGGCCCCCACTCATGTCTCCCACCACCCCCACCCCCCAGCAGTGCAGGGGCAGCACCACCAGGCCCCCACTCATGTCCCCTATCACCCCCACCCCCCAGCAGTGCAGGGGCAGCCTCCACCAGGCCCCCACTCATGTCTCCCACCACCCCCACCCCCTAGCAGTGCAGGGGCAGCACCACCAGGCCCCCACTCATGTCCCCTATCACCCCCACCCCCCAGCAGTGCAGGGGCAGCCTCCACCAGGCCCCCATTCATGTCTCCCACCACCCCCACCCCCCAGCCACCATGGGCAGACTCCACCAGGCCCCCAATCATGTCTCCCACCACCCCCACCCCCCAGCCACCAGGAACAGCCTCCACCAGGCCCCCACTCATGTCCCCTATCACCCCCACCCCCCAGCAGTGCAGGGGCAGCCTCCACCAGGCCCCCACTCATGTCCCCTATCACCCCCACCCCCCAGCCACCGGGGGCAGCCTCCACCAGGCCCCCACTCATGTCTCCTATCACCCCCACCCCCCAGCAGTGCAGGGGCAGCACCACCAGGCCCCCACTCATGTCCCCTATCACCCCCACCCCCCAGCCACCAGGGGCAGCCTCCACCAGGCCCCCACTCATGTCTCCCACCACCCCCACCCACCAGCCACCAGGGGCAGCCTCCACCAGGCCCCCACTCATGTCTCCCACCACCCCCACCCCCTAGCAGTGCAGGGGCAGCACCACCAGGCCCCCACTCATGTCCCCTATCACCCCCACCCCCCAGCAGTGCAGGGGCAGCCTGCACCAGGCCCCCACTCATGTCTCCCACCACCCCCACCCCCCAGCCACCATGGGCAGCCTCCACCAGGCCCCCACTCATGTCTCCCACCACCCCCACCCCCCAGCCACCAGGGGCAGCCTCCACCACGCCCCCACTCATGTCCCCTATCACCCCCACCCCCCAGCAGTGCAGGGGCAGCCTCCACCAGGCCCCCACTCATGTCTCCCACCACCCCCACCCCCTAGCAGTGCAGGGGCAGCACCACCAGGCCCCCACTCATGTCTCCCACCACCCCCACCCCCCAGCCACCAGGGGCAGCCTCCACCACGCCCCCACTCATGTCCCCTATCACCCCCACCCCCCAGCAGTGCAGGGGCAGCCTCCACCAGGCCCCCACTCATGTCTCCCACCACCCCCACCCCCCAGCCACCGGGGGCAGCCTCCACCAGGCCCCCACTCATGTCCCCTATCACCCCCACCCACCAGCAGTGCAGGGGCAGCCTCCAACAGGCCCCCACTCATGGCCCCCTGCACCCAGGTCCTCACAATCCCCAATCATGTGCGCCATGGTCAGCCTCCACAGCCAAAAGGCCCTACCAAGTAACCCATTCACCCACATGGAAATGGAAATTACATGTTACACCCCCAATGTTCATAAAGCAAATGAACCCATGTCCGTCACACACAATGGTTGCAATTGAATGGGAAAACACCCAACATGACATGCATGAAACCAATGAGATGATACCACACAGTGAAGTATGAAAACAAAATTGTATTAAAAAAAATTGAATGCAAATGAAATGAAACAAACTACAATGGCAATAAAAAAAAGATAAGCTGCATGTCCGTCAAAAAAAATTAAAACTACAAATCCAAATCCAAAAAAATGTTGTCCAAAGTCACATTAAAAATAAAATCAATCCGAGAGAGAAAAATAAATGCAAAGACCATTGCTCCATGGTGAATAAATAAAAACAAAAAAAATAAAACAATCCAATGAAGAACTATGTACAAAACATCCAAGGGTCCATGAGCCCAACTGAACAAAGGAAACCTACAAAAAACCCTAACTAAAATGCAACTATATACAAAAAGTGGAGCAGTGTCCGTCGACTCCAAATCATAAGAAGAAACAAAGGAAACCTAAAACTAAAGAACTATATACAAAGGCGGCGGGCAAGTCCAGCGGCTCACTCCGTGGTGTTCCGGGCCAGGGCATCATCAAACTCCTCTTCGATGTCCCGGAGGCGGTCCTGTTCCATGGCCCCGAGGGTCCGCAGGGACGACGCTATCTGCTCCTCCAACCCCCTGCGGATTGCCTTGAGGCACTCGGCCCGCCTCAGGGCCCTCCGCATGGAGTTCTCCGCCCTGACCATCGTGAGCCGTGCCTCTTCCGCCCGCCGCCGCTCCGCACCTATCTGCTGGCCCAACCGCAGCCACACGGAAGACACTTCCCGTCCTGGGTCCTCCTGCCCTCCGGCCGATGCCTGCCTCTCCGATTTTGATGGCCCCGAGCCATGATGCCTCCCACGTTGACTCTGCTGCTGCCTCCGACGCAACCGCCTCTGCCAGCACAACGGCATCCAGGCTGATGGAATCCACTGACGCCGTCGTGCACGTGCCCTGCCTGATGATGCCGGCACATCCTCCATCTGCTGGGGTACAGTTGCTGTGGTGTCCACCCCTTCTGGACCTCCGACTCCCGACTGTGGCAGGGATGGGATCCCCACCGAGCTGGCTGCATTGGTTAGGGCAGGTCCACAGGGGGCCCTGGTGGCATCTGGGACGGAAGACGGCAAGGAGAACGACCGGCGTATAGCCTCCACAGAGGAGGAGAGGGCCGCCAGATTGGCCGACACATGCAGGAAACCCCCGAACATGGAAGATCCCAATTGGGCCACGTCGGCACGGTGCTCTTCGTGATGACGTGCGTGCTCCTCCCGGGAAGCACGCACGTCATCACGAATTGCACCCGCGCCCATCGCGACCCCAATCAGGACCTTCTCCATACGGCCACGGGTCCCCTCGTCCACAGGTGGAGGGGAGTCAGGTGACATGGACATCCCCTCTACCTGCGGACGGGCCTGGGACGGGGCATCCCTGCTGGTGCATGGTGGTGCACTCACAGGGTCAGGGACAGCGACATGCACAGGCCCCTCCACGGTGACCTGTGCTGCCTCCTGCCCCTGCCCCTGGACTGCACCACTTGCACCAGCAGGGATGCCCCCGCCAGGCCCCATGTGCGCCTCAGTGGCGGCCTCCTCCTCCTCTGTGGAAACCACCAACCTGGATGGCTCCTCACCGTCTTCCGCCGTAGCAGGTCCCTGTGGGGGCTCACCCACCCCTTCCGCTGCAGCCGTGGGGGCATCCCCGCCGCCTTGCCCCACAGCGCCGTCTCCGCCCTCTTCTTAACTAGCCGCTGCGTAGAGGGAGACATAGAACACAAGCATCAGGGTACTGTACAATGGTCCCCTAGACAGGAAGCAATAGCAGATGAGTACCACTGTCAAAGTACACTTCCATCATGTCCCTCCACAACACATGGGTCAGTCCAGGCAAAACACACACAGTAACAGGCATGGTGCATGCCATGGACATTTCCATACATGTCCAATGGACTCTTGAAACATACAATGATATGGAACTCACATGCATCATGGGTCATGCCTATCACATGCACACACTTCACCTCAGTCACATCCATCTGGCCTCATACACCCCAAACACAGCGGATACAAGGATAACTAGGCTGCATCAGTGAATCTGTGCATTTTCACAGACATGTGTCATGCATCCATGGCATTCACAAGTCACAGTCACGCAGGTCAGGCACACAGACATGGCTACCATATATGTACCTGGCATCAGCACCCATCCCTCACCCCCACCCATGTCCAGGAACAGAGACTGGCATGCTCTCATGTGTAAAATCTGCATAGGGCTCCCCATGTCGCATTTAAACACATGCAACGACCATGTGGTTCACACATCAATGGTCGCACATGCATTACCATGATGTCCCTGCACACATACATGCATACATGGCCTATGTCACACATACAGGCAAGTATCAGACAACCAGCACACCGCAACATGCCCTGTCTCACACAGCAATGCTTGGCCACTTACCGCTCAACTCCAGACGGGTCTCCCTCTCAAGGATCTGGGCGTGGAGCGCTGGGCATACGCGTTCCAGGACCCTCATCTGGATGGAACTCATGCGGCCCCGGCCCCCCTCCACGAGGCGCCGGGCCTTCACGAGGGTCCTGGACCTCAAGTCCTCCCAGCGCATCTTGATCTTCTGGACGTTGCGGGTTGCCACCCCCTCCGCGTTGATGGCAACCACACAGTCGGCCCAGATCCTCTCCCGTCCTTCCTTGCTGGCGCGGGACGATCCAAAGAGGGCATCATACTGCCCCAGGACATGCTCCACCAGGACACCAACTTCGGTGGCAGTGAAGCTGGTGCCCCTCTGCCCCTCTGGCCTGGGGTTGCCACTGGTGCCAGATGTCGAAGTGCCCGACATGGCAACCCCAGAGGCAGGAGTGGGTGGGCAACTGGGTCCTGGGGCTGGGCTGTGGAGCGATGTTATCCCAGTCGGGAGTCTTCTGTTCCAGCAGGGGTGGACACAGCAACTGGACCCCTGCAGATGGCTGATGTGCAGGCACCAAATGGCAGGGCACGGTGGCAGCAGGCAGGCAGGCAGGCAGGCAGCAGCAGATGGCACGTGGGAGGCTGCTCGGGGCACTGGGGGGCAGTAATTCGGCCTTCTGGGCAGGAGCGTGGTCTTCTGTGTGTTTTCGCGTGGCCAGCCTAATACGGAGTGATTTGGCACGTGAAAATCCTGCACGTCAGCGTGAAATTCGAGGAAAGGCCCTTAGCGTGTAAGCGCGTCAGCACGCATACGCGATTCTATTGGACCAAAGGCCCTCAGCGCGTAAGCGCGTCTGTGACGTGACCCGCACGGGTGTTTCCCTCATAGCACGTGATGACGGAGCACACGTGGAAAGACTGCACGTCAGAGTGTCATTGCGTGTAATTGGACAAAAGTGCGCCTACACGCGATTGGCCTATGTACGTGTATTCCGGGGTGCACGGGAATTTCCACACGCTATTGGCCTGGGTACGTGGATTTCAGGGGTGCGCGGGCACTTACACACGCGAGTTCATCAGCGCACGTGTATTCTGGGGTGCGCGGGAATTTCCAAACGCTATTGGCCTGGGTATGTGGATTTCAGGGGTGCGCGGGACGTTTCACACGCTCGCCTACAACACGCGCAAAGAAACACGTACGCCAGTAGGAAGCAGGCATACGTCGACCGGCGACGCATAAATTTGTGTGCAAAAAACTAACAAGCTCAGACGCCAGGATGAATATACCCTTCCTAGCAGCAGTGGCCGTGGGCTACCAAAGGAGGAGGAGGAGGATAGTCAGGCCCAGAATTGTCACACCCAGAACCAGCCTTTTTGGGATGCCTGATGACCAGGTGTATGGGAGGTACAGGTTTCCACCACACATAATACTGGACCTGGTGAGTGAGTGGGAGGATGACCTCACATCACCCACCCTGTGCTCCCAAGCACTCAGCCCCCTGGAGAAGGTCTTCAATGTACTGCACTTCTTAGCCACTGGATCATTTCAGCGGACAAGTGCCATAGTGGGTGGGGTGTCACAGGCCACGCAGTCACGCTGCCTACACCAGGTCTTGAACATCATCACTGCACGCCCATCAGTCCGCAGGCACATATACCTGCCCAGAACACCTGCAGAAAGGCATGCTGCCGCCTTGGATTTTTACGGTGTGGCACGATTCCCCAAAGTGCTAGGTGCCATCGACTGCACCCATGTGGCTCTACGTCCCCCCAGGGCATCTGAGCACATCTATAGGAACCGCAAGCATTGGCATTCCATCAACGTGCAGGTAGTATGTAATGCCAAGGGAATCATCACCTCAGTATATGCCAACTATCCCGGGTCCACCCACGACAGCTTCATTTACCGAAAGTCCACCCTAAGCCGGGACCTAGAAGCTGGGCGGCATGGCGATACATGGCTGCTTGGTGAGTATGAATGCCACTGCACATGCATGCATGTCAGATACTGAACAAGGTCACAACTCCACCAATGATACCCATCACCACCTCCACAGGGGACAGTGCCTACCCTCTCAGCCCCCACATGATGACGCCAATTCGGAACCCCACCACGCCACCCGAGGTAAGATATAACACAGCCCACATTGCAACCCGGGGCATAGTGGAGCGCACATTCGGAGTGCTTAAGTCACGCTTTCGCTCCCTTGACCGTTCTGGCGGGCAGCTTTCATACGCTCCCCCAGTAGTGTGCAGGATCATAGTGGCAGCATGTGTCCTGCACAACGTTGCAACACGTGGGGCCTGGCCGTGGACATGGTGGTGCCCCCACATCCCCAACCATATGCACGCCCGCTGCGCATGGGAGGGGAAAGGGCACGGGGGGAGGCAGCCCGTACACAGCTAGTGGCTAATTACTTAGCATAGAAATCACACCCCTGTGGAGTGCACACTGCCCTGGCACATACCATCTGACAATCAATGATGACTCAACCTGACAATGATCCTGAATGTCTGGAGAATCAACCGTCAAAACCATATCAGCCGGAGATTGTTCACCTGGAAGTGTTACAATGTGTGCATCCCTACCTACACAGACACCACCAATGCAGTTTCGTGAAAAAACACATTCATGCAGCTAAAATGAATACCCACTTGCAAAATGCAACATGAGGACAGTGCCATGTCACCCAACCATCCCCAGCACCGCCACACGACACACCATGCCATGTCATGCTATGTGCGGGTAAACAAAGTAAACCCCACAACATGACACAAGTGTCACATAGTACAGTGTCCCTAATTGAAACCCGCAACACCTGAAATGCTCACAGTAATGCAGGACCAACAACACACTTGAGCAGGTATTTAGCAATAACACTTATCAGCTACTGACCCTCAAAACTACCATTAACATGACATTACGAATGTAAGAATTTAGTAGTCTCACCACCTGGAAATGCATGCACTCCCACCACTTCCAACTGTACAGTGTTGCCGTCATGTAGAGTTGTAGGTGCACTGCTGCCAACATGGACTCCATCTCCAAAGTAGAGGGCCTTGTGTAGACATGAGGAAAGGACCTGCAAATTAGGAGGTAGACATGGATGATGAGTTACACATCTATGCAACATGCAGTGTACAACACAACAGCAATATGCACTAGGAATGTATACACAGTGTTGACTAGACTACCCACACATGTAGTGGGAGTCCAATGTAACCATGTACGTCAATGTCACTTGGGCACACCCTTTGCAAGCCCATGGAAACGGGAAGCAGGAGGGGTGTGTGTGACAAAAACCCAAGCATCTGAACCAAATACATGACAAGCCTGCATGTGCCCAGCCACAATGCAGCGTATGCCCACGGGAGCCACACAAGGCAACACACTGTCCCAAAAAAAAAAAAGAAAAAAAAAAAAAGAAAATCGAAAATGGCCTTTAATGGGCCCGGGGGGGTTGGGGAGGCCACCCAGGAGGTCCGAGGACAGGGTGCACACCAAAACCCACCTGTATGGATCTTGCGAAAAAAAAACACCTCCATGGGCTCATGTCCCACACGGCTACCCTATTGTGGGAGTATCACTGCTGTCGCAATTCTCACCCTGTGCAGCTGCATCCGGAGGTGGTGGCACTATGGGAGGCATCCCACACAAGGCCCTAGTCTGTTCTTCCATGGCTGCAAGCATGCGGGTGTGGTAGGTCTCGTTCTGGAGGATGAGTGTGCGGAGGTCCCCATGCAACAACTCACGGGATGCCCGGACCTCTGCCCTAGTTGCCTGCATCTCAGCTGAGAGCGTACAGGTGAGACGCTCTAGCTGCTGTTCTGTCCTTCGGTTTGTTGAAGCCTCAAGCTCAACAAGAGTCGTCCTGAGGTGAAGGAGTTCCAGCCTCAGGGCTTCCCTGTGGCCCTGGGACTCTATGGAGATGGCTTCCTGCAGAGTCGCCAGTGCCGCCCGCCTGTCCCTGTTGGACGCCAACATGTCCTCCCTGTGTGACTGGCAGATGGAGTCGGTTGCCTGCTGTAGTCGCTCCATCAGCCTTTCGGGGGGGACAATGGAAGTGGCCACCCTATCCATGGCCTGAGCCATCATCTCTGATGATGCTGCCTGTTGGGTTGCCATACCGTAAATGGATTGCTCCCATGCGGTATTGCCAGGTGGCGTACGGCCACCACGTCGGCAGGCACCACACCCGTCTGGGGCAAGGTGAACTGCACCTTGCTGTGCCGGCACTGCCTGAGGCTGCAGGACTGCATTCCCCCTCTGATCTGCTGGCCCAGGAACAGGATCAGATGTCGCGGAGTGTGACCCTGCATCCGTAACCACCAAAGGCGTACCTGCCAACACTGACATCCCCATTGAGGGTTCTAACCCTGGTGCAGGTGGGTCGGACAGAACAGAATCCCTCCCAGGAACACTCACCTGCGACGGCACGTAGGTCTCATCATCCGAATCAACACCTGAGTACAGCTCGGGGGAGGTGCAGCCAGAGACACCCCTTGAGAGCACGACCTGCAGCAGTTGTGGGTTCTCACCCACCACCACACCACGTCCCTCACTGGTGGTCGGTCGGCCCTCAGACCCCTCCTGGGTCTGCACCATCTCCACAACCCCAGCAGTATCAGGTGCATCTTCCCCTGCAAAGACATAAAAGAAAACAAATGGAAACAGGCATTAGCACCATGGCACACAATGAGGGCTGAGAAGCAACAGAACCAGTACTTGATTGACACATGTCCCACATGACTAAAACCCTCCCATGCATGCACCCTCACTGCGTATGAAGGGGAGGCAAATGGCACACATTGATGACACCAAGATGGAAGATGAACACATTTGCTGCATGCTGCCTAGCAGTGGCATCACACATTGGCCTGTGATAGCCAGGTGAAATACACATGCCATCACAAAGATGGCATGTACCATTGCTATTGAGTGAAGATGGAGAGGAGGGCAGCACTTATTCATTCAGTCCAGTTCCCTCATGTAATAGCTTTTCTAATTCAAACAGGTCTGATTTTTCACCTGGAGCTGCCAGTCCAAAATGGTCCGATTGCACAGGGACATGTCTAAACAAATGATATGCAGGTAACAAAGTCACTCCACTTTACCATAGCCATGTCAGACATGTGACTAGAGGACTGAGAAATGCCTAGTAAAAGTGGTGGAATGCAAACAATCTGCCTGAATGAACAGAGAAAAATAAGCAACAATGTTGTGGCAAGGTGACACTTCAAGGGCAACTGGCGTGCTGTTGGGCTAGATGTCTACTGTTGGCAGAAGGGATACTGCTATGGCCAAATGCTGCTGCGCAGAATGTATTGCATGAAGCACATGGGTGACCCAAACAACTCAGGTGCACACACCCTCACCTGGCACACAAACAGAAGCCCTCACACACACACCATGCACATGGATGACACACACATGCATGTGCACTCACCGGACAATGCCTCATAATCTGGCAGATCTCCCACGCCTTGGATCTGTTCCTCCGTGACGTAGGTCCCAGCGACTGACTCATGTGGAGTGAGTTCCATGTCTTCTACGGGAGACCCACCTCCAGTCACTAGAGTTGCGGCATGACTTGAGGCCAGTTTATTCTTTGCCCTGCGCTTTAGGTCATTCCAGCGCTTATAGCAATCATTGGCTGTGCGCCTCACGATTCCAAGGGCACTTACGATGTCCGCAACGGTCTGCCAGTGTGCCTGGCGCTGTGCAGGTGTGGTCTTGGATCCTGCAACAATGACCATTTCGTTATCATGTGCGGACACATACTCGACAAGTGCATTCAGTTCGGCATAAGTGAAGCTGGGCTTCCTCGACGGGCCGGACTGTGTAGCCGTGTCTGGGGCATCAGCCTGTGCCGGACGAGCACTCTTCCTCTTCCGCTTGGAAGGTGGTGGTGATCCTGAGTGTCCTACGCCGCTCTGGACACTAGGGGCAGGAGCCCTGGTGGACTCTGTATCAGGAGTGTGGGATTGCACACTCAGCATGGGAGTTGGTGCAGGCATTGGCTCAAGTGTAATGGTGTCAGGTGGAATGTCAGCAGGATGGACTAGGACCGACACTGTCCTGGCTGGGTGTGTGAGAGCTGGGGTGGATGGAGCCGCAGCTGCCCCTGCAGCCTCTCCACCCTGCCTACTTGGGGCAGCAGATGACCTTGCTGCCCCTAATCCACGTGGCCTGATGACATCAACGTGCACCAGCGCCTGTGTCATAGGCCTGCTGGCCTGGAAGTCAGCCATGGAGTCAGCCAGGTCTGGTGCCACAATGGGCTGGTCCAACAAGGGCTGAGCATGGATGGAGTCAGCCACATCACCCTCAACCAGGGGGGCTGGGAGGGGATTATGGGTGCCCTTGACTGGTCCTCCACACATGGGGGGACATGGTCACCCTGCAAGTAACGACCACATCCCCTACCGGAGCCACCACGGCCACCACTTGTGGCTCGTCCACCTTTGCCACCCTTACGGATTCCTCGCCTCCCAACCATGGCACTGATGTTAATGTGCGTATGGGAGTGGCTGTAAACTATTGTCCTGGGCAATTGGGGGTCAAAGGGGTTGGGTACCAGATGGTAATCGTACCCTAGTGCTCTAGCAAGGCTGAATGTGACCCCTGTGGAAAGATGACGGGTCACGCAACGCACAGGAAGCCCAAAAAAGGGAGATAACGTGCACGCAACCCCTCCTAGACCACGTGTGCGGAAAAATAAACCTGCACTACGCTGTGGCACCCAGTAACACAAGAAAGAACGTATGCGTGTCACACGCAGCCTAGAATGACCTCTGAAGGGATAGGCTACACACGGGGCAAGCACAGATGTTAGATACGTGCGTGACTCACCGTCTGCCAGGTAAAAGAGCGTGAAAAAGAAGCGCGTGTGCGCGTTGGCAACACCCCCGCCAAAAGAAGAATTGTTCGCTGTCTGAGGAGACAGGACAACAGTAGAAGGGAACGCTGTTTGAGGGAACAGGCCCAGGAAAACCAGAAAAAGAGAAAAAAGAGAAAAAGCTGTCAGAGGTAACAGGGAGTACGAACTTGAAACGCCGTGAAGTAAATCGCGTGTGAAACGACAAGAAGTACAGATTTCACCCACTCGCTCTCCACGAAAAGCACGTACAAGGAAATGGTGTTCTACACGTACCTTTTATGCAGGCCCACACGTCCAGCGTCACTTCCGCGTGTACGCGTTAGGGCCATTTCCACCAATTACACGCTTTGTCACTTCCGCGTGTACGCGCTAGGGCCATTTCCACCAATTACACGCTTTGTCACTTCCGCGTGTACGCGCTAAGGCCATTTCCACCAATTACACGCTTTGACAATTCAGCGTGTACGCGCTAGGGCCATTTCCACCAATTACACGCTTTGTCACTTCCGCGTGTACGCGCTAAGGCCATTTCCACCAATTACACGCTTTAACACTCGGACGTGTCTTCCATTTTTTTTAACACGCAACATTTCAAACGTGTGCCATATTCAACGTGCTCGTGACTTCATAGACGCGCATACGCTGGTGGCCTTTGGGCCAATGAATGTACAGACGTGTGCTGACGCGCTTACGCGCTAAGGGCCTTTCCTCGAATTACACGCAGACGTGCTGGATTTTCACGTGCAAAATCACTCCGTATCAAGCTGGCCACACGTTCACACACGGAAGACCACGCTCCTGCCCAGAAGGCCGAATTACTGCCCCCCAGAGCCCCGAGCACGCTCCCACCTGCCATCTGCTGCTGCCTGACTGCCTGCTGCCCACGTGCCCTGACATTTGCTGCCTGCACATCAGCCAGGGGTGCTGTTGCTGTGACCACCCCTGCTGGAACCGAAGACTCCCGACTGCTTTTCCATCGCCCCATAGCCCAGCCCCAGGCCCAGTTGCCCACCCACTCCTGCCTCTGGGGTTGCCATGTCGGGCACTGCAACATCTGGCACCAGTGGCAACCCCCGGCCAAGGAGGCAGAGGGGCACCAGCTTCACTGCCACCGAAGTTGGTGTCCTGGTGGAGCATGTCCTGGGGCAGTATGATGCACTCTTCTGAAGGTTGCGCGCCGACAAGGAAGGACAGACTCGGATCTGGATGGACATCGTGACTGCCATCAACGCCGAGGAGGTGGCAGTCCGCGACTACGAACGTGTCAGGAAGCGCTGGGAGGACTTCAGGTCCAGGACCCTCAACAAGGCCCGGCGCCTCCTGAAGGCAGCGGATGCTAAGGGGTGCCGGGGCCACTTGTCGGAAGATCAGATGAGGGTCCTGGAACGCATATCCCCAGCGCTCCACGTCCAGGTCCTTGAGAGGCAGACCCGTCTGGAGTCGAGCGGTAAGTGTACATGCATACTGATTGTAAGCTGTGCGTGTGGTGTGCCAGGAGTGTGCAGGTTGAACATGTATTTTTATGTGGGCAAGTAGGGGGGGGTGTACAGGGCCGTGAGGGTGACACATGCGAGGGGTCTCATGTGTAACACATGGATGGTGCTTGTGTGTGTGGGCTTGCATGGCACAGGATGTGGAGGAATGATTGTCAGGTGTGACATGGATGTCGATCGGAACACTGCGACAGTTGGCGGAGGTGTACACATGCATGCAAGTTTGGTGGTGTGTGTGCATGTGTAGTGTACTCCCTATGTTGCATGTGATGTGTGGATGACCCTTGGCTGCTCATGCTGTTGTATGTGAATGGATGGTGCTGGCTGTTGCAATGTGGCTGTGGTATGGCTCATGTGTGCAAGTTGAAATGCCATGTGTGTTGGGGATTGTGATGCCATGTCTGAGGTTTACCAATGCCACTCATGTATAACTGTCATGTGTGTATGAGTCCATTGTACAGTGCCCTGATGCCTGTGTTTTCTTTCTCCCTGTCTGCAGCGTCAACTGATGGAGAGGGCGGAGAAGGTGCTGTGGAGCACAGCGGCAGGGGTCGCACCACCAGCCGGAGACGCAAGGCCCGGATCCCCTCCAAGGTTCTGATCTCGTCGGGGAGTGAGGAGTCCGGTGCCGTGTCCCAGGCCGCAGCTGCCGATGGGAGGTCCAAGAGGCGGAGGTTGGAGTTGGACTCCTCGGCAGCAGAAGGGGCAGCTGGGACCCCACAGGGCCCAACGGAGGAAGATGGCACGGAGTCATCCAGGTTGGTGGGGGGTTTGGAGGAGGAGGAGGCCGTGCAAGAGACAGAGGCGGGGTCTGGAGGTGGGGATTCCACTGGTGCTAGTGGTGCAGTGCAGGATCAGGGACAGGAGGCAGCACAGGCCGCCGCGGAGGTGCCTGTGTGCAATCCTGTCCCTGCTCCTGTCACTGCATCATCTTGCACCAGCGGGAATGCCTACCTCCAGACTCGTTCTCAGGGAGGGGATTGGCTTACAACACCTGGCCTTCCTCTCCCTGCGGATGTGGCACCAGGTTGAGCCTGTCCAGGGTGGGGTGGCGTTGCGTCAACGGGCCATGCGAGCTGACCTGCAGTCTTTTCATGATGAGTCTGCACGTCTTCTCGCATGGCTCGTTGACCGCGTTGACCCACTGGGACAGCTCACCAGGGCTGGATTCCTCTGTTTCCTGGACCTTGTTCCGACCCCCTCCTCCACAGAACCCCCTATGCCCCAGTCGTCCTCCATGCCATCTTCCCACCCATGTGTCACCTGGGTGCCCTGTGGAGCTGCCTCCGACCGTGCGGCCAGGCTGGTGGACAACAGATCCCTGCCACAGTCGGGAGTCGGACGTCCAGCAGGGGTGGCCACATCAACGACTGCACCCCAGCTGGAGGAGGATGTGCAGGCACCATCGGACAGGACACATGGACAGCAGCAGCTGCAGCAGCAGGAGGCTGTAGGTGGGAGCCACGATAGCTCGGGGCCTTCAACATCGGAGGGGCAGGCATCGGCCGGAGGGCAGGAGGACCCTGGACGGGAAGTGTCTTCCATGTGGCAGCGGTTGGGCCACGCCATAGATGCGGAGCGGCGGCGGGCGGAAGAGGCGCGGCTCACGATGGTCAGGGCGGAGAACTCCATGCGGAGGGCCCTGAGGTGGGCCGAGTGCCTCGAGGCAATCCGCAGGGAGTTGGAGGTGAACATGTCGGCGTCCCTGCGGACCCTCGGGGCCATGCAACAGGACCGCCTCCGGGACATAGACGAGGAGTTCGATGATGCCCTGGCCCGGAACACCACTGAGTGAGCCGCTGGACTGGCCCGCCGCCATTGTATATAGTTATTTAGTGATAGGTTTCCTTTATAGTTTATTTTTATTTGGAGTCGACGGACACTGCTCCACCTTTTGTATATAGTTCCATTTTAGATAGGTTTTTTGGTAGGTTTCATTTCTTCTGTTGGGATGATGGACCCTGAATACTTTCTACATAGTTGGACTTTGCATTTTGATATTTTTTTTACTATGAATATTCTTTTCCATGGAGCAATGGTTTTCTATTTCTTTTTTCCCTTCATTTCCTTTTTATGGACTTGAACTTTGGAAGAAATGTTTTTGGATTATCATTTATTGATTTTAATTTGAAAAGGGACAGCCAGCTTAATTTCTTTTTTTTACTTGTGTATTTTGTTTCATTTTGATTGCCATTACTGTTGTTTTTAATACATTATTTTGATTTGTTCATTCTTCAATGTGTGGTTTCATCTCATTGTTTTCATGCATGTCATGATATGGGTTTTCAGGTTCACTTGCAACCATTGTGTGTGTGTGAGACACATGTGTTCATTTACATTGTTTCCATTGGAGTAGTATCATGGGCGCATGTAATACTTGGTTGTGTCTTTGGGCTGTGGTGGCTGGCCATGAGGCCCATGCTTGAGGATTGTCAGGGCCTGTGGGCAGGGGGACATGAGTGGGGGCCTGGTGGAGGCGGCCCCTGCACTGCTGGGGGGTGGGGGTGGTGGTAGACATAGGTGGGAGCCTGGTGGAGGCTGGCCCTGCACTGCTGGGGGGGTAGGGGTGGTGGTAGACATGGGTGGGGCCCTGGTGGAGGCTGCCCATGGTGGCTGGGGGGTGAGGGTGGTGGGAGACATGAGTGGGGGCCTGCTGGAGGGTGCCCCACACTGCTGGGGGGTGGGGGTGGTGGTAGACATGGGTGGGAGCCTGGTGGGGGCTGCCTATGGTGACTGCGGGGTGGGGGTGGTGGGAGACATGAGTGGGGGCCTGGTGGAGGCTGCCCCACAGTGCTGGGGGGTGGGGGTGGGAGACATGAGTGGGGGCCTGGTGGAGGCTGCCCCTGCACTGCTGGGGGGTGGGGGTGGTGGTAGACATGGGTGGGAGCCTGGTGGAGGCTGCCCCTGCACTGCTGGGGGGTGGGGGTGGTGGTAGACATGGGTGGGAGCCTGGTGGGGGCTGCCCATGGTGGCTGGGGAGTGGGGGTGGTGGGAGACATGAGTGGGGGCCTGGTGGAGGCTGCCCCTGCACTGCTGGGGGTGGGGGTGGTGGTAGACATGGGTGGGAGCCTGGTGGGGGCTGCCCATGGTGGCTGGGGGGTGGGGGTGGTGGGAGACATGAGTGGGGGCCTGGTGGAGGCTGCCCCTGCACTGCTGGGGGGTGGGGGTGGGTGGGAGACATGAGTGGGGGCCTGGTGGAGGCTGCCCCTGCACTGCTGGGGGGTGGGGGTGGGTGGGAGACATGAGTGGGGGCCTGGTGGAGGCTGCCCCTGCACTGCTGGGGGGTGGGGGTGGTGGTAGACATGGGTGGGAGCCTGGTGGGGGCTCCCCATGGTGGCTGGGGGGTGGGGGTGGTGGGAGACATGAGTGGGGGCCTGGTGGAGGCTGCCCCTGCACTGCTGGGGGTTGGAGGTGGATGGGAGACATGAGTGGGGGCCTGGTGGAGGCTGCCCCTGCACTGCTGGGTGGTGGGGGTGGGTGGGAGACATGAGTGGGGGCCTGGTGGAGGCTGCCCCTGCACTGCTGGGGGGTGGGGGTGGGTGGGAGACATGAGTGGGGGCCTGGTGGAGGCTGCCCCTGCACTGCTGGGGTGTAGGGGTGGTGGTAGACATGGGTGGGAGCCTGGTGGGGGCTGCCCATGGTGGCTGGGGGGTGGGGTTGGTGGGAGACATGAGTGGGGGCCTGGTGGAGGCTGCCCCACAGTGCTGGGGGGTGGGGGTGGTGGTAGACATGGGTGGGAGCCTGGTGGGGGCTGCCCATGGTGGCTGGGGGTTGGGGGTGGTGGGAGACATGAGTGGGGCCTGGTGGAGGCTGCCCCTGCACTGCTGGGGGTGGGGGTGATAGGGGAAATGAGTGGGGGCCTGGTGGAGGGTGCCCCACACTGCTGGGGGGTGGTGGGGGGTGGGAGACATGAGTGGGGGCCTGGTGGAGGCTGCCCCTGCACTGCTGGGGGGTGGGGGTGGTGGTAGACATGGGTGGGAGCCTGGGGGGGGCTGCCCATGGTGGCTGGGGGGTGGGGGTGGTGGGAGACATGAGTGGGGGCCTGGTGGAGGCTGCCCCTGCACTGCTGGGGGGTGGGGGTGGGTGGGAGACATGAGTGGGGGCCTGGTGGAGGCTGCCCCTGCACTGCTGGGGGGTGGGGGTGGGTGGGAGACATGAGTGGAGGCCTGGTGGAGGCTGCCCCTGCACTGCTGGGGGGTGGGGGTGGTGGTAGACATGGTTGGGAGCCTGGTGGGGGCTGCCCATGGTGGCTGGGGTGTGGGGGTGGTGGGAGACATGAGTGGAGGCCTGGTGGAGGCTGCCCCACAGTGCTGGGGGGTGGGGGTGGTGGTAGACATGGGTGGGAGCCTGGTGGGGGCTGCCCATGGTGGCTGGGGGGTGGGGGTGGTGGGAGACATGAGTGGGGGCCTGGTGGAGGCTGCCCCTGCACTGCTGGGGGTGGGGGTGATAGGGGACATGAGTGGGGGCCTGGTGGAGGCTGCCCCTGCACTGCTGGGGGGTGGGGGTGGGTGGGAGACATGAGTGGGGGCCTGGTGGAGGCTGCCCCTGCACTGCTGGGGTGTGGGGGTGGTGGTAGACATGGGTGGGAGCCTGGTGGGGGCTGCCCATGGTGGCTGGGGGGTGGGGGTGGTGGGAGACATGAGTGGGGGCCTGGTGGAGGCTGCCCCACAGTGCTGGGGGGTGGGGGTGGTGGTAGACATGGGTGGGAGCCTGGTGGGGGCTGCCCATGGTGGCTGGGGGTTGGGGGTGGTGGGAGACATGAGTGGGGCCTGGTGGAGGCTGCCCCTGCACTGCTGGGGGTGGGGGTGATAGGGGAAATGAGTGGGGGCCTGGTGGAGGGTGCCCCACACTGCTGGGGGGTGGTGGGGGGTGGGAGACATGAGTGGGGGCCTGGTGGAGGCTGCCCCTGCACTGCTGGGGGGTGGGGGTGGTGGTAGACATGGGTGGGAGCCTGGGGGGGCTGCCCATGGTGGCTGGGGGGTGGGGGTGGTGGGAGACATGAGTGGGGGCCTGGTGGAGGCTGCCCCTGCACTGCTGGGGGGTGGGGGTGGGTGGGAGACATGAGTGGGGGCCTGGTGGAGGCTGCCCCTGCACTGCTGGGGGGTGGGGGTGGGTGGGAGACATGAGTGGGGGCCTGGTGGAGGCTGCCCCTGCACTGCTGGGGGGTGGGGGTGGTGGTAGACATGGCTGGGAGCCTGGTGGGGGCTGCCCATGGTGGCTGGGGTGTGGGGGTGGTGGGAGACATGAGTGGAGGCCTGGTGGAGGCTGCCCCACAGTGCTGGGGGGTGGGGGTGGTGGTAGACATGGGTGGGAGCCTGGTGGGGGCTGCCCATGGTGGCTGGGGGGTGGGGGTGGTGGGAGACATGAGTGGGGGCCTGGTGGAGGCTGCCCCTGCACTGCTGGGGGTGGGGGTGATAGGGGACATGAGTGGGGGCCTGGTGGAGGGTGCCCCACACTGCTGGGGGGGTGGGGGGTGGGAGACATGAGTGGGGGCCTGGTAGAGGCTGCCCCTGCACTGCTGGGGGGTGGGGGTGGTTGTAGACATGGGTGGGAGCCTGGTGGGGGCTGCCCATGGTGGCTGGGGGGTGGGGGTGGTGGGAGACAGACATGAGTGGGGGCCTGGTGGAGGCTGCCCCACAGTGCTGGGGGGTGGGGGTGGTGGTAGACATGGGTGGGAGCCTGGTGGGGGCTGCCCATGGTGGCTGGGGGGTGGGGTGGGTGGGAGACATGAGTGGGGGCCTGGTGGAGGCTGCCCCTGCACTGCTGGGGGGTGGGGGTGGTGGTAGACATGGGTGGGAGCCTGGTGGAGCATGACATGAGCAGGTGTGCAGGGTAGTCCCCTGTTTTGTGGGCTGCCTGCAGGGGCCGTGGCGGGTGTACAGGGAACACCTGTGAGGACCCACCCAGCCTAATCGCGTGTGTAACTTCCCGCGCACCCCTGTAATACACGTACCCAGCCAAATCGCGTGTGATAATTCCCGCGCACCCCTGTAATACACGTACCCAGCCAAATCGCGTGTGATGATTCCCACGTACCCCTGTAATACACGTACCCTGGCTAATCGCGTGTAAAACTTCACGCGTACCCCTGTAATACATGTACCCTGCCAAATCGCGTGTGATAATTCCCGCGCACCCCTGTAATACACGTACCCTGGCTAATCGCGTGTAAACTTCACGCGTACCCCTGTAATACACGTACCCTGGCTAATCGCGTGTAAAACTTCACGCGTACCCCTGTAATACACTTACCCTGGCTAATCGCATGTAAAACTTCCCGTGTACCCCTGATATAAACGTTACCCGCTTTGCGTTCCTTGTTTGGCAGCCCTGTAAACTGGTCCAGGGTTAGCGCAGCCCTTTGCGATGATTTAGCGATTTTGATGGCTTTTCTTTGCGCGAGGGCGTTCTTGGGGGCGTTACTGGCGCTGCTGCAGGGTCGCTGCGATACTCTGCGCCACGGCTGGTTTGGGAGCCTGAAATCCATGAATACGCTGTGCGCGGAAATCTATGAATTACCCTGTAGATGTGCATATAAGATTTTAAAACATTTAACCAATCTTACATTTGGAGTATTCCAAAGGGGCCACGATTTATAAATGGTAAGTAGATAACTTTTTGGGCTTCCAATGACATTGTGCAATTTGGTCAGTTATATGAATCTTGGACTTTCCAATGCTTTGGCCTTCTGAAAAAGGAATACTGTGCCCATCCTAGGATTATATTTGTTTTACTGTTAACGGTTTTGTAGCTACCATACCATGAGAGGCGTGGCTAGATATATGGAGAAACATGGGCTAATGGATGGCTTGTATATGCAAGATGGAACCAAATGGATGGCTTCCAGGGTGTATGTTCTTGCACAGTCAATAGACATAGTGCATACAGATGCAATCCTATGTAAAGGGGAAGGTAATATGGGAGAGCCCGTTATTACAGCTCAGTGTAGTTATTAATGTTGATCTAGGCATCAAAACTTCACTCTGTGTATTTTACATAAAAAATCGTAATACTATAAAAGACCAGGGGCCTCATTACAACCCAGGCGTTAAGGGTTTTAGCAGGCGTTAAAATGCAAGGCGCTAACCCGCCTTGGTGCTAATTACGGCACCGTAATTTACGGTGCCGTAATTAGCGCCTTCCCCACTCCCATTATGCCCTATGGGGCAAAAATGGGAATGGGGAAAGGTAAATGGGGAATGGGGATTTACCGCCCCACTCACCTTGAAATGGGGCGATAAATCCGCCATCCACCATGGTGTAAACAGATTTTACACCATGGTGGTAAAGTAGGGAACTTAACGCCTGGGTTGTAATGAGGCCCCAGATGTACGTTTGTTTGAGTAGAGACTGCCCAAACACACAGAATGCTCCATAGAGGGAGCTGTTGCCTTAGGATAAACAGTGGTCCAATTCGCATTGCTTGACCTATTGTCAACGCCAGTGGGAGATGTTGCCTTACGATATATAGTGGTCCTGCTGTGTTAATAAAAACCTCCACTTTGGCCCATGTACACAGGCTGTAACACTAGTATGTTACAATTTAGCATGTTGTTTAGATATTTGTGGGAATTGAGTGCTTTGATCTGTGGAAACGCCATAAATAAAACACTTGAATCTAGATTCAGTCAGTGCCCATTCGTCACAGTGCAGATACTGGAGTTATTTGTTGTTCTTAACTTATGTAAGGGTCAGCCTGGGGTTCTTCACGTTTCCAGTGCTTGGACTTTTCATGTGTGATCTGCAAAAGCAGGAGCAAGAAGACTTCTTCTGGGAACAGGGATTTTTTGAGACGTTTAACCCAGATGTGCCTGTCACACTAGAATTAGTGATAACTGCTCCATTGGTTGATTCCGATTTTTTTAGAAGTCTGGTGCCTGCAGACAATGACAGACCTTTGTCATCAGACTGGTCTTGGCAAGATGGATTCCTAAAATTCTTCTTTAGGTTGGGATCTTTTTTTGCTTCAGGATTTGCCCCAGTTTTTGACAAAGTAAGATTAAAGAAAAACTCGTAGATGAGTGCAAACTCAGTTTTCAACAAGGTGGATGCCTCCTTTAAAAAATGGCGGGGTTTCTATCAAGGTGGTCATTCCTCAAAAAGACAATTGTAAACTCATAGAAAAAGGACACACCTCAGTAGGAAATGAGACCAGGAGAAAGGTTGTGAGTAAAACAAAGATTTATATAAATAAGCATACAGAGGACTCTGCTGCCTTGAGAGCGCTCTGCCAGACAATACAAAAACAATACATTATAAGCTGTAGAAACATCACTAGTGACGTCTCCTTATAGATACCTCAAGTTACATTGGGATTGGTGAAAGACATGGATACATTATAGTAGTATACGGACCGACTCCACAGGATTGGCTGGCAGCTTGGAGGTCTGGTAGGCATCACATGGGTCAGCTGGGCTCATCCTTGCAAGGTGAAGGTCAGGCCGGGTCCACAAGAGGAGAATGTTCTGTCTAAACTAAGCTACGCAATATCTCCTGACATTCAGTGAATAATGCAAAACGTAAACTATATACTAGATTGTGGGGATACCTATAAATTGTAGACTCTTATTTACACATTCCCGCCTCAGGCCTTTGTAGAAGTAAAGGGTATGAGGGTCTTGCCCTCCAGGTGCTTTATCAGGGGGCTTGATCTAAGATTTATTTTTCATGGCTCCCCAGAGCTTGAAAATATGGATTGATAGGTGTTGGTTTGAGACAGAATATATGATGACAGGAAACCAGTTATATGGGGGGGACACTAGGGTGGTCAGTGAGGAAGGGTCACACTTCTGCTACATCAAAGGAAGAATGAAGGGGGAAAAGGTTGTGCAGGCAATAACTTCCAAAGGTGGGGGTGAGAGGAGCAGGAGTAAGGTTGTGGAGACGGATGGGCCACATGTCAAGATTCGCCCCGGTCACACAGGGCAGTGATCTCAGAGGAAGGAAAATAATACACTTTTTACTTGTAACAATTTGCATCAGAACATCCATGAGAAATGGGCTTGGGCGGCACAGACACGGGAGGAGGTGGGCGCTGTCAGTGTTAGCTGTGCGCGGTGCTGTAAAGGGGCTGAGTCCAAAAATGGAAGTCTGGAGGTGCACAAAATGGAGTCCGAATTTGTCGTGCAATTGCCCCTCTTCCGTTGTTGTCAGGGATGGGCATGGAGGATGTCTCCTCACTATTGCATGAGCATTAGGTTTCTTTTGTGCCAAATGTATGGGGGGTGCAAAACAACCCTTCCTCCCTTACATTCCCCCCTTTCGTTACATCTAAAGTAACAAATTACTTTTATTATTACCACTCCTGTGGTGTTCTGCCTCCTTCACCACCTCTTCCCAGGCAGGGATCCCTTTTATGGGCATCCCAGCTCTGAATACACCTCTTAAACTCTGACCCTGTCTGGCGCATTCATCAGGAGTACATGTCATATATATACCCCTATCCCCATCCAGGTCCACCCACACCTCCTTGTACCATTGTAATTCTTGGGGTTCCTTGATAGTTGTGTGGTACAAGTTGTCACCCTACACCCTGTGTTACGATATACTTCTGTCATGCAAAATGTGGGTTCTGGATTATCTCCTGTCTATATTTGTGTGTCTTTCATTGTCTGCACCTTTACTGGACTGCCCATTGTCACCATCATCATTGCACTACTAGGCATGGATTTTGCACAACATCGAATGCCTACCTGGCACACACAAAAAATCAGCAACAAAAATACTATAGTAGGGATGAGTATTTTCATAGCAGTTCCAAACCAGGAAGGGATCCAGTCAAAAATCGTGTTTAACTAGTCGCTTGTTTGCACCCCACCTTCTTTCTTCATTCTTTCTCTGATGTTGTGACTGCAGTTATCACGTGTGATAGGGTCCCATTGTCAGCATCAGCAGAAGGCACAAATGTGCAACATGCACTCCCGATTATTCCGCAAACACCACCATCCATTGCTGTGAGGAGGTCCAGAACATAGCGGTTTTGCATGGTCATCAACCGCAGGGCTATAAGTTCCACTTTGATGATGTTGAACCCCTCTTCAGTGTCGTCTGCCAACTGGATCAGCTCCCACCTTACTATTTGGAGCCATTTGGCATTGGCTTGTGCCTGGATGCTTTGTACGGTTGATGCAAAAAATGCCTCTGCTGTTTTGAAGAGTTTGTACTGGTCTGGTATTTGTGCCAAAAGTTCTGAGGATTCTCTGGAAATGTAGTTCAATGCTCTCCTTTTTGGAGACACTCTGTCCTGTAGTTCATCCTCTGACAGGATGTCATATGTGGGGGGTTCTTCGGTTGTTAACTGGGGTGTACGAGACATTCTGGCAGGCCCCCTCTCCCCCTGGACATGGCTCTCTGGAATCACCATCACGGCCGAATGCAGTGTGGCTAGGGCACAGGTACCTCTACATGACGGTGGGAGCTGCAGGTACGCTTGTTTGCTGCATACCCAGTAAGTGTCCATTAAGGCTGCTGTGCCTTTCTTCATGTCGGGAGGATAAGTGTTTTATTGCAGAGTTTTTTTGATCACATAGGCACTTTTCCTTCTCTGTGAAAGCAAAGTTCATATTGTACTTCTCGTTGAATCTTGATGGTTTCTTTCGAAAGCTGTTACCCATGTCAGTTTGGTGATGTGCTGAGACCAAGTTGGAGCGAATGTTTTTTTGACCCATTGACATTTTTCCTCTGACAGTTCTCGCAGTGCTTCTGCTTTGCACATTACTGTTTCTTCTTGCCACCTATTCTCTGCAAACAGTGTCCCTTTTATAACAAAAAACGTCTCCTTCAAGCAGAGTACTCCTTGAGGCCTGCTATGACAGGTTTTCTCATTCTGCAGCAACTGTACCTTTACTGTTCGTCAGTTGCTTGCATGTGTACATGTGGCGGTACTGATACATCAAAAATGTAATTGTCAACATTGTAATCATTTGAGACAAGGCCGTAGAGGGCTAACAGCACCGGTAGAGCTGCCAGCGCTGTTAACCCTCTACCGCCTCATTACGAGGTCTGCTTGTGGGTCCCGCTAAGGACGTCTGGTAAAACCAGGCGTCCTTAGCGGGACCTGCAAGCAGACCAGGATGCTAACACCGGGCCCGTCATTAACGGGCCCATTGTTAGCATCCTCCCCATTCCCTTTGAGCCCTATGAGGGCTCAAGTGGGAATGGGGATGTACTGGGTCCGGGTTGCAGGAAAGGGAATTACCGGGCCCTCCAAGGTCAGAATGGCCCAGTATTTCCCCATTCCAGGAACCCGGACTTGGTACCCGGTACGGGGGTAGCCATGCCACTAAAAGCGGCATTGGCTACCTCCATACTCGTAATGAGGCCCATTGTCATCATAATTCATTGCAGAATATGTAAATAGTGGGGCTTTGACAGTATGATTTTTGTATAGAGAGGTGGGATTACAATTGTTGGAGGCATTATGGGCCCAGATCACTTTAAACCCATTCCAGAGGAGGCTTGTTCCCACTTGCACCAGTTTTACCCTGCCCCCCGTTCCTTTATGTCCTCCAAAATAAAAGATAAGCTTCAGTACAATCCTAAACAAAATAACATTATACAAAACACTACAGCAATGAAATAAAGCCTGCACTCATATGAATATGCTCTAGTAGCGCTAACATTTCCCCTATCGCTATCTACGTCTGTGGCATTGTCATTGCGGTTCCTCTTTTACGCCATATTTGAACCTCAAGAGGGCAATACAATGGGTTAAGTACACAAACAATCATTAAAGAACTTTACATTTTTCTTTTTAAGCAGCATAGTCAAGAGCAGTTGGGAGTGAAAGAGAAAGCGGGAGAGAAAGAGAGCGAGAGAGAGAGAGAGAGAGATAGAGTGAGAGAGAGAGAGAGAGAGAGAGAGAGAGAGAGCTTTTATGTATTTAATCACTGTTCTACTTTGTATATTTAAGAAGCTGTACATGGTAATCATATTTACATTTTTCCTCCATTACTTGTATTCACATATATGCCTATTCTGTTTTCTTATCATGGTACAGCCATTTCTTGCTCTTGAGACCGTTCACTTTCGGGCATTGTGCTGCCATGTGCTTTCCTGACATCAGAGAGATGTATCCAATATTTCAGGCCCTTAACTTTTACCGCAGAAGGTGTGCAGTATATCACTTCATAAGGTCCATGAAATCTTGGATAGTTCCATCTCTGCACAAAGCTGCGCACATACACAAATTCCCTGGGCATTAACTGAAAAGTGGGACTGTCTGTTGCTGGGGTGTTAGTGTCAGTTTCCCCTTCCCGTGTGAATGGAGAGGCTATCTGTTTAGCTATACTTCTCACTGCTCTTGTGAGATGTGTCAAATATTCCTTGAACTCATCCCCTTGCCCTGTGGCGGCTCTTTGAGCATCAGATGCTCTCCTTACTGGGGTCAGTGGTGTTTGAATACGTCTCCCTGTTACAATTTAATGCGGGTACAAATTATGGTCCTTGCTTGGCTGTGTTCTCAGCTGGAACAGAGCTAGGGGCAGGCAATACACCCAATTCTTCTTTAGGGTGTGACATAGTTTAGACAGTCAGCGTTTGAGGAGGCCATTTATTTTCTCGACCAACTCGTTCACTTGCAGGTGGTAAATCAAACATAATTTGTGTTTTACTCCTAACAGGGATGTTACTTCTTTGGAAAGGTCATTTACAAAATGAGTCCCATTATCCGACCGTATGACATCACAAATGCCCCACCATGGGAACACTTCACTCACAAAAAGCTTTGCAGCACATTTTGCATCTGGGTGTGCACAAGGACCTGCCTCCACCCAGCGGGAAAACCAACAAACCACCACTATGAGGTACCTTGCCCCATTCCACCTCTCTCTCATGTCTACGTAATCTATGTGTAGTTCCTGGAAAGGTCCGATGGGGCACAGGAGTGTTCCTCGCAGAGTTCTGAGTGTCATCCCAGAGTTGTACATTTGGAAATTGATACATTCTACTGTCATTCTTGTCAGGTGCTCCTGGAGGTTTGGGACACACCATTCCTCTTGAATATCCACAGCTATGTCTTGTTTTGAGGTGTGCACTGGGAAGTGGAGCCGTTGGAGTGGTATGTGTAATAGTTCCACAGGCATCACTATTTTCTCTGTTATTTCTTGACACCAGAGGAGATCCATTGGTGATTGTTGGCAACCCCTTCCTACCCATGTTTCTTGTTCCTCATTTGGAGCACACCTTTGTAGCTCAATTATTTGTCTAATGGGCACTGAGTTGTATCCCTCCTCCTTGTTTTCTTACATGTTATTTTTAAGTATGCATTCTGCTGCTTGAGGTTTGTGAAAGTATGCCACCTGCTTTGCTGTGGCATTGGCTGTCGCATTTCCTAATGAGATGACGTCATTGTTATGGGTGTGGGCCTGGCATTTTACCAAAGCAATCACTGACGGTTCAGCTAATGCTTCTATCAGGTCATTTAATAACTGAGTGTGTTGTACTGGGGATCCATCTGCCCTCCTGAAGCCTCTCCTCCGCCATCGTGATAACCCGGCATGTACCGTTGTCGTCACGTATGCCAAGTTGGAGTAGATTGTTACCGTGCATCCTGTTGCTGTGTTTAATGCTTCAATTAGTGCTATCAATTCTGCTGCTTGGGCTGAATAATAAAAGGGGAGTTTCTTTTGTACTATGATTTCATACTCTTCCTCTTCCTATCTCACTACGGTTGCACCTACATGATTTTCACCTGTCTCTGGGTCAATGGATGGGGACCCATCCACAAAGTACACTTCACCTTCCCCTAAAGCGTTCTCACTTGCCTTGGGAATATCGTTACCCTCCCCCTCGTGGGTGATGCAATCATGTGTTTGCATCTCTTCCACTGTGCATGGCTCAGTGATAAAGGTGGCTGGGATTACAGTTTTACACTGCACAATGTGTATGTTTGAGCTTGAAATTATTATTTTGTATGCTGTAGCCCGCTGTGTATCAAGTGTAGATTTTGATCGCTCAATTATTGCAAACAATTTTTTTTCAACAAATAGTGTCACTGAGCACCCCGTCACTATGGTGGCGCTTTTTTCAATTGTTAAGGCGGCTGCTGCAAGAGCCTGTTTGCACACGAAATTCCCTTGCATCACAGAATCGAGAGTGCTGCTGTAATATGCCAATGGCTTGTGGCCTAATGATGTTTTATGTGTTAATACCGCCCTCATGAGTGTGTCATTACAGTGTGAGAATAGGTAAAACTCCTGATCATAATCTGGTGTCTCTAGAACGGGTGCTGTTGAAATAATGTCTTTAATTTTTTGTAAAATGCTGTGATCATCTCGGGTGTCCATACTATTTCTGTGCTTTCCTTTTGTGCCTCCTTTAGTGCCTGAAGTAGGGTGTGTGTGTAGGCTGCGTAATCAAGGATCCATGCTCGGCAATAATTACATATGCCAAGGAATTTCTGCATATCCTTGACTGTTTTGGGCATTATTGTTGCACGTATCGCTACTGCTCTGTCTGGAATTATATGTTTACCATCCTTGGATATTAACTGCCCCAGATACAGTACTTCGGCTAGACAATACTGTAACTTTCCTTTGTCCACTTTGTATCCCTTCTGTGCCAACAAGTTCAACAATGTTATGGAGTCTGGTCTATACTGTTTTTCACTTTCACTGCAAATCAGAAGGTCTTCTACATATTGAATCACTGTTCTTTTGACATCAATGTTGCCAATATCTTCATGGAAAATCCTGGTGAAAATAGTTGGGCTTTCACAATATCCCTGGATAACCTGCAATGTTCGTATCTTTTCCCCCTAAGGTAAATGCTGTCAGATATTGGGAACTGGGGTCAAGTGGTGCAGAGAAAAAAACATTTTTCAAGTCCACCACTGTGAAGCACATGGCTGCTTTTGGAATACTGCACAAGATGGATGCAGGGTTTGGGACAAGGGGGAACTCCTTCTGTATGACATCATTAAGCGGGCGTAGATCCTGTATCATCCTCCAAGCCCCACCCCTCGCTTTTTTAATCGGATAAATCGCCGTAGGTGAGTTTGATGGTACCATGAAACCTTGCTGCAATAGTGCATGTATGGTTTCGTGTATTCCTTCCTCATCTTCCCTGGACAGCGGGTATTGTTTGACCTGGGCAGTACTGCACCTGGCTTCACTTTTATCTTTACTGGCGTTACTTCCTGCCGGAGCCCTACATCAGGGTGGCCTGTGGTCCACAAGCTTATGGGTACATGTTGCATATCTTCATCAAAATTTGATGGCAGTGCACTGACAATGGCCATGAGGGGGTTAGTTACTCATCTGTTTTGAATCATGATGTCACATGGCATGCAAATTTCCATTACGATGCCCCCATCATTGACATTGTCAGTGAACATCTCCTCATCAGTTAAATTGCGCAGTGCTACGTTTTGGTCTATGCATAACACTGTTCTCCATTCACATCCATGTGTGTCCAGTCCTATTGTCACAATGCGTTCAGCTGATACTTGCACCCCCTGTAAATCTAAAGAAAGGACAGTACCTGGTACCATTTCTCGGGCCGCAACTGGTGAAAGACAAAATCAGAGGGTATTCTCCATTCTTTCCGTGTTATTTCTGGCACCACTCTAGCTAGAACCTGTATTCCATAAACATGTCTGCATTCGTGGGTACCACCTTCACCGCTACTTCATTTGTTATGGTGTTAATCATTAGCATTGACCTGAGTGGGCATACCCCTGGAGTTGAGAATACCACGCCCATTTTGATAAAAGAGATTGTCACATTGAGCTTTCTTAGGAGGTCCCTCCCTAGCAGATTTATCAACGAGTCTTCTTGACATAGTAGGGGTGCTCACACTGTTTTCCCTCCTACTGTTACACCCAAATCTTCAGTGTAGGGAACCTTTAAAATTGCCCCAGAGAATCCCTGTGTTTCAAAATTCTTGCCCGACAGCGGAAACCGTCCTTCCATGAGGCATGATGTTTCTGCCCCTGAGTCCACCATAAAGATGAACTGCTTGTTTCCTATCTCTGCCCCCACCAGTGGTTCCTCGTTTGGACAGAGGGTAGTTGATCGGACTGGACACGCAAGTGCTCTCTGTGGGCCGCCCTAATCTGGATGGGTATTTGTACCTGGAAAGGAGAAAACACTTTCCCCTACCATGGCTGTTCCATGAAACTGCACTGGTGCGCCATTCGCTGTAGTGGTGAAAGGATTTGTGTGTGTGTTCCCCATTATATTCTGGCATGTTAACCGCTATTGCATCCCTGGTTGTGGTGCTGGGGTTCTTGCTGTGATGTTTGAGGCCCTTGATGATAATTGTTGTCATATTGCTCCCGCGGTTCGTAGCCTCCCGTTGGCAGTCCATACGGGCTACCGGGGTGGGAGTGACCGAACTGCTGCTCATTGCTAAAGTGTGGTATATTTTGGTAGTACTCCATGGGCCGAGTGTGACATTTCCTTGAAAAATGGCCCCGCCTCCCACAGGTCCAGCATATGCCTTGCCCCCTCCTCGAAGCCCTTGTCCTCCATATCCCACTCTCTGTCCCCTGTACCCACCTCTTCCTCTTCCAGGCCTTCCCTGCCATTGGGGCCCCTCGTACTGTTCCTCTCCAGCCCATTGCTCTGGCGCGTTTCCTGACCATGTTGCTGCCATCCTTGCCTGTACAGCTACAGACCCCTTCTCGACGCCCCCCTGCCTCTAGGGTGGCTGTTACCGCCACGAACTTCACCAGCTTATTCTGCACAAGCTTCACTTC
The DNA here is from genome assembly GCF_040938575.1 of Ambystoma mexicanum. Lineage (NCBI taxonomy): Eukaryota > Metazoa > Chordata > Amphibia > Caudata > Ambystomatidae > Ambystoma > Ambystoma mexicanum. The sequence goes on along the minus strand of NC_090934.1, from coordinate 690,488,359 downwards.
ATCCACCAACCTTCTCTGTGCGATTTCTTTCTCCCTTTCTTCGATCCTCCTGCAGTGGTGTGCTATGATATTCTGTATTTCAGGTCAGCCCTTGGCATCTATCCCAGCAATTTTATCTAGGTCCTTCTGTACCTCCTTCGGGAGGCCTCTTTTGATAATGAAGTAAAAAAGGGAGGTTGACTGGTCCCAAGCAGTGCCTGCCTCCGCCCTCCACATGTCCTGTACCGAAGAATGTACTGTACAGCGTCTTCCTCATCCCCCATTGTGCATTGCATCACAGAGTGTAAATCAGGGGTGTCAGGTAAGGTTCTCCGCAGTGCATCCCATACCTGGGCCCTCACGTTATTAAAGGATGACCCGTCATGGCGGTCACAATCACTTGTCACTCCCGTGAACCCCGCCTTCACTCACACTCCGTCTGCTTGTTCAGCCACGGCGGACACTAGCAAGCATTTAACATCCCCTATGGCCAGTGGGACCCGTGCAGTGTTTTTCGCAAAGGCATATATCCACTTCCTTGCCCCTCCCAAAAGCAGAGGTAATACTTTTAACAAATGAGTTTTGTCTATCAGCGCCCAGGTACATAGTGAGGCCTTCCTGCTCCTTATTGAATGAGGGGCATCTATAACTTTGTCTTTCCCCTTGTTTTACTTACCTTTACTCCTTTCTTTTTTGTCAGTACCATGTTCCTTAGCCTACTCCTGAGTCTTCCCTGCCATCTTTCCCTCAGCTCCCCTTCTTCTGGCTGTTTTCACTGCAGCAGCATTAGGCCTGCTGCGGCTGCTCCTTCCTCATATTCATCCAAATCGCTCCAACATTCTTCTATTTCCCTGTCAGATGCTAGACTGCCTTGTTCATCACTTGCTTGGTCACTCCAATGTTCTACTCGTAATACTTTTATTGGGGTATTATTAAAGTGGGAGAAGAATTCTCCAGATTTCCACTCATTCTCTGTTAAACTGGAGGGGTTCTTTGAGGGAGATGGAGATGGTGTCTGCCCGCCCCCTGGCAACAATTGGCTCCTATCACACAGTGTTCTCAGCCGGGTTAATTCTGTTTGGTGGTCAGTTGTGCTTCTAAATCCTCAGTTAGAGAAGTAATGTTTACTGGTGGTGCGCATGTGGGACCGTACAAACCTCTGGGATCATAAGGGGGTGGGGGTGCTGCCACGGGTGTTGAGGGCGCGCTTGGCGGGACAAATATGAAGGGTTGCTATATCCCTCGGCAGGTCTGGTTAATAGTGGGTACAGTTTTTTGAGCTTCGCTCCTTCACTTTCTCCCCCCCCAGCTGTCAGGGCAGGTACAGCCTCAGGTGGCGCTTCCTTTTCGGTGCTATTTGCATGAAGCATTTTTTCGAACATCCCCCAGAGATCCAGGACCTCCCGTCTATTTTGGAGTTGTTTCCCCCTCTATTTGGCCAGTACATATGTTGTCACAAGATCTAATATCCTTTTATCAAATGATTCCCCTTCTGGCCATATCTGGATCGGGGCGATCCCTCCCCTTTAATCTCAGTGAGCCACTGGTCATGATACTTTTTTATCTTTTCACTGTACAGAGGGAGGTGTTGACAAATATGCATCAAAGGTGTATCTGCTCAAATGATTCTGCTTCATTACTTGCTTGCGTGCGCGTGTGTATGTGTGCAGTAGTAACACGACAAGTACATCAGCTGATCTTATATTGCTTAGCATAAAACTTGAAACATCACAGTTCAAAACATTTAACTTACACCTTGTCATATCCTGAACGCTTCATGAACATAATCAAAACCAGTGAAACATGAAACCATTTAACAGACACACCTGAATGAACTGACGTACTTCACTAACAACAATCAACATAAACCAGAAATCTGTAGACTTTGGTTTTAGCTCTTCCCCTTTATGAGACTGTTAGGCTTCTTCCCCCATATTCACCTCTCCCTGGGCCCCTTCTGGGCAGACCTCTAAAAATGTGTTCGTACAAGAAAAAGAGTTTGCTAATATCTCCCGAGTCTATTCAATATATAAGACTCCTACGTATTTCCTTTTTTACTTCCACTTATATTCCTGCACTGGTCGAGACAGTACTACGGACATGGACGACGTCTCCCCACTATTGCATGAGCATTAGGTTTGTTTGTGCCGGATGTGCGGGGTGGGGGCAAGATGACCCTGCTTACAGAAGGTAGCACACATGTTGACCATATAAGGAGGTATTGTGGGTGCATGGTTTGAGGCCATTTATATAGAGGGTGATTGTGGGTGGATGTTATGAGGTCATTTAGTATAAAGTGTGATTGTGTACATGTTTAGAACGTTTAATATAAAGTGTGATTGTGGGTGTGTCTGATTAGGTCTTTTACCATAACATGTGAATTTAGGTGTCCCTGTCATATTTATGTTGTCTTACTGTTGGTCTACATTTTCAAGTTATGACTGCTGATTTGATACTTTTTACTTGTCATTTGGGAGGGTGAGTTAGGGTTCCAAAAATGGTGATGTTATTGTTGGATTTATTTTATGTTAGGTGTACTGGTAATGCCGGTATTAGGTTTAATTATATGTTAAACTTGAATGTTGATATTTCTAAAATGTGTAGAACTTACTATTTTGATATATAATAAACTTAACTTCAAAAAAGTTTTCATAATTTGATTTCTATATGTTTTTTTAACCTTGATTACTTACTGTTTAATACTATGGCTGTTTTGCCCTGTGTTTTCTTGTAGATGCTAATACATAGATGTATCCAAATTATGGAGTGAACAGTTTTCTTGAAAATACAAACTATTCAGAGTATACTGTTGGATTCACTATGTGTGTATAGTTCCTCAACTTCCTTTCATGTGCTTAATGTTTCTACCTTGTTCTTCCTTACACTGATTGTGAGTCTGTGAAAATTATAGTCATATTTGTTTTGACAGAATTAATGTGTTTGAATCTATTTGTGTTTTGTACTGACTACATGATTGTAGGTGTACAAGTAAGTTACAGCAGCTACATCCCAATTTCTCCAGTTAGAGAATATGCTTGCTACTTACATTCAATTTTTTTAAAGCCAAGAATGATCGTTCCATAGTATACTGCTCAATATCTAAGTTCTACTTTTTAGGTATTATTATATATACTCATATTTATTTTGATTGTATACAATTCTCTTTTTCTGAATTATAGATCGCAAGAAACCTAGTAATAGAGTATGGTACACTATTTTGCTAATTATTACAACATTTATAAAACTATGCCTCATAATTGATAAGCTGTACCATGTACCATGAAAGCATTATGTTGCAAAATCAAGGTTTCTTTGATTATTTGTGTGATTTTTTGTTTTTGTTTTTGTTTCTAAAATTTGAAAGACTATTTGCACACACTAATACCTCATTTATGAGATGTGCTAGTTTGTCAAGTATGTGTCATCATTAAAACATCAATACACAGTCACATAAAAAGTACCAGGCTTTAAACTTATGTCAACACCGACATGTGATCTTATGATTGCATTTTGAGACCACCTACTCAACTGTACTCTATGCAGGGAAGGTGCACCTGTGGTCCTGTAGGAACCTAAGAAGCACATATGAAAATCCATTAACAGCTGTGAGCTACCAGAAGTAAGGCTCAAACACATGGGTAGAATGTTTTTGGGCATATACTTTTATTGATCACGAAAGGTTGGGAAAAAGGCCACTCTATCCCTAAATCTAAGAGGGGTTTCCCTGCCTCAACAGAACTAGTAAAAAGTCAGGATGTCCAAAACTATAAAGTCTGGCCTAGTGAAGACGCCCAAACCTATCTCTGTCCCTCATACTTCAAACTAACAAAATGGTGCAAGGGTGATCTCGCTCTAAAGAAAATTGTTCATCAAGGCGCCGTAAATGTTCTCAGGCAATCAGCCTTCCAAAGGATTAAAAACAATGTTCAAGAAAATAATATAAGAGTACAAGAAAATCCACAACTAGCTTCCCTACTTCCACAAGTTCAGGGTAGTCAATGGGCCTCATTACGAGTTTGGAGGTAGCCATGCCTGTAATACAGGCAGGCTACCTCCAAACTTGCGAAAACGTTTGGCACCCGCGAATGGGCAATTACGGGTCATCCCGAGTTTGGTGGACCCGGTAATTGCCCATTTGCGGGTGCCGGTAATTAGGGACTCCCCATCCCCATTCAGCCCCATAGGGCTGAATGGGAATGGGGAGGGTGGTAGCACCGGTGGTACTGCTGCTACCATCATGTTCTCCTTGCGGGTGCTGGTACGGCCACCAGGTCAGCTTGGTGGCTGCAAGGGCACCCGCGAACAGAACTCGTAGTTTGTTTGTACAGTAGCAACAGTGCCGGTAGCGATACCACCATACTCCTAATGAGGCCCAATGACTTCAACACTATGTATCTACCTTAAACGTGTGGAAGTAGGGAAGCTAGTTGTGGATTTTCTTGTACTCTTATTTTGTTTTCCTCAACCACAACAGCCCCCTAAAAAAGAGGAACCTATGTGCTCAATTCTCTTTACCCCAAGAAAATAATATTCCAAGACTTGGGTGTTGCTTCTTTTCCCTAGATATCAAAAGAACCAATGTCGTTCCAGTTTCTTCTCATGTAAAAGACAAAGGATTCATGAATGTAAGGCTATACTAGTGTGTTGCTCCTTTGCCCTAGACTTCAAGAGGACAAATGTCTTTCCAGTCTTTTCTCATACAAAACACAAGAGTTTCTTCAAATGTACATGTTTCTCAATCCCAGAGTTTTAAACCCCTTTGGTTCCAACCTTCTATTTGGATGTGAATTCGAGACTTTCAAGACTTCAGGGGTCTGTGTATACTCTTCTGCCAAGACCTAGTTACTTAATATGTTGTCTTTATTACTTGTATAGGGCTCCAGACACTGTTATTTCTGATTAGGGTGCCAGACCTTGTATCCTTGGCCGATCCTTTGGGTGCATGTCCCAGACTCGCAATGGAACCTTTGGTACATTTGGTTTAGCCTCCTGCGAAACGTAAGGTTCCTTGTTTCCAGTCTTGCTTTCAAGCAGAGTCTCTGACTCTCTTTTACTTTCTACTTTATATGGGTGTAGGTCCCAGACTAGCAATTGTTGTCTGCAATAGCCTGGTTCACTCTCCGTCCAAGCTAAGTTTTCACTTATCATATATTCACTTGTCATGCACTTATTAATGATTCAGGTATGCAGCCCGTTGCTTTTCCATATTTCTGTTAGTGTATCACTCCACAATACTTTCTGACTCTCATTCATTCCTTTCTGAACTTCACCATCTTCCACTGGACCACCTGTCAATCCCCACTAACCCACGTACCATTGTTTGTGTCTTCTGGGCATCGGGATCCCATTTCGAGGCTCCGATTCCACTTGGACTTGCTCTTGGTTCAGTTGTTCATCATCAGATTCCTGTGTCCTTCTTGCAGACCGCTCTCACCTCATCATTGCTGTGGATACAGTAAAATACCCTAAATGTCTAGTTAGTAAGTGATCTTCTGAGTAGCAAGCTCCCTGGCTATGTTCGTTCTGTCCCTTTCCCTGGCAAGTGTTGTGCTGTCTAAGCGTCGGTATCACGTATCCAAGCACTGCTTTCCAGTGTTGCTTCCCCGGTCACCGTTACCCAGAGGGATTCTCTTTTGGCTCTTAGCTCGGCTAGATTTAAACTCCCACGTTGGGAAAGGGAGTTGTTCTGAACCAATCAGATGTGTTAAAGAACTTGACTGCTCACTTCAGTTTACCCAAGTGATCTTCATACTCACAGTCTTCTTCCTCATCTCAGTACATAGTTTCAGATGGAAAAAGTCAATTTCAATACTGGTTAGTTCTTTACTCTGCATAACTGATCTAGTTGGATTGGTCTCACAATCAAACATATCAGTCCTATCAAGGGAGATGGCAGGGGAATTTAATTTCTGAAAACGACATCCTCAGATTCGTCACACAACATAAATCAATTAGATTAGGTGACTAAAACTAGTACTCTGACGTATACTGGCAAATGTCACCGGTCCGGAATGCTGCTGGAGACATTTGTCCTCACCTAATTTTGACACCTTTCTGCCAATTAAATGGAGAGCTCACTTTAGCCAAGCTTTGGCAGTGCGCAAAAGTGCAAGAATGGGCCTACTTTCGAAGATATTGTACATAGCAATGGAATATTGTATCAAAGGCCATTGGCCAGTATCTACAGATAGTATCTACAGATATTACATTGAAGGCTGTCCCCGGTAATAAACAGGTGTCACTAGTGCTGGCTGCCACTGGACACATTTCCCCTCAGATCTTCTTGACAACACCACACCTGGCCCCACTTCTGAGTTTCAACATAGCATATTGGCATAACATGCCAATATATTTTCAGCCCCTAACAAACACTCTCAAAGAGAATCAAAGGACAGTCCTTCCTGTATCTGCTCCTATTTCAAATCTAAACCCCATTTTCCCAGTGTGTGAAGCCAACTTCTAATCCAATGCCAGGCCACTTCTCAGCTTTGGACTACACAAAGTATCCTCATGCCAGACTTTGTCTTCAGCTCTGAATCATTCCTTAAACCTTCAGCTGACAGATATTTCTTGTCTTGTTTTTTGTTGTTTCTAATTCAAATTTAGGACATTTATATAAAAAAAGTTGTATCATGTTCTCCATTCCTAACCTTTCTCTCGTTCTCTAATTACTTGATATTTCAATTGAATTTTTATTTTTGCAGTTTCACAATGATGTTCTTAGCTATGTTGAGTTTCTCCTCTTTAAGTTATTGTTGTGTCAATCAGTTACCTCCATGTAACTTAATTTTTCTTTAAGTTATGATTTCAGAACTTCTTTTGTCTACTAAAATGCCTTCTTGCATTGTTTTAGGATGGCCGAACGTCATTCATGCAAAGACTCTCGATACAGTGCTACACATTTTCACAAAATATGTGTTGCTGTCACGACTATGGTTGCTCAACTTGTGAATTTACAGGTTCTGAAATTGATAGTCATGCAAATCATGTCTTTGCAGATAAATGGGGAATTCCCTTCTGCGTATGCAGTCTGCACTTTTCATTTGAGATGTATGACTCTTCTCAATTCACCAAAATGTTTTGGCCCAGAATGACTTGCAAGTTGCCTTTCAGCATACACAAAGACAGGTCAGTATAAAGTAGATGTCAGAATCTTTATTGAGAATTCATTTGAACATATCTAATTATCACAGTAGATAATTTATATTAATGTCTCTTTTCCCTGTTCATTATGTAAACACAGCAAATGAAGTGCACTCAATTACTTTGAAAGAAACGACAGACACTTCTATTGACCCAGTAAGCCTACATGTCTTAAATAGTGATTGGTGTTGTTGTTTTGATCTGTGTGTATGTTATCTATACTTTTATCATTTCTTTGAAACAGTCTCTTGACACAAACATATTCAATAGGGTTAATCTACTTTACTCTCTAAACCGCAAGTGTGCTTTTTTTGTTTTAAATTAGTCCATATGCTGACAGTTGATGAATACTGTATTTCTAGCAATATCTATTTATTCCCGATGTCATAAGGTATATTCGAAGCATTTCTGTTTATTTTTGCAATAGAATTCTTCAAAAGTGATGTGTGATTTGCTTGGCGTTTTTTTTTTGTTTTGTTGAAAAAAAGGTTATCAGCCAGCAGTGCATTGAAACCATTATTTTTTATAAAATATACCCATGTGTAGAACTGTTTTTGGTGGATGTTGACTGTAAGAAGATCACTGTTGCAGAAAAATATGCATTTTTATATTTTTTATTTCAATATGTCTGCTACAGGAGATGACAGCATTATCTTTCACATCGTCATTACGAACTTCCCAGGAAACGCAGGAATTATTAAATGTGCTCTATTGTGCCCTTTCTATGTATGTTTATGAGAATGCTACTGGTATATAAAATGCCATCACATTTGCAATGCCAAATGGTACATTTATTAGGCAAACTGTAATAATTATTTAATTACTTGTTCAATATGGCCTTGTCTGTCATCAACATATGGAGCAAAGATGAACACATCATGGCCTCATTACACGGATGGCGGTAAGGGATTACTGGTTCTGGTAAGGGTACCAGTACCGGTAATCCCTTACCGCCTTACTACGAGGTCCCTTTGTGGGTCCCCACCTTAACGGCTGCTTTTACCAGCCGTTAAGTACGGGACCCGCAAGGGGACTCTGAAGGTAATTACGGTACCGCAATTTGCAGTACCATAATTACCGCCTTCCCCATTCCCATTGAGCCCTATGGGGGCAAAAATGGGAATGCGGAAGTGCCATGGGGAATTACCGCCCCCGCACACCTTCGAATGGGGCGGTACTTCCACCATTCACCATGGCGGACTCAGTAAAATACCCGCGGGAACCATGGCGCTAATAGCGCCATGGTTACCGCCTTCCGTGTAATGAGGCCCCATGTCTTCAATGTTGTTCCATTCATCAGTCATGGGGCAGGTTGAGCATGTGTGCATTTCTGTTTATGTCAGTTTTAGGGTCGTTCTTTACTTGCATCCACATTGACATGGTCCATTTACTTGTTTCTATACAAATGACGTAAGCTGTGGGTTATCAATAAGCTATTTGCATTCATACTTGTTTATTGCGTGTGTTAATTTCTTTGTCCTTGATCTACAGAAAGAAACTGTTGTGCCCACTCCTTCGTCAGTTCCATATGACAATACCGAGGTAGAAAATATATTTCATTAAACATTTGTTATTGCTATCATGTCAAATGTTTAAACAATTCCAGAGCAGTAATCAATACTGTTAGTATAATAAGTCTGTATTGTATCCATACTTCTGCTAGAATGTATAACAGCATGCAATATGTCTTACTTTTGATGTTGTTTTTTTTTACATATCTCTTCACTTGTTGTGCGAAAGGATTATAATGTAATGGGAAGGCATCTTTACAGATCTTAATAATGCATATAACAAAAACAAGTATATTGCTAGCTTTTGTTTTGTACTTGTCCATGGTTAGGGTATGTAGTGTTGTTTAACCCAACAATATAGCAAGTGAAAGACATTGATATATCTGTAATCCTAAATGCAATGCATGTTAACCTCACTATCAATATATTTTGTTTATGTCAATTATGCTTTGTGATTTATAAGGAATCAACTCCTAAAGAAGGCAATACGAATAAACCCAAGGAGAACAGGCACAACATTTGTGTTGAAAGTATCTCCTTTTGTTTTACCATTTGCAAATGCATAGATGTGCATGTTATAGCTGTGTGTCAATGCCACCTTTAAAGAATATATTCTAGGCGTGCGCTTATGTATGTATCCAACATGTATATTACAGTGTGAAATGATTGCATGTACACCAAAATGACAAAGTGATGGTGAGTATTGATAATGGAACAAATGACACTACACAAAGATCACAGGGAAAGAAATGCGAGATGGTTATTAATTTACTTATTGTGTTAATAAAAACGCTAATTCAAATTATAAATGTATTGATTACTTTCACTTGCTAGTGATGATATGTTCTCATAAAAGAATATTTAATTACACAGCCAATGTTTTAATTAACTTTTTAATGTTTATCTAATTTTAAATTATTTTACTGATCCTATTTTAGCATGAGACTAACAGTGCATCAAAAAATCAAGATATGTATGTAGAATGATTGAAATGACACAATTCTAAATCAATGTCTCTTTTGTGGCTTTTACAGAACTTTTCTCAGTGGCAAGTTTGAATTGATATGTTTTTGACGTTTTTTTTTTAGAACAGATCAAGAGAGCTCTTCTACATGTTGTGTAGAGGCCACACAAATGAAAAACAGGAAGACTCTTACCACACCACAAACAAAGGATGCTACAAGCCAAACTATGGTGACTTTGTAGGAACTGTAGATGGCGATTTCAAATTCCTGACCCAATGTTCAGATGCAGGATGCCCATGTACAGTGGCTACAATTTGAGCTCAACAGCACCACTGAGCATGGAAAGTAATGATGGATATTATCTACACCACACAAAATCCTTATCAACTTCCACTCACCACACAAGTGTTAACAACTTTCCGCACAGATCCACTTACCCATCCAACTCCATTTAAAGGATTGGAAAACTATAGAGAGGTACCTTACCCAGTTTCATCTATTGAAGCATAGCCACTAGATGATTAACATTTGGAATTCACTGAGGCATCCTCTGAAATAATTGATGATAAAGACAACACATGGGAAGTGAGGAGGAAATTACCATCACCTTTGAAGCAGAACACACTGCATTGGGAGATTAGTTGCTTTGAGGGACGCAAAACACATCACTTTTTTACTGCTGCTTGCTCAACATTTTAAAGAATCTAAAATACCACAAATTGAAATGTGGTAATCGTTGCGGCAAACTATTGGTACATTTCATAAAACAAGTGGTATGAACAAATCTGAACATTAGAGGAAGCAATGTGGACGAACACTGCAGTTGTTCTTGGTCTAAACAACCAATGCTTGGGAAAGGTCCAGATGGAAATGTATTTAGTTCCTGTGCTCTGTTATTTAGTGGGTCTACATTTAGTAGAATATCCAGTTTTTGTAAATGTTTGGGACTTGAGTTCCTTGCCAAATCATCATATTACAAATACCAGTGCAATTACGTATCCCATGTTAAACATTATGCCTGCAATCTGGAGCAGAAAGCACTTGACAATAATTTTGCTGGTAAAAGGCTTTGGCTTGCGGTTGGTGGTGCACAGTGTTGACAGTCCCGGATTTTCAGTCAAGTACTGCGCTTTTCAGTTGCAGGACTTGGACGCTCAATAGATAGTAGGCTCAGTGGTGTTTCAGGTGACTGGATGCCATGGAGAAGCATGGTTTTGAAAAATCCATTCAACTTCTTCAATCCAGAGGATTTCAATTAGAATTAATAGCCAGAGACAGACAAGTGTGAATTATAAAACTCATGTGAGAGAGGTTCTGACAGATAAATAAATGCCGAACAAATCAATGCAGCAGAGAAACAAAAAGGCTGTGAAGAACTACTGAATGTATCTCAGTCCATTAGCAATCATCTCTTGTGAAGTTCTAAATGCAGTGAAATTTCAGTGGACATAATGGTGGAAATGTGTCAGTCACTTATCCACCATCTGCTAACAAATATTAACACACTACCATGCATGCCAACATCCAGCTCACAGCAATGAACAGGAGTGGAGGACAAAGTGACTGGAGCTATGGTCACCTTCTCATACAGCCCTTTAAAGACAATATGCAAGAAAGCACTTGCCAGCGATATGAAGGGCCTCACCGAATTTTGCCATACTGGGGTTTTCAAGGTTTTCCACAACATGGTTCTGAAGTACATGCCCAAAAGTTTGCATTTCACCATAGATGGTATGGAGGCCCAAACAATACTGGCGGTACTTTCTCACAATGAGAACATTGTAGGAAACAGGATAGAACTGCTGATTTTGCAGGCCAATTGTGTTATGACATTGCATTTAGAAAAATGAACTGGGTAGCCAAGCCTGTCTGGGAACCAGTGGAGTTTTAGTTCATGAGATTGTTCACTTTGACAGTCTTTGTGGTGAAAACGCTAGGTCTGACAGCTGGTTTTCTATCCAGAACAGATCTCTGCCAAAGAATATTGCAACAGTGGAGGGTCCTTCAAGGGCTCATGTTTCAAATATACATTTCCATTTCTGATTAACAGATAAAATACAATTATTATTTGAAAATGAAAGATTGTACTGAGGTTTATTTTCTTATCTCAGTCTTTTAAAGTTTTAATTTCTGTTGTAAAATGTTGGTAAAGTTGTGTGAAGATAATGCAAATTTCATAGGAAATAACAAATGAGCTATTGTTACATGTTTAAAGTGATGTTATGTAAGTTATTTTGTATGACTCACTTCTACAAATACTGTGATCCTTTCAGCACTTTGATATAAAAATAAACAATAGGTTGCTGTTCATTAATGTAGGGCAGTCAGAAAGTTTGATAAGAAACCTGTGTTGTGCATGAGTTCATGTTGAAAGTAAAAGAAAAATCTCTCTTTCACTCACTTACCCTTGCTCCCACTCTAAACCTGTCTGTCTCTCTCTTTTTCCCCCCTCTCTATTACAAAATGCATCTTTTTACTACACACCTTTTTTCCCTATCACTGGAGCCCGTGGATGTCGTCTCCCTTGAATGCAGTCCTGAGTGATTCCTGATTGCTACGCTCGATGCCCGTGCATTGCCTCCTCCATATTCCACTCCGACACCAGGTAGGAGGATCTCATGATCGAAAAAAGAAAAACGGAAAAAAGCTTATTTTAAATCTGAAAATTGGACAGAAATCATTTTATTGAACGCTATCACTGCCTGTTGCCTTCAGTCACTATGTGCAGCGAGCACACTGCCCGTGGTGAGAATCTACATCAGTTGCCCTTTAGTTCCTTGCTGGCCTTACGGCAATTCAAAGATGGCCGCCACATTGCACTGCCTTTAAGCGGCCCTTCGTGGACTTCATCAGCTACATACTATTGGCCACTGGATGAATAAATCTGTCCTATTGTGGACCACCATGCTTTAGCTGGCCCACCCCTCAAAGACCCACCTTCTAAGGCCTGCATTCTGCCTTGTTCATTTTCCTATCCCTGGAGCCCGTGGAGGTTGACTCATTTGAATGCAGCCCTGAGTGATTCCTGATCGCTGCGCTTGATGCCCGTGCATCGCCTCCTCCATATTCCACTCTGAAAACAGGTAGGAGGATCTCACGATCGAAAAAAGAAAAAAAAGAAAAAAGCTTATTTTAAATCTAAAAATTGGAACAAAATCATTTTATTGAACGCTATCACTGCCTGTTGCCCTCCGTCACTCTGGGCAGCGAGCACACTGCCCGTGGTGAGAATCTACATCAGGTGCCCTTTTTTACCTTGCTGGCCTCGTAGCAATTCAAAGATGGCCTCCGCTTTTCATAATCTTTAAGCAGCCCTCTGTGGACTTCATCAGCTACACACTATTGGCTACTGGCTAAACAAATCTGGCCTATCATGGACCAGAAGGCTTTAGCCGGCCCACCTCTCAAAGGACCCCCTTCTAAGCGCTGTCTGCTCCCTGTCGGCTGCCTGGATGGGTCTGGGGGGTCCTCGTCTGCACCCCACATGAATGCATGCTAGCTGATGTGATCCTGACTCTTTCAGAGCCCACTGAAAACATTGTGACACTTTGACTTCCCTGTGGATTAGTTGCCTCTTCAAAATGAAATTCTTCCTCACCTCTGACTATCCCTCCGTCACCCCTTCTCACCTGGACTCCCACTCTCATTACCTCTAACTGTGCCCAGTAGCTGCTTTGTGTTTTCATGCACTCCTGCTAATTTCGAATTTAGCTGTGCCCAGTAGCTGCATTGTGTTTTCATTCACTCCTGCTAATTTCAAATTTAGCTGTGCCAGGTAGCTGCATTGTGTTGTCATTCACTCCTGCTAATTTTGAACTTAGCTGTATCCGGGAGTTGCTTTGTGTTTTCATTCACTCCTGCTAATTTCGAACTTAGCTGGGCCCACTAGTTGCATTGTCCTTTCATTCACTCCTGCTAATTTCGAACTTAGCTTTGCCCAGTAACTGCATTGTGTTTTCATTCACTCCTGCTAATTTCGAATTTAGCTGTGCCCAGTAGCTGCATTGTGTTTTCATTCACTCCTGCTAATTTTGAATTTAGCTGTTTCCAGCAGCTGCATTGTGTTTTCACTCTGTCCTGCAAAATTCAAACTTAGCGTGCCCAGTAGCTGCATTGTGTTTTCATTCACTTCTGCTAATTTCATACTTAGCTGTGCCCAGTAGCTGCATTGTGCTTCAGTTAGCTCCTGATAATTTGAACTTAGCTGTTCTCAGTAGCTGCCTTGGTTTCATTCTGCCCTGCTGTTCCTCTCTTCAGCTGGCACTCCCACCTGTGTTTCTCCCCCAGTGTCTCACCCCCCACTTCGCTCTTCTTTCACTCCTCACCTATCCCCCTTCCTTAATCTTCCCCCTCCTCCACATCATCTATGGTGCTCTCTGTTTCTCCTGTCTTCTCCAACTCTGTCTCGATCGACTATCCTAGCCTTCTCAAGTCTGGTGGGAAGAAGTTCAAAAAGGATATCCTGGACTCCAACCCAGGCCTCCCTATCGCTGATACCTACACCAGAGCTTCCTCCGTACAGATCCTCACCGCCATCCTCTTTGTCATTCCTTCGCCGGACCTATGGACTCTTCATATGTTCTCTGTGCTCTCTCCTTTCTCTTCCTTTCCCATTAATGGTGGCACCCGGTGGGTACGGTTCCCTCTAATTATTTTTCTCTAAGTGCGGACATGATTTTTCTTTGTGCACACATTATTTTCCATGTGCGCAACTGAATAACGATGTAAGCCACTTTTTGAGCAGGCATAGTTAGTGTGATACCATCCCTAAAGAGTTTGGAAGGCAATTTTCCCTTCCCAAACACCGCAATTCTTTACAAATCAGTGTAAAAGTAGCATCTTACAACTCTTTTTCTGAAAATACAGGCTAAATAAAAATGATTTTATATGTGATTATAAGGAGAGCTGATCAACCAGTCCAAGACTTACTTAACAAAAGAACTCCTGCGCAGAGAGAACACTTGTATGCACAAAAAAAGCTTTGTGTGCTCAGGATAAACAATAGGTTTAGTCATGGCTATTCATTTGTCAGCCCTGCTCAGAGACAATATAGAAAGTGCTTAATGCCACTGGAAAACAACTCATGTTTATGACAAAAAACAAGTATAACTAATCACTGATGTGATTGTCAAAAATTCAGACATTATGCAATTTTTGCTAACTGAATAATTGTAACTGAAAGGAATTTGTCAGTAAACATGCCAATAAGAGTTCATGTGCCACTTTAATGGAGTAATTCAAGGGCCCAGAGAAAATGCCTCTAATCATTTGTGTAAGGACGATAATTGCATCAGCATAACTGCACCACCGAATATGATGACCAGAATTTGTGAGCCTCTGCTCACTATCCACATTATGTTGGTCTTTGAGTTGTGACAACATTTACTCAAAACCAGTTTTACAACTAGGAAGCATATAAACCATCCATTTTACTCCCTAAAAACAGGGCAAAGTGCCCAACAAAAACAGGAAGCCATGAACATTTAGGAATCTACCCCTGCTTTTACCCACAAAGTTCCACTGGTATCTTTTTGAATCGATGACCAGCAGAGCAGTGCCACTGGTAGAAACTCAAATAATATTACTGGCCGATCTCAAGAGGAATTTTAAGGGGAAAGAACATATTTTAATAAGCATGAAATATCCCTACTGGAAAAGAAAATCTTTTGATTCCAAGTATGGAGTAAAATCATATACACACCCTGCTTGTAACCCTGACATTAGAAGTGACATTACAGGGCACATAACATTGCTGGTGGGAGTCCCTCCTGGTTTCCTTCCACTTCTCTAAGGTAATTAATGTTTACCTTAATAGCACCGTCTTGGTCCAGGGCCCTCAGGCCAACCTCCACCTCTTTGATAGATGCTTCCTGCGCCTTATCAATATCAATGGGGGTGTAGCCCTGATCTTCCCAGAGTGGATTCCTGCCTGTATCATTCCTATGCAGGCCTACTCCTCCTTTGAATGACTGGTATGTAGGCTTCTCTCTCTCTTGGCCATTCTCTCATAGTGGCTACTATCTACCGGCCACCTGGTCAGATCACCTCCTTCCTCTCTGAGTGGGTGGATCTCTCCTCCTACCTGCTGGCCTCAACCACTCACTGCCCCTCCTTTGAGACTTCAACATTCACCTGGATGCTTCTCGTGCCACCACGGGGCTCTTTCGTGAACTTTGCCTCTCTCTCTCTCTCTCTCTCTCTCTCTCTCTCTCTCTCTCTCTCTCTTCTTCCCTCTGACCTGACTCACTCTGCAGGGCACACTCTTGATGGTCTGAACTCCCCAGACACACCCTCTCTAACCCTCTCACCATTTTTCTCTCCTGGAGTGAGCACTTTCTCCCCCTCTCTCTACCCCTCAGTCCAAGCCTACCCCCACACTGCCACCCACCTTCTCAGTCATTTGACCCATGAAGCGGGTGTCTGTTGAGGCTTTCGCTGCATCTTTCTCTCCCCCTCCTGCACCTCTTGCTGACTCACACCCTGGTACAGATCTTTCCATGCTCCACTCCGTTATCTCTGATACTCTCGATATACTTGCCCCTGTCATGAGGATCGGCATGAAACCTAAAAAGTGCAACTCCTGGTACGACTCAGACCTTGTCACCCCTAAATGCAAGTGTAGTGTGGCTGAGAGGAAATGGCTGGCATCTTGTACATCCTCTGACAAACTGGCCTGCTGCCTGCCCCAAAGACAATATTGACTCTCTGTGCTCAATAAGAAGAGAGCTCACATCCAAGCCTGCATCTCTGCGGCATCTAACAACTCAGCTGAACTCTTTAAAATCTGCAAGGAGCTGGCCCATCCTGCCACAGTCTCTACCTCTCCTTTCCCTTCCCAGGCCCTCTGTACAGCCCTGGCTTCTCACTTCATCTCTGACACCCAAGACATCCTGTCCACTCTCCCGGCTTCTCCTGCCTATCCTTCCACTCTCTCCTCTTACCCCGGACCCCTGCGGCCACCACCACTCCCTTCTCTGCCTTTCCTCTCTTCTCCCCGATGAGGTTTCTAGACAAGTCCGATCTATGAAAACCTCATCTAAACAGGTTCTTCCCTGTTCCTCCAAAACAATCAAGGATCACATTGAGAGCCTCGGCCCAGCCTTGGCTGACTTCTGCAACCACTCTTTTACCTCTGGAACCTCCCCGTCCCCCCTGAAGCACTCTCGTGTGCACCCTCTTCTAAAGAAAATCTCGTCCGACCCCTCCCTTCTGGCTAATTATCACATGATCTCTATCACTCCTTTCCTGGGCAAACTCCTGGAAAAGCTGGCCATCTCCCAGCTTAATCTTCACACTGAATATGTTGGTTGTCTCCAGGACCATCAGTCTGGCTTCAGAGCAGACAGAATAATGTAAACTGCTCTCCTGAACATCAGCAAAGACCTGCTCACTAACCTTGATTCTAATCTCTTCTCTGTCCTCATCCTACTTGATCTCTCTTCTGCCTTTACATGATCAACCATGCCATCCTGTTCAACCAGCTCCATGAGAACCTGGGATCACTGATCAGTCTCTGGCCTGGCTGACTTCGTTCCTCTCTGACCGACCCTTCCAGGTTCAACTTGTGTCCTTCATTTCCTCTACTCCTCTCTCACCTGTGGTGTTCCCCAGGGGTCTAATCTTTCTCCCTGGTTATTCAACTAATACCTGGCACCTCTCACCCACCACATTGCTGCCCTCTGCTTCAACCTCCAGTGCTATGCGGATGACACCGAGCTCGCTTTCAGGCTCCCCTCTGCCGCCTCTTCACCTTCTCTCATCCCTGATTGTCCGCTTGCAATCCAGGAGTGATGGACCACCAATGATCTTTGCCTGAAGGCCAGTAAACGAGATCCTCCTAATTGGCACACCTGCACCCCTCTTTCCCGCAACTCTCTGGCCGGCCTCCCTTGGCCCCCCTCCTGCTCCCACCTGTGAGGCTAAGAACCTCAAGGTTATATTCGACTCCACACTCTCCTTCACTCCTCACATTTCTGACAACTCTAAGAAGTCAAACTACCAACTGCACCTCCTCAGAGGTAGTCTTCCTTTCCTCTCCTTTCCCCAGAAGCTCACTGTCTCCAAAGCTCTGGTTCTCTCTAGGCTTGACTACTGCAATACCCTCTTTTTAAAAAATCTGCCCGCCTCTATTCTCTGTCCTCTGCAACTCATCCAGAACAGGACTGCGATACTGGTCCTTTGCCTCAAGCCCAGGGATCGTATCTCTCCAGCACTGAAATCTCTCCATTGTCTCTCAGTGGCTGCAAGGATCAAGTTCAATACCGTTTGCATTGTCCACAAGGCCTTCAGAAGTATCTTCCGACTTGAGCTCTTCACTCCTCCACCTCCAACTCATTGAGGGTCAGTCCCTTTTCGAATCAACAAGTTGGTTAAAGATCTCTCTCTTCGGCTGGTGCCTCCCTCGGGAGCAGCCTCCTAGCCTCTCTTAAACTTGAGCAGAACCCTCCCCTGTTCCGGAAGCAGCTCAAAACTTTCCTCTTTGCTTCCGCCTTCTCTCTTCCTCTCCCCTGCTGATCTCCTGTCTGCTACTGCACTGGTTACCTGGCTACCCTCTGAACTACAGGCCCAGGTCCCTGTCCCACCAGTTGCTCACCTGCACTGCCTCCTGGCAACCCTGCACTTGGGTCTGTATCTGCAACCCTACAGCCCCCCTACCAGCACTTTCTAACACTTGTTGTCCACACCTAACCCCTGCACTGCCACCTGCTGGCCGCACTTCTTGTTTTTCAATGTCTTGATCCTATGTATAGCACTTGCTCCTCCTCCCCTTCCCCTGGTACTTTTCCCCTTCCCTATCCGCTGCACTTGTGCAATCTCAATCTCACTTGGCCTAGTAAGATCCAATGGGGTCAGAGTCACCATTATGTTGGACAACCAGTGTTCCCTTTTGTTGTGATAATTGTCAGAAGCCGCGCGCCAGTTAACTTACGCATATTTATCACTATGTTCTCAACTCACTCACCCCAGGTGCTTCACAAGACCTGCCCAGAAAGCTTCACTGTGAAAACACCTTTTATGAGATATGGATTTGCCGGTCAGACAATGAAACATTTGGAATTCAACTCAACTATTTTAAGAGCATAATTTGGATCTTTGATTTACCGTTAGCATAAAAGCTGGAAAAACGAAAACATTTTTGGAGTAAACCATATTTAAAAAGAAATGACAATCAAGAAGATACAAATTAATTGTCAAAAATTCCACATTTCATTATTTCATCGGACAACATGTCTTGTCTCTGTGTTGATTTCTTATCCACATATTTTATTGGCGGCTTCTCCTTTCTTTTATAATGATAACCTTACACAATTTGAATGTCATTTCATTTACATTTCATTACAAAAATACTGACATAGTAAATTCTCGATTCCTTTCATTCATTCAACATAGAACACAATAGTTGTAAGAAAGTGTGTTTGTGCCAAGCGACTAAACAAGATAAATATGGGTATGCATTGAATGAGTAAGTCTCTTCCGCGTTCATTACCATGATTTTGTTGATGCACGGACAGTGCACCTCGTTCAATAGTGCACTAACTTCAAGACAAGGGCTGCTGCATAGAGTCTGCTGCAACTGATGTCACATAGCAGATTAGATTATCAGAAGATGGCGGTTGGGAACCGGTTCGGTTCAGAGATATTCATTTCATGAAATGTAAGTTAAGAACCACCAAAAGAAAAAATATAATACAATGATTTATTGTGTGAGTGCACCACTCCTTAAAACATTGCCTATAGCACTGGTCCCTCTTGACAGAACTTCAAAATAATTTTCAAAAGGAATTATAATGGGCTATGTGATATTGTTTGTATGTTTAAGGTGGTTCCTTTGACAGGTGGAACAGTTAAATATTAAATGGGAAGGTTTTTACACTTCTTATGATCATGTTCAGTCAGATGGATGGAAAATAGTAATGCCATCTTGACAACTGCTTTTTCCCAAATGACTTAGTCAGTCCAAGGTTCTCCAACCAGTAGATCGCGGGCCACTGGTAGCTCGCCTGATGCTTCCCAGTAGTTTCTTCTTGCATCAAACAAGGAAATTAGCACTGTGTGTTTAGTTTGGTGTTTCCTGGGCCTCTTCCCCTGGCCCCGCCCTCTCCTCTTCCTGCAAAGCAACCAGCCAAAACATAGTGAGAGGAGGCATGAAGGGCATCTGGGCTTATTTTTATTTTGTTTTACGTTCACATTTATAGCAGCCCACAAAATCCTGAGGCATCTAGGCCCTAGTTATAGTACAAGGGTGGTAGCACAGTCCACAATGTGCAGGGCCAGGCATATAGTTGACATAATCAAAAGCATTTGGGCAATTACATGGTCCAGTAAAGCCTCACCTAATGATGCAGGGGGCTACATCGGTGTGTAAGTTGGCATAGTGAAAAAAACATGTGTGTAATTGCACGGACTGTCAAAGCCTCACCTCATGGTGCGGGGCTACATCGGTGTGCCAGTTGGCATAGCAAAAACATTTCTGTCACTCTTTGGCAAGCTACACCTCATGGTGCAGGGGGCTCCATCTTGTATGCACGTATAGGTAGGTAGAAAACAGCATTGGAGTGCATGCATAGTCTGGCAAAGCCTCAGCTTGTGGTACAGGGGGCTACAGAAGGTATACACACAGCCAAGGTAAGTTACAAATCCAGCACAAGGCTGCAGGTAAAATGATGGGCTTGTGGCAGTGTCTCAACAAGGGGGTAACCATCATTAAAAAAATTAAATAGTAAATGTGTGTTGTGGCCAATGTCACCAAGAGGGGCACATTTATTTTAAATTAATTGTTTATTTTTTTGCATTTTATATAGCGCTACAAACCCCTAAGCATCTGTGTGCTGCTTACCCATGATGTGTGGTGCTCATTTATCGACCTCGGAAGGATGAAAGGCTACGTTTGGCCCCACCAGGATTCTAACCTTTGTCAGCAGGCTCTGCACAGATGTCATTTTTATTTGAAGTAATTCTTTTTCACTTGGAAACACAGAGTTCATGATTTTAAGGCAGTTGGTATACCAATTGTATTAAAGGTTAAGATGGAATTTGCTGTGATGTGTAGCCCACCTCTATGCGTTTCCCAATACAGAAATTCAAATGCTAACGGCAAATTTACATTTAAGTAAATGTGAAAAACAACAAGCTGTGCTGCACTCTAGTGCTTGTCTACTTACAGTTCTAAAACTAAACAGGAACGGAACATGATGTGTGCTATCAATGCCAGGTCTTGAAAAATATGATTTGAGAGTTATGTTTCAGTCTATGGGGGTCATTACGAGTCGGGCAGTAGGGGATACCGGGCAGCGGTAAGGAGACTGTGCCGGTAATCCCCTACCGCCCGATTCAGAAGTCCCCTAATGGGAATTGCAAGGGATGTGTGGTCAGACCACACGTCCCTTACGGGTCCTGTTAAGGGACCAGGACGCAAATAAAGGGCTTGCCATTCGCGAGCCTGTTAATTGCGCCCTCCCCATTCCCATTGAGCCCTACGGAGGCTCAAATGGGAATGGAGAATGTTCTGTGCAATGGGGACTTACCGGTCCCGCCAAGGTCAGACTAGACCGGTAAGTCCCCATTGCACAACACTGGACATGCTCACAGAATGGGAGGTAGCCATGGAGCTAATTGCTCCATGGCTACCGCCATACTCGTAATGACCTCCAATGTTTTACGAAATAAGAATACAAATTAAGTGAGTAGGTGAGAAAACAAAGTAATGATTTGTATATGTTTAGTTTGATATGTATAGGATTAACATAGCTTAAACCTAGTTATGAAGTAACAGAGCATGTACAAAACGGGGTGGTGAATACAGGGAGAGAACATTGAGGAGATCCACAGGATGGGTGAAAATTGAATAGGGCTTACCCCTTTGGCTACGTACACAAACCGGGAGATCTACAGAGATATCTGGGAACCTGTATGCTTATGTTCAAGGTCTAACAGAAGATGTTCAGTCTTTCAATACTGGCTTGAAATGGGGCAATTTATTAGCACTGTTTTTACTAGAAAATTGGGCAAAACACCACACAATTTACAAGTAATTCTCTTATACAGGGAAAATTCCAATAGGTGCCTTGTCACCAACAGTATGCAGGATATGCCCGACATTGCCACTGTAAAACACATGTTGATGCCATTGCAAGCAACATGTCCTACTTGTCATTTTAAAACATTTTTGGGTTGATGGAACCCTCATTTTGTCAGAGCTTTACATGCAAGCTAGGCATGGCCCATAGGTCATGCACCAGAATGTCCTGCATGATTCCTGCAGGCAGAGGTGGCAATCCTGTTAGTTGGTCTCTATGATAATGCCTCCTTCATAAAGGGCAGGTGTATGGCAGGGTGCCACCCATTTTGAATAAATCACCCCTCGCTATGACCATACTCTCTTTGCTCAAAATGTTAATACCACGTATCGGCACTATAATGAATTGTTTAAGGGGAAAACCATGGGTACACCAGCAGAAAAAAGTAATACGAGTTCAGCATGGGATTTTGAGTTCGACAAAGAAGATATACGGATGCTTATTAAAAAGCTCAGCAGCTCCAGGGCAACCGGTCCGGATGGCATTTCCAACAAAAAACTAAAAGAGAACTGCGGAGATTGGACTGATTTGATTTATGTCCTTTTCAAAAGAATAGCAAAAAAAAAGCAAATTCCAACAACATGGACGGAGGCGTATATAGTTCCCATCTTTAAAAAAGGGGATCGATCTAACCCCAAAAATTATAGGCCAATAGCCTTGTTAGACTCTATTGGGAAACTCTTTGCGGCCATCCTATTAATGAACCTAAAAAAATGGGCCACAAGAATCAACATCCTAGATGAAAGACAAACCGCCTTTATAAGCGGGGTGGGGACATCTCTAAACCTGTTCTTGTTAAACCTTTTGAAAGCTAAGGCTTTGAAAGACAATGTAACAACTTATCTGGCTTTCATTGATCTTCAACAGGCATTTGACAGTGTCAACAGAGAGCGACTATGGTCGAAATTGAGAAACTGGGGATGCCCGAACGCCCTGTTGGCAGCAATCCAAGCACTATATACCAATACCTCAATCCAGGTCCAAATTACTACTAATGGAGGGCTATCTAGAAAAATCTATACCACTCGGGGAATCAAACAAGGATGTGCTCTGGCTCCCTTTCTATTTGTTCTCTATATGGCGGATATGAAGACATCCCAAGAAAGGATCCGTGCGTTCCCTCCAAAAGTGAACGGTATGGATGTCCCGTGGATGTTATACGCAGATGATGCGGTATTTGCAGATCAGACCCCTATTGGTCTGCAACGGAGAATTGAAGCTTTTAACAAATATCTGAAAGAAAATGACATGCAAATCAATGTAAAGAAATCAATGATACTGTGCATGAAATCGAGTCGTGGAAAAAAACCTGCAGGGAAACGACAGATATGGATGCTGGATCAAGAGAAACTTGAAGAAGTGGATACTTCCATCTACCTGGGTATTAGGATAAATAAAAATTGCAATGAGCAAGCACAATACACCCTTATTCGAGAGAAACTCGCAGCGTTAACTAATCAAGGAATCCTACTGCACTATAAATATGGAAAATTTTCGCTGCAGCCAATTATCACATTTTATAAGCAAAAGGTGGTTGCAGTGTTAACTTATGGAGCAGAGGCACTTTTGTCTTTGGGATGGGAAAGCTGGAATCTGTGCGAGGCCTACTTTTGGCGAAGGATCCTACATCTTCCGAATTCATTGCCCTTAGTCCTGATAAGATCGGAACTCAGACTTCAATCTATGGTTTCAATCACGGTGTGGAAATCTCTTTCATTATTTCGGAAGTGTATTTTGGACAATCCGGCACAGCCATTTAATGTTTTAGCAAGACCTGGGCTGCCCAATGAAGATATAATTTTCCAGGAATGGAAGAAGAGATGTGAGGATACCTTAGAACATCTAGGTATCTCACTGGAAATTCTAAAGTGCAATCCTGACAAGGCCAAAAGAATCCTGCGGGAAAAAGACTGGGAGGAAACCCAGGTCACTAAATTAGCAGGAAACTGGGCTCACAACATCGTCTGGGAACGCAAAGCATTAAATATTCTCCCACCATATCTTCAGAAATTTCCATCTAAACATTACAGAGATCTGCTATTACGATGTAGATTAAATATCTGGCATTCCCGAGAGGTTAAGCTGAGAAGAAGGCTCATTGGAAAAGCATCAGCAATCTGCAGGTTCTGCAAAATGAAGGACCAACTTGAATCAGTGCGACACATGATGCTAACATGCCCGGTTCTGATACCAAAGCGATTAGCGTTTTTGGGCAACTATATAAACAACATCACGATGGAAACAGAAGAAGAATACTGGGAACGCCTTCTAACAGCAGATAAGGTGGGTCGTACTATTGACGCACTAAAGTTTGTCGAATCCCTAAATCTGGACCAGGAAGAAACAGAATTGGAGGAGAAAATAGGAGCCCAAAAGACTACTGGATGCATCTGTTACGATAAAGGGCTTCCATTGGAAGGATAACTAATCCGATTGGAACTCAAATAATACTTTAGAAGAGGAACTTTGAACTCTTGTCTCTCGGACTCCTATTTGAGGCTATTTGAGGCCTGTTAAAGGTTTACCTACGATTAACCAATAAAACAATAAAAAAAAAAAAAAAAAAAAAATTTATAATTTATGTGGTTGGGTGATTTGTGATTCGTGCACATTTAAAGTCATCACTATAAAACTGAATGTTATTTTGGATCTTTGATTTACCAATTTTTTGCATATAACTTGATGGCATTATTTCCATGTGAGCACACTGAAAGGTGCAGGAAAACCCCACACCCTGGACCGGGGTATTAATGTACCAAGGTATACTGAAAGATTGTCCAGAGGACGTTTTTTAATATTTCAAGGTATCAACATTTATTTACTGAGATACATCATTTTCCACAATTAATTAATCATCAATTAATGCACACATTAAATTACATAACTATTGCAGGAGAGCATAGTACACCAGGCTATAAAAAACCTTACACAACCAGGGTCGGACTGGGACAAACAATAGGCCAGGACACCCAAAAAAAAGTGGCCCACCCCTTGCCTCAAAAGAGTGGCCCACCCCTCACCTCAAAGAGTGGCCCACCCCTCGCCTCAAAAAAAGTGCCCCTCAAACCATCATCCGTGAATCGCATCAATTCACGACTTTACAGAAATTGCTACTTATGCAGGGTTCATGTGTCTGTTGCAAGTCATGTTTTGTGTAAACGCTTTAGAAAGTGATAACATCCTTTTGTTCTTTTTTAAAAATAAACAACATTTTCACATAGCTTAATACTTATTTTGCAGAACCAGACTCAAAGCATGTCTACTCATTGCCACCAGTAATGAAAATAGAGTAGCATTTAATAAGCAGTACAGCTCAATGCTTACAGAATAATGGTTGCACCATAAAGCCTTTATTTTTTTCTAGATATGGGGCAGCAATCAGAGTCTGTTATGAACGCATTGAATAGTAAACCAACATTTGGGGCACTTGGAGCTAGAGACACAAACCTTTCCTAGAACAAGTGACAGGAGACCCTTGCACACCCTCGCGCCACCAAGCAAGCATTGCAGGACATTCACAGAGGAGATGAAAATGTGAGCATTTGTAATGTACACATTAACATCTGCTTTGTGAAAATATTACACGCAGTAGCTGTAGCAAATGATGTTGAATGTGGAGAGAAATGCATACTGCTATTAATAAATGTAAGCTTTTCTGTGTGTGTATGTGCAGAACAGCCACCTGGCCGAGTGGTGCACAAACTGGTGGTTGTGAGATTTGCATGAAAATGACGGATATGAAACAGTGGGTGGTATGCGCGCAAGACTCAGTCCTATATAATAGCTGAATATTGCTGAGGCAGGTTCCATAGTGTGACTGGTGCGTGTGTCTGGTGGCTCAGTTCTGGCCGTGATACGGTGAAGTGCGAAGAGTGGCAATGCATAGAACAGGTGTATTTGCAGAGTGCTAGTTTTGACACACATTTTGTGTTACCCAACTCAATGATATTCACTGCATGGATCCCGGAAGGATGACGTGCCAAAGAGGCCTGCTGAGATTGGACTCTGTGGCCATGGGCTCAACACAGATCACAGATGTATTCAGTCATTAGGAATAGGATGCCATATTTCAACCCGGTAATTCATTAGTAAGGCCACACAAACAGGCCTGTCAATGCTTCTCAATGGAGATTAGCAGCAGCAGCAGGCAGCCGTGCAAATCCATCACTTTGACCCATGCAGAGCTATGCACTCCACTAGTTTGTTTAACCCTGACTTTTAAACGCTTCTCCACCTGTCCCTGCACTCGCCACTATTTTATAGACTCCGACAATTAATCCTGGCTTGCTGCAACAACACTAGTGGTTACACTACTTAGACCACACATAAAATATACCACACAGCCATTGCCGTGGGTGCCTCTGCTACTTCAGCTGATTGTAAAGCAATGCTTTATCAGCACACGCCTCAATCGCGTGACCTCAGGCCTCACCTGCAATGGGATTACTAGAACTGTACAGACAGAGCACTGGCAAAGCATCTCAATCCCGACATACAGTACCCTATTTATCTCCCACAATAACCCCAGGCAGTCTCCTTCCCTCCCCTCTGCACAGCCTCAGGAAGAACCATTCTTCTGTGCCCTCTGCCTGACTCCCTCCCCTCCAAAACCCTCCAGCTGAGTCATGTTCCCTTTTAACACTTAGCCCCCGGGCAAACTCACCCCATTCCATGCCCCCTTAACCTAGCATCTATATTGCACCCAGCACCCCCATACTCGCCTTTTAGACAAGACACATTCCTCGACCTGACAACCTCACCTCTCACATTTCTATCCTAGAGCCCAGTGGGAACTTCAGTTACTCACTGTCATGTTGTCTACTAAAGCGAATTTTCTTTTAACGAATAAGCTTAAGAATCGCCTTCTCATTGGCCCAAATAGTCAACCACAAATCATGACATAGAGCAGTGTTATGTACTACAACTGAAAAGGTTGGATGGAAGCTGAGGAAAACTCCTTTGAAACCAAAACGTGCAGTATTGTTAAACAATCCGAATTGGAAAGGGAAATACAACTCAAGGATGCAACAGGGACACCTATGTGTATGGGTGGAATGCCAACAAGAGTCTGTTGGAGGACCTCCCCCCCAATATAGTGAAGGCATACATAAAAGGAACAATTTCGTTTTAACATTAAACGACATGGAGGCCAACATTGCTTTATATGTCCCACTAGCTTAATGTGATATAGTATACCATTAGCATACAAATATAACATAGTATACCAAACCTAAGAAAGAATAGCATTTCACAACAAGGTAGAGCATTAGGAACCCAGTAGCATAGCACAACTATGCAGATAGAAAGCTGGCCGCGAGCATACACACAGGGCAAGAGGCCTCTAAATCCTGTAGCCGGTGTCTTGCAGTGCATTATTACGGTTTTCAAATTATATGATTGGTTATTAATAACCCGCTTAATACCCACAGGTTTCTAAGCATGGACTGAACCCATGTTGCTCCGTGTCGTCTTGCTTCCAAGCGAGCACGTTACACCTGAGCTATACTCTCGTGACGGGACAATGTACATTGTATTCAAATCCGTTTCAATCCACATCATGCTGAGAACTACTGTGGCATTGGGAGTCGGGACATGGAGTCAAAAGCCAGAATGAGAACTGAATTGCAGGCTTTATAAAAACAAGGGTTTGCTGCTGTTCTTAATGGCTGGCATGAGATTTACCCACGCTTGATCCTCCCACTGTCCTTACACATGAAGTTCCACCTAATTCATGGCTGTTGGCCGAATTAGGTTACTTAATTCATATACTTTAGAAACTAGGGGGTCTCACTAAAGGAGCGGGTGATGATCAATGCTCTGCTGACTGAGTGATGAACTCGGTGCTATTGCATTTATGTATTACCACTTACGAGCTGGAATTCCTGTTGATGGTATAGAACTGTCAATGGTACAGCGTCACGGCTCTTCTTACCTGTAGCATACACACAGGGCAAGAGGCCTCTAAATCCTGTAGTCGGTGTTTTGCAGTGCATTATTACGGTTTTCAAATGATATGATTAATATTTATAAGGTGCTTAATACCCACAGGTTTCTAAGAGTGGACCGAACCCTTGTTGCTCTGTGTCGTCTTGCTTCCAAGCGAGCAGGTTGCACCTGAGCTATACTCTCGGGACGGGACAATGTTAATGAATGTACATTGTATTCAAATCCGTTTTTATCCACATCATGCTGAGAACTACTGTGGCATTGGGAGTCGGGACATGGAGTCAAAAGCCAGAATGAGAACTGGATTGCAAGCTTTATAAAAGCAAGGGTTTGCGGCTGTTCTTAATGGCTGGCATCATGAGATTTACCCACGCTTGATCCTCCCACTGTCCTTCTTACGCATGATGTTCCACCTAATGCCTGTTGGCTGAATTAGGTTACTTCATATCCTGTAAAAACTAGGCAGTCTCACTAAAGAAGGAAAACAGCAGGTGATAGAGCAATGCTCTGCTGAGTGATGAACTCAGTGCTATATTACCACTTACGATCTGGCAATCATTCCTGCTGATGGTATAGAATTGGCAACAGTAAACAAGGGTGATGATGAAACTACCACCAGCGTCAGGGCTCTTCTTACCTGTATATAATTAATTAGGTATAATGAAGTTGCCTTCCCAGCGCTTGAATAATGCATGCAATTATGAACAAACTCTCAATATCATTCGGGGTATTAAAATCAGAAGACTAAAAAACGGAGCCAGCCATAATAAGATTTAAATTAAGCCTGTGGCCTGCAGCACATGGATCTCTGCGGTGAGTGCATTAGACCACTGAGCTATTTTTTACGGACATTCTCTGGTTACCTCAAGGATACACACCAGTAAGCGGGCACTCATCCTGCTGATCAATCTGCCATGATAGAGATAGAAGCCTTGCATCTGCATATTAAACTCAGGTCCCTGCAGCTGGCACTCAACCCACTAGTATGCGAATAGTCACCACCACTCTGGCTTGCAGGTCGCCCATAGCCTGCTAGAGATCAGATAACTATGTGTAATCTGCTATTCACAGGTTTGAATGCTAAAATAGCTCAGTAATTGCGTGCCTGCTGCAGAGATCGATGTGCAATCTTCAGGGGGTAAAGGGGTTTGTTCCGGACACGATAGTTCAGTTGACTGAGCTGTGCCAGGCGAGCTGCAGAGATAAGTGCAAAACCACCAGGAAGTGTTCAGCACGCATTGTGACACAGACAAGGTCACTATAATGACAAGATGAAAAGGTTGCAGAAAATGACAGCTCTGTAGGACTGAGAATAGCTTTTTAAAATATTTTCTGCCCAAAAGCATAGCAGACCATTATTTTAATGTGAACCCTACATTGCTTGGCAGGGCATACAACACAAAGCATAACATGACGTCTATGGTCTGACCTCCCCCAACCCATGGTGAACCCTTGAATGGGAACTGGCAAACTTTAGACACACACAATACCACTACCGACTACGACTACCGAGTGATAAAATGTAGTCACTCTCAGGTGCACGATGTTAATGGGAAACATTGGTACGTGCCCTGACCCTGGCCCTTTTGGATCAATCTTACCTGTGATTTGTCATTAGTCACGAGTCTCTATAAAAGTGTAGTCGACTCTGGTTAACAACTGCTGCAGCCTACCTGTTGCTGGTGCTGGACTGGCTTACTTCGGTCTACTTTTCGGGCCAGGGCTGGTTCTGCTGCTGCTGGGCTGGCTCCTAGCTGATGCTGATACAGTGCTGCAGTGTCGTCGTCCCATCAGTCTTGGAACACACACTGCTGGGCTGGCTGCCTCGTCGTGGCCAAAAAATAATGTCGCTTTCAACTTTGCAGGGCAACAAATTTGTTGTTGTTACTTCCTGCAAAGTTGAAAGAAACTTGTTGTGCGAACATGGGGGGCAGCCCCACCCCCAGCCCAGCCCTGCAGGCAGGAGGAGCCGGAGGGAACAAGCAGCCCAGCCAGCCTCCTGCTGCAGTAGCCGTCGGTGTTCGTATTAACACTTCATCATGGGCACACGGCCACCGGGCCATGGCGGCCCACTGCCGTCCTGGCACGGCCGGCCCTCTACAACATATGCATGCAGCATGATGCATCATGCATGCATGCATCATGATTATGATGCATGCATTTGCAAATCATCAAAGCAAGGTAACAACGTGTGTGTTGTTATTACCTTGCTTTGATAAATAATCATGATCCCTCCAGGTCAGGACGGGATCAGCTCATCCGGGCTCTGCAGCAGACACACTAGTCCACAAATAACTATTTAATTTTTTTTTTAAAGGCCTAGCTTGGGCCACGTGGCCCACAGCAGACACACTAGTCTGCAAATGTGTTTTAATAAACAAAACAAAAAAACAGCCCAGAAACCGTCCCAGGAAAAAACTGGCCCCCAGGTCCTCAAAGGTCCTCCGCCAGTGGCCGATCGACCGATACCGCCAGTCCGACCGTGTAACACAACCATCATTCCTCAACAGTCAACCTCATTCAATCACAAATTGATAAAAATTGAACCATACTGTTGGTACAATATATATGTAGTGGCACTTCACTAATTAACCCTACATAATCTTTGTCATTTCATCCACATTAAATATGTATAAACACAATGAGGGTCAAAAATGTGATCTGTTCCACGGGGTGGGCATATTCAACAGAAAATGGCTGATCCCACCACCGAATGTTCTTCTCTATTTCCATGTGTTCATGTTTTCAATCTCACCAATTATTTTGAAATATTAGAGGTAGCCAACAAAGTAGGCGTTGGCTTACTTTTCTGTTGTTGAAATGTTGACCCTGCATGTGAGCAATTTGCATGAATTTTGTGTCTCTGAAGGATAACTCAGTGGCAATGCGCACACCTTGGAAGCACGAGGTTGCGGAGCAACGCAGGTTCGATTCCCGAGTATGCACTTAGAAACCTCTGGGTATTAAGTGTGTTATAAATAACCTATCATATCAATTGTTGATATGCTAAACTGGCAGTGGACTTTTTTTTTACAAAGAAGAACGTGGTAGATGTTGAATGTTTTTTAAACTGCATAACGCATTGATTCAAATACTCTTCAATCAGTTTTGCAGATGCAGCCCCAAAAGGAACTAACTACCCTTTGTTGAAATCCTGGATGCAGATACATATTTTACCTTCGCTGTTTTGTTGAATTATAAATACATTTTGTTTTATCAGATTTATACAATTGCCTGTTTTTTAAAGACAGAATGACTTTCACTTCAGTCCCACTGTTGGCTGCTTCCTGTACCATTGTGTCAAAGGGTAGCCTGTACTCACCTGCATCTTGTTCTAAATGCAGATACACAATCTAACAAAAGGCAAAAGATTTACCATTTCCATCCAGATTAGGAATTTTTTTTCTTCTACCGTACAAAAGGAAATGTGCATCTTTTATCTAAAGCACCGTAGAGAAGCATTTTGCAGTAATACACACACATTGGCAAAAACTTTCCCAAAGCAAGCAGTCTGCAATCGTAAAATGTAGGTAACTAAAGGCTGCAATGCAAATGCTCTTACAGGGGCGTGTTTTCAAAGTTATTAATTATTTGATGAAAAACAAATGTACTTTTACATATGGTGCAAATGTGAAGAGCGTACTGACTCCCATGGCTGAGTCTCTGCTAAAAAATGTTAAAAACTGAGCTGAATGTGTCTGACATAAACTTTCTGAAATCAAAACCTTGGTCCCATCTGACAACATCTGAGTTCTAGTGCTGTTTCAAGCTACACAGCAGATTATTGGCCACTGGTGGACAGCATGCAGGGTCAGCCTTCACACTGAATGTCCAGGATGTGAATTCTTAACAATTTGTAGGAGACAGCTAGTAATGCACAAATAATTAATCAAAGGTGTTTTTTGAAGTTATTAATATCATGGTAAATACATATTGGGGCTCATTACGAGGTTGGAGGCAGCCATGGAGCTATTAGCTCCATGGCTGCCTCCAAAACCCTACCGACTCCGCCCTGTTGAATGGAGCAATTACCGGTCCATTCCAAGGTTGGCGGTACCGGTAATTCCCCATTCACCAGGGCCCTTCCCCATTCCCATTTGAGCGCCCATAGTTTTCAATGGGAATGGGGAAGGCGCTAATAACGGTACCGCAAATTGCGGTACCGTTATTAGCTCCAGAGTCCCTTTGCGGGTCCCGTCGTTAACGCCTGGAAAAAACAGGCGTTAAGGGAGGACCCGCAAAGGGAACTCGTAGTAGGGCGGTAAGAGATTACCGGCACTAGTGCCCTTACCGGTGCCGGTAATCCCTTACCGCCCACCTCGTAATGAGGCCCATTGTATTTCTTTTTTTTGTTTAAAGAGCAAAAAAAACACCCACACAAAGCTTGGAATAGATTCTCATATTCATTGACATCACCACACTCCCGCCTATTGGCCATTAACCACAAGTAGCTCTTGCTAATGTAAAGGATGGATTCTTAGTCTATAGGTACAGAATTGGGTCAGATAAATGTCAGCATTACATTGGAAGACAAGGGGCCTCATTACAAGTTTGCCGGTCTGGTATCTACAGTACCGCTGGGCTTGCCGGTACCGTACAAAATACAAGTTCTGCTCTCGGGCGAAAAGGCACCCGCGAGTAGAGCATGGCGGATGCACCGGCACCATTCTCAATGGTACTGGTGCATCCGACCACCCCAATTACCGGGTCTGGCTGGGCGGGCGCCGTTAAAAATAGCAAGTTTTGCAGCAGCCTGCCGGCTTTACCAGCAAGGCTACCACCAAAATTGTAATGAGGCCCACGGGGGGGTTAAGAAAAAGGAAGGAAAAGGAGCAACAATGGAGGAGGTGTGGAGGAAGTATGTGGGTTTGGTATAGGCCCCCTTTTAATAAAAAGCGGGGAAATAATTTGTAAAAAATATTGTTGCCATTTTGGCCATTTGGCCAGAATGTGCTTTCTTCATCCCTAACTGGAGTGCCCAAGAGAAGGGTCTGCAACCATGCTCAACTGTGTCGGTACCTACTACACCAACTGACGTTACCATACACATATATCACTGTGCTCAAGGAATGCAGAGACTGTGCAAGGGCCTGCAGTGGACATGCAGACTGGCCCTGTGACTAGAGTTTGACCTTTGTACATGCACAAAGTACGTCTTTGCATAGTCTGTTCCACATGGACTGAGTTTGCTTTGCCCAAATAATGCCCTTTGTACATGTGTCAGACGCTATGACCCTACCTGTAGGGCAATTGTAGAAATACCTTTAGCCATGATCAACAGGCACAATGTTTGGAGGATGACATTCGTCCATAACCCTTTGTGGTCTTTCCTCTTCAAAGTTTGGTTTTAACCCATCCGGTGATTTGTGTCCTACAATTTGTCAAACATTCCATAGGGCAGTTTAAATGGGAAATGCTTTTGAGCCCACCCCGTATAACACTTCTCCCACCTCGTGAAATATGCATGAAATTTTCTAAGCAAAATATGAGTGGACAATGGCAATATAATATTAATTTCATGGAGTTCTGTTTAAAGGATCAAAGTTAAATGTGGAAAGTGTTTTTGTTCTCCCCAACGCCCCTAAATCTGACCTCCCTGTATGGAACTTGATGAAACTTTCCGAAATGTTCAAAGGGTTGTTTAATCTTTCCTGGAAATGTTATGTAGTTCCGTCTGTAGGGGCAACATATAAGCCTCATAAAAATGCCTTTTCCCATGGTCTAATTTTACTTTTAAATGTGACATTGAATGCAAAACTGCATTCATCCTCTATTTTGGTGCATTTTGGTGCCACAGGCTCTACCATTTATACCAATACCATTTCTATGGTGGGGCGGAAAGAGAGAGGAAAAAGAAAGACAGGGAAAAAGAGAGAGAGAGGGGGGAGAGTGGCCGAGCAGGGTAGAGGGAGAGAGAGGGAGAGAGAGAGAGAGTGAGAGGAGAGAGAGGATGGAAGAAAGTAGAATATCTGCCTGAGGGTGCTGGAGGTGAGGGTAGGAGATCACTAGGGATCCCTTTCTTATATCTAGCTTCATCCCACATTTTCTTCACTATGACATATACAATGTTACGGTGTATAGGGTAGGTCACGCTCAATCTTTTTTGTTTTCGGGGGGGTGGGAGGGGCGTGTTATAATACAGCAAAAACAATGTGGAAAACAAGTATGAAACACGAACTACCCCTGTCTCCTGTTCTTTAACTTAATGTAAACCAAACTTGACTCGCATCTTTTATGTTATGTGAAACAAACTATGTGACCATACATTACCCAGATTTAGAACTCTTCAGATTATATAAAAAACACATAATCAAATATTTGATTTATCTTTCGCAGTTAATTTCTCATAAAAAACGTAATTATGATAAAAAGTATACAAACACTTTTCACGGGTTAGCTCCAGTATGGCTTTCCTGATACGCCATCTTGTTGGAACATTGTTATACTGTTTTTGAAACGGAGCATGAATATCCACAATTTGGGCCAAATAATTATTGTTCAACAGCATACAACATGATGTGAGTCAAGTTTGGTTTACATCAAGTTAAAGAACCGGAGACGGGGTAGTTTGTGTTTCATAATTGTTTTCCATATACATTGTTACTAAAACTTTTGGATAACTAATCATTTCAGCCCTAGTTCTTCCTTCCATTCTCCCAGTTGCTCCCCTCCTAAAAGGTGCACCTAGATACATACTGCCAGTAGCTCTACCTTCCACTCTCTGTGGTTCCTCCTTCTTCCTCATGTCCCTGCCATGCCACTTGAACACTTGAAGAGGACCCAGGACAGGTATGCACTAGTCAAGCAAGGGAAGTAACAACACATGGCATCACCCTGTGGGAAACCATTCATACTGCCTGCTCTTGGAATAGCGTCGGTGCTGGCATAACATCGGGCACTATGCTAGATTCTGTCTGAAACTGTTCACCTTAAACCTTAAAAACAGTTCTCAGCATTTCCATGGAACCTTGCAGGGTGATGGCCATGTCAAGACCTACTGCACAAACCAATGAAATAATGTACTTGGTAAAATATTGGATGAATGCACCTGATGAAGAGTTCTGTGTGTTGCCCAATGGGCATCCTTTAACTCCCTGTACCTCCTTACATCCCAATACCTCTGATGTGGTCTCTGCATATCTTTGTGTGCATCCCAGTGGCTCTCTGTACCTCCTTCTACTCCTTGTACTTCCCTGTACCTCCCTGTACCTCTCTACATGCTTGTTTCCCATTACAGGTAAGTCTGCTGCCCCTCAATTTCCTACTTCCACCTGCTGCCTGAATTTCAGTGTAACGTCATGTAAACCTGAGCAATCTCTTAGCTTCAGGGAAGACACACACCTGTCTGCTCATCATACCAGTTTTTGTACTTGTCTGGCGCGCAACACTACACCTCAGCAACGCGTGTCTGTCGTCTGCATGGGACCAGCTATACCCAATCACTCAGGCGAAGATTTGCACTCAGTCTTACAGCTCCTAAGGGCTGTAAATGGGTAACCCTTGTGGAGTGTTGGGAGGTAGCCCCATGCCATATCTTTAACTAGGGTGTACGAACTCAATTGAAGATAGTTGCTAAGTGCAGTGTGCCCTTTACCACCCCCACTGAACCTCTCCATAGGCCCATTTTGCTTACAACAGTACAAAGCTGTGGTTTTGTGGTGCACACAGGATCATCTCAAAAAGTCTCGGGAGGATAGCTTAGGGCGTAACGTGCTCACCTTGGAAGCAAGATGACACGGAGCAACACAGGTTCGATCCCCGGGTCCGCGCTTAGAAACCTCTGGGTATTAAGTGCGTTATAAATAACCTATCATATCATATCAAAAGTCGTGCACCAGCCCAGACTTAAATTGGACCCCATTGTCAATTAACGAGGGAAATGTCCATATGGAACATCCTCTCCAAAAATGGCTGGGAGGATAGCTCAGGGGCAACACGTTTGTCTTGGAAGCAAGACAACACCTAGCAGCACAGGTTCGTAATCCCGGGCTCACGCTTAGAAACTCGTCCGGGTATTTATTGCGTCGTTAAAAGAGAAGAATTATATCTTCGTGCACCTCACTGTAACTCAGTGCTGCTCTCTCCTCCCCATGTGACTCCTGCTGCAGCTTGTGCCCCTGTACATAATAGTTCCTTTCACTACTGCTCTACATCTCGTTTCTTCGTTTGTTCCTACTTTACACAATCACCTTCTGATACTTGGTTCACTGTACACTCCTGTGGTCCCTGAAACCCCTTGCAGGTCACTGCACCTTCATGGTGCTGCCATGAATAGCCAAGCCTCCATTTGTCATCCGTACCAGGTCATCTTACCTCCCCATACCTAACGTGTGCCTTTGTAGCACCAGGAGACTGGCACAATGATGATGTTGCACTATACAGAAACACACCAGGTTGCATTACATTGCCTCTCTCTGCCCCTTGTTCCTTTCTGAACGGTTCTGTCCCTTCCTTTACCTCCTAGTACTCCATGAAGATGGAGGTACATTCTTGATCCCTTTTGTTCCTTTCTGCATCACCCTGTCCCTTACTTACATCAGCAGCTAATGGTCCCTCCTTCCCTTTACACCCGCAATGTCCCTGAACTGGAAATATGTGTGAATTACATTTTTCATGACTTGAGCGAAGGCCTGGGATGGGGGAAATGATTATACATCTACTTATAGGTCTAAAGTCCTTATGTACTTTGTCAGGTTCTAATTTGTGTAATTATTGACTCTGGAAACTACTCAAAACTGAACGTATATGTCCCAAAACCGTTTTGCAGGAAAGTCTGGTGACAACTGCACTACCTCCTTACAAACAAGAGAATAGTAGCAGCTTTCACATACTGCCTAAAGATCATTCTTATGTTGAGTCAGGAACTGAAATACCTGGAGTTAACTCTTTTCAGCATATCCCTTGGAAGAGCTTGGTTAGCTCCTTTTCCAGCCACAGCGTTTTCAAAGGTTTGTCACATTGAACCGTTTTTGTGAAGACCGTTATCCAAACACTGCTGTCAAATGTATACTTTCCAAGACTATCTTCTAGATATAGGGTACATAGTTAAACCTCATGTTTTTTCCTCGGACAACTCAGAGATTGTCATCATTGGCAGAAATAGGATTTCAGAAAAGGGTCCTCTGCCATTTGAAAGGAAAAGGTTCATATATTGTAGGCACAAGACTCAAACCGTGGTTTTACAGTGCCATGCTGATTCAAATTCGGGGCTTCATCAAGAAAGGGTTTTACAGTTGCAATGGAAATGTATATTTAGCCAGAGACAGCATAATAACATATTTTCTATGTGGCATGCATTGTGGACCTGTACATCATGAACATGTGCATTGTTGTGGTACTGGTGGCATATATTGTGTTAACCATCATGAAAGTGATTTGCAGTGGCATTGGTGACATATACTTTGGGCAATGAACACTATCATGAAAGTATTTCACAGTGATAAAATTGCTATATAATTGGGCACAGTCGGCATGAAATATTGTTTTCCTGGGCCATGTGAGTATATATTGCAGACTGAAGCATCATGATGAAGTACTTTACATTGGCAGGGTTGGCATATAGTGTGGTAATATACCATCATATGTAGCAGTTATAGTCGCTAATTGTATGTCTATTCTCGCTCCCAGCGGTTTGTCACCATTACTTTTGAAGTTGTTTGATGGCTAGCCTACAGAATAAGGTCCCACTCTGTGAACATAACATATGCTTCCATTGGAGGAGTCTTCAGGGTTCAGAAGAAAAGTCTCAAAATTGAGAAGTTGAGATGTACTATTGCAGGTTTTGATTCATTGAAGAAATTGAAGAAATGACGAATGGCGTACCAATTGCCTTATTACAGACCAATTCATTAGATTAATGTACAGCAAAGTGTCATGGTGATGATATGGATGAGAACAAAAACTGCCATGCGTTGCACAAGCCATCTGATAGTTGATTTGGTGCTGTTAGATTAGGGAAAAATATTTTGCTCAAGTATTGTATGAGTTTGAATGCTATTTAGGCACTGGTATTGATGTGTGAAAATAATATACACATTGTGTTCGAGATAACTGACCTGGTAGAGTATCTCAGATCGTCAAAATATGTGTAACCTCTGAAGAAGTTCTGGCATTCAAAGGAAGGAAACGAAACATGCAGGGGTTGTTAGGTTTTGACGATTTCTAGATGTT
This sequence comes from Ambystoma mexicanum, assembly GCF_040938575.1. Classification (NCBI taxonomy): domain Eukaryota; kingdom Metazoa; phylum Chordata; class Amphibia; order Caudata; family Ambystomatidae; genus Ambystoma; species Ambystoma mexicanum. Next base: position 690,450,568 of record NC_090934.1, on the reverse strand, counting down.
TGTCTTTTTTTCGTTCTTTGGGGGATCTAGTTTGCACATATGTAAGTGATGATTGTTTTAATTGGCACATTGCACCTGCATTGATGCTTTTCTATGTGGTCAAGTTCAAAATTGTAATACAATAATCTAATCTTGTATCAAAACATTGTGTGAACCGACAAAGGAGATAAGCAAGAGCTTTTGTTAAGTGATATATTGTGGGCACACACATTATCAAAAGATTATTCAGTGCTCCTCTGCACTTCTTCTGACCAAGGAGCCATCATTGGGCAATTGTTTTACCCCCCTCCCGAGGCACTGGCATTCCTCCCGCCTCCTGTGCTGTAATGTCTTCCTGCCCACACTGTCATTCCTTCCCGCTTGTCCTTACATTTCTGCATGCACTGTCATTCCTCCATTCTGCATTCCTGCTATAATTATAAGATGCAATTCACAATACAAACACCAAAAACGTTGGCTTTGCAAGTGCTTGTTTCGTTAAGGGGCTTATTGCACACCTCTGGGTCATGCCCTTGCCATCCCCAGAATGAAGGCGTGAACCTGAGGGCCTTTACATACCCCTTTGAGAGCTTTTGCTTTCAAAGCAAAGTTCATAGACCCAGACCGGTATGCACAATACAGAGCCCGGGTTTATAATTTGAATTGAAGTTTGCAAACTGTGTGAGAACCCAACTGTCAACATGTCTCTTTTATCTTCGCCTGATTGATGGTGTTTTCTAAAGGTCACAGTGCCATGGGTTGGTTATTCCCAAACCAAGTGATGTTTTTAAATGGGTAGAGACACCGAATACTACCAATCTGTAAAACCGTGCAATGGTTTTTGCGCCACGTTATAGCAAACATTCTCTTTAGCAATGTAAGTGGAGTTGTTGTTAGTGTGACGCCCGGTCACTTTGCCCCCTTGCACAAAATATGCCAAAGGAATTCATAATGGCCTGAACATTTCGATCGAAAGGTTCTGTGCACTTTTATGCATAGACAATAAAGTTAAAAGCCACCCAAAAAAGCATTCTTATTGGCAACTTCAATGCTAACATTACTACATAGGTGCTATCGCCACCTCTGTCAAATGCACACTGATCTGTATTATATCTAAGATTCGTGTATGGATATTTCGCTAGCAAACGGTGCTCCATGAATCTAGGTCAATAATCGCGCTGTTTCATAAATGTATGTTTTTATTTTTGCAGATAGTATTCAATCGCAGAAGAACGTAAAAATGCATAAACTGGTGACACACGCACATCTGGATTTAGATCTTTGAGTCGAACTATTTGCAATCCAATATGGTAAAAGCAGATGTTAGTTTGGCAGTCGTGGTAAATCTGAGCGATCGCATCAGAAGTCCCAGATGCAGCCTCGCGCCTGCCAGACGGGCCTGTGTTGTGTTCTGGATTTACAAATGTCTCTTTCCTCGCCATATGATTCATCGGCCATCTCGGGTCTGTGAAAAATCGACCAACCTTGCACACCTGAGCTAAAATGGAGTCTCAAACTGAGTCCCAATGTAAACACATTAACTAGGCGACCCCAATACTTTCCACGTAGCTACAATTTAACATTAGGTTATCTAATCGCATGAACAATGCATGAATAATGTACCTCTATCAGATGTGACTGCACAGCCTAGGTTTCTATTTATTTGACAAAGGTAGCAGGCGCCCCTCTCTCGGAAGAACAAGGCATGATAACCTGTTCAGTGGTTGTTAACCTCATTGAGAGTTCGCAGCCATCTGCTTTTTGCTCACTGTACCTTTCACAGATGGGAAATATCCATTTGCATATCAGTCTTTGTCCCGCCCACATGGGCAGTCCAGCACCGAAATGCTATGGCAATTCCTCTCTGAACAAGAGTACCAACAGCAACCCCATACACGTGTTTCAGCCTTGTTGGGCATCATCAGTGAGGTGAAGCTGAGCCTCTCTAAGCACAGTGAGCAGGGAGTCCACGTCTGGTTGCCCCCATGTAACCTAGAGTGACCAACCCCAAGTTCCTTCAAAAAATTCAACAAAGGTAGCAGGCGCCCCTCTCTCGGAAGAACAAGGCATGATAACCTGTTCAGTGGTTGTTAACCACATTGAGAGTTCGCAGCCATCTGCTTTTTGCTCACTGTACAGAACAGGTCATTGGGCTGTGTTCGTGCTGGTAGAGAGATTCCCAGACCCCCCTTTGTTTCTATTTATTTGGTACTAAAGGTTCAAGCTAGTTTCAGAACATGCAACACCCAGTCTTCGCAATTGTATGGTTTGAATTGTATACAGTGTGTAAAGCGACGTTGTGAATTTAGGTTGCTTTTTCTAAAAATGATCGTCCATGTTGAGCTTCCCCCGAAGCAAAACGTCAAATTCAAGCCGATTTATTTATTTTCTTTTGCAATGTAGACCCACCAGAGCTTTATGCCCAAAGTGCCAGGCCAATTTCAACTCCTATTTTTTTGTATATGGTATCAGCATAATATGTCAACTATAATCATAAGTTTCAAGATTCGATAATTCCCCCTTTGTTATTAAATGTAGTATGGTTGGTCTTCAAATGGGGAAACGCTAACGTTATATTAGTATGCTAAGTATGCACCAGTATAAAAAAAAAGCAAATCCTTTTTTTACCAGGTGTTTCTGATTATGGCAAATGCAATGACGCAAACAGAGAGTTCTCCAGTCCATATTGCATTCATATCTGTCCACCTGGGGATAAAAACAGCAATTACGTGTTGAGCTATACCTGCTCCTTACACAATATTAAGTGCAGTTTACAGATAATGTTGTCTCATCATCCAAATGTTGCTCTATTCTTGCACCACGGTTCAAGCCCTTTTATTGAAATGAAATAGTATACATTTGAGCAATTTTACAGCAAAGTCTGAGAAACTGTATAAACCCTTTTTTTTCTTTAATGAAGACATCTTGATGTAATATCGACTGGATCAAAAATGGTTTGCTTAGTTCCTATGTCAAGTAATGCAGAAAAGGAGCATGACCAATGCCAATACTTCACAATATAGGTCATAGATGCTACTGTGTATCTCCGCCGTCGTGCTTAGTCCTAGACAATAATCAGTTTCCCAAATTGTGACTGAAACATTTCAGCCCTCACTCTCGTGTACTAATCTATCTAGTAACTCTATGTAATGTTGGCAGTCTTAAGCTGTGACCCTGTCGCAGCATCCCTGTAACATCTCTGTATCGACTTGCCAGGTTCAATACTTTCCCCTGGCAAGCTCTGACCAAATAGCTTGACAGGGAGACACATGTACAATTATCTATATAACAGGACCATAGGGTCCCAAGGTTAGAAGTTACACTATGTACACATACATTTCCAAGCCGAGATCCATTGCCTGGCTGAAGAAGAAGAGACGACCTTGGTTGTTGTAAGACGTTTTAATCATTTTCACTGAGCCCATCTTGACTGTTCTCAATGGTAGAAGTCCACACCTGTACACACACGTTTTTCAGGTGAGTACTCTCACCTGACCGACTTTCATTGCTCACGCTGGTTGGTGGCATTCTATGATCAATTTCAAGGGGTCACAGTATAGTTGTACTCAGCTAGAAACTACCCCTCCCTTCCTTTAAGTCCTAAATTGGGCGTACAGTTGGAAAAGGTGTGTGTGGGATGCAGATGAGGTTATATAGGATCTACGTTAAAAAACACATTCCGAAAACCTTGAGTTTCAAAATTGCAAAGATGACTTGGTCGTATTTTGAAACTTGAGCTTTTTGGAATCTGTTAATTTGTTCCCAGTTTTCCCTTTAATGTATGCGAGGGGCAATCACTGCAACCACCAAAGCCCATAATACTGAACTAAGGGAGTGGGGGACACCCCCGCAATCCCTGCTCACCTATTTCGGCATTTGGGGATTCGTCATTTTCAACTATGCTGAATCCACAGAAATTCGCATTCAGCATTTTGTTTTTGTTATTTGGGGGCAATACCATTATATATTGTCATGGATCGGCTCCCTGCGAGTCTCAGAAAGAACAGTGATTCAAGTTCAGCCAGTCTGACTGGGATGTCTTGAATTCATCCATATCCTTAGTCTTTGCCTCGGAAGTAGCCAGCAAAAGTTGAATGTTGTGACAACCTCTAAATGGGTGTCTGCCAAAATGTTTAAATGGTTGTAGCCCTATGATTGGGGCTCAAACACCCAACTGTCAACGAGGCGCCTGTACATGTATAGCACCAGCTCAATTGCTTTGTTGATGCATGGAAAAAGGCACCAATCCAAAGAATGAGTGTAGCATACCTGCTATTGTTAAATTATCCTCTTGTGAACCTTTGCATAACAGGCTTCCTGCTTTCCAAGGTGAGACAAGAACCAGTGCTCATCTGCATCCTCTCCATGGGACCAGGCAGGGATCAGTTGGAAATGCTGTAACATCACTTGTGTTTGCCTGCCTCATCCAAGGAAATGACCCAACTATTTGGAAGAGGACATTTTGAAACATTGGTGCATTGCAGCAGACAGACAGAGGTAGTATTTAGTGACAGAAGACCTCAGAATACCAGCCTTATATATTGCCCCCAAAGTCCACAAAAGTGGAGATCCGCCCCAGGGTGCTACATTATATCAGACAAGGGAGCAACACCCCACATAACAGGCCAATAAGTGTAGCAGAGCACAATCTAAGAATGGGAACTGAACTTGAGAAGTTTCAGACTGTATTCACAGTAGATCTCACTAAAATAGTCCTCTCCAAAAAGTATTGTATTTGAAAGAATCAGCCAAATAAAAGGTACAAGCATGGGGACTATGTTTTGTCTTCAACAAGGAAAATACTGAAAGAGTATTTGTACTGTAGAAGTCAATCCATGCCGTACAAAAGTATGAAACTGCTATATAGATGGCATGCTTATGGTGTGGACCGGATCACATATAAAATTGTAGAATCCCAGAAATAGCTTAGAAATGGTTTCCTTCCCCTCAAGTTTAGCAGGCATTTTAGCCAAAAGGACGCTTTGTACACACAAATCACTTACTTAAGACCAAATCACGTACTAATGGGACAGGCCCGAATACATGAATTCATTAAAACAACTTTCATCCAGCGAGACTTAGGTTGTCCCGCTCATAAGAGCAGTTATTAAAACGCAAAAGAAAGAACACTACCGCTAGTAATTTCATTGCAGAAATGTTAAATCTCAAAGATAGAGAGCTTACCCACACAAAGTGCTCATGAATGCAAATAACAGATGAATCAATTCAGACTCCAGATTGTTATTAGAAACAAGAAGAAAGTCAGGGATACAAGATTGTATACATTGTCTAACAACCTTCAACCCTTCGAGAAACAAATTAAGGCAAATTATGTGATACATTTGTCCCCTCTTACATGATAGTAATGTTGGATGTTTTAAACCACTAGGCTCTGCCCTGCAACATCCCTGTGTGCTGATGGTGCAAGAATCTTCAAAATGGCCGCAAAACCCCTATGCGCGCCAAAAACATATGAAAATTGCACTTTGAAACCAGAAAAGATGGCTGCCAAATCTACTTTGCCTGTTGTCAGTGGTGGAAGGAGACCTCACTGCTGAAACATGTTACTGGGCTGCATACCAAGGAAAAATGGAAACTGCATGAAAGGCAGTGCTTTATTGAAAGAAACCCAGAAATTGCTCTTAAATCCCTTTTTCTTGGTTTCTGAAAATACAAAATACCGGTCCAAAACACCACAAAATATCCAATATCTTTGCTGGGTGTTACGCGCCACTTCATTTAAGGACTCAATATGAAAATACAATGTCATGGAAAGCGGAATCTGTCATCAAAATATCCACAGTAAAAAGTGTTCTTGCCTGTGAAAATCTGTCAAATATGGGCACAGTACCAGCGGCCGCCTGTATGACAGCTGTCATTAGTTGCATCAGAAGCTTAAACTTGTGCAATTGAAATCAAATGTCTAAGAATTAAGTGACCTGTTATCAAAAGTAATATAGGTTGCAACTATTTAATCTCCATGGTTTAGAGACTGGAATCAGTGTTCTAGTTGCCTTATTAAAAATTGCGAGTTTTATTTTAAACCAAGAAAAATGTAAGAAATTGACGGTGAATTTAAGCTGAACTCAAAGTCACGAAAACCAGTTCCCCTCAGCTTCCCCCCAACAAAAGGCATCCCTCCTGCTTCCCACCAAAGTCAGGAACTTACACCTTTGTGTTGATTAAATCAGGGGAGAGGATCTTGGGCTGCTGCAGCAGAAGTGGACAGTGGACCTTCCTGGGCTGAAAGGATATGCAGATTGTAAAGTGTCAAAGTGGCCTCTGCCAGGAGGTTGAGGGTGGAGATTGCTCTGGAGCTGCAAGATGGAGATGGAGATGGAGGCGGGGACAGACACTTTTGTTGATTCACAAAGCACAGAAACCATATTTTTGAAAAAGACTGATAAAAGACTGTGCGAATTTGTAAAGATTATAAAATTAACAGCATTGTGAATGTGATTTTTTTGTGCGCATTTTAAGAGTACCAAGAACTGTGCAATGTTCTGAGAAGGTACAGTGAAAATTTGAGTTTTGTAGCAATTGAATTTATGTCAGAAGCATGAAACTTCATACGATTATGCCCATATACTATGCGCACATATGTACAAAATTTTGGACAAATTAGATATCGTGTCCCAGACAAGAAGTGTGAAATTTTGTTAAATCCAGACCCAAGACCTCACAGCTACGGGGTTTGGAAGAATATTTGCTCCACAAAATATGGGATCTATGTATGTTATTGGTATAAAGATTGTACACATGTAAAGATGTATTATATCAAAAATAGATTTTAATTGCAAAAGGCAAAGGGGAGGATGTTTTGCTTCATAAACCACATCATTATGATGACACTCTGTTTTCTTTTCCAATCAAGGGAGAGAGCAGACTTTAGACAATAGACTACCTAGGGGGTGTGCCTAGGATAATTCAGCTTACCCACCCCTTTATCAAACACATAAATAGAGACAACTGAGGACTCAGAGGACACAATGATCCACCCACCATCTTGAATTTGGCGAAGCACTCTGAAGGAGATCCATTCATACTCCTTGTTCCAGACTACAGAACCTTTACAAGCAGAAAGGCTCAGAGCATAGATGAACCATTTTCAGCTGGGCCTAACTTCCAGAACCCATCCCTCAACTTAAAGGGGAAACCCAAGAAGCAGCTAGGCTGTGCTGTAACTGCTTGCCTGACAAAGAATTATCTTCATAACCAGAAGGCCAGATTAAATCCCAATCTGCCGTGCTGTGCTGTGCAGACCAGAGAGCCATTGCAGATCCAGTCCAGTCATGCTGTGCAGTGTAGACCAGAGCGCCTTGCTGTCCAGTCCTGCCGTGCGGTGTCCAGAGCGCCTTGCTGATCGCTGAACCAGACCAGTCCGGTGTGCCCAGCCGTCTGTCCCAGAAAGTATCCCTGACCAGAACCAGAATCCCTGACGGTTTCATTCAAAACATTGGTAGATTATATCCATAGTATAGGATTGTCACTAGCCTATGTACTGTCCATAGTCATCCCTATCCAAATCAAATCTATCTTATATCCAAAACTGTATTGCTAGAAATCCTTTTTGTCTTGCCTGAACTGTCTCTCTTATCCTATAGTCCTTCGGTAATAATATTGTTAAAATCATCTTTGCGCTAAAATATTGCATCTGAAGAAGTCAAGCGTCTCGGCTGGCAGTTGCCTTGATCAAGTGGCTGAGAATCTGTGTAGTTTGTTTCTTCACAGTCCATTCCTAATGTAAAGAAACCTTGTTTGTATTTTAAAAGCACATCCTTGTTTTACAATTTTGCCTCTTTCTGAAAAAACGACCTCCACGAAATTTAAGTGTCTACATGTAGCTTACATCCTAAGCTTTCTAAAGAACCCAAAACCGCATCTCAACTCCTTATAGTTTTTCCGCAATTGTGCTTACCGCACGCAGAAACGTTTGATGCAAATTTGTCATTTGGCCAAAATCTATAACGTGTAAAATAGCTTTTCATTGCTCCAACCTCAAAATTAAGTTTTCAACTTGCTGATTACTCTCAAATTATTGCTAGTGTTTGTCTGAAACCATACAACGTGGCTCCCATGAGAATCTGAACAATGTCAGTGAATTAATCAATTTTCAGTGTTTTACCCATTCCATTCAAAGCCAACTTTAAAACCATTTTTGACAGTTTGCCAATCATTCCTGTTTCTCTCTTGTGTTTGTTGGGGGGAAATTGGGATTGATATATTTGCTTGAATTCTACATTCCTGAAACCTGTTCTCTCTCCTTCTATTTCTTCATATTGCATATTGGGGGGATTGAAGGGTGTGCAGGGGGAAATAGTGACCACATTGCCATTTGATTGAACACACAAAGGTATCATTTCTGTGATGCATTGTTTTTTCCCATCATTACTCCTTGTGAATTAAAGAGATTGTTTAGTGTGAAATCACCCCATTGGTGATTATTGTATAACCATTAAAAATAGTGTGATGATATTGTGAATATGTACAAATACATATTTTAACTTTGAAAACCAGCCTGCTTCCTGGTTCAGTGTGACCGGGGGGATTCCAAGAGAGGGGCGTGATATAAGTGGCGCATCATTCAGAAATAAAAGAACTTATAGACACAAATAAATAAATAAGGGTTTCAGTTGTGCATTCCACGCTAGGCATTGACTTAGGTGAAGTGCCGGATTGAAATCACTTACAGTAAACAGATAAAAAGTCTACTATTTTTCTTTAAAAAAAGGAAAATATTTTCTCCACAATGTGGTTAGCACGTACAGTGACCCCAACGGGAAGTTAAGGTTGAGGATGTCTAATTATTTGCAAGTGTTAACTGTTTGGACCGGGTCTGTCATGTGTATAAACAGCAAAATCATGGAGTTATTTCGCAAAAGAATTATCTGTGGGTAAAGGTTTCATTCTAGCCATAGCAGCACCAATGTAATTCATTGTTGGGTGTGTGTCTATATTTTAATTTGCACAATTTGACCAGTAGAAAAACTTCCAGGAGACTGAATGAACATAGATCCAAAATCCAGTGTGCACAGCAGCAACCAGGCTGATCCAATGTTTCCTACAACTCAATCAAGATATACAGGTTTATCACGGATGATCATTGATAACATTAAAAAAATCCACATTTACACAAGAAAAGAAGATGTGGTATGTAAATCAAACATTAGTGCACAATACTGGATACTTGTTATCAATTTAATATGGGAAAGATTTACTGATAGAGTGGAAATGTCCAACACATGAAGAGTGTTTTGAGCAACACCAACGTATTTTCTGAAGCAATCAGATGGTGTTGGCAGTATAAAATACAAACGGATGAGAGTCATCACTAGGATAATTAGGAAGCCTGGATGGATCTCAAGACATTGAGAGTATTAACTTTGCTAACGAGGAAGCCTGAAAGAATCTGTGATCATTTTGTTCCCTTCCCAAACACATCCCATTCCTCCTCTCAGACCATTCCTCCCACTAGCATACTAGAATGAAAGGATACTGACTTCTAATAGGGTGGTAATATAACTGATGTAATGCTTGTCAATTATAGCTTTCTCGCTGTCGCCAACAGAATCTTGAGTTCCTAGCACACTTAGGATGCATCATTGAAGTCACTCTGGCACACTCCTGAGTATAAAAATCCCTAGCCTAAACAAAATGGTTCCGCACATGCCACACGGACAGCCAGGAGTAGGATGTAGCCTTTCACAGTAGGCATCCCTGTTTTGCTACTTGAAAGCACATGATTGCCCTGAAATGAAATTATTAATTTGCAAAAAAGTGAGAATTGGCCACTGTGACAAAGTCACATTTGGCAGGCTAGTGGGTGATGACCAGGGGACTCTAGGGGGCAGGGGAAGCTATGTGTTTCCTGGAGGTGAAATATGGGGGAAATTCAAGATTTATTTCCCCATCCCTACCTTGCAAAGGACGCGGGCTTAAACCAATTAATACATTAAAAAGATTGTATCGGAACTTCACATGCGTCAGTCCCATAAAGACACTCTAATGTCCCCCAACAAAACGCATCTGTGATTTTAAAGAAAAAAATAATTTATTATTTAAAATTCGGGGCTCATTTCCAGTTATACAGTTATGGTAAAATCGGCAGTACTGCATGAATTTACTGACTGCACAATACCTGCATTCAAAAATACCAGCTGTGGATTGGTTAAAAATAAAGCATGTATTGTTTGAACACTGAATACAATAAATAATGGGTGCAATACGTGTGAAATCATGCATGAAGTAATTACTGCATGATTCAGAATGAGACAAATGCCAAAATAGCACCAAAATGACCTGCAACATTTACCTCCTGCTAAAAGCAAGTAGTGATGACTGATGGGTGAGTCCAAATGATGCATGCATGCAGCCCATCAACCCCCAAAGGATATAAAATGCCCACTCAACCTTTCACCACAACCCAGATCACCATGCAGACAGCCCGACCAAGAGCAAATTCACCTAACAACCAACACACTGTGATTATTTAAGATACACGTCCCGCGTTTCCAACAACTTTGGTCAACTGTGCTTGCAGAGAAGATAACAATACATAGTTACACAGCTGCCCTTTTGGATGCTCTTATGTTACCCATCAGTTACCCACCATTTAATGTGCTGCATGTGGCCGTTTCGGATCTGAATATGTTCTGAGAACAAAGAGTGAAACACTAACTCTTCCCTTCAATACATTAGAGGGACTAGCATGCATTCAAGATGCCACATCCGGATCAGAAAAGGACTTGTGGTCAATCAGAGGTTGTCTTCTGCGCTCTGACACCCTTTGGCGAGATGAACATATTCGCCTTGTCGCATCAAATGTACTTTTGTCCTACTTGGCTTGCATCTATCATGGATTCACCCATGAGTGAAAGGGTGGTATTATTGCCAAACTGAGGTAAAAGACTGGCATACCCCAAATGTTTCTGCAAAAGCGGAGGCTTATTGTAGACAGTGTTTCATGTGCCAGTGACATTTTATGGGGACATTTTGTGGGGAAAGGCCTTGAATCCACTTGTTAATTTTCAGCTTCATCCAGCGCCAAAAGTGCAATACTACCAATACATTTTAGTCATTGTTGATACTTTCTCAGGTTGTTTTGACACCTAACCATGCCACAGATTTGGCAGTATATTAGTGACCAAACTATTTATCAAGGATTTCATACCAAAGCTTAGAGTACCCGTTAAGTCCAAACAGTGACAGAGGAAACAATTGTACCAGCCAAATAGTCAAGAAACTACAAATATAGCACACGATGTACTGTACTCACCATTCCAAGTTGCCATGGCAGTGGAAAGGCATAATCGCATTGTCATGAATACATTTGAAAAACCGTGCACAGAGGCATGTCTCGAGAATTCAAAGGCATGCCATCTGCACTAATCAGCAAGAGGAAAATAGGATTGTCCACACAAAATCTTGTTCAGTTGTCCAGTGTCCTTCACGACCACTTGTTAAAAGCTCATATAGTAATATCAATTTGACTGGTGATTTCTCGCTTAACTACTGCAGGGAACGTATATCTGCGTGTCAGCTTTTAAGGTGAGAAGTGTAGAAGGCGTCAAGGTTTTTGTCCAAAGGATCAGCCTCGAGATTATAAAGAGGGCTTGTGTTGGACAGCTGCTGGGTATTTTGGTTGTAGATAGAGCTGTAGGTTTCTAATGTTCGAAGTTAAGGGATGGTTCTTTTCACATAAAGCTGTGTGCAAATGGCTGGATTACATTTGTGGTGAGTTAGGCAGAGAGAAATTTCGAGTTAGTCAAAGTTATTGGGGTTTCCATAGTGCTTTACAGTGGTTGTTCTTGCCATCAGTTGAATTGTGGTGGCAGTTATTTAGCTTTAGAGGTTGATGTGTAAAGATGTCTTGTGTTGAGTTTCAGTTATTCTGAGAAGAACGGAAGGTGTTTTCTTATGGTTTTAGTTATTATTGATACTTTCTAAGGCTGCATCACCTCTTTTGTTTTGCTGTAGTCACCCCGAGTGGGACTGGTATGCCCAGACGTGGGTCCTGTGGTTGCTGGGCATAGAGACCCAAGATACTCTTCATTGATGGGGCCCGATGAGCTGAAACATGTTTGGGGATGCTTGTGGTATTGGGCAGAAGGGATGTAATCAAGCAGTTCAAGCTGGACTGCCCCTTTTGGAGTGGGACCAAGTCTGATTTGCATATGGGCTTTCCACTTTTGCAATGGCTTGGCACGCATAAAACAATGGTCTGGAGGGTTTATTTTATTTTTTTATTTATTTGGATTTATACAGCGCACATCTGCCCGGGGGCATCGTGGAGCTAAAGAAGTCTTACTTGTTACAGGCATACATAGTGAATATACAGATACACAGATTTGCATAGAAGCATGTTTTCATACATTTGCTGTTATTTCCAAACATACAGTGGTGAGAATACAAGTGAGGCAGGGTTAGTTGAACAGCGTGGTTTTGAGTAGTCTACGGAAGGCATGGTATGATTTTTCGTTCCTTAAGGCGGTGGGGAGTGCGTTCCAGTTTTTGGGTGCTAGGTGTTGAAAGCTGGACCCTCCGGCTTTGCTTCTTTTAAAGGTGGGTACATAGGTCTGGTTGGTCATGTGTGACCTGGTGGGTCTAGTGGAAGTATGGGGGGTGATTCTTTCAGAAAGATAGGGTGGGGCATTGGCAGAGAGGCATCTGTGGGTGATGGCCATGGATTTGAATAGTATGAGCTCTTTTATAGGTAACCAGTGTGCTTCTTTTCTGGCTTGGGAGATGTGCTCCCTTTTTGGAATGCTTAGGGCTGCTCTCAGGGCATTGTTTTGTGTGACTTGCATTTTTTTAATGTTTTGTGCAGACGTGCCCAGGAAGAGGGCGTTGCAGTAGTCCAGTTTGGTACCTACTGTGGGTCTGGCTACATTCAAGCAGTTTTTCGAGGATAGGAAGGGTTTAACGGCGTTGATTATCTTAGTGGTGAGTGCAGCAGAAGAGGCTACAGCATTGACTTGCCGTGTCATAGAGAGAGTGGAGTCAAGATATACTCCTAGTGTTTTTACTGCAGAGGAGACTGTGATGGTGGAGTTATCAACGTTAAAGGATTTGTATAGAGGCGGAAGTTTGTTTAGTGTTTCTTTGGTGCCAACTAGTAGGATCTCTGTTTTGTCCCCGTTAAGGCAAGGTCCATTGGCTGCCATCGAGGTTTGAATGGCTGTGTATATTTTTGTTAGTGCTGCGGCGTGTTGTTCATATACCCCAGTAAGGGGGAGCAGGACTTGTGTGTCGTCAGCATAGTTGGTGTAAGCTATGTGGCGATGGTCGAGGTCATTGAACAGTGGGAGGGTGAAAATGTTGTATAAGGTGGGTGCAGTGCAGGATCCCTGTGGGACGCCACAATGGATAGTGGTTGGGGTAGCGTTTGCCGAATCAGAAAAGACTTTCATAAGTCGACCCTCGAGGAAGGATTTGACCCAGGAGACGGCTTCAGGCGAGAAGTGAGCTTCATTTTTGAGTTGCGTGCCTAGGATGTCATGGTTGACCAGGTCGGAGGCAGCAGATAGGTCTAATAGTAGGAGGAGAGCCGGTTTGCCTTTGTCCATGATGTTGTTAAGTTGGATTTTAAGGTCTAATAGGGCCGATTCGGTCCCATGCCCCGGGCGGAAGCCCGATTGACTTTTGCCTAAGATGTGATTTTTTTCAAGGTAGTGCTGTATTTGTGAGTAGGCGACTTTGTCGAGGATCTTGAGCAGGAAGGGAACTGTTGTGATGGGTCTATAGTTGTTGGCGTTTTCTGGATCTAGAGTGGGTTTCTTTAGAAGAGGGCGCACCCAAGCTTCTTTTAGGCTGGTAGGGACTGAGTTTGATTTGAAGGAAGCATTGATGAAGGATTTGAGGAATGGTGCTAGTGTTTCAACGCAGTCTTTGACTAGTTTGGCGGGGCAGGCGTCGCCTTTGCAATTGGAGGGTTTGATTCTGTTGACGATATCGATTACCTCTTTATCTGAGACTTCTCTAAATTTAAAGGGTGTAATGTGACTTATCTTTTTGCTCTCAATCACTGTTTCCTTTAGGGATGCAGCTACGATTTCCTGAGTGAGATTTTTGTGATGGTTTAAGATTTTAGCTTGGAGGAGTTCGATTTTTTTTAGAAGGGCTGATTGTATGGTGTTACACCAGGCTTGGTCTTTGACAATCTCTTGGGACTTAGTGGCCGGTGTGGAGAGTTCCTTGAAGATAGCGAAGAGCTCTTTGGATTCTGAGGTGGTGTTGGAGATTCTATCACTATATGATGCAGATTTAGCTGCTATAATGCTTTTTTTGTATTGTGTGGCCAGTGATTTGTAGGACGATAGTGAGGAGGCATTGGGCGCTTTTTGCCATAAGTTTAGGGCTTTGCGTTTTTTGGTTCGTAGTTCTTTTAGTTCTGCTGAGAACCAGGTAGTGGAGTGTTTGGAGTTTTTGTATTTTTTCTTTTGTAGGGGGGCGATGATGTCTATGGCAGAGCTAATGGTAGTTTTGTAGATATCTGCCAGTGCAGCTGGGTCAGATGAAGCAGGGAGGTTGTTCGTGAGAGGGACTAGATAGGGTGAGATGCTTTCTTTGGTGAGGTTCTTGGCGCTCCTGGCCATGGCTGGGGGTGCGGGCGTAAGTTTTCTTTCCAAGTTGTTAGGTAGGGGGATGAAGAAGTGAATGAGAAAGTGGTCGGACCATGGGGTAGGCGTGGTGGAGCTGATGTCAATGCCGCAGTTGTGGTCAGCTACCCAGTCAAGAGTGCGCCCTTTACTGTGGGTAGGATGGAGAACTTTTTGTACAAAGCCCATTTCTTGGAGAGCTTGTGCTAGCTTGGTGGATGGTTTATCTTTCTGGTCGTGGAGCCCCAGGTTAAGGTCTCCTAGGAGAATGGTTTTGGTGGTGGTTTTAAGGTTTTCACCTAGCAGGTGTGTGAGGTTGTCCTGGAAGTCCAGTAACGGGCCTGGTGGGCGATATACTAGCTTAAGAGTGATAGTGGTGTTGGGAGATAGTGCGATCTTGGCTGATAGAGAGTCAATGTTGTCCCCTAGTTTGGAGGGAGTTTGTCTTAATTCAAGGTGGTCTTTGACTATGAGTGCCACTGCTCCACCTGTGGATAATGTTCTGTCCTGTCTGAGGATGGAGTATCCAGGTGGGATGGCTAGTGAGATGGCTGGGCCGGCAGCGATGTGTAGCCAGGTTTCGGTGATGGCGAGAATGTCGAGGTCAAGGTTGGTGAGAAGGTCATGGATTTCGGTGGCGTGGGCGGGGAGGGATCTGGCATTAATTAATGCACACTGTAAGTCTGGGCAGGGTGTGGGAGTGGTATTGGGCCTTTTGGCTACTTTCTTGGGAGTGGGCAGTTTCTTGTGTTCAGGTGTAGCTTTGTTTTCAAATCTGCTTGGAGGGGTTTGCTGTGAGTGTCCGGAGCGGAGGCCTAATTTTTGATTTCTAGAGTTCGTGGTTCTGGGGCGTGTTGAGAGCTGGTTGGGTTTGTGTTCTGTGGGTTTGGTGAAAAATGATGGGAGGAAAGGCGTAGGGGGGATGAGTGCGGATGGTGGGGGTGTGATGTTGGCCATGATGGGTGAGCACAGGGTAGCAGTCATCCGTGGGTGCAGTCAGTTAAGGCACAGTGTGGCAATCCGGTAACAGAGGTTTGGGCACAATGCTGCGGTTCACTAGCAGTGTAGGGCACAGGCACAATGCAGCAGTTTACTAGCAGTGTAGGGCACAGGCACAATGCAACAGTTTACTAGCAGTGTAGGGCACAGGCACAATGCGGCAGTTTACTAGCAGTGTAGGGCACAGGCACAATGCGGCAGTTTACTGGCAGTGTAGGGCACAGGCACAATGCAGCAGTTTACTAGCAGTGTAGGGCACAGGCACAATGCAGCAGTTTACTAGCAGTGTAGGGCACAGGCGCAATGCAGCAGTTTACTAGCAGTGTAGGGCACAGGGGTGTGCCTTACACTAGTGGCAATGCAATGCAGCAAATCACTAACATTTCTGGGCAGCGGCTAGGAGTTACGCCTGCGCTGAGTCAATCGGGAGTACAGATACGAATGTCACGCTAAGGAGCAGCGTACATTTGAATGCGAATATGGATGCTCTGTAATGCATCGTAGAATGGCATAATGGTACTCACAGCGGTGTTTGTCCATGATGAGGCAAAGTTCGTTTGTGGTCATCCTAGACAACTCGCCACGCGCCGAACACGGCGAACAGGGGCAAACAGGGCCTTAGAATGGCCTTTGATGCTGGCCGGCTCTTCCGCCTGCCGGCGGATGTTGGGTGCTATTAAGCACGGTTGCTTAGCAACCACGACGCTGAGCCTCGCTCTGGCGCCGCATCGCGCCCGACATTTTGTTTCTCCTTGATGTCGGCGCGGTTGCAGGAGCGCGACCCGGGCCGCTTCTGGGTGAGGGGTGGGCAGCAGGGTGGTGGATTGGCGCTCTTGGAGGGGTGGGCAGCACAGGGGTGGATGCTCAAGGTGGCAGGGGGCCTGTTTGGGAGGCGATCCTCTTCGTGCCTCGTGGCACGGTGCAGCAGCTCAGATGAGCTGATCCTGGGCTGGGGATGGTGGGGGCTCCTGCCCTCGCTACCTGGCCGATGTGACTGAGTGCAGAGGGGCAAACAGGGCCTTAGAATGGCCTTTGATGCTGGCCGGCTCTTCCGCCTGCCGGCGGATGTTGGGTGCTATTAAGCACGGTTGCTTAGCAACCACGACGCTGAGCCTCGCTCTGGCGCCGCATCGCGCCCGACATTTTGTTTCTCCTTGATGTCGGCGCGGTTGCAGGAGTGCGACCCGGGCCGCTTCTGGGTGAGGGGTGGGCAGCAGGGCGGTGGATTGGCGCTCTTGGAGGGGTAGGCAGCACAGGGGTGGATGCTCGTGGTGGCAGGGGGCCTATCTGGGAGGCGATCCGCTTCGTGCCTCGTGGCACGGTGCAGCAGCTCAGATGAGCTGATCCTGGGCTGGGGATGGTGGGGGCTCCTGCCCTCGCCACCTGGCCGATGTTGCCCAGAGCAATGCCAGAGTTTAAAATTAATTCCAGCCATGAACTCTTTTGTTTTGCTGTAGTCACCACGAGTGGGACGGGTATGCCCAGACGTTGGTCCTGTGCTTGCTGGGCCTAGAGACCCATGCTACTCTTCAATGATGAGGCCCAATGAGGCTGAAATATGTTTGGGAACACTTGAGGTCTCGTGCAGAAGGGAGGTTACCAAGCATTTCGGGCTTTGCATATGGTATTTCCCATTTTGCAATGGATTGGCAGGTGAAAGGAAATGGTCTGGAGAGTTGCCCAGAGCAATATAGCATTCTATGGATGACACCAGGGGTTTGATAAAGCAGCAGGAGGGTTATCGCTGGTAGAACAACCTTTAAATATAACAAGCCTTCCTTTTTGTTATAGCAAGTGGCTCAGAATAATGATCATCCCTACCCTTTCAATTTGGTAATCACAAGAACTGTAGCAAGAATGAAACAGCTTGTGGACAAACTAACAGCTGGCAAACTAGCACATGCAGTGAAGGAAACCAGTTCTCAAAAGTATCCCTGGTAGAAACAGGCTCAATATTGCAATCAGAGAGTCAGAAATTACCTATGTTTTGAAGAAGTCGAAGGCAACTTTCATAAACCCTTCGGACACCCTGCTGATGATAAACATGGTGGGCCTCATTACGAGGTTGGAGGGAGCCATGGCGCTATTAGCGCCATGGCTGCCTCCAAAATCGTTCCAACTCCGGTCTGTTGCATGGAGCAGTTACCGGTCCATTCCGAGGACGGCAGGACTGGTAATTTCCCATTCACCAGAGCCATTCCCCATTCCCATTTGAGCCCCCATAGGGCTCAATGGGAAGGCGGCAATAACAGTACCGCAAATTGCGGTACCGTTATTGACCCTGGTATCCCTTTGCGGGACCCGTCCTTAACGCCTGGTAAAATCAGGTGTTAAGGAAGGACCCGCAAAGGGACCTCGTAGTAGGGCGGTAAGGGATTACCGGCACCAGTGCCCTTACCGGTGCCGGTAATCCCTTACCGCCCACCTCGTACTGAGGCCCGGTAAGTACAGATCCTGCCCATAAGGAAAATGTATTACCATCATTTCCTCATAATCAGTCCATGGACACAGTGGGCCTCATTACACGGTAGGCGGTAGGGACATACCGTTACCGGTAAGGGATTACCGGTATCGGTAAATCCCCTCCCCAATCACGAACCTGCAAAGTACGGTGGCACTATTAGCGGCAAGTCCGTGAGCGCGCGGCCCCTCAGACCGGAAATAGCGGCATAGCGCAATTTATCACGGCATCACGAGCCATGCGTACATGGCAATACCGGCATGTAGTAGACCCAAAGAACCCTTACCGGCAAGGCGCTAATACCGGCATCGCGAACCACACGTTAAAAGAGCACAGCAGAGTTCCCACCTGCCACAGGTGGACAAAATCAGCACAGGTGGAGGCAATGGAGACTGGCAGCACAAAAGAGCACACCACACCCCTCCCCACACCCATTCCCACACCAAGATGGATGCAATACTAGCAGCATTACATGGGCTAGAGGACATGATTGCAGTGCAGCAGCTACAACAACAGGCAGCACAGAGGAGACGCAGGAGGAGGAGGAGGAGGAGGAGGGCAAGACAGGCGCAGCAAGCACCACCAGTGCACCTAGTGATACCACAGAGGCAGCCACCAATTCCCAGGATCAGAGCCAGTCCAGTCAACCTAACCCCTGAGCAGATACACACCCTGTACCGTCTGGACTGGGATACCATCACCACCATAGTAGACATGATATACAACGACATTGTGAGTCTCATTGACATCCGTACTGCCATCCCCCCTCTACTGAAGGTAGCAACAGTGCTCCACTTCTTGGCCACAGGCACCTACCAGCATACGGTAGGTCAGATGCATGGCATATCACAACCAGTATTCTCACGCACACTGAACCAGGTGCTCGATGCCCTCCTGCAGCACACAAGTCAACACATATACATGCCACGGACTGCCCAGGAGATCTCCAACACCAAAGTTGGCTTCCATTCACTGGCAGGCATCCCAAGTTGCATCGGGGCCATCGACTGTACCCATGTAGAACTGGTGGTCCCACATGCCAATGAGGTAGTGTACCGTAACAGAAAGCAATACCACTCCATCAACGTCCAAATGGTATGTGACTCCAATAAGATCATCACACATTGCTGTGCCCGATATCCCGGTTCAACCCATGATGCAATGGTCCTGCGGAACTCGACAATACCACGATACATGGAGCGACATGCTGGACAACGTTCGTGGCTACTCGGTGAGTAGCAGGCCGACCACATGTCAGTGTGATGTGGATTGTGAGTGGGGGGGAGATGCATACTCCAACTGGGCGTGAATGGGGGGGGGGGAGATGCATACTCCAACTGGGCGTGAATGGGGGGGAGGGGGGGAGATGCATACTCCAACTGGGCGTGAATGGGGGGGGGAGATGCATACTCCAACTGGCCGTGAATGGGGGGGGGGGGAGATGCATACTCCAACTGGGCGTGAACTGGTGTCATGAGAAGAATGGACATACATATTTGCATCACTGTACAGTGAGGCAGCCCACAATGGACCAGAGACAAAACCACATGCTGGGAGTGAGTGCCACGGCAAACATATCAATCCATTACGCCAAACAGGCCATTCCAAAAACATGCACACCGCACAACACACCATTCCCCCCATTACACAAATCAGCAACATGCATATCAAAATCACAACTGAAATGTACGCTGAACAACATCAGAAATGGTCCGCGCACATGAGTGCATACAAATGGATCCCCTGTAGCCATTGTGGTGAGGCACACCCGTACCCCACCACAGAATTGCCATCAAACAGCATGGGGACATCAACTAAGGAATGGCAGTGTACTAGCAGTGTGGCACTAACGTTGCCAGGGCCAGGAAACACAAATCACTTAAACTCAGGCGGGACATGGCAATCCCTGCTGTATGCATGCATGGTGCATGTCCACTTGCAAGGACCACCTCACCTTCCCACATTGCACTTACCCTGATTGCCATGCGTGCTTGGATCAGTGGATGTCGTTGAATATGCAATGCTTGTTTGTGTGATATGTGCACGCTCCACATTATGTAGACACTTACACATACCCATTGTTGCACCCATGCAGGTGATGCAGGTTATCCCCTGAAGAGGTGGCTCCTTACCCCTGTGCGGAACCCACAGAACAGGCACGAAGAGGACTACAATCATGCACACACCCGTACCCGCGTGGTGATCGAGCAGACATTCGGCCTATTGAAGGAACGCTTCCGGTGCCTCAGCAGGTCGGGCGGGGCACTCCTGTACGGGCATGAGAAGGTGGCCAAGATCACCATGGCATGTGTCATGCTTCACAATATGTGTATCAGACGGAATGTGCCAATGCCCCCTGACATAGAACTGCGACCACCGTCTGAGGATGATGACGGGGATGAGGATGGAGGAGAGGGGGCTGCAGGTCATGCAGGTGGCGATGCCCATGAGGGACGTGCTGTGCGGCAGCACCTGATAGACCATTGTTTCTGATGCACATGGATTAGGAGGGTGCAATTGGTGTTCAGCTCAGGGCACGGGGTGTATGGAAGACATAAACACAGTGCACCCTTCAACAATAAAGCACACATACACAATGATCAATGTCCAGTCATACGTGTGTATTGAGCATTATGACATTCAAACGTGCATGTACCCTCCACCCCAACAACCCTCACCCCCCTCCCCCCACAACTCTCCCAAACACCCCCACCCCCCTCCCCCCACAACTCCCCCAAACACCCCCCCCACTCCCCCCACAACTCCCCCAAACACCCTCACCCCCCTCCCCCCACAACTCCCCCAAACACCCTCACCCCCTCCCCCCACAACTCCACCGAACACCCTCACCCCCCTCCCCCCACAACTCCACCGAACACCCTCACCCCCCTCCCCCCACAACTCCACCGAACATGGTGTGCACATCAGTGCTGCATTAGTTCCCAAGTGTCAACAGGGACAGGCTGGCCCTACTTCCCTCCTCCACTACCACCATTGGGGGGTTGTGAGTCTGACCGCCGCAAGGACCGGCTGGACCTGCGCAGGATGGTTGTCTGGTCGGAGCTAGTAGACGAGGGGGTGGCTGGTTGATCTGCTCCCTGTGAGTGACGCATGCTCTCCATCGCCTCAGCAATGCGCGTTAGGACCTGCCTCACAGCGGCCATCTCGTCACATAGGCGCGTCGTGTTGCTGTCCATGGCAGCTTTCATGTCCCTTGACAACACCCGGATCTCCTCCCTGGTCGAGGCAGCCTCGCTCACTTGCCGGGCAACCAGGGCATTGAGCTACTCCTGGCGCTGGCGTATCAGGCTCATGGTGTCGTCTGCGGCCCTGCCCCTGTTACTCCTCGGCGCAGCTTGCTGCATGTGGCCGACATCAGGTGAGCTCGCCACGGGACTGAATGACCCATCCATTGCATCTCCGGCATGCACCTCATGGATGCTGCCATTGGATGTGTTGCATGGGCTGTGGAGTGGGGACAGCTGGGTGCTGGGTGTACGCTGCCCTTCCGGTGTCGGACATGTGTCGTCCACATCACTCATAGGTGCCGTGGCTGCTGCTTCCCCGACGGAGCTATTGGCTGCGGACGGCGTGCCTTCTGGCACTGGCTCCTGAGTGGTGGGGGTGGGTGGTGGGGGTGCTGCCACAGTGTCGGATGGCATTTCGACCCTTGGTGTTGTCGTTGCGTGGGTGGCTTTTGAACGCTGGGCCACTCCAGATATCCCAGTGCCCCTCGATGTACTGGGCCTGGTGCCAGCATCCTTTCCCTTGGCCTGCTTTTTGGGTGGTGGGGCCTGCGTTGCAGAGTCCAGCTCCTCACTGTCAGATTGTGACCCTGTGGGGGAGCAAGACAGGGATAACATCAGTGATGGGTCAACGTGCATCATGCATATGTTGTTGTTGCTGCAGTTCTTTGGATTTGGACATCTAGTTTGGGCCTGCAGGTTGTTGGCCAGATGGGTGGGTCATCCGGACATGTGTCAGGGTGACACGTGTGTGAGGTGCTTCATGCATGTGGTTGTGTGGGGATGTGCAGGGCATATATGCAGGGTTGTGTACATGTGTGTGTGATGACCCCATCCATTAGCTGATTCCCAATTCACATTTGGGGGAGGGACTCATGCTTGGCATTGCTGTGTTTTGCGTGGTCACTCACCTCCGTCTGACGTTGTTGCCACACCACACTCCATTCGGCCCACTCCCTCGATGGATTCTATGCCAATGGTGCTGGCACATGTCTCCTCCCACTCCTGCATCTTCATCGGGGATCCACATCCGCCTCCTGTGCCCATGGCCAGATTCCTGTTGGCCGATAAAATGCTGCGTACACGGAGGCGCAGATCATCCCACCGCTTGCGCACGTCCTTTACGGTGCGAGGGGTGGAGCCCACCGCACTGACTTTCTGCGCCACCTCAGCCCAGATTTCCTTTTTTCTCAGGAGTGCCGGGCGCCGCATGTCGCTAGCGAACACTACGTCTGCCAGGGTGTCTGCCAGCATTTTCAATTCCTCGTTTGAGAAGCGTTCTTTGCGCTGGCGCGCATCGGCTTTCTTTAGGGCCTTGGGCATTGTTTGTTCTTGTGGGATGTGGTTTTGCCAGTCGTGGTGTTGCTGCAAGTCCTGAGTGCAGGGGATGGCAATGGATTGTGTTTTTAAAGATGGCCGCCGGGCTCTTTCCCGTTCCGGTGCGATGACGCTATTTCCGGTTCCGGTGTTTTACGGTGACCGCTAATAGCAGTGACCGCTAACAGCGGTGACCGCTAATAGCGTGCAGCATGAGGGCGGAGGTGCTATCAGCACTTTGGTCGGAGCCGGTAAGATGCTTTTGCGCCATGGCGGTAGGGTCATTTACCGGCATGGCCCTATGCGCGTGTCCGCTAACTCGTAATGGAACGCTATTAGCGGTCTCCTACGATGGCGGACACGCTAATAGCGCCATGACGGTAAATCACATTTTTTAGCGCCTACCGTGTAATGAGGCCCAGTGTAACCTGGAATTATTGGCCCCTGCTTGGTTGACCTCACACGAAGTAAATTATGTTAAATACTGTGTTAGTACTACCAACAAATCCAGTATATAACACTCTGTCAATGATTCTTTGTTCTAGAACAATCTGATCTATTTCAACATGAGAGTATCTATCCAAGCATGTGGGAATTTCAAAGGGTGACATCCCTGTTGTTGAGTCAGGTGTGAATTAAAGTGACTCTACTGTATTTGAATGTGGTGCAAAGCTCCAGGAAATTGAATACATCTTGGTGCATATATTTCTGGAGAACGTTACCTACACCTATCTTGATAGGTGCTATATCAGGGCAATGCATAATGTGCAAACAGAAGCGCACCTCTGTTCCATGTCTAATCCGACCCTTTTCCATTCCCTGCTAGGCACTTTTATCACTGTCATGGGACTCATCTGTGCCCGGGGCGGACTGGGTATTGAGGCAAAGGTGGCTCTTGACTACTGGGCCAGAGCTGCAAAATCTAAAAAAAATATTAATTGAAAAATACAAAATCCTTCAGAATTCATCCTGCCACAAAAGAAACACGTGCTGCCAGGCCTGCTTGGCTTCTTTTTAAGATGGGGTAAGGCATTTGTCTTGATTTCAGCATTGTAGATGTTCCTGGGTGTCCCTGACAGCTCTCTCGTCCTTGGCGCTGGGGAGGTAATCCCAAGGACGAGATACCTCGTCCTTGGCACTTAAAGGAGGTGGGAAAGAAGAGTTCAATTTTGATTTACGATGTGTAAAACAACCTTTCCAAATCTGGATTCTCGGCACGAAAATGCATAGAAGACCAAGTGGCAGCATTGCAGATGTCCTGCAGTGGTACCCCTCTCTGGAGGGCTCAAGAAGTGTCTAGACCTCTAGTTGATTGGGCCCTTAGGCCTTCGGGAGCATCCTTCCCAGCCAAGTTGTAACTTTCAGATATACACAATATAATCCACAGAGACAGTGTTTGTTTAGTAACCACCTGTCCTATTCTGAGGCCTGGATATCCAACAAAAAGTTGGTCATCCAGTTTTATCTTAGAAGCCCTGTTAATATTGAAGCTTAATGCTCTTCTAGGGTCAGGTCTGTGTTAACTATCCTCCTCTGTAGATGGATGAGGAGGAGGGTAGAAAGACGGTAAAAACTGTTTTTGCATCAAATGAAATTCTGACACTATTTTTGTCTTTATGGAAGACCATGAATTGTGGCTTAGAAGATAAGGCCTGAAGCTCACTCACTCTGCGACCAGAGATAATGGCCATCAAGAATTCTGTTTTGAAAGACAACATACTAAGTGGACAAGAATGTAATGTTTCGAATGAGGAACCCATCAGGAAGCTTAAAACCAGCTTGAGAAACCAGAGCGGAACAATGAATTGAACCAGCGGGAAGATGTTGGTCAATCCTTTTAAAAACTGGATGACAATAGGAACCTTGAAGTAGCAACCTTTTTCAGGAGATCGCTTAAAATCAGACAGTCCAGCCAATTCGCCCTTGGCTGTAGCAATCTGAAGCCCCTTATGGGTTAGATGTAGGAGACAATACAAACCAATGGTGTGTCACAAGAAAATTGGTCATTTCCTTTATCTCTACACCAGCTGCAGAACTTGTTCCAACTGCAGCGGTATATAGATTTAGTTGCTGGCCTTCTGCCCGAAAGCAACACCTCCATGACTTCTTCCGGAAGGTCCCAATCTTTGTATCGCAACCTCTCAGAAAACATGCGTGGAGGGTACTGATCTCTGGATGAAGAACGCGACCTACCTCTTGCGAGAAGAGATCCTCCCTTTGTGGAAAACGAATTGGAGGGCAGATTGGCATTTCCAGAAGTTCCAGGTACCATGTCCTCCTGGCCCTGTCTGGGGCAATCAGGATCATGGATTTCTGAACCTTCCTCAGCCCCCTGAGAACACAAGGAATGATGGGGACTGGCTTAAACACGTACAGAAGTGGAAATTCCCAGTTCACCACAAACGCGTCCCCTAGAGCTCCTCTCTTAGGAAATTTCCTTGAACAGAACAGTTTGCACTTCCTGTTGACACTAAATTCGAACAGATCTACTTGAGGGGTTCCCCAAAGGGTGAAGATCTTCTGAAGCACTTCCTGAGCTATCTCCCACTCGTGGGAGACAGTGATCTGCTGCTCAGAGCATCCGCCGCTGTGTTTTCCTATCCGGTAAAATGAACTGCCGACAAAGAGATTCCTTCTAGAAGTTCCCAAAACCAGAGCTGCATCACCTCTCTGCATAGTGGTAGTGACCCTACACCCACTCTCTTGTTGAGGTAATGCATGGCAACAGTGTTGTCCATCATTATCAGGACACTCTTTACCCGCATAGAGGGCGGAAAGGATATCAGTGCTAGTTTGATTGCCCTCAGCTCAAGAAGGCTGATATGCAGTTTGGACCCCAACAGAGACCACCATCCGCTGATTGTCAAACCATAGGTGTGGCCCCCCAACCTGCGAAGGAGGCGTCTGTAACCACTATAATCTCTGGCCATGGCTGCCAAAAGGGTTCCCCCTTTAACACATTCTCCTTGGCTGCCCACCACAGGAGGTCCTGCGTGACCCTGCTTGGGATCTGTACCAGATCTGTCATCCTGATGGACAATTGTGACCACTGAGTGCTGAGGGCCCACTGAAAGGACCTCATCCTCGGGCAGGCCTTTGGCTCCAGAAAGATGCAGGATGCCATGAGACTGAGCAACCTTAGAAAATTGAAGGTCGCAAGATTTGGGGGCACTCTGAAATTTGCTTACCATCTGCGATACATGGAAAGCCCTAACCTCGGGTGGTGAAGATTTCCCCAAGGAAGAGTCCTGACCTCTCCAATGAATTGCAGCTTTTGGGAAGGTGTCATGTGGGACTTCTTGAAGTTGAAGCAGAAGCCCAGTCTGTGGATAGAGCGACAGGTGCTGGCCAGATGTTCCAGAGCCTGCTCGGGTGAACAGGCTCTGATCAGCCAATCGTCCAGATAGAAATAGATGTGAATCCCCTCTCCATAGATTTGCTGCCACCACTGCAATCAGCTTGGTGTATAACCTTAGGGCGAATCTCAGGTAATTTCTGTGCTTGAGATGAATCAGCACATGAAAATAAGACACCATCCATTCCTGGATCTGAACGGCCTGGAGTATCTGCAAAAGAGTGACCATCTTGAATTATCCTTCCTGAGGAACTTGTTCAAGCATCTCAAGACCTGGATGGGTCGCAGCCCTCGTCCTTTTTTGGGATCAGAAAATAAGGAGAGTATCATCCTCGATTTATTTCCACTAAAAGCACCTGTTTGATTGCACCATTCTCCAACAGTGTCTGAACTTCCTGTAGGAGGAGTGGATCTGATACTTTAAAGGACTGACATCTTGGGGGACAGTTTGGTGGTCTCTTCAGGGAGGGGAGGCAGTAGTCATGGGCGACAGTTTTGAAGTGGGAGAATGGAAGAATAGGCTCCCGTCCTTCACCTCTCGCGCTTGGCCTAGAGGGTCACGGCCCAGACACCCGCCGCGAGAAGAGTTTGTCCAGTTACCAGACGACCAGGTACCATGGTACAGGAACATACGGATGTGTCCACCTGTTTGCCCAGCAGCCCGCACTGGCCATGCCGACACCTGCGGCTCGGATCAGCTAGACTAAAAACCACACGTCGTTAGAGATGCCATGACGACCTAGACAACTGGAAGCACATCTGTACAAATATACACACCTAACATTCCCACAACAATCTACACGAAGAACATACTCAGTGCTCTGACGTAGGCGACAGGCATATTCACGGACGTGCATCTTTATTATTTTTACATAGGCTTTCAGAATGCAGAAACGCAAGATGCATCATGAACTCATCTATAACGCCGCTTGCTCACGCTTCTCTTGAAACCCGTTACCACCATGAGAGGTATAATAGAAACATGATACTGGTCATGGAAATATACGCCACTATAACCTAAAGCACCCATGCCCGAAATGGATCACTTATACACCAGGCCCAAGTAGGCCTCAGGCAAGAGTTCCCGTGGACATTAACAAAGCAAAAGTCAGGTTGCTGATCCCGCAGAATGAGCCTGGTGGAGCAACCAGCCAAGGTCGCAATGTTGCAAACCCACATCCAAGAACAAATCATCAAAGGCATGATGTTGCAACCTTGCACTCCGCGTACCAACGTTAGAATCATATCTACAAATTAAACCAGACACACAGTGGAAAAGCAATATTAATTGTGCAGAATTCTGCCTCAAACACGGTCCCGCCTCACGTGACCAAGCCGAACCTGACGAGATGCCAAAGCCCAGGAGAAAGAAAGGCGTCTGGGCCCCTCGCTACGAGACATAGGCCGATACACTTGAAAGGCTCAATGGACATCTGCTACAGTGGGAGCGGTCAGCCTTCCACCTATGAATAAATCCTCACATTGTCTGCACGTACCCATATTGAAACATTGTTGCAAACACAGGTACACCGAGAGCTGGGAACAACGGTGGTCCCAGGCTGGGGAGCTCACGGATGCACCAATCAGAACATGGGGCTCTTATCTCAGACGTCAGTAACATTAGCCAATCCTCAGGAGTCTTCATGTAACAATTCTTATGTATCTAATTATAGGGACAACCCAGATATACCACCTGACTACACCTTGACCACTAATATCATTCTCTATATGTGTACTATACTAACCCTACCACTCGAGCAACCAATTAAGAGTGGCGATAGGTTTTTTGTTAACTTTTTGAAGTGACGCAAGTAGCGCGTCATATTACAGTAAAAAGGGCCTGCGAGCCCACGATTGTGTGTGTGTCAGGACGAACGCGTACGCTCCTTGACCCATCCCTGCCGTTTGCATAATAAACAGCAGAAGTTGCCTTGCTCCTTGTGTGTGCCTCATACTCTGTCTCGATCCGAGATATACACGGGAGGAGTTGGGGCCTCCCTGCCCGGAGGTCTGCGGACGGCCCGGCCGACCCCGGCAGAATTTCCCCCCGACAAGTTGGAGGCACTGCTGAGATCTGTTTAAGATCGACTTTTATTTTTAATTTTTCCAGGCACTCCCGTTGCGAGGAGGCCCGGCGGCGCGGCCCCCTCTGCCGTTGCCCCCTTCTGAGGACTACAGGACCATCGCGGAGCTGCGAGAGGACCGGACAGCGCAATCCGGATATTGGCCCTCGGGAGCCGGTTGAGAAGTATCCCGCCCGCGGTCGGCGAGTGTCCAGACGTGGTCCAGACGAGGGGAGGTGGCGAGCCGCTTGGAGGGGTGCACGCAGTCGAGCGGCCCTGCATCAAGAGAACTTGGTGAGCATGACACGCACAACAAGCAATGCGAAATTGTGAGGGAGGGGGAGGAAGTAAATAAGGGAGGAGGGAGGTATTGTAAAGCGGCGAGGGTTTAATTGAGTGTTGCTAATGGAATGAATGGTAGCGAAACGAGTGCGAGAGCAGGCGGCTAACGTTACGCGAAAGAGGGGGGCGGGGCACGAAAACATCACGTGCAGCAGCTCGTAACAGTGAGCTAACGTTACGCGAAAGAGGGGGGCGGGGCACGAAAACATCACGTGCAGCCGCTCGTAAGACACTGATTGGCCTAAATCGCGACTACGTGTGAGGATGGGTGTGTGGTTTCCTACGGTTTGATATTTATTATTGAATGAGTAGATGAGGTTCCCTATTGTTCGAGCAAGAAACTCGATAGGTAGATGACGTTTCCCTGTGGGCGGTGGCTAGTTACGTAGTTGCCCAAAACGGAAGATAATTGGCTGGTTAAGCCCTCCTGTTGAGGGGCGTATCACACGCGAGGCGACGCAGCGTGCGCAGTCCGGTTATAGTATTGATGAGATTACCTTGTTCCAGGAGAGACAGGAAGACAGCTGTAGGGTTAGCGGGGTAGATTACAAGTGTATTTTGAATTTAAAGAACATAACACGAATATACCAGTAGCTCGAAGAAATTGGTGACGTCACCAGTAGGGATTTAATAGGATATCGCGAGCACAAGGAACATTGGGTTTGAGAGTGGTGGGGAGGAGAAGCATGATAAAGGAGCTGATACGGAGATAAACTATAAACCAGTGGATCGAAAGAAGAAGGGGAAAGGGGCGTGGCTGCGCACGGAGAACGCCGGCCACGGCAAGTGTAAAAGGGGGAGGAGAACGGAGAAACAGGACAACTGTATAAGACCGTCGTAAGGGGTACGCAGCCACAGGGGGCTGCGTGCGCTTCGGCCGCAGGGGGCCGTAGGGGAAGGAATATAATATAACATCACATTTATTACTATTGCATAATTTGTCAAAGGATTGTCGTAAGTCCCCACACTTGCGGGGCGAGGTAAGCAATACAAGGTTGTATATTGTAAATTGGTAGTAAGGGGAAGGGTAACAAGGGGAGTACAACCATGTCATACGGGAGAGGGTCGGGAGGGTGGGGGAACACCCTCACTACCCCACTACAGCACATATGCACCACACTGCCACCACACAGGGAGAAGTTAATTAAGTACAGCATAGAGTGGACCCAGGGGACAGACAACAAAATGTTAACACCATGGCCGCCTAATGGTAGTTTCGATCCATATGCCCAACACTCACTACTGAACCATCTGCACAATACATACAAGGGGAAGAAGTTGGCAAACCACGTAGAGGTGTTTAACTTATGGAGGATGTTCCAGGGGTCTCGACCAGGACCAAATGGAATGTTCACTATGGGGGAAACACCGGAAGAAAAGGAGATTAAGAAAGAAGGAACGGGTGGGGAAAAGGAGTGCGAAAGCACAAAAAATACGGGGAACGAAAGAAAGGGAGGAGAAAAGGTTGATAAATCAGACGACATAAAAAAGGAACCGAGCAATGAGATACCCATAACACCGGGAGTGAAAACAGAGGGAGGAGGGTTGTACCCTTTAAGAGAATTAGGAGAAATAGAAGGACAGTTAAGGGCGGCTGAAGGATACTCAAACCCGGCATACAGCCCTCCACCATATGTGGCTCATGGGAAGATACCAATGGGGGAAGGGAGGATTAGAGAAGAGCAGACTGTAGAGATAGGAGACGATGAGTGGGTAGCTGCACAGATATTGTTGAAATTACGAGGCTCACTAACTGGAGAAGAAAGGGAGGCGGTAAGGAGAACAAACGAGGATAGTGCCAGAGAGAGTGAAATGAGGGGAGAGGAGCTACTACGGCAGAAGGAAGAGATTTTGGAGGAAAGATTAGCAAAACTAAGGGAAGAGCAGAATGAACTGATCAAACAACTTGAGAGGGAGGAAAGAGAGAGAGTGAGGAAAAGGAAAGAAGGTAAGGACGAATTGGAAAGATTAAGGGAACGAAGCGAGGAACAAAAGAGAGAAGCTGAAAGGGTAAAAGCAGCAGCAGATAGGGTATCAAGAGTAGTGCTGAGAGAGAAGAAGAAGGAAGAAGAAAAGGAAAAAGAAATGGAAATATGGAGGAGGAGGATAATATCTGAGACAGCTAAAAAATATGAAGAGGGGAAGGTAATAGAGAGTATAGTAGAAAGAGAAAGGGTGAAATGGGAAAGGAAGAGGGAGGATGAAAGGATATTGGAACAGATGAGCAACGAAGTAATGGAGGAATTAAAAAGGAAAAGAGAGGAAAATAGTAGGGAAATGGAGGAGAGAAGTGAAGAAGGAAGAGAAGGGAGGGGTAGGGAGAGTGAAAGATGGGGAGATGTATATAAAAGTAGGGAGGTAGCAACGACATCAGCACTAGGGGGGACAGTTGGTAACAACGAAAGGGGAGAAAGAGACCTAATAGATTTAAAAACAGTAACAATAAAAGGAAAAAAGGCAGAGTGGGGGGTGACATTTATAAATGATTTTTGCAGTGAGGAGGAAGAAGGAGTGGAGAAGGATGGAAGAGAGAGTGAAAGGGAAAGCTTAGATAAACTGTACCTCACTAGAACAAACATAGATTCGCCCTGGATAAGTAGAAGAGGGGAGGAGCTGGAGAGAAGTAAGGAGGAAACGAAAAGAATAGGGGAAACACAAACCAATGAAACCACGCCACCCACATCTCCATCACGCTGCCCTCCCACGTCACTACCTACATATTCAACCACCGCACGCTCTCTGCACAGAATAAAGCTCGCGCCCTTCATGAACGAACTTACACCGTATGCATGTCGGCTTAGGGACCTCCCTAGTCGCAGGCAAGACAGACAAATAAACATACCCATATTGAACACAGGAAATGATGAAAGAAGGGGAAAGGAAGAAGAGGGAGGTAGGGGCAGAGGTAGTAAGGAAGAATTTGAAGTAGTAAAAGAAATGGGGGAAGAGGAGGGGTGTGAAGACTCAATATCATGGAGCGTAAAGGGTGACAAAAGACAGAATTTAATGCCACTGCTGGAGAGAGGAGGGGTTAGACCACAGTATGTACCTTGGAAACATACGGATAAGGAAAATATAAAATGTAGGCTCCCATCACTAAGTGGAGGTGCGGGTAAGTGGATATATGAAATGGAAAAACACACCGCAGGACAGAAACTAGCAGTAGGAGAAGTGAAGGGCCTGTTAATATCAATATTAGGGGATAGAGCGGATGACATTTGGAAAAGAGCGGGATTCCATGGGGTAACAATAACAAACACATCGCATGATGGGGCACCATTTGCAAACTGCAGACATGCGCTATGGCAGGCACTGAGAGTGCAGTACCCAGACACCTCAGACATAGGAGCCATTACTTCCCGTAAGATGGGTGAAAATGAGGATCCTGTTGATTATATCCAGGACATTCAAGAGAAGTGGCGCATGGAAACTAGAGAACAATGGGACAAAACACCAGCCATATTTTATCATATACTAGTACAAGGGCTCCCAGAAGGAGTTCAGAAACAGCTAAAGAAAGTAGTAGGAATGGAAGCAAAACCATGGCCAGAAATACAACTGACTATAGTACATCACTGCAGGACATGGCAAGGAAAGATGAAACAAAAGGAGGAGGACAGGAAAACAGAAGAGGCCAAATTAGTACAGAAAAAACTTACTAAATACACAATGGAAGGGGCACTAATAACTACGCCCACACCAATGGCCCAAAGCCCAACGCAAGTAGTGGCTGCACAAGATCCAGCTCAAATAGCGCCCCCACAAGGTGTAATACAGCAAGTGCCGCCTCTGCAATTACACACACCGAACATGGGAGGAGGGTACCCAATGCAAGGAACTGGGTATTATAGTTATAACAGAGGAAGAGGAGGGGTTATGAGGGGGAGAGGATATGGATATAATACCCAGCAACAGGGGGGGGGGACTCAGAAATTACTACCCCACAGGGCAACCCGTATACCAGGACAACACAGGGAGCTTCCCATGGCAAAACAGGGAACCACCCGTGTGTTGGAGCTGCGGACTATTAGGACACATGTCACGTACATGTAGGGTCAGGCCAGGAACACCAGCATGGAATGAACAAGCACAACCTAGGACCTCACAAGAACAGCAGGGCATGCAACAACAGCAGATGTCACAACAAGGGAGTGACCAACCACAACAAACACGACAGCAACAAACCTATTCACTGCCACAACAACAAATAACACAGCAACTGACGCCGCCACAACAACAAGTGGCGTTAATACAACCACCACCCCAAACTGAACGAACACAATTGGGTGGGGTGTCGGTGTTGGGACACAACCCTTACACAGGGAATGGCCAATCATTGTACCCCCAATAGGCCAGCCCACAGACGGCCTTGGTGTGTCCCATCCTGTCAGTAACACCCAATAGTGCGGAGGAGCCACGCATAGAGGTAACGATAGGTGACAAAAAATTATCATTTCTTGTTGACACCGGGGCAACCCGGTCTTGCATAAGGGAAGGTAAATTTAAGATGTCAGGCGACGCCATGAACACCCAAGGATTTTCTGGGGCTAAAGGGTTGGTTCCATTTACTGATAACGTTCCCTTATCTATTGGAGATTATGACCTGTCAGTCCCACTTTTGTATTATAGTGCCTCGCCAGTAAATATACTGGGGAGAGACATAATGAACAGGTTGAATATGACGATCTCCTTTACAGAGGATGGCATAATTTGCTCTACTCCAGGGATTAACATGCTCGCAGCACGACAGATTTTGCAAGCATACTGTGGACAGACAGCGATTAGGGCGGAGCCACTGGATGGCGAGATATTCCAATATGGCACAGACATGGCATTTGCATGGATGCCAGGGATAGAAGGGAAAATATGGAGGAGGCCAGCAGCCTATCTATTCCGACCAGAAACACCAGCTAATGAACTGGAAGGGAAGGTGTTTGCAGTGGACATTGAGAGCATTATTGCAACAGCTGATTATGTTGCTGTGCACGCCCAAGATAAAGAAGGGAGAGCCTGGAGGGCTGTGATAGCACTAGCAGAAGGGTGTAGGCTGACCCAGGTGTCAGATGAAGAGCTGTTCTCAGAAGAAAAGGAAGAAAATGAAATGGTGTTCATGATGAGTGTAGATATATGGCTAAGGGTGGCTCACAAACAAGTAGCACAGAAAATTGCAATGGCACTTGAGGCACCCGCAGGCACCCCAGTCCCATTTTTTAAGGAGGATATGTCAAAGGTGCCCAAATCATTATGGACTATTAGCCCTTATGACGTGGGATGCATAAAAAGCATAGGGGGTGTAAGGATAAAATTGAAAAAAGGTGCCATATTACCAAGAGTGAAACAGTACCCATTGTCAAAAGAGGCAGATGAGGGCATATATGAAACCATAACGGCCCTTATAAACAATGGCATATTGGTCCCCTCAGAATCACCATGTAACACAGCTGTGTACCCGGTGCGCAAGGCTAAAGGGGGGTCTTGGCGCTTCATACAGGACCTCAGACCCTTGAACAACATAGTAGAAGCAGAGTATCCAGTAACAGCAAACCCGGCCACAATATTGTGTGGCATTCCAGCAGAAGCATCACGATTTACAGTGATTGACCTTAAAAATGCTTTTTTCTCAATACCATTACACCCAGACTCACAAGATTTGACAAGCTTTACTTACCGAAATACAAAGTGGAAACATACCAGATTACCACAGGGGTATTGTGAATCACCCTCAATTTTCAATAGAGTAATACAGATGGATTTGGGTAACGTTGAGGTGGAAAGCACAGTGTTACAGTATGTGGATGACTTAATAATTTGCAGTACAAACGAAAGCAAATGTAGAGAGGACTCCTTAAAAATGTTGACAATATTGGCTGAAAAGGGGTATAAGGTAGACATGGAAAAGATACAATACTGTCAGGAACAGGTACTTTACATTGGCCAACTGATATCTCAACATGGAAGAAGGATTGCACCACAAAGAGCACAGGCCATCTCAAGCACTCCCGTGCCACAGACTGTGAGAGAACTGCAGCAATTTCTGGGGCTGTGCAACTACTGTAGAGCATGGGTATTTGATTATAGCTCATACATAGGACCCCTGCTTGAGGGTTTGAAGGAAGCAAATAAAGGGGAGAAAAAGTTGGGATGGACTATGGAAATGAGGGAGGCATTTGACGAATTAAAGGACGCGATATCAACTGCTCCAGTACTGGCATCCCCAGACTATGAGCGGCGCTTCTTTATATTTTCACATTGCGACTCAGCAGTGATGAAAGCAGTGTTGGCCCAAAAAACTAGCATGGGCTATAAACCAGTAGCATTTTACAGCGGTCACTTAGACCCTATAATGTTAGGCCACTTCTCTTGTGAACAAGGTCTCGCTGCAGCTGCTTTTGCAGTAGAAAAAGCATCAGCAATAACTATGGGGTGTCCAACTACACTATTTGTGGAACATGCATTATTTGCGATATTGAATAAACCTAAGTCCACACTAACAACACAGAGGGCATCAGGTTATGAGATTATTTTGTCTAAAGCTGAACTAGCAATTGTTAGATGTAGCACGGTTAACCCTGCAAGGTTCCTAGCAGAAGTAATTGAAGAGGGAGATTACGCCCACGACTGCACCCAAGTAACTGAAATGTACTCATGTACTAGGAAAGTTGAAGAAAACGCACTAGAGGGAGGTGAGCTTTTGTTTATTGATGGGTCATCAACTATTGATCAAGGAGATGGGATACGAAGGACTGGGGCAGCAGTAGTAAAAATGATGGAGGCGCCGGTGTGTGTGGCTATGAAGTGTGTACAATTACCACAGCATTACTCTGCTCAAGCCGCGGAACTCGTTGCACTAATATTGGCATTAAAGGAAAGTTTTAATAAAAGAGTAACTATATATTCTGACAGTGCATATGTTACATCAACTGTCCACTCAGGGCTATCAAAATGGAGAAGAAGAGGGTTTAGGAGAGCTGATGGCACTCCAGTACAACATGCCCTCTTGTTGGCTGAACTAATTGAAGTAATAAACGACCCCCAAGAATTAGCCCTGGTAAAATGCACCGCACACACAAATGGAGAAGACTACGTATCAAAAGGTAATGCAGCAGCAGACGCACATGCGAAATATGCTGCATATTTTGGTGAGATATGGAACCCCACAGACTCACAGAGAGGGAGAGGGAGGGGAATAGCTAGGGAGATGTTAATAAGAGAAGGGTACACCCATCTCCCAGCCACACAGATTATGGAACTACAAGCGGCTGCACCAATGGCCGAAAAAGAAGTATGGGTGAAAAGAGGATGCACAATGTCACCAACTGACGCACTATGGCGCCAGGGTGGCACTGGGAAAGTTGTAATACCGTTGGCACTGTTAAATACCGCCCTGAGCCAATTACATCACCCTGCCCATACAGGCAAGGAAATAATTGCAGCACGAATTAGAGAAGATTGGTTTTGTCCCGAGTTAACCTCTCATGTGTCAAATTTTATCAGCAATTGCCTCACATGTCAACAGTTTACGGCCGGTCATACTTTAAAAGTGATAAGAGGTATCATACCCCGGCCAGAAGGACCTTTTCGGCACCTTCACATTGACTATGTTGATATGATCAACATATGTCAAGGTAATAGGTATATGATTGTAGTAGTATGCCCATTTTCTAGGTGGATTGAAGCAGGGCCCTGTTCACACCCTGATGCGTTTAGAGCAGCCAAATTCATAGTAAGGGAGGTCTTCCCCAGGTGGGGAGTGTGCGAGGTGTTAAGATCAGACAACGGGCCCCATTTCGCAAACGAAATGTTCCAGCATATCACATCCCTGCTGAACATTAAACACAAATTTGCATGTGCATACCACCCACAGGCTAATGGTGTATGTGAACGCCTGAATGGCTTATTGAAGG
Source organism: Ambystoma mexicanum (assembly GCF_040938575.1). NCBI lineage: Eukaryota > Metazoa > Chordata > Amphibia > Caudata > Ambystomatidae > Ambystoma > Ambystoma mexicanum. The sequence continues at coordinate 690,414,306 of NC_090934.1, read as the reverse complement.
AGGCAATTGCTAAAATACAACAAACAACAAAGAAAAGTTGGTTGTATTGCCTTCCGTTAGCATTGTTTGAACTTAGAAACAGGCCAGGGTCCGACCACCACCTCACCCCACACGAAGTGGTTACTGGACGCCAAATGCGCCTTCCCCTAACACCAACGTCAAGGGCATTCACCGACCACGAAAGTTCAGCGAATGTGTTAGGTGATGAAATGTATCAATATGTGTCTTCTTTGATTACTAGTGTAGTGTTTGTGTCTCAACAGCTCGAGCGCACACGGGGCGGGTCTACCAGCAACCAAGAAAAAGACGAAAATACAGAATTGGGAAAGGAGAACTTGTGCAAACTTGCCAAAGGTGACCACGTACTACTTCGCAATTTCAATAGGAAGTGGAACCAGAAGAGGTTCACTGGCCCCCATCTGGTAGAGGACGTATCGACAAGAGCAGTAAAACTAAAGGATAAGCGTGCCTGGAACCACCTACATGACGTAAAGATCTACAAACTGCAGACCCGCCCCAGCACCAACGACAGATCCATTGGAAGAACAGCAACCACATCCCCTACAGCGGAAGAAAGTTCAACCACAGACAACGACCCAATTGTTCCCTCGGAGACAATAACTGACGAAGAAGGGAGTGATCCCCATACTGCCCACCCCATGATCACTCGCTCAAAGAGTAAAAATACTTCCGACATTTGAGCACAAACCCCCCCATTGACTGCTAAGTACAGTTGTAACTAAAACTGAAGGACATGCTTGCACTAATACACATGTAAACACGTGAATGTTCTCTTTTTCTTTTCTCTCGCACATACAGGAACTGCGTAATATTGTATTGTTAAGAAAGCTAATTAACAAATTCAGTGTGCAGGTGTAGATGGTGCTGCCAGACGATAACTACCCAGAAGAATTGTCACACCAGTTCGTATACGAAATAAAGAGGCCAACATACTTAAAAAGGAGAAGGGTACGTGTCTACTACACAGCCTTCCTCCTGGCCATAGAATATCACATGCCCCACCTCCACCCATACTTGCCGGTCTTAAGAGACCCATCACTTAGAGTAGCGTGGGAGCAGCTCTTCGCCTGGGCACTGAATGACTACTTGATAGGGAGAGCTTAAAACTAACATTTAATAACAAGCACTTTTGAGAATTTTTAGGCGGGCAACTGTAACGTCGCAAGAATAAGCTGCCAGGACTGCAGCAAGGTAAGAGCAAAATGCCGGTGAAATTAGCATATGTAATAAAAATAATAGGGATTTTTATGATCACCGGGTTCTTGGCTGCCTCTGTCTGGCAGTACAGCTATGCTATCGATTTTATTGCTGCGCACAAACTTAATATACCCCCGCCCTCTGCTGCAACAGGTGTTACGTCAGGTGGTAATAGTAACATTGCACCCAAGCAAAATAGAGTTAAACGCAGCACATACTCAGACAATAAAGGTATTGATAATTATGTACAAGATTCAGCACACGTCACAAACAACATATGGTACCAGCACATGACCCGCATTGGTAAGCAGACAACTGAGGATAGCTGTTACGTTTGCTCATTAATACCATACGCCATGAGCGCCTCACGAACATTTGTTGCCACAGAAATAGATGAAAAAACAGCACAGTGCATAATATATTTGGCCCTGTTCCAAACGAAAGGAAGATTTCAAGGAACAGTAGTGCACATGACATGGAAAACGCGAGACTCATACCCATATGTAAACAACTTCCTCAAGACCTATCTGAGTTATCACAAGACCAGTTTACATGCCGAAGCATTCAGGTACATAACAAGTGGCCCTGCAAAAGGAGAAACAAAGAAGGTAACACTGCAGTATCTACCATGTGATTGGTACGCCACTGAAGTTCCGGGTAAACAAGGATGCTGGGAAAGGCCGCTACTGACGATAACAGGAAAGGTGTATCTGGACAACAGCTGGGAGATAGGAGTAATTGGCAGCAACATGGTAACAAAAGAAACGATCTCAACCATCGAGACACACAATCATCGATGTTGGACGACGTGGATCAAGTACGTACCAATGCTCACGTGGGTAGAAGAAGATGAAGACCCAATAACAATATTACCATTGACTGCGCCCAAAGTATGCTACCAGCATAAAGGAGAGGTGGATGTAGGATATAACACCAATTGTGCAAGTGTGATGGAGTTACCTGAGGGGGGTGCGGGAACAGCAGTAATAATGGACCATTATTGGGCCTGCGGAGAAAAGGCATATCATACACTGCCTCCCCTGTGGAATGGTGTGTGCACAATGGTACACGTCAATGTACCATCACTAGTGGTACCTAAGAAGCATGTCAATGTGGCAAAATTTCCTAAAATGGATGAAGGGGATAAGAGACGAAAGAGATCTGCACCACTCCAGAAGGAGCAAGAGAACAAGACCAACAGCGAGGATACTGTCCTAAATAGGAGACAGGAAATTACCTGTGGGGAAGGTCGGAAACGGAACTAACGTCAATGCCGCCAGAACACAGACTATTCAGCAGAGCAGCAATGTTTTTCTCCTCAATAATACATCCGGGACTGCAGGCATACGCAAACGCAAAATGGCTCCAAATAACAAGATGGGAACTAATGATGACCATCAATTCAACAGTAAATGGGTTCAACGCAATTAAAGAGGAGCTGCGAGCTGTAAGGATGGTAGCACTACAGAACAGATATGTACTGGACCTTCTCACAGCAATGGAAGGAGGAGTTTGTGCAAAGATAGGACAATCTTGCTGCACGTTCATACCTGCCAACGATGCTGACAATGGTACACTGACAGAAGCAGTTTCACAATGGGCCCAGATGCACTCTAAAATGATGGACGAGAGTAACGGTGTAAACAAGGATAAGAGCTGGTTCTCACTATTATGGTCATGGATGCCATCTTGGCTGTCGGATGGACTGAAAATAATAGTGGGGTGTACTATTTTGGCTGGAGCTACTCTGATCATAATTAGATTTTGGAAAGCCCGAAAGGCACGCACGGCTGACGAGTTGCTGGAAATGGTGGGAATGCACCCCTTGATGCCAGCAGATGATGGTCAGCATACAGGGGTGATAATACAAGAGAGGGAGAAGCTGCGCACACAAATAATCACCAACCATCTAGATCCACCATCAGTGAAGATCGAGAACCCAAGGAACCCCAGGAGCTACATAGGAAGATGGGTATACTGTACTCCTGGAGGAACATGTGAATACATGTATTGGTCGTTTGAAGATCATGTAAACCATTATGGACATCTCGGAGGGATAACTAAGATATGGAGGGTAAGAGGAGATAACGAGAAGGATATGTTTGTGGTCGACAAGTCGACCAGAGGGGGGACTGAAGTGGGAGAATGGAAGAATAGGCTCCCGTCCTTCACCTCTCGCGCTTGGCCTAGAGGGTCACGGCCCAGACACCCGCCGCGAGAAGAGTTTGTCCAGTTACCAGACGACCAGGTACCATGGTACAGGAACATACGGATGTGTCCACCTGTTTGCCCAGCAGCCCGCACTGGCCATGCCGACACCTGCGGCTCGGATCAGCTAGACTAAAAACCACACGTCGTTAGAGATGCCATGACGACCTAGACAACTGGAAGCACATCTGTACAAATATACACACCTAACATTCCCACAACAATCTACACGAAGAACATACTCAGTGCTCTGACGTAGGCGACAGGCATATTCACGGACGTGCATCTTTATTATTTTTACATAGGCTTTCAGAATGCAGAAACGCAAGATGCATCATGAACTCATCTATAACGCCGCTTGCTCACGCTTCTCTTGAAACCCGTTACCACCATGAGAGGTATAATAGAAACACGATACTGGTCATGGAAATATACGCCACTATAACCTAAAGCACCCATGCCCGAAATGGATCACTTATACACCAGGCCCAAGTAGGCCTCAGGCAAGAGTTCCCGTGGACATTAACAAAGCAAAAGTCAGGTTGCTGATCCCGCAGAATGAGCCTGGTGGAGCAACCAGCCAAGGTCGCAATGTTGCAAACCCACATCCAAGAACAAATCATCAAAGGCATGATGTTGCAACCTTGCACTCCGCGTACCAACGTTAGAATCATATCTACAAATTAAACCAGACACACAGTGGAAAAGCAATATTAATTGTGCAGAATTCTGCCTCAAACACGGTCCCGCCTCACGTGACCAAGCCGAACCTGACGAGATGCCAAAGCCCAGGAGAAAGAAAGGCGTCTGGGCCCCTCGCTACGAGACATAGGCCGATACACTTGAAAGGCTCAATGGACATCTGCTACAGTGGGAGCGGTCAGCCTTCCACCTATGAATAAATCCTCACATTGTCTGCACGTACCCATATTGAAACATTGTTGCAAACACAGGTACACCGAGAGCTGGGAACAACGGTGGTCCCAGGCTGGGGAGCTCACGGATGCACCAATCAGAACATGGGGCTCTTATCTCAGACGTCAGTAACATTAGCCAATCCTCAGGAGTCTTCATGTAACAATTCTTATGTATCTAATTATAGGGACAACCCAGATATACCACCTGACTACACCTTGACCACTAATATCATTCTCTATATGTGTACTATACTAACCCTACCACTCGAGCAACCAATTAAGAGTGGCGATAGGTTTTTTGTTAACTTTTTGAAGTGACGCAAGTAGCGCGTCATATTACAGTAAAAAGGGCCTGCGAGCCCACGATTGTGTGTGTGTCAGGACGAACGCGTACGCTCCTTGACCCATCCCTGCCGTTTGCATAATAAACAGCAGAAGTTGCCTTGCTCCTTGTGTGTGCCTCATACTCTGTCTCGATCCGAGATATACACGGGAGGAGTTGGGGCCTCCCTGCCCGGAGGTCTGCGGACGGCCCGGCCGACCCCGGCAGAATTTCCCCCCGACAGTTTATAGAGCCCAACTATCTGTTGTAATGCTTTGCCATTCCTTCAGATGCTGGGCTAACCTGCCTCCCACTGCAGACAAATGCTTTAAGTATTCAAAGCGGTTTTGGGATACTAGCCAGTGCGGAAGGCAAGGTGGCAGTAGCTGTAGCAGCTCATCTGCCTAACCGACCTCAGCCGCCCCGTGGTTCTCTTCTCTGTCCCCTTTGTGTAAACTGACCTCTTGCTCTCCCATCTGAGGAGTCGTTTTCAAAATGAATGATTTCTCCATCCACATTAGAAGACAGAGTTGGTCAACTCTGTTGGGACTGTCTAATGGCCATAGAGATGTTGCTGCTGCCTTAGACAACTGCATTTTCTCAATGCTTTCATCAGGCAAAACTTCTAACACTTTACCAGCAGCCATAGAATGGCTAATACAGTCTGCAGTGTCCAGACCTGACTGCAAGGACTGATACATTGCATCTTTCCCATCCTGAATAATGCTCATAAAACCATCCCTTTCTTTACCCTCTGGGATGTGTTCCGATGGCATAGCTATTACCTCCCACAACGTATAGGTAAACATTGCCATTGCACAAGTTTCATTGGCTGCCTTCAGTGCCATACTCCCTGAAGAAAACACTTTATTTCCAATAGCATTAAGCCGTTCATCCTCCCTGTCTGGAGAAATCGTGGGACAGACTGTTCCCTTAGAAGTGGAAGTGGCTGCTTGAACACAAGGCTTTGAAGACTTGGATGTTTTGAAAGAATTTCTGGATCCACTGATGAGGGTCTGTATTTCTTAGTGAATTCCTTGTGGACTGCAGGAATGGTGTCCAGACTTTTCCTGTTCTCCAAGACCCTATTCTTGACTGCAGCATGAAAGGGAAGGACTGAGTGTTAGGGGGTCCCTTATCCAAGATATCAGTCAAGTCATCTTGTTCATACTCAAGAGATGATCTAGCACAGCCCAGGTATTCTGTAACCTTTGCCATTACTGCTCTACAAGAAGCATCAGCATTACCTGAACATTCAGGGGTGCCAAAATCAACTTCTGGGGAAGAATCCAGACCACTGGCATCCTTCAGGGGGTCCATGTTAGGGAGAATTCTCTCTTTAGGCTGAATTTCCTAAACTAATGAGACCCCCAGCAGCTTTGCTGGATTTCTGGAGTTTGTTTTTTCCTCCTGCCAAGAGTGAGGCTCTTTTTCTCCCATTCTTGGACATGATTTATGGTATTCCTTTGACTGGTAATGTGTTTTATGGGCTATGGGGTCCTTTACTCCATAGGGTCTCATGTGTTTTTCCTATGTGTGTTACACAGCACCCTCCGTGCAGTAAAGTCACCATTGGCTTTACTAGTCCCAAATTATTAACAGAAACCAGTACAAACCATCATATTGTGGACGTACTGGTTGGGGAAATTCGATTGCCCCGGGGTCTGTTAGTCGAGGGGGCACGTCTCCGTCCCCCCTGATCGAGTTTTGGCTGGTGGCAGTGGAAGCTATTTTTTATATTCGACCGCGAATATTTTCCTATGGGATTTTCCCATTGTTCGAGGCTACCAACTTTAATTATTTAATTCTCATAGCCTCGAACATACCGCCGGTTTATTTAATTAATATTAATTCTCCGGTTGGTATTTTTTGCCAAGACTCGATTCTAAAATGGTGTTTGTGTTCTCTTCTGTGACTCCAACCCAAGTCGAGCCCTTTGTTCCACTTTTTGGCGGGCTTCTCCACAGAAGCCTCCAAAAGTGGTGCCACTCTGTCTGGGTACCACAGGGGGTGTGAGAGGGGGTTTAGGCACCCTGGACCGAGTCACCTTGGTAACTCAGGTCGCACTCTTGTGTGATTGGCCCAAGTGGTGAGCTGGCCGGCTCACCACTTAGCATGTTTGAGTGTCAGCTAGGCTGAGTGAATGGGGGTTTTCTGCATAAAAGCAGGGCTTTGGGGACTGGAACTTCAAAAGTCGCCACAGGACCTGAGAATCCGACGAGGGAGAAGCTGAGCCGACCTACCACGACGACACCACCGGTGGAGCCTGGAGAACCGACTCACCACTTCCCAACGACAGAGAAGATCTCCTGGCTGGAGAGGCTTCTTCCCCTGACTGGTGGGCACAACCAGTTTACCTTTCTTTCTTCCTACCCCAGCCCGGTTTGTGGTCGAACTGCCCGTGCCACTCACCACTGAACCGCGAATCACTGAACCGCTCCTTGTACCTGAGAAACTCTGCGGCTGGTTTCTTCCCTGGCAGTGCAATGGACTCCTGTCTTCCTCCACGACGAGATCCTCTCTTCCCCCGGACAAAGCACCGACTTGCACCCGCTGCCAGGAACAACTGCCCCCGCTGGAGCGTTCTCACCACTTTAAGGTACCGTGTCCGCCAGGCCTCCCTTTCTAAAGATTGCTACAAGGTAATAATAACCCCTTAACCTTCTGGACTGGGCTGGCCGCCTTGACCCTCTAACTGGTCCCTTTCTTTGGTCCAACTCCTTTTTGAACCTTTACAAGACTTTTGTGCACTGCCACCGCGTGACCCTGGACACATTTCGTTTGGATCTTCTGAAAGTGGATCCGGCCTCTTGAACTCTAACTTCACGGTTTTACTTTGCCTTCCTCTCTTGTTATGTTCTGATAAAAGTGTTGGGATCTGTTTCAACTTGTTCTCTGCTCTTCTCTCCCTTTTTAAAACGAACTATTAGAGTGCCATCTATGTTAAGCACTCACCGCTGTCTGAAAATAAGTGGGGCTTTACTTAAGACTTGTCTAATTATTCTTTTGATGGAGTGTATATCTTTTAGTGACCGTGTTTTTGAATTGCTTACTATTAGTGCCTGTGTGTTTTTCTAGATGTGGTTTTAAAATAAATAATTATATCTCTTTTACACCAAGCCCTGGTCAGTGTTTACTTGTTCTACTGTGTTCTCTTGACCTATTGTGAATACTCTGTATACTGCCTAACTCTTCTTGAGGGAAGTCTGATTGCTCAGCCACAGCTACCAAGTGAATCTGTGTGGTACAGACTGCTACCAAGTGGGTTTACTGCCAAACACCTGTAGTCCTAAATCTTTTGCAGTGGTCCCAGAGGGAACTGCACAGGTTTCTGCCTAACAGTCCACAAGGTCCCTCATTCTTGATTCCTGGGATATCAGTTCCTCTGACATCGAGGCCATGAGAGGGGCACAAGATGCCTTTGAGGTCTTTGAATCCTTCGAGGTCTTCAACAACCTGTTGTCCGGGTTCTTTGGAGTGTGGTCAGTGGTTATCATCGACACCCTGTCGGTCTTCCATGTGATGTGGTTGGGAGTCTCGAATGACTTCTTCAAAGGGGCTGATGTTGCTGGCTTCTCAAACACTTCCACCATCTGCAGGCAGACTTTTCCCAGCACTGCTTTATTAGCCCCCTTCTTTGGAAAGCTTACTCGATTCCCTCCAGGCGAAGAATCCGTAGAGGACGATCTGGAGTGATGATGCCTTTTCTTAGATCTTCTCGAAGACGATGAAGAGGAATGACAAGATCTCTAACACTAGGTGCGCCTACTTTTCCTCTTGGCTCGGTGTGGGGAGCTCTCATTTGGGCCATTATTTTCAGACAATTTTTTTGTGATGGTTACAGAAGACGGGGTTGTTTTGCCCAAAGCAAGTTTCTCCTTCCTCTCCTTTAAAGCTTTTCCAGTCATAGACTTGCACGAGCAACAATCGTCGATGATGTGGCCCGACCCCAGGTGCCAGAGACATGCACAATGAGGATAGGTTATGGATATCTTAGCCGAACACTCGGCACATCTATTGAAGCCCATTTTTGGGATATGAGTCAACATTTTTAGTAACTACGAAGTTATCGAATATGCCGAGGCGAGGAACCATTTTCGAGCATATGTGCAGAAAAACAGAACTCAGGCAACGGGTGCGGTGCGTGCCTTTTATACCAGTGTCAACGTCAGACTCGAGGAGGTCAATGGCCCTCGAAGGACACAAGGTCGACAAAGCACGGCAGCCGCTGCTGAGAATAGTATCCGAGCTGCAATCAGGATACCAGAGTATATCAAAGATGAGATCTACGTGGGAGAACACAATCCATTTCAAAGTGCAATTTGGGAGCATAATAAAAGTCAAGTGCCCTCAGTGCCTTTCGCTTTGTGTTGTCCCAAGTGCAAACCCCATAGATACAATTACCAGCAATACCCCCACCATGGCATCTTATCATGTCTGGCAGTCATTGTCTAGCAAATCATGTTGTTCTACCTTCTACACATGAACCAGGGCAACAGAATTGGTGAGGGTCAAGTAATGGAATTGGTGTGATGGGCACCGAAAGGTGGTGATAGGCAAGGAATTGGTGATTGAGTAATGAGGGCAAGGAAAGGATGTGAGTGCAAGGTAAGGGAAGGACATTGAGTTCAAGGTTAATGGATGCTGCAAAAGGTGAAAAAAGGTCTGAAAGCCAATTGTAAGGACAGGTGGTGTCAAGAGCGTCAAGAGTGTGGAGCAAAGGAAAGGATACCAGAGGCTGATGGGTATATAAAATAGGGCAAATAAGACAGATACAAATCTGGAAAGGTCAGCAGGCTGATTGGCTGCTGCTGAGACCTGTGCCTGACCTGAATGCCACTGCAGCTGATTGTGGGACTGGCCCGACCCCTTTGTTTTTTTTGACAAAGTGATGTGTACTTGCTTTACAAAGTTACATTTCCATTACGACTTTTATTTTTCAGGTTGCTTTATCATGTGACTTGGTGTTTTTAAAGTGCACACAATTGTACAGACTAAGATTATAATTATAGTCTGTACAGTTGTGTGTACTCTAAGATATACTTGCCTCAGTATACAGATGATTGATAGGCTTCCCTCTTGAAGATACTTTGGTTCTTTGAAGCAAGATTTATTTAGCAGTGTACTAGTTTATCCCTTGAATAACAACTTTGAAGAAAGTGTATTGTTATTTCTAATATTTAATATGGAAAAGGAGTAGATGAGTCTCCCCTGATTTCTAAACTGGAACCGGGAAGACAGGGCTCAAATTTCCACCTTACACACTTCATACATCAAGTGATCCTCCTGAGAAAATCGCTTTTAATTACGGTTCCTTATTTTTCAAAACCATCTGTTAAGAAATTCTCACTCATATAGGTTTATAGTAGTGTTACTCTATAAATAATGATATGTTTTACCATTCACACAATGCATACTGGTGGGACAGGGGCACAATGCCAAGTGAGTGTCTTATGATGTGGGGGTTGGATAGGGAGGGTGCCAGGTATGGGTTTTGTGTTGTGGGCTGAGGAGGCAAGAAGTCAGGTATGTGTCTTTTGCCGTGTCAGCTCATGTTTGGCTCTGAAAGTGAAGCCAGCCCCCCTGGCTCAGCAATGGATTTGCTCTACCAATGAATTCTCTGCCTTTGCCACCTCTTTAGATTGGTCTAACACTAAAGATGGGATTGGATGGGATTAGAGGAGATTATTCGCTGCTGTTAAATTGCAAACTGGGAAAAGATGAATCCTAGCTTTTCCATTTAACTAATTATATTATTCTGTGAAATCATTTTAGTATGCTTAGTTCCTAGGATAGTTTCCTGGGGTCCAGGTCTCTAAGTAACCACAAACATAATTGAAAGACATGCTTCAGCATAAATGGAAAGTAATGTCAATAATGTCTGCTACATTTACTTAAGAATGTGTGGGCGGGGGAGAGGTTTGTATTGAGTTTACTTGTTCTGGAAGTTGGGACCACTGCATTGTGGGCTTGCACCACTGTACTAAAGCCAGAAATATATGCTTGCCCCCAGGCGAAATGTTGACAGTCTCCACTGTCTGTGCCTTACACTTTCTCTGCAGAGAGTGCTATTGACTGATAAGGAAGGCTGCATCAGCCACCAGGCACCCTCGATCCTGATGTGAAATTACCTACAGTACTAATATAGGTTCCTTCCTCTTCGTGGTTCAAAGGTGGTATACCTGCCCTTGATGATAGATTGCCTTGAAAATGACCTGTATGTTCGAAACACGAGTTGGCAAATCCTAATAAAGACCTAATTATGTTCCATGACTAAGATTCTATAAGCCTTTATTTGAGAGAACTGTCTCTTGACATCAATACAGTGTCTGGAGTGAATGTGACAGGCTTTGAATGACATCAATACAGTGTCTGGAGCGAATGTGACAGGCTTTGAAACCACTACTCATCTCTCATGATCAATCAAACCTTGATATATAAATTCTCCTTGATTCTCCACAACGCTTCACACCCTAGAACTTAGAGTACATCATTGGGTTCAATCTCCTCTTCCATGTTAGAGAGTCATGAAAGGCAGTTCATGGCATGGTTTTTGATGTGTGGAACATATGTCATTTTGAATGTGTATTCTTGTAGGGTCATTTCCCATTTGGGTATTTGAGATAAGACTTTGTCCATATTCTTAGATGTTAGGATTTCCGGAAAGGGTCTGTGATCAGTACATACCTCAATCTTTATCCCTCAAACAAATGACATCTTTTTTGATGGCCCATTTGTTTTCAGCTCCTCTTAACACCTGCACAGCAAATGTGATGATGAATTCTTGCCCCTTCTTCACCTGCACGAGTAAAGCACCAAGTCCCTTTTTGCTAGAGTCCATTGAGATCCTTGCCTTTCAGTCAAATACCTACTTTTTGAGTGATGGGGCTTAATTTAGTGTAGTTATTATGTGTGAAAACGTTTCCCTGCAAGTCTCATCCCATTTTGAAATGTTTTCCCTTCCTGGCTTGATTCCTCATATTTGCTGTTTGGTCAGCCATGGGTATAAATGTGGCGTAACATTCTGCCATGCCTAACACGGACAGCAGCTGGTCATTATCTCTGGGTACTGGTGTTTTCTATAGTACTACAAGTTCTCTCTATAGATCTGTGACTTTCGCAGAGATTTTGTGTGCAACATATTCTATCTCTTTTGTTTAGCCTTTTCTTTACTTAGAGTGAAACCAGAATTCTCTAAAACTGTGAGCGTTCTGGTCAATCACCTGTTCTGCTCATCTTCATCCTTAGCGTTCCCTGGTATTTCATATTGGAAGCACATGATCCCTTCTTCGGCTTGAAAGAATGTATACATGTTCCCTTGGAATACAGCTTATGTCGAGATTTGTTATGCATCGCTCATGTTTTTTTTAGGCCGTGGGCATCACTGGCTGGAAGTTTTGGGCGGATTGCAAATTGCTCTTGCCCAGCGTGCCCCCAAAACAATGGGTCAGGACTAACATTTTCTAAATCCCCATGGAATTTGGAGCTCATGTGACAGTTATGCCTGGTTGGTTCGCTGGTTCTGGCCCACCGCGACCTCGTCCAGTGTTTTTTTCAGGGGGTCTCAACTTAATGATTGAGTGAGGCCTGCGTTTTCCAGATTCTTCTTGTTGTATGTCTGTGGTGCATGAGCGGCTGTATTTTGCAGTTTCCTTTTTTGCTGCAATGTGCAATTTTGATTCTTAAATTACTTTTGGCATGGATTGTGGTCTGCCTTGCTGTGCTATTGGATTTATGTTACAGCCTTTCTATTTTTTAGTTCTTTTTTGTGCTGTGCTGCATTATTATTATGTTGCTCTCCTTTTTCATGTGTATGGTGTTTTATAGCCTTGCTGACCACACCTCTCTTTGTCCCACAAAGGGCACTCTGTCTGGGGTTACCTGTTTCCTGGTAATGCCTATTCAGTGGTGTGTTGACAATTGCTGAGAGAATGATACACTGCGTCACGTTGTTGAATGTGCACTGCACGTGGAGTCTCGCGTTGGTTGCACTGCCTGTGCACGCACGAGCTGCCCGTGGCTTCACATTGAGGACTGATGCTCTCTTCTCTCCCTCTTTGACTGACTGCCCTGAATCTTCGTGTGTTGGTAGTTGGGTGTACCTACCTCTATTCAGATCTGCAACTGTGGCTCTGGCCGACTACTCAAATGTCGGGGGGAAATTCTGCCGGGGTCGGCCGGGCCGTCCGCAGACCTCCGGGCAGGGAGGCCTCAACTCCTCCCGTATATCCCAAAAGAGATAGAGTATGAGACACACACAAGAAGCAAGGTGACTCTGCTGTTTATTAAACACAAACGGCAGGGATGGGTCAAGGATCATACGCGTCTGACCTGACACACACACAATCGTGGGGCTCGCAGGCCCTTTTTACTGTAGTATGACGCGCTACTTGCGTCACTTTAGAAAATTTAACAAAAAAACCTATCGCCACTCTTAATTGGTTGCTCGAGTGGTAGGGTTAGTATAGCATACGTATAGAGAATAATATGAGTGGACAAGGGTTAGTCAGGTGATATATCTGGGTTGTCCCTACAATTAGATACATGAGAATTGTTACATGAAGACTCCTAATGATTGGTTAATGTTAATGGCGTCAGTGATAAGAGCCCCATGTTCTGATTGGTGCGCCCGTGAGCTTCCCAGCCTGGGACCATCGCTGTTCCCAGCTCTCGGTGTACCTGCAATTTGCAACAATGTTTCACTATGGGTACATGCAGACAATGTGAAGACTTATTCATGAGCTGGACGGCCGACTACTCCCACTGTCGCAGATGTCCATTGATCCTTTCAAGTGTATCTGCCTGTGTCTTGTAACGAGGGATCCAGACGCCTCCTTCCTCCTGGGCTTGGCATCTTGTCAGGTTCGGCTTGGTCACGTGAGGTGGGACCGTGATTGAGGCAGAATTCTGCACAATTAATATTGTTTTTCCACTGTGTGCCTGGTTTAATTTGCAGGTGCGACTTTAATGTTGGTGCACGGCGTGCGAGGTTGCAACATCGTGCCCTTGATGGTCTGCTTTTGGAATGTGGGTTTGCAACATTACGACCTTGGCTGTCTGCTTTCGCCAGGTTCATTCTGCAGGATCAGCAACCTGACTCTTGTTCTGTTAACGTCCACGGGAGCTCTTGCTTGCGGCCTACTTAGGCCTGGTGTATAGGTGGAACCGTTTGGTGCACAGGCGCTTTAGGTTATAGTCTCATATTGTCTTATGACCAGTATCGTGTCTTCGTTATAATTCTCATTATGGCACCTAGGTTTAGAAGAAGCGTAAGCAAGCTCTTTAGATGAGTTCATGGTGCGTCTTGCGTTTCTGCATTTTGAGAGCCTATGTGGAAAATAATAAAGATGCACGTCCGTGAGTATGTCTGTCGCCTACGTCATAGCACTGAGTATATGCTTCATGTAGATTGGTGCGGGAGTGTCCAGTGTGTATATTGGCACAGGTGTGCTATCCGTTGGCTAGGTCATCATGGCATCTCTAACGACGTATAGGTTTTAGTCTAGTTGGTCCATGCCGCAGGCATCGGCATGGGCAGGGCGGGCTGCTGGGCAGGCAGATGGACACATCCTTATGTTCCTGTACCAGGGTATCTGGTCGTCTGGTAGATGGGCAAACTCTTCTCGTGGCGGGTGCTTGGGCCGTGAACCTTTAGGCCAGGCGCGAGAGGGGGAAGATGGGAGCCTGTTTTTCCATTTTCCCACTTCACAAACCAGAACGCACGAGTAGTGATCCGTGAAACATTTTTGTGCACTCTTTGACCCACCATAATCGGAAAAAAAGATAAAAGACTTGTTAATAGCTTGGAAATAAAAGGCATGCTCATTAGGGCAAGAACGGGATACAAATTCTTCAGTCAAGAAAATGCCCAATCCAACAGCGCAGAGTGAGTCACAATAGAAACACAGGAAGTGAGATCATATCTAGCCTGCCTGTCTTCCGGTAGTGCATTGCCTGCCCATTTCTATCATCCCTTTGAACTGGAACGAAATGTAAATTATTTGCAAGAAACAATTTGAGCAATTAGTGTTTTGCAAGAATAATTGTCTGCACAGACCTCCTGGCGGAAATAGTTACCATAAACTAACCGAATTTGTTTTCATTAAAGCTGTTTTACAAGGCAAGAACAGAACTATTGTCCGTTTTCCAAAGGCACCCTTTATCTTGCTAATATAATTTATTCATTCCCTACTTGAAATCATGTTTTGCACTTAAGAGAAGTCAGCAGTTTAACACATCCCTACTTCTCTTATCGATTTAAGGAATGCGCATTATAAATTAATGGCACCAACAGATCTTCCCTGTAATGGGGATGTCAAGATGTGCGTCTTTAACTTTGTGGATCAGTCACGGAGTTGTTAGTTGAACGGAAATAAAGTGTTAATTACATTGCATGAACACAAAACAACATGACACATCTCCTTTTGCTTAATAATAACATGTCAGGTCCTGGTATAGATTTGGTTTGAGTAATGTGAGAATTAAAATGTGAGTATGAAAATGAGTGGTTTCAATAGAGTAAGTGGACAAGTGCCTAAGAAATATATATGTTAGTATGAGTGAAAAGATGTGTGCCAGATTATCAGTTAAAATGTTACTTTTGCATGAGTCTTTGCAGGTAAAATGTGAGCTGCTGCCAGATTTTATGTGGCAATTACAGGTGTACATCTGCAATTTTGGAGACTCACAAGGAACATCCAAATATTTTTTCCAACAAGCAGTTCATGGTTGCTTCAATCAGATGCTTAGTGAATACCATTTTGAAACGTAAGTTATGATACATCTACAAGAAAGTTCTGCCAGGCGCAACTTACCCAAGAAGATGGAATTCTTAGTGTATTGGAACATACTTCATTTTGACATAGCAGAGCATACGTGGAGGTTGTGCCAGTCTCTTCCTTTTCTTTTCCAGTGAAACAATTCTAAGTAGCATTGCAGAAAGAAACTGTCAGACAGTATCCCCCCTTTACATCATCATTTCAACTTCCTCACACTGGAACTTTATGAGATGATATGATTGGTTATTATAACTCGCTTAATGCAGAGAGGTTTCTAAGCGCGAACCCGGGGATCGAACCTGTGTTGCTCCTCTATCGCCTTGCTTCCAAGGAGGCGAGCACGTTGCCCCTGAGCTATCCTCCTGAGACCTTGCCCACTCCTGTTCATTTTCAGCTTACCTCGTCTTCTTCCCACATGGAAACCAATTTACATCCATTTACATCCAATCATTTCTTTTAAATCCCTTTTTGGGATTGCTGGTTTTCATTCCATATTTTTTAGAGTCTATGGGCCTCATCACACGGAAGGCGGTGAGCCATGGCGCTATTAGCGCCATGGCTCATGCCGGTAAAATACCGGCACCGCCTTGGCGGAAAGGGGATTTACCGCCCCATTCCAAGGTTGGTGGGGCGGTAAATCCCCCTTCCGCCATTGCCCTTCCCCATTCCCATTTCTGCCCCATAGGGCTCTATGGGAATGGGGAAGGCGCTAATTATGGCACCGCAATTTTGCGGTGCCGTAATTAGCTCCGAGGTCCCTTAGCGGGTTGGTTTTTAACGCCCGCAAAAAGCAGGCGTTAAAGCACCAACCCGCTAAGGGACCTCGTAGTAAGGCGGTAATGGTTAACGGTCACCGTTACCATTAACGGTGGCCGTTAACCATTACCGCCTTCTGTGTAATGAGGCCCTATATATAGTGATCCTTACCCCTGTAACTTGTTTAAAAAATTATGATAAAAATTATAATTGTAAAAAGAATCAGTACATAGGTGCACTCCGGGGTTGTGGTAAAACAAAGTCAATGTGGTTTAAGGGTGTAAGAGTGTGTGGGGGAGATGTGTACCACCCCAGCACTGGGCTGTAGATTCACAAGGAGAGAGAAGCAGGTGTCCACAAGCTGTGGAACACTTTCATCTCCTGCACACCTAGTATGATTGTAAAAACAAACAATAATTGTGATGCATTTATATCATAGAGTTTAAGAAATGAATTAAATCATACAGTTTTTGTACAAATAATTGTTATCATAGGGATAGACATAACATCAGGTTTATGCAGCTATGTTTTAAATTTTAAATCACATTGCAATTAATTCATCAAACTTTATCAAGTCCATATACTATACATAGATAAAGTATTGCTCTTTGCATTTTGAGACAGTAGACCCTTCATCAGGAGCACAAGTTCCAATGTGTTTCTGAAATCAACCTTCATCGTAATCTGTATTTCAAAAACAGAGAGTAGAGTGTATTAGCTTTTCTGTATTCATTTGGTACTATCGATTCATCTTAAATTATCTACAGTTTCTCTCATGTCACCTATCTGGCCATTCACCTGGTGGAGATCTGACATAGATTTTCAGGGATGGGGGTCCTCCATTCTAGGTGTTCCCGGGAGATGCTGATGGACCTATATTGTAAGTGAAGACTTCATTAAGATCTGTCTAGTAACCGGAAATGTTAAATATTCAACATCTCAGATTGCAAGGTCAGGCAGTCCACTTACCTACCTTAGGCTGTCTCGGAAGGAAGTTCTGGGTAATCTACTTCTTCCTGTTAGCCTATGTATAATAGAAAGAGGTAAAAAAAAGACTTCTGCAATTGTGAAAATATTAATGATTAGAAGAGAGCGTGTTGTGTTAATGTACCTCATCCTGATGTGTGAAGTGAAGATGAATTGCTGGTGACTGGTTCCTCTTAGATGAATTGCTGAAGGTCTCAGCCACTAGAAAGCAAACAGATCCTCTGGAATAGAGGACAGAGGGCTATGAATAGGCTGCTAGGCCTTCCAAAATCCTAACGGAAATGCAGTTCTCGCAGCAGAAGCTTACCTAAGCGGAATCCTCTGCTGAAAGGGGATTCCTGATGACTCAGATATGTGCTGTGCTGGTGCACGTCCTCCCGTGGATGTGGGATGATGCAAAATGGTTGATATAAAATGGAAGACATAAGAATGGCTGGTCTAAATTTATTGACCACTGAGAATAGCAAGATCTTCCCAGGTGAGCGACAAGAGGTGGTACACATGCTCACAGTATGTTTCTCTACTCCCCTAGGGATATTTACAAGTGGGTCCATACATTGAGTTGGACAATGGCCCAGTTCAGAGATACATATGGACATAATCACATTGTGGTGACTTCAAGAAACAAAAACAAAAACAAAATTGGCCATCCTTGCAGTTCAAAAAGACATATGCGCTTTCAAGGGAAGCATCCAGCTACATTTACACATAATCACATTGTTGCTGACTTTAAAAACCAAATTAGCCATCCTTGCAGTTCAAAAAGACATGCATGCATTCAAGGGAGATATTATGCACCCGGGTTGAAATCCTCATTCATTCCGTTTGGGCTCAAGCTGTCTAGCTTGTCAATCCAATAGAGTTCCCACTGATTTAACCTCCTCATGAGGTCTCCTCCTCTGGGTGCTTTACGGAAAGCTTCCAGAACCAAGTACTTTAATTGTGCCACTGTATGTTTTTTTTCAGTAAAATGTCTTGCAGCCGGTGAGCGCACATTTCTTGTTCTTATATTACTCTTGTGTTCATTACAACAGTCTTTCACTTTTCTCGTTGTTTGTCCCACATAGAAAATTCCACAAGGGAAGCTTAGACCATAGATAACTGACATTGAATTGCATATTGCAAACTCCCTGAGCTTAATTTTAGCCCCTGTGCGTGGGTGTCTCATGTAGCTGCCTTTCACAATGTTGTTACAGTTATTGCAGTGAAGACAAGCAAATGTGCCACTTTACTTGTTTTGCAGAATGGTTTGGCTATTGGGTTATGTTCTCTCTGCTCTCACTAATTGGTCTGTGAAGTTCTTTCCTCTCTTATAAACTGTTAGAGGGGGTCTCGGAAATTGTTTTTATAGCTGTGTATCGAGTTGGATCAACCTCCAATTCTTCTTGATAAGTATAGTGATTTGATGACTCTGGCTGGAGTATTTAAGAGTGTAAAGAAAAGGGATCTCCTTGCTTTTGGGGTTGTTTTTCAGAAGATCTTCCCGGACCACCTGACTAGCCCTGCTTTCAGCTGCCTCGATTATCCTGTTTGGGTAACCTCTTTGTGCATATTTGGCCATTACCTTCTCATTTTCATATTACAATGTGATGTCGTCAGAGGTAATGCATTTGGCCTAAAAGAACTGGCTAACTAGAAGGTTGTTCTTGTGATGTCTCGGGTGTTGACTCAGATAATGTAGCGTGTTATTCATATCTGTCGTTTTTTAGGAAAAAACGTGACAAATCTGCCTTCTTTGAGTTCTAGTTCAACATCTAGGTAGTGTAGTTTGGACATTCCTATTTCCATAGTGAATTTGATGCGGTCATTGATTGAGCTCAGTTATATAGGGAACTCCTCCAGTTCACTCTGTTCACCTCTCCAGATTATGAACACATCATCAATTTATCTTTTCCAAGTCAGTAGTTTAGGGCCCCAAAGTGGATGATTCAGAATTGATTGTGTTTCGAGGTAGTGCATATACAGATTTGCATATGCTGGTGCCATGGCCGACCCCATAGATGTGCCGGCTGCTTGTAGGTAAAATTGCTTTTCGAACCAGAAGAAATTGTTATATAAAATGATTTGGTTGAGTTCCAATGTAAATGCTTTGGCTGCTCTACAGTTGTCTTCCCTCAATAAGGACCATACAAGTGCCTCCAAACCTCCTTCATGGGGAATGGATGTGTATAGACTCTGGGCCTCATTACAACCATGGTGCTAAGTGCACCAACTTTACCACCATGGTGTAAACTCCGTTTACACCATGGTGGATGGCGGATTTACCGCCCCATTCCAAGGTGAGTGGGGCGGTAAATCCCGATTTCCCATTTTCCCTTCCCCATTCCCATTTTTGCCCCATAGGGCATAATGGGAGTGGGGAAGGCGCTAATTACGCCGCCGTAAATTATGGCGGCGTAATTAGCACCATGGCAGGTTAGCGCCATGGATTTTAACGCCTGCTAAAAGCAGGCGTTAAAATCAGAATCAGGCGCTAAGGGTTAACGGTGGCGTTAACCCTTAACGCCTGAGTTGTAATGAGGCCCTCTGAACATGAACTGATGCTAGTAGATCCCCTGATCGTAAGTTTCTCATATCCTTCAAGGTGTTAAAAAAATATGTAGTGTCTCTCAGATATGTGCCTGTCTTTTGGACTATTGGCTGGAGAACCTGATCCACATAAATGGCCAGTGATCAAAAATAATCTCTGTACCAGCCACTAGGGGTCACATTATATCCAACCTTGGCCTACTCTACCCAAAAGACTGAAAGCACATACATCTCATAAGACCTCATCTTTGTTAAAGCATCCATCCGCATTGAAAATATGTTCACTGTCAGCCTCAAATCAAACCTATACAGAGAGATGAAATTCTATATGTACTGCTCTCCTGCTCACTCTATCATAACTAACTCAATCATTCAGAAACGTCTTATCAGCTGTTTACATGTTTGAGGAATTGGCTGGTGAGCGTGTAAAAGCCCTGTTTTTTTATTGTCATCAAATAATAACATTATATGGGTAATCCCATCTCTAAAAGGGAAATCTGCTGATCAGATCCTCTTCATAAACTCCACGCCAAAAGCATAGGGTGCACATGTGCCCTACTGCATCAGTATCCTGATCTGCAGCTCCTGCTCTACCAGTTACACAGAGCAGGTTCAGAGGTCACAGGTGCCCATTTGATACCTGCAGTGACAGACAGGTCTCTACAGCACAGGGGCTGCATTTAAGTTATGCACCACTGCACCCAAAAGTGATGAGCGTACCTCCTGGTGTCAGAGCAATCTTGAAATATAAGCCATACCTAAGTTATTGTATGGTAGATGGTACTTCCTATAATTATTAGAGCCACAACAATTTGATATTGCACATGTGTCAGCTCTGTGAGCCCAGGTAAGCTGTGATTATGGTTCTCATTAGAAGTTTAGCAGTGTGGGGAACAAATTACAGTATTTGCATTACCACTACTTTTCCCACACAAAGGGGGTCATTACGACCCGGGCGCAAAGGGATGCCGGGCACCGGTAATGACACTGGTACCGGTAATCCCTTTGCGCCCTATTCTGAGGTCCCTTTGCAGATCCTTCCTTTACGCCTGGTTTTAGCAGGCGTTAAGGACGGGACTCGCAAAGGGATACCGGGGTCCATAACGGTACCGCAATTTGCGGTACCGTTATTACCGCCTTCCCCCTTCCCATTGAGCCCTATGGGGGCTCAAATGGGAATGGGAAATGGCATTTCAAATGGGGACTTACCGGTCCTGCAAAGGGCGGAATGGACCGGTAAGTCCCCATACAACCACGTTGTTGGCGGTACCGGTATTGGTGCTAGTCAAGGCACTAATAGCGCCATGACTTGCAGCAACCTCGGAATGAGGGCCATAGTATGGTTTTGGCAGAATTACCACCAGCAGTATTACTGAGTGGTAATTCTGCTGATGTTTGGAAGAAAAGTGGAGGATTTACCTCCAGCTTACTCAGAGTACCACTCAGTAATTCCGCTGGTGGTAATTCCCAATGGAGTCATATGTACTCCATAAATGGGGACTACTATCACCCTAGGCTAGCACCACTTGTAATCCTGTGGTACACCCATGGGACCAATTGAAGATAACTGTAAAAAAGGTTGGTGGTAATTTGGCAGAATTACCACCAAATTACCACAAAACTCGAATGGGGCCCTATGTGTTTTCACCCCAGACAAGCTGGACCTTGCCACTGCTGTCAAGAAGGCAGCCTAGGGGATTGCATGTGATTGATCCTTTGTAAGGGGCAGGTAACCCCTCCCTAGGAAGACAGCCACTCCACAGGAAGCTGGCCAGGGAACAGGAATCAAAGTGCACACACATTCAAAAAAGGCTAAGCCTCACACCAGGGTACTGCATATTTAAAGGCCTTTGATTCTACTGAGAAAGGAAGAGGCGGAGTTAGGGTAGACAGAGGGAATTCTTGACAACTGGAGAAAGGTTTGATCATCTTGTTTTTCTTGGTCTCATTTTTTCCTTCCTGTAGCACAAAACACTTTGAGTGTGATGTCAAAAGGCAAAGTTCACTTGTTTCAAGAACAGGGATTGGATCCCTAAAGCAGGCTAGCTTTGGTCCAATCAGATGCGGGCTTTAGCCTCTAAAAGAAGGGTATGCCAACTCCTTCTTTTCTTGGATTCACTCTTGCACAAAAACTAATAAATATTTAACTGCCCATCTGTTGAGAGAGCTGTTCTTTCCAAAGTCCTCTGCCAGTGATGTGAAGACTGAGAGTCCAAAGCAGAGGCAATCTCTGTACCCTAACCATCCGCAGCCACCAGTGGGGGTGAACTGCTGTTGGGGGAAGACCTGCCTCACTGCCAATTACAATGTTACCCAGGACCTTACCATGCTGAAGGACTGCTGCAGTTGTGTACCAGCCTCCCTTTGGTTGGGTGCAAGAGAACCAGGACCAGTCTTCCCCTGAATCCCTGGATTGTGGTTCACAACATCATCAGGGCCAAGACAACCAGGACCCCTGTTATCACTGCACACAACCAAACCGGTTGAACTGCTTTCAAGCCGTGTTCACCAACTCTCGAACTACAGGACCTGCAGGTACTGCCTTTGGTACTCAACCAAACTCTTTGAACCAGCATTCTTGCATATCAAATCAGCTTGATGCCACATCATGCCTTGCTCAGCCCGTCACCTGCTCAGCTCGAAAAAACTACTCAGCACCAGACTCTGACCTGAACCGCTGGAGTGTCAATCGCCCTCTCGAACCGATGGTTGCACAAACATCTCGCCCCGGCTCTACCTCGAACTGCCACTTCATCAAACCGCGCACCGGAGAATCTGGATCACCACTTTGAACCGTCACCAACCATCGATTCAAACCATGTGAGCATCACTCGCCGTCCCTACACAGAGGTTACAACCACGACTCAAACTGGCTTGACCCCGAGCAAATCCTTCTAAGCACTGCAACCTGCATCACTCGAACTCTGCCTTCAAAAAGCTGTGAGCACTCTATTCGCCGCAGCTCCATGCCAGCTCGCCGCTTGGATCGATATGACTAGCTGAACCAGAAATTGGCTCGTACCTCTTGTACAACTGCTCGAAGCCTTGTTTGTTGGCATCAAACAAGCAAGAACTGGAAAGAGGCACTATTGACTGCTAGCTGACCCCTGCATTCATTTTGTACCCCAGAACCGATCCTTTTCAAGTCCATTCAGGCTTTTAATTGTCTTTCACCCCATATTCATTACTCACAGAATTGTATTTTGTTATCTTTACTTATTCTGTTTTCTCTCCTCAGGGATGGGATTTGTGTAGTGTGTTTCTATCTAGTTATTGCTGCATATGGTGTGTTTGATTAAAGTATATATATTTTCATGGAACATTGATTATATACATTCCTTCATTTTGAACTGTTATACTTCGCTGTTTAGGTTGCTACTGAATCACAATCACACCCCTCTTGATAGTAAAGCCTTCCCTCAACACATGTTACCACGATAAAAAAGGAAATATAGCTCTTAACTGTGCCTGTTTTACCTTTATGATTTTGGGTTCTTGGTTTGCAGAAGTGTGAGAGGTGAGTGGGCTTTTTAAACTCTACTCATCCTTGTACTCCTGCAGGGCAAAAGTAAATTTTTTCATAACATGTTCAATGGATTCATTTTCTAACTACACAACCCATGATTCATAGGTCTATTCTATACTAGATGAGAGGAATCCATAGCAAGCAAGTATATGTTGTCATTGATTTAAAAAATAATAAGATGATGCAATAAAGTAAAAGACATCACAACAATAAAATTAAGATATAAAAACGGTGAGTTTTCAATTTGTTTCTGGTTAAAAACAGAAGTTGTAAAGACTTGTGTTAGAAACATATGTAATACAGTAAACTACTATTGTGCATGTTACAAAGTAACCAAAACATTTAAATGAAGCAACTGAAGTTTCTCATCCATCCCAAAATCCTGCATTTTTTCCAAATGGTTGATCCAGAAATGTTAATGATGTTTCTGGTGCACTTCTCTGATTAGAACAGGTTGCATTCACATGGCTAGGTTCAACATCTTTTGGTTGGAAGAATTTCCGAAAGATCTGACTGAATTTTAGAATTTCACCTGAGTAATTTAGTGCAGTAATTTATGCCATGTATAGGAACAATTTCTAGGTGAAAATGGCAGGAGAGCATTAACGACTATAAGTTTTTATCCAATGAGATTTTGGTTAGTGCTGATCATATGTGCAGGGTGCAAAGACATCTGCCCACGAGTGATAGACAAAGCATGCTGAAACAGGTTTGGCTTTTCTGTATGCGCAGAATAAGATTTTGTCAGGCACTGGTATAATGGTACTCTCTAGCAATAAGATTGCAACAGCTGTAAAATGCTGTCTGTACCTGAACATATTATGTTAGTGCCTGTCAAACGCCTAGCTTAGCCTTATGCAGAAGTCCAGCAGCTATAATTAGTATGCTAATTCTAAGACAATTGCTTAGAAATGACACTTATGGTACTTATAAAGCATTAAAGCCTGATGTCGCGCAGTGCTAGAGCCAGCTTAAAGAGATCACAGGAGGGCGTGTTCTTAGTGGGGAGAGGCAGGAAGTGGGTGGGAATGTCCATTACGATTAGCATGGCTCAGTGGGTGGTTAAAAATATCAAAAAACGACCATTAGGTATGTGCCACCTCATATTCCATCTCCCTCTTATGCGTACTCTAGTGCAATAGTTTCATCTAATAAGTGGCACTAAATAAGGAACAACTTGAAATCAGATATAGCCATTCTCAAGATCTTGCACATTTTTGTCATGCTTTATGGATTAAGGCACATGTTATGTCTTCGACCTTCATTTCAATTTGCACATTTTCAGTTAATTGTATTTATTCTCCATTAGCATGTCTTTAACATTCAATTTGTACATTCGATTTTTATAACAAAAACACAAACCCATGAAATGCTTCAAGTACAGCACTTTAGCCCAACTATTAGAGCAAAAATGTCATTCGGTGTAAGTGCCAAAAGCCCTTAGTTACAGAGAAACACTTGTTTATCTAGTTTAGGAATCGAAGGGGCGCAATGTAATGCTGCTGACTTTTTCCAACGGCGTCCAACAGATGGCAGTGCATTTCGCTTGAAAAAGCCAACGTCTATGCAAAGGAGTTTTATAGAGAAAGCTCAGGATGTCGAGCAACAATGTCTATTTGTGATGCATGATTTTACAACAGACGCACACATTTGAATTATGCTCTTGCTCGGATGACGTAGATAAGTTCATTGCTGAGTGGTTTTGTTTGCAAAATAGATGTACCTATGTTCACTAAGATTTTCCTCTCCAATGCCGAGTGTCACATAATATATATACACAATGGGCCTCATTACACGGTAGGCGGAGGACCAAGGTGCTATTAGCACCTTGCTCCATGCCGGTAAAATACTGGCACCGCCTTGGTGGAAAGGGGAATTACCGCCCTATTCCAAGGTTGGCGGGGCGGTAATTCCCCTTTCCCCCATTGTCCTTCCCCATTCCCATTTTTGCCCTATAGGGCTCTATGGGAATGGGGAAGGCACTAATTACGGTGCCGCAAATTGCGGTACCGTAATTAGCACCCTGGTCCCTTTGCGGGTTGGTTTTTAACGCCTGCAAAAAGCAGGCGTTAAAGTCTCCAACCCGCAAAGGGACCTCGTAGTAAGGCGGTAAGGGTTAACGATCACCGGTACCATTAACGGTGACAGTTAACCCTTACCGCCGTCCATGTAATGAGGCCCAATGTATACAGATGAAGGTATTGGTGTATTGGGCATAAAGTGTGAACCCAGGCACTTTGTAGATCACCAAGAGGAGACACGTGAGGATTTAGGAGGAGGGGAGAGAGGAGTATTCTAATTATTTACATCCTTCGAACATTCTACTGCAGCAGAAGGAGGGGGGTTAAGTGAAGCTATAATAAGTTCAAGGGGTGGGAATACGGGTGAATACTTACACCACAGAGTTAAAAACAGAGTTGAAGTGCAATAATGAGGTAACTGGACTTGCACTTCCGAGAGATGCCAGCCAAAGTGGCAATCTATCATTAAAAATATCAAAGGTAAGGCCTCCAATTTGAATGGGGGTAATGAGGCTGGGAATCAGAATCAAAATCAAAATCAAACTTTATTCAGCAATTAAAAGTCATCAGGGTTCATCAAACAATCATAAACTATTCAAATTTGAAAAAATACACCATAAAAAGTAATAATCAATCACATGTTAAAAATATAAAAACAGAACAGCATAGAGAAATGTAGATTAATAAATAGGGCGAGTATATTCGCAATCCTAGTACCATTCTTCACCTCACATCAAAACAGAACGTCATGTATTCAATGTTCTATAGTAAGACTCATTCAATCTCCCTGAGGCACAGGTTTCCTTGGCATAGCCAAACACGATGGACATATTGGGCTACACAGGCCACAGTTGAACGGTCCACAGTACTCCAAAATTCCATTGCTTCCTGAGTTGTACAGATACCTGCTTTCCTAAGGAGCAGTCTCAGATGTTGTACTCTTATTGGTTTCAGCAGATCAGGTAACATAAAATGCACTGTGGTCTCCTCACCTAGATGACAGAGGGTACACACACCTAACCCGTCCGGAGTTCAAGACTTGGTAAAATAGGCAACCTGAAGTGTGCCCAATCTGAAACCAACATATAAGGCTCTGGCATATGGTGGACTTATATAATCTAAATACTCTTCAAAGCCGAAATTCAACTTAAATACCCCATAACCAGAACATAGTTTAAACATTCTAGCACTACTAGGACTTCTATAATTTTCCTATTAGATATGTAAAGGGATTTGCTCTTTAACCTGCTATATAGGCTGCCCAAACAGCGCTATATGGTTCTTTCAGGAGCTCTACTTCATCTAAATCATGCAATGTTCTTTTTACATGGGCCATCCATCGAATACTTTCCCCCCAGTTAAACTTAAAATATGTTTTAAAGCATCACAATATTTTCCAAGCCCCTCTGTACTCTATATTCAGACCGGATATAATGCCCGATACAAAAAGGCTGATCCCCAATTGAACACACATCAAGTTCAAGGTAGAGCAGTGTATTAGGTGAACATGTAAGAACTTGAGCTACACTTTTCAGTTATTTATTTTCAGCTTTTTTAAGCTTGCTAAATTTCCATATCCCAAAAGTTCTGCTCCATAGAGTGAAGCGGATATATATTTCCCAAGGGCCGTATGAGCCTTGTCCAGTTGCATGGGCCAGGTACCTTTCTCATTAAATCTAATACCAAGATACTCATAGGACAGCACTTGTTCTAAAGAATTTCCCGCCGCAGTGATGTCCATTTTTTAGTATTTCAAATCTCAGGCCTAAAAACCAATACCTTTGTTTTCCCAATATTCCGATTGAGCTTAAGTTCACCACATTTGTTCACACAAATGTCCAAATTATGATTTAAGCCTTGCAGGGAAGTGGATAAGAGAACCACATTGTCTGCGTAAAACAATGTGGGATACTTATCCAACCCCATTCTTGAAAAGTCCAGACAATCATGCAACAATGCAACAATAATCTCTTACACATAGATGCAAAATAAAAGGGGAGCAAGGACACAACCTTAGGACACAACCTTTTCTTACACCCTTTAATACATCAAAAGAGTCTGTGACTTACCTGCCAGGCCATATCTCACTACTAATTCCTATGTTACAGAGATCAAATGAGCAGGGACATACCTTTTCCACTAGACATGCCAGAGTATTTAGTAAAAAACACCATCAAAGGCATTCTTGAGGTCAACAAGAACAGCACATAGTTTCATCCCATTAATTAGAAAATATTTCTGAATCAATCAAAACAATCTAAAAGTTCGATGCTTAGTGCTTTTATGCTTTTGGAAACCGGCCTGAAGGTCACTGATAGCACTGTTTTCCTCAGCCCAGGTTTGCAGATAGGACAAAATCACCTTTACGCAACTCTTTCCTGCACTGTCCAGGAGCGAGATAGGCCTATAATTTGCTGGGAACTCTCTGTCACCCTTTTTGTATACAGGAACTACCACTGTACATTGCCACGAGGATGATACTGTGTTAAACAGAATAACATGTACAGGACGAATCCCCAAACACAAGATGTGTCTGTAAAAAGATCAATAGGGACCCTCTCCAGCATAGGGCCCTTACCACTCTCATGAGAACACATTGTATTATGCACATCCCGCACACTCAATTAGAAAATACACTCCTTCAGTGGTGGTTCTACAAACTCTTGACTTATTTCACCCTCTGGTGTACATGCTAACCTCGAAAATTCATCATATTGACCCGAAAAGTGCTCCATCCAAACACCTGCGGTAATACAACAATCAAAAGAAGCTTTTTCATTTGCATCCTTCTCAGCGGCCAATTTCCAATCAGCTGTCATGTCCCCCTCTTCAAAAGCCTTAGATGCACAGGGCCATTTATATTTCACATGCACTTTCTTCTTTTCACAGACAAGCTGTTTGTAATTGGACCTACACTGGCGACTACTTTACCTTGTCAACAGCAGGACCTACATCAAGACATGAAACTAACTGTGTCTTTGCAATCTGTCATTCTAGATCATACTAACTGGTCTTTTTCAACACTCTCTTTATAGTTCTAGATGGCTCACATGTAAAAAAAGGAAGAGGTTTCCAATATATATTTTTAATACTCAGAATATCTTCATTGGACATTTCCTTCTCCATTAACCACCTCCAAATTACCCAAAAAGGCCTCATACATTTTTGGCTTCAGATCCTTGTCTAAGATCCTGGGCCACTTAACAGTTGATCATGCATGCCCTGCCACTGTAATGGCTGCAGCCCCAGGTTGAATCTGTTTGCACATACACTGATCAAATGGACAATGTTCACTAACTGAATAAGAAAGAACTTCAAAATGGCTAACTTTGTTCCAATCCCTAGCCAAGACCAAAATATAATAAATAGTGGAAGAACCATTTACACCCAAATATTTCAAACCAGTTGGTTGGTAATTTAAGAAATGGCCATTGTACACTCTTAATTCTAGATTGTAAAGACTACAAATTGTATCTATAGCAGAATGGTGTGCCCTCCTAGGCTTATCAGCCAATAGGAGTGGGATGCCCAGGCAGTATCCTGGTCATCCCACATCCCTTCCAACTCACCAATGGGTTCCAGTTGGAGGTTGTAATCTCCTGCCAACAGTATATAAGTCTTCAATTGATCAGGCAGTTCCCAAGTAATTACCAAATGCTAAATCCTTTCAATTACAGTTAACCAAAATGGCAAAACAGGCCTATTATATACATTGAACAGGAGAATGTATTCAAATCCCGTTGTGAGTATCACCAGATGTAGAAGTTTAGCCAAACCCATCGGCTGAGAAACGGTGTCACAGTTGAAAGTGAAATCAACCAGAATGAAAAGGTCCCTACTAGGCCCTCTATTAGCAACATACTGGAAAGATTGATATCCTTGCAACTTAACCTCCCACAAAGTCAATCCACTGAGGATCTTCTGGGTGCTTGTTTGTCCCGCTATGTTCCATGAGAGTAACTTAAGTTATCACCTCGTAGGAATTGATAACTCACAGATTGGTCAATCTATTGCTTCCAGGCCACTGTCTGACAGCTGCATCTCTGCCGTTAGTACTACTGTGGTTTCCTGGTAACTAGTTACATGTTTCACACCATGTGCTGCTGGCAAAAACGAAAATCCCTGTCCCAGCTTTGTTATACACCCAAGTTCATAACCATTGGGTACATATGGCCCAACCACAATTTACAGTCCTGCAGGTGGCCAAAAATCCAACTACCAAAGCCCAGGAGTGGAGAAAAACACCTAAATAAAATCATACTTGTTGTTGGGCATAGAAAGCTGCTTACAGTACAGTACAGTACAGTACACAGTGTCCTCCCTGATTATAGATAGACAGCCCTTAGAATATTCAATACACTGGGCACATTTATTCTTTAAAGAATTCACATTTTCCTGAGTGGCTAAGCTCAGTTTGGAAACATTGACCATTACAAAATAGGTTGCTTTACCGTCATTCAACATACAATCTTCTGCTCTTCTATGGCCATTAATGGGTGGGAGCCTCCTGCCCTATAGATGGTTTAAAGTATTCCTTTCAAGTGCAATCCCCAAAGTCCAACACTAACCACTCGAAAGTAGAGATGAGCAGGATAACCCTGCGTAAATCTGTCATTTTGTCATTAGTACCAAAACTAAGGGCACCCATCTTTGAGTTGCCTCCCAACCCAGTATAATGTTGGCAGAACGTTTGGGTTTACTATTATCTTAGTTCCCATTTCCTTTAGCATGATGGTTGGTCTCAAGTCCCCCAAACAACTGGAATTTGGAGAGACAAGAGTGCAGGCATACTCCTCTTTCAGAGTCAGGAAAGTAGCGCTATCCTTGAGTGAATAAATCTCACTCACCAGTTCCTACAAATAGTTCCCATTACTACTAACAACAAGATTATTGATGTCACCAATAGTGACAGCATCTAGAGCCATCCCAGGCCTGCTGCTGCAATTTGTTAGCTTGGATTTAATAGAATAAGCATGGTCACTAAGACCTTTCGGCATTAAACCCGCCTCATCCCGCAACATGCATGAAGGGCTGCGCAGCGACCTGAGAGACCCCAATTCCACACATCGGAAATAAGTGAAGAGGTCGTCAGGAGCCGCCTTGGAGGAAATTCCTGCCCGCTCCTCATGGGATGCCAAGCATACCGGATGCCAGAGTGGAAGATTGTGGTATAGTCGGTGTCTGACGGGCTTCAGTGGCTCACAGAGTGCAAGTATAGACTCAACTATTTGGCAAAAATAAGGGACGGGAAAGTTCAGCTTAGTGTTGTGATTCTATGTTTAGTGTTTCTGTGTAAAGGTTACCCATTCTTTATGTGGCCAGCTTAGACGGACAGCTTAGTTTACGGATGAAAAAGATAAAAAGATTATAAAAAGCTTACATATATTGGAGGTGTTAACTTTGTTTATGAACGAGGACCTTTATAAAAAAAGGGATCCTATGGATTAGGCAGTTTAGTTTGGTTCATGGATGATTGTGTATGTTTATCTGTGTATAGGTATTAGCAGGAGAAGCTATCTTATATCCCGCAAGGTGGTGTCCTAATTTATCTCTTGGAGATGTATTCTTATATGCCGTGATATAGATATGTGATTTTTGGGATACCCAGTGAGGCCGGAAGATGGCTGTGTTTTATGTCATGTTTGTTATTGTGTTTATGTTAATGAAAGCGGACATATATAGTGAAGTATTAAGGTATTTTCCTCTGGGAAGTTGGTGATATCACCTGTGAGGTTGTCAAATAGGACTTGAGGTGCACAGAAGGTGGTGGATTTCCTTTGTTGAACTGTTGCTTGAATCAAGAAAAGTGTTATGCCATTTGGGTGGAGCTCGAGGAGCACATGAGTGAAGTTGGGCCTCACGGGCAGAAAACCAGTGTAGGCAGTTCACGGAGTACACTCTTGTTGATGGTGGTGAGCCGGAGAGGGTGTTGAAAAGATTCTTTGCATTGTTATGGTTTGGAGAAATGTGATTAAAAAGTAATGTTAATTATGTCAATTGCAAACAGATAAAGGTAAATTAAACGTGTCTAAATCCCGATTGGAGGTCAAGGAAGTATTGATGATTATAAAGTAACGTGTAAAAATGCGAGCTACACCCCTTCAACATTTGTGCAAGTCCCTCCCGCTTTAGGAAGACAGAATATGCAAGTATAGCCTGGAATGTACTTGTGATACCAAGGGCACATTGGCAAAGCCATGGCCCAAAGACCGAAGCTTTTCTAAATGTGTGCAGCAACATATGACCACATACATGCAGCTTATAAGAGGAAGACATTAAGCAAACGGTTGGCTATATTAGAGCTATGGAAAATGTTTCAAGACAGAAAGGGACTCGATTCAAAAGCAATGGATGCTGAGTCAATGCGATACGGAAGGCAAACTGCCTTTGGCTCCACCTCGTGCTCCGCAAACTGCAAACATAGACCCAAAAGCAGAAAGTCAGGGATTTTACCCCTTAAAGGAGTTGAAAGTAGCAGCATGATATACCAATCCTATTTTTGCACCTCCAACATATAGCATCTAAGGCACACATGGTGGCGCGAAGCAGGCAAATAAAAAGAGCAAGTTAACAGTGCTGTGCATAAGCAGCGCAGCAATTTGCAAGCAAAACTGAGTAAAGATGATGAGGGGGGAAAGGACATAGTGGGGATCATGAGGCGATAGTCTCATGAATGGAATGGGCAGATATTGCTTAAACTGGACAGGAGGACCACAAGCTAGATGGGACTGACGGGAGAGGAAGCTTCAAATCGTAAAGATATGGAGGAAGAAGCTAAAGAATGGGCAGAGATAATGGTGGAAGTACAGAGAAGAGAAGGAAGAATACAATAGGTTGAGAAGAGAATGAGAGCGAGCAGAAGAAAGGGAGAGAGGGGAATAATAGAAATAAAAGCAGAGAGAGCTAAAGGAGATAGTGAGGAGGAAGGCTGAAGAAGAGCAGGAGAGACATTTGCAAATAAAGAGGGAGAAAAGAAGGTTGGAAGTCGAGGGACTCAGTAAAGAGAGCTGGCGCAGAGCATAAGAAGAAAATAGGAGACATGAGCGGGAAAGAGATGAAAGTAGGGAGAGACGTTCTAAGAAAGCAATGGACATTAAAGTGGACTTGACACATCTGAATGATGATGATGGGGAAGGGATACGAAAAAGAATAGGGGAACTTTACAAGAGCAGAAGAGACAGTTTGGTTGCCCCAAAGATGAATAGGGGTACAAGAGGTTCCTCATTGAGAGGGAACGCAGTTTTTCAAATCAAGTGAAGCGAAACAATGGGGGAAACTGATGTTAAGGAGGCTTATTTTTTAGGACGAAAGAGAGGAGGACAGTGATGATAGCATTGGGATCATGAGGTTAGATGAAGATCGACAGGAAAGCAATGATGCCGAGGGGAAGAGGCCTTGCAACCGCTCCAGGGAAACAAGCCCTGACAGAGACACATTATGGGGAGAAGGGAAAGACATTGGAAGAGAAGAGGTGGAACCCGAGGAATGACTGGAGCGTCCTTTGCCAGGAGAGAGCTCTGCCAGCACAGAAACAAGCAGAGATGACAAGGGTGTTTACAGCCCCTAAAGACATAGGGAGACATGATGGAGGAATGAGACTGACACAGTTTTGTTACTAGAGAAGGGTGATTGACGACCCCTGTATATACTGCAGCAACACATGATTAAGGATAATTTGAGGTGCAAGCTACCTTCGTTGACTGCAGTGGCTGGGAAATGGATTTATGAGATTTAATGACTGACAGTATGGATGACAGTGACAGTGGGCAACATGAAGAGCCTACTCTCTGCCAATGTCGGGGAGGCAGCCAACGATGTTTGGAAAAGAGCAGGATACCCTAGAATGGCAGCACAGAACACGGAGCACAATGGTGCACTGCTCAATTATGGCCAAGCAGCCATATGGCAAACTCCAAGAGTACAGTACAATGACACAACTGACACTAGCGCAATTATGGCACACAAAATGCAGGAGGATGAAGACCCACTTCAATATATTCAGGAGATTCAAGAGCATTGGTGGTTCAATACAATAGAGCGGTAGGAAAAAACAGCGGGGTTATTCTATCAGATACTATGTAATGGGTTGCCAGAAAAGGTACAGAAACAGTTGAAGAAGTTAGTAGGGATGGAGGCTAAGCCATGGTCCGAAGTCCAACTAACTATAGTTCACTATTGCCAGTAAATTCAAGAGAATGCAAGAAAGAAGCTTGAGGAGAGAAAGAAGGAAGAAGCAAAGTTAGTAGAGAAGATGTTATCAAAGTACACAATGGAAGAAGCAATTTTGGAGAGGGAGTAGTTACCCAGAATATACAAAATCGATCACAGCAATAGGAAGAGGCTTTGTAGGAACGGGTGACACAAACCACTGGCCAAAGGGACGGGGAGGAGTGCCCCAGGCAAGAGCATTTTGACACCCTCGTGCAGCAGGGTGGAGATGGATTTAATGGGGGACAGCCAAGACTAAAGTGGTGGTCCAATACAATGCTGGCTATGTGAAGGATAGCCCGCATATCTTAAATGTGCAGAAGCAGAGGTGGAATGCAACAGAATGGTGGGTTGTCACATCAGCAAACTTATCAGACAGAACAAACCAACTATTATGCCCATGATCACACACAAGCGCAGGCATACGTGCCACAACTGGCGCGCACACACAAAACATGCAAATGTAGCCATATGAGCCCATGAGACATGCACCGCAAGCACAGCAACACATGCAGCCACGTCAACCAAAACAACAAGCACAGATGCAGCAGAAAATAGTAGCAACAACACATACAGACTCCATGATGCACACTCCTGTATGATAACTGGGAGGGGTGACTGGAGTGGGGGACAATCCATTTACAGGGACAGAAATGTAATTATATACACAATAGGACAAGCCACAGAAAAACCTGATGTGTTCAATCCTATTCATTACACCAAATCCGAAATGAGGACCACATATGGGGGTGGCAGTAGGTGGTGAGACTTTCTCCTTTCTCGTAGATACGGGGGTGACTCTATCCTGTATTAGAGAGGGAAGATACCCAATGTTAGGTATTGCCATGAATGCGCAGCGATTCTCTGGGGCTACAGATTTGGTTCCTTCCACTGATTATCGTCCGATTTCCGTAGGAGAACACGACCTGACTATGCCATTATTATATTCCCGACAGACACCAGTGAACATAATAGGTAGGGACATGATGAGCTGATTTAACATGACCATTTCATTCACTGAGCAAGGGATAGTGTGCCCAACACCAGGAATTCCCTACATGAACATGAGGGAACTCATCCAGGCATATTGTGGGCAGACTGTACAGAGCAGAGTGCTAGCGAACCTAAAGCTTTTCCAACATGGGGTGGAAGTGCTGATAGCATGGCTTCCAGGGATACAAGCACATTTTTACATATACCCAAAAATTTCTTGTTCAGATCAGAGCTTGCCCTAGATGAGAAGGAAGGCCAAGTGATATTGTTAGAACTGGAATGGTTATAGCAAAGGATGAGAGAGTAGTATTGCATGGGACTGATGACATGGGACGATCATGGAGGACAGTCATTGCAGAGGGGGAACGGCAAGGGCTGACTGTCTTGACAGATGAGGAACTGTTTTGAGATGTTTGCTCAGATCATGAAACAGTGTTTTTCATGAGCGTTACCAATTGGGTGAGGATACATTACAAGGAGTTCCCACAGAGAATGATTTTGCTGAAAAACGCATCACCACCATTTCTTGAGGAAGACTGAGGGCAAGTACCCAGTGTCCCATGGCCTAGCAGTCCACATCACATGGGCCAGTAAAAGGGGATAGGAGCTGTCAAAATAAAGCTCAAGCCATTGGCTATTTTACTGAGGGTAAGACAACATCCCTATCAAGACATCAAGATGATCAGCACTTTAGTAAAGCAAGGCATTTTAGTCCCTTCGGAGTCACAGTGTAATTCAGTTGCGTACCCAGTGAAGAATGGCGACACAGAGATCAGGGTGTTTTTTTTAAAGATTTGCATCTTTTGAACCAAATTGTTGAGGCAGAATTTCTGTTACTTCCCAATTCAGCTGCAATTTTATGTAGTGTTCAAGGTAATAGATTTGAAGAATGCTTTCCTTTTTATACCACTCTACGAAGTGTCACAGGATTTACTTCCTTCCCAAGTAGAAACCGGAAGTGGAAACACACAAGATTACCACATACGGTCTATCTTTAATAGGGTCCTCCAAATGGACCTTAGGAACATACAGATTGAGAGTACCATCTTTCAGTATGTAGATGACATTTTGATTTGCAGCAAATCTGAAGAGCAGTGTAAAAATTACTCAGTACACTTGGTGACAGTATTAGCAGAGAAAGGTTACCAGGTAGATAAGACAAAACTACGATATTGCCAGGAGGAAGTGTTCGACATTGAACAGTTGATATCACAGAACGGCTGAAAGGTGACTCCAGAAAGGGTGGAGGTGTTGTTCAGAACGCCAATGCCAAAGACAGTGAGAGAGATGAAGCAATTCTTTGGCCTCTGCAATTATTGCACGGCCTGTGCATTTGGCTACAGCACATATACGAGACCCCTATTAAGTGGGACGGTAACCTATTATGGACACATGAAAAGACCGAAGCATCTGAGAAGCAGAAGAAGGCAATATGCACAGCTCCAATTTTAGGGATACCCAATTACCATGACAAATTCTACCTGTGTGGAGTAGTGATGACAGTGAGGGGGGAGAAATGTTTTTCCTTTATGGGTCATCAATGATAGACCAGACGACGGGAGAAAGGCATACTGGGTCAGCAGTGGTGAAATTGAAATCAGATGGGATAGCCGAAGTAGTAGCAAGCACAAGATTGCCTTCACATTTTTCATTGCAAGCAGCAAAGTTAGTAGGTCTCATAATGGCATTAGAAGCGTGCAAAGAAAAGGAGGTTACAGTGTATTCCAATTCAGCCTACATGACGTCTACAGTACATGCTGGATTGTCAGGATGGCAGAGGAGGGGCTTCTGACGTGCTGACGGCACAGCAGTGCAGCACACGCCGCTATTGGTCAGGCTCATACACGCATTACAACTCCCATCAGCTATAGAGATCGTGAAGTGCCAAGCACACATGAATTGGCAGGACCTAGTCTCACGTGACAACAAAACCGCAAATGCAGAAGCGAAGCATGCAGCATATTTAGCAAAAATAAACACGTTTAATATTCCATCAAATAGACATATACATGTGTGCAATATGATATTGAAGGAAGGATATAGTTCACTACATGCCACGCAAATAATGAAGTTTCAAGGAAAAGAACCATTAGAAGAAAAGGAACTATGGGTGAAGAGGGGTTGTTCAATATCCCCTACAGACGCATTATGACGACAGGAGAGTACAGGCAAGCTAGTGATCCGAGTATCATGGTTGCAGATTGCGCTCATTCAATTGCATCATCCCACTCATTTAGCTAGGGGGGTACATGCCACACACAGTGGGGAAAAGTGGTTCGGTCCAAATATGTGTCAAAACTCAAAGGGATGTAGGTTATCGACCCCCTATCTTGAACCACAGAAGCCTAAAAGATGGACCCTTGCACTGTGGTTAGCACGGGCGCCTGGATATTAATAACACAGGTAACCACGTGGCAGCCAATGAGGGAAAGCGGGATTAGGGAAAGGCTGTGGACAGATAAGGGAAAGATGGGGAAGAGAGTTCATGCATATTCATACGAGTACATCTGATACTCCTGAACTCCTGAACTCCAAGGCCTGTCTCTAACTCCTTGCTTGAACCCTGGAACCTAGCTCCTCCTTAAACAACTTCAAACAAAACATGAAAGTACATATCACATAGGTTAATGCGACATCAGACACTAATATGGAACCTTACTGAACATAATGCAAGACATAATGCTTTGTTGAATGACATGACAGGCATAATTCTAAGAGCAAGCTGTGTGACACAAACAAGGGAATCCCCATTTCATGAAGAAACATGACACATGGCCCCTTGGACGAGATAAGCAAACAAACAAACAAACATTACATTTAGAAGTGCCCCTTTCATATTGCCTCGAGGAGTCACCCCTATTATCTCATGTAGCGGGTCCCTAACAACCTTTATCAATATATGTAGCGTGCTTTAATATCTGAAGTGGGTGCGCTACTGATAGCATTTTCCAAATAGCACGTTCAGCATTGTCAAGTTCATTGAATATCAAACAATAGTATAGAGCGCCACATGTAGTAATCCCAACTCCTCTGATAATGGGAAGCATTTATACCAATGTCCTGAAACAAGTAATCAAAGCTTTCCCACTTATCTTTGTGTCCGGGTGCCTTGCGAGGCCACCCGAATGCCGTGGAATGAGGCGGAGTAACTGCTGAGGCCGCTCTCATCTCACTGCTGTGACCCGGGCATTGACTCAGCAGAGCCACCCCACTTCAGTGGAAATGAAGCTAGGTTTCTGCAGGGACCGCTCTCTGCCCAGCGCCACGGCCTGACCTTGAAATTCAGCATTCCTTCAGCCAGGGGTGTTGCAAGGTCTGGAAAAGACCCCGGGCTACGCTAATCTCGGAACTGTCAGGAATGGGGGCTAACTAGCCTTTTTGTTGTAGCTCCTGAGATTCTATCCGGGGCTACAAACAAAAGACCAGGGGCTATAGCCCCCTTCGCCCCCCACTACCAATGCCTCTGCCTTCGGCATCCCAAATCACTTTTGTTTTTCTCCTAGAAACCGCTGTGACCGCCCGTGCTGCACACCATTAATTATCCGCACCTGAGCATGTGCAGCCAGGGCTTTTAACATGCTCACAATCAGTCTTCAGCTGCAGCGAAGCGCGAATACCCAGAACTACATATCGGCCCATGGGCTGCTGAATAATGTAGTTTTATGCTCGTTTTCCATAAAGCATGCGTCTTCTCTTGCCCCATACCCAATTCCTGACAGTACCACCTCTCCCAGGGCTCTTCCCAGGACCTGCTTTATCAGGATGGTGCAAATGAAATTGTTTCACCAATCGTGGAGCATAAACAGAACTTGCTGGTTCCCACAAACAGTCTTCAGGACCGTAACCAGACTGTTGAATCAGATACCATAATACATGTTGTCTCTTTCTTGAATCCAGTATTCATTTAACCTCATATTCCGTCTGGCCCTCTTGCATTATGGCTGGTGGTCTCTGCATACGCGTCCCAGGAGCTGCAGGTTTAAGCAAAGACACATGGAATACTTTAAAGTTGGAGGTAGCCACAGAAGACACACACTTCACAATTTCATATGGACCAATAAACCTGGGTGCAAATTTACGAGGTCCTACCAATGGCAAGTTGTGCGTTGATAACCATGCTTTATCTCCTAGCTTGTATTGGGGAGCTTCTCATCTTTTCTTGTCTGCATGTTTTTTTAAGTCATTTTGGCCTGTTCTAAATTGGCTGGTGCCTTCTGACTAATGTTCAGAAGCACATTTTTTCTCTCGTGAAGCACTGGAATTTGTTCCATCTCAGGTAAATTTTCAGGCAACATATTTTGTACATACCCATATAAGCATTCATTCGGTGACATTTCAAGCAATGCATGTTCTTTATTATTATACATGAATTCTGCTAAACACAACACTTGAATCCAGGTTTCCATGCCATCACTCAAAAGACATCCCATCCGTCTGGGGATGATAGCTTGTAGATAGAGCACAATCAATTCCTAACATACGACAGAAGGTGCCCCAAAACTTAGAGGTACATGAGGGCCTCTATCTGATACAATGCTTTGGGGTAACCTGTGTAACATGGCCACATGTTGTAAAAATAATGCTGCCAGTTGCCTAGCTCCTGGAATTCCCTTACATGGCACACAGTGAGCTTATTTGGACAAAGTCTGCCACTACCCAAATAGTGTCATACTGCTCATCAGGAGGTAGATCAGTATTCTTTTTTTTTTATTAACCATTTTGCGTAAATGAATACATCGCTTTTTGCTTAAAACATTACAAAGTTCCATTTAAGTCAATTTTCTACGTAGCCGAACACAGATTTTGGCGAGAGATAATCATTGTCCTTTTTCAGCCTCTCTTATTCACTTGGGTATACTTCAAGAGTCCTTTCCAATTTTATGTGTTCGGCTCAGGTTTGGCTGGTCCCTTTCCATGTTTGTTATTCTTATGAGCATAATTTCCAAGTATATGCCAAGACCTCTAACAGTTTTTTTATTCATTTCGTCATATAAGGCTTGCCACCATTTATCAGAGTCTTGACCACAGGTTGGGGCCAAGGTGTTCTGGAGGTGATTCTCTCGTTCCCCATTTAATTCAGGACAAAACATTAGAAGATGTTGTAACATTTCTCTGTTTTTTTTTACATAGTCGACATGTATCCATTTCTTCTAAGCCATATTTCTTTAGGTTCTGTCGCGTTCGTAGCACATTTACCCTGAAGCGAAGGATCAGGTCCCTATGCTTCTGATTTGTACTCTTCTTTAAAAAACTAGGAAGCTGATTGTCAAAGTTCACTAGAGTTTTTGACAAGGTATGGGCTTTGGAGGTTGACCAAATGGTTTCTGATTGTGCCCAATCTATTGACAATAGGAGGGTTTTAACTCTTTTTGGGTGGTCTCGTAGAGTTTCAGCACGGGTGCATAGGTTTTCTAAGATCAGTTTGCACTCATCTCTCCACATTTTGAGGGGCCAGAAATCTGGGGCATTTGTTTCATGTTTCAGTATTCTATATCGCACAGGGCATTCCATTAGTTCTACTTTTCTGTATGTTGAAAGTATTTTCCAAGTCACTTGAATATGAATTGAATATAGTCCAAGTTTGTGGCGGATTACTCCTATGGGCACTGAGTTTGCAAGATTCAGGATTCTTCTCCAGAATCTGGCCTCTTGTTTATCCCATACTTTCCATGGCATTCCTAGACATGTGTCACTTACATAGGATATCACTGGGATCACTTTGTATTTATAGAAGTCTACCACGGGTTATAATGAGAATTTCCCATATCTTTTTTCACCAGTAAGGATTAGGCTATAAACTGGTCCATTTTAAGTTCCAAGTTTAAAATCCACGTTTTTTCTCCACCATCATTACTTATCATGGCGCCTAGATATTTCGTGCACATTAATCGCTGTCTGTTGGAGTGACCATGTGAATTTTCTTTTCTGTTTCTTGTTCCCTTTTTCAATGATGAGAATTTCAGTTTTGTCAGCATTTATTTGTTGTTTATTTTTCGTCCACGTAATTTTGTAGTGCATTCAGTTTGTGCTGCAGGCCTATTGCAGTCAGATCAAGCAGTATTAGATTGTCTGCATATAATAAATGCCCCAAGATGTTTCCGCTCATACGTGGGTGGCAAGCTCTTGTTGGTTCTATCCATTCTTTAATGTCAGATATGTAGAAGTTGTACAGGATTGCCGCTAATGTGCAGCCCTGTTTTAATCCTCTTTGTGTGGGCAAAGAATTGCTCAGAGTCCCTTGTAAGTGTAACCTAATCTGTAGACTTGTATTTGAATACAGGGCGATGATGGCTGCAAGTAGGTTTTGTGGGCATCCCTTTCTCTTCAGCTTGTACCAGAGTATATCACGGTCAACCCAATCAAAGGCGGAGTCCATATCCACACATGCGACGCATAGTTTGTTGTTTTCTTTCAATGTTTTCATTTGAAGTAAATTAAATGTTAAAAAATTTAGCCCACAATCTACATTCGTAACAAAACCTTTCTGTCTTTGGTCACAATTCACAGTCTTTGTTAACCATTCATTTAGTCTTTTAAGTAGGATGCAGGCATATAGCTTTCCAAGCACATGTAGGAGAGATATTGGGCAGTAATTTGATCTCCCTTTTTGAACACCAGAATTATTACTGCTTTCCCCCAGGAGTCTGGAATTTTCATCCTCGTATCAATTCTTCTGAAAAGGTCTTCACAAAGATTAGCCCATAGAATGGGGATTTGTTTTAACATGAAATTTGAAAGACCATCCGGTCCCGGGGCTCTGGAATTTACTAGCTTTCTTAATTAAATCCAATATTTCATTTTTTGTAAAGTTTATTTCCCACAATTTCATCTTTTGTGATGGTATTTGTAGTTCCTGCTCTGCGCTGTTTAGGGTATAGATTTCTCTGAAGTGATTTAGCCATTGGCTTTCTTCTATGGGATTTATTTGTTCATTTCCCATAGATGCCTGTTTATTTGTCAATGACCAAAACGATTTTGCGTTTTTGATTTCTATAGTCATCATCATATGCTCTGAGTCCTGTTGGTATAATTGGGCTCTGTGAGTTTTCGCCCAGTTACGAAAAGATGCTTTCAGGCGCTTACCCTTTAGTCTCATTGTGTCGTTCTTTAGCTTTTTTAGAACACGTCGATCTTTTGCTAGACGTTTTTTCTTGTTTGCTGTTTTACGATCAAAGTGGAGTAAATGCGTCTTTTTTAACCAATGTTCTTTGTCATTTTCCCTGAATAGTGAAAGGCAGGATTCATATTCTATTCCCAGAGAAGGAGTTGCTATCCAGTGTTCTATAGCTGTTCTTGGCTGGGTAATCCGCTTATTTGTTATTTTCAGGCAATTCAGGCCATTATTGACGCTTTCATTGTAGGGCCATTTTTCTCGAACTTTCAACTGATTATTCTCTTTACCAGTATCTGAGTCTCTATATGTTAGAATCAGCTGTTTTTGGTCACTTTTGCTGGAGTCTATTATTTTTAAGAACTTGATGTTTTGGAAGGTGACCATGTCTACAAAGAAGTAATCAAGAGTTGCACTTGCATTATAAGCACACCAAGTTTTTCCACCAGGCCGATCACCATCTACATTGCCATTCACTAAATTGAGGTCTCTTAATCCCATTTCATCCATCCATTTTAATGATCATGATTCTTTTTGTGGATTCTTTTTCGTATTTTTCTTTTGGGTTTTGGTATCTAAACAATCAATGTTTATATCTACCCAAAGAAGTATTTGCAGGTTTCCAAATTCTG
Organism: Ambystoma mexicanum; assembly: GCF_040938575.1. Taxonomy (NCBI): domain Eukaryota; kingdom Metazoa; phylum Chordata; class Amphibia; order Caudata; family Ambystomatidae; genus Ambystoma; species Ambystoma mexicanum. The sequence continues at coordinate 690,372,100 of NC_090934.1, read as the reverse complement.
CTCTAAGGTCGTCTAAGCTCTTCATTACTAAATGTACAAATGTTTCACCATCTTTCGCTTGGCTGTTCCAGTATACATTGAAGATGCTTTTATTCTTTCTTCTTTGTTGCTTGCTTTTCTTTCTTGGAAGATTAGTATTTTTATGAGCGGTGAAGGCGCTATTAAGCGTATAATACTTAAGGTTAAGTTATTTTTTACAATAATCAGAAGTCCTGCTGACGGACGACCAGCTTTTCCTTTATAGGCTTTGTTCAGGTAGCAAGAATGTCTGTCTATTACTGATGTCTCTAACAGCCAGCATTCCTGCAGACATATGACTTCTGCTTTCATTAGGTCTCTGTGTATGTGTACGAGCAGATGTTTGTAGCCTCTGGTCTTCCATGATGCTATCGTAAAATCCTCTTGGGTCCTCCTTGTTTTGTTCTATTTCTTACTTGAGCCTTCCAGAGATGCAGCTAGCCAAGGATGTGTAAAGCAAGTGGAACTCACAAAACTGTCAGGGAGAACCTAATCGGTCTGAGATCTTCTTCTTCATCTTCGTGGACATCCATTTTTCAGTTTTTTCTGCGTCCATTTCTGTTCTTTTCTTAGGTGATCTATAGATTGGTGGCATCTTTGCATTTTCAGCGGTTCTGACATCAAATCCCAGGATTCACAACTCTTCCACAACTGATAGGATCACATTTGAGACCACCTTTGAACAAAAAGTGGACACATATAGAATCAGTTTTTCTCTCATTTTGGAAAGCAACTATTTTGATGTCCTTTGGCTCTATTACATGCAATTGTGGTATTGAGTGTAGTAATCCCATTAAGTTTGAGTGATTTAAAATGAGACCATCTTTGGCTTTTAAGATACATTCTATCTTTATCCTGAAGACTTCTGGGGCGTTTTTTTTTCCTTTTCCCATTTTCTGGAAATATGGGAGCTCCTTTTCTCATATGAGTTTTTAGATGTATGCTTGTTATAGCGTTCTGTTATGTGAGAATCTTTCTGTGGTTTTTCTGATCCAGAGTTCTTTAACATTTCCGAGAGCACTTGTAGTGATTTTCTCTCATTTATTTGCTTTGCTTCCAAGAATTCCTGTTAAGATTGTAGAGTTGCGAAGTGTACTTGGCTCTTTGGTTTGGTGGGAGGCTCTCTCTGCTCTTCTCTAGATGGCGAGTTTTGTTGGAACTCAACATCAACCTCAATAAGACTTTCATCTTCATGTGTTGACAAGCACAATAGGGAGTCATCTTCTTTCGCACTTGTTGCCGAAATCTAATGTTTATTGAACTGATTTTGTTTTATAGATTCAATATCTTCACTTGTTGGATTGTGTTCCTCCTCGTTACTTTGGGTCTGACTAATTTGCAAGGATTGGCTATTCAGATATAGCCAGTCTCCAATCGGTTTTATGTTGCATATACATTTTCGCGTTCCACTGTTTAACGTTGTTTTACACGGTGGTTGTTTTTTTGTTTTTTTTGTTTGTATGCCAGAAGATTTTTTTCTTGCTCCCAAGTCTTTTCCCTTTTGTCCCACGGCAGGCTTTTCTGTCTCAAAGATGGTATATATAGCTTGCCCAGGTTAATTTTTCCTCAAGTCTTCCTTTCTCTCGGACTCTGTTGGCTTCCGAAGGCACCATCATAATTAATGGATGGTGTTGTAGGTCTTTGTTCACCATTTGGTTTAGAGGTATTTTTTTTAATAGGGGCTGCTCTTTTAAGGGCTCCCCCTTCATCTAAGGGAGACATTGCATTATTTTCAGTCTTGGGAATATTCCTACCTGATGTTTGCTCTTTCCTGAGATCTTTGTCTTCTTCTCCGGGAACAAAGTTTAGCGGGACTAGATTATGCAACTTTTTTTCAGATTCACTTTGGCACTGATTGTCATTATTTATATTTTTTTAATCAATTGCCTTAGTGGGTATTCTTATTTCTTCCTTGTCCGCTACTATGTCTAAGACAGAGGGAATTTCCTTTCTTCTTTAATTTGTTTCGCCCACTGTTGTTTCCTGTTTTGACAGTTGGACTTTTTCATGTTTTTTTTCCTCTCTGTCTAAATTGTGTACTGTTGGTGTTTGACTTTCTACCGCTTGCTTATCAGTTGGATCACCTATTTTTATTAGGTCGCATTTGCCCGATGCTGTCAATATCTCCTTATCTGAGACCTTGCGCCAGATTTTATTTTCTGCTTGTTTGCTTTATGTTTTTCAATTGGCTTTCGAGAGTCTATCATGAATTTGTCCTTTGGCATTAAATGCCATCTTATTTACTTCAGGTCCGACATAGATTTATTTTGCTGCTTTTGGCGTACTTCATTCAGTTTTGGCTGTTGAGGTCTTGGGCCATTTGCTCAAAAGAGCTTGGCGACTCAATTTTTTCCATCTTTTTGCAATGATTCCATGGCTATGTCTGTTGTCTGGCCAACTGTTTCCTTATCGGCTGTCTCAGGCTGTGACAGCCGATTCTTTGGGCTCGAATTTACTAATGTCACATTTAATAGATTTGGAATATTTTCTGCCTCACTTAACGGCAGACCGTTCGATAAATGTTCCTCTTGGTTATTTACATCATTTTCATTTCTTGGTGGTTTGTCCAGAAGGCAGTCTATGAATTCACAGATTGCATCAACATATAGTGGTGATTCAATTTGTGGCAGATCTTGACCTTGTACTAATTCATCTTCATCTTCCTGTGTTGATCGTCGCCAAACCGCGGCACCCGCTCCACTCGTTGCGAGCACCAACACAGAGGGTGACCCCTTTGAGCCACGTTGTAGCTCCTCCTCCCCAGCCTCCGCGACTCCGTCCCTGTGTGCATGCGTCACATGAGCCCACGCCGCTCTCGTCGCGGGTGCCAGCAACAGTTACTCGTCGGAGTATGGATCTCTCCAACCTCACGGTAAGCTATAGGGGAGCTGGTAGAAGCGGCACTCGTTGGGGGGTGGGGTACAGGTTTCACAGAGGGTATTCTAAGCTGTGTGTCTTGATTTTCTGTAGCGGGAGAGAATGATTTTATACCTTCCGTATGTAGCACAACCCTAGCCTCAACGTGTTCTAAGAAATGTGCACGCAAGGCAAAGGCTTCGGTTTCTTCTGTCCCGCTTTCTTCGCCACTGTTTTCATAAATCGAAATAGATGAGTTTATGAGGTTCACATTTTTCTTAACACAGGACTTGGGTTTTTCAGTGGTGGAGCCCCTTACCTGTGTATTAATGGACTGGTTTAAGGAACCCTCTCCCTCAGAGTCCATCGGGTTACCTTTGGTTTGACTACGGGCATGGGATGTGGGGTTAGCTACTGGGTTTAGATGGAACCAGTCCATAATGCTGTCTTAACAGACTTTATGTGCTTCTTGGGTTTTCCGCACTTATCTCAAAGACATTTCCCTTAGTCTGCAAGTACTTAGCGGGAAGGTCAACAAATGTGAAAATAAAAGGCGAGTTTAGGGCGGTCACGTGGGTCAAAGGATTATCCTGCAGTCCCCACGTGGCAGCAGTTTCAGTTGATTGTACAAACTTGCTATGTGTGTGGTTTACCTGTTTGTTGTTCTCTGGCATCCCCGTCTGGGTGCGTTTCCCGTAGCTGTCCCAGTCTTCCAGGGACTTCCAGGGACTCCAGTGACTCTGCACCGACTCTGCTCCGCTTTGCGGGTCTGGGTGCTTTTGTGTCCTGGAACCTCTTTCTCTTGATGGAAATAGAAGAGGTACTCAGGTTCAGGCAGCAACAATCCAGTAAGATAAAACACAGGGTCCACACTCCTCACAGCTCCAGTGACTCTGCACTGACTCCGCTCCACTTCGTGGTGCTTTTGAGTCCTGGAACCTCCTTCTCTTGATGGAAAGAGAAGAGATACTCAAGTTCAGGCAGCAAAAAATCCAGTAAGAGAAAACACGGGGTCCACACTCCTCACAGCTTCAGTGACTCTGCACCAACTCCGCTCCGCTTCGCGGGTCAGGTTGCTTTTGAGTCCTGGAACCTCCTTCTCTTGATGGAAATAGAAGAGCTACTCGGGTTCAGGCAGAAAAAATCCAATAAGAGAAAACACAGGGTCCACACTCCTCACAGCTCCAGTGACTCTGCACCGACTCCCAGTAATGAAGTCCATGGAATATGAGTCCATACCTTTTCACGAGTGGCCAGTGGCTGAAGCAACCCCACTTTCTTAGCATGATCTGCCTTATTACAAACACACATTTCACATCTCTGAATATACTTAATAGTATCTTGTCTCAAATTTGGCCACCAAAAATACCTTTCTAACATGTCTTGAGTCTTTTTACTTTCGGAGTGGCCTGCCAAGGGAGCGTTATGACACCAATTCATAGCTGTTTTCCTGCAACTCATGAGTACAACTTCCCTGCATAATAAGGAAGCCCGTCGCAAAAAGTTTCCAATGGGTTCTCCACCCCCCAATTCAAACCCTCTTGTTTTCTCATCTCTCTTTTCACCTGGCCCACCAATATTTCCATAACTGCCCCCACCATTTCGTCAACTGGAATAATTGTTTTTACTTCCATCACTGTATTTTCCAGATGTTGCTGTCTTGATAGAGCACCAGCTTTCCCATTCTTTTTCCCTGGCCTAAAAGTCATCAGGAAGTCAAATTCATTAAAGTACTGAGACTATTGTAATTGCCTCGAACTAAGAGTATGTGCTGTCTTAAAATACTGAAGGTTCTTATGAGCAGTAACGACCACCACATGATACTTTGCCCCGAACAAATAATGTCTCCATTCCAAGAAGTCCTCTCGAATGGCTAACAGCTCTTTGTCTGTAAAAGAGTAGTTTTGTTCACAGCTGGTGAGTTTGCGAGAATAGAAAGCCACTGGATGCCAAATACCCTCCTCATCTTTTTCAGACAACGCTGCCCCACTGCTACATTTGAGGCATCTGCCTCTCCTTGAAAACGTTTTGCCGGATCTGGTTGCCTTAATACAGAAGCTGATGTAAATGCATTCTTCAACTCTAGAAAGGCCTGTTCCGCTTCCTGATTCCAACAAAAACTAGTCGATTACCTCGATAGCTTAGCCATTGGAATTACAATTTGAGAAAAATTGGAGATAAACCTTCTATAGAAGTTATCAAACCCCAGGGAAGACTGGATTCCCTTGATACATTGTAGCATTGGCCATTCAGTGACTGCCTGTACTTTTTTCTTGTCCCTTAAAATGCCTGTAGGAGTCAGGATAAAATCCCAAAACTCCACCTGAGTAGTATGAAATGACATTTTTTCCAATTTTACATACAACTGATACTCTTACAACTTCTGCAAAACCGCCCCCACATGTCCTATATGCTGATCTTCTGAAGATGAATAAATCAAATTGTCATCGATATACATGATAACAAACACATCAAGAAACTCACTTAACACTTCCTGCATAAAGTACTGGAAGGCTGCTGGAGCATTGCACAATCCAAAAGGCATAACTAAATATTCAATCAAAACTTAGTCCTAAAGGCAGTTTTCCATTCACCTCCTTCCTTAACTCGTATCAAATGACAGGCCCCTCCCAGGTCCACTTTCGTGTATACCACTGCTGTCGTTACCTGGCCTAACAATACTGAAATCAAAGGCAAGGGATATCTATTCTTCACTATCACTTTGTTCAAGGCCTAATAGCCTGATAATCAATGCAAGTTCTAAGTGTTCCTTCCTTCTTTGGTATGAAAAAAAGGGCGACAAAACTGGAGAAGTAGAATGTCTAATGAAACCCTTTTTCAACATGTCATCTAAGTAATCTCGCAAGTGTTGATTTTCAGATTCAGTGAGAGCATATACCCTGCTACAAGGTAACTTGGCCCCAGGTTATAATTCAATCACATAATCATATGATCGGTGAGGAGGCAACTTCTCTCCACCACCTTTGTCAAAAACCCTGGAAAACTCTCAAGATATTGACCTGGGATTCCTGACTCCAAAGCTCCTACCACTTGTGATGCCTGTGTCTGATCAGCCAAGAACAAGGCTGGTCCCATTCTCCCTCCAAATGATTCGCACACTCTGGCATTTCAAAAAGTACTTCCCCAGTGACCCGATCAATCTGAGGGTTATGCTGTACCAACCAAGGCCTTTAGTACTTCCGCTATAGAAGGAGCGTTCGACTCCATTTGGCCTGGGTGGTTCAAATACCCCGATATCGGGGGCGTATAATTCTGTCAAAACTCAAAGGGAATAACGGTATTGACCCCCTATTCCAAACCACAGAAGCCGAATAGATCAACCCTCCCACCGTGGTTGGCACGGGCACCTGGATATTAATAACACAGGTAACTACGTGGTAGCCAATGTGGGGAAAGAGGGATTAGAGAAAGGGTGTGAACAGATAAGGGAAAGATGGGGAAGAGAAATCATGCATATTCATAACAGTACATCTGATACTCCTGAACTCCTAAACTCCAAGACCTGACTCTAACTCCTTGCTTGAACCCTGAAACCTAGCCCCTCCTTAAACAACTCCGACCGAAACATGAAAACACATATCACATAGGTTAATGCGACATCAGACACTAACATAGAACTTTACTGAACATAATGCAAGACATAATGCTTTGTTGAATGACATGACAGACATAATTCTGAGAGCAAGCAGTATGACACAAACAATGGAATTCCCATTTCATGAAGTAGCATGACACATGATCCCTTGGGCGAGAAAAGCAAACATTACATTTAGAACCGTCCCTTTCATATTGCCTGGAGGAGTCACCCCTATTATCTCATGTAATATTCAAAGTAGCGGGTCCCTAACAACCTTTATCAATATTTATAGTGTGCTTTAATATCTGAAGTGGGGGCACTACTGATAGCATTTTCCCAATAGCACGTTCAGCATTGTCAAGTTCATTAAATATCAAACAATACTATGGAGCGCCACACGTAGTAATCCCAACTCCTCTGATAATGGGAAGCATGTATACCAATCTCCCGAAACAAGTAATCAAATCTTTCCCCACTTATCTTTGTGTCTGGGTGCCTCACGGGGCCAGCCGAAAGCCGTGGAATGAGGCGAGGTAACTGCCGAAGCCACTCTCAGCTCACCTCCGCGACCCGGGCGTTGACTCAGCAGAGCCACCCAACTTCAGTGGAAATGAAGCAAGATTTCTGCCGGGACCGCTCTCTGCTCACCGCCGTGGCCTGACTATGAAATTCAGCATTCCTTTGGCATCCAAAATCACTCCGGTTTTTCTCCTAGAAACCGCCATGACCACCCGGGCTGCACACCATTAATTATCCGCACCTGAGCACGGGTGGCTGGTGCTTTTAACATGCTCACAATCAGTCTTCAGCTGCAGCGAAGCGCGAATACCCAAAACTACATATCAGCCCTTTGGCTGCTTGGAAATGTAGTTTTATGCTCGTTTTCCATAAAGCATGCACCTTCTATTGCCCACCTCCCAATTACTCACAACATGGCAGAGCATATAGCTGCATTCGTGGAAATCTGTACTGTCAGTAAAAAGTTTAATGCGGGCCATACTTTATGCATAGTGTGAGGAGCAACACCCTGCCAATTGGGCCTTTCTAACACCTCCAGATAGACTATGTTGACATGATCAAGTATGTCAAGGCTACCTCTACATGATAGTAGTTGTATGCCCATTTCCTGGTGGATCGAAGCTGGTCCCTGTTCACACCCTGATGCCCTCAGAGCTGCAAAATTCCTCTTTAGAGAGGTATGCCAATGATTGGGGGGTTTGCGAGGTCCTGTGGTCTGACAATGGATCTGACTCCGTGAATGGAATATGCAACCGCCTCAATGGCCTGCTGAAGGAGAAAATAGCCAAAATTAAAGCCATGTTGAAAAAGAGATGACTTCATTGCATGCCCCTAGCTTTGTTCGTATTAAGCAACCAGCCTGGATCTAAACATCATTTAACCCATCATGAGATGGTGACAGGGCCGCTTGCTGCTCCCACTAGAGCACTGACAGATACCCACGAGTTCTGCTGTCATCGTAAGTGACAAGATGCATGTTAATATTGCTTTGATGATGGCTAGTGCTTCTTTTATCTCTTGACAGCTTAAATCCCGGTGGCAGAAGTTGAAGAATATTGCAGAAGACAACAACCAGAAACAAATAATGAATTGACCTATTCTTGGGTGGATGGCCCCTGTCAGAGTCTCAACCCCGCTTTAGCTCAATGCGCTTTTCACAGAGGAGAACATTCCATATGCATATCAGTCTTTGTCCCACCCAAAGGCAGTCCAGCACCAAAATGCTAGGCAAATCTCCTCTGAACAAGAGTTCCAAAAACAATCCCAGATACGTTTTTCAGTCTAGTCAGGACTCATCAGTGAAGTGGAGCTGTGACTCTCTGAGCACTGTGGGATATTTTGACCCACTCAGCTGTGCTATGCTATGTCACTTTGCTGCATTGGTGCAAGAAACGGTACAAAATGGCCGCACTGACCCCTGTACACACCAAGATCTCTAAACTGCGTTTTTGTAATAACCAGGAAATGGCTGCACCACTTGCCCCACACATTTCAGGTGGGGTGGAACAGAGTACTCACTGCAGGAGTATGCCAGTGTGATCTGCAACATTAAACATGGAGTGAGGTGAAAGAGGCAGCATTCTTTTGCTGAAAACCCAAAATGCCTCTTTAAAATGACACTTTCCCAACCTTAAAAGTGCTGCTTGGTGCTAAATTCATCATCGTATGAACCACTGTGATCAAAAAGGCCTTGCAATGCCCAGGATCATTCATTGTGACTCAGAGGAAACGAGCCTTATTTGAATGACAGCTCCTGTGAAATGTATCCTTGAAGAATCAACCAGAGGCTGTGTTTTCATTTTACGTGGGAAACGCGTCTATTTTCTTTGCAACAGTATCAAGAATCAGATGTCCAGAGAAAGACTAAATAGATGCTGATGCCTGTTAACTGTATCCATGCTGCAAACAACTCACTCCAGCACTCAAGAAAAGAACCATAGCTGCACAAAGTGTATATTTGCTGGAGATGAACACCACATTTAAATAAATAGTAAAATGTGCTTTTTCCTGACTGAAGGAGAAAAATCGCCTATTTAAAAGTACATTGCTGTGTAAAGGCCTGATTACTTAGAAATGTAAAAGGATTTGTTACTGTTAAAAATACACTTATATACTGTTTTAATTCTATAGGTTTAAAGTTAAGATTCAAAAGGAAAAAGCAAAGCTAAAACCTAGGCTGAGTTGGCAAACTATATTAAAAAAAAATTGCTCTGCCAGTTGCTAGCCCTTAGAAACGGTGACATCTCATAAACCTCCGGAACAGGAAAGGCTAATTGCGAGCTTGGAGGCTTTGAATGATCCAGGAAAAATGGACTTCCTCATTCGATTCGCATCAGACATTTTCTGTGCTCGAGGCTGATACAATAGCAGGCTGAGACTCTCACCTAGAAGAAAAGAAAAAAAATATTAAGTGACAATAGACTTCCTGTTGGTTTTAAAAAGCCTATTTTGTAACTAAACTTTAAAGGCATTTAACTCAAAAATGCAGAAAAACATGAAAAGTTTGTAGTTTGAAAATCTAATTTTATGCTCTTGCTTTGAAAATTTGGTAGAACTCCTTACTGCATAAGGAACAGAAGTTGTAAAGAATGACAGATGGTGGGGAAAGTATTGATTTTGCCAACATACCATTTTGTACACACATTCCAGGGGTAAATGTGCATCTGTGTACAAAGTTGGGAAATTTTAGGCCAAATATTTCATGGGTAAAATTGCCAAAATGTAGCAGAAAACCAGGCCCCACAGACTTGGGGTTTGGATTGAAATGTGACCCACAAAATATGTAACCTATGTATCTGATTTTCTCAGAGGTTATAACAATATAAATATGTATTTGTGGGAAAGTTAGATGTTGGTTCCAGTGGCTAGGGGATGTTTCTAGTCATTGTAAAAATCATCCCATAAACATGACCTCCTTTTCTGTGATCCAATCAGCGAAGAGCAAGGCGGAAACTATGCTCTAGCCCAATCCTAGCATTATGGTTGTGGGTAGTAAGCCTGCCCCTGCCCCTACCATATATTATAATGATGGATATCTGGCAGGATAAATAAGGACACCTGACAGCACACACAGACTGATTCCTAACATTCTTCATGATTTCCTGCATGGCGTCTTGTTCCTGATTTCTTCATCCTGCTTGATCCTGATTCCAGATTTCATTGCAAAGCTATGGCTTATGCATTGCTGAACCCCTTTCCAGCTAAGCCTCGAATTCTAAAAATCCAAAAAACCCAAGGGAAGCATCCTGATCCAACCTGGCTTGCTACTAATATATGCATGCCTGCAAACTTGCCATCTCACTGATCTCCAGTCTCCAGTAACCAGAAGGGCCAGTCCAGTGCAGTCCGATGACCAGAATGACCTAGATGATCCTGTCCTTCCCGAGTTGCCCAGCTGTCTTTGGTTAGACACGATCCATGTGATGACAAGAACCCTTGACGGTCCAAAATCCTAAATTAAAGTGGACTGTAAGCATTCATAGGAATCATAGAAAACCATAGCATTCCTTGCCTTGCCTTGTCTCATCCCAATCTCTAAACCATCCTATCCTTAATTTAATAACTTGTAACATTGTCAGAATCCTTATTGCAATCCTGTTCTTGATTTCTCTTGCTAAGCGCCATTTCTTTAGTCATTTTATCTTGTGTAAATCTTAAATTATCAATCCTACTTCGAGTGATCTGACTGGTTCCGCCAGAGAGGACATGGGGATCTGGTGTTGAAGTCATGAATCAGCTCTAGAGTTTATTGTGTCCCTCCTTGGTATTCTGGCCGAAATGCTCTAGCATACAGTAAAACTACAGAAAATATTTTCTTGTCCAAACTGAGTTTCTTTTCTGATTTCACTACCTGATTTTTCTAAAAACGCCTCTCATTCAACCTTGCATAATCTTCCTTAGTTTAATAGCTAGAGACTTCATTTCAACTCTGGATTATACTTAAGACCGGGGTTGTAAAGGAGGGAAAGGGGGGGGTCCTCTTTTATTTTATAGAGGGGCCTGAATCAGGAGGATATACATACTGTGGAGAGGGGGGGGGTTCAGGCTACCTCTATCTCTGAAACACTTGCAGGTGTGGCACACATATACATGTAACAGATCCTAGTACATGAGATCTGTGTTTTCATTATAATAGATCACAAACTTTTTAAGGTACACAACATTATTTATTTACACACAGGGGATAGCTTCCTTTTTTTATACATACAGACATATAAAAACTAAACGTCCATGTTTACATTATATTGTATCATCATATAATGTAATTGTCTGGTAGACATAGGTAAAAGTGAGGGTTAGTAGATCGTGACTGAGAGTGCGATGTTACTAAACATGCACCTATCGAGTCGACACTCAATTGTGTTTCCAGCTATGAACAAAAACAAGTGCAGATGATGTATTGTCCTATAGCTTTCCTCAGGACTAGTTAGGCAGAGTATTGTAGGATGATCGTCCACATGTTGCTCGTAGTGCCAGTGACACTGATACAAGTAATTTGGTGTCTCAGGGCTGGTTAATTGTGAAAATGGCGTTGCTGGGTTCGCCAAAGCAGAGGGACTCAATTGGCTCTAGTTGCACACAAAATATGCACTGCTCGCTGCACGATGAGCTCAAAATGAGATGTGTAGACTGGGGATCTCTGCGCATGTGCAGAGGACGTTCAGAGATCCCCAGTCTACAGAGCTAATTTTGAACTTTCAGACCTGCAGCAAAAATGGAGGCAGAGACAAACGGCATAGGAAAGGGTAATGACTCGTTGTCATACATCTTCTCCTGGATACCATCATGAATGGCCAACAGACTGAAATTACTGATAGCAGCATTGATACTAGTGTTATTCACTTTTTCTGTCATCAGAGAATCAATATCACAATGCAGGAAGACTACTGAAAAGACTATAGGGATGAAAGTATTACTTCACTTAGAGACTAAAGAAGATGAAGAAACAAAGCCTTGTAATGCACTGAAATCACAACTGATGCAGCGTCCCGGCAGGAACTGTGTTCGAGTTTCACTTCAACACATGTGACTATTGGAGAAAATGGGCATGGCGCAACCCTACTGGAGATTGCAGTTATCTGACCTGGAGTTTTGACGACCATGCAAAGTATCATAGACACCTCAGAGGAATAACAAATGTTTGGCTCCCAAAACTGTACGTGAATAGAGAGAGTGTCATCTGGGTAGTGTGGTTGAGTCATCGACCAGAGGGGGGATGCAATATGGAGCCCTTGTGACCCCCATCCAACTAGCAGCCGGAAGGCAGAGACTTTATAGCTGTACATCACTGTTGGGGCCTTCATCACCATTGTAGATGTATCGCAGATGTCAGAAATGGTACATGCTCAAACAGCCATTCAAACCATGCCCAACTGACGATATGGTGGAGATAGAGTTGTCATCAATCGAACAAGTTGACTGACTACAACCTCAAAAAATGATGACATCATCATTGACATCTCCATCATCACTGACATCACGACGTAGGTGCACATAGACATGAAGCATATAGGCATCCATGCACAAAGCTACATGAACATTCATTAGTTTATTGTGGATAGACATGAAGCAAATGATTCACGCAGACAGAGGACTGACACACATATACATATAGCCTTTGCTAAGCAGAAACAGCAAGATGCCAAAGAAGAATCTGTGTGATTTTCCCGCAACAGAAATGTTTGAGGGAGAAATGACCAAAGATTATTTGCTCAAAATAATCTTCGGTCATTTCTCCCCTGAACATCCCGATGTCCCCAAACCCCTACCCAAACCCCTACCTACACCCCTACCCTCACCCCAACACCCTCCCCACCCCCTTACTTACCTTGCCTTCCATCTCGCTGGACCCTGAGACATCTGTTTCCTTTCACTTCTGTGATCAGGAACCGGCGCTGCAGGGTCCTTTTTCTTTTTTTTTGTTGGGCAGCTGCAAGGTGTCCCCCGCATCCCCATCTCACTATACTGTATAGTATGGTGAGTTGGGTCTTAAGGGGGACAACCCCGCAGCCTTTTTTCTTTTTTTTGTTGGGCAGTTGCGGGGGTGTATAGTATAGTATAGTATAGCACAGCTCCCTGTTCACAGGTGCGGCCGCTTGGCACCAGACGCATTGGCAAACGTAGTCATTGACTCTTCACTCTAGCTCCGGGAACCATACCTTGGATCTCAGTCTTGCCTTGGTCTTTGCAGTGCCCTGATGGCCACTGTGGGCTAGTTCTAGTACCTTCCCAATCAGTTTGCGAGGCACTACAATTTGACTCCCACGAAGTAGCAGGTCTTCATCTGACCTTGACAGTTTGTGTCGGGCTCACCACTGACTATATGTCACGCTGCATGCCTTTATCCCTGCGGCACATGTCAGAAAGAGCTGATTTCCAGTCCCGCTGTCGACGGAATTCTGGATGAGTTGGAAGCATGCATCCGCATGCAAGGCCTTGGCCAGTTCTCAGAGTGAGGGCTATTGGTATGGCCGCACCTATCACTTGATGAATGTAATCCTCCCAGCCCCCCACTGACTTTGCGTCCTAGGAGCTGCTACTCCTGGGGTGACCCGATAGGTAATCTGCCTGGTTATGGGTGCCCCGTCTGTACTGCAGCTTCACTATGCATTCCATGAGGGCGACCATCCACCTCTCTATCCTCGGTGGTGGTTTTGAGGATGACCCTGTTAGGATGGGAATCAGTGGCTTGTGGTCGGTCATGACAGATACCGGCTTGCCCAATATATAGATGCGAAAATGTCTACAGCTCCACAGTATGGCCAGCGCTTCCCTTTCAATTTGGGAGTATCTTTGTTCGGTGTCTGTAAACGCCTTGCTGGCGTATGCAATGGGCTTCATTTGTCTGTGTGCATCAGGTTGGAGCAACTCAGCTCCTAGCCCCACCGGGCTGGCATATACGACCAGCTCTGACTCTTTCTCCAGGTTGAAGAATGCCATAGTCTCATCTCCCGTAAGGGCGGCTTTAATTGTGTCGAAGGCTGTCTGTTCGACTGTAGACCAGGTCCCGGCTGAGTCATTCTTTGTGAGGGCCTGGAGAGGTTCTGAGAAGGAGGCCAGATTTTGGATGAACCTCCCGCAATATGTTACCATACCTAGGAAGCTCCTCACCTCTGAGGGGTTCTCCGGTTGGCTTGCGTCCTGGATGTCTTTCACCTTCTGTGGGTCAGAGTGGAATAGGAACACAAAAAACTCTATACTTCCTTTCAGAAGTGCACATTTTTTGCGGTGTAGAGTCAAACCCAGGTCTCGGATTCATTCCAGTGCCTTTTCCAGCCTGGTCATGTGTTCTGTTTCCGATGTCGCGTACACCAATATGTCGTCACTTAGGTTGATTACACCCTCTAGTCCAGCCAGGGCGCCCCTGATGATGTTTTGGAACACCTCGGCAGCAGAAGAGATCACAAAGCTCAAACGTTTATACTGGCATAGACCGCTGTGTGTTGTAAACGTAGTTATATATCGGGAGTCCAGGTGCAGTTCAAGTTGGTGATTACCAGAATTCAAATCAAGCTTCGAGAAAACCTTGGCACCCTGTAGGTCACCCACTACGTCATCTAGCATTGACGTGAGGTGACGTTCCCTTTTTATGGCGAGGTTGGGTAGCCTCATGTCCATGTAGATGCGTACGGCTCCAGGCTTCTCGGGTTTGGCCGCCACAATGATAGGGGACACCCATGGGGTTGGACCATCAACCTTCTAAATTATGTCTGAGTCTACTAGATTTTGTAGCTTTTGCTCCACTTGTGCTCGTAGGTGGAAGGGTATGCGCATGTGCTTCAGCGCTGTTGGGCGCACTGACTCGTCAAGGCGCAATTTGACTGGCTTCCCTTTTAGCTTCCCAACTCCCTGAAAAATGTCTGCGAATCTGTCGATGATTTCCTTGATTTCTGCTTCATACACTGAGAGTGCAAAATGCACAATGTCTAACGGCTCGGAAGCAGCACAACTCAGGAGCGAATGTGGGCTGACATCTGTCACGAAGAATTTTGCTCTGATGGTGTTGTTGGCGTGAGTGACTTGAGCCATGAATATTCCTCAGAGTGGAAGTGGGTGATCTCCTCGAAATGAGTAAATCTTTGCTTTGGTTGCACCCAGCACTGGTAGTCCTGGTAGTGACTCATAATGTCTTGTTGCTAGCACACATACTGACGTGCCTGTGTCTGTCAACACAGTAGTCTCACAAATTTTCACCATGTACGTGGGCTGCCTCCTTTTCTTGGTTTTTGAGTCAATGTTTGATATGAAGAACACTTCTTCATCTTCTTCCTCTCACTCCGCAATTTCCAGCTCCTGGAACTCCTGATCCACCACAGCTATATTTCTTGTCTTGCACTGTCCCACAATGCTAGTTCTACTCGGACCTCTGGGGATGGTGGCTGGGTTTGCAGCCCACCACATTCTGGCGAAATGGCCAGCATTTCCACATCACCGACACACCCTCCCTTTCACTGGGCATTCATTGGAGTGTGGGAGGTCATACCCACACGTCGGACATGGCTGAGGCGTGTCAGTCTTCTTTTGGGACCACCTTGGGTGTGACAAGCCTGTGTTAGCTGTTCGTCCAATGGCACATGCCTCTTCATCCTTCACTGACTTGACTACAGTATCCATCCTGGTGGCGCAGCTGTCGGCCAACTCATAGGACCTACCTGTGTCAAGGATCTGTGTTAACGTGAGCCCCGGTTCCTGGAGTATCTGTCACCATAGGTTCCCCAAGCTGCAGCCATGTATGATCTGGTTTCAGACCATACCCTCCTCATTTTCCCAGTGACAGGTACTGACTAGGTGACATAGGGCCTCATTATGCGGTAGGCGGTAAAAATCGCCAATTACCGGCATGGCGTAATTAGCATGTCCGCCCTCGCAAGAGGCCGCAAATTGCATGCCATTACGAGATTGCGGGCACGAGCCTACCGCCATGCCGGTAATGAGCCTACCGCCATGCCGCAAAAATCCCCAAAAAGTCCCTTAACGGCATCGTCGAAAGCGCTGTTAACACTTCCGACCTGCCGCCACATGCAAATAGCGGTCTTCGCAAATAGCGGTGACCGCCATTAGCGGTCACCGCTAATAGCGTTTACTGTAATTTTGCGGTACCGGAAATAGCGCCATCGCACCGGAACGGGAAAGAGCACGGCAGCCACAATCTATTGCCATCCTCCTTATCCAGGACACCTTACCAGGAACCACGTTGGAAAATACACCAAGGACACCGTAAAGATGCCCAAGGCCATTAAAAAATCATCTGAGCGGCAACGCAAGGAGAAATTTAGCAAGGAGGAGCTCCTTATGCTCACGCAGACACTAGCAGAAAATGCAGAGGTGGTCTTCAATAATGACATGCGTCGGGAGACCATTGTGAAGAAGAAGGCCATCTGGGAAGAGGTAGCCCACAAGGTCAGCACGGTAGGCACCACAACCCGCACAGTTAAAGACTGCCGGAAGAGGTGGGGTGACCTCCGGCTCCGTGTGCGGAACATTCTATCTGTTAACCGCAACCTGGCTACGGGCACAGGAGGAGGCAGTGAATCGCCAATCAAGCTCACTGAGTGGGAGGAGATGTGTGCATCAACTATCGGGGTGGAATCCATTGAGGGAGTTGGACAAATGGAGCATGGCGTGGCCATTTCGACCGATGGAGGTGAGTGTATGCATCAAACAATGCACAGTGCAGTGTGATGTTCCCCCCAATCATGTGTCCATATGAATGCCGTGGATCCAGCCACAAACAAACATGCATGCATCACCACATACCCGTACAACACAGAGCCATTCATGCATGACCCACCCAACATCCCCATTACCTGCATCCACACTAAAGAGCCCTAAATGCATAGAACGGCATGACGTATTCATTTAGCTCAAGGCAGGTCGACCCATGACTGATGGTTTTCCACATTTCTCACCCGTACAGGATCACACACTGACACTGAGGAGGCACGCACTTCCACACCTGCTCCCACATCCAGCAAAAAACCCAGGAGGGATGCCACAGGGGACACCGCCACATCCGCAAGGGCAGCCAGGACGAGTGACCATGACCACAGCGACAAAGGCAGCCGGAACACCAGTTGCACGCATCCACAGGCCATGCCTGCTCCCGTCGTGGCACCCACGGAAGTGTGTCTCCCAGCAGGTGAAGGCAGCATCGAGGGAATGCACTCTGCTGCCACCAGCTCAACGGGTGAGGCAGCAGCCACTGCCCCACCTTCAGATGAGGAGGAAACACCTGCCATTGATGATGAAAGCCAGAGCCCCAAACCAACAAGCCCCTTACTGGCAAGCCCGAGGTTCTCTTCAGGTCCGGGTAGTCATGGAGAATCACCCACCCCTGAAGGGCCATGGAGCCCCCAGGTATTCTCTCCTGATGCAAGTGCAATGGATCCAGGTGCATCAGCCATCCCACCAACACCCACCATGCGACATGACCTCTCGTCCATCTTTCAGAGGCAGACCGAGATGAGTGGCCTAGTAGGGCAACATGTGGCAGAGACAGCCCGCCTGAGGGAGGACATTGCTACACTTGCACAGCAGACGAGGGAGGGCATGGAGGCATGCACCAACCGAATCTGCAGTGAAATGGCCCAACTGCGGCAGGCCATGAACCGCATAGCAGACGCAATTGAGCATCGGTGCCCACCCAGAACCAGGCCCCTCCTCGTCTGGGAGTTCACGTCATACTAGTCCCCTATGCCGGTCTATGCGGAACCTGCGGCGCACCGCTTCACAACCACCAGATGACAATGCAGGCACTGGCAAATAGGGCCACCAAGATTCAGGTGCCACATGTGGCGATGGACACATTCACGCCATGAGACTCACATGGGAGTGTTGAGGGGAGAGGGGGGTAAGGGTGTATTTCGGTGTGTTGAGGTGGGAGGGGGGTAAGGGTGTATTTGGGTGTGTTGAGGGGGGAGGGGTGTAAGCGTGTATTTGTGGAGTTGGGGAATGCACTTTTTATCACATTATGTTCAATATACACTGTTCTGGTTTGAAACCCAAGCGTGGTCTCCATTATTGTGTATGTGTCATTCATTATGGACAGGGTCCTTTGTGGGCCTCGAAACATGCACCAGGGCAACAATACATGTCTATGTCCATGCTATTTCACCTTGGTGCCTGATGAGATTCCAGATTCAGATGCTGATGCACATCGTGTGCCTCCTTGGCACTGCCTCTTTCATGTCCTGCCGGGGCATTCCACCCGCACTCATCCCCAGCCACATCATACTCTTCTGGTGGTTGCATGTCAATTTCAAGTGGCATAGGCAAATTCCATCATATGCACATTTTGTGATGCTCTACACATGCCATGGTTGTCTTTGCCACTTTGACACGGCCGTACAGGAGTGCCACACCCATGCCGCTTAGGCAGCGGAGCACTGTCATTGGAAGGATGTGCAATATTGTTGTCCTCTTCCTGATGGTTCTGTGGGTTCCGTACAGGGGTTAGGAGCCACCTCCTCAGTGGATAGCTGGCATCGCCTGTATGGTGTGAGGAATGGGTACCTGTTACGGCTCACCTCTGGTGCTGGCTGTTGTTGTTGGTGCTGCACTGCTATCATGTACTCCAGCCCATCATATCATGCTGCTGCTATTGGGACCATCTTGGTGTGGGAAGGGGTGTGGTGTGCTCTTTTGTGCTGCCTGTCTCCATTGCATACACCTGTGCTGATTGTGTCCACCTGTGGCAGATGGGCACACTGCTCAGGTCTTTTAACGGGTGTTTTCGATGCCGTTATTTGCGCCATGCCGGTAAGGGGTTTTTAGGTGTTTTCCATGCCGCTAATGCCATGTCCGCATGGCTTGTGATGCCCTGGTATTAGCGCCATGGCGCTAATTCCGGCATGGGGGTCGCGCGCCCGCGGCCTTGCCGCTATTAGTGGCACCGTAATAAACGGGTGTGTTAATAGCGGTGGGTCCAGGTCGTGATTGGCTTGTGAAATTACTGGTACCGGTAATTCATTACCGGTACCGGTATTCCCTTACCGCACAACGTGTAATGAGGCCCACAGTCTTCCACAAAATTGGTCTAGCGACTCGTCTTCATGCTGTTTCTCGCTGCACATCACGAAGCGTTCGAAGTCCTGGCTGGCAAGGGACAGGAAATGTTCCTTGAGTGTGTATTTCACGGCCTGGTATGAGTCAGCAGTTGGGTTCAGAGACTCAAAGATGCAGTGTATTTCAGACCATGCAGCATACAATAGCGTCGACACCTTGGCTTCACCTTCCGTCTCCCCTGTGGCATTCAAATACATTTCCAGCTTCTTGACCCACAGCAGCCACCTTGGGCCCAGTTTAGATGGAGGGCCAAACATGTCAAATTCTGGCATGGAGGCCAGTGTACCTTGTGGTCTGGGTGCTTTCCTGACCTGGGGTGGCGCATACTCACCTTGAGCATCAGCTGCAGGGTTAATCATGACTGCGGACCGCACAGGCACCTCTCACACTGGCGAAGGCTGCAAGTCCGCAGAGGTGATGGCTTCATGGGATCACAGAGAGTCCTGGTGTAGCCGTTCCCTCCAGGCTCTGCGTTGGACATCACTCTACCTTGGCATATGTGGCGAAGTGGAGAAGAATGCAAAATTTCCCTGTATTAGGGATGTTGAACCAAACAAATAAACAGTCTCATCATGTGCCTGCAATGACTACTAATCTTCAATTGCCAAAGTCCTCCACTTTATTTATTTTTTCAAGAAAAGAAATTGAGTGCCCCCCAGCCCCTCCTGGTGGCACCAGCAGCTTCTTGCACTGTTCAGCCTTGGAAGACTCAAAAATTGCACCGGATGGTGCACACGTACCCCCCGTGAGCAGGCCCAGCCCTCCCGTACCTGAAGAAATATGCAGACACAGGTCTGCTCGTTATGGGTTCCCGGCACGCTCTGACATGCTTCGGGCTGCCCCTTTATTCCTGTGCATGTGCAACGGCGAACCTTGCTGTCGCGCTCACGTGGCTCTGTCACACCCACCAGGACTGCTATTTGGACAGTTAATATCATTTAACAGTCCTCTTATTTCCGTTATGAGGATGTTGACGTCCTAAATAGGTTGAAATATTTTGTAAGGTTTCTTTTGTCTGTCCCAAGGGGATGCCGAAGAACCTGCCTTTCTCTAAAACATGCAGAAAATGCAATGTAACCAGCAATTCTAAAACAAAAGAGCAGAAAAAAGAGTTCCAAATTCCAACACAGTAAAATTCTACGGAACACACACCTCATGGGTGCAATGAACATCCAAGTGAGTTAAGGAACATCCACAGTTCGACTCCCCCTAATACCTGTGAGTGGATGCATGTGAACACATATAGCCTCTGATGGTAATAGATATCAACACAGCAGTTCCAAGGTGTTTTTCAAAATATTTTAGAGGAGATCACTGTCACCTACTTTTGACAAACCATATAAAGGGTTTAAGCCACAACAGCTACAGCAGTTTCATGAGCCCCTTTGGCGCCGAACAACTGCGGCTCCAAACACTGCACCATTTTCCCCCGCTAGCTTCACCTGCCACCTGCGCAGGGAACACTGAGAGCAATTATAGTACAGGGGGGCGGGGCCAAGATGATCCAAGGCAGGTACCAGGAAAAAAAGTGTTCCTGCAGTTCCCATCACCATGGCCTTTTCCCCCGCGGTCTTCACCCTTGCGGGGAAGACTTAGAGCAGTTATAGTGCAGGGAGGTGGGCCAAGATGATCCAAGGCAGGTAGCAGGAAAAAGAGTGTCCTGCAGTTCCAATCACCATGGCCTTTTCCCCCGCGGTCTTCACCCTTGCAGGGAAGACTTAGAGCAGTTATAGTGCAGGGAGGTGGGCCAAGATGATCCAAGGCAGGTACCAGGAAAAAGAGTGTTCCTGCAGTTCCCATCACCATGGCCTTTCCCCCCGCGGTCTTCACCCTTGCGGGGAAGACTTAGAGCAGTTATAGTGCAGGGAGGTGGGCCAAGATGATCCAAGGCAGGTACCATGAAAAAGAGTGTTCCTGCAGTTCCAATCACAATGGCTTTTTCCCCCTGCAGTCTTCACCCTTGCGGGGAAGACTTAGAGCAGTTATAGTGCAGGGAGGCGGGGCCAAGATGATCCAAGGCAGGTACCAGGAAAAAGAGTGTTCCTGCAGTTCCCATCACCATGGCCTTTTCCCCCGCTGTCTTCACCCTTGCGGGGAAGTCTTAGAGCAGTTATAGTGCAGGGAGGTGGGCCAAGATGATCCAAGGCAGGTACCAGGAAAAAGAGTGTTCCTGCAGTTCCCATCACCATGGCCTTTTCCCCCGTGGTCTTCACCCTTGCGGGGAAGACTTAGAGCCGTTATAGTGCAGGGAGGTGGGCCAAGATGATCCAAGGCCGGTACCAGGAAAAAGAGTGTTCCTGCAGTTCCAATCACCATGGCCTTTTCCCCCGCGGTCTTCACCCTTGCGGGGAAGACTTAGAGCAGTTATAGTGCAGGGAGGTGGGCCAAGATGATCCAAGGCAGGTACCATGAAAAAGAGTGTTCCTGCAGTTCCAATCACAATGGCTTTTCCCCCTGCAGTCTTCACCCTTGCGGGGAAGACTTAGAGCAGTTATAGTGCAGGGAGGCGGGGCCAAGATGATCCAAGGCAGGTACCAGGAAAAAGAGTGTTCCTGCAGTTCCAATCACCATGGCCTTTTCCCCCGCGGTCTTCACCCTTGCGGGGAAGACTTAGAGCAGTTATAGTGCAGGGAGGCGGGGCCAAGATGATCCAAGGCAGGTACCAGGAAAAAGAGTGTTCCTGCAGTTCCCATCACCATGGCCTTTTCCCCCGCTGTCTTCACCCTTGCGGGGAAGACTTAGAGCAGTTATAGTGCAGGGAGGTGGGCCAAGATGATCCAAGGCAGGTACCAGGAAAAAGAGTAATCCTGCAGTTCCAATCACAATGGCTTTTTCCCCCTGCAGTCTTCACCCTTGCGGGGAAGACTTAGAGCAGTTATAGTGCAGGGAGGCGGGGCCAAGATGATCCAAGGCAGGTACCAGGAAAAAGAGTGTTCCTGCAGTTCCCATCACCATGGCCTTTTCCCCCGCGGTCTTCACCCTTGCGGGGAAGACTTAGAGCAGTTATAGTGCAGGGAGGTGGGCCAAGATGATCCAAGGCAGGTACCATGAAAAAGAGTGTTCCTGCAGTTCCAATCACCATGGCCTTTTCCCCCGCGGTCTTCACCCTTGCGGGGAACGCTTAGAGCAGTTATAGTGCAGGGAGGCGGGGCCAAGATGATCCAAGGCAGGTACCAGGAAAAAGAGTGTTCCTGCAGTTCCCATCACCATGGCCTTTTCCCCCGCTGTCTTCACCCTTGCGGAGAAGACTTAGAGCAGTTATAATGCAGGGAGGTGGGCCAAGATGATCCAAGGCAGGTACCAGGAAAAAGAGTGTTCCTGCAGCACCAAATTGCGTCCTATTCGTCTGACATTAGGAATCAACGATTTGGCCTCTGCAGTACTGGCTGTTATGGTCCTGTAAACCCTGTCAATTTTTATTGTGCTCTATCTTAAGGGCGACCAATAGGACCTTTGGAGCACAAAGCTTAAATGTGCCTACAAACAAAATGTTAAGCCTAAAACACCTTAATGTTCTATGCCTGTGTGAAACATGTGGCATGTAGTCATCTCTAACTCTAATGTTTTATACCATGCACAGACTTCTAATGAAAGTCTTTCTCAAAGATACCATGCTGGATATCCAAGCACGGGGGGCAATAAAACATTATAAGGCCACGTATCAGTGCTGGTAATCTAAAATGTTGGTGACGGGTAACGGTTAAGCACTACATAATATATCATTTGTAAAGAAGGGATTAAAATACTTCTAAAAGAGCTGTAGTTTGCAGTTTGGCATGGCCATGTCCAGAGAGGATTTTGTACACCTTATTCAGCATCCAGGCAGCTAACTCAAGGGTTAAGTACATGCCTCAGACCTGAGGTAAGACTCGGACCTTCATTCATACCACTAAATACCATTGACCTGGGTAATTATTACAACATTTAGAGGTTGGTGTTAAATGCCACATGTGCTACATCTAATTCAGAGGAAAGTACTGCCGTAAAAATAATCCACGTGGAGAACTGATGAATAATGCATGTGGTAGAGGGCAATTATCGCAACCGCTACATGTGAAGAGAAGCATCCAGCAAAACTGCATCCAGTAAATACTGGGCAACTTAGAGCACTGATTCTTTCTAAAATGGTACCAAAACTACCACTGAACTTCCAATCTTCCACCAGATCATAGAAAAGGTCCAGTCAAACACTGCATCAAACACGCACCACCATGCGTCAATGTGGAGCCCTAATGCACCATACTGGTCTATGATATCTAAAACAGGAGATTTGATACCAAACGGCAGACGAGGGCAAGACAGCCAGGAAGAAGGAAGCCATCCCCATGGACTGACACTGACAAGCTTGGACTGGTCTATGGGGTCATAGGGCAATGCCTGAACCAAAAACGAAAAAAGCTAGCGTGGGCTAGTTTATTTTTGCCAAAGTGGGACACTTTTTCACCCATTGCCATTTGCAACTGTGGGCCGCGTTTTCATTGGTGCCTGAGACATTTTTATGTCCCAGTACGACCCTGCCCACAGAGAGCGAAATAGTGACCCTGTCTCGTACAGATGAGAACACAGTACTTCCAAAACAGCACATCATTCAGGTTGAAGGGCAAAGTCACACTGGTATGTTTACAACCATACCCCCTCACCTGAAGTTGGTGTCTGTCTTACATTTTCTAGCTACTGGCACCTTTCTACACTCAGCGGCCATGTTGCATGACATGACAAGAACAAGATGTTCATATGTTCTCACAAAGGTATTACGTGACCTGCATTGAACTGCCCAACATCATGCAAGCCATTAATAACTTTAGGGGAAAATTCTATGATATTTCCCAATTCTCCATCATCATTGGTGTTCTGAACTACACGCATGTCCGTTTGGTGGCCACACAATAGGTATGATACTCTACCCATGCATTTAGAGTCAGTCAAAGGATGGTGTGTATAAGTATAAAAACATGGGGAATTAATCTGGGAAGTGCACAGAGGGAATAGCCGGAAAAGAAGGAGGCAGAGGATATGCATGGAAAGTGTTGGGGGATACAGAGAGAATACGTGGGTAATGAAGGGGCAGGAAGTAAACAGAGTGGACACCTGGGACATGAAGGGGGGCAGGATACTGATGGAACGTGCATTACAGATCTCTCTGGAACCCCAGCAGCAACGACCATGCACGCCTTCAAGATGTAGGCATAGACCATCAAAGGAGACAATAACAAAAAAAATATGCAACAACATACCCTTTTTCATCTATCTTCACAGATGATTTGGGCCGTGCCATCCTGATATCCTGACATGGCTACTGACACCATATTTTGGATCACCCAGAGCCCACAGGAGGGAGGTTACAATGATTGGCTCTTGAGTTAGAAGATACATGAATGAGAGGGAAATTGGCCTACTCAAAGCAAGGCTCTGTCTACCTCAATCTGAAGCATTTATGTGCACACCCGAAAAGGTAGATGACATCATTGTGTACTGTGTGTTGCCCAAACTATACACCAGTCTGACCACCTGATGTTTGACAGTGAAGATGAAATAAAGAAGAAGGGCATGTTGGACATCCAGCATGGGTAGAGTGTCATGGGTGAATCACCCAACCAGAATTAGTGGACCATTTTTTTAAATCCAGGGATGCATGCTTTTTTGTCATGGTTTAGGAGGGCACACCTGTCAATTTAACAGATTATTCATACCTAATTGGCATGCCCGTGGTAATATCCCTTGCCTTTGCAAAGAACCAATGGGAAAAAAGCACAGATCAGTTCTCCAATGATGCAATTTGATTGGGATAATCACTGCTACCTTCCTTGATAACATAGAAGGGCTACATGGCAGTGGGAAGTGCAATGCTGGCTACTTTATGACAATTCATATCTGTGTGAGCGCACATGAAACATTTGACTGTGATCTGTCAAGCCACATGCCCACCAAAAGCACAGCCATGCCAATATTGTGCTACTGTACTCAATACAAACCCCAGTGCAGGGCTAATGGTTTGGGTGTCACCCAATATGTACCTGAGTACCCCAAGCTGCCATGACCTGATGAAGATGACCGTAAAATACGTTGTAGGGATGGATGCCCTTTTCATATTCTTTCATATTCCCCCTCTGACAGAGCTGCACGTTCTATGGTCATGAACATGTATGTAAAACCCTGATAGAGGCACCACAGCATGATCGTGTATTCCCTGTGTACCTGTGAAAACGTCTTACTCACCCGACATGCAAGGGCTGTCAATAAAGTATATGATGCAAGTGAACACAATGCTCCAGAGACAGACTTCTTGCACACTCCCTTTACTTAAAGAAAATGCCATGACTATTTACATGGCTTTCTAGACCAATCACAGACCTCTTATCCTATCCCTCAACATACCCGTCCAAGCATCATTGCCCTTTATCTTATCCCGTATTCTATCCACAATGCATCTATCCAGAACCCCACCTCTTATCCTATTGCTCAGCTCACCCATCCAATGATCCACCCCCCAGCACTGCAATCGCATGGTTGGTATCATTGCCAATGTGCAATTTTTCCATATTAATAAGGGCTATGGCGCAAGGGGTGGGACAGTCAGAGAAGGTGACAAGGAAGTCTAACCTGCTGGATTTCCGCTTTGGGTGTAGCAAAAGTGGTTGCAATAGACTGACTGTGCAGACATGTACTTTGCTGGATGAGAGACTGTTCTACCCAGGATTCCAGACATCAGATAGAATACATGTGAAGTGGCCCTTATGCACTGGCTTTCCAGCATCATGGCATCATTCGGTTCACAATTACTGCATTGTATTGGCCCACCTTCTTTTCAAGGTCAGGGATGGCCTTCTGTACATCTCTTATTGCTGTGAGTTGGCAGGTGGCAAGATCCTCCTGATGCTACTTACATGCCTCCAGGTCCCACAGAGGCACAGGTGGAAGGGTGTCAGTAACCCATCCGGTTGCTTACACATGAATAAGGTCAGTATCAGTGCCTACATCTATTTCAAGGGGGTGTTGAGCGATTTCCTCTATGGGGCTCACTCCAACTCCCTAGTTGACAATTGTGTCAGACAAAACTAGAGTTGTGGTGTGATCTGCAGTGCTATTGGTAATGAAAATGACCGGAACCTGGGGGAGTTTTTTGCAAGATGACATCTGGCCCATATGTGCGTGCTGAGCAGGTGCAGGTGGTTGGTGTCTCCTCATGGGCCCTTGCACTCATTGCATGGGCTTTGCCCTTTCCATTTCCCTTAATGTCTTTGTGCAGAGGCCATGACTCACCGGTCTTTACAGATGTGGCCTTGCTTGTCATGGCAGGTAAAATTGTGGTGATCGTGCTGCAGGCACAGGTGGTAATGTTGCTGTTGGAATAGTAGCCAAGAGATGCCCTTGCAGATGCTGGTTGTTGAGAGGAGGATATCCCCTCCCATTCACCGGAACAGTCCCCAGCAGAGAAGAAAAACAGAGACAAGGGTTCAGGGACATTGCAGTTTGTTAGTGAGATGATGCATGCATCTGCACTCACTTCATGCGTGGTAGTGGACAGTTATCTATATTTACATCCCTGCACGTCGGTTCTGCCTAGTCATGAGGTCATGGAAATTAGACATATGTTAGGTCTGCCTGCATATCTATGGGCTCGTGTGTGTTGTTGTACGTTCTGCTTAACACATTTGATGCTTGCGTGGCACTGTCGCATTTCCAGTGAATTGGGAAGTGGTTTCCGCTCAGCCCGTCAGACTTGCATCATGTGTTGACACTGTTGAGGCATGTCAGCCTTCATTTCTCAGGGCAGCCTGCAGACTTGGTTTCTCAAAGGACTCATAAGTATGCCCCTATGGTGACACACTCTAATTTGTGGGACCCGTCGGCTGCTCAATGTTGCTCAGGCTTTACACTGAGGTAACCAAACCTCCAAAAAAAGAGTCTATCCCTCAGATAACTGGCACTAGACCGAACCCCAGTTGGAAGAGAGCCTTTATATTTGATAAACAATGTGTCACTTTACCATGTTATAAAACATCACTGAGTAGTGAACATGGTCCTTAGTTTTTTTTTCAAAATCAATTATTGTAGACACATTAAATTGTATGTACCATAACCTTTGTGGTAGGACATGGTCTTGTAACAAGCAACATGCTGGTCACTTGTTCAAGGCTACTCAATCAATGAACACTAGAGTAATATATATTAAAACGCACTGCAAATCTGACA
Organism: Ambystoma mexicanum; assembly: GCF_040938575.1. Lineage (NCBI taxonomy): Eukaryota > Metazoa > Chordata > Amphibia > Caudata > Ambystomatidae > Ambystoma > Ambystoma mexicanum. The sequence goes on along the minus strand of NC_090934.1, from coordinate 690,344,853 downwards.
TCATCTTATAATAAGCAAACATTGGCACATTACACAATGATATCCTGATATGTATGTACATAAACCTATAATATTTCATTTTAGATCCTCAAGCAGTGGAAAGATGTTCAACAAAGAGAAACTCATAAATAGTGCCTGTGCAATTATCTTGGTCCTGAGTGCTTAAATGTGCAAGACAATAAAACATAAAAGCCTTCCTTAAATATTGAAAGTGTCCTAACAGTTACCATATCTTTTTAGCTTTAAAATGTCAAAACGTTCTTAGTTAGAAAGTTGTATAATTTGTAACGGTATATTTTGGGGTTGAAATCGTCTACTCTATTGTAAATTGGAAATACCTGACATTTCTGAAATTCAAAACAACTGAAAAAGGTGGTCACATCGTGGACGCTGTTTTCTGTTTTCTCTGAAATTGATATGCACTTCAATCAACATTTCTTCTTTAATTCAACAATTTCATAAAACCAAATGTTGACCATATGAGTCTGAAACAGAGGCCACAGTTTCATGTTCATTATGGTTCCTGTTGAGTTCATTCATTTTCTTTAGCATTGTCAGGTCAAAATAATGTATTTTCCTTTCTGAAAAATGTAGTATTGTTTTTGGCATGTTATATTTATGAAAAGTTATGCCATCTATTTACTTTCATAATTATAAATATATATACTTACAGATAGTATTATGAGGTATTGGGGCTATGAATTGATTTCTATGACTTTAAGCCTATGCATTTGAAGCGGAGCTATGCCGAATTTGAAAAATATAGTCACAGTTAAATGTGGTGATAGATAGAAAGGTGATAAAATACCTTACAAACATGTGTGCATATTTTCTTCTATCAATATTTGTGTGTAGTAAAGCTAATTATTATCTTACACACAAAATGACACATTTGAATACAAATATAGCCAATTCCTGCAATGATACATTTGCACTTTTTGCTCTGACCTTTATTAATTGAATGTTCGGGAGTCTTTTGATTCTGCACCCATTTTCCCACTGAGGAAAAGAGGATTTCACATACTTTCCCTTATTTCCTGTTTTTTGTATATGAATGTGCAGTAATGGCAGCTTCCATATGCATGCAAATAATGTAATAATGTTATCATGTAGATAATGGTAATTACATCATCATACTCAAATGCATTCAATGTCTTTATTTTGATAGTAAACAAACCAAAATGATGTCCCGAGTATGTGATTTACCTCATATTTAAGTACATATCCTTATTTCAGTACATCCTTACTAAATGTTTAATTTAAGAGAAATCACTTAAATATTGCTCATTTTAATGAAAGTAGAGAGCAACACATTACAATTAGGACATTTTGTAAAGCATTTCATGGCTATATTTCATAATTTATAATTGGGTATTCTTTGAAAACAATTATAATCAATATGAATCTTGACACATTTTAGTAGTGACAAAAATGCCTCCCAAATATGCAATGTGTCCCATAATTTTGATAATATATCCCTATTTTGGTGCATAGCCACTAAACACTCTCTTTAACAGCAATCTCTTGATAGTGTTCAATTAGAATTAGAAATGGAAGCAATCAATTACAATTTAAAAGTCACACGAAGTATGAGTGTTTTACATAATGCATAATTTAGTGTTTATGAAAACAATTGTATTCAAATATTATTTTTGACACATTTTCCCCGTAACATCTTCACTATATATTGAAAACTGTTGCAATCTAAAGCATTTCAATTCCATATGTGACAGAAGAGAAAATTAAGGTAAATATAAATTAATTGACTTTCATTTCCTAAAATGACTATAAACTGGATACAAAAGATATACCCTATTTAATTAAATTATCCCATCCTCTGTAAATACCTTTGTGCTCAGGGTCTATGTGTACAGAATGTCACACAATCTATGATTGCATTAAAATACTGTGCAACATAATGTGAAATGATTGTACTTTCCTTAACTATGGTCCAATTCCAATTAATATTCCAAAATTATTTGCATACCTATTGCATGATTACACCAGAATCTCCTCTGTCCAATATGGCACACATTATAAGATTAACAAATGATACAACGCATGCATCCTTGAAAGGTTGGAATTAGTCCTAATCCAGTTATATGATAGACAAGACTTATTTTTGCGACCCAAATTTGGATCGCTGGACAATGTTATGTTATGTTACTTTGTTTTTGAACTGTGCCAATTCACCACCAAAGTAGTTTCAAAGCAGCTGATCTTTGTCCGTGGCCTATTGTGCCCCAGCCCAGGGTGCTCCAGACTTTAGTCTGCTTAGGTAATAGTGAGTAAAACTGAGGAATGCTAGAGTGGGAAGAGAAGGAGGGTATTTGGGAAATTGGGCAAAGGGAAGTACTTTGTGGATATGTGTCACTCCATCTTATATGGATTGTATTCTGTAGAAAATTAGACATTAGATGTATGTGTTCTGATAGTGTTCATTTGGTTCCAAGACAGTTTTGGAGAGCTATGAAATAAATATTGATTAGTGTTGGGTTTGTGAGGGGCTCTTCTGGGACTGCAAAGCCAATCTTAATTCATAAATTTAGTCCAAGAGTAGACCGCTCATAAAGATTAACGTCTTTTTGTGGAATGTGAAAGCAAGGGAAACAAATGGGGCCCACAATGTCCTGGATGTAATCAGAAGGTTTGTATGCAACTTCACTCTTTGCCTGATTCCCCAGATTAAATTAAACTTCAGCTATGAACTATCACTACTCTAATCAAGGCCCTCTGCCTTCTCTCAATCTGTGCAGGCCTTCCAATTGAAAGCAGAAAGCATATTTCTAATTTAAATGCTCCAACCCTCGATGAAATTCTCTGATTAGTGAAAGAGGCTATGTTATGCAATTGTTATTTGTATAGTGCCTGCTAACATTGACATGGCATCGAAATGCTCTGGGGTGAGTGAACCTTCAGCAGACTGTGGTCTGATCAAATATGAAATAAAAGAGCCTTACATTGCAGGGAAATAGTATATATGGTTCATGGGACAGTTCACTCACTAGCAGAGATAGTTTAGGGATATTAAACTAGTTGTGCAATGTAGATTTATCAGGCTCAACCTGGAAAGCTACGTCAGTGATTATGTGACAGCTGGACCGAATGTTTCAATGCACAATTTTCAATCATAAAAGATACATACATATCTGATTTCATTGTCAAATATGAATAGTGCATTTTCTCATTCTGAAGAGTCAGTGAATATACATTCTTTTGAAGATAGAAAATAGACCCAGTACCTAAGAAATCAGTCTTAGAAAATTCAAGAAGCCATTTTGTGCATGGTCTTGATTTGGCCCACTATCATTGTCCCTAAAATTAATTTTATAGGTGGCTTCTTTCGGTCTTAACTTAAGCTCTTTATTGCCTTTTCTGTCTAATGGAGTCATGCATCGTACGCCTAAAACGTTCATTTATGCTGGGTTCTCTCCATTATGTTATTTATGTCACTGTGAGCTAAGTGGTTGTTGCAAACCTTTGTTCTAAAAGCCTCTCAAATATTAATTGATACATTCATTCATTTTCTGGATACTACTACCTGTGGAGTATTTGCCACAAGTGCATTATATGCCATATATTAAACATTAGTGTCGTTGCAGTTCTTTATCTTATTGCAGCATGTGTCAGTGTTTACGTTAAATGTTTTCTAAGTAATGATTATTGTAAACATTTTGTGATAGTGACTGTTTTGGGATGTTTTTTTTTTCATTTTGGATTGTTTGTCCAGTTGTTGGTTTCGAGAATTGTTCTACGGTTGTTCTCACCTTATTTAATTTGTTACTGTCATATGCGTTATTTAGAAATATTTTTCTTATGACATCTGCTACTCTTTAAAATTCAGTTTCTGTGGTATATATCCAGTTGGCCTGTAGAAACTGCCTGTTGGCGATATTGTTTATTACCATTCTTTTTATGTGCACTATTACCATGCAAAATGGTATTTGCATCACATTACGTCTTGAAAATGTTTATATGTCGATGATTGTTGCGAACATCATCTCTTGTTATTAACCCATCACCATACCAAATTACTAATTCGTTTTTGATGATTTGGTTGATCTTTCGGTCAATGTTCTTAGATATTGTCTCATAGCAACTTTCACTTGATAAAAGTCTTCTGCTGTCTCTAGAATAGTAATTTCAATTCATATTAGCATGACCTACTTTATCTGCTTGTTTACTACATTATGTATCTGCTTTTATTGCTTGAAGCACAATTATTTCTGCTAAGATGATATATTTTTTAAAGAATATTCTCTTCCTGAAATATTAACTTGGGCATTTTTTATTTCCCATGATAATTGTGTGGTGAATTGTGAATGCTTTTTCAACACACTGTCTCTGTCATAAAAATAGTGTTTGACTAAGTTTGACAAAACGAGGAGCACATTTGAGACCTGCAGCTAAGACTTTCATTCCTACTTCAGTAAAGGTTTTGTCACTAAGATTAGTCACTGTTGAGTTCCTTTGATCACTTTGATATGTGTGTCTTTGTTTCCGCTCTGGTTGTCACCCACTTCTACTAGCTATGTCCCTCTTTTTTTTCTTTTACTTTTACGTCCTCTAGTTCCTCTAGTTTTATAATTGTGCTGGTTTCCAACAAAATTCCTTTGAAATTCATGTGTTTTTTAGTTCCCTGATGATTGACCTTTCTGTATATTTTGATTTGATCTAAAACAATGATCTTATTATCCATACTTGAAACCGGGCAGCTCTTTTCCTGTTTCCACAGTCAAGAAAGTCAAGAAAAACGTCATTTTGAGTACTAGCCCATAAGCCATTTCCTCAGTGCCTGAGAATTGTACACTTTTCAAATAGTTTAAGGTAGTCAGTTTCCAAGCAGATGGCACACCGAATAGACAGCACCGGACTGTTTAATTAATTTTTTCCAAGTTGAAGGGCCCACTTTGCATCATTCTGGACACTTACTCCCAGTTTATCATAGAAGCTGTCTTCCTTTAGGGGTTTATCTTCTGTACAAATATTTGCCTTGTTCTTACGAGTGGGATGAAAAACCATAACCATTGCTTTGAAGTGATTAATTGATAAAATTCCGAAAGAATTGCCAACTGCCTTTGTAAACCCATCTTTCCGATTAGCAATGCATGGAGCGTCAGCATTTACTTTTGATATTATTAATGACTGATCGTTAACGTAAAGTAGAAAAAGTGAGGGGGAAGAGCACACCCCTGTTGAACATCGCTTACCACAGGGGAAGGGTTTGTTCTCTCGCCATCCAGCCCAAATCTAACAACTGCTGAGTTTTTTCTCATAGAGTCACTGTATGATGCTGAGGATATCAGGGGGAATTTTAAGATCAATTAAGAATGTTCATAGTGTATCTCGGTCCACAGAGTTAAATGCAGTTTTTAAAATGTATAAAAAATATACAAGGGTTTAAAGAAAAAGGCAAAAGGCCAGATCTGTCATGGCCATTCCTTATTGAAACCTGACTGGTGGTCTGACATTTTATAGATACTACTGCTTAATTCACACTCTGAACTTGCTGATGAAACATTAGACCTGGCACCTTTGTCAGTCATACTGACCCTAACATCTCAGCAGCGCCTCTCTGCTTTTTTGAGCCTTGAAACACTTGTGTATAGGAGCGTTATAAATGCCATATCATATCATATCATAACATTGTCATACTTAGGTTGGAAGACATAGAGTCTGCCTTCTCTATAATCATTTAAATCCCAAAATAATGTTCTTGTTTTTTTTCTTTTTCATCTTGCTTTTCTTTCATGACTTAACCAAATATTGCATAGTCTCAGTTACTTTTAGTGGCATCATTGATATTTTTATTTCCTTCTCTATTTGATTCTGCCCCCTGGTTTTCTAACAGTTCATGTTTTCTTTCGGTGTGAGTAATTAATATTGGAATGAGCTTAAATGAGCTTTCAATTAGTGCTTCTTCCCACTTATTAGCTAGATCTTCGTATTCTTTCTCTTGAAAGTTATGCAAAATGTGTATACATAAACCCTCAGGATTCTTCCATTTTCTAATATTTTATTAGTGTAGTAAATTCCAAGAATGTATTTGTTTCTTTCTTTATAGTCTTTCTAATTTCAAACATTTTCGTCAAAGTGGTATTGTTCCTTTCCTCTCCTTCACCCAGAAGCTCACTGTCTCCAGAGGTCTAGTTCTCTCTCTACGCTGGACTAATGCAACAGCCTCTTTCTGAATCTGCCTGCTTCTACTCTCCACCCTTTTCAACTCATCCAGAACAGGACTGCGAGACTTGTCATGAACCATCAGACTCGTCCCTTCTGGACTTTCTGGTCCCTGACCCATAGAGGCTTACACTCAGCAGTACTTCCAACATGGCCACCGAACGCGGAACGCTGTGTACCAGTTTCCGTGTCATACGCATCAAGTTCTATAAAGCAGCCATGCTGCCATGGCTCTGTGCTTCTCAACGCTACCGTTAACTGTGGTTGACATGTGCTGCCGAAGTTCGCTCTCGTTAACTTCTCGATTCCTGGTTCCTGGTTCCAATTGAAACCTCCACCTTCCTTCTTTCCTCTGTCCTCTCTTCATCCCGGATCTCCGCGTACACTCTGCCGAGTGTAAGCTTTGCTGTTCCAGGAATTCCCAGACATTCTGAACGATCTAGGACTCGGAACGCGGAACGCACGCTGGAAGCCGATGACATTTACACAGGCTTATATAAGACCCATAGCGTGCGCAGGAAGACACCATCGAAAAAATAACACAAACAGGTGAGAAGGGGGGAAACCTGTGACATGGCCTCAAGCCCACGGATCATATCTCTCCAGGATTGAAATCTGTGCACTGGCTCCAAGTGTCTGTGACGATTAAGTTTAAAACCCTCTGCATTGTCCACAAGGCCTTCTGGGGCCGGGGGCCTCAATACCTCCAACTCTCTCTTCCTAAATATCTTCCTTCGCAAGCTCTTTGCTCATCTGCTTCCAACTTCCTCAGGGTCAGACACTTCTCCAAGCAACGAGTTGGTGGTAGATCTCTTTCTTTGGCTGGGGCCTCCCTCTGGAACACCCTCCCTGCCTCCCTGAAACTTGAGGAGAACCATCTCCGGTTCCGGAAGCTCCTCCAGACCTTCCTCTTTGCTTCTGCTTTCTCGCCTCCTCTCCCCTGCAGAATTCCTGACTGGAACTACACTGGTCACCTGGCTACCCTCTGATCTCGGGCCGAGGTCCCCTCGCCTGCCAGCTGCACACCTGCACTGCATCCCAGGCACCCCTGCAGTTGGGGGCTGTTTCTGTACCCCTACAGTTCCCACCAGCTCTTGACACTTGATGTCTGCAATTACTCCTGCACTTGCCACTTGCTGGCCGCACTTTTATCTATTGTTTTATTTATTTTATTTATTCTTACTGTTGATCCTATGTATTGCACTTCGCCCTCCCCTTCCCCCCGCACTTACCCTTTCCCCGTGCCCCTGTACTTGCGTGATCCCAATGCCACCTGGCCTAGTAGGATTGTTGTCTTTGTCTTCCCTCTGTTTCCCCCACCCTTGCCTCGTTGCGCCTTGAAATACTTGTGTATAGGCACGTTATAAATGCCATATCATATAATGTCAAGTGTTTATTTAGAAATCTTTTGGTGTGTGAATGCATTACCAGTACTTGTTCAAGCATAAAATGCCAATAAATCATAATTCCAATCTTCTTTATAGACATTATGATCTTTCAAGAAAATATAATGGAATCTCGAGTCATAGGCTGTTATACTACTATAGTGCCATGTTTATTGCACTTTTTGTCCTATTTCTCGACCCACCCACGAACCCTCCACCCCCATATTCTATGCCACAACACACCCGCCCATCCATCTATCCCCCATTCATCAGACATGACTCCCATATAGGGGCGCCATTGGCATGTAAAGAGTGACATTTTTGGCAAGACTACAATATTACTTTAACAGGCTAATTACTATGAGACTAGGTGCATGCACATATTCCAAATGTCCTCCCTTAGGGATGCAGAACAGTGTGATGATGGATTGGTACTCACCAGCCACAATCCCAAAACCTGCTTTAACTTTGACATCCCCTGGCCCTGTCACAACCACAGTGTCCACAACCAAAGCTGTCTTCAGCTCCCAGGGATGCACGATAGGGTCAGGTACCAACCTGTCACCCGTGCCATGCATCATTTGTGATGGTGTGCTAGGAGGCCTCAAACACACCTTTGCAGGTTATCCCAATGCTTGTGTCAGTCATTTGTACTCTGAGGATATGTTGTCACAGCTCTGAGACAGTCCCTGATATGATCTCATAGTTCAGCAGGCCTGATTTCTTACCAGCCTGGCTGTCTCCTGGGTCAAACCCTGTGTCAGGACTGTCAGCATTAACTGGCTGAATTTTGGCTTCCATTGGTGCTTATCTATATCCTTTCCACCCAAGGCATCCTGTGAGTCCTATGTGCTGTTCACATTTTGTGGATGGCGTACAATAGTCCGGATTGACAATTGACTCAGTTTCGAGTACAGTCTGTCACCAGGGCGCATTTCTGAGTGTTTGCCGAGTGTCCACATCCAGTGTTTCTGCTTCCACATGCAGTGTCACCTTTCTGGTATTGTATGCATGTGTTGTCACATTTACAGTAATTATCGCATGCATTGTCTCTTTTTTTATGCGTATAGATTTTAACGTTAGCGCTTGCATGGCAGTTAGGACGGAATTGAGCTGTGAGCATCCTTTCATTGCATGCAGTAACAGTGATGTCTGCATTTGTTATGTACCAGGAGATGCAGAACCAGGTTCTAAATTAGGCTTATAGAAGCAGAAAGAATCCCAGACGATTAGGATGTGTTACATTGAAACCTGATGATGTTACCTCTCTAGATAAATGGGAAATGTAGGAGAGACTATTAGCTAACGAATGAGTGCAGCACCTGCTGTGTGTAGTGTTGTGTAGTACATGGATCATTAAAATGGGTACTAACATTTAGCATGAGGGACAATAAACGGGGTTGACCATTGGTGCTGCCAGCTACTATGGGGATAAACCCAGGGACTCGAGTTATAGTACTAAAACTGCAGCAGGCGCACAAACTCCACGGGCTGTCAAGTGCCAGTTTCAGAAAATAAAGTGAAAACTGAAAACAGAACAGCAGTGAGACGAGATTCAGAATGTGCAGTCGTGGTCCTTGAGAATAAATGCTCATGGTTCATACCAAGCAAGCACTGGAAGAAAGGATGGGAGAATGTTTCACTTTTCCGAGCTGCAGGAAGAGATGAGCAGCAGTAATGCAGCTTAAAGGTAGCCACAAACAGGGGACGTGAGTTGAACTAGAAGGGGGACGGGGGGAGTCAGAAGGCAATGGAAAGTGCTTGAATGTTCTGACACGTGAATACATTGGAAGTTACTTCATGAAAGGGGCTGGAAGTTATGAGTGGTGACATCACAGGATAGAAGGGAAAAATGTAAAAATCCATAGGAGCCATATGATTGTGAAGTGGTGTTCTGGGAGAGCTTTAAAAGGAAGAGAAAGGCAGAAGGTGGGGTCAGCTGGCTTTTCCTAGGTCCTGGCATTGTCGGGTCTGCTGTTGGAGTTTCCTGAAGTGAGGGAGAGCTGCCGGGTGTTTTCTGTGGCTTGATGGGTTCTTGCTGGGCCTGGAGGAAGGAGGCGGAACCTACATACCTGTGTCTCTGGAGAATGGAGTGGAGACCGGTCCTGCTGCCAAAGGGAGTTTGGAAGGCTGTGTTGAGCCCAGGGCAGAGCTCGCAAAGCTGAGCTGATCGTACGTGGGATCCGGAAAATAAATTAAGAGCCTAACCTAGTGTAAGTATGAGCAGGGCAATAATCACTCAATCATTTCATTAATCAGTTAGGACCCTGTTCTGCAGGGTATTGTCATTTGACCCGATGTCAAATGGACACAGAAGGCACATCGTCCTCTGTCGCTGAAGTACCCAGTGACCGATGAAGTAGTCTGATTTTAAATTTAGTAACTCAGAGTGCTGTTTCCCACATGCAGAATGGGCACTATCTCCATAATCCATATTTTCACAAACTCTTAGTCTTGCCACTAACCCAACGCTAGCAAAAGGGCAGGGGGAAGAACATGAACATGCATCTATAATGCATTTGCTTCCATAGCCAAAGTACAAGCAAGGGGGTCTAAGTGCTGTACTGAACCAATGCAAAGTATTTTCCTGTTTCTCTCATGTGTTACCTGAAAATGTTGATCACTACATTTTTCTATGCTCATCAGTATACCAAATGAGGTATTTTGATTATTTACCTGCCTCATGTTTTCCGTAATCAAAGGAATGGCTCAACACAAAATGGGGAAGAGTAGAACTTAAATACGTATATTAGTCTCCCAATGGTTAACATAAAGGAACATTGGGCGTCTAATGTGGTAAAAACAGCTGCACCCTTTGTGATTCCAAAATTTAAAATGGCTACTACTAGCCTACATCACAAACCCATTGTAGGGTGAAATAATCAACTGAGAACCAAAATGCTGTGCTTGAAAAGCCTTCCTGCACTATCAGCCAGAGTGCAGTGGCAGGATTTAAGTGGCAGTGGGACATCAGTAGAAGCCACTCATACCACAAAAATAAGCTGGAAAGCCAAAGTAAAAAAAAGGATTGGTGGTACCATGAAATAGGACAGCAGAACCTACAAACATTGATTTATGCCTAACCCATACCATCAAGCAAGGTGTCATTGTTAATCTGAAAATTATTATTTGATTATTGCTTATCAAAGCAAGTATGGCCTAAATATTTAAGAGCCAATATCATAGATTTTGTACTAGTCACACATTTTTTTTATAAACTATCTCCAAAAGTATATTTAGCATAGAAAAGGAAACATATTTTGCCATTCTGGTTATTTGGGGATGAATGTTAAGAAGCTGAGTAAGTAATGTTATGGATACACGCGTTATCATGTCTGCACAATCTGACTAGTGTAATGTTGTATAAGTCTAGGGGCCCAGGCACATTATAGGCCTATCACAGACATCCAAACCGGTGCTACCAATATTAACACTGGAACTTTTGAGTTAATCCCATCTGGGCAATTTACCTTTGTTTAGTGAGAATGCATGACTTGTGTGAAAGTCCATGTCCACAAAACATGCATGCTTACCTCATTGCTACACATCAGTTCACCTGATTACTCTTTCTGCTAGTCTGTTTGAATGCCTAGTGGATTTCCTCATCCACTATGCGACCAGGTATACGTCAATTATACTGTGCCTAACTGGGTCTTTTTGGAGAAAGTCACTGTCAGGCCAGCTCAAATCACTGTCAGTGCCATTGACGTTCTGTTGATGGCCTCCGCATACAGTCCATGTTATAAGTAATTTCTTGGTGCTTCTCACCTCTTGCTTTCACACCTTTGGCCAGAACAATGCAGGGGAAGGTCAGGGGGACAGCTGTTGTGACACAGACACTGGGAACTCGTCGGTAGGAGGAGAAGTGCTGGAGTGGCGAAGGGACCGGGCCGTAGTGGAAAACATCCAAAATGGCACCAATGCACCCCTTACAGCCGCGGCGCCCAGTAACTGCTAACAGCCACATTGGACAACACTGAGGGTCCAGTCCAAAGGTGGCATGGCTCAGATCCCGGTGAGCGGAGAGCCTGATCCTCTCTTTACCTGCTTCACGCTCCTCCTCTGGGGGACGCTGCGGCTCTGCGGATTTCTCAGGGGCTGAGCTCTCAGTCTTGGAGCTCGGATTGCCTGGAGCAAGTGTTGGCTCCCCTTCAGTCCACCTGACCAGCAGGCACAACATTGCGTGCACGGAGCAATAGCCCAAAGGTGAGGGAAACCGGATTTCATTGAATATTTGATGATGTGGTTTGCCAGAGTGAGAGTTCTATGGGCTGCAGTCTCTGCAATCAAGAAAGGACCTCTCCCCCCTCCACCCCATTAAAAGTGGAATCTGCTTCCTGCATGTGACGGGAGGCTCGGTGGGGGCTTTATTACTTTATTGACAAAAGCATATTCCCCTACTGGGGGCCCGCTGGCTGGGGATCCTCATTCAGCCTCCACCATTGCGGCATTGGACTCTGCAATCATTCGGACCTGAGAACTCTCCAAGGCAACAACTTGCTAGCTGGAATTCACGGCGGGCAGCACATATCAATCGGATTCAACATCTGCTGGGCGGGGGAGCCCCCTGTAGAGGGAGGTAACATGTCCAAGCAATCAAAATCACAAAAGAACGCAGACATATCCACGATGCTAGTGCCATCAGACAAAGGAAAGAAAGCAGACCTGGTGAAATCTCCATCTCAGACCCACAAGCGTCTTACTGGTCACTAAAGAAGATATTCAAGCCTTCATGTTCGATATTAAATCTGAGTTCTGAAATTGCATGTCCGAGATATCAACCAAACTGGAGAGGTTGGATCAGAGAGTCGTGGAGGTGGAGCAAAGAGTGGGGCAAATGGAGGAGCACGTCCTGGAGCATTTGACCACACTGACGGACATGCAGCAAAAAATCTGAATTTTAGAAAGAAGGAGTGATATGTTAAAGCACAAGCAGGAAGATATGGAGAACCTGGCCCGAAGGAAAAACTTGCGCATTCAAGGAGTGCCTACATCGGTCCCGGACCATGCTTTGGGTAAATATGTAGGTGATTTTCTTTACACTCTCTTGTCACATCTCGACAAATCGATGTTCCTACTTGAGCGCATCCATAGATTGGGCACTCACGAGGTTCAACTCCAGATTCCTTTCCCGATGTTATCACTCGGATCCATTTCTATACTACCAAGGAAGACATTTTGGCAGTGGCCCATACACGAGATGAACTAATGTTCCAGGGCTCTCCTCTACAGATCTTTCAAGCCCTAGCAACTGCCACAATCCAAAAACTAAGAGCTCTGTGGCCACTGACTTTATTTTTGTGGAATTAGAATATCAAACATCAATGGTTATTTTCCACCCCTTTACAGTTTATGCTTAAGGGACCTCTCCCCACCATCTCTAGCTTGGAAGAGGCAGAAGGGATTTTGAGCTCCTCTTCACCAAACAGAGAGGAGGGCTTCTTGCTTGAGGCCATGTAAGAAGCTGGGAGCAATAAGCCAAAAATGCAGCGGTCCACCTTGTCGAGGGTCCATGAAGGTCGTAATACAGGAAAACTACTGCTACAGAGTTGAATCATGGATTTCACTCACAGCAAGTTTCCCACCGTGAGAGGAAATGTATGTTTTGTTTTGTATGTTACTCCCTACCTATTGCACTCCCAAATCCTATTACTGTACCTATTTACATGTTGTAACTAAGCTTCAAGTATCCTTGTATCTGCTGCATCCAGCTACCCGAGGGTTTGTGTGCATTACCAAATAAATAAACAAACAAACAATTAGTATTCGGCACATGCCCGATCTCAATTGACAGGTCACCTGAGGATCGCTGGAGCGATTCGCCCTCCATTTTCTAGTTCCTTTTTTGCTGTTCAATTTTTGTTTCAGTTGGTTTATTCAGTTAAAACTCTGGTAGGAACAAGGTCTTGGATATTTTCTAATTCAGGATGGCAACTGAATGTCATATAACCTCCATCCCCTGCCCCGCTATGGAAGAAGATACTACAAGAGACTCTTCATTATCTCATCAGAACTTGGGCTTTATGTCAATGAATGTGAAAGGCTTGAACTCCCCAGTGAAATGAAGGTCTTTCTTGCGTCGGCTGAAAGACTTGGAAGGGTCAGTAATCTTTTTTCAAGAGACTCATCTTCTTCCTCTGGACTATACTTGCTTATGGAGTAGAGACTTCCCTAAACAATTTCTGACTTCTAGTGGAACTAAAGCCAGGGGAACAGTTATCCTACTATCGAAAGACATCCAATTTGAGATACTGGACATTATACGAGTCCCGGGAGGCCGATATATTGGAGTAAAAGGTATGTTGTTGGGGCAGTTGTACTCTCTAGTCTCGATTTATGCTCCCAACAAAGGACAGGTCTGATTTTTCAACGAGCTAGAGGTGACACTCCTCCCCTTATTTGAGTGCCAGATCATTATTGGGGAAACTTTAATGGGGTCCCGGTCCCCATAACAGATAAAACACACGACCCCTCAACTAACGATTTCAAGATTGCTTCGAGAATTCTCAATTTTTTAAAATCTCTGGGGGTGGTGGACTCTTGGAAAGTGTTGGAAGCCGGAAGAGCGAGACTTTATCTTCATCTCTCATGTCCACCGCTCTTCGTCACGCATAGACCTAATCTTAGTGTCCCACCAACTTATGCCATTCATTGATAGGGTCTTTATTGCTCCCAGGATTCTCTCTGATCATGCCCGGTCCTCCTGCGGGTCAGAATTTGGCACCCAGCCCCTCCTCCCAGACTTCAATGGCAATTTTATGACCCCATTTTTAATGATCTGGCCCTGAGGGATGGGGTAGAGAAAGAAATACAGGGTTACTTCTGGGAAAACCCTACTGAACTCATGTCCCCGGCTACAACATGGGATGCTATGAAGGCCGTAATTAGGGGAGTTTTAATAGCCCAAACAGCGGCCTATCATAAGCAGAAAAAGCAGACCCAAATCCAGTTAGAACAAGACATTTCTGAGTTTGAGGGAAAATATAGGAAAGATTGGTCCTCTAAACTTCACTTAGTCCTCTGCATTGCCTGAAACAAACTAGAGGCACTTTATGCTGAGGAGACGGCTCAGTCCTTGTTAATGACGAAACAAGGTTATTATGCCAAAAATAACAAAGCCAGAGAATTCTTGGTGAGGAAGTAGCCCAGTCTAAAAAACAAAAACACTATTATAGGCTTTAGGGATCAGCAAGGGGCATTATAATATGGGGAACAAGCTAAACTGCAGATAGCTAAGGCTCATTTGTTGGAAACAATAAAGGCATTGGCCCAGTCACCTCAGGTCTAAAAATGATAAATTGAAGGAGCCACTTTTGCCACACCTTCCCCAGGAAGATATAGACGTTTTAGAAGCCCTGATTCAGCTAGAAGAAGTGGATGCGGTCATTAAGTCCTTGAAGGTGAGAGTCCCAGGTCCCGATGGGGTTTCAACAACATTTTATAAACTCTTTAGAGGCCAGCTGTTGTCCCCTTTGAGGGCCCTCTTTAACTCCCTTAGAGAAATGGGCACCATAACTCCCTCTATGCAAACCTCCACCACTATTTTGCTATTGAGGCCCGAGAACGATCCTAAGGATTGTGCCTCATATAGACTGATTTCACTGCTAAACATAGATGCAAATATCTATTCGAAAGTATTGGCTAATCGTTTGGCTCCATTTCTTCCAGTATTGATCGATTCGGATCAAACAGGACTTGTTCTGTGGAGGAAAACTGGGGATAACCTTAGGCAAGTGCCCAACTTGATAGAGACAACTACTATGAACCAAGGAAAATTATCCATTCTGGCATTTCATAAGGTGGATTGTATCTTTATGCATTCAACCTTGGAAGCTTTTCATTTTGGGCCCTATTTCCCCAAAATAATTTTGGCCTACTGCATCTCCCCGAATATATTACTCTGGGTAAACCGGGATCAAACACCCCCGATTCCTCTCATGTGTGGGACGGGCCAAGGATGCCTGATTATGAAGCCTTTGGCTCAGCGCGCAGCAGTAATTCAGCGATCCATTGGGTCATGATTAGGGGCTCTCAACATAAGGTTTCTCTCTATGCGGATGATGTCTTACTTTCGATAACTAATGTTAGGCCCTCCATTCAAGCGGCCCTTCAGGAGCTTCGGTCTTTTGGCCAAGCCGTAGGATTCGAAATAAATTATATGAAATTGGTGGTGGATCTATCCCTAAAGAATATTAGCTCCTTTCAATCTCTCTGTCCAATCCAGTGGAATACCAAATCCATTAAATATCTTGGGGTTCGGACCACGGCCTCCCCTAAAGATCTATGTGTGGATAATTCCCTGCCCCCTCTTCCCCTCTTTAAGACGCTGGAAATAGATTTTGTAAAATGAGTGAATCTGGAGATTTCTTTGATGGGCCACATTACAGCAGTTAAAATAAATGTACTCCAATGCCTTCTTTATATGTGCTTGTCACTGCTGGTGGAAATCCTGAAAAAAAAAACGTATTAGACCATCTCCAGCGTAAGATCCTGGGATTTATTTGACGGGTCAAAAAGTCTAGGATCGCTAGGAAGGTGATGATGGAGGCACTCGGTTGGGTGGGTTAGTAGTCCCAAATCTACATAAATATTTGGAAGCCACCCAAATTTCACACTTCCTGAAGTGGATGTCCCTTTCCCCTCTACCGAAATGGGCTGAGATTGAACAGTCCAAACTCCCACATCCCCTTTGTTTCCTGCCTTTCGTCTCCCACACGTTACAAAAAAGCTGGCAGAATTTGCTCTCCTCTTCAAAAGTTATCTTGAAGTCATGGGATGGTGCTCTGAAAAAGCAAAAGATTCCTAGAGGTATGGGCCCACACTCCCCGATTTTTCACAACCCTGCCTTCTCCCCGGGTTTGCATCAAGATGCATTTAAAAATTGCAGATGGTATGGTGTTCAAACATTAGCCCAGCTATTTGAGGGGGGTCATCCACATTTGTTTGAAGACTGTAAAGTGACATTCCAACTCTCGGAGGCAGACAGATTTTCATATGCTCAGCTTCGGCATTGGATCAAACACCCAGAGACAAGACGGAATAAAATGAGCCTTGAGCCCAATAGAGTTAACTGTTTTGGAGAGACCATGGCCTGCAGTGGTCTCTAAATTCTATAAACTACTGAGAGATGATATGCTAGCTACGTGCCCATCTTACATGAGCTGCTGGGTGACAGACTTAGGCCACCCACTGGAGGATCAAGCATGGCTAGTCATTTGGACTAGAAACCACTCTTCCTCCAGATGTGTGACCAACAACGAATGTGCCTTAATACTCCTATTTAGTTGGTATTATTCCCCTGTTCAACTGCACCATTTTCAGTCTTCAAACGCTCACACTTGCTGGTGAAAATGCGGGGCTCAAGGTTCATACTTTCATATGTGGTGGGATTTTCCAATTATTTACGCCTTCTGGGAAACCATTGTCACTGTTGTTGAATCCATCACTGGCACCAACCTTCTAATGTGTCCTGAAACTTTACTCTTGGGGGCCCTGAGTAAAGAGGTATATCCTAAATCTGGGGAGCGAGTGAAACTAGTTACTCAATTATTGCTGGCTGCACGTGTTACGATTGCTTGCCGCTGGAAATCCCAAGAGGGTCCAGTTCTCTCTCTGTGGTGGATTAAAGTGAAGGACATGCTGGTGGCGGAAAAGGTTACAGCCGCAAAGGGAGTCACACTTCATGCATTTATGAACATGTGGGCTCCCTTGTTGGACTATGATAAGAGCTACACAGCTTTAACATTCATCCCTGTCTGGCTAGACTTTATCTGCGGTCTGGGGTTTCTTAATAGGATTTGTCTCTCTTGAGAGGGAGATTTATGCGGGATATAAGGGCGGGGGGTTTCTCCATCCTGAACTACGCAAGTGATATTAGATATGCTGAATAATTTACCTGTATCTGCTTTACCTACTGTAATCTTTCATGTTTCATCAGTTTAATTAAAACAGTTTTTAAAAAAAGCAATTTTCATTAGGTCTATCAATAAAGTGCCAGTTTTGTAAAAATGTACACTTAATTTCGTGAAATTGTTGTATTTTCAGGAAATTCATAATAAATAGGTGTGGGTAACTGAAAATTCAAGTAAAATAAGTAAATCTAAAGTCATTCCTTTGAGACACACTTATGTATGCGTTTGTTACTTGTGTTATATCTCCCCACTGTCTTCTTTGACAGGGTTTATAGCTGCATTAGTCTTGGAGCAGATGGTTCCCTCCAGACAGTTTACAGCCACTAATTTGTTCTAACGTAAGAGTTTGTGGAACTATGTATGAGGATGTCCTGTTTTACAATGTATATTCAGGAGAGAAAACTCTGTAGTGGAAGTGGCATATAGCCTAGCCTGGTTACTGCCTGCATTATATAGTATGCTCTTCATTCATTATCATCCTTTTGACCTGGAAGTAATTGACAATGACGTGTGTGAAACACTTTCAGCAATTAGTGTTTTGCAGAAAATATTTTTCACACCAACCTCATGTTATGAAAAAATGTTTTATAATGTATTTTTTCTTAATGATCTTCGCCAGAAAAATGTTAACTGTGCTATAAAATGTGTGCTTGAAACCCACTAAAGTCAACTTCATGAAGCTTGTGAAGTTGTACAACTAATTTCATGACAAGTGGCGAAGCGAAGTTCCACAAATTCTCACATCATTGCATCATGCTCCTCATTCTTCTGATCCAAATGTCAGTCTAGAAAAATGGATACATCTCATGATTGACGGCAAAAGTATTTTGGTGGGTGTGGGCCAACCGTCTCATGCACGATATGACAGACATATAGGTTTCCGAGTTTGCCAATGAACGACCATTGGGATGTAACAAGGATTGCCATTTTGTTTTCTAACAATTGCTCATTGCTTTCTGTTCTTATTGCTTCACAGCACATTTTCTGTTTACACTGCTCGACTGTTAAACATTGTTGTCTGAACGTGAAAGGACAAGGCCGCAGGGCCGCGAGGCTAACAAGAGTTCATTGAAACACAACGTAGGCAGCGCCAGGAAGGAATGCCCGGCTCCCTCCCGAATGTATCCTTGAAGCAGAGCTGCAGGGCATTTAATCATTTCGCAGCTGCCAGCCAGTCTCGTTATATGGTAGAATATGTTAGAATAAAGCAGCTAAAAGCCTGAATTATGCTCTTCTCACGGCCCCCCTTTACTGAGCCCTGTAGAGCGTGTCGGCTCCCAGGACACGAATAGCACCTCCTAGATAGCAAGGTCTGGAATGTGACTCTTCCCCCGTATGTAGCTCGCTTCCAAGGACAGAAGCATTGTGTTCTGTTCAACAACTAAAAGTTGCCTCCGCACTTGCAAATTGCATATTGTTACTAGAATAGATATGTGAAGGTGTCATAATTGTCGAAAGTGTCCATCATCACACCGAGTTCAAAGAAACCCAATAAAGGGGGGTGTTAAACATGTCATAGCTGATTGTATGATATGCATTTTGTATATATGTAACTGATGTACGTAATTCACTCTCTTGCGTCCCTCGAGGTCTAGAGATACACGTCGCGGGGCGTGAGGCCGAGTTGGCCAACTGAGACTATTTGCTTTGCAATAAACCTTAGCTTTGGGAATACAACCTCGTGTCTGGCCTATCTATCTATCTATCTATCTATCTATCTATCTATCTATCTATCTATCTATCTATCTATCTATCTATCTATCATGTGTGCTGACCTACCTAGGGGCCCCTTTCACAAATGCTTGTTCTAAATGAACAGATCTATACAGATTTTAATAATCGCCTTACCTCCATAGTGTATCTATTCCAGGATCCACTGATATTATTCAATTACACAATTATTTTAACCTCAGTGCACAGTCTTAATTTCCAAGATCCGCCCTCTAATTGTACTACCTAGCTCTTCTCTTTAATTCTACTCATACTCGTTCTCTCTTTCCTTCTACTGTCACTTCTGCCAATCCCCTTTAGGGAATGCTGATATCATTCCCTACTCTCCCCTGTAGCTACTCTCATCAGTTCCACTCCTCCTGGAACCAATAAATGGGACAAGGACCTAGAGAAACTCCTGCAGGCACAATATAATGAATGCACTATTGTCACAACATCCTGGGAAGGCATTGTTAATCACAGAATTACCTATTTATTTCCTCCCTGATTATATTCCTCACCATCATGAGGAAATCAGGAGTGGACTGGTCACAAAAGGTGGCCATGAACATGTCTCTCAAAGTGGCCCCATATTACATCATGTGAGTTAATGGTGTGAGCAAACCCACTAAGTAGGGTTAGAGGGTGTTCTCCGCCCATGAAAATTGGGAAAAATGTGTCCAGATGGGGAACCTTAAGCATATTCGTACCTTAAAATATATAGAAAAGTAGTCAAACATAACAACAAATTGGCATCAAATGTGTCAAGAGTGAGGAATAACACACTGGAAGCCTTATGTCAAAATGATGTCCTCAAATTGATATGGGTGCTGGTGAGAGATGGAAGGAAGGGGGTGTAAAACATAGACAGAGGGTAAGAGGAGCACAAAACCAGGACAAGATGCCCATGATGCAGAGGGCCGCTGGGAAAATGTACGAGTTCCTCAAGGCCAGCCCTCCACTGGAGTAAATGTACAAGGCTATCAGTCTCCACAGGCAAACAAATATAAACAACTCACACAAGTTAAATAAATGTGCCAACCTTGTTTATTTGTCACTGATATGCGTACCAAGTATGTATTGCAAACAGGACTCACAACAGTGGATCCTACCCAGAATTCCATCACCAGGGCACCTTGAACCTTATAATGGCACAGAAAAGTAGAACGGATATCCCAGTTGCCTGTCCTGCAGATATCCTGCAGATGATACAACCAACTTTTTGCATATGCAAGTCACGAAGTACATTGTATGTCATATTATGAAAGGGGACATTGAAATATTGAATGTGGTTATTTACAGTAGATCCATTGTTGTTCCTTACAAAGTCTCATTTAATGTTACAACCTTTAGATACTGTATCAGTAGTCCTCCACATAAAATCATGTTGTGTGTGTGTGTTTGTATTCCAAAAAAGTATTAAAGATAGCAAAGACCAATACTTTAGGATGATTTTCTTGACCTGTTAAATATATGGATTAAAAGTCATTGCGCAAACCAATTTCTCTGAGTTGGTACATGATCTGGAAGAAAAGTGTTGTGAGGCATAAACTTTTCTTTCTCAATGGGTGCCTTTGGAAAGCCTCTGTTTGCTAATCGTTTATCAAGTTTAGGTGCATGTTCCTGGTAATCCTGCATTGATTTACAGGGAAGATTATCTGAGGGACAGAGGTTGATAACTTCTGTAAAGTTTAAGAAGATTTCTCTCAGTTGGTTTACTCTACAGACTGCCCATTAATGTTACTACTTGATGATAAATATAAATATCTAAGGAATTAATTTAAACAGACATTTCTGTTTTAGTGAATTGAATATTAGGATTAAGTTAATTTAGCCATTTGAAATATTGCTTCATTTAGTCACTGTCTCCTTTCCAAACCATTATTACATCGACTATGAATAGGTTCCAAATCCAAATATTTAACAAATAAGGATTAGTTGCTGTCAGTAAATAATTATTTTCATATTCTTACAAGTAGCGTTTAGCCAAACTAGGGCTGCAAGCAGCACCCATCGCTATTCCCTTAACTTGTAAATAGAACACATCCTTGAATTTAAATAATGTTTGCTGAGTTAAATAACAATAGGAACACATTTTGGGGTACGGCCCATTTCCAAGTTGCAAAACCTTGTAATCCTGAAGGATATGGAGGGTGACAACACAAATCATCATGATCACAAAAGTGCCTTATAGCTACAAACACCCACAGAAAACGTATCATGTATGACAACCCCACAAATTCGACTTCCTAGAAAGGTCCAGTGGGAGCACACTGAGAAGCCTTCAACACTAATGATGAATCAGATGAGGGCACTGACAATGTGAGGAGGATTAAGGAGAATGAAACCTTTCATCAGCCCTGGACTGAGTTCTTCTTCTAAGTGCAGACATTACCTGGCATATTATCCAACATAAGATAATAATGTTATTCATTGCCAAAATAAGAATGTCAGCATAGGTCATGATTGCAGTTCATAACCCTAGTTGAAATGTCAAGCTTGGACTTGGCTCCAGCCCCTTTTCCATAAAAACGTAGGTGCTTACAGGGCTTCCCCCTTAAAACCAGCAGACCAAACAAGTAATCAGTCGTAACTATATGAAATGTAATGGTTGCTTCATTAGTCTTTTTACAAGTCCAGTATCAACACAGGAAGGTACATTCAATGTGTGATATAAGGCCACATCTATAAGACTGGCCCGCCCACCAAATGTCATTTTCTTACCAGAGGATGTGCATATACGCTTAACTTCAGAGGCATAAGTAATGAGATTAACTCAACTAACTATACATGCCACACACACTACATACAACCAGGAACATGTCAGGGCACCAGAGAATGGTAGCCTTATAAATGTGAATTGCAGAACACAAAAGGTGATATCCCAAAA
This sequence comes from Ambystoma mexicanum, assembly GCF_040938575.1. Lineage (NCBI taxonomy): Eukaryota > Metazoa > Chordata > Amphibia > Caudata > Ambystomatidae > Ambystoma > Ambystoma mexicanum. Next base: position 690,322,777 of record NC_090934.1, on the reverse strand, counting down.
GAGAGGAGAGACGAGGGGAGCAGAAAGGATAGGAGAAAAGGAAATGATCCCAAGAGGGGACAAAGGGGATCTGAGTGGGGACAAAAAGAGGAGCATAAAGCAGAGAAGAAAGTGAAATGGTGAGAAAAAATGGGTAAAGTGGGGAGGGATGGAAAGGGAGAGAACATGGCTGTCTAGATGCAGGGGAAGGCCATTCAGAAAGGGAGCAAAAAACTGCAACCACAGATCACAAAAGGAAACAGTGTTTAAAATGAAATCTGACTTAAAGTCTGTGGGTAGAGTCAGTCATATCAAAAGCACATGGCACATTTCTTGATCTTGGACTGTTACGTTGTGCTGTTTCGTTTGTTACTGAAACACATTCAAAAACGTCTTAAGAGTATAGCCTTACCTCTGCCCACGTTACTACACAAAGTGAACAAGGTATATCTCTTGTCTTTGCCTTTTTTACATTAATGATTATATTGGCTTTTGTTTTGTAGAAGCATGAGGACAGAGTAGTCACTTTAGTAGCTTCTGCTTATCCATGTACTCCTGCAGAGCAGACGTCAATTCATCACAGTGTACAAATGAGATACCAGTAAAATAGCATATTAGGTTATCATTTTTCCTTCAGAGTCCTCTATGTAACCCTCCTTGCATGTTTGATTTCCAGGAGGATGGTTCATTGAGGTGAAATTTCACCGACAGAGACCTTTTGTGTAAACAGCAGTTCACAAGTTTGACTTCCAGTTTATAGCTCATTAGCTTGAGTGCTGCAGAGAAGTAAGTGTTTGTGTGTGTGTGTGTGGTTTGTGTGTAATTGGAAGGTCCCAAGGTCGATTGCTAGTAAGCTGGTTTAGTGAGTTAGTGTACCTACTGCAAAGATCAGCACAAACAAGTCAGATTTTCATTTTCACCATGGGATCTAAAATAAGAAATAATGCCACATTTCTGTTGGAGCAACAGGATTCAGTTCATGGTGTACAAACAACCAGCCTCTCTGAAAAGCCAGAAAACATGAGGCGTGTCACGTGATGAGCAGCTGAGGAGTGGTGATTGACAGACTGTACTTCCTGAGATGTGAGACCATGTGACGTGCGAAAGACCTGCCTCCTTCAAAGGTTTGGATCCCTGGGCCTGGCTTCAGGCCCAGCTAGGGTACTTAAATCTTTTCAAATGAAAGGACCCCACCCCATACCTCAGGATCTCTCTGGGACTCTCACGAGGAAAGCTTAATAGCTTTTCTTAAGTGGGCAATGAGAGTTTCAGTGCCACATTGGATGCTTTTCTTTGTTCTGCTGTGCAGAGGAAATTACAAATGTCACTTGATAATCTCAAAGCACACTCCACCTGCAATGCTTTATCTAAGAAGTGATGTAATGTATTTCAATATTTCAAAGACAATGCTGGCAGCTCTCATTTATTGAATATAAAAGTGTTTGCATTGCACTTGGCTTTAGCATCAAGGCCGAGCCTATGGCTCACACCACATGCCACTTTAAGCATGGCTGATATGGGCAGACATGGGCAATTATTTGTCACCCCACCAAGCCCTAAAGTGCCTAAGAGTAACCCCCTGAGTAGTTGGGCCCTTGAGACTTAGTGTGCCACTCTCTTCAAGCTGTTAACCAACTGATGTGCCAGCCTTTCTAAGCAGGTATCTCCACTGAGGCCTGTTGTTGTAAAGACCATCCTTCCTAAGCACTCACACACTCCATGAATGCTGATAGAGGATCCCACAGCCATTGGAAGAAATAAAAGGCTTCAGGTGTAGTGTGTGAAAGCTCAGCTTCTGCCTGTGACATACTGATCTCTGGCTCCTCACCCTGTTCCTCCAGGGGCACCTTTAAGCAGCGACTCCCAGAACCCTTGAAAATCCCAGACACAGTCACAATGTGCACTCCTAGACTGTCCACTTTTCACCTTTTAATCACTATGTGGTTGATAGGCTTTCTTTTATACATGATCACCTGGCTCACACTGCCTGTGAAATGCAGCACACACTCTTAGACCCCCAACCCACCCACAACAAACCTACAGTAGAACATATTGTTCTCTTCAAAAAAGCACCACTTGACACATGCACTCCCAGTCCATAGATAAAGTACAGGGGCCAAGTGAACACAAGCAGATGAGTGTTCCATTTAACCCTCAAATACATGAAGAGCCATGCATACCCCTCAACTAAGGAAATTAACAGGATCCATACACCTTCCACCCACAACTGTGCTTCCTTCCGAATATCTGTGCACATCCTATCAGCATCCCTAATCACTAGTGGCAGAACGTGGAGAGCACCTTGGCATTCATGGTTGGGTGAAGGACACAGAGTAGTCGGGTGGGATTGTCTAGTGCATGCACAGGGTGGTGAGGGGAGAATCTCCAGCAAACCCTGGGAACTGGCTAGAGATGGGGCTGGGGCGTCGACCTGACAGCTCGATGTGAGGGAAGGCTTGCAAGAGAAGTGCAATGATCATATGACCAGGATACACTTTGCAGAAAATGCAGCAGCGGGAAGAGCAGTAGGAGTAAACAGCCATGCATGTGAGTAGAGTAACATTCTCTTCCGCACCTGGACAGGACTTGGTTTCCAACAGAGCTTCTGATTAACACAATCATGGTAAAACACAAGTTCATTGGTTTAAATGGAGAAAAGCCACAATAAATAAACATTCATGTTTTTCCTATTCATGCCTTAGCAAACCAAGTTACCAGGACAATGAGATAGTCTTTTGTATCATAGCAATGGCGTCACCACAGAGGTTGCACTAGTAACACTAAGGGGTCGATTCATGGAATTAATGTGCGCTGAAAATTCCTGCGCAGAGGTGCCAAAACGTGCGAATCGCAGGAAAAGTGCAAAAATCGCAGTGCAAGTGCGAAAATCGCAGGAAAACCAGCGCACAGCGATTCATGGAAGTCCGTGCGCGAGAAAAACATTGGATGTGCGCTAAAAATGTGCGCCGCGCACGCCGGCGCACAGGTCATCCAACAGCGTGCGCCACGGCCACTGCGAACTCGCACATAGCGCGGCGCACATCACAAAAGTAGGCGGAACACGGGGCGTAACACTCGGAATGGGGAACAACGCGTGAAAATATGGGCGTCACGGGGGAAGTACAGGAGGCAAGTGCGCGGAACGCCCACACGCTCGCCTACAACCCGTATTCATGGAATCGAATAGTGCAAACCAGCGCACGGTCAAAGACGCGCACAGGGCCAAACAAGTACGCCACAAGGAAGCAGGCGGTAGCGCCCCTGCGACTGAAAAAAATGTGCGCCAAAATGTGCGCTAACAAAAAGCACCCATATACAGCCATGATGAATGGCCCATACAGTGGCCCTCTAGGACAAATGAGGTGCAAAGGGGCACCGACAAACACGGACACCCGCTGTGTGAAAAATAGCATGTGCGCGTGTTCCTGGGTGCGCGGGAAGTTCCACACGCCATTAGCCTGGGTACGTGTACTTCGGGGTGCGCGGGAAGTTCCACACGCGATTGGCCTGGGTAGGTGGGGGTGCGTGGGAAGTTCCACACGCGATTGGCCTGGGTACGTGTACTACGGGGTGCGCGGGAAGTTCAACACGCGATTGGCATGGGTAGGTGGGGGTGCGCGGGAAGTTCCACACGCGATTGGCCTGGGTACATGTACTTCGGGGTGCGCGGGAAGTTCCACACGCGATTGGCCAGGGTACGTGTATTCCGAGGTGCACGGAAGATTCACATGCGATTTCTGCAGGGTACGTGTATTTCGGTGGTGCCGGGGAATGCTACACGTGATTTGGCCATGTGGGTCCCCCTAGGTGTTCCCTCTACACCCTCCACGGCCCTTGCAGGCAGCCCACACCACAGGGTACTACCCTGCACCCCTGCTCATGTCCCGCAGGCAACCCATCCACCTTGGCCATGCCCACCAGCCAACCCACATGTCACCTTGCACTACTGATCACCAACACATGTCTCCCACCACCCCCACCCCCAGCCACCAGGGGCAGCCTCCACCAGGCCCCCACTCATGTCTCCCACCACCCCCACCCCCCAGCAGTGCAGGGGCAGCCTCCACCAGGCCCCCACTAATGTCTCCCACCACCCCCACCCCCCCAGCAGTGCAGGGGCAGCCTCCACCAGGCCCCCACTCATGTCTCCCACCACCCCCACCCCCCAGCAGTGCAGGGGCAGCCTCCACCAGGCCCCCACTCATGTCTCCCACCACCCCCACCCTCCAGCAGTGCAGGGGCAGCCTCCACCAGGCCCCCACTCATGTCCCCTATTACCCCCACCCCCCAGCAGTGCACGGGCAGCCTCCACCATGCCCCCACTCATGTCCCCTATTACCCCCACCCCCCAGCAGTGCAGGGGCAGCCTCCACCAGGCCCCCACTCATGTCCCCTATTACCCCCACCCCCCAGCAGTGCAGGGGCAGCCTCCACCAGGCCCCCACTCATGTCCCCATGCACCCCCACCCCCCAGCAGTGCAGGGGCAGCCTCCACCAGGCCCCCACTCATGTCTCCCACCACCCCCACCCCCCAGCCACCAGGGGCAGCCTCCACCAGGCCCCCACTCATGTCTCCCACCACCCCAACCCCCAGCAGTGCAGGAGCAGCCTCCACCAGGCCCCCACTCATGTCCAACTCATGTCTCCCACCACCCTCACCCCCCAGCCACCAGGGGCAGCCTCCACCAGGCCCCCACTCATGTCTCCCACCACCCCCACCCCCCAGCAGTGCAGGGGCAGCCTCCACCAGGCCCACACTCATGTTACCCATCACCCCCACCCCCCAGCCACCACGGGCAGCCTCCACCAGGCCCCCACTCATGTCTCCCAACTCCCCCTACCCCCCAGCAGTCAGGGGCACCCTCCACCAGGCTCCCACTCATGTCCCCTATTACCCCCACCCCCCAGCAGTGCAGGGGCAGCCTCCGCCAGGCCCCCACTCATGTCTACCACCACCCCCACCCCCTAGCAGTGCAGGGGCAGCCTCCACCAGGCCCCCACCCATGTCTACCACCACCCCCACCCCCCAGCCACCAGGGGCAGCCTCCACCAGGCCCCCACTCATGTCTCCCACCACCCCCAACCCCCAGCCACCAGGGGCAGCCTCCACCAGGCCCCCACTCATGTCTCCCACCACCCCCACCCCCCAGCAGTGCAGGGGCAGCCTCCACCAGGCCCCCACTCATGTCTCCCACCACCCCCACCCCCCAGCAGTGCAGGGGCAGCGTCCACCAGGCCCCCACTCATGTCCCCTATTACCCCCACCCCCCAGCAGTGCACGGGCAGCCTCCACCAGGCCCCCACTCATGTCCCCTATTACCCCCACCCCCCAGCATTGCAGGGGCAGCCTCCACCAGGCCCCCACTCATGTCCCCTATTACCCCCACCCCCCAGCAGTGCAGGGGCAGCCTCCACCAGGCCCCCACTCATGTCCCCTATTACCCCCACCCCCCAGCAGTGCAGGGGCAGCCTCCACCAGGCCCCCAATCATGTCCCCATGCACCCCCACCACCCAGCAGTGCAGGGGCAGCCTCCACCAGGCCCCCACTCATGTCCCCATGCACACCCACCCCCCAGCAGTGCAGGGGCAGCCTCCACCAAGCCCCCACTCATATCTCCCACCACCCCCACCACCCAGCCACCAGGGGCAGCCTCCACCAGGCCCCCACTCATGTCTCCCACCACCCACACCCCCCAGCAGTGCAGGGGCAGCCTCCACCAGGCCCCCACTCATGTCCAACTCATGTCTCCCACCACCCCCACCCCCCAGCCACCAGGGGCAGCCTCCACCAGGCCCCCACTCATGTCTCCCACCACCCCCACCCCCCAGCAGTGCAGGGGCAGCCTCCACCAGGCCCACACTCATGTCTCCCACCACCCCCACCCCCCAGCCACCAGGGGTAGCCTCCACCAGGCCCCCACTGATGTCTCCCACCACCCCCACCCCCCAGCAGTAAGGGGCACCCTCCACCAGGCCCCCACTCATGTCTCCCACCACCCCCTACCCCCCAGCAGTCAGGGGCACCCTCCACCAGGCTCCCACTCCTGTCTCCCAGCACCCCCAACCCCAGCCACCAGGGGCAGCCTCCACCAGGCCCACACTCATGTCTCCCACCACCCCCACCCCCCAGCCACCAGGGGTAGCCTCCACCAGGCCCCCACTGATGTCTCCCACCACCCCCACCCCCCAGCAGTAAGGGGCACCCTCCACCAGGCCCCCACTCATGTCTCCCACCACCCCCTACCCCCCAGCAGTCAGGGGCACCCTCCACCAGGCTCCCACTCCTGTCTCCCAGCACCCCCACCCCCCAGCCATCATGGGCAGCCTCCACCAGGCCCCCACTCATGTCTCCCACCACCCCCACCCCCCAGCAGTGCAGGGGCAGCCTCCACCAGGCCCACACTCATGTTACCCATCACCCCCACCCCCCAGCCACCACGGGCAGCCTCCACCAGGCCCCCACTCATGTCTCCCACCACCCCCACCCCCCAGCAGTCAGGGGCACCCTCCACCAGGCCCCCACTCATGTCTCCCACCACCCCCTACCCTCCAGCAGTCAGGGGCACCCTCCACCAGGCTCCCACTCCTGTCTCCCAGCACCCCACCCCCCAGCCACCAGGAGCATCCTCCACCAGGCCCCCACTCATGTCCCCTATTACCCCCACCCCCCAGCAGTGCAGGGGCAGCCTCCACCAGGCCCCCACCCATGTCTACCACCACCCCCACCCCCCAGCCACCAGGGGCAGCCTCCACCAGGCCCTCACTCATGTCTCCCACCACCCACACCCCCCAGCCACCAGGGGCAGCCTCCACCAGGCCCCCACTCATGTCTCCCACCACCCCCAACCCCCAGCAGTGCAGGGGCAGCCTCCACCAGGCCCCCACTCATGTCTCCCACCACCCCCACCCTCCAGCAGTGCAGGGGCAGCCTCCACCAGGCCCCCACTCATGTCCCCTATTACCCCCACCCCCCAGCAGTGCACGGGCAGCCTCCACCAGGCCCCCACTCATGTCCCCTATTACCCCCACCCCCCAGCATTGCAGGGGCAGCCTCCACCAGGCCCCCACTCATGTCCCCTATTACCCCCATCCCCCAGCAGTGCAGGGGCAGCCTCTACCAGGCCCCCACTCATGTCCCCTATTACCCCCACCCCCCAGCAGTGCAGGGGCAGCCTCCACCAGGCCCCCACTCATGTCCCCTATTACCCCCACCCCCCAGCATTGCAGGGGCAGCCTCCACCAGGCCCCCACTCATGTCCCCTATTACCCCCACCCCCCAGCAGTGCAGGGGCAGCCTCCACCAGGCCCCCACTCATGTCCCCTATTACCCCCACCCCCAGCAGTGCAGGGGCAGCCTCCACCAGGCCCCCACTCATGTCCCCATGCACCCCCACCCCCCAGCAGTGAAGGGGCAGCCTCCACCAGGCCCCCACTCATGTCCCCATGCACCCCCACCCCCCAGCAGTGCAGGGGCAGCCTCCACCAGGCCCCCACTCATATCCCCCACCACCCCCACCCCCCAGCCACCAGAGGCAGCCTCCACCAGGCCCCCACTCATGTCTCCCACCACCCCCACCCCCCAGCAGTGCAGGGGCAGCCTCCACCAGGCCCCCACTCATGTCCAACTCATGTCTCCCACCACCCCCACCCCCCAGCCACCAGGGGCAGCCTCCACCAGGCCCACACTCATGTCTCCCACCACCCCCACCCCCCAGCAGTGCAGGGGCAGCCTCCACCAGGCCCACACTCATGTCTCCCACCACCCCCAACCCCCAGCCACCAGGGGCAGCCTCCAACAGGCCCCCACTGATGTCTCCCACCACCCCCACCCCCCAGCAGTAAGGGGCACCCTCCACCAGGCCCCCACTCATGTCTCCCACCACCCCCTACCCCTCAGCAGTCAGGGGCACCCTCCACCAGGCTCCCACTCCTGTCTCCCAGCACCCCCACCCCCCAGCCATCATGGGCTGCCTCCGCCAGGCCCCCACTCATGTCCCCTATTACCCCCACCCCCCAGCAGTGCAGGGGCAGCCTCCACCAGGCCCCCACTCATGTCCCCTATTACCCCCACCCCCCAGCAGTGCAGGGGCAGCCTCCACCAGGCCCCCACTCATGTCCCTATGCACCCCCACCCCCCAGCAGTGCAGGGGCAGCCTCCACCAGGCCCCCACTCATGTCCCCATGCACCCCTACCCCCCAGCAGTGCAGGGGCAGCCTCCACCAGGCCCCCACTCATGTCTCCCACCACCCCCTACCCCCCAACAGTCAGGGGCACCCTCCACCAGGCCCCCACTCATATCTCCCACCACCCCCACCCCCCAGCCACCAGGGGCAGCCTCCACCAGGCCCCCACTCATGTCCCCTATTACCCCCACCCCCCAGCAGTGCAGGGGCAGCCTCCACCAGGCCCCCACTCATGTCCCCTATTACCCCACCCCCCAGCAGTGCAGGGGCAGCCTCCACCAGGCCCCCACTCATGTCCCTATGCACCCCCACCCCCCAGCAGTGCAGGGGCAGCCTCCACCAGGCCCCCACTCATGTCCCCATGCACCCCCACCCCCCAGCAGTGCAGGGGCAGCCTCCACCAGGCCCCCACTCATGTCTCCCACCACCCCCTACCCCCCAGCAGTCAGGGGCACCCTCCACCAGGCTACCACTCCTGTCTCCCAGCACCCCCAACCCCAGCCACCAGGGGCAGCCTCCACCAGGCCCCCACTCTTGTCCCCTATTACCCCCACCCCCCAGCAGTGCAGGGGCAGCCTCCACCAGGCCCCCACTCATGTCTACCACCACCTCCACCCACCAGCCACCAGGGGCAGCCTCCACCAGGCCCCCACTCATGTCTACCACCACCCCCACCCCCCAGCAGTGCAGGGGCAGCCTCCACCAGGCCCACACCCATGTCTACCACCACCCCCACCCCCCAGCCACCAGGGGCAGCCTCCACCAGGCCCCCACTCATGTCTCCCACCACCCCCACCCCCCAGCCACCAGGGGCAGCCTCCACCAGGCCCCCACTCATGTCTCCCACCACCCCCACCCCCAGCAGTGCAGGGGCAGCCTCCACCAGGCCCCCACTCATGTCTACCACCACCCCCACCCCCCAGCCATGCGATTTGCCTGGGTACGTGTACTTCGGGGTGCGCGGGAAGTTCCACACGCGATTGGCCTGGGTACGTGTACCTCGGGGTGCGCGGGAAGTTCCACACGCGATTTGCCTGGGTACGTGTACTTCGGGGTGCGCGGGAAGTTCCACACGCGATTGGCCTGGGTACGTGTACTTCGGGGTGCGCGTGAAATTCCACACGCGATTAGCCTGGGTACGTGTACTTCCGGGTGCGCGGGAAGTCCCACATGCGATTGGCCTGGGTACGTGTACTTCGGGGTGCGCGTGAACTTCCACACGCGATTGGGCCTGTGAGAGTGGGGTACATGTATTCCAGGGGTGGGCGGGAATATTTACCCGCGACTGTGCCTGTGAGAGCATGCTACGTGTATTCCTGGGGTGGGCGGGAAGATTCACACGTTCGCCTAGGACGTGCCGAAAAATAAATGGTCCAATAATGAGACACGTACGCCAGCATGAAGCAGGCGTACGTCGACCCGCGCAGCATAAAAGTGCGCGCAAACAACAAACAAGCTCATACGCCAGGATGAATATACCATTCCTAGCAGCAGTGGCCGTGGGTTACCAAAGGAGGAGGAGGAGGATAGTGAGGGCCCGAATTTTCACTCCCAGAACCAGCCTTTTTGGGATGCCTGATGACCAGGTGTATGGGAGGTACAGGTTTCCCCCACACATAATACTGGACCTGGTCAGTGAGTGGGAGTGTTAGGCGGAAACCTGTGCAGTTCCCTCTGGGACCACTGCAAAAGATTTAGGACTACAGGCGTTTGGCGGTGAACCCACTTGGTAGCAGTCTGCACCACACAGATTCACTTGGTAGCTGTGGCTGAGCAGTCAGACTACACCAAGTATAAACCTGTTGCCTGAGGAGGTTGGAGGATCAAGGGGACCAACAATGTCAATCCCTACTCTCTCAAATGGGACTCCCACAACTGGGAGAGGCACTAAAGGTGCCACATTCTTGGAGCCAACCTTACCAGAGATCTGGCAGGTGTGGCAGCTCCTGCAGTGTTTTTCTACTTCGGCCCCCATCTTTGGCCAATAGAAGTAGAGGGAGAGCCTTTCCTTAGTCTTCTTGAAACTCAAGTGACCAGCCAAAGGAATCTCGTGGGCTAACTGCAAGAACTGTGGTCTGTTCTCTTGGGGTACTACAAGTCGTTTGTAGTCTCCAGGTGCAGACTCGGTCGGTTCACTGTAGAAGAGGCCATCTTCCCAGTGCATCCTGTATTTCCCAGGCTCTTGCCCTTCAGCCTGAGCTTCTGCCTGGTGGCGAAGACCTTCCAGAGTTGGACATTCTCTCTGTCCCTTACTGAAGTCTGCCCTGCTGGGTCCACCTTCTGCCAGTAAAGACTGCAGCTCAGGATGGTCAACAGGATCCAGATCTCCAATGAGTTCCTGGCCTTCCATTAGCTCTTCCTCAGAGTCTAATTCTACCACACAGGGTCGTACCTCCCTCTCAGCCTCGGCTGGAGGTGGAGTTACGGGTGTAACTGTGGACGACCGCGGGGAAGTCCGGGTTGTCTGCACTGGAATGCTGGCTGCTGGTTTCGGGATAGAAGCCTTAGGTTTCCCTTTTGCTTCTGATGTCTTGGAGACAGCAGCCGACAATTCCAGTGGAGCAGGAGTGATTTCTTTCTTCATCATCTCCCCGAGAGTACCGAGCATGGTCCTCTCTCTTGCAGGTCTGGTTAGCTCCTGTAACCGTTTACTAGGAGGTCTGGGAGTATGCAATACAACTCCGAGGGTTTTCAAATCGTTACCCAACAGTACGCGTCCTGGTACCTCACTCTGTATGCTGACAGGTATCTTCATAGTCATGTCGTTACACTGGATGAGAACTGGTAATTGGGGAAGCATCTGCACAGGCCCTCCAGCTAACTTGGTGAGGCGTTTGGGTGCCTTAGCAACATCCTCAGCCTGAAAAAACGATTTATCCACCACAGTTATGCTGGCCCCAGTGTCCCTAAATGCAGGCATCTCCTGACCATTCACCTGGACACTGTCCTTATAATACTCTTTAGTATTATCGGGGATAGAATTATAGACATCTAAATTCTGTTGTTCCCACAACCCCAGAGATACTAAAGAAACGCTGGCTGAGACTCCAATGGGTTCGTCAGCTAGCAGTAGAAAGTTTCCACTTGCCATTTGGACTTCCTCCTCTGGAGCGAAGGCTAAGGAGACAAGCTGGACCCCTGAAGGTTTACCCTTACATCTGGGATCTCCTTTCACGTGGTCAGTCGAGCCACAAACAAAGCATTTTCCAAATGCTTTCTGGAATGGTGGCTTGTTCTGCCCTCCTTCCGGTTTGGCACCAGAAGGCACACTATTCTGTTGTGGTTTTCCCGGTGGCTTACCCTTCTGGTTTTGTTTGGGGCCCTCTTTGGAATGTGAGTTATTAGAATTCTCTTTTGAGTCTTTTTTTAGGCTGTTTTCCCTCATCCTTTTTCTGAGTTGCCCCAGAATCCTTATGAGTAGCCCTGTTGGCAACCCACAAGTCAGCAGCCTTAGCTAGCTCCCTGGAATCCAATTCCTTCGAATCAGCCAAGTGCTGTCTGAGCCCAGGAGAACAGGCATCATAAATAGACTCCAACATAAAAAGATTCCTCATAACCTCATAAGTGTTCACCTTGTAACCCTTAATCCATCCCTCTAAGTTTTTCAACCCTTCACTCACCAAGGTAGCCCAAGGTGTACCATCATGCTTTTTGAGGGTTCTAAACCTCTTAAGATACTGGGAAGGGGTCTTCCCGAATCTAGCTATTAAAGCTAGTTTCACACTTTCGTAATCCGTCTTATCCGCCTCCCCCAACTCCATTATCACATCAGTCGCAACAGGAGGGAGCCTAGAGAACAACCAGGGAAGCAAAGCATTCCCGGTGATGTCCTGGAGCCCATGATTGTATTCAAACAGTTTCAACCAATCCAACACATCCAATCTTGGTTCATACATACCCACTAATTCCTTCGACATCCGGGGTCTTTTGGGACTGGAGCTCCTAGAGGAACCAGAGGAGAGAGAAGCATTTTCCATAGACAACTTTTTCATCTCTAACTCGTGATTAAGTTCTATTTCCCTGAGTCTTAACTCAGCTTGCTTCTGCTCAGCCTGGGCATTCATCCGTCTGAACTCGAGCTCTTGGTTTCGTTCAGATTGAGCCAAGAACCGTTTGTATTCTAGTTTGAGCTTCATTTTTTCAAGTTCAAAATAAGCAGGATTAATTGTGGGACCTGGTATGGGCCCCGTAGGCACAGCTGGTAAGGCGGGTAGAGGAGCAGGGGAGACAGTTTTGTTAGCCTCGCCGTCCTCGTCAGCCGCTTCATCGCTATCATCAGAATTACGATTCAGATCAACACCATCACTGTTATCTACAGTCGCTGGAGAGATTGGTTCCTCTGAACCAGTACCCAGACTTCGGTTCGCCAGCAATCTCTCGATTAGTTCTAACTTCTTGCCTCTTACAGAAAGATTCTCTTGCCTACAGAGAGCTCGCAAACTCTCAGTATTTTCACCTGACAAGGACTCTTGACTGTAAGTTTCCATCGTAGACATGTTTTTGAAAGTTGCTTTTGTGCAAAGTTTTGTGGTTAGTTATCCTACAGTGTCGAAAAGCACTCTAAACTGTATACTCGATACAAATCCCACCGCTGTACACCAGTGTTGGGCGGAAACCTGTGCAGTTCCCTCTGGGACCACTGCAAAAGATTTAGGACTACAGGCGTTTGGCGGTGAACCCACTTGGTAGCAGTCTGCACCACACAGATTCACTTGGTAGCTGTGGCTGAGCAGTCAGACTTCTCTCAAGAAAAGTTGAGCAGTATGTGGAGTATACAAAATAGGGCAATTCTTCACAGCAAGACAAGCAAACACGCAACGAGGCTTAGTGTAAAGATATTAAGGTATTTATTTATAACAGAACATCTATGAAAAACACTATGGCACTATCACGGCAAACAAATCAAACACAATTACTCTACGAAGAAGAAAACGATCAATCCCCCTAGCAATATTTCGACAACTCTAGGTTCTACCGGTATCACTTATTTTCAGACAGAGGTGTATACCTCAACCTAGATGACACTCGAACATTAGTTAGGACGGGAGAGAAAAAGATAGGCAGGTCATGAAATCAACACAGTTCAATCCTTCGCGAATAAAATGCAAGGCAGGAAGGCAAGAATCACAATAGATCATGAAGTTCAGAGGCCAGGCCCACTCGGAGAGAGGCAAGGCGCGATGTCCCAAAAAGTCTCTAGTGGAGATGCATTCAAGTCTTAGTCGCAAATTGTTATCGGCAGGTTGAACCAGTTCAGAACTATAAATGAGAAAAGCTTGGAGGCGACCCAACGGAAAGGAGAGGATTAAGACACCTTGCTCAATCCGATCGAAAGGGAAGCCAGGCGGACACGGTACCTTATTGTGGAGGGCAGCTCCGGCGGGGGCAGATGTTCCTGGTAGTGGATGCACGTCGGGTCTTTGCCAAGAGTAGAGAGGTTCTCGTCGTCGAAGAAAAAGGAAGTCCGGTGCACCACCAAGGAAGAGACCAGCCGCGGAGTGCTCCGTCACAAGGCACCACCTTTTGGTCACGGTACAGGGGTGGTGGCTATCCGGTTGCCGGGGTGCTCTGCACGGGCAATTCGACCACTGCGTCCTGAGGCGAATAAAAAGCAAAGGGGGCTGGTTGTTCCCACCAGCCAGGGGAAGAGACTCTCCGGCAGGGAGATCTCATCTGTCGTCGGGAAGTGGTGAGTCGGTTCCGCAGGGCTCCACCGGAGGTGTCGTCGTGCAGGTCGGCTCAGCGTTACCCTCGTCGGATTCTTAGGTCCTGTGGCAACTTCTGAAGATCCAGTCCCAAAAGCCCTGCTTTTATGCAGAAAACCCCCATTCATTCAGCCTAGCTGTCAATCAACACATGCTAAGTGGTGAGCGGGAAGGCTCACCACTTGGGCCAATCACTCCAGAGTGCGACCGGAGTTGGCAAGGCAACTCGGTCCAGGGTGCCTAAACCCCCTCCCACACCCCTGTGGTAACCCAGACAGAATGACACCACTTTGGAGGGTCTCTGTACAGAGCCCGCCAAAAGTGGAACAAAGGGCTCAACCTTTGGTTTAGGAGTCACAGAGACGAACACAGACGCCATTTTACAAACCGAGTTCTGGTAGAAAATACCACCCGATAAACCTATTTAAGATAAGTAGATCGGTGGTACGTTAGAGATTAACGAGAAAAAGTATCAATCTCCAACAATGGGACGAATCCCATAGGGTTATGTTCGGGGTCGAACATAACAAGTAGTTTCCACTGCCACCAGCCAAAACTCGACAAGGGGGGGACGGGACAGGGCCCCCCTCGAGTAACAGATCCAGGAGTAATCAAATTACCCCTACTAGTACGTCCACAATAAGATGGTTGGTACTAGTCCTGTTAGTAAATTTAGGTCTAGTAAAGCCAATGGTGACTTTACATGCCGGGGAGACAGAAGTCAGTCCCCGGGTATGGAGTCTATGGTGGGGGATCCGCTAGGACGCCCCCTGTGTTATGGCACGTAGGTTGCGGTGTAACACACATAGAAAAACATATGAGACCCCATGGAGTAAAAGACCCCATAGCCCAGAGAACAAATTGACATTTAAAGGAATTACACACATACATGTCCAAGAGTGGGAAAAAAAGAGTCTCACTCTTGGCAGGATGGAAAAAAACAAACCCCAGAAATCCAGCAAAGCTGCTGGGGGACTCACTAGGTTAGGAAATTCAGCCTAAACAGAGAATTCTCCCTAACAGGGAGGATGACCTCACATCACCCACCCTGTGCTCCCAAGCACTCAGCCCCCTGGAGAAGGTCCTCAATGTACTGCACTTCTTGGCCACAGGATCATTTCAGCTGACAAGTGCCATAGTGGGTGGGGTGTCACAGGCCACGCAGTCACGCTGCCTACACCAGCTCTTGAACATCATCACTGCACGCCCATCAGTCCGTAGGCACATATACCTGCCCAGGACACCTGCAGAAAGGCAGGCTGCCATCCTCGATTTCTACGGTGTGGCACAATTCCCAAAAGTGCTAGCTGCCATTGACTGCACCCATGTGGCAATACGTCCCCCCAGGGCATCTGAGCACATCTATAGGAACCGCAAGCACTGGCATTCCATCAACGTGCAGGTAGTATGTAATGCTAAGGGAATCATCACCTCAGTATATGCCAACTATCCAGGGTCCACCCACGACAGCTTCATTTACCGAATGTCTACCCTAAGCCGGGACCTAGAAGCTGGGCGGCATGGCGATACATGGCTGCTTGGTGAGTATGAATGCCACTGCACATGCATGCATGTCAGATGCAGAGTTATGTCACTACCCCACTAATGATACCCATCACCTCCTCACCAGGGGACAGTGCCTACCCTCTGAGCACCCACATGATGACGCCAATTCGGAACCCCATCACGCCTCCAGAGGTAAGATACAACACAGCCCATATTGCAACCCGGGGCATAGTGGAGCGCACATTCGGACTGCTCAAGTCACGCTTTCGCTCCCTTGACCGTTCTGGCGGGCAGCTGTTATATGCGCCCCCAGTAGTGTGCAGGATCATAGTGGCAGCATGTGTCCTGCACAATGTTGCAACATGCCGGGGCCTGGCCGTGGACATGGTGGTGCCCCCACATCCCCAACCACATGCACGGCCGCTGCGCATGTGAGGGGAGAGGGCACGGGGTGAGGCAGCCCGTACGCAGCTGGTGGCTAATTACTTCACATAGAAATCACACCCCAGTGGAGTGCACACAGGCCTGGCACATACCATCTGATAAGCAATGATGACTCGACCTGACAATTAAGACGAACAAAGGGACTGTCAACTGTCAGAACCATAGCAGCCTGAGATTGTTCATGTGGAAGTGTCACAATGTGTGCATCCCTACCTACACAAACACCACCAATGCAGTGTCATGAAAAGACACTTCCATGCTGCAGAAATGAATACCCACTTGCAAAATACTACATGAAAACAGTGCCATGTCACCCACCCCCTCCCCGGCACGGCCACACAACACACCATGGCATGTCATGCAATGTGAGAGGAAAGAAATTAATCCCCACAACATGCCCCAAGTGTCAACAGCTACAGTGTCCCTAATGGAAATATGTCCACACATGAAATGCTCACAGTAATGCAGGACCTACAACCCACATTACCAAATACTTACCAAGAATACCAATCACCTACACAACCTCCAACCTACCTTAAACATGACATTACAGACTTAAAAATTAGCTAGCCTCACCACCTGATGATGACAGCCCTCCGAACACTTCCAAGTATACAGTGTTAGCGCCACGCAAGAGTGTAGGTGCACTGCTTACAACATGGACTCCAGTTCCAAGGTGGACCGCATTGTGAAGACATGTGGAATGGACCTGCAAATATGGAGGATGAGATGGATGCAGAGGCACATATCAATACACCACGCAGTGTACAATACAACAACAATATGCACTATGAATGTATACACAATATTGACTACAGACTGCCCACACAGCTCATGGGAGTCCAATGTCACCATGTACGTCAATGTCACTTGGGCACACCCTTTGCAAGCCCATGGAAACGGGAAGCAGGAGGGGTGTGTGTGACAAAAACCCAAGAATCTGAACCAAATCCATGACAAGCCTGCATGTGCCCAACCACAATGCAGCGTATGCCCACGGGAGCCACACAAGGCAACACACTGTCCCAAAAAAATAAAATATTTAAAAAAAAAAAAAAAAATCAAAAATGCCCATTAATGGGCCTGGGGGGTGTGGGGGAGGCCACCCAGGAGGTCCGAGGACAGGGTGCACACCAAAACCCACCTGTGTGGATCTTGCTGAAAAAAACACCTCCATAGGCTCATGGCCTACACGGCTACCCTATTGTGGGAGTATCACTGCTGTCGCTATCCTCACCCTCTGCAGCTGCATCAGGAGGTGGTGGCACTATGGGAGGCAGCCCACGCAAAGCCCTAGTCTGTTCCTCCATGGCTGCAAGCATGCGGGTGTGGTAGGTCTCGTTCTGGAGGATAAGTGTGCGGAGGTCCCCATGCAACAACTCACGGGATGCCCGGACCTCCGCCCTAGATGCCTGCATCTCAGCTGAGAGCGTACGGGTGAGATGCTCCAGCTGCTGTTCTGTCCTTCGGTTTGTTGAAGCCTCAAGCTCAACAAGAGTCGTCCTGAGGTGAAGGAGTTGCAGCCTCAGGGCTTCCCTGTGGCCCTGGGACTCTATGGAGATGGCTTCATGCAGAGTCGCCAGTGCCGCCCGCCTGTCCCTGTCGGACGCCAACATGTCCTCCCTGTGTGACTGGCAGATGGAGTCGGTTGCCTGCTGTAGTCGCTCCATCAGCCTTTCGGGGGGGACAATGGAAGTGGCCACCCTATCCATGGCCTGAGCCATCATCTCTGATGATGCTGCCTGTTGGGTTGCCATACCATAAATGGATTGCTCCCATGCGGTATTGCCAGGTAGCGTACGGCCACCACGTCGTCGGGCACCACACCTGTCTGGGGCAAGGCGAACTGCGCCTTGCTGTGCCGGCACTGCCTGAGGCTGCAGGACTGCATTCCCCCTCTGATCTGCTGGCCCAGGAACAGGATCAGATGTCGCGGAGTGTGACCCTGCATCTGTAACCACCAAAGGCGTACCTGCCAACAATGACATCCCCATTGAGGGTTCTAACCCTGGTGCAGGTGGGTCGGACAGAACAGAATCCCTACCAGGAACATTCACCTGCGACGGCACGTAGGTCTCATCATCCGAATCGATACCTGAGTACAGCTCGGGGGAGGTGCAGCCAGAGACACCCCTTGAGAGCACGACCTGCAGCAGTTGTGGGTTCTCACCCACCACCACACCACGTCCCTCACTGGTAGTCGGTCGGCCCTCAGACCCCTCCTGGGTCTGCACCATCTCCACAACCCCAGCAGTATCAATTGCGTCTTCCCCTGCAAAGACATAAAAGAAAACAAATGGAAACAGGCATTAGCACTATGGCACACAATTAGGGCTGAGAGGATACAGAAACAGTACTTGATTGACACATGTCTCACATGACTAAAACTCTCCCATGCATGCACCGTCACTGCGTGTGATGGGGACGCAGATGGCACACATTGATGACACCAAGATGGAAGATGAACACATTTGATGCATGCTGCCTAGCAATGGCATCACACATTGGCCAGTGATTGGCAGGTCAAATACACATGCCATCACACAGATGGCATGTACCCTAGCCATGAAGTGAAGAGGGAGAGGAGGTCACCAATTGTTCATTCAGTCCAGTTTGTTCATATAATTGATTATTTTCATTGTAATGGTTCAAATGTTTAACCTGCAGCTGCCAGTCAAAAATGGTCCTATAGCACAGGGACATGTCCAAACTAATCATGTCCACGAAACTGAGCCAGTCCACTGTACCATAGCCATGTCAGACTTGTGACAATAGGACTGAGAAATCCCGAGTAAAAGTGGTGGTATGCAAACAATCTGCCTGAATAAACAGAGGTAAATAAGCAACAGTGTTGTGGCAAGATGACACTCCAAGGGCAACTGGCGTGGTGTTGGGCTGGATGTCTAATGTTGGCTGAAGGGATGCTGCTATACCCAAATGCTGTTGCCAAGAATGTATAGGAAGAGGCAAATGGGTGAGCTGAACCACTCAGGCACACACACCCTCACCTGGCACCCAAACAGAAGCCCTCCCACACACACCATGCACATGGATGACACACACATGCATGTGCACTCACCGGACAATGCCTCGTAATCTGCCAGTTCTCCCACGCCTTGGATCTGTTCCTCCGTGACGTAGGTCCCAGCAACCTGCTCATGTGGAGTGAGTTCTATGTCGTCTGCTGGAGACCCACCTCCAGTCACTAGAGTTGCAGCATGACTTGAGGCCAGCTTATTCTTTGCCCTGCGCTTCAGGTCATTCCAGCACTTGTAGCATTCATTAGCTGTGTGCCTCACGATTCCAAGGGCACTTATGATGTCCGCAATGGTCTGCCAGGTGTGGTCTTGGATCCTGCAACAATCACCATTTCGCGGTCATGTGCGGACACATACTCTACAAGTGCATTCAGCTCAACCTCATTGAAGCTGGGCTTCCTTGACGGGCCGGACTGTGTAGCCGTGTCTGGGGCAACAGCCTCTACTGGACGAGCACTCTTCCTCTTCTGCTTGGAAGGTGGTGGGGATCCTGAGTGTCCTACGCCGCTCTGGACACTAGGGGCAGGAGCGTGGGATTGCACACTCAGCATGGGAGTTGGTGCAGGCATTACCTCAAGTGTGATGGTGTCAGGGGGAATGTCAGCATGAAGGACTTGGACCGACACTGTCCTGGATGGGTGTGTGAGAGGTGGGGTGGATGGAGCCGCAGCTGCCCCTGCAGCCTCCCCAGACTGCCTACGCGGGGCAGCAGATGAGCTAGCTGCCCCTGATCCACGTGGCCTGATGACACCAACGTTCACCGGCGCACGTGGCCTAGACCTGCTGACCTGGAAGTCAGCCATGGAGTCACCCTGTGCCAGGTCTGGTTCCACAGTGGGCTGGTCCAACAAGGGCTGAGCATGGATGGTGTCAGCCACGGTAACCTCAACCGGGGGGGGGCATGGGTGTCCCTGACTGCTCCTCCACACATGGGGGGCTAGGGGCACCCTGCAAGTCATGGCCACGTCCCCTACTGGATCCACCACGGCCACCACTTGGGGCTCGGCCACCTTTGCCACCCTTACGGCTTGTTCGCCTCCCAGCCATGGCACTGATGTTATTGTGCGTATGGGAGTCGATGTGAACTATTGTCCTGGGCAATTGGGGGTCAAAGGGGTTGGGTACCAGATGGTAATCGTACCCTAGTGCTCTAGCAAGGCTGTATGTCACCCCTGGGGAAAGATGACGGGTCACGCAATGCACAGGCACCCCAAACAAGCAAAGTAAGGTGCATGCAACCCCTCCTAGACCACGTGCGTGGAAAAATAAACCTGCACTACGCTGTGGCACCCAGGAACACAAGAATGAACGTATGCATGTCACACGCAGCCTAGAATGACCTCTGAAGGAGTCATCGACACACGGGGCAAGCACAGATGTTAAATACGTGCGCGACTCACCGTCTGCCAGGAACAAAAGCGTGAAAAATATGCGAGTGTGCGCGTTGGCAACGCCCCCGCCAAAAGAAGAATTGTACAGTGTCTGAGGAGACAGGACAAAAGTAGTAGGGAACGCTGTTTGAGGAAACAGGCCCAGGAAAAAGAGGAAAAGAGAAAAAGCTGTCAGAGGTAACAGGGAGTACGAACTGGAAACGCCGTGAAGTAAATCGCGTGTGAACCGACAAGAAGTACAGATTTCACCCACTCGCTCTCCACGAAAAGCACGTACAAGGAAATGGCGTTCTACACGTACCTTTTATACACACGTCACAGATGCGCATACGCGATGAGGCCATTTCCACCAATTACGCGCTTTGACACTCGGACGTGTATCTCTTCATTTTTACACGCGCCATTCTCTACGGCCATGTGCGTGATGTCACAGCTGCGCATGGTGGCCTTTGGCCCAATGAAATCGCTTTTGCGAGCACACGTGGTAAAACTGCATGTCCGAGTATCATCGCGTGTAATCGGAGGGAAGTGAGCGTACACGCGATTGGCCTGGGTACGTGTATTTCTGGGGTGCGCAGGAAGTTCCACACGCGATTGGTGAAAATCCACGTGTGCTCTGTCACCACGTATAATGAGGGAAACACCCGCGCGCCTCACGTCACAGACGCGCTCACGCGCTAAGGGCCTTTGGTCCAATGAAATCGCATATGCGTGCTGAGGTGCATACGCGCTAAAGGGCCTTTCCTCGATTTACATGCAGACGTACAGGATTTTCACGTGCCAAATCACTCCGTATCAAGCTGGCCACGCGTAAGCAACGGAAGACTACGCTCCTGCCCAAAGGCCGAATTACTGCCCCCAGAGCCCCGAGCAGCCTCCCACGAGCCATCTACTGCTGCCTGCCTGCCTGCTGCCACCGTGCCCTGCCATTTGGTGCCTGCACATCAGCCATCTGCAGGGGTCCATTTGCTGTGTCCACCCCTGCTGGAACAGAAGACTCCCGACTGGGATACCATCGCTCCACAGCCCAGCCCCAGGACCCAGTTGCCCAACCACTCCTGCCTCTGGGGTTGCCATGTCGGGCACTGCAACATCTGGCACCACTGGCAACCCCCGGCCAGAGAGGCAGAGGGGCACCAGCTTCACTGCCACCGAAGTTGGTGTCCTGGTGGAGCAAGTCCTGGGGCAGTATGATGCCCTCTTCGGAAGTAAGCGCGGCAACAAGGAAGGACGGACTCGGATCTGGACGGACATCGTGACTGCCATCAACACAGAAGGGATGGCAGTCCGCGACTACCAACATGTCAAGAAGCGCTGGGATGACTGCAGGTCCAGTACCCTCTTGAAGGCCCGGCGCCTCGTGGAGGGGGGCCGGGGCCGCATGAGTACCATCCAGATGAGGGTCCTGGAACGCGTAGGCCCAGCGCTCCACGCCCAGATCCTTGAGAGGCAGACCCGTCTGGAGTTGAGCGGTAAGTGGCCAAGCATTGCGGTGTGAGACAGGGCATGTTGCAGTGTGCTGGTTATCTGATACTTGCCTGTATGTGTGACATAGGCCATGTATGCATGTGTGTGTGCAGTGACGTCATGCATGTGAGACCAGTAATGTGTGAACCACACGGTTGGTACATGTGTTCAAATCCTTGTATCCACTGTGTCTTTGGTGTACGAGGCCAGATGGATGAAACTAGGGTGAAGTGTGTGCATGTGATAGGCATGGCCCATGATGCATGTGAGTTCCAAAACAACAGTGTATGTTTCAAGAATCACTTGGACATGTATGCTAATGTCCATAGCCTGCGCCATGACTGTTACCGCATGTGTTTTACCTGCACTGAGCTATGTGTTGTGGAGGGACATGATGGAAGTGATCTTTGACAGTGCCACTCATCTGCTATTGCTTCCTGTCTAGGGGACCATTGTACAGTACCCTGATGCTTGTGTTCTATGTCTCCCTCTACACAGCGCCACGTGAAGAAGAGGGCGGAGACGGCTCTGTGGAGCAAAGCGGCGGGGATGCCCCCACGGCTGCAGCGGAAGGGGTGGGTGAGCCCCCACAGGGGCTTGCAACGGTGGAAGATGGGGTGGAGCCATCCAGGTTGGTGGTTTCCACAGAGGAGGAGGAGGCCGCTACTGAGGTGCACATGGGGCCTGGTGGGGGCATCCCTGCTGGTGCAAGTGTTGCAGTCCAGGGGCAGGAGGCAGCACAGGTCGCCGTGGAGGGGCCTGTGCATGTCACTGTCCCTGACACTGTGACTGCACCACCATGCACCAGCAGGGATGCCCCATCCCAGGCCCGTCCGCAGGTAGGGGGGATGTCCATGTCATCTGACTCCCCTCCACCTGCGGACGAGGGGACCCCTGGCCGTATGGAGAAGGTCCTGATTGGTGTCGCGTTGCGCACAGGTGCAATTTGTGATGAGGTGCGTGCTTCCCGGGAGGAGCATGCACGTCATCACGGAGAGCACTGTGCCGACATGGCCCAGTTGGGAACGGCCATGGTCGGGGGTTTCCTACATGTGTCGGCCAATCTGGCGACCCTCTCCTCCTCTGTGGAGACTATGCACCAGTCGTTCTCCATGCCGTCTTCCGGCCCAGATGCCACCAGGGCCCCCTGTGGACCTGCCCCGACCAATGCAGCTGGCTCGGTGGGGATCCCATCCCTGCCACAGTCAGGAGTCGGAGGTCCAGCAGGGGTGGACACACCAGCAACTGGACCCCAGCAGATGGATGATGTGACGGCATCATCGGGCAGGGCACGTGCACGACGGCGTCGGTGGATACCATCAGCCTGGATGCCGTCATGCACAGGCAGTTGCGTCGGAGGCAGCGGCAGGCTCGACGTGGGAGGCATCATGGCTCGGGACCATCAACATCAGGGGTGCAGGCATCGGCCGGAGGGCAGGAGAACCCTGGAATGGGAGTGGCTTCCGTGTGGGAGCGGTTGGGCCAGCAGATAGGTGCGGAGCGGCAGCGGGCAGAGGAGGAACGGCTCACAATGGTCAGGGCCGAGAACTCCATGCGGAGGGTGCTGAGGCGGGCTGAGTGCCTCGAGGGTCTTCGCAGGGAGTTGGAGCTGGACACTGCTTTATCCCTGAAAGACCCCGGGGCCAGGGAACATGCCCGCCTCTAAGCCATTGAACAGGAGTTCGATGATGCCCTGGCCCATGACAACATCCAGTGAGCCGTTGGACTAGCCCGCTGCCCATGTAAATAGTTATGTAGTTAGTGTTAGGTTTCCTTTGTTTTTGCATTTTCATTGGACCTTTTGGACAATGGGCCACATTTTTGTATATAGTTATTTTTTGTTAGGTAGTGTTGTTAGATAGGTTTCATTTCTTTTGTTGGGATCATGGACCCTGGCTTGTTCACCAGTACATAGTTCACTGTTGGATTTTCTTTTCTTTTTACAATTTACCCATGGAGCAATGGCTTTCAATTATAATTTCCCATTGGATTTTCTTTTGTGGACTTTGAATTTGGACACCATTTCTTTGGATTCAGATTTTTGGTTTTGCATTTTTTCATGGACATGCTTCTTTTTACTTTTTTTACATTCCCATTTCTGTTAGTTTATTTTTGATTCAATTCATGTTTCCTTTAATACATATTTTTTGAACAAACTTCAATGTGTAGTATCATCTCATTGGTTTCATGCATATCATGACATGGGTTTTGAGATTCACTGACACCCATTGGTGTATGTGAGGGACATGTGTTCGTTTCCAAACTTGCAATTGCTGTTCTATCATGTTATTGCCATTTCTGAGTGGGTGGATGCAATACTCGGGTGGGTGTTTTGCATTTGGAGGCTGACGATAGGGAGCAGGGATCTAGATTGTGATGACATGTTGGCTGGGGAACATGAGTTGGACATGAGTGGGGGCCTGCTGGCAGGTGCCCCACAGTGCTGGGGGGTGGGGGTGCAGGGGAACATGAGTTGGACATGAGTGGGGGCCTGCTGGCAGGTGCCCTACAGTGCTGGGGGGTGGGGGTGCAGGGGAACATGAGTTGGACATGTGTGGGGGCCTGCTGGCAGGTGCCCCACAGTGCTGGGGGGTGGGGGTGGTGGGAGACATGAGTTGGACATGAGTGGGGGCCTGGTGGAGGCTGCCCCTGCACTGCTGGGGGGTGGGGGTAATAGGGGACATGAGTGGGGGCCTGGTGGAGGCTGCCCCTGGTGGCTGGGGGGTGGGGGTGGTGGGAGACAGGAGTGGGAGCCTGGTGGAGGGTGCCCCTGACTGCTGGGGGGTAGGGGGTGCAGGGAGACATGAGTGGGGGCCTGGTGGAGGCTGCCCCTGCACTGCTAGGGGGTGGGGGTGGTGGTAGACATGGGTGGGGCCCTGGTGGAGGCTGCCCCTGCACTGCTGGGGGATGGGGGTGCAGGGAGACAGGAGTGGGGGCCTGGTGGAGGCTGCCCCTGCACTGCCGGGGGGTGGGGGTGATGGGAGACATGAGTGGGGGCCTGGTGGAGGCTGCCCCTGCACTGCTGGGGGGTGTTGGTGGTGGTAGACATGGGTGGGGCCCTGGTGGAGGCTGCCCCTGCACTGCTGGGGGGTGGGGGTGGTGGGAGACATGAGTGGGGGCCTGGTGGAGGCTGCCCCTGGTGGCTGGGGGGTGGGGGTGGTGGTAGACATGAGTGGGGGCCTGGTGGAGGCTGCCCCTGCACTGCTGGGGGGTGGAGGTAATAGGGGACATGAGTGGGGGCCTGGTGGAGGCTGCCCCTGGTGGCTGGGGGGTGGGGGTGGTGGTAGACATGAGTGGGGGCCTGGTGGAGGCTGCCCCTGCACTGCTGGGGGGTGGGGGTAATAGGGGACATGAGTGGGGACCTGGCTTTCTTTTATACATGATCACCTGGCTCACACTGCCTGTGAATTGCAGCACAAACTCTTAGACCCCAACCCACCTACAACAAGCCTACAGTAGAACATATTGTTCTCTTCAAAAAAGCACCACTTGACACATGCACTCCCAGTCCATAGATAAAGTACAGGGGCCAAGTGAACACAAGCAGATGAGTGTTCCCTTTAACCCTCAAATACATGAAGAGCCATGCATACCCCGCAACTAAGGAAATGAACAGGATCCATACACCTTCCACCCACAACTGTGCTTCCTTCCGAATATCTGTGCACATCCTATCAGCATCCCTAATCTCTAGTGGCAGAACGTGGAGAGCACCTTGGCATTCATGGCTGGGTGAAGGACACAGAGTAGTCGGGTGGGATTGTCTAGTGCATGCACAGGATGCTGAGGGGAGAATCTCCAGCAAACCCTGGGAACTGGCTAGAGATGGGGCTGGGGCGTCGACCTGACAGCTCGATGTGAGGGAAGGCTTGCAAGAGAAGTGCAATGATCATATGACCAGGATACACTTTGCAGAAAATGCAGCAGTGGGAAGAGCAGTAGGAGTAAACAGCCATGCAGGGGAGTAGAGTAACATTCTCTTGCGCACCTGGACAGAACATGGTTTCCAACAGAGCTTCTGATTGACACAATCATGGTAAAACACAAGTTCATTGGTTTAAATGGAGAAAAGCCACAATAAATAAACTTTCATGTTTTTCCTATTCATATCTTAGCAAACCAAGTTACCAGGACAATGAGATAGTCTTTTGTATCATAGCAATGGCGTCACCGCAGAGGTTGCACTAGTAACACTAAATGTGCCCAAACCAGAAAATATGATTACAAAATGGTTTTGCACTGGGATCAACACACATCCACTATAATTCATATTAGATTGGGTGGAGTGAGGATTTTATGACAGTTTTTAGTTTTTTGCATTGTCTCCAGAAAACAAAAACCTGATTTTGGGTCAACATCTAGTAAAACCAAAATATAACATAAGTGGTAGGAATTTGTTAATCAATACAGAAACATTCTGGAAACAATGGGCTCTACAAAGAAGGAGATTATTTGCAATTAAAGCTTTACTATTAATACCATTAGGTTGGATAGTAAAGCTCCTTGACTTCCTAGCACCATTCAATCTGGATGATCACTCATTGCTGCTTGAGAGGTTAAGGAAGATTGTTAACTGCTCGGAGTCCTCTGTGTCCTGGATGGCCTCCTTTCTTGGGCCTCGAAATGCAAGGGTGTCTGTTGATGGCTTTATGGCACCCCCTGAGCCATTGTTTCGTGGTGTTCGCCATGGTGTAGGTCCTTCTACCACCATATTCAATATGTATACTCAGACTTGCTGGGTAGTCTCAGAGTAAAATATGCCAACTATGCTGACAACACCGAGCTGGTCTTTGAGTTGTCAGGGAACCATTACCTGAACACTACTAAGATTTAATCAAAATCGGATGGCCATTAACTCCCTGGCACTTAAGAACAATAAAACAAAGATGATGATTGTATGCTCGGCCCAACGTATGAAGAAGCTGGATGCCAACTATTGCCAGTTCAAAATTGCTTACTGTGTTATTCCAGTAATACATTTTGTGAAATCTTTAGGAGACTATCTTGACTCATGACTTACTGTGAAAAGGCATGTGGCACGTGTCAAACCTACCTGGGCTTTTACCACCAAATCGGTCCGATAAATTAAGCTGTATCTGTCTAGCAATAATATGTGTTTGGTGGCATGTGCTCTAGTCAACTCCAAAATTGACATTTGCAGCAGCTTACTGGTGGCCCCTTCAAATGCCAATTTAAAACTGTACAGGTGGCCCAAAATGGAGCAGTGAGAGCCGTATTTGTGGGCTGAGCAGGACTGACCATGTCACAGAGGGAAGAGGATCCCTCCACTGGCTGCCCGTCCATCATCGGATTTCACATAAAATCTTCCCTCTTACTCTTACATGTCTTGTTAGTAAGGCACCTGGCTATTTAGTGAAACGACCTGGGTTAAACTGAAAACTTTTTCGGTGATACCGGTTTTGATGCATGTGCGCCTCGCTTGTGGAATTCTCTTCCCTCTAATCTACTTGCCACTACATCCCTTTCAGCTTTAAGAAAGCCATAAAAACCCACATTTTAATTCCAATGTGTAATTTGATCTCTTGCTCCTTGTGACTTTCTGTTCCTGGATTCTGGCTCCCCTCTCTGGATTGTTTGTCTTTTGTGTGTGCACTGAGGCCTATGGGCGTGCTGCACATTACAAGTAATAAGATAATAATAATAATATTATGTTATAACAGAGCTTAAAGGGTGGAATTTAGCAGGAAGTGCTATATAAAATGTATTATTACAAACGTATTACAAACCAAACATAATAAATGTATTAAAGCAAATTCATGAAATTTCAGAGAATATACCTGTGAAGAGCTGTATAGGGTAAAAGTAAAAAGTAATGCAAGTCAATAAAAGAGAATAAATGCAAAAAAAACAAGTAGAAAAATGAATAGTCAGTTCCTCATAGTATGCAAACACATAGATAAGAAAACATAGAAATAGTTGTGTAAGCATGAGGGTTTAGTGATGACAGGAACAGCAGGATCCCACATTGGGATGCCTCTGCATGGCCACCCGGCGCCTTCCACTTACACTACACAGAATAAGATCAGGCAATGCAGGCTTATTTTGGGTGGTGCCTCCCCCTTCTTCAGCCTGGAGTGATCAGGTGGTGGATCATGCTACTACTGGACTGGGGGGGGGGGTCAGGCTAGTGCTATGGGGTCCAGCACTAGTTATGTGGGCGCACTGAAAAACCCAGATAATTGCCACCCACTGCATAATGGGTGTTAGTGTATCATTGCATGTAGCTCAATGCTGCAACTAGCTAAACAATAGTGCCCTTAGGTAATGAGGCCCCAAAGAGAAATGGACATTACAGCGCTAAAACAGATATTAAATATGAGCACATTTTGGGATTTTCTTTTTACAGATTTAACAAATTGGAGCTCCTAGATGCAATTCAGTTCTTTAAAGCAGCTTTTAGTGAAATTTGGCCCGTGTGTTGTAGATTACAAAAGACCCAAGAAATACCATGGAGAAGCTGAGGCAGAAGTCGCCTATGCACGTGATTATGGCATCTAGAGAGGAACGCACTCCTGGCACAGATTGCTATGAAGAACAGCATCATTATAATTATAAAACATATAAAAAATAGTTATCAGCTCAGCTGCCTAGAATTATGAGTGCAGCCGGCTCGTTCCCTGCACAACGTCTGCAGCAGTTTTGCTTGACTGAGCTATGTGCACCTGATGAGTGCGCAACAAAATTACCTCCACTCTGCAGCTGCGGCGCTGAGGCGCTCACACATCTCGAATGAGCTCTCGGAATGAGGATTTTTTTTTTAAGCTTATGATGTATTTGTTCAATTCCTTCTGCTTAATTTACACATTATCTTATTTGTGAACATCTCAAAAAGTTGCCATTTCATTGAACATCCTGATGCGCTTGAAGTAGTCGCGGCAGAAGGAATCGTGGGCCCCGGCGTGGTTTGCATCAACCAATACAGTTTATTGTGTCAAGAAATCAGTCTGCCAATCTTTGCAAAGTGATTTTCTAATCAATTACAATTCCGCATGGCTCTGCCTTGATTGGCAGCGTGATGTGTAGCCATAATAAGTAAGGTCCAACGCCAATCATTATCACGCCGAGGCTTTTTGAGCGGACATCGTTGAACCATTACAACATTTGAATGCTGCACACAGTCAAGCAGTCAAGATGAAGGTTGCGTGAGGCTACAGTAATAGGGTAAATCTGTCACTGTCTCGACCAAGAAAACGCATCGATTTATTTTCATGGTTTTATACCATACCTTCTTCTTCTTCTTCTAAGGGTGACTCCAGAACCCCAGAGCCAGCGATTTCTATCTAATTAGATGATGTTCGCCAAAATAAGCACCAATCAGCCAACCATCCCCACTAGATCTCATCCCACTTCCCTGTCTCCCGCACAAACTGAAGCCGGAACCTACGTTGATCATCCACCACCCCTCTTTTCCAACTGAACAGATCAGATGACCCCTGTACAACCACCCCAATGCCACTCACCCTGACTCTGAGCGATTCCCGCTGCACATGAAACTTGGGATTCCTAGGAAGACAGGTGCACTGTTTAGATTGTCCTGAAAAACGAGGAATATTAGAGTCCGGCCTGCTGTGAGGTGCTCCTCTACCCAACAAACTGATGGCAATCAAAGGTCTGTTTGAAAAGTTCTGTCTTCAGACGATTTGTAAATCCCAGGGGATTCAAATCTGCTCTCAGGTTAGGTTTGAGGTTTATCAGTGTCTAGAGCCTGGCACATCCACTGTTCTGCCTCTGTGATTAAGGCAATTGTAGATCACTATTGGAGCTAGATGATTGAGCAGGACAGAAAGTACTGATTTTGTATTTCTTTTTTTCTGAAGGCATCTTGGGACATTACACTAATAGGCTTTGTGAAAGATGCAGAGCGGTTAGAACACATTTTAGATATGATAGGTAACTAGTAGCTTTCAGGGAGAGTTTTATGTGATTCTGTTTTCTGTAAGGTTTAAGCCAAATCTGGCAACCTGGTTCTGGATGTTCCCTGTGTAAAGGCTTTGCAGGCCAGTGAAAATTATATTTCATCAATCCAGATGAGCCATCACCAGGACTCTGGTGAATTCTGTTCAATTTTCAGTGTGACAGAATGCCATCTGTGAGGGTGGCATAGCCTGAGCTTTTCTGACTTTTAGTAATACAATGATGTGGGTACATATATCTTTGAAAGAAAGGTTTGCTAATCAGATCCTCCTTTTACAATGCGCCTTGCTGAAAAGAATAATGCAAGCATGCAACACAACTGGGTCTAATGATACCACTCAGCATCTGTCTTGTTGTTTAGGAACATGGTAGTTCATAGTGACATATGCATTCCTGCAAACACACTTGTGGAACCAACATCTCCAGAAGCCAGGATCTACCTTTAACCATGGGTAATGCAGATTCTCAACTAAATTGTAAAATGTTGTGCTCCCAGAAGCTGGTGGCAGTTGATTAATAACTAAATATGAGTCATGTCTGCTTATGATATGGTGTCCGCTGGGAAACCATAATTACACTGGCCAACAGTTTTTGGGGTCATTATATTGTCAACTTCCCATCATGGCTTGCTGTGTATTCACTGTTTGGGATTGTTTTCATGCCAGTAAGACACATATTCTCCTCATCGGCACACTTGCTCCTTCCTTTCCTGTCACTCTCTGGCCGGCCTCCCTTGGCCTTCTTCCGCTCCAACCAGTGAGGCTAGAAACCTCGGGTTCATCTTCGACTCCACACTCTCCTTTTCTCCTCACATCTCAGATGTCTCTAAGAAGTCAAACGACCAACTGCACCTCCTCAGAGGTATTTTTCCTTTCTTCTCCTTCCCCCAGAAGCTCACTGTCTCTAGAGGTCTGGTTCTCTCTAGGCTGGACTACTGCAACAGCCTCTTTCTAAACCTGCCTGCTTCTACCCTCTGCCCTCTGCAACTCATCCACAACAGGACTGTGAGACTTGTCCTTGGCCTCAAGCCCAGGGATCATATCTCTCCAGCACTGAAATCTCTGCACTGGCTCCCAGTGGCTGCAAGGATTATGTTCACGACCCTCTGCATTGTCAACAAGGCTTTCAGGGTCCTGGGTCCTCAATACCTCCAACTCTCTCTTCGTAAATACCTTCCTACTCGAGCTCTTTCCTCCTCCACCACCAACTCTCTCAGGGTCAGTCACTTCTCCAAGCAACGAGATGTTGGTAGATCTCTTTCTTCAGCTGGGGCCTCCCTCTGGAACAGCCTCCCTGTCTCTCTGAAACTTGAGGAGAACCATCTACAGTTCCGGAAGCACCTCAACCTTCCTCTTTACTTTTGCTTTCTTTCTTCCTCTCCCCTGCTGATTTCCTGTCTGATACTGCTCTGGTCACCTGGCTACCCTCGGATTTCGGGCCCAGGTCCCTGCCCACCCAGTTGCACATCCACACTGCCTCCCAGCAACCCTTGCAGTTGGGTCTGTATCTGTTTCCCTACAGCCCCCTCCCTGTACTTTTGGACACCTGCTGTCTGCACTTACCCTTGCACCTGCCACCTGCTGGCCGCACTTCTTGTTATTGTTTTGATCCCATGTACAACACTGCCCCTTCCCCTTTCCCTTGGCACTTTTCCCCTCCCCCTCTCCTGCACTTGCATGATCTCAATGTCACTTGGCCTAGTAAGATTGTTGTCTCTGTCCTTCCTCTGTTCCCCCTTCCTTTCCTCATCGTGCCTTGAAACACCTGTTTATAGGTGCGTTAAAAATGCCATATCATATCATATCATGTGGGCTCAGCCCTAGTAAAGGTATTTGTCTTCTTTGGGAACGGTGTGTCACCTTCCAGGAAGATAGTAACTACCCCTTGTGGAGATGGAGAGGTTCAGTGTTTCAAAAGACAGGTTGCCAGGCAAATCTTAATCACACCGGGGTGGTAATTAACATAGACTCTTTGATGTGGGGGAAGATGGTGGAGTTAGGACTCGTGGCCAGCCCCATTTCCTGCAGACAAAGCACTCTGGGTATGGTATCACCAGGCTTAAGATTCTGAAATGGCAGCCAGGGTTGGACCCCTTGCAAATGGCTACAAGATTGCCATTTTAAAGGGGTGATATCTCACCATACTAGTTGAGTCCTCTATGGACTGCTGTAGAAGAATGATTACACCTAAGAAATATGTTGGTAGCACAGTCTGCTCCACAGTCCTATTTCATAGATGTGAAGACAAAGACCTCCAAGAGAAGGGCACGCCTTTTCCGTCAACCATCCCAGAGGAACATTTGGGGTGATCTGCTGGATGGACAGGATACACTTCAAGCTGAGATTAGCGGTACCTAGGAACCTGCTCAATGGAGGTGGCAGCGCCTGCGAGTGCGGCTTAGAAATCTTTCTGGCAAGGAATGCAGAACAAATGGCTTGCCTGGTGCCTGGAGACCCTGGACAGGTTTCAAGCAACCAGAAGTCAAGAAGGAGCTCTGGCACTTACTCCACCAATTCAAGATGCCAACTCAATCCATCATCTGCCGTCCTTCACCTGATTTGAGCCACTCACTGAAACAGAACCACTCCACTTCGTTGGACTGTCTCAAGCTGATTCAACTGTCTCAAAACCTGTGACCCATTGCGAAAACAGACTTAAAATGTCCTCAAAATGTCTTGACACTGACTGAACCGATATAAAGCAAATAGAAGCGGGCTCAATGCCACTGGGCACCAAGAAGTAGAATTAAAGTTATTTGAAGTGGTTCTCTGTTTCAAAGCACCTTAGTGAATAGAAAGGCCCACATCTCTTACAATGTTTAAAGACATCTTCAGTAATCTCTGCGTTGCCGCTGAAATGATTGCCTGTGCACCTCTGACTTCAGCGACAGAGTTTGAGAGAGTGCACCCTTTCATTGCCCTTTCATTACAAATTCTGCATATTCTGTGTCTTCTCTTGTAGGAGTGGGTTATAGTGTTTTTCATGAGTGTGTTTATATTTCTAGTTTAATTAAAGCATCATGTTTTTATTTGGTTGGATACTACAGTACTATTGTTGTTTTGTATGCTTCTGTGGTAGCTCATATCCCTCCTGAAGAGTATATACCCTGCTCTTTGCCTATGCTACCTTTAAGAGGCAAAGGGGTTGTTGGGCTGTAAATGTTTCACCTTTATGATTGCAATCACTGCTGGTTTAGTAGTGTGGAGCTAAGTAGGGGTTGTATCCACTACTCACCCTGTGTTCCTGCAGAGCAGGTGTCGTTTTGGCACATCCAGTTTGAAGGATTGGTAGAATTTTCTGAAGAATGCACAGCTGGAAATGTATACTTTTAACCATAGTGTTGATCTGGGGAACAAATGTGAAGTGTGCATCTAAATTAGCACCCAATTTCTTAACTTGCTGCATTGAAGCAGAGATTGACCCAAGACTAATAATCCAATCAAGCAGTAGTGATTCGGATGCAGACTTTCAACAAGAATTATATTG
Source organism: Ambystoma mexicanum (assembly GCF_040938575.1). Lineage (NCBI taxonomy): Eukaryota > Metazoa > Chordata > Amphibia > Caudata > Ambystomatidae > Ambystoma > Ambystoma mexicanum. Next base: position 690,289,641 of record NC_090934.1, on the reverse strand, counting down.
TCTGTTGCCTGTCAAACAAAGGCCTCTCTCTTTCAACCAATCTCAGAGGAGATCTAGGCAGTATAGCATGGTTTTCTCTGACAGTCCAGTTGTTATTCATTTAAAAGAGGATGTGTGCATAGTCTGAAGGAATTTGTTTAAGAAGCTGGTACTGTCTGAGGGTCTGTACCAGGGATAATATGTGTATGCTGAATATGAGGGGTCGAGTAATGATCGCAGTGGGACACTGTGTGTTATAATGCATGCTGATGAAACAGCTGGGCCAATTTGGACCTATTGGCTTCAATTTTAAAGGAAGGATTGGATTCAATCTAAGACTGTACCTCTTACCCTAGACTATTCTTTGAGCATTTTAGCTAGGAGTCGGTGGTCAGCAATATCTTATGTTTCTGGTAAGGGCAGACAGACCAAAGTGTTCTTCATCAATCAAGTGTGGTGAGGTGTGATTCTCTCATGTCTTCCATGGAAATCTCTGTGCCCCTGCTGAGTCCATAGCTTGGTTATCATTCATACAATAGGCAGGTCATTTTGATATATTATTGCAGTTGTCTGGAGATTGGCCAATAAAATGCCAAGCCACATTAAGACAATACATCCTGACTGGCTCTACTAATGTAGGCCAGTGTAGCCACGTAATGACACTTGGCATGTTTGGTTTACCCTCGATGGAAGAAAAAATGGAATGCCACATTAAGAAAGTATATGCAGTCTGACAACACTAGTGACAGTTGCATATACTTTCTAAAATCTGGCATGGCATTTCTTACTTGACATGAAGGGAAACGCAAACATGGTAAGTGTTATTATGTGGCTACACAGGCCTATATTAAATGTAGGACAATCTATCGACATAACACCAATTCACTTATTATCATCTTTGCTTTACTGTTGATGCACAGTAAATATACCTTACCTAAATTTAGCAGCCTACTCAGTGGGGCCAATACATTTAGGGGTCTGTGCTGGCACACACATGCTCACATTCAAGACTTTCACCTGTGCACTCAAACATTATTCAAACAACTCCTGATATGCACACATACATAAAAACAAACACACTAACATATATGCACACATACATACATACATACATACATACATACATACATACACACACATCACATTAAAAACTCACCTTACCTGCTCGCACCTCGAACATGCACCATGCTGCCACAGAGGAATAGATAGCCCTCTGCTCCTATCCACAATATGAACATGCTGACTGACTGGAGAGTACTCCCCTCCTGTCAATCAGTGTGTCTATGCTGTTTGTGCAGTAATGGGTGGTAGCAGGGGCAGGCCTCACACACCCCGCCGGCTTCCCGGTATCTCATGGTACATTTGTTACTGAGCTCCACATACAAAATAAATGTGTAGCCGAGGATGCATCAGTGGCAGGCAACACAGTCCCCCAAGCAAATAAATCACACAGTTAGATTGTGCTGCCCGCCACTCAGGTGAGGGGGCAGCACCCCAGCACTCATAGTGATGAATTGCCACTTACAGGAGCACTTGCACAACCCCAAAACCCAATGAGAGCGATCGTGAGAGGGGCACATAGAACCCACTTCCTGGTGCTTATAATCATAATGCTTATGCATCTAGGGAAGTATTCCAACTCCACCGCAAGATACAAACACTGATCTTAGGGATTCTTGCCCCTCCCTATAAAGGGACACATTGTAACATTTTGACTTTTTCAGCAATTGTTTTGATACATTGCTTTCTTTGGTTTAGCTACCTATTGTAGTGTACAGGGGAATGAATCAGATGAACTCAGACTGCAGGAGTCCCCCAGATACAAAGTTACTCTTGTAAAACACACATAGTTAAATGAAAGTTACAACCTGTCTGCTGTACCAACTGGTTGATTGGCTACCCTCAGAGTCTCACTGGATACCAGGGCCTTTCTTGAACAGTTAGCCTTGAACTGTCTCCAGACCTAACACACACATAGTGGCTGTAACTGTAACCCTACAGTCCCTTGTTCTCCTTGCACTACCCAGAGGCACGTTGCCCTGGCTGCACTTACTCAGAGGATTGCTGCCCTGTTTTTCTCTCTCCCTTGTACTTCCCCTCCTCATTTTCCTATTGCACTTCTCGTTCTCACACTTGCACAATCTGAATGACTGAAGGCCTAGTAAGATCGTTTGTCTTGTCCTCCCTCTGTCTTCTCTCCCTTGTCGCATCTAGAAGCACTTGTGTACAGGCACGTTATAAATGACTTATCATATCATATCATATCATATCATATCATATCATATCATATCATGTGTGTTGCCAGTGCAGGGGATAAAATACATAACAATTATTCTCCCACTGGAGCAAAAATTGCAGAAGCTATAAAGTTACTGATTCCGATGAAGAAAGCTTTTTCAGCTCTATGTGATTACCAAATGTTTCTCTGAGTGGTGATTAAAATGCTATGGAGAAAGAGAGACTCCTACAAATTAGGTATTATCAGCAGAGCAAAGAATGTGAGGAAGGGTGAATGCGTACATAGCCAAGGCAGGTTTAAAATCCAAGATGGTGGTAGGTCATAATTTAAGATCGGGGATATTATCTTCCAGCCCCATAATGACAGGCACATGGCGCAATCACAGGTCAGTCCAGCCTACACTACATAGGTGCAATCCATCTAACTAAGCCCCACCCATGGGGAGGGGAGACCAGACTATAAAGCCAGATTGCTCAGTCAGAGTGTGGGCGGTGTTAGAGAAGGAATTGGAGAGTGGTGTTTAGAGGAGAATGGCGAGTGGGATGTCTACTGGGAGACAGATGGGAAGAGAGAGTTGGTGGTTGCCATAGGGAAGTTGCATTGGAAGGAGAGAGTTGCCATCTAAAGACAGCTAAAATGAGAAGGTTGACACGAGAGAATTACCTTATGAAGCAAAGCTGAGGAGGTTGAGGGAGTACATTACCATCTGGAGAGAGGTTTACTGAGGAGGTTGGAGAAATAGAGTTACCACCTGTAGAGAGAGGAGGTTAGGAGAGAATGTTTTCTGGAAAAAACATATTGAGGAGGTTGGAGGAAGAGAGTTGCAATATGGTAAAGTGGATTGGAGGAAGGTGGGGCGAGAGAACCATTACCAACTGGGGAGGCGGACAGAGAAAACTAAAGGGATAGATAGAGCTGTAAAACCTGAGGAGGGGAGAAGAGAACAGGCACACCTACTACCCGGAAAGACCAGGGAGTTTCCATCAGACCATGTTGATCCAGGGAAGATTTCAGAGGTTGGAGGAGGTATGAGATGCAATCTCACTTGTGGACATAAAGGTTACAACAAAAGTATCCAGAAAAAGAGTTTCCCAGGGAGAAAGACCTTTCAACATGAAATACCAGGCAAATAACAGAATATACAACCTGATATTGAAATGGGGCGAGGAAAACCCAAACCAGCAATTTTGTAAGAGGCCTTTATGTGATTTTAAAATGCATTATTGAAGAAGTCTTCTTCCGTTTTCGTTGTGTAATTGCGGTTGAATTTAATTTTCCTTATTTGCACATCTTTGCTCTTATCTCTCGTGCTGTTGTGACATGAGTAAAATGTCAAGGAAGACAAGGAAGGGAAATCTCTAATTCCAAGATGGCCACTGGTAGGGTGTTAAATATCCTCGCTGCTTCTTTTCTAGCACATAACTGCTGCATGACTGAATTTTCTGCCAGTCATGGTATTAAGTAGCAATGGAAAGTCATTGGGCAGGTGATGGGGGCCAATCAAAGAGAAATCAGAACGTCAAGATATAGTGAGGGTATACAGACTGCTTCAGAAAAGACCTTGGTGTAAGTGAGTGGCAAAACAAACACACAGACACAATTATTGACACTCAAACACATACAAATTGACATTTATACAACATAAAACATGGAAGCACAAATGCAAATACTTAAAAAATAAAAAAAATAAAAGTATCCTTACATGCAGTGAACAGTTTTATTTACATGCCGGTGCAGCAAGATTCACGAAGATTGGCTAAGGTGGCCTGGCGGTGAAAGTAATTAAACATGTGTGTGCCTGGCCAGCATCTGAACTTGGCAGGTTAGTAACCAGTGAGCTGGGGAGATCAGAGTCTTCGTGGTGCCACATGTATCATACACCAATATATATTTATTTTTTAAACCACACACAAGAGGAGATATGGGAGTGCACTGGGGAAGGAAAGAATGTAACTTGGTGTTCACCCGCCCCAGTTCCCATTGTGGGTCTGCCACGGTACATATTTCATTATTGTGATAATGACAGAGTTAGGAAAGATAAGAGAGGATAACAGGAACACAGTGGGCAGTGGGCAGGCCAGTGATATAATCGGCAAAGGATATTGCATACATTAAGAAATAAATAAAAGGATCACTATTCAATGGCTTTGTGGCTGTGTATTTATTGGGGACAATATAACACCCCTCCCAACTGAACATCTGTGTTCTCCCCTCCCCTCGATTACATTATTTTATCCCTTCCCCACTTCAACAAGTAAGAGGAAATAGGAATATCTTCTCAAAGGTGAAAAGCAGTCATCATATCTCATATGTTGCATTTTATGGCCCAAATGTGCAGAGAGCCCAAACTCGCAACCCAAATTGCTTGCTATACATGTGCACATGTTTCCAAGTATGGGCCTGAAAGTAGGAGGATAGACCAGAATGGTGTTATGAATGGAGAGACAGGTGACTTCCTAGCATCAGGGTGTGCCTGACACTTTCACTCAATGCCCTGGCTGGATGAATGCTTCACAGGAATCTGAACTATGATCTGTCCTTCACGGATCCAAAAGCACAGACTTCATAGGAACATTTTGGCCAAATGTAAGAATACATTATTATTATTTTTTAAATCCCTAAAGGTGGATTCCTAAAGCAAATAGATGTTTTTCCCTCAGTAAATACACAATGCCGTATCATACACGTTACCCAGGCCCATTGCATTGCCTCAATAATAACAATAGTAATTTCATGAATAAACTACCGAAAAAGGATAATGAAGGCTATGTCTATCTTCAAACTCTAAAGTGCTCCGAAAGTGGCAGCTTGTGTGATGGCTGTAACTAAAGCATTCTGATCCGTGATACAAGATCTGAAGATGCTTTACCAGCATCACATCAAACAGAGGACAGCCTTTAACATCAGCTCCTTAGTAAACCATCGTGTATAACTAAGCATCAGACTACTTACAGACCCTGTATCAGCTGACTAGACATCTAAGATCCGCCTGCCACACCCAGCTACCGCTCTGGAAAAGGGAGATGCAGTTTTTGAGAAAGAACTCTGTATATACGAACCCTAGGTAGCACTCTACCTATGTGCCTCACATCCGAGTTAGTCAAGTTCTGTAAAGGTTTGGAAGCCGTTCAATTATGTTAAGCATTTGATCAGAACCATCACACAGTGGTGCTTGTCCCCAGTACTTGAATGCTTGCTTCACTCTCCCCTACTTCTAACAAGCCTACCAAAAGTCCACCGAAGCATGTATCCACCACGCTGAGTGCTCAACAAAAGCAATAGAAGGTAATTAACAAAATAAATAAATAATAATGCTAAGTACAAAGCCAGCAGGGCTGTCTATTAAAAATGCTTCACCTCTCAATTCTCTTTCTGTATGGATGATTAAAGGGGCAAATCCGCTATATGCACCTAAATGTTGTTATTTAATGTAATGTATATATATATATATATATATATATATATATATATATATATATATATATATATATATATATGAACCCAGCCTGCAAACGAAAGTATTCTATGTGTAGATTTCAAAATACTTTATACGTGATTGATGCTCGCTAAACAGATTATTGTCCGTTTCCATCATGGCCAGTGTGCACATCATGGCTGGTTTCCAGTATTCCCTCTTAGCACATCAATTCTAGTTTACATTAAGCTTTCCTCTGTACTGTACCCACTGTGAACACATTAATGTTACGTCTTAATATGTTCAATTATGCTACTATGGCAAGGCCTTCACTGCGCTCTCCAAACAGGGTTTAACTTAATTCACCCAAAAGAAGGGAAGCCAATGCTCCCTACCGTGGTGTAGGGCCTATACTGACTTTGTCAAAGGGGTAGCATATAGTGGAAGTTTCAAGTCGTAGTATGCAAGGATTACCAAATCGTAGTGCATTGCTCCATGGGAACACTGAGAATGTATTTCAATTGTGTATATTTGAATATTGTGCACAATTAGAAAATACAGTCATTGTCAAAATGGAAATGTACAGCAATTCCTCAAACTGCAAAAAATCCCAGAATTCCAAATATAGGACAACACTGGCATAGGGAAAACTAGGAATGTACAGTTTCTGTCAAATTTGGAGTATTCTTGGGTTGTACAAACTGGAATCATACTGAATGGTCACTGTCACAATATATTGGGATGGTCAGACTGGGAGCAGAATGAGTCAAAGTCGGAAGGTTGCAATTGTACAAACTAAAAGTATGTTAGGACTGCCAAACTGGATCGATAGTGGGATGGTCAAACTCAGACTAAATGTCCACAATCCCAATTCTTTAAAGGTTTGACCACTCCATTGCATTCACACTATGTCCAAGAACAATATGTTCAATTTGCAAAATCAGCACATTTACAAATGTACACATTTTGCAATTCCAGTACTTTCCAAATTGTTTGTTAATGCAGTATCTACAATTCTAGTATTATCAACTATTGAAATTACACAAGTCCAATATGCTTCTTTCTTCAAAAATCTGAGTACATTCCTGCTTATAAAACCCCAGTATGTTATTCTGAATTGTACACACCCTAATATAACCCTCCTATGAAAATCCCAGCATTATCACTTTGTACAATGCCAGTATACTAAGGTTGACAACCTCAGTGTACTACAGTGACACAGCTCAATGTACCCCAATATATCATGTAGAGAAAACTGCCATTGGAGAAATGATGGTTGTGTAGCTAACAGTGAAGAGAAGGAACACGTGTGCATGCAGCATATATAACATAATGGCAAGCAATAGGACAAGGCGTTCAACCCAGCACAATGCTTTTCCACCTGCAGGGAAAAAGCCACCATAATCACATAAGGTGACAGCAGCCACACTGTTGACTCCTAAAAAAGGTCCAATCAGAGGTTTCTTGGTTCCATGAGGGTTCACTCCTCTTATGCAAGCATTTTGTGGGAAGTAATCCTTTTCAGACTTTTTCTAGTGATGTGTAAATTATTACCAGTGAACTTGCGTAGGTTGCTTACAGAAGGTCTGTTAGCAGTGTGCATTTGGCGCCCATCACCCCCTTCTAGGAAGAGCGGTTAGCTCTCAGTCACTGGCAGCTGTCCCACTCCCCTCTAGCCTAAACCCCACGGTGACAAGATGCTTTCAGTGCCCTGTGTGTGCCAGCGCACTAATGAAAAGACCTCACCTCCCACCCAATCAGGCCAGCCCGAACTCGATGCCAGAACCAAGCCATAGACAGTGGCAGGTTGCGCATTGAAACACCAATTGCTGTATAGGCACATTATAAATACCCAATAAATCAGATAAATACAGCCAACATGATTTATTGCATCATAGAAATCAGATCATCAGTCAATGATCATGGAAAATCTCTACCCGCCCCTAAATTACAAAGGTTATCTTTTTTCCAACACTGCATAGAGGTTCTTCAAAATGCAGCACTCAGACGCGATCTCATCCAATTCACAGTTATAGTCCTTCCCTTTCCTGTAAAAAACATTAAACCATGTCGTCATCAATGGGGGTGTTCAGGGGTGTGCCTTCGTGGCCCGTTTCTGTCAGGTATGCACAGGAAGCAAACTGTAAGACGTTGAGCGCTCAGAAAATGATAAGGTTGTCATTTCTAAACCTGTTCTGCTGTCTACTCTGAAATGCTGCCCTGTTGCTCCCAGTTCTGTGCCTCTTGGCCCATAACATTGCTGTTTGCATCCTGTATGAATATCGATTCATAAATGGCGCAGTCTCTGCCTGGGAATTCATCCAGCCTGGGACACGGTGCATGGCCATCAGAAACACTTCTGGGTGGTCTGTGTTTTCCCAAGTACCTATGCCAACATGGCACCCCCCTGCTCTGCCAATCTCCCTCATCACTTGGCCTGGCAGATATGACACTTCAGCCACCTTCATCAATGTTTGTCATACCTCGAGATCGACACATGATGCCAATTTGGAGTTAGGTGTGTGATATCATGGATATCATCTTACAGCTTTCAATGCATTTTCTGACATTAAAAAAACGCTCCTAATATCTATTACTTATTCTTTCTTCCAAATATTTCTTCTCCTACCGCACAACTGTTGTGTCCACAGTGAGGCGTGGCGGGCGCATAGGGCACCATTGGAGCTGCCATGTTTCTTCTGCCTGTAATGTAATAAAATAATGACAGTACCAATGTTGTCCATGTATTAGAACATTATAAATGTTTACATCATCTTATTCAGATATAATAGTCTGTCCCTAGTCTCTTCCCAGTCTAAATTCTTCACACAACATACAGTGACAATGCATAGAATACATCTGATAAGGGGTAGTAGTGCCTATGCGACAATGGACATTTATTTCCATATTGCTTGTACAGAAGAGCAGTTTCAAGGTGAATTCAGTGTGTTGACCCATGCCGTAGTGTTCTCTGGTGGTGACATTTTATAGAGAGTGAGAGTTTCAGCTAAACGTGCTTATGTTCTGTTATTCATGTTGTATTTATTGTGCGCATCTTTGTGGTTGTCAACATGGCCTCATATATTTTGTCAAAATACTGGTTAAAAATGTATCCAGGACTGAGTCTCATTACTCTCAATGACATATATATCAATATCCTTCCTGTCAGCCTGCAGCTAATGGCTGCCTAGGTGGAGCCTATCCCCCGAGGTCTCGGATCACTACATCACCCATTTCTGCCAATGTACTGTTCCTGTCACTGACTTCCCCAGTAGCAAATTCTTGACAATACAGTGGGCCTCATTACGACCCTGGCGGAAATCGTGGCGCCAAATGCACCATGGAGCACGGCGGAAAGCTGCCGATAGCGCCATGGGGGTTGGCGGATTTACCGCCCCATTCCGACCTTGGCGGGGCGGTAAATCCCCATTCCCCATTTTACCCTTCCCCATTCCCATTTTTGCCCCATAGGGTATAATGGGAGTGGGGAAGGCGTTAATTACGCCACCGTAAAATACGGTGGCATAATTAACAACAAGGTCCCGTAGCGCCATGGATTTCTCCGCCCGGACAAACCAGGCGGAAAACGCTCCATGGCGCTACGGGAACTCGTAGTGGGGCGGACGGGTCCGCCGCGAATACCGCTGGCGTAAACCCACTCCGCCAGGGTCGTAATGAGGCCCAGTGTGTTGTTAAATCCTCTCACACTTTGGGAGATTTTAGGTGACAGCATTACATAGTTGTCGAGACACTATTTGTTAACAAGAGGATACACAAGTATGTATTGTCTGTCAGTTCATAACAATTGTAAGTTACGAATCCTTCTAATAGTTTACCTAACTTTATCACTGAGGTGTCGCCAATAGGTCAATGTTTTGTCATGCAATGTCCCTAAATATCTAATCACTGTCACAGGTTTTTCTTTCCTTTCTCTCATGGACACCCATAGTATACCCTGTAATGTATTTGATCAGACTGCCATTTGTATTGTCATCATAACATGAGAGAAATGTGTATTCTCCTCCTCCAAACCCACCTGATGAATATGGACACGTTTAGTACAAATTACACTTTCCCTAACACTAGCCCTTGTAGTTATTTCTCCCCATAAATGCTTCAAAGTAAACAGACAATATAACTTCTCAATTATCTCACAACGTTACATTAATAGAACTATATGCACATTGTGGAGATCTCAATAGAGCCGTGGCATGTCTCTTGGAAATCAACTATAACCAGCGCATGTTACACTAAATTCAAGATTTCACATCAATCCATACTCTTTGTTCAAATAAGTTCAATACTTCCAGACAACGATGCAAGGCCCACTGATGTTATGCCCACCACCAGTGAATTAGCATCTGTTCTTCAGATGATTGTGTTTCCTGCAAGTAGGCTTGTGATCAGAAAGCATGTGTTTTCAATAAACATCACCATGAATTAGTGCTAAAAATTCACTTTCCCAAAAATTGTCCAACATTGACATGGGAAGGGCAAGCCAGTACAATTCAAATGTATCTGTTTTTGCATGTAGGCAACATCAGAAGTCAACAATCTGTTACTTTCAATGATGTCCAAAGCATCCCATGGCCACATACCAAGGGCATAAGAATTATGTGCACCTGCTGTCTGTTTCAAGCTTGTTGCGTTGTCTTCTCCATGGAATGCAACAAGTATGAATTGTGAGTTTGTGAGATTCTTGTACATTATACAGCTGTATAGTTAATTTCATGAAACCGAATCCTTATGGAAAGCCATCCAGTTACACGCATTGGAATGCCATCATTTAAAAAAAAAATGTTTTATATAGCGCTACAAACCCACAGGTATTTTAGCGCTGTTTGTTATTACCAACTGTGGGTGGTGCTCATTTATCGACCTCGGAAGCTGAAAGGCTGAGTTTGGCCCTGCCAGGATTCTAACCTCCTTCAGCCGGCTCTGCACAGATGTCAAAGCGAGCCGTGCTATCGGACCAGCATTTTGCAGGAAGTGTGGTGATACGTGGTTGCAATGGGGAGCATTTTTATCTGGCTTCAATGTGAACCACGTTTCTGCCATTACATTTGCTAGGAAATCATAGCCATTAGCTGCAAATAGTGGACCATCAATATTTTGTAGCTCGCACATAAAGGGCTGAAGACTGTATCTGTGTAAGGAAAGGCAAGATAACACAAACGCAGTCCCTTAGCCTTACGAAGTGTACAACCATAACCCTAAACATATCTCCGTTTTGACTTTAGAGGCATATCTCCATGTTGACAAAGGGCATTTAGACATTTTCAAATATGATAGCGAGAAATGGTGACCATTGAGCATGTATGTAGTACTCCAGAAAATACAGGGGTGTATGTTATCCCAATCCTGATAGCTCACATATTTCCAAGTAATCTGTACCATTGACAAATATATTCCTGCCCAGAGCATGTAAAGTCCTCCTTTAATCATTGTTATAAGTGATAAATGTGTCCTCAACACCCTTAAGGCCTGATTCACAGAGCGTTTTTCAATGGGATTGCACCATTATAAAACGCTTCTGTGAAACAGGCCCTTAATGTTTAACAGCAGTGGAAATGAGTGCAAGGTCAGTCGCTAGCCTGTTTCTTCTGTGATAATATTGGATCATTGTGAATATGTGGTGGCACACACTGGTATATGCAAGCAAAAAAGACATTCTCACTCACACATGCACATTTGACAAACTGCTTTCAGACACAAGGAAAATGCAACATGGAAGTGTCTTTATTAAACACGACATGCTTCTGTTTTCTTCTTCTCGCAACCAAAGATGGTTCAGATCAATTGTCCCACCACACAATCCTGCAACACTGAAAAAGCACTCAGATGTCAGCTACATCATGTTTGGCTGTGCAATTAATTCTCCTTCTCGCTTTACTCTCCTGAGGATTTAACACTTCCCTGTCTTTTTTGGTGTCTCTGGCTTCACTTTTTGTCTTTCTAATGGGTTTCACTTGAGACGCAGCGACCTACTTCCTGTGATTTGATTCTGGTAGATAGATCTGATAAAAGGTTGGTGATATCTTATGAATGATCTGGTAAGGGCCAAAGTTTCCTGAGCAAGAGCCTGCCTCTGTGCCGCCAGGTCATCCCTCTGTCTTTGAAGGGCACCAGCTTTCTGGCACTCTTCATCAAACTCTGCCTGGGTACCCAGGTCTTTCAGGATTAATTTATTGCTTTCGTCTTTCTCTCTGTTTAGTTGGAATTGCAGGGTGGCTACCTGCTCTGTGCATGCCCTGTTCAAGTTTCTTTGTTGCTCCAGCTTTTTCTGACTCTGCAGTAGGGAGTCCAAACTTTCTTGGTACTCCTTCTGCAAGGCCAGAATTCTGGTATCCTGTTCAGACTTTTCCTGCTACAGGATAGCCATGTCCTCTTTTATTTTGACTATATACTGCCTGCATTCATTTTCGGACTCCTTGCTCCTCTGTAGCCTCTGCTCAGAAGAGTCCAGATCAGTTTGGGCCTTTTCTAATGCCATCAGTTGCCTACTTGCCAGATCTTGGCCTTCAGCATATTTATCCTGTATCGCTCCAATATATAAATATAGATATGCCGCTATCTTGGCAATCTTATTTTGCTCATCCTTGGCCTTAGGGGCCATAAATAGTTCACTCAGGGGCCACATGTAAGGGACACTGGTCTTTCCATGTATCTAACCCTGTTGCAGTGATCTGTTGTGTGATTGCCTGCAACCACACATTCTATCCTGCTCTGTCCATTCACCTCTCACAAATAACTTATGCAAAAGGGGTTCTCTAGCCATATTGATGTCTACCAATGTCGCCATTCTGGAAATATTGATTTCCTTCCTGACTTGAGGGGTGCTTTTACAGTGTAACACAGCGTGGTAGCCCAACAGGATTTATGTACCCTGTCAGTTATCACATTGTATTAAGTTGTCACAAGTGGTATATCTAATCTAGAAATTCCGCTACGAGCCCCCAATCTGTAAGTGGTTTCAACCCAGCACTCCACCTAAGTCAATGCCTAGCGTGAGATGTCCAGCTGGAACCCTCATTTATATATTTTTATGTCAAAAGTTCTTTCATTTCTGGATGATATACCCTTATATAACGCCCCAGTCTTTAAATCGCCTCCGATCTCACTGAACCAAGAAGTAGGTTGTTTTGCAAAGTTAAAAGATTTATTTGATGAATTAAACAATATATATATCACACCTTTATGAATATGATATGAATAATATCTAAATATCACACATTTATGAACATGAACAATATCTAAATATCCCAATTATTCATGTTTATACAATGATCAGCAATGCGTAATATGACAATCATCAACAATCTCTTTAATCAATAGGAGTATGGGTGAGAAGAATAATGTAGCAGAGAATAAAACTTTGTGTGGGTTCAATGAAATGCAATGATATGAAATGAATGCAGCACATAAATAAAACTTGATATTAATTCAATCAAAGACAATGTAATCACTCTTTCCCCCTGATACTACTCAATCCCCCCTAATATGCAATATGAATAGATGGAATGAGGGCACACAGGTTTCAGGAATATACAATCAACAATGCAGTTTCCACCCCAATTCCCCTAATATGCAAGATGAAGAGATGGAATGAGGGCACACAGGTTTTAGGAATATACAATCAATAAATGCAAGTTCAGTCCCAATTCCCCCAGCAAGCTTAGAGAGAACAGGAATTATTTTAAACAGGTCAAATGCTTTTGAATGTGATTTGAAATGAATGAAAAAAAAATGACTTTACTTTGCTAATTTGGATTCAGAACTAGTGGGAGCTGCTTTGGATAGGTTCAGGTAGACACTAGAAATGATGTTTGAATGACTGGCAGATAGGAAACTGAATTCAGAGGTTTGATGCCAGAAATAGCAATTTTATATGGAATGAAATTGAGCCAAATGCAGAATCGCAGCAAACTTTTCAGCACACGAGAAATCTGATTGCAGAAAAACTACAAGGATTTTAGCTTCAATTTGACATTTAAATTTCGTTCCTAGCATGTACGGTTCAAATGTTATAGAGGTTTTTAGTACAGGTTGATTTTTCTCAGGAAAGGTTCAAGATTTCAAATGACAGATGCGCTTTTGATGATTACACACAAAGATTGGCTTACACTAAGGGGCTATGAAGATGCAAGATACCCAACGGCCAGCCACCAGAACAGCGGTGCCTCCGCTCTGACTTTTGTCTGCCAAGACACTTGTCCTTCTTCAGCAAATATATTTAGCTCAAAGATGATTTATCACTACCATTATCACAGGACTATGTGGATGAGAGAAGAATAGACAAAAGAGATTCTACAATGCAGTTCTGGATATGTTGAAATGGGTTGGATAGGATTCCTTTAAACTAAGAGATGGCTATGGACAGTTCTATGCTAAATACTCACAACTATAGGTTTGAAATGGGCCCATCAAGATGTAGTCAAAGGTTTGAACTGGAATTCGCTCGCCACCGGACAGGTCTCAGGTGCTTGGTTCTGCTCTCGGCAAGGCACTCTGCTCTCTGTGTGGCCTCTGGTTCTGGATCTGATGGGTTGGTTCTGGGTTACAGCTCTGCTCTACTGGTCTGGATCTTAGGGTTCTAGCAAGGGTTCTTGGCCAGAAGCAGATAAACAGCACGGCCAGGCTGTTGGATTTGTGGTGCCCCTCGGAAGTTTGGGGTTAAATCAAGTTGCAAGATTTTAAAGGCCATCTGAGAAGGGTACAGCTTTTTGGATTGGGCATTCTGCTTCAGGGTTCTGGAGTCTGGATAGTTCTGGAGTCTGGATAGTTCTGGATCTGGATTCTCCTTCAGAGCACTTCGCAAGTAGATCAGTTGATGGGAGAATGTGTGTTTCTGTGCCCTCAACAGTCCCTATTTATGTATTTCCCAAAGGGGTGGGGAGGCTGATTATACTAAGCCCACCCTCTACGAAACTGATTGGTCCCAGTATTCTCTCTCACCTGATTTGAGAAGGAAACAGTGTGTCATGATGTGTCATAGTGACACTGTGTTTATGGACCAGAGAAAAACCCTCCCCTTTGTTTCTACCCAGAAAATCTATTTTTCATAAAAAACATATTCACAATAACACCAACTTGCTAATATCACATATTTACATCCCAAATTAAATAAGGCACACATCCGTCAAAGTCCCATCTTCTGGAGAGCTTCGGTACACAAATGACAGTTTTTCTCGCTTTTGGTCAGTTACTCAGTATCAGTTCTGTACCAATTTTTCCACATACATGCACATACCATCTGGGCATATTCCTGTAAAGTTTCATACTTTTAACATTATCACAACTGCTACAAAATCCACATTTTGATAGTTCTGTCTCTGAATATCGCACAAATTCCAGAGTAGTTTCTACTTGTGAGCAACATCTTCATTTTAATAACCTCTAAATTCCATATTTTTAACAGTTCAGCACAATTTTCTATAAGACTTTTTCAAAAAGATTTTTTCTGTGTTTTCTGAATAAACAAAACTGCTTGTTCCCACTCCTAAGGTCTTGGCAGGGCTAGAGAGCAGTCCCAGGCCTCTCTGACTTTGGCATCTGGCTTCAGCCTAAACCCGAATTAGCATTTCCTTTGAGTCAAAGGAAGTCTTTTGTCTCCTAGCAGAGCAACAGATCAAAGTGCTCCTCCCCTTTCCTTTCACACCTCCCTGCCAGTTCCTCAGCAGAGAGCAGGGGAAAAGATTCCTTTGTTTGGGAGAAGGTGTGGAATATCTTTGAAGCTCAGTGTAGCTGGCTTTAACTTTTAACACAATGTTTAAAATAGTCTTGTTCTAAAATACAAATTACATTTTAAAAAAATATATCCACCAATCTCTTAATTCCAGCCTTTTTAAAACATAGTTTTGAATTGTATCCACCTCTATTGCTTCTGATAGCAAGTCTTTCCTTTTCATACTTTGATTTCAATGTATCAGTTTAAATGACAGGTTAAGTAATCGCCAGCTTCTGACACAGGTGAGTAGCGGTACTGCGCCCATTTTTGACATATTCTTCCAAGCAAGCATCTTTAAATTTGGATTTTCTTCTGATAAAATATACTTCTGCTGACATTGTACTTAGGTGTATTTTTTATATCTAGTGATGGTTAATACCCAACAAGTAGGTTGGATCTCTTGTGATGTTTGGGAACCATGATTTTTGCACTTTCCACAGTCAAGGAAAAACGGATTTTTAAACAGCTCTGTGCTTCTCTTGAAATGCAGGACTGCTTTTTCAAATAGTTTCATTTTCCTCTGTGGACAACCAAATGATAAGTTTTGGCAGTCGTCTTCTGTGTTATTACTGACATAGGCAAAAGTGGATTGGCAGCCTATTTTTCAGGTTTTCCTATGCATTTCGGGGTGATTTTTAGCGTGCATAATGCTTTCCGGCGGGCATTTCTGATGTTTCTGATGCAAACAGTGCACAATGATGTTGTAGGGCATGGACTAGTGGGTTAAAACATCCCACAAGCCCCCCTCTTGCGATTTGGCTTTGGATGTCCATCAATGGGAATTCGCAGGACTGGGATGTCAGTCTCATTTCTTTTGGTTCAAAAAATGGCAAAGTTCATCATCCTTTCATCCATCAGGGGTGGATCGACCGGTTCTCCTCGCCCAGTCCTGATGTGAGTATTGAGCGATACTCCGGGACCCTTGGATCTTTGCTCCTGGTCCCTGGGTAGTCCTCCTTGGTTTGAATCTCCATGGTTTCCAATCCTAGGATGACAAAGCAAAAACATATTTGTAGACATTTCCCCACCACTATTAATGTAGTGGGGCGGACACATACATTTTGATAAATCAGGACACATTTTTATATTGTAATTTATGGACTATATATGGAATATTTCATAGTGGGGATTCTAAGGAACTTGAGTGACCCCCTCTGGGGTTCCATAAGACTCCTCCAGTTGCTGCAGAGTGTACTAGGATGGCAACACTTTAGTTGGTTAATATGGACCCACTTATCTTCCCCCTCTGCCAAACTGCCTTTGGGGATGCGTATTTTGTAGGCGACTGGTGAGATTTTGGCTACAATTTCAAAAGGACCCCTCCAGGAAGGCAAAAATGTGCACTCTTTGGCCTGGTTTCTTTGGAAATTGTATAAGTAGACCCGGTCCCCTACATTGTATTCTTTCCTAGTAGTCTTTAAGTCATAGTGGGTCTTCATGCTGTCTGCAGATCTCTCTAGATTTCGTTGAGCATAGGCAAAAGCATGTTGAAGGTGTTTTCTTAGATTTTCAACATACTCATGAGTTGTGGAGGCATTGATCAATGTCTGCTCTTGGGTTCTGTAGAGCAGATGCTGGGGAAGCACCATCCTGCGTCCAGTCATCAGCCCAAAAGGTGACATTTTAGTTGCAGATGAAGCGGTAGATCTGATGGTCATTAGGACAAGAGGTAATCGAATATCCCAACTTGGCCCAGAATCTGCCACAAACTTTTTTAATATGCTCACAATTGTTTTGTTGTATCTCTCTACTGCACCATTAGAGGCTTGCCGGTAAACAATGTGTAGCTTCCTTTTGACCCCAAGTATCTCCCACATCTTTGTCATTACTTCGCTGGTGAAATGGCTACCTCGGTCTGACTCGATCCTTTGGGGTAGTCCAAAACGCTAAAAGATGTGGTTGATCATCAGGACAGCTGCTGTTTCTGCCTTGCAGTTTGGGGCCGGGAGACATTCCACCCATTTAGTAAACAAGCATGTCACGGTCAACATGTACTTATTTCCCCTAGAGGAGCGAATCACGGGCCCGATGAAATCAACTTGTAAATCTGACCATGGCAGTGTCATCCCCCTCTTTTGGAGAGGTGCACAGTGTGTGAGTGATGTTGGCTGAAATTGTGCACACACAAAACACCCCTTCAAGTATTGGTCGAGGTCCTGCCCCATGTGTGGCCAGTATGCAACTTCTCTTAAGATTTCAAGTGTTGTGTGAAACCCCCTATGACCTGCATAGGGCGTGACTTAACATCAGGCTTCGGAATAAGGTTGAAACCACCCACTGATCGTGTCCATCTAGGGAACTCCTGACCAACACACCGTCTAGGATTCGGAACATTTTTGGACATTTCATCAACACTCTGAGGTCCCCTTTCCCTATGTAATCGGTATACGTCAGGGGAAAGTTCTCAGGGTCCTCAATGTGTTGATAAAACTTACCAATTATTGGATCCCCCTTCTGAGCCGTAATCAAATCAGTATCCGGGGTCTTCTTACTCCATTGTGCAGTTGAGAGTTCATTGTGAGCATTTGTCTGGGACCTAGTGATAGCAGTGACCTGGATTTCCCCCAACAGGGACTCAATCTCTAGTAGATCCCCTTGGATGGCTCCGGTTTTGGCAAACTGATCAGCCAGCTCATTTCCAGTTTTGTCTGGTCCCTCTACTTTGGAATGACCCTTGATCTTTTTGCAGTAGATGGTCATCCCATTCGAGGTGACCAGATCATCATTATTTAGAATTAATTTCCCATGTTTCAATGGTTTGTTATTAGCACATAACATGCCTCTGGTTTTCCAGTTAACCAGGTGCTCCACAAACCCGTTCCGTACTTAATCCGAATCTGTGATTATGACCAGTTTGTGGAGTTGATGTTGGACAGCAGTGAGGATGGCTTGATGCACAGCCATCAACTCTGCCACTTGACTACTTCAGGGACCAATCTTGTACCCAGCGGAAGGTTCTGCGGTCTCATTCACCCATGCTTTCCCTACGCCGGCCACAAGTTCTTTTTCCCCGTTGTTGTCAACATGGTAAGATCATCCATCCAAATAGACAGTGGGCATTCCCTCACACTTGTCTTCTTCAAAGAGTTTGGGCCTCATCACGAGTTGGGCGGTAACACCGGCGCTATTAGCGCCAGTGTTAATAGCCCTAACGCCAAACCCCCAGGTGCTAAAAGCGCCGGATCACGGGTTTGGCATAACGGGTATTGCCCATTCCCCAATGAGCCCATTTGGGAATTCCCCATTCCCCATTGGGCGTGAAATTTCAGCGGATTTCCCCCCATCTCAGAGCTGGTGGGAAATCTGCCAAACCCGTGATTTGGCAGACCCTTAAATGTGGCGGTAATAGTGCTACTGCCGCATTTAAGGGTTACCACCAAACTTGTGATGAGGTCCTTTGTGTGGGGATTTGAGGTATGCCTCCATGTTGTCCTTGATTTTTAGACTCTCGTCCTCAAGACAGTTTTCTCTGGCACAATCATGCAAGTCAGCCAGACCTTGCGCGAGGGGACTCTTCTTGTTTTGGCCATATCTGACCTATACAGGAAAGCCTTGCATTGACAGAATCTAGGAAGTAATTCGGGAATTACTCACATTTCTGGCACAGATTCTAACACTTTGGAGATATTGCAGAGGCTGGTGTGGAGTCTCCATTATGATGTGTTCCCCCTGGATAAACGGGTGATAATTCTTCAATGCCCACACCGTTGCCAGGCGTGCCTTCTCACAATCATTGAATTTTTCTTCCACAGAGGATAAAGTTTTACTCGCATAGGAGATTACTTTATTGACCTTGTCATGCTTTTGATATAATACTGCAGTGAAGCATGTATTAGAGAACCCTGTCTCCAAGAAGAACTCCTTGTTTTTGACAGGGTAAACTAGGCAAGGCGCTTGTGAGAGGCTTCTTTTGAGTTGACTTACTGCCTTGGCTGTTCTGGACCCCATTCCCACTTGACCCCCCCTTCAAAAGATGAATCAGGGGTCTTGTGATCTCTGCGTAGTCCTCAATGAACTTTCTGCTGTAATTAGTCAGTCCAAGGAGGCTCCTTAGTTCCCACATAGTTGTGGGCTCTTTCAATTTCTGGACTGCTTCCACTTTCTATTCCTGGGAACAGAGACCCTGAGGAGTAATCTCATGCCCCAAGAAATTTACACAGGTTCTACACCACTGTGCCTTTTGAAAGGAAAGTTTTGCTCCGGCGGCCCTCAACTGCATCAGAAAATAACAGATCTCCGCTATGTGTGCCTCCACAGTTGAGCTTTTGATGAGAACATCATCTACATAGGCCAGGTTACCCCTATCACCCAGGTCGGGCATGGCCTTATGTAGAAAAATGTTGAATTAATTGCCGGAGTCGATGTATCCGAAGGGAGTACTGGTCCATGTTTACTGCTGCCCCCCAAAAGTAAAGGCCAGCTTGTATTGGTCCTCCCTACTGACAGGTACAGTCCAGTATCCATTGTCAGGTCTATTGCAGTGAATACCCGTGACCCCTGGATCTGGGCCAGCCCTTGGTCAATGTAGGGAAGAGGCCATCTGGAAGTGTGGACCCGTTTGTTGAGCTCCCTAAGGTCGGCGCAGAGTCTCCACTGGCTGTTTGGCTTCAAAATCCCCAGCACCGGATTATTGAAGGTGCTGTGGACTGGACAGATTATCCCACAGTGCTCAAGGTTCTTAATTATTTCAGTAAGGGACTCCATTGATGCGAGAGGAAAGCGATATTGCTTCACAAACACTGGAGTCATGCCAGGGTCCGTGGGAATTATTGTTGTGTGGATATAGGTGCGACCACAGTCATATGAGTCCACCGCAAAGAGATCTTGAAAATCCAAGAAAACTTGTTTCAATTTTTGCTTCTGCTCCAGGGTCTCACCGGCATCAGCTAGGTTGACTCTCTCTTCAACCACCTGCCTGAAGCCTGGAAAGACTTCTGGTTTTGCTATCTCAGCGGCCTCCTCCAGCTGGGTGGAGAAGTCCCTGGTCAAAGTGCTGATTTTGACTTGTGGCTTCAGGTGGGGAAGACAGTCCTCACGGACGTGGAAAATCAACTCATCTCTCCTGAAGTCACACGTCATATCCTCCTTACCATAAGGGCAGGAAGTGTACACCAGGAAATTCCCCCCATGCCGGGTAAAGATCCTGTCTGGCGTTGTGTTGTCATCACTATTACTGTCAATACAGTCCTTGGGGATTGGTCCTAACAGTTCATTTCCTAAATCTATGGAAAAATGTTGGTCATCAACTGCCATTCCAATAATGGTGCCTGCGGCTAGAGTGATACTCTTTAAGTCCCTGTTATCCACCTCTTTTGGAATGGTGTCATGTTCTATGTTGACTAATGGTGTTGGCTTTACCCCCAACCCTTGCTGTTGGAGAGAAGCATTTAAATGAATATAGGCATCAGGGTTTTTCAATTTCTGTCCTCTTTTAACTTTCACTTCCAGGGAGAATCGTCGGGTCCTTTCTGGGATGGTGACTTCCTCTCCAATCTGAATTTCAACTGCATAAGGCAGCAGTTGATCTGACCTAAATGCTTTCTCTGGATCATCAAAGCCCATGGGATAATCCGCTAATCGGGACCAAGCTTTGAAGTTTGTTAGGTCCAAACTAATGGCAAAGCGATTGAAAATGTCACTGCCTAAGTAAAAGGCGGCAGTGACGTCTCGCACAACCCAACAATTATGGACTATGCTCTTGTTGCCTATGGAGATTTTGAGCATACACCTGCTTGGCAGGAGATGTTTGGAATTGGGCTTTCCCAGATCCATTTCCCATTTATGTATCAGTCTAAATGTGGGAATGGCCGGATCTTTTGGGAGTTGGCGAAACATGGCTTCGCTGATAAAGCTCTTACCGTTGTTCACACACACTCGGGCGAGAACAGAGTCCTTCCCTTCATTTAACTGAACAGGGAAGAACAACTGCTCTCCAATTTGCTTAATATCAGCCTGGCTCTGAGCTGATTTCTCATCTTTCTGGACTATAGGAGTGGGAATGTCTGATTGTGGATTGGTAAAGAATTTCAGAGTGTTTCCTGTTGACACTCTGTTTTAATTTTATCGGTCCGTTAGTCTGGGTCCAGAGGACCTTGTTTACACAGTTATTAGGGGGGACATCCTACGCAGGAGGTCATTCACTAGTAAACAAGGGGTGCCCTCTAGAGTTACAACTATGACCGGTTGCTTCAATTTTAATGTCCAAATCCGCAGTCCCCTCGATGGGAATTTCCTTCCCGTCAAAGTTCTGAAGTTGTCCAAGAAGAGGGGTGAGGGGAATTTGGTATTTCTCCCCCCTTCCCGAATTCAGTTTATCAAAGGCCTTTTTGGACAGATGGGTAGCTTGGGATCCAGTGTCCACCAGTGCCAAAATGGTACCCTGCCCCTATATTTGTACCGGGGCATAGTATCTCCCCTCCTTCTCCGCAAGGGGGCACAGATAATGTACATTTTTGGACAACTGGTGGGTTAGTTTTTTGGTTTTGGATACTGATAGAGAGGTGATTTGGGCAGAATTCTGTGGGGAGCCTAGGAAATCTGAAAGAAAAAGGTGGCAACTAGAGATGGGAGAAGTTTTGGGTCCCCCTGGTTCTGGTTCTGGGCCACCCCCCTTTTTGGAGGCAGTAACCAGGATGGGTTTGAACCAGGGGATTTTCATGTTGTTGGTTCTGGGGTTGGATGATGGGCGGCGCTAGCTCAGTCCCCACATCTACCCAGTCTGGATTTGAATCCTTTGGGACCCATTTTTCTTTGAGAGGAGTTCCCCCATCTCTGAAGGAGAAGATCCTTTTCCCAGGATCTTCTGAGGATCCCTCTCCTTCAAATTGGAAGACTCGTACCTCCTCCTCAAAATGGGTCTTTATGGGTTCTTTGTTTCTCCTACCCCCCCTCTGCTCCTTGGGTGGCAGACTTTCAGGGGCAGGAGATTTTGGTTCTGGTTCCTGGGTTTCCAGGGGCTTTTTACAAGTGGGGAAGGAAGCTTCCTCCAAGGTTTTACACCCCCTTTCCCCTTGTGCCTCCTCCCTGGGAACCGGTGGGTTGTCGGGGCGCTGCCCCTGTCATTGTTCTGGAGCACCAGGTCCGTAGTTTGAGGCATTCTGTGCCGGCATGCTCATCTGAGGGTTCTGCTGAGCCCTCAGCATGCGACTCAGATCCTGTGCCATGCTTTGGACCTGGCGCTCTAGCTGTGA
The DNA here is from genome assembly GCF_040938575.1 of Ambystoma mexicanum. Lineage (NCBI taxonomy): Eukaryota > Metazoa > Chordata > Amphibia > Caudata > Ambystomatidae > Ambystoma > Ambystoma mexicanum. The sequence continues at coordinate 690,267,091 of NC_090934.1, read as the reverse complement.
CACCCGCTCAGCCTGATACGGGGTCCTGTTGTCTCCCCTGGGCTGATCCTGGGAAGGGTAGCTATCGCTTCTCTGATAATACCCCGGGTTTGGAAGATTTGGGTACTCCTCCACCCTTGGCCTCCCCTCTCCCGGATTAGGTTGTCTGGGCTCAGGAAAGTGGGGAAAGAAGGATGGATTGTTCTGGGGTTGGAAATTTTGTGGATACCTGGGGAAAAAGTTCTGCCCAGGATTTGGGGAATTTCTGCCCTCCTGGGGGAAGTTAGGAAGGAAGTTCCCTGGGTTAGGTGCTTGGTTGGATCCCCCTGTTGGGCTGGAGGAGTCCACACATAACCCAGGATCGGTCTATTCCCCTTGTAGCGGGGACTTATGTAGTCAGGGGAGTGAGGGATCCCATTTGTGGGACTACCTCCTTGGCTCCCTGTCTGTGACTGGCCAGAGGGCCTTCTGGGCTTGGGATTGCTCTGATTTTGTGCAGGCAGGTTTTTAGTCCCCCCCATCTACAAATCCAAAATGGGGGCAACATTCACCTCTGCCACCTAAGCAGCAGCAGGGGTGTTGGTTGGTTTGGGGCTTTTAGGATTATTCTTGTTTTCTATGGGCTTTTGCACCTCATAGATTCGGGTGGCCTGTTCAATGACCCAGTCTAGTGATATTTTCTCATGAAAATCTCTCACTAGCTGTGTCATGATGTGCTTTGGTAGAGCGTGGAATAAAGTATTGACAAATTCTTTGCTGTCCGTGCGCACCCTTCTGGTAGTCTGTGCAAAGGCACACTTTGATTCCTGCACAAATTCTTGTGGGGCCTGTTCCTCCCCACATTGTAAGTTGTAGGCTGACTTGCAAGCCTCTTGGGGATTTCTGTGAACAGAAAAATGCTTCAAGATGGCCGCCCTATATGTGGACCATCTGGAATGATTTTGGTCCTCCAGCCCCGCAAAGAATCTGGAGTATTCTGGTGAGAAGGTTCATTTCACATACTGAATGCAGCTACTGCTGTCTTTCAAATGGAAAGTTTCCATCATCTGCTCAGAGAGCTCTAAGTGCTCCCAAACAGAATATTTGGCGTTCTTATGATAAGGCGTGATGACGCTCCTTATCGCCTTGATTTGCTTTAAGGGGTCCTTAAGAAAGGCCCTTTTTGCCTTATTGGCCTTCATGGTTCGGGTAACCCTGGTATATTCCTCCTCTGACTCAGAGGCACTGCTCCCAGAGGTGCCTGTCTGGTCTTCTAGGTTCTCCTGGATTCTGCAAGCCTGGGAATGGCCGGCAGAATGTGGGAACCTAGTCTCCTATGTCCTGGGGCGCTCAGAGGAGTCTTCTGATTCCTCCTTGCTCCCAGGACTTAATGGGTACTTCCCCTACTGTCCTAGCTGGGCAGAGGTTTTCAGGATGCCCTTAGTGGGCCTACTCTCATGGGGTTCCCCACTAAATCTTACAGTACTTGGGAACCCATACCCAGATGCCCGCCCATCTATTCCTGGGAGGTGCTGGTCTATGAGCCCCATACTTCTGATTGGATTGAAATCTGCCATCCCAGTGGCCCTGGGCTCATGTGCGCCAATGGACATGGGGTTGGCAGAGTCCAGGGATTGGGAGAGATGAAGGCCTCTGGTACTAGGGTTCCTGAGGTTATGCTCAGGTGTTTCCCTTTCCCAGTGAACCTCTTCTCTATCAGCCCCTGCTCCCCATTTGCCATGCAAGAACCTGAGCGTTCTGTTCCTGAATCAAGGCCTTACTAGTCTCTATCATTCTCTCTTGCATGGCTACCTGCCTGTGGAGCCTGTCATTGTTCTCACAGAGAGCCTCATTTTCTCACTGTGCTTCCTGGGTTGTTTTTGAGTACTGGGCCAGTCTTTGCTGCAGGAGGGTTACCTCCTGAGTCCTGTTCATACTGGCCTGGTCCTTCCTTGCCAGAGCATCTTCCACCCAATTGGTGTGCTCTAACAGTTTTTGATGGTCTTTTTGGAGGTCACCCAGTCCCTGGAGGGCCAGGCGATTTTCTTCCAGTTTCTCTTTAAATAACAGATTTCCTGGCCTAAGGTGTCCCTTTCCTGAGCAAGAGCCTGCCTCTGTGCCGCCAGGTCGTCCCTCTGTCTTTGAAGGGCACCAGCTTTCTGGCGCTCTTCATCAAACTCTGTCTCGGTACACAGGCCTTTCAGGATTAATTTATTGCTTTCGTCTTTCTCTCTGTTTAGTTGGAATTGCAGGGTGGCTACCTGCTCTGTGCATGCCCTGTTAAAGTTTCTTTGTTGCTCCAGCTTTTTCCGACTCTGCAGTAGGGAGTCCAAACTTTCTTGGTACTCCTTCTGCAAGGCCAGAATTCTGGTATCCTGTTCAGACTTTTCCTGCTGCAGGATACCCATGTCCTCTTTTATTTTGACTATACACTGCCTGCTTTCATTTTCGGACTCCTTGCTCCTCTGTAGCCTCTGCTCAGAAGAGTCCAGATCAGTTTGGGCCTTTTCTAATGCCATCAGTTGCCTACTTGCCAGATCTTGGCCTTCAGCATATATATCCTATATGGCTCCAATAGATAAATATAGATATGCCGCTATCTTGGCAATCTTATTTTGCTCATCTTTGGCCTTAGGGGCCATAAATAGTTTGCTCAGGGGCCACATGTAAGGGACCCTGGTCTTTTCATTTATCTAACCCTGTTGCAGTGATCTGTTGTGTGATTGCCTGCAACCACACATTCTAATCCTGCTCTGTCCATTCACCTCTTACAAATAACTTATGCAAAAGGGGTTCTCCAGCCATATTGATGTCTACCAATGTCGCCATTCTGGAAATATTGATTTCCTTCCTGACTTGAGGGGTGCTTTTACAGTGTAACACAGCGTGGTAGCCCAACAGGATTTATGTACCCTGTCAGTTAGCACACTGTATTAAGTTGTCACAAGTGGTATATCTAATCCAGAAATTCCGCTACAAGCCCCCAATCTGTAAGTGGTTTCAACCCAGCACTCCACCTAAGTCAATGCCTAGCGTGAGATGTCCAGCTGGAACCCTTATTTATATATTTTTATGTCAAAAGTTCTTTTATTTCTGGATGATGTACCCTTATATCACGCCCCAATCTTTGAATACCCCCCGGTCTCACTGAACCAAGAAGTAGGTTGTTTTGCAAAGTTAAAAGATTTATTTGATGAATTAAACAATATATATATATCACACTTTTATGAATATGAATAATATCTAAATATCACACTTTTATGAACATGAACAATATCTAAATATCCCAATTATTCATGTTTATACAATGATCAACAATGGGTAATATGACAATCATCAACAATCTCTTTAATCAATAGGAGTATGGGTGAGAAGAATAATGTAGCAGAGAATAAAACATTGTGTGGGTTCAATGAAATGCAATGATATGAAATGAATGCAGCACAGAAATAAAACTTGATATGAATTAAATCAAAGACAATGTAATCACTCTTTCCCCCTGATACTACTCAATCCCCCCTAATATGCAATATGAATAGATGGAATGAGGGGCACACAGGTTTCAGGAATATACAATCAACAATGCAGTTTCCACCCCAATTCCCCTAATATGCAAGATGAAGAGATGGAATAAGGGCACACAGGTTTCAGGTATACAATCAACAAATTCACGTTCAATTCCAATTCCCCCAGCAAGCTTAGAGAGAACAGGAATGATTTTAAACAGGTCAAAAGCTTTTGAATGTGATTTGAAATGAATGAAAAAAATGCTAAAATGACTTTAATTCGCTAAATTGGATTCAGAACTAGTGGGAGCCGCTTTGGATAGCTTCAGGTAGACACTAGCAATGATGTGGAATGACTGGCAGATAGGAAACTGAATTCAGAGGTTGGATGCAAGAAATAGCAATTTTATTTGGAATGAAATTGAGCCAAATGCAGAATCGCAGCAAACTTTTCAGCACGCAAGGAATGCGATTACAGAACAACTCTAAGGAGATAAAGTGCGGTTCTTGGTTGAAATCTGAGGATGTTAGCTTCAATTTGACATTTAAATTTCGTTCCGAGCATGTACGGTTCAAAAGTTACAGAGGTTTTAGTAAAGGTCGATTTTTCTCAGAAAAGAGTCAAGATTTCAAATGACAGATGCGTTTTTGAAGATTACACACAAGGATTGGCTTACACTAAGCGGCTATGAAGATGCAAGATACCAATGGCCAGCCACCAGAACAGCGGCGCCTCTGCTCTGACTTTTGTCTGCCAAGACACTTGTCCTTCTCCAGTAAATATATTTAGCGCAAAGATGATTTATCACTACCATTATCACAGGACTATGTGGATGAGAGAAGGATTCAGGCTAGACAAAAGAGATTCTACAATGCAGTTCTGGATATGTTGGAATGGGTTGGATAGGATTACTTAAAACTAAGAGATGGCTATGGACAGTTCTATGCTAAATACTCACAACTATAGGTTTGGAATGGGCCCGTCAAGATCTGGTCAAAGGTTTGGACTAGAATTTGCTCGCCACCGGACAGGTCTCAGGTGCTTGGTTCTGCTCTCAGCAAGGCACTCTGGTCTCTGCGCAGCCTCTGGTTCTGGATCTGATGGGTTGGTTCTGGGTTACAGTTCTGCTCTACTGGTCTGGATCTCAGGGTTCTAGCAAGGGTTCTTGGCCAGAAGCAGAAAAACAGCACAGCCAGGCTGTTGGATTTGTAGTGCCCCTCGGAAGTTAGGGGTTAAATCAAGTTGCAAGATTTTAAAGGCCAGCTGAGAAGGGTTCAGCTTTTTGGATTGGGCCTTCTGCTTCAGGGTTCTGGAGTCTGGATAGTTCTGGAGTCTGGATAGTTCTGGATCTGGATTCTCCTTCAGAGCGCTTCGCCAGTCGATCAGTTGATGGGTGAATGTGTGTTTCTGTGCCCTCAACAGTCCCTATTTATGTTTTTCCCAAAGGGGTGGGGAGGCTGATTATGCTAAGCCCACCCTCTAGGAAACTGATTGGTCCCAGTATTCCCTCTCTCCTGATTTGAGAAGGAAACAGTGTGTCATGATGTGTCATAGTGACACTGGCCCTCATTACAAGTCCGGCGCTGGACCATGGTGCTATCAGCACCATGGTCCATGCCGGACTCCGGCATGGTAGATGGCGGAATTACCGCCCCATTCCAAGGTGAGTGGGGTGGTAATTCCCCATTCACCATTTGCCCTTCCCCATTCCCATTTTTGCCCCATAGGGCATAATGAGAATGGGGAAAGGTGCTAAGTACGGTGCCGCAAATTGCAGCACCGTACTTAGCACCAAGGTCACTTTGCGGCATGGGTTTTAACGCCTGCAAAAAGCAGGTGTTAAAACCCAGGACCTCTTAATCAGGCGTTAAGGGTTTAACGGCGCCGACGGCACTGTTAAACCCTTAACGCCTGACTTGTAATGAGGGCCACTGTGTTTACTGTCCAGAGAAAAACCCTCCCCTTTGTTTCTACCCAGAAAATCTATTTTTCATAAAAAACATATTCACAATATCACCAACTTGCTAATATCACATATTTACATCCCAAATTAGATAAGGCACACATCCGTCAAAGTCCCATCTTCTGGAGAGCTTCGGTACACAAATGACAGTTTTTCTCGCTTTTGGTCAGTTACTCAGTATCAGTTCTGTACCAATTTTTCCACATACATGCACATACCATCTGGGCATATTGCTGTAAAGTTTCATATTTTAACATTATCACAACTGCTACAAAGTCCACATTTTGATAGTTCTGTCTCTGAATATCGCACAAATTCCAGAGTAGCTTCTACTTTTCATTTTAATAACCTCTAAATTCCATATTTTTACCAGTTTGGCATAATTTTCTATAAGCCTTTTTCAAAAAGATATTTTCTGTGCTTCCTGATTAAACAAAACTGCTTGTCTCCGCCCCCAAGGTCTTGGCTGGGCTAGAGAGCAGTCCCAGGCCTCTCTGACTTTGGCATCGTGTTTCAGCCTACACCCGAATTATCATTTCATTTGAGTCAAATGGAGTCTTTTGTCTCCTAGCAGAGCAACAGGCTAAAGTGCTCCTCCCCTTTCCTTTCACACCTCCCTGTCAGTTCCTCAGCAGAGATCAGGCGAAAAGATTCCTTTGTTTGGGAGAAGGTGTGGAATGTCTTTGAAGCTCATTGTAGCTGGCTTTAACTTTAAACACAATGTTTAAAATAGTCTTGTCCTAAAATACAAATTACATTTTTAACAAATATATCCACCAATCTCTTAATTCCAGCCTTTTTAAAATATAGTTTTGAATTGTATCCACCTCTATTGCTTCTGATAGCAAGTCTTTCCTTTTCATACTTTGATTTCAATCTATCAGTTTAAATGACAGGTTAAGTAATCGCCAGCTTCTGACACAGGCGAGTAGCGGTACTGCGCCCATTTTTGACATATTCTTCCAAGCAAGCATCTTTAAATGTGGATTTTCTTCTGCTAAAATATACTTCTGCTGACATTGTACTTAGGTGTATTCTTTATATCCAGTGATGTTTAACAACCAACAAGGAGGTTTGATCTCTTGTGATGTTTGGGAACCATGATTTTTGCACTTTCCACAGTCAAGGAAAAACTGATTTTTAAACAGCTCTGTGTTTCTCTTGCAATGCAGGACTGCTTTTTCAAATAGTTTCATTTTCCTCTGTGGGCAACCAAATGATAAGTTTTGGCAGTGGTCCTCTGTGTTACCACTGACATAGGCTGAAGTGGATTGGCGGCCTATTTTTCAGGGTTTCCTACACACTTCTGGGTGATTTTTAGCGTGCATAATGCTTTCCGGCGGCCATTTCTGATGTTTCTGATGCAAAAAGCGCACAATGATGTTGCAGGGCATGGACTAGTGGGTTAAAACATCCCACAGTTCTGAAGTTCTCTGATGCAGGACCTCCAGATTTTCTTCCATGGAGTATATTGACATGTCCATAAGCTCCTCTTGCAAATTCTTTTGTTCTACCTGAGAATGTGTGGACATACTCACGTCGGGAACCTGTGGTCAGACAAGGTGTTAGCTCAATTGGTTTTAGAAACATTTGAATTAGACCCGTTCAATATCGTCCAAGACCTCGACCACCGCTGAGAACTGTATACAGTTAGCTCCCTTACTCGTTTCTTGGATCACCCCATTTGGTTCCAGAGTCATTCTAGTAATAGGATTCTTTGGTTTATCTGCATAATTTGCATTGTACTTTCACCCTTTCTCATGTTTCTTGATGATGATTCTCGACTGGCCCTGTAATCTCTCCTCTCATTCCTTTTTGCTCATTAGGCATCCATATAATTTAAAAAAAAACAGAGCCAACGTGATACTCAATGCTGACATGATGTTAAAGTTATCTCTATTAAGAGGGTTAAAAGATTCTCCACTATAGTCCTTTGCTAGTCTTCTAATAGGTTCAGGAGTCAAGGGTCCCATTGATATGCAACTGTTAGAACTTTTTGAACCTTTCATATTTCTCCTGAGCCTCCGGCTCACTGACCCGTCTACCATTGACTCTGCGGCATATCTTTGCAGGGATCTCCAGGCGTTGTTTCAATCAAGTTACTCATTACTACCGGCTGTGCTATATAACCATTTTCCCCAAGTTGCATATTAGATGTAATAACACCAGCCTCATTCAAGTTTTCCTGTCTCGCTGAGGCTGTTAACCTTCTCTCATTAACTATCATGTTGGTAATTCTTGCAATTTCCAGGGTAAGAAGGTCTGCCAGGTTGGACGCTAAAATGGGGGGTAGAGCAATAGCTGCACTCAAAGTGTCTGCTGGCGCATTAGGGGGCAGAGGATGCGACTGTCCCGACTGATAGTCAATTATCACCATACTTTTCAGCAGTTCAGTATCTGCTATCTCGCCTGTAGCTTGTTCCACCCCAATTAATTCCTCGGTAGCTGCAGGGGATGGTTGGGCAAAATATGCCATACTTTTTCTCACCCCCAATTTCTGCAGTTAATTTTATAAACCCATGGACAGGTCTTTAGCCGTAATAGCATGGGGTGACATAATTTCAGAGGGAACAGAGTCATGACTATGGGGAGCCTGTTTCAATTTACTAGGGTGATGGTAGAAAGGGTGGTAACAGCAATTGTTCCACTCTGATAGCGGCATTCAGGATTTCCATTCCCAAGGGACACCCTGCTGCATCACACACCTCTTCCAAGGGCTGGTTACAGCTGGCCGTCCGATCTTCCAGCTGCCTGAGCTATCCTCTACTTCATAGGTCATATCCAGAGTCCATCGTTCGGCACTGTGTTATGAAGCTCAGTGCAGACTGTTTTCCCTGCACCCAGCCCAGCACTCGCACCCTATCAGACAATCCTCTTCACCCCTCAGGCCACCTAAACTGCAGAAGCACCCATCTGGTCCCCCCTGCCACTTGCCAGCTTTAGGGGGCCATACACTGGAGACTGCAAACTGCTGGCCACTGAGCTCTCCAATCATACCAGAGAAAGATTCAAACAGTTCAAAGTCCTTCAAGACTGTTGGTGTGGTCTATAGAGAAGAATCTGTGTTTACATGCTAAAATGCTCCAGAAACACTCCAGCAGCTCCAGGAAGGCTAAACCAGGACATCACCAGGAAGGGTAGAGGAAAGAACCTCACAACATGTAATGATCACCAAGCCACACCCCCCACACTCTCACATGTCGCTTCAAACAATCTTGCTTGTAGGAATGAAGATCAAAGCTGGTATAACTCTGTAAATTCCTTTTCTCCATTTTCTGCATCGCTATGTTCCTGTGTCCAAGTCTACTCCTTCACACTTAGTAGCTCATACAAGGGAATGTCCTACTCAGAAGAGAAGGTGGAGAAATATCATTAAAACCCCAAGACTATTAGCAGTCACTACAAAGAAGTGATGTATTCGCATTGGTAACATTTAGCACGCAATTCCATCACCTGATATCTCAAGGCTCTCTAATCTGTGCTAAATTGTATCTCTGTTCTCCTTCAGCCCTTATGTCCTCATGTTCTTCTTGCAGCTAAGGGTCAGTTCCTAAAGAGCTTAAGCAGGCTATTGTAGTCCCTCTCTTAAAGAAGCAGTCATTGGATGTTTCTGTTCTATCTAACTACCGTCCTATTTCTATGCTTCTTTTCTCTAGGAATTTTCTTGAGGTGTTGGTATCTTCACTTCTTTCTGGGTTTCTTGAGTCTTCTGATGTTCTTGACCCCTTTCAGTCCAGTTCCCATCCCTGGAGAGGCACCAAGAGTGTTTTAGTATCGGTGATGGATGATATGGCCAGGCTGGTTGATGGAGGTGATGTGTGGGCCCTGATTTTACTCGATCTATCAGTGGTCATCGACACTGTCGAACAACCCATACTCCTATCCCGCCTGTCCTCCATCAGCATCACGGGTCCTGTCCTGGTGTGGTTTACTTAATTTTTGACTGATAGTGGCCAATTAGTATCTTTACCTCCTTATTTATTCCTTTTCTTTCCTCTTTTTACTATCTTTCTTGTGGCGTCTCCCGGGGCTCTGCCTGGTCCCCAATGTTATTTAACATCTACGTGCAGCCGTTGGTTAACCTCATCCGCTCTCATGGCTTTAGGTGTTACTCATATGCAGACGACACTCAGATCCTGGTCCATTTAGATCAGGCCTGGGGAAGGTGTTGTCTTGCCTCTGTGACTACCTGGCGGCCATGGGCGTCTGGATGAGCGCCAATTGGCTCAAACTCAACGGGGACAAGACAGAGGTACTGGTGGTGGGCGCTACTTCTGAATCCTCATCGTCCTTGGCATTCTGGCCAACTTCACTGGGTGAGATTCCTATCCCGGTGACGGTGGTGAAAAATATTGGGGTCTATCTATCTGCTTCTTTATCCATGGCATTTCAGGTCAATGCTCTGCGTTAGACCACCCACTTTTTACTAAGGATTCTTCAGAGGGTTCTGACTTTCCTTCCCATTTCCCTTTGCCCTATAGACATGGCCTCTGTTATTTCTAGCAGGCTGGGCTATTGTAACACCCTTTATTTGGCTCATCCCTCTGGTTTAACTCGCCATCTTCAACTAATTCAGAATCTGGCTGCCTGGAAAGCCACAGCCACTCCCTATGTTTCTCACATCAGCCCAGTACTGCGTTATTTGCACTGGCTCCCAGTGAAACAAAGAATAGTCTTTAAATCGCTATGCCTCATCCATCGGTCATACTACCTGGCTGGGGCTGATTTTCTGTGGGACAAATGTACACCTTAAGTTCCCAGCCAGTTTCTTCAGTCCAGCAGTGACTGTCTGGTCATGGCTCCACGATTCCGCTTCCAAAGTATTTGTCATGATTCGCCGTTTCAGCCCCTTCTTGACTACGTGGTCCATAAGGCATTGCTACATTCCATCTAAGGCACTCTCAACATGGCCGACATCAGTGCGCGAGTACCACGCTAGCATTTCCAGGAGTTCACCAGTCCCTTGAAAAAAGACACGCCCCTGCAGCCCTTCGTGTCTCAACGCTAGACTACCGAACTTCGGCAATAGTGCTCGTACTTTCCTGTGCTCTTACCCTCTGTCCAGGATCCTAGAGCTACTCTTTCCTAGTCTCCTTCAGTGCTCCCCTTTATCAAGGGCCTTCGCCCGTAGCGCTCGCTCCTTCCCTTGATTCTCCTGGCTCCTTCCTGGTCTCCTTCCTTCCGGGACCTTAGTTGCTTGTGCTCCTTCCTGGAATTGAACGCAGACTCCTTCGGTCAGAATAATCAACACGCTGGCGACGGAGGATACATGCTCGTGTCTTTACAAGTCCCGAGCTGTCCGGAAAAAGGAAAAGAACCAGTCCAAGACTTTGAATGACAAACAGGTGAGATTTCAGACAAAGTGTGACAGTTTGAGATACCAAGGATTGAATATTGATTCTACAATGGAATCCACCGTCCAAGACCTCATGAGAGGTATGCAAGAGCTGACAACTGAAGTACAGAACTTAAAGGCGGAAAATGCCGCCTTGAAACAACTTGTTCTCTCCAGGGACTCTGCCTTCCAAGAAAGTGCCATAGTAGGGGGTATTGTGGACAAATACGACGGAACCACCAAAACATTGTGTTCCTTTCTCGACTCGTGTTTGGTTCATTTTACCTTCCAACCCTACTACTTCTCAACACCCAGAGCCAAGGTTGGCTTCATAATTTCCCATCTTTCATGAAACACATTGGCCTGGGCAACACCTCTAGTAAATGCAGGGGACCCACTTCTGGACAACTATGAAGGATTTGTGGATGCCTTTAAAACTATGTTTGATCGACCTGAGCAAGTTTACAGTGCTCAAGAGAGGCTACTGGAGTTTCAACAAGGTTCTCAGGATATGTTGTCATACGTCACCCATTTCAAACAATTGGCCAAGGAGGCTGATTGGGCTCCGGAAGCCTGTTTTACACTGTTTCGCCATGGATTGAACGACAAAATCAAGGATGAACTCGCCCGGGTAGCCCGCCCAAGCTCGTTCCAGGCTTTATTGGAGTTGTCATTGCAAATTGATTTCCGCATCCAGGAAAGAAAATCTGAAAAGAAAAAGACACGTTCCCTGCCAACTAAGGCCCCATTGGAATATCCCAGTCGCAAGGAGACGACTCCCAGTCCTCAGCCAGATCCAGAACCGATGCAACTTGGCTCCTTACCGGGGCCCATTTCTCCACAAGAAAGAACCCGTAGGATTGAGACGGGGCTATGTATGTATTGTGCATCAGACAAACATCTAGTATGAAATTATCCAATAGCTCCTCCCAGGTGTTCGGGAAATGCCAGCTCCCGATCTTGAACGGAGCCCAGCTTTGGGAGAAAGATTTGTGCTCCAAGTCTTCTCCAAGTAAAACCTGTCAAACCACAAACAATCGGGTGATTCTTCAAGTGTTTCTATCAGTTACCAAGGATGAAATATATTCTCTCCTGGCCTTGGTGGACTGCGGAGCAATGGGGATATTCCCCGATCATGATTGGGCCTTGAAACATCACATTCCCCGGGAAACCAAGGACATCATCCAGGCGGTCGAAGGTATCGATGGACGTCCGTTATCTTCAAGAACCATAACCCAACAAACCACCAAACTGTTACTGTCCATAAACAACCACCAAGAGATGCTACACTTCGACCTAATAAAGGCTGCTCACTATCCGAAGGTACTAGGCATGCCCTGGCTTCAAAGACACAATCCGTACATTAAGTGGACCGCGGGATCCTTGTTCCTGGGATCAGAGTATTGTCTCTCACAATGTCTGACTCAAAAGGCTCAACCTTGTGTCCGGGAACCCCAGGAGACTAAGAACCCACCCATTAGTGTGTCTACTGTCACCCAGATACCAGAGTTTTACCAACGATTCTCGGATGTGTTTTCTTCAGAAATTGTGCAAGCGCTACCTCCTCACAGACCCGAAGACTGTGCCATTGAAACAGATGACTCTGCAGTCATACCATTCGGAAGGATGTTTATACTTTCCGAACCTGAAAAGAGAGCCCTACGTGAATAATTGGACACTAATCTATCCAACGGAACCATTCGCCCATCGAAATCCCCAGCAGGAGCATCCTTATTCTTTGTGCCTAAGAAGGATGCTAAGGAACTTCAACCCTGTTTGGACTACAGGGGACTCAACCAATGTACTCGAAAGGACCGTTATCCGCTACCACTCATCTCTGATATGCTAGAAGCGGTCCGAGAAGCTGTGATCTTTACCAAACTTGACCTTCGAGGAGCCTACCATTTGATCCGCATAAGAGAAGGTGATGAATGGAAACCTTCCTTCAGCACACCCTTCCGGCATTTCGAGTACTTGGTAATGCCTTTCGGGTTATCTAATGCACCAGCAGTGTTTCAACGGTTTATGGATAGAGTGTTCGCCGACATGCTGTTCCTCTTTGTCATCATTTATTTGGACGACATCTTAATCTACTCCAAGTACCCAACAATACATCAAGAACACGTTTCTGTGGTCCTACAACGTTTATGAGAGAATAATCTACTCGCTAAACCGGAGAAATGCATCTTCCATGTTCCAACGGTTCGTTACCTGGGGTTCATCCTAGGTCCTTGAGGAATCGAAATGGATCCTGCCAAGGTCGACTCAATCCTATCTTGGCCCAGTCTCACATCTGTAAAACAGATACAGTCCTTCCTGGGTCTTGCCAATTTCTACCGGAAATTCATTCCTACCTTTTCTGCTATTGTACAACCCATAGTCACCTTACTAAAGAAAGACATTCCTTTTAATTGGACTAAAGACCAAGAATCGGCCTTCCATGAGTTAAAACAAAGATTTACTCGAGGTCCCATCCTGGCACAACCTGACATTGACAAACCCTTCCTGGTGGAAACTGATGCCTCGGTTTACGCCATAGGAGCTGTTCTGAAACAAGAATCGGAAGACAAAGAAGAACATCCCATCGCCTATCTATCCCGAACTCTAAATCCCAGTGAAACCCATTATTCTGTTTTGGAGAAGGAGTTACTAGCCATCCGACAGGCCTTTACAGAATGGCGCCATCTGCTCTTGGGGGCCAAATTTCCGATCCAAGTCAGGACTGATCACAGGAATTTACTAATTCTTCAGTCCTTGGAGTGTAGAAACAGTCGTCAGGCTCGCTGGGCCTTTTATTTTGCTCAATATCAGTTCCAGATAAACCACGTTCCTGGAGTGAGCAACATTATCGCAGATGCCTTGTCCAGACGACCGGACTATGAACCAGAGGGAACTTGTGCCCTCCTAAGAAGTTTCCCGATTCCGTCTTTGTTGCCCAGGCAAATTCATTATTGGATAATATTCATTCTGCGACACCTTCATCTGATCTCTGGAAGGAATTTCTTGAGACAAATAGATGGGAACTCTCAGTGAAAGGTGGAAGAAAAGAGTTTAGTGATACCTACACAAGAACTGAGATTAAAGATCATAAAACTCTGCCATGATACCTTCCACTCAGGGCATCGAGGCATATCAGCAACTCTCAGACTCATTCAGAGGAACTTTTGGTGGCCCAGAATGGTCGAAGATGTAAGAAATTACATCCGATCTTGTGCAATCTGCTGCCAGAATAAGCATGACAATAAGAAACCAGCAGGACTCCTATATCAGCCTGCATTACCTGACCGTCCCTGGGCGACTATTGCTACTGATTGTATCGTGGAACTGCCTCCTTCCAAAGGCTTTACTACCATAATGGTGACCATATACCTGTTTTCCCATATGGCCCATTTTACTCCCTTGGAAAAGCTACCTTCAGCACAAGAAATGGCAGGAATTTTCATAAACCACATCTTTAGACTTCATGGCCTTCCTTCCAAAATCATTTTGGATCGGGGCCCCCAGTACATCTCCCAGTTCTGGAAATATCTGTGCAAAGTGTTAGGCATCCAATGAGCCTTGTCCTCTGGATATCCTCCCCAGACCAATGGAATTACAGAATGAGTCAACCAAACACTCGAACAATATCTACCATGTTTTGCCTCCCAGGTCCAGGATGATTGGTCCGTCTTGATTTCCGTGGCTGACCAGTCCGTTCTTCTGCTCCCAGGGATTTAACCATTGAGTTCTACCTACTGTGCTACCTCAATCCACCCCAGTTCCATCGGTTGATTCCTGGATAGACCATTTGGTTACAGTACACAAGGATGTGAAAAGTCATTTGGAAAAGGCATGTAAAATGTAAAACGATATGCTGACTCCAGGAGAAGACCAGGGCCTAAGTATGCTATCGGAGATAAGGTCTGGTTTCCTCCAGGCTCTTACCTAGATATCTGAGACCCAACAAGTTAGCTCCACGTTTCTATGGACCCTTTACCATAAGAGAAATAATCAATCCCATGGCCTTCAGGCTTCAATTGCCCCAATCCTGGAAAAGGATTCACCCAGTTTTTCATACGTCCCTGCTGAAACCTTATTTGCATGACACCAGGACCTCTCCTCGACCTACCCCCGTGATCAACAATGACCAGGTCGAATTTGAAGTTGCCAGGATTTGTGACTCCACATACAGAAGAGGTTGCGTCCAATATTTGGTGGAATGGAAAGGATATCCACCTAGTGAGCGAACATGGGAACCAGTGTCCAACATGAATGCCCCTCGTTTGCTACGATGGTTTCATTTAACCCATCCGGGCAAACCAGGAGGATCGCACTTTAAGAGGGGGCATGCGTCATGATTTGCCGTTTCAGCCCCTTCTTGACTACGTGGTCCATAATGCATTGCTACATTCCATCTAAGGCACACTCAACATGGCCGACGTCAGTGCGCGAGTACCGCACTAGCGTTTCCAGGAGCTCGTCAGTCCCTTGAAAAAGGACACACCCCCGCGGTGCTTCGCGTCTCAATGCTAGACTTCCGAACTTCGGCAATAGTGCTCGTACTTTCCTGTGCTCTTACCCTCTGTCCAGGATCCTAGAGCTTCTCTTTCCTAGTCTCCTTCAGTACTCCCCTTTATTAAGGGCCTTCGCCCGTAGCACTCGCTCCTTCCCTTGATTCTCCTGGTTCCTTCCTGGTCTCCTTCCTACCAGGACCTTAGTTGCTTGTGCTCCTTCCTGGAATTGAACGCAGACTCCTTCGGTCAGAATAATCAACACGCTGGCGACGGAGGATACACGCCCGTGTCTTTACAAGTCCCGAGCTGTCCGGAAAAAGGAAAAGAACCAGTCCAAGACTTTGAAAGACAAACAGGTGAGATTTCAGGCAAAGTGTGACAGTATTGGTGGTCGAGCCTTTTCAGTGGCTGCCAGCAATCTATGGAATTGTCTCCCTCTAACTCTGAGACAGACTATGAACCATCTGCACTTTCACCATTTACTTGAAACCCTTCTCTTTTGCTAGTCCCTGGTGTGCTGTTGTGTTACTGTGAATTTCTTTGCACCTAGATGCCTTCAGGTGAAGGTGACATTATAAATATGAATAACATAACATAATAATGTGCTCATTACCTCATTTGTCTTGCTCAAATGGTCCTACATACTCTCACAAGCAATACATCTGTTGTCCATGTCATGGGCAAATTCAGTTTAGCATTTTATGTAATTTAAAAAGTCCCTCATCATACTGACAAAGATTATTGGGGAGCCCCTTAACCTTTGACCCAGAACAGTCCACCTGCAGATCTGATTTTGCCACACAAAAGACGTTTTCGTTTGACTCTCCATTTTTCAGGTCAGGCTCGAAAAGCATTTGACAGATTTATCACCATGAACACCCTGATCTTTCAGCTGACCTTCCCAATCAATTTAGGGAAAACTTACCCGACCTGGGATGGTGGCATTAGACTTCTCTTCAAATCATTGTTTTCCATAATCAAACAGTGACCTGGCCATCCGTCAGTCTGTGTCCATAAACAAACAGTGGCCTGGCCATCCGTCAGTCTGTGTCCATAATCAAACAGTGGCCTGGCCATCCGTCAGTCTGTGTCCATAATCAAACAGTGGCCTGGCCATCCGTCAGTCTGTGTCCATAATCAAACAGTGGCCTGGCCATCCGTCAGTCTGTCTCTCCTGGCAGACAAGCCTGCAAGAAGCGAAGTAATGGGGTCTTTGGGGTCCACTTCCAAAACCATCTGCGTGAGCAGTCTCGTAATGGGGTCATTTATGCTGGTTATGCTTTCCTGTGGGACTGCATATAGCTTCACATACTTGGGATCAAACTTCACTTGTATCGCAACCTTTATTTTCACTCAGCCCACATCTAATCTGTCTGTTTTAAAAATATCACAATATGTATCCAATAATTCAACAGAAACACTGTTTCTGTGTTGACCTGGTTGACCTCCTCTGACTTATGTGCCCATGTCCCTAATATATGCAATGGTAATACAAGCTGTGTGTGTTCCCACCTATTCTTCCTAATATGCCCTTTCAAATGCCACAACACATTATTCACTGTATCTACCATCAATTGAAATTGATGCATAACATTGACCCTGAAATATCCTCTTTTCCTCGAGTAGCAACTTAACCTGCACTATTCTATCCTTCCCTAAGCTGATTTACAACCCCTTCTCTGCCAATTGAAACTTTGACCCCTTTCTTTATTTCTTTCTTGTACGCTGACCAGTCTGAGTGTCGACTGCTGAGGGTGTGTGTTTGTCACCATCGACGCAGCAGTCCATTTGTCCCATCAAAGATTAACTGCACCTCACACAACCTTTACTTTTATGACTGCTCTGTTCCAAGCATCATATAAAATATCATTTACATGTTGTAATGCCTGAGCCTCTTAACACTCTTGTGGTGCACCTTACTTCCTTCTCAGTGGAGAGGGCTTGTCCCTCACTTAGTATGCTTCTGTTGTATGTGTTGTTGCTCTCATCATCATGTTCTGTCTCTACCCAGGCCACTCTTACTGGGCCCACTGGCTTGATCCTTGTTTGCTCAAGTGTTCCCTCACACTTTCTACCACTACCTTCTTTACTTCCTCGAACACTTGCTATATTCCATTGACTAATTGGTGTACTATGGGCATCCCATGTCCCGAACATAATATGTTGTTTTGTTTGGTCCCAAAACCTACCTGGCATTTCTTCATCTACTCGCTTAATATTCTCCCTGGTCACATATCTTTGCCCTAACATTCCTTCTGCCATTATTCTGCCAATACTCTTGATTATCTAATTAATTAGCTAATTAACCTAATTAGCTTTCATACTCCCCACCTTGTGCCCTGCAACTTCCTTTAACTAACTCACTGGGCCACTATCCCTTTTCTGCATCCAACAATCGTCCACCCTCCTTAAACACATACCCCACCCATCTTCACCTGGCCAGCCGTGCTCTTCAGGTATTTGGTAGTTATTATGTGCTCCCTCACATCCTGTTGTTTCATCTTGCTAAATGTAAGCAGTATGTCATGTTTTTGTTTTGCGCTGCTTCTCCCAAATTCTAACCATTAACCTATCATTATCTGATTGAATTCACTCAGCATCTCGCAACTCTCCTCAAAACACTTCTGTGCCCCTTCCTGCTTTGACACAATTGTATCCTTCTTTTTACAAAATGGTCTCAGTTCTTACAACATTTGTCTCCATGTTATACTCCTCCCATTACTCCATTCTTCATTTTGTAATACAGATAACTTCTCTTGATACCTTTTATCTTTGTGCTTCAACGCTAGCGACAACACCATCTGAGATTTGTCATCCCCTAAATTCTATTCCATCTATTTAGTCAACATACACCTTAGAGGGTGACATTATTTGCTGGTTAAAGGGTCCTTACCAGTCGGTAATGCCACTCTCTGATGTGAATATTGCTATTAGCACCCAGGGAAAGAAAAATATTGTGTTATTGTGTTAATAGATTTGTTTTAAGGGAATTAGGATTTGCACTGTGTATGTGCTCTGAATTCCTTTAACTACAAAAATGGCCATCATTGATTTTGAAATTGAGCAACTTGTCTATGCCCATGGCTGTTTCGTAGATCGATGGGTGACAATGGAACAAATTCCAAGGTAAATTGAGGCTGGTTGGAAGGAGAAGGCTTCTGGGGTGTGAGGTGAGGGGGTAGTGTGAGGGCAGCAGGGGCAAGTGGCGTTTGGGATTATTTCAAAAGGAAAATGGTTCCCCAAGGGAGAGGAGCCAGTGCCCTGCATTGAACGCAGGCCTTACCAAGTCTGTGTACCAATCTACCTGATTAGCTTCCCCCTGTTCCATGGTTGCCAATATTCTGTATACATCATGCAAATGTCTCATCAGCTTCTTAAAAGAACAGAATCTCTGTTCAGTTAAATATTGATTACATTATGCTTTTCTAAGAAATCGCATGCCAATCTACTTTGAATGGGCTTGACTGAGAGATTTGGGTATATGTTATCCAAAGGGAAAGACCCAAGATCTGATAGACTACAGCACTTTGGGTCTAGTTAGCTACTGATGTGGGGGTGTGTGAAAGGGCTAAAGAGGAGAGCTTAATTGTGGTGCCAACGGTTCAGCTAAACATGAGGTTCTCTACACACCACCTTATCCCCCAAAAGGCCATGTGTGCCAGCACTAGCACACTTACAAGAAGCGTCATCACACACTGAGTCAGGCCAGACTCAACACGATGCCAGAACCAAGGGACTGACACAAACAAAAGGGATTTGTTACATTATAGATATCAGAACCCAAAGTGATGGCTTGTGGAAAATCACTAACCAGTGCTTTAATTCAAAGTTTATATTTTTTTCAAGGCTGCAGGACAGTTATAAATGACACTCTCTGATGTGGCTTCCCCCGAACCGAATTTGTAGACGTCCCTCTTGCAACCAGTGCCTACAAAGGCCATGTCGTTGTCATCAACCTTTGGGTTTAGGAGAGTTGATTTAGGCCCAGTTTCTGTAAGGCTGGTAAAGGAAACGCACTGTAATAATTATATAAGCTTCACAAAATCATAAATTTGTCATTTGCAAAAGTCATGGTCTGCTGTCTTCTCTGAAAATACGGCACTATTGTTCCCTGTTCTGGGCTCTTTGACAGTGAGCTTGATTGTTATATCGGATCAACAATTCGCCAATAAATCTTGCAGACCCTACCTAGGAATTCATCAAGCCTGCACTTGCAGCATGTTTACCAAAAACTCTTGCTACATGTTGTACAGTGTGCCTGTTGCTCTCATCATGTGACCTGGCCGTCATGAGACGTGAGCTTTTTCTGTCATATCTCGAGTTCTACATAGGCAACCAATGTGGGGTGAAATGTATGCCCTCCTTGGTTTCACTTTATAGCTTCCGGTGCATTTCCCACCACTAGAGAGCACTCCTAACAGAGTCAAGCAATAACTAAGTATACATTAGGCACACCACTTGATGCACACTAGGATCACGTCATGGAACGGCACTCGAGGCATTGGATGGCATGGTACTTCATGGCATGACACTTGTTATGTACCGTTCTTCTCAGGTCAGCTATACATTTACATCACTTCCTTAGTACTAACTCTCTGCTACAACGTGGGTCTATAGTCCAGGTGAGAAGAGCACCCACTATCATTAGAAGGCACATACCATGGAACAGTAGACACAAGGGTACCTCAGACACTCTGATCAGTGTATGGCTGACATGTATGCATAGTACCATAATAGCGGTCTGTCAATAGGAAATGTATGGGAGATGAATGAGGGAACCTTGGACAAGGATGAAGAGGACAGCTGCTCGCTCTCTAGGAATGCATCTTCATTCACAGAATAGCAGCACAGCCTAGCACGTAACCTAATGCCCTTCAGTGTTCTTGTGAGTATTTTGTGAACATACAGAAGTTAAGGAACCTTTTCGTCACCTCACAATGAACTGGGACTTAGGTATTGTGTCCACCAACTTTAATGCATATACGTTTCTTAAATCACAAATTCTTCATTTAAACGTATTCACCAGTGCTTTCACCTACACTCTCTGCTACCACCCTTTTTGCGTGTTCCTGAAAATTTGCTCTAAGAGTCAAACATAATTACCCCTTTCTGACAGCATCAAATCCCCATAATATTGCAGTGCCCTAATACCCAGGCTAAGGTTTATGATCAAACATGATACGTACACTTAAGGAAAAACATAATAAAATACAGAGGAGAACCATCCAGGCAATACAATTCTGTGCTCTTATCAATAGCAATCTGAAACATGTCATTATTACCACGTTCTTAGACGACTACTTTCTAAACAGATTAAACTAGATTTCGAAGACAAGGAAACAAACTGTTTCCAAAGGCAACATAAATATTAATTCATGGCAACTTTCAAATGACAAAATAACTACCATACAATTGAATGGCATTTAAAATGCTCTAGATATATATAGATAGCTTCATATATTTATAATACACATAAACATTCTATCAAAAGCCTATTACCATTCTCCTGTGTCTATGTGCCGTGGGGGTGTACCTTGGTTGCCAAGTCTGACATTCTCTTTGTCACAGATATGACACGTATATTAGTTTGAAAGAAGAGCAATAACATGATTGCAATTACACTGCATGCTCATGTGAAAAGGCACATGGCAGGGTAATAACATAATTCCAATAACATGTCATGATAATGTATTACACATATAGCAAGAGCACAAGTATGGGCACCCTGAAGTAGCATGTTTCTCCTTTGATACACATGGCAGTTTAAACAAAACATACAATAAAATGACATTGTGATATGAAAAAGAACATTACACTCTAGTTGTTTGATAAAATATAGCACGCGGAGCAATCATATATACTTGTAACAATTTAATAATATATCATGTGCATCTGCAAACATGCAGTGCAATGGTACAATGCAATGCCATGCTTCTGCACGAGCACAATCCAGTAAAATAGTGCAATATAATATGATGCTTATATGCAAGCCCAGATGGCATTGCAGTAATGCAATACAATGTCGTGTTATGTGCAAGTACACACGACAGAGTCATAGTGCAAGGCAATGTAATTGTGAAATCAATATTGCTCTGCAGGCGCAGATATATGCGTAGTGGCTAAAGTGCTACTCAGTCCCACTCTACTACTACACCAGCAATACAGGCATGGCCCAACAGGTACAACACCTTCCCCTCTTTTGGTAATGTGTGCTGAGGACAGGCTATACTTTCGGGAGAGGTGTGATCTGGTACAGAAGCAATCCAAACAACAATAGTACGATGGTACCAAAATAAAAGAATATCCAATCAAGGTCTATCAAAATTGACTCTTCAATTAAAACTAACAAAAATATACCAAACTGACACATGACACAACATGCAGAAAATAGCACTGACTTTGCTTCTTTGCCCATGCATTTCAGTATTACCTTCAGACAAGTATTAAGTATTGCTCCACCTAACACCAGGTGTGGTTGCATATTTAGCAGCTGAAAGCTGAAAGATGGAGTGTAATGATACATTTGAATGTGTGTTTTATTTATATCTTCTGTTCAAATTTGTATCTACAATTAGGGTATGGTCCAATGATGCAAGAAAACAATACAAAGAGAAACTATTTCCTGGGATATGACATGAGATGATGTTTGAGTGACTGATTATCACTGGATAGGAAGGTGTAGGGAGTGTGTACGGCTGTTCAACAGTGGATGCTCTCTACTGGAGCTTGGACAGCCCTGCTAAGCCTTATTTGGCCAAATGCACACACATTCTAATCTTACTCTGTGACTCCAGCAATCTGGACTTCAGTCTCTGAGGGCATTCCCACCACCAGCGCACTGAGACTATAATAATGGTAAAAGGTGCTATATAAATATATAAATGACAAGTAGAACACAATACATTATTTGTTGTGAACAGGTTTCTTCACTGTGTCTTACTGGCATTTCTATTTGACTACCACTATGAATAATAATGCAGATTTCCAAACCATGACTCAAATTACATAAATTGCACTTTTGGCACACATGGTGGAATGTCACTGACTTGGTCAAATTCCACCACATGTTATTTCACAAGCCTAAATTGGAAATGGCGCAGCGCCTATGTGGCATCCCCATGTGTAGCACCATTGTGCAGGTGGAGAATTTCCTGATGCTTTGTTTGCATCGAGACCTTTCTTTGTGATAGCCAACTGCTCAGTCAAGGTGCAGGTGCCACTCTGCAGTGGAGTGCAGCAATGCCTCTGTAGTACAACATCATACATTGAAGTCTGATGGACGCATGGGCATTCCCCTGCGCCTACCTTAACTAGTGGATCACATCTTGAGGATGTGATCTGCCATTGTCTTCAAATTCTTATAGCTGCCACATGCGGTTCTGGTAAAAACATAATATTCTATTGCTGTTTTAAGCAAATCCACTAAACAGGCTAGTTTGGGCCATGTTTGGAATCTTTAAAGTATGACCCAGCTGTTGAGTCTACTCCAGCTGCAAAACCTACTCCAGCTGTGGAGCCTAGCTCAGCTGCCGTATGACATTTTCGTGTAGGCTGACCCAGCTGTGCCATAATGTTCCAGAGGGACAGCTTTGCAATGCTCAGTTTAGGTCATGTGTTAAAGGTATTTTGAATGAGTTTACATTATTGATTTAATTGTGTCAACACATTCCTAAAATAAACTGCTAGAAATCCTTATCTCTAATGCTCAGAGATTTACTTTTATGTACAAACTAGCAAAAGCCAGGGAATGCGTTGTGTAAAGAAGAGCGGATATGGAATGTAAGAGGAGAATGCACTGCATCCTTATACAATGATTCCTTAAATATTCTCATAGTCACAATAGCGAGATGCAGTAAAACACACATTAAACAGTGTCCTTGCAATATAACGACCGCATTGATCCCTGGGATTATAATGAAGCATTTATCATGTGGAGTACCACCCAAAGGCAGTGTTATCAGATTAACAGTTATTCAATTAATCTAGGTGTCAATTTGTAAATGTAATAACTACTAACCATGGATCTTCCATGCAACATTAGCATTGCAAATGATTATAATCAGTGCTATTTTTTCTTTCATTTTATTAGCCAACCTTGAAGTATACCATAAAGCTCTCCAAGAGCTGACTGAATGAGTAATCATTTGTGCAGGACAACGATGTGAAATCTTAATACAGATCGTGTTAGAGAACTCTTTTTTTATGCGGATGAGTTCTGAAATCTATGTTCGGAGCCTGCTGTTCAGAAGTTGTTTCAATCCTGAGCATAGAGTCTCTAAAGGTATTGGACATTGCTCACTAAGCCTGGGCCGAATGTCTCCTCCAGTTCTGACATTGGGAGTCTTACTGTTTCTCACACGGACATCGGCTCGGCGTAGGCTCTGCTGCAGTGTCTAAGGCGGACGAGCTTCGTATTCCACCAAAGCACGGAAACACGAAAAAAGCAGAGCCTATGCCAAGCCGATGCCCGTGTGCGAAACAGTAAGACTCCCAATGTCAGAACTGTAGAACTCACACAGTACGTCCTCCACATCTGACCCTGCCCTCGATCATCTGTATATAAGAGAAGAAGAAGGTTCTACAACTAGTACCGGGCAAACTAGTCCTGTGTTTCTGAAAAAATTATTTTGAATAGCTAAAGAACGACTATCGGTTGGACCAATCTTTCTTTTAAGAACACTAGGACATCTATAAGTGTGATCATTATCATACCATGGGGGTATAGAAGATCTATGCAATACAACATAAAAAACACCTGTGTGTCCTGAAGAAGACCAGTATAACAACTTGAAAATTACATCAGGGATGATGTCTCATTAAAAAATGGGGCCGAAACATATCGACAATCTTGTAAGACTGGAATAATAACAAACATTGTTGTTTTTTGTATTTTTTATGGAACAGTGTTCTCTTTAGCGGTGCGAGACTAACATAACAGATATTGATGACCGCCTTAGAACTGAACCAGCAGAGATCATTTATTTTTCCTCATTGACCCTAAAATCACTTTGCACTGTACCTTTCACCCCATCAAATGGTTTGTTTGTGTTTTACCATTATGATTGCTTGTCTTAATTTGTAAATTGTGAATTTTGTGCATATTCGTGTTTTAATCATTGGTATCGTATAAACCACATTGTGTATGATGGTGAAAATGTATTTAGAAAATTGCTTTTTATGTGAAAAATAAATTGTAAATGTTTTGAAAAATTGTATATTGTCTCAGTTATTCTTCATGGCGGAGAAATGTAGAAGTATTGCATTTGGCTCATCAGTTAACATAACATGCACAGAGAGAGGGGTAACCGTTTTTTTCTTTTGAGTGCCTAATTTGTAATTTTCCCGTTCTAAAACTGGTCCCACGATAACAAAAAAAGAGGGAGGATACCCAATTCTCAATTTCACTCTAAGGGGGTAATTCATAGAATTCGGCGCAGAGGCAGCGCACGCGAGCAGCACAGAGAGAAAGCGTGCACCAGCGGGCGGAAGCCCCGTGCACTAAACAGCATTCTGGTGCACCGCATATTCTCGGAATTTCCAAGCCATTTTCAGTGCTGGCGCATAGAACATCCTGCCGCGCCAGTTACGCCTCCAAGAACGCCCCTTCCACAAGGAAAAGCCATTGAAATGCCCAATGCAGCGCAAAGGGCCGTGCTAACCCTGGACCAGTTTACAGGGCTGCTACATTGTAATTGCGTGAAAATACTACACGTACCCCGCTCACGGCAGACGAAACCTGTGAAAATGTACCTGCGCACCCCTCGGAATACGTGCACCCCGCTCGCACCAGGTAAATTGCGTATAAAAAGCACCCCCTGTGGTGTGGGCTGGCTGTGGGGTGCCTATGTGTATTTCGGGGTTGTGCAGGAAGTTTCACACGCGATAGGCCTTGGGCGAGCGGGGTACGTGTATTTCAGAGTTGCGCGGGAAGTTTCATACGCAATAGGCCTTGGGTGCGCGGGGTACATGTTTTTCGAGGGTAGGCGGGGAGTTTCACACGCGATAGGCATGTGCGAGCGGGGTACGTGTTTTTGGGGGTACACAGGGAGTTTCACACACGATAGGCCTTGTGCGAGTGGGGCACGTGTATTTCGGGGGTGCGTGGGAAGTTTCACATGCAATAGGCCTTGGGCGAGCGGAGCACGTGTGTTTTGGAGGTACCCTGGGAGTTTCACACGTGATAGGCCTTGTGAGAGTGGGGCATGTGTATTTCGGGGGTGCGCAGGAAGTTTCACATGCCATAGGCCTTGGGCGAGCGGGGTATGTGTTTTTCGGGAGTATGCAGGGAGTTTCACACGCGATAGGCCTTGTGCGAGCGGGGCATGTGTATTTCGGGGGTGCGTGGGGAGTTTCACATGCAATAGGCCTTGGGAGAGCGGGGTACGTGTATTTCGGGGGTACACCAGGAGTTTCACACGCGACAGGCCTTGTGCGAGCGGGGTACGTGTATTTCGGGGGTGCGCAGGAAGTTTTACACATGATTTTGCATTGTGGCCCCTCCCGGGTGTGGCCTTTCCCCCCTCCCCATGCCCTGCAGGCAGCCCACACCACAGGGGAGTACCCTACAACCCTCACCATGCCCTGCAGGAAACCCTCATGGCACCATGCCCTTGTGAGCACACTTGTGAGCCCCGACTCATGTCCAACACTCACCCACCCATGATTGACAGGCACCTGCCAGCAGGCCCCAACCCATGTCCCCCACCCACCCACCATTGACGGGCACCTGCCAGCAGGCCCCGACTCATGTCACCCCACCCACCCACCATTGACGGGCACCTGCCAGCAGACCCCGACTCATGTCCCGCCACCCGACATGGGATAACACTCCAGACCCATGGCCCGTATGGCCACCCAAATCCCACCCCACGCCCCCCAATCCAAACACCCAACCAAGCATTCCATCCACTCCACATTGAATTACCAATGTCATGATAGAAAAAAAAACTGTATGGCAATAAATACATGTCCCACAAACCAACAAAATGGCAACACATGACTGTGAAAAACAAATTGTGACATGCACAAAACAAATGAGAGAAGACCACACAAGTAAAGTATAGAAAAAAAGTGTATTGAAGAGCAAACCAAATGAATAAAACAAAAGCACACAACAACTAAAAAAATATTCCAAGCCTGGAAGTCCAAAAATGAAAAAAAGAATGAATGATGTAACCAATAAAATCCAAAGTAAAATTTCTCCAATGGGTCCGTCCTTCAAACAAAAATCAGAGTTTAAAAAAAGTAAAGTGTTCCACCATGGGTCCAAGAAAATGAAATCCGGGTCCAAAACTATTTACAAATGAACATCCAAGTGTCCATGAGCCCAACAATCCAAAGGAAACCTAACCTGAAGCCTACCTAATTAATAACTATATGCAAAAAGGCAGAGCATAGTGCATGCGCCCCAAAGGAAAAAAAATAGAAAGGAAACTTACACCTACAGAACTATTTACAAAGGCGGCGGGCAAGTCCAACGACTCACTTGTTGATGTCCTTGGCCAGGGCATCATCGAACTCCTCTTCAACATCCTGGAGGCGGGCCTCTTCCCTGGCCCAGAGGTCTCGCAGGGATGCAACCATGTCCTCCTCCAACTCCCTGCGAGTTGCCTCGAGGCATTCAGCCCACCTCAATGCCCTGCGCATGGAGTTCTCAGCCTTGACCATAGTGAGCCGTGTCTCTTCTGCCCGCCGCCGCTCCCCATCTATTTGCCGGCCCAACCGCTGCCACACTGAAGACACTTCCAATCCAGGGTCCTACTGCCCTCTGGCCGATGTCTGCCCCTGTGATGTTGATGGCCCCAAGCCATCATCGCTCCCACCTTGAGCCTGCTGCTGCCGTGCATGTGCCCTGCCTGTCGATGCCTGCACGTTCTCCTCCTGCTGGAGTCCAGTTGTCGGGGTGGCCACCCCTGCTGGACCTCCGACTCCCAACTGTGGCAGGGATGTGTCCTCCAATAGCCTGGCCCCTGGGTCAGGGCCAGCTCCACAGGGTGCCCAGGTGATACATGGGCAGGAAGATGGCACAGAGGACGACTGGCGCATAGGGGGTTCAGTGAGGAGGGGGTCGGTAGAAGGTCCAGCACACTGAGGAACCCAGCACTAGTGACCTGTCCAAGTAGGTCGACGCGGTCAACAGGGCATCCTAAAAAACATGCATTGTCCACATGGGAACCCTGCACGTCTTCCCGAATGCCACGTGGATGCAACGCCACCCCAGCCAGGACAGGCTCAACACGGTCCCGGATTGCCACGTCCACATGGAGAGGAAGGCCAGTTGTTGTTCGCGCATCCCCTCCCTGAAAACGTGTCTGGACTAGGGCATCCCTGATGGTGTTGGATGATGCAGTCACAGGATCGGGGACAGGATTACACATAGGCACCTCTGCGGCCGCCTATCCTGCCCCCTGTCCTTGTCCCTGGACTGCACCACTAGCACCAGTGGAATCCCCCCTCCAGGCCCCGTGCGTGGGCCTTCCACTGCCTCCTCCTCAACCAAACCCCCCAACAACCTGGATGACTCTGTGCCATCTTCCTCCATAGGCCCCTGTGGGGTCTCAGCTGCCCCGTCTGCTGCCGAGGAGTCCACCTCCGACCTTTGCCTCCTGGACTTGCACATGAGTGGCAGTCTCAAACTTCACAGATGGCATCACACTCCGCAGCACACATATCATTTGAACCCACGCACATGCGCAAATTAACAGGAACGATGCAGCAGGCAGCACCATCCATACACATACAACAGCATGAGCATCCAAAGGTCAGCCTGATGTCACATGCAACACGGGGAGTGCCGAACACATGCACACACGGCACCAGACATACATACATATGCACATCTCCACCACCTGTCACAGTGAAATCATCTGACAATCACATCTGACAATCAGCCTCCTACATGTTGGTGTCACATGCATCCATGGTGTATCACAGTGGCACACATGTCAAGTACACACACACGCACATGTACACCATGCACATACATGAAGGTGGAACCAGCATCCATGTGTCACACCCCAACCGTGCCATCGTACATACACAGAAATGTAAACATGTGTGCACCCACACATGCATTTGGCCATCATGCATTTGAACACATACACCATTGATGTGACTCAGACATGACTGGGCTCACATGTGGCAGGCTCATGTCCCTGTACATACACATCCATACATGACCCTTTCAAGACATATGTCCAACCTGCACACTCCTGGCACACCTCAACATGCACCAATCAGTGTGCATGTACACGTACCGGTCGACTCTGGACGGGTCGGCATCCGAAGGACCTGGAGGTGGAGTGCTGGGTGTATGCATTCCAGGACCCTCATCTGGATGTTGGTAAGGCGGACCCGGCACCCCTCTGCATGCTTTGCCTTCAAGAGACACCAGGCCTTGCTGAGGGTCCTGGACCTGAAGTCCTCCCAGCACTTCCGGACATGTACCATGTCATGGGCTGCCACCCCCTCCACGTTGATGGCAGCCACGATGTCCTTCCAGATCCTCTTCCGTCCTTCATTTTCGGCGCGTGAACTTCCAAAGAGGGCATCATACTGCACCAGGATTTTCTCCACCAGGATACCAACTTCTGCGGCACTGAAGCTGGTAGCCCTCTGCCTCTCTGGCTGGGGGTTGCCAGTGGTCTCCGATGGTGTTTCCCCCGACATGGCAACCCCTGAGGCAGGTGTGGGTGGGCAACTGGGTCCTGGTGCTGGGCTGTGGAGCGATGGAACCTCAGTCGGGAGTCTTCTGTTCCAGCAGCGGTGGTCACAGCAACAGGACCCCTGCAGATGGCTGATGTGCAGGCACCAAATAGCAGGTCACGTGGCCACCAGGCAGGCAGGCAGCAGCAGATGGCAGGTCAGAGCGGGCTCGGGGCTCTTGGGGGCAGGAAAATGGCCTCCTGGGCAGGAGCGTGGTCTTCCGTGTGTTGTCACGTGGCCAGCTTGTTACGGAGTGAATTGGCACATGAAAAAATTGCACATCAGCGTGTAATTCGAGGAAAGGCCCTTAGCGCATAAGCGCGTCTATGACATTATACGCGCAGGCGTTTCCCTCGTGATGGGTGCATAGTGAATCAGCACGTCCACGTGTTAATGCATGTAATTCAAGGAAAGGCCCTTAGTGCGTATGGCGTAAGTGATGTCGCCCGTGTGGGCTGGGTTAAAAGGTACGCATAGGATACCATTTTCTTGTATGTGCTTTTTGTGGAGAGCGAGCGGTTGAATCTTGTACTTCTTGTCGGTTCACATGCGATAACTTCACAACGGTTCCAGTTCGTACTCCTTGTATATTCAGACAGCTTTCAATTCTTCTTTTGGTGGGGGTGTTGCCAACGATCACATCGTGTCTTTTTCACGTTCTTTTACCAGGCAGACGGTGAGTTGCGCACATATTTTTCAACTGTGGTTGCCCCTGTGTGTCTCGTACCAATTCAGAGGTCATTGTAGCCTGCGTGTACCACACGTACGCTTATTTTTGTGTTTCTGGGTGCCACAGCATAGTGCAGGTTCTTTATTCCACGCACGTGGGCTACCAGGGGTCGCATGCACGTTAAATTTGGTTTTCGGGGTGCCTGAGCATTGTGTGACCCATCATCTTCCCCGAGGGGTCCCAGACAGCCTTGTTAGAGCACTAGGGTACGTATTCCATCTAGTACCCTGCCCCTTTCACCCCAATTGCCCAGGACAATTGTTTACTGCACCTCCCATTCGCACAAGAACATCAGTGCCATGGTTGGGAGGTGACCAAGAGGTAAGGGTGGGAAAGGTGGGCAACCTCCAAGAGGTGGTCACGGTAGGGGATGTGGCCAGGATGTGCAGGGTAGCCCAAGAGGCCAGTGTGTGGAGGACCAATAAGAGACACCTATGCCCCCCCAATGGGTCGGGGAGATGCAGCTGACACCATCCCAGCTCATGCCTTATTAACCCGGCCCATATTGTCAACTGAACCGGCACAGGATGACTCACAGGCCGACTTCTGTGTCACCAAGTCAAAGCCACGTGCGGCGGTGAAAGTTGCTTTCACCAGGCCACGTGAATCTGGGGCAGAAATGTCATCTGCTGCCCCAAGTAGCCAGGGTGAGGAGGCTTCACAGGCATCTACAGCTCAATCCACCACAGGTCCGAGTCACCCAGCCTGAACAGTGTTGGTCCAAGTCCATCACACCAAGGTTGATCCTGCCAACATCACCCAGCAGCCAATGCCTGCAGTGAGATCTTTGGTCATTGTGCCTTTAGCTACTTCCAGTGCCCAGTCCACCTGCGCTTCAGCCCCTACCAACCAGAGCGGCGTAAGCCACTCAGGGTCCACACCACCTCTCAAGAGGAAGAAGGGTGCTCTTGCGGTATAGGCTGGGACCACAGACACGGCTCCCCCCTCCGGCACATTAAGGAAGGGTAGTTTCAATGATATGGAACTAGACACACTTGTGGGCTATGTGTCGGCCCATGGCCACAAAATGCTGGTGACTGCAGGGTGCAAAACTACGACTGCTCAACGTAGGGCCCACTGGCAGTGCATCGTGGACCAGATTAGTTCCCTTGGATTTGTGAGGCGCACAGTTGATGATTGCTCTAAGCGGTGGAATGACCTCAAACGCAGAGCAAGAAACAAGCTGGCTTCCAATCATGCCTCTACTCTGGTGACTGGCAGTGGGTCTCCACCAGAGGAGGAAATACTCACAGAACATGAGTCAATCGCAGGAGGCTTAATCACTCATCACAGAGGATCAGATCCAAGGCGTGGGAGACCTACCAGATCTTGAGGCAATGTCCGGTGAGTGGCCATGCATGTGTGTGCAAACCATGTTTATGTTGCTTGGGTGATGTGTTCTGATTGAGTGACAGGTGAGGCTGTGTAGCCATGACTGCTATGGGTCACCCATGTGGTGCCTCCAAACCATCCCCCAGCCTTGGGTTTGGGTTTTACAGTATCCCTTCTGACCGCAGTTGACAATTTGCACCTGATTACTGCACTTGCCCTTCAACTGCCATCATGCCACAACATTGTTCATACTGTTTTTCTGTTCATTGTGGCTGATTGATGAAATCCTTTGCATGTTTACCACACATTTCTGTGCCGTTCTGCCCCAAATGTAACATACTTCAGACATAGATTACACCCCACAATGCCCCACATTTGTTTACTTATTATGGGAATGATTTCATCAATCAGGCTGATTGAGTAATGTGCACCTACACATGGCCTGCACACAATCACTCTGGGGCCCTGTTTGAATGTTCAGCATGACAATTGTCTTCTGTCATGTCCAAGTGACCAACCATTGATGTATCCATGTGGCTGCCATCACTGCATTAGTGAACACTGACTTTGTTGCAGCGTGTGGCACATGTGTGTTTTGTCACACTCTTTTGCATGTTCTATTTCATGATGTCCATCTCACATGGATGGGTGACAGTACTGATTTGCTACCATCAGGGTGTCCTTGTCAAATCTGCCATGGCTATGCTACGTGCCATCTGTGTGCTGGCATGTTTCATGTATGTGGTTTGTCCATGCCACTCACAGGCTAATGTGTGATGCCGGTTCTATGCAGCATGCAGTTCATGTGTTGCTTTCCCATCTTGGAGTCCTCAGTGTCTGCTTTTAGGCTCCCCTTCGACTTCATTGCCAGTGCATGCATGCCAGAGTTGTTGTCATGTGTAACATGTGTCATTTATGTATTCAATGTATACCTTGTGATGCCTATGTGTGTGGGCTATGCTGCTCATGCCTGTCTTCATTACTTTTCTTTTATGTTTTTGCAGGTGATGAGGCACTAGATGATGTTGAGGAGGTGGAGATGGCGCAGAGGCAGGAGTACTCACAGACACAACCAGACACCAGTGGAGGTCATGGGGTGGTGGTGGGTGAAAATCCATTACTCCTACAGACCATCCAGTCCACGGGTGTCACTGGGTACACCTCTGCAGACCTCTACAGCTCAGGTTCTGAATCTGACATTGAGACAAATGTCCCGTCGCAGGTGAGTGTTTCTGGAAGGGATGCTGTTCTGTCCAAACCACCTGCACTGGGGGTAGAACCCGCTATGGTCCATTCAGAGTTGGAAAGTCCGCCTTGGGCGGTTACTGGTGCAGGGTCACACTCCACTATATTTGCTCCTGTTCCTGGGCCAGCAGATCAAAGGAGGAATGCAGTCCTGCAGCCTCAGGAAGTGCCAGCACAGCAAGGTGCACATCACCTTGCCCCAAACAGGTGTGGTGCTCGCCAACGCAGTGGCCGTGCGCCACCAGGCAATAATGTGTGGGAGAACTCCATATATACCATTGAAGCACAATATGGGGGCATTATGTGAGATGATGGCTCAGGCCATGGATAGGGTGGCCACTTCCATTCTCCCCCCTGAAAGGCAGGTGGAGCTCCAGCAGCAGGCCACAGAGTCCATGTGCTGCTCATACAGGGAGGACATGTTGGCGTCCAACAGGGACCGACGGGCTGGTCTGGAGACTCTGCGCATAGCCATATCTGCAGATTCACAGGCCCACAGGGATGCCCTGAGGTTAGAACACAGGTCCCTCAGAGATACTCTGGGTGCACTTGAGGTGTCCCAGTGTACAAGGTCAGAACAGCAGCTGGAGCAGCTCACATGCACACTCTCAGCTGAGCTCCAGGCAACCCGTGAGGTTGCAGGCATAAATGCGTGCTACCCGTGAGGTGCTGCATGAGGATCTCCGTACCATAATCCTGCAGAACCAAACCTTTCAGACCTGCATGCTTGCTGCCATGGAGGAGCATGCCAGGGCTTTGCGTGGTCTGCCTCCCATATCATGCCCACCTTCTAATGTACCACCAGAGGGTGATGACAGCGACGGCAGTTCTCCCACTGTAGGGTAGCCGTGCAGGCCATGAGCCCATGGAGGTTTTTTTTCTCAACATCCATGCATGTGGGTGTTGGGGTGCACCCTATACCTCCTCCCTCCTGGGTGGCCTCCCCCCCTGGTCAACACATGGCCATTTTTTATATATAGTTTTTTTTCATATTTCATTCAAATTAGAATTGAATTTATGTATTATCTTTTTTGCTTCTTCTTTATTCTATTTATTATTTTGAATGTATTTTCCTTTTTTATTTGTTCTTTTTATTTTCATTTGATTTTTTAATTAAAATTGCATTCTGATTTTTACTTTTTTATTTTATTAATTTGGTTTACTTTTCATTTACTTTTTCTTTTTCTTTATTTAATTTGAATTTACTTTTTTGTTGATAACCATTTTCTTTCAGATTGTCAATTCATGTTAAATTGTGTTGCTTTGTGTGGCTCCCGTAGGCATCCACTGTGTATTCCAGCTGGGCACATACAGGCTTGTTCTGTCTTTGGGTTAGAAACTTGGGTTCCTGACACAAACACCCCTCCTGCTTCCCCTTTCCATGGGCTCGCAAAGGGTGTGACCAAGTGAAAGTAACTTACACAGAGGCATTGGGCTCCTATAAGTTGTGTGGACAGTCTGTAGTCCAAACTGTATATACATCCCTATTGGGGATTGGTGTTCATTTCTCCACTGCATGGTTGATTTGTATATAGTATTACATACAGGACTTTTTGCATATATACATGTAGCTTCTTTGTGTCTTAACGAGCCCCTCTCCATTGCAGATGCAGTTCATGTTGTATGCAGTACACTGCCACATTTGCCTACCAGCAACACACTGCAGTTGGAAGGGGTCAATGTGCTGCCTTTGTCAGGTTGTGACACTTGCACTACTTTCATTTTTTACTGTCATACGTTGCCACTGTTGGATGCTATACTAATGTTTTGGCTTGCTGATAAGTATTTGTTCATGTGTGCTGTTTTTTTTTTTTCATTAGTGAGAGGAAATTGTCTCTTGCCTGTTTACATTTGGGACAGTGCACTTTGTGACACTTGTGCCATGTGTTGTGCATATATTTGGTTGCTTTCACATAGAATGCCATGCCATGGTGTGTTGGGTAGCTGAGATGGGGTTAGGGAGGGGTTGGGTGACATGCCTCTATTTAGTTGTAGTATTTTGCAAGGGGGTAGTCCTTCATGCTGCATGAATGTGTGCCTTTTACTGACACAGCATTGGGTGTGTTTAAGTAGCTAGGGATGCACACAATGTAGCACTTCCAGGTAAACAATCTCAGGGTGGTATGGTTGTGACAGTTGACTGTCCCTTTTGTCATCATCATAAATTGTCAGCTGGTATGTGCCAGGCCTGTGTGCACTCCACAGGGGTGGGATTTTAGGTGAAGAAATTTGCCACAAGCTGGGTAGGGACAGCCTCACCATGTGCCCTTTCACCTCCCATGTGCAGCGGCCGTGCATGTAGTTGGGGATGTAGGGGCACCACTATGTCCACCGGCACGCCCCGCCGGGTTGCAACGTTGTGCAGGACACATGCTGCCACTATGATCTTGCACACTACTGGGGGCGCATATAGCAGCTGCCCACCAGAGCGGTCAAGGGAGCGAAAGCGTGACTTCAGCACTCCGAATGTGCGCTCCACTATGCCCCGGGTTGCAATATGGGCTGTGTTGTATCTCACCTCGGGTGGTGTGGTGGGGTCCGAATTGGCGTCATCATATAGGTGCTCAGATGGTAGGCACTGTCCCCTGGGGAGGTGATAATGGTTCTCAATAGTTGGGTTTTCACATTTCTCAGTGTCTGACATGCATGCATGCGCAGAGGCATTTGTACTCACCAATTAGCCATGTGTCGCCATGCCTTCAAGCTTCCAGGTCCCGGTTTAGGGGTGACATTCGGAATATGAAACTATCATGGCTGGACCCCGGATAGTTGGCATATACTGAGGTGATGATTCCCTTGGCATCACATACAACCTGCACGTTGATGGAATGCCAGTGCTTGCAGTTTCAATAGATGTGCTCAGTGGCCCTGGGAGGACGTAGCGCCACATGGGTGCAATCAATGGCACCTAGCACTTTTGGGAAGTGTGCCACCCCGTAAAAGTCATAGACGATGGCCTGCCTTTC
Organism: Ambystoma mexicanum; assembly: GCF_040938575.1. NCBI lineage: Eukaryota > Metazoa > Chordata > Amphibia > Caudata > Ambystomatidae > Ambystoma > Ambystoma mexicanum. The sequence goes on along the minus strand of NC_090934.1, from coordinate 690,231,858 downwards.
TGCAGGTGTTCTGGGCATGTATATGTGCCTGCCGACTGAGGGGCGTGCAGTCATGATCGCCAACACCTGGTGTAGGCAGCGTGACTGTGTGGCCTGTGAGACACCCCCAACTATGGCACTTGTCCGCTGAAATTACCCAGTAGCCAATTGAGCACCTTTTCCAAGGGGCTCAGTGCTTGGGAGCACAGGGTGGGTGATGTGAGGTCATCCTCCCACTCCCTGACCAGTTCTAGGATTATTACTGGTGGAAACCTGTACCTCCCATACACCTGGTCATCGGGCATCCCAAAAAGGCTGGTCCTGGCTATCCTCCTCCTCCTCCTGCGGTGTCCTATGACCACTGCTTCGAGGAACGGTATGTTCATCGTAGCATATGAGCTTGATTGTTGTTTGCGCGCACTTTTATGCTGCGCGGGGCAGCTTACGCCTGATTCATGCTGGAGTACGTGTTTATGGATTAGCGCATCTTTTTTGGTGCACAGGTTTCCCCTGTTCGATTCCATGAATACGTGTTGTTAGCGCGTGTGTGGCGTTGCGAGCATTTACCTCCAGTACTTCCCCCGTAACTTTCACGCCACTCGTGCCACTCACGCCACTTACCTGTTTGAGGGGTCATGGTCCTCAGCTCCGGCAATCTCCCTCCTGGAGATTGTATCCGTGCTGGCGTCTTCGCCGGCATCCAGCGGTCCGGACTCCTGTCTCCCTGGGCGAAGTCATTGTGAATATCCTGCGCATGCGCGAATGTCAGCGTTTGATGTTCCGCGCATGCACATTGACAAGCCTCGTTCTGGCCCCATGCTATGCATAGCCTCCGCAGACCGGGAAACAATGCGTCTCAACGTGGTTGTTTGGACGTGTCTGCACTCCTGGGGGACTGTCTTGCCTCTGTCCCTGGTTCCTGTTCCTGTTACCCTTTGAGCCTTTTGGGTTCTGTGTTCTTGCTTGCTCCTGCCTTGCCCCCTTGGGGTCCCAGCCTTGTTCTGGGGTTTTCCAGTTCTCTCTGATCTTCCTGTCTGGTTCCTGTTACCCTGGGGTTCCGTGTTGTTCCTTGCCTGTGTTCCCTTGGCCCTGTCCCCCTCCTTGGTTCTCCTTGGGGTCTGGTCCTGGGGTGGCTAGGGTCTGGATTTCATTCCTTCTCTTGTCCTTCATAATTCTTGGGGGGTCAGCCTTGCCTTCTCAAATTCTTCTGACATCTACCAGTCTTGTGCCCTGCCGGTATCTGTGCCTGTGACCATGTCCAAGAAATCTCCGAAGATCAGACCATCGATCATCCATTTCAGCAGCAGACTTTACCAGGCCTTCTCTGCCAGTGTTTACACTGTCCTGACGTCACGATAATCAGAGAAGCGCTGTCCCGTGGCGTTGGGAGCTGGTTCAGCTCAATACTGTCGTTTAGTGGCAGGAGGGTGTTGGATCAGTACCCCGCGTCGCTCGTTCATCTTGCGAAGAATTACCGACAGACTGGCAGCCTCACCTTCTCACTCCCCAGGGAGAAAAGGTAACCAGCCGTCTTCTGACGCCTTGTATAACAGTAACGCCCTCATTTTCACGAGTTGTTCCCCATTCCGCGTGTTACGCCCCGTGTTACGCCCACTTTTCTTGTGTGAGCTACACATTGAGCGCTTTCCCTGTGCGCGTCGCGCACAGCGTTTGGTGCCCTGTGCGCCCGCGAGTGCCACCCACGGATTTGGCGCACATCCCAGGGTTTACACGCGCAGCGCATTCCATGAATCGACAAACGGCTGTGTGCGCGGCTTTAGCACACGTGCACTGCGATTTTCACGCTTGCACTCCCCTTTTCGGCGCACATTTATTCCATGAATTACACTGCAAATGTTTACATCTCTCCTCTTGAAGAGGTCAGGGCACACAATCCATGTTTAGGTCTCTCATGTCTTTTAGGAGTGGGGGCATAGCCTCAGTTTTACATCTCTTTCGTTACACAGGACTCAGGGCACACATTCACTTTCCATGTTTCTACTGTCTCAGAGGGGTGGGGGCACAGACTCAATGTTTAAATCTCTCCTGCCTGCATTGCATGGATGGGGCCACACACTAATTTTGTGCATCCCTCCTATCTTGAAGGGTTGATAATTCACACTGGATTGTTACATCTCTCCTGTTTCACAGGGGTGATGGCACAGGGGTAGGAGACTGATACTCAATTTGTATGTCCCTCTGGCTCATAGGGATTTGACAGAGCCTGCATTTTTTACACCTCTCTTGTCTCAGAGATACGACCAGACAATCAATGTTTACATCTCACTTATCTCTCACGGTGGGGACACAGACTCAGTATTTAAAGGTCTCCTATCTTGAGGGTGTGGGGACACAGTCTAAAATTGTCTCTCCTAGCTAGCATTGCTGATTGCACACCCTCAATTTTGTCATCTGTTCCATTTCACAGGGCTTTGGGCACACCCTCACATTTTGTGTCTCCCTGGAATCTCAGGAGTCCTGGCATAACCTTAAACATTTGTGTCTCTGTTGTCTTTCAATGGGTGGGGGCAACATTCAACCTGTATGTCTCTCCTGTATCACAGGAGTGGGGGTGCCGCCTGAAGTTGTACATCTCACCTGTCTCACAGGGTAGGGACACAGATTCAATTTGTACATCCCTCCTGTCTCGCACGAGTGGAGGAACAGCTTGAATTGTTACATCTCTCCTGTCTTCCAGGGGTGGAGGACAGAAACTCAATGTGTTTAACCCTCCTGTCTCACAAGGATTAGGGCACAGCCTGAATGTTTACATCTATCCTGTCTCTTAGAGATAAGGGCACACAATCCTTTTTTACACCAAACTTATGTTGCAGGGATGTCGACACAGATTAAATTTTTACATCTCTCCTGTCTCGAGGGTGTGGGAGCAGTCAGAATGTTTACATTGCACCTGTCTCACAGGGGTAAGGGCACACACTAAAGTTTGACATCTGTTAGCTGACTGGTTGCCTGGTGCACCTCCAGAGCCTCACAGGTCCTAGGCTCCCTGCCAGTCCCGCTTTTGCCTACGGGCCTCTGCACTCTTCTTAGCATTACTGCAATATGCTCCATGAGAGGGGCGACCACTCTGCACTTAACCCAGGCCCTTGCTGGATTGGGCGCACTTGCCTCTCTTCCTCTCCCACTCCCTGTTCTGTGCACTTGCACAATATAAATGTACTATGCATAGCAAGTCTGTCCGTCTGTGTCCTCGCTCTGTCTCCGCTCCCTAGCTTGGTCGTGCTTGAAATACTCATGCATAGGCCCATTGGATGACCAACCACCAAGCAATCTGAAATGTTGCCAGGCCAGTACTATAGTCTATTGATCTGTATGTTGCTTTAGACCTCTCCCCTTCTCCACTCACCCTTTTGTCACGCACTTCACTAGCAGATATGGTTTTGGCCTAGTATGCTAGTTATTTTTTGTTAGATAATTCAGAATCTTCAAGGCCTAAGAATGACGACTGTGTTCCTTTTTTTCCTCCCCACCTTGAAGCACTTTGAAGCACTTCACTTGTGCATAAGTGCTTTAAAAATAACCAATTACAATTCCAAGTACATATCTCCTGTCTCACAACGGTGGCAGCGCACAATCAATGTTTTCCTCGCACTTATCTCACAGGGACACGGACATAGTCTCAATTTTTGCATCTCACTTATCTCAAAGGCGTCAGGGCACTGCCTGCATTTTTACATCCCTCCTTCATTGCAGGGAAGGTGTTCACTCTTAATTTTTGCATTGCTCCTGTCTTGTCGAGGTCACAGCACACAATCAATGTATAGGTCTCTCATGTCTGGTAGCATTAGGGCCTTGGCCTGGCTTTTTACATCTCTCCTGTTTTACAGGATTGAGAGCCCACACTCAATGTGTATGTCCCACCTGTGTCTCACCAGTGGGGGTACAGACTCAATAAGTACATCTCTCAAGTCTCACAGGTGTGGGGGCATAGTCTGAATTTGTACGTCTCCCCTATCAAGCAGGGCTGATAGCAAAACCTCGATTTTTACATCTCTCCTGTCTTGCAGGGGTGGGGGCACAGACTCAATTTATACAATCTTTCCTGTCTTTTAGGGCTGATGATACACAGTCGATTTTTACATCTCTCCTGTTTCGCAGGGGTGTGGGCACACAATCAGTTTGTATATCTCTCCTGTCTCTCTGGGGGGTAGGGCACAGCCTTAAACATTAATGTTTCTACTGTCTTCCCTCCCCACCTTGAAGCACTTTGAAGCACTTCACTTGTGTATAAGTGCTTTAAAAATAACCAATTCCAATGCCAAGTACATATCTCCTGTCTCACAACGGTGGTAGCACACAATCAATATTTTCCTCGCACTTATCTCTCAGGAGCGCGGACATAGTCTCAATTTTTGCATCTCACTAATCTCAAAGGCGTCAGGGCCCTGCCTGCATTTTTACATCCCTCCTTCATTGCAGGGAAGGTGTTCCCTCTTAATTTTTACATTGCTCCTGTATTGCCGAGGTCACAGCACACAATCAATGTGTGGTAGCATTGATTGTCTGGTAGCATTAGGGCCTTGGACTGGCTTTTTACATCTCTCCTGTTTTACAGGGCTGAGAGCCCACACTGAATGTGTATGTCCCACCTGTGTCTCAGATTAAATATTAGGGCACCTGGCAAAACCCTGAAAAACCCAGGAGGGTATACTTAGATAAACAAAACGAAATTTCAGGGTGAGGGGTCAAACCACTCCAACATTTAAACACATATACCAGTCAATAGCATTGCATTTTTTAGCTGAATGTATTTAATGACATCTGAATAATATTGGTGGGGATAGAGCACCCAGGGATATTTAAAAAGACAATACAAATAGGTATAATCCAGTAGAGAAGACTGGATCTCAATGGAATTAACAACAACAAAAAAGCTGCTACTATTGGTCAATCATTTCAATTGTGCAGTTACAAAAATTAATATAAACCCAATTTTATGAACATATAAACAAAAAGCACAACAACAATGCTTGAACTGTGCACTGTTCAGATGGTATTATCGTCGACACAAATGGTGGTTCGGCCTAGAAGAGCTGTAAGGTGCAGCTTTGTGGGCAGGCCTTCATCAGGACGTGTGATGGAAAGGATGGTTGTCCCGTGATCTCTATCGAAGACTTATCCAGTACAGCGGTAAGCGAGAATATCCATCATGAGTATAGATATCTGGCACATTTAATGGCTTCCAGATATTTATACTCATGATGGATATTCTCGGGTGCTCTATCCCCACCAATATTATTCAGTATACCCACCTGTGTCTCACCAGTGGGGGCACAGACTCAATAAGTATATCTCTCAAGTCTCACAGGTGTGGGGGCATAGCCTGAATTTGTACGTCTCCCCTATCAAGCAGGGCTGATAGCACAACCTCAATTTTTACATCTCTCCTGTCTTGCAGGGGTGGGGGCACAGACTCAATTCATATAATCTTTCCTGTCTTTTAGGGCTGATGATACACAGTCCATTTTTACATCTCTCCTGTTTCGCAGGGGTGTGGGCACACAATCAGTTTGTATATCTCTCCTGTCTCTCTGGGGGTTAGGGCACAGCCTTAAACATTAATGTCTCTCCTCTCTTTCAAGGGAGGGGCAAGACTCAATGTGTATGTCTCTTCTGTTTCACATGAATGGGAGCACAGCCTGAAGTTTTACATCTCTTCTGTTTCACAGGTGTAGGGGCACAGACTCAATTTGTACATAACTGCTCTCTCAGATTAGTGGGGACACAACCTGAATTGTTACATCTCTACTGTATTGTAGGGGTGGGGCAGAACCTCAGTCACAGGAATTCGGACACACAATCACTTTTTAGCTATCTGCTGTCTCATGTCTCATGGGAATACGGACACACAATACCTTTTTACATCTCACCCGTCTCGAGGTTGTGGGGTCAGTCTGAATGTTCACAACTCTCCTGAATCACAGGTGTGAGGGCACATCCTCAAGTTTTAAGTCTATCCTGTCTCACAGAGGCAGGGGTACACAATCAATTTATGTATCTGACTTATCAAGCAGGTGTGGGGACACATACTACATTTGTACATCTATCCTGTTCCACAGGTGTGGGGGAACATCATGCATCTTTATGCCTCTCCTTTCTTGCAGGGCTAGAGGTCCACTCTCCATTTTACATCTCTCCTGTCGGGTACTGGCCAGGGGACACAATCAATTTGTGTGTTTTACCAGTCTCACATATATGGGGGCACAGAATGAATGTTTACAATATCTCCCATCTTACATGGGTGAGGGCACTCCCTCAGTTCTTGTATCCCTACTATCTTGCAGGGTTGAGGGCACAGATGTAATTTCTCCAACTCTCCTTTCTCACATGGATTGGGGAAAAGCCTGAATTGTTACCTCTCTCCTGTCTCATAAGAGTGAGGAAACAAACTGTCTTGCAGGGCTAATGGCACACACTCAAATTTTACATCTCTTCTGTCTCGTAGAGGTGAGACAGAGTCTTTTGAACATCTCCCCTGTCTTGCAGGGCCGAAGGCAAACAATACATTTTGACATCTTCCTTATCTTGTTGCGGTGCATCACACAGTCATTGTTTAGGTATCTCATCTCACAGGGATGGGGGCACAGACCCAATGTGTATGTCCCTCCTGTTTTGGGATGAAGGGGGAGTATCAATTGTTATGCCTCCATTATCTCATAGCTGTGTGCCACATAATTCGTTTTTATGTATCTCCTGTCTACCAGCTGTGGGGACTCAGACTCAATTTGCATGTCTCTCCTGTCTCATAGGGTGAAGAAACAAACACAATTTGTATGTCCCTCCTGTCTCTCAGGGCTGATGGCATACAGTACATTTTACCATCTCTCCTGTCTTCCAAAGGTTGAGGCACAGACTCCCTTTGAACATCTTCTCTGTCTTGTTCAGATGAGGGGCACACTCAACATTTACTTTTCTCCTGCCTCACAAAGGTGGGAGAACAGATATAATATGCAACATAATATTTCTTATGTCACAGGTGTGGGGTGTAAGTGATTTCAATCCAGCACTTCAGGGATGCCCAATGGAAACCCTTATTTATATATTTTCATGTCAAAAATTCTTTTAATTCTGGATGATGTACCCTTATATAACGCCCCTCTCTTTGAGTCCCCCTGGCCTTACTGAGCCAAGAAGTAGGTTTGTTTTGCAAATTAAAAAATGTATTTGAAGAATTGAACAATATATAGATTAGACTTTTATAAATATGAAAAGGGTTCAGCTTTTTTGGATTAGGCCTCTGCTTCAGGGTTCTAGAGTCTGGTTCTATAGTCTGGATCTGGAGTCTAGTTCTGTAGTCTGGATCTTCCTGCAGGGTGCTTCGCCAGTGGATCAGTTGATGAGTGAAAGAGTGTGTCTTGCCTGTCCTCAGCAGTCCCTATTTATCCATTTTCCAAAGTGGGTGGGGAGGTTGATTGTCTATGCCCAACCCTCTAAGGATCTGATAGGCCAGAGACTTCCCTGTCCCCTGATTTGAGAAAGGAACAGTGTGTCATGAGGTGTCATCATGTGTCAGAGTGATGCTGCCATTTACAATCTAGGGAAGAACCTCCCCTTTGCTTTTACACAGAAAATCTATTTTTCCCCCAAAACATATTTTCAATATGCATAACTTGTTAATAATACATATACACATCACAGATTGCCTAAGGTACGTTTCTGTCAAAATCTTTTCTTCCTACGAGTTCTGGTTCATAAATGACAATTTTACATGGTTTGGTTGGTCACACATTTTCAGATCTGTACCATTTTTGACACATACATGCACATACCCTCTGGGCATATTCCTGTAATTTTTCATGTTCCTTGCATAATCACAATAGCTACAATATGAACAATTTCATGGTTCAGTCTCTGAACGTCTCCCAGATTCCAGATTAGTTTTAAACTGTGAGCAAATTTTTCATTTTAATAATCTCTAAATTTCTATTTTTGTCAGTTCGGTACAATATTTTATAAGTCTTTTCCTTAAACATATATTTAGTCCAATTTCAAATCCACATTTTCAGTCTGGCCCACCTCCAAAGCTTGGCTGAGTCATAGAGTCACATGGCGTGTCTTCCTGCCAGGGCAGTTGTTGTCAGTCACACCTGAATTAGCATTTCCATTCAGTTCAACGACTCCATTGTCTCTTTCCCAGAACAGCAGAGGCAGTCTCCTCCCCTTCTCATTAGCATCCCAATGCGATATCCTCTCCTTTTGGTGGGAAGGAACAGGGTGGGGTGTTCTCAGGGGAAGAAAGCCTCTTGGAATTTTTAGCTGATTCAGGTTACCTTATAGTCCATTTTAACATTGTCCCTTGTGCAAAATTACAGTTACAAATTAAAAATAAGCAAACATATCCTCAATTCCAGTCTTTTTCAACATGAAAATCAATGTGTGGCACCCTATATCACATTTGATGGAAGTCCCTTCCTTGGCATATTTAGCTTTTGAGACACAGTTTCTCCTGTCAGATTTAGAAATCGCCAGCGTCTGACAGAGGCGAGTATCGTATTGCACCCATTTTTGACAGATCTCTTTCCAGCAACCATCTTCAAAAGTGGACTTTGTTCAGATAACATATACTTCTGATGACATTATATTTATGTGGATTCTTGAAGTAGAATGATGTTCAACACCCAACAGGAGGTTTGATCTTTTGGGTGGTTTGTGAGCCATGATTTTTGCAAATTTGACAACCAAGAAAAAAATGGATTTTCACACAGCTCTGTGTTTCTTTTGCAATCAGCCTTGCTCTGTGGGCAGCCAAGTGATGGGTTTTGGCAGTGGTCTCCTGTGTTACCACTGACATATGCAAAAGTGGATGGCAGCCTGTTTTTCAGATTTTTACTGCACACTTCTGGGTGATTTTAGCGAGCAGAATGCTTTCCAGTGGCCATTCTGATGTTCCTGATGCAAGCAATGCACAGTAATGTTGCAGGGCTTGGACTAGTGGGGGAAAACATCCCACGGGGGAACAGCCCAAATGTGTATTGATTTTGTGTCTTGTAGGGGTGAAAAAACACACTCAATTTGTATATCCCTCCTGTCTCACACACACAAGTAGGGGCACAGTATTCATTTCATTTTTATGTCTCTCCTGTCACCCAGGGCTAGGGGCCCACTCTCACTTTTCACAAAGGTCCTGTCTTGCAGGACTGCTGGCATGCACTCCATTTTTACATCTCTCACTGGGCTGAGGGCACATCCTGAAATTGGATGTCTCTCCTGTCTTGCAGTGTCGAGGGCACAGTCTGAATCTTTACATATCTGCTGTCTATCAGGGGTGAGTGCACACAATCAATTGATATGTCTTTCCTGTCTCAAAGGAGTTAGGGCACAGACTAAATTTGTACATCTATGCTGTGTCGCACATGCGGGGGCATTGCCTGAATGTGTATGTCTACCCGGTCTCATATCAAGGGTGGAGGGCAGAGAATCAGTTTGCCTGTATCTCCTGTCTCACAGGAGTGGGAACACAACCTGCATTTTTATGTCGCTCCTGCTTCATTGGGGTGAGGGCAAACATTACATTTGTATGTCTCCCCTCTCATGTAGGTATAAGGAAACAGCCTAAATGTTTAAGGCTCTCCTGTCTCGCAGGGCTGAGGCCACACAATTATTTTTTTACATCTCTTTTTTCTAACATGGGAGGGGGCCTCTCCTGTCTCCAAGTGTTGAGCGCACACACTCAGTGTTTACATCTCCTCCGTTTCATAGATGAGATGGAACAGTCTCCATTTTTACATCTCTCTTGTCTCACAGGGGTGGTGGCACAGACTTAATATGTACATATTTCCTGTCTCACAGGTGTGGGTCCAGGGCCTGAATTTGTACATCTCTCCTGTCTCATAGGGGTGAGGAACACTACATTTGTATAACTCTCCGGTCTTTCATTGGTTGGGACACTTGCTAATTTTGAATGTCTCACCTGTGTCACAGGGATGAGGACAAAGCCTGAAATTGTTTGTCTCTCTTGTGTCATCGGGGAGAGGGTAAAAATGTAATGTTTATGTATCTCCTATCTTGCATGTTTGGAGATGCAATCTGAATGTTTTTATCCCTCCTGTCTTTGAGGGGTGAGGGCATCCAATCAATTTTTACATATCTCTTGTCTCTAAGGGTTGAGGATTGAGGGCACATGCTCAATTCACATATCTTTCCTGTCTCATAGAAGGGGGATAGAGCCTGAACTTTGACATCACTCCTGTCTGACAGGCCACACACTCCATTTTTACTTCTCTGCCTTTTAAAGATGTGGGGGCACAGACTCAATGTGTACATCTATCCTGTCTCACAAGTGCTTCTGTCCTCTACAGTTGAAGGGCCACATTCAATGTGTATGGCTCTCCTGTCTTAAAGAGGTGAGGTCACAAAAGCAATGTGTATGTCTCTCCTATCTCACTGGGATGGGGCCCACTGTCTGTTTATATTTCCCCTGTCTCACAGAGGGAGGGGGACATCCTCTATTTGAACATCTCTCATGTCTTGCAGAGGCGAGGGCACACTCACTTATGATACCTCTTCTGTATTGTAGGGGTGGAGGAACAGACTCAATTTGTACATCTCTTCTATCTTGCATTCTTGAGGGCACACACTCACATGTGTATGGCTCCCCTGTATCACATAAGTGGGGTAACAGCCTGCATATATACATCTCAACTGTCTTGCAGGGCTGAGGTCACATTTTACATATCTCTTGTCACCCACTGGTGTGTGAACAACCTGAACCTTTATATCTCTTTTGTCACGCACGGGTGAGAGGACACACTCAACTATTTAAATCTCTGTCAGGAGACATGAGCCTGACTAGTGAGGAGTTGTTTGATGAACAACCCTCAAGTCTGACCTGCGTACCTTCACCTTGTGGGATCGACAGCAAAACATAATTGCCAAATCTCAGCAAGGCATGCCACGCTGCCACCACAAGGTAGACTCCCAAGCTTCCAAACATACTATTTTGTCTTATGTTAGGAAAGCTAGCTGTCACTATTTACAGGCTCTCTCCCCAGACAAGTGAATGTTGCCCCACCTATCTAAAACAGAATAGAGATGCTAAAGTCTCAGTGACTGTCATATGATCCCAATCCTATTGGGATGAATCTGAGGATGTTGTCTCTTTCCCATGGGGCCAGGGCGGTGCGCCCACAGTACAATAGTCCCCCTTGGAGTGGTGCAGTGATGGAGTATCACATGGGAAAGGAATCCCTCTATGGGATTGGGGATGACCATTATTGGAGAATGCAATATGATCTTGCTTTAATACCCTTAAAACCTTCTTCTACACTAAATACTTTTGCCCCTTTCTAGATAAAGTTAATGGGTTTTGTTTTCAAGTTAGTCAAACCAACATACATGACAAGACTGAGAGACCAAAATGTAAAAAGTGTTTTACTCAAAAATTGAAAACTGGTACTGTGAACAAGAAGGTGACCGCGAGTCAGAGGATCACTCCATAGAAGTTAAGTGAGCGGTCTAGGTTTTTACCACAGGTGATTGGTCCAAATAAGTACAACTATCCCATGCAGGAGTTTCAAAATGGATCAGCTGGGATAGCGCTAGGAGATAGCGGTTCTCTGAGGAGGAACAGCAAGAGCTGTGCGGGAAGGCAGCCAACACAAACCACAATGGAACCCAAACAGAGAGGAAAGGGGGAACCCAAAGTTCGTCCGCCAGGGGAGGACTACTCGGTTTGCCAATGTGTCCCAGGCCCCAGCAAAGTGCGTGAGAAGGGTACCACACAGCCGAGTAGTGTTGGAAGATTGCCAAGAAGCTGTGGACCCCGCTTGAATCCCAAAAGCTACCAGAGCCTCACAGAGGAACACAGGTGCCCGGGAACTGCTGATACCTGTAAGAAGGAAGGAAATAGGTACACAGGCTTCCCTGGAGGTGCAGGAGGTCTCGGGAAGCAATAGAAAGCTGAACGAAGAGGGTGTGCGACCCTGAGGGAGTTGTATACTTGACAGGAGGGTGAAGCAAGCATAAACAACGAAGCTGTGCGAGTCTGGGACCTGCACCCAAATAAGAGAATAAGAGGGTCTGGGACCCTGAATGAGTTGTGTACTTGGCAGGAGAGTGAACCAAGTGGACACAATGCAGAAGTGAAAGACTTGGACCCACACCCATATGAGAGGAGTAGGGTATCCAACCCTATCAGGAAAGATAGAGACCAAGGAGAAAACACTGGCTTGGCAGGAGAGTGAATCAAGCTGTGTAACGTTTTGCAGGTATGGGAGTCACACCCGCATGAAGATTGAAAACAAGACGGTAACTCACCCTGGAACTAACAATCAAGTGATAGCGATCTGTGCCAAGTGCGAGGATATAGAGAAACAGGAACACAAGATGCCTTAAATTGTGAATTACACAATAACATTTTGTCTGAGAGACAAGGGGGCTCAGGCACCCTAAAGAATGAACATAACTTAAGAAGAAGTCTAGGGGAAAGCAACATAACCCTAGCTTTGTAATCTCGTATTTTTGGAACATTACTTTGCATCACTTTTTACCAAAGGAATGTTTCTGTTACTTGAAAACACAAATAACACTTCTTACTTTGAGAAGATATAATTCTTACACAGTTACATAAAATTGTTTTAGGGACAGTGTTAGGTATCAGACACAACAGACACATACTTTTTAGTTTTGGACCTGACAATTTCACTAATTTTCTTTCAGACAGGTAAACCCCTATTAGCTTTAGGGACAGAGAGGCATTTGTCTAACCTTTTATTATTAAATAAATGTTTATACGCAAAATCATGCCACCATTGTGTCCGAGCCTTACTTCTGCACCCTTACACAATCCAAAAGAATTCCATTCTGAAACCTGAAGTAGGATGACTGCTTTTCACATCTCTACTCACAATTGAATAGTTGTTCATCATCATCCAGCTGATAACACCAAACTAAATTGTTGTTTAACTGTGACTGTCAATGTAACTTGTCATTCTTTAGGGTATTTATTCTTTTGGTTTTTAGAATAACGCACACCAAAATGGACCATGTAGCCCTATCAAAATCATGAAGTCCATCATAACTTTGATTAAACCATTCAAGAAGGGAGGCGATTGTTGCATGGAAGACCATTTAGAAACAGTTCACGATATATTTAAAGCTCTCCAGATACCCAGGGAACAGTATAGACAGTACTTTAATCTAACGATTGATTCAGCAGCTGCTAGTGTCATTCGGGGTCTCAATGAACAGGAAATTTGTCATGGGTGGACTTTGAGGAAGAGGTTAGAGATCAGTTTTCACCTTACCAATCGATACAAGATGCAGAGAAAGCAGCATATACAATGACTGCAAAGCCAATTATGTCCCCTTGCCAGGTCTTCCAAGATTTAAAATGAGCATTTTCACGCTTTGATGTGGGTTTTAGTGCTAATTCTGTAGAATGTAAGACTGCATAATTTTATGGACTCCAAAAAGAAATTGTGACCCAGTTGATTGGTGAATTTGACTGGGAAAATAACTAGAATGGATAATAGAACAGGGGACCAAACTATATTAAGTAATCTATGGTCAGAGAGAGGAAGGGCCTAAGAATAAAGTGACAAAATCTAAATCTAAAGAACCCACACCAGCAATAATGGAGGTGAAATCTGCAACAATGCCACTTTAATACAAAACTCTGCTTGTGGAGGTCAAGGTCAATGGCTGGCCCTCTCGAACCTTCCGGCTGGGGAATGGGACACGTCAGGGATGCTCCCTCTCCCCATTGATGTTTGCAATGGCTATTGCCCAAATCCAGGCAAGAAACAACATGACACCTAATGAAAGGAGCATGCCGACACAGAGGACACCGCCCCAAACTCCTGTGTACCAATCTGTTGATCCCAGCAATAGAGAGTCTTACATTAGCCCTAGATATCTGGGCATTGCCCCCCGAGTGGGATTTCACCCTGCTGTATCACGCATGAATAACAATCAACATCAAATGTACAATGGCCCGTACCAGACACAGAGGGCACAGAGTAGATTTGACCCTAACATAATGGTGTATGGCCACCAATAAAGACCAAGGTATGTGGATAGATTCATTGAAAATGGAAACCAGGATAGGGGACAATTCCCACCAAATGAAAGACAAAATATGAACAAAATGTCCCTCGCCAATATAACCAATCACCAGCACCAGTCGACCATGGTCCAAGGATGGTCACTCCGCGTTCTCGACCTCCTATATCCCATGATTTCAGAGGTAACACCAATAGAAATCAATCTCCTGAGAGGTATCCGAATAGGCCCAATCAGGGTAAATTTAACCAGTACCGGCCCAGGCCACAAAGAGAAGAATGGGCAGGTTTCAATGCTTAGAGGCCCAAGTCAAATGTGTTCTGAACAAATAGGAAAGCTCTATGAAGTTCAGAAACAGCAGCCAACTGAAGGTGCAGAATGCCATAGGAGTGATCTTGTGCGTTCTGACAAGTGACTATTTAATAGCCCCTGCACTGATAAAAACACAGAAGATCAACACTCACCTTTGTATAAAGGTCCTGAATCGCCTGCTGATTCAAAAATAAGAACACAAATGAATGAAAGTGAGAGAGGGAATTTCAACACACAAAAAGGGAGTGTGGTTCAATTTAGAGTTGAATCATACCATTGAAGTGTGTTAAGATGAAGAACAAAAAGGGGAAAACAAACAAGAAAAACCTAAAGAACAGAGAAATGTCATGGCCACAGGCCCCAGAACACAAAAACCACACCATCTAGTGATAGGGCAATGGGTCACTTGACTCACTTTTTTCCCTTTGGGACCCATAAACACAGGTCTTTGGCACCAGGCTCATATAGAGATGTGAGCAAGAACACTTTATTTCATTGCAGGAGTGCTTTTACTTTATTTCAGTGCAGGAGTGCTTTTATTTTACAAGAACTTTCCAGGAGCTGAAAGCCTTTTTTCCAGAGAACATCCTCATGTGCTGACTCATCGGGTGTGGCAGGGTGTGGCACGCAGGCTGAACCTGGTGGGCGTGGCTTCAGAAGCTCAGCTATATAAGCTGCTCAATCCTTAAGGCTGGTGCTTTGCGTTACTGTGCACTCGCGTGCAACATGACGCTCACCGCCGCTTGGACCAGTTAACTTACCTTTGAAACCAGGCGTTCTCCTGCATACTCACCTCCAGGAAACCGGTGCTTCTTCGCTTCATCTGCAGACTCATCTCCTGACTTCCAGTGATCTTGATCCCGATGCCGCAGCACCTCACTCTGCATCCATGAACTCGAACCCTGTGAAGAAGAAGAAATACAAGGTTAGAGCATCTGCCTTAGGGCCACGTCGCATTTGAACCCTGCGCGCCCCCTAGTTAACAACTTACCAGCTACTCTACCGCTGCAGCTTCGTTCCTCATTCCCTCCGGCTGCCGCCTCGAGCTCCACAGCTTCTGCCGGGCCGGCAATATCACCTGCAAGGGAAGAAAGCAAAAGAGCAAACATCAAAAATGGAGCAGATAGCAATACAAGACAATGAACTTTACAATACAACAAAAACAGACGAGGAAAGACAAAGGCATACCGGAACACTTACCTGAAGTATAGTGGCTTAGTCACAGCAGTACTGGACTACCACGTGCAAGGGACCAGTGAAGGAACTCGGTCCAGATCATACAAGCCCCCCTGCCAGAAGCAGCAGGAAGGAGTGCTTGCCAAAACTAATCATCAGGTGAGCTTTCCAGGCACAGCGCATCCCACGGCTACCACAGTTTGGGAGAAGGGGTCTGGAAGGCGATCAGGCGCACAAGCTGGCATAGTCATGCCGCCTATTCTCCACAGAGGAGCAGTCCCGAGCAGCATCACCTATTACCACCAGTCACCACATAAGCGCAGAGGGCGAAGTCGGACCCGAGTGACCTCACCCCCGGGAGTGCTGCAACCATGCCCCAACGCCTCCGCAGAGACCAGGTGAGCGTAACAGAACGTGAAGCCTCTTCGAATCTCTGCCTGGTCGTTATGAAAACTTCTGAAACGGACCAGTTGGCCCGACTATTGGGAGAGTTACAGGCTGAAGTTCATGCCTCAAGACAGGAAACCAATGCCTTAAGGAGGGATCTAATTGTGAACCAGGAGCGGACAGATGAACTAGCAAGGCAAATGCTCCAGGCACAGGCAGGCCAGGTCCCACTGTCGAGGTATGCCCCTCCTGCCACGCCTCCACAGCCCACGTCAGTACAGGTGGTTCTTCCAGGGGGGGTTCCCCTGGCCCACCAGAACGCTTCACAGGCGATCCGAATAAGTATGCCATCTTTATGAATCAATGTCGCCTACATTTCTTGTGCAGACCTGGGGCATTCCCCAATGATCAAGCGTGAGTGGCATTTGTACTCTCATATTTGGGAGGTAGTACAAAAGGACTGGTCAATACCCTTGGTAAACCAGGATGATCCTTTGCTTCAAGACTTCAGAGGTTTCCAGCGTGAAATTGAGAAACTATTTGCACGGCATACCCAAGGGCGGGCTCTGGACAATGAACTGTTATCACTACAGCATGGTATTCAAGTCTTACTAACATATATCACTTCCTTCAATCGTCTGCTAGCACAAACTAACTGGCCAGAGGAGAAAAGAACTATGCTCTTTTACTGAGGCTTGTGAGGGGAACTTAAGGACGTATTAGCCCAAGTAGTAAATCCCCCGGAAAGATGTGCTGAATACATTGACCTGACAGTGCAGCTCGACCACAGATTGCAGGATCGGAAGATGGATCGGGCCAAGGCCAAGGGGCCCCGTTCTACGTCCGACCTTGTGAGAATCAAACCAAATCACACGATCAGTCCAAGCCAATGCAAATCGGAGGCTTGCGGAGCCCACTCACCAAGGCAGAAAGGGAGAAAACGAGACAGCAGCAGCTTTGTTTGTACTGTGGTAAGGCAGGTCACTATCTCAGAGAATGCCCAGTGAAACCACCCAGGAAAGCAGTTGGAGCAACTGACAAGGGTGAAGAAGAAGAACAGGACTCGGGAATCTCCAACGTCCAGCAAGCATAGGGGTCCACTTGTCAAGCGGTGAAAAGGAACCTATACAGACCCCACATCTAGTCATAGCTGTGCTTCTGGTAAACCACAAGCAACCATCTGGCTACCCGGATAGGCCTTCCTCTCTGACAGAAGCAGGTTTCGGAAAATGTCACAGTAGTTGATGGATCTCAGCTATCATCCGGCCCACTGACGCATTACACCGAGAAGGTCATGCTGCTGTGTCAGGACAGTCACCAAGAGGACATCACCTTCGATCTCATTGGCGCTCCTCAGTTCCAGTTGATATTGGGAATGCCCTGGCTGGAGACCCACAATCCCAGGATTGACTGGCATAAACGAGTTCTAAACTTTCTCCAAGACTGTGCCGACACCTGTTATGGCAAGGGATTCTCATTAAAAGGTCTTACCTACCCAGGTCCGTCGAAGAAAGAAACCATACTGGGCCTCACCAGTTCACTACCACCTAAATACCTGGATCATCAAGATGTCTTTCAAAAAGAGCAAGCAAACACTCTACCTCCGCACAGACTGTATGACTGCCAAATTGATTTGGCACCTGGAGCGGAGCTCAAGTTCCCTGCAGCTGGATTTACGCCCTAACAGAATAGGAAAACCAGCATCTAAAAACCTACCTTGATCAGTATCTGGCAAATGGCTTCATTCGTTCGTCCAAGTCCCCTGCACCCTCGCCCCTCTTTTTTGTGCCTAAAAAGGAGGGAGAACTGAGAACTTGCATTGACTACAGAGCACTTAACCAGATCATGTTAAAAAAACGGTACCCGTTACCGCTTGTCCCCGTGCTCTTGGATCGGGTCAAAAACGCGCATATATATACAAGACTAGACTTACGAGGGGCCTACCATCTAGTAAGAGTAAAAAAAGGAGATGAGTGGAAGACGGCCTTTTGCATGAAAAATGACCTTTATGAATATCAGGTTA
The DNA here is from genome assembly GCF_040938575.1 of Ambystoma mexicanum. Lineage (NCBI taxonomy): Eukaryota > Metazoa > Chordata > Amphibia > Caudata > Ambystomatidae > Ambystoma > Ambystoma mexicanum. The sequence continues at coordinate 690,213,959 of NC_090934.1, read as the reverse complement.
TGCCCTTTGGACTATATAATGCCCTGGCGGCATTCCAATTTTTCATGAATGACGTGCTCCGCGAACTGTTGGACGCCTGCGCTCTTGTCTATATTGATAACATTCTTATCTATTCGACCACCAAGGAGGACCACGTCAACCATGCTGACGTTTTGGAGAAACTGAGGCAACACCGCCTATATGCCAAATTGGAGAAATGCTTCTTTCATGTGACAGAGGTAGAATTCCTTGGCTTTATTCTCACACCACGGGGCGTATGCATGGCACGCGCAAGGTAGACGCTATCCTTAACTGGCCCTCACCGACATCCATAGAGGGAGTACAGAGTGTAGGGTTCCCCAACTTTTATCACCAGTTCATTCCCGGGTTCTCCCAGAATGTCCACCCAATCACCTCTTTACTACGGAAAAATAACCAATTTAATTGGTCCGCAGAGGCAGAAAACACCTTCCAGGAGCTAAAGCAAGCATTTACCACAGCACGAATTGTGCGGCATCCTTGACCAGAACTGCCATACTTGTTCGAAACTGATGCTTCCAACATAGCCATGGGAGCAGTCCTGTCACAACGAGACCCTGAAACAGGTCAGTTGCATCCCGTGGCATTCTGGTCTCGCAAGTTTTCAGCCCCTGAATTGAATTATGCAATCACTGATAAAGAACTGCTAGCAATTAAGGCAGCATTCAAAGCCTGCAGACATTATCTTCTTGGAGCTAGACATACAGTCACTGTTGTCACGGATCATCGCAATCTACAATATCTGAAGACCGCTAAAGTGCAATCATCATGCCAACTCTGCTGAGCTCTCTTCTTTGCGGAATACGACTTCGTCATCACCTATAGACCCGGAGTACGCAGTGGAAAAGCGGACACTCTGTCTCGCATGAGTGAGGGAGAAAAGGCATTCACTACACCAGACCCTGTGGTCATCATCCCTGAAGGATGAATCCAAGGCATTATTGCCGCAACCACCACTCTAGACAACTTAAAATCTGACCTGCAACACTTGATGAGGCCACCAGCGCAACAGGAATGGCTAGGGAAGGGAGACAGGTATACGATCGTGGACAACCTACCATACTACCAAGGACGATTGTACATCCCGGATAAGAAATTACAGAATCAAATCATCGTAAACTATCATGATTCATTAGTAGAAGGGCACCCGGGAATAGCCAAAACCCAAGCTAAAATAAAGAAAAATTACTGGTGGCCAACTTGTCGACAGGACATTGTCCAGTTCATTGCACCCTGTGGCACCTGTGCACAACACAGTTCCCAAAAACAAAGTCCTGCAGGTCTGCTACGTCCTTTAGAAGTACCCCCAGCACCTTGGCATATGCTATCAAAGGATTTTATTACAGACCTTCCTTCCTGTAACGGATACAATACCATCTTAGTCGTCGTAGATCTATTATCCAAATTGGCCCACTTTATTCCCCTGAAAAGTCTCCCAACTGCTTCTACTCTGGCTACCGTGTTTTTGGAACAGACCATCTGGCTACATGGGTTCCCATCAATATTGATATCAGAACGAGGAACTCAGTTTGTCTCAGCATTCTGGAAAAGGTGTTGTAAAGTTGCCAAAATCGACCTCCGGTTATCTACAAGCCATCACCCCTAAACCGACGGCCAGACCGAACGGACTAACCAGACCCTCGAGAAATACATAAAGTGTATGCTGCAACAAACTGAGGATACCTGGAAGGACATAGTTTGGTGGAAAGAATACACATATAAGAACTCCATTCACACCAGTACAGGACAAAGCCCATTCTACATAGTGTACGGTGGACATCCACGGACATCCATTTTTGACCCACTGAAATCATTGGAAATGCTTGATGTAATGACCTTAATTAAAACCATAACCCAGGTTTTTAAGGAAGCAGCAGAGCATCTTGCCAGAGCCAAAGAGAAACAGAAGCAGTTTGCCGATCGACACTGAAGGGAAGCTCCCAACTACCAAGTCAGAGACAAGGTTTGGTTAGCATCCAAAAACATCCCCCTGAAAGGACCACAGACATTCCAGCCCAGATATCTGGGACCCTACACTATCAAGGCTGTGATCAACCCTGCGGCCATGAAATTTCGGATTACCGGCCCACATGCGGATCCACCCGGTGTTTCACGTCTCCCTCCTAAAACCATTGAGACTGGTACGCGGATCGATACTCCACCGGATCCCGAAATAGTTGAAGGAGAACGAGAATATGAAGTTAAAAGGATCCTAGACTCTAAGATGGTCTGGTCCAAGTTATACTACCTTATAGACTGGAATGGTTATGCACCTCAAGATCGGATCTGGGAACCCAGTGAGCATGCCCACACTCCACGATTTATCAGGCAGTTCCACCATAATAACCACACTAAAACAGGGCCAGGCGGACACCACCCATGAGAGGGACCTTGAGGGGGGAGTGCTGTCATGGCCACAGGCCCCAGAACATAAAAACCACACCATCTAGTGATGGGGCAATGAGTCACTTGACTCACTTATGTCCCTTTGGGACCCATAAACACAGGAGCACTAGCTGGACTCAGTCCTGGTGCCTTTGGTGCCAGGCTCATGTAGAGATGTGAGCAGGAACACTTTATTTCAGTGCGGGAGTGCTTTTACTTTATTTCAGTGCAGGAGTGCTTTTATTTTACAAGAACTTTCCAGGAGCTGAATGCCTTTATTCCAGAGAACATCCTCATGTGCTGACTCATCGGGTGTGGCTCCCTAGGCCTGGCCTTCATGTGCTGACTCATCGGGTGTGGTAGGGTGTGGCAGGCAGGCTGAACCTCGTGGGTGTGGCTTCAGAAGCTCAGCTAAAGGAGCTTCTCCATCCTTAAGGTGGTGCTTCCCATTACTGTGCACTCGCGTGCAACGTGACCCTCACCGCTGCTTGGACCAGTTTACTTACCTCTGCAACCAGGCGTTCTCCTGCATACTCACCTCCAGGAAACCGGTGCTTCATTGCTTCATCTGCAGACTCATCTCCTGACATCCAGTGATCTTGATCCCGATGTCGCAGCACCTCACTCTGCATCCACGAACTCGGACCATGTGAAGAAGAAGAAAGACAAGGTTAGAACATCCGTTCTAGGGCCGCGCTGCATTTGAACCCGGTGCGCCCCCTTGTTAACAATTTACCAGCTACTGTACCACTGTAGCTTCGTTCCTCATTCCCTCCGGCTGCCGCCTCGAGCTCCACAGCTTCTGCGGGGCCGGCAACATCACCTGCAAGGGAAGAAAGAAAAAGAGCAAACATCAAAAGTGGAGAGAACAGCAATATAAGGCAACAAACTTTACAATACAACAAAAACAGACGAGGAAAGACAAAGGCAAACAGGAACACTTACATGAAGTATAGTGGCTTAGTCGCAGCAGGACTGGAATACCACATGCAAGGGACCAGTGAAGGAACTCGGTCCAGATCATTCAAGCACCCCTGTCAGAAGCAGCAGGATGGAGTGCTCGCCAAAACTAATCAATAGGTGACCTTTCCAGGGACAGCGCATCCGACGGGTACCACGGTTTGGGAGAAGGGGTCTGGAAGGGGATCAGGTGCACAAGCTGGCATACTCACACCCCCTATTCTCCACGCAGGAGCAGTCCTGAGCAGCATCACCTATTACCACATAAGCGCAGAGGGCGAAGTTGGACCCGAGCTACCTCACCCCCGGGAGGGCTGCAACTGTGTCCCAACGCCTCCACAGAGACCAGGTGAGCGTAACAAGAAACAGATTTTAAAAGAGCATACAATGTGAAAATAAAACACAAGATGAAGAGGTAGGACCAGTAGTTAGAATATTTTCCCCAAATAGTCAGAATATTGTTGAGCTCCTGACAGAAAAAATGGTAGCTCAAAAGTAGGGTGCAGGTCAGACACCTAAGCTGTATTTTGAACCCCAAATATTCCAAGAGACAGAAAGGACAGGTACCATGCAAAACACAGATACGTGGCATGCACCAGATATTAACAGGCTGCATATGACACTTGTGAAAATGTTCAGTTAAAAATGAACAGTGTGAACACTGGTAGTCCCAAGTCAGAGGGGCAGTCAATGGCTACACTCCAAATGGGTTCTGAACCCAGGAAAATAGACAAAGGAATCCAAAATGAAGTGGGCAAAAAGTAGGGAAAATATAATTTCACATGCCCATATGTTTAGCAAAGAGTGAAAGGGGCTAAGGAAGGTGAGTCCAGAAATCAGCAAAAACTCACACTTTTTGTGTGTGCTAGAGGAGGTTGGAGACAAGTATTATACTCCTATCTCTGTGGAAGAAAAATAATGCATTTTCAATCATTGATATGGGTAAAAGTATCAATGAAGGGGGATCGCCACAAAATCACATAAAGGTAAGACAAAACGAAAGCCCTGTGCACAACTTCAATGCTGAAGAAATACCTATTGAAGGTGTCACTGATGTTGACATAAAGGTAGGGACGCATCGGATGAGACAGGAAGTATTGATCACACCCAACTGTGAAATACCTTTCCTCATAGGGACAAATTTACTGAAGAGGTTGTCTCCCCTCACTGATGGGGTAAATTGGGTATTATGGTCCCTAGCCAAAAAACCATTGAGACCTAAGAAAATAATGACACAAAACAACAATGTAAGAGAATGCCATGCTGTGGCTTAGTCAGAAAGTGCAGTGGAAGTATATCTTCAAAATGGCTGTGTTTCTAGTGTCACCGTTATTCTCATGTGTCAGGGTGAAATGCAGGGTGAAAAAGAGAAGCAGTCCATCCCTGGAGATGTATTTGGACCCCAAGAAAAAAATGGCAAACAGAAATAGATGAAACACATTGCGTTTTTATTTAAATGAAGACAAATGCAAGCCAAATGTCACTCCAGAGATAAATACTGAAAAACGCATTTCAACCCTTTCTGAAATACACATGGGATATGGGCAGCCATGGATCCCTATTCATGTAAAAGGCATCCTGAAATTATAGAAGCAACTTTAGCACTCGAACATGAAAGAAGTTTCATTAATGAAAAAGTACTCCAGCAGATAAATGACATGGAGGAGATCCCAAAATATATAATAAAGAATCAACACATATTTGCTATGGATAATCCAGAGTCAGGGCAAAGAATTGTACAAAATGCATTTTATTTGGGCAATGATATCATGCACAGAAGGTGTATGTGTTAGTGTTTCTAAATCAAAAGGTTTGGTCCAGATTAGGAGGGGATGCACCTTAATTTGAGGACAAAAGACAAGCTTAACATTACAGATGGCACCATATGCAGTTGGATTGTAGGTGAGAAAGGATGTTACCATTCCCACATTCACCGGACAAATTAAAATAGCATTAAAATGCAGAAAGGGACAAAAGTTAAAATATTCTGATGCATTTGTATGTCTAAATGAATCCATGAGGCAGCAAGGGCTAGAATGCAAATATTAACCACTGATAGAGATTGGGGTTGGACCCATTAAAATCCTGGTGGAGAATAAAGGAAGCCATGGCATTAATTTAGAAGAGAATTCAGCAATAGGAATGGCAATACAGAAATCTTATTATACTGCACATTTCAGTAATGCAGTGATTGGGAACGTCTCTGAAAGATATGTGACTGTTCAGGGTAAGTTGCCAGAATCCTTGGACTCTCAACCTAAAGGAATCGTTAAAGTTCAGTCTGTGTATCCTTCTGAGTCAAGCGAAATGGTGTGCTGTCATCAAGATGATTGCATCCTATTCGAATTAAATGAGCCTAAAACAGAAAAGCAGCATATTGAAATGGAAGTCAATATTCCAAAATATTTAAGTGTGTGACGATTCTCCAAAGAGATACAGCCACACAGTTGGAGGAGGGTACAGAGACTTCCCAGAGTTTTCTAAAATGGTAGAAGAGCAAATTCATGCTGCAGATGCATGCACAAATGAAGATGAAAAAGACCAGTTGAGAAAAATATTTATGGAATTCAAACATGTTTTTGCCAAAGATGCATATGATTGTGGATTAACCGATTTGCATATTGACACATTACCAGAAGGACATGGTAGGGATCCAGTATTTATACGACAATATAGGTTACCCTTGGTATGTTTGGAATCACTGACTGAAATAATAAAAAAATTAGAATCTAGAGGAATAATTAGGTCCATTCATAGCACCTCAAACACTCCCATAGTAAGCGTGCTAAAACCTAGTGGTCAATGGAGTTTGTGTGCAGATCCACAAGAATTAAACAAAAGGGTACCTGTTTCAAGGTGGCCCCTTCCATTTATTGATAAGGGTCTGACACAGTTTTGCGGGTCATAGGTGTTTAGCACATTGGATCTTACAGCTGGATATTGGTGTGTACCACTGGCTGAAGATATCCAAAATGTGTTTTCATTTTCTTTTGACAAATCACAATGAGCATGGTCCCAGACACCTTTTGGGTATGTCAATAGTGGGAGTGAGCTTGGGATTTTCCTCAGTAAGGCGCTCCCGGATGCAGCTGAAAGGGGGACAATAGGTTATGCGGATGATGTGCTAATTAAGAATGAGAATCTAAAAAAACATTTAAATGAGATTAGACATGTACTTAGCCTGGAGCCAATGTATCTTTACAGAACGCACAATGGTGTAAAAAGAAAGTGAACATTTTAGGTCATGAGGTGACCGAGAGTGGGTTAAACACGCAAAAGAAGAAAGTGGAGGTGATATATAAACTGAAAGATCCTACCAATCTGAAAGTGTTAAAACGTTTATTAGGGATTACAGGTTTCAACAGGAAACGTATTGAGAATTATTCAGCGATTACACAACCTTTAACGAGATTACTAAAGCAGGGTGTACCCTGGAAATGGGAAAAGGAAAAGGTGAAGCAGTGGCAAGGCTAAAAGAATGTCTCATGAAGGTGCCATGTCTGGCATATCCAATAAAGGACCAGGATTTCTTTGTAGAGGTAGGATTCACAGATCAATGAATGTCAGCAGTGTTATATTAAAAGCATGATGTGAATAACAAAAATATTGCATTAGCCAGCAAGGCCTTGTCACAAGTGGAAACTAAGTTCAGTGAATGTGTGTGAAAAAGCACTTCTGACCACTGTCTGGCCGTTGCAGCCTTTCTGTCCTATGATTCAAGGGGAAGAAGTAATTATTGAGACAAATCACCATCCTCTGTGGTTTCTGCAAAATAAAAGAATTAGATCAGGGAATTTGACCAAGTCCAGAATTACTTCCTGGACGTTAGCACTTCATGGATTTCCTGAAGAAGTGAGATATGGACAAATTAAGAAGAGCCCAATTGCACAGGGGTTAGCAGACTTGCATGATTGTGCAGCCAAATGTGCACCTGATGACACAGAAATAGAATCAAGTTTGAATGAAGAATTATGTAGGGAATTACCAACTGTGTGTGTAGATGGCTGTGCGTGCCATGTAGAAGATAACACAGAAAAAAAGCTTGTGGCAGTTATAGGAAATATATGGTTTAAATGTAACAACATTCCAAGGGTAAGCATGAGAATTGGTCCTAGAAGTAGTTAGGTGGCAGAGTTTGCTGCCATTTACAAAGCAGTTTCTACAGCGGTAGAAAACAAACCCAAAGAGATAAGTAACTGATTCTGATTATGCGCGGAATAAATTTGTAGAATATTTGCGTTGATGGAAGGTAAAAGGCATGCTCACATATAACAGAAAACCACTTAAACATGGCATGATGATTCAAGCCATAGACAGACTTGTGTCAGAAAATGATTTGGTAATACATTGGAGAAAAATATGTGGCCATTTGAAGACGCCAGGTGAGGACAAAGGGGATAATAACAAGACAGATCAGTTAGCCAAGATTGGAGCTGTGATGGGAGAGTTGTTTCCTATTGAACACCGGTTTGGTGAAATACAGGTAAATGTGATCATACACTCCAAAACTCCAAAAGCAGTTGAGCAGCCTGTGGTGCAATGGTGTTTTGACACTCCAGATCAGGACCTGACCAAAGCACAAAAGGAAGACCTGGTTTTAGGCCTATTCTATAATCATTTGTTAAATGCAGAGGTTACAAGACGGTCTGATGATCAGAGAATCTGTGACATTTCAAATACAAGTAGTGGGTAGTGCCCTTGTCATTCTGGGGATTGATGCTATAACTGCAGCACACAGAGGTTCACAGAAAACTTTGGACATTTTAAAGGTTTATGCTTCTTGGCCACACATGTCCCAAGATGTTGAACTATACACTAGAGGGTGTCTAGTATGTGCACAGTTTCAACCTGTGTCATCTACTCAAAGAGCATCATTAATGAAAATGGGTTTGACCCTCCCATGGTCTGATTTGCAAATTGACTATGTTGGGCCTGTAAAAAGATCAGCAAGAGGAAACCGGTATATGCTACCAGTAATTTCTTTAATGTGCAAATGGGTGGAGTACATTCCAGCACCGGATTGCAGTGCGCAAACGGCGGCCACATTACTTGTAAATCATATTTTTTCAAGAGTCGGCTTACCTCAAAGGATAGAGTGAGACAAGTGAAGACATTTCACTAGTGCATTGATGACAAAGATATGGCAGATTTTGGGTGTAAAGAGAAAACTACATATTCCTTACCGGCCTTCCTCTTCAGGGGGAGTGAAACGGTGTAACAGGTCAATAGTGGATATGTTAAAGAAATTTGTGGCTGAAGCAGGTTCCAGTTGGGATCTTTGGCTTCCATTGGTATTAATGGCCATTAGGTCGACTTTCGCTACATCAACAAATCTCAGCCCTCATGAAATATTGAAAGGAAGAAAAATGGTGCTGCCACAACTTTTACTTTACAAGAAAAATGAGCAAGTCCTTGTAAATGCATTCACAATTCACGAATATGTGGAAGAGTTAAGGAAGCACTTACAATATGCGTTTGCATTTACACAGCAGAATTTGAGAAAGGCAGCTGATGGCACAAAAACATGTTATGATAGAAAGGCATCTGTACAAGAAACGAGGTAGGAGATGAGGTATATAAATTTAATTTTGGAAAGGGAAAACACAAAAACTCTAAATTTCTTGTGGCATGGCAAAGGCCATATAACATTACAGACAAGGTTTCGCCCATAGCGTACAGGATTACTAAAAAGGAGGATAAATTGACAGTGGAGCAGTTTGTCCATGTTAATCAAATCAAACCTTTCCACCCAAAACATGAGGTGAAGAGGCTTGAGCAAGTTGAGGCTAATTAAAAAAAAAATAAAAAAATGAAAGAAAATATATATATATAATATGGAGGGTGTGCCCTAGCAAATAAGTAAGTGTAAATATTGTTGGTGCATGAAAAGTGGCAAGGGATTGTTGTCTGAAAGTGGAAATTGGGTGGTGTGTAGGTTTAAAAATGTTTTGGTTGTATAGTATGTTATGTCTATGATTTGCATTTGAATAATAATAATAATAATAATAATAATAATAATAATAATAATAATAATAATAATAAGATTTGGTTTCAGGTGCTCCAGCATGGCATATTGTGTTTATAATTTGCATTTGTCTAATAATAATACAAATTGATTTCAGATGCTGCAGTGGAAAAGGGTATGAAAAATTAATTGTGCTTGGTACTTAATGTGTCTTTTTCTTTTTACTTTAGAAAATGAATTAATTTCCTTGTCAGCGCCAGATCATTGGAGTGCTGGACCCCTGGAGGATAACACTGGATCAGAGACCCCTGGACCGAAGAAGTGGGTGAAGATGAGGAGCCGAAAACACCATGGAGATGACGCCTCTGGAGGATGTCCCATGGAGTCCTGGACTGGAGGAGTTCTGCCAACAACGGTGTTATAGGTGCTTGAAGGGACAGGACATACCTGATGCACAGTCTGTTCTAATCTTGCTACCATTAACTACGTTGCGACTGGATGCATTTACAAAAACTCTTATACATATTTTTTTTTCATTTTTATTGATTTTGGGATTCGATTGTATGACACAGATGTGTTCAAATGTTTTTTTGAAATATTGGTGATTTAATTATTGCTTCAAAAAAAATAATGATAATAATAATAATTTTAGATCACCGGTAAAAAAATAAAATCTGTATACTAGAAGGTGGTGTTAAATAAAGATAAGATAAAGCTCTCTTTTAAAAAAAAGGGGTGGTCTTTAAAAAAGATATGTATAATGTAAGTGGGGGGCTCTGAATAGCTGGTGGGCTGTGAGTTACAGGGGTTTATTAGGTGAGTATGCACATGTAGTGTTAGTGGGCTTTATACAGAAACAGAGAAATAGAAACACATGCAAGCAGTGCCAAATGCTTCTGGTGCGCGCACCAGATGGGAATTGCACAGGGTTCAGGAACATTTGGAAAGGCTCACAGGAATCATTTCAAGTTTTTTTCAACCCTACTAATGATAACTCATTTGGTATTACATTTACTGGGAATTCAAGTTCCTCGGAAATAGATTTCTTAGACTTAAACAACTTTATTGTGAGTAACACTATTCAGACAAGAAGCTATAGCAAACCTAACCATGAGTTGGCTGTACACAGTGTTCTAGTAATTGATTTACAGGATAACGCTGTAATTTCATGCTCCGAGCAGGCACCAAAGGGCTACTATTGACAATATACCTTGTGGTGAATTCCATAGAGCAAGAAGGAATTGCAGCACGACAACCGATTACCTTGAGGAATGTGATACCTTAACACAACGTTTTCTCAATAGAGGTTACAGTTTAAATGCCATCAATAAAGTGACAGCTAAATTTGCTGCCAAAAATGAGAGTGATCTCTTGGCTAATAAGAGGTTACCTAGGGAATCACCGAAAAAAAATTCTATTATTACATGTTTTTCTAAGGACTCCTCAAATCTCTACAAATTGGTATATCCTTCGACTAGACAAAGATTTAGTACCATTTTTATCTGTTAATCCTAAATTTACATTCACCAAAACACTTACGATCAAACAGAAAATATGTCCATCCTTTCTTGAAACTAATGACACTGTTTCAACGTCAAATTGGCTCAAAACAGCTAATGGCTTTTATAAATGCAGAAATTGTATTCAATGCCACTATGCGCATGATAATTGTCAATCCTATACTGATGCTTTTGGAACAGTTGTCAAAATCAAAGATTTCATCAATTGTAAATCATGTATTGTTGTGTATGCAATTATCTGTGGGTGTGGAAAGCTGTATATTGGGAGCACCATTCGCCAATTGAGAATAAGGATCAGAGAACATTTAACGAGTCTCAGGATGCCAGAACCAAATCGCCCTTGGCCTTACACTGGCAGCTTGAACATCAGTTGAGTAATAAATCAGATCTCAGATTTATTGGTCTTATGAAAGCCAGAAGGGGCAAGAGAGGTGGAAATATTCAACTCAGGTTGAGACAGATGGGATCCAAATTAATTTTCTTTTTGAGAGGTACTGTGAGGGACCTGAACAGTGATCATGAAATGCATGTGTTCTTATAACCAAATACGGTCTCGAAAGACTCAACAGACTAGCTTGCCTACCACTGTTACATTCTACCTGGACAATCTACATCTGATGCCTAGTCTGATTTGCTAATTTATTTAATTCATGTTTTTTATAATCCTCACTTTGAGCATTATTGAATTGACTATGTATGTCACTTATTTTGACCTTAGTCTCTCATCTCTTACAAACATGTGGGTTCTTTTAGTTATTTAGTACCCTACATGTGATGCTTAGTCTAATGATTACATAGTTTGTTTTTCAAGTTATCAATTCGAGACCAAGTCAGACATCTGATTCTAGTTTTCTATTTTTAATAACATGCCGGTCCATTTTATAACCCAATATCCTAGTTTTAATCTCTTGTGGAACATGTCGGGTCATCAACCACGTTATTCATTCAGATCTGATATCTGTAAATTCATAACTGTTAATTCAGCATTTAACATTATAACCATTGATCATTTTTTTTGTTTTTGATACATGCCAGCAATTTTGGCAGTCCCAGCGTGTTCATGTCTCTCTAGTATATTCATACACATTCATTTGTGTGAGCTCTGCGGGTTCCTTTAATTAGCTATTATTTTTCATGTAAACCTTTTTTGGCAACTCTTTACCGTATTCTACGTGCCTCTAACTTGCCAAAATATAATTTAAATCATGTGCTCTGGAATCACACAAAAAAAATTCCCTTTTTTTTCTCTTGTGTCCAGTCACCATTTGCAATATATTGGGGTATCTGTGCATCAACCAATACCTTACTGTATCCTATAACAGTTCTATTGTATATACTGAAATGGCACTTGTCGTTAATCCGGGACGTTCCTAATTATGTTGCTCAATTTTACTTGGTACCATTTGCTCTACATGTCATTATAAATACATCAGGTACCCCGTATCTATTATTTATCTATTATTCTCTTATTTCTATATAACTACTCGTCTACTACTAATCTGGTCATCTATTTGTTTATGTTTATCCATGACGTGACGTCACTTCCATGATGTTCAGGATAATTTTCCGTATGCTTAATGGCGGATCTCGCCCGCAACAGCGCGAAACACAGGGATTGAGCCCCTTTACTCGATGGCCTAACGTAATACGGGTAAGAGTCACAATCGGTCCATGATTCTAATATCTTTGGTTCTAGCGCAATTCTTATGCTTGAAGTTCATTGTTAATCACTTTATGTTAAATTGGCTATGGGACATTGTTTCAATTTAGATCACCAGTCCCTTGATAAGCTTTCTCTTTCTTTTACTTGGAGACTATTGATTTATCCAATGTATTTAATATTTAGTACATCTATAGAATCACTTAATGGAACTAATCATCAAACATATCAATGGTTATGGGACGCAGGTGTATTAAGGATAACATGTACCCCTATGCAAACCTTTCTTCCTTTTCTTTAAATCTAATGTGGACACACTTAACTTTGGTTTCAGGAATATATCTTGTGCCTGATATTGACTCTTCGCTGAACCCATTGAAGGGTATTATTTACCAAGCCCACGAATTTACATCCACGCAGTTGTGCGGATTACAGATAGTAACCCATGAGGGCATATGGATTAGCGTCTACGTACTGGTATGCCCCATGCACTCTGTTTTGGAGTGCATAATGTTAGTAATTAATACCAATCTATATGTTGTTTATTATACATCATTATAATTGCTTTATCCTTCTAGTAATTGATTTCACTGGAATACGACTTTGGGTAAGATCATCTTTAATATCCCTCTATTGAGTCACTTATAGTACTACACTGGTACAGCTAACTCATGGTTAACAATCTGTTCACACGGGTGGAGCTGTCAAACATTTTCATCACTCTTACAATTTGATAACTAGGATATCCCAGTGTTTTCTTTTATTTCACAATTAACTGGTGGCAAGCCTAGTTTGGCGCGGTCTCTTACATTGGGGTAATTTCCCCCTGTAATTGTCAAACTCAATTTGGAATTGAATCTGGATGCATTTCTGATGAATATATAACCACGTAGCACTTGTTTCTTTTTCTTCACTCTTTTCAGCTTTTTCTTTATTTTTCTTCCCCCATTCATGCTCTGTCAACTTTGTGCATCACTAGCTTGACCTCCCTCTCCGGCAATCCAAATGTGGTATGTCATTTTCTGATTATTGTTGATTTCAACCGTATCATTTTTCTTTTATCAGTATAATTTTAATTATTTCTTTTATTGTTTATCTATGATTTTCAATTGTTCTTTGTTTTGGAATAATGTATTATGGATTCTTTCATTACTTATGTGAATTGGATGGTGTGCATCACATTTTTGTAACAATGTACTCTCATTATTTGTGATATGGGATTAACACAGCCTTGAAAACCACCTGTCGGTTGAAACACTTGTCAGCTGTGCTTGCAACTTTGAGAATAAACATCTTTATATAACAAACTTTGGGGAAGCATTTGCATTGGAACACTGTAATTTGGATGTTGAATGACTCAATTTTAACTTGAGCGCGACTCACCTTCCCACCTCTACATTTCTGATTTCAATTCTGTACAACTCTGGTGGATGAGTTGGAGGGTTAAGAGTGGTCGCTGCCAGTTCACATTAATATTGTTTCTCTTTCAATGACATTTAAACTCAAGAGTGGTCACGAGCGCACAGTAACAACATATCACATCCACAAATCTTAATCTCTCCAATTACATACATATGCTGTGGTCTTGCCCCTCACTTACCAGTTATTTGGTCCAAGTAGTGTCTAAATTGAGACTACACAACTTATAAGCGTGTTCAGCATCTTCAACAAAAATTCAAGCGGTACATGTAAGCTTCTAAACCCCCACTTAGAGAACAATGGTTGCGTGATGTTGCCTGGGAAAACGAGAATGTAGAGCTATAGTCGACTATGTAGACCGCTACGACCCGCTAAAACGACAATTGGGGTCCCTTTAGTACATACTTAGTAATGTTGCAACTGGGGTGACGGCATGAGAGATGGGACATCCAACCACGTCTTGACCCGAAGAAAACTGTCAAATGCTGTCCTATTGACACTCTTTGTTACTGCATTCATTATGGTAAATGCTGTTCCGCAAGCAATGGTTTATTGATCATTGTATATATCACTTTTGTTAGAGATATGTAGATTTATATGCAATGCCAAGTGTGCTAATTAACAACATTTTTTAAAAACAAAAAGGTAAATAGCGGGGTCATAAATGTCAGTAGGGCCCTTTAAAGAGGACAGGCGGCTGACGCCACTACAAACAAAGGTTATTGGCGCTTGACAGCAATGAGCTGGACTTTTTTGGGGCATTCCAATGGGTCGGTTCGGGTTTGTGGTTGGTTGGGCTGGTGCAATGGGCTTCAGAAACGCAGTGCAACTCAATTAGCTTCAAGAGCACTAGGCATAAACAATCTTATGATGGAAAGACGTTTGGTTCGGAGTAGCTCACAAACACACAAAGTGGTTCCAAACTGCAGAGAGAGCCAAATGCCAAATAGTTTCTTCCAGGGTGTCCCTGTCCATTGTCTCTGCAAAAGGTTTAAGTCCTTCTACTGGCCTTCCCCACCATGAGGGGTTGCCAAGGACACTTTCAGGGGTTGTCTATTCAACAGATGCAGTCCTGGGTACCAGTGTCCAAGAAGATGGCAAGCCTGTTCCAAAAGCAGGTTCTTTGTTTGCAGTGAGACCCAGTCTAAGGTTTCTGAGGAAAGGTGAGTACTTCCTCTGCCCTTTCCAGCCAGGAAGGTTGCTTTGGAGCACTTGGGTTGCTGCCACATCCTAAGTATGAAGAGACCTGAGTACCAGTATCCAGGCAGCATGTAGGCCTTGCCCAAACATCAGGTCACTCAAAATGTTCCCCTAAACTGACTGGGGGAAAGGTCTTGCTCCTTCCTTCGAAATCTTCATATTTACCTCAATGGTTGATGTCTTTGGATATAATGTGTGCCAATAATGTCCCGGCATACATCTTTCATCTTCTGAAGTCCAAAGATGATTCAGTTAAAAGGGGGCAGAGGGTCTGACACCCTTGTATACTCGTTTTGCCTCAGTGTATTTGTCAGTTGTAACCACTGTTTTGACTTTGGAGGTCAATTCCCACAGTGGGCCTCATTACGAGTATGGAGGTAGCCATGCCATACCGGGTACCGTGTCCGGTTTCTAGGAATAGGGAATTACCGGGCCATGGCGACTTTGGTGGGCCCGGTAAGTCCCATTCTCGGGACCCGGACCGGTACATCCCCATTCCCATTGAGCCCCGTTGTTAGCATCCTGGTCTGCTAGCGGGTCCCGCTAAGGACGCCTGGTCTGACCAGGCGTTCCAGAGCAGGACCCGCTGCAGACCTCATAATAGGGCAGCCTGGAATGAACAGTGCTGGTCCCTTACCAGCACCATTTATTCCGTGGCCGCCTACCTCGTGATGAGGCCCAGTGTCTTGTCTACAAGAAATGGGGGTCAGGAATTGGGGGAAATTTCAACATGGTGGAGCACTTCTCTTGCTTGTAAATTCTCTCCAGGGCATGTAACCTTCCCCCTCACCTCTCTGCATTATAACTACGAGACTCCAGTAATGACCTCTCAGGTATGACTTTCACATTATACGGGCAGGGTTTCTGTTGAAGCACTTGACCCCTAGGACATATCATGAACTCCTGGGAAGCTCCCATGGATGAGCCAAACTGCTTAATTAGGTAGAAACCTAGCCCTAGACAGTGCTACACTAAACTCTTGACTGTTGTATGAGTCACTAGACACCGATTTGACAATAGAAATGGTATCAGAGGGATTTTGGCAATGTTAACTGTTCCTCCTCATAAACCACTATATCAAATCAAATATAGCTTTCTATTCCTATTTCACCAAACTGCCACTAGGCCTTAGGGATACATAGTTAACAATGAAGCCTGTTTGTTTATGGTCAATGGGATTCCATTTTAATTCCAAAAAGGCTATTGCAAAATTTAGAATAACTTTTATTTCAGACATGCCAGCAAGAAATCGTTAAGATGGAACCTTCCTGAATTAGCCATTCGTGTAATACAATACTGCCTACCAAAAGCAGGTTTACTTTTGTAAGTGAAGAAATCAGGCATGGCACTTTATTACCCTCACTGTATAATACTGGATCCGTAACATAACGTTTGTCAAGAGACAGCTGTATGTGTGAAAGGGTTTCCTTAGTGCCGAATACGGTTTTAAAAGGAATGCTACCTGAGAATGTGTTACTCATTTTCTACATGTGCCCATTTCCAGGTGTGCATACTTTTATGTTATGTACTGTGTACCCTAATCGTAGTGAGCAAACCAATTACTGATAGCCAGCACAAGGTATACATGTGGTGTCATATGCATGTTGCACAATATAATTTTACAGCAGTTTTTAAAACACATATGCCTCATCATGAGTTTAGCTGTAACCCTTAAATGCGGTGGTAACGCTATTACCACTGCATTTAATGGTCTGCCAAATCACAGGTTTGGCAGGATTTACCCCCAGCTCTGAGCTAGGGGCAAATCTGCCTCGATTTTGCTGATCTGATACCGCTGGCGGTAGTAGCACCGAAAATTCCCCTTTGGACCCAATGGTGAATGAGGAATTCCCGAATGGGCCCCATGGGGAATGGGGACTTACCGTTCCTCCAAACCCGTGATCCGGCGCTAATAGCACCGGGGAGTCTGGCGGTAACGCTAATAGCCCCAGCTGTAATAACACTGGGGATACCGCCCAACTCGTGATGAGGCCCTATGTACTTTCTGAAAGTGAGTCTGTTTACAAGATCTGTGTTTCATGGAAGAATCCATTTACTAGAGCTGCCAAAATATAAATAAATCTGAGATTCCCCCAGCAGATGAAAATCTGTCACATGCCCATCTTGTCAAATCTGCACATTAAGGCCTGGCCACACCACTTCTTTATATACTTAAAATCGTGTTTTAGTGTATCTTACATACGAAGGGTTACCACTTTGTCTCAAGCAGACATTGAGGTGCACGCCCATCTCCTGATCTTCTTTTCACTGTAACCTTACCCCTTAATTAACAAGAACCCCAGCTCTTTTTTGGGGGGGCTTAATACTTTACTTTTGCGCACAATGCCATCATCTCTGTATCTTCCCATGCTGCAGTATAGATTCAGTACAGCTCCAGTGCATACTGTGATGCCAGAAGCAGCTCCAGTCTTGCCTGCCCATGCTAGAAATGCAATTCTCTAGATGCAGGCTACCCAGGTATGTGATCAAGGTGAACTGCTGCATACACACAGTGGCCTGTGCAGAAGCTCCGGGCTGTGTTGGTGCATGTCCTACCACACGGTAATGGTACCGTGGTGCATTTCAAAGACGCATTGCTCTGTGTCCATAATTTTCAGCTCTTTTGAACTCTAACTGTGTGCATGGACTTCATCATCATCACAAATCTGTATGAGCGCTGGTGTCATGGTGGAGGATAACTGCACCATGTCACCAGCGCTCATACAGGATTGACGATATGGCCTCTTCATGCAGAGCCCGTAGTCAGTAGAGGCCAGTTGAATGCAGATTATGTGTGATGTCACAGGTGCAGTCCTGCCAGGTTCCGTTCAGAGAACAATCACAACAACATTTTGAAGAAAAACTCAAATTTAAGAATAAATCTAAAATGTTAAAACAAAAATTGTGTTGTAGACATGACAGTAAAAAGCAACTTATGTTTATAACTTATATTTGGAGTAGAAACAAACAATATGGCTTCAAATAAATGCATGTTAATCATGTGTATGCGCAATGTACTGTTTTATGTATATGAACAAGTAAAGTGAGGAAAAATACGATATGTGCGTAGAAAAATATTGCATGTATAATATTTGGATCAAGTACGTTTATTCATCTTATTATATTAAGATGCCGATGCAGCAGCATGATTAATCTGAGCAAGCCTTCTCGGCCATTACAACATGCTCTTTAAAATGTGATGACAGAAGGTATTTACAAAACAATGAAACAGATTACCTCCTGGGAAAATGGCAATCATAAAACCCTGAGTCTGATATGTGTGGGTCAAAGGAGGTAAGAACATTGCACTTAGTTTTGGTTAGTTTAGTTTATTGTTTGCTTGTTATGAGTCCCAATGTATTTGCTTTATAAGCGCCTTACAACTCTGGCAGTAGCCGTGCCATTAAAAACGGCATTGCTGCTGCTGGAGTTTCATTTTTTCCGGCACCCGGAATTGGGCAAGAACCGGGTCATGCCGTGTTCGGCAGACCAAGTAATTGCCCCATAGGGCTGAATGGGGATGGGGACGTCGGATGCACTGGCACATTCAGAGTTGTGCCGGTGCATCCAACGTGCTCTGCTTGTGGGTGCTGTTATACCCGCCAGGAGAAACCTGGCGGGTGAAACGGCACCCACGAGTAGAGCACATAGTATGGCCGTCCGGGAACTACAGTACCGGCATTCTTACCGGTACCGTAGTTCCTGGACCACCATGGTTGTAATGAGGACCATTCTGTTTCAAGGCACTCACAGGGCCACAGGGACGGAGCATGGGATTGCAGTACAAATTAGAAGGTACAAAATAAATACAGTGGATAAAGGAACAGACAAACCTACTATCCCTTGTGATTATTCAGAACGTGCAAGTGCAGCAAGGAAGAGGGCAGTGGGGTAAGTGCTGTGGTGTCCATGCTCGTGGGTGAGCCACAGAAGAAGTGCAAGATATTGTAATTGCTATGCAGTCAGGAGCCATGTTGGGTGGAAAAGTGTGAGTCTCTAGTGTGCAGGATCTACCGAGGCAAGTGCTGAAGGTAGACAGAAGGTAGGTAGATTGGGTGTGAATGGCCAGGGGTCCTGTGGATGCACAAGGGTCCAATACACCATTCAGAGCAACTGTGAGATTAGCAGAGGAGGGAAGAAGGGAAGAAGGAGGAAATGAGGAAGGTCTTGAGGTGCTTTCGGAATTTAAGAAGGTCCTGCTCAAGATGCAGATGGATGGGGAGGCTGTTCCATAGGAGGGAGCCAGCTGAGGAAAGCAATCATCCTCCTGCCCTCTGTTTAGCGAAATGCTTTACATACAGGGAGATGGTACCAGAGGAGCTTAGAAGACTAGAAGGAGAGTATTTTGTAAGAAAGAGTTGCAGACAGTGTTGTCCCTGGCCCCAGACAGCCTTGTGGATGATGCAGAGTGATTTGTATTTGATCCATGCAGCAACCGGGAGACAGTGGAGACTTTTTAGGGCAGGAGAGATGCAGTCCATGGGCTTAAGGCCAAGGATAAGTCTTGCTGCTCTATTCTGGATTTGCTGAAGTGGACACAGAGTGGAAGAAGGTAGATTGAGGAGGAGGCTGTTGCAATAGTCAAGCCTAGAGAGAACCAGGGCTTGGGAAACATTGAGCTTCTGGGGGAAAGTGAGAAAAGGGAGAATTCCTTTGAGAAGGAAGAGCTGAAAGTGAGTTTTCTTAGCAATGTCCTGAGTGTGAGGGAGGAAGGATAGAGAGGAGTCAAAGATGACTCCAAGGTTTCCGGCTTCAGAAGAAGGAGCAGGGGGAGATTCCAAGGTGGTAGGCCAGAGAGAAGGGAAGAAATAGGGAGCAGGGGCCCCAATCAGAGGGATCTCAGTTTTGCTGTCATTGAGGCAGAGATCGTTGGAAGTGCACCAGTACTGGATGGCAGATAGACAGTCAGGGATGAAGGAAGGTGTGAGTAAGTCAGTAGGAAGTCTGAAAAAGTGTTGAGTGTCGTCCGCATAACACTGGAAGTTGGTGGAGAAGGAGAAGATGGGGACTGCCAGCTGAGCAAGGTAGATATTAAAGAGCCAGGAGGAGAGGGTAGATCCCTGGGGGACACCACAGGTTCTCAGTATGACTCGGGAAGAGCGGTCAGTTAGGAAAGAGGTCAGCTACTCCAGTGCCCATTCTGAGATACCAAAGGTATTGTGGAGCCTTTGTATGAGGATGAAATGGTTGACAGTGTCAAATGTAGAGGAGAGGTCAAGTAGGATGAGGACATCCTGGGAGTTGGAGTCCAGAGATGTGAGCAGTTCTACATGGGTGTTCAGAAGAACAGTTTACATGCCTCTTGATGCTCGGAATCCAGATAGATGATCATGGAGACCACCGGCAAGTTCAGTGTGTGAGTTGAGTTGGGGCAGGGCCATCTTGATTGAAATAGGTTGGTAGTTGGATGGACAGGTAGGTTCTGCTGAAGGTTTTTTCAGGAGCAGGCACACAAGGGAGTGCTTCAGGGAGGAGGGAAAGATCCAGCGGAGAAGGAGTGGTTGCAGAAATCAGCGAGTCCAGGGGCAAGAGAGCCAATGTTGTCCTTGATGGTTCTGGATGAGCAGGGGGCAACCTGTTTGTAAGAAACCTTCATAGCGCAGGCAACTCTGGTGACTTCATCAGGTGTGACAGGGGTGAAGATGTAGAAGGCGGAAGGTGGAGGGAGAGTGGCCAAGGGAGGCACAGGGGTGTGCGATGGGTTTGGTGGGAGAGTAACAAGGGTGTTCATACCAGGTGATACACTTAGAGGTGGGTTTCAGGTGGATCCTCATGACTGGGGCAAGGATGTCAGAGTATTGGTGATGGCCGAGTGAAGGTTGCTGACAGCAGAGTTGGTGGAAGAGTCTGAGGTAGGCAGGAAAGAGCAGATGAAGGGAGAAGCAAAGGCTGCAGCTGACACTGGTTTCATCAGGTGAATGTTCGAGAACAAGTTTGGAAGAGCTTTTGAGGGTGCCGTAGGAGGGCAAAGGGACCCAGTTGGGAGGAGAAGATAGAATGGTCTGACCAAGAGAGAGGGGTCACCAGAGGGGGAGCGAGAGAGAGGTCCGAGTGGATGATGGCATCCAGGGTTTTTCCAGCTGAGTGGGTTGGCCTGGAGGTGAGAATGTAGAGGGATAGAGAGTCAATTGGATGTTTGGATGGGGGTTGAATAGGCGCCGTACGATTTCAAATTTGGTATAAAATGGTAAGGGTTAAGAAAAGCAAGAAAAAGCAGGCAAAATCGAAATCCAGTCAGTAAGGAATCCTGGACCATGCCATCCTAACACAAGAAATGTAGAGAAATCCCGGCACTGAGAAGTAGACTGCCCAAAAGGAATATTCAGAACTGACTTAGAGTAAAAGTAGAGAAAACGATTTATTTTTCCAAGGCTTTCGTGCCAAAGGTCACTTTCAAGAGTAATCTGACACAAGTTAAATCTTCTTGGGACTCTGCAGTAATTTAATTTCCAAATGAAGTACTCCTTCTTTTGGGGTCTGAATAGTAATACATATTAGAATGTAAACACACTTGTAGGAGGCTGAGCAGCATTCATGTAATATACCAGCCTGTAAAGACAGGAGGCGGGTTATCTGTACGCCTGCCCTCTATATGGCAGAGTAGAAGCATTGAACACCCCAGCCAAGATGCTCTATTGTTGGTAGCAATGGACGAGCCATGAAAGCTTAGCTCTCAGGAGGTGATGCAAGCTGGTTATTAAGTACAGTGTAGTCCCCAAGCACCCACAAAGGAATGTCCACAGACTATGTTAGTGAAAATACAGTTCTTTATATAAATAAGGCTTTGATTATGTACACATACAATAACACACTTTGTGCTCAAGCAATTCTAAAATAATTAAGATATACAGTCTCTATGTGATACCACTATTACTCCTTTGATTTCATTAAAATGCATCAACTGCAGACAGTTTCAATATGGCATACAAATCAATTAATAAAGTGAACCAACAATAGACTTGAGGAGGAAAACAAATTTGTCCCGGGAGGCTCAGCAGCAACGTGCTTGCCTTGGAAGCAAGACGACATGAAGCAACACAGGTTCAAACCCCCGGGTCCACGCTTAGAAACCTCTCGGTATTTAAGTGCGTTATATTATAAATACGCAACAAAGACAAAAAACTACCAACTAAAAAAAAACAATTCCTGTAACAGCGCCTTGATGCCCATGGGCTGTGTGAGCGCTTTATAAATGCAAATAAATAAAAATAAAATAAATAAATTAAGCAATTGGAAGAATAGTACTATAGCTAGCTATTAATTCACAGTGCTGTGTGAGGATCCCCCCACCCGGGCAACTTGTAAATAAGGTAGTAAACAAGGCCAGTCCATATATTGCTTTTCAGAGTCTTATCTCCTTCTAAAATTGTTCTACCACCCAAATGCACCTGGTTTAGTAGAGTTCGACTTCGGGTCGTCGACTGACCCTTCTTGAGTGAACTTTAAGGCAGGAGCCATGAATCGTTGAGATTCCTCGAAAAAAAGGGTGAACAATGGCATCGAGGCAGCAGCTTCGGTCCTGGCGTTGCTCAACGAAGATCGGTCATGGACTTCCTATGAAGATGAGGCGTTTGGTGCACCTTGACGACGATAGTTCCTTGCTTCAAAGAGTCAATGAAGAACTTTGGCCCAGCAAGGGTGTCGGGTCGTCAGCGTCTTTGTGGTCTTTGGGTGGTGGGAAACCCACTGGCGGATTCCCTTGGTTCATCGGCGATCTTGACTTTCTCCGGTGGGACAAAGCGTTCGACGGTGATGAGCAAGGGAGTCCTTGATTCAACGTGTTCTTAGACAATTTAACATTGAGGCTCTGGTCGTCAGCGGCACAGCGTCAAGCTGTCCCCACTTCTGGGCAACACAGCTTCGACGGGCCTCCAGTGGTTACAGCGATCCTCTGAACCCTGGTCGACAGCAATGGATGGCCTCGATGTCTGGGTGCTTCTTTTCAGTTTCCTTGGCGGTACCTGTCTCCGGTCGACAGTCTTTCTAAGGCTGGCTTCCAGGGCGCTTCGGCGTAGGTTAGCAGGCTGCACAATGTTCCCTTGTAGCTTGGGAAGAGGTCTGCTAGCCAGGTCCTCTCTTGGATCAGTCCTCAACAGCACAGCAACTTTCAGATTGTGTCGAAGGGAAACAACAGCTAACCTTCTTCTTCTGACTCAGCTTCGAGATCAAGCATCAAGTTTCGACTTCAGCTTCTGAACCATTTCCAGGTAACCAATCATTTAGCAGGGCAGACAGGCAGCCAATCAGGCTCACAGTGCTTTCAGGCCATTCTTCTCCATCCATACACTCACAACAAGAAATGTGGATTGGGACAAGAGCCCAGCCATTCAGCACTCCACACTGCATTCATACTAGTCTCAGGCAGGGCTGTCTCAGTCTTTGTGTCATACACCAGAAACTAGACACCCATAACAGGAAACGCATATTGGTCAACCACTCCATTCACCCAGGTCCCACCCCAAGGGTGTACCCAAAAGGCTCCAGTCAGCCTGGCCTGGACTTCCCCACAATACCATATATGGAACTTCCACCCAAAAGCCAGTCAGGGGAAGGGACAGATTCAGGGCTTCCCAGGACTTTGGGAAAACAAGGTAACAGGCAATAGAAAGCAAGAGCCCACAGGGGTCATCTTGTCTCCCATCAGGAATCAACTGATTCCAGTGGCAAGGCCTGGGTATCCCAAAATGGAGGATACTCAGAGCACCTGTCAAATTCAGCATGGCGCGGCCACTACCCTGGTTTGTGGGCCACACGCAGGTGCCCAAAAACATACACTAGGTGTACAAGGTTGTACCCCGGACCCATGGGTGTCATAGGGATATCCCAATGGTCTGTTCACCACAACCAAAAAGAGAAAGAGCTGCACTGCCAGGAGTCCCAGAAGGACTCCTGTGCAGAAAATAACACAGAACACACATGATAACAGAACTACAGGGCAAAGACATGGAGGCCCTGTCCCTCCAATGCATTTCCAGCACCACAATGCCTGGACCTACAGAGTATTGCTGCTAAATCTGCTGTATTAATCTGTTATGTTAGGGGTACATTGGACAAGACTAACCTACAATGTTTCCTGGTCAGCGACAAGTGTGTCCCATACACAGAGTCCTTTGAGTATTTTCTTCTTCTATTTTGAACCGGGACGCACATGTGGCCAAACAGGCCTCTAGGATGTCACAAGCAGTAGGTGGTATAGAGAGGGTTTCCAAACCAAAAGGCCAAACCAAAAGCTGTAGCCCAACAGGGGGCAAACATATAGGACAATGGAAACACCTCACACTTATCTGTTTTGGAGAATTCATTCATTAAATATATTTTGGACTTACTGCATTCATCACCCAATTATGCAATCCTTAAAGATGCGTAATACCATTAGAAGATGAACTCAGATTGGAACCTGTAAAGTTTTGGCTAAGGGTTTGGACAAACGACAAGGCTGTGCTGGAGGGGAAAGAGCTGGATAGAGTGAATACATTTCTATCCTTGATGCTTTGCAAGTTGGACTGAAAACACATAGGTATCTATACAGTATGATGCAACACTTCTTAGAAACATTTTAGAGACACAAATCTCAAACCAGCGAGAACAGGATGTGGAGACGACATCTTCATTGTCTGTCATTGAAGTAAGCCATAGCACAGTCAGCTATAGAAGAGGATGTACACTGTAAATCTGCTCTCCATCTATATCCATGACTAATTCATTATCCCATGACAGGCAGCACACAAGTCACCAGTTAATCTAACAGTGGCAAGATCATTCTAGCTGAGCTTTTACCCATGTGCATAATGGGTCACATAGACATATACTAGTGAAATCAATTGTTACAATACTGCAAGCAAGAGCCATTAAATGTTATTAATTAGGCAATAAGCCACGAGCGGGGGGGGGCATTACTACTTCAGTTAATGCCACTTGACCCATAGTTACAGTCTGAGTGACTGAGTGAGTCTGTTCTCCCTTTCCATGGCGGCTGTTAGGCAGATACCTGTGCAGTTCCCTTAGGGACCACTGCAAAAGATTTAAGACTACAGGTGTTAGCAGTAAACCCACTTGGCAGCAGTCTGCACCACCCAGATTTATCTGGTAGCTGTGGCTGAGCAGTCAGACTTCCCTCAAGAAGAGTTAGGCAGTATGCAAAGTATACTCAATAGGCACTCAGATACAATAATACAAGCAAACACTGACCAGAGCTTGGGTATCAAAGTATATAATTATTTATTTAAAAACACACAGTTGAAACACTCCAGCACTCTGATTGTAAAATATTCTAAACACAATTACTATTAGGAAATATATACCCCTTTTTCCCTATTAGAAAAATCACAGTAAAACACCACTTATTTTCATACAGAGGTGAGCGCTTGACTAGATTGCACTCTAATAAGTTTGTGAAAAAGGGAGGGAAAAAGACAGAATATGAAGGGTTACACCACTCTACGATTCAGGAACACTATTAGCAAGGCAGAGAGCAAAAAGTCACTGGTGAGCCAAAGTCCCAAGGCTGGGCCCACTCTTAGAGAGAGCAGAGCACAAATGCGCCCAAGATCACACAGTTACACTAGGCTTAGAAAGTCTTGCAGAGGGTTCAGAAAAAGAGTGTAGAGAGGCTTAGAAAAGTTTAGCCAGGGTGTCCCAGGCTGACCCAGGTTCAAAAGCCGGGGGCTAAATCTACCCCGTACAGTCGGTTGCAAGGGAAGCCAGCTGGGACATGGTACCTTAAGTGGGAAGGATCCTCCAGCGGTGGCAGTTGTTCCTGGTAGTGGTTGCAAGTTGTGTCGGCGTCCAGGGGACGAGAAGATCTCGACTTGGAGGAAAGATGAAGGTCGTTGCACTACCAGGGCAGAAACCAGCCGCAGAGTTTTCCGGTTAAAGGTGGTACCTTTGTCTCGCGGTCGTGGTAAAACGTGGTATCCTGGTTGCGGGGTGCTTAGCACGGGCAAGGCGGCCACGAGATACGTCGGGAAAGCGAAAAGACAGTGAAACTGGTTATCCCCACCAGTCAAAGGAAGAAGACTCTCCGGCGGGAGATCTCCTCTGTCTTCGGGAAAAAGTGGTGAGACGGTCCAGCAGGGTTCCACCGGTCGTGGTGTCGTGGCAGGTCGGCTCAGCTTCTCCCTCGTCGGATTCTTAGGTCCTGTGGTGACTTCTGAAGTTCCAATCCCCAAAGCCCTGCTTTTATGCAGCAAACCCCCATTCACTCAGCCTAGCTGTCACTCAAACATGCTAAGTGGTGAGCCGGCCGGCTCACCACTTGGGCCAATCAGGACGGAGTGCGACTTGAGTTGCCAAGGCAACTCAGTCCAGGGTGCCTAAATTCCCCCTCCACCCCTCCTAAGTACCCCAGACATAGTGGCACCACTTTGGAGGGCTTCTGTGGAGAAGCCCGCCAAAAAGTGGAACAAAGGGCTCGACTTGGGTTGGAGTCACAGAAGAGAACACAAACGCCATTTTAGAATCAAGTTTTGGCAAAAAATACCAACCAGAGAATTAATATCAATTAAATAAACCGGCGGTATGTTCGAGGCTACCGTAAATAATTAAATAAAGATAGTAGCCTAAAACAATGGGAAATCCCATAGGAAAATATTCGCGGTTGAATATAAAAAGTAGTATCCACGGCCACCAGCCAAAACTCGATCGGGGGGACGGAGACGTGCCCCCTCGACTAACAGACCCTGGGGCAATTGAATTGCCCCAGCCAGTACGTCCACAATATGATGGTTTGTACCGGTTCTGTTCAGAATTTAAGACTAGTAAAGTCAATGGTGACTTTACATGCCTTGGGAGACAGTAGTCAGCCCCAGGGTATGGAGTCTATGCTGGGGGGTCACTATAACACCCCTGTGTTACTGCACGGAGGGTGCTGTGTAACACACATCACCAAAACACATGAAACCATATGGAGTAAAAGACCCCATAGCCCATTAAACACATCTAGATTAAAAAAAAACACACTCAAATCATGTCCAAGAGTGAGGGTAAAAGAGTCTCACTCTTGGCAGGAGAAAAAAATAAACCCCAAAAAATCCAGCAAAGCTGCTGGGGGACTCACTAGGTTAGGAAATTCAGCCTAAACAGAGAATTCTCCCTAACAGTGGCCATTGAAAAAAGTAAAAAAGAAAAAGTAAACAAACAAAATGCCTGACATGGAAAGGGAGAAGGGACTACAAGTAGTCCCTTCTCCCTTTCCATGTTGGCCATTAAAAAAATAGGAAAAAAGTAAAACAAGAAAATGACATTGTTGACTGGGAGGCTGCCACCCCCCCACCACCCCCACCATGCCATGTACTAATGATTATTATGAGATGAAAATTGATGATAATCCAGTCCTAGGAATATTAGAGCATAGCCGCCATGGTCTAAGAAATAAACTATGCAATATAACTTTGGATATGGCTATTGGTGCTTTATTTGAGTAGTTGCAGAGCAGCCTTCGCAGATATAAGGTCAAACTTACTAAAACTGTTTCATTACAGAAATATGCATAATTTGCCCAAAAAGGAAAACATGCATAAAGGTTTCAGTCTGCATGAATAAACAGAGACCAAGCATATATTCAGAGTTTGACCACTTAAACGTAATCTGTCATGCAAGCACACTTCTTTCACCAGTTCTTTTCCAAGTATTGCACAGTTCCATGCTTTCAGGTGCAGTAATAAAATACCCACTGCTCTGTCTATTGCAAGTCGCTGGGGCATTCCATAATCATATGGCGATATAATGCCACAGGGGATTTTCAACATCCTTTTTATGAACAAGTGCCTTTTAACTCCTTGAAATAAATTGCCACCAGTCTCAAACTAAAGCCACCCAAGAAGGAATTCATCCTCTTCCGTCCACCCACTAAAGAACAACAATGGCTTAATGATATACGCCTAGAAGAATTTGATCCACAACTCTCGGACTGAGCACAATCTATAGGCTTAACCATTGACAGCAGCCAGAAACACATCGCCAAGACGGCCCAAATAGCCTGGTTCTGAATCTCAACCCTTCACGAAATCAACCCAGCTTCCCGCCGCAGGACCTCCGGACCATAGTGCAGGCACTTGTGGTCTCACACATCAATGGAGGAAATGCTTTCCTTAGAGGTCTCCCTTGGCTCCAATAAAAGTAGTCCACCAATCTGCAGCACATCTTTTTACGGGAGAACAGAAATGTTATTGAATCACCCCCATTCTACAGAAACTACATTGGCTTGCTCTCCGAGGAAGGATACTGTGCAAGACTGCATGTATCATCTACAAAGCAGTCACGAATAGCACACCAGCGTACCTGGTGGCTTAACTCCACATATCTGGTGGCACATGCTCCTTACACAGCATATCGACCAACCATCGTAACTCATCCGCAAAGAGAGGACCTGCAAACAATCCTTCTCATCCAATGGATGCACATACTGACCGTACAGACCTCACAGTACTGCCCTACTGTTAATAGATGCCAGCCCCAAATCTGGCTACCCACACTGTGTACAATGTTCTGCTGCTCCCGAGCTAGGTCTGCGGTTCAAACAATAAAATAAAATAACAAATAAAAAAAAGCTTTCGGTCATTGATTCGTAGAATTAGTTTAGAATCAGTTTGGGTAAAACGATACTAATATGCAGCCTGTAATATGTTGCAGAAAATAAATTAAGCAGTTTCATGAACTGCTTCTAACACCGTTTTTTGCTTTCAAATAAATGATAAAATGCAGTTAGAATCCTGCTCTTCTGTGGCAAAGTCCAGCAGTGTACAAAATAAACATAGTATATAAACAATTCTTTATCTGTTAATGGCCTGAACATTTCACGGAAAGATATTTTAGAAGAAAGGAATTTGAAAAGCTAGTCATGGCATTCATTGAGTGATCCAGTGAGAGCTGGACTCCTGTTCTCTGCTCTCTGCTGGCTCAAGCAGCAGCTCACATTACACCTGTAATAAGTTATAAAAGTTCGTTGAGTTATGTCATTTTCTTAGTAATAACACTGTTTACAGGCTGTCAGGCATTAAAGGTGGATTTATTACTGAAATGAATAGTACTTAATGTATCGTTTTGCCTGGATTTGAAAACCTACCTATAGTTGACTCACTGTTGTCAGAATATCATAGCTAAACTAGTGGGCTATCTTGCCGGCTATGATGTCTACTTAACACAGGTCGTGATATTACTCCAAACATCCCCCAGCACAAAGATCTACAACTTATTTTCCAGACCACAAAACCTCTACAAATGTAATTCAGAAAATTAAAATAGGACACTTAGGGCTATCATGTCTTGGTAGATTTCCTATCAAGTTAGATTTTGTGGGGAATTGCCAATCTCTTGGAAAATGTCAATGTTTCCACTTCAATAAATCTGTTAATACGCAAAAGGGTGAGCATGCATTTCTCAGATGGCTTCTATTTGAATATTACTTGCACATTGTTGGTATATTAATATTAATACCTGCATTAGACATTCTACAGCTGTGCATAAACATTCAGATATTGAAAGAATTCTGCCACATTCTTGTCTATGGTTAGCCACTATAAATGTATTCATTACGTTTTCCAATTCCACATATATCTTGCAGCATGTGACCCGTGTTCCGAAGTTGGGAAGGCATTATCAATATATCTATCTATCTATCTATCTATCTATCTATCTATCTATCTATCTATCGATCCCAGTGCTATCATACAGTCTTTTCTTTTTATCATTTAGTTGGAAGACAGGGTGCACGAATGCAAAGCAGCATTTTGAACGGAAGGTGTAACAGTACGTTTGATTCTCTTAATAAAACCCTTAGAGACCCTAATCCCAGTTCCTAAGGATATTATGAACATGGGCATTTAGATGTGTGCAATGCCAAATTGTGCAATAAACTTCTCTAAGGCACATGTCGTACACATCTGCTAATGCACAACCACGGGTATTTTAATCTGCCTCCGAAAGTGCATTTGCCAGGGGCTTGTGTACCTCAATAGCCACACATCTCGGTCACTGGAAGGCAGAGCTGTGGCACCTGCACATGGGTAGGTATTCACCTGCACTATGGGCAACCGGGCGCAGGTGAATGTACATGGGACATAGTGTACATTCTTGGCCCAGATATACCCTGCCCAAACTGGAAACCAGCACCCATGCAAAGCAGTGCACAATGATGTCTACCCTTGTAATAAAGGTAGAAGTGATTTCCTGATTTCGCAGAAATGCAGAGAATGGGTCCTTTAAAGTTCATCCTCTGTATTTAGGCTCTGTCAGGCAGGAAGAAGATCCCTGCTCTCACCATCTGACTTCTCTTCCGGGTACCTCGTAGATGCAGACATCTAATGAAATGTAATTGTCAGTGGACAACCAGATACTTGCATATTCTGGAGGGCCAGGTTGTCCAGACCAACCAGTTTCCGCTAGGACCTACCACAAGGTGCAGGTCATGTTAGCACATATGGGGCTTATGAATTGTGAACCCTGAGCATCCATGTGCACTGTGCAAGATGAGCAGGATATGTGTGCCTATAGCTGCAACATGTTTTAAGGAGATTTAAATCGGTCCTGGTATGTAATACATTATCCTCAAACTACTACACTTTCTGTACCACTACTCTGAGCCATCTTGATCTAACTTCCATAGAGTATCATAACGCTACAGACGTCACAAGCTACCGCCTCCTCCCTTTTTATAATTGCACAACTTACGAACCATTATGCAGCCAATCCTTGAATAACTGCATGGGAGTCTCCAACTCTTGTAGGAAAGTATACAAATCTTAATGTATTAATTCTTACCAAGAAAAAACATGTTTCATCTTGTAACAACGTATCTAATAAAATAACTCACAAGACATATACATTCAACAAAGTGCAATAGTGTAGTGCATAGTTGGTTTAAAGTGCCATTGTTTTGTTTGTTTTGTATTTACCAAAATTATTTGGTTTAACAAAGACGAAGACGCCTTCCAGCTTTGCGCTCTTGGTCATCTTCTGTGCATGAATTTGCTTTTTCCAGTATTGAGTTTTCAGTTTTTCAAGTGCCATTTAAATCACTGTTTAAATCCCTGTTTTGGACACAAGCTTCTTGTTAACAAAAATGAAGGGATTGACCTGTTGTTATAACCTTCCTTACAGTATGACATCATTGAGTTGGGTAGTATATAATAAATACCAGCCCTCTGAAAACCTGTACGGGCGGATAAATAACCACAAGAATTTGGTGCAAGTTAAATTCGAAACTATTTTGCCTCTGAGAACGATGTTTACCTTTTAACAATTTAAATGCTGAATCTATAACTTTTTGTAACAAAATAGCCAAATAAAGTTGCTCATCTATTTCCAATACTTAAATGTATTCTATCATGTTTTGTTCATCTGCACCTACCTATTGTATCTGTTAAAATAATATGTAATAGCTAGTTTACCAAATATATTGCACATTCCATAAAGATGCTGAATCATTCAAAGAAATGAGTTAGTGTTCTCATGCACAATATGGGCACATTCAAACTGTGCATCTGACATCATTGATGCAACATTTTTCATGCATCTGCCTTGAATCCAAGAATTCTAAACAGCTATATCAAATGCACAGGTTTTGCACTCAACGCAGCAAACATCCGTGAAAAATGCAAATATCTGATGCATATCAATTTTTGCATCGAATGAAGATTCATGAAAAACGTTTCTAGCTCAAAAATGATGCATGTGCTTTTTATGAAAAATAAAATACTGAAAACATCTGCATATCTAAAGGGAATGATACAATAACTAATTGTGCTTTTATAGCACTTTATGAGCTGAATCTTCTGTTGGTGAAGGTAACAGGAGCAACAGGAGGATAGCTCAGGGGCCACGCGTTTGTCTTGAAGCAAGACAACACATAGCAACACAGGTTCGAGGTAAGAATCCCGTGCTTTACGTGTGTTATACAAAACTGTTTTAATTATTCTTTACTAATATTATAAACTGCAGAAAGATCAGTGGCTGAGGAGGCCCACGAGGATTTTAACATACAACATTTAGGTCACGTAAGGATCCCTGCATAGTATGAAGCTATATCACCACCGAGCTATATCACCAGCCTATACCACACTCATAACATCATTTAAACTTGAATAACTATCTTACCTGCCCCAGTTTTACAAATTTGATATTTTTTAGACTATCAAATCTTGATATGGAATACTCTCTGATTATTCCCAAGAAATTCCAAATACCAACAACAATGACAGCATGTCCTCATATTTGTGTCAATCAAAAGTGGCTCAATGTACTCACTTCCATTAGATTTACTGACAAAATGTAAGTCACTGAATGCATAATCACATGGTCTTGCATCT
Source organism: Ambystoma mexicanum (assembly GCF_040938575.1). Taxonomy (NCBI): domain Eukaryota; kingdom Metazoa; phylum Chordata; class Amphibia; order Caudata; family Ambystomatidae; genus Ambystoma; species Ambystoma mexicanum. The sequence continues at coordinate 690,181,529 of NC_090934.1, read as the reverse complement.
GGGAAACTAGTGACCACAAGATAACATATAAACTTCACTAACTTTGCTACCTGGACTTTCTTTAAACTGCTTCACTTCAAACCTACTTCCATGGCTGATGATGCAAAACAGGGCAAGATTTAAATGTCTTCTCCTAGTTCACAAATCTATCCACGGTTAAGCACCACTGTATCTATCCTCCTCTATCCAACTCTACAAGCCTTCTCGTAAATTCTACTCAGCCTTCTCAACTACCCTTGTGGAACCATGCCCTGCCTGGGCTTCCTCTTGCTTCTGCTCGTTCTCTCTTCTTGCTCCACTTGCTTGTAATTCTCTTCCCGCAGACATCTGAGAAACAGTGAACATGGATTTGTTGAATACCAAACTAAAAGCCTACCCCCTAGCTCCTGAATTACCCTCTTAACCTACCTCTCATATGCCTTTTAGCTAACAGATTTTCCTCATCTCTAACCTGCCTCTGTCCCTCACTTTCCTTGCCTATAAACTAGCACTTAATCTATCATGGTCACATCCCAACCACAGCTGGATGTACAGCCTTCCTGCATTGAAACATGTCAAATGTTGGTTACCCTTCATCTAGGTATGTCCACATATGTATTGTCCCCATGTGAATGTTCCATTTACTGACCTCCACAACCTGATCAGAATTTCACTCTAACTCAACCCTTTGTAAGAATCTCACTGCTTCATGTTAAATCTTATTTGTTATCTATTGTAAGTTCTTTTAAGATCAAATGCGTATTGTTACTCCCTGTTTATAAAAAATAAATGAATAAACTGTGAACAAAAAAAGGACCCGTTTCAAGATTAAATGTCTTTGGAATAATAGGTTTCTTTTGCAACATGTGTGGTAAATAAAAAGCAAATAAAAGGTCCACAGTGACAGTTGTATTGTATTGTATTTTATATTTATATAGCACTCTTTCCCGGATTGAGTGGCCTCAATGCGCTTTTTCCTCGGTTGAATGCCTGTGGTGACCGTAGTCGATGTGATTGTACGGTTCTAGGGGGTTTAGATTAGGAGGTGTGTGTGCATGTTGCTGTTCTAGGACTTGGGTGGCTGGCAAGGCGTGACTAAGCAGCCCAAGAGAGGTCAGACACATCGGTGGGTGCTAGTGAGGGTTAGAGATAGCTTGCTATTGTTGAGAGAGTCTATGTGAGGCCAGCTATACCAAGTTCCTTTCGGGTGGTGGTCGCTGTATACTAGTGGCAGAGGTGTTGAGGCACATCTGATGTTTGTCGGGTGGCTATGTGTGCACTAGACCGGATGTGCTTAGCCATAGGCATGTTCTATCGTGCATGGATGCTTGGCCGTGCCTGCGGCCCATGTCCACACTAGTGGTGTGAGATATACATACCTTAAGCTGCGATGTTGCTCTGGGTCTATACCAGGGGGCCTGGCTTTCGTAAAGTGGTAGGAATCTGCATATATTAAGCCGTGACGAGGGCTACACCTGGAATTTGAGAGTCTTGTATAGTGGGAGAGTGGTATTTACCTAACAGTACAGTGTGCGTAGAGAGGCTAAGCACAGCCAGATATTAGAGCCCTGTCTAGTGGCAGAGAGGCCTGCCCCAAAAGTACATATTTGGATACAGTCAAAGGGCAGCTAGAGTTGAGAGTCCTGCATGGTGGGCGGGATGCCCCCTCTCCAACGAATCACCAGTACCAGGCCTTGAGAATCCACAGCAGTAGCTGAGAATCCTGTGCGATCGGAGGGAGGCCCACATCCAAAATGTGCAGCCTAGATAAGAGTAGGCAAGTTCCTCAACATCACTCAGCAAAAAATGGCAAATCAATAGTCTTGACAAAGGTCATACCAATGTTTGAAGATATAATCCTATAGAAATTACCAAATTTTAAAAAAAAGTTGCAAATCATCCACATTTACATGAAGTATTACACTCTTGAATAATCCTAATGAATTATGTAGGTAAATATCATATGACCAAGAAATGCAAGATCTAAACATGAAATTCGTTCTTATCCCACTTGCACGATAAAGAGGATTAAGAGAGAGGGAGTGTTTATACATTTGCTCGTAGATTTGAGCAATTAAGACTGACTTCTGAAAGAACACCCCTACTCTGACAGATGAAAATGCAAAAGATGGAAATATGGAATCCTCAGCATCTGAGTCGGATGCCACAGCAAGTGAAAATGATGAGCTAATTGTACGTTTACATTTTTTAGACGAGATGAGATTTTTGCGACAAGATGGCAAAAAAAAAACAAACAAAAGGAGGAAACAAGAGTCGGGGAAAAAGCAGAGGCGGCCGGGCAAAACGAGGAGGGGGCAGAGGGGAAACCAATGCCATGAACAATATCCCGGACAGATTGCTATGCTCTGAGAAATAGACAGTACAGTCAAAAATGGGGGCCAGAAAATTATCAATCTGTCAGACCATACCCTAACGAGCCATCAAGAAAGGGTTTTGAATCTTGGTTTGAATTTCTGCCCTGCTGCCTCCCTTAACTATGTCCAAACCCGCATTGACCTCGATCATTTTGTGCACAAATTACGTCTAAAGAAATTCTTTGCAATTAACCAATTTGCCACCAAAAAAACATACAAAGAAAGAGGCAAAACAGATCTAACCATCAATGATTTGGAAGCATTAACAACTTTGTTGAATCTAGAAAAAGAAACTGTGCCCGACAATGAAGATGAAGAAAACACGATAGACCTTGAAGACTTTGATATAAGGACAGACTGGACCACCAAGAGTAAGCTCAAATTAAAATCTAAATTTAACCCTATGGCAAACCTAGGGAACAACATTGAAGCATTTCAAACTCTTGTGATTGAAGATTTGAAACACTATCCAAGGGCCAAGAAACCGAAACTTAAAGATAATTTTACATACAACGAGAGGAAGGCCTTAAAAGAACTACAAACACTCACCAATTGTGTCATCAAGCCCTCTGATAACGGACGTAATATTGTCCTAATGAATAAATAAGATTATATCAACGGGGCATATAAAAAGCTCAATGACAGAAAATGTTATGAAAGAATTGGGAACAATCCCATTAAAGAGCTGGAAGATAAGGTGAATGATTTCCTCGGAGTTTGGGAGAGCAAAGGCATCCTCAGTGAAGATAATTGTAAGTTTCTGTCAATAACCAATTCAGTTATACCTACAATCTATTTCCTCCCTAAAATACATAAAGACATAAGGAAACCACCAGGGAGACTGATAGTTTCATCAATAGGTTCAGTTTTGGAAAATATGTCAAAATATATCGACAAGGTGCTTTTTCCTTTTGTCTCTTCCCTTCCCTCATACCTGAAAGATACCACTGATTTTTTTAAACATATTGACAATGTGCCATGGGAACATGACTATATCATGGCGACAATGGATGTGGTGTCATTGTACACTTCTATCGGCATGAATATGGTAAACAAGCTTGTGAGAGATTTTTAAAGACAAGGTCACTGAACTATCTAGAACATACCCAAATGGTTTTAGAGATGGTTGACTTGGTTTTAAAGAATAATGTATTTATTTTTAACAATGAATTCTTCAGACAGGTGCAAGGCACTGCAATGGGCACAACATTTACCCCATCGTACGCAAATCTTACAATGGGGGCATGGGAGGCTTCCGATGTCTGGTCTGATCAAAATCATATGTTAACTGAAAACATTGTACTCTGGCTAAGATACATTGATGATCTTTTTATAATTTGGAAGGGATCTGAGAAGGCATGGGTCGATTTTGTGAAGCTGCTTAATGAAAATGAACACAATCTCAGATTCACAGAGACACACAGCTGTACCTTTTTAACCTTTTTATGTGTGAACATTAGAATTGTGGATCATATGTTAACAACAGAACTGCACAGAAAACCGACTGGTACAAACAAACCTTTGCATGTAACAAGTGGTCACTCAAAGACTTTAATCTGGAGCATACCTTATGGTGAATTCATAAGGATCAGGCGGAACAGCTCAACTTTGAGTGCATATGATCTAGAAAGCAAAATTGCAGCAAAAGGGTTTTCTGATCAGTGTTATCCCAAAAAGGTGATTGAGAAAGCTTATATAAAAGCTAGAAAGCAGGAAAGATCGAACCTCCTCACAGGTCCCAAAACACTAGCCAGAATGGAAAAAGATAAAGACACAACAAGATTAATTTTGACGTTTGATAATGAAACACAGGAAATCAAACGCATTCTTCAAAGACATTGAAAGATCCTTTTGGCAGATAAAGACCTTGCAAGTAATCTGAAATTGTACCCAGAAATAAGCCTGAGACGTAACTGTTCTTTGAAGGACACCTTGGTTCAAAGCTTCATGAAAAATGATGCTACATTGACAAAGGGAACATTGCTTACATCACAAAGATTGGGTTTTTATAAATGCACAAAATGCAATATTTGCATATATGCTAGAAACTGTGCAACCTATGAACATCCAATTTTGGGGAACACAATTAAGATAATGGATCCTATTAGGTGTGAAACAGAGTATGTGATATATGCATTGGGATGTGCCTGCCAGAAATGGTATATAGGCAGCACCAAATGCAAGCTGAAGATACGGATTCAGCAGCACGTAAGGGCTATCCGACATCAGGTCCCCAACTACCCAATGGCCAAACATTTCAAAGACCATCATGCTAACAATATGCAGAGCTTCTACTTCTTTGGTATCCACAAAATTGATAAAGAACCAAGAGGAGGCGACCGTGAAAAAACACTTTGTAAGAAAGAGACATGCTGTATATTAGACTTTGAAACCAAACATCCAATTGGCCATAATATGGATGAGGAAATGTACACATTTCTGGGACAATGATGATTTTATAATTAGGTCAATCTGCAATTATCGTTTTTAGACTAGTATTGTGTTCCTTTGACTTGTTAATCTCTCACCATAATTTTGTACCTTAAGGGAGAATATTGATGCCCAAGCATCTGACACTATGTCTATTCTATTTTTTCTATCCTATTTTATTCTATTCCTTATTCTCCTCCCTAGATGTGTCTCTCCTTCCGTTCTATGTTTCTTCCTCTTCTCTCCTATCTCCTTGTCTCTTTTGTTCTAAACTATGGTTTGGGAGATAAGGCAGTTGTGCGACATGAAGGCCCAATATGGGAACCTTCCTTTCTTGATTGTATGCACTTAGGGTGATTCTTAAATCTTTTAATGGTGAAATATGTGTCAGGATTTTTTAAGACAAGTAAGGGTGGCGCCAGCAATACAATTTCAGGAATAGGAACAGGTACACTCTAATATTGGCAGTGGGAAAATGATCTGTTTTTTAAGACACACTGTTCATGTGGCATCAATAATTTGAATATTAGTATGAATTAATATAGGTTGTAGCACAAGCCTAAAAATGAATCTTAATTGTATTAACAATAATTTTAATAGAGTTCAAAATGTTGAATTTTAACTAAGGTTCACTAACCATAGACATTTCGTCTTTCCAACGTAAACTAAAAATTCAAAACGACACTATATGATGCTCCCGTGTTCCGGTCTAAACCATAAGACGGTTTTTCATGGCAAAATGTAAAAAGATTGGTATCAGCCTAGACTATGATATGGGGTACACACACTTGTGATTACATGTCATCTGTTACACTTAGATGTTAAGAACGGGGATAAATTAGTAATATCTCCCGAAACCCACTACAATTATGCCAAGTAATGTGCTACATATAACTACAAGTAGCGCAGTTGCACTAAGCACTTTAAACACAGAAACAGCAGCACAACTGTCATGATGCCTACACCCGGGGACCCAGACCACGTCCAGCAACCCCGGAAGCAGGCATCAAGTTATCCTAAGCAAGCCCAACAACCCCTGCTAGGGGCTATTTGGGTCCAGTCCTGGTGCCTATGGCGCCAGGCTCATATGGAGAGTCAGTCCTGTCACCATAGGCGCCAGACTCATAGATTAAAACTTACCTGATGCAGACCATGCTGCAAACTTACCTAATGTAGACCATGCTGCAAGAGCTCCAAGCCAAAAGGGACTACTTTACTTAGGGACTATTTTTTACTCGGGCGGGGCTGGGGAGGAATATTTACCTGGGACTACTTTGGAGGCTATTTAAACCACGCCCGAAGAGCAGCACACGCTTCGCGTTATTCTGCATCCAGCAGCGTAACGCTCACCGTGCCTGCAAGTCTGCATCCAGCCTTGTGCCACGCCCGCCTCGAATTTGGAGCTCCTAGAAAAAGGGAGAAAGAAGGAGAAAAGGTTAGAACAAGAGCAATACCTTTAATCCTTACCTGAATTCCCGATCCATCGCGCCTTCGAGCTGGAAGAAAGAAGTTATTTTATGCGCGTCGCCTCGCCTGTTGCAGCGCTGCGCTGAACTCACCGGCCTTCGCAGCATCTTCACATTCCACCGCATCCTCCTGCATGTTCCCGCCACAGTCCGGTACATAAGGAGAAGACAAGAACAGCAAGGTGAGCCAAGGGAATACGCAGAGGAATATTAGTTACCCCCCCATAGACTTACCTGATTTCACCACCGGGGGTACTATTCCTCTTCACGGGTCGGCGCAGCTTCCACTGCATCTTCCCCGAACCCCGGCCCCTAAGGGGAAACAAAAGGACAGCAAGGTGAAACAAAGTGACTAACAAGGGGAACCTTCCTCACCACAATAGACTTACCTGATTTTACCGCCGGAGGTATTATTCCGCAAGACTTCATACTTTCTCTCAGCGCCTGAATAAGGGAGAAAGCAACAGGTTACATATTGACATTATTTTATCGAACTGTGTTGGAAAATACAAATCCTTACCAGAATACTACCGGTTGCCACGAGGAACTCTTCATTAGGGTCAAGCTGCAACCTGCAAGGAATCGGACAAGAGTGAAAGTCAGGCATTTGAACTCTTACGAAATTTATACTTACGGGGTCTTGCCGGGAATCTCGGAGTCAATATTGTTCTGGAACTCACCAATTCCTTCGAGCCAGTGAAGCAACTGGTTATCAACGCGCCCCGGCGCTCAATGCAGGATGGAGAGCTTGTCTTTTCAAACCATCAGGTGAGACTATAAGAGAGGACATCAAAGGCGATCTGTGGGGAGAACAGTGGGGTGGGTGGATTTACGCTCAACTCCACGGGTGGTTAATTCCCTTTCTCCATTTGCAGAAGAATATTCCTACGGGCCAAGCAAACAAAGCTAGATGGGCCAGTCCAGTCCGTCATCCCGGCCCTACGCGTCACATTGGTGGAGACCGCAGCTGTCCAGTTCCGATTGACCCCTCTGTGGGAGTCAGGTGAGCGTAACAACAATGCACCTTAAATATACTATTTGTACTTTAACTTTGCGAGATTTGCACAGGGAATAAGCCTACCCAAACACATAAAGTTGGGAAATGCACTATGCACTTTAAAGAACTGATGGCATGCTGCACTTTTTTCTGTTTTCTATGTTTTTATGCTGACTGATTTTAAATGGCAAGAATATTATTAACTAATTGTTTTAAATTTAAAGTGGGCTTCTAAATGAAAATGTAACATGTGCAAATACTGAATTGTTGAACCCATTCTAATATGGCCGATCCGAACGTTCTGGGCCACTCAGTCTTCTTCTATGGCAAGCTTCCTGTCACATGGGGTGTTTTCAAACAGTGTTGATTGTGTGGATCACTTGTTGTGAACAAGCGGTGAGATAACCGCGAAACGCGTCCATTGGAGCCATACATTATGGAGCACCACATTTGAGGTGGTTTTTATTGACAGTCATGAGCTGTGCATGGTCTGCATAACAAAGAGGACATTTTTTCCAAAAAAGAAAACTGATTTCCTGGTGATTTTCAAAGAACGGGGGAGTGCTCTCACTCGGACTGTTAAGAAAAAACAGTCTTAAGATATATATATTACACGGCCCGCGGTAGCAGCCGTGTAGTTATGGTTAAGTTGCTAAACTCATAGGAAGAGCACTTTTTCAGCGGCCTATTACTTTGCTCCCACTGGAAGAATCCTCACCAAACTTTGCAAAAAAAATATATAGTCGGGTCTGAATTTTTTTGCAAGTTGGGGGAGGTTTTGTGCTAGTGGGCAAAGTTATAGGGGGGTCCCACATTTTTTGTTTGTCCCATAGACTGAATGGGGAAAAACATTGCGCACGGCTACCGACCGAACGCATGGACGGATTTTCATAAAATTTGCGACAGGAAATAGTGCTTTTGTGTGTTTGGTTGAAATCATACTAGTAGTTTTGTTGCAAAGAACTGAAATGTACGTCCCAAAAAATGTGTGATATCTGGGTCCACTCCGCTGACCCATTTTCCTGTTCGCTCTGCAGACAGAAGTTTCATTGGCTCGCGGTAAGGTGTGCTGTCGGAGAAGTTTGGATGCAGCCGGTGGTTGGCTGGAGGGAAGCGTGGTGAAAGCCGCCATGGTGTATCAGAGGACAGTGAGGCGGTGGAAGGGTCAGCAAAATGTACCGTATTGAATGCATTGGCAGCAATAAGGGAGGGAACAGGTGGGGGAGTGAGAAGTGGTTAATGTGACCTATGTAGGCAAGTACTGTGAGTGGTGATTGGAGGCAGCTGTCGTAACGGCCCCATATCTTTGCTGTGACCTGTTTGCGGCAGCCTCTTTTCATGGTGAGAGGAGGCAGGTGAATTGCAGAAGGGGAGTGAATTGCACATGACATAGGGTGGGTGGGAGCGTGGGTGGCTGTGCGCTGCAGATGGAATGCGGTAGTTGGACACTTGGTGGCATGCATGGGTGAATGAAGGAGCAGTGGGTCTGTGGAAGGAATAGACTATTGGGTGCATGGGCAAAAGTCTGTAGGCCGTAGGGTGTAGGTCATGCACTGAAGAGCATAGGGCTGCAACATACCCACCGCAGGAACGCATGTTTGACTCTGCATTCAGTACAGGGTGGTGCTTGTTTAGTGTGGTATGTGCAGATTGGTTGCAGAAGGGCCAGTTTTCCAACCAGAATGTGGGTAGATTGACAGTGACAGAGTACTTTGTAAATGGAAGTGGGTACGCCCACAGTAAGTGAATGAAAGTGTCCATTATGTTCACTGTTGCAATTTGTTGCTGCATAGCTGCATGGCGGTGAGCAGGTTGGTTAGGAGTGCTGTTGGCAATGGTGTGTATGTGGATTGTCGTAGTGAGTGACATGTTGACATGCATGGTGTCATTACGTTGCTCTGGGTGTGTTCACGGCCTATGCTGTGTGCAGATTTCTTCAAGTAGTCCCAATGTTGTGAAAATGTTGTGGTTAGTGACACAATCCTTTGTGAATTGCTCTGGGTAGCGGTGGTGGAGGCTTTGGTGTGTTTGTGGATTCTGGTAAGTGCAACCTGTTTTCATGCATGTGTGTTTTGTTTGTGCTTAATGTTAGCTGCCCACATGGGCGTTATTGATAACTAGTGCACTTTATTGTTTCATAGCGCCATGGGGCAGTACAGTTGGGTAAGGATTGCTGGTGGCAGTGGCGTGTATGTGGATTGTCATAGATGCTGACATGGTGACATGCATGGTGGCATTACGTTGCTGTGGGTGTGTTCAAGGTCTAGACTATTGGGTGCATGACCGAAGGCCGTAGGCCATAGGCAATGCACTCAAGAGCCTAGGCATTGAGGACACCCATGGCAGTAATGCATTTTTGAATGTGCATGAGTTAGATGCTGGTGACATGTAAGGAATGGTTGTGGAGCACATTTCAGTTGTTATAGGTCAGTGTTACAAACAGATTGTGGGTAGGTTGGAAGTGGCACAATACTTTGTGTATGGAAGTGGGTACGCCCATAGTATGTGATTGAAAGTGTACAGGGATGCAGGATAGATTGTTTTGTTTGTACATTATGGTAACTGTTGCGATTTGTTGCTGCATAGCTGCATGGCAGTGCGCTGTGTTTCGAGATGCTGCAGTGAAAAGCCACACAGTGCGGGCTCTAGGTGCGTTGTTTGCATACTGTCAGTATGGTAGAGGGTATGGGTGAAGGGCAGCTTTTATGTGCTTGGATAGTGTGCTGTGTGCACTATGCGTGCAGTAAGGGCAATGTTGTAAACATTTTGTGGTTGGCTATGTTGGCAGTGATACAATACCTTCTGAGTAGAATTCGGTAAGCCAATAGTATGTGATTGAAAGGGCGTAGGGGTGCCGGAAACAGTGTAATGTTTATACATTATGCTAACTGTTGCATGTAACGCTGTGCATGTCCATTTTGGTGTGGAGGTTGGTTAGGAGTGCTGGTGCCATTGGTGCATGTGTGCATAATGGTAGTTGGTGACATGCTGACATTCATGAGTGCATTACGGTGCAGGGAATGTGTGCAAGGAACACAACCACTGGAGCAATGCAGGTTTGATAGTGCATGAGGCATAGGGTGGTGATCTTTGGAGAATGGGTGTGGAGCACATTGTTGACGTGCTATAGCACTACAAGTGAGTTGCAAAGCATGTATTGTGCATTGCATGGTTGTGGTGATAGTTGCAACATGCTGCGGTATTTGGTGTGCAGCAGGAGATGGTGCAGTGAGAAATTGTGCAGTGTGGCTACAGGGTGCAGTGTGTAGGTAATGTGAGTATGTAAGTGGGTATGGTTGAAGAGCAGCTTACATGTGGTTGGTTACTCTGCTGTGCGCAGATTTATTGAAGTAGTCCCAATATTGTGCAGCTGTTGTACATAGGTTGCCAGTGACACAATACTTTTGTGAATAGCAGTGCGTAGGGGTGATGCAGGCTGTGGTATGTTTGTGGATTCTGCTAAGAGTTGCATGTTTTTGTGAATGGGTGTTTTATGGTGTGGGGGAGTTGGGTAGAAGTGCTGCTACATATGGTACGTTTGTGCATAATAGTAGGTGCCCACATGGTCACTTGCTTGGATTTATAGTGTTGTGGTGGGTGTGGAAAAGGCTGCAATGTTGTGTGCATGGCCAAAAGTGTGCTGTGTGCATCTTAGGATCTTTGTGGATGCTGCAATCGTGCATAATTTAGCAGAAGTTTCTGGTGGAGGGGCTTTGTAATGAAACAACGTGTACTCAGAGTTTTTAACGGTAAATATGGAGTGGTGTATAGAAATTACAGTGTGCAATTCAGAGGTTTTGTATGTTATTGCTGCATGCATGTTTGAATATTTGACATCACCCAATGGGGGAGTGCTGCAAAAAGTAACTGTGCTAAGGGAAGAAGTATTGTCTCAGCTTTACTGGGCCATGGCCCTCACTGTAGATGGAAAAGCACACGTGCACATCCAGCTATTATGAGCAGGGTGGAAAGGGAAATGGAATTGTGGGAAATAGGCTAGTAGTAGTTTAGGGTGTGGTTCACAGGAAGGGGTGGTACTATTTCCTCCCGATACTTTGTCGTGAGGGTAGTCGAGATGGAGAGACGCACAGTGCTTATCGTCGGTGATACCTTTGTGCGCCATCTGCACAGCTGTTGTGTGCAAAGAGGCGTTTCTGGTAATTTCAGGTTGGAAGGAGTGGACGCTCTCTGGGCCTGTCAGGGTGACTGCAATTTCGGCGGGATGGGTCGCCTTTGCAGATATGTGGCGTCCGTCACAAACATTGACTTTGTTGTGCTGCACTATGGAAGTCTACATTTGGATTACATGTTGTGGGGGCGATTAATCCGTCACTGGAAGAGGTTGTTCACCGCAGTGATGCATATTTCTCCTACTGTGAAGGTCGTTTACTCATGCATAACACCAAGAGGAGTTTGGGTCCATTACGGTGTAATATGTCCGCAGCCAGAGGTACGAAGGTGTGCTATAAGCAGAATTATGCGTAAGTTTATGCAGACTGCTGGCATGTTCTCCACCCACTATGAGATCATGAGGTTGCAAAATATGCAGTGGTTCCGTAGAAATGGCATTTATTTGCGCACCATTGGCAATGCCATTTTCTTTTACACTGTGCAAGAAGCATTGACCAGAATGTGGTAAAAATGTGAGAGGCAAACAGAAACGCATATAAAGAGAAAATACAAAAAAAGTTGCTGGCATGCGGGTCACAAAAAAAACACCTTAATACATCTACGATGGAAGACTGAATCCCCTACCCAGTTTGATATTGTTTATCCCCACCACCCCCACACTATCACGAAAAGGTAGTGCATTACGTGGGACTTTCAGGACTACACATGCCACATCCAGGGTGGCTATGTGGATGTATACGGATGGAGAAATTGTGCATACTTTCATTGAAATTTGTAGTGGGCGTGCTTTGGAATGGCACGATATTTGGTCTGTAAATGTGTAACGGTACATTTCAAGTGTTGTACAGGAGTAACAGTGTTGGATGATGGCGGCTTTGATGTGACTGGTGGATGCGTGTGTGCCTATTTACGCGTAACCCAATGAAGTAGAGCTGCAGAGAAGATATTGCAAAGGGAAGAATGACTGCTCCAGCTTTACAGGGGTGCAGCTCTCGTGCTACTTTAGGAGGCGCACGTGACCAAATCTGCCCTTTACACCACCTTGCCCAATTGTCATGTCAGTGTGGGGATTAGCCAATCAGGTAGTGTGAGTGTGGTTAACAGGAAGGGGAGGTGTAACTGTTGTACATTATATTCTGCATACTGAGGGTGGCTGACATGGCGAAACACATTGTGCTGACTGTACATGATTCCTTTGTCATAGATCAGCACAACTATGCCCTGCAAAGACACTTTCCCAGCAATTTTGCTTTGGAAGGAGTGGATGCATCATGGAACGCTATGTATGAGTGCAATTTCACCGATATGCATGCACTTCGCAAAGACCTCGCCACTTTTCCAGTAGTAGATGTCATCGCCATCCATTACGGCGGCATGCATATGGGTTACCTGCCTTGCTTCGATTTGCTCCATAGACTGAGGAGATTGCTGAATATCGCGAGGACACTTTTTCCCACCGCCAAGATGCTTTTCTCATCCATAATACCACGAAGAGTATGGCCTACTGCTCATGGATGTTGTTCCGAGCCAGAAGCAGGAAGGTGTCTCATCAACATAAGCATGTATACCTTTTTGTCCCCTCGTGGAATGTTCTTCTGCAACAATGACCTCATTAGTTGTGGAAATCCAGAGTGTTTCCAAGAAAATGGCATTTTGTTGTCACCCATTGGCAATGCAGTTTTATTTGCTCATCTACAGGCTGCGGTGAAGTGTTTATGGTACTAATGTGAGCAGAAGAACACACAAAAGCTAATAAAAAATGAAAAAAAAGGTGTTTCCGCAGAAGCATCTCAACAAAAAAAAAAACAACCGGCTCTTTTAAGAGTCGCCCCTTACCACAAACTTCCCCAACCCTGGATGCAAATTATTCCCCCACGCCCTCACGCAGCGCAAAAGCTACATCTGGGGATTTTGCGAGTGGCGGCCCTGAAAATTGAAATTTGGGGATTGTCCAATCACATGCTTAGGGTGTGTGCCAGTTGGAAGAGGGACTCCTGCTTCACTCGGACCCGGCCCTCGACGTAGTTGGAGACCGGCACATGCCACATTTGGCGCTTCCCACCATGCTGGCCTATGGAAATGGGACTGCAGCGATTGTCCTATCAGGTGGTGCTCAGGGTGTGTGTCATAGGAAAGCGCACCAATAGGAAGAAGAACTCCTCTTGCTGTACTGGGCCGTGCCCCTCACGGTACTTGGAGAAAGGCACGTGCCACATTCTACGCTTCTCAGCATGCTGGCCAATGGAAATGGGACTATGGCCTTTGGCCAATCAGGTGCTCAGGGTGTACGTCCAGGAAAGAGCTCCAATAGGGAGAAGGAGTCCTCCTGCCTCATGGGGGCAAGGCCCTCACGCTCATTGGGGAAAGACACTTGGCACATTTTGTGCTTCTCACCATGGTGGCCTATGGAAATGGGACTATGGATTTTGGCTAATCACATATTCTGTGTGTGCGTCACAGGAAAGGGTGGCATTTAGTTTCCCCATTACTTTGTGTACTGCGACTGGCAAACAGGGCAAGACTCACAGTTTTTGTCGTGGGTGATGGCTTTGTGGAAGATCTGTGCGTGTATGCCATCCAAGAAGACTTGTCTGGCAATTTCAGTTTGGAGGGAGTGGAAGCTTTGTGGTGTAGTGTCAAATCGTGCTGTTTCGGCAGACTGCTTCCAGAATGTCGACGCGTGGCCATTTTGGCAACTGTACATTTTGTGAGTGTTCACTTTGGAGCCTTCTTTTTGGGTTACATGCCTTGTTCCCGTGTGTTTAGTCAACTGAAGATTATGTTGAGAGCAGTGCAGCACATTTTTCCTACTGCCAATGTGCTTTTCTCATGTATACCCCAGAGAATAGTGTGGAAGTATAGCAATGATTCCTGTCGCCAGCCAGAGATCAGAAGGGGTCTCATCAACAGAAGCATGTGTGACTTCTTAAGTGGTGCTGGGATGTTCTCTTATGAAAAGGAGAACATTGGTTTGCGATACATTCACCTTTTCAAGGCAAATGGCATGTCTTTGTGAAACAACATTTCATTGCCACTGTGCGACAATCTACACACTGCAGTGAAGACCCCATTATAAGAATTTGAGGTGACTTTGAAAACATACATTTACGTATGAAGGCCACAAAAAAAGTGTTTCAATGGAAGCACTTTTACAAAAAAAAACATTAAACAAAGGTTCTTTTAAGAGCCACCACACCTAATGACGCCCGCTCCCCTGGTTGAAAGTTATTCCCCCACTCCCACGCGCGCCAAGCAGAAAAAGTCAGCGAATATCTTGATAGTTGCAAGGTGGCACATGTTACATACGGCCCTTTTGCAGATGACGGCCATAGAAATGGGCCTGCAGAGGCTACGGGATTGGGCAATAATGTTTGTGGGTGTGGTGTGTATGGACAGACTGTGGTACACAGTGTATTTTTCGACAGAAATGCAGAGGGTGTGATTATGGCTGTGTTTCACGAGGCACAGCATGAATGTTTTAGGGGATTCTGGCATGCGTTGAGAGAAAGTGAATGGAAAACACTGTGCAGTGGCTACTCATTTTGCAATCTATCATGTGCATGTGTAGTGCTATGGAGTAGCTACAAGGAAGTGCCAGATTTTGCTTTCACTGTGTGACACTTTGGTGACACGCAATCATGCCGATATTATTGTTGTTCATTATGCAGGGAAAATGGCACAGCATGCTACACAACCTTAAGTGCCGTTTGCGATGAAGATGGCACTTGCCCAGTTCATGCATTTGTTTCAGATCTCTTGCATAAGTTTCTATCGCATTATTGAGCCACGATGTGGCAGCGTCACTTTCTATTGGTCCGTGAATGCAGGCAGCGTGGTACATTACAAAGAAGAGTATTTGTGCCTTTGTTCGACATGTGCCAATGGCATCCTTCACCCATGGGACTATGATGTTTCACAGCACTAATACTTTTCCCCAGCTATAACGTTTATCTTACTATGCCAGCCATCCAGATTTTTGCACAACTCATCTAAATTGGCTTGCTGCCCTTCTTGAAAGTAGTGACTTTTTTTGTACTTAGTGTTGCGCTGTGACTCTCTTGAAAACGCTCCGGAAAACCTAAAAAAACCTCTGTGTACAGCAACCCCCTTTTTAACCGATTGAACTACAGTGTTTACCACACTGCCACGCCTCCCACTCTGCATGCATGCATTGGCAATTCTCTTGTTGATCTGTGAAAGGTGCTTGCTTTATTTACCTTTTTCCCTTTCACAGTTATTTTTCATTTATTATGGTGTTCGCACATATGACGCAGAAGGAATGGCAGGAAAGGTCCAGTACAGAAGGGGCAGCACCTGGCTGGATACTATAGGGGACATGCCATGAGACGGAATTATTGGGTGTTCCTCACCCACATAGGCGCCAGTCATTGTAATGCTCCTGTACGGACCATTCCTACACCCTTTCCAAGTACCTTCCCTCTGTACAGTAGCATGTTGCAGTACATGCACAATACAATTCCCTTTGCCGGGTAAGCTTCTGTAGTGCGGCATATGGTTTGCAAAGGTTGTTTGACAGATCTGCTGCCCTACAGGTGGGCCCCTCTTATTGCCCCCAGCATATGTGCAAAATGCTGAACATGAAAGTACCCTATGTAATTGCTGGAAGGGCGGTAGCCTGCCCACTGGTCCCTTGTGCTTTAATTTCAAATTTCAGTTGTCGTCACATGCAGTACAAACACTTTATGCTATGCCATTAGTGTTAGGGGTAGCATTCACGGATATACATACATTGTGGAATATAAGAATGTTTACAAGGACGGGAAACACAGCTTCATTACGTGCAACAGAAAGCCATTTATTCTATGCGACTCATGCAGTTCCAGTGCTTTGCTAACCAGCACTAAGGTTGTTTGCACTCTGCATATTTTGCTGTTTCCTTACTTGCCTTTGCATGCACTAGTATGTGCGTGAGGAAGGTGCAGCAGCTTCGCCATTTTGCAGACTTAGTACAAACTGTCCCACCTGCAGTTACATGTTTTCTTCAAATGTATGACCTGCAGGCAACCTTTTGATACTTTCCGTCACACCGCTGAGTCCAGACACAATGGGCCTCATTACAAGTGTGGCGGCCACGGAATGTACAGTGCCGGTAAGGGACCGGCACCGTTCATTCCGGGCTGCCACATTACGAGGTCTGCAGCGGGTCCCGCCCTGGACGCCTGGCCAGACCAGATGTGCAGACCGGGACCCGCTAGCAGACCAGGATGCTAACAACGGGCCTGTCATTAACGGGCCCTTTGTTACCATCCCCCCATTCCCATTGAGCCCTATGGGGGCTCAATAGGAATGGGGATGTACGGGGTCTGGGTGCCGCGAAAGGGAATTACCGGGCCTTCCAAAGTCAGAATGGCCCAGTAAATCCCTATTTCTGGGACCCGGACACCGTACCTGTTTTGGGGGTAGCCATGCCGCTAAAAATGGCACAGCTACCTCCAAACTCGTAATGAGGCCCAATGTATTTATTTCACGGGTCATGGAAAGGCAAGCAGCAGATAAATGAAAGTAATGCGACATTTAACACGGCCATGTGACAATGCAGGTTGCTGTTACTTGTTTACCAGTGGCCGTTATACAGTTAGGAGTACGGTAGCCACACATTGGTAGGTTTGCAGAGCCACCCACGAAGTCAGCAGAAGTACTTTAAATGCGGTAGCCTTCTGCATGAATCCATAGGGCTGGCAACAGGGGCGGTGTTACCAGCATACAGTGGCGGACCTATGCATGGATCTAGGTGTGGAACGGAAACAGGTGTACTTTCACAACTACTTAAAAGTGCATTTGAAGATGTGGCCATGCGGCCACTAATGGAGTCCTACGGATACTTGCAGTGTGATTGCACATATGCCAACCAGGTGCAGTGTCCCTAGGAAACGTCCATATTGCTCATTTGTAGTCCTCTCGGCCAGTACTGTGCAGCACAGATTTATCATGCCCTGTTAACACAAAAAGAGAGCCTACTGCCACACTAAAAAACACTTACTATGTACATCTATAATTGGTACGATACATCAACACTATTCGGAAAAGTAACGGGTAGCGCAAATGGATACATACACCAGACAATTTGCCCTTTCCACGCGTTTATCATGAGGGCAGCCAAGGATTTAGTAAAAAACCATCGTTAACGGGACGTTATGGTTATGTTGGTGTACGAAATACCTATCCTCTTTACAGAAAACGCTATGCTAAAGCAACATTCTGCTTAAAGTGCCCTACTAAAAACCTATGACATTCACTAACAAAAACATTGTTAAAGGTACGATATGGTTAAGTTACACTAGCAAAAACCTATGAAATTCTATGGAAAAATGTTGTTACAGGGACGTTATGGTTACAGGTAAAACCGGAAACCCCCCGAAACTCGACAGTTATGGTAAGCTAAGCAACCATAACTTGCACAACAACCGTGCACTGCTAAGACTAACACCCATAACATCAAAGATCACATCACACATGTCATTGATGACATCACTGATGACATCACATGTCAAATTAATTTTGATGTAAAGTCCTTAAAAGGGGTTGTGTTTATAATGTTGGTAACACGATGTCAGGGGGGATTGTATAATGTTAAAAATGTAATAACTAGCTAAGAATTGAAGACTTACTACACAATTGTGCTAGTACAAAGATTACATTTGAAGACCCACAATGCATGCAAATCAGAGGCACATACAGGGAAACTAAAGTAAGGAAGAAAGAAACAGCATCATCAGAAAATATTAATAGCATTAAAGTTAATTTTCATGTATACAAATGAATTGTGTGTTTGAGGCCTGCTTATTGCCACATGTATGTGCACCATGAGCTGAGACCAAACTCTAAAGAAAGTACTTTAAGAACATATGAAAAGTTAACGTCTAGATATACAGCACCTTTTGAATTTTACAAAACCACCAGGCCTAGATATTTCAGTGACCAAAAATAAGTGGGCCACATATGTGATGCCATCCGTGATGTCATCAATGACATTTGTGATATCATCTTTGATGTTATGGGTGTTAGTCTTAGCAGTGCACAGTGGTGGCGAGAGTTATGGTTGCTTAGCTTACCATAACTGTCGATTTTTTTTTTTTTTTTCGGTTTTACCTGTAACCATAATGTCCCTGTAAAAATGTTTTTCCATAGAATTCCATAGGTTTTTGCTAGTGCAACTTAACCATAATGTACATTTAACAATGTTTTTGTTAGTGAATATGTATAAGGGTCCTCCCTTGCTAATGTTGGCATTCTTAAGTAGTGTGCGAAAAGATCATGATGTCATGCACAACATGATGGAACTCTTGGCAGGATCACAAACTATGTTTTGCTTGGCAGTACATTGAATGGAAGGCAACATTTGTAACTTATTACAACAGAGATTGTTTAACTGCTCCTATTTTGGACAGAGGTACTTTGTGGATGTTAGTTCACATTATACAAACACGCACACATGTTGTAGATTTTTTTCAGGATTTGCATGTTCTTTCTTTCTTGTAATGCATAATATGCACTTCTTAGAATGCTGTACAGGCAAAAACTGCATCTAATCCAGATGGGTTCTAAACACAATCGAACACCATGTGCTAAGTAATAATGTTACATGTGCAATTACGTGATTGCAGTGGAGTAACTTTGCTGAAAATGTTGGGGGGAAATGACAACTGAAGTAAAGGGGTGAGATGAAGGGAGGGCAGATAGTGGCTCTGAGGGATCGTTTCGGCCAAATTGTTAAATAAATTGGTCGAATGTAGATTTGACCGAATTCGGACAGCACCATTAGTTCGAAGCCGAAGATACCAAACATGAAGAGCAGTGGTTACAGGGGTGGCCCCATGAGCCCATGTTTGGTATTTTTGGCTTTGGCGGTTGCAGGGGTGTCCCCCGCCTCCTCAGCATTGGTGGCAGGGGACCCAACAAAAAAAGAAGAAAACGGACGCTGCAGTGTCAGATCCGACCCATGTTAAATGGATGTATCTGACGCTGCAGGTTACAGGAGAAGCAGCGGATGGAGAAAAGTTAAGTGGGGGGTTTATGGGTGTACTGATGGTTTGAGGGGACATGGGTTTAGTTTTTCGTATTCAAAGCAAAAATGACTACGATTAATTCTGCTGTGATTTCGTACGCCGGTCAAACAACCGAAATCCCTGAGGGATAACACTAAACTACTACACCACAAGAGTCCATTGCTGACGCTCTGTTATAACGTTGATAAGACTGGTGGCTTATCTTTAAAATTCAATTAGGCCCCCACACATCTTCAGTCGGCCTGCCATGCACCCAGTGACACAACATAACATTCACAAAATTCCACTAGAGCATAAAAACAATGCATTATTTATCATTCATTCAGGCACAAAAGTCAATGCACATATGCTTGCACACACTCTCACTCACACACAAATGCACCCAGCACCTCCACTGACATACACTGGGTGCACAAAACATGTATATGCACATTTACAATAACACATCGAAACAGTGCGCAACGTCCATTGAGCAGACCAGACTTTATCACCCCCTGATACCTGAAATTGTGGGCTATGTTGACTTGACCTAGCTGAACTATAAAGCCATGGTCGAAAGGACCAGATTCACTGCAATGTCAGAAATTTGCCCAATTTTTCCTTTCATTCAAAGGCAGAAACCATTGGTTAATGCAGTGCAGTGGGTGACCAAGTATAATTGGTATAGATATTTAAATTAAGGTATGTTTCCTGTGTTCAAATGGCTCCAAGCAGTGGAGTACCGAGTGGGAGAGTCGCAAGGGGGTGGTCAAGCTGCCCCCCGTAGCTCTTTTAAGAGCCAGACCGGGACATTTGTCATGGGGACACCTCTCCCATTTGGCACCTCAAAGAGGGTGCCCAACGCCAAAAGTGTCCCACTGGCAGGACAATGTGTGCTGAGCAATTCCTGCTCAGCATGACATTGTCCTGGCAGCAGGACACCTTACCTGTTCCGAACGGTAGAGGTGTAACGCTGCCAGGACTATGTCCCAAGGAGCTCCGGGAAGCAGAGGGTACTCACGTTGCTCTGTATCAGAGTATTACAATGTGAGCCATTAGGCACTGACAGGAGGGAGGGGGGATACTATTAGCAGGGACTTTTGTCCCTTTAGAAATGTGAATGGGAGAGAGTGATCAGAAGTGAGAAGGGTGCATAATGTGGCATGCTTTATGAAATAATGACTCTGGCTTTAAAACACACGGGGGATTTGTTAGGCTCACATTAATCTGTAATGTGGTTTGCTTCCAATGCATTGCTATAAATAATTATATTTTATATGTATTATATAATTAATAAGCACATGAAATGTAAAGCAAAATCTTAATAAATATCTATATCAACTAAGCCTGGAAAGATGTGCGTGATCGCGTAAATTGTCCACATTCCAGTTTCACCATTTAACCAAGTGTGTGATCCTGAGCAAATCATTTAATCATATTGTGCCTTATCTGCAGCTCTGTAAGTGATTGATTCAATTCAAAGCTTATGTTAATGTATCATGCTATTATAATGGAAGAGGCTAAGGACTATAGAGTTGCTCCATATATAACAAAAGTGCAATTTAGGTATTTTGCACCACCAAGTTATTTGTCACTTGGCTTATTTATAGCAACTTATTCATGTCACTTCCAAGGTGCCTCCAAGTATCAAAGACTGATGATGCGCCTTGCAATGTCCTTTTCGCTGAAGTCACTTCTGTTGGTGCAATCCTTATGCTAATTCGGAAGTTTGCATGTATTTTGCCTCAGAGGGCTTGGGCAGAGCTCCCCAACAAACATACACAAACACAATACATTTAAAAAAAAAGCTGAATTAGCTTCCTAGTTTGTTTGTGTGTCGCACAAACACAAAGACGGAAAGCGATGATCTGTGCCGCTGGCCCCCGGAAGTGCTGCTGTTCGCTTGACAGCACAGGCGCCAGGCCCTGCAGCACCCAGTTCAGCACCCTGGATGCCGACTTTGAGTCAGGCCAGCCAGGGTGAGGGACTGAGCCACGCAGGGCATCCGAGCCCTGAATGTGTTGCAGCGCGGCTGCCAGGCATCTCTGCATTATGTAATTTGACAGCGTAAGCCTTGTGGGCACCACCACCGGACTTGCGCTGTCCAATTACATAATTGATCATTGCGGCCCCCCTGCCCTCCCTCCAAAAGTTGGGGGGGGACAAAAAGGCATACCACAGAAGTTGTGGGGGACAAAACTCCCTGTACCCCCCTATAATTATGCCCATTTGTGATCGGCCCATGGTGCCTTGGTAGGCTGAAAAGCATAACATTGGACTTGAACTGACCACATATTGTCTAGAACAGTCTTTAATTCACTACCTTCCTTAATTCTTATCTTCTTAGCCTCACTTTGCAAATGCAATTTTCAAAGAATAGGTGTCTCCTTCTATTGACCTGAAAATTCTCCATTCAGGACTAAAAGATGTCAATATTTTATAGTTATGTAACTTGAACTTTTACTGTGAATACAAGTGTGTAACTCAAAACGTTTTCTCATCAGATCGATAGATACATTCTTTATTTTGGGAGCATAATATTTCCATAAAAGATACAAATACAACATTATATCAAAGGCATTATGCCCACGTTGATAGCAAATTCGTGGGTGCCTTAACTAAAATCCAACATGATGTCATACAGATCAAAATATAGAGAAAACATTTTCTCATCAGAAAAAGAGACTCTAGGAGGTACATTTGGGTAAATCCATTCTGAGGCTCTCTTCAATATATTGCTTCAGAAACACACCTCACCTTCAGGAATGAAGCTCTGGCATCATTACCATATGCTATATTATATTAGTACCCGGCGAGAGTGAAGCAGAATGCAATACGCATTCTGATTGGCTCTCGCCGGGTCCTTACCTGGCTGGGAATCCCTCTGTCGGGATTCCACGGACTTTGTCCCCGGCTGGGGGCGTGGCAGCCCCTCAGCCAATGAGGAGGCTCGAAGCGGGGCCATCCCCGCTCCGAGCCTCCCCGCGGCTGAGAGGCTGCCTTCGCCCCCCGCCGGGGACTCGGGTAAGTCTTTTATTTTTTATTCCTTTCCCTCCCACCGCCCCCCCAACTTAACTTCTTGTTCCTACGTCCCTGAGGGAAGCCTCCAGCCGTGTGGAGACTGGGAGCGGGGCCACCCCCGCTCCACACCTCCACACGGCTGGAGGCTTCCCTCGTCCCTCGCTGGGGACGCAGGCAGGTTTATTTTTTGTGTTTTCTCCCCCATCCCACTCCCCCCGTCCGAACCCCACTTACCTTCTTTTTGATCCTTTCTCGGGAATGGACGTGTTGGGAACACTTGTGTTCCCAGCGCATCCGCTCCCGATGGCTGCCATGGAAAGGGAAAACGGCCATTTTTTTAACATTTTTTTTACCCGAAACGCTGCAGCGTTTCGGGACAAAAAAAAAAAGCTTTTAGTGCCCCAGTCACGCAATTTTTGCAGGCCGGGGTACTAACAGCAATATAACCCTTGCGTCGGGGGCATTACCGACTCTGGTAATGCCCCGGGGCCTTCGGTAATGCCCCCGACGCTTGGGTTATATTGCTTAATTAGTAACCCGGCGAGAGACAATCTGAATGCAACAAGCATTCTGATCGGCTCTCGCCAGTTCCCTACCCGGCCGGGAATCCCTGCATCGGGATTCTGCGGCCTTTGTCCCTGGCGGGGGGCGTGGCAACCCCTCAGCCAATGAGGAGGCTCAAAGCGGGGCCATCCCCGCTCCGAGCCTCCCAGCGGCTGAGAGGCTGCCTTCGCCCCCGACCGGGGACTCGGGTACGTTTTTTAAAAAAAATGTTATTCCCTTCCCGACCTCCCACCCGCCCCCCCCCCCAACTTACCTTCTTGGTCCTGCGTCCCCAGTGGGGGACGAGGGAAGCCTCCAGCCGTGTGGAGACTCGGAGCTGGGCCATCCCCGCTCTGCGCCTCCACACAGCTGGGGGCTTCCCTCGTCCCCTGCTGGGGACGCAGGTATGTTTTTTTTTCCCTCTTCCCCCCGTCCCACTACCGCCCTCCCAACCCCACTTACCTTCTTTTTTATCCTTTTTCGGGAGCGGATGCGCTGGACGCCGTTTTCCCTTTCCATGGCGGCAGGCATTTTCTTTTTTTTTTTCTCCCGAAACACCGCAGCGCCCGAAACGCTGCAGCGTTTCGGGACAAAAAAAAACTTTTAGTGCCCCGGTCATGCCATTTTTGCGGGCCGGGGCACTAATAGCAATAGAACCCTCGCGTCGGGGGCATTACCGACTCTGGTAATGCCCCCGACGCTCGGGTTCTATTGCTTAAATAAAACCTTATACAATGTGCTAAATTACTCTGGTGTTCATTCCATGCGTGTACAATGGGCTGCTATGGAGTCTGCCTGTAAGCAGGTGGACCAAATTGGGATCTCCAGCATTTGCGCAAGCATGAAAATCCGAGCCGTCGCCCATGCTGGAGCATTTGTATGGTGGAGAGGAAGGAGGTGGCTGAAATGCACGTTGCATTCCGCACCTCCTCTCCATCATACGAATGAAGAAAAATGGAGCGTGACATGAATGAAAGGCATTACTCAAGACTTTGAAGCCTTTTGTTAATTTTACGCCCCCACCACGAACATGAGCTCCTCTTTGTATTTACTTTAATCCCTATTGCACTAATGTTTTTTTTTTTCTCTTTTTTTAACTCAGCAAAACAGAATCTATATTCCTATTAGCACTATGTTAAAATCACATTATAGACCTCGTGGGTGGGTCATTATCCAGCGATAATGACCTCTTCTTTGGTCCATAAGTCTAAATAATTTAACCAGATGCTTGTCAAGCAATGCATTTGAAGAAAGTGCTTAGCAGGAAAGGCACTCAGCAAGCTCTGTTGTCATTAATTAGAATGACTGTCTTTTCTCCGTGAATCTGCAAGAGATATTACAACACATTCCGTTCAACAACATAATTATAATGTAATCGATGTACCGCACGTTATGCATAGCAGGCTGAGCTGTTTGTGTTCTTCAGCAACTTTCAGAATTAGAAACAGATGGGCTATGAGCAGGAAACAGGAGCGAACAGACTGGCGTAAAGCAGGTTGGCGCTGTGACAAGTGCAGGTACAGCTGTGGCATGTGCTTTATTCAGCACGCCCACCCACGGCAGCAGCAGCCTGCCACCACAGCACTCCAACAAGAACTGCTTAACAAAGGACAGAAGCAAGCATGGGTTCCGACTTTCCGCAGAGCAAACACGGAGGATTCCAAAAACGCTGCAGGATGGGAAAACTTGCCAAAAGGCCGGACTGCTCGCCACAACTCACCAACACAACAATGAAATGCGGATATCAAATATTCTTTTAAAACAGGCTTTGGTGGATTCAGTTTGATAAAGTAAGGCATCTGTTAGACATGCCTCTGTAGTATTAGACATGTAATAAATCAACTGAAATCCTGTCACATTTTCTGACTGTGGTGCAGTGGCGGCTGGTGAATTGTTTAACTGGAGGGGCGTAAATATTTCTCCCAAATATGCCACAGCCACTGAATGTAGGGAAGGAGCCCGAACCATTCAAGTGGGGTTTCGGGTTGGGTTCTCCGCCCTAGATTTTTTTAAATAACGGGTTAAATAACGGGTTAAAATGGAGCATTTTAGACCACACTTTTTAGAAAAAGTGGGTGAAAAAGCCAAACCGTTAGCAATTGTCATTTTAGGGTAGCTCATGAAAAAATCCAATAGATGCAAATCACCAACAGTGCACAGGAGCATTTTTCCAACACATTTTCATGATGCCTTTGCCCACAATATGTGCCAGTATAAAACTTTTTACACTGGCTGTGCCCATACATTTCCATGCTGACTGCAGCATATTAACCTAGTATTCCCATATAAGAACATACTCATGTTTGGCTCGCGTATGATACTGATAATACTATTAGAAAACATGTCCATGTTTGTTCTGCATATATATGGCAGTATCCCCACGTAAGAACATACTCCAGTTGAATTTACCAGTAAAAATGCATGGCTGCACTAAAATGCCAGTCGAGCTACATAATAACACTTAACAGGCTTGCTTTATCAAAGATGCCCAATAGATTGGCAATCCGAATACCGACATAAACACATGTGCGGCAAGACAACAGACTCCAGAGGAGATGGCGAGTGTTGGAAGACCTAAAGCGCAATACCGAAGGA
Organism: Ambystoma mexicanum; assembly: GCF_040938575.1. Lineage (NCBI taxonomy): Eukaryota > Metazoa > Chordata > Amphibia > Caudata > Ambystomatidae > Ambystoma > Ambystoma mexicanum. The sequence continues at coordinate 690,155,986 of NC_090934.1, read as the reverse complement.
GATATTTCGGGCCGAACGCCGCTCCCGCCCGGAGAAGAGGTTCACCGCAAGATGGCCATGGCAGGGCACCTCCAGTGAACGAGGGCCAACACTCCGCGTATTTTGCCTGCATCTGCTGGAATCATCAGTGCCGGGGGGCAGAGAGAGGAAGGGGCGCGACGGAAAAGAGCCACACAGCGCTGCCTGGGTCCTGGACGATGCGTGGATCAGAGGGGCCCCGACATCCGGAGCCGCTGAAGGTCCGGAGGTCCAGGGGAACCCGTCCACCGAGAGACGTGCTGACTCAAGGTGAGACAGAGGGAGCTAGGGCCTGATCGTGAGCACTCCCGGACTGTGAGCGGTGTGCCGCAACAGGCGAGGGAGTCGCTCTTCAGACTTGAGGCTTTCTTCCCCCCCCCCCCCCCCCCCGCACACCTGCATAAGAGACACTGGGGCAGCCAGGGAAGAGGGACGGACTGCAATTGCGAACCATCCGCATGCCGGAGGCCTGGGAGGACCACACCACTGGGAAAGACAGCGGCACAGACTGGGAGGCAACGGACCGGTGGGGGAGTTGCTCCTGAAACTGCCCTCCGGTCTCTCTCTCTGGAGCTCAGACCCCCCCCCTGCAGAAGAGCACCGCCCCAGCCCCCATCCGGGAGGAGAGACAGCAGCACCGCCTGGGGAGACCACAACAGCCGGAGAAATAGCGGCATAGTTTCGGAGGCAACGGGCCGGTGAGGGAGGCAGCATAGTTGGACGCGGTGTGGATGAGTGGCGCCTCCAAACCGGTGGGCCCCCCCCGGACTAGCATAGATCACCAACCAGTGGTGGGATACGACGGGCCCGGGGTGCGGCCCATTGGCGGGCGCCAGGGCAGTCCTCCCACTCGCCATATGCTTCTTTTCACCACACTTCCCTCTTGTGCACGCCAAGCTCCAGTAAATCAGCAAGAACCAGTGGGAAAGTGAAAACAAAGTTTGTCCTGGCCACCGCGCCCACCTGAGAGAAGGATCACAACAAGAAGGACAGCTCTACTGCACCCAGAGGACTCCAGCCTTAACCCCATGAGTGGTGGCCCCACAGGTCAACGAGGCATGCAGTAATCCACGCAGACTGGTGGAGCAGGGACCGGATCAGCACTCTACCGCCCCAGGGAACTGGTGGGGAACTAACAGGAAAACCAACTGAGCCCATATAAAAAGGCAATAAGGAACACAACCAACACAGAGGCTTGAACAATGCCACGAGAAAGATTGCACCTCCAGAACTTACACCTAGCGATCTGCGCAAAGCGATATCATGGGCAAAGAGAAAAGCAAGAAAACCTTGACGCAAAGCACCATGGACCAATATGCCACAAGCACACTTACTGGACCGAGCGTTGGGGACCCAGGGGCGACCCCCCTCGGCTAGACGAGCCACTGTCGCTAAGAGAAGTGATGGCCGCCATTGCCAACTCGCGCTCCTCGATGGAGCAGAAAATGGACGGCATCTGCACCGAGGTCTCATTCCTCTGCCTCGACCTCCAGAAACTTTCATCCCGGATGGGGGAGGTGGAACAACAAATGCCCGGCGTGGAAGACGATCTCGGTGGGGTGCACCAATAACTCACACAAGTACTAACTCGACTGAAAGACTTGGAAGCCCGAGTTGAAGAGGGAGAGGGCAGGTCCCATCGCAATAATATTCAAATTCTGGGCCTGCCGGAACGTACAGAAGGACCCAGCATGGAACTTTTCCTGGAGGAGTGGCTGGCTGACCTCTTTGCACCAAAGACCTTCTCAAACTTCTTCTCAGTGGAACGTGCACACCGCATGCCTGCGGGTTGCCCGGCCCGGGTGCACCCCCAAGGACAATCATTGCGAGGCTTCTTAACTATCGCGATAGGGACGCCATTCTACAAATGGCCCGAACAAAAGGGTCGATCACATATAATGGAGCCAGAATCGCCTTCTTTCCGGACTATACCTGCGAAGTCCAGAAGGCCAGACAATCCTTCGAACACTTAAAAAGGAAGCTTCACTCCATGAATGTGAGGTATGGGCTACTGTTCCCGGCCCAGTTGAAAATCCAACACGAAGGAAAAACTGTCCATATTACTGATCCGCAGGAAGCCTAGAAATGAGTGGAGACCCATATCGGAGGAGACTGGACCAGATCCGATCAAAACCGCAGGGGAAGACCGGGACCTCGACCAAGGGGAGAAAGACCTGCCCAGCAACCTATACCAGAGATTCTGATTGAGCCGGACGGAGGCCCCAATCCCTAGCGATGTTAAGAATGACACCGGCCAGAGGCAAGAACAGATTGAAACACTGGTGCGCTCTATGACCAGCCCCTTTCTTGGCAACCACTTGCAACAACGCACTCCGCCTGGATCGACATCAACAGAGGGTTGCCTTCGCCCTTGAATGAAGGATCAAATGAGTCACATGTTCTCATCACTAATATGCCATACCATTGGCGGACGCCCCACACCCCGATCCAAGACGCTTGACCCACAAAGGAGTAGTAAGTCGGTGGGAAGGTGAAAAAGTTTATACTAAGTTGATCTGGTGACATAGTTTTTAAGCGCCAGTAGAGTTTGGGCTACAGATTCTTCATGTTGGGGAGGAGTATGGGGAGGGGGGAAGGGAAGTTGTTTTATTTAAGATATTCTCCGGGAGGTTACATCACACCAATGTTTACCAAGATGCCGCTTAACACACTGTGCTCACTGCTCATGCCCCGACCAAGCGCGATCGCTGTGTCTCCACGGCCAAACGCACTACGTACTTAACCGGCACAACAGCCCAGACTCCCAGACAGTAATGGCCACACAGCACCATGATGGCTCCACTAGTGGAGAGGCACAAACCCCAATGACACCCAACGAACGCCACAGGTCCCTAAAGATCCTTACCTGGAACGTAAATGGCATTGGCTCAAGCATTAAACACCGGCTCATTATGCAATTTCTTAACAGGCGATCTCCTGACATGGCCCTCCTTACTGAGACCCATTTAGCGGACTTAACCTGCCAGTTCTTCCATAGAACCAACTACCATCTAGCATATCACGCGGGGTACATGATGGGATCCCGAGGAGTCCTGATACTCTTACATAAGCAGCACCCTCTTGAACTATCTGCAGTGGAGCAGGACCCCTGTGGCCGTTTTGTGATGCTGCGGGGCACACTGTGGGGGGAGACAGTGGCTGTCATAGCGATTTACTCCCCACCAGGGCCGGGGGAAGGTCTCGTGAGGGAGGCAACTGCCTTGATGGCGCAACAACAACCAGATTTAAGGATTCTGGGGGGGACTTCAATGATGTCATGTGCAACACACGAGACCAGACCCACATCCGGAATCGGAACCCGAACAGGCCCACACGGCTGGCGACCTTTGCATCAGTGCTAGGCTTAAGTGATGTGTGGAGAGAACTCCACCCCACAGACCAAGGATTTTCCCTCTATTCGGGAGCCCACGCATCCCTATCCAGACTAGATTATTTCTTCCTCCCGACCCCCGAAGCACATAGGGTACGAACGTCAGAACTCCTTCCCCGTGGTATATCTGATCACTCTCCCTTGGAGGTGATGCTCCGCACGGATCGACACTTACCACCCAAAAGATGGCAGTTAAACAACTATTACCTGGGCCTTCCCGAGTTCGTGGAACATATCACAGAGAAGTCTAACGAATTCTTTGAAATAAACACGGGCTCGGTAGAGGACCCAGTGATATTATGGGAGGCACACAAGGCAGTACTTAGAGGGGAAATGACTGCCTGGACGTGCAACAAAAGGAAAAAACACCATAGGAAAGTGACGGAGGCAGAGGACGAGGTAGAGAAATGGGAAACTAGATATATCTCCGACGCCACCCCCGAAACACACCACTCCCTCGTGAAGGTTATATCGGCCCTCCATAACACGGCAGTAGATAATGCAAGACAGGCGCATAGAGAGTCAAGGACCAGAATTTATGAACAGGGTGACAAAGCGGGCAAACTATTGGCCTGGCTGGAACGACGTGAGGAGGGACACAGACACGTCAGGCAGATTACGGATAGCCAAAACGGGTTGGCCCAAACGCGCCCAGAGATAGCGGAAGCTTTCGCCAGCTTTTATGCTACGCTCTATGTGTCCCCAAATTCCTCGATAGACCTTTCCCTCCTGGACGAGATTGTGCTCCCGCAGTTATCGGAGCAGCAGAGAAGACATCTGGATAAGGAATTAGACGAAGCTGAAATCGCGGAGGCCATGACCCAGCTACAATCCTGGAAAACACCAGGCCCTAACGGTTTTCCGACCGAGACCTGGAAGAAGCTGGGCAGTAATAAGATGGCGACCCCCCTCTGTGACCTGTTCCTTGCAGCCAGAGAACACGGCACCCTTCCGCCAGACCTGCGAAGGCCCAACATTGTGGTTATTCCCAAACAAGGCAAACCGCCTGACCTGTGCACATCGTACAGACCGATATTGCTCATCTGCGGTAAAACCAAAATTCTGGTCAAAGTACTGGCCAACAGGCTCCAACTGGTTATATCCGCATTGGTCCACCAGGAACAATGCGGCTTTGTGCCACAAAGGTCGACCAGAATGAACCTACGCCGGCTAAACCTGTTACTGGAAAGGCCCCCAACTCTCGATACACCACTCGCTCTTCTCGCAATTGATTTCGAGAAGGCGTTCGACTCGGTGGTGTGGGAAAGCCTCTGGGCAACAATGAGGTGCATGGGCATCGGTGAAGCCTTTCTTAGCTGGGTTCAATTTCTATATGAGGCCCCATTAGCTGCAGTCAGGGTAAATGGCTGGACCTCCGGGACCTTCCCGCTGGGTAGAGGCACCCGGCAGGGCTGTCCTCTATCCCCTCTCCTCTTTGCCCTAGCAATCGAGCCACTTGCCCGATGGCTCCGACAGGCTACCACATGGTCTGGATTCCTCTGGCCAGACGGATGAGAGGACAAGGTCTCCCTTTACACGGATGACCTATTACTCTATCTGAGTAACCCAGACCACGCATGTCCAATCATAAACCGGATGCTAATGACCTTTGGTAACTTCAGTGGCCTCAGAGTACACTGCAGTAAGTCAGTTCTTTTCCCAGTAAAAGACGGTGAACTAGCAATGCCCCGGGACATCCCATATCGAGTGGAGAGAGAGGGATTCCGCTACCTGGGCATATGGGTCTCTGGGAATCTCTTGGACTATGTGCTTCACAAACTGCATCCACTAATTGACCGTTTCGCTGGGGATGTACAGCACTGGATGCTCCTTCCCCTTACACTTATGGGTAGAGCGGCCCTCTTTAAGATGATGGCACTTCCACGCTTCTTTTACATACTGCAGAATGCCCCACTGGTCATACCGAATTCAGAATTCATTCGGGTGGAACGCCCCCTTAGGAAATTGATATGAAGGGGAGGGCAACCTCGAATTGCACGGACTATGCTGCACCGATCTATCTGGGAGGGGGGTATTGGAGTCCCACACCTTAGGTCCTACTACTGGGCTAGCCAATTAAATGTAGTCAATGACCTCCTCCATGGAGATCGCGAACTCCCGCACATCAGAGCGGAATTGCCCATTATTCAAGATACCCCGCCACTCGAAACAATATACCAGAGCCTACCCAGGCCCCACTTACACACGATGTCATTACATATTGCGGTCACCTGGAGGCAGGCACACAGCAACATAGGCTGGGGGAACAGATCACCACGGCGCAACCACTGTGGCATAACTACATGTTGACGGAGGTACGGAGGTTGGCAGCATGGACCCGGTGGGTAGAGGCTGGGATAGCCACGGTAGGGGATGTTATTGCCGATGGTTCCATCCTCCCGTTCGAAGCGCTGCAGCAGAAATTCGGAATCTCCGCAGCAGAACACTACCACTATACACAATTAACACACGCCCTCAATGGACACAGGCAAGCACTCACTGATGCACCAGATTATATACCCCTGGAACGCAACCTACTTACACAACACATCCCCACCACGGTCATAACTATTCTATATAAAGCTATTAATGCATTTGCCACCCCGGGGATGGTCAGCCTCAGAACTAGGTGGGAACGAGATGTTGGGACCATTGAACCAGAGGACTGGGTTCAAGTTCTCATGTACCCACGCGAAATCTCAATAGACCCCAAAATGAGACTGGTACAGCTCAAGATACTCCACAGGGTGTATTACACCCACATGGCCCTTTTTGGTTGGGGAAGGGCAGCGGATCCCAACTGTTTGAAATGCCGGGCTTGAGGAGGGCACCTTCATTCATCTCCTCTGGGAGTGCCCCAGAATCAAGACCTTCTGGACGCAATGCTCTCAAGTATTAACAAGGACCCTAGGACGCACGATAGCACTACAACCTGCAATAATGTTACTCGGGGCCCCAGATGAAAACACCTTGAATAAATGGGAGGGTATCTTTCTGTCCACGGCAATGGGCTTGATAAAGCATGATATCGCACAGAAATGGGGAGCCCTGGAGTGCCCGACAGTGGCCCAATGGTCTAATGAAATGGACATCTGTGCGGCAAAAGAACACAAAATTTACACAGCACGGGGTTGCCCGGCAAAGGCTACTAAGATTTGGGGATAGTGGGAAGAACGTGGGACCTGAGAACTGCCGGCAAGGGGGGGATGCGCATGAGCGCAACACGGAACACTGTAAGTAATGTATAACTGGAAAAGTAATGCAAAGAGTGGCAAGACATGAGCAGATCGATGAACCTACCTGGGTGATGGAGGGTGGTGTGGGGGGCAGGAGAAAACTGTTGGTATGTTGTATGAATGTTCCAAAAATCAATAAACTATGTTATAAAAAAAAAGATGCCCAATAAAAAACATAATACTACAATAAGAAATAGCTGGACTATTTGTGTAAAAAATGCCAGTTTTGCTTCGTAATAACACTTATGGTTGCTTTACTAAAGATGCCCAATGCAAATGTCATACCACAATAAGCAATGACTAGACTAGCGTCATTAAAATGCCATTCTAGCTAAATTTTAATACTTATCATGCGTGCTTTATCAAAGATGCCCAATACAAAATGTCATGGCACAGAAACAATAATTTCACTGATCATGCTTGCTTTATCAAAGCTGCTCAATACAAAATGTCATACCACAATAAGAAATGGCTAGATTGGCTGCATTAAAATGCCATCTAGCTACATAATAACGCTTATCATGCTTGCTTTATCAACCATGCCCAGTAAAACATGCCAAGTCTGCCCTGTGATGTGCCAGCGCTTTGCACTCAGAAATATTCACATTCATTATGAATTTGATTATGTGTGAGTGTGAGGCGCTGGGGTGCCCAGGAAGCAGATGCTTGTCAGGTGCAGGAGTCACAGGGCACATCCATGGCATTTTCTACTGAGCATAGATGACCAGTAAAAACTACCATGCCAGCCCCCTGGGTTCCAGAGCACCCCACAGGCACACATGAATTGCATGCTAGGTGCTGGGGGGACCAGGCATGGCATTTTTATTGGGCATCTATCTTAGATGCCCATTAATAAATGCCATGCCTCCCCCTTGGCCCTCCGGTTCCACACATGCACAGATAATCAATGATGTGTACAAGAGAGGCACTGGCGGGATTTAGGAATCAGGCATGACATTGCAAGTAAGGCGGTAGGAATCCCAGCGGACTGGGCTAGCATTCTTTATTTGGCATACCCATCAAAAAATGGCATGCCTGCCCCTTGGGCCCCATTGCCTCACATGCACACAATCAGTGTGATTGTGTGTTTGCGAGGAACTGGGGGGCACAGGGGTCAGGCATGGTATTTATTACTGGACATCTATCATAGATGTCCAGTAAGAAAAATACTATGCCTGTCCCCTGGGCCCCAAGGCGCCTAACACATGCACACAATCAATGTCATTATGCATGCATTTATTTATTTATTCATTGCATTTATTTCAGTGCCCTGAAGCATCTAGGCACTAATTACAGAAAGTGCATGATACATTAGTGCAACGCATACAGTTGCAGATATGAAAAAAGGTGTGTGTTCACAGGCTGGGAAAGCCTCACCCCATGTTTCAGGTTGCTACATCAGGCAGCATATGGGTCAAGTAGGTATGATTACACAGATTAGCAAAGCCTCACCCCATGTTACGGGGAGCTACATCAGATAGCCTATAGGTCAAATAGGTAATATTATGCAAACTGGCAAAGTCTCAACTAATGTTACCGGGAGCTGCATCAGGCAGCATATGGGTCAAATAGGTATGATTACACAGACTGGCAGATCCTCCCCTCATGTTACGGGGGCTACATTAGGCAGCATATAGGTCAAATAGGTATGATTACACGGACTGGCAAAGCCTCACCTTATGTTACAGGGGCTACTTCAGGCAGCATAGGGGTCAAATGGGTAAGGTTATGCAAACTGGCAAGGCTGCATCTCATATTGCAGAGGGCTGCATCAGGCAGCATGTGCGTCATGTAGGTATGAGTGTACAGAGTGGCCGGGCTTAACCTTAAGGAGTGAAGGGCCACATTAGTAAGGCTGTTTTACAATGAGGACTGAGCAGGTGCGAGACAAGTAAATAGTGAGTCTAGAAGGGAGGTCTCACGTGAAGGGTAGTCTGAGACACAAAATGAACATGGCTCCATAGAGGTGAAAACATCTGGATTCGTTTTTAAAACAGGGCATTCTTGATGCACAGAGCGAAGATTGCTGCATAGAGGTGACCATATCTAAATTCGTTTTTAAAACAGGGTATTGTTAAGGCACAAAGCAAACATTGCCACACACACACACACACACACACACACACACTGATGTGTGTATGATAGGCACTGGGGCGCACAGGGAGCATGCATGGTATTTTTTACTAGACATCAATGATAGATGTGCAGTAAAAAACTGACATCCCTGTCCCTTGGGCCCCACAGCGCCTAACACACACACACAAATGAAAGTGATGTGTGTATGCAAGGCACAGGGGGACCCAAGGGGCGGGCGTGGTATTTTTTACTAGACATCTATCAGAGGGGTCCAGTAAAAAATATACCATCCCTGTCCCCTGGGCTCCATAGCACCTCAAAAGGAGAGCCGATTTTGGCCGTTGGGTAAGGGGATTGTGCAACAAAGGCATTTTAAATATGTCTTTGTTGTACAACTCTTCCCCCCACACACCAAAATCAGCTCCACGGACCAGAAAAAAATACACACACACACATTCACACAACATGCTGTCTCACTCACACGGGCACCCATCATCATGCACTCACTCATAATACAAGCATACATACATCCATACACATTTAAATAATAAATAAATGAACATACAAAAGCACATATTTACACAACATACACAAAGCAAGCACTCTCTCATTCACATGTGCACCCATCATCATGCATTCACTCATAACACCACAAGCATGCACGCATCCATACACATATTTAAAGAATAAATACATGAACATAAACTTCCCTTCTGCCGCTGGACTGCAGTTTCCTCCCCAGAGCTCCAGCACCTGCTAGCATGAACAGGACAATTCCTGCGTGCACCGGCCTTACCGTGGGTCACAAGATGCCCCAGTCCAGCCTTCTCTGTCTGTATGCGTAACGAGGACGCAGGAGCACACCCTCGTACATGCAGACATGCAATTCCCCAGCCAACATTTCCAAAGAGCTATGCAAGGCTGGGGAAGCAAAATGTCCTCAGCCTTGCATGGCTGGTACATTGAGATTGTGCGTCTGGGGAACTAAAGTTTCAACAGGAAACAATGTTTCTCTTTGACAGCTCAGCCAGTCCAGAAGCCAGGAGCACTGCCTCAGCTGGAAAAAACAGCTGAGGGAGCACTCAGTGTTTCACTGGGCTGGCTCCTTAGCTGGTGGGTCGACACCCCCTTGCCAATCATAACCCGATCGTATTAATCATTATGATTAAAATGTTCATTTCCCACAAACCTCTCTTTTTGTTTGTTGGATGAGTTACAATTATAGTGGTTTATTTCTATAAACACAGTGATGTGTGAATACATTTCAGTGAATTGAAAGCAACCCAACTGTTCAGTTTCCAAACACATTCATTGTGGATTATGGAACACTTGCTCCCACCCAGGTAAGGGTGCTCAGCCAAAGTGGTAGCTCTAAACATGGGCAAAAAATGCCAATATCCTGGCCACGTTCCATCAGCCACCTGAGTCTATTCCTCGGATGCCGGCATTTTTTTTTCTGTTTCTGGTACCCAGTCTCTCCCTGTTTCCACAGTGACAAAGCACTCTCCACCCCAGGTCGCAAGGACATGCCACACACCTTGCCCCATGCACTTATCTGCTGTCGATTGCTGTGCTCCATCCTGTCCTCGATGGCTGTCCTAGAAATAGAAAAGAGATGTATTCCCTTTTCTATTTGCTATGTTGGCGGCTGTGAACAAAAAGAAAACATTTTGCACCCCGGATGGAGCCCTGTGGTTCGAATATCTATATCTAACACCCCCGCTTTGACAGGAGTACCGGGCTGGTAATGGCCTTGTGCGCTCTCCAAAAACATTGTTTCGCCACCACCAAAAACATCAGATAACACTCTGCTAAACAAAGGGAGCTATAAGCTCAAAGAGACCTTGAACATGGCAAAGATTCCACAGAAGATGTGTCGTATACAAAATAGCATCTGTTTCTATATTCTGCCGAATTAACTATACAAGCCTTGGTGGTGGAGTTCAGACAGCAAAGAGAGCCTCATATATTCCTGAGATTCACGAGCTGGCCTGTGTCGTGTTGGGAATGAGTTTCTGTTCGAATTAGAACCTGATTGGGAGGAAGTCACTGACCAGGTAGGCGAGGCCTAGAAAATAGAAGCCTGTGTGCATTGCCCGAGCTGGCAGAACACCCAGACACAACTTTCCACAAGCAAGAGTGGTTCAAAAGCACACTGCTGGACTCTTAACACCTGCATGTACATATAAGATTCCTATATAAACTCTAAACAATAGTACTCCAGCATAGATATTAAAGTACTTAAACTGTCCAATTTCTTTTAAAATCATGGCTTACTCCAAGTAACTAGTGATGCCTGCATTCTGTATTGGGTGGATATAGGGAAAATAGGGCAAAACATATCTGCACAGCATTTCTCTGCGCATTCCCTTTTATATGCCCAGTAGCATGAGACATTCCTGAGATGGGGAGGTATTCCTATGAAGAGTTCCGTCCAACATGGATCATCTCCTGATGCCTCCAGAGGTAGACATTCCAGTTCTCAAGGAATCAGATGATTTGCAGAGAGTGTACCTACTTTGTTTCGGCTTGGAAATGCCAAACGAATGATTCATGAAAATCAGTAGATTTATGATGGCCGATATTTTTTTTGTAATGGCAGCCATGAATGCTGTTCTACGCTGTGCAAATGAGTGCACAACAGAGATAACCCCGCAATGACCACCTGCTTATGTTAAACAGTGGGTGAATGGATGCGAAACACAAGAACAAATCTGACCACGTGGATATGCGATTGTCATGCTCTTTCCACATGTTTGCCCATTTTGACAGAAGTCAGTCTACGGCATTTGGAAAAGGGTTCACGAAAATTAGATTAAGGATCGGACCTCAGCCAGATCTTGAAAGGTTAATGCCTAGCAGCCACAGCAATTGGGTCTGGTAGATGGGCCTCATTAAGAGTTTCCCGGTACACTATTTGTAATTCCTGCGGGATAGCGGCAGACTGCCTTTACTGTCTGTGCTGCCCGATATCCAGGTTTCACCGGGATATTAGTGTTGGTGGAGTGCCAGTAAGTTCCCATTCCCATGGAGTCCCCTAGAACTCCATGGGATGGGATTGCAGAACTAACAGACACCAGTATTACTGGTGCTGATAATTGTGACATTTCTTGGTTGGTAGGGGCCTGATCTACTGGCAGGTCAGGCCTGCCGGATGATCCGTGGCACCCAGCGGCATACTTGGAGTGTGCCGGTCTGGAAAAAAATCCGGAGCCGGAATTACCTGCATTTTCTACAGACCGGCACACTTGTAATGGGCCCCATAGTGTCCTTCGCACCAGGTATTTATTCTCCCAGGATGGGGGAGTGACCCAATCAGGTTGCTTGGATCGTGGGATGATACCCATGGTTTAAGCCTTCGTTCACAGCAACCTGATGTCTGCTCCCCAGGCCCCACCATTTTCCCCACACCCTCCCCTCTGGTCACTGTTCCCTTGCCTCCCCACCTCCTACCCCACTCATCTTATTCTTTTTGCAGAGGCGCGACTGCCGCTACCACTCCAGCCTTCCCGGCCTCCATGAAAATTCTTCCAGCTCCATGGCGGCCATCCTAGTTACGTTTTTTTTTTATGAATGAAAGGGACGCTGAGAGTGTGTTTACATACATTCATACAAAATACATTGGAAACCTGGGTGCTAATAGTAATAATGCCACAATCAACTCGACGAGAGACTGAAAAAATGAAAACATAAGATGACGGTGTGTTGGTCATATTTCTCATAACATGTGCATATTCATATTTTAAAGCAGAAAGACGTACATTGATCAAGAGCCAGAATATTTAAAAGAAATGTCCTAAGTGTATAATAAATATTGATTTGCTCAGTTCCTGATTTACATATGCAAAGTTGTAGTTTCATGTGTTTTTCTGATTATGCGGATAGCAAAGATGTTAGCCCACATCATTAATTTAGTGGATGACATTACCCACAAATTCTCTTTGCTACTAAGAATCATTGTATAGATGTATGGGTGTGTAATAGTTATACAGTTGGCCGGATTGCAGCAGCATAATATAGAATGCAAAGGCCCCCCCTGCAAGCTATGCTGAGGCCCCACTCCCAGCTCAACAAAGCATGGGACATGCCATACTCCAGGCTGGCTTGGACCAGCACACATGTGCAATGTTCATGATGATCATGCTGCTGCAGGGGCAAACCAGGTGAAAGATGTATGTTCTTTAATTGAACCTTAAATCTTTCAGCTAGCGAAGAAACAAGGTTGTGGCACCTGGCACCCATATGTTTCAGTCACCTCTGTGCATTGCCAGTAATGTTATGCACATTAAGGATACCATAACAAAACATGTCCTTTCAGGCTCTGCCAATATATAATAGCATCCCCATGTAAGAACATACTCCTGTTGGCTTTGCCCTTAATAGGCGTTACTATCTCATGCCACAGGAAGAAAACATGTTATTGCTGGCTGCACAAATGCTTCAAAGCCCCACCCTGGAAGAACGCTCTTCTGTTGACCTTGCGATTAACACCAGTAAAAAGGAAGGAAACATCTCCTTGTTGCCAGCATAAATATGCCCCCCATGTATTAACAATCAAGTTGGCATTTTTTTTAATGCCAGTAAAAGTAGTCATGCCTCAGTAAGAAAACATTATCTCCTTGCTGGTAGCCTATGTACTCCCCTCACTCGCCACCATCTAAGAAAAATCCTCATGTTTACTTTGTCCTCAACAACAGCAAAGATGTAATGCAACAGTAAGGAAACATTTCCTGGCTTGCTGAACAAAGCCCCCCCTCCAACCCCCCAAATGTAAGAATGTAAGTACACACATCATGTAATCATTTGACTGGACATTCAAATTAGTTTTGGCTGAAAGTTGGTAAAGTTATCTTGGCCAAAATAATCGTACAAAGTGTGGCCTTTCTTATCAAAGTCAGAATCCAGAATAGTTTGGTTTGCAGTTTCTTCCCTGTTCATGGAATCAGATGAACTTTACTCCACTTTGCTGGAGTCAGCTGATAATGCACAGCAGGCACAGCGTGCAATCTCCTTGGATGTGGATTGCAAGTCGTAATGACAATGATTTTCACTTGCGCTGAAACTAGTTTGCACAGTAGGTAAAGCAAACTGCCAACATTTCTCCAACTTTGAGTTTGATGTTTTTGGTGTTAGTAGTCTAAGCTCGGTTCGACTTTTACCCCCACCAACACCCTATTCATTGGATCTGGTGGGTGAAATGTAGCCCCTGAAGGTCAGAAATAAAGAGGCCAGCGTCATTTAAATGCTCACCAAAATATAAGGCCAGCACAGAAATCATGATGTCAGACTCATGTCTGTTCATGCAGCAGAGGTGACCTTGAGGTCAAAAGTCACATATAATATCCATTAGTGTTGCTATCAGGCCTTGAAGGGGAGGCAAACCTAAACATGAGCCTCTCTGACTTGTCACGCAGAGAAATTAAACTTAGGAACAAGGGTGGGGGCGGGATTGAAAGAGGCCCGTGAAAATGCAGTTTGATTAGTGGAAAAATACATTTAATTGCATAAAAAGGGCAGCGTACATGTCACAAAGGTCACTCCAGACTTTTATTAAGGGTGACAGTCGCCCCCTTTTAACCATGCTAAAACGATTTTGGTGTGATAAACATAACTAAAGTTATTAATGAAAATGTGATTTGGGCCTTCCCTTGTTTATCAGAGCTGTGAAAGTTGGTATGAGCTTGAGGGAGATAAGTAACATGAAAAGTGTAAAGTGGCATATTTTTCACTGATATGGCTCCTGACTAAATGAAGAAAAACTATATCTCTGCATAGGGATGGCATTCTGACTTTGGCCAAGCCTTATCTGATTCACCTTAAAATGCGGTTCTTAAAAATATATTCATACATGGAAAGATTTGAAAATGTAGGGTACTTGCGATGTTGAGAGATGTTTGAGTTTAAAACAGGCTGAGCCCACCTGTCAAAGTGGGATGTTGAAGCTTTCTCCTGCCGCAGATCTCCCAAATCACTCCCCCGTCCCCTTGTCCTATTAGCACACAGGTGGGAGGTGGTAGAAAAAAAATCAACCTATCCCTTTTGGGGAATCATAACCAGTTTGTGATGTAATTTGCCATATAAGTAGATTCATTTGCATTAGAACTGGACTTCTTCCACTAATTTCGAGAAACAACCTGCTGCTGAAATCTTGCGAGAAACATCCCAACAGAGAAGTCTAAATCTTGCATTGGAGACAGGAACCAGGAGACATAGAAGGTGATTGGGACCCTTTGGAGGATTCAGAGGAAATCTTTGACTGACCCCCTTGCTGTCCCAGCGGTGTCCTGATGCCCATTTCAAGGCTTCTCCTGTAAGTAAATCTACCCCAAAGCCATACATTGTGTAGGCCCTGTATGTTTCCAGCATTGTTTTAGTTATTTCCCTATAGAAAAATATCCTGTTTGTCTGTGTAGATCCCTTTCATATTTAATCAAAGTAAATCAATTAATTCCCCTGTAGTGATCACAGGATGGTTTTGTTGGCATTCAATACCAACAATCTTTTCCCAGTGTGTTTTTAGTCAGTATAGACAAAGGTTTACCAAACGAAATAAAGCCAAAACCCTGTTTCCACGTGAGTGTGCAGGGTGCAACAACGAAATTCCCATTGCTTTTCTATCTTTCACATTGCAGCTGTGGTTAAAATTTCAAAACCAATTTTCCCACTGTGTTTTGACTAAAACCACAAAGCCCTGCCTGTTTTTTTAGGTGTGGAAAAACAAATTTCCCATTGCTTTTCTTTCTTTCATATTGTTTCTGTGATTGAAATCCCAAAACCCAATTTTCCCATTGAGTTCCCACTCTCTGCCATTGCCTTCCATTCAAAGGAGTCAAGTCTAATTGATGTTTGGAGAGTGGGGGTTGCTGGGAGAAAATTATTCTGACCTAAATAAGTAATCAATGTGTGTGTTGAATTGTTCTATTTCTGTGTTAGTGGGTGATTTAAAACAGAATAATTATGACTGCATATCTTAGTATTGTTCTTGTGTTGCCACAGCATTGGTGGCTGATGATAATCTCTTTGTGAAATTTTGTTTAATTAAACTAATAAATTGATATTCTGAATATACACCGGCCTGGTTACTAGTCCATTGTGACACTGGGTACTCATTGGGGGTTTGGTGCAAGACGGGTTGGAGGCCTTACCACATTGAACCTTAATAAAAACTAAAAGTGCTTTATTGTGCACCACATTAATTGTGGGGAAAGGAACTCCCTGAGTTGAGTGTGACCATGTAATAAACCGCAACAAAACTGCGGGCTCGTCTGGGATTGATAGAGAGTTTCCTCTCGTGACAGTGCAGCAGCAGCAGACTATTAATTTCGATGTAACTGCATTTCAGTGGGTGGAAGGTTGTGTTGCATTGTGAAGGCGCCATTCATACATGTATGCTGGGTTTCAGGGCGGCGTGTGTAGATAGGTATCCATTTGAATTGTCATTTTGAGTACAAACTAAACAGGAACAGTGTTCAGATTTCGCCCTTGCACGGAGAGCATATTAGGTGCAGAACACATTTCAGAATGAGCACCATAGAAATAAATATGGTCAGAAAGCACCTCCTATCCAAATTGTTTATTAAAGATGAATGGGTAGAACGGGAGCATGAAATGTGGCAAGCGAGAATGATGCAGGAGGTTATGTCTGTAAATGTTGATATGTGGCACGATAATGGGCTGTGACATCAGGCCCTGACAGACTTTTATATGATACAGACCACCAGAGATGAGCAAATTAAAATGGATCAGCTAACAGCATATATGTACTTCCATGTGATGATCATGGAAGAAAGATACCATAAGAGTAGCTTCTGTGCAAAACCAATCTGAGCTTTTGGATCAAGCACAGAGAGAATTTAAATCAATTAGAGGAAAAAGCCAAAATTCAGAGTTGAAATTAAACGACATTACTCAGCGGGTAAAAGATGAGTTAATGACAAAACAGCGAGCAGATTTAGAGCATGAAGCCCAATATTCTGCACTGAAACAGGAGTATCAAGAGGGGGTTGAACATCTGAGAGAGAGTCAACAAAAATTAAGCTAGCAATTTGTGCACAATATAGCCTGTTTAGAAGACATTTTTGCATTTCAAATGCAGATTAAACAACTGAAAGGTGAGAATAGCCAGTTGATCATTATGGATATCAATTCCCAGATGGAATTCGATCAGATGAGCCAAAATCTGAACACTCTGAAACGACAGAGAGAACACCTCAGGGAAGAGAATAGCAAATTGTGTCAGGAGAAAAGTGTGAGGAAGTGTATCATTTAAGGATGTACATGGAGAAAAGTGGGTTATGTTCCCAGGAACTGACCGACAGGAGGATGAACATGAAAAATTATGGGAACAGGTGAAGGGTACTGTGGATCAGAGTTTCCAGCTTTTTAATATCATCTAAAAACATACCGCTGTACGAAAAATGAAATTGTATGCCATCTTTGTAGATCTCAGGATGGCCTTTGACTGTGTACTGAGGGATCTCTTTTGGTCAGTACTGTGCCCTTTGGTTTAATAACTATAATCCAGGCGCATTACAGTGAACATAAGGCGGTTGTCAGAGTTCGAATGGGGGGAGAAGTTACAGATTAATTCTGCTTCATAAAAGGAGTCAGGCAGGGATGTGTCCTGGCCCCATTATTGTTTTGAGGAGTTCACTGATATGTTGCTAGTTGAAGGCAAAGACCCGCCAAAAATGGGCCACAGAGGATACACTGGTCTCTTTTTTGCGGCCGATGCCATGATATTGTCCACCACCCCAAACGGACATAGATTGTCTTTATTGTCCATCATGGGAAAACGTGAAGAGTTAAAGTTGAGCCTGGACACAGAGAAATAAAGACGATAGTGTTAAGGCGCAGCTTTGGTAAATATCAGAAGCTTGATGCTGGAACGGGGGACGTGCAATTAGAACAAGTAAAGACATACGACTAACTTTGTACACGATTCCAGGAGAGTGGGCATTGGACAATCCAAATAGTTAAGTCAGTGGTGACCCTGGAAAAATATACTGGTGGGCACAGGCCTTTTTTAATAGGCATGGGAGAAGAGCAATCTCTCTGGTCCTGGATCTATAATGGAAACAGGCTATAGCCGCTGCCCTCTATGGGGCAGAGCTCTGGGGGCACGTGAACCTAAACTCACTGTACGTGATAGAAAATAAATTTCCTAAGAGCCTTTATGGCTCCGCCAAAGCACGCCCAATGCTTTACTGAATCTCAAAACTGGTGTATGTCCCATAGATGTGACTGCTGCTTCAAAACCTGTTAATTGGCTAAGGCTTTACCCTAGAACTTGTGGTATTTAGGAACCACCTGATACACCTGCTATGTCTAGAAGGAGCAATGAGCATGCCCTGGTTGGCACATGCTAAGAAAGGAATCCTTGATTTGAATGAGCAGGAGGCCTGGTCAAATCTGATGTCGATCAATAAGCCAAAGTTGACAAGCATTAAACATAAACTACACAATGAAACTTAAGAGAGAAAATGGTGGAAATCTGAAGGAGCTTAAAGCTGGCACCTGATTACATAAGAGCAAAACCTGATTTTGGCTTTGGTACATGGACATGATCAACCCTCCCTATGGCCGTCCATTGTACTTTACTTTAGACTAGGCACTCTGAAAGTGGCAAAGTTTACCAAGTCGCGGAAAAGTGAAAACCTGTGCAGATGCCCCCTATGTAACACCTGTGAAGAGATTGTAAATCATTTCCTGTTCCTCTGCCCAAAAACCCATGAACCTAGATCTTTGTATTTTACACCATTAATAAGATCTACAGGCATCCATGCCATATGTGAGGCTTTAGAGTTGTTTAAACGTTTCCAAGACTTAGAAAGGGTTTACAGAGAGGCTAAACATATACACAGTGCTTGGCTTCTCAGGCAAAAGCCACCTCTAGGGCCCTTAATGCATTTATTGGTCTCCCCTCTTTCATTCGGAATTTGCACTTGTCTTATCATCATATAACGCTGTTATAATTTCTGGGGGGCTGAAAGTGTTTTTTCACTCCCCCTCAAATAACTTTTTGATGCATGATATGTTCATGCAAAATTGTTCCTATCTGCCTTCATGATGTGTTTTGTATCTTCTTTTTTGTGATGTTTTTCTTTTATGACTCTGGGCCGAATAAAGGTTAATGAACGGAATGTGTGCATCAACCTGAAGGCTGGTAGCATCATGCTGTGTCATGTTACTGAAATGTTATACTGCAGTCACTCACAAAATAAAGACATTTAATGGGTACATGCTACAACAGTTTTAAAATGTCTCATTGTCAGAACAAGAACATATACGCGGCACATCACAATACAGTGTACGCAGCAGTTCAGCAAAGAGTTACCTACTGTAAAGTGTAACAGAAGGCAGGAAAGGGGCAGCAACAATCAGAGGCAAACTCCGAGCAAAAAGGGTGGCGAATGTTGTGGCAGGTACTGGGGGAGGTTTGATGGCTGCCAATGTATCAGTCACTCGTCTCGGACACTAAAGGAAGACGGGGAGGGATGGGCACAGGAGTGTGGTTAACAGCTGCCAGGGGACCATTTACTGATGTCTGGGAAAAAATGAATGGGGCAGGCACGGTGGGAGCAGAGGGGGAGGCGGTTTTGACAGCTGAAAGTAGACAAGCCACTGGTGCCTGGGACTCAGGGTTGGAGAGGTGGGGTGGTAGAAGGAAGTGCCTAGGGGGCACTGGTCAGGTTCTCCCTTCCAACTGCACAAATACATGTATTTGATCCTTGCAAAGCTGGGAGTGGTCACTCTTGAAGCCTGCATGCCCAAAGTCACAGCTGATGGCCTTCAAAAGAACAGGGAGACCTGGCTTGGTGTCAAATCCATCAAAGTTCACTCTGTTGCAAAACTGCTCATACTGCTCAAAAGTGACTAAATCTTTGAAATGTTACAGGCCCACCTGCCTGGACAGCACTTAAAACTTCACAAAATGCTTTGCTCATCCTATGCTGAAATAGTTTTTAGTGTGTAGTCAGCCAGTGAAATACCTGGACTATTTTTCCTTGGAGCTACAGGGAGGCCCCATGGATCAGATGGCTCCTGAGGTGAGGCATCAAACTGGAAAAACGGTAGTGGTGGTACCTGTCGTCTGCATTTAGCAACATCTGGAAAAGTGACCCTCTAATGAAAGGGAGTGGCCTTTCCATAAATATACACAGTGACAAATGAATTGGGGTGTTTGCATCACTGTCACACGTTACTACTGGGTGAGTCACGGTTCAGTCTCTGCCATAACAGATTCTAGCCATATTAATCTGCAAGACAATCTGAAATGTGGACATGTTAGCCATTCAAATGCTTTGTCCTGGTGAAGAACTCAAACATTTTATGTTGTTTTTTTAAAACACATTTAGGGCCTAATTCACACTAGCATTTTATAATGGCAAAAACCCCTTGAAAAACGCTCTGTGAATAAGGCCCTTAATTGTGAACTTGTTCCAGATCCTTTCGAATCCATGTTACACCCTGTAGGCATATTGACAATTTCTTTGCAGCATTCAAGTATGTTTCATGAAAACTTCTGAACAGAATAACTTGCGAATTAAGATATGAAATTGGTTTAGAACTGACGTGATTCTACCTAGAACGTGACTCTCCATTGAAAACCAAAAGGAAAGCTGCCTCTATTAAGTTTGATGGGGGAGAAAGTCAAGGAAAACATTAGGTCAAAGTATCACATCGATACAATAGGATTTATTGACATTCTTACTATGTTCTGGACCTTAATTAGTTTCTGGGTCTTTATCAAGAATGCAGGGTCTCATGGGTACAACAAGGTCAATAAACTTGATAGAAATGAGCCTAACATCGACTTGGGGTAGATGTGTATCTAACTCTTCTGTAGTCCTCATGCTCTGAATCCCTTGGGAATTGTTCTGCCCGGTCCATGTTGCGGATGGGAACATGCACCACCGTAAAGGGAATTCACACATTTTCATGTTTAAGAACGCTTAGGCTAAAATAAGAACACTGCATTGTGAATGTGTGGCCAATTTTACAGTGCCTGCACATATTGTATTATGAAGGGGTCTTGTGGCTCCTTCTCTAAAAACCAAATAGGAGTGCGCTACAAGTGGGATTTTACACAGCACACACAATTTGCCAAGCATGGTCCACTGTCTTCTACACATGTCTCTTTATCAGAATATTTAGCATCCTCACTGCCTCATTTTGCTGACTGTAAACTTGTATATAACCCAAACAATGCATGTCTGTTCAGGATTCCTTGGTGCCCATATATTCTGATCATCAGTAGCATATACATGACATGCCAGTATCGCAATCTGGAGATTCCTCAATGGGGTTTCCATGTGGCCTGCGATGACATTACTCACTCCCCATGTACCGGACCCGGTAATTGCCCTTTCGTAGGTGCCGAGTCCGGTACATCCCCATTCCCATTTGAGCCCTATAGGGATCTATAGGGCTCAATGGGAATGGGGGCGTTGGATGCACCAGCACCGTTTACAATGGGGTTACTTGATCGTCCTGTCGGTGAGGGATGGTCTTATGATCTGTTGATACAGGGATGGGTGCCCCCCCTTCGAGGGCCATTAACTTGGGGTGAACGGGGATACCAATGGGCCGTGGGGGGCATGTAACCGGTGCCCGGGAGATGGTGGGATTTAAGACCAGGTAGCTCGTAATTCATAGAGTCAGGCTGTGGCGGCCTCTTGACATGGGGGAGGTTGATGCTTGAAGCGGATCCAGCAAGATTGGGAGGGGAGGCGAGGCTGTGCTGTTCGAACACCAGCTATCCCCGGCGAGCCTGTGAGAGAGGAGGGGCGAGACAACCTTGCAGCTCTGAGCCTGTCTCCCGGCACGGGGAAGTGTATCGTACCATTGGCAAGGGGTGGGTGGCTACACTTGGGGCTTTCTGGGTTGTGCACATATATTTACATTAGTGAGAATATAAGCTGGGTGACTGTCATTTAGCACAATTTCATAACAACAGTTCACTTACGAACATGAGGTAGTGTTAGATCGGTTGGTGAGTAAAAGAGGGCAACACATATTATACCCTGATACAGTCTGGCTCCAGTCCCTTGGTGGGCCTACATACATTTCAGTGGTTCATTATTACACTATGTACAGGGGCTGTCAAAAAGCTATCACATATCAAATGGCCACTTTTTTACACAATAGCAGCAAACGTTAGTCAACGAGACAAATATCACAAAAATGGTTACCACACAATACAAGGTGCCTCGGGGGGGGGCGGGGGTGAGGGGCACCACACAGTCCAATTTAGAGGGCTTGGTACAGGGTCAGGGCATGTAGGATTGGGCTGGTTTCGGTTGCTTCCTAATGAGCTTGGTCACGACTAGGACAATGATGTACTGCGGAAGGTAAAACGATAGTGTTTATTTTGTTGTTTGTTCGTGTCTGGTTGCTCGTGAGAACAAGCTCTCAGTGGATCTACCATATGGTCGGAGGCCATGGGGGAGTGCAGGCCTCTGTGAACCCGGTCAAGCAGGGGTCAGGCTGTGGCTTTCTATGTGTGCATGTTGTTCTGCCTGTATTAGGTTTTAGCGCCTTTGACAAAAATGGAGTTATCTAGTACAAAATGGTGCCTGTATTGTGCCATATATGTGGTCGTGCAGCCTCACGTGTCGATCCGCAGCCATCTCGCCTCCCGGGTGCTAAGGCGCGGGGCTGCCGACGAGACATGAGTCTTCACCTGGGTAGGAGATGTAGGCTAGAGGGGGGGTCCTATCGACCTGCCCTCCCCTACATTTCTCCCCTTTCGTTACTTAAGTAACGAATACCGTAATTCCCCTAGCCGCTTGCGTTCTTTTTCATCCATTACTGCCTCTTCCCATGCTGTGTCCCCTTTATTGGCATCCGCGCTCTGCATACTCCCCGGAGGCTTTCTCCCCTTCTAGCATACTCGTCTGGCATGCAGGTCATATCTATACATCCCCCATCTCCCTCCAGGTCTACCCATACTTCTGTGTACCACTCTAGTTCCAGGGGCTCTTTTATTGTTGTATGATATAACGTATCTACTATATCCCCATCATAGTATATTGGCACCATTCTAAACTTTGGCTCAGAGTTCTCACCAGTCTGTATGTGTACCTCCTGTTGCGTTCGTGCCACTCCTCTAGCGTTGCCCATTGTCACCATTGTCATTGATCCATTGGGGACTGCGCCTGCGCAGCAGCGAAGACCCAGCTGGCACACACAAGAAATCAAGAGAAAAAACACGATGAGGGGCATCAGCATTTTAACGGCGAGTCCCATCCAGGAAGGCACCCATGAAAAGATGTTGTCGAACCATGTGCTTGACTCCGCGCCACCTTCTTTCTTCATGCGTTCCGCCAAGTTGTGCACTGCGGTGATAACGTGCGATAGTGTCCCATTATCTGCGTCTTCAGAAGGCACAAATGTACAACACGCGCTCCCGATTTTTCAGCAGACACCTCCATTCATTGCCGTCAACAGGTCTAGGACATACCTGTTTTGCATTGTCGTTAGTCTCAGAGCCCTTAGCTCCACCTTGATCACATTGAACCCTTCTTCAGTGCTGTTTGCCAGTTGGATCCACTCCCAACGTTTGATCTGTAGCCACTTTGCGTTTGTTCGTGCCTGGATGCTCGGGACAAGGGAGGCGAAAAAGGTCTCTGCTGAACTGAATAACCTGTACCTGTCTGGGATCTGTGCCAACAGTTCCGAGGAGGCTTTTGATATATAGTTTGACAACCTTTGTTTCCGGGATATGCCCCCTTCGATGTGGCCCTCTGACAGGGCATACAGTGGTGGCTCCTCAATGGGTGGGGCGTTGGCTGCTAATCGGACCACTGTCCTACTTCCTTCTCCGATGTGGTCCTCCGGGACCACCATTAGGGCTTAGCGTAGCGTTGGCAGGGAACATGTGCCCCTCCATGATGGTGGGAGGGGCATGTAATCACGTTTGCCACAGACCCAGTAAGAGTCCATCAGGGCGGCTGTCCCCTTTTCCATGTCTGGTATCATGAGTGTTTTATTGCAGTTCGTGTTTCTTCCCAGATCATTTTGTCCTTCTCCCAGGAAGCAAAGTTCATTTGAGACTTCTTTCTGCAGCTTGAACAGTTTTTCTATGGCGCTCACCCACGTCAGTTGGGCCATGTGTTCTGTCCAGATTGTGGTACAGGTTTTCTCGACCCATTGTAGTTTTTTGGTTGGCAACCCTCGCAGTGCTTCAGCCTTACACGTTATCACGTCATCCTTCCACTTGTTTTTGGAGAATAGTGTTCCTTTTATGATGAAAAATGGTTCTTTCAAGCATACCACTCCTTTGGCTTTTGAATAGCACGTCTTCTCATTTTGCATAATTTCGAACTATACCGTGTGTGCCTGGAAGGTGTTCTTAATTCTACACAGAGTGAGAGGAAGTAGACATTGGGAATTTGTGAGAGGCAGTTCTTGTGGCGGCAAGATCATAGGTGTGCCTGAAGCATGGGGAATCAATGAGCACACATAGCAACTTTCATTAGTTGTTTGCTTAGCTGTGGAGCTCATATCTGCATACCATTTATTTGATTGGTGTGGGTGTCTGGGATCTCCTATTGTGTCCAGCCCCAGGCCGGAGTATTCGTCATAGTTTTTCCTACACACTTCCCTCCTCCTTCTACTGCTTTTAAGGAATTTTTTCGCATTCCTGGCTGCTTGTAGTAGTGTATCCCTTTCCCCCGCCCCCCCTCTTTTCCCAATCGTCATACAGGGTCATGAAGTTATTAGTCATTTCTGCATTTTCTTTCATTCTATCAGTGATGTAAACATTTTCTGTTGGTTGACTGGTTGCTGGGGTGGGCAGGGTAGCAGTGGTGTCATATAGCCATGATATAGCAGAGGGATTGCGATCATTTAAATCATATACACTGACATTTTTTGCATTGAGTTGGGGCTTTGGGAGTGTAGTTGGGCTGTTACTGGTAACATTATGCTGCTTAGCCTGGTCGGGGTGAGGGCCGTACCCCCATACCAGCTGGAAACCATCCCATATCAAATAATTACCCTCCTTAAACGGTTATGTTGCATTCTCCATAATGGTTCCATTAACTCCCCCCTCATTTATCTCAATGGAGATAAATGCAATGGCCGAGTAAGTTACGAGCCCAAACATGATAGTAAAAAATAAAATTGCACAAACAGTCAAACCACATTCATACAAATAAGTCCGTAAATCAAAAGTTACATTTCTATTCCTAATTAGGCTATCCCTATCCGTTGCAGGCTGCCTGTTTGTTGCCATGGTTTCTCCTACATGTTAAAACATAACAACATATTATACATACAGATACATTGAATTTCACATTTCTCAATTTCTAATAGTACAGGAAAAAGACGGAGTGAGAGTGAGAGAGAGAGAGAGAGAGAGATAGATTTCATTTATTTACATTTTCCTTTTAACTTTTGACACACAAATATACTCGTCATATACTGTCATTCAGTATTCTTGTACATCACACAGAGACATTCAGTATGGCTATTTTGTCATTGCCCTACTCTTGTGCCTCTAGTACATTTTTACCTTCTGTGCTATTCACCTGTGTGACGCTGTCATAAGCCCTTAGGACGTCTTTCAAATGTATCCAATACCTCAGGCCCTTCACCTTTACAGCCGTGGGCATGCAATACAACACCTCGTATGGGCCATGAAATCTTGGGGCATTCCACCTACGTACAAAGCTTCTGACATAAACCATGTCTCCTGGCTCTAGCTGCCCTGTTGGTATTTCTTTTTCTGTATTTGATGCATCTTATTCTCCTTCGCCTCTGAATGGTGGAGCGAGCTGCCTTGCTATTATGCGGGCTGCTTTAGTCAGTTTTGTCAGGTACTCATTAAATTCTTCCCCCAGTACAGTTGCGCTCCTGTGGGCGTCAGAATGTCTGTGAAGGGGTGAGTTTGCTGTGTGCATTCATCTTCCTGTCACAATCTCATGGGGTGACAGATGGTGGTCCGTGCTGGGCCGATTTCTCAGCTCGAATAGGGCCAAGGGGAGACAGTGCACCCACTTTTATTAAGAGTGAAGCAAAGCTTTGAGAGTCTCCCTTGCAACAGGCCGTTTATTTTTTCCACCATGCCGTTACTTTGCGGGTGATAAATCAAGCACAATTTGTGTTTTATGCCCAACATTGATGTTACTTCCTTAAAGAGATCATTAACGAAGTGCGTGCCATTGTCTGAGCGAATTACGTTGCAAATACCTCTCTCACCAGAAACTTTGCAGCGCACTTCGCATCAGGACGTGCACATGGTCCTGCCTTGACCCACCTTGAGAATGGGCACACTACCACTATTATGTACCTAGCTCCATTGCACCTTTCCCCCATGTCTGCATAGTCAATATGCAGCTCTCTGAATGGGCCTATTGGCTTGGGTATTGTCCCTCGTAGTGTTCTTAGAGTCATGCCAGAAATGTACATCTGGCACGTTGTACATTCCATTGCCAATTTTGAAAGTTGTTCTTGCAACCCAGGGATGAACCAGTGTTCTTGTATTTCTGCAGCAATGTGTTGTTTTGCATTGTGTGCGGGAAAATGCAATTGCTGGAAGGCCACTTCTAATAATTTAGTGGCCATGACCACCTTCCCTGTGTTGTTTTCTCGCCACAATAGATCAGTTGCTCACTGGCTGCATCCCCTCTTTTCCCCACAGTTCTTTTTCCTCTTCTGTTGCTCCGTCCTGTAGCTCTAATATTTCTCATATGGGCATAGTGTTGTAACCGTCTGGGAGGTCCTCCACTGTTTCCTTCCTCACTAGGTACTCACCTGTTCTTTCTTTTACAAAATAGGATGCTTCCTTGGCGTCAGCATCTGCTGCCGCGTTTCCCAAAAAGACGAAATCGTTGTTGGTAGTATGGGCTTGGCATTTCACTATCGCCACTGCAGTGGGATCCTTCAAGGCCTCCATGAATTCAGGAGTTCTGCATGTTGCACCGGGGAACCACCAGCCTTATTAAATCCCCTTCTCCCCCATCTTGCAAGTCCCCCATGTACCGTTGTGGTCATGTATGCTGAGTCTGTGTAAATTGTGACTGCACAACCCTTTGCAGAGCACAGTGCTTCAATCAATGCTATGAGCTCTGCCGCTTGTGCTGAGAAATGGACGGGCAGGCGCTGCTGTATTAGCACTTCGTACTCACCTTCTTCCACTCGCACGACAGCCACCCCTACATGTTTTTCTCCTGTTTTGGAATTTATGGAGGCTGACCCGTCTATGAAAAATATTTCACCTTCAGCTAGTGCATTTTCACTCACTATTGTTGCCCACTTTCCTCTCCTTGGAATGTTGCACAGTCATGTGCTTGTATGTCCTCCATGGTGCAAGGTTCTGAAATGAATCTAGCAGGGTTGACCATCTTACATCTCACTAAATGTATGTTGGCGCTAGATAGTATTACTTCATATGCTGTGGCTCTCAGTGTGGTCAGTGTTCTTTTGCATCGTTCTAGTATGGCAAACAAGGAATGTTCCACATACAATGTCACTGAACACCCCATTACTATTGTGGCGCTTTTCTCAATGGTGAACGTGGCAGCTGCGAGGGCCTGTTCGCACGCGAGGTGTCCTTGCATTACTGCGTCTAGTGTTCCACTGTAGTATGCCAAGGGCTTGTGCCCCAATGATGTTTTTTGTGTTAAGGCTGCTGTCATGAGCGTTTCTTTGCAGTGTGAGAACAGGTAGAACTCGCGTTCATAGTCTGGGTTTGCGAGTACTGGTGCACTTGATACGAGTTCTTTGAGTGAGGTGAATGCGTCGCACACCTCTGAGTCCCACTGGATCTCTGTATTTTCCTTCTGTGCTTCTTTGAGTGCCTGAAGCAAGGGGCGTGCGTATGACACATAATCTACAATCCATGCACGGTAGTAGTTGCACATCCCTAGGAATTTTTGCATGTCTTTCACTGTTTTTGGTCTTCCTACAGCTGAGATGGCTGCTACTCTGTCTGGAATTATTCTCTTGCCATCCTTTGAAATCAATTGCCCCAGGTACAGCACTTTACGTTGACAGTATTGCAACTTTTCTCAGTCTACCTTGTACCCCTTTTGGGCTAAAAATGTCAAGAGGGCAATGGAGTCTTTTCTACATTCGGCTTTGTTTTTACTGCAGATTAGCAGATCATCCACGTACTGAATTACCATGCTGTCTGCTGTCATGTTTCCAAGGTCTTCATGCAATATTCTGTTGAATATGCTGGGGTTCCCACAATAACCCTGGGGCAATCTGCAGTGTTCGTACCTTCTCCCCATAGGGTGAATGTTGTCAGGTATCTACACTCTTCTGCCAGTGGTATGGAAAAGAATGCATTCTTCAAATCCACCACAGTGAAGTGAGATGCATCTTTTGCGATACTGCATAGAATAGATGCAGGATTTGGGACCAAAGAGAACTCTTTCTGAATGACATCATTAAGTGGGCGTAGATCTTGGATTATCCTCAAGGCCCCTCCTTTTGCTTTTTTGATGGGGTAAATGCATGCGTTACATGGGGAGTTTTAGGGTACTATTATCACCTGTGTCAATAGTGCGTTGATTGTTTCCTTTATCCCTTCTTCTGCTTCCCGGCACAGGGGGTATTATTTTACTCAGGGCAGTATGGCTCCAGGCTTAAGTTTAATTTTCACTGGAGTGACCCCGTCTAGTAGCCCTACGTCATGTGGACCTGCTGTTCATAACTGGCAGGGCCCTGATTGCATGTCATCATTGAAAAACAATGGTAGGGCCCCCACTACCGCCATGAGCTGTACTGGCACCTGTCTTTGCTGTATCATTATTTCACAAGGGATCTCTATCTCCATTATGATTTCTCCATCACTCTTTGAGTCTGTGAAAAGCTCCTCGTCTGACAAATCTTGAAGTGCAATGTCGGCGTTTATGCACAACACTGTTCGCCACTTGCACCTGTGTATGTCCTTTGCAATTACATCTATTCTCTTGGCCGATACTTGTACTGCATGTATGTCCAGTGACATGACCGTCCCTGGCACTATCTCTGGGTGGGCTATTGGACGAAAAACAAATTCTGCTGGCACCCTCCACTCCAGCTTTTTTAACTCTGGGACAACCCGGGACAATGTTTTTAACCCATGGATGAACATATCTGGGTCCACCGGTATGCCGCGCATCCTGGGCATGTTGCTCGTAAATATATAATTAGCATTACACGCATTGAGCACATCCCTGGGGGTGAGCAAACAATCCCTCCTCTTTTGGCAAATGAAATAGTCATGTTAAGCTTGCTGAGGAGGTCCCTCCCCAATAGGTTTACAGGGGATTGTTCATAATACAATAGAGGTGCCCTTACTGTTTTTCCCCCTACTGTCACATCCAAATATTCTGTGTAAGGAACTTCGACCACCGCCCCGAAAACCCTTGCATCTCCAATTTATGATTATATAGTGGAAACCGGCCTTCACGTATACGACTTCTCGGCTCCGGAATCCACCATAAAGATGAATTGCTTATTCCCTATCTCTGCCCCTATCAATGGTTCCTCAGTTGCATTGAAGGTTGTCGATAGGATTGGACACGCAGGTGCTCCCTGTGGGCTGTCCTATGCTGGGTGTCTTGTCGTTCCCCCTTGACTGAAGACATTACCTGACACTACCGCTACTCCTCCATTTGGGCCAGGTGCGTCATTCGGTGTCGTGGTGAAGGGGTTGTTGTGTGTGTAGTGGAGGTGTTCGCTACTTTGTGGGTGTTGAACATTATGTGGTTGTTCCCTATTTTGCTCTTGCCCTCTGTATTCTTGCTGTTCTCTCCCCCCGTCCCGGGGCAATCCGTAGGGGCTCCCTGGATGGGGGTGCCGCAATACTGATCATCTTGGCAGGCTGGGTTTGGTCTGCTTCTACACTCGCGTGAGAAATTTCCCCACCTCCCACAATTCCAACAGTTTCCTTGGTTCCCTCTGGGTCCTGGTCCCCTATTTCCACCATTACCTCCATATCCCTGTCCACCTCCTTGGTGCCCCCTGTACCCACCTCTCCTGTTTCTAGGGTGCCACACTTGCCACTGCTGCCCTCCGTATTCCTCCTGTCCATTCCACTATCTTTGCCCGTTGTCTTCCCAGTTTGCAGCCACCCTCCCCTGTATCGCTACCAATCCCTCCTCCTCCTCTGCGTCTATGTCGTGGGGGAGTGCTGCTACAGCTGCAGCGACCTTCACTAGTTTTGTTTGTATTAGTTTAGCTTCATCTGCCAGCCTTTTGTACCACCTCCTTCTCCCTTTCTTTGATTCTTTTGCAATGGTGAACTATTATGCTCTGTATTTCTGGCCATCCCTTTGCCTCGATCCCTGCTATTTTATCAAGCGCTGTTTGGACTTCTTTCGGGAGCCCCCTCTTTATTATGAAGTAAAATAAGGATGTTGATTGGTCATATGGCATACCCGTTTCAGCTCTCCACATCTCCTGCACTCTGAAAATGTAATCCATAACCTCTTCCCCATCATTCATGGTGCATTGCATCACTGACTGTAAATCTGGCGTGTCCGGGAAGGTTTCCCTCAACGCGTCCCAAACTCGCGCTCGCACTGTATTGAAAGCAGCGCCATCATGTCTGTCACTGTCCAATGTTATTCCCGGGAAACCTGCTGACACAAGTAAACTCTTGACATCTCCTATGGCCAGGGGTACTCCCGCGGTTTGCTTCTCGAAGGCATATATCCACTTACTAGCTCCTCCGGATAGCAGGGGCAATGATTTTAGTAAATTAACCTTATCCATTTGTGCCCAGGGTATGTAATTTGGTCTTCCCGCCCCCCGATGTATCAGTGGGAGTTGTAGGCGTCCCTTGCTTCCTCTCCCAATACTCACCTTTGCCCCTTTCTTTCCCACCAGGGCCATCCTTCCCATCCTGTTCCTTAATCTCCATGTCCATTCTTATTCCATTTCTCTTCCTAATGGTGTTTCCCCAAACTCCACTAAATCACCTCCTGTGGCCATTCCTAATCTCCCAGCTTCTTGCTCGTCCTCTTCTATATCACACCATAGCTCTTCTCTCCCTTCGTCCGCCACTTCTTCCCCGTCTGCACTCCCTCCAAGGTTGTGTGCTCCCAGTTCTGCTATCCTTGTGGGCTCTTCCTGTATCCTGAATAGTATCTCCCCCTTTTTCCACCCCTCCTCATTTGATTTATCTAGGGTGTGTGATCAGGACAATCGCTCTGATCTTGTCGTGCCTGGCTCACTTTGTTCACATATGCTTTGTATCCTCGATAGCTCTTCTCTAGTTATTGAGAGTCGTGTATCCAAGTCTTCTGTTAGTTTACATATGTTCACTGACGGCGTACTCACCTGCTCACTTGTTCGGGGCAATCATATGGTGGTGGAGCTGTTGGTCGTGCGGTGGGGGCAGGGGTGCTGATGGGCACATATGTGGGGTCACTATAACCTTCAGCAGGTGCAGGCTTATTCAAGAGTGGGTACAATCGGGTTACCTCCACGGATCCCTCTTTTCCCCCGTCCTCCTTACCACCTTCTGCTCTTGCTGATGGGGTGGCAGTGAGGGCAGGTTGATCGAGTATGGTGTCTATTTTCTTCGGTGGGGGTATTTCCTCGAATAATCGCTACAGGTCTAGTATTTCTCTCCTGTTATGAACATGTTTTCCTTTGTATTTTAGGAATATGCAGGTGGCCACCATATCCAGAACGCTCTTATCAATGGACCCTCCTTGTGGCCAAACCTGGGGGAGATCCTCCCCCTTCAGTTCCGTGACCCACTGGTCATGGTACTTAGTTATTCTTTCCGCATGTCCCGGTAAACATTTACAAATGTGTGCTAAGGGTGTCTCCGCCCCCATTTTTAGACCTGTGTTACTATATGTGGGGCTCTACTCACTGTCAGTTCCTAACGATCAACTTATACTTTTACTTAAACAAAAACATTTCTTTGTCAAATCTTACCAGGTCACACTTACATTGACCACATCATCTGGAAATCACTTAAATCAGTATTAATATATAGAGACATTCGATTGCAAAAAACCATAAACACACAATGTGCACAACATACGACAGACATTCATCATATGACAGACATTCAGCATACACGCATAGCATTTACCCTCCCAGCCTGGCCCTTCGCCTTTCTCTACGGCAACACCCCCTAACCCTCACACAGCTTCTTTTGTTTATATATTTGTTTGTTTTTTTTATTCCCTTATGCGGACCTTGTTTTACCCCAAATAAGAAGAATAAGAGAAAGAAAGGCTAGTTCTAACGTATTTACTGTGTCTCTTTACTTAGACACCCTCAATTTATTTTTCCATTGTTTTACTTATTCCCAGCACTAGTCGAGATAGCACTACGCGGCGCCACCTTCTACCCCCTTGCAGAGTTAGGTTCCCGTCCTTTTTTCCCTTTTATATCCTAATGGCCATATACAAATGAAGAGAAAGTATTTGAAATTGAAAGCCCCCTCTATGTCCCCAACTTATTTCCCCTTGTCCTCTCGATTTTTCCCCTTTTAGTATCGCTTGCACTTAATACTCACGTGTCTGTCTTGATCCGAGACTCTCCGGACTTGGTCCGTCCAAGCGGCGCGGCCTCGCACTCAATGGCCCCACCCGGCTCCGGCGAGCGGTACTAAGGGTTTTTTCAAACAGACCCATAACCTCTCGCCCTAACTGCGTGCGCACGTCTCTGCATACCAGTTGCCGTAGGTGGGCGGCTCTGTTGAGCGGGCGCGCCGTGCGTCTCCACTGCGACCGGGGCCGTCTCATGCCAAGGGGACAATTATTAAAATAAATCACGTCTATAGGGTCACCACTGAATGTAAGCGTCCCCCAAAAACGCACCCCCCTTAGTGAGAGGCAATGATGGACACACCCCAGGAGGGAATGAGACCAAGTGCGGGTGAGATCAAAAGGACTCTGCAGACTCCAAGAGCGCTCTGTCTGACAATAGCAAACACAGTCCTACTTATTACAGAACTACGTCACGCATGACACAAGCAATAGGGGGCACATAGTCTTAGGGATTGGGTGGTGATGGCTAGGTGGTATACATTGTATACAGTTGCTTCTCCAGGATTGGCAGACATCTGTGTGGTGCCACGTGGGGTGGATGGGTAAGCTGGGCTCATCGGGGTGGAGTGCTGGGCCGGACATGACTTGTAGTGATGATAAGTGGTGATTCTGATACTTTGCCCTTGTGGCCAAACATTCACATTCATTCATCATGCTATACAATTTCAGTTGTCTTGTAACTCTTGCAATACACTGACCTCAGATTGAGAATGAGACAGGGACATTGATATATAATAAGAAGTGCCCCAATACATCTGTTGAAAGGACACCTTAGGTTCAAACATGTTAATCCCATGAGTCCATGTGTGGGGACAGGGGCACAGGAGGGGTTACTTGATCTTCCTGTCAGTGAGGGATGGTATTATGATCTGTTGGTACAGGGGTGGGCGCCCCCCTTTGAGGGCCATTAACTTGGGGTGAACGGGGATACCAATGGGCCGTGGGGGGCATGTAACCGGTGCCCGGGAGATGGTGGGATTTAAGACCAGGGAGCTCATAATTCATAGAGTCAGGCTGTGGCGGCCTCTTGACATGGGGGAGGTGGATGCTTGAAGCGGGTTAGGAGGGGAGGCGAGGCTGTGCTGTTCGAACACCAGCTATCCCCGGCGAGCCTGGGAGGGGGGAGGGGCGAGACGACCTTGCAGCTCTGAGCCTCCCCGCACGGGGCAGTGTATCGTACCATTGGCAAGGGGCGGGTGGCAACACATGGGGGTTTCTGGGTTGTGCACATATATTTACATTAGTGAGAATATAAGCTGGGTGACTGTCATTTAGAACAATTTCATAAGAACAGTTGACTTACGAACATGAGGTAGTGTTAGATTGGTTGGTGAGTAAAAGAGGGCAACACATATTATACCCTGATACAGTCTGGCTCCAGTCCCTTGGTGGGCCTACATATATTTCAGTGGTTCATTATTACACTATGTACAGGGGCTGTCAAAAAAGCTATCACATATCATATGGCCACTCTTTTACACAATAGCAGCAAACGTTAGTCAACGCGACAAATATCACAAAAATGGTTACCACACAATACAAGGTGCCTCGGGGGTGGGCAGGGATGAGGGGCGCCACACAGTTCAATTTAGAGGGCTTGGTACAGGGTCAGGGCATGCAGGATTGGGCTGGTTTAGGTTGCTTCCTAATGAGCTTGGTCATGACTGGGACAATGATGTACTGCGGAATGTAAAACGATACAGTATTTATTTTGTTGTTTGTTCGTGTCTGGTTGCTCGTGAGAACGAGCTCTCAGCGGATCTACCATGAGGTGGAGGCTGGGGGGGTGGGGGGGGTTGAGTGCAGGCCTCTGTGAACGCAGTCAAGCAGGGGTCAGGCTGTAGCTTTCTATGTGTGCAAGTTGTTCTGCCTGTGTTAGGTTTTAGCGCCTTTGACGAAAGTGCAGTTATCTAGTACAAAATGGTGCCTGTGTTGTGCCATTTATGTGGTTGTGCAGCCTCACGTGTCGATCTGCAGCCACCTCACCACCCGGGCCCTGGGGCGCGGGGGCTGCCGACGAGTCATGAGTCTTCACCTGGGTAGGAGATGTAGGCTAGAGGGGGGTCCTATCGACCTGCCCTCCCCTACAATTTTTTATGCCACTAGGAGTCTGGCACAAAATTACGAGGCAATGATGATAGCTATGTTTGATAAGGCGGTCAACCGTGCAGATCTTTGCCATCCACATGGAGAAACAGCAAATATCTTCCTCCCATTTGTGCTGCATGATTGTGTTTTGTCAACGGGTGAAAGTTAGTGTTCAATCGCTTCTTGCAATATCACTTTGGGGTGGGGTCGAATGACATATCTTCCTGTGATGTCATTCTCTCTCTCTCTCTCTCTTGCTCTCTCTCTATCTCTCTCTCTCTCACTCTCACCCCCTACTGAAGCCTTCCATAAACATGCCTCAGTGTGATTACGCATTCCTATATGTACTTGCCCTTCCCTTGCTCCCAAGCTTGTCATCAGCGAGTGAGGGAGGCTGGTATGCCAGGTGGACATTTCTGGGTGAAATTCTTCTTCCAAAGGAATGGCACCATAGGTTAGCCTTCAGCGATAAGCCCCTGCCATGTCTTTAGAGTATGGTGGGATGAATCAGGGAATTCTTCCGCATACTGCCTACGGCTTTGCATCACTTGGAAGGTGGCAGCATCCAAACCCCATAATAACCCCACTGTTCACTCTAAGCCAGGCAGTAATCTCTGTCACAGCACAGACACCCTTTGCATTCTTCCCAGCATTTGAAGTTCTTCCCCTTTGACACAGTCCTATGTCACATGTGTGGGCACAGAGAGACTTTTATATATCATAGCGTTCAAAATAAAACGTATTTTGTTCTGTCACTTATTCTATGTAATTCGGCAGTCAATCTGAGACAGAAATTAGGTCCTCTACCAGATTCCTTTTTTTTTACCAGTGGGCGCTGGGGTCCTAGAGACTGGCACCATAGCCGCATGTTTACGGCTGTATCACTTGGCTAGCCACTAAGTGAGATCTGGCTTCTTACCGCCAGCCTCAGACATGACATTCATAAAACTGCTCTGGCCAGTGGCTTAGGACAGAGTCAGACAGCCAATCCAACTTCTAAATGTGGGCTACTATTCTCAGGGAGGCCGAGGACTATCAAACTATGACACTGCACCACGGATTCATTGCCAAAGCCATGTTTACCCTGTTTATCAATGCAATGTGAAGTCACCAATGGGATATATCTCTTCAGTACTCTGAAGCCTTTACCCACCCATCTATAGATCAAAAGGCATGAAAACACTTTGGAGTAATTTTCAAATGTATTTAATTGTATGCAGATCTAGGGGGCTTACGTGCTGTTGTGTTACCGGCATGCAATTTCAAACATTTGAAAAACTGAGTTTAAAATCGTGAAATTTTGAGTAAAACCACGTGAAATTGCCTTTTAATCTTTACTTTTACTCTCCTTTTTATATAAAGAAAATGGATGCCTCCTGGAAATGTTGCTGTTGACTCCCCTGCAAAATCAACTGTACTCTTTACTTTTACACTACATTTTGTAACAAAGTAAACAATGTCTGCAAATTATGCTTTAGGCAGAATCCACGGGAATTCATTGGTAAACCCCACCTGCAAAGCGTATTTAGCAGGGGGCATTTATTTTTTTGCAAAGCAGAGAGTAAAAGTAAAGAGTAAAGGCGATTTCACCTTGCTTTGCTCTTTATTTTTGCACTCAGCCTTGCAAAAGTTAAAAACTGCGCGCAGTGGACCCTGCCGAACCTAAGTGCAAACGTTGGTGGTCCCCTGCATGCAATTTGCATTTTTTCAAAATGCCCCAGAAAGTGCACACACTGGATGGAGGATGATTGCACGACAGAGATGTTAACCCAGCTCGGTGCCCCTCCTCCACCCTGTGCCAGCACGAAAACTGGGGAAAGTAGAGAATTGAGACATGAAAGCTATACACCTTGCTTTGATGCCTCTATTTTCCACTGCACAATGACCACCCTCCAATATAATAATAGACATGCCTTCTCTTGGAGGATGATGGAACCCAATTCTGCGACTTGAATTATGACACATCCATCATTTAATTCTGACCTTGGGAGCCTAGCTTGAGCAGACATTTTTCAGGACATCCCTTTCGCACAATGCTTGTGATGGGACCCTCACAGATAATTGAAAAGGAGCATACCCTGGTTGGTTGAAGCAACTTCCAAGGGAAATTCCTATACTTGCCCAGGTGGCCAGTGCTTGTGGCTTCCCAGGGACACCAGTTTTCGACTAACAGATCAGTGCCATTGGCTACATTTCTTCGTTCTACAAACTTGGAATCCACTAATTTCTTTTCATTTCAAGGAGACAAATAGTCATTCTATGTCAACAAGGTACACTACTACTTTGTAGCTCACTAACATTCTCCTAATGATGTGTTTCCAAATCAGACGGATCTATTTTTCTCAGGTCTATGGCCCTGTGTTTGCTTTCTATCTGAAAACTCAATCACATTCATGTGACATTTCTACTACTTTCTAGGCAGATGCAACACGACTTTCTGTACTAACAACCCTACCCATCAAGAGAGCTTCCAGGCTATCCTGGGAATTGGTGGTCCTACCGCATATTGCATTCTAGATCAGAATCATCCATCCAATTACACAATACGCTCCATCACCCAATATAGCCTACAGAAGGGGTCTAGAACCTGTGTCTCTCCAGAGCTTTTGGACCACGACTCCCACAATCCTTCAACATTGACTATGCTGGCTAGGGCTGATGGGAGTTGTCGTGCTCTGGAGAGCAACGTTTCCAGGCACCTATCATACAGTAATACTATATGGAGAGATGTTTTTGCTGCAAGCTAACAAAGTCTAAGGGCTTACCTGCTCACCGCAAACCAACTTGGCTATGTCTCATGCTCAGGAACTGCAGCACCATATCTTTCTCATTATATACATACATCCTGGTACGGCAGTAGTGACTATTTTTCTGCCTCTCCCTGATTTATACACTGCATGAAAATCATGGTTTACAAATTTGGTAAACTGCATGCAAACCTATGCAAACTATAAGTTTACAAAGGTTTACGAGTGTTTGAAACCTTTTCTGTAAACCTTTGGTTTACATTGCGTTTACACATAAGTAAACCAATGTAGTTATGCAAGTCCATTTGGACTTTGTTCCAGCGATTTGTAAA
Organism: Ambystoma mexicanum; assembly: GCF_040938575.1. Taxonomy (NCBI): domain Eukaryota; kingdom Metazoa; phylum Chordata; class Amphibia; order Caudata; family Ambystomatidae; genus Ambystoma; species Ambystoma mexicanum. Next base: position 690,118,585 of record NC_090934.1, on the reverse strand, counting down.
CCCTAAGTTTGCCATGGTTTACAAATCATGAATACTTTGTAAACCCTAAGTTTGCCATGGTTTACACATCATGAATACTTTGTAAACCCTAAGTTCTGCCATGGTTTACAAATCATGAACACTTTGTAAACTTTAAGTTTGCCATAGTTTACAAATCAGGAGTACTTTGTAAACCCAATGTACACTTAATGCTTCATGCACAAATGAACATTTCATTTACCAAGAAAACGTATTTGTAAACCTTTGTAAATCTAGTGTACACCTGAAATTCTCATTAGTAAACATTTGGTTTACCGAATTTACAAAGCGTGTAAACCTTTGCAAATAGTTTTCAGTTCTGTCTTTTAAGTGCACTTTTACTTTATTAAATAGTAAACCCCTTAAAACACAATGGGCCTCATTATACGTTTACCAGTCTGGTAACTACAGTACCAGTAAGCTTGCCGGTACCGTAAGTTCACAAACCAGCAAACTACGAGTTGTGCTTGCGGGTGCCTTTCTGCCTGCCAAGGCACCCGCAGAGCAGCACCTGTAAGCACAGCATTTCGGATGCACCGGCACCGTCATTAACAGTGCCGGTGCATCCGAGCTGCCCATTCCCATTCAGCCCTATGGGGCCGACTGGGAATGGGGAGCATCTTTTTTCCAGTGACCGCAAATGGGCAATTAACGGGTCTGGCAGGGCCGTAATGACCCGGTAATTGCCCATTTGCGGGCCCCGGAAACAAAATGACACCGGCAGCAGCACGGCTACCACCAATGTCATAATGACCCCCAATGTTCCCAGGTTGTGTTTTAGGAGTTTACTAACGAAACCTCATAAATACAGACCTGGAATCTGCTGAAGTAGCTATTCTCCCCTATCTGCAGTGACTTAGAAAAGGCACATATGATTTGAAGAAAACAGCTTGATTGTGCATCACTGGCAGCTCACCTTAAAAAAGGCTACACAAATATTTAAAGCCTCTCAACTATGTGACTGCATGTTAATATGACATTGGGGACATCAAAGATGTAAATCCATTTGAAAAAAATAAAATAAAAAATAATAACAGGGTTCGAAATTGCCAGGAGCTATGAGCTATTTAGCTCCTGGTTATAGCCAAGGAGAGCCTGGTTACCTCGAAACCAAGTGGTGCAAATCAAACACGGTTTTGTAATATGAACAGGGTAGGTTTGGGCATGTGTATAAAAGAAAATCATGGACAAACATTTAGAATGTGTGTCTTACGCAAAGTTTACATTTGCTGTACTCTATGCACTAGCTACTGCCTAATTGGTGATGCCCGAAACAAGGGGGCTGAAATTTGTTCCTGGTCAAGAAATCCTAATTTCAACCCCTGCAATAGTAACCAGCAATTTCTCTAGGCCACTAGACTCTTGCTACACAACACCTACATGTCTTATGAATTGTTGGTTAACCCTCCAGTTATGGCTCTTTACTTGTCTTTTTTAATCTAAATTCACTAGTCGCTCAAATGTCATAAAAGTCCTCAGTGTGCTAGAGTACCAAAAATAACTTTCATAGGGCAAATTAATGTAAGCAACAGATACAAATCATGGTCACAGCCATATGCACCAATAGGTTAGTGGGTTTAAAAGTTAAAGAAACTGTTGTCTGCTGACCATTAGGCATATGTAGTGGCCACTGGCAAATGTAATTAAAAAAACACTGATGAAGCCAGATGAGGTCCTACAGCACATAGAAGAGAACTATAGGTGAAGCTAAAAGTAGGCTATATTGGAAACCCACAATAAAAGCATTTTGAAAAACAAGGTCCTATATTTAGACAAGTCCAGCATATGCTTCTCCTAGCCTGCTAAAGTACTGGTGTGCACCTCAACCCTGCTTCGATGCAGAGCACCCGCCTCAAAGAGGTTTAATCAAAATCACAATTCTAATCCCAGACAGTATCCAACATTATTTCACATCCATTGTTTGGAGTAGGGAAATCTGACTTAAACACAAGCAACTTACAAGGCACACGCGTTCAAAACAGAATAATGGCAATTACAATGTGTGTGACTGTGGTCAATTAGTTGTACAAATTAAGTCTTCCAGGTATTGGGGCATGTTGAATGCGGTCATTAGAAATAAACCTATGGGAAGTTAGACGCATCTGCTGCACCAATTCCCTGCAGCAGCAACAATATAATCATCTTAGCTTCTACATCAGCCACTGATTACTTGACAGAATTCATCAAATAGTAATATTAACCACTTACAAAGCAAAAACAGCTAAACATTCCATCTTGAGTCTTAAAGTGTAGAGAGTATTCGATAGTTTTTCGGAAGATATGTTCCTGTTGGAAAGCAACATCATGTGTGGCATAAAAGACATTAGAGATTGTGATTTGGCCAAGATCAGAGTTTTGCCAAGTGTCAGTTTATTGAGGCATGTCACTTACTCCTTAAGAACCAGGTGTCCACAACAATGTGTTCCCCATACCCACTTTGTAAAGTTTGGACTCCCCATTGTGAAGGTCTTACTTCTCTGTGCCCTCATCATGAAACTATGGTTCCCTTAGCCAATTTGTGAAGTCCTGTATCCCCCTTGTGAATGTGGGCATGGAATTAGTATGGTGTGAATGACCACATACACAGGCATAACTCAAATTCTAAAAAATCAAAACGAGGACCATTAGCTAATTGTGAATTACTGCTTATAATGAAAAATAAGGGAGAAAGAGAAAAGGGGAGAAAGAGAAAAGGGGAGAAAGAAGGCAGAGAGAAAGAAAGACAACCATCAGCACAGAGTGGCAGACCACTTATAGCGAGCGCCTCCTCCATGGCAGATTGTAAGAAAGTGGGCTGACCATTAGCAATGAGTGGCAGACCGCTTGGAGCGAGCGCCTCCACAGTGCCTCTGATTCAAAGAAAGGAAGAAGATGACCATTAGAATAGTGTCAGACTGCTTAGAGACAGATATTTACTTGGGATCCAAAAGTGGATGGAGGACAGAAAATCCCAAGCTGGAGGTGCAAGAGAATGGCACAAGGAGGGCACGAAGTGCTGACCTAAAAATGTTCAGTTTGGGACAGAGGTGCAGATTACATCGCTAAGCCTAAATTCCAATGCATTGGGCCTCATTACAACCCAGGCGTTAAGGGGTTAACGGCGCCGTAAAAGGTGTCGGCGCTGTTAAACCCTCAATGCCTAATTACGAGGTCCCTTTACGGGTCCCGACCTTAACGGCAGGTCTGTACCAGCCGTTAATGTAGGGACCCGCAAAGGGACTTTCGAGGTAATTACGGTACCGCAATTTGCAGTACCGTAATTACCGCCTTCCCCATTCCCATTGAGCCCAATGGGAATGGGGAAGGGCCAATGGGAAATTGAGGAATTACCGCCCTGCCAACCTTGGAATGGGGTGGTAATTCCCCCATTTCACCATGGCGGACTCCGGCATAGACCATGGTGCTAATAGCGCCATGGTTTATCGCCGGGGTCGTAATGAGGGCCATTGTCAGACTTTGACCAGTCTTGCATTACAATAGCCATTTATTACTGCTTTGCATGCATGTGAAGTCTAAAAACGTCTAACCCTTCAAACAAATTCCCCTTAGCCCCCTTCATTTCAAGATGTTAAACATTTGTCAGTGAAAGATGTCTATATAGTGCTTTTAATCAACTACCAATAAACTCACCCAAATTCCAACAGCCATCCCAAAATTAAGAGGATTTATTACCAATCCTGGTTAACATTAAATTCCATCACCAACGTGGTGCTGCTGTTCCCTCTGACCCAATCAACTTCCCAGAAACCCAAATCATCACTAAACGCAGGGGGAAAAACCTGGCGTGCTGCTATATTTCACCTATTTCCAAGTACCCATCCTTATACTAGCAGTTGTCTAGCTCTCTTACTGGTAAGCTCGAATGGCATAGAAGTCACTCTTGGAACACTGACTGGGTTAAATGCAATCTGACTTGTAACTCAAGTAATCTGACTATCTTCTACCTGTTATTACCAGAAATGAGGTTTTGAAATTGTAAGTGGGGACATGTTCCTACTAATCAAAATAAATATTTGATGGGTATGAGCACCTAGGAGCAGCTGCACGGTATCTGGCATCACCTAGTACACAGGAAACATATCTGGAGAACTAGCAGCATACCACAAATGTAACTTTCATTTGAGATCCAAACTATTGTCCATTATATATGCCTCATTGTAATGTGAATGGAACTGTGTTTGATCAGGTTTTTCTTTTTGTTGTGGTGCGATTGTTTTGTGGAAAGTTTATTTTAAGCGATACACTAGCTATTATTAATATACTGCATTTTACTATTAAATGTCTAATATGTGTCATAATGCTCCTTTATACACATTCCAGAAACTGGTTATTTTCACATAGGTATATTTGAATGGCACCGGTTTGACTAGGGAGTCAACTGCAGCTCCTGGTATTGCTCGTTGTCAAGCTACCTTGGCTCTTTGAATCTACAAGCATGAGATAAATAGCTCCCAGCAATTTAACTTGCTGCATTCCATTTGAGGATGACAAAAGAGAATGAAATGGTCAGTCTTGCACATGGTGCCAACATTTTTCATATGGCTCAAAGCTTTGCACAATGCAAAATACATATTTTATTTATTAATTGCTCATTTTTTATAGTGCCTATACATCAAATGGAGTTTCAAAGTGGTACCAGACAAAACAAGTCTGTGGGGGAGACAGGGAACCAAACAACAATGGTCCTACTAGGCCTTGTGTCATTCGGATCGTGCAAGTGCAGTAACAAGGAGTGCAGTGGGGAGGAGCACAGGTAGGGGGGAAGGGAACATTCTAGGGTGGGAGGGAAGTATGGGGTAGCGTGGCAGCATACAAGAACAGGGGGAGGAGGGGAATAGGAGGGCCCATTGGGTTAGGCAAGTGTCAAGGGGAGGCCAGGTGGGCAAGTGCCAGGGGATGCAGAGAGTGAGGACCACATGCTAAGTGCGAGGATGGGGGTGACCAAGCTTGGTAGGGGTGCACGCCCCATCAGGCTAGTGAGGGGAAGGGGGCCCGGAAGACGTATCCAAGATAGGGAGACCGGAGTGCTGGGAAAGACTGGGTGAGGAGGGCCTGGTACCCTGTAGGACTCAGAAGGGACCAGGCAGCCAGTCTATGAGGCAGAGGGGGAGAGGAAAGGAAGAAGAGAAAAGGAGTTTCTTAAGAATCTTCTGGAACTTAAGGAGATTCGGCTCAAGCCTGAGGGGGGCAGGGAAGACATTGCACAGGGAGGTTCCTGCCGAAGAGAGAGATCTACCCCCCGCTCTCTCCTTAGAAAAGCATCTGATCTGCAGAGAATTGGAGCTAGAAAACTGAAGGGCTCTGGCAGGGAGTTATTTAGGAGATTTGGATGTAGAGCGGTCCTATGCCTCAGAAAGCCTTGTGAATGATTCAGAGGGTCTTGAACTTGATCCTGGCTGCCACGAGGAGCCAGTGGAGAGATTTTAGGACTGGCAAGATGTGTTCCATGGGCTAGAAGGCAAGGATACGTCTCACAGTCCTATTCTGGATTAGCTTAAGGTGCTAAGTTAGGATAAAGGTAGATTGAGGAAGAGGCTGTTGCAGTAGTCTAGTTTACATAGGACCAGAGCTCTGGAGACATTGAGTTTCTGGGAACAGGTGAGGAAAGGGAGAATGCCTCTGAAGAGGTGCAGCTGAAAGTGGGCCTTCTTGGCAAGTCCACTATGTGAAGAGAGAGGAGTCGAAGAGGACGCCAAGGTTTTTAGCCTCACAAGAGGGTGAGGGCAGGGGACTCACGGAGGGTGGCCAGAGAGTAGGGGAGAAGGAGAGAGCAGGGGTCCCAATGAGAAGGATCTCAGTCGTTCTGCCATTAAGACAGAGATTGTTAGCAGTGCACCATACTTGAATAGCAATCACAGTCAGGAATGAGAGCGGAAGAAGAGGAGGAAGTGGAGGGAAGCTTGATGGTGAACTGTGTGTCGTCCGCATAACACTGAAAGTGAGGAGAGGAGGTGGAGATCAGGTTGTCCAGACGAGCAAAGTAGATGTTGAAGAGCCACGGTGAGAGGATAGAGCCCTAAGGGCCACCACTTGTGGAGAGTGTGATGGAGGAAAGGAAAGGGCCAAGTAGAACCTGGCACAGTCAGTCAGATAGGAAGTCTATTTATAAGGGTGGCATGATTGGCCATGTCAAAGGCAGAGGAAGGATCGAGAAGGATGTGGACGGAGGAATAGCTGGAACCGAAATTTGAGAGCAAGTCTTCATAGGTCTTCAAGAGAGCAGTTTCTGTGCCTCTGGTTGCTCTGAAGTCTAGTGGCCATGGAGACAACCAGCAAATTCAGTGTCCTGGATCAGTTGGGAGATGACCAACTTCTCCAAGAGTTTGCCCAGGAAGGGGGGTAATGGAGATAAGGCAGTAATTAGCAGGGCAGCATGGGTTAGCTGAGGGCTTTCTAAGGAGAGGGTGCACAAGTGAGTGCTTGAGGGGTAGTAGGAAGGAGCTAGTGGCAAAGGAGTGAGTGCACAAATCAGCCAAGGCTGAAGCAAGGGAGGCACTGTTGTCCTTGATAGTTTGAGGAGCAGGGGAGCACCTGTTTGGAAGAGATTTTTATGGAGAGGACTTGCTTAGAGACCTCATCTGGTGCTATGGGCGAGTAGGAGGGAAGAGTAAAGGTGGGCCAAGTGAGGCCTGAGAGCGGGTGAACGAAAAGTGAGGGGCGGAGAGTGAGCACAGGATGTCCTGAGTTCTGGTTGTGAAGTGGGAGGGCTGTGCAGTGCAGAGGGCCTAGGATGGTAGAGAAGAAGTGGAGAATGCAGTAGGATTGGCAAGTTCCTTGCAGATTTTGAACAGTTCAGCCATGTTGTTGGTGGCCCCAGAGATGCAGGCTTGGATATGGACCCTCTCCTTTGAATGGATAGAGCCTGTATTGCCTTTGGAGCAGGCGACAGGCCATTCTGTCAGTGGCTATCCTTGAATCCAGCAACTCTGCACTTGTGTTTCAGAGAGGCTAAGTCAGAATCATACCAGGTGCGGATCCTCATCCTTCATTCAAGGTGCGTCTGGCTGAGTGGGTCAGACTGGAGGGTAGAATGGTGAGGGAAAGAGTCACAGAGGCTGCGGAAGAGTCCAGTGGCCAAATCAGGAGAGTGAAGGTGAATACTGAAGTCTATGAGGAGGTAGAGGCCAGGAGAGAAGAGGTGAGGTCAGACCACTTTGAAAGGAAGTGGAAGACTGGACCAGGGGTCCTGTAGATGGTGGCGAGAGGCAGCGAGAGGACAGAAGAGACACCAAGCCTGCAGAGGAGGCATTCGAAGGAAGAATATGACTGAGTGGGTATGATAGTAGCAGGGACTTATTCAGGGAAGATCAGAGCTACTCCAATTCAGCCCAGTTAGGCCTGGGCTTAGAGTGGATCTTGGAGCCCTCTGGGAGGAGTGTGTCAAAAGCAGTGACAGAGCTGGCAGTGAACCATGTCTCAGTGAGAGTGAGGACATCAATGTCAAAGTCTTCAAGGAGGTGACAGATATCAGAGGAATGTTCAACAGCAGTGCAAGAGTTGAGGGTAGCTAAGTGAAGCTGGTTGCCAACTTTGAAGGTCTTCTGAGGAGGGGTGAAGGGATGTGGTAAACCAGTCGGTGGTGGCAAAGGTGTCAGGGTGGGGGTGGGGTGGCAGAAGGGCTGGCAGGACAAAGGAGTTGATGAGAGATGGTAGACACCTATCAAGAAGAAGGAGAATGGTAGGCGAGCCCTGGGCCATGACATTGCCATTTTGGTAGACATTAATGATGCACCTAGAGGATAGGAAGTGTGCCAAGAGCATTTCCCATCTGGGACCACCATTAATGGGTAAAGAGTCCAAAAGGTCTGTAGATGGAGTGACAAAGAGGAGGTCATTGACTGCTTGGAAGAAGCACTGACGTAGGCGTCAGCGATGGGCAGGCCTGTATTGGAGGCCAGGAGAACTTTCTTGAACTTTTTCCTTCCAAGCTTTGGAAAAGAGGTAGGATAGGTGATGGAGTAGCAGTTAGAGTAAAGAGGGGAGATGGATAGCACCAGAGAGGTAGAGGGCAGAGATAGAAGCGTGGTTGATGCAGAGAATCTGCACAATGAACTCACCACACCAGGCGGCCTAGCAGCAACACAGGCACAGACAATTCAGGTGCACGAGAGGAAAGGCCAGGCCAGAGAAGAGGGACCTCAAGGCACGAACACGAGGGTGGAGTAATCTGCAGTATCACCAGATGGAAGGGGGATGTGTGGTGTAAGAGTCAAAAGGCAGAAGTATTGTCATGCTGCTCATGTAGCAGATGGGGGCAAAGCATCAATTTATTTGTATTTATTTTATTTGTATTGTACGCCTGGCCCTGGGGCATCTAGGCGCATTCCTTGAAAAATTACATCAGTTACATAGACAAGTACTTGTATTTGTTTGCTATGTGTCGCTAGGGTCTGATCCGTTTCCAGCAAGTTTTACAAAGGCCCTGACATTAGGCCTCAGTATTGACCTACTCAGTTGCCTGCTGATGCTTCTTCAGGTAAGGGACTCCTGTTCAGACGGATGGCCTCATTGCTGGAAAAATGACAACATAACAACTGTCTGTTGTCGGAACACTTCAAAAAACAGCACAACAGCCAGAAAATTGGGCGATTCCTACTCAGGTACTTGTGCCTCTTGTTCAGATGCTTAATTTGCTCCAAAGTACCTTACCCAGATGTTAAGGGTAAGAGTACTTATCCATGGAGCCTGTTTCCTCCACAACATCCACCACCCCCAGTGTCCCACTGTCTTGGTGTGTAGCTGGCTGGGAGGCCAGGGGTCATCGGTCTCAGATTCCCCTGAACACTGCATGTATTGGATGCTGTACTGTGCACTATGCACTCCCCATGGCCATCCCCCTTTCGGCTCTGATCTCCCACTTCTTGCTCAAGTTCCAGACTGCTATAAAAGTCAGTGGCTACTCATTCTGATGCACCTCTCCTCCCTGCACACCCGCTGTGAGCTCCCTGGCTTTGCACTCACTCACCACACTGTTGTCCAGTCAGGCAGTTATGAAGGAGGCTGAAGCTCCAGTGATGCAGCCACTATTTAAAATGGCGGATGTGACTGCTCCATGGAGACTTCTACTGAGCGGTCAACCCACTTGCCACTCTCTCCGGATGCAGGGAGCAGCTTCATTTGGTACTAGTGCTTACCCTGAGGCTGGGCACTCATCCGCTCATATAGGCAAACCGGGAACACTGATTGTGAGGTGCGTGGAAGCCCCTGCTGTGCCCGCCCCTGCGTCCACTCTCTCCTATGCTCTTGCGGCAAGCCGCCCCCTCCCCCTGTTCCTCCAGTGGTCACTGCCGCTCTGCACTCCGCCTGCGCTGCCGCACCAGGCTCAGGCACCAACCCCCAAGTTTTCTTGGTCACTCTCTGACAAACAATTTTCAAAGTCCCTGCCGTATTGGCTTGGCTATAGGCGTTCATCATGGCAAATGACAGAGGCTGGTGTCCACAGTTATTGAAGAGGAGCGAATTGGATGCAGGAGGTGTTACTGTATTAGTACATCTCCAAAACATCCAAACATCTCCATGTCACCAAACATCGAGGCTCACTCGCAAGCAGGGACAATAGCAAAGCAGACATACATATGGTAATCAACACTGTGCAGGCAGAAAATGACACTATTCGGTTTCATTCTTACGTGGCTCTGCTGTGCAATTACCATTTTGCTACTCACTTATCCACCATGCAGTTTCCCCACTTCTCCTGTACCTTTCCAAAATATTCTATAGAACTTGCATGTGTTGCTATGACATCCCACCCCATAGGTTTTGTTATACTGCATCATTCCCTCTACCTTCTAAGCTCTGTTCTCAGTCTTCCATTGTACACCCATGCTTTTTCCCCTGCATTGGAGTCCCTCTGTCATCTATTTTTCCCAAGTTCTACCACTCAGCAAATGCAGGCATCTGACTCATGCCACTTTGTTACACTCCACCACCAGTCAGTGCGCACTGCGTTCATATCCACACATCTAGGCCCAATTACATTACACCACCAGGAACACCATTTGATAGCTGCAGCAATGACACTCCACTATCCCCCACTAAATGGCTTCCACCAGTCCTTGGTTACTACCACTCATCCCCGACAGCACCTTCTCCTGACCCTCTCCAAGGTCAGACCATGGAACTACCTCAAGACAAGTATACTTGCCTCTTGCTTGTCCCCACCACTCACCTCCTACTCACTGCAATATCTAGTTGTATTTCTCCTTCCCCACCAAACACATTGGCACCAGCACCTAGCCTCAAGTGTTATCCACTCTCCCGAACTCCTGCAACCCCTGTCACTTTGCTTGAGAACACAACAGCAAGCCTACCAGTCTGTGCCTCTGCCCACAAGGGGGTATCAAATTTCTGAATCCTTTCAGCACAAACGAGAAGCCAGACTCCTCTGTACACCACTCACCAAAAGCTAGTTGATGTGCCCTTGTGACATAGAATGCCCCTGCAACCCCTCTGCAAAGGGGATAGAAGTTTGGAGAACAGTCTTTTGAAATAAAGCTAGTTTGCACACACATGACCCCTCCGCAGACTCCTTACACCCTGCCTATCCCTGGCAATCTTGCTTGTTTCGTTCTCAACATATATTTAGGTGGTTCAGTTCTGTAGATCGTTTATCAAGTTTGTGTTGATTCACGGTCTGGTAAAATGCCAGGTCTTGAGTGTTTTCTGAAAAGCGAGGCTGTCCTGAGGTTTAAGAATGTCTTTCAGTAGAGTGATCTAGTTTGGTGGACATAATTGTGAGCAAGGAGCCTCCATAGTGTTTCTTGAAGTGGCAAGGCAGTGACACGAGTGCAGTATTGCCAGAGCATAAAGGCCTTATTGGCTGATCTTGTTTGGATTAGTTCTGCCCTATACCTTGCATTTCTTCCTTACACTGAATTCATGTTAAAAATAGTCTTGGCCCATGCATAGACATTTGTCAGGCACAGACATAACCTTGCCAGGTACTAACACCCTATGCTAGCAGTTGACATCTTATGGCCATGCCGTACCATTATGTTAGTCCTTGGAAACTACAGATCTGAGGTCTACACAAAAGCTAAACGTTTGATTTGTCAACCCGTGTTTGTCTAGGTCATGTTGTTGAGGTTCTAATGTTAAAAATCCATTATGAATTACTATTCTAGAGTTTTTGACCAATGTAGGTATGTATGCATAGTCACATATTTCCTTTAACCAGGGATTTGTATTAGTGGTTGTTTACCTCATGGAGCAAATCATGATTTCTATTTTGTTAGATTTCAGTCTCTTCTGTGTCATCCATGTGTCCACATCATGAGACATCTGACAAGTGCGGGTTGTTTTATTTATGTCTGATAAGAGTTTGAGGACTATAGGCCCCATTATATGTTTGGCGGTGTGGCCAAAAATGGTGGTAACACAGTTGTAATAAGCTACCACAGCATTAGAGCCGCATTACCACAATACCGAACTATGGGTTTGAAGGTAAGCTGGAGGAAAACAAAACAAAAAGCTGGAGCTACTGCCGTCACTTTAGTTGCGAGAAAACTGCCATTCTGCCAAAATCCCCATGTTGTCCCATGGCCTCCATGAATGGGGACTGACGCCACCATACTGCCACTTGTAATTTGGTGGTAATTCAGCCAGAGCAAGTGGCGGTAACAGTAAATCCCTTTGGTGGTATCTCAGCAGATTTACACTGAGATACCACCAAACTTGCAATGAGGTGCTATGTGCATGTTATCTGCCTAATTGTATATTAGGTTATGCTTGCAGATGGGCTTAGGTATAGGAGGCATTTAAGTGGAGATGAGGGTGATACATGTGCTACTTCTCAGGTGATGTCTGGGTGTAACCCAAGAGGGAGATGTGGGTAGTTAAGTGGTTTTAGTTTGGTCTGTGAGGAATAATGTCATCCTGAGTTGTAGTCTCCCATTAAGAATGGAAATGCATGATAACCCCCCCTACCCCCATATACATGAATGCTGCAGGCCCGTATCACTGATTGACATTGAAGCAAAGATCCTTGTGAAAGCATTAGAAAATCCTCTGCTCAGGTGATGTTGGCACTGGTGCATGGAGACCAATGCGGTTTCATGCCAGGTCGCTCCACTAGAATTAAAATTTGTTGGGTACACGTTGCAATAGACGGGGCATGTTTGATTGAGTACCCAATGGCTATCCCATCAGTTGACCCCGGGAAGGCCTTCCACTCGATCTCCTGGCAGTCCCTATGGGAGGTAATGTCAGGAATGGGATTCAGTGATGAATATATGAGGTGGGTGAAGGTCCTCCATCATGTTATAGTGGAAACAATCAGAATCAACGGCCTCTCCTCTCATTTCTTTACTGCAACTGCTTCACTCCCTTCTCTCCCCCAACTGCCCCACCCCCTTCTCCCACATTGCCCCCTTTCTACCAACTGCCCCCAGACCCTGTTCCCCTAACTGCCCCCACCCCCTATCCACCACACTACCCCAGCCCCACTGTCCCCATCCCCACCATGTCCTCCCAACTGCCCCCAACCCTCTTGTACCCCCAACTGACCCACCTACTTCTCCTCAAAAGTCCTTTACCCCCAAGCCCTCTACTCAACTGCCCCTTCCTCTCCCAACTTACCCACCCCTCTTCTCACCAACTGCCCCACCCCCTTCTCTCTCAAAGACCCTCTTCTCCTGAATTGCCCCACCCCAGTTCTCTCCCAACTGCCCTTTCTCCCCAACTTCTGCAGTCCTCTTATCCCCAATTGTGCCCCATCTCTCCCAGAACTACCCCACTACTCTTTTCCAACTGCCCCCTTCTCTTTCAACTCCCCACCAGCTCCCTTCACCCCACCATCATTCTCCCTCAAATGCCTTTCCACTCCTCCTCCATCACTTGCTGTTCCACCCCCAACTGCCCCATCTCCCTCAGCAGCTTCCTTTCTTCCCAGGCTGCCCCATCCCTTTTCCAAGTGCCCATCCCTTCTTCCCCAAACTAACATTTCTACTGCAACTGCCCCATCCCCTTCTCCAGGACTGCTCCCTTTCCCCCCAAGTGCACCCACCCCTATGTCCTCCAAACTGCCCCATCCCTCCTTGTCAAATGGCCTTCTCTCCCAAACCCTCTTCCCAACTGCCCCCTTCTACCCAACTGCTGCAGTCTTCTCCCCCCCAACTGTTCCACACCTCTCCCACAACTACCCCACCACTCTTCTCCAACATCCCTTTCTTCGTGCAACTGCCCCCACCCCTTTTCTCCTCGAACAGCACCCTACCTCCTCAGCCCAACTGCCCCACCCCTCTTCTCCCTCAACTGCCACCCTTAACTCCAACTTCTCCACCACCCACTTCTCACCAAACTCTCCCCAGTCACTATTTTCCCCAACTGCCCCTTCTTTCCCAACTACCCCAGTTCTCCTTGCCCACATGCACCAAGTCTCTCCTTCTCAACTGCCCCCCTCTCCAGCTGCCCTGTGGCTCCCAGATGCCCCTCCATCAACTGCTCCCCCAGCTGCTGCTTTAATGAAGCGCTGGCCCTCTTCCCCTCCCCTTATCCGTGTTTGTTCAAAAGCGGAGCCATCATTGTTTATTTTGATGATTCCGAGAAATGCCATAAGAGTCCGAAGGGTACTTGGAAATTCCGAGCGATTGAACGGCTTCACAAAGAAAATCTCCTGTATTCCAGGTTTCAATTTGGCGCCAATGAAAGAAATTCAGCGCAAGGGATGCTGGGAACTGGGACTGAGGGGCGGGCATCACGAATGCAGGGCATCCCGGGAGTTGTAGGCATGGAATGGGGGCTCGCAATTCTTATTGCTATGTCCATTTCCGTAAGCTTCGCTTTGTGAACTACCCCGTCATTGCCCCTGCTGCAGGCAGACTGCGCATTGGTATCTACGGGACAGCGCAGTTCGTAATATTTAAAACCTGTTTACAACAAAACATTCGCTGGCAAACAGCTGATTTTGCTAGAAAGGAGAGAAATGTGCATTTTAATAAACGCTCTCAATTCATTTACAGTGGCTGACATCGGTGCTACATGCATGTTGTAATAAAAATAAAACACTGTAGTTCCGTTATATAAAAAGAAATAGCATGCACAACCGGTTTCATCCATGAAGTTCACAGCGTTCGTTCACAAACATGTTGGGTTAACTCATTTAGTTAGGAACAATCACTTTGCTAGCTTCCATCTAGATGTGAAGCTTACATACATAGCCAAATATGTCAAGGCCCTTTTGTTTAAGGCAAACCTGCACAGTTCAGTGACTAATTCACGGTCTATTTTTTTATTTTATTGTTATGCCCACAAAACGGAGTCCTTTACATGGTTGTGGTAGTAGCTACCTTCAAATGGCAGACATCCAGAACCCATAGCTCCCAACCTTTTTTGTCACCTAGGCGGGTGAAAACACCCGATTTTCTTTTTGGCGGGTGAGAGGCCCATTGAAGTGAATGGGCGTATGAGGGACTTGGCGGGTGATTCGTCTGCTTTGAAGGCGGGTGACACCCGCCAAAAGCGGGTGAGTTGAGAGTTATGCCAAAACCAAAGGCAAAGAAAATAGCCTGCTGGTTGAACTTCTGCCTTAATCTGATGTAAGAGATTGCTCATACCAGGCAGTGGCGTCGCCAGGAATCAAATTTAGCCGGGGCACAGAGGGGGCCAAAGACAACAGTAGGTGGGCCAAAGACAAAAGTGGGAGGGATGCCCATAAAAGGTAATGTGTGACGTCACAAGCACTCCTGCAGAGAGGCGTTTGTGCACACCAACTACCCACACCCCAATGCACCTCCTCTCCGCATCAGAATGCAGGCACAAAACCATTCAGTGACTAATGGCCCATCATTAGCAGTTTTGTGCACTACATTCTGATGGGAGGGGCTGCAAGCTGCTCTGCACCTTATGGAGGTCGCTGTGCAGAAGCCGGGCAGGAACACCTGAGAAGTGGCTCGTGCTCATGTTCATACCCATGCCAGAATGCATACCAAGATCACTGCTAGCTTGAGACAAAAGGAGAGTATTTGCTGTGCTATCTGCACACATTTGCCTTCGTGAGTGTCACAAATAACACCACGAACAGAGAACACGGTCACTGCTTGCCTTAGGTAGGGGGGTACAGGATTTCAGGGGGGGACAGGGGTCCCCCATGCTCCCCCCAAAACCCCCCAGTGACGCCACTGGTACCAGGCCATTGACATTTTTCCTAAGTAGTGGATGCTTGCTATAAATTGCATTGATGAAGTTACCAGTGCACAAACAAGCCCCTTTCATCTTCACGTTCATGTTCTGTAAAAAATGTTCACTTTTTCTTTATATGTCCTATATTTTGGGAAATTGACTGCCGCTTCTGATTTTCCTGGCTTGCTTAGTTGGCACAATGTTATTGCAGCGTTGGCTAATCATTGAGTATAAGTAGAGGTTTTTTTCATTTCTTTCGGTAACAACAATGAAGTGTCATTACTATGGCCTAGTTTCACTAGACTAGCTGACTGCCAACTTTTTTAAACATCATTGTGTTTTATAACCAGGAACAACCTTTTAAAAAACCTTTTAACTAGAATGTAATGTTCAGGATCGAGGTGTCCGTACTTGATATTAATGCCCTGTTACCATCTGTCCTAAATGTTTATTATACTCTGCATTAGGTAGCATTACCCTCCCAAGTCCAACTTGGGTCCTTCCTCTCCTCTATCTCTCTCTCTACCTGTGGTGTTTCCCAGGGGTCTAACCTTTCTCCCTGGTTGTTTAACCAATACCTTGCATCTCTCGCCCACCGCATTGCTGCTCTCTGCTCCAACTATCAGTGCTATTCGGATGACACTCAGCTCGTTTTCAGGCTTTCAGGCTCCCCTCTGCCACATCCTCTCCTTCTCTCATCCTAATCGGCACACTTGCACCTTCTTTTCCTGCCACTCTCTGGCCGGCCTCCCTTGGCGCTCTTCCTGCTCCCACCTGTGAGGTTGAGCCTCAGGGTCATCTTCGACTCCACACTCTCCTTCTCTCCTTACATCTCTGACGTCCCTAAGAAGTCAAACTACCAACTGCACCTCCTCAGAGGTATTCTTCCATTCCTCTCCTTCCCCCCAAAGCTCTCTGTCTCCAGAGCTCCGTTTCTCTCTAGGCTTGACTACTGCAACAACCTCTTTGTAAATCTGCCTGCCTCTACTCTTCGTCCTCTACAATTCATCCAGAACAGTACTGCAAGAGTTGTCCTTGGCCTCAAGCTCATTGATCGTATCTCTCGAGCCCTGAAATCTCTTCATTGGCTCCCAGTGGCTGCAAGGATCAAGTTCAAGACCCTTTGAATTGTCCCAAGGCCTTCTGGGGCCTGGGACCGCAATACCTCCATCTCTCTCTTCAGAAATATCTTCCTACTTGAGCTCTTCGCTCATCCACCTCCAAATCCTTGAGGGCCAGGTGCTTCTCATAGCAATGAGCGGTGGCAGATGTCTCTTTTCTGCTGGTGCCTCCCTCTGGAACAGCCTCCCTGCCTCTCTGAAACTTGAGCAAAACCATCTCAGGTTCCAGAAGCATCTCAACACTTTCTTCTGTGCTTCTGCCTTCTCTCTTCCTCTTCCCTGCTGATCTCCTGTCTGATAGTGCACTGGTCACCTGGCTACCCTCTGAACTTCAGGCCCAGGTCCCTGCCCGCCCAGTTGCACACCTGCACTGCCTCCTGGAAACCCTTGCACTTGGGTTTGTATCTACAACCCTACAGTCCCTTACTTGAATTTATCAGGCACTTGTTGTCTGTACTTAACCCTTGCACTGCCACCTGCTGGTTGCATTACTTGTTTTTGATTATGTGTCCTGCACTTGCCTTTCCTCCCCTTCCCCTGGCACTTTTCCTCTCCCCTGCACTTGCGCGATCTCAATGTCACTAGGGTTAGTAAGATTGTTGTCTTTGTCTTCCCTTTCTTTCCCCTCCCTTGTCTCGCCGTACCTTGAAACACTTGTGTATAGGAGCATTATGAATGTGATATCATATCATACTATAAGTGACTTTGGGCTTCTATTTTCCCAAAGTCATTTATAGTTTTGTCAGCTCGCTTGTTGTGGTTTTTGTCAGTTTATCGCCCTGATTGTGTGCTTGCCTGTAAAAACACGCATGAAAGGAGAACTAACGTCCATCCTTTCACAGCTTTTTCACACACATTGAAGCTGGGGCAGATTGCTTTTGTCAATCTCCTGGGTCACAGTGGCTGCTCAGGGGATTGGACATCACAAGCAACTCACTGATCGCCTGCTGGCCACATTGTAAGGTGCAATCTTGATAAGAGGTTGACAAGGGAGTGCGTGAGGAGTGAGGGGGAAGGGTCTAGCGGCAAAGGAGTGATTGCAGAAATTGGCCAATGCTGGAGCAAGGGAGACAATGTTGTCCTTGATAGTTCTGGAGGAGCAGGGGAGCACTTGATTAGATGAGACTTTCTTAGAACAGAGTAGTTTAGAACCCTCATCAGGTGTTATGGGAGAAACATAGGGTAGGGGAGAGGAAGGCCCAGGGATGCCTGAGAGCGGGTGAGGAGTAGATGAGAGTGAGGACAAACTATCCTGAGTTTTAGAAATGAAGTTAGAGGCCAGAGAAGTGCAGAGAGCCAGGGAAGGCAGTATGTTTGGTGAGTTCCATGTAGATTTTGAAAAGTTCAACCGTGTTGTTAGTGGCCGCAGAACTGCGGGCTTGGATATAGGCCCTCTCCTTCGAGTAGATGTAGTGTCTGTATTGACTTTGGAGCTGACGGCAGGCCAGTTTGTCAGAAGATGTGCTCGAAGCCTGCCACTTCCACTCAGCCGCTCTGCACTTGCGTTTCAGAGCGGCCAGGTTAGAATCATACCAGGAGGTGCACATGGAGGCAGGTTTCATGCAGATCCTCATGACAGCGGCAAGGATGTCCGGAGTGTTGGACATGGAGAGATGAAGGTTAGTAAGGGCTGTGTCAGAGTGAGAGTCTGTGGCAGGAGTAGGAGGGGGAGTGAAGGTGGCAGCAGAAGTGTCAACTGACATTCGCTTCATAGGTCGAATGATCAAGAAGGAGGCGGGCAGTGCAGGTGGGTGCTCAGCAGGGGGGACACAGGAGGTCCAGGTAAGAAAACAGGAGCGCATGATCAGACCAGCAAAGAGGAGTATTGAGAGGGTAGTAGATGGGGATGTTTGAAGAGATGAGAGCATCCAAAGTGAGACCGGCGAATGTGTCGGCACAGAGGGAAGAATTGAAATGAAAAGAGAGTCACATAGGTTGCAGAAGATCCAGAGGCTGCATCATGGGAGTTGAGGTGAATATTGAAGTCTCTGAGGAGGAGAAGCTTGGGGTAGGAGGCACGGAGAGAAGATGTGAATTCAGCCCATTCAGAGAGGAAGTGGGAGACCTGGCCAGAGGGCCTGTAGATGGTGGCCAGAGCCAGAGAGAGGACAGGAGAGACACCAAGTCTGCAGACAAGGCATTCGAAAGAGAAGTAGGCCTGTGTGGGAATGAAAGTAGCAGGGATCCACTCAGCGAAGATCAGGGCAACTCCCCACCCCCTTGTTAGGCCTGGGCTTAGAGAGAATCTTGCACCCCACATGGAGGAGAGTGTAAAAACTAGTGACAGAGCTAGCAGTGAACCATGTCTCGGTGTGTGCGAGGATATCTAGGTTGAGGCCTTCAAGGAGGTGGCAGATGTTGGAGGAGTGTTTTACAGCAGAGCGAAAGTTCCAGGTAGCTAAGTGGAGCATGTTGCCACTTTTGAAGGTCTTCTGAGGAAGGGTAGAGGAGTGTGGTACAGCCAACAGAGGTGGCAGAGGGGCCCAAGGGTTGACGGAAAGAGGAGTGGCATGAGAGGGGAGGAAGTTGGAAGACGCCTATCAGGAAGGAGGAGGGTGGGCTGAGAGCGCAGGACCATGACAGTGCCATATAAGTAGACATTAATGATGACCCCAGAGGACAGGAAGGATGGCAAGAGTTCCTCCCAATTGTTGCCACCATTAATGGGAGAGGAAGAAGAAGGGGAGAGCACAGAGACCATAAGGGGAATCCAAAGGTCCGGCAAAGGGATGGCAAAGAGGATGTCAGTAAATGTCTGCATGGAAGAAGCATTGACATAGGTGTCAGTGATTGGCAGGCCTGGATTGTAGAACTGGATATCCTTCTTGAACCTTTTCCTTCCATACCTCGTCAAAGGGATAGGATAGAAGATAGAAAAGCAATTAGAAAAGATAGGGGAGATTGAGAGCACCATTGAGGGAGAGTGCAGAGAGAAGGAAGGGGGAGAGAGGGAGATACTGCAGAGCATGACACCAGCTACAACCAGCACTGACACAATCTAGAGTCAAGTGTCCAGGAGGGGAAAAAAGGCCTAGGTTACAACATATAGCAGAAAGAACCTAGATAGAGGGTTAAACCTAATTATTACACATAGCAGCAAATGCAAGAACAAACAGGTTTGAATTTCCTAAAAAAAAGAGGGAAAAGCCTAATTATAAAAACAGCAGCAAATGCAAGAGCACACAGCTTCAACTGTCCTAGAAAAGAGGGGAACAGCCTAATTTGTAAACAAAGCAGCAAATGCAAGAACATACATCTTCAACTATCCTAGAAGGGATGAAAAGACATACAGGCTAATTAAGTCAAATCACTGATGCCAGATAACGATATCATATAACTGCCAAGTGCAGTAGACTGCAGTGTTAGATAATAGAAGTGACAAGAGACTAGGGACAGTTAAACAGGGAGCAGTAATGGCTGTTCCCCCTGCCCGCACCTTTCTTACATTGTCAGTCGCTGCTGATTGATAGCTGTGCTGCATGCTCCCATGGCGAACACTGGCAAACACCCTGCGGAACTGCAACAGTGGGAGCTGCCCTTTGCCTCGGGCCTTTGGCTGTAGGGAGGCTGCATGGGCAGGGTGCTAGCCAGGGTCTTGACTTAAGGGGCAACTCAACCAATCAGGAATCAGGGCGGTCTGGGAGGAGGGCGGGCAGGAGGGAGCCCAGAAAAGGGCTCAGACAGAGAGCCAGGGCCAAGAAAAGCCGAGAAGGCTACTAAGGGATTATTTAAATCAAGAATCCTGGCACAAAGAGCAGAAGTTCCACCCCTTACCACGAGGATGTGTGCAGCATAGAAAGCGGGCCACTCATTAGTATCCAGTAATTAACACACGTTTAAATGGAGCCTGGTTGTACCAATCACGGATCGGGGTAGGATTTGAGTAGGGCGGGGAAGAGGGAACCCGGAAAAGGGCTCAGTCAGGGAGCTGAGGCCAAGACAAGCCTAGAAGGCTACTAATGGCATATTTAAAATCACGAATCCTGACACAAAGAGCAGGCGCTCCACACCTTACCATGAGGACAGTCTTGGCATAGAAAGCGGAAAGAAGGCCCCTCCTTGGTATCAAGTAATTAACACAAGGTTCAATGGAGCCTGGGGAAACAATGAGGGTTGGGCGGCCTGGGGGGAGGTCAGGGAAGGTATCCAGTGATGTTACCAAAATGTAAATAACGAATTAAATATTAACGAAAAATACAGAAAAATAAATCTATAGGAGTTGGGGTAAAGGGTTAAAAGTTTTAGGGGTGGTTTAGGGTGGGGTTACAAGCATGGGGAAATGGGGTGTTGGGGCGCCCAATTTAAAAAAGAAATGGATATTTTTTTTCCTGTAATATTTCATTCATTGAAATACATATTGGTAACATCACATGGAACTGGCGGGGAGGAGGGAACCCAGAAAAGGACTCAGGCAGGGTGCTGGGGCCAAGACCAGCCGAGAAGGCTACGAATGGATTTCATGCACATTATGACGCAATCCTTAGTGTTTAGTTGAGGTAGGGAAACCCCTATTAGAAGTTAGGGGCACATACGGATTTCTCTTTATTTTTAGAAAGAATACAAATCAATAGCCAATACCATTCCACCTGTGGGTCAGTATCCTTCTTCTGTACCCCTACAATACATAACATTCAGGTACAGGAGAGTGGACAAAGTGCAACGTTATGAGGTTTAGGCGACAGAGGAAAGTACAGTGGGCATTGCGTAGATACGTCAGGAGAGAGGCAGAATAGGTGAAAAGGCGATTCCTCTTCTGACAGTAGGAGGACTTTAGGGTTGGATTTAAAGAGTGGTAGAGAATGAATTGAGTGGAGCAGCAGAGGAAGTCCACTCCTGAGTAGGGGAGGGACAAGATATATAGAGATCGGAAATGAAAAATAGCACAGGGGAGAGAAGGAATGGCGGCCAGGAGGTGTGCTGAGGATGATCTTAAAGTGTGTGGGGGAGAGTAGGTGGGGAGGTGGGCAGTTAGGTAAGGAGAGACATGATCATTTATTATTTTGAAGAGGATGAGAAGAAGCTTGTATTTAGCTCTTAGTTTCACCAATGAATTTGGTGATGGGACGAGGAATTAAAGGTAAATCGAGGAAGGTTGAAAAGTGTGTGGACAGCAAAGGTTAGGACGTTGTGCAGTGGTGAGAAAGCATAGTTGGGAAGGCCATAGTGTAGACTAGCACAGTAATCAGTTTTAGAGAGGACTAGTGTGGTTATTATGTGTTTGTCAGTGTTGAAAGGACGAATATGGTGTATTTTGTTGATATTTAGGAGGTTTAGTCTGGCAGCCGTAGCAGATTTCAAGATAAAGAGCAAAACGTTGTGAGGTGGGTCAAACACAACACCAAGGTTGCGAGCAGAAGGAGAGTAAAGATGGTAGTCAGGAGAGAAAAATAAGAGAGGGGGGAGTGGGGGATTGTGTGTTGGGTAGTTAAGGAGATAACTTTGGTTTTCATGGAGTTGAGCATGAGCGAGTGAGATGCCATCCAATATTGTATGGCAGTGAGACAGTGAGAGATGCTGTCTCTTAGTTTGTTAGATAGATAGATAAAATCTAAGAATATCTGAGTGTCATCAGCAAAAAGCTGATATTTGAATCTGCAGGAGGAGCTGAGGGCACAGAGAACAGAAGTATAGAGAGTGAAGAGAAGAGGACCTAGGACTGATGTAGGACTGACCCTTGGCGAACTCCAATAGTGAAAGGGGAGGAAAGTTATTTCCAAGGCATTTGGAAGTGCTTAGGGGCAAGGAAGGTGGATATCCAATCAAGGACTTTATTTTTAAAGCCAAGGAGAGACGGTTTGGCTAGGTGGTCAGAATGGTTGTGTCGGACCTGTGTATAGCCGCATTCTCAACCCAACCATGGAATCCGCATGTGCACAACCCTCCCACCTTGGTTGACAAGGGATGCCTACTTTGAATATACACGCCACCTCCAGGCAATCAATCAGGGGAAGAGGGTTAGGCAGATGTTGTGTATAGGTATGGGGTAGTTAGGGTATCCAGAAAGAGGGTTTGGAGCTGCAAATGGATAGGCAGGGGGAAAGTAGTCTAAATGCATAGAATACAGACATGCAATTACATTTAAAACCTGTCTCACACTTTTGCCCTGTTGCCTCACTTATTTACAGACCTTCCTGACATCTAGCCACCCGATGTATGTCTTTGAATTCTACAGTGATTCATTTGACCTTGTCCAAAATGCTCTTCTTTGAGCCAAATTCACATAGACCTCCCAACTAGAGTACACATGACTTCCTTTTTTCACTGCTGTTCCATCAATGTCCTGCTCATTTCCCAAACACCTGCACCCCACATCTCCCTCTGTTGCCAAATACATCCTATGTGCTCCCACCCTACTAGCACAGTAATTTCCACACTCCTCGTATGATCCACAGTTACTAACAGTTCAAACATTAAGCCTTTGCTGCAATAGAAATCAGAACACGGTGGTCATAATTTGCCCCCTGTTACATTTAGAAATTATAACGTGCGCCGTGTGTGAAATGCCCATTAGCTGAGGCCCTCCAATCCACGAGCGAGTTCAGGGGCATGGATGAACCGGTGTTGAGCAGCTGGAGGCCATACCACCACCTCCTGCTGATCACCTAACTCAAGTTTTGCGCTCTGCAGTCACTGCTGTGTCCCGGGAACTAAAGAAGTGTTGTCTTCTGCTTATTCAAGCAAGAGCGCACAATCACCACGGCAGCCTAGCAGCCTGAATGCACACTGCCACGGCCTAAGTCCTTTGGTGTGGTCTGGATGAAGAACGCCAGCCCAGCGTTCTAAGGTTGCAAAATCCTCGTGGTGGCTGATAGCATGGCATGCATGTGCTTCCAGGTGCAATCACAAGCACCAGCTGAAGCACACCACCTGCTTATCAATGTTGAGCAGCACGTGACTTTAGCCCTCAGATGGCTGAGTTATGTAGCCCCAGCCAGAGCCTCCATTTCCCTAAACTTCAAACCACTCTGGCGCAGGCTACAGATCCTCATTTCCCTTTCTTATTATGTTGCCAGTATCAAAGGCCACGGAGAGGTCAAGAACGATGATGATAGAAGATAGGCTGGCATGACGAGAGGAGGAAATGAAGTTGTTTAAATTGAGAAGGGTTGTTTTAGTAGAGTGAAGCCAGATTGCAGTGGGTCCCAAAAGCTTTGCGTATACAGATGTTTGGAGAATCAGTTAAATAAAATTGTTTCCAGGATTTTGGAGTATGGAGGAAAAAGGTCAGTAGGATGAAAATTGACAGGATTGTTAGGGTCAAGGATGGGTTTCTTTAAAATGGGATGACAGTGATCAATTTGTAAGATGAAGGGAAAGTGGATGTATCAAGGTAGGCATTGAAAAGGGCCGTAAGGTACAGGAAAACAGTGGGTTTTATACGTTTGACTACTTGAGGGGAGAAAGGGTCAGCGAGGGCACAAAAAGGGTTCACTGCAAGCTGAAGGGCATATATGTCTTATTTAGTTATTTATAGTGCGTTTTTAGATGACTAGCATCTTTTTCACACTTACCACACATAATACAACTTGCAAAAATAAGAATATACACTTTTGCACATTTTCATCTTAAAACATATAAAAATTGTTACAACCCTATTAATATTAATAAACAAAAATATACCATTCACCATGTAAAACAAACTCGAAATCACTTTTCATTAATGTCCTCCATTTCGGCTATTCTTTTGATGATTATCTCCCACACATGGAACGCTGCATTACTTAAAACTGATGACTTAGCGGCAAAACAAGTCAGTATTGGGATTGCTGTATTTTTCATATGCTCGCTTGTATGCAACCCCTAATTCCTCACATTGGGTTAAAAGGTGTCTGGCCTTCTCAATGTATCTCCCACATAATCTGCATAGTCTTTGCTCTCTTGGGATGCCTCTCCAAGCACCCGTATTTTCCAGCATATATTTCTTCAGTGTCAGTGGGGTTGAAGGTGGGAATGGTGGTGACAGTGGAGGGTAGGTGTGGTGGAGTGTAGTGGGCAGGAGGGGGATAGGAGGTCATTTCTTGAAGATCTCTCTAATGGTAGATATGTTAGAGGCAAAGTAGACAGCGGGATAACTAGCAGAGAGAGTGGAAGAAATCAAGGAGAATTTAGGGAGGGAGAGAATAGAGTTTAGATATTTTTGGAGGTGTCTAGGTTCAGAGGATCGAGAGGAAACAAGAGCAGTAGAATTCATGTTTGGCAGCATCAAGAGCTGAGGATTAGATTGAAAGAGCAGAGAGGTAGTTATGGATATCAGGGGCAGATATAGTTTTTTGCCAGGTGCAAAGGTTTTTTGCCTGGCTGTTTCCAGGGTGCTGGTGGGAGGTGTTAACCATGGTAGTGGCGAGGAGTTTTTAGGACTGAAAGTGGATATAGGGAAATGGGTGCACAGTGGGGGCCTGAAGAACAGTGTTGAAATTGGAGAAGGCTTCATCAGGGGTTGGGAAGGTGAGTCAGGCAAATGAGGAAAGCGAGTGGTGTAGGTCAGAGGGGTAGATGGGGAGTACAGTTGTGGGAAACTCACGCTTAGTAACAGTCATAGAAAATGGAGGGAGGAAGGGGGAGGAGGGTGCATGATGGAGACAAAGACTATTGAGTGGTCAGACGGAGAGGGGGCAGTCGATATTTTGGTGGCTGAGAGTAGAGATGAAAAGAAGGTTGAGGGAATCCCGGTTAGCATGGGTGGGCAGGGAGTGGATGAAAGAGAAAGAGTGATGATGGAAAAGGGAGGTAAAGTCAGAGGTTGTGACTATGGAGTGAGAGGATAGGTTAAAGTTATCTAAGACAATGAGATGGTGATCGGCAGAGAGTGAGTCAATTAATTTGAGGAGGTGGTCAAAAAATTGGCCTACCGTACCGGGAGGCCGTAGGGAGAGATGATGTGAATATTGTAAGTTGCAGTGATAGTAGAGGTAGTGTATTCGAATAGGGAAATTGGTAGGTTATTGGGGTGAGTAGAGATAGGGAATTTGGAAGATGAAAATAGAGTCACTGCACCAACCCTACTGTGAAGAGAGTGTCAGAAGGTATAGAGGGGGTCATGGAGGGCAGCAGTGTTGCAGAATCAGAGGGAGAGATCAAGATTTCAGTGAGGGGAATATGGTTGAGAGAGGGGGACTGGGAGTCCTTATCCTCAAGAGGGAGTCTCTGTCTGTGAGGTCTCATTACCACCACCCATGGGGGGAAGACTGTATAGCAGGCTCACCTCCTTAGACTCACAGAAAAGGGCTCCTCTCTAGGGAGTAGTGACGACATCCCATGAATCATCACATCTGGTAACACCTGAGAATGCTGCAACCCATAAACACATAACCTTTGTATTCAATCCTTTTTTTCAATATAAATCGAATTCTTTCTACATTTTTAAAGTCGTATGAGTACTGCGAAGTACAAGGACGAGAGGTCTGTCTCCAGACACTTCATGATATTGTTAGCTTTTAAATGATGTCACTTTATGACAGTTGATTTCAGTTAAAACCTTAAACGGACATTGTGTTCCAATAAAATAGTTGTCAAATTTGTAAACCATTGAATAATCTCAGCTTCGCAACCTTTTATAAAGCTCAGTAAAGGAAAAGACCTTATGTAACGTTGCACATATGGCAATCCTGATAGGTAGTTACATTAATTTATTGGCCTGTTAATGCTGGAGTAATCAAAGTATTCAATTTGTGTTCTGCACAAGGGCTAGAGAAGCCTGTATGTTTGAATGGCCTGCCGCATTAAAAAAAAACAGCCAACGTGTTTTTCAAACAAAGGAAGAGTCTTTGGCAAGGCAATTGGGGTGGCCTCTATGGTCCACAGAGAGACTCAGTCCTTCCTTGAGAAGACTGGTTACTGACTTAGATAGAAGACCATGGGCCTCATTCTGACGTTGACGGTAGCCGTGCCTGTTTTACAGGCAGGGCTACTGTCAACCTCGCATGCATCACCGCCACCCGCGAATGGGCAATTACCGGCCCATTACGAGTTGAATGGGCCGGTAATTGCCCATTCGCGGGTGGCGGTGTTACCGCACTCCCCATCCCCATTCTGCCGCATAGGGCAGAATGGAGATGGGGAGCATGGATGCACCGGCACCGTTAATAACGGTGCCGGTGCATCCGCGGGTTTTGCTCGTGGGTGCCGCACTGCCCGCCAGGTCAGACATGGCGGGCTGTCAGGCACCCGTGAGTAAAACCCGTACTTTGGTGGTACGGTGTGAATAGTGCCAGTGCCATACATATAGGTATACTATAACAAGCAATCTCTTGTTTGCATTGCATGTGTTGGGGTCTATTATAAGGCAGCACGTAGGTGCTGGAAAAGCCTGGGCAATTAGAATCTGTGTGGGGCTGTGAGAAGTGGATTGCAATGTGCCTTTCAGCATTCAGAGGTTAACAGTCCTTTCATGGAAGGAATGCATCTCTAGGTGGACCATAGAGGCAACTCCAATACGTTGATTACTCCAGCATTAACTGGCCAATAAATCACTGTTACTACCTATCCTGACTGCCTCATGTGCGAATTTGCCTCAGGTCTCTTCCTTTACCCAGTTTAATATTTTACGGTCTTTGTTGGGTGGGCGCCCACCTAGGCACATACAGTAGGCATCACCATTGAAATACTATCCTCTCAACACAGCCCCAGCATATGGGATTGCTTGGTTCATCATCCTTCCTGTTTACAAAGCTCCTTTAATCATTTCACAAACTTAATGTTTGCCAATGGTTTACAAAAATGTAAACTACATGTAATACCTTGCATTTACAATGTCTGCTTTTTTGAAAACCTAACCAATTTGATGGTTCAAAAGGTTTACACATTTTCGTGAATCATTAAAACAATAGGTATGCAACATCGTTGGAAACCATTGTAAATATTTTATTAATGGTTTACAAAACATTTGTAAAACTTTCAAACCATAGGTTAGGTATGGATAACAAACAAGCAAACAATTGTAAACACTAAGTTTTGCATGTAGTTTACATTTTTGTAAAATGTTTGCAAACAAAGTGTACATACTGTCAAATGTTTTGTAAACTCCAAGTAGACATTAGGTTTGCAAAATATTTACAATAGCTGCGTAAACTGTTGTAAAGTTGAGGTTATGCCATGGTGTACCTCATGCATCCCTCCCTGGCGTCAGATAGGGGGGCCCCACCTCATGCATCCCTCCCTGGGGTCATATGCCCCTTCCTAGGAGCAGATATCTTCCCCCAGGGAGAGTTACAAGGGGTCCCCTCCTTTCTACTTCGGTTGGGGGGGGCACCCCCCCTTTCATTCAGTAAAAAATCCATGGTGGCTAGTGTCCCCCCACCCCCACCCCTACCCCCATTATTTCATTTTTTTACATTCCCTGGGAGCAGATGGTCAGCCATCTGCCCCAGGGTTCACATGCATGTGCCCCCATGCTTTGGGGGCGGGGAGGGGGGAGAGGGCTGCTTACTTGAAGCAGCCCCCCTCACCCCAACTCACAAACGGATCCATGATGGTCCAGTGGGTTGCTGGTCACGGATCAGCGCCCTGTTCTGATCCGTGACCAGCAATGTCTCATGTAGATGGTGTCCTTGGAAAGGGGAGAACCTCCCCTTTCCAAGGACACCACTTTTTGCCATTTCCCTGGTGGTCTAGTGAGCCCCAGGGCCCCAAACCCCCTCCCACCTCCCCCCTTCCCTTGATTTTTTTTTTCACCCCTGGGGGCAGTGATCATCTGCCCCCAGGGGTCTCTGGCGCTGTGGCCCCATGCTTTGGGGCCACGTGGGGAAGAGGGCCGCTTACCTAGTAAGCAGCCCCTCGTCCCCCCGCGTCACAAACGGATCTGTATTGATCTGGTGACATTGCTGCCCGCGGATTGCGCGCCCTGCGCCCGATCTGCGGGCAGCAATGCCACACAATGGGTATCGTTGCAAAGGAGAGAATCTCCCCTTTCCAACGATACCCGCCTCGATCTCTGGCTTGAAATACAGCCGGAGATCGAGGCGGAGCAAGAAGGTCTCTTACCTTCTCTCTTCACCGCAGCAGCTGAAAATGGCTGCTGCGGTGAATTTTACTTTCAGTTTCACGCCGACGTGCTTTACGCATGCCGACGTGAAACTGAAGGTAATCCAGCCCCCTGGCAGTGAGGGGGGACCTCCCCCTCACATGGCCCGGGGGTTGGATTACAGTTTTGCTCGATCCCTGCTTTGCAGGGATCGAGCAAAACAGAGTGCCAAAACAGACGAGCCGGCTCGTCGGTGGCAACCTGAAGCGCTTTCCACTGACGATCCGGCTCGTCAGTGGCACTTAAAGGGTTAAATGAGTGTGCACCTTGTTTCCCAATGTTTTACAGAAATGTAAACTGCATGCAATACCTTACATTTACAATGTTTGCTCTTTTGTAAACCAAAATTATGGTTTGAAAGGTTTACACATTTTTGTGAACCATTAAAACAAAAAGGTATGCGACATTGTTGTAAACTATGTAATTATTTTGTTAATGGTTTACAGAACGTTTGTAAACCTTTCAAACCATAGGTTGGGTATGGTTTACAAACAAACAAACCATTGCAAACAAAAGGTTTTGCACATAGTTTACATTGTTATAAAATGTTTGCAAACATAGTGTACGCTCATTCAAATGTTGTGTAAACTGCAAGTAGACATTATGTTTGCAAATCGTTTACAATAGCTGTGTAAACTGTTGCAAAGTTGAGGTTACGCAATGGTTTACCAATCTGAGAACATTTGTAAACTATCATTTTCATGCAGTGATAGTTTGTGTGCAGAGTTTCTCATTAATTCTGCTGGATTGTTCTCATCACTCTGAAGGAAGTGATAAAACGGCATTGGCAGACAACCTTTGAGACCAATGTGAAATATGCAGGACGTGGCAACAATAAGGCAATTCTAGGTGGCAACCTACGACACAACCAGCAGGAGAACACCATTTTCTCCACAATTATATGAAATCTGGCCTCACTTTAAAGTGGTAAGCATGCCAAAATGGTGCATGGCTACGGCAGCAGAAGCTCTTGCAACGGTCCGGGCCACATGGTCCACACATTACTTAAAAAGTGTGGAGTGTGACAGCCTGGTTAGTATTTCCCTTTAAGAATATCTTTTTCACCTCAAATCACAAGCGAATACAGCACCATGTGACGTTTTGGAGTGGCTGGGTGTCAATTGAATTCAAACCGATTTCATGCCATTGCAGAATAAGTTTGCATGAATTTAACAGTTACTCACCGTAGTCCATAGTCCCGTTTCCTCAATACTTTTCCTACATTCTGTCTTTCGAGGCAGGACCGTAGCACTTTTTAATGTATCAAAATATTATTGTCCTTCTTTTATTTTTATGTGGGACCACCACACGTGCCTGTAGCCCCGCCTTCCTGAGCACCGCCCAGCACATCGACCTTCAGTTCTTTTCTATTGCCAAAGTCGAAGGACAATTTAGCAATGAGAGGAAACTTTTTAGAGGGGAAGGCGGCGGCGCTATGGAGGAAAGGGGACTATGGACTAGAAGTAAGATAGTCAGTACGGCGAGTAACTTTTTTATACTCCTACATCCCGTGCCTGTTCCTCCATACTTTTGGGAGATTCTCAAGCACTGATTTATGAAACGCGTGGATGGAAATGTACTTACAGAAAAGGGGTTTAAGCACTGCTTGCCCAAAGTGGGCATCAGCCCAGGAACTGAGATCAAGGCAATAGTGCTTAAAGAAAGCCAAAGGTGAAGCCGATGTAGCCGATTTTGGCAATGGTTTCCTATGGAACATATTTCTGAAAAGCAGCAGCTGCTGCTATCACTCGCACTAAATGTGCATGTATACCTTTTGGAGCTTGAAGGACTTGTGCTGAATCAGCTTCCGAAATACACAAAGAAATCCATTGCAAAATGGAAGCATTGGAGGCTGGGGTTCCTTTAGGATTCCCAAAGGTAACAAAAAGTTGAGAAGAGCCTCTAAAGTAGCTTGTTCTTTGTAAGTAAAAATGTAGTGCCCTTCCAACATCCAAATTATGGAGGACTCTTTCTGCATCTAACGCCAGGTCTGGAAAGAAAACCGGCAAGGAAATCGACTGGTTAATGTGAAAATCAGAAACAATCTTTGGAAGGAAAGAAGAATGTGTACGAAGCACCACCTTATCCTTATGAAAAGTCAGGAAAGGATGCTTAATAAAAAAGGACTTGTAAATCACTTATTCTCCTGGCCGATGTAACAGCCATTAAGAAGGCCACTTTCCTGGTGAGGAACTTGAGTTTGGGTGTAGCCAGTAGCTCAAAAGGTGTGTGATAGAGAGCAGTGAGGAAAACATTGAGATCCCATTTAGGGTGAGGTGGCTTGACCGAAGGGAAAAGATGACGAAGCCCAGCAAAATGTCTCTTTATGACTGGATTTGTCTGAGTGAAACGCAATCATCTGTGCTAAGGTAAGCCCCAATGGCAGACAAATAGATTCTGCACAACAAAATGTAGATGCCTGTGGCTGCTAGATGTGAGATGAAAGAGAGGACACAGTCAATAGAAGCTTAATGAGGGTCAAGCGGTTTGGCAAGGCACCAGGGACGGAATCAAAGCCATTTGTTTTTTTATTGGGCTTGTGTTGAAGGCTTGCATACTACCTGAATTATACACATGTTGTCTTCTGAGCGTCTAAACTGAGCTAGGGATTTGAACTCAAGAACCATGCCATTAAGATGAAGGATTGAGGGGAGCAATGCCACAACTGCTGATTGCTCTGGTGCAGAAGATTGGGAATCTGCAGCAACTTGATCGGATAGTGTATTGCTGTAGTTACGAGAACCAGAACCTGGCTGGCCACCAAGAAGCTATGAGTAGCAGAGTGCAATTGCTGGCACTCCTGAGTTTCAACAGCATCCAATGAATCAAGGGCGGAGGAGGGAAGGCATACGTCCGCATGCTGTCTCACAAAATTTCGAGAGCATCCCTCAAGAAAGATGGACCGAGTCCCTCCCTGGAAGCATATCGTAGATGCTTCTTGTTGGCTGATGTTGTGAACAGGTCCACTGTTGGAGGGCCCCACTGAGTCAAAAGATGGAGAATAACATTCACGTTCATCTCCCATTCATGGTACACCATAGATTGATGACTGAGAGAATCTGCTGCAATATTGTTCCATCCTGGAATGTCCACTGCCTGAAGCCAGATATGGTTCTTCACTATCTATTCACAAATATGAATGGCTAGGTTCACAAGTGGCAGAGCCCTGATACCTCTGTGCCTGTTCACATAGAACATAGCCATAGACATCTTTCAATGTCAGAAAAAGTGCCAAGAGCTTGAGGTAATTGATATGAGACCTCCTATCCTGGGATGCCCATAGATCGAAAACCTCCAGAGGATTCAATGTAGCCCCCCAGCCTAGAAGGGAGGAGTATGTCATTATTGTGACTTGTGGTGAGGGCTCCCGAAAGGAGGCTCCCACTGCGAGGTTGATAGGATCCGACCACCACTGGAGATCTGCAACCATTATCAAGGGGATTTCAATCAATTGGGAGTCTTGGTGTGTAGCCTGAGACCAGTTCCTCCCTGCGTCTCATCTTTATCCTCGCCAGAGGAAGGGCCAGAACACATGAAGCCATCAGGCCCAGAAGTCTTTGAAACCACCAGGCTGACCTCTCGGATGAATTGAGAAACAGATGGCAAGTGACTGACACATCTGTAGTCATGTCCTTAGTTAGAAAAATCTTGGCTTTGATTCTATCACAGAGAAAACCTAAAGAATTCATGTCTTGAGAAATCGGCATCAACAACTTTTGCCAGTTTACTGACAGTCCAAGTTGGAACAGTAGTTGGAGAAGGATCTGAAGATTTTTTGCTGTAGTCTGTGGACCATCATTGTGCAGACTTATCAGTGGCAGGGTACTGGTACTTAAAACCTCTGAAACCCGAAAAAGATCTGGATCGGGAATCTGATTTGAAAGGATAGGATGATTTGGAAGGAACAGGTTTCGCTAAAACGGACAAAGACTTGGCCAGTAGCACACTTGCGTTTGTTTTATTGAGCTCCTCATCTGTGGAGGAATGGAAAAGTTCTTTGCACTCAAAGGGTAGGTCAAGCATTTTTTCTTGGACCTTCCTTGAAGATTTAGTAGCATGGAGGCACGCCTGCCGGGAAACATCAATTCCAATCATGAGGCCTCAGGCTGGCGTATCCACATGGTGGGCTACTGCCTCCAACAGGTCCTGAGCCAACACCAGGCATCAGACATTCCTTCTTTGAAGTCATCTTTCTTGTTCTAAGGAATACAGTCCTGAAATTCATATAATTCCTTCAATAATTTGAGGTTAGCTGCCACAAGTATTACCTCCACCTTTGCTTAACGTAGCTGAAGCCATGCTTTGGCAAAAACATTCTTTCCAATGCCATTGAGGATCTTGTCTTTTTTAGACAATACCTGTTACGCGGTGGTGGAAGTAGTGGAAGAAAGCTTAGACTGAAGCGTAGCCACTGCCACTACTGTAGATGAAGGAAGTGGGCAGGAACCAAAGCAATGCCTTCAGATAACTAGAGTTTGTAAAGAGCATCAATGTTCCTGTCAATGTGATGCCCCATATGAGGCTACTGACAAACCTTTTGGGCTTCTGCAAGCACGTCCTTTTGTAGAAAAAGACTTGAGCGCTCTTGTGATTTTAACATGAGGGCCCCTGAAAGAGCTCCGTCCTGCGAAGCCCCGGGTTGTGGTGTTGGAATTTCTAACAACACCATCAAATCCAGCACTCTTTCATGGAAAGCCCTGAAGGAAAAGGGTGGGTTTGCATTGTCTTTATCCAAGTGCCCCTCGTCCCTTTTGGCAGTAACTGAAGGCTGCTCTGAAATGCGTTGTGGATCAGGCACTTTCAGTTCTGGTGGCTGTACAACAGGAGTTGACTGTACCGGAGACAGCAGAGACACAGGAAGGAGGGGGCAATGGAGGAGGAGGCCCTATTGGAAGCAGAGGAGCCAATCCCTGGGCATTCTGATGAGTAGGATACAAATCCTTAAAGAGATCCTTAAAATACACCTTCATTCGGTTCAAGTGCATGAGGGCCTGAAATTTGCGAAAGAAATGATCCTCTGAGGTTAGCCCTAGGTTGAGGTGTGGGCAGTGGATGATCCAACAGACCATAGCCCCCCGACTCCATTGAAGTAGGCTGCCAAGATGGCCCACCCCTGATTAGATCAACATAATGCAGTGGAGCCGATGTTGGAGGAAGCGTATTGGTTGGCGGAAGAGGAAATCTCGAGCCCCAGTCGATTGGTGGCTGAAAAGGATTTCTGTTATCCAGGTCAGGCAAAGAAAAGCGGTGCCCAGCGACCATTCTGAGTCCTCCAGATGAACTAATTGTGCTGACTGATTTGGACAGGCCTGACAAAATGGGCGCCTGAGACAGAGCAGGTTGAGCCGCCATTTTTTTGCACTCTGAAGAAACCTGCGTTACAGGCTTATATAAAGCCATTCCTATGACAGGATATTTAGGCGCCTCAAAATTGACTTTAGCCCTCTGTGAGGGAACCTCGGCTGGGCTGATACTGGAAAATGTTGGACTTTTGCCTGCTTTCTTAGCCTCAGAATCAATTTTAGCCCTCTATTAGGGAACCTCGACAGAGCCAGTACTAGATGTTTTTGGACTTTTGCCTGCCTTCTTTGCTCCCTCAGCTCGACCGGTATGGAGTTTAGTCCCTTTGGGGGGAACCTCGGGCTGACGCCCGGTGTCAAGACCCTTAGGATGGGGGCCCTCAGTTCTGCTGGTTTTCTTTTTAGCCCCTATTTGAGAATGAACCTTGTACTTTTAGCCTCCTTCCGGGGGACCCTCGGGAAAGATCCTGTTATGCTTTGCTCCTGACTAGGGAACCTCGGGAGTTACCCCGGTACACTTAGACCCTGACTGGGGAACCTTGGGAGTTACCCCAGTACACTTAGCCCCTTGAAGGGGGACCTCTGAGATTACTCCGGTATCGAGATTAGATCCCTTTTGGGATACCTCAGGGTGTACACTGGTAAGGCTGGAGCCGTTGTGGCCCCTCCCAACATGAGACGACCCCCAAGAAGGAGTCACCCACCCGGCGTGCCCTAAAAAGTAAAGAGCTTACTGGATGATTTCTCTTCTCGTCGATTAACTTCTGAAGGTGAGGCAGAGGTAACCGCTGGAACACATACTCCCACATGATGAGCCTACGCTGAAGTGCCTGAAAAGATAGTGAGTCACAGTAAAGATAGGAATCCACCAATGTTTGGGCCTAAACAATCCAGAGAATGAGGATCTGCCCTCACAATATGACGCTCGCAAGAAGAACATGTCAGTATCTGAAACACTAGATCAGTTATTTATAGGCGAGTTGCACAACATTTGAGCCTTTCTCGCATGTTCTGTTTTTCATATAGGGAGACCAAGTCGAGGCCCATGAAGAAGGCTTCCCGCCGAAACGTCTCGGCACTACATCACCTTGAGGGCTTACTTCCCCCAGTCCCGCTCCATAATTCGATCTGCTTCCAGACGTAGACCAACGACTAGGTCCCTTTGTCTATGAGTCAACATCAATATACCCAATGTCAGAAAGAAATTATTTTTTTCATTCATGGTTTTGACTCCCTGCACTTTACACAGTTGGTTGCCTTGTGTTTAAAGATTATACTATGTTTTTTGTACACATTGCACACTGAGGTCAACCACCAATGTTCACATGGGTTTGAAAATCACTAAGCCTGATTATGTTTTTACATGTTTTGTTTGTTAATTTCCTCCTATGCATTTGCTACTTTTCTTTGATGTATTTGCTGAGCAAAATGAATTTTCTTTAATTTACATGTACATAAAAAACTAAAAATTGGCATGTTAACCTAATGCAAAAACCTATCTGCACCTTCTAACACTGGCTAAATAAAAAAGCTACAGTGTAACCTTAAGGGCTTGATTGCTCGCCTTCTTCTTTTTGTATGAAAGTCAGCTTAATAAAATAGCTCTGTCATACTGAGCATACTGAATAGTTTAGCCATTACAGAAATATATATGTAAACTGACCAAAAGTAAGTGGTAGGACGCCCCCTCTTTCGTTTCAAGAAGAACAGGACACAAAACACCATCGCTCTAGCATAGACAGAGATGAAGATGAACGCAGAACAGGAGCGGGAAGTTTGAAGGACAAGATGGGAAAGACAAAAATCCCAACGATGCAAGTGCATCGGACCAGGATGGATGCAGGTTCTCTGCCCACTGAATAACATAGTGGAGGCAGAGTTTCTGGTGCTACCCAATCCAGCCACCATTCTGTGTAACATTCCCAGAGAGACACCATACTTCACGGGGATTGATCTCAAGAATGCATTATTTTTGATAACCTTACAACCTGATTCGCAAAACCTCAACACATATACTTACCACGGCCAGTGATTCCAACACACCAGACTCCCACAAGGGTACTGTGAGGTCTGAGTATCTTTAATAGGATACTGCAAATAGACTCAGGGAAATTCCAGATGCAAAGCACAGTGATATAATACTTGGATGGCCGCCTGGTATGCAGCATCACAGAGAAGCAGTGCAGGGAGGATTCAGTAACACTCTTGTTGTTATTGGCAGGCAAGGGGTAAAAGATGGACAGAGAAAAGCTGCAATATTGCCAGAAAGAGATAGTCTACCCAGGACAGATACTATCATCGGATGGGAGGAGATTAACACCTGAAAGGGCAGCAGTGGTACAGAATTCACACCAGCCAAATACAAATAAAGAAATGCAGCTGTTCCTGGCCTTTTGCAATTACTGCAAGTCCTGGACTTTTGACTACTCCAGTTACACTTATCCACTACTACAGGGGCTCAAGGCAGCACAGAAAGGTGAAGGGTCCCATTACCTTGACGGCCGAAATTACAGAATCATTTAAGGACTAAAAGGTGCACTCACCAATTTACAACAAATTTTATTTTGTATTATCCTATTTCGGCTGTCCTCACTCAAAAAAGCCACAAGGACACAAGCCCCTGGCTTATTACAGTGGTATTTTAGACCAAGTGATGCAGGGACATTTTTCATGTGAGCAAGCCCTTGCAGAAGCAGTTTCACAATTAAAAAATCATCTGCCATAATGATGAGCTGGCTAGTGACACTCTATGTAGTCTACTCACACTACCCAACCAGTGTCAGGGTATGAGGTTCTACTTTCCATTCCAGAAATTCACACCTTGAGGTGCCATATTGTCAATGCAGCAATGTTCATCATCCAGCAAGTGCAGGCGGGTCATGACGTTCATGATTGCACCACATACCAAGAGGGACTAGAGGATCTACACACATTGGGGGAAGAAGCCATATAAGAGGAAGAGCTACTTTTCATTGATTTTTCATCATCGATTGACCAGAACACAGGATGTCGACACACGTTAGCATGCTTTGAGGGAGAGGACTTTGAGGTGACAGCACAGATGAGATTGCCATCACATTATTCAGTGCAAGCTGTTTAATAAGTGGCATTGATATCAGCAATAGAGATGCGCCAGTGATGCTTTGCCATTGTTTATTCAGATTCAGCCTATGTCACCGCCCCGGTACATTCAGGGTTGTCTCAAGATGGAAGAGGATAGGTTTCAGGAAAAGCGATGGGGCACCGGTTCAGCACATACAGTTGCTATCAAGACTGATAGAGGTGTTATTCCTGCTGCCTGTTCTGGCAATGGTTAATTCTGCTGCCCATACGGGGGTACAGATGTTGTGTCACGCAGCAACTAGGCAGCAGCCATAGTGGTCAAACAAGCAGCATATTTGTCATATGTTACCTATTTGTCTCCCATGTTTTCAAGCATATCACAACAGCAGGTACAGCTAGCAGACTACTATACTGCTCTACCAGTAAAACAGATGACAGAATTACAGGGTAGGCCTCCCAGCAGGAGCACAAATTATGGAAGAAGAGAGGGTGCTTGTTAAGGATTTCAATCAGGCACACACCCTGGTCACGCCTAGCATGTAATGCACAGATGAAATGCTTATTTATTATGTCTATAGTTTCAATATTCTGAGTGATATGCTACTCATATCACACCCGTCTCAAAATACCACCCAGGTCACACTGAACCAGGAATCAGGCTGGTTGGTAAAGGTAAATATTTATTCTTATTTAAAATTCAAATCACACATAAGTTTTAATATATATATATATATATGGGGCAGCAATCAACAATGTAGTGACAAAACAATTCAGAAAGTAAGTAAGGCAATTGAATTCACTTATAGCAATACAGAAGATAAAACACAAGGAAAAGAACAGTTTTGGCTTGTGAAAAGATAGCATTTAAGTTAAGATCCCCCCTGCAAAGTTCTTAATTCACAAATGAGCAATTCTACCCAGAGGCAAGTAAGCATCAGGTATTTGGGAATGAAACAGAGTACAGTGTTTGAATATGATTGTCCCTCCTAAAACAAGGGAGAAAACGTTTTTGGAACCTTGACACTTTTAAAATGACAGTTGGAAATGGCTTTGTGAAACAAGGAAAAGTGTGCAAAAATCCTTAAATTGATACAAATTCCTATGGGAGCAACACTAAACAGGTTCTAACAAACATAAGCTACAATATGAGCGACAGTACACACTTTAAATCAGAATGGGAGTGTGGAAATACTTTGAATGAGAAAAAGACGTGTGAAACTTTTGCAAAAATGCGAATTCGCGCCTATTTTCCTCTATGCAATTTTTTATAAAAACGGGTCAAATATACAGTTTTTGGTTGTGGATGTAGCTACAGGTCTAAGGTTTAATTGAGAGTTCAAATTAAGTCTCTAGCTATAACATTGAAGAAGTTATGTAAGATTTAATGAGAGGCATTTTTGAAAAAAATAGAACAGAGAAAAGCAGAAATTCGGTTTTATATAAATTATATTACTGAATAAGAAAAAGAGAATTCCACCCGTGACTCTCCACAGTTACACACGACCGCTTGTACCTCTTCACGTGGTGGATACTACGTTTTCTTTATGGGAATTACTTTATTTAATCCAAATCACTAATGGGTTATAGTCTTGTAACACAAATTAGAGAAAATCAGCAAGAATGTGTCTGACAATATTAGAGGTTCTTAAATTAAAGGTGGGATAGGTTGAGATTGGGATAGGACAAGGCAAATATACTATGGTTACTATGATTCCTATTTATACTTAGAGTCCACTGTAAATTAAGATTGGACCATCAGGGTTCTGGTCATCACAGGTCGGTCTACCGGCAGCAGGGCACCTCTGGCAGGATGGTCCGCTGGGCGGTTCTGGTCAATTGGACTGCACCTCAGACTGGATTGGATGGGCCCTTCTAGTCACTGCACACTGTAGATTAGCGGGATTGTGAGTTCAGTAGCCAAACGTTAATGGTAGCAAGCCAGACTGGATCAGAATGATTTCCCTTAAATTGGATGGTTCAGGAGTTGGGCCTAGCTAAAGAAGAGTTCAGCAAATACAGAGGCCTGGGTTTTGTAAAGTATTCTGGATCAGGACAAGATGAAGAATTCTGGAACAGGGTGTCACGCGGAAATCAGGATGGAGTCAGGAATCAGTGTTTTCCTGTGTGTGGTGAAGTTCCTATATTTATCACTCCAAGTGACATCACTAAGTTTATGGTAGGGGCAGAATGTCAAACCACATCCACACGGCTGTGATAGGTCAGAGGCACTTGCCTTTTTCTGGTTGAAAGTCAGAAAGAGCTGTCATATTTCATGGTGTGATTTGGGAACTCCCACATTTATTTGAACCACAATTTAACTTTTCCACAAATGCACATTTATATAATTATGCCCTCTAATAAATTGGACACATGCATTACAGATTTTATGGTTTATCCTGACGTTTAAATCCCATCTCAGTGAGAGCTGTTTTTGTCATTCTGTGGAATTTTGTCAATTTTAATCATAACAGTTTGGCCTAACAATTCCTAATTCAGTACATATCTGGGCGATTACCCCTAGGACACGGGTATACAATATTATATTTGCAGCATCAATAGTTTTGCCACAATTATTCTTTCAGTGTAACTTTGGTTTCTTATGTAATGCAGTGTTCACTCATATCTTCACATAAAGAGCAGAAAATAAGATTTACAACTACCAATTTTTAGATTTATCCTCCTTCGTGTGGCAAAGTTAAACATCTTTAAAGCTTAATTACAAATAGGCATTTAAACACCAAAAGTTCTTCTCCGTTTTTTTTTTAAACTTTCATTCAACCGGCAACAGCTGTCAAATTTCTTTGATCAGGGTGGGGGTCCAGAGGGAAGTTTCCTGCCCCTCCTTTGAAGGGATCAGTATGCAACCTGCCATTGTCCTTGGCTGGACCCCAGATGAACGTCTAATGAGTTCTTTGTTGTAAATATGTGAGAACCTCCCAGTAGCAATTAAGCCTTCCTGTAGCAGCAATGTGTTACCCATTCCCAGGCTGAAGGTGTCAGCTCAGAATTAAATATTTGATTGACTCAAGACTGGGTTTGGACTTTAAAGAATTATTTACAGCTTGCATTACAACATATAACTTGAACACAAAAGAATTAGGCCTTTCCACAAAAACATACTTTTAAACAGGCGATTTTTGCACTTCTTCATTGAAAAGCACATTTAAACTGAATCCTTAGTTCTTCATTTAAGTGCTGAGATTTGTTTGCAGTCTGGAAGTACATATCCAGCCTTTGCTTGGAGTTTTCTCTGCACAGCTGAAATTGTTATATGTTTTGCCTTTTTTAGCTGCATTTTTCCTGTGGAACTGAAAGAAATGTTGCTGGGCTGCCTTTTTCATAAGATACATTTCTTAGCTGCTGTCAGTCAATGAGGCCCAGCTTCTCTGTCCACACTGGATGATCTGTAATTATTTTACTCTAAATGATTCACTGATAAATAAAATGGATCTAGCACCAAAACAGCACTTTGAAGGTTGCAAAGCTACCTTTTTTAAAGGCATTTCCGGTTTTTAGCCCAATTTCGTGGCCTTGCTTCATGTTCAATGTAACAGCACCCAGTGGCATTCTCTTCAGTGCGTTCTATTTTCCCCTCCACTTTGACTGTGTGTGGCAGGGGCGTGCAGCCTTTTGTGATTGTGACCCATGCGCAGTTTTGCCGAATTTTGCGTGCACAGGGGTTAGCGCATCCATTTTTGGCTGTTTTTTTCCATATTAGTGAAGTGGTTCAGTGGGGCATATCGGCATGGGTAAAAATATCCCACAAACCCCCCCCCCCGACTTTGGATTGACTTCCAGTCATGGGGAAGTCAGGCACGTGGGACTTTTCTTTCTGTCAATGTGAAGAACACTGTTTTTTTCTCCTGTCAGCGATTGATGCGACATGCTCTCCTCGCCTTTTCTGGTTGGAAAGGGAACGATACTCCCGTCTTCTCTCATGCTTTCTTTCCCAGTTGTAGCGACACTCCGGATCTCTTGGGTTTTTCCTCCCTGGTCCCCGAAGAGGTATTTCTTGGTGATCATGTATACTTTGTGCCAATACTAGAAAACAGAACATAACCCAGTTATGGAAATGTTCCCACTACTGCTCCATTGGGACTTCAGCAGTGGGATAGACATATGCATTCAGTTACAATTTACAATATTGCACGCATGTATTTAATGACAATCTCTAAAATGTCTTGGTTTCCTCATTCTCTACCTCTGGGTTTTCGGTAGGCTCTTCTATTTGCCGCAAAGTATGCCTGGGTGGCAACTCTTTAGTTGGTTTATATGGACCCACTTGTCTTCTCCTGTCAAATCGCCCTTGGGGATGCAGATTCTGTAGGTGACTGGTGAGATTTTATCCACAATTTCAAAAGTACCCAGCCAGCTGGGCAAAAATTTGCTCTCCTTGGCTTGCTTCTTTTGGAAATTGTACAAGTAGACCCTGTCTCCTACTTGATATTCCTTTTTGGTTGTCTTAAGGTCATAGTGGGTCTTCATACTGTCTGCAGATCTTTCTAGATTCCGCTGAGCATATGCCAAAGCATGTTGAAGGTGTTTTCTCAGATTCTCAACATACTCATGAGTTGTGGAGGCATTTATCAATGTCTGCTCTTGGGTCTATAGAACAGATGCTGGGGTAGCACCATCCTTTGTCCAGTCATCAGCTCAAATGGAGACATTTTAGTTGCAAAAGAAGGTGTAGATCTGATGGCCATCAGGACAGGGGTAATCGAATATCCCAACTTGGCCCAGAGTCTGCCACAAACTTTTTTAATATGCTCACAATGGTTTTATTGTACCTCTCAACTCTACCACTAGAGGACTTCCGGTATGCAATGTGTAGTTTCCTTTTTACCCCAAGTATCTCCTACATCTTTGTCATCACTTCGCTGGTAAAGTGACTACCTCGGTCTGATTCAATCCTTTGGGGTAGTCCAAAATGCGAGAAGATGTGATTGATCATCAGGGCAGCTGCTGTTTCTGCCTTGCAATTTGGGGGGGAGACATTCCACCCATTTTATAAACAAGCATGTTACGGTTAACATGTACTTGTTGCCCGTAGAGGAGCGAATCATGGGCCCGATGAAATCTACATGCAAATCTGACCAAGGCATTGTCATCCCCCTCTTTTGGAGGGGAGCACGGTGTGTGAGTGATGTTGGCTGAAATTGTGCACACACAAGACACCCCTTCAAGTATTGGTCGAAGTCCTGCCCCACGTGGGGCCAGTATGCAACCTCTCTCAAGATTTCTAATGTAGTATGAAACCCCTGATGACCGGCTGTGGACGCTTCATGGGCGTGACTTAGCATCAGGCTTCGGAATGAGGTAGGGACCACCCACTGGTCACAGCCAGATATGGATCTCCTCAACAGTAAACCGCCTTGGATTCGGAACATTTTTGGACATTTCATCAACACTCTGAGGTCCTCTTTCCCCATGCAATCAGTATCCGTCAGGGGAAAGCTCTCAGGGTCCACAATGTGTTGATAAACCTTACCAAATTTTGGATCCCCTTTTTGAGCCGTAATAAAATCAGCATCTGGGGTCTCCTTACTCCACTGGGCAGTTGAGAGTTCATTGTGAGCATTTGTCTGGGAAATACTGAACGCAGTGACCTGGATTTCCCCCAACAGGGACTCGATCTCAAGTAGATCTCCTTGGATGGCTCCGGTTTTGGCCAGCTGATCAGCTAGGTCATTTCCAGTTTTGTCTGGTCCCTCTACTTTAGAATGACCCTTGATCTTTTTTCCAGTAGATGGTCATCCCACTAGAGGTGACAAGATCGTCAATATTTTGTATTAATTTTGCATATTTTAGTGGTTTGTTGTTAGCACATAGCATGCCTCTGGTTTTCCAATTAACCAGGTGCTCCACGAACCCGTTCCGGACATAATCTGAATCACTGATTATGACCAGTTCGTGGAGTTGGTGTTGGACATCAGTGAGGATGGCTTGATGCACTGCCATCAGCTCCGCCACCTGACTACTACCGGGACCGATTTTGTATGCCTAAGAGGGTTATGGGGCATCATTCACCCAGGCATTCCCCACGCCGGCCACTAGTTGCTTTTCCCCGTTTTTGTCAACATGGTAGGAGCACCCATCAACGTAGACAGTGGGAATTCCCTCACTCTTGTCTTCTTCATAGACTTTGTGTGGGGAATTGAGGTACGCCTTCATGTTGTCCTTGATTTTAAGACTTTCATCCTCGAGACAGTTTTCTCTGGCACACACATGCAAGTCAGCCAGACCTTCCGCAAGGGGACTCTTCTTGTTTTGGCCATATCTGACCTCCACAGGAAAGCCTTGCATTGACAGAATCCAGGAAGTAATTTGGGAATTACTCAAATTTCCGGCCCGGATTCTGTCACTCTGTAGATATTGCAGAGGCTGGTGTGGAGTCTCCACTACAATGTGTTCCCTCTGGATGAACGGGTGGTAATTCTTCAATGCCTAATTAGTTGCTAGGAGTGCCTTCTCACAATCGTTGATTTTTCCTCCACAGAGGATAAAGTCTTACTTGTATAGGAGATTACATTATTGACCTTGTCATGCTTTTGGTACAATACTGCAGTCAAGCATGTATTTGAAAACCCTTTCTCCAAGAAGAACTCCTTGTTTTTGACAGGGTAAGCTAGAGAAGGCGCTTGTGAGAGGCTTTTTTTTTAGTTGTCTTACTGCTTCGGCTTGTTCCGGACCCCACTCCCACTTTACCCCCTCTTCAACAGATGGATCAGGGGTCTTGTGATCTCTGTGTAATCTTCACTGAACTTTCTGCTGGAATTCGTCAGTCCAAGGCGGCTGGTTAGCTCACGCAGAGTTGTGGGGTCTTTTAGTTTCAGGAGTGCTTCTACTTTTTTTTCCTGGGGACAGAGACCCTCAGGAGTTATCTAATGCCTCAAGAAATTGACACGGGTCGTACACCACTGTGCCTTTTGGAAAGATAGTTTTGCTCCAGAAGCCCTTAACTGTGTCAGAACATAACGGATCTCTGCTATGTGTTCCTCCACAGTTGAGCTTTTGATCAGAACATCATCTAGATAAGCCAGGTTACCCCTTTCACCCAAGTCGCATGGCCTTATTCAAGAAGATATTAAATTAATTGCTGAAGTTGATGTATCCGAAGGGAG
Organism: Ambystoma mexicanum; assembly: GCF_040938575.1. Classification (NCBI taxonomy): domain Eukaryota; kingdom Metazoa; phylum Chordata; class Amphibia; order Caudata; family Ambystomatidae; genus Ambystoma; species Ambystoma mexicanum. The sequence continues at coordinate 690,074,826 of NC_090934.1, read as the reverse complement.
TCCGGGTCCAAGTGTACTGCTGCCCCCTGAAGGTAAAGGCCAGCTTGTATTGGTCCTCCCTATTGACAGGCACGGTCCAGTACCCATTGGTCAGGTCAATGGCAGTGTATATCTTTGACCCCTGGATATGGGCCAGCCCTTGGTCAATGTAGGGAAGAGGCCATCTGGATGTGTGTACCCCTTTGTTTAGCTTCCTTAGGTCAGCACAGAGTCTCCACTGGCCGCCTGTTTTGTTTTAAATCCCCAGCACCGGATTATTAAAGGTGCCGTGGACTTGGCGAATTATCCCACGGGACTCAAGGTTTTTAATTATTTCTGTGAGGGACTCCATGGATGCGAGAGGCAAGCGATATTGCTTCACAAACACTGGCGTCATGCCAGTGTCCGTGGGAATTGTTTTTGTATGGATTTTGGTGCTACCACAGTCATATGAGTGCACCGCAAAGAGATCTTGAAAATCTAAGAAAACTTGTTTCAATTTTTGCTTTTGCTCCAGAGTCTCACAGGCATCAGCTAGGTTGACTCTCTCTTCAACCATCTGCCTGAAGCCCGGAAATACTTCTGGTTTGGCTATCCCAGCGGCCTCCTCCAGCTGGGTGGAGAAGTCCCTGGTTAAAGTATTGACCTGGATGAGGGTTCCAGGCAGGGAAGCAGTCCTTGTGGACCTGGAATATCACCTCATCCCTCCTGAAGTCACAGGTCACCTCTTCCTTACCATAAGGGCAGGAAGAGTACACCAGGAAATTCCCCCCAATGCCAGGTGAAGATCCTATCTTGTGTTGTGTCATTGTCACTATCACTGTCAAAACAGTCATTGGGGATTCGTCCCATCAGTTCATTACCTAAATCTATGGAAAAATGTCAGTCATCAACCGCCATTCCAATAATGGTGCCTGCGCCCAGAGTGATACTCCTAAGGTTGCTGTTATCCACCACTATTGGAATGGTGTCATATTGACTAATGGGGTTGGGTTTAACCCCAACCCTTGCTGTTGGAGATGGGCGTTGAGGTGAACATATGCATCAGGATTTTGCAGTTTCTGTCCTCTTTTAATTTTTACTTTAAGTGGGGCTAGTCATGTCCGTCTTGGGATGGTGACTTCCTCTCCAATCTGAACTTCAACTGCATATGGCAGCAATTGAGCTGAACAAAATGCTTTTTCCTAACCGGGACCAGGCTTTATCAGGTCCAAACTAATGGCAAAGGGATTTAGAATGTCACTTCCTAAATAAAATGCAGCAGGGATATCTCGCACAACCTAACAGTTATGTAATATGTTTTTGTTGCCCATCGAAATTTTGAGCATACACCTGCTAGGCAGGAGATGTTTGGAATTGGGAGTTTCCAGGTCCATTTCCCATTTGTCTATCAATTTAAATGTGGGAATGGCTGGATCTTTTGGGAGTTTTCGGAACATGACTTCGCTGATGAAGCTCTTACCGTTGTTCACGCACACTCAGTCGAGAACAGAGTCCTTCCCCTCATTTAAATGAATAGGGAGGAACAAATATTCTCTAATTTTCTGAATGTCAGCTAAACTTTGAGCTGGTTTCTCATCATTCTGGACTATGGAAGTGGAATTTTCTGATTGTGAGTTGGTATAGAACTTCAGAGTATTTCCTTCCAGTGTGGAATGCCACTTCAAACTGGAAGGAAGGTTGATTTTCAGAAATAGAGAGGACTTCCCATCACCAGTTTGTTGTCCTACTGCAATTACTGTCACGTTAGGGATTTGATTGTTTTGAAAGTAGAACTTAATTTGGTCAGGTTTTTGTTCAACCATGTGGCATGTGCCATTTAAACTAACATGGTTGACACTATGTTTTAATTTTATTGGTCGGTGAGTCTTGGTCCAGAGGACCTTGTTTACACAGTCTATTAGGGGAGACAATCTACGCAGGATATCATTCCCCAGTAAACATGGTGTGCCCTCTGGAGTCACAGCTATGACCGGGTGTTTCACCTTGTGTCGTCCAATTTTAATTTCCAAATCTGCAGTCCCCTCGACAGGAATTTCATTCCCATTGAAGTTCTGAAGTTGTCCAGGAAGATCTGGTATCTCTCCCCCCTTCCTGAATTCAGCTGATCAAAGGCTCTCTTTGACAGGAGAGTGGCTTGGGATCCAGTGTCCACCAGTGCCAAAAATGTACATTTCCCTTGTACTTGGAACGGTGCATAAAATCTTCCTTCCTTCTCTTCAAGGGGGCAAAGATAATGTGTATTTTGGGCCAGTTGGTGAGTTATTTTCTTGATTCTGGATTCCGACATGGGTAGTTTGGGCAGGATTCTGTATGGGAGCTTGGGGATCTGTAAGAAAAATATGGCAGTTGGATATTGGGGGAGTTTTGGGCTCCTCTGGTTCTGATTCTGGGCCACCCCCCCCCTTTTGGAGGCAGTCACCAGAATATTTTTGAGCTAAGTGGTTTTCCAAGCAATCATTCTGGGGTTCAATGATGGGCAGTTCTATCTCAGTCCCCACATTTACCCAGTCTTTATAAGGATCTCTCGGGTCCCATTTTTATTTGGGGGGCGTTCCCCCGTCCCTGAAGGAGAAGATCCTTTTCCCAGAATCCTCTGAGGACCCCTCTCATTCAAATTGGAGGACACTAACCTCCTCCACAAAATGGGTCTTTTTAGGTCCTTTATTTCTCCTACCCGCTCTCTGCACCTTAGGTTGCAGACTTTCAGGAGCAGGAGATTTTGGTTCCAGTTCCTGCGTTTCCAAGGGCTTTTCACAAGTGGGGAAGGAAGCTTCCTCTAAGGCTTTACACCCCCATCCCCCGTGCCTCCTCCTTTGGAACTGGTGAATTGTCGGGGTTCTCTCCCCGTCATTGCTCTGGAGCACCAAACCCTTGGTTTGTGGAGTTCTGAGCCGGCATACTCATCTGAGGGCTCTGCTGAGCCCTCAACATGCGACCCAGATCCTGGGAGAAGTTCTGGACCTGGCGCTCCAGTTTCGACACCCGCTCTGGCTGGTACAGGGGTCTCTGGTCCATCCTAGGTGGATCACTGGAAGGGAAACTGTTCCTTCTCTCATAATGCCTGGGGTTGGGATAGTTCTGGTAACCTTCCACCCTTGGCCCCCCTCTCCCGGATTGGGCTGTCTGGGCTCAGGAAAGTGGGGAAAGAAAGGAGGGTTGTTTTGTGGGTACCGGGGAAAGAAGCTCAACCCGGCATTTGGGGGATTAATGCCCTCCTGTGGAAAGTTAGGAGAGAAGTTTCCTTGGTTGGTGCCTACCTGATTGGACCCTCCCTTGGGCTGGGGGAGTCCACACATACCCCAGAAGGGGTTTGTTGCCCTTGTATCTGGGGCTAATGTAGTCCAGGGAGTTAGGGGTCCCATTTGTGGGATTACCTCCCTGACTACCTGTCTGGGATTGGCCCGAGGGCCTTCTGGTGCTTTAGTTGGGTAAGTTCTGTATTGGTATATTTTTAGGCCCCCACATCTCCAGATCTAAAATGGGGGCAACCTTCACCTCCTCCACCTTAGCAGCAGCAGGGGTGTTGGCTGGTTTGGGGTTTTTATTGGTATTGTTGTTCTCTACAGGTTTCTGCACTTTCTCTTCTTGTGAAAGTTCTCCTGCAGCTGGGTCATGATGTATTTGGGGAGTGCATGGAAGAAGGTGTTAATGAACACCCTACTGTCTGTGCGCACCCTCCTGGTGGTCTGTGCAAAGACACGTTTAAGTTTTTGCACAAAGTCTTGTGGGGCCTGGCCTTCCCCACACTGCAGATTGGAGTTCACCTTGCGGCCCTCTTGGGAGTCCCTATGGACGGAAAAAAGTTTTAAGATGGCTGCCCTGTAGGTGGACCATCGTGAGTGGTTCTGATCCTCCAGCCCTGCAAAGAAGCTGTAGTTCTCAGGGAAGAATGTCCATTTTACATATTGAATGCAACTCTGACTATCTTTCAGATAAAAAGTATCCATCATCTGCTCGTATAACTCAAGGGGTTCCCAGACTGAATACTTGGCATTTTTGTGATAGGGAGTTATAATACTCCTAATGGCCTTGATCTGCTTCAGGGGATCTTTTAATAGAGCCCTCTTAATTTTATTGGCCTTTTTTGTCTTAGTCACCCATGTCCACTCATCCTCTGACTCAGAGGCCCTACCACAGGAGGTGGCTATTTGATCCTCTAGGCACTCCCTGATTCTGCTAGCTTGAGAATGGCTTTCAGAATGTGGGGGGCTACTTTCTTGTTGCCTGTGGTGCTCAGAAGAGTCTTCTGACTCTCCCCTGCTACCAGGATTAGCAGAGTACCCCCCCCCCCACTTCCCCAGCTGGGAAGAGGTGTTTAGGATACTGTTTTTGGGTTTTACCTCCTGGAGTTCCCCAACAAATATGACAAACTGATCCTTTGGTAGGCAGTATTTTTGAGGATCCAGTTCCCTGACTCTCCCCTCCTCTGAGTCTTCCTGATCAGAGAGGTTACCCCTAACATTTGGAGATCTGTACAGAGACGCCTGTCCATCCATTTCTGGGAGGCGCTGATCCGTCAGTCCTATCTTACCCATTTTGTTGAAGTCTACCATCCCCATGGTCCCTGGTTCATATGAGTCAGAGGACATGAAGGCGGCAGAGTTCATTGCATGGAAGGGGTTAGAGTCCCTGAGTACAGGGGGCCTGATGTGATACTGAGGGGGTTCTCTGTCCCTTTCTATTCCTTCTCTTTCAGCCCCTATTCCCTGGTGATGTGCCAAAATCTGAATCATTTGCTCCTCTATCAGGGCCTTACTGGTCTCAATAATCTGCTTTTGCATGGCTATATGTTTGTGGAGCACATCATTCTTTTCACAAAGAGCCTCATTGTCTCTCTGCGCTTCCTGCCTGGATTGGAAATACTGGGCCAATTTCTGCTGCAGGAGACTCACCTCTTGAAATTTGCTGACACATTCCTGAAGCCGTTTGTCCTCAATATGTTCTCGTACTTACAGGATACTACCAAAGTGATTAACAATGTAGAACATATGTCCTTTGATCCGGGAACTCAATTGTTAATAAGTCTTGATGTAGTGGCACTGTATACGTGTATACCCCAACAGGATACATTGGAGGTGTTGGAGAATGCATTAATAGCCAAAAGAGACTCTGGTGTGACACCTAACAGTTTCATTCTGTGGTGTGCCGAAATGGCCCTTACCGAAAATTATTTTATGTTTGACAATGAATTGTATCATCAAATTCATGGTACGGCTATGGACTCCCCAGTCGCACCAACGGCAGCGAACCTTTATGTTGAAAATTTTGAGTTGCAGTTCATTTATCAGACTACTAATCCATACTTTTTGAATAATGCCTTATGACGTTGATTTATTGACGATATCCTGATAATATGGGATGGTACAGTTGACTCATTTTTGGAATTCTTTGGGTGGATTAACCAACAGAATCGATAGTTACAGTTTACATGTACCTATAGCTCAGAAAAAATTGATTTTCTAGACATAACAATCTGGGTAGACAAAGACCAAAAGATACTGCAGGTTAAACCTTTTCACAAAAAAACTGATAAGAATGCCCTATTGAGTTTTAATAGTTTCCATCCGCGGCATACTCGTGAAAATGTACCATTTGGTCAGTTTATTAGATTGAAGAGAAATAGTACTCTGAATTCTACTTTCTACACAGAAGCTGACCAATTGAAGGAGAAGTTGATTAACAGGCATTATCCCAAGAAAATCGTGAAAAGAGCATTTAAAAGATCGATTAAAAACCATCGTGGAGCATTGCTTGAATACCGTTAAAAAAATCAGGATAGGAATAACATTGTCTCTGTGAGTACTTTTAATGAGAGAACGAATGAGGTTATCAAAATTATTAAGAGAAACTGGCATGTTTTGACAGGAGGTGAGAGCCCGTTAGATAGTCCTTTGTGTGCCTATAAAAGAGCGTCTAATTTGAAAGAATTATTGACTAAAAATTACATTGCTCTAAAAGGAAAAGAACAGATCAGCATCACAAAAGCGTGGGGTTTACCCTCAGCAGTTGGTCACACACTGTGCGGTAAGTGTGTTAACTGTAAATACACTAGTAGAACAAGAGAGGTGGACTTGGGACTTACTAAGTTATGGCAACAAACTAGTCTGACTAATTGCAATTCATCACATGTAGTATATGCTGTGTGGTGTCCGTGCCAGAAAATTTATATTGGAATGACAGAGCGTAAAGTAACCATACGGATCAGTGAACACAGGAGTTGTATCCGCAATCAGAATGTGCAGGCTCCTATGGTGAGTCATTTTGTGGCAATGAACCACGATGCGGAACAATTAAAATGGACTGTTTTGTGGCGATTGGACAGAACTAATAATGCTGATGCTGACCTCAGAAAACTGCAGTTCAAAGAACAGTGGTTGATTTTTTTTAACAAGGTCAACAGACATAGGACTCAATGAAGAAATTAATTGGAGACATTAATTGTGGCTGGCCCATGGGTTCACTTGTACAGTTAGTCATAGTGATTTTGACTGACCCATGGGTTATCTAGCGCATGAGGTCGCAATGAAAAGCGACTACGATGGTTGTTGGTCGGTTGGTGTTATTTTTAGTGCTAAATGCAGTCATAGTCGAATGTCGCTTATTAAAGAGCGAGATCACCAGCTAATTTGAGACCGGCACTACTGTTGTGGGCGAGTACTCACAGATGTTGAGCAGTGTTTTCTCTTGTATTAATCTGACGGTTGTGGGCAGTGATGCGCACGGAGATCGTGCAGCGGGTAGATATATTAAAGAATTGTTTTTCTCCCGCTCACGGGTTATCTGCGATACGAGAGGATGCGAGATACAGTCACGTGACATCCGAACTTTGAATACGTGGCACGCCAGATGTAATATAATCACGTGACGTGCTCAGGTGATAACGGATAGGTTCACGCATTGGAGACAGACTGATAAATAGCACACTCGGTTACCAGCCATAGAGCGACTTCGCACAGATTGAGTAAAGAGAGACAGAGAGAACATGCACAAGCTTCTGTAGGGGTAAGTCTATCAGTCTGCACGATTCCGGTTACTGGGTGTAGGTAGTGACGTGGCCTGGATTGGGAGGCATAGTGACATTTTGAAACCACATATGTGACGGTTGGTTTTCTTTACACAGGTCCCCCCGGCACATAAGATTTGAAGAGGCTGACTGTTTAACGCGACAACGTGTATAGAGAACCACTTTAGATATAGTTGGCAGCAGTAGAGTTGAGATCATGGTTCCTGAAACCTTATTTTCTTCTGGACCTCCTAGGAACAGGTAATTATTGCACCTTTGATGGGAAACCTGTGATAAACTGGACAGAGCTAAAGGCTGCAGGTGTCTAGAAAAAAAAGTTTTTTTAAGGGTAGAGTTGAAACGTTAAGAAACCTCTGAGAGTAGGTGATTCAGAGAGGAAGTAACCAAATCAGATGGTATCTTCTTAGGGGAGCCTATGTGTAAGGTGAGAAGAAAAGAAGAAGAGAAATGATCTGAAGTAGATCTTTTTACATTAGCAGTATATGTGATACTGTCTAAATTAGAGAAAGGCTGGTATATTGTCTAGTATTAACGCAACACACCGATTTGAGTAGTTTGGCATCTCTCGTGTTTTTCAGAAATTGAGCAGGCAGACTTATTTGTTCGAAGAATCCCCTACAGAAACCGTTGTTGAAATAATTATGACAAAGAATGATATGGTAAGCCCTAGTTATAGCATACTAAGGTACTGACTAGGAAGAATAACAGCAAATTTGTTGACACTAACTGTTGTTCCTTGTTATATTCTTCTTTTGTGTTTTCCCAGGTCATTATTTGTGTGGCACAAAATTAATGGTGCATAACAAAGAGTCGTTTTTAAGATTGGATCTACCTCATGTGAAGAGATATTGGTGAAGGGTACAGATGGTCCCCCTGATGAAGTTCTTTAATACTTTGTTATAGTAAATTGGTTTTGAACGAAACATGTTGGGCAATGTAGTATATTGTGATTAAGTGACAATAGAAACAGTATTCCGATATTTCGGACACTTATCCTCCCCAAGGTAGCATTATTGGGGTTAGGAGTACACTTAAATGATATATTACTTGTAGATTAGTATCCTTTAGCAACAGGGAACTAATGAGCTACCGACCATTTGGTCTCTTTAGAGTAAGTGGTCACCCTTAAGTTGTTCACTATCAAGTTTTGTATAGGCAGGTGATGCAAGGGTGAACACCACATAGGTGAATTACACATGGGAATTGTTTTATTGGGATTTTTTTGTAAAAAGGATTTTATGTATTTTTGCAAATTTTAATCAAGTGTTTTGTTGTTTATGAAATTAAAAATGTGATTTATAAATTGTGACTGTGACTGAGTGCCTATTTGTTAAAAGCACTTGGTGTTGGTTGACTTGGGAGATACAAGAGGTGAGAACAAGGTGACGTGGTTTGATCTTTGGTGTTAGGATTGTCCCGAATTTGTATTTAATGAGTCTGGTCACCACGTCAGTAAATTGGCTCTATGTCTCTAGATGGTGATTGTATTGACTCACCTCTTGAGTCGTATCATTATTGGTCTGGGTTTTCTTTTCCAGAGCATCCTCCACCCACCTGGTGTGCTCTAGTAGCTTCTCATATTCTGTTTTTGCTTCATGGAGCTCCTAGAGGGCCAGCTTTCTTTCCTCTAACTTGGTTTTTTATTGGCTCACTTGCTGGCCTAAGGCGTCCCTCTCCTGACTTAGAGTTCCCCTCTGTTCAGCCAGGTCATCCCTTTGTTTTTTAAATGCATTAGATTTCTGGCGCTCCTCATCAAATTCCTCCTGAGAGTGGAGGTCTTTAATAATGAATTTATTATTTTCCTCTTTCAAGGATTCTATGTGGTTTTGTAAGGTGATTATCTGTTCTGTGCATGTTTTGTTATAATTTAACTGTTGTGCCAGATTCTGCTGACCCTGTTGTAAAGAGTCAACCCTTTCCTGACACTCATCTTTCAGTGCCTGAACTTGGGTATCTTGCTTTGCCTTCCCTTTCTGTAGGAGAGCCAGATCTTCTTTTAGTTTTGTCAGATACTGCCTAGCTTCTGTCTCTGATTCTTGGCTATTCAGTAGCCTTTGATCTGCAGAGTCCAGATCAGTCTGGATTCTTTCTAGTGTTTCCACTTGATTCTTTGCCAGAACTATATTCTCAGCATGTTTTTCCTGCATTACTCCTATGTAGAGGTACATGTAGGCCGCTATTTTGGCAATTTTGCTCTGCTCCTCTTTACGTTTGGGGCCATGTACAGTTCACTAAGAGCTTGGTGTAATGGGCCCTTGGCCTGCCATATATCAAGGTCCATGGCAGTGACCTGTTCTTTGATTTCCTGCAGCCATACCTGTTCATTATGTTCGGGCCACTCACCCCTGACAAACAGTTTGTGCAGGCGGTGTTCCCTAGCCATATTAATTCCTAATGGGATCGTCATTTTGGAAATATCAATTTCCTTATGTATTATTTTAGAGTTAATTTATTTTTACACAGTGCCCTGATTTTGGAGTATTTATTTTGAGAGGTGCTTGTACAGTGCAGCACAGTACACCAACCAAACAAGGTGTCTGTAACCTGCAGGCTAGTATGCTGTGTTAGACTGCCACGGGTAACTCGAACTCAGAATCACGGAACAAGCCCCCAAATCTGTTAAGGATTTCAATTAGGTACACACCCGGGTCTCGCCCAGCAGGTAAATCACAGTTGAAATACTTATTTATTATGTCTATAGGTTCAATATTCTGAGTGATATACCACTCATATCACACCCGTCTCAAAATACCCCCCAGGTCACACTGAACCAGGAATCAGGCTGGCTGTTGAAGGTAAATATTTATTTCTTATTTAAAATTCAAATCATACATAGGTTTTAATATATATATATATATATATATATATATATATATATATATATATATATATATATATATATATATACATATATATATATATATATATATATATACGTATATATATATATATATATATATATATATGTATATATATATATATATATATATATATATATATATATGGGGCACCAATCACCAATGTAGTGACAAAACAATTCAGAAAGTAAGGCAATTGGATTCACTTATAGCATTATAGAAGATCCCCGCTACAAAGTTCTTAATTCACAAATGAGCAATTCTACACAGAGGTAGGTAAGCAGCAGGTGTTTGGGAATGAAAACAGAGTACAGTGTTTGAATATGATTTTCCCTCCCCAAACAAGAGAGAAAACGTTTTTGGAACTTTGACTCTTAAAATGACAGTTGGAAATGGCGTTGTGAAACAAGGAAAAGTGTGCAAAAATCCTTAAATTGATAAAAGATTCCTATGGGAGCAGCAGTAAAAAGGTTCTAACAAACATAAGCTACAATATGAGCGACAGTACACACTTTAAATCGGAATGGGAGTGTGGAAATACTTTGAATGAGAAAAAGACATGTGTGAAACTTTTGTAAAAATGCAAATTCGCGCCTATTTTCCGCTATGCGCTTTTTAATAAAAATGAGTCAAATATACAGTTTTTGGTTGTGGATGAAGCTACAGGTCTTAGGTTTAATTGACAGTTGAAATCTAGTCTCTAGCTATAAAATTGAAGAAGTTATGTATGTTTTAATGAGAGGCGTTTTTGAAAAAAATAAAACAGAGAAAAGCAGAAATTCGGTTTTGAAATGGCAGATTGGTTTTATTTAAAGTATATTACTGACTAAGAAAAAGATAAATCCACCCATGAATCTCCACAGTTACGCACGGCCGATTGTAACTCTTCATGTGGTGGATACTATGTTCTTTATTTATGGGAATTACTTTATTCAATCCAAATCACTAATGGGTTATGGTCTTGTAACACAAATGAGAGAAAATCAGCGCTAACACTATGGATTACAAACAGGGTTGCCAGAATGGGTCTGACAATATTAGAGGTTCTTAAGTTAATGATGGGGTAGGTTGAGATTGGGATAGGACAAGGCAAATATACTATGGTTACTATGATTCCTATTTATACTTACAGTCCACTGTAAATTAAGATTGGACCGCCAGGGTTCTGGTCATCACGGGTCGGGTCTACCTGCAGCCGGGCACCTCTGGCAGGATGGCCAGCTGGGTGGTTCTGGTCAATTGGACTGCACCTCAGATTGTATTGGATTGGATGGGCCCTTCTAGTCACTGGACACTGTAGATTAGCGGGATTGCAAGTTCAGTAGGCAAGCCTTAATGGTAGCAAGCCAGACTGGATCAGAATTTTTTCCCTTAAGTGGGATGGTTCAGGAGTTGGGCCTAGCTGAAGAAGAGTTCAGCAAATGCAGAGGCCTGTGTTTTGCAAAGTATTCTGGATCAGGACAAGATGAAGAATTCTGGAACAGGGCGTCACGCGGAAATCAGGATGGAGTCAAGAATCACTGTTTTCCTGTGTGTGGTGAAGTTCCTATATTTATCATGCCAAGTGACATCACTAAGTTTATGGTAGGGGCAGTATTTCTAACGACACCCACAGGCTGTGATAGGTCAGAGGCACTTGCCTTTTTCTGGTTGGAATTCAGAAAGAGCTGTCATATTTCATGATGTGATTTGGGAACTCCCACATTGATTTGAACCACAATTTAACTTTCCCACAAATGCACATTTCTATAATTATGCCCTCTAATAAATTGGACACATGCAGTACAGATTTTATGGTTTATCCCGACATCTAACTCCCATCTCAGTGAGAGCTGTCTTTGTCATTCTGTGGAATTTTGTCAATTTTAATCATAACGGTTTGGCCTAACAATTCCTAATTCAGTACATATCTGGGCAATTACCCCTATGACACGGGTATACAATATTATATTTGCAGCATTAATAGTTTTGCCACAATTATTCTTTCAGTGTAACTTTGGTTTCTTATGTAGTACAGGGTGCACTCACGTCTTCACAGAAAGAGCAGAAAATTAGATTTACAACTACCAATTCTTAGATGTATCCTCCTTCTTGTGGCAAAGTTAAAGGTCTTTAAAGCTTAATTACAAATAGGCATTTAAACACCAAAAGTTCTTGTCAGTTTTTATTGTTTACTTTCATTCAACTGGCAACAGCTGTCAAATTCCTTTGATCAGGGTGGGGGTCCAGAGGGAAGTTTCCTGCCCATCCTTTGAAGGGATCAGTATGCAGCCTGCCATTGTCCTTGGTTGGGCCTCAGGCGAATGTCTAATGTGAGAACCTCCCAGCAGCAATTAAGCCTTCCTGTTGCAGCATGGTGTTACCCATTCCCAGGCTCAAGCTGTCAGCTCAAAATTAAATATTTGGTTAACTCAAGACTGGGTTTGGGCCTTTCCACAAAAACATACCTTTAAACAGGCGATTTCTGCACTTCTTCATTGAAAATCACATTTAAACTGAATCCTTAGTTCTTCATTTAAGTGCTGAGATTTGTTTGAGGTCTGGAAGTAAGCATCCAGCCTTTGCTTGGAGTTCTCTCTGCACAGCTGAAATTATTACATGTTTTGCCTTTTTTGGCCGCATTTTTCCTGTGGAACTGAAAGAAATGGTGCTGGGCTGCCTTTTTCATAAGATACATTTCTTAGCTGCTGTCAGTCAATGAGGCCCAGCTTCTCTGGCCACACTGGATGATCTGTAATTCTTTTACTCTCAATGGTTCACTGAAAGATAAAATGGATCTAGTGCCAAAATAGCACTTTGCAAAGATACCTTTTTTTAAAGGCATTTCTGTTTTTTAGCCCTATTCTGTGACCTTGCATCATGTTAAATGTAACAGCACCCACTGGCATTCTCCTGAGTGTGTTCTGTTTTCCCTTCCACTTTGACTGTATGTGGCAGGGGTGTGCAGCCTTTTGTGATTGTGACCCATGCGCAGTTTTGCAGATTCATGCACGCACAGGGGTTAACGCATCCCTTTTTGGCTGTTTCTTTCCACATTAGTGAAGTGGTGATGTGGGGCATATCGGCATGGGTAAAAATATCCCACACGCTCCTTGTCCCCCACCAATCTAATTTGGCATCAGGACATCTCAGGGAATCCCTTCATGCCTGTAGTTGCTTGAGGTGGCTCTCAAATAGTTGCATTACCCAGCACATACAAAAAACAAAGCACTGTTTATTCCAAACTTGCGTGAGCATGTGACCGAGTTCCTTGCCAACTGTATGACATGTTAGTATTTTACAGCGGGGCACACATTCAAAACAATGAAGGACATGCTACTTTGTACGTCAGGGCCCTTCCACCATTTGCATATTGATTACATTGCTATGCAAAACAGGTGTGCTTACTATCGTAATGTACTAGTTGTGGCTTTCCCATTCTCCCTTTTTATGTGAGACTGGACTGTGTGTCCACTGTGATGCTAAATCAGCAGCCTTAGTACCATGTGCACAAGGTTTTCCTTCTTTGGGGAGTGTGTGAAGTACTAAGGTATGATAATGGCTCGCATTTTCCATTGAGATATTCCTTTTCTAAAAGGTTTCCCCACTTTGTCCTCTCCAGTTCTCTGGCTGTATTTTATTATCAATTCCCACATTGACTTTCTTCTTTGCTATTCCAACACTTCACAGTCCATCACCAGATGTTTTATGGATTCCTGTGAGTCTTCGGCGTGGCACAATCGGCAGATCAATGTATTACGGTCTAATTTTCTCCAATTCCTTGTCTCCTTGGTTTGAAATAAATTCAGACGTAAGCGAAAAAAATTATCCCTGAAAAACCAATTTGGGAAAACTTGTAGGTGCCTTGGTAAGGTGTTTAATTTTCAGCTTTCCGCCAGTGGTTTCCCATACATTCTGTGTTTCTGTCTTTCAGATTGTGTTTGAATCCAATCCTGGTTAAACAGTAAAATTTATATGCAATTAAAATCTGAAAAAGTGCCAGTCAATAGCAAAATATGGGGCCTCATTTCAAGTGGGGCGGTAGGGATACCGGGCACCGGTAAGGAGACCGTTGCCAGTAATCCCTTACTGCCCTACTATGAGTTCCCTTAGCGGGTCCCTCCTTTAACACCTGGTTTTACCAGGCGTTATGGATGGGACCCGTTAAGGGAAATCAGAGCCAATAATAGTACCTCAAATTGCGGTACCGTTATTAGCTACTTCCCCCTTCCCATTGAACCCTTGTGGAATGGGGAAAGGTTTTTTCAGTGGGAACTTACCGGTCCCGCAAAGGTCAGACTACACCGGTAAGTCCCCATTGAACAAGACCGGTGCCGGTACCGTTATTGGAGGCAGTCATGGCGCAAATAGCGCCATGACTACCACCAATCTCGGAATGAGGCCCATGGAGTTAAAGAGAAGAAGGCACAGTTAATACCCACCATGACTGAATCATTTGAATCCAACAACACAGTATAAAAGAGAGCAAAAGGAAGCCATAAATCCCTGGCTGTTGGTGTGTTCTCAGAAAATGCAGCAGGTGGCTCAGTCAGCTATCTATGGCAGGTCAGAAGATACATTACGGGCATGGTTCACAAGGTTTTTATTAAAGTAAGTTTAGGCTTAACTATCCCTGTCTGTATGGGTGATCCCTACCTATATTTCTAAGGTGATCACCCGTCAGTCACCCGTCAGTCGTGAAATTCCAAAAAGGAAAAGGATGCTGTCCAAAAACTACCCTAACTGACCCTACTGCTATGAAAACTACCATATAGCGGAGAATGACTCCCTTCTCCTTAGCTTAGGGTGCTTCTAGTAACAGTCTGTAGGATTCTTGACTAAATCCACAAATAATTCCTTGTCATGTCTTGCATCAATCTCTGTAGCTCTTCAAGTGTGATTTGGAGTTTTCCCTTCCCTTCTCCTTTGGAGTGCCTTTTGGGGCACTTATGTCAGCTATAAATTGCTGGTTGCTGTCTCCAGCCTACCTGGGGTGGATATATTCCTATTTGAACAGTCTTTCTATCTTGGACAATTGTTACTCAGCTTACTTTGGCCTACTTGATTCTTGACTGGCTTCACTAGCCTTGTTTCTCTAAGCTTAGGTTCAGAATAACCTCTCCTTTTGACATGCTCTTCTTCTTTTTACAAGTTGTCATGTGACTCTCGCCTTTCCCAGGGTATTGTTATCCACAATTCCTTTCTCTGTATATCATCACTTTCTCTTATGTCCCCATAGTTTAAATTAAAGGGTAACTTTATCTTGTGATTTCTAATGAGACGAGTTATTTGATTGATATATTGATCCCTTCTCGACTGCCCATTATGCCCGTTCTTCTATTATGTGGAAGAACTTTCTCGGGAGCCCTTTTCTTTGATGACACTCTCTCTGGTCTCAGACCGCTGTGGCCTGCCCTCTCCTCTCTCTGGTGTCCTTCTCTTTTGATGACAAGGTGTCAGACACCTTGCATCCTTCCATGTGCAATGGTATTGGTGATGTTGGAGGTAACGGCTGTCCACCACAGGGCTTCCATGGTCTCGCTACCACCTTTCTCTGCGCTGCTGCCCGGCAGACTTCTCATGTGGGGGTTGCGCAGTGGCTCCACTGTACCCGTCTCTTCCTTCAGGCTTTTTCCCTGCTGGTTTCTCATGCATGATAGGCACTGCCACTATAGCATCCCACTCTCTCTCTCTCTGGGTTCTTCTCTGGAGGTATCTTGGGTCAGGTTGGTGTCCTGACTCTGGCATCCCAGTTGCTCTCACTGAAATCCTTCTTGGGGTTCCCATCTCCTGCTTCAGGCGAGTTTCATACTCACGGCATCTCTGGGTTTCGTACGTCAAGTATCTGTTATTAAATCTACTCATCTCAGTCGATTGGACACTGGGATTTAAAGGCACATGTTCTTTCTCTGTAAGGATGTTAAAAAGCTTCTGATGTTGTGGAACATGTCATGCAAGCCATAAGGTGGACATCTCTAGGGATTCCCTCACGAGAACGTGAGTACCTGTCCCCAAAGGAGGACTCTCTCCCAGTGAGGCCACACTTGCCTCAACCCTTAGGGAGGGTGTTGCAGAGCCCCCACAGGGGGGCTCCAACTGGGTTTGAAGAGGCAAGTTTCCTCAATTTATCATATACCCCTCCCCTTATCTCTGTGGCTTCCCCTTCTTGACTGATGATAATCGACATTTCCTTGTTCTTGTCCTTTTCAATGTTCCACTGGAAAACAGAAAGGTTGCAAGTCCAAGAATCATCTCATTACTTTGGCGTGGATGTCTTTCATAATCTCATCCAGATTTTCTGGCCAAGTCTTCCAATTCCACATATCATAAGATTGTTCCCTGGGGAAAAGATTCCGGCTTTTGTACAACGTTAACTCCCTCATAATCATTGAGGGTATAGCTCCTAGCGCAATGTTAGAAGCATTGATATGTCACAGGAACTCCTTATTAAAGTCTGCCATCTTAAGCATGGATGTAAACCATAAGGTGGACATCACTAGGGAGTTCCTTACAGGAACGGTAGTCCTTGTCCCCAAAGGGGGAGTCTCACCCGGTGAGATGCCACTTGCCTTGACCCCTAGTGAGGGTGTTGCAAAGTGGGATCACCTCCCTAGACTCACAGGGGACTGCCCTTTGGGTTGAAGGGGCGAATCCCGTTGATTCATCACAAATTCCAGTCCCTTGTATTGTATAGACATACAGGAGACATTGGTACAAAGATTCTGCTGGAGACTATAATCAAGAACCTGGCTTAATCCAGATATCACTTAAAAGGGCCAGCATTGGATTAGTGTGCTGTGAGATACAGCTCAGCATTACATATTTATTTAATTTAATGTGATATAGTTTTAAGTATAAAACTTTACACATATAAAATGCATTGATCAATACATCATTTAAATAATTGTGTATAGTTTAACACCAATTTACATTTCATATTGATCTTAGTGATAAACATTAAAAACATAATCAATTGCACGTGTGCTACACTATTCATAACAGTTATCTATAACCTATATTATAACAAGCGTCAAACACAGAACACCACAATTCCATCCACAATTCCAACCTTCAATCAATGCTATTAATTCCTAGTTGTTATGCTCATAACACACAAGAGCGTAAGGAGTGTAATGTTACCCCACAGCTCACAGTCATATAATATTTATTTAGCTATTTCCTAGTCATTTTCTTCTATGGCCAAATTCTTTGACACCATGCTCCAGAATGTATACAGAGCCATTTGCAAACCTCGGCTCTTGGTATTTATACATTACTTCCAAAACAGCTGAGATTGACAGGGTAATTCATAGAATTTCACACAAAAGTGGCACACACGGCTGGCGCAAAGTGTGCGCGTGGGAATGTCTGTGCCAGCCGCGTGCCTAAAATCGATTTCCGTGCACAGTGTATTCATGGATTTTAGCCTCCAAAACCAGCCATGGCGCAGAGTGGCGCACTGACCCGGCAGCAGCGCCAGTTACGCCCCCAAGAACGCCCTCGCGCAAGGAAAAGCCATCAAAATTCCCAATTCAGCGAAAGGGCTGCGCTAACCCTCGACCAGTTTACAGGGCTTCCAAATAGCAAAGCCAAGCGGGGAACGTGTATTACTGGGGTGCGCATGAAGTTTCACACGCGAAAGGGCCTGTGGGAGTGGGGTACGTGTATTCCTGGCGTTCGCGTGAAGTTTGACACACGAAAGGGCCCTGTGCGAGCGGTGTACGTGTATTATGGGGTTCGTGGGAAGTCTCACACGCCATTTCAGCAGGGTATGTGTATAACTGGGGTTCGCATGAAGTTTGACACACGAAAGGGCCCTGTGCGAGAGGGGTACGTGTATTATGGGGTTCGCAGGAAGTCTCACACGCCATTTCAGCAGGTTACGTGTATTATGGGGTTGCAGGAAGTCCCACACGCGAAAGGACACTGTGCGAGCGGGATACGTGTATTACGGGATTCGCGGGAAGTCTCACACGCAATTTCAGCAGGGTACGTGTATTATGGGGTTCGCGGGAAGTCTCACACGCCATCTCAGCAGGGTATGTGTATAACTGGGGTTCGCGGGAAGTTTGACACGCGAAAGGGCCCTGTGCGAGCGGGGTAGATGTATTATATGGGGTTCGCGGGAAGTCTCACACGCCATTTCAGCAGGGTACGTGTATAACTGGGGTTTGCGGGAAGTTTTACACGCGAAAGGGCCCTGTGCGAGTGGGGTAGGTGTATTCCTGGGGTTCGCGTGAAGTTTGACATGCGAAAGGGCAATGCCCATGCGTGGCACGTCACAGGCGCGCTTACGCGCAAAGGGCCTTTGGTCCAATGAAATCGCGTACGTGTGCTGACCCGCTTACGCGCTAAGGGCCTTTCCTCGAAGTACACGCTGACGTGCAAATGTTTCACGTGCCAAATCACTCCGTATCAAGCTGGCCACGCATACACACACACGAAGACCACACTCCTGCCCTAAAGGCCATTCTCCTGCCCCCCAGAGCCCCGAGCACGCTCCCACCTGCCATCTGCTGCTGCCTGACTGCCTGCTGCCCACGTGCCCTGCTATTTGGTGCCTGCACATCAGCCATCTGCAGGGGTCCAGTTGCTGTGTCCACCCCTGCTGGAACAGAAAACTCCCGACTGGGATGCCATCGCTCCACAGCCCAGCCCCAGGACACAGTTGCCCACCCACTCCTGCCTCTGGGGTTGCCATGTCGGGCACATCTCCATCTGGCACCACTGGCAACCCCCAGCCAGAGAGGGAGAGGGCCACCAGCTTCACTGCCACCGAAGTTGGTGTCCAGGTGGAGCATGTCCTGGGGCATTATGATGCCCTCTTCAGAACATCACGCGCCAACAAGGAAGGGCGGGAGAGGATCTGGGACGACGTAGTGGTTGCCATCAACGCGGAGGGGGTGGCAACCCGCAACATCAAGCACGTCAAAAAGCGCTGGGACGACTTCAGGTCCAGGACCCTCCACAAGGCCCGGCGCCTCGCGGAGGGGGGCCGGGCAAGCATGAGTAACATCCAGATGAGGGTCCTGGAACACGTAGGCACAGCGTTCCACGCCCAGATCCTTCGGAGGCAGACCCGTCCGGAGTTGAGCGGTAAGTGGCCAAGCATTGCTGTGTGAGACAGGGCATGTTGCAGTGTGCTGCTAGTCTGATGCTTGCCTGTATGTGTGACATAGGCCATGTATGGATGTGTGTGTGCAGGGACATAATGGTCATGCATGTGAGACCAGTTATGTGTGAACCACATGGTTGGTGCATGTGTTTTAATGCAACATGGGGAGCTCTATGCGGAATGCACACATGAAAGCATGGCTGTCTCTGTTCCTGGACATGAAGGGGGGGTGAGGAATGGGTGCTGATGTCATGTACTTGTATGGTGCACGTGTGTGTGTGTGCCAGAGAAGTGTGTGTGTGACTTTGAAACGCCATGGCTGCATGTGACTTTGAAGGCAACATCTTGGTTTACCGGGGCCCTTCTACATGGATGTTGATGTTGATTGCAGGCGCCGGGACTGTTTCTGCATGTGTATTGTGTTCATTGACCTATGGGTTGTGGGATGACAGGATGGAAGTGACATTTGACAGTGCCACTCATGTGTTATTGCTTCCTGTCATGGGTATACTGTACCCTGATGCTTGTGTTCTGTGTCTCCCTCTATGCAGCGTCAAGTGAAGAAGAGGGCGGAGACGGCGCTGTGGAGCCAAGCGGCGGGGATGCCTCCACTGGGCAGCGACGCAAGGCCCAGCCACCCTCCCAGGAATTACCATCATCCGGGACCGAGGGGGCTGGTGCTGCGTCTGCCACAACGGCTGTGGCGGAAGGGCCGGGTGAGACCCCACAGGGACTTCCAATGGCGGAAGACGGTGTGGAGACATCCAGGTTGGTGGTCTGCACAGAGGAGGAGGAGCCCGCTACTGAGCCGCACATGGGGCCTGGTGGGGGTAGTACCACTGGTGCAAGTGGTGCAGTCCTGGGCCAGGGGCAGGAGGCAGCACAGGTCACCGCGGAGGGGCCTGTGCATCTCGCTGTCCCTGACCCTGTGACTGCACCACCATGCACCAGCAGGGAGGCCCCGTCCCAGGCCCGTCCGCAGGTAGGGGAGAGTGCCATGTCATCTGCCTCTCCACTACCTGCGGATGAGGGGTTCCACGAACGTATGGTCTCCGACCTGGTTGGTGGGTCCCTACATGTGTTGCGCACTCTGGCGGACCTCTCCTCCTCTGTGGAGACTATGCGCCAGTCGTTCTCCACACCGTCTTCCGGCCCAGATTCCACCAGGGCCCCCTGTGGACCTGGCCCGACCAACACAGCCAGCTTGGTGGAGCTCACATCCCTACCACAGTCGGGAGTCGTTGGCCCAGCAGGGGTGGACACCACAACTGGAGACCAGCTGATGGAGGATGTGCAGGCACCATCAGACACGGCACATGGACAGCAGCAGCAGGAGCAGGCTCTTGGTGGGAGCAATGATAGCTCAGGGCCTTCAACATCGGAGGGGCAGGCATCAGCCAGAGGGCAGGACCCAGGACTGGAAGTGTCTTCCATGTGGCAGCGGTTAGGCCATGCTATAGATGCATAGCGGCAGCGGGCAGAAGAGGCACGGCTCACGATGGTCAGGGCGGAGAACTCCATGCGGAGGGCCCTGAGGCGGGCCGAGTGTCTCGAGGCAATTTGCAGGGAGCTGGAGGAGGACATGTCGTCATCCCTGCGAACCCTCGGGGCCATGGAAGAGGACCGCCTCCAGGACATTGAGCAGGAGTTCGATGATGCCCTGGCCCGGGACATCCAAAAGTGAGCCGTCGGACTAGCCCGCTGCCCTTGTAAATCGTTTTTAGAGTTAGGTTTCCTTTATGTTGTCCTTTTATTTGTGGTCTATGGACAATGCCACCCAAATTTGTATATAGTCATATTTTTAGGTAGGTAGGTAGGTAGGTTTCAGTTGTTTGGTTGGGATCATGGACCCTTTACATCCTTGGGCAATGGATTGTATATAGTTTCATCATGTATCCTTTTTCTTTTTTTGCATTATGGACATGGAGCACTGGGTTCTTTTTCCGGACAATGGATTGTAAATAGTTTGACAATGGATTGATTTTTCTCTTTTTTTTGGTTATGAACATGAAGCAATAGATTTCTTTTTTTTTTACATTTCCTTTGGATTTGTGTTGTTGGAGGCTGACTTTGGACTGTTTTTCGTTGAAATTCATATGGATTGGTTGTCATTTTCATTCAATCATCATTTTCACATGCTTTTCATTTCATGTTTCATATTTTGGTATGCTTTCATTTCATTTTTGATTTCATGTACATGATACATTTTCATTTTTTAGTTCCATGTGTGGGATTCGTTCATTGGCTTGATGCATGTGAAAATATGGGTTTACACAATGGCAACCAGTGTATGTGTATGATGGACATGTGTTGATTTACATAGTTTAGACTTTTGGTTTATATCATGAGATCAGCATTTTACTGCTGGGGGGTGGGGGTGCAAGGGGACATGAGTGGGACATGAGTGGGGGCCTGCTGGCAGGTTCCCTGCACTGCTGGGGGATGGGGGTGCAGGGGGACATGAGTGGGGGCCTGCTGGCAGGTGCCCCTGACTTCTGGGGGTGGGGGTGCAGGGGGACATGAGTGGCAGCCTGCTGGCAGGTGCCCATGACTGCTGGGTGGTGGGGTGCAGGGGGACATGAGTGGGGGCCTGCTGGCAGGTGCCCCTGACTGCTGGGGGGTGGGGGTGCAGGGGGACATGAGTAGGGGCCTGCTGGCAGGTGCCCCTGACTGCTGAGGGGTGGGGGGGCAGGGGGACTTGAGTGGGGACCTGCTGGCAGGTGCCCCTGACTGCAGGGGGGTGGGTGTGCAGGGGTACATGAGTGGGACATGAGTGGGGGCCTGCTGGCAGGTGGGTGCCCCTGACTGCTGGGGGGTGGGGGTGCAGGGGGACATGAGTGGGACATGAGTGGGGGCCTGCTGGCAGGTGCCCTGCACTGCTGTTGGGTGTGGGTGCAGGGGGAGATGAGTGGGACATGAGTGGGGGCCTTCTGGCAGATGCCTTGCACTGCTGGGGGCTGCGGGTGCAGGGGGACATGAGTGGGGGCCTGCTGGCAGGTGCCCCTGACTGCTGGGGGTTGGGGGTGCAGGGGGACATGAGTGGGGGCCTGCTGGCAGGTGCCCCTGACTGCTGGGGGGTGGGGGTGCAGGGGGACATGAGTGGGGGCCTGCTGGCAGGTGACCCTGACTGCTGGGGAGTGGGGGTGCAGGGGGACATGAGTGGGGGCCTGCTGGCAGGTGCCCCTGACTGCTGGGGGGTGGGGGTGCAGGGGGACATGAGTGGGGGGCTGCTGGCAGGTCCCTCTGACTGCTGGGGGTAGGGGTGCAGGGGACATGAGTGGGGGCCTGCTGGCAGGTGCCCCTGCACTGCTGGGGGGTGGGGGTGCAGGGGGTCATGCGTTGTTGATCAGTAGTGCAAGGTGACATGTGGCTTGGCTCGGGGGCATGCCCATGGTAGATGGGCTGCCTGCAGAACATGACCAGGGGTGCAGGGTAGTCCCCTGTGGTGTGGGCTGCCTGCAGAGTCCGTGGAGGGTGTAGAGTGAACACCTGGGAGGACCCACACTGCCAAATCACGTGTAGGACTCCCCTGCACCCCCGAAATACACGTACCCTGCTGAAATCGCGTGTGAGACTTCCCACAAACCCCAGTTATACACGTACCCTGCTGAAATCACGTGTGAGACTTCCCGCGAACTCCGTAATACATGTACCCCGCTCGCGCAGGTCCCTTTCGGGTGTGTGACTTCCCGCGAACCCCATAATACACGTACCCTGCTGAAATCGCATGTGAGACTTCACGTGAACCCCAGGAATATTGGCCCTGTGCGAGAGGAGTACGTGTATTACGGGGTTCGCAGGAAGTCTCACACGCTATTTCAGAAGTAGGACATGTATTATGGGGTTTGCGGGAAGTCTCACACGCGATTTCAGCAGGGTACGTGTATTATGGGGTTCGCGGGAAGTCTCACACGCGATTTCAGCAGGGTACGTGTATTATGGGGTTTGCGGGAACTTTCACACACGAAAGGGCTTGTGTGAGTGGGGTACATGTATTACTGAGTGTGCAGGCAGTTTCACACACGATTGGGCTGGGTACGTGTATTTCAGGGGTGCGCGGGAAGTTCCACACGCGATTCGGCTGGGTACGTGTATTTCAGGGGTGCGCGGGAAGTTTCACATGCTATTGGCCTGGGTACGTGTATTTCAGGAGTGCGTGGGAAGTTTCACACGCGATTGGCCTGGGTACGTGTATTTCGGGGGTGCGCGGGAAGCTTCAAACGCGATTGGAGCAGGGTACGTGTATTACTGGGCTGCACATGAAGTTTCACACGTGATTTTGCTGTCAGAGCGGGGAATGCGTATTTCGGGGGTGCGCGGGGAGTCCTACACGTGAATTGGCAGTGTGGGTCCTCCCAGGTGTCCCCTCTACCCCCTCCACGGCCCCTGCAGGCAGCCCACACCACAGGGGACTACCCTGCACCCCTGGTCATGTCCCGCAGGCAGCCCATCCACCATGGGCATGCCCCCCAGCCAAGCCACATGTCACGTTGCAATATGATCACCAACTCATGTCTCCCAGCACCCCCACCCCCCAGCAGTGAGGGGCACCTGCCAGCAGGCCCCCACTCATGTCCCCCAGCCCCCACCCACCCAGCAGTGAAGGGCACCTGCCAGAAGGCCAGACACATGTCCCCTAGCCCCCCCCAGCCCCCAGTAGTCAGGGGCACCATGTCAGCAGGCCACCACTCATGTCCCCCAGCCCCCCCATCCCCCAGGTAGTCAGGGGCACCTGCCAGCAGGCCCCCACTCATGTCCCCCAGCCCCCCACCCCCCCAGCAGTGAGGGGCACCTGCCAGCAGGCCTCCACTCATGTCCCCCTGCACCCCCACCCCCCAGCAGTGAGAGGCACCTGCCAGCAGGCCCCCACTCATGTCCCTCATCCCCCCACCCCCCCCATCATTGACAGGCACCTGCCAGCAGGCCCCGACACATGTCCCCCAGCCAACACGTCATCACAATCCAGATCCCTGGCTCTTATGGCCAGCCAAATCCCACCCCACGCCACCCCAGTCCAAACACCCAACCAAGCTTTACATCCACTCCAGATTGAAATCCCCATTGCATGATAGATCACAAATAAGCAGTATGCGCATGAGTACAAGTCTGTCAGAACCACACAATGGCAACACATGACTGAGAAAACCCACATTGCGACACGCATGAAACCAAGAAGAGAAGACCACAGATTGATGTAAGAAACAAAAATGTATTCAAGTCAAAATGAAGGGAATGAAATCAAAACACACAATAATGCCAATAATAATAAAAATGCAGCATGTCCCAAAAAATGATAAATAAATAAAATGAGAATCCAAATTAATCCAAATGAAAATGTGTCCAAAGTCACCGTCCAACAAAGGAAATCCAAAGGGAAAGAAAAGCGTAATATCCATTGCTCCATTGTGAAAAAAAAAGATGAAGGAGAAAAATCCACTGTAAAAATATGTACAAATAGCAAATCCAAGGTCCATGAGCCCAACGACATAAATGAAACCTATAATGAAACCTACCTAATTACTAACTATATACAAAAATGTGGGGCACAGTCCATGCACCCCAAATGAAAGAAAAAAGAAATGAAACTTAACACTAATGAACTATATACAATGGCGGCGGGCAAGTCCAACGGCTCACTTGTTGATGTCATGGGCCAGGGCATCATCGAACTCCTGTTCAATGTCTTGGAGGCGGGCCTGTTCACTGGCCCCGAGGTCTCGCAGGGATTACACCATGTCCACCTCCAACTCCCTGCAAATTCCCTCGAGGCACTCAGCCCGCCTCAGCGCTCTGCACATGGAGTTCTCTGCCCTGACCATTGTGAGCCATGCCTCCTCCGCCCGCCGCCGCTCTGCACTTATCCGCTGGCCCAACCGCTGCCACACGGAAGACACTCCTATTCCATGGTCCTCCTGCCCTCCAGCCGATGCCTGCCCCTCTGAAGTAGATGGCCCGAGCGATGATGCCTCCCACGTTGAGCCTGCCGCTGCCTCTGACGCAATAGCCTCTGCCAGCACGACGACATCCAGGCTGATGGAATCCACCGACGCCGCCGTGCACGTGCCCTGCCCGATGATGCCGGCACATCCTCCATCTGCTGGGGTCCAGTTGCTGGGGTGTCCACTCCTGCTGGACCTCCGACTCCCGACTGTGGCAGGGATGGGATCCCCACCGAGCTGGCTGCATTGGTCAGGGCAGGTCCACAAGGGGCCCTGGTGGCATCTGGGCCAGAAGACGGCATGGAGAACGACTGGCGCATAGTCTACACAGAGGAGGAGAGGGCCGCCAGAGTGGTCGACACATGTACAAAACCCCCGACCATGGACACTCCCAACAGGGCCACGTTGGCACGCTGCTATTCGTGATGACATGCATGCTCACCCCGGGAAGCACGCACGTCATAACGAATGTCAAGCGTGCGCAACGCGACACCAATCAGGACCTTCTCCATACGGTCAGGGGTCCCGTTGTCCGCAGGTAGAGGATTGTCAGATGACATGGACATCCCCCTACCTGCGGACGGGCCTGGGATGGGGCATCCCTGCTGGTGCATTGTGGTGCAGTCACAGTGTCAGGGACAGTGACATGCACAGGCCCCTCCACGGCAATCTGTGCTGCCTCCTGCCCCTGCCCCTGGACTGCACCACTTGCACCAGTGGTACCATCCCCACCAGGACCCATGTGCGGCTCAGCAGTGGCCTTCTCCTCCTCTGTGGAAACCACCAACCTGGATGGCTCCACACCGTCTTCTGCCGTTGCAAGCCCCTGTGGGTGCTCACCCACTCCTTCTGCTGCAGCCGTAGTGGCAGACACAGCACCAGTCCCCTCACTCCCGGACAATGGTAATTTCTGGGAAGGTGACTGGGCCTTGCGTCGCCGGCTGGTGGGGGCATCCCTGCCGCTTTGCTCCACAGCGCTGTCTCTGCCCTCTTCATTACTTGCCATTGTGTAGAGGGAGACATAGAACACAAGCATCAGGGTCACTTCCATCATGTCCCTTCACAACACATGGGTCAGTGCATGCAAAACACATGCAGTAACAGGCATGGCGCATGCTATGAACATTAGCATACATGTCCAAGGGACTCCTGAAACATACAATGCTGGTTTGGAACTCACATGCATCATGGGTCATGCCTATCACATGCACACACTTCACTGTAGTTTCATCCATCTGGCCTTGTACACCCCAGTCACAGTGGATACAAGGATGAGTAGGTTGCATCAGTGAATCTGAACATTGTCACAGACATGTGTCATGCATCCATGGCATTTACAAGTCACATACACGCAAGTCAGATACACAGACATGGACACCATAAATGTCCATGACAGCAGCACCCATCTCTCACACCCCATGCATGTCCAATAACAGAGACAGACATGCATTAATGTGTGCATTCCGCATGCTGCTCCGCATGTTGCATTTTAACACATGCACCAACCATGTGGTTCACACATTACTGGTCTCACATGCATGACCATGATGTCCCTGCACACACACATACTTACATGGCCTATGTCACACATACAAGCAAGTATCAGACAACCAGCACCCTGCAACATGCCCTGTCTCACAGAGCAATGCTTGGCCACTTACTGCTCAACTCCAGACGGGTCTGCCTCCGAAGGATCTGGGCGTGGAGCGCTGGGCCTACGCGTTCCAGGACCCTCATCTGGATGGTACTCATGCTGCCCCGGCCCCCCTCCACGAGGTGCCGGGCCTTTATGAGGGTCCTGGACCTCAAGTCCTCCCAGCGTTTCTTGACTTGCTTGATGTTGCGGGTTGCCACCCCCTCCGCGTTGATGGCAACCACAAAGTCGTCCCAGATCCTCTCCCGTCCTTCCTTGTTGGCACGTGATGTTCCGAAGAGGGCATCATAATGTCCCAGGACATGCTCCACCAGGGCACCAACTTCCTTCTGACTGAAGCTGGTGGCCCTCTGCCCCTCTGGCTGGGGGTCGCCAGTGGTCTCAGATGGTGGTTGCCCCGACATGGCGACCCCCGAGGCAGACGTGGGTGGGAAACTGTGTCCTGGGGCTGGGCTGTGGAGCGATGGTATCCCAGTCGGGAGTCTTCTGTTCCAGCAGGGGTGGACACAGCAACTTGACCCCTGCAGATGGCTGATGTGTAGGCACCAAATAGCAGGGCACGTGGGCAGCAGGCAGTCAGGCAGCAGCAGATGGCAGGTGGGAGCGTGCTCGGGGCTCTGGGGGGCAGGAGAATGGCCTTTAGGGCAGGAGTGTGGTCTTCCTGTGTTTTCGCGTGGCCAGCTTGATACGGAGTGATTTGGCACATGAAAATCTTGCACGTCAGCGTGTAATTCGAGGAAAGGGCCTTAGCGCGTAAGTGCGTCAGCACACACACGCGATTACATTGGACCAAAGGCCCATAGCGCGTAGGCGCATAAGTTACATTACGCGCATGGGCGTTTCCCTCATAGCACGTGATGACAGAGCACACGTGGAAAAACTGCACGTCCGAGTGTCATCGCGTGTAATTGGATGAAAGCGGCTGCGTACACGCGTCTCTGACGTGTACGTGTGGGCCGGTTTAAAAGCTGTATGTAGGACGCCATTTCCTTGTATGTGCTTTTCGTGGAGAGTGAGTGGGTGAAATCTGTACTTCTTGTCGGTTCACACACGATTACTTCACAGCGTTTCTAGTTCGTACTCCCTGTTACCTCTGACAGCTCTTTTCTGATTTTTTGTTGGGCCTGCTTCCTCAAACAGAGTTCACTTCTCCTTTTGTCCTGTCTCCTCAGACAGCGTACAGTTCTTCTTTTGGCGGGGGTGTTGCTAACGCGCACACGCGTGTATTTTTCAGGTTCTTTTTCCAGGCAGACGGTGAGTTCCGCACATACTTAGCAACTGTGCTTGCTCCGTGTGTCGCCTGCCCCTTCAGAGGTCATTGTAGGCTGCGTGTATTACGCGTACGCTTATTTTTGTGTTTCTGGGTGCCACAGCGTAGTGCGGGTTAATTTTTTCACGCACGTGGTCTATGAGGGGTTGCGTGCACATTTATTTTTGATTTTGGGCTGCCTCTGCATTTCATGACCCGTCATCTTCCCCCAGGGGTCACAGACAGCCTTGTTAGAGCACTAGGGTACGAATTCCATCTGGTATCCTACCCCTTTGACCCCCAATTGCCCAGGACAATAGTTTACTGCAACTCCCATATGCACAACAACATCAGTGCCATGGTTGGGAGGCGACCAAGCAGTAAGGGAGGCAAAGGTGGCCGACCCTCAAGAGGTGGGCATGGTGGGCACGGTAGGGGACGTGGCCGGGATTCGCAGGGTGCACCTATGCCCCCATGTGTGGAGGAACAATCAGGGACACCCATGCCAACCCCCCCATGGTTGAGGGAAACGTGGCTGACACCATCCAAGCTCAGCCCCTGTTAGACCAGCCCGTTGTGGCACCTGACCTGGCACAGGATGACTCCCTGGCTGACTTCCAGGTCAGGAAGTCTAGGCCACGTGTGGCGGTGCAAGTTGTTGTCACCAATCCATGTGGATCTGGGGCAGCTATGTCATCTGCTGCCCCAAGTATGCAGGGTGGGGAGGCTGCAGGGGCAGCTGCAGCTCCATCCACCCCAGCTCTGACTCTTCCAGCCAGGACAGTGTCAGTCCCAGTCCATCAAACTGACGTTCCCCCTGCCAACATTACCCTGCAACCAATGCCTGCTTCAAGACTTATGATCATTGTGCATTCCCACACTCCTACTACGCAGTCCACCGGTGATTCTGCCCCTACTGACCAGAGCGGCGTAAGCCACTCTGGCTCTGCTCCACCTTTAAAGAAGAGGAAGAAGGGTGCTCTGGCATGGCAGGCTGAGACCCCAGACACGGCTACATACTCCGGTACCTCAAGGAAGCCTTGCTTCAATGATACGGAACTTGATGCACTTGTAGGCTATGTGTCGGCACATAGGCACGAAATGGTGGTGACTGCAGGGTGCAAGACCACACCTGGTCAACGTAAGGCACACTGGCAGACCATCGCCGACCGCATAAGTGCCCTTGGATTTGTGAGCCGCTCAGATGATGATTGCTACAAGCGGTGGAATGACCTGAAACGCAGAGCAAAGAACAAGCTGGCATCAAATCATGCCGCAACTCTGGTGACTGGCAGTGGGTCTCCACAAGAGGACAACAAATTCACTGAACATGAGTCTGTTGCTGGGGCCTTCGTCACAGAGGAACAGATCCAAGATGTGGGAGGACTACCTGATTATGATTCATTGTCCGGTGAGTGCCCATGCATGTGTGTGTAATGCATGTGTATGTTATTTGGGTGACGGGTTCTGATTGAGTGCCAGGCGAGGGTGTGTGTACCTGAGTGGTATGGGTCACCCATGTGCTTCATCCAAAACATTCAGCGGCCTTGGATTTGGGTGTGACAGTATCCCTTCTGCCCACATTAGTAATTTGGCTTAACATTACGGCAGTTGCCCTTGAAGTGGCATCTTGCAACAACATTGTTTGTATTTTTCAGTGTTCGTTCAGGCTGATTGTTTCAATTCTCCCACTTTTGCTAAGCATTCCTCAGCCCTATTGTCACATTTGTGACATGCTTCTGTCATTGATGAACCCCACATTGGACCACATGTGTTACCTTGTTAGATGAATGATTTGACCATTTAGGCTAATTGAGTATTGGCCTGATCACAGGAATTTTTGGGGCCTGTGTGAATGTGGAACATGATAGTTGTTTCCTGTCATGTTGAAGTGACAAACCATTGATGTGTACATCGGCCTGCAATCACTGTATTTTTGTACACTGGATGAGTTGCAGTGACACATGCCTATTTTGTCACACTATGTAGCATTTTTCCATCTCATCATGTCCATCTCACATGGATGGCTGACAATATTCATTCACTGACATATGGATGTACTTGTGGAATGTACCATGGCTATGGTACATGCCATCTGTGTGATGGCATGTGTCATTTATGTGTATTGGACATGCCGCTCACAGCCCAATGTGTGATGGCAGTGCTACCCAGCATGCAGCAAATGTGTTGCTCTTCCATGTAGGTGTCATCAGTGTCTGTTTTTTGGCTCCCATTCAAACTCAGTGACAGTGAGGGCATCATAATGTCCCAGGACATGCTCCACCAGGGCACCAACTTCCTTCTGACTGAAGCTGGTGGCCCTCTGCCCCTCTGGCTGGGGGTCGCCAGTGGTCTCAGATGGTGGTTGCCCCGACATGGCGACCCCCGAGGCAGACGTGGGTGGGCAACTGTGTCCTGGGGCTGGGCTGTGGAGCGATGGTATCCCAGTCGGGAGTCTTCTGTTCCAGCAGGGGTGGACACAGCAACTTGACCCCTGCAGATGGCTGATGTGCAGGCACCAAATAGCAGGGCACGTGGGCAGCAGGCAGTCAGGCAGCAGCAGATGGCAGGTGGGAGCGTGCTCGGGGCTCAGGGGGGCAGGAGAATGGCCTTTAGGGCAGGAGTGTGGTCTTCCTGTGTTTTCGCGTGGCCAGCTTGATACGGAGTGATTTGGCACATGAAAATCTTGCACGTCAGCGTGTAATTCGAGGAAAGGGCCTTAGCACGTAAGTGCGTCAGCACACACACGCGATTACATTGGACCAAAGGCCCTTAGCGCGTAGGCGCATAAGTTACATTACGCGCATGGGCGTTTCCCTCATAGCACGTGATGACAGAGCACACGTGGAAAAACTGCACGTCCGAGTGTCATCGCGTGTAATTGGATGAAAGCGGCTGCGTACACGCGTCTCTGACGTGTACGTGTGGGCCGGTTTAAAAGCTGTATGTAGGACGCCATTTCCTTGTATGTGCTTTTCGTGGAGAGTGAGTGGGTGAAATCTGTACTTCTTGTCGGTTCACACGCGATTACTTCACAGCGTTTCTAGTTCGTACTCCCTGTTACCTCTGACAGCTCTTTTCGGATTTTTTGTTGGGCCTGCTTCCTCAAACAGAGTTCACTTCTCCTTTTGTCCTGTCTCCTCAGACAGCGTACAGTTCTTCTTTTGGCGGGGGTGTGGCTAACGCGCACACGCGTGTATTTTTCAGGTTCTTTTTCCAGGCAGACGGTGAGTTCCGCACATACTTAGCAACTGTGCTTGCTCCGTGTGTCGTCTGCCCCTTCAGAGGTAATTGTAGGCTGCGTGTATTACGCGTACGCTTATTTTTGTGTTTCTGGGTGCCACAGCGTAGTGCGGGTTCATTTTTTCACGCACGTGGTCTACGAGGGGTTGCGTGCACATTTATTTTTGATTTTGGGCTGCCTCTGCATTTCATGACCCGTCATCTTCCCCCAGGGGTCACAGACAGCCTTGTTAGAGCACTAGGGTACGAATTCCATCTGGTATCCTACCCCTTTGACCCCCAATTGCCCAGGACAATAGTTTACTGCAACTCCCATATGCACAACAACATCAGTGCCATGGTTGGGAGGCGACCAAGCAGTAAGGGAGGCAAAGGTGGCCGACCCTCAAGAGGTGGGCATGGTGGGCACGGTAGGGGACGTGGCCGGGATTCGCAGGGTGCCCCTATGCCCCCATGTGTGGAGGAACAATCAGGGACACCCATGCCAACCCCCCCATGGTTGAGGGAAACGTGGCTGACACCATCCAAGCTCAGCCCCTGTTAGACCAGCCCGTTGTGGCACCTGACCTGGCACAGGATGACTCCCTGGCTGACTTCCAGGTCAGCAAGTCTAGGCCACGTGTGGCGGTGCAAGTTGTTGTCACCAATCCATGTGGATCTGGGGCAGCTATGTCATCTGCTGCCCCAAGTATACAGGGTGGGGAGGCTGCAGGGGCAGCTGCAGCTCCATCCACCCCAGCTCTGACTCTTCCAGCCAGGACAGTGTCAGTCCCAGTCCATCAAACTGACGTTCCCCCTGCCAACATTACCCTGCAACCAATGCCTGCTTCAAGACTTATGATCATTGTGCATTCCCACACTCCTACTACGCAGTCCACCGGTGATTCTGCCCCTACTGACCAGAGCGGCGTAAGCCACTCTGGCTCTGCTCCACCTTTAAAGAAGAGGAAGAAGGGTGCTCTGGCATGGCAGGCTGAGACCCCAGACACGGCTACATACTCCGGTACCTCAAGGAAGCCTTGCTTCAATGATACGGAACTTGATGCACTTGTAGGCTATGTATCGGCACATAGGCACGAAATGGTGGTGACTGCAGGGTGCAAGACCACACCTGGTCAACGTAAGGCACACTGGCAGACCATCGCCGACCGCATAAGTGCCCTTGGATTCGTGAGGCGCTCAGATGATGATTGCTACAAGCGGTGGAATGACCTGAAACGCAGAGCAAAGAACAAGCTGGCATCAAATCATGCCGCAACTCTGGTGACTGGCAGTGGGTCTCCACAAGAGGACAACAAATTCACTGAACATGAGTCTGTTGCTGGGGCCTTCGTCACAGAGGAACAGATCCAAGATGTGGGAGGACTACCTGATTATGATTCATTGTCCGGTGAGTGCCCATGCATGTGTGTGTAATGCATGTGTATGTTATTTGGGTGACGGGTTCTGATTGAGTGCCAGGCGAGGGTGTGTGTACCTGAGTGGTATGGGTCACCCATGTGCTTCATCCAAAACATTCAGCGGCCTTGGATTTGGGTGTGACAGTATCCCTTCTGCCCACATTAGTAATTTGGCTCAACATTACGGCAGTTGCCCTTGAAGTGGCATCTTGCAACAACATTGTTTGTATTTTTCAGTGTTCGTTCAGGCTGATTGTTTCAATTCTCCCACTTTTGCTAAGCATTCCTCAGCCCTATTGTCACATTTGTGACATGCTTCTGTCATTGATGAACCCCACATTGGACCACATGTGTTACCTTGTTAGATGAATGATTTGACCATTCAGGCTAATTGAGTATTGGCCTGATCACAGGAATTTTTGGGGCCTGTGTGAATGTGGAACATGATAGTTGTTTCCTGTCATGTTGAAGTGACAAACCATTGATGTGTACATCGGCCTGCAATCACTGTATTTTTGTACACTGGATGAGTTGCAGTGACACATGCCTATTTTGTCACACTATGTAGCATTTTTCCATCTCATCATGTCCATCTCACATGGATGGCTGACAATATTCATTCACTGACATATGGATGTACTTGTGGAATGTACCATGACTATGGTACATGCCATCTGTGTGATGGCATGTGTCATTTATGTGTATTGGACATGCCGCTCACAGCCCAATGTGTGAAGGCAGTGCTACCCAGCATGCAGCAAATGTGTTGCTCTTCCATGTAGGTGTCATCAGTGTCTGTTTTTTGGCTCCCATTCAAACTCAGTGACAGTGCATGCATGGGAGGGTTATAGTCATGTGGGACATGTGTAAATCATGTACTGGTTCTGTAGCTTGTCAGGCCTATTTGTGTGCTGTGGTGCTAATGCCTGTTTCCATTTTTTGTCTTTCATGTTTTTGCAGGGGATGACGCACTTGATGCTGTTGAGGTTGAGGAGATGGTGCAGATCCAGGAGGAATCTCAGGCATGACCGGCCACCAGTGGGGGAAGTGGTGTGGTGGTGGGTGAGAACACAATCTTGCTGCAGACCATTCTGTCGAGGGGTGCCTCTGGGTGCACCTCCCCAGACCTCTATTCAGGTGCTGATTCGGATGGTGAGACCTATGTGGCGTCGTAGGTAAGTGTTTTTGGCAGGGATTCTGTTCTGTCCAACCCACCTGTACCAGGGGTAGAACCCTCTATGGGAATGTCAGTGTTGGTAAGTCCGCCTTTGGCGGTTACGGATGCAGGGTCACACTCCACAACATCTGATCCTGTTCCTGGGCCAGCAGATCAGAGGGGGAATGCAGTCCTGCAGCCTCAGGCAGTGCCGGCACAGCAAGGCGCAGATCGCCTTGCCCCAAACAGGTGTGGTGCCCGCCGACGCGGTGGCCTTACGCCACCAGGCAGTACCACATGGGAAAAATCCATTTACCGTATGGCAACCCAACAGGCAGCATCAGTTGAGATGATGGCTCAAGCAATGGAGAGGGTAGCCACTTCCATTGTCCCCCCTGAAAGGCAGATGGAGCTACTACAGCAGGCAACAGACTCTATTTGCCAATCACACAGGGAGGACATGTTGGCATCCAACAGGGACAGACGGACGGCACTGGAGACTCTAAGCCAATCGATGTCAATAGAGTCCCAGGGCCACAGGGAAGCCCTGAGGGTAGAACTCCATCACCTCAGGGAGACTCTTGTTGGCCTTGAGGCTTCTACCAACTTGAGGACAGAACAGCAGCTGGAGCGGCTCACCCGTTCGCTCTCAGCTGAGATGCAGGCAACTCGGGAGGAGATCCGTGCATCACGTCAGGTGCTGCATGGGGATCTCCGCACTATAATCCTCCAAAACGAGACCTTCCACACCCGCATGCTTGCTGCCATGGAGGACCATACCAGGGCTTTGCGTGGGCTGCCTCCCATAGCACCACCACCTCCGGTGGCAGGACCGCCTCCTGTGGCAGCAGCAGAGGGTGATGATAGCGGCAGCAGCAGTTCTCTCACATTGGCATAGCCGTGCAGGCCATGAGCCCATGGAGGTGTTTTTTTTCTCCCAACATCCACACAGGTGGGTGTTGGTGCGCACCCTGTCCTCGGACCTCCTGGGTGGCCTCCCCCTGGCCCCCACATGGCCATTTTGTATTTTTTATCTTTTATTTTTTATTTTTTTTTTGCATTGTGTTGCCTTGTGTGGCTCCCGTGGGCATCCACTGTATTCGGCTGGGCACATGCAGGGTTGTCCTGAGTTTGGGTTAGATGCTTGGGTTCGTGAGACACACACCCTTCCTGCTTTCCGTTTCCATGGGTTTGCAAAGGGTGTGCCCAAGTGACATTGACTTACACGGTGACGTAGGACTTCCATGAGCTTTGTGGGCAGTCTGTAGTCAATACTGTGTGTACATTCCTAGTGGATATTGTTGTTGAATTGTACACTGCATGGTGTATTACTATGTGCTTGTGCATTCATGTCTTTCGACTAATTTGCAGGTTAATTCCTCTTCACAGGGCCGTCTACTTTGGAGATGGAGTTCATGTTGTAAGCAGTGCACTTGGACATTTGCGTGGCAGCAGCACTGTACAGTTGGAAGTGGCCGATGTGCTGGCATGATCAGGTTGTGTTGACACTTTGACACTTGTGTCATGTTTTAGGGATTGCTTTGTTTGCTCTCACATAGCATGACATGCCAAGGTGTGTTGGGTGGCGGTGCTGGGGAGGGGTTGGGTGACATGGCACTGTTGTCATGTTGTATTCTGCAAGGGGGTAATTATTTTTGCAGCATAGAAGTGTGTCTTTTGATGACACAACATTGGTGGTGTTTGTGTAGGTAGGGATGCACACAATGTAACACTTCCAGGTGACCAATCTCAGGCTGGTATGGTTGTGACAGTTGACTGTCCCTTATGTCATCATCATTGATTGTCAGGTGGTATGTGCCAGGGCTGTGTGCACTCCACAGGGGTGTGATTTTAGGTGAAGTAATTAGCCACCAGCTGCGTATGGGCTGCCTCACCCCGTGCCCTTTCCCCTCCCATGCGCAGCGGGCGTGCATGTGGTTGGGGATGTGGGGGCACCACCATGTCCAGGGACAGGCCCCGGCGTGTTGCAACAGTGTTCAGGACACATGCTGCCACTCTGATCCTACACACTAGTGGGGGAGCGTATAACAGCTGCCCGCCAGAATGGTCAAGGGAGCGAAAGCGTGACTTGAGCACTCAGAATGTGCGCTCCACTATGCCCCGGGTTGCAATGTGGGCTGTGTTGTATCTTACCTCGGGTGGCGTGGTGGGGTTCCGAATTGGTGTCATCATG
This sequence comes from Ambystoma mexicanum, assembly GCF_040938575.1. Lineage (NCBI taxonomy): Eukaryota > Metazoa > Chordata > Amphibia > Caudata > Ambystomatidae > Ambystoma > Ambystoma mexicanum. The sequence continues at coordinate 690,039,033 of NC_090934.1, read as the reverse complement.
TGGGTGCTCAGAGGGTAGGCACTGTCCCCTGGGGAGGTGGCAATGGGTATCATTAGTGGGGTTGTGACATTACTCAGTATCTGACATGCATGCATGTGCAGTGGCATTTATACTCACCGAACAGCGATGTATCCCCATGCTGCCCAGCTTCTAGGTCCCGGTTTAGGGTTGACATTCTGTAAATGAAACTGTCATGGGTGGACCCTGGATAGTTGGCATATACTGACGTGATGATTCCCTTGGGATCACATACTACCTGTACGTTGATGGAATGCCAGTGCTTGCGGTTTCTATAGATGTGCTCTGAAGCCCTGGGGGGACGTAGAGCCACATGGGTGCAGTCAATGGCACCTAGCACTTTGGGGAAGTGTGCCACCCCGTAAAAATCCTGGACGACAGCCTGCCTTTCTGCAGGTGTTCTGGGCTGGTATATGTGCCTGCGGACTGATGGGCGTGCAGTCATGATGGCCAAGACCTAGTGTAGGCAGCATGACTGCGTGGCCTGTGACACCCCCCCCCACTATAGCAGTTGTCCGTTGAAATGATCTAGTGGCTAAGAAGTGCAGTACATTGAGGACCTTATGCAGGGGGCTGAGTGCTTGGGAGCACAGGGTGGGTGATGTGAGGTCATCCTCCCACTCACTAACCAGGTCGAGTATTATGTGAGGTGGAAACCTGTACCTCCCATACACCTGGTCATCAGGCATCCCAAAAAGGCTGGTTCTGGGTGTAAAAATTCTGGGCCTGACTATCCTCCTCGTCCTCCTGCGGTATCCCATGACCACTGCTGCTAGGAACGGTATATTCATCCTGGCGTCTGTGCTTGTTTGTTGTTTGCGCGCACTTTTATGCTGTGCGGGTCCACGTACGCCTGCTTCCTGCTGACGTACGTGTTTCCTGATTAGCGTGTCTTTTTTGGCGCACGCCTTAGCCCCGTTTGATTCCATGAATACGTGTTTTGAACATGCGTGTGGGCGTTCCGCGCATTTGCCTCCTGTACTTCCCCCGTGAAGCCCACATTTTCACGAGTTGTTCCCAATTCCTCGTGTCACACCCCCTGTTCCTCCTACTTTTGTTGTGTGCACCGCGCTATGTGCGATTTCGCTGTGCACTTAGCGCATGCTGTTTGGAGACGTGTGCGCCAGCGTGCGCCACGCAGAATTTTGGCGCACATCCTGGGATTTCCACACGCACGGACTTCCATGAATCGCTGTGCTCGGGTTTCACTGCGATTTTCGCACTGGCACTGCGATTCGCACGCTTTCGCACGCTTGCGCTGAAAATTTCAGCGCACATTAATTCCATGAATCGGCCTGTTAATTGTGTCTAGATGGTGTACAAATTTACCAAGTTGATTCAAATATATAGTTCCCAGATTAAGCATTCCGTAAGGACATGCTTAGTCGTCTCCATCATTGTCTGTATTTGACAGATACGGCAATGCCGCTCTTGTTCCGGCAAAGAGAGTGACGGTCCCAAACCACTTAACACCGGGAGGCGATTTATGCGCAATAAGATTATAAACCTCCATAGGTTTTTAGGAGGACATATGTTCAAGAAGGCCTGAGCCTTCATATATGTATACAACATGTCAGCAGTGGTCGAAGTGTATATAAAGAAGTAGTGGAACTATGTTCCCTGCTGGCCTGCCCCTCTCTCCATAAACCCCATCGCAACACCCCCTTGCACGCACAATACACCCCCCCAAACAAATGCGCCTGCTATTAAAGGTAACGTTCAGTGCAGTGCAAGCTTCAACTGCTTCCTACACTTTTATTTTTAAACAAAGCCATTCCAGAATGGCTTGTTTTTAAAATAAAAGTATTGGAACAGTAAACATAATTTAAAAAGGTATAGGAGCACCGCTCCCAACCGCTCCCACTCACTTCGACCACTGCATGTCAGTGACAAAAGTATAGCTCTTTAAAGTTGATAAATGAAGAAAATTATCATTCCAGTCCCACCCGCCCATGTGCCTCTCAAGGGTTTTTGTCTGGGTGTTATAGTCATCCTACCAGTTGGTGGTTCACCCAATACATTCAAACATCTCTTTCATACTCTTCTTACGACCAGAGTTTATTCCAAACCTATTTCAGCATTCCCTAAGCTCTGTAAGAGAAGATTAGTTGGACTATTCATCATTTTAATATACAGGAACACTCTCTTTTTTAGGACCATTGCCTTAAGGGACAAAGTCCCAGGTTCTAGACAAAGGATTGCCATAGGAATGCAACTGGCCAGCCAAGGAGTTTCCTCCAGAATCTTCCTTCAATAGGCTGAAGCCATTTCAAGTCTAAACTAGTCAGACTCTCGAGGCCATAAATAACAGCAGGTAACAGGGATTGCAAATGCAATCGTCTTGCTCCAGCATGTGTAAAACCTCCAATGCTATTAACAAATTGAACTATTAGGGAAGTTAGATGAGCAGCCTTCCTTGTGCTATACAAGTTCTGTATCCTAGTCTCGGATCAAATTCAATCCCAAGATACTTATATAGGGGCGTGTATGAGATTTCAAGGCCCTGAATAGTTAATCTAGGTCTAGCAATGTGTTTAGCAGTGAACAACATGATCTGGGACTTACCCCTTTTGTTGGTCAAGTTATTTTACTCAGCATAAGACCACAACGAGGTGGCCATCTGTTTCATACCTGAGAAAGTATGATCTATAAGAACTAGATCATCTGCATATGCTAACACTGCACAAAGCACCAAATCAAATTTTGGCAGGCAGCCTCTATTACATGACAAACATTGAAGAAGATCTGATAAATACAGATTGAAAACTAGGGGAGCCAGAACACTGCCCTGCTTAACTCCATTGGTCAACAACAGGCTCAGTCATGGACCCCCTATGTCAAGCTTCAGACAAAAGATGTTGTTCTTATGAAATAGCTTGCTGTAATTGACTAATCCCATAGGACAGCCTAACCGCTCCAACTTCTTCCAGAGGCAGTCCCTGCTAACTGAATCAAAAGTAGTTTTGAAGTCCATTAAAAAATACACAAAGTCGGGTGCATTTTTAACATATGCCTGCCCTACAAGAAAGTCCATAAGTCTAAGGTTATGATATGTGGAGTATTCAGGCTGGAAGCCACTGTGGTATCTATCCAAGATACCCTCCTGATCCACCCACTCCTGTAATTCCTTCAGGAGGAACATTGCAAATAATTTACCTGTGCAGTCCAGCATTGATAAAAGGCGATCATTTTCCATATCTACTGGACACACCTTTTTATAACACAGGGATCAATGTTGCTGTTTGCCAGGACTTGGGGATTCTCCCTTCCTCAAGGACCTTATCAAAAATGATCTTTAATATAGTGTACCGGAAAGTGGGGTTTTGCCTTAGCACTACGTTAGCCCGGCCATCCAACCCCTGCGCCCTTGAGGATTTTGGGTCCATGATCTTCAACTTAATATCCCCCTCATCAATTTGTATAGATCAATCTGGAGGTTTTATGTCAATCTGCATATGTGGGGACATCATAATCGAGTTCCTATGACTCAATAGGAATTGAACCCATTGATGCTCGCTAATAGGGTTTAATAATCGCCGTTTGGTACTTCCTTTGGCCTCTCCCAGCAATGACCAGATGCTTCTCTAATTACCATTGCATAAAACAGCAATCATGTGTTGCCATTGGGCATCTCTAGAAGAGGTGCACCAGCCGTGTAGCCAATTGCGGTATGCATTCTTTATTTCTTTTATCTCCTTAAGATAGATCTTGTAGGGCATTAGTTTAGCTGTGGCCTTACGTAGATCCCCATTTAATTTATGCTTCCTGTCTCTGATTGTTTTGTCTTAAATGGGGATCGTCTTATCCTCTCTGTCCACCAAAGGCTCCCTGATTGAGGCACACATAGGGAGATATCCATTTCCTTAAATTGAGGGTCACAATGGCCTACATTCTTAGTAAAGAGTGTGGCTCTTTGTATGTTATTTTCTGACCTTTTGATATGGTTGGTTGAGTGGTTAACTTCCACATCCCCTAAGCCTTTCACCTGGGCAAGTGGGGAGAGCTCCTTTAGGCTAAGAACTAGCACCTCATGATCACTCCATAGGTTAATACTCACACACGTCAAACACAATCGTGGTCACTTCCAGGTTGACGAAGAGGTAATCCAGAGTGGCATTTGAACTGCCCATATTCCAGGTGTAACCACCAGGTTTATCCCCATTGGTGCGACCATTCAGGATTTCAAGATCCCAACTCTGCAAAATCCTCATCCAACTTAGCCCCTCAGAGTCAGAATCAGCCTGCTAGATTACACTTTTACTGGTCAGTACACCCTTCCACTTGCGTACCCCTTCCCCCACACAGCGGCTTTTCAAATCGACACCCACGATAATACATTCATCATTATTCCCACAAGAAGAGGTCATGAAGAGATCATGCATATCGTTCTGAAGTTGTACTCTGCATGACACCCTTGGGGGGTTGTATACATTAACCAGCAATATGGTGGCTCCTACCATTTGATTGTGTTACCATCTCCACCGCTAGTATGTTATCTGGACATGCAAGTGGAATTTTACGGGATTTTAAATTATGTGCCACCCCGGTGACCAGGTCCCCATGTGGTCTGCCCACAGCACCCATGGCTGCGATCGATTGATAGATCGTATAGCCATCTATAAATATTGGGGTCCATAGCCATGTCTCCTGTAATAAATAAATTGGGTGCTGGCTAATATAGGGCAAAGAGCCAGAAGATGATAGTAGATGCACAAATCCCTGGGTATTCCAGGACATGAGCGATAGGTCTCATTGTTAATTATGCGCCATGGGCAGAGATTCTGCCAACCATTTTAACATGGTTTGGATGTCAGATATCTGGACCTTATCTTTTTGATCGGCAATAGAGCTGTAGTTGTAAGCTGAGAACTATCAGCCACTTGAATAGTTGGGAGGGCTGGGTCCACAGTATCAACTTTTACCTCAAGCTCGATACCCCGGCTCAGTAGCTGAGATCGACAATTTTGCAGTAAACGGGCAGTGTCCATGTGCTTACAGTGAACTGCAGACACGTTTGAGTTAGCACACTTTAAGGGTTCAAAGAACTAAACATCTTCAGACACAAGTACACGCAACTGAGGAACTTGACAGAACATAAAGGCCAAGCCACATAGCTGTTTGCCCAGTGTTTTTTGTTGATGTTCTTCACCAGACACACCTTGCTCTCTAGCATTCTGTCAGTTCACAAGTCCCTTTCTGTTTGATAACCCTTTTTAATTATCAATCTTTGGACTTTCGCCTTTTTTAGAGGATTAGGGGTCAAGTTGTTATCAGGGCTCTTTCCTACAGTCTTTGATACAGTTGCATCCAGACTTGTATCTTGCTGTTCCATCAGGGCGGGAGTTACCTCATCTGTCTTGTCCTCGATGATCCAGCTAGTTAGGTTACCCAACATTCTATACTGCCGTTTTTTACTGTGCGCAACCTTTTGGCGGGCTTTCTTTGATTTTTCCACTGGACTGACAATAAGAGGCAGAGAGGCTGCCACAACAGAAGGCAGTTTACGAGTCTCAGCCCGACTTGTCAATCGACGTTGCTTTCTTGAATAAAAGATGTCAGATGAGTCCAATGAATCAGCGTTCACAATTGATGCAGACTCTTGTAACGCTTACCTCATAAACTCTGCGGGAGCACTTCTCTGGAAAATCAGGTTGTACTATTCTTAGTGTGCGTTGTAAATCTATGTAGTCAGGTTATCTAAGAAAAAACATTCAGCAATCCTCAATATGCTTGTCAAATGCACCAATTCAGTAATTACCTCCCTAACTCTCTAGGTTTTTTTTACCTTTTGTTATTTGTTGGTGAGCTCTCCATCCTGCTTCTACGCAGGGGCGCTTGGTCTGAGGAATGGTGATGAAATGTATTTTCTGAAGGGAGTAAGGACCATTAGTGTGCGTGAAATGAGAGAGATAGCTATTGGGAGAAGGTAGGAGATAGAAGCTATCCTTAACTAGAATATCACAAATGGAGCTGTTCCATTAACAATTGAACGTACAAGAACAGGAACTCCTAACCTTCCTAAACCAAAAATGAGGAACGCCTACATGTGCGTGTGAACAAGTGACCAGACAATGTCAACTGCTGAGAAAATGTATTGTGATTCCCCTCAGGGCATTAACAACCAAGGTGAACTACACCTTACACTCTCAATGATGTGCTTGCCTTTTTACATGAAACACTGGCTTTGTTCGTAATGTGCTGTATGCTAACTAGAGGGAGACAACTTCCAACAGCTAACTAATATGACTCTAGTTAGTTCCGCTGACTGGGAAAATTGTAGCACCCAATATGTGATAACTCAAAAACCTTGTCACAGGATTGCAGTACCCTACAGTGTGTGTAAAAGGCTGACTGACAGGGGAACAACTTCTTACAGCTGACACAAAAAACAAAGTAATTCAACTGACTGGAAAATGCACGCTGTCAATCTAATGATCACTAAAACAAGTGCGCACAATAACATTAACATCCAATACTTGCGATAAATGTAGATTGACAAGACAACGAACTTCAAACATCTGACGGAGATTCAACGAAATATTCTGCTGACAGGAATGAGCGCGGCAACAGTGCTGCGGCAGACGTGAAGGCAACTGCCGATAATGCTGACTGAAAAAACAAACTCTATGGAATACTGTGGTAATGACAAGGAAATTACAAGATTAATACAGAGGGAACAATGGAAAACTACGGTAAAGGATATTTCAAGAATGGGCTGAGGAAAACTGTGACTGGAACTGGCACCACGGTAAGCGTACACTGCAAAGCAGACGACGTGAAGCGGGGAGAAGGAGCAGGGAGGGGCTTATATATGCAGCGAGTGTGAAGCACTAGACCATCACTATCACTTCCCAGAGGACCACTAGGCCGCCATTTTAGGTAATGAGGAAGTGTCTTCTGCCATATAGCCTAGACATGGTTTTTCCCTCGTTACAGACCAAGCATGATAAGCCGTGGCCCACGAATTCTTAGAGGCTATTCTAGGGGCATGACCCATGCTCATGACAACTCTATCGCGTCTTCCTTTGGGGGCAGGACTTTCATTTTTACTTGCAGAAGTTTTGCCAGGCATAGGCCCACTAGAGCGCCTTTCTCTAGCGGCCCCAAGATTATTCTGAACTATAGTTGGAGGTTGGAGATTTTCATGAATTCGCCCACACAGCTTTAGTAGTATTTTCATGGATAACTGTATGGAGATCATAAAAGATTGAAGCTCACAGAAGGCAGCTTCCCCAGATATCGAAACTTCCAACTGAGCTGAATCTTCCATCTGAACAGCCCCTGTAGAGTCAATGACCAAGCTAGGAGATGCAGCCAAACGATTGGTGGTTTCATTCTGCATAGTACTCGTCTCTGCTGTAATCACTTGGGCGTTCGCTACCAGTGGTTCACCCATTACAGGCGCAAACACCTCTGTTTTCCCCACCATCCTTTGTTGAATAGTGAGGCATAAATCCAGGAGAGAATTATTATCAATGTCATTGTATGTCGAAAAGTCCTGGGACACTCTTGCCTCATGTGGTTGGGCTATAATTATTTCACGGTGCACAGCAGCCAAGCCTTTGAAGGGTGCTTGGGAAGAAAGAAAAGAGGTTGTCACCCCTTTTCTCGTACTGGAGCAGGCCTGTGCACTTCAGCTGTTGCGGTAGCCATATTAACTGAATCATGTGTGGCTTCCTCAATTGGCCCAGCACTCCCCTTCCTTAAGTTGTATCGATTGATTTTTGACTTACTTTAGCAAGGCATTTCAAATGCAGGCAGACTTTGGCTCTCCACTGTTAGCTGCTTACAGTATAATACCAAATGAGAAAAGAACGAAATACAAACCTCGAACCACCTCCAGGCAGTTCCCAACTAATTAATCAAATTAAAGATTATATATCAGGGCCTCAATCGGCACCACTGTGAATAATCGTGCATGCTTATGGGAGGAGCCGGCCGCTGCCTATGAAATCTAAAGCTCAAGGGATTGCACTAGGGTGGGGGGACTGTGGCATGTCCCAGATGATCAGGCTTGCTAGTTACAGTTAATAGCCTATTCCAAGGATTGTCTTTTTAGTAACATTTCAAACTACAGGGCAAGTCTCAGCATTTGTCACTTGTAGTGGTGTTAGCCACCCACAGGGTGATCGCTTACCCGCTCTTCACTCCGGAGGCTTCAGTCAAAAAGTGTTTTCGTTGTTCCACAGGGTAATAGCTCTACGGTGACCTTTACAATACTTCTCTACACCTGAGTATAGCTATGTGAGCTAGAGGGGACCACTTTTTTGATAGGGGCTTGTGGGATGTGGCCAAAATGAGGTGAGGTGAACAAAGGAGGATTCCCAAAACAAGCTACCTACTGGTGTCACACTACTGAACTGGTATATGTGAACTAGGTGGAGGCAAAAGGTGAATCACATTCGTGTATCAAAACAAATATCACAAGAAGTGCACATAAGCTAGTCAATGTGTGTCAGACACACTCCCCACACGGGTTCATGTTCACACATTGTCCCGACTGGGGCCTTTGTAGAAGTACGACCATCCTTTGTCTATGATATGAAGTCACTCTTGTCATTACTAACATCACCTTTGAAAATATAATAGGGTTGATGTATAACTTGAATCAAGCAAATAGATTCACGTGATTGTTTACACATGATTCCTTGCTTTATAGGACTGTGATTTCTTTCTGTTTTGTCGTATGTTTTTTTTAACAATTGAACTGATCATGTTCCATTCTTTTAACATGTATTAGAAAAATTAAATATAAAAAAATGTTTTCTCTGATTGACTAGCTTATGTGCACTTCTTGTGATATTTGTTTTGATACACGAATGTGATTCACCTTTTGCCTCCACCTAGTTCACATATACCAGTTCAGTAGTGTGACACCAGTAGGTAGTTTGTTTTGGGAATCCTCCTTTGTTCTTCTCTACACCTGGCCAAACATGGACCACCAATGACCACTCTTACATCATTCTGCTCAGCGCTCCACGCTGTAATGGGCGTTTTATGCTGTAAAATGGGTAGGTGGTTGCAGAGCACCTCCTCCTCAGTGCAGCAAGGGAAAAAAGACTATGGCCACCACCAATGAACAGTCCTACACTACTCCACTCAGCGCTCCACGCTGTAATGGATTCTTTATGCTGTAAGCTGGGTAGCTTGTTGCAGAGCACCTCCTCCTCAGTGCAGAAAGGGAAACAGACTATGGCCACCACCAATGACCACTCCTACACCACTCTGCTCCTTACTAGCCCTCCTAGGGCTGGAGGCTGGCAGGTAATAGATATTTCCAGAGATCATTTGGTGGGCTGAAACCCAAGAGGGTGACCCTTGGCTGGGGAGTAATAATAACCACATTTTTAAAAGCTTCCAGGTTTGGTGGGGGGTACTTGTCCTGCACATACCTGTTCTTCTTGACCATAGGGCAACAGAATGGAAGAATGAGGTCTTGCCCTGGTGTTAGTGTGCAGTGACAACAACACCAACCATGTATCGTCTAAACTCATTATCAATGGTAAGGACATGAGAGAAGCATGCTGGAGTACTTTACATAATCTGATACGGTAAGTGAACTGATACACACAAGTAGAGTACAACAGCAGTGAGATGTCGTTGAATTTCAGAAGGGTACACAACTTAAAATCAGGTCATTGGATCCTCTTAGACAAGACCCTTCACACCATATTTATTAGCTATTCTGTCCTGACATTCTTACTATGGTGCCCTTCCCTTTTTCCCATAATCCTATAGGAATTCTTCCAACTCTTCTGTGACAAGTAAATAAAGATTTTGAATGTGTTACTTATGTGTCAAGTAATCTACTTTACCCTAACTGTGACATAAGGCATGCCCTTCTGCTCTACAGTAAGGGATTTCAGTAGGTTAACCACTGAAATGTGGAAGGGATGGTTGTAGAGGTCCTAGTGTGTATCATATCAATTGCAAAATCTCACTGCAGTAAAGATTCCTGGCACAGCTAAGCAGTAAATCCAGCTAATGTGGAGGTGTGTGCCTAAATTATGAGTTGAAATTTTCTGTGAAATGTAACAGCTCTGCTTTTCGACTGCTCAGCATGCATCCTAACTGTTTGAACACCACCCCATCCGTGCCCCCTTGTGACTGTCTTTTTTTAATATAATGGTTTTGTAGCTTGTAACGGCGCAGACCAACGTTTTGATAGGCTTGGAAACAGTCAGTCCCACGTAGTGCATGCCGGTCTGCATATCATTCTTCGGAAATAAATAAAAAGAGCTCCATTGAGGTGTGGAATATTACAATAAATAGTGTGTGTATCACACATGTACAACTGGGACATCTGACGCATCCAGCATGCTGCCTCTCAAAAGGATTGGTATTATTTCAATTTGATGAGTACATTGCTAACAGGCAATTATCCCTGAGAAGCCAGGAGTCAATCATTAGTCAATCAGTAGTCAATTGTAATATTACAATAAATAGTGTGTTTGTCAGACATGTACAACTGAGACATCTGGACCGCCCAGTATGCTGCCTCTCAACCGTCAAAGGTTGGTTACGTGAGTACCAATAGGATTGGTATTATTTCAATTTGATGAGTACATCGCTACCAGGCTGTTATCTCTGAAAAGCCAGTAGTCAATCAAATGTCAATCATGCATGATGCAGTCATTCATCTTTCTGACGACACTTATGCAATTTTCGTACTCATCCAAACAAAGGTGAGGAGAAATGTGACAGACTGGCTGGAGGTGAACATGTGCCTATGCTAAATGGAGAGGCAACCATTTCAGTGAGCTACAGTCAGTATTAATCACCCAAAAAGTCCGGTCCTAGTTAAACATGAAAGCAAAATAAAATATTTTAGAGCACAAAACCAATTGAGGAATGTTGAAGAAATCACATAACATGTTACTTATCATTGCGATTTATAACCGTTTTAAATAAAATAGTACATACGTTATTAGTATTACCAGTGGTAATCATTTCAAAATCAGTTATGGTTACTGCCACAATGCTGCTTCTGAAGTTTTAGGTATATCCTCCAGAGTCCATGGGGGCATGTTTCCTCATTATATCCTGGGACGTGGCCCTCACCCATTGGCCAATTCCCATGCTGTAAAAGTCCGTATGGTTTGGAAAATCATTGCAGACTTGGAACTTGCCAATGAGGGAAGCCTTGCCATTTCCCCGGGGTCTGTGGGCTGGCAGCACTGCTCTCAGCCATGCGCTTCCTCTCATCACAGGAGTGCTGGGCTGACAGCCATGTAGTGCGGTGCTTTCTTTCTTGATGGGAATGCCACACTGACAGCGCTGCACTCCTCCGCACCCAGGCTGCATCTGACAGATGCGGCTCTGGCATCAAAAATATCCCACCCTCTTCCCCCACTCCTTACCTTCTTATGGTGGGTGGCAGAGGTTCCTCTGCCAGCTATTCTCTCCTCTTTGCCCAGGCAGCACCCGACAGATGCAGCCCAGCCACAGAAATCAACTGCCGTCTGCTCTTTACATTGTGAGGGTGGGGTACGCCGTTCACCCCCTTGCTGCTTGTAGTCTTTGCTGGGTCGCAGCCGGCATATGTGGCCCTTCTTGTTTCTAAGACCTGCCCTTCCTCATCAAGTTTGTATGGAGTTGCTGGAACTAGCCAGTTCCCATCAATTACTTCAAGTCTTTTTTTTTAATGGGACATAATAGCTGTACAGACCACGCCCTCTGGCCATACCTGGAGATATGGGCATGTAAACCCTGTTAAATGTCCTTGCTGTGCTTGGGCCTTTAACTCTGTCTTCGGGGCCTATAATTCACTCTGCGGCCCTAGGCTATGGTCTATAAAGCTTCATTATGGTGTCCGATACAACTCCATTGGGTTTTGGAGGAACTACCACTGGTGGTAAAACCACTTGTAGTAATTCTTCAATTTTTTTCAGTAATGTGGAGTATGTATCTCTTCCAAGGCCTGGAGGTGTTTCCCCCACCATACCTACAAAGTTGGAATCTGTCGGTGCTGTAAACATTGCAGTGATTCCATTACCGCTACATGTATTGGCACAAAACTTTTTTCTCAAGTATTGTAGACACCCATTGAAAGGGTGACTGCAAGTGTCACCGTGCATCCTTTACGCATGTTAGCCCCTCAGATAGGAGTGTATGCACAAATAGTGAGGTGCCTTTGACTGTAGTAGAAGTGGCAACTCTAATAAGAAAAGATGAGTGTTTCCCTTACTAACGCCCTCTCTACCGCTATAGAGGAAGTGCCGTCTCTTAGAGCGCTAGCAGAAAATGGACTGAAATGCACATTGATAGCTCCAACTATAAGTCAAGTAGCATCTTGTGAATTGGATGCTGATGTTTTGGCACAAATAGATCAACAAGCAGAGTCTGTAGATATAAACAAAGATATTGATAACCCTTTAAAAAATGACCTTCCCAACTGTATAGATCAAGATACCAATTTAATGAAAGTGGCACCTTCATGTGCAAATGAGACAGAGATACCGGAAATGTCTACCATTAGAGTAGAAATTGACCCTACAACTGGCCAGATAATACAAAAATATCTGCTCATTAGTCCCGAAATATCCCCTTGCTCAGTAATGGGAAATAATATGGAGTAGAACTTGCTACCTTCCACTATATCTGACTATCAACCTGATATAAGCTCAGTCAGTATGAGATCTGGTGAAATGTTTGAAGCCTTAAAACATCTCCTGACAACACTGGTTGGTAAGTGTGACAATATAGAGCGTAAACTCGATGTTCACTCCCTATTGCTACATAAAAGCATTAATAAAACTAGAAAAGTTCTTAGAGGTAGTAACACAAACACAGAGATTTCCCCTCCAAAATATGATATTCAAAAACCCACAGAGTATGAAAAAAACGGATACTGTTGAACATTTAATGGAAGTAAGTGATAGGTATAACATTACTGAAACAAAATGAAGTTCCTCTATTCAAACAAAAACTTTGTAAATAAAAATAGGAATTACAGAAAATCGAAAAAAACATTGAAATAAAAGAAAAAAACATACTCTCAAGCAGCGATGTACACTGATAAGATTATCCCACGCATCAATAATGGATGCATCATTGTGGACAGTCTGTCATCTGACATAGGGGGCATATACCTGAATCCCAGCCAATAGTGAATGTAACCAATCTCAAGCACAGAAAGCAATGCCGCTCTCTAGAGAACCCACTAGTGATAGGGCGCATATTGTAGCGATACATGCTACCACTGAGAGACCACCACCCAGAGGACCTATGAACACGATGCTCACTAATGATATTAGATCCTTCTTAGCGAGTCCAGTACGTAAGGAATTTTCTTCAACTATTGCACAGTGGCAGGGAGATCTCAAAACTATTGCCAAATGAAAAAAGGTGAAAAAAGATACGGCGATATCGGATACAGTGCTAAGCAACATACAAAATATATTTGAGGAAACAAGAGATAAAGAGTGCACTAAGAATGAAAGTGCCGTTATCCCAATTAGTGTCACACCTATTCTGAATATCTCACAACCAACGGCAGTTTCTGCTGTAATTGAATCTCAACATGAGTCAATAGATAATACTTATAGAAATGATCATGTGAAGGATCCCCTGAACTACACTCGTACTCTCCAATTCCAGGCCATAGTAGAACACACTGGTCATGTTGAATAGAACTTGTATCTTGGAACTATGCCCACTGATAGCCCCATTATGTATGCTATAATCTAAAGATTTCAAAATAGTTGATCAACTAGCAACTTCTGCAACAGTGACCACTAATGTATTGTGCTCAGATATGTCTTCTCTTGAGTATATTTGAACTCATCGTAGCCATTTTAAGAGTCTTGGCTACTCTTGTAGTGAAATATGAACGAGGAAGGTGAAATATCTGACAAACTGTCTGAACCCCCCATTTGATAGGAATAAGCAAATGCAAGCGGCCAATAATAGTGAAAAAGACAAAAATAGAACTATGAAGCAGCCTACATCTTTGGATAATAAGGAGTAGACCAACTAGGAGAGAAGCCCAAAGGATATTGGCAATGGTTGCCGGTTGCTTTTAAAACACACTTTGAGAAACAGTCCCGATGACATCGATGTGATGATGTTGTGGAATTGTCACTATTTGAATCAAGATGGCTTGCTTGCCAATATTCAACATTTTCTTGCGGGGGCCTACAAGCAACATGGATTTATGAAAAATGTGAAATAGATGGCCGCTGTATGATACAAAGTTTGGCATCCAAGGGCCCCAGAGGTCTGCCTAAAGGAGGACTATTGACCTCAATTTGGCACCCTCAGACTAAGATTAAGATTAAATATGATTTGATCTACTGCCATGGTGCTAGCAGTATCTATAAGCTGTAACCAGCCCAATATCTCTCCAATACTAGTGGTGAATATTAATAATCCCCCTAATGGAGATTGCAATAAAGTAAATATTGCAACAGTCACTAAGATACGAGAAGAAAGTGAACCCGATACTCTGATTATAATACTAGGAGATGTCAATGCCAAGATTGTATACCCTAATGAGCACTCCGATGATGGCACTCATCCGGTCCACTAGAGCACAGGTTCTCCAACACACGAGGTACACCGTGGGGAAAATTGTTTCTAAAACACCAACTGATTATGCTGAATGGGAAATCAATCAGCGATTGCCATCGAAGCGCCACACGGGTTAGTGGGCACAGCCTATCGACAATTGATTACATGATAATTAATTAAAGTGCTAACCTCTTGATATTAGACATGGCAGTGGGATGCCGTGAGGAAAGTGATCATCTTTATGAAAAATGTGAAATAGATGGCCGCTGCACGATACAAAGTTTGGCAACCAAGGGTCCTGCAAGGAGCTGGCCAATCATGCTGCAGTCTCTACCTCTCCTGTCCCCTCCCAGGCCCTCTGCATGGCCCTAGCTTCTCATTTCATCTCTAAAACCCAGGACATCCTGTCCTCTCTCTCTCCCTCTACCCCTCCTCCCTCTACTCCCTGCTCTTCCTCTGGACATTCTTTGGCCACCTCTCCTCCCTCCTTCTCTGCCTTTCTCCTGTTCTCGTCAGACGAGGTTTCTAGACAAGTCCCGTGTTTCTTCAAAACCATCAAAGACCACATTGACACCCTGGCTCCTGCTCTGTCAGATTTCTGCAACCACTCCTTCACCACTGGAGTCTTCCCCTTGCCCCCTGAAGCACTCCCTTGTGCACCCTCTTCTTAATAAACCCTCTACCAATCCTTACTGCCCAGCTAACTATCATTCAATCTCCATCACTCCTTTCCTGGGAAAACTCCTGGAAAAGCTGGCCATCTCCGAGCTTAACTTACACTCTGAATCTGTTGGTTGTCTGCATGACTATCAGTCTGGCTTCAGAGCTGCCAGAAGCACGGAAACTGCTCTCCTGAACATCCGTGAAGACCTGCTCTCCAACCTCGATTCCAACACCCCCTGTGTCCTCATCGTACTTGATCTTTCTTCTGCCTTTGACACGGTCCCCAATGCCATCCTGCTCAACCACCTCCGTGATTACCTGGGTATCACCATTCAGGCCCTGGCTTGCCTGACCTCCTTTCTCTCTGATCGACCCTCCCAGATCCAACTTGGGTCCTTCCTCTCTTCTATCTCTATCTCTACCTGTGGTGTTCCCCAGGGGTCTAACCTATCTCCCTGGTTGTTCAACCAATACCTAGCACTTCTTGCCCACTGGATTGCCACTCTCTGCCTCAATTTTCAGTGCTATGCAGATAACACTTGGTTCATTTTCAGGCACCCCTCAGCCACCTCTTCTCCTTCTCTCATCTCTGACTGTCGGTCCGCCATCCAGGAGTAGTGTGCCGCCAATATTCTCTGACTTAATGCCAGTAAGACCGAGATTCTCCTCATCGGCACACCTGATCCCTCCTTTCCTGTCACTTTCTGGCCAGCCTCTCTTGGCCCTCTTCCTGCTCCCACCTGTGAGGCTAAAAATCTCAGGGTCATCTTCGAGTCCACACTCTCCTTCTCTCCTCACATCTCTGATGTCTCTAAGAAGTCATACTACTAGCTGGACCTCCTCAGAGCTATTCTTCCTTTCCTCTCCTTCCCCCAGAAGCTCACGGTCTCCAGAGCTTTGTTACTCTCTAGGCTGGACTACTGCAAAAGCCACTTTCTAAATCTGCCTGCCTCTACACTCCGACCCTCTGCAAATCATCCAAAACAGGACTGTAGGACTTGTCCTGGGCCTCAAGCCCAGGGATCGCATCTCTCCAGGACTGAAATCTCTGCACTGGCTCCCAGTGGCGGTGAGGATTAAGTTAAAAACCCTCTGCATTGTCCACAAGGCCTTTTGAGGCCCGGGACCTCAATACCTTCAACATTCACTTCCTAAATATCTTCCTTCTCAAGCTCTTCGCTCATCCGCCTCCAACTCCCTCAGGGGTTAGTCGCTTCTCCAGACAGCTAATTGGTGGTAGATCTCTTTCTTCTGCTGGGGCCTCCCTCTGGAACAGCCTCCATGCCTCTCTGAAACTTGAGAAGAACCATCTCCGGTTCCGGAAGCACCTCAAGACCTTACTCTTTGCTTCTGCTTTCTCTCCTACTCTCCTCTGCTGATCTCCTGGCTGAATCTGAAACTGCACTGGTTACCTGGCTACACTCCGATCTCGGGCCCAGGTCCCATCCCCGCCAGTTGCCCACCTGTACTACCCCCCTGACAGCACTGGTACTCGGGGACTGTTTCTGTATCTCTATAGCCCCTACTAGCACTTCACACCTGATGTCAGCACTTACCCTTGCACTTGCCAACAGCTGGCCGGACTATTATTTATTGTCTTTATTTATTTTACTGCTATCCTATGTACTGCACTGCCCCTCCCCTTTCCTCCTGCACTTTTCCCCTTCCCCCATGCCCTGCACCTGCACAATCTGAATGTTACCTGGCCTAGTAGGATCGTTGTCTCTGTCTTCCCTCTGTTTCCCCTCCCTTGCCTCGTCGCACCTTGAAACACTTGTGTATAGGCAAGTTATAAATGCCATATTGTATCATAGCATATCATATCTTCTCCTGCTTCTACTGCTCCCAACTATTAAAAAGAAATGCAAGTATCAATTGAATGGAAACATAGGTGTTAATGATGCAGGGATCCGAATTATCTTGAATTCAACCAAACTGGAAAAAGGTAGAATTGTAGCAGAACGTGAATTAACTAGATTTATCGAAATACAGCGCAAATAGATAACTGTGATGGCATGAACATCCAAACATTTGAACAAATCTTAGGAGCTATTAAAACAGTGACCATCCATAAACAAAAATACCTAAGTATTAGTGAGAGATGGAATACCAGCCATGGAAAGGAGAACAACCTTCATAGAGCAATACACGAGGCTGAGAAAAAACTTAGAATTACTATTCGTGATCTAAAAAATACTGATTGCCTTAATGCCACGTGGAAAGTAAAGTAGCTAAAAAACAACACCAGCTGTGGTTACGACATCACCGAACACTTAAGGTGAATTAAATTTGGCGTACTGAAGCATCCTTTGCTAAGAATAACAACAATCTGGGCAAATGGTCTGTGGTTAATTGGTCAAAAAAGAAAACTGCCAATAAATAGTGTAGCAGAAAAAGAATGAATTATTCATGTTAATAAGACGCTAGGAGCCCAAGTAATTGGTGTTGAGATAATGCCGCATAATGCGGCTATCTGGAGTGGTAGCTACACGATGTTTGTCCCCTGTAAAATGGGCATATGCACTGAATGTTGTATTTCATTGAATGAGTAAGCACGGTCGGATACCTAAGACATGGCGAGAAAGTGTTATCCTACCCATACACAAAAAAGGCCACTGGAAAAAACCATCCAACTATAGGATGCTGGCGATGTTGGACATACCTGCCAACATTTTTGTGAAAATCCTTCTCAAATAACTGACTCTATGGATAGCAGCTAACCACATCTCCCCCCGCCCCCAATCAATCAGGCTTCTGTGCAAAATCCTCCACCACCCACAGCATCACTAATTTAGTAGCTACAAATGAATGCTTGTGGAATAGACGCCAGCTTCATGTCTACAGCGCTTTTAACGATTTCAGTGTGGCGTTTGATACCATTGTGAGAGAGAAACTGTGGAATAAATTAAAACAATGGGAGATACTGGCTGGACTGCTATCCATGATCCAGCTTCTGTACACAGATGCTTCTGTACACAGATACATCTGTGAGAGTGCAACTAGATGGGAAATGAAAAATATCAGAATCAATCAAAAATAGTGCGAGGAGTCAAGCATGGCTGCATCCTGGCGGCTACTATTTTTAATTTGTATTTAGCCGACTTTCCTAAACAATTAAACACAATACCTTCTGATGATATAAAAACAGGCTGCTTAAAACTAGGTTGACTGGGATATGCGGATGACCTCCTGTTGCTAGATTAAACACCAAAAGGATAACAGACTAAGCTGAACGCCCCAGAAAAGTTTGCAGGCACAAATGGCCTAAAAATCTATATTGGAAAAACTAAAGTTATCACTTTTTTAGGAAAAACAAAACATCTATGTTCAAAAAAACCTAAAGTGGTCTATTAATAATCAGCACATTGAAGTGGTAGAGTGATACAGATATTTAGACATAATAATAGGCCATAGTCTGTGCTGGAAAGAACATTGGAGTGATACAAAAATGAAATGTATGAAGACTGCAATGGAAATGAGCAACTTTATAGGGCAACAAGGAGTTTTTTTTTAATTAATACTATTGTATTGTTATACTCAAAACTTGTACCGTGTCTTCTTAATGCTGCTGAAATTTGGGGAAAACATTTTAAAACCGAGATGAACAAATTGGAAGCAAACATACTAAGAAAATACCCAAATCCCTTCCATGTGAATATATTTTACTTCAGTGCAACTTGATGCGTATTAGTGGCATTTTAGAGTATAAAACAGCAATGTTATTTGTAAAATTGGGCATTTTGAATAACAATACTTTCATCGTAGAGCTGATGAATTGTTTTAATACCTTAGAATATTAACATGATTTAGTTGTCTTAGACGCTAGGCGGACTGTATTTTTTAAATGGGCAAAAGAAAATGCTTATGTGTGGTTAGAATTCTCCCGTGTAAAGATTAAACACCTATTGAAAATGTCAATTCATCACCTAGAAAGAGATACGATAACCCAGCAGCCAAAGTTAATAGTGGTATGTTTCTGCAGTATTGGTCAGTCATCTCTGGCAAACCTAAATACCAGGACGCCATCCCAGACAGTAATACAATTAGGCAGTACCTATCATTTAAATTCAACATGTGCAATACATTAGAAGTAATGGGTGC
This sequence comes from Ambystoma mexicanum, assembly GCF_040938575.1. Taxonomy (NCBI): domain Eukaryota; kingdom Metazoa; phylum Chordata; class Amphibia; order Caudata; family Ambystomatidae; genus Ambystoma; species Ambystoma mexicanum. Next base: position 690,019,740 of record NC_090934.1, on the reverse strand, counting down.
AAAACGTGGTATTGTAAGAGAAAATAGGCTATGCAGACTATGTGGTACATCTTCAATTGAATCCGCTGAACACATTATTTGTCGATGCAAGAGTCTTAATTCTGAAAGAGATAAATATCTGAAAGCATATGACAATGCCAGTAACCCCGATACTATGAATGAAAGATGGGAATCACTCTTACATGGAAAGTATATGAATTAAAATTTCCACATTATGACATTTTACGATCTTATTTTATCTGTTCTTAAGCAATTGTCTGTTGGCACTCTGTTTTTAAAGTAAGTGTTCTTACTTTGATGAACCTGGAACGCGATGGCATCTTCTTTTAAAAATTGTATGTGATGCAATTGAAGTTTTTTGTTGTCAAATATATGCAAAGCTTTTGTTGGCTGCAAGTATATTCTTTTATAAATAAAAATAAATATCAAGCAGCTGACAAACTGGGAGAACAAAAAACAATTCAATGCCAGGTTAAAAGGTCCAAAGGTGTCTATTAAATAACGTAGAACAAAGTATCTAGGGGCAACTGAGGTTGCCAGATGGGATTTTGGTTTTAAACCAAGGACATCTGGCCGTTCTATAAGTCAGTTTTCCTCTGTTTGTCCCTTTCTCCTTTATACTCTCTATTTTTGGTGGTAAGCAAAACGTCTCTTGCGGTCTTTGGTGTTTTAAGTGCCCAGCACCCTTTCTTTGGTGGTACTTGATGTTTGATTGTATTTTGGAGAAGGCGTCCGGATGTCATCATTTTCCTTCAATAAATACTGACCACACTACCCCTGGTTCCTTGCGTCATTTAAAAGTGGGTCAGGTGTCGACACTTTTGGATGTTTTGCAGAATTGTTGTGTGCACAGGGGTTATGAGGCTTAACTACTTGACTGGCCTTCAGAGATCTTCTTGGTTATTACTTCTCCATCAAGCTAAGAGTTCTTCCCCGGACTGGAGTCATAAACTACACTACTCTTGGCTTATGTCTCTCTCTGATCGCCTTGTCCTACTTTTTGCTCTTTCTTTCCTTCTCTCTAATTTTCCCTCTTCCTTTCCGTTTCCCTTTCTCTCTCTCTCTCTCTCTCTCTCTCGCTCTCTCTCTCTCTCTTACTCTCTCTCTCCCTCTATCCTCCTCAACAGTCCAAAAATTTTCTATTCTTCACCTCCTCTCTTTGCTTTCCCTTGTCTTCTCCTCTTCTCTCTGAATGTTACTCTGTTTATGCTCCCTCTCCTCCAGGCTGCTGTCTCACATCATGTTCTGCTTCTTCCATTCCTCATTCTATTGTGTTTGTGCACCCCCTCCTCCTTTGCACCTCTGTTCCTGTTTACGTGTCACTTCTTCTCCTTCAAAATGTTTTCTACCTTACGCTTTCCCCTGGACTGCTCCTTTTCTACTAAGTCAACTCCATTCCACCCCCACTTTCTGATCTCACCCTTTCCTTTCCTCATACTTTTACTCCCTATTCCTGCCACTGCCACTCCCCCTCCTCTATATACTAGTCTCTCCACCATCACCATTCTGTTCTTCTTCTGCTCCTTTACACCCAATCCACTCACTTACTCAGCCTCCTCTCCTCCTTTGCTCTGATGCTTTCATCCTCAACGTTCTAAAATACAATATTTGCTGCATCAAGTCTCCAACTACTGGTTTGTACAACTCTCTTGGCTTCATATCAGGGATGGGAGAGCCTTGAAATGCTCAACCCAAATGCAGCTTGAGCAATCCAAAAAAATGGTTCTACTCGCTGGAAACTACTCCAGCCCCAAAAGGGATGGTTTAAGAGTGGAAACGCGGTCAGTCTCTAAATGTCAAATTCGACTCATGCAGGGCTTACATTGTCTCAATCCACTTCGAGTCATTAGGTCTCTATTGCTCAAATTGAATTATATATTTTTTTTCTGATAGACATTTATTGTTTCAAAACAGTTTCATCTGTTTTTAGCCATAGAGATGTGTTGTGTTGAGCCTGTCCAGTCAGCTTCACCTAGTAATAGAAGTGAAAGTAATTAACATACTCCGTGAGGGGGTGAGAGGGAGAGTCAGAGCAGACAGACAAAGAGAGAAGGTGCTTGCTGTGTTTGATGTGTGTGCTTTTGCATTGCTTTGGAAAAATGGAGGAAGGGAAAGGGACTGGGGGACCAGCAGGAGCATGGGGAAAGAGGGTGTTTAAACTTCAGAGGGAGGAGCTGCTTTCCTCCACTGCTCCAAGCCAGCAGATCCCTGGTCAGGAGCTGCAGCAACAGTCACTGCTTTAGGCTGCTGATGTGCATCACTGCCCACCAGCCACACCTCTCTCTGATGCAGCAGGGGGGTGATGGAAGATCCCAAACATCTGGGTAATTGTGTCCACAAACGGTTTAAGGGGCATGGCAGTACTTCACTGCGGCTCATGGGAACCCTCAACAAAAAGGTTGCAGATGTGATGTGTCACATTTATTTAGGGTGGTAGGCAGGGGAAACAGGCCCCATGTCACCACCACTGGCATGCTCTTGGCACCTGGAGAGGAGTCACAATGTCAATGTCTCTGCAGGTGCCTCAGCAGTCAGACCTACCACTCCCAACCACACAAGTAGGGGCTCATAGAAACCAGCATGTCAAACTTGCCCCCCCTCCCACCCCAAAGGCCATTGGGACCGCCAGCTGAGCTAGGATTTTATCCAAGATCTGCAGCGTTTGACACCTTTTAGTGTCATGGTCAGCCGGGGTAAAGAAGGGTGATTTCAGGGGGGCCAATTATAAGCAATTCCATGTTGTAACATGGCAAACCCATCTGAGCAAGGCTCAGTAATCCTCATTTTTTGTTGTCTAAGTTTACATTTCCCAGTTTTGATCCTTCCCCTACACTAAAATAAAAAAACAAAAACAGGAAAATTCAAAAAACACGATAAAATATAACAAAATGAAAAAGTCCCTGTTTATAAATTGCTTTATGCTGGATTCATCCCACCACTAAGCACTCCAATACAGTTTTTTGTTCATTAGCATTGTTTCAACTGGAATCATTATCTGCTAACTTTTTTCAGAAGGGTATCGATACTCCTGAGGCTACCTTGAGTGAGAAACACTTATGACTTATTTTCTGAGGGCCAGAAATAAACCCATGTGGGGTCATTACGAGTTGGGCTGTAAGGGTTAACGGTCACTGGTAATGATGACGGTGCCGGTAAACCCTTACCGCCCTATTCCGAGGTCCCTTAGTGGGTCCCAGCAGGAACGGCTGGTCTGACCAGCCGTTCTCTGTGGGTCCCGTTAAGGGACCTTGGAGCTAATAACGGACCCGCAATTTGCGGGCCCGTTATTAGCGCCTTCCCCATTCCCATTGAGCCCTATGGGGGCTCAAATGGGAATGGGCAATGGTTAACTGAATGGGGACTTACTGGGTCCGCATAGGTCGGAATGTCCCGGTAAGTCCCCATTCAGCCAGACCGGACCTGGACCAGGGTTTGGAGGCAGCCATGGCGCTAATAGCGCCATGGCTGCCTCCAAACTCGTAATGACCCCCATAGTCTGGCTGGGCTATTTATTTAGAGATTCAAAGGCATATTATATCCCAACAGCACGCATCCTTTGTAGTGAAGCTGTGCCTTGAGAAATTGTTACAGGTCATCCCACAGATGGAACATTTTTTAAGGGTCTTTCCTTGAAGGAAAAATGCACCTTAAAAATTGTTAATGGTCATCTCTTGTATGAAACACAGACTTTGAAAAAAACAATAAACAGGGGATTCAAGGACTTTTGTGGCCACAGATGGTACAGATGGTACCCGCTATCACAACTTGTTTCTTTGACCTTTGTTCTTCGATATATTCTGCATGTTGACAAAAAATGGGTCTAGATGAAGGGAAGTCATTCAATGTGGTCATAAAGTACAATTGCCTCGATGGAGTGATGAACACAAGTATCTCTATTGTCTTTCTGCATGGAAATTTCATTGACTGACGAGTGGATTTACACTTGTGTATTATTGCTTTACCTCGCAGAAAAGGCTGCTCTCTGAAAAATCACTCTGTCTTTCTCTTGGAGAAGAGAAGCTGTTTGAAATCGTGTCCTGGCTTTAGAAAACCTGGCCTTGATATTCTTTTCCAAACAGAGACTCGGATCTCTAAAATATCACAACCTATTTTATTTACATGGTTCCTGTCACAAGTAATATTATATCTAAATCTTGTACTGTTAGAACTGGTGGGAGAATTACAATAATACACATATCGGGGCTGGCTATTTCGGAATTTCCAGAGTGTATGCTGTCATCTGCAGAAACATTGGCTATCACTCTTTCTTCAAATAGTATCTTGAAGCTGCTAAAAATGTATAGGCCACCTCGGCAAAAATATGTTTCTTCTACTAATGAGCTACTGAAGGCCTTAACTGCATCCCCTTAAACATCTCCCAGTGTCTGCTACTTGGTTAAATGATCTATTGGTGCAAGATGATAACCACTCCAGACACGGCAGAAGGTCTCGGGTCTTTTAATCTTCTTGGGCTCTCAGCAAATGTTCACTACCCCATGCACACAGCACGATATATACTCCAGAACAGATCTTCTCATTGTGATAGATCTTAAAGTGTGAGAACCAGACATGGTATCTTGATCTGATCATTGCATTATTCCTTTCAACTTCCAGTCTCCCAGTTAAAACCAACAAGACCTAAACCATTTACTGCTAATCTTCAGTCCTGAAATCATTGCCTGTTAGAAATACTTGCAAAAAAACTGGCCACACATCACAGAGCAACTGCTGCGTCCTTGGAATCTAACTTTCTACTTGATACGTGACAGAAATGCTAAGGTGATACTGCAAATGATATTGCCCAAGTGAGAACAATTGGAAGGAACCAAACCCAAACCAGTAAAAGCTTGTTCTTATCTGAGTTCAATTTGCTTGTCGTAAAATTGGAGAGGCAATGCTGATGACATTATTAACCAGAGCTGAAAGTGCATTAAAGCAACATCAATGTGCATACAAGAAAGAGACCATGAAAGCTAAAAATATATATTTTAGATTGACACTGCTCTTAATTTTGTAAAATAATTATTTGTAGTGCAGGGCGAGATATGTAATATTTCTACATTTAGGCCACAGCTAATTGTCACTCAAGCTCTGGTTGACAGTCTCAATACTTTTTTTATCTTTAAAAATTGAAATGATTGTTGTTGAACTCTCTCTCTCTCTGGCAACAAAACTATCTCTGTCTCATCCAGTGAAACCATGTTTATTAATGATTCTAAGTAGACTTTTGATTCAATTAGGCCAGCGGCTGAACTTTTCTTATTGTATCTTCTAAATGTATGGGTTCACTACTTGATATAAAGCTACCTAAAGTGGCTTAGGATATAGTTTGATTATTAAAAAGTGAAATCCATTGTCTGACAACTCTTCCTTGTTTCTTATATCGTTCCCTTATCATGAAAACAAGCAGTGGTAAAACTCCCATTGAAAAAGTCTTTGTTCGACTCTACAGATCCAGGTAATATGTGTTTTATTTCACAGCTATCTCAGCCAATGAAACAGTTTGACATAGTGCTAATAAACCAGCTTCCAATGATCATGGAGAAGACAGCGCTGCACAAGCATTTCACAGTTTGTCTTTAGACCCTCCCATGACACTGAAATTGTCACAAAGACTATTTTAGACCAGTTGAGAGAGGAGGTTGATGGTAATTGTGCAGGAGTTCTGATCCTGCTTAATTTGTTGGTGGCATTTGATACTCTGAACCAACAGATCCGCCACTAGAGAATCCGGGCACAAAAAGAATTGCATTGAAGTGGATTTCTTAATTTCTTTCCAAACACATGCAACTAGCACAGTTAGAGACCATCTACTGCGTTCCAAAAGGATTGAATTGTGGGGTGCCACAAGGTTTGGTGCTGTCCCCATTACTATTCAAGGAATATCGCTGTCCTTTGATGGATATAGTTCAACAGTCAGGATCTTTTTTTATATCACACCAAGATAATGGTGAAACTTATTGCCGATACAGCCTCTATCTTCAAATAGAGTGCAACGCTGTCTTGAGTCTACAAGTAAGACTGAGATACCAGCACAAGTTCAGACCTGAATCCCTGGAACTCTTTGGTTTGGCCTGTTTCCTTAAGCTCGTGCCCTGATCCATCTGAAGATAAAAACATAGAAGGTATTCTAGACTCTGAATTTAAATTAACGAAACAAAAGCCTGTTTCTTTCATTGAAGAAAATTGAAGAGCCTCCTGACACTCCCCACCTTCCCTTCACAGGTAATGGCTTTGAGCACTTCAGTCTCTTTTTGGTTAGATTTTAATTACAACATATCCGAGACGTTTCTCCTGATTATTGGGACCTTTTAAAAAGATGCAGAATACTGCAACCAGGATGTTACTTGCCTTGGAAACATTTGATCACATCTCTCCTGGATTATTGCCCTTTATTGACTTCTGTTGAAGAGTTGGATTACTTGGAAATCTATGTGTCTAGTCCACACAACTTTACATATATAGAATGCCCTTTTCCTAGCACCTAAAACTACACTTCCTCTGGACTCACCGGACCTTACGATCAGAGAGGAAAGTTCTTGTTCCCTGTTTAAAAAGAGATGCATGACTAAAAGTCGAATAAAGCAATTTGGATTGATTGAAAAGGGAGACATTTGGAAGCCAATTTTCAGTCCGGGCAGGAATATAGTTGAATGTCCTGCCCACCTAACTATGGACTACAAGCTACCTGCAGATCTTTAGAAACATCTTAAGACCTATCTATGAACCTCAGCCAATAAATCCCTGTTAAACATGCTTAGTTCAGTGCCTTTTCTAGTTTCTCTTTAGCACAAAGATGCTTTCGGTTTGAACACATGCGCTCTACAAAACCCCTGATACATACATACATACATATATACATACCACATTTGCAAAAATTGTTACTGACAAAACCTACATTTAGCAGAAAACCAAAGGTATAGAGTTGCTTTTGTTATTGTTAATTGAGATGTAGACCAGATAACATGTACCCACGTGTTTGTTGCTGTGGCTTCCTCCACCCCACAAGTCGAGTCCTACCTCCCCAAAAAGTTTGAAACTTACAATAAAGTTCAGCAATAGTTCGACCGCTCATTGTAACACATGGAATACATGTTATTAGAAATGACATGCATTTTCGTATGAAAAAATGTGAGGATCAGCGAGCAGAACAAGGGCTACATCCATATTCTTCCAGTCATGAGGATGCAGTCCATTTCACTTACAGATCAAGCATGAGAGAAACGTAGCCAGTGAAAGTGTATGCTCTTAGGCCTGCTTGCAATCTGCAGCGCATGGTATGCTCGTCTCTATCATCCTTTTGGCCAGGAAGTCTGCGAGAGATGATTTCAGCAGTGTTTTTTTGCGAAAATATTTCTGCGGACACGTTTCCTTTATTTTGCGAGTAAAATTAATACAATTTGTTTTTCTCTTACAGCTATTTGTAGGGGGTAAAAACACAGCACCTCCAGTGCACCCCGATCACTGTAATAATCACAATAGCATGTTTATGTGCTCACAAAACTCGATTGGCAGGAAGTCATGGTGCCAGCAAAAACTGCAGTTTTGCGGCAAACTGTATGAAGTGTGAGAAGGCACAGCCATAGTCAAATGATGACATGTTTGTGTTCTCATTAAAGGAGTTTTCATTTTTAACCTATTGTGATCTTACAAAGTCCCACTAGTCTCTGGTCCAAAGGCAGATCTGTATGAGTCACTAGGTCTTTACCCCGATGGTAGGAAAGTCACATATGGAACATACCAGTTCCAGAAGGACATATTATTCATTCCCAAGATGTGTAGACTAGAACCAGGTACTTACACAGTCTTCTTTAAGAAAACACTTAGCTGCAAGGTATAACCCTGACATGCAGTCTGGGACGGTAGTGATGCGAGAGCATACATTCAATCAGAGGACTAGGAGGCCAGTTAGACTACAGCACGGAGACTTCATGCCAAGCATTTACTTCTAAAAGGGCAGATTTAGCTTTTGTAGAGTCATGTCTAGCATGTATGAAGCCACCATTAATCCTTCTGAAGTTTCATGATATGATGATATGGGTTTATAGTCATAATGTCGACAACAAAAATGTCGACAGTCAAAATTTCGAAAAAAAAATGTCGAAAAAAAAAATGTCGACTTTTTTTTCAATGCATTTTTTTTTTAAATGGGGGGTTCCCCCCCAACCCCCCTTTTTAAATGTTTTTTTAATTTTTCCCTAAAATAAATATATAATTAAAAAAAACGAAAGTCGACATTTTTTTTCCGACATTTTTTTGTCGACATTTTTGTCTGTCGACATTTTTTTTTCGAAATTATGACTGCCCACCGATGATATGATATGATATGGCATTTGTAACGCGCCTATACACAAGTGTTTCAAGGCGCGACGTGGCGGGGGAGGGGGAACAAGGGGAGAAAGACAACGATCCTACTATGCCAGGTGTCATTCAGATCGTGCAAGTGCCAGGGTAGAGGCGAAGGGAAAAGTGCAGGGGGGGGGAAAGGTAGAGGGAAAAGTGCAGTACGGGGTTATAGCATACAGGATAAATAACAAGGGCCAGCTGGTGGCAAGTGCGAGGTACGTGCAGACAAGTGCTGGGAAGGGGGGCTGTAGGGTTACAGACACAGTCCCGCAGTGCAGGGGTTGCCAGGGAGACAGTACAGGGGAGAGTGGCTGGGCCAAGGACCGAGAACGGTGAGTGGCCCAGTTGCAGATTCAGTGCAGTTTCTGTAATTTTAGCAGGGGAGAGGGGGAGAGAAAGCAGAAGCAAAGAGGAAGGTTTTGGGGTGCTTCCGGAACCACAGATGGTTCTCCTCAAGTTTCAGGGAGGCAGGAAGGCTGTTCCAGAGGGAGGCCATGCGAGTACCATAGATGTTTGTAATACTGCAAAGAGTGTTAATGGAGGTGTTTACCTGTTAATCTAAGGCAGAGTCACTCAAATGTATGAGTCAGCCAATCAGCCATAAAAAACTGTGAATTGATGGTAGACCGATACCTTTAAAACACCCACACAAACATGATATTTCCTGTAAGGGCGTGTTTGTATGATGTATTTAATGGCCAGGTAAAATTCAGAGTTACTGTAATTTTGCATTCTGCCTGGGGTTAACAGGCATGGCAGCACAAAGCAATTAGCTCTGACACTTTCATTCTCTGGAGCTGTTGCTGACCGTAAATGCTCAGACATTTTCAACCCAACCTCTACAGAAACATTAATAAGCCTATAGTTGTCATATTCGTGAATCTTGTTGAATTGCAAATACCATGGAAACTCATCTGCTTAGAAGTTCAGACAAATCCGACTTCTCAGAATGAACTGTGACACGAATTGTTGACAAACAGTACACAATGCTCAAAGAAATCAAGGATGTATTCTAACAATCTCAAAATCATGTCAACATATATTAGCACTTCATCAACCATGACAGGCGAGAGATCATTTGAAATCAAGATCTGAGTGAGAGAGCAGAAGGTCAGTACAGATCAACAACGTAGGCTGATCTCTGTGCATTCTATGTTGAAGATATACAGCCATTCAACATTCCTATGGACAGAATGCATTGTGCCATCCAGAGAAAAATGGTCATATCTGCAATCTCATGCTATTATTAGAATTCAATGGGTTATTAGTGATTCTTCTGTTTCAGACAATAGTGAGAAGTATTTTCTGAATGTAAATGAATTAATCCGCCAGAGTAATAGGGCCATTGGTTCGTCATCACGTACAGGATACCCGATCAGATATTGTTTGCCTCCAAGGGGGCACATTTACTAATAATACGAGGTTATCCTGTCTGCTTTCTTAACAGATATTCCCTAGAGCAGTGCCATGCCTCTGCTGGAGCTAGAACCAAAAGGATAGCTACTGTATTTTATGAGCAGTGTAAATTACATTATAGAAACAGCTGTGCCAATTCCAAAGGAAGATCCCTAATATGCTTTGGTGAATTTAGGTTTCAGATGACAGAGGTGTCATTGTACGACTTGAATATTAGACAAGTGACGTTGCTGGCAGCTTTCCAACAAGCAGTAGTGGAATTTGCCAGTGGGGATCAAGTGGTTGCAGTTTACTTCAACTTAGTTATGGATAATCTCTTGGATAGTTCACCTATTTGTTTTTATAGATAAGTAATTGAATCATACATTCTAGTGGTGGTTCTGTATTATGTTTTGGCCTACGCTTCATTTGCATTCCATCTGCCCTGCGCCACATTTGCATTACATGATGTAATGTTATGTTGTGAACCTGGTCTGAGGAGAATGTTGGGAGCCAGGGATTCTGGTCAGTTGGTGGTGCCCTGGCGGTTGGCTAAGGTGTGCCTTGTGCTCTGCAGGCTTAATAAAGATACCCACATCCAGCGGCTCTTACCTTTGTACACTGGTGACGAGCAAAGTGCTGGTGGCTGTGAGGGGGTCGGCCGAAGCCTGCAGAGCCCCCTGGTAGCAGATTGAGCGCGGTGTGGAATGCGATAGTGCATGATATCCTGGTGAGTGCCATTCCCCAATTGATGCACGGGTGCTTCCCTGGGGAATGTTTGGTGTGTGTTGCTGGCCCAGTCGGCGCAGCCCCAGAGATATTTGGTAGTCTGGTGCGGTTGGCGACCTAGGAAAATGTGCGAAGTCTCGTTGACACAGCACTAGAGGAGTGAACCTCTGTGCGTGAGCAAGTTCCCAGTGCTCGTTGCGCCCGACCAATGAAGGTCAAATGGGCGTGCTTGCCAACAGGGCATGTTGTTTCAGGAATGGAGGGGGATATGCTATGATGCAATGATATGTAATGAACCTGTTCTGAGGAGAATGTTGGGAACACCACCAACTGATTCCGGTCAGTTGGTGGTGTCCTGGAACATGGCAAAGGTGTGCCTTGCGCTTCGCAGGCTTACAAAAAGATAGTCGCCCACATCCAGCAGCTCTTACCTCTTTACACATTCCATATGCCCAGCAAATAGAAATTGCATGAACTCTCATGGGCTGGAAAAAGGGAGCACAGTGAATCACAAGTGTGCTTTCAAAATGGGAGTAATACATTGCAGGGTGGTTTTGTATTTGCCTCTGTTTTTCAAGGAAGGTGCTGTGCAGCATAAGTGCAAATACTACACCATGTGCTGATGATATACTCACACAGGAACTAGCTTTTCTACGTATGCAGGGGTTTCCTATAGGGAGAGAGAAGGCAAGGTAGAGGTATTTCTTATATTTCTGTTCTCCTTTGAATTTGGATACATATCTAATCAAAGAACTTGTCTAAAGCCATCTATTGTCACAAAGCCACTTTCAATGCAAAATCAAACATTAATATCCATGTATGTCACTATAATGCAAACACTATAACCTACTTTAAGGCAGGATTCCAGATAGCAGAGTCTCACATTAGATGGAAGACCTCTGTAAGTCACCTCAAGGCTGCCATACGTCCGCACACATAATGCACAGACTGCACAATTTCAAATCAGAATATGGCCTCTAGGTTTCTCCCATGCCAACCTTCCCTGAGTGGCAGCTCACAAGGCACAGCTTTTGTTTTCAAGTGCAAACAAAGCATTACACAAGCCTTTTTCAAAGTTCAACAGTCATGCAAAATGCAGAGTTTGAGTATGTTAGCATTATATTTAAGCAATGTGCCCAGAGCGGCGGTGGCATTACTGAGACAGGTAATGCCCCGGGGCCCATAGTTATATAATGCCCCCGCCGCAAGGGGCATATTGCTATTATTACCACGGCCCACAAGATCTGCATGACCGGGGCACTAAAAGCTTTTTTCTGTCCCGAAACCCTGCTGGCATCCCGTCTAGATGCCGTTCTCCCAAGTACCCTGCTCGAGTTTGAACCACAGAACCCTATGTTCCATCCACTTTCATGGGTAATTCCCTTTCCTTCGCTCTACTGCTGTGAGTCATAGGGACGCCCGGATCAAAGGTATGTCAGTGATTATGAGTCTGGTGGCCCTGTCTGACAGCAAGTGCTGGCTTCTGTTCCTACACTGATAACCCACTTTTAGCCATGTGGTCCTGTAGTTTCTTCCCCAAAGTTCCATTCATGCCACTGGGACAAGCCTCATCCTGGCTGAGACTGGAAGTACTTGTTGGATATGACTGGTTTAACGTTCTCCTCAGTGTGAGGTCAAATCACTTAGGCCTAGGCATGCTTCAAAGTATGGGGGGTCTTTGCAGCTCCCTCCCTTTACTTTCACCAGGTAGCTCTTGCCTCTGGCTAGTTTGTACTGGTAGTATGGCTTTCCCATCATCTGTCTTCTTGTGCATAGGTTGGACACGTGAGAAAGAAATTGTTTGTTCTTGTTACTGTCATTCTTACTGTAAATTGTGGTTTACACATAGAACTCACTAAGGCCTTTGTGTAAAAATGTTTGACGGGGTACAGCAGTCCATAAAAAATAAGCAGTCACATGTTGGACTCGTCTGTATAGTTCACCAGGTTTTGAATGCCTTGCTTCACGTCAACTCCCTGCTTTTGCACAGCTATTGATTCCTTTGGTGATTGGAATACAATCCAAATGGCCTTCTCATTGTTACTAAAGGTAGGAAGCAAGGCACTCCAGTAAAAAGCATTAGGCTTTCCCAATGTTGACGTTTTCAAGTAAAGAAATTAGAAGGACAGAACATTAACAGGAAGACAAAGAGGCATAATTGAAAAAAGCACTGAATATGCGTGGACTATCATCTGTACGTTTTTGTTGTGTTGCAGGGTACTACAGAGCATGCTGTAGCAGCCTTGATGGCAATGATTTTCCCCTACTATGTCACTTTGTTCGTGCATCGCAGTCATCTCCTGATTCAGGGCTTGTATTTTGATATTCCATGTCTGAATGGGACCCATCTAATTTCCTGAATTGTCATTTGGCCTCTCAGTGTTTCAAGCTGCTTATCCGTTTAGGGTCCCTTCTTGCTCTTGCACGAGACCCTGAATGAGGGAATCATTAATTCCGATCAGATCCTGTCTTGCTGGTTTGTGTCCTCCTTGCCATCAACAATCAATAGACCCTCTTGCAAAAGCAAATAATAGGTGTCCGTTTTTACTGGGCAGTGAAAGTGATAGTCCTGCCATCAGTCTTACTGGTTACTGAGCAGCCGTCAAAACACTAGTAGAATGTAACTTTGATCTAGTACTTAGCCTACCTCCAAGTTTGCATGTCATGTGGACAGCTTCCTTGGATGCATGCAACGCTGTGCTGTGCGCTATACTGATGGAAATAGCTGCAAGATACAGAGTGCATAATGCACAGATTGTTTGCCCCTTTCTGTGATACTAATTTGGGGAGCATAACTGCCAGAGACTGCTATTATGAATGTATAGGAAATTCTGTTACAACAAAGGGACGTGGGCAATGTCAAAGCTTTGATGCTGCTCAACCTCCGACCTCATCTGTTAGCACCCGTGTAGTTTCCGACCTGGGTGATAAGAGTGTGGGTTTGACACTTTTGAAGCACGCTCCGTGCCGCACTGTGCTGCCATCCAGGAAGGCCTTTTTCAATGTTCATGATGTCCAATGTCATCAACATTGAAATCAAACTTCCTGTCCAACAGCACGGCACAGCGTCAGGCCACACTTCTAAGGTACGTTTTTTTAATTAACACCATTAGTATCCATGTAGATAACGACACAGGTGCTAATGGCGATATTCCCCTCAGTGGCAGGCCGACACTTTCAGTAACAGCACTGCCGCCCTCGTTAAGGGACTTTTGCTGTGCTCAGGCCATTAACTTGGGCGACAAGCTGTTACCCACAGGGTCCGCCCGCCACCTCAGGGCATATCGCCTCAATATACGACTGCCATGTGGTACAATCTTTTTCAGAAGCAATTAATTGGGGTTGCTTAGCCTTTGCATAATGCTTCTCACCCATTTTACATAGTACATAGCATACTTCGCAGAGCTCACTGTGAAAGGTTTTCCAAGATTATTGTTGAAAGTTTTGACTTTGTAGGACATTTTATTATTTCCCAGTCCTTTCTGTCCACCCTCACAAATCTCAGATAAGTTTGGATTTGGAGCTAGGTTGGATAATCAGGAACTGCTACTTTTTTTATTGTTTATTGTACATGGTTTATTTCAAACCTTATACACAAAACATTACACATCTAATCACATCAAAATACATAATTTCATTTTAGAACACGTACAATTATCCAACAATCACTAAAATGTATTTAATGATATTTCCTGCAAATGTCATTACATAAACGCGTATCTAAAACAATGTAACACTTTTACTATATAATATTAACTTTCTTTACAAATTGCACAGCACTAATTAAAAGAGAAACAGGGCTACCTTGCAAGATATAATACCAAAGTTTTCACTTTTTAAAGACGCAATTTCATACACGAATCGAGTAAAAAATACTTCCCACAATTCCAGCAGCATAGGACATAAAATCAACAAATCTTTTATGGTTACAAGAGTATTGACAGAAGCGACATTGGCACTTTCCTGTTGCCCTCTGGCAAATAAAACCTCCCCAGTTTGCATCAGATTAAAACGAAATCTCATAAAAGTTTCACAAAAATGAATATCCGGGCATTGTTTCAAATATTTAGGGAGGGAACCCCCTTTTATTTTTACTCCAAAATGATGTCTTTGTATTAATTGTATTTACTCCTCTCATCACAGGACATGATCCAATTTAGGTCTTAAATGTTCTTTTTGACCTGACCTGCATTAACAAAAAAGGCGTCAGCAATCATAATTGTCCATGATGTGTTGACTGTTCTCTTTAAATAAACAAAAGGAGTCCCCTCGCAATCACTCCATTTGCCCTCCTATCAGTGCATACAGTGTATTTGTTTCACTTGCAATCAATTTCTGACATAATAAAAGAATCTTCGGTTCAACCAAAGCACCCAAAGAACTCAAGCTTAATTCAAATCGAATCACGGTAATTAATACACAGTTTAGTAAGGACAATGCTTTCTTCCAAATCATTCCTTCCAATTTGCCAAGCTCCATTTCTTTCGTACACACTAGCTACTTCTAAACCATAAAGTAGCGAGGGGAATCGCTACTTTTTGGAACTCTGGCACATAAAGATAGGGTTGGATTTTACTGGATGTGTAGCTGGCTGGTTTTTAATTTTGAGAAAATGAGGAGAAACTCACACTTTTACTCCGCCTTTATTTTTGCACAAAAACAACTTGGATTTGTAAAGAGAACATTGATCTTAAAGGGAGAGGAGCACGAATGATTTTGTTAAAGAGAAGTTTGGATTTAAAATTTAGAATTTACTTCTTGTAGAAAAGCTTGGACTTTGGACCTCATTCATCTATAATTTCCTCAGAATTACCGCCAAACTCGGATACCATTATCCCCACTCGTAATCGGGCTAAGACGCAGAATCATGAAACTGATCCCCCATTCTTTGATTACATAAGGACCCATGCAAGATTTGGAAGACCATCTGTGGGTGGGAATAGAGCCTGTAGTACTTCATTCACTTTTTTGTGGTAAACCTGAGGAGATGATTCCATCAAAGTGCTCTGATCGAGTCTGTGTTCACCAAGAACTGCAGTGTCCTCTAACGACACTAACATTCCCTTAGAGGTCCTAACCACAAATTAAGGAGCACTGAATGACACAAGTGTCAAAAAAAGATATATTTATGGAGGCTTTGCTAAAGAGAATAACTCCCACTGGCCTATCCTTTACTAAAACAGAGGTGTCTCTGCCTCAAACAAACGTGCATTTGAACATGTGCACTCAGTAGTATGAACTGGGCCTGCAAAGATCAGTTGAATGATTCTGCAAGCATGTTGACTATTGGCCATGTGCCAAGGGGATATCGTAGGTCAGAAAATTTCAAACATGCATTTCCTAACTCCTTAAGTGCCAAGCTATTATGCAAGCCTATGCAACAAGGACGAGCATACTCATCCTTGGCACTTAGTAACCTGAAAATCCCAGTTCTGCAGGTTAGCATGCAGTCAGAGGAGCGTCATGAGAGCATTTGAAAAAGGAGTTAGAAAGACCCAGCTGCCTGTCTTGAGTGTGGAACCTAAGAATAGCACCCACGCCACACATAGAAACAGTGATCTTGCCTTTCCTGCCTATATGAATAAACACACACAGCAAAAACCAAACATAGCTGATGACAAGTGTGCCCAGAAACAATCTTATACAAAACTAATATTTGAGGGCTTTGCTGAAAACGCCAGCATTATTTCCTTCCCTTGCCTCAGGTTTCGTGATGCAAGGGTTCAAGATCAGCTCTCACTCTGTCTGTTGCCGAAGTAATAGTTATGTTTACAAATGACGAAGGGACACACTGGAGTTACCTAGTAACAACTACGGTTGCTATCCGAATGAACTCGTCCCTGCTAAAAACTACACGTGTAAAGGCTTGAGGCAATAGTTCTTCCCAAACCACACAATACTATGGATATAAATGTCATCAGACTGTCTTCACCAGAGGGATTCGGTGTCAAAGAGGAACCAGAAACCACTTCCTTGCGTCACATAACTTCCAATGAACGGATTCCACCCACTGCTTCATTGACATGGCAAATACATGTACATATTTTGGAAATGTGCATAGCACATACACGTTGCCTTGAGACAATTTGGCAATGCTTTTTCTCAACACATTTCTTTCAGTTGGGCATCTATTACGCAATATCATTACAAGCGGAGGCTAGATGTTTAGTTTTGAAATCTGTGGGGAGTGTTCCGTTTTGGTAGATGGGTCTGGTCTTTTATTGGATTTATAGTCAGCTGTAGTCAGGTATTGTTGGGGACGGACCCCCAGGTATGGCAGAGGGACACTGGAAGTATGTGGACTTGGAGAGCCCAACTCCCTCCATACCAGATATACAAAGGACTTAATCAACGGCAAGTTCAAACTGTGGTTTATTACAGGGAAAACCAACAGGTATCAGCACAGGAACAGAGGAAATCTATGCACATCTCACTCTTCCTCGGCTCGCAGGTCAGTTTTGCACCCTGATTATGTCACAGCGATGTCACAACATTGGCTCTTATCCAGAAAACCTATTGGGCCACACAGTTGGTTATTGAGTATCATACCACCTATAGTGGACTATATAGATGGTATTCTACTGGATCTCGCATGTGAGGTGGCTGGCCTGGTCCATCCCCAAGTTACTATCTATAACAATATTGCAGTGTGGTGGGCTAACCATTGGTTTTGACCCATTAATACCCACCCCTAGGGTACTAAACTGTGATTGACTAGAGCTGATGTTCCCCAGACCTCGGATCTTCAAGCGTTCTCAGCTTGCTGTGTACCTTTTCAAGGTAACAAGAGCGACTATGTGTCTGCATTGTAACTTCTGTACACCACCTTAGCTTATGAGAGTGCTCTCCTAACCAGCGCAACTCTTGGTACAAATTGTTGCATATTCATGTCTTGGAGCCTGAGACCAGCTCTTCTTTGCTACCGCTGGTCGCTGTCCCTTTCTGTTGCTGGTCCCTTTGTGGTCTGTGGATTGGAATGTTATCTGTATCTTTTGGCCTTGGCTGCGAGTCCTGGTTCACACGTCTTGCTCTCTGTGCAGCCTGAATTTTAGCTCAGCTCGTCTCTTGCTGAGGAGCCTGTGGCCTGCTGTACTTTTCCCAAATCTTATAATGTGTTTTCTACAGTGTCCATACTATACTGCATTTCCATAGGTTAATCACAGGTGGCTCTGTCAGCTCCCGAAGGTGCTCCTGCAGTTCCACAGGGTTAATTGCATGTAAGCATCTGCAAGCTGTGCCCAGGATCTCTTGTCTCTTGCGGTTTCTGCATGGCTGAATTTGGCTATGGCAAAAATCATAAAAGCAATGACAGTATGTATATGTATCTGTCCACTAACTATAGAACTGTACACTTGTGTCCTTCATGTATTCGAGTGTGTGTCTGTGTCTCTGAGTGTGAATGGCACGTGTGCTTCATGTCTAACGCTGCTATGTCGTGGAGTCTCTAGCAACATCAGCAACATGACTTCTGAGTGCTTAGTCCAGGCTGTCAATAGAGGTAACTTTGATTGCGGTTGTGATTCTTCATCCATGCTGGGGTAAATCTACACCACACCTGGTCTGTAGAGCTGGTTGAGAGGGTATGGCTGGACATATTTGTCAATCATGGGACCACTGGGAATCGGTCTGAAATAGAATGGATGCTTCTGGTATTTCCTGGCCTTCTTCCTTGTCATTAATTTAATAGGAAGGGGAGGGGGTAGCAGGCTTCCCCATCCCTCTTCAGTCCCCCTTCTGGTCAACCTGTCGACCACATCCTTATATGACAGTCCTTTTGCTCTTAGCTGCTATATCTTTGTTATTCCTCTGAGGTGCCCATAGTAGTTGGTGATGTCGATGAACGACCAGTGCATGTAATGGCACACTTCTTCAGGGTTGCAACAAACCCACTACCCTTCATAGTACTTTGGATCATATGGGTTGTCCAGCTTCATGGATTCGGTTGGGAATAGTTGCCATTGTGCAATTCTTTGTATGAGCTTGTCTGTTTCTGCAACAATCCCGTCTTTTGTTTCTCCTATGTTTACATCCATCAGTATTTGCATTCCGATAGCTTCATCTGCTATTTTCATGCATTTTCCCATGCAAATTTTGATCCCACACATTGATGCGGCTGCCAACACGCGAGCTCCCACCATAACCTTCAGTCTATCTGCCAGCCATGATGGCATCCATGACCATAGGTATGCTAGCCAGCTCTTGTCCTTCTCTGTTCCCCTTGCTTCATCTTCCATCTTTGCATGCAACCGTGCCAGTTTTGCTACTGCATCTGATAGAGTCCTGTTACCTTCATCACTGGCAGGTATGAATGTGCAACAGGAACTCCCTATCTTTGTGCAAACTCCTCCTTCCATAGCCATGAGGAGATTCAGGACATACCTATTCTGGAGTACCACCAATATTATTGCTCTGAGCTCTTCCTTTATTGCGTTGACCCCATTCACATTGGAATTCATTGATACCATCAGCTCCCAGTGAGTGATTTGTAACCACTTTGCATTAATGTACATCTGTACAGGGGTATTATTGATACAAAGAACATTTGCGTGCTGCTGAACAGCATGTGTTCTGCTGGAATTTCATCTAGTGACTTTTATGATGCTTATGAGAAGTAATTCCCTCCTCTCTTTACTGTGCTTGCTTCTCTGCTTTCTCTGTAATGGCCGCTGGTGCCACTTCGATCTACCTCTTCCTTCATTTGTTGTTATCCATCTTCGGAAACTCATCGAGCTTCACATCCTTGCTGGGCATGCCCATTAAGGGCATGTTGATGTGTACCAACGAGCAAACTCCTCCTCAATCAGGTGGCAGCTTCTCATATGCATTTGATCCGCAAGCCCAATAGTGATCCATCAGCACTGCTGTTCCAGTCTTCGTAGCTGCTAGTTGTTCAATTGTCTTGCACGCAATGTTCTCACCAACTTCAACTTCACCATTGTTCTGATAGCACAATGCTGGTGTCTTTTAAAGGTATTATCGGCATTTGACCAGCTTCATTCTCCACCCATGTCAGTAACTTTGCAGTTGCTTCCCATTCTTTCAGGTACTTATAATTTTCCTCCTGCACCTTGTTCACTGATGACTGCACTAGTGTAAGTGTTTGCTTCCCACCACTCCATCTTGCCATCAATCATTTGTGTACACTTGGGCATACACTGGTTCCTGTGGTCTTTCCCAGCAACCAGGCTTTCCTCCTGTCTCCCTCACTCTTATCTAGGGCCAGGACAGTTCCTTCAAGGTGATAGTCTTTGTTTCTCCCTTCTAAGGTCCATCAGTTATGTACTGTAAACCTTCATCTAGTTGCCAATAATTGTACATCATATCCAATGTATTTATATAATTATCTTCATATGGGAATGGTCCCTTGGACATCCATCTCAACGTGGCTGTCTTCCCTTGAAATCTTCCTTGAGTTTGCACCATCGAGAGATACATCAGGCACTTAGCTCTTGCTGCGGGTATTTCAGTTGCTATAAATGTTCTGAAGCCATTCATTGCATAGGGGATTAAAGAGCAGATGTAACAGCTCTCCCCGTTGGTTTCCTTCCCTACTTTTGTTATGTGTTTGTACCACGTTAATAGACACTTGAGCAGTGTCAGTGAGATGCATGTCAACCTTCTTCATGTCTGTGTCAACACCGTGCTTACCTCTCCTCACTTTATCAGCAGTGTTCTCTCGTCCGCCTGACAGGGTCGTTCGACCTTCTTGGGTTGGGGGAATGTTAGTAGAGTGGACATCGGTAGCAGTAACAACAATATATAATTGCCAGAATACAAATCCCGCCAACCCATTTGGAAATAATAGACACGCCATAATAATAATGTTCTTTATTGTTTCCCTCCTTTCCACTTATGCTGCTTGATCCTTGCATCCTGAAGATACAGTTGCCCACCTGAAATGTGTTAGTATTGTAAAATGGTCCCACACTGCTGTCCAAATAGTCACTGATGGCAAAGGCAAACACCTCTTCTGACAGCCTTCTTACTGATGGGTCTCTTAGAATGACAAGTACTGGGGGATCAGAGTGCTCAAGCTGGGGGAAGGTTTGGGACAGATATTCTATAAAGGCAAGGTAATATACTCCAGGTGATTGGGCTAGGAATCTGTTAGGTCTCCTCACAGCCTGGACAAACTGGTTGGAGAATGTTTCTGGGTGGCGGGTGGAGAGCAACATGAATATACACAACAGTAACAGTGATATTGACTTGCTTGTAGGCTCTGTGTGTGCAGAAGAGAAAAATACCAAACAGAGAGTGTATTCTAATCTATATACATAAGTGTTCCAGTCTCTACTTCTGCTGCTCGGGAGTGTGTGACCATTCGGTGTCCTAGTCTCCATGGCCGTGTAAATTCAGAATGCACTTGTAGCTCTCCTAGGTACTGAACATTGGCCATGTCGGTCACAGTGACATGGTTGCCAGGTGAGGCCACTGCTTTGTAGGGCTTGACATCAGACAAATGCTTCCAAACCATTCTGCCCTCTAGTTTGACAGTATGGTCGGCCACTCTGTCACAATGTGGGGGTCGTTGAACCGAGACGCATTCCAGCGCCTCAAAGAAATTACACAAGAGGATGATTTCACCCGCTTTCACTGTGTTTTTGAGTCCAGAGTCTTGGGGTGTGCTGTCTTCATTGCTCTCTTCGCTGTCTTCTGGGCTTCCCCAGTGTCACTGTATCTGGCGAGAGATAAAAGAAGCTCTAGCCACCAGAGAAGTAATGTACTCATTAATTTCCTGACCTAACACATCTGCACTAGTCTCACAATACTTCAGTGCTCTTATGGGAGGAACCAGGGGAAGATGCATGCGCTATCCAGTCACCACCTCATGGGGGCGTTAAATGGTGATCGGACCCAGGCTTGTTGCACAATGCAAAAAGGACAAGAGGTAAACAGTGCAGCCAATAGTTTTTGGTACTCTGCTGTGTCTTGGCTATGCACTCATTGAGGAGTCCATTCAGACGTTCACACACCCAATTCGCTTGCACAGGCACATTTGTGTTGGATGCCCAACAATGTTGTGATATGTTGAAACACTTTGTTGGCAAAGTGAGACCCATTGTCAGACCACAGGACCTCACACACACCCCATCTTGGAAAAACATCTTTGACAAGGAATTTGGCCACCAAAAGGGCATCAGCATGGGAACAGGGCCTATCCTCAATCCAAATGGAGAAAGGGCATACAGCCACTATTATGTAGTGGTACCCTTGTCAGACTTGGATTGTGTCTACATAATCCACATGTAAATGCTGGAGGAATGGGCCTACTGGTCTTCGTATGGCTCCTCACACCACTCTCAAGGTATGACCTGCTGTAAACTATTGGCATGTCAAGCAATTGCTCACAAATTCTGCCACATGTTCATTTAAATTGGGACAGAACATGTTTCTCCAATGCGTATAGCAATGACCTCCTTCCATGTGTGTGTTGGATAGTGCAAGTGTGTCAATGCCATGTTCAATAGCACTAGTGAATCACCACTTTCCCTGTGTTATCTTGTCTCCATGGTGCATCTGTGGGAGACATTGAGCACCCTCTCTTTATACACAGATCCTTCACTTCCTTGGGTGCAGCTCCCTGCCACTCCATAATCTGTGCTTCTGACAACACATTGTACCCTTCCTTTAGTACCATATTCCTGGTGCACTCTTTTGTATTTGAGGTCTCTCCTAGCTCCCACTGCTCCCCAAAATATGCTGTACACTTGGCCTCAAAGTCTGCTGCTTCGTTTCCCCTTGAGATGGGATACTCCCCTTTCGTGTGTGCTTGGCACTTCACTATTGCGACCTGGGTTGGGTAAGCAATTACATCGATTAGTCTGCCCAGTAAGAGTGCATGATGTACTGCAGTCCTGTCTGCTTTCCTGAACCCTATCCAGAGCTATCGGGCCAGTCCTGAGTGTACTGTTGACATCACATAGGCAGAGTCAGAATACATTTCTTTCTCTATACTGTTTTCCAGTGCTAGTATTAGGACCACTAATTCTGCTGTTGTGCTTAATAATGGGATAGTAGGTGTGCACTTGCTACCACTTCACTTGTCCCGCCCTCCTTCAGTCTTACCACTGCAGTCCCAGTATATCTGACCCCATCTGTCTGGTCAATCATTGACAAACCATCATTATAAAGCATGTCTCCCACCTCAAGTGCATCCAACACTACCTTGCGAGTGCCTCTGATCATGTCTATGTTGGCTGTGCAGTCACGTGCATAGTCTCCTGTCTGTAGAATGTCTGCTAGGAATGTGGTTGGGTTGACAATCCTGCACCTCACTATTTTCAAGCCTACATTGGATAGTATCACCTCATATCCTCATGCTCTTTGTGTGGTCAGAGTGCTCTTTGGCTTCTGCAGTATTGCAAAGAGGGCGTGCTCCACGAAAAGATTGGTGGTGCACCCCATCGTTAGTGTGGCTGATTTTTCCACTGTGAATGTAGCAGCTGATAAAGCTTGTTCACACGGATAGTGTTCTCTCAGAATTGCCCACTGTAGTAAGCTATTGACTTATGGCCCATGCTTGTCTTGTGTGTCAGTACTGCCTTCATCACTACACCATCAGTGTGGGAGAATAGGAAAAGTTTCTTCATGTAGTCAGGGATCCCTGGCACTGGTGCTGTGCTTATTGCCTTCTTCAGTTCCTCAAAGCCCTCAGTCATTTGAGTTGTCAATGTTAGTGTCTTTGTTCCTTTCTGTGCTTCTTTCAGTCTGCCTAATAGAGGCCCTGTGTTTTTGCTGTAGTCAAAGACCCATGCTCAGCAGTAGTTGCACAGCCCTAGGAACGTTTGCATCTCCATCACTGTTTTGAGCTTGGGTGTCTTGCATATTGTCTCTCCTCTCTCTCTGGGGTTATCTGTCAGCCATTTTGGGATATTGTCTGTCCAATGTATAGCACCTCTTTCTGACAGTACTGTAGCTTGGCCTTATGCACCTTGTACCCTTTGTCAGCTAGAACACCGTCAGCATGTGTACTGAGTCCTTCCTCCATCGTGCTGTCATCCACATATTGCAAGAATGTGCTCTCCATCTGTATGTTACTTAGGTCCATCTGTATCACTCTGTTAAAGATAGATGGTGACTCACAGTACCCCAGTAGCAAACAAGTATGTTTCCACTTCAGGCTTCAGTACATAAAGCTGGTGAAGTCTTGTGAGTCTGGGTGTAGTGGTAGTGAGAAGAAGGCATTCTTCAAATCAATGACCGTAAAGCAGGCAGCTCCCGCCTGAATGCTGCACAAGATTGTCGCAGTATTTACAACTAACGGGTACTCTGCTCTACAATGTGGTTTTGAGGACTTAAATCCTGTAAGAAATACCATGACCCCCCGTGGCCTTGCACACTGGGTACACCACAGTGTTGCATGGCAATTCTGATGGTACAAGAATTCCTCTCACAATCAGGGCTGTGATTGTCTCATAAATGCCCTGATCTGCCTTGTTGGTAAGGAGATACTGATTTACTTGGGGCAAAATTGCTCTTTGCTTTAGCTTTATCTTCACTCCCCCTATACTCTTTATGCAACCCACATCATAGGGACTTGTAGTCCATAGGGTGTGGGGTACCTTGGCCATTTCCTCCTCCCAGAATGCTGGTGGCGCCTCCCGCGCCAGTGCCATTCATTGTGGCACTTCTCTGTAGTGAATTTGTAACCAGTAGGTCACACTCATTTTGAACACCATCTCAATTTCTAGCCTCTCCTCCCTGAAAAGTTCTTCATCTGTCACTGTTGTCAACCTGCATCCCTCTGTCACTGCGATCACTTCTCTCAATTCCTGTCCTGTGTCATTTGTCCCATGTACTGCAATCCAATCCTCTCTTGCAACTACTGCCTCTTCGCACTAATGTTCCCTCTGGCTCATCCATGGGTATTTCTGGCCTGAATTGGTATTCGTTCGGAACTGGCCACATCTTCCCTGCAATCCCTGGAAGCCACTCAATGGCAATTTCAGTTCCATACTGGAACATCTCTGAGTCCACAGGCACCCCAGTCTGTACCTTGC
This sequence comes from Ambystoma mexicanum, assembly GCF_040938575.1. Taxonomy (NCBI): domain Eukaryota; kingdom Metazoa; phylum Chordata; class Amphibia; order Caudata; family Ambystomatidae; genus Ambystoma; species Ambystoma mexicanum. The sequence goes on along the minus strand of NC_090934.1, from coordinate 689,995,270 downwards.
ACCCACAATAGGCTTGTACGATCTGTCTTACGTTTAACATGTGTATGTCTGGTATGGAACATATTATTCCCTTGTCTGTGAATGAGATTGTCATGTTTAGTCTGCTCATAATGTCTCATCCCTGTATGTTTATAGGTGTTTGTCGAGAGTAAAGCAAAGGTAGTGATGATCTTGGGCCTCATTACAAGTCAGCCCGTTCGGAAACAACAGTGGCGCTAAATCCGCCGCCACTGTTGTTTCTGGACTGGTTGATTCTGAGTCCTGCGCGCGGGAGGTGTTACTCCTGCCAGGTCTCACCTGGCGGGAGTAACACCACCTGCCTGCAGGTGGACATGGAAACACCGGCTCCGTCATAGACGGAACCGGTGTTTCCATGGTCCTCATCCCCATGGAGTTCTATAGGACTCCATGGGAATGGGGATTTACAGAATTCCGCCTCTAGAATTACCAGGTCCGTGGGGTTGTATTTCCCCAGTGCTTCTGGCAATCACAGAGGCGGAATGGTATTACGGGTTCGGCGGCAGCCTGCCGGTTTTTCTGGCACGGCTACCACCGGACTCGTAATGAGGCCCATTGTCTGTGAAAGGAACCAATTCCCGAGCCCCAGAGAATCCTTGAGTGTTCATGGCATCGCCTGCCCTTGTGTCAACGAGAAAGGAAAAAGTCTTGTCACCTTTCGCCATCCCTATGCGATCTTCCTCCACAGGGTTGGGTGTGATCGACAGGATGGGACGCATCAAGTTCATTTGTAGGCTGTCCTATTGAGGGTACAGGGACATCCCATTCCCTGTAAAGGGGTTATTCTCCACCAAGGTCACTTCCCCAATTGTCTAACGGGGGCTGTCGCCACTGTGTCCATGTGTGCTGGTGTGTGACCATTCTGTATATGTGTTACTTCCTGTGTGTTCCCTTGAATCTTTGGTGCTTGTAGATACTGTGGTACCGGTGCTGGCATCTGTGGTACCTGCATCTGTGCTGGTGGTGCTTGTGCTGGTGGCACCTGTTGATATGTGCCCTGCATCTGCCCTTGCTGTGGCTGATCTTGCACACAATAATAGTCCTGATCCCCTTTTTAGGGCTGCTTGTCCTGCCTTCCCCAGTTCTGCTGCATTCCCCTGTATGGACACACCCTTGAAATGTGTCCTGTCTGCCCACAGGTCCGGCACTGTGGTTGCTCCCTCCCTTGCACCTGGAAACTCTCTGAAAAATCCCCTGGGTTCTGCTGCATCTGCTGCCCATAGCCTCAAAACCTCCCTGAGAAACCCCCTTGGTATTGATGCTTCTGTGGCCCGAAGCCACACTCTCTCTGTTGTCCTCCCATTCCTCAAAAACTTGTTGTGGGCCATCCTGCCCAATGTACCCTCCTCTCATGGGCGGAACAAACTGTTGTGGTTGTGACTGTTGCTGTGCCTGCTTTTGTTGTGGGATGGGGCTGGTTATTACTGCCCCTTCCATCGCATACTTCGATAGTTTTTTCTGTACTAATTTCGCTTTGTCTGCCTTCCTGTCCTCTTCCTTTTTCTTAACCTTCTCCTGACACAGCCTACAGTGGTGCACTATTTTGAGCTGTATTTCTGGCCATCCCTTCGCCTCCATCCCTACTGATTTCTTTAAACTCTTCTTCACCGGCTCTGGTAGCCCCTGCACTAGTATGTGGTAAAATATGGCTACCAAGGCTCTCGAGTTTCAAGGTGCCAGACGTCTTGAATCTACTGAATGTACTGCACAGGGTCTTCATCTTCCCTCATTTTCCGTGATATAATGACCCCAATGTCTGATATGTCTGGGTATTGTGTCCTCAGTGCTTGCCATACTGCCGCCCAGCAGTTTGAAAATTGTGAACCGTCATGTGCTGTGTTTTGTGTCGTCACCCCTGGGAACCCCACCCTTTTCCATACATCATCAGCTGCGTCCCCTAGAATCGATACTAGAAGTCCCTTTATGTCTCCCACTGCTAGCCTTTGGCCCGCTGTCATTTTCACCATCTCATAAATCCATTTCCCTGCACTCAACGATGGTAACCTATACTTCACATTCTCCTTATTGGTATGCGTCCATGCTACATACTGTGGCTGGACCAATCCCCTCTCCAGTAAAGGCATCTGTGTGTATGCAATCTCCTCCTCATGCATCCTTCTAGTCAGTATAACTTGTCGATCCCCCATCTCGCACTCCATACCTGCGCATACATCTATTGGTTCTAATATGGGTACTCTTCTGCTGTCGTCATACCTTCTCATGAACTGTCACCTTGAACAAGCCATTGCTGTCTCCCTCTTCCTTCATCCTGGGAGGTCTCTAAGCCTATCGATATACGTAGTGCTGTCCTGTTGGGTGTTAAAATCGGTAGTCAGTTGTGTGTGCTCATTTGAGCTGCCCCCTCCTCCTCCCCCTGTGTGCGTCCTAAACTCCCAAGACACCCGTTTGTCTGACCCTGACCCTGTACCTGTTGACTGTGATTGGAACTTCTTCCCCTTCTCATCCTCCTGTTGCTGTCCTCCTTGTCAGAACCTGTGTCCATATTACTAAAGAACTCATCTGCGAAACTCAACCACCTTGATGTAAAGTCTGTATTAGGTTTCATGCTGAGGTCGATATCTCTCAAGTCATACCTGCTTCCTCCTCCCCTGTCCCCTAGGCCTGCTCCCTCGTTGTCTATCGAGCTCCTGCCTCGTGAGCTGGTGCTGTCTGGATGTGTTTGTCTGTCCTCTAGCCTATCACCTCCTCTGTCTGGGACGACTTGTGTCTTTATCGCCCTTATTGCTCGCTCATTCTCCTCCCTGCGTGCTCTCTCTCTTGCAAGTCTATCTAGGTGCAACTTCCTCTTCTCTGATTCTGCTAACCTACGTTTTTCCTGCTGTGCTGCCTCTCTTCATCTTTCGATCCTTTCCAGGTCCCTTTCTCTTTTCTCCCTCATCTCCTTTCCAGCTTGCTTCATTTCCTTAAGATCTCTCTCGATCCTTTCTTCCCTTTCCCTGTCCACGCGTTCCTTTTTTTCCTCCTTTCTTCTCTCTCTCCTTGTCCTCCCTTTCCAACTTGTCCTCTCTCTTTCTCTCCCTGTCTTTGTGCTCTAACCTCACTTCCCTATCTATTCCCCTCCTATCTTCCTCATCCATTATCTCTGCCCAGTCTGTTACTTTGCTGCTTCTATTGCTTTGGTTGCTTTGGTTGCCCTTTCTGCCTCTCCATTGGTTTTCGCTTTTGTTCTTTGTTATGCCCTTGAGCCTTATTATAATGGGGGAATGTGCAGTGGTGTTTGGTTGTACTGTGTAGTATAACATTCTTTTAGGGACATTTTTTTACCGAATGCACATATATGCACATATATATGTATGGCAGGGAAGGAAAAGAAAGGGGCTAAACAAGTGATGTCATCATTGATGTCATCATTGACATTTGAGATGAGATCTTTCATGTTCTGGGTGTTAGTGATAGCAGTGCGCAGGGGCGGTGGCAGGGTTGGGGGCTCAGGTTACCATAACTTGCAAATTTCAGGGGCTTTTCAGTTTTAATTTGAAGCATAAAGGGGAGGAGGAAAGTTGTTTTGTGAAGTGTACAGGTTTTTGTTAGGGCAACTTAACCATAATGACCCTGTAACAAAGTTTTTTTTGTAGGGAATTGAGTAGGTTTTTGGAAGGTGGAACTTAAGCATGAAATAGTGGCAATGAAGTTGTTGAGCAGAATATAGATTGTAATCATGTGATTTTGAGAGATACGTAGTGTAATCTAGGTACTTGACATACATTTAACATAGAACTACAGAACCCCCTCCCTATTGATATTGGAAAGGGATGGACTGAGCGCCTGTTCGCGCACAGGGTTAGACAGGATCAACATTAGCCAAAGATGCAGGGGTATCTAAAAATGTACTATTGTCTTACGCAAAAAATGTGTAACGTAGAAGAAGGACATAAAGATATTATAAGCAGTAATAAGTAAATATGGAAACCTGAAGCTGGGAAAAGAAAACAACACATTTTAGAACCATGTGGACTAAAGTGGAGGGTGCCATAAAAAAGAAAGGATGCCTCCAGCATAATCACTTCACAGAAATTCAGCAGCCTGGAACAACAGTGGACGGACGCAGTACGACAAAGGGACATTACAGCAAAAGAGTGAGTACATGTAATTATTTTATATGGGTGATGTTTTTTTTGTGGTATGTGGTGCAGAAATAATAATTTCTTGCTGTTGTTTTGACTCAGAAATGGCTAGTACTTTGGAGTGGCTGGAGGAGCATTTTCCGCATGGGGAAATGTCTGAAGACAGCGACAATAATGGTACACATTGCTCTGCATATACAAAATGGTGACCAATATTTTAGAGGCATTCAACTTATGTATTTTATTTGTTGAACAGACCAGGAAAGAAAAGAAGAAAGGGCAACAAACGAGACAGAAGAAGACAGGCTAAAAAGGATAGAGCAGAAAATGGACATATTAAATGACAATTTTCAAAGTTTACGGGAGTTTGTGGAGGACTGCGTGAGAGGAAATGTTTGTTATCATTGCCCCACCTGCACCTGCCCTGCTTCTCCATTCCCTAGTGAACCTTCCCCAAACCATGAACAGGAAAATAGAGGTTTTGACAAAACATCCATCCCTTCTTCCCCTCACAAATCTTCTCCTCATAACCAGCCCATGTTGAATCCTAATTCCCCCATATTTGTTTCAGTGTCCGCTTCCCCCGCTATTTCTTTAGAATGATGTGTGTGTGTGTGTTTGAAATGTTTTTGTACAGTAGTTGTAGAGAAAGAGTTTGTGTGTAGATTTATTTTTTAAAAGACGTGAAATGTTCGTGAACCAGCTCACCTGTTTGACCTACCCGCAAGCAATGGAATGTGGCTGCTGTCTAATGTCAAGTAAGACGGATGTGATGTGTGACTGCACCTTCTTTTGAAAATGTGTGTAAATAAACAGAAAGGGGTGTCCAAAGGATATACTACCTCGGCATACCGCTTGGAAACGAGATAATACATGTTCATAGAACACACACGATGTCCGGAATGGGTGTAAATGAGTAAAAAGGGAGTGTGTGAAGGACAGTATAGCGGTCCGTATTGGGCACAGTGAAAATGGTGCCTTCCGTAGAACAGGCACGGTGGCCGGCAAGTTTGTAGGCAAACAAAATGGAGTTATCCTAAGGACACTGGAACTGTCAGTACAGTGAACATAGCATGCGTGCACATGCCCAGTACAAACCTAAGTATTGCGAACATCGCACCAGTTGCTAACTGTCCGTCTCACTTGTGTCGCACTTTGAAGTAGTTTGAGAAACCAAACACTGTCCGTAGGCCATTTGTGCGCATGCGCCCGTTTGATTCTTTGCATTTGCTGTCCAGGGGACTTTCATTACTGGGGCGGATGTGTTGAGGACGTCATCATGTGACCGCACCTACGCTGAGTGTGGGGACTAGTTTCCGCGGTTGGTGTGCTTCTGCAACAATAAAAATGAACTTGTAGACACAAGGCAAAGTATTGTAGAGTGTAAAAATGTAATTTCACACATCCCAAACAATAGGCCACCTCAGGAGTTGCTGTGTAAAATGTGTGTACCGCTTTGTAGGGATGAAGACGGTCACGAGGCACACCCCTGCACCCTTACAAAAGGCCACATCCCCGAGCTCATCTTCATTGTCCTTCTAGCTATAGCAGATTGAGCGGTGTTGCCTTTACTGCTGTAGTGACCAAAAGGAAACTAATCGGTATGGCTTCCATGGCTGATGTTGGGTTATTAGCCTCTGCACCACCTCCAAACCCGCCACCACCACCACCTCACCAAGAGCCTGCAGAGAGATATATGGCTGAGGATGTAGAGATTGAGGAAAAAGAGAAGGAAGAGAATGAAGTGGAGGAACTCCGCACTAGGAGCACTCAGCGGGAGTCGTGGGTGTGGCGGTTGTTTTCCGCTTATCGGAACGTACCAAAAGCACGTGCAAACCTGGTGAAGTGTAACCAGTGCGATGTGGTGTTGAGTCGCGGGAGATTTGGAGCATACAGTTTTGGTACGACAACCATGAAGCGACACCTCACTTTGTTCCACACTGCAGACATTCGCAAGGTGGTGCCATGTGAGGAGCATAGTCGTTTGAGTTCCTCCACAGCACCCTCAATATCCGATCCTCCCACCACAAGAGACACTCCTGTGGTGGAGCGCCTCCCTCCAGCTGCTTCACAAGCCATTCACAATATTGTGGACCCTTATCTTTCAAAGGTGACAGTAGGGTGCACGTATTGTGACACAGTACTTTGCAGGGGGAAGAGTTTTCGAAGTGCTTTTGAGGCTGCAGTCACCGAGCACCAGAAGATCTGCTCCTTACCTAAATAAAGCTCACCCTTAATATTTGTCTGTTCAGTTGCCCTTTCTTATCCCCGTGGCTGGTGTCCTTTCCTTACCCTCCTTTTGCCTCTTCTCCTAGTGTGTCGAGTGCTGTTAATCAATGAACGTAAAAACAACAAAAATTACAGAAAAGGCTCTTTTCAGAGCCGCCTTTCTCAGTATAACAATAGAACTATGAAGTGACGGCCGTAGACCCCAGCGGAGTTCAGCAAAAGTTTGCAACCTGTCGTAGAGGGAAAAAGGGAGGGTGCAAGCAGAGCAAACGCGATTAAGTGTACGTTGGGAGTAAGTGGCAGCTCTGAAAATAGCCTTTAGGTGATGTGTTGTGTGGGTCAAAAACAGTGGATTGGAGAAAATGGATTGTCAGATAGTTTAGTGTGATTGCAAAAGAGGGTGCAATGCATTTTGTAAATTGTGAAGAAACATCTGATTGCCAACATATGTGAGGTGGACTCCATCTCTGCGGAAAATGAAACTGCTACGAAACAAAATGACATGCCAACATCTCTTAAAAAGGCACACACAGCCTTATTCACATTGCGTCTCGCTTTCTCCATTTGTGGACCAAATGCAGAAGAATGCAACCATATTTGTCTTTGGACAATACGGGAAAAAACTATTTGACAATTTGGAAACATATCCATGAGCTTCGCGAGTCCTTCCTTCATGGCAAATAGCAAAGACATCCCAGATACAAGGCCTAAACTGTTTCCTCCACAATGAATGATCAGTATATCTGGAGGACGCTCTGTTTGTAAAGTAACACAAAGAGGTACCAAGTCCAGCCATCTCATGCCACGCACGCCATGCCAGTGCACTTCTGCATGTGGAAATCCGAGATTTGTAGATAAACTGCAGCTTTCTGCATGCACCTTCAACCAATGTATCCATGAGTCTCCCACAATCAAGATAATCTGTTTTCAAGCATAAAAAGCCATGGCTGTGTGGTGTCCTGTGAGGGAGAAGACAGTCTTACTAAAGTACGTCGGTCAGAACACACCTACTGAACTTTATGGACCAATCCCTAGCTCCGCTCATTCTCATTTACATGCGGCTGCACCCTTGAATCGTCGGTGGTGATATGTGCTGGCTGCTAACTACTGCCATGTTTGTGGAAATGTACAGGATCAGAGCGTGACGAAGGTACATTAAAGTACTATTCTCCTTTTTACCCTTTAAGGTAGGCTCTGAAAAGAGCCATTTTTTTTATATTTTTGGCCAGATATCGTACACACATCTGGTATTTTATGGATTTTTTTATATTTTATGTCCTTGCTTTACTCTTGCAAACATTACAGAACCTTATCTAAAGCAAGCTTTATGTTCCAAAAGAACATCGCATTTCCCAAAGAAGATAGCGCACCACCATCTCCTTCAAAGTAATGCGCATTGCTTGGAGCAATGTTATCGTGGCTACAAAAAAACATACCAACTTGTAGCATGAATGCACGCATGCTGTGATTGATGATACAACTCCCGATGCTTTGATCTGGACAGAAAACAGAAGTGTTGTTCCATTGTACTCTCGGGAGTAAAGCAGAAAAAATTACTTTTGATGTTGGGAAGATGGTCATGAGTGCTTCAACCAACTGTGCCAAATCTGCCAACAAAGTGCGTGAAGTCAGGTATCCCAAGTGGCAAGCACCGTAGTGCAAAATTACCTCATGAGGGGTGGTAATTCTATGCATATCTCTACAAACTTGCAGAATTGCCGCAGAATTGGCATCAGTGTCAGCGCTTCACACCACCTCCACTACTTGCACATCGAAATGGTGTGCCACATGCCTACTCTCGGCATAGTGTTGTAAGCCTTGCACAAAAATGTCTCCAAGCAGCAAAACCCTGACCCTCTCCACTCTGCCATGTTCAGTGCGCGCACCATCTTTCGACACAAAAGAGTAATGTGAACATCTGATTGGCTGATGCCTACAGTCGTCTTTCCATGCAGGATTTGCTGTAGAAACCCTTATGTGACACGCCCTACCAGCAGACAAGCGTTGCCTACGTGCGGCACATAACTCTTACCCAGTCCTTCCACCCTTTCCACAGTGGTACCAAAGCGAGTCCCTCCTTGGACACAACTAAACGGGCGCACAATCATCCACCAATCACATAGACCATCGCTAATTTTAACTCCGTCATCAACATTGCACACTTCAAAATTACTATCGATGATTCTTAATGGAAATCGCATACCATTGCAAAGCACCTACTTCACAAGCTACTGTGCAAGGATTGCGAATTTCTACGTACAGCTCCATACATGTCCACATGCATCAGTACAGAGTACAGGTACGTATATTTAATCAGAGTACATGTGGAAGCCTTATGATTTAAAATAGACAAAATAATGCTGGTAAATGTCCATAGGGAACACATAACAACGCTCCCCCTTTTAAAGTGCAAGATTGCCGATTGCCTATTTGTCATTAACAAATCGCACGACTGCTTACTGTCTTCCACATAACCTGTACATATGTTGCAAGCATAGCTATTTAGGCATAGCTCTCAACCATTTTTGTCTTAAAGGCGCCCATTGGAATGAATCGGAGTGCAGCAGGCTTGGCAGGTGAGTCAGCCCTTTACAGGGCGGGTGACACCTGCCAAAAGCGTGTGAGTTGAGAACTATGATTTAGGGCAGACCTCAATTTTGTATGTGAAAATGTCGGAGTTCTGTATTCTATACTGCCTACAGTAATGCTACTTGCAATGTGATCTTATGAGAATAGTAAGCGCTCCCGATTGTAGTGCTGACATGTCTTTCGGAGCGTCTCCCGATTTTTCGACATTGTGCTTTTTATTAACAAGTACAAAATGTTTCCCCATCTAGTACTTTGCCCTATCGCTTACAAACCTCTCTCCTATGCATACTTCACTTTGTTAAGAACAGGGCATTTGCAAACCCTTAAAAAATGTAGTTATTTTGAAGGACTTTCAAGTACCATATTGAAAGTAGTATGCAAAGACTGCACAGAGTAAAGTGAAATGTGCACGTGGACTGGGTTGAAATATGAAAGTTCAATCCTCTGACGAAAGAAGTACAAGTAATGTCTGCAGTATCATGACTGCTGCAAACACACAAAGTAATTGATATTGTTTTTTTAATTCACAGCGAAGACTACTCTCCTGAGAATCAACAGCATCTACACTGCAGACGACATATCCGAAGAAACCTGGTCATCTTGCACAAAAAAGTAAGTACAGTACAACCCTCATATTGTAACTACTACTTAAAGAGGCTGCGTGGGTTATTTGTTTATTTTGGGCACCAAAGCAAGCATTCATTTGTAAACCATTCTACCTACAAATATCAATTTATTGAACAAAGAATAACAGGCAGAATGGCTGACAAATCCCTGTGTGTTTGGTACTGAAATAACATAGGAAATCCTTAGAAGGTTAGATTGTGAAAAGAAGTTGCTGTAGCAAGTTTTTGTCATTTCGGTTATTAATAATGGTTCTCGTCACAAGTAGGCCACTTTGTACTCTCATGTATATTGTAGTAGTATACAAACAGTAAATTAGCCTTACCAAATGATAGTTAGAGGTCACTGTACGTTGACACACCATGCCAAAGAGCTTCCCCATCACACTTATGTACACATGCACACTGCACACATACATTGGACAACAGACCAAAGTATACTTTTTTTTCTCAACAGACATCAAAGAATGCCTACCGAAAAGCAACTCTGTAGAAAGGAACGCAGAATTTGAGCAAATAAAAATAAAGGTGCCCAATGTAAGCATCCACCTGTTGTAGAGTTAGTAGAGAATCTTGGTACAAGCCAGCTAATGCAGTTGGATAACATAATAAAAGAAGTCTCAACTACCGAAACTGTACCTCCTCGATCAAAAAGTGTCACAAAACACAGAAATGTTGTCAAAAAAATGGCTGCCAGAACAGCTAACAATGTTCCTAACAATCCTGATAGTGTAAGAAGAACCCATAGTAAAAAAAGTATTTTAGCAAAAATGTTTCGTCACAGAGTCCTTCAGAATCTACTAAGAAGAGGACCAAAATCATCCTCACCCCTTAAAACGTACCGTAGAAAGTTGATTCTACAAGCACTCGTGGACAGTGCAATCCTTCTGAAAAGGAAGTTTTTCATATTAGTGTCAAATAGGATGAAAGCACTAACAAAACTAAGCACCAAACTACAAAAGAAACTCAGCAATAAACGGAATGTGAACAAAAATAATTTTTTGCATGTTTGTGGTGGTGAATGGAGTCACACAACAACCACAAGGCCATATTTTAATGAAGGACCCCCTTTCCCACAAGGACCACCAAGGGAAGAGGGCAGGAGCCCCCCTCCTCTCCTGCAGCCACGGACATCAGGCAGCAATCTTGATGCTAGTGCAGACCGGCACTCTGCATACTACACGGCCTGCTTGACCGTGTCCTATTCTATGCCTGACCTGCCCATGCCGGGCGTTACGCGGCCCCACAGCGAGGCTGAGCCTCGATTTGACCCATAATTTGCTTTGTACATCTGCCGGCAGGCGGATCCGCTGGCGGCCTGTACGAAGGCCGTACAAAGGCCCTGTTTGCGTCCTGTTCGCGTTATGGAGCAGTAAGGAGCGTTCCATCACGAGTTTTATAACTGGAGCTGGCTTCGGATTAGGAGCTCCTCTCGCCCGCCCTTGCCGCCTCTGCCATCATGTCTACCAGACCTTCTGGTACCACGTTCCACCAACATCAAGGTAACCTCTAGCCTTCCTGCCACATCTCAAATCTAGATGATGTCCTATGCATTTTAGCCTCATTGCCACATCTCAAATCTAGATGCATTTTAGCCTCATTGCCACATCTCGAATCTAGACGCATTTTAGCCTCATTGCCACATCTCAAATCTAGATGATGTCCTATGCATTTTAGCCTCATTGCCACATCTCGAATCTAGATGATGTCCTATGTATTTCAGATAACATGGGGGGTCCTGGGAGACTCTCTGCCAGCCATGAGTCCTGGTTACAAGAGCCTTACCCAGAGTCTTTAGCTCACTATCTTTCACAGAGAAGAAATATCCCAAACATATCAGTCTTTGTCCTGCCCTGGGGCAGTCCAGCACCGAAATGCTAGGCAATTCTCCTCTGAACAAGAGTACCAACAGCAACCCCAGACACGTGTTTCGGTCTGGTTGAACCTCATCAGTAGGGTGTAGCTGTGCCTCTCTAAGAATAGTGAGCCTCCCTGCCATATTTCGAATTTAGATGCATCATTGCCCTATCTCGATTGTAGCTTATGTCCTATGCATTTTAGCCTCACTGCCACAACTTGAATCTAGATGGTAACCTTAGTGTAACCTTAGAGCACGTAATTCAAATCATGGAACTTCCATCCCAGGTCCATACTATAATTGCACACTGGTCCAACTGGCGTTAACTAAGCCGATCCCTAACACACCGATACTCTCACCACTACGTAGAATGTGTCCATCCACTACTAGTTTGTTTGCCTGCGTCCTCATCATCCTAAACATTGCAAATCAGCCTAAGATGGCTTCACATTCACCCAACTTGCCTTCACCAACTATGCTTATCGACCAGGCACCTAACTTAGACATAATCAACCCTCAGTCACTACCCACCAGTCTCCCTCATACTACCACAGATAGGAACCTAGGACTTAGAGCTAGACTAGCCAAAATGTATGAGCCTCTCGCCCGCTCTCTGTCCATTTCACAGAAGTCCATAGAGCAGCCGCCTCGATCTAGTCCTTACACTATAACTTCTAATCCACCACAAAACTTCATCCCCAGATCCCTGCACAACCTCCCCAGTCAGGGCACCCTCAAATTAACACAGGACAAACATCATATAACTGCTACCAAAAACACAGCCAGCCCTAAAGTCAAGGGAGCCCTGATCAATGCCAGATCGTTAGTAGCTCACGCTACAGAAATCGCAGACTTGATCCTTAAAGACGATCTTGACTTCCTCGCTATTACCGAGACTTGGCTACACCCTGCAGCAGGCCCCATGCTCATGTTAGCAGTCCCAGATAACTATTCCATCCTGAGGCAAGATCGCCCCAACTCCAGAGGAGGGGGTGTCGCCATTATACACAAATGTAGCCTGTCTATGAGACTAGCAACTCCCACCAATGTCCATTCTTGCGAAACTCTATCAGTCAAAGTCCCACTTACTAATACCCAAACCCTCAATATCCATTTGATCTACCGCCCGCCAGGCCCCATCGGCAACTTTGATGAAGACCTCAACGCCATTCTATCCAGCAATCTCAAAAGCTCTTCTCAAGTTCTCACCCTGGGGGACTTTAACATGGGCTACAATGACCCGGCAGACCAAACAGCCAGCACTATAGTCACCACTCTTGCCGAACTAGGCTTTGCGCAAAGACGTATGGAACCCACCCTTTCGAAAGGTAGAATACTTTATTGGGGGGCCGACCACAACTGCCTAGCGAACATCACAAATAACTCACCATTAGTCTGGACCGACCACCACCTGGTATCGTTTTAGTTATCTACTGACAGACCCCCACCTCCGCCCATCACCACGGCCCCCTCTACCCTCACCAGAAACAAGAAGAACATTACACCAGAAAGACTCATCCCGAATTTACTCCCTACACTTAACACACTTCCCGACAACTTGGATCCAGAGATCGAAGAATACAACAAGGACATGGCTACCTCGCTGGACCTCATCGCCCCACTTAAACTCAGACCCAGTAAACCGAAAATGCACCTTAACAAATGGTACACACCATTCCTCAAAAACCTAAGGCAGCAAAAAAGAAACTGCAAAGCTACATGGAAAAAATCCCCCTCAGCCGCAAAAAAACTCAAACTTTCCAAACTAGCTGCAATATATAAGCACTATATAAAAAAGAAATCTACCTGGCTAAACGAACCTCCTTTGACTCTCGCATATCCCAAGCGAAATCTAATATGAAAGAACTCTTCTATATACTCAAAGAAGTACGAACCCCTATATTACCCTCTGATACCTGCAGCAAAGATAAAAATTGGTGCTCAGAAATTCAAAATGCCTTAGCAAATAAGATCGTGACCCTGCAAAGCAAAATTTCTAGCAAAAAAGGCTGCCCTAAAAGACACGCTCCCATCCAATAGTCCGGATAAGTGCACAGATCCTACCCGCTTCAAGTTCTCTAAAGTCAATATTCTCGACGTAGAAAAAATCATCCTGTCTTTGAAACCTTCTAATTGCCAGGGAGACTTGTGCCCAGCACAGCTCATCAAAGATGCCGCCCGTGACCTTCACCCTTCATCACTAAACTGATCAATGCCTCCTTTACCACTGGCTCCATCCCCACCAACCTAAAACAATCCTGGGTACTTCCATTACTAAAAAAACCCACTCTTGACCCAGCCATACCTACAAACTACCGGCCCATAACGACTGTTCCCTTCCTACTAAAAATCCTAGATAAGGTCGCCTATGTACAAATACAGAAGCACCTGGAAGAACACCACCTCTTAGGATCCAGACAATCAGGGTTTCCGCCCTCAACATGGGTCCGAAACTGCACTTATCGACCTAAAAGCTCAGATTGACACACTCAGGGACAAAGGGCAAGTTGCCTTGCTCCTCCTCCTTGATTTAACTGCAACTTTCGACTTGGTCGACCATTCTGTCCTATGCTCACACCTCCACACAGCAGCACACTTCTCTCCCGAGGCCATTACATGGATCACCTCATTCCTTACCCGAAGAACTATGAGGGTCTTCTCTCCCACTGCTGCAGCAGACCCTATACCCATCACCTGTGGTGTCCCACAGGGCTCTTGTGTCTCCCCCACACTGTACAACATATTTACCAAGCCCCTTTTCAATGATCTGGATCATCTCGGTATCACCTACACTAATTATGCAGATGATACCCAGATCCTCCTTCCGCTTTCTGGAGATTATGGAAAGGATTTGGCCTTGCTAAATAGGGTGTACATCATCATCCAGGCATGGATGGCCACTCATGGCCTATGCCTGAATGATGAGAAAATGGAGCTTATCATCCTGGGTACTAGGTCCAGCTTAAAGAAACTCAGCCCAGCCTACAATTCCTTCATGATAGATGGGAACAATATCAAAGTTGGACAGGAGGTCAAAACACTAGGATTCTGCTTGGATTCTAACCTTTCCTTCAAAAGACAACTGAGTTCCCTGGCATCCTCATCTGCATACACGTGCAAATTAATCCGTTCAGCCAAACCATTTCTGTCAGACACTAGCTGCCGCACACTCATTAGAGCCCTTATACTATCACGCCTTGACTACTGCGACGCCCTTTACCTGGGAATCTCCAAGGCTACCACCAGCAAGCTACAAACCCTCCAGAACATCGCCCTGAGAGCAGCCGTAGGCATCCCCAGAAGAGAGTACATCTCAGGACTTAGCCAACAGAACAACTGGCTCTCCACTAGGGACAATATTCTCCTAAAAACGGCATCCCTTCCCTACAAATCTCTTAACAATGCCGCCCCGATCTACCTGATTAACAGATTCCATAGAGAAGCCTCCTCGAGACCCCTCAGAACTGCATACAAAGACCGCCTCTCTGTCCCAAACTTCAAACCTGTCACTATAGGCGGTAACAGCTTCCCGGTGAAAGCAGCCAAACTATGGAACTCCCAACCTTAGAGTAGACATGCCCTACCTTAATTTCCGCTCCAAGGTAGTGTCCTGGCTGAAATTGAAGGACCACCAAGATAGCTAAGTGCCAAGGCTATCCCTTCATGCTATCCGCATACTGTGTAACCACGTGTGCCCACTTTGTACTCTTGCATATACAGTATATATTGCCTGTTTACCTTATTATGCCTTGTATATACTCCCTTTGCCAATATGTACATTTTATATTTTGTAACAAAGCTTTGCATATTCTTGTAAATGCTGCGCCCTGATACCCCTGGGTATATCTGCCCATTATAAATAATAAAACAAACAAACAAACAAACAAACAAACAAACAAGAAGCATACAAACAAAATCAAACAAACACAATTGCCATCCATAGCAGTGGACAAGGGTATGGGAAAATCAATACTACCATCATGGAACAAGAAACACTGCTTACAAACCTATCTCCTGAAAACTCAGAATTACCTCTCGATTCAGCAGAACCACACCGTCCAGTATACAAATGGCTGTGCACATCAATGTGTGCCATTCCAAACAAAGCTTTCAAATCTTTACGTCAGTTCCTCAATCAATATGTAAAAGGTAAAGACAAAAGTAAAATGAAAGTGCTGCAAAATATGGATATTTGTGCAGTGCGGAAAGACACAGGACTAAAAGGACATTCATTAGCCTCCATTTCTGGGCCTATTTGCAAAAGTACCTTCCATGATATCCAAAGAATATCAGTACATCATTCCAAAGTAAGAAATTTAGTGTATAAAATATACTATGCAAAACGTCCAGCTTCAGAATTAGGCAATTTATATACCACTCTTCTGCATGGTACACCCAAATACTTACAAGAAGAAATGGACCGTATTCAG
This sequence comes from Ambystoma mexicanum, assembly GCF_040938575.1. Lineage (NCBI taxonomy): Eukaryota > Metazoa > Chordata > Amphibia > Caudata > Ambystomatidae > Ambystoma > Ambystoma mexicanum. Next base: position 689,979,438 of record NC_090934.1, on the reverse strand, counting down.
AAAAAGTATTTTGGAAGTGAGAGCCACGTAGAAAATACAACAGTTTTAGAGCATAGTAGCGACAATTCTGCACATAGCAACCTTCTATTACACACATACAGAAAAGAAATACTAAAATTTAAAAGGTCATCGGCTGAAGTACCACACCATGTGTGTGTATGTTGCCGCAGGACATTTTACAAAAGGAACACAACAAAATGTGGACATAGCATACAAAATAGAAAACAATGAAGACTCTAAATGGTTTGAATTAGCTTTCTACCTTTTAGCTGAAAGCAAATATGAAATAACTGAATGCCTAATATGTTGCAGTTACCGCACTGTAAAATTAAACAACAACCACACTCCTTCACGTGCAATTACAAATAATTTGGAATTGTTTCCATTGCCAAAAATCCTGAAACAGCACAATTTGTATGAGAGCATAATAATTCAAACAGTTCACCCATTTCAAGCAATTATACGCCTTCATCCAAAAACAGCAAAATTACCTTCCTCTCAATTGGTGAAAGGCATTTGTGGCAAAGTAGTTTACTTGCCATTAGATCTAACAGAAAATGTACACACTCTAGGAGTGGAACGTTCAATAGAGCATTCTTTAATAGTCTTGGTAAATGGAGTACCAACAAATGAGAAAAAAGTTAGACAAGCATTGCTATATCTAAAAGACAATAATGAGTACTATAAGGAAATAAATATTGATGAAAGCTTAAGACAAACAACTGAAATAATTCAAGAGCCATCAGAAACTGGACAATTCAAACTTCTGGATCCAGCTACAGTATCCACTCTTTTAGACCATTACACAATTCATCCATTGTATTCCAATGAAAGCATAGTTGATGCACTAGAAACTTACCAAATGTAACAAACCAAAGGGTCAGCAATGAGTATTTGGGAAAAAAGTATAGAAGCACGTGCTTTTCCACTGCTATTTCCTACTGGCCAAGGTATAAGATATGATGATAGACCCACCCAGATTGGGGCATCAGAATACCGCTCATTACGAATGTATTCACAAGATCCCAGATTTAGACAAAATGTTGAATACATATTCCAACGACTCTATGAAAGTGAATTAGCAACACTATGGGCCTCATTACACGGTAGGCGGAGGACCAAGCTGCTATTAGCACCTTGGTCCATGCCGGTAAAATACCGGCACCGCCTTGGTGGAAAGGGGAATTACCGCCCTATTCCAAGGTTGGCGGGCGCTAATTCCCCTTTCCCCCATTGCCCTTCCCCATTCCCATTTTTGCCCCTTAGGGCTCTATGGGAATGGGGAAGGCGCTAATTACGGTGCCGCAAATTGTGGTACCGTAATTAGCACCCTGGTCCCTTTGCGGGTTGCTTTTTAACGCCTGCAAAAAGCAGGTGTTAAAGTCTCCAACCCACAAAGGGACCTCGTAGTAAGGCGGTAAGGGATAACGGTCACCGGTACCATTAACGGTGACCGTTAACCCTTACCGCAGTCCGTGTGATGAGGCCCTATGTTATGGAGTTGCACACATTCTTAAATCTGGAGCGCACTTTCAAAATATGTCAGCTACGTAGTTAATACAAAAAGTACAAGAAAAAGATGAGGTGTTTCAATCAAGTATAACAAATGTGTTTGCAAACATTCGTGGTACAAAGGAATACTGGTTCAGATGGCATGGAGACATGCGTTGCATGATCAGAAACCTTGGATCACCAACTTGGTTTGTTACGCTAAGTTGTGCAGAATATGCATGGGAAGATTTACATGAGTTCTTACGCATAGCAAACAGCAACAAAAACAACATAGATATATTAACACCTGGAGAACTTTGCTCTCTAGATCCAGTTAATGTCTCAAGATATTTCCATCATCCTCCCCTTGGAGAAGTGCAGCACTTCTTTTGGAGAAAAGAATATCAAGCGAGAGGAGCACCTCATATTCACATGCTGCTATGGACGAAAGGTGCACGACAGTGATAGCACTGTTTTGCAGTTTATCCAAAAATATGTCACATGTGAAATCCCTTCACAACAGACACATAGTGAGCTGCATGGGCAGATTTTACAATTTCAAAAACACAAATGTGGCAAATATTGGCGCTGCAAATACAAAAAGAAAGATAAATACTTCACCAAATGCCACTCTGGTTTCCCTAGACCAGTTACAGAAACAGGTGAAGTAAACAACTTCATGTCTTCAGTTCGACATAGTGTTAAAGGTAAATCACCTAAAAACGCGTATTACATAAAAAGAAGGGAAGAATCAAAACATATCAATGATTACAATGCAATCATTGCCCTATTATGGAATGCAAACATAGATGTGCAGTACATTCCAGACAATTCAACTGCTGTTGCACAATATGGTACAGCCTACTTAACAAAAGCAGAAAAAACAGAGCTTCAAGACGTCTGGGATGACCTAGCATCAGACAAAACATTATCAAATAAATTGTACAGCCTAGGCATAAAAATGCTAAAAATGAGAATGTGGGGCCTATGAAGCAGCAGATCGTTTAACCAGCACTGCTTTGTATGGAAAATCAGACAACATAGTATGGCTCAGTCTTGGTCCTGCAAAATCTCGAAAAAGAGTACTAAAATTATATGAGGACATAGAAACAATTGCCAAAAATGATCCCAATAGCCAAGACATTCTTAAAAACAATTTACTGGACACATACTATCCGAACAGGAGTACCACTCTGGAAAGCATGTGTATATACCACATAGCTCAAAACTTTGCATACAAATAATGTAAAACCCGATGAAAGCAAACGTAGATATAGAGTGACCGATTGTGAAAGGAGCTTAGTGAAACTTAACAAACGAAGCTTAATTAATCATGTCAAATTGTCATTAAAAACTCCTCAACAGAAAGAACTATATTACATGTCTCTGTTACAACTTTTCAAACCATGGAGAAAAGAGGAAGACATAATAGATAATTATGAGTGCTATGAAGGTGCTTTCAAAGCAAATGAAAGCACTATCACTGATGTGAACTTTACGCAATACAAAGCAATGTTACACAATGAGCAACAACAGGTAGAAGAACTTCAGGCCCAACTAGATAAAGACTCTTACGACAGTAGTCAACCTTCTGTAACAGGGAGTCAAGGACCATTAGGACAACCAGTAATAGCAAATGAGGCTGAAGTAGCTATGGCAGAAGTAGAGAACAACATGTATCAGTATCAAGAAAATACAGAAGACTTAACTGTACAACAAGCAAAACTTAACAACGATCAGCGCACGAATTTTTGAAGACGTAACAAAACAAATTGTACATGGTGTACAACACGAAAATAAAGAATGTACCTGACAAAATTACAAACCTATACTGATGTACGTCAGTAGTGAAGCTGGATCAGGGAAAACATTCTTAATCAAAATCATCAGCAAGTTCCTTCAACAATTGACAAACAACAAACTGTCAGCTGTTGTAACAGCCCCCACAGGTTTAGCTGCCTACAACATAGGCGGTGTGACTTTACACCGATTACTACTGCTTCCAGTAGAGCATCAAAATAAATTAGACTACACCAAACTTTCTGCAGAAGCTGCAATGGAATTACGTAGAGTATTGAAACAAATGAAAATGCTACTAATAGATGAAGTGAGCATGGTCTCCAACCTAATGTTGGCTTTGATTCATTTCTGAGATTGCAAGAAGTACTTAAAAATGATAACGAGGAACTCTTTGCAGGGAAACACATTATCATTTTCAGAGATCTTCTACAATTGACACCAGTGAAAGGTGAACCGATTTTTAAAACCTTAGGCCACAAACTCTGCCGGAAAACTGTTGGTAGCATAGGCAATGTTAACCTTTGGCAATATTTCCAATACAGAGAATTAACTGAGAACATGTGCCAATCTGAAGATCTCACTTCTGCCAACATCTTAAAAAGTATTAGAGTTGGTGTATTATCGCAAGAAGCACAAGCTGTGTTGAAAAACCGGCATATACATTTACTTTATGGCGATAATGCATGTGCAACTGATGTTATGGAACAAATAGCGCACAAAAATGTCAATTGTATGGCCTTAATGCCAACTCTTGCAATCTGTTTCAAATTCAATGAAACAATGTTAAAGAAAGAAATGCAAGCATTAATAGATATTAGTGCCACAGACAAACTAGACGTACATCATATGACAGTACCCATGTGTGAGCAAGCCACAACAAGACTAAAAAGTCAATATCCAACACAGCTGGGTTGGAGAAAAAATTGAAATTATCATTAAATTGTAGAGTAATGCTTAAACGTAACCTTGACGTAGAGCAAGGGCTAGTTAATGGAGCACTGGGCACAGTTGTTGGCTTTCAATCATACCCATGTGATAGCAACATTCAATTTGTAAATATTTGCTTTGATAAGGTTTCAGAAGTGAAAAGGATAGGGCGCTCAATTGCTCGATTCCTTCTCTTCAAAGACATGTATGTACGTAGAGAGCAATTTTCTCTAACTCTTGCATATGCAGTTACCATTCATAAATCTCAAGGTCTTACCCTAGAGAAAGCATTGATAGATATAGGAAACACAGTGTTTAAGGAAGGCATGAGCTACGTAGCATTATCACACTTATGTACACTTGACGGTCTATTGCTAATAAACTTTGATTCAAGTAAAGCTGATATTCCTTGCATTCTAGAATACAATAGATTGCATTCACTGTACACCCCTCATCTGAAACAATACCCTGTTCCAGATAAAGTGAAACATGGTAAAAGAGAATTAAATGAAACAGAAATGCAACAGAATGCAACAGCAAATTCCGCAAAGAAAAGAAAAGAAGCTAAAGTTTCACCAATTGCCACAAACATAGAAGAACCTATTAGGGAATGTGAACCAGGCACGTCGGCAAAGTAGCAACAAAAAAACCAAAAAATGCACTCAGATATAGAACTTGCTGGCCCATTCAAATTTACAAATGAAAGTGGGGTAAGTTGCTATGCAAATGTAGCAATCAATATTCTATTGCAATTGCCACCAATTATTAACAATATTTATCTGCACAGTACAGATCAATTGTGTTTGCAAATGTTAGTGCTGCATAGAAATGCAACAAGCAATCACATACAGTGTTCATGGAGTAAGGCAACAATTGGACGACTCTGCTGGAATGGTGAGATTCACTATGAACTCACAAGAAGATCCACAAGAATTTCTAATGTACATACTATTAGTATTGGAAAACAAAAGCATACCTATAAATTAAATCTTCCAAATATCGTACATGTGGAAACATACATGCACTCTCTGTAGCAAAGTGATACAGGAAGAAATCCCAAATGAGCAATTTGTGTATGTTTCCATACCAAATACTGAGAGCATTCCATTTCAGCAACTGGTACAAAATGCAAACCATGGCAGATTATGTAATATTTGCAATTCAGACAATCACTCCACCTTACTGATATAATCACGTAGTGCCTACATAATACATATGCTTCTACGTTATATGCAGATGGCACCAAAAACAACTGCAAACTTACAGGATTTACACACAGTCAAGTGTCACTTGGAAAGAAAACCTTTACAGCAGTAGGAATAATCTACCATGCAGGAGCTACAACCAATGCAGGTCACTACACTGCATACATTAAAAAGTATTCTGGATGGTTTGAATGTAATGATAGCACCATTACTCTAAAGCAGAGGTTGCCAGCTAATCTAACAAATGCGTATTTAATGTTCTTGAAGCCAAAATTAACGAAATAATTTATACTTCAAGATTGTCAACAAAGTATGTCAAAGACTACAGACAGTTAGAATACGCCCACAGGCATCTAACTACCCAACAGGATGGAAGAATGACACAAATAAATGATTATCACAGATCGTTGGAAACAAATGAACAGGTAGAATACGCTTATAGGTATCTAACTGTTGATAAAAATCGGCAACTGTTGTTAAAAATCGGCAGAAAGGCAACAAAGAAAACATTAATGGGAAAGATGAAAGAAAAAGGATGTAACAATGACACAAATGAATGAGTATCACAAATCTGTAGGAACAAATGCACAGTTAGAGTATGCCTACAGGTATCTAACTGTTGTTAAAAATGGGAAGGAAGGCAACAAACATAACATTGATCAGAAAAATGAAGAAAACACTGAAAGGAAAAAATTAAGTGCTTAGTACCATAAGAAATGAAGTTTTTTTTAATCCGACAGGAATTATTTTCCCCAGACCCAAGGATTAGAAAAGCAAACACAGAAACTGAGCGCAATGCACAGTACACTGGTTTGTAAACTAAATATGAGGGTAAAAAAAAGTTAACTGCCTGTTATGCAATGTGGTAAATTTGGAAAAACTGCAAACAGTAACACACCTTTTTCTTTCATCACAGAAATGGAAAAAGTGATACTTCCGCCAAGTACGATAACCAACTTAAAAAAAGTTTATGGATTCTGAACAAAGTAAGGAGTAAGTATATTGGCAGGCATTTTCTACACATGGGAATCTACTTGTCTAATCTATGGTACTAATATGCTACAGTGCCTGTAGGCTGCCCTTTCATCTTCGGTGAGTAACCTACTACCTACGCATTACAACCAAGTTTCAAGGAGTACAGTTCCTATCCACTACCATCGCTGCATATGTGAAACATGGTCCTTGTAAATTAGCTGCTTATAAATTTACTTTTCGGACCATCGTCTGCAGCCATGAAGTGAAGACACTAGGGCATCAACACAACAACCACAATCCACCACAACCATATTGACTTGTAACTCCACTGCTTATGACTTCAGTCTTGCGTGCTTTGGCTTTAGCCATGCACCCAAGAGTGCAGGGTCTCCCCACAACCACCTTGGTGATGTGTGGTAGTGGGGGTTATTCTATAGGTGTGTTATCCTTCAGTGCCTCTGCCCAGAGGTTTCCCTCCTAAGTGTATGTCTGTAGATCTTACATGGGATGGGTGTGCAGTGTCTTCCAAGTCTAGTACTTACCACTTTGTTCTTGTTTGCATGGCCTTCGGCCATGCACCCAAGACTGCATACACTCCCCACAACTTGCCAATCAAAACGCAACACTACGGGTGTGTGCATGGGTGGCACATGTGGCAGTGGTTTTGGCCATGGCCTACAGTCTTGTAAGTAAGGCTTTCGGTCTTCGGCTGACGGCCATGCATCCAAGACTCTAGGCCCTGGCCACAACCACCGTAGCATGTGCCACCCATGGCGGCGTACTAATGAATATAATAATAGTCATTTGAAAAAATTATGCATTCACGGCATGTTGTCAATTTCAATCTTCCCTAACACCACACGTGTCCTTACAAATCTAACAACTCCCCTGTGCACTGCACGGGCTGAAATACTGGCCTTATTGGACCCCTCATTTTCTGTGCATATAAGGAGGCCATAGGACATACATCATTAAGTAGGTATAAGTGTATTATTGGGTGCATGGCCTTCGGCCCTGCATGCAAAAGTGCAGGGTCTCCCCACAACCACCTCAGTGATGTGTGGTAGTGGGGGTTATTCCGTAGGTGTGCTATCCTTCAGTGCATCTGCCCAGAGGCTTCACTCCTAGCTGTATGTCTGTGGTTCTTACATGGGATGGGTGTGCAGTGTCTTCCACATCTAATACTTACCACTTTCTTCTTGGGTGCATGGCCTTTGGCCATGCACCCAACACTGCACGCACTCCCCACAACTTGCCAATCAAAATGAAACACTACGTGTGTATGCATGGTTGGCACATGCAGTGGTGGTTGTGGCCAGAGCCTACAGTCTTGGAAGTAAGGCCTTCGGCCTTCGGCCAACGGCCATGCATCCAAGACTCTAGGCCCTGGCCACAACCACGTAGCATGTGCCACCCATGGCGGCGTACTATTGAATATAATAATAGCCATTGGAAACAATAATGTATTCACGGCATGTTGGCAATTTCAATGTTCCCTAACACCACACATGTCCTTACAAATGTAACAACTCCCCCGTGCAGTGCACGGGCTCAAATACTGGCCTTATTGGACCCCTCATTTTCTGTGCATACAAGGAGGCCATAGAACATACGTCATTAAGTAGGTATAAGTGTACTGTGCGTACCTGATGTCCATACACATTACATCATGACGAGCGACCCCCAGAACAAGTGCATTAATCACCCATATCTTAAGACTGTAACCCCTAGCCACAACCACCGTAGCATGTGCACACCCATGGCGGCGTACTAATGAATATAATAATAGCCATTTGAAAAAATAATGCGTTCATGGCATGTTGTCAATTTCAATGTTGCCTACCTATACCTGTGTGCTTTCAACAGTTACAAATTTCCTGTCCACTACATGGACTGAAGTGTTACAAATTTTGTGCCCACTACATGGACTGAAGTGCTATCGTTATTCCCCCCCACATTTACTGTACGTACAAGGTGTCCATAGAAATTACATCATGACGCCCGAAGAACAAATGCATAGATCACCCATTTCTTACTGTCTGAACCTTTCCCAATGCTCTGTGACACAGCAAAATAGGTTAATGAAAAAAGAATGTGTACACTGGTTGTTGCTCCGCTTTCCACGGATCCAAGATTTCGGGCGCATCCAAACCATCTGATGCAAAACACGTCTCGATGTAGCCAATGGGCAGAGACATCGCGTGTATGCGGTCATGACGGCAGCCCCTTAGCCAATCGTTTTCTTGTTCGTCGACCAAACAGGCAAGTGTGACCGCGGAGCGAATATAGATATCACTAATTATTTCAGACCTACTTTTTCATAATTATAAAGAAACATACTGCATGTATAGTGACCAAATTTACAAAAGCACGCTTTCTGGACCAAGCCCTGTACCTGCCGCAGATTTCATCAAAATCCGTCCAGCGGTTTCATCTGCAGCAGTGCGCAAAGTTTTTCCCCCATTCAGTCTATGGGAAAAAAAGACGTTTTGGGACCCCCCCTATAACTCTGCTCCCCCTGGATGAATTCTCACCAAACTATACGAGAAAATTCAGAGTGGCCCATATACTTTTATTGCAAAGATTGGTGAGGATTCGTCCAGGGGGAGCAGAGTTATAAGCCATCCAAAAAGTGCTCTTCCTATGGAAACAGCAACTTAACCACTACCGTGGCCATGTAGTTATGGTTGAGTTGCTATTCCCATAGGAAGAGCACTTTTTGGATGGCTTATAACTTCGCTCTCCCTGGATGAATCCTCACCAAACTGTGCAAAAAAAAAGTATATGGCCCACTCTGAATTGGTTTGCAAAGTTTGGTGAGGTTTGATCCAGGGGGGGGCAAAGTTATAGGCGGGTCCCAAAATGTCTTTTTTTCCCATAGACTGAATGGGGAAAAAACTTTGCTCATGCCTGCAGCCCAAACCGCTGGACATATTTTCACCAAATTTGCGGCAGGAGCAGCGGCTTGGTCCCGAAAGTGTGCTTTTGTAAATTTGGTGAAAATCCGTCCAGTAGTTTTGTAAAAAATGACCAAAAAGTAGGTCACAAAAAATTAGTGATATCCATGTCCGGTCCGCGGACACACTTCCCTGTTCGCTCTGCGGATTGAGTCCTGATTGAATAATCAGCTTGCGTCATGTCCGCGGACATGCAACGTGTCCGCTGATTGGATGGTGAAGAGCGTGGAATGTGTCAGATTTTTGGGAACGCCTGCCATCTTGTATCCACGGACATCCGCAGACAGCGCCTTGACAAATGGTGGAGAAATATAATTTTGGCAAGTGTGTTGGCGTGTAAGACAGTTTGGGGAGTGTGGGGGAGTAAGAGATGGGTCAAATATTGTATCTATTTAGGTGGCAGGCAACCCTGTTGTGTGATCGTTGTGTCAGCGGACAGCTGCGCTGTTCTCGATGTCCTCAATCGACCCAAATGGGGGTGTCCTAAGGACACTATACCTGTCTGTACTGTTCGCAGACAAGCTGAAACTGTTCAAAGAACACACACAGAGGGTAATTCATAGAATTTCACACAAAAGTGGCGCACGCGGCTGGCGCACAGTGTGCGCGTGCTAATGTCTGCACCAGCCGCGTGCGTTAAAATCTATATCCGCGCACAGCGTATTCATGGATTTTACCCTCCAAAACCAGCCGTGGCGCAGAGTGGCGCAGCGACCCTGCAGCAGCACCAGTTACGCCCCCAAAAACGCCCTCGTGCAAGGAAAAGCCAGCAAAATTCCCAATTCAGCGCAAAGGGCTGCGCTAACCCTGGACCAGTATACAGGGCTGGCAAACAGCAAACGCAGAGCGGGGAACGTGTATTACTGGGGTGCGCGGGAAGTTCCACACGTGATTTCAGCAGGGTACGTGTATTTCTGGGGTGCAGGGAAGTTTTACACACGATTTCAGCAGGGTACGTGTATTACTGGGTTGCGCAGGAAGTTCCATACGCGATTTCAGCAGGGTACGTGTATTTCTCGGGTGCGGGGAAGTTTTACACGCGATTTCAGCAGGGTACGTGTATTACAGGGGTGCGCGGGAAGTTCCACACGCGATTTCAGCAGGGTACATGTATTTCTGGGGTGCGGGGAAGTTTTACATGCGATTTCAGCAGGGTACGTGTATTACAGGGGTGCGCAGGAAGTTCCACACGCAATTTTAGCAGGGTATGTGTATTTTTGTGGCGCAGGGAAAGTTTTACACGCGATTTCAGCAGGGTATGTGTATTACAGGGGTGCACGGGAAGTTCCACACGCGATTTCAGCAGGGTACGTGTATTTCTGGGGTGCGGGGAAGTTCTACACGTGATTTCAGCAGGGTACGTGTATTACAGGGGTGCATGGGAAGTTCCACACGCGATTTAAGCAGGGTACGTGTATTTCTGGGGTGCGGGGAAGTTTTACACGCGATTCCAGTAGGGTACGTGTATTACAGGGGTGCGCGTGAAGTTCCACACGCGATTTCAGCAGGGTATGTGTATTTCGGGGGTGCGGGGAAGGTTAACACGCAATTTCAGCAGGGTACGTGTATTTCGGGGGTGTGCGTGAAGTTCCACATGCGATTTCAGCAGGGTACGTGTGTTTCTAGGGTGCGGGGAAGTTTAACACACGATTTCAGCAGGGTACGTGTATTACAGGGGTGCGCGGGAAGTTCCACACGTGATTCCAGCAGGGTACGTGTATTACAGGGGTGCACATGAAGTTCCATATGCGATTTCAGCAGGGTATGTATATTTCTAGGGTGCGGGGAAGTTTAACACATGATTTCAGCAGGGTACGTGTATTACAGGGGTGCACGGGAAGTTCCACACGTAATTTCAGCAGGGTACGTGTATTTCTGGGGTGCGGGGAAGTTTTACACGCGATTTCAGCAGGGTACGTGTATTACAGGGGTGCGCGGGAAGTTCCACACGCGATTTCAGCAGGGTACATGTATTTCTGGGGTGCGGGGAAGTTTTACATGCGATTTCAGCAGGGTACGTGTATTACAGGGGTGCGCAGGAAGTTCCACACGCGATTTCAGCAGGGTATGTGTATTTTTGTGGCGCGGGGAAGTTTTACACGCGATTTCAGCAGGGTATGTGTATTACAGGGGTGCACGGGAAGTTCCACACGCGATTTCAGCAGGGTACGTGTATTTCTGGGGTGCGGGGAAGTTCTACACGTGATTTCAGCAGGGTACGTGTATTACAGGGGTGCACGGGAAGTTCCACACGCGATTTAAGCAGGGTACGTGTATTTCTGGGGTGCGGGGAAGTTTTACACGCGATTCCAGTAGGGTACGTGTATTACAGGGGTGCGCGTGAAGTTCCACACGCGATTTCAGCAGGGTATGCGTATTTCGGGGGTGCGAGGAAGGTTAACACGCAATTTCAGCAGGGTACGTGTATTTCGGGGGTGTGCGTGAAGTTCCACATGCGATTTCAGCAGGGTACGTGTGTTTCTAGGGTGCGGGGAAGTTTAACACACGATTTCAGCAGGGTACGTGTATTACAGGGGTGCGCGGGAAGTTCCACACGTGATTCCAGCAGGGTACGTGTATTACAGGGGTGCACATGAAGTTCCATATGCGATTTCAGCAGGGTATGTATATTTCTAGGGTGCGGGGAAGTTTAACACATGATTTCAGCAGGGTACGTGTATTACAGGGGTGCACGGGAAGTTCCACACGCGATTCCAGCAGGATACGTGTATTACTGGGTTGCAGGAAAATTTCACAGGCGATGGGCCCTGTGCGAGTGGGCTACGTGTAGTTCGGGGGTGCAGGGGAGTCCTACACGTGAATTGGCAGTGTGGGTCCTCCCAGGTGTTCCCTCTACACCCTCCAAGGCCCCTGCAGGCAGACCACACCACAGGGGACTACCCTGCACCCATGGTCATGTCCCGCAGGCAGCCCATCCACCATGGGCATGCCACCCCAGCCAAGCCACATGTCACCTTGCACTAGTGATCACCAATGCATTACCCCATTGTACTCCCACCCCACAGCAGTGCAGGGCACCTGCCAGCAGGCCCCCACTCATGTCCCCTTGCACCCCCACCCCCCAGCACTGAGGGGCACCTGCCAGCAGGCCCCCACTCATGTCCCCTTGCACACCCACCCCCCAGCAGTGCGGGGCACCTGCCAGCAGGCCCCCACTCATGTCCCCTTGCTCCCCCACCCCGGCACTGAGGGGCACCTGCCAACAGGCCCCCACTCATGTCCCCTTGCACACCCACCCTCCAGCACTGAGGGGCACCTGCCAGCAGGCCCCCAGTCATGTCCCCTTGCACACCCACCCCCCAGCAGTGTGGGGCACCTGCCAGCAGGCCCCCAGTCATGTCCCCTTGCACACCCACCCCCCAGCAGTGCGGGGCACCTGCCAGCAGGCCCCCACTCATGCCCCCTTGCACACCCACCCCCCAGCACTGAGGTGCACCTGCCAACAGGCCCCCACACATGTCCCCTGCACCCCCACCCCTCAGCAGTGCGGGGCACCTGCCAGCAGGCCCCCACTCATGTCCCCTTGCACCCCCACCCCCCAGCAGTGCGGGGCGCCTGCGAGCAGGCCCGACACATGTCCCCCAGCCAACACATCATCACAATCTAGATCCCTGGCCCTTATGGCCAGCCTCCACATGCCAAAGACCCACCTAAGTATTGCATCCACCCACATAGAAATGCAAATTACATGATAAAACCCCAATGGCAAGTATGTAAATTAACACATGTCTGTCACACACACACACAACAGGTGCAAGTGAATGTCAAAACCCATATCATGACATGCATGAAACCAATGAGATGATACCACAAATGGAAGTATAAAAATATATATATTAAAGACAACATGAACTTAAATCAAATTAAACACACAACAATGGGAATAACAAAAGAAATGGTCCATGTCCGATAAATAACGAAAATCAAGAAAACATAAGCAAAAGAAATCCAAAAATAAATGTTGTCCAAAGTCACAGTTCAAAAAATCAAATCCAAGGGAAAATAAAAAGCAAAAACCATTGCTCCATGGTGAACACAAAAAAAATATCAAAAAAGATGAATCCGATGTAAAACTATGTACAATTGAAGAATCCAGGGTCCATGAGCCCAACTTAAGAAATGAAACCTACCAAAGACTACTACCTAATAAAAAAACTATATACAAAAATGTGGTCCATTGTCCAAGCGGTCCAAAATAAAGAAAAAACCAAAGGAAACCTAAAACTAACTAACTAACTATTTACAAGGGCAGCGGGCAAGTCCAACGGCTCACATGTTGATGTTCCGGGCCAGGGCATCATCAAACTCCTGCTCGATGTCCTGGAGGCGGTCCTCTTCCATGGCCCCGAGGGTTCGCAGGGACGATGACATCTGTAACTCCAGGTCCCTGCGAATGGCCTCGAGGCACTCGGCCCGCCTCAGGGCCCTATGCATGGAGTTCTCCGCCCTGACCATCGTGAGCCGTGCCTCTTCCGCCCGCTGCCACTCTGCATCTATCGCATGGCCCAACCGCTGCCACACGGAAGACACTTCCCGTCCAGGGTCCTGCTGCCCTCCGGCCGATGCACTGCCCCTCCGATGTTGATGGCCCCGAGTCATCATTGCTCCCACCTACAGCCTGCTCCTGCTGCTGCTGCTGATGTCCATGTGCCCTGTCCGATGGTGCCTGCACATCCTCCATCTGCTGGTCTCCAGTTGTGGTGTCCACCCCTGCTGGACCGCCAACTCCCGACTGTGGCAGGGATGGGATCTCCACCAAGCTGGCTGTGTTGGTCAGGCCAGGTCCACAGGGGGCCCTGGTGGAATCTGGGCCAGAAGACGATGTGGAGAACGACCGGCGCACAGCCTCCACAGAGGAGGAGAGGTCCACCAGAGTGCGCGTCACATGTAGGAACCCACCGACCAGGGCCCCTCCCAGCAGTGCCACGTCACGACGCTGCTCTTCGTGATGGCATGCGTTCTCCGCCCAGGACGAACGCACGTCAGCACGAATGACACGCGTGCACAATGCAACACCCACCAGGACGGGTCCCATACGGTCGCGGGACCCCTCGCCCGCAGGTAGTGTAGAGGCAGGTGATATGGCACTCTCCCCTTCCTGCGGATGGGCCTGGTACGGGACCTCCCTGCTGGTGCATGATGGTGCAGTCACAGGGTCAAGGACAGCGACATGCACAGGCCCCTCCGCGGTGACCTGTGCTGCCTCCTGACCCTGGCCCTGGACTGCACCACTTGCACCAGTGGTACTACCCCCACCAGGCCCCATGTGCGGCTCAGTAATGGGCTCCTCCTCCTCTGTGGAGACCACCAACCTGGATGTCTCCACACCGTCTTCCGCCATTGGAAGCCCCTGAGGGGGCTCACCCGGCCCTTCCACCACAGCCATTGTGGCAGACGCAGCACCAGCCCCCTCGCTCCCGGATGATGGTAATTCCTGGGAGGGTGGCTGGGCCTTGCGTCGCCGCCCAGTGGAGGCATCCCCGCCGCTTGGCTCCACAGCGCCGTCTCCGCCCTCTTCTTCACTTGATGCTGCGTAGAGGGAGACATAGAACACAAGCATCAGGGTACAGTACAAAATACCCTAGACAGGAAGCAATAACACATGAGTGGCACTGTCAAATGTCACTTCCATCCTGTCATTCCACAACACATGGGTGAATGCACACAACACACATGCAGAAACAGTCCTGGCGCCTGCAATCAACATCAACATCCATGTAGAAGGGCCCCTGTAAACCAAGATGTTGCCTTCAAAGTCACATGCATCCATGGTGTTTCAAAGTCACACACACACTTCTCAGGCACACACATATGCACAATACATGTACATGACATCAGCACCCATTCCTCACCCCCCCTCCATGTCCAGGAACAGAGACAGCCATGCTTTCATGTGTGCATTCCACATAGAGCTCCCCATGTTGCATTAAAACACATGCACCAACCATGTGGTTCATACATAACTGGTCTCACATGCATGACCATGATGTCCCTGCACACACACATCCATACATGGCCTATGTCACACATACAGGCAAGCATCAGACTACCAGCACACTGCAACATGCCCTGTCTCACACAGCAATGCTTGGCCACTTACCGCTCAACTCCAGACGGGTCTGCCGCCGAAGTATCTGGGCGTGGAGCGCTGGGCCTATGCGTTCCAGGACCCTCATCTGGATGGTACTCAGGCGTGCCCGGCCCCCCTCCGTGAGGCGCCGGCCCTTCTGGAGGGTCCTGGACCTGAAGTCCTCCCAGCGTTTCTTGACGTGCTTGATGTCGCGGGTTGCCACCCCCTCCGCGTTGATGGCAACCACTACGTCGTCCCAGATCCTCTCCCGTCCTTCCTTGTTGGCGCGTGATGTTCCGAAGAGGGCATCATAATGCCCCAGGACATGCTCCACCAGGACACCAACTTCGGTGGCAGTGAAGCTGGTGGCCCTCTGCCTCTCTGGCTGGGGGTTGCCAGTGGTGCCACATGGTGTAGTGCCTGACATGGCAACCCCAGAGGCAGGAGTGGGTGGGCAACTGGGGCTGGGCTGTGGAGCGATGGAATCCAAGTCGGGAGTCTTCTGTTCCAGCAGGGGTGGACACAGCAACTGGACCCCTGCATATGGCTGACATTCAGGCACCAAATAGCAGGGCACATGGGCAGCAGGCAGACAGGCAGCAGCAGATGGCTGGTGGGAGCGTGCTCGGGGCTCTGGGGGGCAGGAAAATGGCCTCTGGGGAGGAGCGTGGTCTTCCGTATGTGTACGTGTGGCCAGTATGATATGGAGTGATTTGGCACGTGAAAATTTTGCACGTCAGCGTGTAATTCGAGGAAAGGCCCTTAGCGCAAAAGCGCGTCTGTGACGTATTGTGCACGGGCGTTGCCCTTTCGCGTGTAAAACTTCCCGCGCACCCCTGAAATTCATGTACTCCCCCGACCAGGGCCCTTTCGCGGGTGAAAATTCACGTGAACCCCAGGAATACACGTACCCTGGTGAAATCGCGGGTGAAACCTCACGCGAACCCCGTAATACACGTACCCTGCTGAAATCGCGGGTGAAACTTCACGCGAACCCCAGGAATACACGTACCCTGCTGATACGCGGGTGAAACTTCACCCGAACCCCGTGATACACGTACCCTGCTGAAATCACGGGTGGAACTTCACGCGAGCCCCAGAAATACATGTACCCTGCTGAAATCGCGGGTGAAACTTCACGCGAACCCCGTAATACATGTACCCTGCTGAAATCGCGGGTGAAACTTCACGCGAACCCCAGGAATACACGTACCCAGCTCACTCGCACAGGGCCAATATTCCTGGGATTCGCGTGAAGTTCCGCACGCGATAGGCCATGTGCGAGTGGGGTACGTGTATTACTGGTGTTTGCGGGAAGTTTCACCCGCGATAGGCCCTGTGCGAGTGGTGTACGTGTATTTCTGGGGTTCGCGGGAAGTTTCACACACGATTTAGCTGTCAGAGCGGGGTACGTGAATTTCGAGGGTGCACAGGGAGTCCTACACGTGAATTGGAAGTGTGGGTCCTCCCGGGTGTTCCCTCTACACCCTCCACGGCCCCTGCAGGCAGATCACACCACAGGGGACTACCCCGCACCCCTGGTCATGTCCCGCAAGCAGCCCATCCACCATGGCCATGCACCCCAGACAAGCCACCTGTCCGCTTGCACCACTGATCACCAACTCATGTGCCCCTGAACCCCCACCCCTCCAGCAGTTCAGGGCACCTTCCAGCAGGCCCCTACTCATGTCCCACTCATGTCCCCTTGCACCCCCACCCCCAGCAGTGCAGGGCACCTGCCAGCAGGCTCCCACTCATATCCCACTCATGTCCCCTTGCACCCCCACCCCCCAGCAGTGCAGGGCACCTGCTAGCAGGCCCCCACTCATGTCCCCTGGAACCCCCACCCCCCACCAGTGCAGGGCACCTTCCAGCAGGCCCCCACTCATGTCTCCTTGCACCCCCACCCCCCAGCAGTGCAGTGCACCTGCCAGCAGGCCCCCACTCATGTCCTCTTGCACCCCCACCCCCCAGCAGTGCAGGGCAACTGCCAGCAGGCCCCCACTCATGTCCCACTCATGTCCCCTTGCACCCCCACCCCCCCAGCAGTGCAGGGCACCTGCCAGCAGGCCCCCACTCATGCCCCCTTGCACCCCCACCCCCCACCAGTGCAGGGCACCTGCCAGCAGGCCCCCACTCATGTTTCCTTGCACCCCCACCCCCCAGCAGTGCAGTGCACCTGCCAGCAGGCCCCCACCCATGTCCCACTCATTTCCCCTTGCACCCCCACCCCCCAGCAGTGCAGGGCAACTGCCAGCAGACCCCCACTCATGTCCCCTTGCACCCCCACCCCCCAGTAGTGCAGTGCACCTGCCAGCAGGCCCCCACTCATGTCCCCTTGCACCCCCACCCCCCAGCAGTGCAGGGCAACTGCCAGCAGGCCCCCACTCATGTCCGACTCATGTCCCCTTGCACCCACACTCCCCAGCAGTGCAGGGCAACTGCCAGCAGGCCCCCACTCATGTCCCACTCATGTCCCCTTGCACACCCACGCCCCAGCAGTGCGGGGCACCTGCCAGCAGGCCCCCACTCATGACCCCTGCCCCCAGGTCATGACGATCCTCAATCATGGCCCTTATGGCCAGCCTCGCCAGACCAAAGACCCTACCAAGTATTGCACCCACCCACATAGAAAAGGCAATTACATGATACAACCCCACTGGCAAGTATGTAAATGAACACATGTCTGTCACACACACACAATGGTTGCAAGTGAATGTGAAAACCCATATCATGACATGCTTGAAACCAATGAGATATTACCACACATGGAAGTATGAAGAAAAAAATGTATTAAAAGCAACATGAATGAAATTAAAATCAAACAAACAACAATGGGAATAAAAAAAGAAAAGCTGCATGTTCCGTAAAATAATGAAAAACAAGAAATCATAATCCAAAGGAAAGGTGTCCAAAGTCACAGTCCAACAAAGCAAATCCAAGGGAAAACCATTGCTCCATGGGAAAAACAAAAAAAAAGATGAATCCAATAGTGAACTATATACAGATTAACAATCCAGTGTCCATGATCCCAAATGAAGAAATGAAACCTATAAAAAATACTACCTAATGAAAAACTATATGCAGAAACATGGTGCATTGTCCAAGCGCCACCAAAAAAAAGAAAAAACCAAAGGAAACCTAACACCATCTAACTATTTACAAGGGCAGCAGGCAAGTCCAACAGCTCACATGTTGATGTCCCGGGCCAGGGCATCATCGAACTCCTGCTCGATGTCCCTGAGGCGGTCCTCTTCCATGGCCCCGAGGGTTCGCAGGGACGATGACATCTGGAACTCCAGGTCGCTGCGAATGGCCTCGAGGCACTCGGCCCGCCTTAGGGCCCTACGCATGGAGTTCTCCGCCCTGACCATCGTGAGCCGTGCTTCTTCCACCTGCTGCCGCTCCGCATCTATCGCATGGCCCAACCGCTGCCACACGGAAGACACTTCCCGTCCAGGGTCCTCCTGCCCTCCGGCCGATGCCTGCCCCTCCGATGATGAAGACCCCAAGCCATAATGGCTCCCACCTTGTTGCTGCTGCTGCTGTGCCGCTGCCTGTGCCCTGGCTCCTGCTGCCTGCACGTCTTCCTCCAGCTGGGGTGCAGTTGTTGAGGTGGCCACCCCTGCTGGACGTCCGACTCCCGACTGTGGCAGGGATGTGTCCTCCACCAGCCTGGCCGCAGGGTCAGAGGCAGCTCCACAGGGCACCCAGGTGACACATGGGTGGGAAGATGGCACGGAGGATGACTGGCGCATAGGGGGTTCAGTTGAGGAGGGGGTCGGAACAAGGTCCAGAAAACGGAGGAATCCGGCCCTGGTGAGCTGTCCCAGTGGGTCAACGCGGTCAACGAGCCATGCGAGAAGACGTGCACTCTCCTCATGAAAAGACTGCAGGTCAGCTCGCATGGCACGTTGACGCAACGCCACCCCACTTAGGACAGGCTCAACCTGGTGCCGGATAGCCACATCCACAGGGAGAGGAAGGCCAGTTGGTGTAAGCCAATCCCCTCCCTGAGAACGGGTCTGGACGTAGGTATCCCTGCTGGTGCAAGATGATGCAGTCACAGGATCGGGGACAGGATTACACACAGGCACCTCCACGGCG
Source organism: Ambystoma mexicanum (assembly GCF_040938575.1). Classification (NCBI taxonomy): domain Eukaryota; kingdom Metazoa; phylum Chordata; class Amphibia; order Caudata; family Ambystomatidae; genus Ambystoma; species Ambystoma mexicanum. The sequence continues at coordinate 689,959,885 of NC_090934.1, read as the reverse complement.
GCCTGTACTGACTCCTGTCCCTGCCCCTGCACTGCACCACTAGCACCAGTGGAATCCCCACCTCCAGACCCCGTCTCTGTCCCTTGCACGGCCTCCTCCTCTACCAAACCCCCCACCAACCTGGATGACTCCGTGCCATCTTCCTCGGTCGGGCCCTGTGGGGTCTCAGCTGCCCCTTCGGCTGCCGAGGAGTCCAACTCCAACCTCCACCTCTTGGACCTCCCCTTCGGCAGCTGCGACCTGGGACGCGGCACCAGACTCCTCACTCCCCGACGAGATGACAACCTGGGAGGGGAGCCGGGCCTTGCATCTCCAGCTGGCGGTGCGATCCCTGCGCTGTGCTCCACAGCACCTTCTCCGCCCTCTTCATCAGTTGATGCTGCAGACAGGGAGAGATAGGAGACAGGCTTCAGGGCACTGTACAATGGACCCATACACACATGACAGTTGTACATGAGTGGCATTGTCAAACTTCAGACATGGCATCACAATCCCCAACACACATGTCATTACAACTCACACACATGAGCTATTCCACAGCCATATTGCAACAGCCAGCACCATCCATACACATACAACAGCATGGGCAGCCAAAGGTGACCCAGACATCACATGAAACACAGGGAGTGCACTAGACATGCACACATGCCAGCACAATTACATGCATGTGTACACCTCCGCCAACTGTCGCAGTGATGAGATTGGCATCCATGTCACATCTGGCAATCAGTCTTCTACATATCAGTCTCACATGCATTCATGTTGCATCACTGTTGCACCCATGTCAAATACACACACATGCACATGTACACGGTGCAGATACATGCAGCTGGAACAAACATCCATGTGTGACACCACAACCATGCCAACTTACATACACAGTAATCCAAACATGTGTGCTCACACATCTGCATTTGGCCTGCGTGCTTACCCACACATGCACCATCCATGTGTCTCACACATGAAAGGACTTGCATGTGTCAGCCTCGCAGCCCTGTACATACATATCCATACATGGCCCTACAAAACCACATGTACAACCTGCAAATTCCTGGCACACCACCACACGCACAACTTCCAATCAGTATGCATGTACACTTACCGCTCGACTCCAGACGGGTCTGCCTCTCAAGGACCTGGACGTGGAGCGCTGGCCATATGCGTTCCAGGACCCTCATCTGATGTTCCGACAGGTGGCCCCGGTGCCCCTTAGCATCTGCTGTCTTCAAGAGGCGCCGGGCCTTGTTGAGGGTCCTGGACCTGAAGTCCTCCCAGCGCTTCTTGACATGTTGGAAGTCGCGGACTGCCACCCCCTCCACATTGATGGCAGTCACGATGTCCGTCCAGATCCGAGTCCGTCCTTCCTTGTTGGCAGCCGACCTTCCGAAGAGGGCATCATACTGCCCCAGGACTTGCTCCAGCAGGACACCAACTTCAGTGGCAGTGAAGCTGGTTGCCCTCTGGCTCTCTGGCTGGGGGTTGCCAGTGGTGCCAGATGGTGTAGTGCCCGACATGGCAACCCCAGAGGCAGGTGTGGGTGGGCAACTGGGTCCTGGGGCTGGGCTGTGGAGTGATGGTATAGCAGTCGGGAGTCTTCGGTTCCAGCAGTGTTGGTCACAGCAGCAGCACCCTGGGCAGACGTGCAGGCAGCAAATGGCAGGGCAGGTGGGCAGCAGGCAATCAGGCAGCAGCAGATGGCAGGTGGGAGCAGTAATTCGGCCTTCTGGGCAGGAGCCTGGTCTTCCATGTGCGAACGCGTGGCCAGCTTGATACGGAGTGATTTGGCACGTGAAAATCTTGCACGTCAGTGTGTAATTCGAGGAAAGGCCCTTAGCGCATAAGCGCGTCAGCACGCGTACGTGATTTCATTGGACCAAAGGCCCTTAGCGCGTAAGCGCGTCTGTGACGTGCGCGCGGGCGTTTCCCTGAACCCGGGTGCATGTTACACATTCAAGAACTGCATGTCCGAGTGTCATCTCGTGAAATTGGAGGATAGGGCCATAGCGCATATACGCAGAAGTGACGTTGGACGTGTGGGCTGGTTCAAAAGGTATGTGTAGGACGTCATTTCCTCGTACGTGCTTTTCGTCGAGAGCGAGTGGGTGAATTCTGTACTTCTTGTCGGTTCACACGCGATTTACTTCACAGCGTTTCTAGTTCGTACTCCCTGTTACCTCTGACAGCTTTTTTCTGATTTTCTGTTGGGCCTGTTTCCTCAAAGAGCATTCACTTCTTCTTTTATCCTGTCTCCTCAGACAGCGTACAATTCTTTTTTTGGCGGGAGTGTTGCCAACGCGCACACGCGCTTATTTTTCAGGCTCTTTTTACAGGCAGACGGTGAGTCGCGCACGTATTTACCAAATGTGCTTGCCCCGTGTGTCGCGTACCCCTTCAGAGGTCATTGTAGGCTGCGTGTAACACGCATACGTTCATTTTTGTGTTTCTGAGTGCCACAGGGTAGTGCGGGTTCATTTTTCCACGCACGTGGTCTACGAGGGGTTGCGTGCACGTTATTTTCTGTTTTTGGGGTGTCTGTGCGTTGCGTGACCCGTCATCTTTCCCCAGGGGTCACATACAGCCTTGCTAGAGCACGAGGGTACGAATTCTATCTAGTACCCTACCCCTTTGACCCCCAATTGCCCAGGACAATAGTTTACTGCAACTCCCATACGCACAACAACATAAGTGCCATGGTTGGGAGGCGACCAAGTGGTAAGGGTGGAAAAGGTGGCCGAGCCTCAAGAGGTGGGCGTGGTGGGCATGGTAGGGGACGTGGCCGGGATTTGCAGGGTACCCTTAGCCCCCATGTGTGGAGGACCAGTCAGGGACACCCATGCCCCCCCCATGGTTGAGGGAAACATGGCTGACACCATCTCTGCTCAGCCCTTGTTGGACCGGCCCATTGTGGCACCTGACCTGGCACAGGGTGACTCCCAGGCTAACTTCCAGGTCACCAAGTCTAGGCCACGTGTGGCGGTGCAAGGTGGTGTCATCAGGCCACGTGGATCAGGGGCAGCTATGTCATCTGCTGCCCCGAGTAGGCAGGGTGGGGAGGCTGCAGGGGCAGCCGCAGCTCCATCCACCCCAGCTCTGACTCTCCCAGCCAGGGCAGTGTTGGTCCCAGTCCATCTTGCTAACGCTCCCCCTGACTACGTCACACTTCAGCCAATGCCTGCACCAAGTCCCATGCTCAGTGTGCATTCCCACACTCCAACTACCCAGTCCACCGGTGCTCCTGCCCCTAGTGGCCAGAGCGGCGTAGGCCACTCAGGATCCCCACCACCTTCCAAAAGAAAGAGGAAGAGTGCTCGTCCAGTACAGGCTGATACCCCAGACACGGCTACGCAGTCCGGCACGCCAAGGAAGCCTAGCTTCAATGATGCCGAACGTGATGCCCTTGTGCAGTATGTGTCCGCACATGACAGCGAAATGTTGATCACTTCAGGGTGCAAAACCACACCTGCTCGACGTCAGGCACACTGGCAGACCATCGCGGACATCATAAGTGCCCTTGGATTTGTGAGGTGCACAGCTAGTGAGTGCTATAAGCGCTGGAATGACCTTAAGCGCAGGGCAAAGAAAAAGCTGGCCTCAAGTCATGCCGCTACTCTGGTGAGTGGAGGTGGGTATCCACAAGAGGACATTGAACTCACTGTACATGAGTCTGTTGCTGGGACCTACGTCACAGAGGAACAGATCCAAGGTGTGGGAGAACTGCCAGATTACGAGGCATTGTCCAGTGAGTGCACATGCATGTGTGTATGATCCATGTGTATGTTGTGTATGTGAGGGGTTCTGATTGAGTGCCAGGTGAGGGTGTGTGTGCCTGAGTGGTTTGGGTCACCCATGTGCTTCATCCAAAACAGTCTGCGCCCCTGTATTTGGGTATTACAGTATCCCTTCTTCCCACAGTAGACATTTTGTGCAACATCACGCCAGTTGCCCTTGAAGAGGCATCTTGCAACAACATTGTTCCATATTTTTCAGTGTTCATTCAGGCTGATTGTTTCAATTCCCACACTTTCACTACGCATTTCTCAGCCCTGTTGTCAAACAATATGTGACATGCCTATAGTACATGCCATCTGTGTGATGGCATGTGTCATGTATGTGGATTGGACATGCCAATCACAGGCCAATGTGTGATGGCACTGCTAGCCAGCATGCAGCTAATGTGTTGCTCTTCCATCTTGGTGTCTTCAGTGTCTGACATTTTCCTCCCCTTCAACCTCAGTGACAGTGCATGCATGGGAGGGTTATAGTCATGTGGGACATGTGTCAATCAAGTACTGGTTCTGTAGCTTGTCAGACCTAATTGTGTGCCATGGTGCTAATGCCTGTTTCCATTTTTTGTCTTTCATGTTTTTGCAGGGGATGACGCACTTGATGCTGTTGAGGGTGAGGAGATGGTGCAGACCCAGGAGGGATCTCAGGCACGACTGGGCACCAGTGGGGGACGGGGTGTGGTGGTGGGTAAGAACCCACTCTTGCTGCAGACCGTTCTCTCCAGGGGTGTCTCTGGGTGCACCTCCCCAGACCTCTATTCAGGTGTTGATTCAGATGATGAGACCTATGTGGCTTCGCAGGTAGGTGTTTCTGGAAGGGATTCTGTTCTGTACGACCCACCTGCACCAGGGGTACAGCCCACTATGGGGATGTCAGTGTTGGTAGGTCCGCCTTTGGTGGTTACGGATGCAGGGTCACACTCCGCAACATCTGATCCTGTTCCTGGGCCAGCAGATCAGAGGGGGAATGCAGTCCTGCAGCCTCAGGCAGTGCCGACACAGCAAGGCACAGTTCGCCTTGCCCCAGACAGGTGTGGTGCCCGCCGACGCGGTGGCCGTACGCCACCAGGCAATACTGCATGGGAGCAATCAATATACGGTATGGCAAACCAACAGGCAGCATCATCTGGGATGATGGCTCAAGCAATGGAGAGGGTGGCCACTTCCATTGTCCCCCCAGAAAGGCAGATGGAGCAACTACAGCAGGCAACAGACTCCATTTGCCAATCACTCAGGGAGGACATGTTGACGTCCAACAGGAACAGACGGGCGGCCCTGGACACTCTGCGGGAAGCCATTTCTTTAGAGTCCCAGGGCCAGAGGGAAGCCCTGAGGTTAGAAGTCCATCACCTCAGGCAGACTCTTGTGGACCTTGAGCCTTCCACTGTCACGAGGACAGAACAGCTGCTGGAGCGGGTCACACGTACGCTCTCAGCAGGGATGCAGGCAACTCGGGAGGAGGTCCGGGCATCACGTCAGGTGGTGCATGGGGATCTCCGCACCATATTCCTCCAGAACGAGACCTTCCACACCCGCATGCTTGCTCCCATGGAGGACCAGACTAGGGCTTTGCATGGGCTGCCTCCCATAGCACCACCACTTCCTGTGGTGGCAGCAGCACAGAGTGATGAGAGCGACCACAGCGATTCAGAATCTCTCACGATAGCGTAGCCGTGCAGGCCATGAGCCCATGGAGGTGTTTTTTTTTTGCAACATCCACACAGGTGGCTGTTGGTGTGCACCCAGTCCTCGGACCTCCTGGGTGGCCCCCCACCTCCCTGGCCCCCACATGGCCATTTTTGATTTTTGATTTTTGATTTTTGATTTTTTGTTACAGTGTGTTGCCTTGTGTGGCTCCCGTGGACATCCACTGTATTCCGGCTGGGAACATGCAGGCTTGTCCTGATTTTGGATTAGATGCTTGGGTTCGTGAGACACACACCCCTCCTGCTTCCCGTTTCCATGGGCTTGCTAAGGGTGTGCCCAAGTGACAGTGACTTACACAGTGACGTTGGACTCCCATGACATGTGTGGGCAGTCTGTAGTCAATACTGTGTATACATTCCTAGTGCATATTGTTGTTGTATTGTACACTGTATGGTGTATTGATGTGTGCTTGTGCATCCATGTCTCCGTCCTAATTTGCAGGTTCATTCCTCATGCCTTCACAAGGCCGTCTACTTTGGAGATGGAGTTCATGTTGTAAGCAGTGCACTTCCAGATTTGGGTGGCACCAACACTGTACAGTTGGAAGTGGTCGATGTGCTAGCGTCACCAGGTTGTAAGACTACGTATCCTTTAACTTAGTACTGTCATGTGAATGCTATGTTTGGGGTTGGGTAGCTGCATTGTAGTGTGGTAAATATTTGGTCATGTGTGTTGTCAGTTCTACATTAATGAGAGCATCTTGTGTGTGGCCAGTTTCCATTCGGGACACTGGGCCTCATTACGACCCAGGCGGATTTCGCGGTGCTAAATGCACCGCGAAGCATGGCGGAAAGCCGCCGATAGCGCCATGGGGGTTGGCGGATTTACCGCCCCATTCCGACCTTGGCGGGGCGGTAAATCCCCAATCCCCATTCTGCCCTTCCCCATTCCCATTTTTGCCCCATAGGGTATAATGGGAGTGGGGAAGGAGTTAATTACGCCACCGTAAAATACGGTGGCGTAATTAACAACGAGGTCCCGTAGCGCCATGGTTTTCTCCGCCTGGTAAAACCAGGCGGAAAAGGCCGCCATGGCGCTACGGGAACTCGTAGTATGGCGGAGAGGTACGCCATGCACTACGCTGGCGTAAAACCCTCTCCGCCAGGGTCCTAATGAGGCCCACTGTACTTTGTGACACTTGTGTCATGTTTTGGGGATTCCTTTGTTTGCTCTCACATAGAGTGACATGCCATGGTGTGTTGAGTGGCGGTGCTGGGGAGGGGTTGGGTGACATGGCACTGTTGTCATGTTATAACTTGCAAGGGGGTAATGACTTTTGATGACACAGCATTGGTGGTGTTTGTGTAGGTAGGGATGCACACAAAGGAACACTTCCAGGTGAACAATCTCAGGCTGGTATGGTGGTGCCAGTTGACTGCCACTGGCTCATCATCATTGATAGTCAGCTGGTATGTGCCAGGGATGTGTGCACTCCACAGGGGTGTGATTTTAGGTGAAGTAATTATCCACCAGCTGCGTACGGGCTGCCTCAACCCGTGCCCTCTCCCCTCCCATGCGCAGCGGGTGTGCATGTGGTTGGGGATGTGGGGGCACCACCATGTCCACGGCCAGGCCCCGGCGTGTTGCAAGGTTGTGCAGGACACATGCTGCCACTATGATCCTGCACACTACTGGGAGAGCGTATAACAGCTGCCCGCCAGAACGGTCAAGGCAGCGAAAGCGTGACTTGAGCACTCCGAATGTGCGCTCCACTATGCCCCGGGTTGCAATGTGGGCTGTGTTGTATCTTACCTGGGGTGGTGTGGTGGGGTTCCGAATTGGCGTCATCATGTGGGTGCTCAGAGGGAAGGCACTGTCCCCTGGGGAGGTGGTGATGGGTATCATTAGTGGGGTTGTGACATTACTCAGTATCTGACATGCATGCATGTGCAGTAGCATTTATACTCACCAAGCAGCCATGTATCGCCATGCCGCCCAGCTTCTAGGTCTCGGTTTAGGGTTGACATTCTGTAAATGAAACTTTCGTGGATGGACCCTGGATAGTTGGCATATACTGAGGTGATGATTCCCTTGGCATCACATACTACCTGGACGTTGATGGAATGCCAGTGCTTGCGGTTTCTATAGATGTTCTCAGATGCCCTGGTGGGACGTAGAGCCACATGGGTGCAATCAATGGCACCTAGCACTTTGGGGAATTGTGCCACCCCGTAGAAATCCTGGGCGGCAGCCTGCCTTTCTGCAGGTGTTCTGGGCAGGTATATGTGCCTGCGGACTGATGGCTGTGTAGTGATGATGGCCAAGACCTGGTGTAGGCAGCGTGACTGCGTGGCCTGTGACACCCCCCCACTATGGCACTTGTCCGCTGAAATGATCCAGTGGCCAAGAAGTGCAGTACATTAAGGACCTTGTCCAGGGGGCTGAGTGCTTGGGAGTACAGGGTGGGTGATGTGAGGTCATCCTCACACTCACTGACCAGGTCGAATATTATGTGAAAAACCTGTACCTCCCATACACGTGGTCATCAGGCATCCCAAAAAGGCTGGTTCTCGGTGTAAAAATTTTGGCCCTGACTATCCTCCTCCTCCTCCTGCGGTATCCCATGGCCACTGCTGCTAGGAACGGTATATTCATCCTGGCGTCTGAGCTTGTTTGTTGTTTGCGCGCACTTTTATGATACGCGGGTCGACGTACGCCTGCTTCCTGCTGGCGTATGTGTTTCCGGATTGGCCCGTCTTTTTGGGCGCATGCCTTAGCCACGTTCGATTCCATGAATACGTGTTGTAGGCGAGCGTGTGAAACTTTCCGCGCACCCCAGTAATACACGTACCCCGCTCGGCCAGGCCCAATCGCGTGTGAATATTTACGTGAACCCCTGAAATACACGTACCCCGGCCAATCACGTGTGACCCTTCCCGCGCACCCCAGTAATACACGTACCCCGCTCACCCAGGCCCGATTGCGTGTGAAACTTCCCGGGCACCCCTGGGCTACACATACCCCTCTCACCCAGGCCCGATCGCATGTGAAACTTCATGCAAACCCCTGAAATACACGTACCCAGGCCAATCACGTGTGACACTTCCCTTGCACTACAGTAATACACATACCCCGCTCACCCAGGCCCGATCGCGTGTGAAACTTCATGCGAACCCCTGAAATACACGTACCCAGGCCAATCGCGTGTGACACTTCGCGCGCACCCCAGTAATACACGTACCCCACTCACCCAGGCCCGATCACGTGTGACACTTCGTGCGCACCCCAGTAATACACGTACCCCGCTCACCCAGGCCCGATCACGTGTGAAACTTCCCGCGCACCCCTGGAATAAACATACCCCACTCACCCAGGCCCGATCGCGTGTGAAACTTCATGCGAACCCCTGAAATACATGTACCCAGGCCAATCGCGTGTGACACTTCGCGCGCACCCCAGTAATACACGTACCCCACTCACCCAGGCCCGATCACGTGTGACACTTCGTGCGCACCCCAGTAATACACGTACCCCGCTCACCCAGGCCCGATCACGTGTGAAACTTCCCGCGCACCCCTAAAATAAACATACCCCACTCACCCAGGCCCGATCGCATGTGAAACTTCCTGCGCACACCCGGAATACACGCACACGCTATTTTTCACACAGCGGGTGTCGCTGTTTGTCGCGTACCCCTTTGCACGTCATTTGTCCTAGGGGGCCACAGTATGGGACATTCATCAGAGCTGTATATTCGTGCTTTTTGTTAGCGCACATTTTAGAGCACATTTTTTTCCAGCGCACGGAAGCTACCGCCTGCCTTCGTGTGGCGGACGGGTTTGGGTCTGTGCGCGTCTTTTCCCGTGCGCTGGTTTGCCCTATTCGATTCCATGAATATGTGTTGTAGGCGAGCGTGTGGGCGTTCCGTGCACTTGCCTCCTGTACTTCCCATGTGACGCCCACATTTTCATGAGTTGTTCCCCATTCCGAGTGTTACGCCCCGTGTTCCGCCTACTTTGTTATGTGCGCCACGCTATGTGCGCTTTCGCTGTGGCCTTAGCGCATGCCATTAGATGACCTGTGTGCCGGCATGCGCCGCGCACTTTTTCAGCGCACATCCCTGATTTTACTCGCGCACGGACTTCCATGAATAGATGTGCGCTAGTTTCCCTGCGATATTTGCACTTGCACTGCGATTTTCGCTCTTTGACTGCGAATCGCACGTTTTCGCACGCTTGCGCCGAAATTTTCAGCGCACATTAATTCCATGAATCGGCCTGACAGTGTCCGGGATGTCCATAATTAAACGAAAATGGAGGTTTCTTAAGGACACTGTACCTGTCTGTACTGTTCGCAGGCAAGTTGAAACTGTTCTAAGAACGCACTCGGTGTCCCGGATGTCCGTAATTAAACAAAAATTGAGGTGTCCTAAGGACACTATACCTGTCCATACTGTTCGCAGGCAAGTTGAAACTGTTCTAAGAACACACACGGTGTCCGGGATGTCCGTAATCAAACGAAAATGGAGGTGCCCTAAGGACACTCTACCTGTCTGTACTGTTGGCAGGCAAGTTGAAACTGTTCTAAGAACACACGGTGTCCGCGGACATAAACATTGCCCATATGACATAGTTAAAATGTTTGTTTCTATGGGTGTGATGTATGGGTGTGATATGCTGCGGTGGTTGTGGCAGGGCCTAGAGTCTTGGGTGCATGTGGTGATTGTGGTCAGGGCCTAGAGTCTTGGGTGCATGTGGTGGTTGTGGTCAGGGCCTAGCGTCTTGGGTGCATGGCGCACCCAAGACCAAAGTTCAAGACCAAAGTTATAAGTACCAAAGTTATAGTCCGTAATCAAATGAAAATGGAGGTGTCTTAAGGACACTATACCTGTCCGTACTGTTCGCAAGCAAGTTGAAACTGTTCTAAGAACACACACGGTGTCCGTGGACATAAAAATTGCCCATATGACATAGTTAAAATGTTTGATTCTATGGGTGTGATCTATGGGTGTGATATGCTGTGGTGGTTGCGGCCAGGGCCTAGAGTGCGTTCTTAGAACAGTTTCAACTTGCCTGCGAACAGTACAGACAGGTATAGTGTTCTTAGGACACCTCCATTTTCGTTTGATTACGGACATCCCGTACACTGCATGTGTTCTTAGAACAGTTTCAACTTGCCTGCGAACAGTACACTACAGGTATATTGTCCTTAGGACACCTCCATTTTGGTTAATTGCGCACATCCCGGACACCCGCGCTGTCCACGGGCACCCTAACTGCCTTTTTAAAAAAAAAGAAAGATACAGAGGACTGAATTAAAAAACACATAATTTTTTTTTAAATTATGTACAAATATAAAATGTATGAAAGAGAGGGGGAAGCAGAAACTGACTCAAACACAGGGGAATTGGGGGTTTCAAGAGGATGGATAGGAGGAGATGAAGGGATGGAAGTCTCATCAAAACGTTTTTCTTCGTGGAGAGGGTTTGGGGATAATTGACTGGATATGGAGAGGGGGGACAGGTACATGTGAGACAATGGTATTTATTTTTTTCTTTTATGTGGTCTTCCAAAAGTACAGGACATTTCTGTGGAAAAAAAACATTATATTAGTTTTATTGTGTCTAATACAGACTTTTTAGAAATATATAAGAAAAATGAAGTACACTTACAAGCTTCTGGTATGTTGTTTTCTTACTGGTCTGTAGATCTGCTGTTGCTCCTAGTTGTGTAGTTTCTGTGAGGTAATTCTGTTGGAAGCCTATCTTCTTTTGGTATATTCCATTTTAGTACATATGGTATTTAAATGGATGGTTGGTGTGTTAGATATATAAGTTCCACTTCTTATTTATTACTACATATAATGTGTTTGTGTGCTGGTTTTTGAACTTGTTTACTGTTCATATGGCACGATATAACAATTTAAGATACCCCCTGAGTTTTTGGGTAGTGTTGCTGTTGTCCGCGTCCGTCTGTATATGCTGATATACGCACAGTCCGCGGACATCAAAATCACTAGCTCGGGGTTCAGTATGTTCTATGTTACATGTATATAAAGTCAGGGATATTATGGTTAAGTTGTGCTACTAAAAACCTATGAAATTCAGTAAAAATACTTTGTTAAAGGGACGTTATGGTTAAGTTGCGCTACTAAAAACCTATGAAATTCAGTAAAAAAAGTTGTCAAAGGGACGTTATGGTTCCAAGTAAAACCGAAAACCCCCTGAAATTCGCCAGTTATGGTAGGCTAAGCAACCATAACTCACGCCACCACTGTGCACTGCTAAGACTAACACCCAGGACATCAAAGATGACATCACAAATGTCATTGATGACATCACTGATGACATCACATGTCTGGCTCATTCTTTTTTCATTTACTGATATATCTAGACCAGTAACAGTCAGGAACAAAAAATTCACTAAGTACTATATTTGTAGACGCTGCACAGGTGAGTGAGGCCCTGCACGAGACCCCCCCAGGGATCCTTTATTTAAGAATCAGAGGCCCGGTGTGCCTCCTGGTACCGGCGCCCATGTGGTCCCATCTCCCTGCTCCCATCCGCTTCCCCTATTCCTCCCCTCCCTCCTCCCTCCTCCCGCCTCCCAGACTGCAACCGTCCCGTGATTGGCCCAAAGGCCGTGTTTACTACAGCCTTAGAGGCCTCAGGACCCGTGCAGATGCCATTCTTCCAGGCACTGCACAGGTGAGTGAGGCCCCGCACGAGACCCCCCAGGGCTCCTTTATTTAAGAATCAGAGGTCCGGTGTGCCTCCTGGTACCGGCGCCCACGTGGTCCCATCTCCCTGTTCCCATCTGCTTCCCCTATTCCTCCCCTCCCTCCTCCCACCTCCCAGACTGCACCCGTCCCGTGATTGGCCCAAAGGCCATGTTTAGTACGGCCTTAGAGGCTGCAGGACCCATGCAGACTCCATTCTTCCAGATACTGCACAGGTGAGTGAGGCCCCGCGCGAGACCTCTCAGGGCTCCTTTATTTAAAAATCAGAGGCCTGGTGTGCCTCATGGTACCGGCGCCCACGTGGTCCCATCTCCCACTTCCCATCCGCTTCCCCTATTCCTCCCCTCCCTCCCCTCCCTCCTCCCGCCTCCCAGACTGCCCCGTCCCGTGATTGGCCAAAGGTCATGTTTACTACAGCCTTAGAGGCCGCAGGACCCGTGCAGACGCCATTCTTCCAGGCGCTGCACAGGTGAGTGAGGCCCTGCATGAGACCCCCAGGGCTCCTTTATTTAAGAATCAGAGGTCCGGTGTGCCTCCTAGTACCGGTGCCCACGTGGTCCCATCTCCCTGTTCCCATCCACTTCCCCCATTCCTCCCCTACCTCCTCCCGCCTCCCAGACCACCCCCTCACCCTGATTGGCTCATTCTACACTAATAAAGCCATCTCCCCAGGGCAGCCCTCTGCCCCGCAACTAAGGACCCCTAGGCAAAGGGCGGCTCCAACAGAGGCAGCTCCACAAAGTGTCTGCAGGTGTCAGCAGGGGAAGCCAAGGAAGTCAGCAGACACCTACAAAACTGTGAGTGTGGCTTGGGTGGGGTGTAGAGCAATCACTCTACTCCAAAAAGCCCCTGCCACTCTACCTTACCCTCCATAGTGTAGACTGCCATTGACTTAAACAATACATACTTAGGAAGACTTGTGACCACTGTAAATGGATTGTAAATGTTGCCTTGTGATGCATATTAACTTATTTGCCAATTTAGCTAGTGCCACACATGTAGGGAACTCAACTTTAGCTTGCACTGCATCTAGATAGAAATGTTATTCTTAAAATGCACCACACTAAGAATTCTGAACTCTAGCGTGCGGCGCACCAAAATAAAAATGCGACTGTTAGCATGTACCACACTCGTATGGAATTCCGAACTTTAGCTTCCACCGCATCTAGATAGAATGTGACTGTTAGCATGTGCCACACTCGTGTGGAATTCTGAACTTTAGCTTCCACCGCATCTAGATAGAAATCTGATTGTTAGCATGTGCCACACCCAGGATTCCTAACTTTAGCTTGCGTTGCATCTAGACAGAAATGTTATTCTTAACATGCACCACAATTAGAATTCTGAACTCTAGCTTGCGTCGCATCTAGATAGAAATGTGACTGTTAGCATGTGCCACACTCGTATGGAATTCTGAACTTTAGCTTCCGCCGCATCTAGTTGGAAATCTGATTGTTAGCATATGCCACACTCAGGATTCTTAACTTTTGCCTGTGTCGCATCTAGATAGAAATGTGAATGGCAGCATGTACCGCACCAAGATGGAATCCCATAACTACAAAGACAGCAATGCCAACTAACCAACCAACTAACAATTTCATCCCTCTGCATACACCTCTCAAACTCTAACGAAACACAACCACAAGCCTAAAATGCAGCAGTTTGCACAAACTTCACAACAATGCAACAACAAAACAAACCACACATAGACTTGCACAACAGCACACGACGACTACCGACCGTAAAACACCCCAAGCCCAGCCAACGGACCCACCGGGCTGAGGCTGCCAACAACACATCAGTGCTCTCTTGCACTTTTCCATCTTACTCCCACTAACCTACCCCCTCTCCTCCCCTTTTCAGAGCTGCCAGAGCGCCAGGGGACCACTTCAGTGGTGATAGTGCGTGGTACAATTGTCCTTTAACATTAACATAACATTAACTTATACTACAAATATGTTCTTACAGTAATTCACTTAGGGTCCACTCAAAGCATATGAAAAATATACAAAGGGGAAACAAAGAATTGGAAGACAGCAATGCTTTCTATGTATGAAGATGATTAGTAAGGCTATCAACACTGTCTTATAGTTCTGTTGTTTTTTTATTACTGTACTTTCCCTGCATATGCTCATATTTGTACACATTGCACTTACACTACTTTCGTTAGGGCCTAGTCACAACATGTGATACTTATGCATAGGGAAGTAGTAGCTTTGAAGCAGAGCAATCATTTCTGTGCATAAAGATAATCAGTTAGTTTACTGTACTTTCCCTGTATATGCTCATATTTGTATGTGTTGTTGTCTGTTTGTGTTTTGTGTGCAGTAATGCAATAATGTAGTAAGTGGGATTTATTAGGTACTTTTTAAATGTTTCACAGTATGCAAAACTCTAATGAGAAAGCATTTATAATTTTAGTATTTAACATGGCAAGATTATTAATATTGCATCTCCATCTTGTCTGTTGCACACTATGCCTATGTTACTACATGTGTACTTTAGTATATTGGAAAAAAAACAATGCTATTTGGATGAATGCATTACTTAATGCACTATGTACCTCATGATATTTATTCCAATGATCCTTGACACTTTTTTTTATTAACATTACAATAAGAATCCCTTGTACAGACTTTTCATGAAAGGTAAATGCACATGTGATGTCATCAGTGATGTTATCAATGACATGTGTGATGTCATCTTTGATGTCCTGGGTGTTAGTCTTAGCAGTGCACGGTGGTGGCGCGAGTTATGGTTGCTTAGCTTACCATAACTGGCGAATTTCAGGGGGTTTTCGGTTTTACTTGGAACCATAACGTCCCTCTAACAACGTTTTATTACTGAATTTCATAGGTTTTCGGTAGCGCAACTTAACCATAATGTCCCTTTAACAAAGTTTTTTTACTGTATATATATATATATATATATATATATATAATTATATATATATATATATGTATATATATATATATATATATTACATGGACGTGTTCGCGTCCATGTAGTTATGGTTAAATTGGTGTTTCCATAGGAAGAGCATTTATTGGGTGGCTTATAACTTCGCTCGCTCTGGACAAATCCTCACCAAACTTTGCAAAGAAAGTATATGGCCCACTCTGAATTGTTTTGCAAAGTTTGGTGAGGATTTGTCCAGGGGGGGAAAAGTTATAGGGGGTCCCAAAACTTGTGTTTTTTCCTATAGACATAATGGGAAAAAACATTGCGCACGGCCACAGGCCAAACCGCTGGACGGATTTACACAAAATGTATGGCAGGAGTGGGGGCTTGGTCCCGAAAGCGTGCTTTTGCAAATTTGGTGTAAATCCGTCCAGTAGTTTTTTATAAAATGACCAAAACGTAAGGCAAAAAAATGAGTGATATATGTGTTCGCTTCGCGGACGGACTTCCCTGTTTGCTCCGCGGACAGCACCCCGATTGGCCCATGGCCTTGCGTCATGTCCGCGGACATGCGACGTGTTGGCTGATTGGGCGGCGAGGGGCGTGGTGCGCGTCAGATTTTCTGTGGCACCCGCCATCTTGCCTTCGCGGACGACCGCGGACAGCGCGGTGAAACGTGGATAAAGAATTGTATTTAGTGCCGTGTGTTGGTGTGTAAGAGTGTTTGGGGAGGGTGGGGGAGTATGAGATAGGTTCAATGTTTTGTTTTTTTATGTGCTAGATGTTTTTGTTGTGTTCTATTTGTCCGCGGAGAACACGGCTGTTCTGACATTTTGTAAATAAACTAAATGGTGGGGTATTTAGAGGACAGAGTATGTGTAATTTTTGTTCGCAAGGAAGGTAAAAATGAGCTATCAACACTCGCGGTGTACTTCATTGTTCGTAAATACACAAACTGGGGGTGTCCTCAGGACGCTGACCGTATTGTAATCTGTCAAGTTGAATGTGTTCTAAGAACACTTGTGGTGTCCCGAAATGGTTGCAATTACACAAAATGGGAGTGTTCTGAGAACGTTGTTTGTATTGTTCGTTGTCAGGGTGAAAGTGTTTTAAGACCACTCCTTTTGTCCGCTAATAGTACAATTTCCTATGGGCGTCAACCGACTTTTAGTCCACTAAAGAAACGATAAATCCGGCTGGTGTGCGCCGACATTATGTGACAATCCTATGACTGGCGCTATTGACCTGGCTGCCTTGCTTTTGCGACACTAAATCATATCTCCCGCCCCTAAGCCTGATGTTATCAAAGCATTCATATTCCCCGCCTCTCCCCTTGACGTTACAGAGTGCGTCATCAAACGCGCCTAGTCCTCTCCAGTCCTAAGTGACTTTACACAGAACCCGGAAGACAACACATATTATGTCACAACACAGCGCACCACAATTCGGAATATGAAACAGTGATTTAAAAGCAAACAGCAAGATTGTAAATTTTGTAAAGGACATTTATTTGACATCAAATGTTTAGAGAATATTCAGCAATTTGCATTTGTCTTTGTTGTCGATCCTCAAAAGTTCATGTTGAGGCACGCGATGTTCCTTTGCGGTACAGAGGGTGTTAGATCAGCTTACAACTCAGTGCGCCACAATTCGGAATATGAAACTGTGTTTTAAAAGTAAACAGCAGGATTGTACATTTGGTAAAGCACGTTTATTTCACATAAAATGTTTAGTGAATATTCAGCGATTTGCTATTGACTCTGCTGTCGATCAGCAAAAGTTTATTTTGAGCCACGCATTGTTCCTTTGCGGTAGATAGGCTGTTGGTTTATGATAAAAGCAGTAAATGGTTGCTCTGATAATCGGAAGGTTGCTCCAACAACGAGCCATTAGACCACCCTATTGGTTGGTATGTTGTTTGTAGCCGCTAGTACTGCGTAAGGGCATATTGGTCCTTGGCGATTGTCCCATAAAATGGTGAGGGTCATGAAGTTGCATATTTGGACCTGCACCTGGCAGTTGAAGACCCCATCCGCTGGAGTCTGTAAATCGTGACATAGGCAAAATGGGGCCACATACCTGTTTTAAAAAACATAAATTAGTCTCACCAGCCGATCTTCATTAAAAATCATCATTATATTTATTAGGGTGTGAAACTATTTGCTATCGAAGATAGTGCAACGGAGTATGTTAATAATAAAATAATAATATTTTCCCATTCATATAGCGCTAGAACCGTGAGGTATCTAAGCGGTGCTTATTATTACCCACGGTGTGTGGTGCTCATTTATCGACCACTGAAGGATGAAAGGCTGAGTTTGGCCTTGCCGGGATTCGAACTTGCGTTAGCAAGCTGTGCACGGATGTCAAAGTGAGCGTTGTACTCACTGTGCCACTTGACAGGCTACAGTGAAGAGGCACAGCGAGTAGAGCGCTTGACCGCGTATAGACCGGTTAAATTATTTCTATTAACCCACCCTGTGTCGTCTGCCTTTTTCAGAGCCCTCTAAACGACAGGGGATCAATTCGGCGGTGATAGTGCGCGGTAGAAAACATTATGCCACTTTGAACGAACAAGTTCAACTTGAGAGGTCTTTAATGCTACGCTATTGTAATTATATTTGGTATAAAATAATCTAAAGGGTTACATACAGTACAATTGCAATTTCCATTGTCTACGCGTAGTGCAGTCCCAAAATACGACTCTGTGTGTGCGAACGATCTTTCGCATAGTGATATAATATATAAAAGTGGTTTCATTTCAGAAATGTCATCCTTATCTTCTCTTACGTTTTAGCAACACTCCTTCAAGAGAAGTCTTTCATCACAATCTCTGTCTGTCAAGGTCAAAACACAATACAACCTTATAGTCTGGTTTGTGAGCCTCTCCGGGGCCCGAGAAAAAAATGGAAGCAGCTGACCTTCACTGTGAACAAGCATAAATTCTTACTTTGCAACATTCTGTGTAAAGCCATCTGTGAGAAGTTGGTTTTTGCACGCCATGTTTGTATATTGTTTGCGTGATATTAAAAAAAGTTTGTTTAAGGGACGTTATTGTTCTAAGTACAGCCGAAAGACCCCTGCAAATCACAAAATTATGGTAAGCTATGAAAAATAACTTGCGCCACCACTGTGCACTGCTAAGACTAACACCCAGGACATCAAAGATGACATTGCAAATGTCATTGATGAAATCACTGATGACATCACATGTGTATGCACTTTTCATGGAATTTGTGTACTAGGGATTTTTATTATAATGTTGCGAAACACGTGTCAGGGATATTGCAATAAATATCATACCGTTATTAGTGCTTTGAACGATGCATTGATATAAATAGCATTGTATTATGGGATTCTATCTAGTATACTGAGCTACTAATGGAGAAACATAGCATTGTGTGCAGAGTACAAGATGAAAGTATAATATTTGTAATGTTAATATGCTGAATAATGAAATGATAATTGTCCTGAAATGTTCGAAAATTCACAAAATGGGGGTGTTCTGAGGACGTTATTCGTATTGTGTGATTGCTTAGCTGTATGCAATGAGGGAATGGCACAGAGAGTAAAGTGGACGCCGTCCGCGGACACCGCGGCTGTTCGTGGACAGGGCATGCTACATCCGGGTTTTTCCAGGAAATCCAACATGGAAAGAAGACTGCACGGATCAGCCAATCAGATGTCGAGGTTGTGGATTTATGTTGAAAGAGACTGTGTGTGGTGAAGATGGCAGAAGTAGAGAAAGTCAGGGTGTTGGTGCTTGGAGATATGTTTGTGCATGGTTTACAACAGTATGCTCAATGCAGGCATGTTGCAAAGAACTTTGATGTGAAAGGAGTGGAGGTGGTGTGGACCACTGTGCCTGATTGCAATGTACAGGGAATTGTACAAGTTTATGAGGATATGGCCACGATGAACAGTCCGCATGTGGTATTTTTGCACTATGGTGCTTTCCATTTGGGCAACGTCAGTGCCCCTACTTTGTTGGCTGATTTGGAACGCTTGGTTCAAGCCGTAATGAAGATCCTTCCAAATGCGAAAGTAATTTTTTCTGGATTACTACCTAGGGCAATATGGGAAAATAGTTCAGTTTTTTGTCCTCAGCAAAACATTGCTAGGTGTGTCATCAACAGATGGAATGTGTGCCTTCATGCTTAGAGCTGGTATGTTCTTTTGTAATAATGAGAATATTGATGCCAATAATGCTGTTAATTTTAAAGAAGATGGCATCTCTTTATCTTTTACGGGAAATGCCTTTCTATTTTGGAATGTAAGGGTTGCTTTGGAGAAGGTTATGTGAAGATTTTAGGAGTAAAGTAAGAAAAAAAAAAACAAGAAAAAAAATACAAAATAACAGGTGTCTGTCAAGCATCTGTAAAAAAACAAAAAAAACAGCTCTTTTCAGAGCCAACTTCAAAGGGGAAATGGGGCACACTATTTAAATTTACATTCACCACGCTCAGATTTTCGATATGTCCGTGGACATGGCGGTAGTCCGCGGACATGAAAATCACTACGAGGGGGTTAGTATGTTCTATGTTACATGTATATGAAGTCAGGGATATTATGGTTAAGTTGTGCTACTAAAAACCTATGAAATTCAGTGAAAAAACTTTGTTAAAGGGACATTATGGTTAAGTTGCGCTACTAAAAACCTATGAAATTCAGTGAAAAAACTTATTTAAAGGGACGTTATGGTTCAAAGTAAAACCGAAAAACCCCTGAAATTCGGCAGTTATGGTAAGATAAGCAACCATAACTCGCGCCACCGTGCACTGCTAACACTAACACCCAGGACATCAAAGATGACATGACAAATGTCATTGATGACATCACATGTATGGCTCCCCCTTTTTTCCTTTACTGACATATCTAGGCCACATTGTTTTGCACAGTAACAGTCAAGGGGCCTCATTACAACCCTGGCGCTAAGGGATTACCGGTACCGGTAAGGGTACCGGTACTGGTAATCCCTTAGCACCTGATTACAAGGTCCCTTTGCGGGTTCCCACCTTAACGGCTGGTTTTACCTTGGTGCTAATTAAGGTACCTTCACAGTAAGCAAAACTCTAATAAGAAAGCAGTTATCTTTTCACTATTCAACATGGCAAGATTATGAATATGGCACCATCATCATGTATGCTGCACACACTGCCTTTGTTTCTGCATGAGTAGCTTACTATACTGGATAGAACTTCATAATAGAATGCTATTTATATCAATGCATTGCTTAATGCACTAATTAGCTCATGATATTTATCCCATTGATCCTTGACAGTTTTTGGTCAGCATTATAAGAATCCCTTGTACAGAGTTTTCGTGAAAAGTACATACACATGTGATGTCATCTTACCATAACTGCCGAATTTCAGGGGTTTTTCGGTTTTACTTTGAACCATAACGTCCCTTTAACTAAGTTTTTTCACTGAATTTCATAGGTTTTTAGTAGCGCAACTTAACCATAACGTCCCTTTAACAAAGTTTTTTCACTGAATATATATATATATATATATTATACAAACCAGCCTGAAAGGAGAATATCAAGCACATTGTTGAATATACTCACATGCCAAGAACATTAATGCAATTACATTTAAATATTCAGAAATTATAAAACCACTTATCTTAATATCTGTAGAATCTTCTCTATATTTTCCTGATTAAGCTGCTTCCAAACTCAGGAAACTACCCCACATTTTATCAAAGAGAGATTCTTTTCGTCTGCATGGACATCACAATTCTTTCAATGTTTCAAATTGAGTACATTTGCTCCATCCATAACTCTGTTTTTGGGAATGTAGCCAATTTCCAATTACGTAGAATTACCTTTTTTGAAGCCAGAGATCCCTTTAAAATCCATGTTACTTGGTGATACCTTAGTTCATCCAATTCTGTATCTTCTCCCAAAATCAAGGTTTCAAAATTAAATTCCATTTCTTCTTTCAACACTCTATTCATCACTTCAGTAACTCCTCTCCAAAATGCTCTTACTTGGTAACACTCCAAAAACATAAGCTCCAGAGCGCCTCGTGCAATACCACATCTCCAAAAAGCATCTGTCAAACTCAAGCCTTGTTTGTTCGTGCGCTCTGAAGTCCAAAATAGTCTGTTCAAAATGTGTACTTGTCATGCTCTTTGACCAATATTTAATGACATTCTCGGAATGTTTGTACACAGAGCCTCCCATTGTTGATGTGTCATTTCTTCTTCCACGCAATGTGACCAGGACCCCGGAATCCTGTCGTTCCCTTCCGAGTTTTGGCTTAATAGTTTATACATTTTGGAGGCCATGTGTTCTTGACTGCCTATAATCTTAATAGTAACCATTAAATCTGAAGAAGTGTTTGTAAGTTCACTGCATTTCTTAGTTTTCAATATTCCCCATAGGTGCATTCTTTCAATTCATACCTTCTTTTCAGATCACAAAGTGTTCTCTATTTTCCTTCTTCAATTAAGTCAGCAATCATTCTTACTCCAGCCAGAAACCAATTTGGATAAAAAAATGTTTTATTCTTAATTTTGATTGCTGGATTTATCCACAATGAGGATGAATTCATTAAACCCAGGATCTTTTTTAGTGATATGGCCATCGTTATCCTGGTTGATCTAAAAAAATCAGTCAAAGCAGATCTATTCCCCCAGTCTTTATTTGAGGTAGACAAGACACATGTTTAGGGGGGGCCCACCATGCTTGCATCAGCAATGGGCCACTCAACCAGATTATGAAGATTTAATAATAATTTCTGATGCTGGTCCCTTTGTCGTCTGTAGATTGGAATGTTATCTGTATCTTTTGGCCTTGGCTGCGAGTCCTGTTTCACACGTCTTGCTCTCTGTCCATCCTGAATTTTAGCTCAGCTCATCTCTTGCTGAGGGGCCTGTGGCCTGCTGTACTTTTCCTAAACCTTAAAATGTGGTTTCTACAGTGTCCATACAATACTACATTTCCATAGGTTAATCAAACGTGACTCTGTCAGGTCCCATAGGTGCTCCTGCAGTTCCACTGGTGTAATTGCATTTAAGCATCTGCAAGCTGTGCCCAGGATCTCTTGTCTCTTGCGGTTTCTAAGTGGCTGCCTTTGGCTAATGGCAAAAATTATAAAAGCAATGACAGTATGTATATGTATCTGTCCACTAACTATAGAACTGTACGCTCGTGTTCTTCATGTATTCGAGTGTGGTTTGTGTCCCTGAGTTCGAATGGCATGTGTGCTTCTTGTCTAACGCTGCTATGTTGTGTTGGCTCTAATAATGTCATCGACATGGCTTTTTAGTGCTTAGTCCAGTGTAACGCTCACCTGGTATCCACGGGGACGTCACTCAGCCTGTTCTGACCACTTACGACCTTGAACCGTTCCCTGGAGGCTATTCAACTGGAGACTAGGACTGAAACACAGGATTGGTAGAGTTTAACTCCCTATTGTCTCTGTGTGCTTGAACCCCTTCTTCCCCGGGGTCCAACCCTTCACTTTGATCCACAGCTCACCTTGTTTTCTTGGCTAGTGTGCTCTCTGTCCTGCTTTCAGCGCAGGGGCGCATTGATTGATGCAGGCTCATTGCTGGCTAGTTGCTTCACTGGCAAGAGTCCGACAGGTAAGTATAATGAGTCTTTTGAACAGTTCTCTAACTTCGTTCCATTCCTTCCTTAAATGATGGCCGGCGTCCGGGGATGACGGTGTGCTGCTGAGATGAGTAGCGCTGAAGGTGAGTGACAGCGCGATGCGCGATGCACCCCTTTCATATTTGTATTGAACTGAGTTCTTTTCATGTGTCTTTTAGGTGCTGCAATGTTTTCAGCGTGGATGCCGGTTATGAAGAACAAATGCGGTGAGTAAACGCGGTATGCGGCACCTCTAGATGTTTCCACGCTAACCTAGAGTGTCTTTTCCCTCTTGCAGATGGATGAGAAGTTCCGGAGACAGAGTTCCCCCAGAGTGGCTGGGATTCAGGTAAGCGTTTGAAGCTCGTACAGTATTTAAAAATAAGCGAAGATTTGCAGAATGCTTACTAATGCCTTTTTTCTGTTCTTTTCCCTTTTCCTTAGGAAGGAGCGATGAATGATGGGCAGAAGCGCTGCAAGGTAAGGCTGTTCCTAACAGTGTTCTTATTCTTGCAGGAGCTGAGCACAGAAGAAAGATGCAGGCCTACTGGAGACCGATCGAAACACAGTGAGTGTCACGCTGCAGGTGCAGAAAACACAAAGCATGTTTCTCAGCCTGGGCGGGGCTTAAATAGTCTCTGGGTATCCCAGGTGTCTCTGGGCTGAACCACACCCAAAAGACTAGAGTGCATATGCAGTTCTGGGATCCAAAATATGTGGGGAATCCATCTTGTCCCCATCAATGCACTACAAGCCCAATCCCCAATGTTATCCTGTGGGAGTGAGTGAGTCTGGTGCCACAAGCGCCAAGCGCCAAGTCTGACTCCAAGTGGGTCTTTGTAGGGATGGAGAGGCCATTGAGGGCCATGTAGGTGATCGTGGCCTGGCTCCAGCCTGACATCTTGGAGGGCTGGGGACATGAGGGGCAGGAATCATGACAGCACTCCCCCCCAAGGCCCCTCTCAAGGTGGCTCTTCTGTCTGGTCCTGGTTTGGTTGGATGGTTTTGATGAAATTGTCTAAGCAAGCGAGGTGCATGGATGTACTCACAAGGCTCCCATGTCCTGTCTTGTGGACTATACCCCTTCCAGTCTACTAACTAGTATAATTTGGATCTGACGTACTTTGAATCTAGGATGTCCTTGACTTCGAATTCTGGCTCCCCGGCGACTACTACTGGCTGCAGTAGCGTTGCTACCCGGGTCCCAGGTTGAACAGGTTTAAGGAGAGACACGCGGAACACAGGATGAATCTGCATGTTTGACGGCAAAGCTAGTCTGACCGCCACAGGATTTATCACAGAGGTGACGGTGAATGGACCCAGGTATCTTGGACGGAAAGTTCGGGTTCCTTTAATGGACATGTGTTTAGACACCAGCCAGACTTTGTCCCCCACTTGGTAGTTGGGGGCCTTTGCTCGGTGTTGATCAGCAAACTCTTTTGGCGATTCCTAGCTTCAAGTAGGTGTTCAGCTGCCCTTTTAAAGGTTTGAGAAATGGTTGTGTGCAAGGTTTTGACTGCTGGCATTTCCAGGGTTGTAGGAACGTCCAACTCAGAAGTACGTGGGTGCCTGCCATACATGGTATAAAAGGGTGTCTGCCTAGTGATGGTGTGTAGGGAATTATTATAAGCATATTCAGCTATCCATAATAGGTCGAACCAGCTTCCTTCAGCTTGGTGTAACATGCAACGCAGATACTGCTTGAGCGTCTGATTTGTCCTCTCAGTTTGACCATCCGTTTGGGGATGGTGACTGGTGGATAGCCAGATTTCGATCTGTGCCATAGAGCAGCATTTTCTCCAGAAGTTAGATATGAATTGAGTACCTCGGTCTGAGACCAAAACGGAAGGAAACCCATGGAGCCGTACGATGCCTTCAAGAAATACCTTTGCCAGAGTGGAAGCATTTGGAGCCCCTTAAGAGGAATGAAATGTGCCATTTTTGAAAATATGTCCACGACCACAAGAATAGTGTTAAACCCTTGACTGGGTGGTAAGTCAGTAATAAAATCGAGGGACAACGTGTGCCAGGGTGCTGGTGGGATTTCCAATGGGTGTAAAAGCCCAGCCGGTTTATGCTTGCATGACTTGTTTTGAGCACACACTCCACAAGATAGGATGAATTGGATAATGTCTTTACGCCACTTGGGCAACTAATAATTTTGTTTTACCTTGGCTAGGGTTTTAGCGATTCCGGGCTGGCCCTCGATCAAGGAATCATGATAACCAGACATGACTTGTTCTCGTAGTTCTTGGTTTGGTAAGAATAAACGATTCCTGAAGTAGGGCAACTGATTTTTTATCATGTAACGTTCTCCTTTTGCACTCCACGCTTGTAATTGCTCCGGACTCATCAGGTTTTGGATTTCTTCATGTAATTCTTTCTGAGTTATGGTTGCTGTGATTCCTAGGAGCTTGTCACTCGGGATGATTGCTATTAGGTCAGGGGTCTGATACCCTTGCTCTTCCACCCCCATACGGGAAAGGGCATCAGCCTTCCCGTTTTTCACCCCTGGTTGAAATGTAATCACGTATTCATATTCAGCAAAAAAAAGAGCCCAACGTAGTTGTCATGAGGATTGGGCTCTTGCTGTTTTTAGGTACTGGAGGTTCCGGTGGTCAGTTATTACGGTGATTGTGTGTCTGGCGCCCAAGAGGTAGTGCCGCCATGCCTTAAAGGCTGACTTAATGGCCAGGAGTTATTTGTCTGTGATAGCGTGATTGAGTTCAGGGGGTGTGACTTTACGTGACCAGAAGGCAAAAGGGTGTAACTGGCCCGTTTTGGGGTCCTTTTGTAAGAGGACGGCTCCCATAGCCATGCTAGAGGCATCCGTTTCCACCAGGTATGGGAGATCAGGGCGAGGGTGGCGTAAGATAGGGGCAGATGTGAATCTTGCTTTGAGTTCCTGGAAAGCCTCCTCGGCTTCTGTTGTCCACTGGAACTTTTTGTTGCTTTTCCTTAGTAATGACGTGATGGGATGCACCCTTGAATGAATTTGGGGATGGCCAGTTCAGGATAGCATCTACCTTGTGTACATCCATTCGGATTCCATTTGGGCTGAGAATAAAGCCCAGGAATTCCACCTCAGAGACGTGGAATTAGCACTTTTCGAGCTTGGCGTAGAGCTGGTGTTGATGGAGTTTCTCCAATGCGGATTGGACGTGTTTAACGTGGTCCTGCTTTGATGCGGAATATACTAGGATATCGTCAATGTACACTAGAGCACAGACATCAATCAATTCCCGTAGGACATCGTTCATGAAGTATTGAAATGCAGCAGGCGTGTTGCAAAGGCCAAAGGGCATTACGTGATATTTGTACAAGCCGTATTTGGTGCGAAAAGCGGTTTTCCATTTGTCCCCCTGTTTTACGCGAACAAGGTGATATGCTCCCCTCAGGTCTAGTTTTGTGTAGATTTGGGTGTATTTGACTATATCAAGCAATTCAGGGATCAGTGGCAAGGGGTAACGTTTTTTTTTACAGTAATCTGGTTCAGTGCGTGATAGTCTATGCACGTTCTCAAGTCCCCCTCCTTTTTTGGTACGAAGAATAGAGGACTGGCTGCTGGAGACTTCGAGGGACGGATGAACCCGTTGGCCAGGTATTGGTCAAGATAGGCCTTCAGGTGTGGGTTTTCTGGTTCTGTGAGTGCATAAATTCGCCCAAAAGGGATTTGTGCGCCGGGTATCAGGTCGATTTGGCAATCGTATGGTCTATGCGGTGGCAGGGTATTAGTCTGTTCTTTCTAAAAGACATCTTGAAAGTCCTGGTATTTACTTGGTAGGGTGCCGATTGCCATAGTCGCAAGCATGGAGTTTCTGGTGTCTATTGGTTATTTCTCTTGGCAATAACATGTGTGGGCGCAAGTCTCGTGAAAGGCCAATTCTTTTGCTCGTCAATCGATTCGAGGATTGTGAGCTACCAACCATGGCATTCCCAAAATCAACCGGAACTGTGGTGCCTTAATGAGGTCGAAAACAATAGATTCTTGGTGTCCATCCTGGCACAGAAGGGTTAAAGCTGCAGTGCATTGGGATACTGGACCAGAAGCTATTTCCGTGCCGTCGACAGTGGTAACAGTGTCAGTGGTTGATTTAGGGCATAACAGAAACCCCATCTTTGCCGCAAGATCCTGGTTTATGTAATTCCCAACGGCTCCACTGTCTATGTACGCTCTTACGGTGTACATCCGAGATGGTTGTTGGTGATTGATCAAGACCACAGATAGTGCAAAATGGGAGGTCTGTAGTTCACTTTCTTCGCTCGACAAGTGGACCCCTACACTTGCCGGGCTGGCGAGTTTTCTGATTCCTTGATGGCATCTTCCTTGTCCGCTGCCCCTACCATCCTCCTCGGTGGCTTCACAGGGCACTCTTTAAGGAAATGACCTGACCTTCCACAGTACAGACATAACTGCTGCTGTCCCTTTCCGCTTTAGTCAAAGGGGGATTTGACCCCCCCGATTTGCATTGGTTCTCCTGAACCTTCAGTTGTTCGGGCAGTATTGTCCTTTAAACGCACATACATAGGGCGAGGGTCCGGTCTGGTTCTATCTGCTCTTCGGTCCTGCAACCTATGATGCACTTCTTCCTCTCTCCTTCCTCCCTTCCAATCTGGCTTCTGTCCCAAACATTCCACTGAAACTGCTCTCGCCTCTATCCTTAACTCACTCCTCTCTGCTCGTCATGCTAAGCAATCCTCTATCCTTATTCTACTTGATCTCTCTACAGCTTTTGACACTGTCGACCATGCACTCCTACTCCATACTCTTTCCTTCTTCGGATTTAAAGGCCCTGTTCTAAAATGGTTATCCTCCTACCTCTCCTCCCGTTCCTTTGCTGTTTTGTGGGGAGGCCAGTCCTCTCCTTCCTTTCCTCTTATCTACGGCGTTCCTCAAAGCTCTGTACTTGATCCTTTCCTTTTCTCTCTTTACACCTCTCTCATTGCCCCTGTCATCACCTCGTTTGGCCTTTCCCATCACTTCTATGCTGACGATACTCAACTCTTTCTTTCTTTCTCCTCCTTCTCACCTGACCTTCACCTTAAACTCTCCTCCTGCCTCACTGCTATCAAGAACTGGATCTCCTCCCGCTTTCTCTCTCTTAACACCGATAAAACCGAAGTCCTTTTCTTCCCCCTAATTCTCTTCCCCCTCCCTCCCCTGCTCCTTTCATTCACTTTCCTCCCTCTAATCTCCGATCTCCCCCCAAGCTTGTAATCTAGGTGTTCTTTTTCATTCCTCTCTCACCTTCTCACAACACATTTCACTCACCTCCCGCACCTGCCGATACCACCTCTACAATATACGCAAAATCCTTTCCTCCATCACATTCCACGCCACCAAACTCCTAATTTCCTCTCTCATCTTCTCCCGCCTCTTCTACTGTTCTTCTCTAATCTTTGGACTTCCCACATGTCAACTTGCCCCTCTTAAATCCACATACCACTCTGCTGTTCGTACCCTCTGTCTCCTTACCTCCCGTGACTCCATCTCTTCCTCACTCTCTTACCTTGGCTAGCTACCTTTCCACTCACTGCTTAAATTCCACTTTCTCTACCTTGTCTTCAAATCCCTCTATGGTCTTGCTACTCCTTATCTCTCCTCCCTTCTCTCCTTCTACTCCCCATCCCGCCCCTTTGCTCCGCTGACCATTTCCTCCTCACTGTTCCTCCTTCCCCCTGCGCTTACTCCCATTTCCGCTCATTCCAACTCCTTGCACCTCTGCACTGGAACTCACTCCCTCTCACAATCCCCTCTACTACGACCTTCGCCTCATTTCGCACTTTCCTTAATTCCCTCCTCCTCCATTCTCCCCCTTGAAAACTTCCCCTTTCACCTGATTCCTCTCTCCCCTCTCCTACTCCTCTCTCTTCCTCTTCCATTTTCCCTCGCCCTGTCCAACTCCTACTCCTCCCCCCACCTCTTCCCTCTCCCCTTTCTACCCCCGCCTCAGTTAATTGCTCTTTGCACTGTTTTGTTGAATCATTCAAGATGTAAATTTTGCTCCCATTGTTAAGTGTTGTTGGTTTTTTGTATTCTGTTGTTCCATTGTACAGCGCCTTGGTGTAAAGTGCTCTATAAATAAATAAATCAACAACAAGGTCGATGAATTCGGAGCAGTCTTTCGGGGGGTTCACTACTTGTGTGAGAACATCCTTGTGCTCCCTCCGCAACCCCTGATGAAATAACGTGGTTCTCTTCTCACTGGCCATTCTGCTTCATCTACGAGTCTATTGAGCGTGGCTATGTATGTTAATAGGTCTTGATTCCCTTGGGGTAGGGACAGAAGTTCGTTGTCTAATGCCTGCCCATGAGTACGACGGGCAAACAGCTTTTCCATCTCCTGCTGAAAGCCCCTGAAGTCATGCAGCAAAGGATCGTCTTGGGCCACAAAGGGTACAGACCAGACCGCGGCACTACCACTCAGGTAGGATAGCACAAAAGCGACTTGTGATTGGTCATTCGGAAAGGCCCCTGGCCTACAAAGGAAGTGCAGGTGGCACTGGTTAATGAACGTAGCAAACCTCTTGGGATCCCCCGTAAATCGTTTGGGCGGGACCAAGGGAACTGCCCCAGAAAGGGTTATCTGAACGGGATTGGCTGATGGCGCTGGCATCGAGGGCACGCTTCCCGGCAATGGTGCATGCCCTGCTTGTGACTGGAGAAGTTGCCGGCATAAATCATCACTGCGTTCTTTGGCTACTATCAGCTCTCTCCTCAGGGTGTTGGTCTCCTGCCTGGCTGCATGTACTTCGGAACGTAGCTGCCCCAACATGTGGGCTAACTGGTCGGTTTCTGACGTTTCCATGATGCCCATGTGGATTTTGATGTGAGGCTTTGTGTTCTGTAACGCTCACCTGGTATCCACGGGGACGTCACTCAGCCTGTTCTGACCTCTTACGACCTCAAACCCTTCCCTGGAGGCTATTCGACTGGAGACTGGGCCTGAAACACAGGATTGGTAGTGTTTAACTCCCTATTGTCTCTGTGTGCTTGAACCCCTTCTTCCCCAGGATCCAACCCTTCCCTTTGATCCACAGCTCACCTTGTTTTCTTGGATAGTGTGTTCTCCATCCTGCTTTCAGCGCAGGGGCGCGTTGATTGATGTGGGCCCGTCGCTGCCTAGTTACTTCACCGGAAAGAGTCCGACAGGTAAGTATAATGAGTCTTTTGAACAGTTCTCTAACTTCGTTCCTTTCCTTCCTTAGATGATGGCCGGCGTCCGGGGATGGCAGCGTGCTGCTTAGATGAGTAGCGCTGAAGGTGAGTGACAGCACGATGCGCGATGCACCCCTTTCGTATTTGTATTGAACTGAGTTATTTTCCTGTGTCTTTTAGGTGCTGCAACGTTTTCAGCGTGGATGCCGGTTATGAAGAACAAATGCGGTGAGTAAGCGCAGTATGTGACACCTGTAGATGTTTCCACGCTAACCTGGAGTGTCTTTTCCCTCTTGCAGATGGATGAGAAGCTCTGAAGACAGAGTTCCCCCAGAGCGCCTGGGATTCAGGTAAGCGTTTGAAGCTCGTACAGTATTTAAAAATAAGCGAAGATTTGCAGAATGCTTACTAATGCCTTTTTTCTGTTCTTTTCCCTTTTCCTTAGGAAGCGGCGTGCCGGGATGGGAATGACACCGCCGAAGATGCCCGCAGAACAAAAGGAGCGATGAATGATGGGCAGAAGCGCCGCAAGGTAATGCTGTTCCTAACGGTGTTCTTGTCCTTGCAGGAGCTGAGCGCAGAAGAAAGATGCAGGCCTACAGGAGACCGATCCGAACACGGTGATTGATACGCTGCAGGTGCAGAAAACACAAAGCATGTTTCTCAGCAAGCAAGGGCATGGCTTAAATAGATTCTGGGTATCCCAGGTGTCTCTGGGCTGAACCACACCCAAAAGACTAGACTGCCCATGCAGTTCTGGGAACCGAAATATGTGGGGGCATCCATCTTGTCCCCATCAATGCACTACAAGTCCAATCCCCAATGTTATCCTATGGGAGTGAGTGAGTCTGGTGCCACAAGCACCAAGTCTGACTCCAAGTGGGTCTTTGGAGGGATGGAGAGGCCCTTGAGGGCCCTGTAGGTGATCGTAGCCTGGCTCCAGAATGACATCTTGGAGGGCTGGGGACATGAGGGGCAGGAAACATGACATCCAGGCTTTCAATAGAGGTATCTTTGATCGCGGCCTGTGGTTCTTCATCCACACTGTGGTAAATCTGCACTGCACCTGGTCTGTAGGGCTGGTTGAGAGGGTTTGGCTGACTGAGGGGGTATCTTTCAACATATTTGTCAATCATGGGACCACTGGGAATTGGTCCTAAATAGAATGGGTGCCTGCAGTATTTCCTGGCCTTCTTCCTTGTCATGAATTTAGTAGGAGGGGTAGGAGGTGGTTGGCATCCCCTTCCCTTTTCAGTATGTTTTAGTGTGCATATTAGGGAAGGCTGTGCAGTGTCTACTTGGTCTCTGACTAGGCTACAATGCAAACAGTGGTGTATGGACTTGGCTTTTGGATGTGCTACTAGGGTGAAACGCTGGGCTGAGTGCAGGGTGGGTGAGTTGGTGGAGCGGTGCTGGGGTACACTGGATGGGTGTGATTCTGGGGTATGTCCTAAGGTGTAGGTGAGTGCAGTGCTTGGATGTGGTGTTGCAGTGAAGGTGGTGATGATTGGTCCTGAGAGATGTGAGGGGTTAAGGTGGGTGAGTGTAGGTGAGTTTGGTGCGTGTATGTGGTGCTTGTGTGAAGTTGAATGAGCGTGGCCATGTGGTGGGGGTGGGTGGGGTAGCTCTGGATGTTCATACTGGATAGGGGTGGGAGGGTTGGGTATTAGGGTGACTGTGGGTGTGTGTGGTTCTGGGTTGAGAGTGGGTGTTGTGCTGGGATGAAAGTAGGCATGGTGCTGAGGTATGAGTGAGGTAGGTGCTGAAGTGTGGTGCTGGGGTGTGATGCTGGCATAAGGATGAGTGTGGGGATGGAATTTGGTGCTGTGTTGAGGGCAGGGGTAGTGATGCAGTGAAGGTAGGTGGGTGGCTAAGGTACTGGAAGGTGAATTACCCTGGTGCTGGCATTTGGTGTTGGCATGATGGTAGGAGTAATGCTGAGTTGAGGCAGGGTCGGTGTGATGCTGGGTTCAGTGTGGGGTATGAATAGCATTGAGTTGGGTAAGGAAACACTTCTATTGTCTTTCCTTAGCACCCAGATGTCTCTGTAAGTGTGAATGAGTGCTCTACAAATACAAATATTATATCATGTGTGTGGTGAAGGGTTGAGCACAAGTGGTATAAGTGCTTGGTGATGGCAGGAGAGTGTGGTGATGGGCTGACGGCGTGTGGGTGTGGTGATGGGATGAGGATGAGTGTGGTGCTGGTGTGAGTGTGGAAGTTGTGCGGTAAGGGTGGGAGGGTGGATGCAAAGCTGGGAGGGGGTGGTGGTAAGTGTGCTGGAGGAGAGTAGGAGGGTGATGTATGGTGATTGCAGAGGTTACCTGTTCCACTGTGGAGGGTGGCATGTGATGCTGGGGAAAGTATGGTGGGGTATATGAGTGAGATTGTCTGGGTAGGGCGTGGCGCTGCATTGAGATGAGAGAGTTGTGTGTGGTGCCTGGGTGCCAGGGTGTGGGTGGGAGTGTAGCGTGAGAGTGGAAGTGTAGGGGGTGTGGTGTTGAGGTGAGGGGACTAGGGGGAAGTGTTATGTTGGGTCAGAAGATGGGGTGTGGTAATGGGCTGAGGATGAGAGGGTGGGGTCTGGATCGGTGTGGTGCCTGGGTGGGAGTGGACAATAGGAGGCTTGAGATTGGCTCTGGGGTAATGGTGGGCTGTAGGAGCGTGTTATTGGCATAAGAGTGGAATGGAATGGTGCTGCATTGGTGTTCGGAGGTGGTGGTGCTGAGATGACACTGGACAAGTTTATTTCTAGTGTGTGAGCGACAAAATGGGTGACTGAGGTGAGTGTGGGTGTGGGTGTGATGCAATGGTGAGGGCGAGTGTTGTGTTGGGGTGTGGTTTTGGTGTGAGATTGAAGGTAGATATGGCACTAGGGCGCGAGTCGGTGTGGTGCTATTATATGGTGCTGTATTGACTGCGCTGGGATGAGAATGGAAGGACATAGTGCTAGGATGAGAGTGAGAGGTTAGGCTTCTGAGGCGAGTGTGGGTGTGATGCTGGGGTGAGGGTGGATGTAATGATTGGGCACGGTTTTGTTGTAAAGATTAAGGTACATGTGGTGCTACGGTGTGGCTGGGTGTGGTGCTGGGGTGAGGGATGCTGTGATACTAAGGGTGATGTTGAGTGTCGTTCCAACGCTGTGGTACTGTGCTGAAGGCTGGGTGTGGTGCTGGGGGGAGGGATGCTGTGATGCTAAGGGTGATGGTGGGTGTAGTTCCAACGCTGTGGTACTGTGCTGAAGGCTGGGTGTGGTGCTGGGGGTGAGGGATGCTGTGATGCTAAGGGTGATGGTGGGTGTCGTTCCAACGCTTTGGTACTGTGTTGAAGGCTGGGTGTGGTGCTGGGGGGGTGAGCTGGTGATGGGTTGTGCTATTATAAAATTCATAAGGATGAAACGCCGACAAACCCAGGCTGTTACCCGCAAGTTGCAAAGCACCCTGTTGCCCTGCTTAACTTTGTGCAGAATTCGTCTTATACTCTCAGCCCTGAGCACAACAGCAGAGTGCTGCAATAACTGCTGATGAAAGAACAGCTCCTCACCATATAGCAGGCGGCTCCCAGGCCGAGGGATGTGGACACAGCTGAGAGAGGGAGGTGGAATTCACAGGAAGAGAGTGAAGGGGTAAAGGTGACACGGAAAATGATGGCGGCAGTTGGGTAGGGAGGCAGGAGCCAGGAAAAAGAGATATTGCAATTCAATCAGCTGCAAGCTTGCGCAGACTCGATTAGTACAAGCCTGATCAATATGCACATGATTGACACTTGTGTATTTGTGGCGTGGGATGGGAGCGTACGGACGGGGCATCACATAACTACTGCAATAAGTATGAAGCGTGATTGTGCAGTGGGTGTCAGCTCATTTCAAGAAGGCTTGTGCACATCCACCACACAACGTCTCCTAAAGCATCTCGTTCTGCCCCGGAAAACCCACTCTACATGTTTGGCCCAGTAGGTGGCAGACTCCTACCATGCGCCAAAACTAAAAACGTGCAATGTTTAAGAGCCCATGTGTAGTTTATTTAGACATTATTGATTTTCGAGGGGTTGGAGAATCACCAACAAGTTTAAAGGGGGACTTAGCCAAGTAACTCTCTGCCACAATTTGTGTTTTCTTAAACTGTGTTTTTTTTTACATTCTAGTTTCTTTTTAGGTTGTAAAGGGGTAAGTACATGTCTCGTGCCTGGGTAACCACCTTTGGCTATACTATTATCAACTCACAAATGGCTATAACACAGCACTTAACCTGCTGGTGGTCAGGAGGGAGACCGGTACACAGATGTACGTGAGTTTTTCAATAAAATTAACGGGTACTGGTGATTTTGATTAGGCAGCCAACATCACTATTCCTCTGAGCCTCTATTCATTGACAACAGCACTAGCCCACCATTTTAGTGATCACCCGTGGGGCACTCCAGGGCTGTCACAAGGGGGGCAGGAGGGGCAAACTGCCCCAGGCCTCGCGCTTTCAGGGGTCTCACAGCCCCCTCTCCTAAGTAGAAGGCAGCACAGTCCAGCCGGGTCCATTATTCACTCAGGGGACTGTGCTTTCTCCTCTCTACCCCTGCAATGATTTTGCTGTTTGTTGCGAAGCCGTTTGGCAAACAGCAAAATAATGGGAGACAGCAGGGCTCAGAAGTGAGCTCTGCTGCCTCCAGTTATTCAGCTGACAACCTGGACATGCTGAATGACAAGAGAGGACTCCTCTCCTGACAGTCAGTGTGTTCACGTTGCTCAGTGTGAACATGCTGACTGATGGGAGAGGAGTTCTCTCCTGTCAGGCAGCATGTCTATGTGTCGGATGCGTGGGTGATTTTGAAGGGTGCATGGAGGTAAGGTGTTTTTTACTTTAATTTAAATGTGTATATATGTGTAGTATATATGTGTATTTAAATTAAATGAGCATGTATATGTGCATGAACGTGTGCTTGTATGTTGGTGTTTATGTTGCTGTCAATGCGCTGTTTGGTTTTATGTATGCGTGCATGCAAGGAGTTGTGTGACTGGTGGATAAATGCATGGGTGAAAGTGTTGTATGTGAGTCTGTGAGCCAGCACCCACCCTTAAATTTAGCAAACCTGCGGGCCACTTAAATAAGGGGTGGGGTCATGGCATCAGAGGTGCACCTTTTCTAAAGTTTGGTGGGGGACGGAGTGGGACTAACACTTCAAATGTTATGAGGGGTGCTAACTTCAGAGCCTGTGAGGGAGCGGCAAACTTACTTGTGTGGGCACATCTAACAACTTTCCACATTTGAATCAGACTATTCTGATGAAGCTTCAATGTTACAACAGCTCATTTCTGAAACATCACACTTAAGGACTGCTGGGAGAATGAGATGTCTCATGTCACCACTTCCCTTCTAATCACTCCCCTGGCATGCAAGTGCTAATCCCACATCACAATTTCAATTACCTAAAAATGTATGTTTATGAATGCAGGTATTAACAGTGAAATCTTTTATGTTGGTAATTTCAGGGCCTTTTTAAACAGCGAAGCCCAGGCCCTGTTTAATGTCTGTGTCTTATTCTGTCTGGCCACAGCTCTGTTGGTCATCCCAGCCGGGGCTGGATGACAGTTCTGAAAGGGGATAGTGAGTGGGGCCAATAAACCCATTGCTCTGTCAGTCTCCCCACTGAGGGATGGCGTCTGGGTCTTTCAGCTTTTGCAGTTGAAATGGGTCCCCAAGCAGCTGCCCCCATGTTGGCAGCCTTATAACACAGACACATACTGATAATCTGCAGCTTTTAACCACCTCACTGTATTATTTTGACTTAATTATTGATTTAAGCACTCCACAGGTGCCTGTGCCTATTTATCCAAACTGTAAGGCCTGGGGTGCCCAACAAACATCGCAAAGAAATGTGCCCCGCAAGCCCTGACACATCTTCAACCAGCCCTGCTCCCACTTCCCTACCAATACACAGAGCTAGCTAGAAAACTGACTAGCTAGTTCACCTTACCTTTGGCCAGTAGTCGTACCTTTCACCCTATTTCAGAGGCTATTTACTTTCATAATGCTATGCTACTCTCTGGAGAGGTGGGCCATCTAAAAACTGTGACCAGAAGTTAAGACTTTGGCTTTATCAAAGTTAGTCTGTTGATATCGCATGGATGGACATTTGTACTCTGCATGTTTGATGCTGCTGCCACTCCATAACGAGAGGTATGGGCTGGCGACACATCGAAGGAGGCCTTCTGCCTCAAAGTGGGAGGGCTTCAGCCCTCCCTAGTTATGGGCTAGCTCTGCCCATGCAGCCAGGTCGAGTCACCAAAACCCAACATTTCGGGAGGGGGATAGAGCCTGAGCCGCTCAATTGTGTTGCAACCAATGTGTCTTTTACTGAAGTCCTGTTAAAAACAAACATTGACAAAGCCAACAGTTTTGACTTGTGTAAGTATTGGGCATTTGCCAGGCACTGCTATTAGATGCTCAGGTACGCAAACCCGTTTGCACCTGCTACCATCAACGGCTAGTTAATACCAATACAGCAGTGCCTTTACCATGCCCACATGAAAGCCCAAACTGTTAGGATTGCCAATGCTTGTTGTGTTTACCCATGTTGCACAGGACTATGCATCAAGGTTAAAGTAAACATACTACTTGGCTAAATTGGCCCACATTGAATTTAGGCCAATCGAGCCAGTAATAACACTTATGGTGCACAGTCAGCCTGGACATACTTTCTGTGGCATGGCATGTTTACTGGCTGGGAGTGCGTACATGGTAATAATGGCATATATTGGTGCAGCCGGCATGAACCACATGGGAACAACCAGCATGAATATATCTTTATACTAGCATATGTTGTGTGGGAACAACCAGCACGTTGTGTGCAACGGGGCCATGAAATGTATTGGAAAATGTTCCTGTGCACGGTTGGTGACTTGCAACTATTGGATTTTTCCATGTGCTTCCATACAAAACCAATTGCAAACTGTATGGATTTCTACCCAATTTTACAAAGAAAGTGCTGTAAAATGCATAATTGTAACACAATGTTTCAAACATTTTCTTGGGAGTGAGAAACCCCCTCAAATAACCCTTGTTTGGTTTGGGCATCCTCACTGCGCTCTGTCGATCCTGCATAATGGCACACACATTTAAGCCTCTTCAGTTCAGAATTCACCAGCTTCCACTCTACATCATCCATCAGTCACTGTGTATGATGTGTTTATTAATGCGCGCACAGGGGCAGGGTGCTCCTTAATGCTGGCGTCATGCACCACATGCTGTCATGCCATCCTATATATGTTTATGCCTATGATACAAAAGTTAGTCTTGCATAAACCTTTCTTGAGTAGAAAAATCTAACTTTGCTGTAGTTGATTTGCAGTTGTAGTAATAAAGCATATTTGAGTTCCTTCATACAAACTCAAGGGGAGGTTTCTCGAGTCCCCTGTTTGCAAAAGTGCCACCGCTGGCCCAGTGCATAACATCAAAATGGGGCCTCACCAAATGCTTTGCCCCGGGCCTCACCACATCTTGTGACAGCCCTGGGGCACTCACATGACGGCACTGTTTAAGATCTTCAAGTCAGCCTGACATGGTCTTAAGAAACGCATCTTCAGCTTGCCGTGACTCAATGTTTATGACATACTCACCGACTGCAAAC
This sequence comes from Ambystoma mexicanum, assembly GCF_040938575.1. NCBI lineage: Eukaryota > Metazoa > Chordata > Amphibia > Caudata > Ambystomatidae > Ambystoma > Ambystoma mexicanum. The sequence continues at coordinate 689,922,435 of NC_090934.1, read as the reverse complement.
CACCGCCATGAAAAAAGCAACCTGATCAAGTCATTTCTTTTCCAGTCACAGGAAGTCTCCTCACAGGCTATCTGTGCTCAAAGCTATTACTGAGCCACTCCATTTCTTAAAGAGCTACAGTGTTGGCTAATTAGACATACACGTACAGTTTTAAAGTCATCTGCAGTTGGAATAAAAAACACCTGGTGCAGGAAAATTTTACTGAGCTCACCTTACCCCAAAAGCTGTCCCATCAGACTTGTTTCCCCTTCTCTCCGAGATTTCAGTCAGGCTCAACTGTCATCTATGAACATTCCACAGCTCATTTGTCTCAGCCATTTGCTCACACAGCTGTCATTCACTTCTGGGTCAGCCTTCTGTTGCTGCACAATGCAGTTACAACACTGCCACCTGCTGGGAGAATGGATCATTGCACTTCATACCGGCATCATTGCAAGGGCTCTGATGTCACAAGTCAACAGGCTGAGAGAGAAACATAATCTGCTTGCCAGAAGCAGATCCGAGAGCAATACACATACATTTAAAGGCTGTCTCTGGTAGGTTGCTGCCAGCCCCAGTACAAATAGGGGTCTACGCTACATGGTTCTGAACATCAGTAACAGCATTTACAAAGGTTTGGGATGGACACAGAAGAGATTATGGTGAGAGCAAAAACACCTCCTGAAAAGAGTTGGTCATGTTGTGGCAGATGCAGAAATAGGTAGGCTAGGTGGTTCATGTGATGCTGGACTGATCCAATCAACTGTTCTTAAAAAAAATAAGAACTATGTAAAGGAAGTATTGTTTATAATATGCAACATCTTGCAAGAGCATGTGATATCACTGTTATTTACTATTGAAATCATCAATTATAATTAGGGCTCCCTGTTTTTCGTTTTTACTGATTTTTACACATAAATACAGCGGAAATCAATCTGCTTTCTATATGTAGTTATTTATAAAAATGAAGAAAAGAAACGGAAAATCATGTATTCCTGCTTGGTGGCCTATGCTGTGAAGCATCCATTGCAGGCCAATGGCATTGCAGACTGGGAGCATGAAGAGTGTTATTGTTGCACGAAAAATAGAGTTCAAGTTCTTCAAATGATGTCTTAGGTCTGCAACAATCACAGAAGCATTTGTTGTTACGGTAAAACATGCCCATTCCATGTGTGTCCTGTATGGCTGCAGGTGTTTTGATGAATGCATTATTTTCATTTGAATAGATGCAGAAATATACTGGTTGCAGGTTATCTTTTTACAGTATAAAAAAATAAATGGGGAAAATTACAGAAAAAATAACCCCAGAAAAAGAAATTCATGAATTAATCATTTAACACGGAATAAATACAGACGGAAATTACAGAAAAATAAATACCGTAAAACGGGAGCCTTAATTAGGTATGTTTCAGTGCTCGTTCCAATTGATCTGCTTGAGGTATTTAACAACATACAGAGAAAGAAAGGTGGATAGCTGTCAACTAAAGGAATATATTCAACTGAGGGTTTCCGAGTCACATCTGGCAGACAATGCGAACTACGATATCATTCGGAACACTGAGATTTGGCTGATATTATTTGGAACCCTGAGATTCAATGCGCCCATTCTTGAAAGTGACCCATCCAAAATGTAGTGTTGCGTATGGACCCTTGCAGCACATTGTCAACCCCTAAATTGCCCCTTATGGGCTGAGGATTGCAGGGAGTGTAGGGTGGAGGCCCAAAGGAACTATACACAACAAAACAAATAAAAGTGTCCTGCTCTCTGCACCACACAACCCAAAGGGGCAATTAAAAAAAAAAACAGAGAAAATGCCATAGACTCCTCTTGACGTCACAGTATTTGATTAGGAAGTCTGTAATCTTCTGACATGCCATCACAGTTGGAGGATACAGCACTGAAGAAGGGCAATCGTTGCTAATTAGTTCGTACCAAAACCATAATTAACAAGCACGTTCTTTTCATACTGGTAAAGAGACTAACTAAAATCTGCCTTTATGTTCCACAACACTATGGGGGTCATTACTAACCTGGCAGTAGGAGGTTAACGGGGCGGTAGAGCTGCCGGCCCCGTTAACCCCCTACCGTCTCATTACAAGGTCTCCTCTTGGGATCCGCTAAGGACGCCTGGTTTAAGCAGGTCCCGCGAGAAGACCAGCATGCTAACAACGGGCACGTTGTTAGCATGCTCCCCATTCCCATTGAGCCCTACGGGGGCTCGAATGGGAATGGGTTCCTGGAGTGGGGAAATACTGGGCCCTCCAAAGTCGGAAAGGCCCGGTATTTTCCCATTCCAGGAACCCGGACCCGGTACCATGAATGGGGGTAGCCATGCTGCAAAAAGCGGCATGGCTACCTCCAGGGTCGTATTGACCCCTATCTCTATGCTGTGAGGCCACCTATCCCCAACCCCTTTCTCTTCCACCCACACATTCTGTTTCTGTTTCTATCTATCTCTCTTTCTATCTGTCTTTCTTCTTCTCTCCCACCCACTCTCTCCCTTCTCTTTCCTTCTAGTGTTTCACAACCTATATACATTTCATGTGCATGATTTCAAACACGTCTATGATCACAGTGCAAAACTGTAACTTTGCATAAAGATGAAGAACGATATTTTGAATTTGTTCTACACTGCCTGAGATTAATCTTAAAATGGCAAATTTCTGTTCCCTGGAATGACTTCTTTAAACTCCAAATTTGGAAAGGTCAGACAGACTCACTGTGGCTATTGAATGGTTGTAATATAGCGATGCTCTGTAAGCAGCTAATGCAGCCTACTTAATCAAGTGGCTAGAAGCAATAGAAGGCAGCAATCAGACCTTTAGCAGATCTCAAACAATGACAGCATTGGCCAAATGCTAGAAGCACTTCCTGGGCCACCACAGTGAAATTACAAACATTCTACTAGCCTTTACGGGTCATTTATTGGACAGGGTCAGTATTTCCTCATTTGTTCTTAGACCAGAACAGTCACATTAAACAAGGTTAGCCAACAAAGAACATACAAAATGCGTCTTCTGAAAGCGAAAGGCACAAATGTTTCTGTGTTTGTATGGAGCTGAGGATGGGCGAGGCAGGATAATTATTATTATTTTATTTCTGATTACGTGCAACACGCCCGTAGGCCTCAGTCCACACAAAAAAGACACAATACAATCAACAGAAAATAAAAAGAACATTATAAATCAGTGCGATCTACAAATAATTTCAGGTCAGTAGACGTATTAAAAGATTTGCCGTTAGCTAAAAAGCTGGGAAGGGTAGTCCGACCACATCCAATGATTATACAGTCCTAGTTGACTTTAGAACACCAGCCATCCTTCTTCATACTCCTCAAAACCTTAAGATAATAACGTCTAACAATCCCAGAACCAGTTATTAGACGCAACCAGGCCAATACTTTATTTCTGAGATCATTCCTGGGTTCAGGCCCCGATGATGACGGCATGGCATTGGTGATGATAATAATTCTTTAATGCAGGACCAGCTCTCTCAGGGACTTGTCCACAATAGCTGCCATCTGTGATTTGCTCAAGCGTCAAACTTGAACTAGTTTTAGAGGAACCGCATGGGTCAACTAAGGGGAAACCTGAATCCAGTACCACATCGCAGACCACAAACTCAGCATGAGCGTGCCCTTCAATGACTCCAGGCACTTCAATGACTCCAGGCAAAGATGCACACATAAGGTTTAAGTGGGGATGCTTCACGTTCTCGGGTTTTAAGTCGCTTCCACATATTTGCACTCAATCTGACTTACGTTATCTTCAGAAACTGAGCTTTGTTCCGACAATTAGACTGTTTGATGTATTTCAGCAGCCGAGATGTCAGATTGCTGTTGCGGCATGTTATTAACATCCTCCACATCCATCAACGGGTCCATTTGACATGAATTATCCACCAAAACAGGGTGCACCAATGTCCCAGCTGTGTCTACTAAGTCCAACCATAAGCAGAAATCATGAGAATTTCTACACTGAAAAAGATCAGCAGCAATTGCCTCCTTCACCTGCTGCCATTGAGCAGGACTAAGAAGGTCTATCTGAGAAGGTTGCTCACCCTTTAAGCCCAAAATATACACAGGTAGTCCAGTAACCGTCTCTCCTTTGTTACAGTCAGTCTGAGTGACGAACTCATAATATCCACAGGCAAAGTAACAGCTGTCTCTTCTTTATCAGAATCATGCTGTGGCGATGAAGACACCAGAGAGGGTGCAAACTCTGTGCCACCCACTCACATGCTAAGTTCTTCCTCACAAGTATGGTCAGAATTTCCCAGCAGGAATGGAATCATCTGTGGCAACATGACCATTATCATCCTCAGGTGAACTTAATTTAATCTCATGGCGGTGTCTCCTCTTAAGCGCCCTTGCAGCCACCACATCTGTTATTGGATTCCTGTGAGGTGCTGTGTCATCATGTTGTCACCATCTCGAGGGAATATAACGGCGGAGTATAAACACCACGATCCACTTATGCAACTCCCAAATATCAATCATGGAGTCCAGAAGAAACAATGGTCAATACTGAAAAAAAGAAGAAAAAAGGGAAAGCCAGACGAAACAAAAGAAGGCAGACATATGCTCCCGGCCAGCGAGGGGAAAAAGTAGCACTCAAGAGACTCGGGAGAGCGAAAGGAAGTCCCAGGTCAGGGACGAGGACAGGTGACAGGTCAGGGAAAGAATGGGTTTCATATTCCATTCATATCCCATTCATAAGACGATCAGCAGAGGCAAGTAACAGCACTCGGTAGGCTCACAAATGACCTACTTCTGTATTCGGCTTACAAGATGCACTAGGGGAGCTTTAGAACCACACAAGACTCAGAACAGAACTGCAATACAATATTTCAAAGAGAAAACCAGAAAAAAACTATTTCTAACAATCCTCTAAAGCTCCTACGAATGCCTTTCTTCAGACCGCTGGTAAGCTTGAGCTGGCTGAAGAACTTCAAATGAAACAGCAGCGTAACAGCTTGGAGACGGGAGGCAACAGCAGCACATGCAACATACAGGAGAATGATGAAAGGAAAGGACCTGAACTCAGCAAGCTGTCAAGTTACACCCATAAAGGGCACTTCCGACAACATGTTCTTAACGTACGGTCCATTACTCCTCTCTGCCATACAAATGAATGTAAATATGGCATGTTATGTTATGTCATTGTGATTTATACCACCACCGCTGCCATTTTCATTGTCTTCAGATGCTCTGGTGAACCTGACAAGGAAGGAGGGCTCAGAATAACAAGTAGCATGGAGTTGGTTTCTGGATCCAGAGGGAGATTATGGCTTTCAGCCCCAATGTGGGGGGAGGACATTGCCGGTAACAGCTCGCCTGCCCGAGCCTATAGAGGGATCTCTGGAACGCTTGATATGCCATTGATGTGGATTACTTTTTTCGAGATTATGATAATGTGACAACAGGAATTCTCTTTTTTGAAAGAAAGCCGTAGTGGCTTTTACGTAAAAAAATGGTCACTGTTTGTAAAGTCTGTCTTTTGTTTTTTCAAAGGGCTGCTGTCCATGAGTTATTGAGCCTGGTGTATCTTCTCAGAGTTTGGTATGTGTTTCCAAAGGATGCAGCTATCTTTCATGGGCTTTGCTTCCTGATTGCAAGTTTTCACTGACCACACGATTAAAACATAATCATCATTGGTATGTGTTTCCAAAGGATGCAGCTATCTTTCATGGGCTTTGCTTCCTGATTGCAAGTTTTCACTGACCACACGATTAAAACATAATCATCATTTTTTGTTGTCACAACTAAAGGATTATAACTGTGCGTTTTAACGATATTGCTAGTCATTGAGGAGTTCACTAACCATTTACACTAGGGGTCTGCAACGTTTGGCTCTCTGGATGTTTTGGACTACAACTACCATCAGCCTTAGCTATCAGTCAATGGTGAGGGCTCATGGGGGCCATAGTCCAAAACCACAGGGCAGCTGCAAATTGCAGACCCCAGATAAAGGGAGGCCCAAGGTGCCTTTCTATTTTCACACAACTCTGAGGTAACTTGTATCCCAACTAGAATGCAAAAAGTAAACCAGCTACAAGTTTTAGTTAGATATTGCAGATGTGCATGTTTTCTATGCATATTATGTTCTAGTAAATTGTATATTTTGCTATACTTTGATTATGAAGATTTTGGGGTGCAGATGGTGGTGATTTCAGTACTGGCTGGGATGGATCACCCATGAGGTCTTAAATACCTTTAGCACCCTGGGGTAATGCCCATGGCGCTAATGGCTATTTTTTAGGGAAAAACATCTACAAATAAGATGGCAGGCATGGCAAAAGGCAGACAGGAGTGGATTGCAGGTCTGGGAGACAGGAGGTTGCAGGGGATTGGGGGAGGCTTTGAGCAACCATCAGCTTGATCAGAAGATGGGCTTGTACTGTTAGATAAAGCTTTCAATCCAAGCCAAATTATGTGCTCGCCCTGGGCGCTGATTGTAAATTAAAATAATACATCTGTTTATGGAGCTACATCCTGCACTTTTGTGACTTCTTTCTGCTGGAAGCAATGGAGGCTCATGTTCAATGAAGTGTAAAGTACAAAAAATGTGTAAAACCCTTGCGTAAGGCATTTACACATGTTTTTTATGTCACGCCTCCTGTTCAAGTGTGGGTATGGTGAAATGTAAGTTCTGTTTCCGCCGCTCCCTTCCTCTCCACCACACAGATACTTCAGCATTTGCCCTGGCATGGACTTTCATATCGGCTCAAATGATATGATATGATTGGTTATTTATAACGCGCTTAATACCCAGAGGTTTCTAAGCACGGACCCGGGGATTGAACCTGTGTTGCTCTTTGTCGTCTTGCTTCCAAGGCGAGCACGTTGCCCCTGAGCTATCCTCCCGAGACGATGCTCAGATGCTGGTGATTCATGCGTAGTCCTGGTGCAAAATGCCAGTGGTCTTCATAGGAATCCATTGTTAGCACTGCCTGCCATGCGTACAGAGTTTACTTCATTTGCACTGTGGAGTGCAAAAGGGTGCTGTACAAGTGTGCACACTGTCTTTTTGCCCTCACCTTTTTCACTCCGCCGTGCAAATGAGGAAAATCCAGCAGCAGGGACCTGTGTACCTGAAAGTGTACACGTAGCGGGTCCCCACTGTCAAATTACAACGTTCAAAATGAACCCAATGGTGTTGTCATTATCAAGCACAATATTACTCAATGTATTGACCTCAACATGATGAAAGGCGGAGTTTGCACTGCCATTATTTAACTCACTAAGCTATCTTACCAGATGTCACAGATCACAGGTCTGAATAAGTATAAGAATGACACAGGCAATTGCGACATGCATATGCTACAACAGTGGACCACAATGCCTGCACATTGGGCTGCAGAGCTTTACCTCTCCTTACATCAGGCTTCGTATTTAGTTTAATAGTAGTGTTTGCCTTGGGAGATTACAGCATAGTGATTTAGCTCCTACAAGCCATGGGCCATCATTAGGACCCTGGTGTGCAGGGGTTAATGGCGCCATAAAAGGCTGCGGCGCCGTTAACCCCTTAACGCCTTACTACGAGGTCCCTTTGCGGCTCCCGACCTGAACGGCTGGTCCGGACCAGCTGTTAAAGTAGGGACCCGCAAAGCGACCTTTGTTGGCAATTACGGTACCGCAATTTGCGGTACCGTAATTGCCGCCTTCCCCATTCCCATTGAGCCCTATGGGGCACAAATGGGAATGGGGAAGGGCCATGGAGAAAGGGGGAATTACCGCCCCGCCAACCTTGGAATGGGGTGGTAATTCCCCCTTTCTCCATGGCGGACTCCGGCATGGACCATGGTGCTAATAGCACCATGGTTTAGCACCAGAGTCCTAATGAGGGCCACGGAGTGGAATTCTGGGTGACGCTCAGTTCCTGGATAAAATGACTGCATGCGTGGGCCAAATGTTTTAGTGTAATTGCAGCATACACATGCTCAGTCATCTGTATTACAGCGAACAGGCCCAGGGGAAAGACGTCTCAGAATGACAAGTAGCATCTTCCCGGACTCTCCTTCCAGGAGCAGTGTTTAAAGGAAAGTATCTACACAAAGATCATACGATATCAGAGGCAGATAACCAATACATGCTTCTACTGTGCAAAAAGAAAGCCATGAAACTACATGGTGTGCGTGAAAATAAATGGAGGAGGGTTATGTTATTCTCCGTTTTCAGATTGTAGTACTGGTCTTGTATAATCTTTGTGAAAGATGCAGTATTGAAAGCAATGACTCAAAGGCCACCATTATGAACACAACAATCAAAGTGCAGGCTGCTTTCACTATCAGGCCGCTCAGCTGATGGGACTCAACCGTGTGCAGAAGCTGCACATTTTGGATAGAAAGTTGTATCTTCATGTACGTGGTCTTAGGGTGAAACCACACAGTTATCTATAAGGTCACTCAGCGTGTAAATCCCATCTGCTCATGTCCACATGGTACAGGCGTAAGTATTCTCTTAGCAAAACACTCTATTCTTCAATCAACCATGCTGCCTGTTTGTGACAAAATGACTTCTGCCCTGCAGGGGCCCAAGGGTGAACAACGACTGAAGCGCCTACTCGCCCCTCAAACTGCTACAAACCAAGAGTGATAAAGGTAAAACAGGCACAGTTCAGAGATATGCCTCCTTAACCTTTTATGGTAACATGGGCAGGTGGAAGTCTGTGCTCTTAAGAGGGGTGTGAATGTGATTCAGTAGCATCCCAAATATCAAAGCATAACAGTCCAAAATAAAGAGAATGGCCAATTCTGGGCATGGTGTGGGCATTGAAAAATTATCACCCATTCATTCAGGGGAAGCACATCATTGTAGAGACTCCTCACCAACCCTTGCAATATTTCCATAGTGACAGAATCTGGGCGAGGAACATTAGTGATCCCAGACCTACTTCCTGGATTCTGTCCATACAAGGCTTTCCTGTGGAGTTCAGATATGACCAAAACAACAAGTCCCCTAACGCAAGAGTTGGCGGACTTGCATGATTGTGTTCATGAAATCTGTCTCAAGGACGAAAGTCTAATGACCAACAACAACATGGAGGAATACTTAACTTCCCCACACAAGGTCTCTGAAGAAGACACGTATCATGGCATAGCCATAGTCTCTGTGGATGGGTGCTCCTACCATATTGATAACAAAAGGGAAAAATACCTAGTGGCTAGCATTGGGAATGCCTGGGTGAATGATAACCCAGAACCCTTGGCTGGTTATGAAATAGGACCCTGAGGTAGTCATGTTGCAGAGTTGAAGGCTGTGTATCAAACCACCCTCACTGTAGTGCACAACCAGCTCAAAGAACTGGTCATAATCACTGACTCTGATTATATCAGGAATGGGTATGTGGAGCAGCTGATTAAGTAGAAGTGTTGAGGCCCGACCATTGGGACATTTTATCAAAATATAGAAGACCCTGTTAGTTTCCCTCTAACAAAGTCATATTATGCCGCTAAGGAGGATCTCTGGGTGTTGATGAATTTTTCCAGGAGGTTCCGGATCCAAGATGGTTTGTTGGTAAGAAGAGCCCTATCTGGATGTGACATGGGAGTGGTACCTATCTCATTCCGAAGCCTGATGTAAACCACGCCTATGACGCCACCACTGCCGGTCATAGAGTGTTCCATAAGACATTGGAAATCTTGCGTGAGGTTGACTACTGGCCACACATGGGCCAGGACCTCAACAGTTACCTAAAGGGGTGTCTTGAGTGTGCTCAGTTTCATCCCAGTGCACTCATACACAGGGCTCCCCTACAGAAAAAGGGGAATGGCACGCCTTGGTCAGATTTGCAAGTAGATTTTATTGGCCCATCGATGTGCTCCTCTAGAGAAAACAAGTACACGTTGACTGTGACATGCTTTTTCACACAGTGGGTAGAGTGTCTTCCAGACCCAAATTGTAAGGCGGAGACAGCTGCTGCACTAATGATCAACCACATCTTCTCTTGTTTTGGCCTCCCACAAAGGAATGAGTCAGATTGAGGAAGTCATTTTGCCAGTGAGGTGATGATGAAGATGTGGGAGATTCTAGGGGTAAAAAGACAATTCCACATTGCCTACCACCCAGCCTTAAACGAAGGTGGGGGTAGAGAGATACAACAAAACAATTGTGAGCATCTTAAAGAAGTTTGTGGCAGACTCTGGACTCAGTTGGGACATCCAATTACTGCCTGTCCTGATGGCCATTAGGACTACACCATCTTCTGCAACTAAAATGTCTCCATTTGAGCATCAGGCCAGATGAAAAATAGTATACCCACAGAATCTGCTCTATAGAACTTATGAGCAGACACTGATAAATGTGTACCCCACACATGAGTACATTAAAAATGTAAGGAAGCACCTCCAGCATGCTTTTGCTTATGGTTGACGCAATTTAGTAAAATCAGCTGAATGAATGAAGGCCTATTATGATCTAAAAACCACCAGGAAAGAGTATGAAGTAGGTGACAAGGTTGCATGTGCAATTTTCAAAGGATTCAGTCCAAGCAGCAGACATTTCTTCCATCTTGGCGTGGTGCCTTTGAAATTGTAGATAAAATATCACCTGTTGCCTACAGAATTTGCATCCCAAAAGGAGAACCGACAGATGAAACATCGGTCCACATCAATCAGTTGAAAAGCTGTCATCCCAGATGGAAGGAACGCCAAAATGTTGAGGGTGGGCTCTCAATAAACCGTAACACAATGGGCCTCATTACGACCCTGGTGGTACGGGGTTAATGGCGCCGTAAAAGGTGCCAGCGCCGTTTACTCCGTACCGTCTCATTACGAGGTCCCCTCACGGGACCCAGGAAGTAACGCCTGGTCAAACTAGGCGTGCTTACCAGGTCCCGCGAGGGGAAGAGGGAGCAAACAACGGGCCAACTCGTAATGGCTTGTTGTTTGCTCCCTCTCCCATTCCCATTCAGCCCTATGGGGGCTGAAATGGGAATGGGGAAGGACCGGGTCCAGATCCTTGGAGGGAGGAATTACCGGGCCTTCCGAACTCGGAATGGCCCGGTAATTCCTCATTCTGTGGACCCGGACGCGATTTCGGCGGCAGCCATGCCGCCAATAGCGGCATGGCTACCGCTGAGGTCGTAATGAGGGCCAATATCTAATCTTAACAATTAGCTTGACCCATCAGCTGGCAGATGAAGCATAACCAGTAAACACAAGATCCTGTTTTTTTTTTTTTTTAACTTTTATTTTTGCTGGCAGTGGCAGTTGACATACACACACATCAAATCGAGAGTATGGTCTTTAAACATGACAAGGTACATTACACTGGGATGTTCACACACAGTAGCATACATTTGCAGATAAAGATCAGCTAAGTGCCATATTGGGGAGCACAATGTACAGAAATGGGGTCTAGGGCGAGCCATCCGCCAAAGAGGTAGCATCGAGAGCGTTGAGATAGCTGTTGAAGGCAGTCCAAATGTTTTTGGGCCGGGACCGGGCTGGGAGGGTAATAATGTAGTCCTCCTCGCAGTCACGGGACCAGGTCACCAAGTTCAACCATTTCTGGAAAGTGGGGGGTGCCGAGCGGTTCCAGTTTTGAAGAATACATTTTTTAGCAATTGCACAGCATACATTTAACAGCCTGGCCTCTCCTCTGGCGCCCTCAGCATCCCACTGACCAAACAACGCCCCCATCGGGTCAGGCTCAAGCACCGCATCACAGAGTGCGGACATGGTCTTAAAAATCTCATCCCAGAATGGGGCCAGGTTGGGGCAATCCCAGAACATGTGGAGATAACCGGCATCTTCCGCCCCACAACGGGGGCAGAGTCGCGTGTCGGAGTGGGCGAATTTGGAAAGTCTGCGTGGCGTATAGTATAGCCTATTCAGCAGCTTGTACTGCATAGTGCGATGTCGAAAATTAAGAGAGACCCTACTGGTGTGGGAGCACATTTTACCCCACAGCTGCTCTGAAATAACAACCCCCAGTTCAGAGGCCCAGTCCTCTCTCGCCCTGGGGGGCGGTGTTGCTGAAGCAGTGAGCAGGAGTTTGTACAATGATGAGACCACTCCCCGCGCCCCCCCGGAGTTAGCTATGTAGGAGATGGCAGGGTGGTCTGGGGGTTCGCTGGGGAAGGTGGGCCAAGCTGCCCGGAACGCTGCGCGGAGTCGGTAAAACTGAAGTAGCTCGAGTGGCGAGCCCGAGTGGGCTGGTTTCCACGTCTGTGGCGTTATGAATACCCCATCCGGGTAAAAGTCTGTAAGGGCCAGATAACCCAGGTCCCGCCAGTGCCGTGCCAGGGCTGAGTCATTCGTGGGTTCCAAACTGGGGACCCGCCATGCGGGGAGCCATTTGTAGTAAGGGTGAGTCTCAGGGGCAGCAGCGAATATCCGCCTCCAGGCAAACAAGGTGGTCTGGACGGGGTCTATGGGAGAGTCAGGTTCATATTTCCGGTGTAGAAGTAGGGACATAATGTTAGCGCCGGAAGCAGCAATGATTTCAAGCCTGACATGCGGGCGGGAAGGAGGACCAGGATACCAGTATGTGGCAAATTGTGCCTGCGCCGCAGTCCAATAGCTCATCAAGTCAGGGGCCGTGAACCCGCCCCTATCATAGGGAAGGGTCATAGCACCCCACTTTTTCCGCACCGCGCCGGAATGCCACAAGAATTGGGCACACAGCTTGTGTAGATCAGTGAAGTAACTATTTCCAGGCCAGATGGGAACATTAGTAAACGTGTACAGGAACTTAGGGAGCAGTATCATCTTGACCAGCGACAGCCGCCCGGCCAATGATAAGGGAAGAGAGCGCCAGCGCTCTAGTTTGGCTTCGGCCAGTGCAGCCAATGTCACATAGTTGTCAGCCAGAAGGGTCTCCCTGGTCCGGGACACATGAACCCCCAGATATTTGATCCCATTGGGAGACCACCTGAGCGGGTATTCAGTGGCCGGGTGAAGTGTGGAGTGTGTGAGGGGGAAAAGTTCGGACTTTGTGTAATTTATAGTGAAGCCTGAAAAAGTCCCGATGCGGGTGATGTCCCGGAGGAGAGGGTCGAGGTAGAGATCTGGGTCCCTGACGAACAGAAGGACATCGTCCGCGTATAGGGAGACCACCTCGGAGGCGCCCCGGAGAGGTATTCCCCCGCGCATGTGTCGTTCCCTGATAAAGTCCGCCATAGGCTCGATGGCAAGGGCGAACAGAATTGGGGAGAATGGGCATCCCTGGCGGGTACCCCGGAAGAGAGGAAACAGTGTAGAAGTTTGAGAGTTGACGCGGACTCTGGCAACCGGGGAGGTGTATAATAATCTGATGTAGGAGATCATCCCAGGACCGACGCCCATGGTTTCCAGAACCAGCCACATGTATCTCCAGGAAACCATGTCAAAAGCCTTCTGGGCATCCAATGTCACCGCCACCGCACTCACGCTCTGGTCTATGCGGGCCATTACGTTGAGCAGCCGTCTAATATTGTGTGATGTGGATCTGCCAGGGACAAAACCGGACTGGTCCTCATGAACCATATAAGGCATGACCGGGAGAAAGCGATTAGCAATCACCTTGGCGAAGATCTTCGTATCTAGGTTCATGAGTGAGAGGGGGCGATACGAGCCACATTCATCGGGCGGCTTGCCAGGCTTAAGGAGAACCGTGATAACAGCTTCACGTAGGGATGGGGGAAGAGAGCCCAGGCGCAGGGATTCATTCCAGACCTCAAGTAATTCGGGGCCCAATATGGCCACGTGCTCCTGAAAGAATTCGGCCGTAAGCCCGTCGGGGCCCGGTGCTTTACCCTTCGGAAGGCTGGAAATGGCCTCCACTATTTCGTCCAGGGTGAAGGGGGAGTCTAGCTGTTCCCTTGTAGCATGGGAGACGACAGTGGTGGGGATCTGGGCAAGGAGCTCGCGCATCTGCGATTCGCTATGTTCGGGAGGCTGCGAGTACAGTTCGGAGTAAAAGTCTGTGAAGGTCTCTAAAATATGTTGGTCCGACCACTGGGTCGACCCATTGCTACCTTTAACGCAGGTGATTTGGGCTGGCCCCCACTCCCCCCTGGCCAAGGCGGCCAGAGTTTTGCCAGGTCTGTCCCCCTCACCGTATTTCCGCGCCGCCTGAGGTCGGCTAAAGTACTGCACCTCCCTGCCGGCCTGCTCGTTGAACAGCTTCAGTTCCTCACTTATCTGGGAAAGGATGACAGGGTCAACAGAGGTGGGGTGGGCCCGCTCAAGATCCCGCAGTTTGGCTTCAGATCGCGACAGGGAGGCCCTAATGGACTTGAGAACCCCGGACTCCCTAGAGATGGCTGCCCCCCGAATGAACACCTTGAAGGCGTCCCAGCGGACCCCCCGGGTGGTGTCCTGTGGCGAGTTGAATTCAAAGTAGGACCGAATATCCGACAGAATGTCTGCCTTGAAAACGATGTCTTGCAGGGCGGCCGATTTAAAGCGCCAAGTATTCATGGTGGGGGCTTGGATGCCCATGTTAATGATCAGTACGACCGGTGAATGATCAGACAGAGTACGTGCAAGTATACGAATATCTGAAACCCCACCAATGAGTTGGGCCGACAGTAGGATCAGATCAATTCTAGAAGAGCTATCATGTACCGATGAATAATATGTGTATTCCCGCGTTAACGGATGGAGAGCTCTCCAACTGTCCAGGATATCCAGTGACTTGCAGTGTGTCAAGAGCCTGCGCGCTGCACTCGCTAAGGGTCTGGGGGCAGAGCCAGTCCTGTCCACGGCAGGGTCTAAAATAAAATTCATGTCACCCCCCCAGATGATCTGTACACCCACGTATCCCAGGAGTATGGACACCACCTGATCAATAAACTCAGGGGAGTCTACATTGGGGCCATAAGTGTTAACGAGTAGGTAATCTCTGTTGGCGATGGCGCAATGGAGGATGACGTACCTCCCCCCCGGGTCAATATAGCTTCTGTGAAGAGAGAATTTAAGAGACTTATGAATTAGTGTCAGCACTCCACGGGCCCTCGTAGAGTAGGTCGTGAAGTACCTGAGGGGACCCCATGTGGGCGCAATGCTTCTGGCCAACGGGCCAGTGGAGTGTGTTTCCTGCAGGAGTAACACCTTGCAGTGGTGCTTATTAGCGTAAGCCATGATCCTGCGACCCTTGGTGTAATTGCTGAGGCCCCGGACATTCCATGTCATTATCGTCACAGCCATACTAGTACCCCAATCAATAAAATCCCATTGCGGAGAAACCAGAGATAGTGATCCAACGTCAGAGGACGCCAGATCCCACCTCCCCCAGTACCGGACCCCAGTGCAATGGTCACCGGATCTCCCAGTGACAGAGTGCCCATGACTGAAGCGGACAGATATATCTCAATAAGCTTAGTGAACATCCCACCACAGATGCTGAAATGCAGAAACAGAATGATGTACAATTAGAGCATTGCGATCCGGTGCACGACCAGCTGTCAGTCCGCCACTGCCATTTTCGAAAACATGTCCCCAATCCCCACCCCAACCGCGTCCCACCCTCACTGCCCACCCCCAACTTGCAGTGTGAAACCCCCACCCCTCCCCGCAGGTATCTCCAGCTAACCCGACACTCCCCAAAGCATGGAGGTCGGGGGGCGACATCCAACAGGGATGACACCCTTCCCGTGCCCAACAGTGGCACCAAAGCAGCGGGAACCAAAAAACCAAGAACATTGCAAATGCAGCGAGGTGTGCTGTGGCCGTGTGGGCGGCTTTAGGGACAAATATGCATGACAGCAACGCCGTCAGTGACAGGTTCTGCAGTAGCCGGATCAGAAGACAGGCCACCATAGCCAGCCGAGCACCTCGCCCGGCTGGGCACACAGGGGGCCTGAGACCATAGGACTGTTGTGAATTGTTACAATGACCACGTTCCGATTGACGAGCACCATGGATAAGATAGAGAAGGCCAGTTAGTGTGTGGCATCGACTCAGACATCCTCAGCCTGAGCTCCCGCCGGGATGGGAAGCGGTAGATGCGCCTCGATGAATTTCACCGCCTCCTCTGGTACAGTGAAAAAGTACAATTTCCCATTGTGTGTGATTTTGAGACGGGCTGGAAACAGGATAGCATAGGGGACATTCCGTTCTCTGAGTAGTTTCTTGACTCCAATAAAGTGACGCCTCTCTTGCTGGACCGCTACAGAGAAGTCCGGGAAGATTCTCACTGTGTGAGACTCGAATCGCAGGTCTCCCTTCTCTCGGGCCAGGCGGAGGATAAGATCTCTGTCTCTGTAATTGAGAATCCTGGCTATGATGGGTCTGGGAATGTCCCCTGGCTTGGGTCTGGGTGACAGAGCCCGATGAGCGCGCTCGACGGTGAAGTATGGGGACATGGCGGGGTCACCCAGGAGGGACCTCAACAATGATTCGACCGCGTCTTCCATGCGACCCTTTAAGGCGTTTTCTGGCACTCCGATAATACGCAGATTGTTCCTGCGGGAGCGCGACTCGAGATCCTCACACTTTGCTTTCACATTCCGCATATCTTGGGACAGTGATGCCACAGTATCTTGTAGCGCATGTATAGCATCCTCATTAGTTGATATACGGTTTTCGGCGTCTGTGATCCTGGTCCCCGCCTGATCCACCCGTGTCTTTAAAGAGGCAACATTGGCATTGATGTCGTCAAGCTTCTCGTGAAAGGAAGCAAAGTTTTTGGCCATAGCTTCCATGATCGTGGTCAGGTCAGGGGCCGCAGGAGGGGGGCAAACGTTGTTCTCCAGCTCCTCAGTAATAGGTAAGTCCCGGTCAGCCTCCTCCCTCTGGACAGCCCTGGCGAATCTATCCATGGCACCCCCCTTGGAGGATCCCTTGGTCTTGCTAGGCATCATGGGTTGGTGCGCGGGGGTGGAGTAAGCGGTGGTCCCAATATCAGAGAGAAGAGTGCGGGGGAAATACCAGGGGGGAGAACCCCAGCTGTGGGGGCCTCTCGGGTGAAGGAGAACAGGGCCCAGCGGGGCTGATTGGGGTGTGCCGGTGTTGGGCAGCACCCAGGGCCCACAGTGTGGAGAGGACCGGGCCGCCAAGGCAGGCGACCCGGGAAGCGAATCTGGGGGGGGGGGGCGCCACTAAGCCAGTCTCGAGCGGGGACGTGGTGGAGAACGTCTCTGCCGATCCGCAGGCCGCGGTGTGCTAACGGGTCCCCCAGCGGGCCGCAGTCCACCCGGGGGGGCCGGGCGATGATGTAGGGGCCACTGGCAGCCGCTCCTTACCTTCCGGGGGCGCACCCTCCCGATCTCCCAGCAAGGGACCACAGCCAAGGCCCTCTCACGGCCGGCGGAGGGCCGGGATGCGTCTGCGTCGTCACCGGCCACGGCCCCCAGTCAGGCCGCTCCCGGGGGTGTCAGGCCCAGGACGCCTGGAGGCCGCCGCGACTCCGATCGGGCCGCAGTCCGCCCGATCGAGCGCCCAGGAGAGGTGCAAGGCCCTGAGAAGGGGGAAGGCCTCGGGCCGGCGCCGCGCACACCGCGGGGGAGAGAGCCAGACTCAAGCGGGGACTTGGTGGGGGACGTCGCTGCCGATCTGCTGGCCTCGGTGTGCTGATGAGTCCCCCAGCGGGCCGCAGTCCGCCCGGGGGGGCCGGGCGGGGATGTAGGGCCTACCGGCAGCCGCCCCTCACCTTCCGGGGGCTCGCCCCCCCGATCCCCCAGCAAGGGACCACAGCCGGAGTCCTCTCACGGCCGGCGGAGGGCCGGGACGCGACCGCGTCACTGCCGGCCACGGGCCCCCAGTCAGGCCGCCCCCGGGGGGTGTCAGACCCAGGACGCCTGGAGGCCGCCGGGATTCCGATCGGGCCGCAGTCCGCCCGATCGAGCGCACAGAAGAGGTGCCAGGCCCTGAGACACCGCGGAGGAGAGAGCCGGAGTCAGGCCGCCCAGTCCAGGACCCCGAATTGGGTCGCCCGGGGTCGTAGAGGAGCCGGAATTTCGCTCGGCAGAGGCGCTGAGGTGTGGGGCAAAGGTGATGCAGAGATAAGCGTGTAACGCACAGTGTGGCCGCAGATATAAACGGATATCGCCCAGTCCCACACGGAGCTCAGGAGCTAGGCAGCCATCTTGGGCTGCTCCACAGCGCCACCAACACAAGATCCTGTTTGAGTGAAAAAGGAACCAGCCCCCTCACAGGATGACTGGTGGGAACATATGAGTGAAAAGATAATTGAAATAAGTGAAAAGATGACATACACTGTGCAGGACAATATATCTGAATTTCATAGGAAATGATGACCTTTCCTAAGCTACGCAAAAACTTTCAATAATTTTTACACTTTCCCAACCCAATTAAGAGTGCTGGGGCTCTTATAATGTGTTTGACGACCACCTATCTAGGCCTTCTGACTGTGAAGCAGGCACCATGGTGTACACAATCCCATCGAATGGGAATTCCCCTGCTCAACGTTCCCCACAATATCATCCCCCCATTCAGAGGGCTTCAGACAGAAACTGGTTGAAAGAGATCATTTTTATATCCAGTCTCATATACACTGATATGCTTCTTCAACCATGATTGATTGGTTGCATTGATCTCTTGGTTTTCTTCTTTCAATTTCTTCTCCCTTGAGGCCGTTGTTTTTCCTGTATGCATTAATTCCTTTCAACCAAGAGGGTTTCTGAATTGCATTTCTGGAAATGTGTTCGCTCATGAATTATTAAAAAAAATGTTAAGAAAAAGATTTGAATATAAAAGAAAAAAGAACCAGATAAAATAGTAAAAAGAATAGAAGGTTAGTTTGAGCAACAGCGACTAGAACACTAAGTATCAGATAATACTGGCAAAATACGATAATATTAAAAAGTGAGTGATAGAATATTGTTTTTAACTGAGCTACATATGGTAAAGAAAAGAAACATGAACACACGTGTGACTAATGCTTTGGAAGAAGAATGTAATGAATTGTTGGAGGAGCAAAAGATAGCTTGGTGAAATATTTTAGCACAGTTATCGAGGGTGCACAAGCAGAGAATGCATATTTTTATTATTGTGATAAAACCACAAAAAACGTGGTTGAAATTCTGATATTGTCCATTTGGTGAAGCGGGTGGGCGTTTATGCAGATGATCAAATTGCGAAACACCCACATGTTTTAACAGTTGTTAATTTGCGGATTCTACACAATCTGATTGGTTGCCTGACCTCTCCATGTTGAAAATAGACAATAATGTCCCCTATTTACTAGGGAATGGGGCTTCCTGTCCTCTTGTCCTATTAGATCTTCCTGGCACCACAAAACAATGCTGGGACACTCACACATGGGGATGAGATAGTGAAGCTCTTCTTCTCCTTTCTGCTCAACTGGACACATTTTGCAAGCTCCCCTAAATTCGAAGCAACCTTAAATCCATGTGTGTTAATGCTTTCAGAGAACCACAGAAATATCACTCATCAACCGTTCTATTAGTTCAATAACACATGGTGGCACTGAGCAAAGTGAGCCCTCCAGGGGCTAAACATATGTGTACAACAGCACATTAATGCTTGCCATACTTGACATAAATAATCCCTATCATAGCACCTGAAGATCATCCCCCAAGAAAGAATTCCTGAAGTGGCCCCAAATAACTGTAACCTTTCTGGGTCTGGGAAACAAAATTACAATTGAATAGGTCCAGAGCAAAATGTGCTTGAATATACTCCTACTCCTTGTCATCCTCTGCATATACAAAGAAAGAATCACTTTTTCATACTCTGTGAACAAATCTCGATTTTTTATCTAGAGTTGTACAAATCAACATAACGTAGACATTTAAGAGATATGAAATCAGACGGTAATTGACCAGAAGTACAGACAAAAAATCCACAAGTATGCAGAACCAACATTTTTTTGGTAAAACAGGCAATTTGTGTGTGTGGGACAAACTCAATCTCAATTGTTGTTTGTCAGAAAATTCACATATTTACAATATACAACAAAAACAATTCAACATAGTAACAACATATAAAAAATGTTAATGACAACAGTTCTCTTTGTGGTAGACAGTGTCATTGCACGGTAGTTGGGGTAGTGCGTCTACACCGGGGTGTTTCAGCCGTTTAGGTGGGCTTGTTGTGCCTCATCTTGTACACTGCTTTCATCAGGATGGGAAACTGTACAGTATGATGTCTGTGCTGCAGGGGAAGGGAGAATCTCATCAGAGGAGTACTTAAGCACATATTATTACGAGCTGATTAAATCATGTACTGTGTTGTCTGTGCCTTGGCCAAAAAAACACAGTTTACCGATGGGTGAATTGCTTCCACAGGCACTAGATTGGAGATCGACTATTCGAGATGGGGGATCTCTGTGCCACACTGTTGTAACTAATAGGAGGTATTCACTACAAACTGAGGACAATAGTTATAATTATCTGTATGCCACAGAGAGCAACATCAGGACCATCTAGGATAACCTGAGAGGAGAATTGTGACATAGGGAGCATTGGGGAGAGAATCGATAAAGCCTATCAAGACTTACAGGAAAGTAGCAAATTGGGAAGCCGAGGGAAGGGAGAACATCCCTGGTCCTCCAATCATGAAGCAAGGAAAGAGACAAGTTCAGTCGCAAGCATAGAGCCTTGTCCTTAGACACGCTGACTTTAAATAAGGGTGATGGCGACAAAAGTCATAATAGTTGGGGACTAGATATATGTCAGACGAAGAGAGAGAAACCTTCGTGGGGAGGACGGACGAAGTGCATGCGATCCTGAGGGATGTCTGCAGACAGACAAGCAAGTGAGATGGTCTGATCTAGAGCAGCCTAAGGATAGGATGCCAGATCCTAAAGCATATCCAGAGCGGCCTAAAGGACGATTGCATAGCGAGAAGGGAGAGTCGCCAACATATGTGAGCAGTCTGAGGTTGTTACCAGGCAGAAGTCCCTCAGGAACCATTGTCCCCACTATGGCTAGGCAGACAATGAGAGCCGATTGTGGATTTGGGTTCACGCAGTTCCCTTTATTGGAGAAAGGAGAGGCCAGACCGCAGTATATTTCCTGGCCACAAATGGATAAGGATAATTTAAGATGCTAACGTCCCAGCATAACGCCGGGTGCAGGGAAACGGATTTATGAGCTAGAAAAGATGACAGGAGGAAATACTCTGGAAATAGGGGACATTAAGGCTCTCGTAGCAGCCATTCTTGGGGAAACGGCTGAAGACATTTATACGAGAGCAGTTTACTCAAGTGCCACGGCACAGAACATAGAGCGTGATGGAGCGCCATTTAATAATTGTAGAGAAGATGTCTGGAGAGCACTCAGGGTACAGTATCTTGATATGTCAGATATGGATGCAATTATGGCATGTAAGATGAAAGATGACAAAGATCCACTTGCTTATATTCAACGTATTCAGGAACTGTGGACTCTTGAAACGAGGTAGACATGGGGGAATTCAGTGGTATTATTTTACCACATTCTGTGTCAGGGATTGCCAGAACAGGAATAGAGACAGTTCAAGAAATTAGTGTGAATGGAAGTGATGCCATGGGCTGAGATACAGTTGACTATAGCGCATCACTGCCGGCTGTTACAAGAGAAAAACAAGAAGAAGGATGATGCTAGAAAACCCAAGAAGCCAAGTTAGTTCAGAAGAAATGGTCTAAGTGCACCATAGAAGGGGTGGTACTGACAAGCAGAGAAGGATTGGGAGTGCAGCAAGCAGTGGGTACATTGCAGTTGAATAATAAATGCCAACTGGATCAAGGAGGGAATGGGTTTATGCCACGAGGCAGAGGAATGGGCTACAGAAGAAGGGGTGGTTTTCAGAATAATCAAGGCGGTTTTCAGAATATGCAGAATGATAACCAGAATGTGCAAGGTGATCAGAAGAGCACCTCCTATATGTTGGACATGTGGGATAACAGGGCACATCACGCGAACCTGTGGAAGCCAAGGGTATGTACAGAATGGGCAATTCTCAAGAGGGGGGGACAGCTTATCCTCCAGCATATATCTCATAAACTAGGAATGGGTTTGCCCAAGATCAGACAGTGTATCAAGCACATGCACCGCAAATACAACAGGCATTGGAACCACAGCAAGCACCATTGCATCCGCCGCAATGGCAGTCACAGGACACACCCATGCAGATATAGCAGAATGCAAACAAGGGGCAGTTATTGACACATAGAGTAGGGGGTGTCACTGTGGTAGGAGGAAGTCCTTTTACAGGTACAGGGATAAGCATATACCTACAATAGGACAGCTCACAGGGCAACTTGATGTGTTCAATACTATCAGTGAGACCAGACCCTCAAGAGGAGCCATGGGTTGATGTAACGATACGAGGCAAATCTTTTTCTTTTTTAGTCGACACTGGGGCTACTTGTTCATGCATATGAGAGGGAAAATATCCACTGTCAGGAAATGCCATGAATGCACAAGGTTTCTCTGTCTGAAGCTACAAGCAGAGTTCCTTTTACTGATGAATTACCAGTCTGCATAGGAGAGTGTGACATGTCTGTTCCATTATCATATTCACGGCAGACACCAGTTAACATTCTAGGACGAGATTTAATGACAAAGATTAATATGACAATTTCTTTTACCGGTGATGGCATAATGTCTTCTACTCCAGGGATACATTATATGAACGTAGGCGAATTTATATTGGCATTTACTGGGGAAATGGCTCTGCGAGGAATGCCATTAGAGCCAGAAGTCTTCCTTTATGGAGTACAAATTTTGTTGACATGGCTACCCGGCTTAGTGGGAACGATTCTGAGAATACCTGATGAGTTTTTGTTCATGCTACAGATATCTATGAACATAGAGGGGGACAGACTATTCCCCTAGAGTTGAATGCAGCCATAGTCTGAGGGGAATTGGCCATGCTCGCAGGAGCAGATGACGAGGGCAGGCCATGGAGAACAATGATTGCCATTGTGAAAGGGTATAGATTGACTGACGTCACTGATGAAGAGATGTTTAAAGATGATCCATCAGATGATGAAGTATTATTCGAGATGAGTATTACATATTGGATCAGAATAGAGAAAAGAGAAATGCCACAACGAATGGTGATAGTGCGGCAGCGGCCAGAATTTTTTGATGAAGATTTGGAAAAAGTGGCAAATTCGTTTTTCGACTACAGGCCTCTATGACGTAGGCAATTGAAGGGGATAGGGAAGGTTAAGATTAAGTTGAAGCCAGGAGCAATTTCACCTCGAGCAAGACAGTACACAATGTCTTAAGAGGTGGATTAGGGTATTTTTAAGACTACACCAGCCCTGATGGAAAAAAAAGTATTTTAGTGACATCAGAGTCACTGTGTAATATCGTGGTGTACCCTGTGAAAAAATCGATGGGAGGGTCGTGAAGACTTATACAATATGAGACCGATTAAACAGTTTGTAGAGGCAGTGTTTCATTTAGTTCCGAATCTGGTGACAATACTATGTGGTATCGGAGCGAAGGCAAGATATTTTACAGTGATTGACTTGAAAAGTAGCACGACAGAAGATGATTTCAGACAAGATGCGATTCAGTTCATGACTATTTTAGCAGACAAGGGATATAAAGTGGATAAGAAAAAGTTGCAGTATTGTCAAGAAGAAGTGTTGTACATAGGTCAGTCAATCTCACATGAGGGGAAGAGAGTCACACCTGAAAGAGCTGAGGCGATTATGAAAACAGCAAGACCGCACACATAAAACAAATGGAGCAGTTTTTAGGATTATGCAACTATGTTGGAACATGGGTATTTGATTATACTTCATACACAAGACCCCTTTTGCAGGCTCTGAAGAAAGCACAAGTGAACAAAAAATAAATAGAATAGACTGGGGAAATGAAGGGAGGGTTTGAAGAACTAAAGAAAGCAATTTGTACAGTCCCAGTTTTAGAATTCCCAAATATGATGAGGAATTATTTTTATTTTCACATACGAATGGGACAGTCATGACAGTGGGGCTTACACAGAGGACTACATTGGGGTACAAACCCCTGGCATATTACAGTGGGATTTTAGATCCAGTTATGAGAGGGCACTTTCCTTGTGAACAATTGCTGGCAGAAGCCACGTTTGCACTAGTCTACTAATATTGTGATGGGGTGTTCTATAACATTGTTTGTTGAGCATGCTTTGTTTGCCGTTTTGGAGAAACCTAAAGGATACATTGACATCTCAGAGGGCTTCCAATATGAGGTAGTCATATTGAATCCAGCAATCAAAATAGTCAGGTATAAAATAGTGAACCCTGCCATGTTTGTAGCTGAGCCTGTGGCAGATGGTGAGCATGTGCATGATTACGCTAACTATGAGGAGTTCTATGACAAGATCCGCGCGTCCAGGAAAATGCGCTAGCATGGGGTGTAGATTCTCTTTATTGATGGGTCTTCAAAAATTGATCAAACTGATGAGGAAATGCATTCCAGTTCAGCTGTGGTAAGACACAGGGCCAATGGTGAATTTGAGGTTGTAGCAAGTGCAAGATTACGTCTCACTTTTCAGTGCAAGCAGCAGAATTGGTGGTGCTTATTGTCACGTTCGAGAAACATGCAGGGCAGGAAGTGACGGTGTACAGTGACACTGCCTATGTGACGTCAACTGTGCACGCAGGGCTAGCACATTGGAAGTGGAGGGGCTACCTCTGAGCTTTATTGGACAGGCTTATTAAGGCACTACAACTCCCTATAACCGTTGCAATAGTTACATGTGCAGTACATGTGCAGTACATACTAGGCAAACTGACTTTATCTCTCACGGGAATGAAGCTGCAGATGAAGAGGCTAAAAGGGTTGCATATTCACCAGATATTTTAAGTATTGATACTCCAGATGTAAAGGAAAAAGTAGTCACAATTATGATTGCAAATGAAGGGTTTAATCCTTATCAAGAACACAGTTGATGGAAGTTCAAGGTTGTGCACCACAGGAAGAGCAAGAATTGTGAAAACTAAGGGGGCGTTCTTTATACCCTCTGAAGCATTGTGGCAACAGGACAGCACTGGCAAGCCGGTGATGCCTGTAGCCTTCTTAAAGGTAGCGCTTGAACAGCTGCACTACCCTGTGCATGTAACTAGAGAAAGCCTCACAGTAGGTATTGCAGAGGACTGGTTCGTACCGAACCTGTTAGAACCTGTTGTATTTTATGTAGTAAATTGCATCGTATGTCAAATGTTTACCGCTGGGCATACACTGAAAACAGTCGGAGAAGTAATTCCTCAACCTAACGGTCCTTTTCAGCATTTACATATTAACTATGTTGATATGCTGCAAGTATGTAGTGGATACAGCTATATGATAGTGGTGGTATGTCTCTTTTCTAGGTGTATTGAAGCAGGTCCTTGTACACACCCTGATGCCACTTGTGCAGCAAAGTTTTTAGTCTGAGAAGTGTTTCCCAGGTGGGGAGTATGTGAGGTGCTGGGGTCCGACAATGGGCCCCATTTTGTTAATGAAGTACTTGAACAGATTAGCCTATTGCTTAGTATAAAACATATGTTTTCTTCTTCTTATCGCCTGCAAGCAAACAGGATATGCGAGATACCAATGGTCTCCTTAAAGAGAGAATTGCAAAGTTAAAATTGACATTGAATAATGGATGGCTGTATTGCCTGCCCCTTGCATTATATGCATTAAGGAATCAGCATGGGTTGGACCACTGCCTCACACCCCACAAGCTAGTAACAGGGAGGCAAATGAGAACACCTTTGTCTCCTCCATCGAGGAGCAGAAGTGATTCCCAGAAGACTGCAGAAATA
This sequence comes from Ambystoma mexicanum, assembly GCF_040938575.1. Taxonomy (NCBI): domain Eukaryota; kingdom Metazoa; phylum Chordata; class Amphibia; order Caudata; family Ambystomatidae; genus Ambystoma; species Ambystoma mexicanum. Next base: position 689,896,816 of record NC_090934.1, on the reverse strand, counting down.
TCAGGAAATGAGTTACATGCTTATTTGACATGTATGACCACTAGTATCTCTGTCATTTCAGATCAACTCAAGTGCAAGGGGTGTCGGTCTCAGGACACAGATGAAGACCATTAAGCAACCAGACTTCAAGAACTATTTCCTTTACCTAGATTATTTGTGGGAGAGTCAGTCCTAGTGTATAACTTCACAAGGAAGTGGCACAAGCCCCATTTTAGTGGTCCCTTTGTTGTGGAGAACATTACTCCCTCTGCAGTAAAAGTCCAAGAAAGATGTGCATGGATCCACTTAAGGGATGTAAAACTTTACGCTGGTGAGACCAACACACCCCCAACCGTTGAAGCAAGACAAGAAGAAGAAGATCACCACGTGCAGACTCGATCAATGACGAGGAAGAAGGGTGCTAAGATTGCTGATTAATTAAATGCAAGTGTTCATTTGGACTGTGGCTCACCCTGGACACTCTTTATAGATATTATAGCAAGAGTGCAAAGCAAAGTTCTCAAGCCACAGGAATCTTTGAATTGGACTTTAGAAAGTGTTGATATGATAAATATGCCAAATCTGGAATTCGAGTTTGACGACTGGAAATGTGACCAGTTCCCAGATTAATTCCTCACTGAGTTTCTCTAAGGTTAACCCCATGGTCCCATCAGATGCAGATACCCATAAGCTACTTCTAGCTGTCTTTATATACATACTTCAAGCTTACCCTGGTCTTGTTGGGCATGGTACTAATATACTTGTTTTTCTGCAAGATCCTAAAAATGGCCCTGCTATTAGGAGGTTACTTGTTGCGATAGTTGAACAGATCCTGCAATTACCTGATCATTTAACAAGGCTGCCTGATTAAAAAGGTTCTTTCCTTCCTTAAAGCAGTGCACAGGCACAATGTGGACTGTCAAGAATGGTACAATTCTGGAAATTGAACAAACTCAATGACGTGTGGAGAATCGAAAATGGTGGGGTCTCATGTATTAGTGCATAATATATGCGTGCTCATCATTTATTATTGTTTTTCTGAATTTGCTAATCCATACTATCTACTTTATTGGTCATAGTAATATAGAAGTCCCTTTGATTCTTCCCACTCCAGTGCCTTATGCAGAATTTTCTGTTGCAGAAAGACCAAGGCCATTTGTGATTATCGCTACACCAGTGACACGTGTAAGGTCACCCATTTCTTTGACAAGTGTTTCTATGATTCCCTGTGTAGGAAGAACCCTTATTCACAAGCATTATGCATGCACCCTCTTTGCAAGATAGAGACACAAGAGAAGCACAAGGGAAGATGATTATGAGTTAAATAATTATCTAGACAGTACAGCATATTTGGGAATACCGTGTGGTATGAACACACGAAAGAGGTGGGAAAAAGGAAATCCAAGGAGAGTTGCTATGTTTGTGCTCTCCTACCTTATGCTATGGGGAATTCCAAGATCTTCAAAACTATAGAAGTAGAAGCCCAGAAAGCTCACTGCCTGACGCACCTTGCACTCTGCCATACGAGAGGTCAGTTCCAGGGTTGAACAGCATCCTTGGTATGGGTGACTGAGTGGACAGCTCCAGAAGAAGATGATTATGTGCAAGATTCTAAGACAAGAGCACGAGCACACACCAAGAGACCATGTGATAAGATATGAACAGCCTGGAATGAAGGGAGCAGGAATCAGATGGGAAATAAATAAAAAATCAATTGTCAAGGAAAGAGCTTTGAAGAAATATGAAGATGCATGGAGATAGGTCCGCTGCAAATCAAGGGAACAGTACTTTCTCCAGATGGATGGGAGGAAGGCCTGGTTGTGTGTAAAGCAGGATTACAGGATTCTATGAGCCAACTATAAAAACTTCAGAAAAAGAATGCAAACAGCATTGGCTGAAGATTGCAAAGTTGCTGACATGGGTCGATGATAAAGGAGGCCCGCTGGAGATAGTGCCTCTAGCCAGTGCAGAACTATGTTTCAGAAACAATGGCACAAGAAAGGTTTGAATGAATCAGCAGTGCAATCGAATTTTCGATTTACCAGGAATGAAGGATGGAACAGTAGTGATAATGGACCATTACTGGGCCTGTGGATCCAGAGCATACATGAGGTTGCCCAAGGACTGGGGAGGGCTGTGTTCTTTAGTGATTGTCCATGTTCCAACATTGGTAATTCCAAAGAGTGACCTGAATATTGGAGAGTTTCCAAAAGCAGATGCTTACCTGAAAAAGACAAGATCAGTTGAATTTCTCAATCGAACAAAGAGGAAGAACTACTTTTCAGCTAAATCGATAGAAGCCTTTGATTCTATTCCGTTGTTCAGCCAGACTTCGGCAGCATTGTGACAATCTTCATGCCAGGGATCCAGATGATGGGCAATTCCAAATGGTTACAGATTACCAGATGGGAGCTCCTGCAGACGATCAACACTGCCATAAAGGGATTCAATGCTATCAAAGAAGAATTGAGAGCCATAAGACTGATGACCCTGCAGAATATATATGTCTTGGATATGATTACAGCCATGGATGGAGGTGATTGTGCCAAAATTGGAGACTCATTTTGCACATTCATACCTTCTCATGATGAAGAGAATGGGAACTTGACAGATGCCATAACGATGCTGACAAACTTGCGCATTAAGATGGAAGATGAAACAGAAGATATTGCAGATAACAGCTGGTTTGCATCAATCTTCTCATGGGTTCCACAATGGATGGCAAATATCTTCAAGTTCCTCTGAGCATTGTTTGGATTCTGTGTGATCGGAATAATAATCACACAGTGCAAGAAGACAGCAAAGAAAGCAGTAGGAATGAAGATCATGATCAATGTCGAGTCAGGGCTTGGACCCAAAGTGCTGACAGATGAAGAAATCAGAAAGTATATAGAAGCAAGTATTCTAGCACCTGAGGGAACAAAGTTCCTGTATCCAAGGAACCACAAGAAGTATGTGGGAAGATGGATATACTGCAGCCCGAATAGACAATGTAGTCACATGACCTGGAGTGTTGATGACCATTTGAAATCAGGATGTCTTAAAGGAGTAATGAAGATATGGACTCCAAAGAAGCACTTTTTCAGACGAGGATGTCTAGATGTGAAGACTGATGGGAGTGTGGTCAATGAATCAACCAGATGGGGGAGTGTAGCGGAGGAGCCAAATGCCTCCACCAGAAATCCCACCCCCATTCTTCCTATCTGTTGGAAACTAGAAATTGTGACTGCTTCTGGAAGAAGTGTGAAGATGAATAAAAGAGAAGACTGGTGACGTCACATGAATCAGAAATGACGCACCCAGAGGAGATGCTCATGAAGAGAGTATATAGACCTTATAGAATCTGATGGTGAAGTGAAGAATTGAACAACCTTTCATGTGCAGAATGAAGATTGCACATGCGAAGAGCACTGAAGAAAATGCAAGCCGTTTTATAATTGTACAGATGCTGAAACGCAAGTAGACTAAGTAACCATAAGGCTGGCTATACGTAGTAAATAGACTGCAGGTGGTGCTGCCAATATATATATATATATATATATATATATATATATATATATATATATATGTATGAAACCTGGAAGTTCCACAATGCACTTTAGCAAACTAGGACCCCATGAACAAAAGGGCTGAAAGTGTGGCGCAGTAGAAGAAAACAGCTGACGATAAAGGAAGAGTCGAGAAAAGTTTGTCTGACCAAGTTTCAAGGGTTGGGGCAGCCAAGAAACTGGTTATCTGTTCGAGAAGATACAATGAACGTGAGAAGTGAGACAAGCTCCTGTTGAGGTGTAATGGAAAAACACTAGAAGTGCCAGGTATTATTCATTTAATAGTGTTAAATACGAAAGAAAGAGCTCAAACACGGTCTGCTGTCACATGGTCAAGATGAAAATAGACTTTGAGTGAGCTACACCAAGCCTTGAAGATAAGACCATGCTTGCACGCCCTTTTATTCTCAGGCATAGTGATACTTTGCAAGGATGAGTTCAAAGACAAATTTGAATTGCAGAAAGCAGGAGTGATGATGGATGATGGGCTAATTGGGTGGGGAGGTATGGTCAAGTCCAACCCTCCAGCACTTGGGGTACCAGCTTGCAGGCTGCTGGTGAGTAGAATATTCCAGAAGGGTACAAGCGTGCCAACCAAACATATAGGGCTACATAGCGAAGAGCCCTATAGTTTGAAAGCCAATTAAATGTCATGTATTTTATAATGGTGAAAATTACTTGCACTAAGGGTGGCCATAGGTGTCCATCTGACCTTAGAGACCCAATCACAATCCTGTGTGTACCTGAAGTTTCATATTAGGCCTACTACATATTCTGCCCTGTCTTGTCCAGAGAAAACCCAAATGAAGTGGGTGAACGATTATAGTTGCAAAGGCTCTATCCTCATATCCCTTTGGTGCACTTTATGTGGAAAGGCTGATGACGTCAAATGTGCTAGAATAGTGGTAAGCTGTGTAGCTGCAGTGATGGATGGGTCAAGAACCTCAACTAGTATCCCTATTTCAGGAGCATATTGGAACACATTTAGGGCTAAACTAAAGACATTTATCAAAGGGGCTTTGTTAACTCCTGAAGATGACATAGAACCGAAAAACAGGGCTGAACATGTTTGTATTTTGTTTGATATTTTGATACTTCTTTGTTAGATAAACTTGACCAAGTACAGTGGCTAAACAAATCCCCTGCAAACAATGTTCAGTACCTTTCTCAGATTCCTCTCCTGAATTTAACACAAAGTGCCCCTATGTAGCAGGGAAGGCCATAAAAGGGATGCATACAATTATGAAACCAAATATTTTGTTACTTCACTACCAAAGGGTAATATATTCTAATGGTGTGCAAACAAAGTGCTATTTAATAGAATATTTTATACTAATATAACAGAATATTCCTGTTGAGAATAAGGCCTGTTAAATACCTCACCAGAGGTTATTTTTGGCAAGCACATGGTTATGATACTTTCGATCTAACATACACCTTTCCTCATTTTATGCATTTTTCTAAATTGTACCAATTTTCAGAAAATCTGTAGCAATGGAAACATATCCTTTCTCCAAATTACAAATCCCAAGAGGAAAAGTTCTGTAAGCAAAAATCAAAGACAATAGGCCTCATTATTGGTAGCAGGCCAAAATCATGTGTTTCAGGGATGCCCGCATCATGGGCTATGCAGTCCAAGGAACTTAACAAAATGTGTTTTGGTACTAATGTGAGTCCTTATAGAGCCTGGGGTACACATAACATTTCACAGACATTTTCAATCTCTATTGGAAAGCTTGCCAGTTAATGACCAAACTTGCAAAGTGTACGTCCATCATTCATGACATAGAAACATGGGGTACATCCAGTAATTGAAATGCTTTTGCACAAATTGCTGCACAACTAGGGAAACCTATACCCAAGCATTCAAGAGAGAAGATCCTAGAAAAAGTCTGCCAATGCAAGACACGGTCTAGGAGATTATACCATAGAGAATGGAGTATGTCCTGCAGGTGACAAATACATTGCCCTACAACAAGGCATCCACGTCCTTAGAGATGGCATTGTAGAAATAACTTGCACAATGCACCAAGATCTATCCATAATAGGAAATCACCAACAGGCATTGTATGTATTCATAATGTGACTGCCTTACTAGACACCATGTCAAGAGGTGTACCATATTGGAACTCACAGAAATTTCCCATTCATATAAGAGAGCTCAATATGTCTACACAGGCAAGCAGTCAAGTACTGTTAGGCAATACAAACACACTTTTGAGTGCACTGAGAAAATATTTTTATTTGACATCAGTTTGGTTAACAGATGTGGCATTTCAAGAAATCCACATGCCGTTAAACATGACAGCAGCTACAAAACCCAATCTGTCTTGCCAAGGATTGGAATCCTGGGGTACCCTACACTAGGTTGAACAACACTGGGTAAAAACCTACTATGAAGTACCTTACACACATGTCTGTGTGAGCCATAGAAATTCGACTCTACACCAGTATGTCCTGAACTTGAAGGGTGCCAGTATGTTTTCGTTGCTCTTCAAGTTAAGGGCATACTGGAGTAATTTTGGTTTAACATTTCTTAAATATTTAAATTGTGGTGGAGAAGTTAGGGATGCGGAAGTATTAGTGGGAGATAGAGAGAAGTTGAGGGGCCAGTTACCATAAATGCATACTGACAGACCCTTAGGGGAGCATCAATGGTTATGGAGAGTGGAGAGGGGTAGCAAAGGAAAATTAGAATTAGTTTGTATTGAACTCCTTTGCCTCTTCTTCTAGTACTGCTACCATACTATGCTGAAACAATGCTTGTCCTTGGTCAGTGAGTATGGGTAGGTACAATATTAATACTATAAACAATATTATATCAAACACGCCACCACTACTACATTATTAATAATTCCTGTTTCATGTTTTCAGATGGGAAGCAGCTGGAGTCCCAGCAGGGACAGTGGCACCGGCAAATATGCAACAGAGAGCGGGTGCAGGAATTGTACCTGAAGAACCAACAGCCATCAGTTTACACCCAAGAATAAGAAAGAGAAGCTCACCTGGCAGCACCATCTCCCCAGAACTTTTGCCACTGCCAACACACCTTTCAGACAATAATGTGTAAAAACATGAGAAAGAATAGTGGAAACGTTGTGGGCTATGCAGCTTCAGCAGGACTATAGGATAGCCATGATGGGCCAGTTTAAGGAGAGACCATACCCGAGTCTTCCCTATTTCCATGTATTGCTCATTTTACTGCTTCTTTTTTTAATGGTATTCATTTTTGACTGGACACCCTTTTTACCTTTCGATTTTATTTGTGTATTGCTGTGAAGCAACAGCTTTTCTTTTTTGCCTAGTACATTTTTATTACGTTTTTACAAGAAAAAGAGATTACATTTTTTATTGTGTTTTTTTAGTTTACTCACAAACTTTTTACACATTTCATCATGTTCAACTCTTTCATCATTTAAAAAGATTGCACAGCTTCCTTTTTCCTCACCGTTTGTTTGGTGTGGTGTACGTGCCTGCAATCTTTAGAATCTAAATCTATCAAACTATGGGAAGGGCAGACAAAAAAGGGGATAGCCAGAGCCAACCCGACCAAAACGACACATAAGGGAGAAGTGAAAGAATGAATAGTACAATGCATTGGACACAGCAAGGCTGTCGTAGGCTTGTCAAAGGAAAAGGAGATCATCCATTATACATAATAATCTGATAAACATTTAAGAGGCATGAGCTGTCATATTGTGGATGGTTAAGTAATTAGTAAAGTACATCCATGTAGCATCATATTTAGAGGTTCGGTTGAGACAAATATTGTTCCAACAACCTCTAACAGTTAAGCTAATTATTGGCTGTAATTAGTTTAATTGCAATGGATATGAAGATGTCAAACTAAAAAAGGGAGGAGTCATTCATAGCCTGTCCACATAGCCTTTCGACAAGCAATACTTCCCAACACAATATTTGTAAGCGATAAAGGGAGATGTATGTTAAAGATCTTTTCTAATACGGCCCAAACATTCTGCCAAAATGTGTGTAAATAAGGACATTCATAGACATATAAACATAGGACCCATAATTATTTCCACACGACCAAGTTTGAGAAGTTTTATTGGGGTTATAAAGGCTATATGCATGAAAAATAATGTTTCGAGTAATATTTGCTGCACGAGATATATATTTAATTATAGACCACAGTTTGTTCCAGCTAATGTTATCGTACTTAGTGCCACATGCATTCTCCCAGTGGGATGCAACAGGCCATCTAAGATCAGCTGGTCTAACAACCCCCGGCATTTTATAAAAATGCATGGCTTTAACATGTGATGCTCCAGCAAGAGTCACTATTCTAACAGGATCACGGATTAGTACGTTATTGGTAAAGTGGTCAAATGTATCAAGGCAAGCAATAACCAATTTATTATAAAAAATGTATTTCGATGGAGGAATATGCAAGTAATTTCTGAGATCGTGAACGGACTTCCAACTGGTTCCCTGATAAATTTGGTAAATAAACCTGATTCCTTTATTTAGCCAGAGCTTCCGATAGAGCGGCCTACCTTTAAAAATAATGTCCTTATTATGACATAGGAACAGTGAAAAAGCTTTAGATGGGGCGTTAACCTTGGGGAACAGAACATATCTAAGGGCATGCGTAGAGGCTTTGATAGGACTGGTGATTTTACAGCATGCCGAACCAAATATACAAACCACATCACAAATATTAATAGAGGAAATTAATTCTTTCTCCAAAGAGTACCATTCAGGGAAATCCACATTAGCACCTGAGGCAAACCAAGAGCGGGTTTGTTTGAGAATGAATGCCTCAGGATAATGTCTAAAATATGGGAATCTAACACCACCTTCTTCATAAGGAGCTCGAAGTTTACTTATAAATATTCTTTTACTTTTTCCCTTTCCCCAAAGATATCCCACCAAGATTGAGTTGACAGATTTAAAAAAGGTAGAAGGAAGGGGGACTGGTAGCATTTCTAAATAGTAAAAAATAATAGGCGAGAGCATCATTTTGATTGTTTCTAGACGCCCACCAAGTACAAAGGAGACCAAAGTGATCTTGATTGACTAGGACTATGTAGAAGGTCATCTGTGTTTAGTTTAACAGAGCCTCTTTCTTAGGGGGAAAATAGAAGTCCCAAATATTTAAAAGAGCTATCACACTATTTAAAGCCATAAGAATCGTGTTTGAGGCAGAAGGCGTTTAAGGTGAGAATCTCAGATTTATGTTTGTTAAGTTTATACCCCAAAACCAAGTAAAAGAAGTCTAATACCGCAAGTAAATTTGTGAGGTGATATTTAGGGTTTTTCAGGAGAATGAGAAAATCATCCACATAGGCAGCTATTTTGGATTCAAATTTACCACATCCTATACCCGGGATATTTGTGCCATTTATAATACATTCAATTAATGGTCCAAGAGATAAGACGTATAACATTGGGGATATAGGATAGACCTGCCTAGTACCCCTCCTAAGGGGGAAAAATGCTGATGATTGCCCATTGATATGAATACTTTTCAGCATTTAGGGCAATTGCCGCATAAGCATGGTTGTCTGTTTTATTTTGGGCCACAAGGTGTAGGATATCAAATAACAATCTTGCATTGGAGGAAATATTCCTTCCCTTCACATATCCAACTTGGTCAGATTTGATTAGTTCTGTGAGGAGAGATTCAATTCAGTTTACCAAAACGTTGGCAAAGACTTTGTATTCTATGTCTGTGGCAGCCAGGGGAGGAGAATTCTATAGAAGAAGTCTGCAAAGAAGGCTTCTCACCCCATCTATCTCTTCTGGAATATCTGGGTCAGGTCAGCGAAGATGTGAAGCTTGGCACAGGTCAAAAAGGTGATTAGGCTTCTGCTTCTGACTAGGATAGCACAGGGGCAAGGCGCTGGACTTGGGAACAAGATCCACGCTTAGAAACCTAACTCAGGTATGGTATTAGGGGTGTTATAAAAAAACAAATAAATTAAAGAAAAGGAGGCGCTTGCCCATCTAATTGTCTGTGTACATTACACATGGACCTAAAACTAATGTCGCAGAGCTAGGATCCCTCCAATGCAGTTACAGTACCGGACTCTGTGATGCATCCTGGGGCCTCTGGAGTTGACAGACTGGGTATGGCAGGAGGCAAAAACAGATGGATTCTTGTTGTGTTGAAAGCTAGAACCAAGTGCGCTTTCTTCCAAAAACGGAGCAACAGGTAAATGTTTTCAAAAGCCTAAAGTTAAAAACAAAACATTTGCCAATGAGCAAACTGCACCAATCATCATGCTAAGGCCAGAGGTTATGTTACTATACTTTTGTATGTCAAGCGCACCCCCTTTGAGCAGCGGTTGGGAGTGCCCTCCAACACCACAATGCAAGTCTGGAAGCATTCACCTGAAGCCTGGTTTTAGCCATCCAACCAGTAGTTGCCTTAAAATAGTTGGATATATATGTCCTGAATAAATATGACTTAGATTCAACAAAAGTTGGGCACAATCTCACTAGCTTTACAATCCACTTGGACTGGGCAATTCCCTTCTGTGTGTAAATTGCCTGCGTTGGGGAGTATAACGTGAACTCAAATTTTTATATTGGGAGTAAAGCGTCCTGGATATGGTTAGTGAATATGATTATGCGATATAAATTGCTGGGAATGGGGATATCTGATTAAGTGTTCTCATTTGGGTGATTGTATCAAAGCCTTTTTATATGGATCTTGAATTCGGTTTTTCCTTCAACTGTATTTTTATTTTTGGTAAATATTAAATAAAAGTAACATATGTTTAAAGTTGATTGCCAAGTATGGTGTGATTTTTAAGCTACTGATCTGAATGGTCCTTAAACAGATTCGCATCCCTCCTTGCTTTTTTCTTTTCTGGGGGCGCTACAAAACCGCACTGCACAAGGCAAGCACCCTGCAAAAATCCAATGAAAGAAAATAAACTCACTATGAGAGTTGCACAGGATCACGTTGATTATCAGTGCCTCATACATGCATATTCACGGTCAGAAATTAAATGTTTTTTTAAATCCACTGGAGACCATATTTCACAACTGAGCCAGTGAGATAGCTCAGCGACTTAAGTGCTTGCGGAGGGCATTTCTGTGCAAACTGTAGTCTGAGGTCGATAAAAGGCGTACCTCCAAACTGAGAGGCAATGATATATAGATCAGTCTTTAGGAGAGGGAAGAATGGGACAATGCGCTTCATATAAAAACATGTTATGTTGATACACGAAGAGCTAAGCTTTCTAACAAGCGTATAGGATCCTAAAGAGAGTAGCAGCACAAGGGCTGTTATTTTCCTTCAAAGTTACAGCTTCTTCTGAAGTCGCAGAATAGTGAAATGATGTACCACCATTCCTTTGGCGGTAGCTTCAACTGAAAACTCTATTCCTTGTATTCGGTTCACACTTTGAGATTTCAATTTACAAAGCGCAAACATGGGGATAATTGTATGAACTAATTCCCCTAACTTCTGAGCAGCTGAAGAAGGCTGGACAGTTATAGTTGAAGAGTTGCATCCTCCAGGCCTGGCTATAGCGATGAGGCAAATGGCCATATCACAAACAACATTTGACAAATGTTGCTGCATCCCTTTCTGTGAAAAGGGACCTTTGTCAACCATCATTGTAACCATCGGGATGGCCTGTAATTTTCATTATAACACCTTAAAATAGTGTTAATGAACAATCACCCACAGGAGCAGGCGGGTGGAATTACAGTAATCCATCTCAACACAAACTGCCGCAGCTGAAACGGTTGACTGAAACCATCAGCAGAGAGTGATCCGTTAAAATGTCTTTGAAAGTGATTTGAATGTGTTTTTCAAACTCATTTAGTGGAACGTGGAAGGCAGCAAGAGCGATAGATGTCGACACACCGACCTCGAGGGGCAGAATTATCCATCAGTGAGTGAGCAGGCCTCGGCAGATGGTCAGTCAGGCTTCCCCAAGTCATTGCCTTCACCCGCCATTCCGCGTCACTGCCAGAAACAAGAAGTGTTTCCCTGACACGGAGCATCTTTCCAACAAAGTTACTAATTGGTGACTATTACCAAAGGCCTCAAAGCTGAAAGGCCTCGGCAGAGAGCATTAAGAGGTTGGCTGCACTCTGATTTAATAATATTCATGTAACGTGAGTCTCATAAATGATAATGCTTTTTAATTGCAAAAAAGAACCTTTCGGTTGTTTTTACTCATCATTTGCCATCATTCCAACTGGCCCTATCACACCAATTTATTTCATTATGTGTGTGGCTCTCAAGTTATTTCACTGTCCATTTATCTGAAATGTTTTATTATGTAATATTAACAAACTCGTTCAAGATTAACAAGAAAAGACGCTCTCTTATAATTAGGGTCAGCCGTACAATGGGGCCTATTGTGAGAGTATAATTAATAGGCTAAACTCAACCATTTTGTAGAATAAAAATGTATATTATTTAATCACACAAATATCAAATGCGTAAAATACGTGAGTACTTTACAAATAATAGTCGTACCAAGGTTTTCCATTCGAATATCACATCCCAGTAACATTGCATTCTAAACAGAGGTTAATTGGCCAGCACCTTAAACTGGTGGCCATGTACTACATCAAAGTTATGAATGTTTGTGACTTTCCGTACCCCACAATTATGTCATGTAATTACTTTCTCACAGATAGAGTTCTAGGAACAGCCTAGGTGAAACCCACACAGGGTGATTTGGAACATGAAAGACCCCCCACCTACCGCTCATGTCATGGCACCATGAGTAAGTGCAGCATTTCATTGTTCGAAATGCTCAGTACTGGAGTGACTCAAAATATAGACAGGATATAATATGTGGTCAATAGGCCAATGACTAATACCGCAGGCGTGTGCATGTATTTGCATAATCTTTTGAACATATGACCCTTGAAACACCTTTTTATTCAATAGAAAATATAATGTAGGTGGGAGATTTGCATTTTCAAAGTGTATTCAAGTTTTATCTACCATCAAATCAATATTAACAGAGTGAATCAGAAAGCATATATCCCTCATATCGATGCAAGAAATCCTGTAAAATAGTACAGCAATCTTAAAGTTGTGCCAACGCCATGTACAACTAAGCACTAGTAATACCAACATGTGTTTTGTGTAAGGAAATGGATTTATGTTGTTTTCCGGTGCTTCATCAAATAGCCACATGCTCAAGTCACATGCCAATTACTGCTGTCAGACACCAGCTACTCACATCATGTCAAATATTCCAATCTGATGCTATGTACTCACATCCATGCGAGATATGTTCATCAAAGGCCAAGGTACTTGCATCTCATTTTGTGTAATGCCATCAAATGTCATGGATTATTGTCACATTCCCGGTATTACCCTCAAACGCCACATTGATTTATCATATGGCAAACATCCCCATCACATGCCCTGGTACTCACATAAATGCCAGGTATTCTCAATATGGCAAATAGTCTTATGAAATGCCAGATACATGTATTTCAGGTATTGACATCAAATGCCATGTACACAAATCAGATGCTAGTTAGTACCATGAAAGGCACTCTTATCAAATGCCATGTATTGACACAAAATGTTCTCGATCGTACATGGAGTGCCAAGTATCAATGTATGTCAGGTTTCACCATGTGATGCAGCCACTCTCATTGCATATCATGCATTTCCCTCATTTCACTGGTACATTCATCACATGCCAGATATTGCTATCAAATGCCAGGTTCCCAAATGTTATGCCAGTCAATGGCAATTCCATCAAAGGGCCAGGTACTTTTCATTATATGCAAGGTACTCCCTGAAATGGCAGGCAATTCTATCATATGCCAAGTAATGTAATTTGAGGCTAGGTTCTCACACAATATGCCAAGTATAACAACAAATGCCAAGGTATTGTCATAGAACACCAGGTACAAATATCATATGGACGTTATTTAGGTCCAAGGGGAAGAAAGAACTGCATTGTATTCCACGTGCCTTTTGAACACCTTGGTCCTGCAAGCTGTCGCAATATAAAGCAAGTGGGGTTGCCATGAGTGAGTAGAAAGACACATTCATTTGTTGTGTGTAGTATATGAATAGACGCTTTTATTATTTTGGAGCCATACTATGATCCATTAAACTATGAGTGAGGCAGATAACTTCTAGGAGCTAGCAAATAGAGTCAGAATAAACACATTGCCCAAGATCACTTTCTTAAAGTGGTGCTGCTGGGATTCGAAGTCACACTAGCCTGCAATGTGGGCACCTGACCACATCGTTTCACAGATCTAGTTGTACAGCAAGGTATATGTGTGACTGTTTTGCTTTCAAAAACGTAACTGACATTTTGTGGTATAAAGATGGCTGATACAAACCACATGACAGACATATCTAATAACATAATTTTCCAAATGTCCGTACAGAAGCATGTTAAGCAAACAGCACTTAATTATAACTTGTTTTTCTGTCTTTTTCATGTAACATTACCAGTATGCAAAGTGACATGGACCTAAACAATCTTTTCGGGGTTTTACTACTGTAATAGTGCCAAGCCTAAATGCTTAAACACACTCAACAAAACAACATGTTTGATAAGGCCAATGAAAGTTTTTAATGGTGTAAAGAGTACTTGAAGGTCCACAAAAAGAAACAATAGGGTTTAGTGAATGTGGTTTGTTGTGTGATTCAGATTTTGTGTTGCCTTGATAGAATTTGCAGATGTGGGAGCTATGTAAAGCTTTTTGAGTGATTTAGATACAGTTGCCACCAGTAGCACCTATTCAAGAATTTATTACAGACAATTGGCACTCCTTTGGTTCATTCCAAATATGCTGCTAATTATTTACCGGGCCAAGAAGAGGCCCTGTCTGCAGTTTTGTGTCCCACAGTAAGGCTTGCGGCTAACTACACCGTCCCCGGGCATGCCATCAGGGGCATCAGCCATTCAGGAGTGTTCTTGAAATCTTGATTTACCATTTTACCACTAGGCTGATTTCTGAATGTCACTGTGAAAATAAATTACTAATGTTCCACTGCAGTACTGGGATGAGTAATGGACGATACTCCTACTGGGCCCCAAAATAATAGTAAACAAGCAGTGATCCCAATTATAAAGGTGAAACAGGCACAGACCAACAGGTATCCCACCTTCAGCTCTTTAAGGTAGCAGGGGTGGAGGGCAGTCAATACCAAATGTACTAACGCATGAATCTAAAATAATATAACTCACCCTTGTAAGAGAAGACATAGAATATATAGACTTCATGTTCCCTGGCTCCTTTGAAAATAGAAATCGGAATCATGTAAGTTTAGAGACCTGAATATTGCATTTTGGAAAGTATAACAATCAAAGTGATAGCTGGATTGCTTAATTATTTGAATATATACAAGTCAAAGTATTCATTCATTTTACTTGCTTCAATGAATGACGAAATTGCCCACTCTCTGCTTAATTCCAACTATGTTCCTTTGGCTCATGCTCACCATGTTCCCTTTTTGCATCATAACCAACAACACTCCATGTAGCAATAACAGCTACACACCATACAACAATGGACTAGCTAAACTAGGCTGCCCTAGACACCACCCCATCCCCTGCCCCACACCCTACCTCCCCTCCCTTTCACCTTTCACACACACCACTCACCAACAATTAATTGCTAAAAGTAAGGCCACACCAGCCAATATCCTACCTAACAGTACCAATTTAACTAAAGTTGACCACATTGCCTCCAACCCTCACCTTCCCAATCCATTAGCTCACTGCCCCACAAGCAACCCCACCCTCCAGGACCGCAATAACACACTCAGCGCTAGACTCCCTACCACATCTAGTAAATTGCCTACCACACCTGTGACCAAGACCACAAACACTAAGGACAGCGCCAAGGCCACTAACGTGACTTCTCTAAAAGGTGCACTACACAATGTTAGATCTCTAGTAGCCCACCCCACCGAAATTGCCGACATTATCCTCTAAGGAGACCTCGACTTCCTTGCTACTACAGAAACTTGGTTACATGAAGCAGCAGGACCCTACCTCACTCTTGCCATCCCCGACAACTACTCTATCCTCAGAGCAGACAGACCTAATGCTCGCGGACGAGGTGTGGCTATCATTTTCAACTCTTCACTCGACCTCAGACTAATCACCTCCCCCCCGCTAAAGTCCTGCGAGCACCTCACCATCAAAGTACAAACCACCCCTAAGAGTACCATTACTTTGCAACTAATATATAGGCCCCCAGGCCCCACAGGCTCCTTCGAGGAAGGCATTACCACTCTCATAGCAGAGAATTCAAAGCCCCAGTCCCAAAATATTATTCTAGGAGACTTTAACCTAGGATTTAATGACCCTAACGACTCTCCAGCTGCCTCCTTGGCTAACGCCTTATCCGAGCACGACTTCACTCAAGTCGTTACACTACCTACCCACCAGAAAGGTAGAACCATTGACTGGGTCGCAGCCCACAACTGAAATATCACCTGCAAAGCCCCACAACCTCTTGTATGGACTGACCACTCCCTCATATTATCAGACATCAACCAAAATAATCCTAACCCCAAGCAGCGCCCCTATGCACCAGCCTGCCTGACTAGAAACAAGCGCAACATCACTGCGGAGACCCTCACACCTCTGATCCTCCCCCTTCTAAACACACTCCCAGCCACCGCCGACCTTAACCTTCTAGTCAACACCTACAATGATGCCCTAACCAGCGCCATTGATGCCCTTGCAGCCCTAAAGGAACGCAAAGGCAAACCCATAGCTCACTTGAACCCTTGGTACACACCGGAACTCAAAACTCTAAGAAAAAAGAAAGCTAAGATGGAAACCCTATGGAAAACCAACCCCTCAGCAGAAAATAAATCCAATCTTAAAACCATTTCCTCCTTCTATAAGAAAGAGATAATCCACACTAAAAAAAGAAGCCTACAATACTAGAATAAATAATGCCCAATCTTCTGCTAAAGAACTCTTCACCATCCTGAAGGAATTAGAAAACCCGAACCGTCCAACCGATAGCTGCGTGAAGGACAAGCCATGGTGCACCAGTATCCAAAATGCCCTGGCCAACAAAATTACTGGTCTCCAAAACAAAATTGAGGCCAAAAGATTACAACTCTCAAACAGCAACGCCTTCATACCTAGCACACCCACCCTGACCAGCAACACCTCCGGCTTCACATTCAAACCGGTTACTATACCCGAAATCCAAAAAATCATAGCATCCCTTAAAACTTCTAATTGTAAAGGGGACAGCTGCCCCGCCCAGATCATCAAAGATGCTGCACGAGACCTAGCCCCCTTCATCTCCAAACTAGTAAACCTATGTATTGACACAAAATGTTCTCGATCGTACATGGAGTGCCAAGTATCAATGTATGTCAGGTTTCACCATGTGATGCAGCCACTCTCATTGCATATCATGCATTTCCCTCATTTCACTGGTACATTCATCACATGCCAGATATTGCTATCAAATGCCAGGTTCCCAAATGTTATGCCAGTCAATGGCAATTCCATCAAAGGGCCAGGTACTTTTCATTATATGCAAGGTACTCCCTGAAATGGCAGGCAATTCTATCATATGCCAAGTAATGTAATTTGAGGCTAGGTTCTCACACAATATGCCAAGTATAACAACAAATGCCAAGGTATTGTCATAGAACACCAGGTACAAATATCATATGGACGTTATTTAGGTCCAAGGGGAAGAAAGAACTGCATTGTATTCCACGTGCCTTTTGAACACCTTGGTCCTGCAAGCTGTCGCAATATAAAGCAAGTGGGGTTGCCATGAGTGAGTAGAAAGACACATTCATTTGTTGTGTGTAGTATATGAATAGACGCTTTTATTATTTTGGAGCCATACTATGATCCATTAAACTATGAGTGAGGCAGATAACTTCTAGGAGCTAGCAAATAGAGTCAGAATAAACACATTGCCCAAGATCACTTTCTTAAAGTGGTGCTGCTGGGATTCGAAGTCACACTAGCCTGCAATGTGGGCACCTGACCACATCGTTTCACAGATCTAGTTGTACAGCAAGGTATATGTGTGACTGTTTTGCTTTCAAAAACGTAACTGACATTTTGTGGTATAAAGATGGCTGATACAAACCACATGACAGACATATCTAATAACATAATTTTCCAAATGTCCGTACAGAAGCATGTTAAGCAAACAGCACTTAATTATAACTTGTTTTTCTGTCTTTTTCATGTAACATTACCAGTATGCAAAGTGACATGGACCTAAACAATCTTTTCGGGGTTTTACTACTGTAATAGTGCCAAGCCTAAATGCTTAAACACACTCAACAAAACAACATGTTTGATAAGGCCAATGAAAGTTTTTAATGGTGTAAAGAGTACTTGAAGGTCCACAAAAAGAAACAATAGGGTTTAGTGAATGTGGTTTGTTGTGTGATTCAGATTTTGTGTTGCCTTGATAGAATTTGCAGATGTGGGAGCTATGTAAAGCTTTTTGAGTGATTTAGATACAGTTGCCACCAGTAGCACCTATTCAAGAATTTATTACAGACAATTGGCACTCCTTTGGTTCATTCCAAATATGCTGCTAATTATTTACCGGGCCAAGAAGAGGCCCTGTCTGCAGTTTTGTGTCCCACAGTAAGGCTTGCGGCTAACTACACCGTCCCCGGGCATGCCATCAGGGGCATCAGCCATTCAGGAGTGTTCTTGAAATCTTGATTTACCATTTTACCACTAGGCTGATTTCTGAATGTCACTGTGAAAATAAATTACTAATGTTCCACTGCAGTACTGGGATGAGTAATGGACGATACTCCTACTGGGCCCCAAAATAATAGTAAACAAGCAGTGATCCCAATTATAAAGGTGAAACAGGCACAGACCAACAGGTATCCCACCTTCAGCTCTTTAAGGTAGCAGGGGTGGAGGGCAGTCAATACCAAATGTACTAACGCATGAATCTAAAATAATATAACTCACCCTTGTAAGAGAAGACATAGAATATATAGACTTCATGTTCCCTGGCTCCTTTGAAAATAGAAATCGGAATCATGTAAGTTTAGAGACCTGAATATTGCATTTTGGAAAGTATAACAATCAAAGTGATAGCTGGATTGCTTAATTATTTGAATATATACAAGTCAAAGTATTCATTCATTTTACTTGCTTCAATGAATGACGAAATTGCCCACTCTCTGCTTAATTCCAACTATGTTCCTTTGGCTCATGCTCACCATGTTCCCTTTTTGCATCATAACCAACAACACTCCATGTAGCAATAACAGCTACACACCATACAACAATGGACTAGCTAAACTAGGCTGCCCTAGACACCACCCCATCCCCTGCCCCACACCCTACCTCCCCTCCCTTTCACCTTTCACACACACCACTCACCAACAATTAATTGCTAAAAGTAAGGCCACACCAGCCAATATCCTACCTAACAGTACCAATTTAACTAAAGTTGACCACATTGCCTCCAACCCTCACCTTCCCAATCCATTAGCTCACTGCCCCACAAGCAACCCCACCCTCCAGGACCGCAATAACACACTCAGCGCTAGACTCCCTACCACATCTAGTAAATTGCCTACCACACCTGTGACCAAGACCACAAACACTAAGGACAGCGCTAAGGCCACTAACGTGACTTCTCTAAAAGGTGCACTACACAATGTTAGATCTCTAGTAGCCCACCCCACCGAAATTGCCGACATTATCCTCTAAGGAGACCTCGACTTCCTTGCTACTACAGAAACTTGGTTACATGAAGCAGCAGGACCCTACCTCACTCTTGCCATCCCCGACAACTACTCTATCCTCAGAGCAGACAGACCTAATGCTCGCGGACGAGGTGTGGCTATCATTTTCAACTCTTCACTCGACCTCAGACTAATCACCTCCCCCCCGCTAAAGTCCTGCGAGCACCTCACCATCAAAGTACAAACCACCCCTAAGAGTACCATTACTTTGCAACTAATATATAGGCCCCCAGGCCCCACAGGCTCCTTCGAGGAAGGCATTACCACTCTCATAGCAGAGAATTCAAAGCCCCAGTCCCAAAATATTATTCTAGGAGACTTTAACCTAGGATTTAATGACCCTAACGACTCTCCAGCTGCCTCCTTGGCTAACGCCTTATCCGAGCACGACTTCACTCAAGTCGTTACACTACCTACCCACCAGAAAGGTAGAACCATTGACTGGGTCGCAGCCCACAACTGAAATATCACCTGCAAAGCCCCACAACCTCTTGTATGGACTGACCACTCCCTCATATTATCAGACATCAACCAAAATAATCCTAACCCCAAGCAGCGCCCCTATGCACCAGCCTGCCTGACTAGAAACAAGCGCAACATCACTGCGGAGACCCTCACACCTCTGATCCTCCCCCTTCTAAACACACTCCCAGCCACCGCCGACCTTAACCTTCTAGTCAACACCTACAATGATGCCCTAACCAGCGCCATTGATGCCCTTGCAGCCCTAAAGGAACGCAAAGGCAAACCCATAGCTCACTTGAACCCTTGGTACACACCGGAACTCAAAACTCTAAGAAAAAAGAAAGCTAAGATGGAAACCCTATGGAAAACCAACCCCTCAGCAGAAAATAAATCCAATCTTAAAACCATTTCCTCCTTCTATAAGAAAGAGATAATCCACACTAAAAAAAGAAGCCTACAATACTAGAATAAATAATGCCCAATCTTCTGCTAAAGAACTCTTCACCATCCTGAAGGAATTAGAAAACCCGAACCGTCCAACCGATAGCTGCGTGAAGGACAAGCCATGGTGCACCAGTATCCAAAATGCCCTGGCCAACAAAATTACTGGTCTCCAAAACAAAATTGAGGCCAAAAGATTACAACTCTCAAACAGCAACGCCTTCATACCTAGCACACCCACCCTGACCAGCAACACCTCCGGCTTCACATTCAAACCGGTTACTATACCCGAAATCCAAAAAATCATAGCATCCCTTAAAACTTCTAATTGTAAAGGGGACAGCTGCCCCGCCCAGATCATCAAAGATGCTGCACGAGACCTAGCCCCCTTCATCTCCAAACTAGTAAACCTATCCTTCTCGACCAATTCTGTACCCAACAACCTGAAACAGTCCTGGGTTCTCCCCCTCCTAAAAAAACAATCTCTCGACCCGGCCATTCCCACCAATTACAGGCCTATCAGCATGGCCCCCTTCCTGCTAAAAATCCTCGACAGAGTTGCCTACCTGCAAATCCAAGATCACTTGGAGACCAATCAACTGTTAGGCCTGCGTCAATCTGGCTTTCGTCCTCAACACGGAACAGAAACTGCCCTTGTTGACCTCAAAAGTCAGATTGATGACATCAAGGACAAAAAAAGCAGCTATCCTACTCCTCCTAGACCTCTCAGCAGCCTTTGACCTGGTTGACCACAAAATACTCTGCAACCACCTCTCTTCTGCTGCCCACTTCTCACCCTCTGCTGTCACGTGGATACAATCCTTCATAGCCAACAGAACCATGAGGGTTTTCTCATCTGTGGCTGCAGCAGACCCTATCCCCATCACATGCGGTGTCCCACAAGGGTCCTGCGTCTCCCCTGCCCTCTATAACATCTTTACAAAGCCTCTCTTTGACAAACTGGACCATCTGGGTGTCACCTACACCAACTACGCAGATGACACCCAGATACTCCTCACCATCACTGGCAACTACAACACTGACGCCACCAGGATTAACGAAATCTTCGCCATCATTCAGGCATGGATGGCCACACACGGCCTCTGCCTGAATGATGAGAAGACCGAGCTCCTCCTGGTCGGGTCCCCCAATAACCTACAGAAACTCAGCCCCGATTACTCCAACTTCATCATAGATGGCAACATCATTCCATTTGTGAATAATGTGAAAACCCTAGGCTTCTACCTTGACGCCAATACCAACCTTTCCAAACAAGTTAATATGACCGCCTCAGCTACCGCCTACACGGGAAAATTAATCAGGGCTTGTAGACCTTTTCTATCTACAAACAGCTGCCTCATACTGGCGAGGGCCCTCATACAATCGAAGCTTGACTATTGCAACAGCCTCTACCTTGGTGCCAACCAAGCTATAATCAAGAAACTTCAGATCCTCCAGAATAATGCGCTGAGAGCAGCATTAAATATTCCCAGGAGAGAGCACATCTCCCACATAAGAATATCTTGCAAATGGTTATCTATTCAACAAAAATTCTATCTGAAAACCCTCTGCCTCACCTATAAAGCCTTAGACCACCTAGCCCCCCAGTACCTCACCAACAAACTCTCCCTTAAGCCTAACACAAGAATCACCAGATCATCCAATACTCTCTGCCTCACCGTGCCTAGATGCTCAGCCAAAGGGGCAGGGGGCTCGAGCTTTACTGTCCTCGCCCTCAACTCTGGAACACCCTGCCACTGAGTATTAAACTGACCAAACCCTTCCAATTGTTCAGAAGACTAGTCATTAGTTGGCTTCTGGAGAAGGCAATCCTCAGATAGACTAAGCTCAGTACCAACTGTATATAGTGTACATACTCTGAAATGTTTCCTACTACCTGCCTGTACATACTATATATGGCATATTAACGCCGCAATTGTATAACTGCTTATATACTGTAACTATGTAACCTGTCCTTAAGCGCCCATTTACCCCTGGGTCTGGAGCGCTATACTAAATAAAACAAACAAACAAACAAACAAACAAAACAAATACCACCCTATGATAACTTCAGAGTGTCCTAGACAATGCAAGCTAATAACATGGCCACACAAGAGAGCACAAAACAGTGGAGGACTGTTACATATGTTATGTATTTGGATGACTGAAGTACTGGATCTGCTTGTGTGTTGAGTGTTGTTTTCGAGAATAGTATAGTAAAAAGGCAATTTTTGGCCTCTTGGGGTGGTGGAAACGGCTTCAATAGATGGGCTCCTTTGACCCTTAAAAACCTGCACCTATGCCTGTTCTTAACTCATGTCTCTTGTTAGATTCTATAGAGAGAAGGACAAGCGAGATAACTATTAGGCAAGCTCGGTCCAAGTGGCAGACTCAAGTTTGATTTAAAATTTGAGTCACTGCCCTATGAAAAGAAGAGCAAAGCCCCACCTGCTAGTGCCATGGAAAAATCGGTAAATATAATTTTTGTAAAAATGTAGTTATAAAGCAGAGAACACCATTAGCTTGTAATATACTGCAATTGTCTGCACAGAGCATTAGGCTGGGAAGATCATGTAATAGAAATGATGAAACTTTGAACTATGGGAAGTGTAGGAATGTGCGGGTGAAGTTTTCTCAAAATTAAGCGGTTGTACCTGTGGAAAAAGAATGACCAACGTGGAGAAAGCACGTAGGAGCCATGGGAAACACTCATTAGGAGTGCCAGTCTATTTTTGAAACACGCATTGGCCATGCCGACAGCGTGGGCTTTTGTGTAGGCATGGGAAAGGGGCCTGCCAGGCACTGCTGTAGTGGTATTAGTGGGCATTGATGATAGCAGGTGCAAAATGGTGCGAGTACCTGGGCATCTAATAGCTGCCTGGCAAATGCCTAATTCCTATACACAAGTCGTCAAGATGATCAAAAAGGAGCTTGGTAAAGATGTTCTAAAGCATGGGAGAAACACAGGACCCTTGCAGGACTATGTGAGTGATGTGCTCATCAGGTCTGTGGACATATCTGTTACCATCCTCTGGCCACCCCCGAAAGCATGAAAGTGATCTGTCACTTAGCAGGGCCTGCGGTTCTTGATGTCACCTTATTTTGAGCCAGTGCATAATGAAATGCAGGCCCTGAGCAGATAGGGCCCATTTTGCTCTGATATCCTTAACATACTTCCATGGATGGTCCAGAAATATGGAAGTGCCAAATCTGTATTGACAGTAGGCAATTCAATTACACATTTCGCCCTCTCCACGCCCCAGCCTACTTTGCAGGAGTCTGTCCTGATACATTCTCGTTTCACCATCACCGTCATGTGGCCAATACTGGATTTGACTTTTATGGACTTGATTGATTCATGATGCGTCACCCTTTCTCAACTCCCATGCTGGGCTTCCTTTGCATCTTTTACTCACGGTGGCCCTGAATCATGCTGTTTCCATCTTCATCTTGTATCCTGGCTTGCAACATTATGTGTTACTACTGACTTCTGCAATTGTATTCGTTCTCCCCTCTTGCTTCTCCACTCTTTTTGACTGCTTACTCTCTGTTCTCTCCTCCTCTCCCTTTCTCCCTTTTCCTATCTCCTCCCCTCCTCCCCTTGCTTTCTTCTATGCACTTACCCTATCAGAATTGTCCGTGGACCTAGTATGATGAAAACCTTGTCTGTCTCATTGAAACACTTGTGTATAGGCGCGTTATAAATGCCATATCATATCATATCATCACCCTCCCGATACTCCCCGCCACATCCAGCACTATCTGAAATGCCGTCAGGCCTAGTACGATAGTCGCTTGTTTTGTTCCTCCCCTCCCATTCTGCACCCCTCTCCCTCATCTTTTGTTTTTCTCCGGCTGTACCAGAAATGTTGTCAAGCCTAGTTTGGAAGGGCGCTTGTCTGTTTCCATTTCCTTCCCACTCTCCCCCTCCCTTCCTTATCTATGTCTTAGCTCTGGCACTATCTGAAATGTCATCAGGCCGAGTACGATAGTTAATTTCACATCCTTACTGTTCATGGCCTATAAAAATCTAATTGTATTTTCCCTTCTTTCCTACCTTGCCTTGAAGCGCTTTGAAACACATGGGCCCTCATTCCGAGTTTCGAGGTAAGTAGCATCCATTACCGGCAAATAGCGTGTCCGTGCTGGCAATAGACCGCTAAAAGCGCCCTATCACGAGTTTGCGGTCACGAGCTTTGCGCCATGCCGGTAATGAACGTAGCGGCATGCCACAAAAATGCCCGAAAAACCCCCTACCGGCATGAACTGCACCATAGAGAACACTACCGCCATAGAGCAATGCGGCATTAGCAGTGACTGTAAATAGCGTTCACCGTTATTTACGGTCACCGTTAAAATGCGGAACCGGAAATAGCATCATCGCACAGGAACTGGAAGGAGCACGGCGGCCATATTTAAAAACACATTCCATTGCCATCCTTACCAGACAGGACCCCTGGGACACTGTTGACCTACCAGAAAGTTACCACTACTACCGAGAAATGCCCAAAGCGCCAAAGAAGGGAGCTGCCCGCCTCCGATAGGAGCGGTTCAGCCCAGATGAGCTGCAAATGCTCGTGGATACCCTCCACAAGCATGCTGGAACTGTTTTCAGCAACGACATGCGGAGGGCGGCGGTGCTTAAAAAAATAGACATCTGGGCACTAGTGGCGCAGAAGGTGAGCGCTGTGGGCAACCCCCTCCGCACCACAAAGCACTACGGCAAAAGGTGGGACGACCTGCGGCTGAGGATGCGGAGCATCCTCTGCGAATAGAAGCCAGGCCTTGGAGACTGGAGGAGGCCCAGGTTCGCCCATGAAACTCATGCCGTAGGAGGAGACATGTGCAGCCATGATAGGCTCCGAATCCATTGAAGGGGTCGGAGAAATGGCGTCTGGTGCAACGTCATCCGCTGATGGAGGTGAGTGTCCAAAGTCAATACTGCCAACGCCAATGTTATGAAAGTCACTGCTAAGGTCTGGCCAAGGATTCACGGCATGGTCATCACAACCCCCCCACCCCTGTAAATCATGCCGAAGCAAGTGAGATCCAAGCTAGTGCCAGGTGCAAGGCCGTAACCTATATGACACATACCACACAAAGTGGCCCATTCCATGAGGCACACAGGGCAGTTGATGTAAACAGTGTGCATGTTAGACAGCACAGTACCCGGCCAACATGAGTGACACCAACATATGCATGCATTTACCACCCAAGTATTGAATGATGTGCCGTTCACTACCCAAATGCCGATAACCCACAAATATCTGAATGTGCTATTGTAGCCATGTATAAATGCTGGCTCTCAAATCATCACTCATGGCGTCCCTCTCTTCCACCCCCACAGGCAGTGAGCATGACAGCGAGGAGCAGGAGAGCAACCGTCCCATCACTTCCAGGGGCCAAGGCAGGGGCCGCCGTCTCCCAGTGAGGAAGACAACACCTGGACGCACACCACCGGCTCCAGCAAGGCCCGTGGAGGGTGCAACACCCCCTACGTCACCCCCAACCCTCCCTGCACTGGCTGCAGACACATGCCCAACGCTGCGGTCTGAGGAGTCGAGTGTGGCTGGGGAGGTGGCAGCCACAGCCCCCCTCGAAGTTGCCGACAGCCCCAATTCCATCTGTGGAGCGACAGAGGATGACACATTTGAAGTTGTGCACACCCCTGAAGCTTACTCTAACCCCCAGGTCTCCTTTAGTGACTCTGTTGAGACCAACACACCTGAGAAATCTGGCCAAGGACCAACACAGGGACATGCCAGTCCTGTCCCCAGTTCCCTTGAGGAAGAACCGGCAGGACATGTCAGCCCAATCCCCAGCAGGGCCACTACATCATCCGGAGATGCACAGCGGGCTGAGCTGCTCACAGCCCTGATCACAGATTTTGTGCAGGACAATCGGCAGGCCAGGGAGGAGTGGCAGGATGAATTGAGGGCACTGGGCCAGGTAATAATGGACAGCACCATCCGGCTCTGTGAGGTCCTCAGCTGCATAGCCGATGTTCTGGAGGCTGCACATCCTGCCCAACAGCCCCAGCATGAAGACACCCCTTCAACCAGCAACTCGACCCAGACCAGCCCAATCCGTCGGTCGCTCGGTGGCCAGCGCCGCCAAGACATGCCTCCCCCTGGCTCCGGGAGCGCAGAGTGACTTTACTGCCAGCCACATGTGGGCTACGTGGCCCCAATGGTGTTGGGGAGTTGGGGGGGTGAGGGTGTGTGGGGGAGTTGGGGGGGAGGGGGGTGAGGGTGGTGGAGTATTTGTTTTTCACTTAGACATTTTCACTTTTAATACACCGTTTGTGTTGCAAAGAAAAACCAGAGTGGACATTCATCACTGCGTAAGTGTCATTTAAAATATAACGGTGCATACTGTACATGTATCCCCACACACAGTGCCCTATGTCCTCAAATTATGACACACTCTGCTGACTTGTGTGTCAGAAATATTGTCCAATCAATGACTGGCGCACAGCACGTCCCTCCTGTGCATCGGCACCCTGATGATGTCCTGCCACATCCTCCTCCTCCCCTTCATCATCATCTGGTGGTAGCAGTTCCATGTCAGGGGGCAGGGGCACGTTCCGACAGATGCACATATTGTGCAGCATTACACATGCCATGGTGATCTTGGCCACCTTCTCATGGCTGTAGAGGAGTGCCCCACCCGTCTGGCTGAGGCAGCGAAATCGTGCCTTCAACAGGCCAAAGATCTGCTCAATCACCACACGTGTACGGGTTTGGGAACGATTGTAGTCCTCCTCATGCCTGTTCTGTGGGTTTCAGACAGGAGTCATGAGCCACGGCTTCAAGGGATAGCCACCATCACCTGCATGAGAGGGGAATGAAGGTAAGTGTTCGTACATTCATGGTGGACAACTGTACTAGTCTCACATGGCAGCAGGTAATTTCTGCCCACACGCACATGTCCCAGGATGAATTTACCCCATTTCTAGCCACGCTATGTGTCCTGTGCAATGGACTGATGGAGTGGGTTGCATCTTCAAGATTGGTCATGGTGTGCACTGGTATCTTGTTGCACGCGCATCGTATATACATGCAGCAGTGTTGGAGTAAAATCATTCATGTGTTGTGTTCTGTGGGATTTTGTAGTCGGAGTGTTGGCTGTATGAGTCTACGGACCAGAGAGGCAGACGCCAGACGAAACGGCGCTTCCAGCATAGGAGTCTGGCTTCCCAACTTGGCTACAGATTCACATTTAGTTAGGATAGACACCTCGGTCGGGTGGGAGAAAATTTGATACCATTCTAAACCACAAACGGACAACACACCCCATTGTCACGAGATATCCTGTCATTTAAAACACGGGTCAGAAGATCGGGTTTTATTCAAGTGCTACTTTACCAAGACCTTTGGAACTGGAACATAGTAGTTATCTGACGTCCAACACGTGTGAGCTGTACTTATGCAACCTGGGCCGAACACAACTAGTGCCCCATACGTAGAGTCGGTGTTCATCCACCAGACAGGTAAAGCCTATACATTGATGGAATGATGACCTTTCAAGCATTATGAGGAGTAGCCACCTTATACTGTGGGGAAACTATCCTTTGAAGTCCTCTACTTAGAATTCCTTGAATTGACAGATTGGAATATCTTTCAGCCAAAGTATTTGTACTTTGAAGACATTTATTAATTGTAAAAGAAACTCGTCACGGACACGATGCAATGATTCCAACGTTAATTCTGCCCCTGATGAATTTCCATGAAATAATCTCCTAAAGGAAAGAAACATGTTGGGCTTTTTTACTACTATCCAATTCTTCTGTATGTGTGTGAATGAATAAAAATTCATAAATGAGTGTGTATGATACGTATGATGATGAGTGGGTGAGTAAATAAATGAATTTTGTTCATGTATTATCACATTGTATAAGCCACTTAATTATCTAGGCTCCCATTATTGGGACTTACTTGTGGAATTATGTTGCATCATTAATGTACATTGATGTTCTCTGTTCATTTTCTCTTTTATAATACTCTCCTGATGAGCTCTGTGAGAGAATTATTATATTTATGTATTTAATTTGTATAATGTATTTGTATTGAATATTAATTAAAATATGCAATTGTTTTAGACCTCACAACTTTGTGATCCCTCATCCTTCATTAATTTAATGTTAGTTGAGGACTTGAGATAGCACCCCCCAATTCCCCAAGAAAGCAGTTCTCTTGAGTCACAAGCCTTGTTTGTAATTACCAAGGGTTCCACCCTTAATGTGAGTGTCTGCTTGTGATTCAAATTTGTCCCTCAACCTCCTGGTGTTTTCTTGTGGCTGTAGTCAGTACCATATTCGTCATTCTGCACTGATCAGTTCCATGGTGACTTGCAGCGCTCCTTTGGGTGTGCGGAACCAGGGACACACTGTGGTATCCCTGGTTGGCTCAATTCAAAGCACTCCCAGGGATGACTGTCATGTGTGGTGATATGCTGGATACAGCAACATAGTACATATGCAGTGCATAGTGCAGGATGGCCTTACGGTGTGTGAGGGCCACCGATGAGTGGTGCATGTGTTGTGGGATGTGGGCTGGTTAACTGTTAGTCATGTAGTGATAGGTGTCGGACTTACTTCATCACTATGGAATTTGGTTGCGATGTGCCGTTTCAGTTGCTTTGGGGCACAGTGTTTGGTGATGTGCACATCGTGCACTGACGTCAACATTACCACCCAGGTGGAGTATGCATCCCCCCCTTCCCACCCAGGTGCAGTATGCATCCCCCCCTTCCCACCCAGATGGAGTATGCATCCCCCCTTCCCACCCAGGTGGAGTATGCATCCCCCTTCCCACCCAGGTGGAGTATGCATCCCCCCTTCCCACCCAGGTGCAGTATGCATCCCCCCCTTCCCACCCAGATGGAGTATGCATCCCCCCTTCCCACCCAGGTGGAGTATGCATCCCCCTTCCCACCCAGGTGGAGTATGCATCCCCCCCCCAGTCAGGCAACTCATCAAGCAGCCAGGCACATCGTCCAGCATGTCGCTCCATGAAGCGTGGTAGCGTGGAGTTCCGCAGGACCAAAGAGTCATGAGTTGATCCTGGATATCGGGCACAGCAATGTGTGATGATTTGCTGACGTCGCATACCATCTGCACATTGATGGAGTGGTATTGCTTGCGGTTGCGATACACCACCTCCATGGCATGCGGGACTACCAACTCCACGTGGGTGCAGTCAAGGGTACCTACACAATTTGGCATGCCTGCCAGTGCATGGAAGGCAACTTTTGTATCGAATATTTCTTGGGGAGTCTGTGGCAGGGATATGTAGTCCCTTGTGTGCTTGAGGAGGGCATCCAGCACTTGGTTCAGTATCCGGGAAAATAAGGGTTGTGATCTGCCATGCATGTGCCCCACTGTGTGCTGGTAGGTGCCTTTGGCAAGGAAGTGCAGCACAGACACTACCTTCAGTAGAAGGGGGATGGCGGTGTGTATTTCTATGAGGCTTACTATGTCGTCGTGTATCAGGTCCACTACGGTGGTGATGGTGTCACGGTCAAGCCGGTACAGGGTGTGGATCTGCTCAGGTGTTAGGTTGAAGGGGGTGGCTCTGATGCGAGGGATTGGGGCTGTCGGCGTGGTAACGGTGGCTGCACTGGTGGGGCATGCTGGGCCTGTCTCACCCTCCTTCTCCTCCTGTGTCTCCTCTGTGGTGGGGGCTGTTGTTGTTTTTGTTGTTGTTGTTGAAGCCTTGCAAGCAGGTCCTCCAGCTCCAGTAATGCTACTACTATTGGTATCATCTTGGTGTGGGAGGGTGTGTGGTGTGTGGGTGTGCTCCTTTTGTACTGGCCCTCACTCCATTGCCTCCACCTGTGTTGATTGTGTGCACCTGTGGCACTTCTAAACACTGCTCAGGGTTCTTTACACCTTCTGGGAGATGCCGGTATTTACTCCATGCAGGTAAACTCTTTTTCGACCTTCGGGAGGCCGTTATTTGCGTTATGGGATCAGCTCTGGTTTACGGCATGCCACTAATGCTGGCATGGTGTGTCGCGCGTGCAGGCATAGACCGCTATTTACGGCATCATAAAGTACGATGCCGTAAATAGCGGTCTGGTTGGTCAGAATAGCCCGTAGCGGTAAGCAATGCCAGTAATTCTTTACTGGCATCATTTTTACCTTACCTCCAACCTCGGAATGACCCCCATTGTGTATAGGTGCTATATAAATAAACTATCATATCATATCATACCATATCATTCCATCACAAGGCAGGTGTGGTATGGATTTCTTTTTTTGTGGAACTTCACATTTTCTTCATACCATGTACACGCCTACAAGCAAGTACATTGTCAAACATGTTTTGTTGTTGTTGTGTTTCCTTACATTTTGAAAGAGTATAGTTGCAAAACCCAAAGGAGATTGTTTTAGGCTGACATTGCTTTGTATTCCTGTATCTGTAGTCTTCCATTGAAAACGGGAAAAAAGCTACAAGTGAAGGTAGCAAACACTTTTTGCTTAACATTTTTCATGAAGATGTATATAATTGTCAGGATGGTTTATAATATGATGTGTTTATTTTTCAAATCCTCTCTATGAAACGGAGAATCATGTTAGCTCTTTGAAGCCAAATAATAACACGTATTTGTACCAACTAGAGCTGTGAATATATGTGGTTTAGTACCTAAAGCAGGGGTATGCAACCAGCAGCTCTCCAGATGTTTGGACTACAATTCCCATGCTCCCTCACCATTCACTAGGCTGGATAAGACTGATAGGGTTGCAGATCAAAGCATCTGGAGAGCCAAAGGTTGCAGACCCTTGGCCTAAGGGGTAGGAGATCAGGTATGGGTTTTGTGTTGTGTTGAGGCAGAAAGCCGCCACGTTTGTGACTTATGTTGTGGGGTGGGGGTTAGACATGATGTTGATATCTTTAGTTATGTGAATTGGTAGGCAAGATACTAGGTGTGAAATATTGCAGTCTTGGCTCATGTTTGACTCCTAGAGCCTAGCCAGACACCCTAGCTCAGTAGTGGCTTGGTTCTGCCCATTCATTCTTTGGCTCCACATTTCTAATTGTATGGGACTGTCCTGATCTTAGATAACCAACAGGTTGCAAGGCAGGGTAAGTATATTTATATATTTGATGTGATGGTGCATGTTCATGCTTAGTCACATTCTTGGTATGCGCTGGAGTCAGCTTGACAGTTTTGTAAGACTTCGGTTGCCTCTGTGTCGCAGTGACAGTAGTGCTGTTCTCTAGCTACTGCCACTAGTGGGGCTGGGTGCAGCAGTGGTAACATCTTGCAGAGTAGGTGTGTATTGGATTTTGAATATTTCTATAGGGGTGACTCGCCTATGCCTCAGAGAGGATTCCATTGAAGAGCAGTGCGTGGAGGATTGTGTGCCTGCCAAACAGATGGATAAAAAGCAGGCGACGTTACATATGTATTGCATTGAGTAAGTGTTTATGCTTGCTTAAATGGAATCCGTGCAGGCTTTCTCTTAGTTGAAGGGAAGGGCGCTGGATAACATGGGACCCTTATTGGAAAAATACATCTTATAATATTGATCATCCAACATGGAGCTACCAACATTTTGCTGGGGAGATCCAAGTTGCTTCGTAACATACTGATTAATGGCGCTGGCGGGTAGTTGTTCACCCCTAGTTGTAGCCGTTAGGGCATTAGTTCTTGAATCCTTGAAATAATGGAGCAAACTCCTGATTTCCTGTCACCAGTGAAGGTTTTAATGTTGTTACACACATGAAACCGAATTCTAGCAAGGTGCTAGGTACAGGTGAAAGCAGAGCCAACGCGTGTTTCGACGGTCGTCTTTATCAAGGCTGTGATTGTGTGGGGGTGTGGTGATGTGACGTGCACAACAAAATCGGCGCATCAATAGGAGGTGATTAGTATTGTATATTTAGCAAACAGCATTTTTGATCACATGGCATATTCAGGTGGAGGTGTGTGAGTAGTGGTGGTAGTGACAGGACAATTGGCATTTTGAATAACAAGGCATATGCCCAATATAGGCAAGTATAGTTAGACATTTATGCATATAGTAATTTCACATTAATCATCTAAAGATGATGTCCGAGTACCAAGGAGAGAAGAGCAGGGTGTGGAAGGTGGGAGAGCAAGGAGGAAAAGGGTTAGAATGAGGAAAGGCTGCTTAAGCTAAGTTATGTGAGGGGTAAAGGCTGGTGCTTACCAGGAGAGTTGATAGGTGATCTTGTGTAGGATTGTATCGCCAAGTAATTACCTGGTGATTGCCTCCCAGTTCTTCTGGGCGCAGGGGCTGTATAGCCGATCTGTGGGTAAGGGAATCACATGTTGAGCACTGATGTCAGTGGGGTCCTGGAGGTCCAGTCACTACACGTGTGTGTGAGATGCATGATGGCAGAGAAATGGTAGGGGTGCGTCATGGTGACGATGAGGCCAGTGGCAGCCCGTGCTACTGAGTGAGAGCAGAGTGTCGGTTGCAAACGCCCACCATTGGACTGCTCCAATTGACACAGCCCGGACATGTGCACACACAGCAATCGATCTGTGATACGTGTCTGACACCCCCTACACAGCAGCTCTTTCCATGAGCTGCCTGTGCTTCCACTTGGCCATTGCCACGACACAGTGCAAGCGCTCACACCCGTGTTTCCTGACCTGCTCCCCATGATTACTACTGCCTACCTAGGCCCGATTCTACCATTGTTTCCTCACTTCCCACACTATGGGGCTTCTACCGGGCCACCCACACCAGCGCTCTGCTCTCACTCAGTAGCACAGGCTGCCACTAGCCTCATCCTCACCATGGCGCACACCTACCATTGCTCTGCCATCATGCATCTCACACACACGTGCAGTGACTGGACCTCCAAAGTCCAACCAACCGAACCTAGTACCAGAATGGGTTACAGTGACAGTGAGGTCTCTTGACAGTTATATTTTGCTGGAGAGAGAAGAAATGCTTGGAATCTAATACTATAGCTATGTTTTGGAAATGAGTGGCGATCTCAACAAATGCAGAAACTAATTCTGGCTCATATACATTTTCTGATTATTTATGGTGTTTTCATAGTTATGCAAAACTGTTGCTACACTTCCAGATAGTAAAACTGACCTACAACCATTCTCAAATGTCAGAATAGTAGCAATTTAAAAGAGCGGTTGGAATACTGGGGAAGACAGAAAAAGGTACAGCGTGTTGTTTTATGCAGATTGTGCTGAGAGTAAGCCTTTATTTTGCTAAATCATATTTGGACTGCTAGCTTTCCAGACAGCCATGGTCACGGAGACCTATGCGGTCTTGAAAAAACAACAAGCCCTATGATGGATTCTTCTCCATGCTACATTAAAGGAGTACATGCGCAATGCACATGGCAAACTTGTCGATTGTAGTTTGTGTATTATCGTGTCTCATTAACTATGATAGTAACATGTTTTAATGATGTATGGAGCAGTGTGCTAACGTGCCACATTATAATTTCAAATCTCCCAAAATACTGACAGGGACCTGCTTTAAATGTTTCTCAAAGACTACAACATTTGTTGGAAAAATAATGATTAACCTTTAAAATCAAGTTGGCATTTCTTTTTTCCCCTCAAATGTAGAATTAATACACATTTTTTAATCATTAGTGTAATTTTCAGGATGGTACTTTTGTTCTTTGGGCTGTTGAACTGTTTCGTCTGCTTGTAACCCTTCAAATTGTTTGCTTCATTCAAGCATTCTTTTCTGAATAATTCATTAGGAATTATTATCCAAGCATGGAGCACCTCATTTAGCACTGGTGATCTTTCCCTTATGTGTAGCTGACAGGCAATCAAAGTTTTTATCAGTGCAGAAAATTTGCAATTCAGAAATGGAGTTGCCGCAATTAGTAGCGATCAGGTAGCAATGGCGGGACATCTTCATGAAAAGAGAGCCCCGAGTGAGCTCAACTGATCGCAGCGCAGGAATAATGGATAAAACTAACCGGCTGTTTCTAAATTTACCGAATGGAACAGCCCTCGCGGGAGTTTTAATTAAGTTCTGTGTTGTGTGGCTTCACAAAAGAAGACGTAGCCATGTAACTGAACAGGCCCAATTGAGTGCCCTTGGCTTAATGTACTTCTGCCAAGGATAATGTAAATATGCAGTGTGCATAGTGCGTTGGTATTCTCTCTCTCTCTCCCCCCCTCTCTCACTCCCTCGTGTTGTATTTCATTGTGTATTCAATTTACTGAAGTGAACACATACACATAATAACAAGGTAGCCTCGCTGTCTGAAACAGAAATATTAACTTAATACTTTGCAAGCTGGGAAAGCTTCATAAGTGAAATGTATAAGTGAAACAAATACGTTAGCACCATCCCAGAAGCTTCCAACTGCCCCAATGTCTTGAGTGTCACTGTCTTGCCGCCAGTACTCATTTGCATGCTGAGACTGGCAGTTGTGATTTTAGCCTTATGCGTTTCACCCACAAGTCCCAGTTAAAAAGCCAGCAGGGGTGATGTTGCAGAAACTTTGAAATGGTGCACGTGCAATTAGCAATAGGGCAAACATTGCTCTAGAGCAAGGTTGCCCAACATACGCACCCAACATTGCAGAAATAAATAAATTAATCGGGTCCACGGACCCGGCAAACATTGAACAAATAAATAAATAAACCAGGCCGTGGCGGAGGACTGTTACTGCCTCTGCCACGGCCCGGTTTATTTATTTATTTGTTCAATGTTTGTCAGGTCTGTGGACCCGACTAATTAATTTATTTCTGCATAAATTAATTAATCGGGTCCACGGACCCGACAAACATTAAACAAATAAATAAATAAACCGGGCCGTGGTCTGTAACTGCCTCTGGAGTCCCCAGCACCAGAGGCAGTTACAGGCCACGGCCCGGTTTCAGGGGCGCAGAGTATCCCCAAATCCCTGCGTCTAGACACACATTACATATGTAAAAAAAGAAAACTTGATGAAAACGACGAGGAAAACTGTACAAATAAAGTGCAAATGAGGAATATGACCTCGATAATTACACTTCTTACGTCAAGTGGTTTCAGATACTGGCACCAGTCATAGTAACCAATAATTATACAACGGTTCTTTACCATTCAGCCACGTATTAACAATTTTTGACTAATTCCACATTAATTTTCCTCTAGTCATTATCAACCTTCTCTCAGCCAATCAGAAAGTTTAACGTGCAGTCAATAATTACTGCTATTGACCGCAAACTGAACAACGTGTCTTCAGAAACAGACAGGGAAACAACAATGCAAATTGTAGGCAATATTTTTGTTCAACGTGACACTTTCTCTCTGGGATGACATTTTCTTTTTTTGTTGCAACATGCTATTTAACACATGAAAGCGAAAACTATACCATTAGAAAACGGTTTTATTTTCTTGCAGAAAAACCATATATGTTTACATGACACCTAATGCATGCTCTTGCTAAACCTGTTCCAGTTCAACCAAGTTTCAATTAAATGCTTAACTTATGAAGACAACCATGTAATTTAAATACTACAAAATAAAACCACATTTAATTTACTTACACATTTTCTTTATTTACTTTAGTCACTTCTAAAGCGGCATTTTTTACTTCACCACCACAACTCAGAAACATCCATTGCAACTACCACCATACCACTATCACCAATTTAAGGCCCATGATAAGGCTATATTAGCACATGGAGATCATAGTTTACCTCCTCTCAGTCAATCAGAATGTTCAGAGTGCAGTCAATAACTTCTGGTATTGACTGACTTCTGAACATTCAGTCTTCAAAACCAAACGGGAAAACAACAATGCAATTTCCAGGCAAGATTATTTTCAACAAAACACTTCCTCTTCAGAGGGAGCTTTTTTCCTGCTGCAACATTCTATTTAACAAAACAAAGATAAAGATAGAACAATAGAAAATGCCATACATTCCTTATAGAGAAATTGTTTACTTTTACATGACTCATTATACATGCTCATGTACACCCCGCTCCATAATAACCAGGTTTGCAAATTAAATGCTTAATTTATGAAGGCATCCATATTTAAATACTATCATATACTAACACATTTCATTTACTAACTCAGTTTCTCTATTTACTTTACTCACTATCAAAGTAACATTTATGCTTCACCATCAAAACATGCATTTCAATGATCACTATTTGCTAATAGCCGTATAGACTTTATTGCTTGGAATAATGACCAGGTCAGGGGGTTTCCTTCCCTGAAACATTATTTTTAAATAGTAGCTTAAAATGGTACATTGCACAGCATACATTTTGTGAAAAATTGAGTAAAAGGCCAGACAATTTACAACCAGTTTTGTAGAGTAGCACATAAAAAGATAGACTACATTTAAGGTAGTAACAGTGCAGGGGAACATTTTCCAACACTTTTTCATGATGCCATTGCCTACAATAAACACCAGTATTCTGCCAGTGAAAGAAGCCATTTTCAAGCTGGATATGCCTAATATGTATATTGACGTCTCCCTCCCCGGGCGCCCCTTCAGGTCTGCCATATACAAACATGAGCAGAGCATCCATAATAGATGCCCTCATGGCTTTATATTAGTCGTGATACCATGCACCATCTACTGGTTGAAGGAACAAAGGCTTCGTAGATCTCCATTTGTGACACCAACCTAAATGAGGCCCTGCAGGGCTTCTGTCCCTGTGGACAGTAAGACATCATTGTGTCATGCACAGAACTCCTGAAATGGAATGCTGTGCATGACAGAATGAGTGATAGCTGGGCATAACAGAAAGGGTTGCACCACAATTTCCTTTGTGCAATAGCGGCCTTTGTGCACACTATACGTTTCCATTTCAGGAAACTGTGTATGGGCTGCTTGTGAGTCTAGTTGTCTCTACAAGTTAAACACCCATTTCTGATCTTCATGTTGTCTGGATTACACAAGTAATACATTTTCCTTGTCACCACACAAAACAATTTCACTGACAAAAAAAATTCAGACCTATTGGCTTTTTCAATGCTTGTTTGAGAAGTACAAATTGTAACCAATGGGATGCCATTAACTCAACACAAAAATGGTTGATAATTGATAATCATTAAAAACAAATATGGACTTTGATACCATGCATTACGGATGGAGGCTGAAAAATATATGGTTTTGATTGATCACGGAGACTTAGCTGGCCATCATGATATGAACAAATTAGAACATTTAGAGTGTACCCCAGGAGAATGCATGTTTCCTATTCGGGTGTTCCAAATAAACATAGGACAATAGTATACAGGTGTTTAAAGTCATTTATTAAGTCATTAATACCATGCCCCCATCCACTCCCCTCACTCAGCTCACATATTTGCAAAGGCTGTTCATAAATTCTCACCCAGCCAAGAACACAGAAAATGTATTTTGAACTGTTGCAGCCTAATTCACGTGATTTGATGTTAATCATGAATCAGGAATGATTCTCCATCACGATTTCTACTGCTCCAAAAAATTATAAAAGAAAGGAGGATGGCTAGCAGACATTTTAAAGTCCACTCTCACACGTTTGTTGAGAGACAGATGGCCCCACCTTTGGCTCAATATCGTAAAGGTGAGAAACGTTATTCTTTAAGGCAACCATACTGCCTTTATCTCAGTCAGGTACAGCAAGGGATGAATACGATGCAAATTGAAGATGGCGAGAATAACTAAAAACTGATCGTACAATCACGCATATGCATCCATTAGACATGAAGCACATACTCACCATGAAGAAAACGCATGTCAAATATGCATTTATACTTGAACAATATTAATATTGCAACCATAAAGACACGAAGAATACTAACAAAAGCAATATATAAGATGAATGCAACACAAACAACACACTAGTAGAGCTCACTAACATGGGAAATGCAACAGAAATGGACAGCCATATTTTCTGACATGGAAGCTGCAGTACGCTTCTAAGTAAATGGAAGGCCTTGTGGTTTCATGAGAGTTCAAGCCGCTAAAATAACAGAATGAAGATCCTTAAAGAGTTCAAACGGTAGCTTGCAGTTTGAGCCAAGGTTACTAAGAATTTAGGGAGGATCCGAGCGTCACAGAGAAGGCACAAGATAAGTGTTCCCAGGACATAGATGGAATAATCCCAAATTAATTAAAGTCTGGAAAAGTACAACAGACCATTGTGAGCCAGGTGCAGGATAATTATAAGTAAGAAGACCCCATGAAGACTAAGCTCAAGAGAGTCCCTAGAGGTAGAGGAGACCATAACATTAATATTAGCTAGAATAATCATAAATGCAGGGGGAATTAAATAAAAATGCAGTCCTCTCACACATGACCCATAATTGAAGAACACTGTCTATCCATTAGCGCAGAACACAGATAGGACACCTACCTCACTCCTCACACATATTCCCACACACGAGACATTGCACAAGGCTAACTACAAAGGCGCTATTGTCATACTGGCATGTTTTTTTGCTATCCTGGCTTTATTTTGGATGTTAATAAAGCTGGGTTTTGCCTTACACTTTTTCTATTCCCGTTACTGAGTCTGGGTGTTTCTGGCTCCTGATCCTCTGCATAAATCTCAGGTTTTCTAGGCTATTGTTACCTGTACAATTGTTGCGAAAACTGTATCCCACGCTCACAATCTATAATGAGCCACCAACACCATTTTCTATTGTTATCCTAGTCTCATTATTTGTTGCTATTTTACAAACTATCGGTTGATTCCTTTCTTGACCACAAATTAGCAGTTTTGTGTCAACATCCCAACCTTCAGGTACTGAGGAGTGATTTCAACAATTGATAGTTTCAATATTGTCCAGTGCATGAAGCTAATCAGGTCACGAACATTCCCACGATGCAACCTGTAAATAAGAAGACCATCAAATCATAGCCTTTATTCCACATTATATCCAAATTTGAGTAGGTCAGTTAAGCTTGCCAAATTAGAAGGTTCAAACACACAGTTGTTTAACAGACAACTCTATCTTTACACCTGAATATATTTCATCCATACAGAGAACTGTATTAATTCTCTACACAAAACCAAAATTTAAAGAAATCCATGTTGAGTCCTTCCACCTTAAAATCATGAAACCATACCCTTCTGCTTGGGCAGTTTCTGTGACTCAAATACAACAGCACCAATTATGAATAAAACGAGACAGGGTGGAGCAAGAAGCTAAGGGAAAATTATTTCCAACAAGAATGATCAAGAAGAGTAAAAAGTGACAACAGATAAAAACTGTTGAAAACTGGGTTGAAGTTTTATTGGAAAGCACCCATGTGTTAGGACCTTTGGGGCCCCAAGGACCAGTGGGGCTTGCCCCGCTGAGTGATATGCACCCCAGAGGTGGCATTTGGTTTGCTCCACAGAGCCCTCCACTTCTTCAGACTCATCATGTTTCCTGAAGCCAGAGAGGGATGCAGGACTGCAATTCTCACACAGTAGTCCATATGGCCTACGATAAATAAGGCGCAACACACACAGCTAATGTTAACACCCAAGTCCCATTTGTGAAGTCAT
This sequence comes from Ambystoma mexicanum, assembly GCF_040938575.1. NCBI lineage: Eukaryota > Metazoa > Chordata > Amphibia > Caudata > Ambystomatidae > Ambystoma > Ambystoma mexicanum. The sequence continues at coordinate 689,857,224 of NC_090934.1, read as the reverse complement.
TACAAGGAAATCTCTACCCTGATGTAGATGCTCCATATAATATAAACATTTTCAGTGTTAAAGTACTCAGTTTGCTCCTTGCCTTTCAGTCCATTGGTATAGTGCCCCAGCATTCATCTTGGCTTTTCTCTTGTTTGTAGGGTTCTCCTTGGAACATGCATGTTTACCCTCTGGCCAAAGGTTATGTTCTAGACCTCCTGAAAGGAAGGAAGTGCATTCATATGAGCAATTATTTCCTTTCCCATTGCCTTAAGGTAATACCTTGAACATGCCAGCAAGGATTGAATGCACTCATGCCAGTCTATCACCTTCTTTGACACCACAAGATGTTCACACCCACAACCCATTTCCAGGCTACTACCTTTCGCTTACCAAAACATATTTCTTCCTCTGTGCCTTGGATTGTTATTGAGCTGGATTATATTTAACCACCAGTGCAGCAGTGCTGTCAGGGCCCAAGAATTTCAGCTGTGACAAATCCATTGCTCTCCTACTGGTTCTGAGATTCTTTCCCACAATCTCTCTGGTTCTCTGCTACTTTCTCCGGGCCTGATCTCCTCCAGTGTCCGGGATATAAATGTAAGTAAGTTCCTGGCATTACTCCTGTTGTTTCTGTGCCTAGACTCTCAAGGTCACCTTTGTCAATCTATTTAAATTTCCACTCTTAGTGTGGTCTCCAACAGCTTCAAGGATGTAGCCTCAGGCAAGTTTCCAATCCTCTCTCCAAGTCTGGTTTCTACAAACATCCAGGATATAGCCACAGCAGGCTTCCCATCTTCCTCCTCAGTCTGATCCCTACCAACATTAGAGATAAAAAAACCCATCCACCTCTTCTTCTCTTGGGCTGGTGTCTGCCAGTTTAAGAGATCATTATGTCTGCAGACTCATAACGTCTTCTCTTTCTCTTGGACTGGCCTCAGCCAATGTGTGGAATATAGTGCCCAGCAGGCTTTCAGCTTCTCCTCTTCCTAAGCGGGTCTTTGCCAGTGTCTGGAATAATCATTCAGAATACATTAGGCTCCTTATTTCTGTGTGAACCTTACCTAAAGAGTTGTGAGCCCTTTTATAAGGACTGTAATAATTTTGAGTGCTGAACTGGATACTGTCTCGTTTCTTAGCAATGCTGGATTCAGAATGTGTATTCAATGATTCTTCTTTCTCCCCCCGAGGTGCATCCCCATTACTGTGAATCCTGCTCACCTAAATACAGTTACATTCCAGGGATGGCTCTGCAGCCTTGCTGTGTCATTAAAAGTCTCAGGGGACATTTTCATTTCAGGCATAGGTCTAGGTGTTGGCCCACACATCCATCAGTGGAGAAAAGATGATCTGTTTGGAGGATGGTCCGGGGCTTCAATGAAAATCTGCTATGGGGATTTCCATTCTTACTGTGCACATTCAGGTCCCTGGGAGTGGATAATTGACCACGCTTCCCTTGATGGCCATGAGGGATGTCCCGCCTAACCACTGCTTGTTAAGCTAACTCCCTCCTCCTTCTTCATTCACACAGAAGGGAGAATCTGACACTGTGACTTTGTCACATTGATCAGTGCACCCAAGGTGCAGAACTATCAAGAAGAAGGACACAGATACACTGACATTAGAAGGTTAGTTTTACAGAATTTGCACACACATAACCCAATGAAGAGCATTTTCACTAAGAAAGAAGAAAAATACATATGTCAAACTCAAACCCAAATTCTGAGACTTAAGGAATTAGTTGTATGGTATTGTGCTGAAAGGCATTGTTTTCAGGGTTATAACACCTGATACATGGCTCCAGATATTTTGATAAGAAACATTGCATTAACACTATCTATTATCCAAAAGTATAAAGAATCAATCTGTAAGGCAATTTCATTTAAAAGACATTTGAAAATAAAATGGAAACATTCCACATGGAAGCAGTAAAGGGTTTCTAGGTGAATGAGAATGAAGAAGGGATGCAGAAAGGTTTATGCCACTGATCTTGTAAAACAGATGTCTGAAGAAAGGCCATGATGGTAAGCAAATTTCCTTTATTCAAGACGAACAACATAATGAGAGATATAAGATTACAAAAACTATAATACATAATGCCAGAAAATATATCAATCTATCTAGGTCTGCAATCCACCAAAAACAATGGCAAGATAAGAATAAAACAGCACAAAAAAATAAATGATGTAATTACCAAAAACACTTCATCAGATGTCATTTAAGTAACTCTCTCCTTTAGAATCTATACAGAATAAAGTATGTGTATGTTTTATTCACCAGTACAGAAACATTGTAGATACAGAATTTGGAAGAGGAGCATCCATCCAAGCATAACCGGAGATAGTGTTTCCCATACTCAGGCAAATATAATTTCGTAAATAATACAAATGTCTATTGCACTTTCACATAACATGCAAAATTCAAAATACAAACATAACACGGGAATTTGTAGAACTCCTTTCAACCCAACAGCATTATTTTGGCACTATAGACAAATAACAGTGTATTTCTACCCAACACAATGATAATAGATAAAAGACATAAAAAAGTCCATAATAAAAAAAATGAGACTAATCACTTTTGTGAGGCTATAAAGAGGAGGGCACATTACATTTTGTTAGAGCAAATTTTTGGTAAAGAACTGTCTTCGCTTTTTCCATGCATTTTAAATTATGGATGGTATGGTGTGATTGGGCTAACAGTTGAAAATGCCCAACAATCAGCTTCTTGCGGGTGTAATACCCCAGCTTTCCTCATTAAAGTGTGTAACCAAACGTGCCTGAGATGGGCATAGCGTCTACATAATAAAAGAAGTGGATCTGCGTTTCCTGCCACAGCCCACAAGACAGAGCAGATCAGGAAGTTGAAAAGATGACTACCTTGCTACCACAACTTTGGTATACATTTTGGGAACCCACATTTCATTTCAACATGGTTCCAAACTGCCATGGCACTTGGATTCCACATACAATTGCCACCTCGGATTGGTCTGTAAAGTGTAAGTGGGCCAAGCTAACATATGCACAGCAAACTGCCTTTTTTCATCTTGCGGTCAAAAGTTGAAATGGAATTTGGGGACTCCCAAAGATGATCGAAAAACAAAATGGTTGTTACCCTTCGTAAGTGTGCCAACAATGTAAGAGAAGATATCCCTCTATGGTCTATTACCTCCTGTAAGTCTATCTTACAGATTGCGCCAGCTTCTGCTGCTCATATTTTATCCCACAGGAGTTTGGATCTGAGAGTAGCTGTTTTGCTGATCGCCTTTAGACGCAGCGCCCCATAACCATTGCTTATTGGAGCAGAAATAGGCAATCCCAAAAGGTGGTTGAAAAATACTTTTTCTGCTACCTGGAGATTGTCCAGACTCATAAGGCCTCATAATTCAGCAGCATACAGAGCTCTCGAGGTAGTAACAGGGTTGTACCTCACTACCATCTCTGGAGCCTGATGTCCGCTCCTACAGCCCTTTCAGCATGCCTTTCATCACCCAGATTGCCAGAAAATCATGGGGTAAGCTTTTGACTATTGTGGTGCATATAATGTAGACTGCATTGTTTTGCTGCATTTGTCCACGGATCTCCATGCTTACTATTTGCAGACTAAGAATTGCAAGATTATCATCTTGCCACAATGTTACCCACTGCTGGGTTTTTCAAAATACATTTTCGAATTTCGGGACTGGTGCCTCACTCACCTCGGCCTTTCCAAGATGGCTGAATCACCTGGCCTTGTCTTTGTTGCTTGCCTGGCTCCCACCTCCCATTGGTTGCCCTGGCTGTTATTAGCCAATGAGAGCAACCGGGAGGCAGGAGCCTGCCCTGATCACCTAAGGCACACACGAGGGCCCAGTCAGCTACCTGTCCGCTACAGGTATGCCTTGGTCGCCTGTGATGCTGTGTGCCCCCCACCCCCTCCCCTTGGTCACCTGTGATGCTGTGTGCCCCCTCCCCTTGGTTGCCTGTGATGATGGATGCCCCCCACCTCCTCCCCTTGGTCGCCTGTGATGCTGTGTGCCACCCACCCCCTTCTCTTGGTCGCCTGTGATGCTGTGGGCCCCCCACCCCCACCACTTGGTAGCCTGAGATGCTGGGGGCCCCCACCTACTCCCCTTGGTCGCCTGTGATGCTGTGTGCCCCCACCCCCTCCCCTTGGTCGCCTGTGATGCTGTGTGCCCCCACCCCCTACCCTTGGTTGCCTGTGATGCTGTGTGCCCCACCCCTCCCCTTGGTCACCTGTGATGCTGGGTGCCCCCCACCCCCTCCCCTTGGTCACCTGTAATGCTGTGTGTGCCCCCCGCACCTTCCCTCTCGTTGTCCTCCCCCTCCCCTGCCCACTCTCCTCCTAGCCATTTCCACCTAAACTGACTTTCTGCATCTGTATGCTGCTGTCACCCTGCAACATGGGGTTGGGAAACATGTTTGTGCCACCTGTAATGACTTTCTACATTTGTATGCCGCCGCCACCCTACAACAAGGGGTCGGGCAACATGTTTTTGCCACCTATAATGACTTTCTGCATTTGTATGCTGCTGCCACCCTAAAACAAGGGGTTCGGCCACATGCTTGTGCCACCTATAATGACTTTCTGTATTTGTATGCTGCTGCCGCCCTGCAACAATGGGTTGGGCAATTTGTTTGTGCCACCTATAATGACTCTCCGCACTTATATGCTGCTGCCACCCTGCAACATGGGATTGGGCAACATGTTGTGCTACCTAAAGTGATTCTCCGCATTTCTTTGCTGCTGCCGCCCTGCAACATGGGGTTGGGCAACTTGTCTGTGCCACCTTAACTGACTGTCTGCATTTGAATGCTGCTGCCACCCTGCAACATGGGATTGGGCAACATGTTGTGCTACCTAAAGTGACTCTCCGCATTTCTTTGCTGCTGCCGCCCTGCAACATGGGGTTGGGCAACATGTCGGTGCCACCTAAACTGTCTGCATTTGTATGCTGCTGCTGCCTTGCAACATGGGGTTAGGCAACATGTATGTTTTTTTGAAAAGCACTTATGTAACTAAGTATGCCTCACCCTGCAACATGGGGTTAGGCAACCTGTATCTTTTTTCAAGCATTTATGCAACTAAGTAAGCCTTCTGTAACAGTGTCACGATGCCCAAGGGCTGTTGTGAGCTTTATAAATGCAAATTAATACATACAAATAAGTATGTTTGCATAGGTGCTGAAACAGAGTGCGCCCCAAAACTCCAATCAAATCTCAGCATGCCCCCTCCTAAATTCTTCAGAGTAAGCTTGCTCTTCTGAATCTGCAGCTTTAAATTAACTGTGGTGGATAGGTGAACCTCGAGGTAATCATAATGCCTAAAACCTCTAGGTCGGGGTTTCCAAAATTCACCTTATATCATAAAAGGCAATGAGAGTCTGAAATCTTTAATTTGGTCTTGGTCCCATTTGCTTCAAGACCCTTAAAAGAACAATAAGACTCAAAACTGCTCATTAGTTTCATGAGACCAATTTCAGTTTGCACCATGAATACTGATAAATTTGCAGCGAATAATGTGTCAACCTGTTTTTATTCACTTCTTACTTTGTTTGCTCTCCAAAGAGGAGGGGAGATAGCTCATGGGCAATGCGTTTGTCTTGGAAGCAAGACCACACTGTGCAACGCAGGCTTGAATCCCGATCCTGCACTTAAAAAGGAATTGGACGATTTGACCATAAATCTTTAACCGCGTTGCCTAGTTGACTGAATTTAGGCTATACGAAATGATCGTACATCCAAAAATTCGGTCAACTAGGCCATTCGGTTCCATTTTAGCGAACAAGGGGAGCAGGGGTTGCTGGGGTGTCCCGCTCTTCCGGGACATTGGAAGCAGGAGACTTAAAAAAAATACAATATAAAACAGAGAAAGGGACCCTGCGGCGTCAGCTCTGACCTGCGTTGCAGGGATGGAACTGATACCTCAGGGTCTGCATGAAGGCAGATGCTGAAAGGTAAGTGGGGGAGGGTGTGGATATTTTGGGTGGTTGGAGGGGGCATGGATTAGTTGACTTTGGCCACAGCAAAATTGGGTTCGCAGCGTAATTGACTTCCATCAGATACAGTACCAGTTCTATTTGGGTTATTGAAGATTTTACATCACATAGACTAAACCTTTCTAATACAGAATATCATTTCTAATGGTATTTTCAACACAGTCTGAATGGGAATATTAGAGTGTATATCACAAAGGTCATGTTGAGGAGTTGCATCTCAAACTAGCCATCCAGTATTTAGATATACTATTGGTGGACACCAGAGTACTGTTTTATGCGGATCGAAGTGTCAAATGGGGCAAGCACTATAGCTAAACAAACTCTGCTTCAGAAGGCATTTAAGTTGTATCAACCTTTGAACTCTCAGGGAAACTCCTATTCTTTCTATGTCTAATAAAGGGGAGGCTTCAATAGTTAATCACCAGCAACTCACCCATATTGGCATCAAGATCCCTATATGTTTCCAAGATACTCCAATATCTTTTACATATCTTCCTGGTATTGGTGGTTATTGTATGACATGAAATGAACCATGGCCCTGATTTACAAAAGCCTTGTTCAATGGAAAACCACGTTGAAAAACGCTTTGTAAATCAGGTCCCATGTTCCTCATCACATTAATCAGATTGATCATGTGTATTCAATAATGTACTTCTTGGAATATTTTCAATGTTCACCCTAGTTGCATTTAGCTCATTGTTGTTGTAATCTTAATGTTGTGAGCTTCTGTCTGATCCTCAAAAGCTCTGAAAAAATTATTTGGGCATGACTATACTCATAATTTTGGATATTATTATTCTGATTACTGAGGTGGGTGCTATAATGATGTAAAATACTATTTGTAGATACACACATTCAAATAAAAACATTCAATGTTATGCTTGCTATAATGTCAAATATGAGCTACAGTAATTATCCTTTGGTTTCATCATGCATAATTGTAACACAGTTACTGTAACATCTTACACAATAAAAAGTAATGCAACTATGCCACCCAGAACACTGAATTGCCATTTCGTATTTTCAGGCCTCAGCTCATAGTACTCTACCAATCTCATATTGCAAAATTGGAGTCCAGAATCAGATAAATGTACCAATGGGTGGAAGCTTACTTTTTTTAGGAAATAGTGTAGCACTCCTTATTCATCATATGATTTTATGATCTTGTAAATCAACTGCATCACTGGTAAACAGCACGTAGTCAGATTTCCATTGATGGGACTTTAATGATTCTATTAAACATATGATTAGTCTTCTGTATACATAAGAGTAAAAATCAAACATACAGGATCCTTCTCGCGAGCCCATAGCTTCTAGAAAAATAATTATAATAATTATACTGCTATCACATTTGGGAGGTGAGGCTTTTCACACAGATTCTGATGATTCACCATAGGTTTTGGTGAAAGGTAAGGAATCCAGGTGGATCATGGGTTCTGTTACTTTCACCGGTCCACGCAATGAATCCAGAGTGATCTTTGCCATGCACATATATGCACATGGGAGATCAGTGATAGTGGCCACCATGAATGCATTGCCCCATTTTCTTCTATGGAGTGAGTATTATTTCTCCTGATGCAGATGATTTGGCCTAATCGACAGAAATCTGCCGGTCCATGGGGATACTCCCCGTTTGCATTTCAATGGCTCTGCAATCACAGTCACTCATATTCAAAATCACTGTGTTGCCACACTTAGCTGAAATCACGAATCCTGATGATCAAGGTACCTCCGTGATATTATTTCTATGAGTGGACCGGAGTGCCAAGGAGAGTGCTACAGTTGTAGCAGGGTGTTCTTTTTTCCTTGACCTGTGGGTGGAGCAAAGGACGAGCTGTTACTAAAACCCACAGTGAGCACAGAGCACTCGAGCAGAGTGCCAAAGAGAGTTCTACAGTTGTAGCAGTGTGTTATTTCTTTCCTTGACTGGTCGGTGGAACAAAGGACCAGCTGAAAACTAAAACCCACAGGGCCTAATTCATAGACGCATTTTATAATGGGAAAACCCCATTGGAAAACGATCTGTGAATTAGGGACACAGTGAGCATGGAGAGCTTGAGTGGAGTGCTGAGAAGAGTGCTACAGTTGTGGCATTTGGAGCGGATTGGAGCCATAAGTCTTTCATATGAGCTATATGTATTTCTAGTGCCTGAATATCACTGAATGATATGCGCTGTAAGGATTAAAGGGCACCAGTTCATACCAAAGACCTCAGCTGATTTTGCAACAGTGTGCTTATCTTGGATAGATTGACTACAGATGAAGTTCAGTGCGTGCAGATTAACGCTTTAGACACCCCAGCTAATGAAACAACCAAATCTAAAATCACAGACCATATTTAACTGAATGCTCAGAGTTCTGCCACCACTGCTACTGCCATACTAGAGTAGGAAATATCAAATATGGACAATAGTAGTTCTAAAGGAGGATAGCAAAGGGGCAACGCGCTGGTCTTGGAAGCAAGACCATGCATAGCAACAGAGGTTCAAATCCCAGATCCTGCTTAGAAACCAAACTCAGGTACGGTATTAGGTGCATTATAAAAGAACAATAAATAAATAAACAAATAAATAACCAGGATGCCACAGTCATTGTACATAATTCTAGTAATAATCGATCTGGCATATCTTCTCAATTCCTCTAGTGCATGTGTGAAATGAACCAGAAAACGAGGCGCTGATGCCTGGCCATCTTAGATATTCACTTCCATTTACCGCAATGAAACAGTAATGAAAGCCGACATTTTTCTGGGCTCTGGGCTCAGACATCAAACATGTATTTCTGCTGCAAAGGCAAGGTCACATATTCATGTCAAATGACCAAGCCAGGGAGAATAGTTATTGTATTGTACGTTGAAGGACAATCTAGAAAGGGAGTTGGAGCACTCTGCAGGTGCCTTGATAAGGAGTAGTGGGAATGACGGCAAGGAGGGGAGATGGGTTTCTCCCACTTCTAACTGGAATATTCCACTCTGTTTGTGTCTCATGCTTATTGTCTGCTCTTCGGCTGAGGGCAGCATGGTAACCCATGAGGGGCGGGGATCGAAAACAGCCCATCAGAGACAAGGTTTTTCCTCTTGGAATACAGAGATAGAATTTGGCCCCCCCCCCCCGGTGATGAAGTCTCACTGAGAGGGAGGATTCTCTGCTCCAGATCCCGTTAGAATGATCTATATCTTTGCCTACCTGCTGGGGGACTAAGCAGTGTCGTCGTGGCTGAGATTAAGGTGTCTTCTGTGGAGATTATAACGGTGAAGCATTTTCTCTTTGTCTATATAACAGATTATGTGTTTATATTTCTCTTTCTGTATGTCATGATTGAATAAAGGGCCTGTAACGCCACATTTTTCTTATAACTATAACCGACGTGTTATGTGCAATTCTTTGCCAATCTGAGTCCAATAACTCATTTTGCAAGGGTCAGGAGAATGTAAGCATGAGATCTCCACAGGTGGCCATGATAAAGCAAAACAATTCCTTTCCCCCGCTATTTATTCTTCAAATGGGGTGTCAAAAGGCATGGGAAATGGGAAATGAACATGGGAAAAGACAGCACTGAGCTGTTGAATGAGGCTAAAGACTAGGGCAAATTGTTACATTCCATTCCTCCAGCCGCAGAAGCTAAATCTGTAAGAGTTCAATCCGTTTCACCACTGTTCCACCACCCCTGCGTATCAAAAAGAGAGGTGCAATGTTTCTGGTGCCTATTACAACAACAGGAGAGATGGAAGGGTAAAACGCACCAGCCTACCCTCTACATAAAGGGATTAACCCTTGAAAAAATTACAACAACTGAGATGGCGCTATTCATCACTGCTTTCTCTGGGTGGGTTCTATTCTCGTACCATAATCATCTTTAGGCAGGAGAAGAGAGATTACTAATTAGACGAGAAATTAGTAGAAAAATAAACATATTTTATTATTCACTTTACACGTAAATGTTAAAAATGCACTTTCGGTGTATGATTAAAGTGCTGATAAAGTCTCCTGTGTATGGAGTCTAAATATCACGTTTAACAGTGATAAATGCACAATCTTAGACCCTTAAAATCGGTAATTCGTTTAATTTCGAGTTCTAACCATTTTTGAAATGTAATGTGTCATTTTACTTATCACACCAGGCCATACCTCATTTTACACACCTCACTCAATTCTCTTTCCATTCATTCTAACCTTCAGTCGCTGTCACCATCTCATTCTACACACACACAAAACTGGTGCCCGACATGTTTCTTTCCGTTTCAATGTTAATGTTATTACTACTCGGAAATTCTTCAGGGGCTTTTTAGTAAATGGCTAATGAAATATGCATAACAATACTGTCAACGTCATAGCCTAAAAACAGACAATGATCACTACAAACAAAGTCATGTCAACAATTAGTTGAAATTCAAATAGTGTCCTCTTCTTAAGGATTTGTAGTTCCCTTGCCATCCGTTTATCTTGAAGGGAATCTCCACCTATCAGAGAGCAGTGACAAGGAATAGGCGTATTAGTAACCTATCCTACAACTGTGCTCATAAAACAACTATAGTTTAGTGATAGCAGTCAAATCTCAAGTCTGAAAAACAGCCATGTAGAATCAGGAAAGTGCTATATTTGTATTAGTAACAGATCACATGGTTAACAGTGCTTATCACTGTTATCACTGGGGATGGGTCTTGTATGCAGAAGCATAGTTTGTTCAGTTCCATCACTGGCCAGTAGGACATACGACTATATTCCACTCACCCTTTCATCAGCTGTCAATCCGCTGCTGTTGATGATGTGGTCATGTGATGGAGGTCTCACTTCTGCGGAGCCAGAAACTCTCACTGAACTGAAAAGAAGTTTGAAAGAGAGGGCCCATTAGGTGCCTAACAAGTTGATCAGATGATGTCGATTATACGCATTACACCAATGGCTTACCCCATGGGGCGAATTCTATTTGTGGGGTCTTTCGAGGGTTGTCTGGAATCGCTCGTCTCTTACTGAGTGTGCTGTGTGGTATTAATTCCACCTGACTCCGTCTTTAATCACTAGGGAAGCAAAACCACACAGAAAAATGTCAGTGTTGGGTCGTCTCTATGGGGGTGCAGTATATCACATGTCCTATTCGTGGAACTCACTTCAACTGGTAATCCCTTTGGGCATGTCGTTTATGTGCCCTCAGTTCTTCAGCCCAAAACGGTTTAGTATACTGATGGGTTGTCAAACGCCAATTCCCATCTATGCCCATTGTGCGTTAAAAACCGTTCGTACTCACAGTGGGTTTGCTTTAATCTGCACGGAAAAGAACAAAAATGAATACACATACGCCCCTTGTTGCTATCGTTGTGGGTCTGGGTTTCTGATCATTTCCAACCCCCCGGTTGGCCCGCCCGTGTATCATGTTTGTTAAACTCGAGGCCTATGTTCTCGTTAGCATGTAGACGCCTAGTTTATATGGCATTACTGCTAACACAGAAAATGTTATTGTTGTACGGAAAAAAGTTCAGTATTAACATGCCCTATTGAATGAGTCGATACGCTCCCGTCCCGGCTCCTGTCCAAATAAAGAAATGTCTACGTGAGTGTTCTTACCACTGTGGTCACGTCTGAATGGACTCCAGATTCGGCATTAATGCGTGGCTGACTCGTCCGCGTTCTATCGACAGTCGATCACTTCCGGATTGGCTTTAGTTTGTTTACGGTACCTTGGGGTTCTTTTACGTCAGTTTTTACGATAGGCGCATGCGCAGTGAAGCCTTAATTCGAGTTTTAGGTTAATGAATATTAATTTTGTACCGGTTCACTCGTCCAGTCCATGTTCATCATGGTGAAAAAATACCATTTCATGAGTCTCGAGTTAGAACTGTTGTCAAAATCTTCTTCATAAGTTTTACCGTGCCGTAATGAGTCGTCGGGTTACCGCCCTGATTATACAGCTTAAATGTCATAAGGAAGATCTCTGAAGTTCAGACCCACCAGTCGATTTTTTCATTGAGTCCTGTGTTCAAACTGTTGGTAAGAAAAATTAGTTGCTGTTCTTTTTTCAAAAGGGTTCTTTTATCTTTGTTACTGTCCATGCCTGACCTTTGTTTATATAGGACTGTCCAGCTGATATCTTCCACCGTATGGTTATGCTCGATTCAATGGTCTACTAGGGGTGCATTCCGTGTGCTATTTCTTATACAACTGTTATGTTCCCCTCTCCGGATTTTGATTTTCCTATCCGTTTTGCCCACATAGATTTTTTTTGCATGGGCACCACACTGCGTAGATGACCATGTTGGAGTTGCAGTTGGTGAAGGTTTTCTGTTGCCAGGGGGTCGGCAAACCAATGTCTACCGCTGTGCGTTTAAAAGTGGAGGGACAGCATAGGCAGTTGCCACACTGCTTGTGTCCCATCAGAGTAGGAAACCCCCATTGTTGTGGTAATGTCTGCTGCTTCATTGGTTTCTTGCTGATGTCATTTCTGGTGAGAAGTTCTTTGACATTCCTGCTTCTTTTGAAGGCAATTATCGGTCTTGAAATTGGATAGTCAAAGTTCTCCAATAAATGCCACTTTTTCCCAATAATTCTTTTGATTCCATTCGAGAGGTGGTCGTATGTGTTGACAAAGACAAGTCTTTTATTTATCTCTTTCTGTGTCCGCTGTTCCCTATATTCTAGGAGGGCATCTCTATTGTTGTTATTTGCCCGTTTCCAGGCGTTCTGGGTTATCTTTCTCGGATAGCCTCTGCTGTCCAGTTTTTCTTTCATTTTGGCTGCTTCTACTTGATAATCTCTTCTGTTGGTGCTATTCCTTTTCAGCCTTAAAAACTGGCCCAAGGGTAAATTGTCGCGTACATGGCGCAGATGGAAGTTGGAGTAGTGTAACAACGAGTTTCTATCTGTTGGTTTATTGAATGGTTTAACATGCAGTTTTTTCGTCTTAGGTTCCACACAAATGGTGATATCTAAAAAGTCTAAAGAAACTGTACTGTGTTGGTGTGTAAATTTCAGGAATCCATTGTGCAGGTTTATCCAATTGAAGAACTGTTCCAGTTGCAATATTTCTGGTGCCATTTCAAAAACCGAAATGAGCTGCACAAACGTTCTCGTGCTGCTGCATGAACCTAGCACAAATCGAAAATAGCACAACAAAGTTTCTCGTGCCACTACGCAAACCAAGCACAAATTGAAAATAGTTACACAAAGTTTCTCATGCCACTGTGCAAAGTTAGCACGAATCAAATAAAAACCTATGTGAAGTTTCTTGAGCTGCTGCACGAATATGCAGGGTTCGGAAAAAACATGCAAAGTTTCTCAAACTGCAACGCAAAAAACTAGTATGGATCTTAAATAAGCCCCGGTAAAGATTATCCTGTCACTGCACAAAATTTCCACGGATTGAAAAAGACCAGCACAAGGTTTCTCATGTCGCTGCGTGAGCCTGTCATGAATTGAAAAACTGCACAAAGTTTCTAGTGGCACTATGTGAAACTAGCACAGTTCAGAAAAACCCACACAAAGTTTCTCATGCCGCTGCATGTAACTAGCTTGGAGTAAAAAAACCTATGCAAGATTTCTTGTCACACTACATGAAACTAACATGGGAACAAAATGCCATGCTCCATGCAAAACCGCACAAAACCGGGTGAAATTTCAGTGGAGATGGAACTGTAATGCTGATTTCACAGAACGCTTCGCTGCCAAAAATGCTGCTCACAGCTACTAAAGATTCTCTGTCAAGGGAATCCCCAGTGATACGATCCCTATTTTTATGGTGGAAGTTAGTCCCACCTGATTTAAATAACTTGGGATCTAATATAATTTTCAAGCTAAATTTAATTTTAAGCTCCCTTGTACAACTTTATGACAGTATAAAAAATTAAGTAAAATCACATACGTTTATATTGTAGTCAATGGAAATCCAGCTGGCAAATGTAGCATAGTGGGTTACTATGCAAGAAGTTAGTCACTGCAATACAGAAAACCCTAAGAATTCTTAAGCTGCTAAGAGTGATGAAAATGCTAATGAGGAAAAAAACATGTTGTCCGATTCAGTCCTCTTGATTAAGGATGTGCCTTTAACCCTCAAATCACCAAAAGAGCCCATTGATCCCTATTCAAGATAAATCTCCTCAGCTAATGAAAGGCAACACATCTATGCAAAAACTGAAATGTTCATCACAGTAGTTACTGGGATCTATGCATCACCCTTTTGCATCAAAGACAAACCTCCAAGTGACACCAAAGCAAACTGTAATTCAGCCGGAAAAGTCTGAATCCCAGATTAAAAGTTTGGATACAATGACATCGATCTTCAGCCCGGCTGTACTGAAGCTCGAACCAACTGCAGAAACATTCACCACGGAAAACCTTGGAAAGAACACATACCCCAACCGGAAAGATTAGCAACCACCAATTGAAGAGGGAACCAATTTACCAGATGTGTGGAAAAAGGATAACGGACCCAAAAAAGGCCTAAGCAATCGGCTAAAACTAGGATGCTGGAACACGCGAGGCTTCGACCACTTAACTAAAACAACGGACGTTAACTTAAGCCACTTTGGCATCCTGTGTTTGCAGGAGACTTGGCTGACAACTAAACCCCAACTGGATGGATATAAAATAATCTTTTCCACAGCAACAAAAGGGGCTATGGGATGACCATCAGCGGCGCTCATTACCACGCTTAGATCGGGATCCGCATTTGACGTGACCGAAGTTCTGGTCTCACCTAACTGGGTCCAGACGATGATCTTAAACCGTACGATCACCCAGGATCCCTTCCAGACCCCTAACGAGGGGAAAACCCTCCTACTCAACATATGTTGGAACCCAGACATAACATCTAACGAGGAATTTGAAACCGTACTTTCATACATGTTCGACGAAGCCGACGAAAAAACTCAGTGCCACAACACCATCTTAAACGGTGACTTTAATGCAGCATGTGAAGGGATCAGTCGAGAACATAAACAGCAAGATCAAAATCTTCCGGTGAGGAGAAGAGGGAAACTTCTCGAGCACCTTATGATAACAAGGGACTTGCATAACCTTCACTGGCTTTGACCCAAACTTAACCTAGAGATCCCCACGTGGGAAAGAGGAGACCAACAGGCCACGATCGATCACGTATTCGTCTCTAAGGATCTCCTCTCTTCGATCCATACTTTCAGAGTTGTGCGGACGGCGTTCAGTGACCATAATTTTCTCATCACAGAAGGAACGAAGTTCAGACCTCAAGCTCTCTCAAATCCGATCCCTTTGGAGAAGTCGACCACAGGGAATCAGGTAAAGATATCGGACAAAGGCCTTCGAGAAATTGATCTCCAATATTCTCGCTCTCAACAAAACGGTGGGATTCTCGGAACAAAAACCAGAGGTGATCTGGACTACACCCCATTGCTGATCAGGTTCCTGATTCCAGCGTTAAAGCTTCGCAAGCCTACAGTCAGCCACAACCATCTATATAACAGTGACCTTGTGGAAAAAAGAAAGCTCCATTGACGTTTAAAGAAAATATACTACAAAACACCCACCTTAGAAAACCTTAACTTATGGGCGTTGGCTGTCTGTGAGTACAAGAGCTGGCTCAGACACTATCGACACAAGTTATATCAGGGCGACGCAGAACACATGGTGTCAGCCATATGTGGAAACAAACCAAAAGAATTTTGGAACTTGATCAAGGGGACTTTAAACAAAACGACCGGAGACATCCAGAATAACGTAGGAGAGGCTAAGTGGATAATCCACTTTTCGAAACTGTTTGCGCCGATAGCAGATAACAATCTTTCATCTGGCCTTGCTGTTAGAACATCAGCACATGATATTGAATCTTGAAACATCCCTGCCGACGACGAAACGATCTTACTCAAAATAAAACAATTGAACAACTCGAGGGCCCCTGGGCCAGACAGCCTTTGTAATGCGGAGCTCAAGAACCATCCAGAACTGTGGGCAACCATAATGAGTCAGATCTTCACCAACTGCAATCACCTTCAGGACATTCCTCCCTCCTGGAAAAAAGGCACCATTGTACCTATTTTCAAGAGGGGTTTGACAGACGACCCGGGTAATTATAGACCGATCGCCCTCTTGGATGTTATGGGCAAGGTGTTTGCATCCTTGGCCTTGGACGCTTTCCAAAAATGGATCAACACCTCCGACCTTGTGGACCCTTTCCAAAACGGCTTTGTTAAAAATCAGGAACAACAACTAACATCTTCCTCCTAAGTTCCCTGAAAGCCAAAGTGATGCAGTGGGGTCCACCCATCTATACGGCTTTCAGTAACCTGGTCCAAGCCTTTGACCAGGTCAATAGGCAACGCTTTTGGGGGAAACTGGAAAGCTCAGATTGCCCTCAACACATTCTGGAACCCATAAAAGCCTTACATCATGGCACCTCAATACGGGTGCAACTCAGTGCTGAAGGAAGACTGTCAGGGAAATACAGACATCAAGAGGAGTAAAGCAGGGATGCCCTCTTGCACCTGCCTTGTACAATGTCTACATAGCAGACAACAGGAAATCATCGGAACTGGTCAGATGTTTCCCTCCTTCTTTAGGAGGCTCAAAGATCGAGCAACTATTGTACGCAGATGATATCATCTTGATGGATCTAACCCCCGTAGGCCTCCAACGCCAACTAGACAATCTAATACGCTACCTGGCAGAAAACAACTTAAGACTGAATAACTACAAAACTAAAGTCTTAATACTGGGAACGGTGGCCACAAGAAAGAAAAAATTCTCTTGGCATTGTGAAGGGAGGACGCTCGAAATAGTCAATGGCCCTCATTACGACCCTGGCGGAAAGCTGCCGATAGCGCCATGGGGGTTGGCGGATTTTCCACCCCATGCCGACCTTGGCGGAGCGGTAAATCCCCAATCCCCATTTTGCCCTTCCCCATTCCCATTCTTGCCCCATAGGGTATAATGGGAGTGGGGAAGGCGTTAATTACGCCACCGTAAAGTACGGTGGCGTAATTAACAACGAGGTCCCTTAGCGCCATGGATTTCTCCGCCCGGTAAAACCAGGCGGAGAAAGGCTCCATGGCGCTACGGGAACTCGTAGTAGGGCGGACGGGTCCGCCACGATTACCGCTGGCGGTAACCCACTCCGCCAGGGTCGTAATGAGGGCCAATGCCTTTGAGTACCTGGGCATCATGATCAGCAACGACAAGGAGGAACAAGTCATGCAAGAGTCCCTTTGGTCAAAACTGAAAAAGCTTACGGCGCAGGCCAAAGCAGTGGACAGTAAGCATGCAAGATTTTCCATCAGCCCTTTCATAAGATTTTATAAATCTAAGGTTGTTCCTGTTCTGATTTACGGCACCGATGCAATGCCTTTGATACCTGACTCAATTTGGCCAAAATACGAAAGCTTCTTTTGGCGAGGTGTTCTGAACTTGGCTATCTCTACACCGATAGCCCTGACAAGAAGAGAACTCTGTTTATCTGCGGGAACAACACAATGCTTACCAGATGGGACCAACACAACCTCTCCATCCTTCAAAAACTAGCTAGTACCCTGGAAACACTGATACAAAATCCCAACCAGGTATCAAAGAAACTCTTTGAAGCCGATTGGATAAACACTCTGGAAGTCGCAAACAACTACTCACTGACAGCAAACCTTCCCAACACGCTGATGAAACTCGATGAGGTGCGTGGATACCTCCTCTAATTTCCAGATAAACGGCTAAGTAGAACCTTCTTAAGGTTCAGACTGAACCAACTAAAAACAAACGAAATTTTGACAATTCGTAATCAATCCATCTCAAACAACTGTCATTATTGTGGAGCACCGGACACTGTAGAAACCACCAAACATCTGATCATTGAATGTACTGGCCTAACTGCGAACAGACAGCGCTTTCTGGCTGAGCCCCTGAAGAACTACCGCTCTTTAGAGCTAGAAAATGTATGGGTTCTATTGGCCAGCAGTAACAACAGGAGATGTTCCAAAAGAGCAACATTCTCTAGGGCCTATGAGATGCCAGAGCAAACTGAAGCAAGTCTTGCTGACATGAGGACAAGAGCAACATCCTCCAGGGCACATGAGACACCAGAGCAAACTGAAGAAAGACTTGCCGACAAGAGGACAAGGGCAACATCCTCCAGGGCACACGAGACACCACTTGATCAGGCCACAGGCAACACCAGGTATCCCAGCTAGTATTGAATATTGCCTACCCAGGTTTATCCAAATGCCAAAGATCCCAAAAGGATGTTCTGTCTAATCGCTTACTCTGGACCAACTTTAAATCACCCATTGTGACAATTGTAACATTCTGCTACTTACCTCAAGTGAAAATGGCTCCCAAAAACTTGGTATGTCGATATCTGTGCTATATACTGGAACAACATTGACCGGCTTATGAGTGATCCGGAGTAGCATGATGATTGAAAAACCTTGGGTGTGGATCACCTGTTTAATAACTGTTGCTTTTCTGTTGAAGAATCATATAGCGATTCAATACATTGGAGCAGTATGGGCTTTACAGATGAAACTATTGGGCCATGTTAAGTCAAACATTTCAAGTCTTAATATTTCAAAGATAAAACCACACAATGATCAGGGCAATTTTGGATAGACCTTGAACCACTTAACTTCTCTCAAAATAAATGTTTTATTTTTATTTCATCAAACATATGTATCAAAGATAATTAGAAAACATCACCCAGGACAATATACAATACAATAATTTTAGCATTTGCATAGACACAGGAGTAAAGTGCAAAGCATTACATGTATTTCTTATTGTACATTTTTCACAGCGATTCCTCCACAACGCTAACCCTTCATTCTAAACAAGGGACAGAATTGATGTTATATGTCTTATCACTCAACTCATTACGCAGTGTGTATGCATACATTGCTGTTTTCTAAATATGTTGACACAGATGTCTTTTGGCTTCACGAGCTACTAGAACTGCTCTCACTCCCACAGCCTTCCATCGGGACAAAGGTCACTACTTTCATCTCCCACAAATCAAGCCTGTGTTTTAACCATATTCAATATGTAGAAAACCTATTTAAGCACCCTCAATTGCAAGCATAAATTGTGCTTTCTCACCTAGTCTCTTGAATGACTGTCTTGCATGACTGGATCTAATTTTAATTGGGTTTACTCCACACTTAACTGCATTTCCTCTATAAAACAAGTAGTACATAGACTCGATATGTCTGTACCATAAAGCATGCTTCTTAGTGAGTTACATCTTAGTGGATGCAATAGGACTGGTACCTCTTCTCATCCTGCTTCATGACCAATTCATGCATTTTACTTCTAAGCAGCATTCCCAGTGTGACTTTTTATGGATTACCGAGATATAAATAAACTCGAAATGTTCGTAGGAGAAAAATACTAAAAATAACTTTCAGTTTTCTCTCCCCTGTACATTTTAGACTATCCCCTTGTCCCCCACCCTCTTACTTACTTTGTGTGCCGCCGTCTCTAGCATCCCTCTGCAATGCTGGTTCCCCGGCACCGCAGGTTCTGCTTTTCTTTTATTTTTTCAAATAACTTTATTGAGACGATAGCAGGGGACACCCCCGCATCCTCTACTCACATTACAGTGGACAAGGGTGCGGGAGACACCCCCGCAGCCTCCGCTGTCCTTGTTCACTGTAAGGCAAACGAATGGAAGACTTGGTCGAAATGTTTGGCCATTCGTAATTTTCGTCAAATCGGCCATTCGTTTTTTTTTCTTTTTCGATTATATGTACGGAATCTGTTTTTAATCTGTGAAATAATTCAAAACTGATTCCTTTTTACTCTCAACTCTTAATATTTCAAAGGCCTCTTGCAGACACATCAGATCAATTTTGATACTTTTTATTTCAGCTTTAAATATATCACACCCATGTCTTTTTGAGGCAAAACAAATTCCATCTTGCTATTTAAATGATACCATGCACAGCCATTGATAAGTAAGTAGATTGCTTGTGTATCCACCCACCAACCTTTTTGCCTTTACTCTTCTACTAAGCTTACTCTTATTCACTTCTCTCTTTTTTCTTTTTTTAACAAGCTGAATTAACTACATGTTTATTTAATCCCTGCGCCCTCCTGCCAATCATTGAAGTTCACAATGCCCATTTGCTGTATTTTCCATTGACCTATGCTCTTCTGATCCTGTGCTTTCTCAGCATAGTGCAGGGTTAGTCTTTCCAAAGAGGTTCATCAATCTGAATGGGCCCAGAGTTTTGCTACTTTTCATTCATCAAATCGGGGCCATTGTTTTGTAGCATGTACATTTACGGGTTGTCTGTATGTCTTTAGAACATTTTATAGCCAAAAACGATTAGGCCTAAAATAAATAAAGTGAGAAAGGCCTTATTGTCAGAGCAAGAGAAATCATCTGCACTGACTTTGGCACTTATTGAGAATTTCTTGTCTCTAGCTAACTGTCACGTTTAAAAGGGTGACAGATTAGAATGCACACTGTTCGCACTATCATATCCAAAGAAGAATGCCATTACATACTTTCTTTCAACCATTGTGCAACCTACAGAAATGGGTATTGGAAATGTATTTCCTGTTCAATGTCCACCTTTTAATAGGTGTTTGAGCAAATAGATCAATATTAGTAAAGCATATTTCTGTCATGTGTGGATTACTCAGCGCATAATATCAATCACACAATCTTACACATTTTGAGTGCAGATCGAAATAGTAAGACGATACAAGGCCGAATGCATCGAAATATGCATTTGTGTTAAATTACGTTATGTTAATTTATACCATGCACTGCTGCCATTTGCATGGTCTCCAGGTGCTCATGTGGCTCTGTATGTAAGGGAATGGGGTTGGTTAGTGAGGGAAGACGGATTGCCTGCTTTCATGCTTGTGTCAGTGAGTTCAATAGCCAGGTTTTCAGTCTTTTTCTAAAGGTTAGGTGATCTTTTGCAATCCTTATTTTCTTCGGTACCGAGTTCCATAGTTTGGATATCAAACAGGAGGAAACGGTTCCTCCAAATTTCCTTTTCTCATACCGTTCTAATTTGGACATTGTTATTCGATCTTAGGTTTCTTCCTAGTTGGAAGCGGTTGATTTTAACTTGGATACATTTGGCTCCTTGTTCATGAGATGATTTATGGGTGATGCAGGAGGGCTTTAAAATGAATTACTTTTTTACTGGTGACCAGTGTGGGCTTTTCAGGGCTGGTGTGATGTGTTCTCTTCTGTTTAGTCTCAGGAGTAGTCTTGCTGCAGTATCTGGATGTGTTGGAGTTTTTTTGTGAGGTGTTCCGCATTCCACGGTAGAGGCTCTTTTCACAGTCTAGTTGTGATAGCACAAAGGAGATTATTGCAATGGCTCTGTGTTGGAAGGTGAAGTAGGGGAGTATCTCTCCAATTAGTAGCAGGCGATAGAAGCATTTCTTTGATTTTGCGTTGACTTGTAGTACTAGTGAGAGTTTGTTGTCCATAAGCATTCCCAGGTTTGTTATCACTGATGATGCCTCTGGTTGGGTTCCCATGCACGGTGGCGTCTCAGGTGTGTCTGTCTTTCATTGTCTTCCAGAGGGGAGATCCTTATTTCTGTTTTGGTCGGGTTTACTTTGCGATAGTTGTTTGTCATCCAGAGGTACATGTCCA
The DNA here is from genome assembly GCF_040938575.1 of Ambystoma mexicanum. Classification (NCBI taxonomy): domain Eukaryota; kingdom Metazoa; phylum Chordata; class Amphibia; order Caudata; family Ambystomatidae; genus Ambystoma; species Ambystoma mexicanum. The sequence goes on along the minus strand of NC_090934.1, from coordinate 689,835,686 downwards.
GAAAGCAATTGTTGAGGGTGTTGTTTGTGTCTTGAGTTGAGGTTTTCTTGAAGATGAGTTGGTTATTGTCTGCATAGTTGTAGGTGGGCAGTCCATTGGTTTGAATGCGTTTCATTAGGGGGGACATGTCGATGTTGAGAGGAATGGAGAGATCCTTATGGTGCGCCACAGGCAAAGCTGTCAGTGTTAGATGTAAATGGTGGTATGTGTGTTCTTTCTGTTCGGTTGGTGAGGAAAGGTTTCACCCATTGTAGTGCAGAGATTTTTATGCCACATTCCTCCATCTGGATTAGTGTTGTGTGTCTGATTGTGTCGATTGTGACTGCCATCCCTGGCCAAATGAGGAGAGGCTAACTGCTTGCATTGAGAATTGTCCGAAAAAAATTATAACAATGTGTACAATCATAAAAAGTTATCAGAATTGAAACATTCAACATCTGAAAATGTTGGCCCTGAGGCGCAGAACCTAGAAAATAGGTTTTTATCAAGGTAGCACAGATGAGTCAAAAATTAGAGTATACAAAACAGTATTTCTTCAGAAAGAGCAAGCTCCCTCCCACCTTTTCTAGTCAGGTGGCTGGAAAACCATGCCTCTAACAACCCAGGGTGGGGTTAGAGGGAAATATAGTACAAGGGGGAGGAAACCCCTATTTCCTAAACTGTCCAACTTGATCAGAGTGAAAACTGGAAGCTAATAGGACTGGGAATGCAGCGAGGAGCATTAAAAACCAGGAACACAAGTACTGAGATCACATTGTTTTGTGCTCCTAATGTATATCAAATGCCAAGTGAGATGTGGTTTCTTTAAGACCCAGTCCACCTTGCAGTGAAAAATAAAAAGTATATCTGAAAGCATTTTTTAGAAAGTGGGATTGCCTTTGTAACGCTAAGTATTATCATAGTTAGTGACTGAAGCTGGTATTCAGTCAATACTGGCAAATAAATCCATTTAAAAGGCTATGCAACCTGTGATAGTAAAAACATCATTTACACATTACGCTGCCTATGCAGCACGTATTATGTTGGGTAAATAACTTGTAGGGTCAAAGAGAGATGGATGGAACATAAGTGCAGCATTAGAACTGCCAACATTAAAGCAGCTGTGTTTAGACCTTTCAAGGAAAACCAACACAACATAGCACTGTTAAGATGCATAATTCTTGAAGTAATGCATCCCCTACCAAGAGGGGGCGATCTGTCTAAAAGGTTTTCACAACGTGAATTATTTTGGATTCACAAATTAGATGCAATGACATCACTGGGGATAAATGAAGAATACTATCTAGGTCTTTACCTTTAAGCTCTTAATCTTTGTCAACTACAAACACAATACAGCTAGGCCATATTAGTTTATATAGCTAGTTGTGAATTTTGATGAGTAAAACAAACTTCATCGAGAAGTCTCATAGAGTGTGAATGCCTAAAGAGGCAGATGATTTCACCTGTACAATGTTGTGGATACACACTTTGATAGTTTTATAATGTGAAATCGGTATATATGAGTGATAGATGACAAGAATGGGAACTCAATTGAGACATATTACTCAATTACAGTGTCAGAGTTTTGTTATGCTTTTCAAAAAGATATCGTGCCAACAATAGATCAAGTCAAAAAGATTTTAAACACAATCTTGATTGCCATTATTTGTTAATATTACTTTTAGATTCTTTTGATCCGGAATTGGAGATAGACAGAAATGATCTTCCTTTGGGAGACATCACAACCATTGTAACTAGGTTCCACATTGGCACCTTTTCTAACTATACTACTATTGCTTTAGACAAAGGTGGTACTTCCAACTGGAGAGAAAAAGGTATCCCCTTTCCGTCAAACAGACAATTGTGCATTTAAAGAATTTCCCACTGAAGCAACGTTTGGCAATTTAGTTTGGCCTTGATACATTGTTTGAAAGTATAGTGAGGTACTCCTACTACATACATTAACTTACAGCTGCCTTCACCATTTACATTTTAGGTTACATTAAACCAAATTGGGGATCGACATCCTCTTAATCTCTACATTCATTAACTGATCTTAAGAATCCTGTCCAGCTGTCACAAAAGCCTGAGGATAATTTCCCACACTCTTCAGACTAACATTTAGATTTTTAATTTTTGAGTAGTATGTTGGCAGGCACATCTTTTAGTGTTTATTTTACAAAATCTTTTTGAGTTGCTCTCAGTTTGGCAAATATAAACATTTTTTCCCCTTAGACACCTGAGTTAGAAAGCATGGACCATTTCTTCAAATTGTCTTTTTAAGAAACATAATCCCATAAGTACTACCTCACGCCTCTTCATTGCATGTGAAAAAACACAAAAAAAGAAAAGAAATCTGTGTTTACATATGACGTCACGAAGGTGGCTACATGATGATGTCATAAGTAGACGCCACGTTAAGTAGTTGCCATATTTGAAATTAAAACGACATACTGCATGGAGGTATCCAAACAGTTCTCTGCAATTTTCCTACATCTCAATCTACTAAACATGTACGTAATCCTTGATCCCTCTGAGAATGCTCCAGCATTATCTTTTTTCAAAATGTTGCACCTTCACAGCAAGTAGACGCCATTTATTAAGTATGCCTACATTATATTTATTGATAGATGGGCATCGCACACTTACTATCACACGAGATAGCGTTTACACATCTCAATTTGGACAATAATTATTACCAAGGAGATAAAGAGTAAGAATCTCCAGACTGATTAGGCTTGACACTAAGCTCAGATATTATGGTCATTACATTTAAACTTCTTTTACACAGACAGAGCGGCTGATACCTATGTGAGGAAATTGAAAAATTGAATATTGAATTTCTGATTGAAACAAACCACAGATTATGGAGCAATGTGGACATGAATTAAGGTCAGAAGACAACCCTTATCACATTCATGATTAGACATTGTCATGAGTCTAAGGATAACTAATATGATGATTAGCCAAAAATCACTTGAAAAACATGGCCTGATCCTTACACTAGGACAATGGTTGTAGCAATACTCTGGAGAATCCATTAGAATGTATTGCTTAAACATTATGGAGAAGTATGGAAACATGTCCTTTAGATGTTGAAAGCACTGGATTAAGCTAACTAAGTCGTATTGTTGGACATGTAAGAATGAAGATGAGAATATCTTGATGAGACATAATTACCCTTATGATTTACATTTATAAGCACTATTGATGAATTGTATATTGGTACAAACAATAGACTTATTGATTTTTGTCTGAAGTTTCTGTAGAAAAGTTATGATTGTATGCCCCTGATCAAGAGTTTACTCGAAACGTGTTGGGCCATATGAACAATAAATGCCTGAACTAATGAACAATTCAATGGTCACTTGAATTACATTTTGGATTAATTATGTGTTGATTAACAAGCACTGGATATTTCAACAATTTCAAAAAAATCACAAAAAATCGCTATCAAGTTTTGAAGTCGCAAATTTGGTCCCTTATTAGGAATCTCATGCCACCTCTTGCAAAGGTGTGGGTTTGTTTTGGCCATAGAGAGTGTGCATGGGTTGGGAGTTCCCTCACAGGGAACCATTTCTGTTTTCTTTGTTCTATATGGAATCTATATGCCAAGAGTGTTATTTTCTCCCCTGCACCTACAAACACATTACCTACTTCTTTCTAATTATGTAATTAAATTAATTTTATTGAACATTACCTACAGTCAACTAAGCAAGGATTGCTCAGTGTCAACAAAGTTGGATTCAGTCATGTAGATCATAATGGAACTATTACCCAATATATATATCATGCAGTTAATGTAGCTGGTGGAGACCATGTATAGAGGGGGTGAGAGTGCAACAAAATGCATGCTGATAGAATTATTTATATTTATTAATAACTGTGTGATGTGAAAATGCTGCCCATTCTCCTGTCTTTTAATGCATGTGCAGAGTTAGGTGTAATGTGGGTGAAAAAGGGGCTTTCTAATAAGTATCTGTTACTGGAGAATAGTACAACTTCAGCCCAGAATTCTAAAGAGACAGACATCATTACGCACAGGCCTTTTTAAAACTATACACGCCTATGGATTGAAAGGAATACATTGATTTTCAAGGAAACACATACACATACACATAGATAAGATGATAGATGAAATAACAAATCCAGGTTTAATGAAAGTCACCTACACATGAATATAGAGAACAGCACCCACGCATTCTGAAAACATAGGATACATGAGGACTCAGAACAGAACATATAGATTCCCGAGAACATTACCTGTGAATTCAAACTTGCATGAGCAAATGCAAACTAGTCACCTTTTTCGTTTACCTGGCTTAACACATAGTACTATGCAAGCTGGTCATTGTCAATTTGTCAAGTGTACTCTACATAGGTAATACATTCACCATCTCATGCCTGCATAAGTTGGTTGGAGGAGTGCAAAACCTCTTTGATTGCTATTTTTATTTTAACTTTCTCCAGTACCATACTTGTCTTGATGCTGGAAAAAAATAAACATTTTAACCATATTTTCATTACGTAAAATGTTCTGGTGAGAAACTAGGGATGCTTACAAAGTAGTCAATTTTAGGCAGACACGTTAGAATGCCTAATGCCTTTTAGATTATCATAATATTTAGAGGAAGACTTTTTGATTGAAAGTGGATGCCTTATGACTTATAGTAGAGAGAGTCATATATGCAGGTACATTTTTATTCTTGTTTTGTATACATACCATAGTGTAGCGCTCTCCAGTGTAAAGCTGGAGACAGGTTTGGACTGGTCTATAGGTTAGCACGTGCCACTATGTGGATGATGTTGGCTTAGGAAGGTTAAAATATTAGCCTACGATGACTTAGGACTGCTTTTTTGCACCTAACGACAGAACATTATTTTTTAACAATAAGTCTACTTTGTATATATACGTTTGCATTGATTCTCATTAACACTGGCAAAGAACCTTACCTAACTACTCTGCATCTGTATCCTTTCTCTTGGACCTACTCAGTGAATATCAGTCCTAATTAGGTATCTGCAGCCGCGAACCGTATTATATATCTGATCTAATATATTGGACTACTTTCAGAGTGGTGCACAGACATATTATTCACTCAACCTTTAAACCTAATTACAATAATGGATTGGCTTGTTAAGCCATGTGGCATGCATCACAAACGTATTTGCCAATAAATTGCAAAATAATCCAGCATATCTTGATCCCCACTGCAAGAACAGTTCAGATGTGATGGTCACACTGAATTTCCTCAAACAATGCCATTCACGTGTTTCCTGGAGGATGGATGCAATATAGTGAGGATCCTGGACTTTGGCCTATTCTGTGAGCCTGAATATATTTAAATGGAAATGCCTTGAACAATTTTCAAAACCATTGATCTTGAGACTGAGTAATGTTTTGGGATGGAATAATAACTCCACTTGTTTCAAATGTGCCTTTTTGTCATCCGTTACGGAGACCAACTATTACACTTATCTGGGTAGCAAGCTTAGTTGGTCAGTTAATTGTGTTGCACTGTGACCAAGGGGTTAATGTTAATATCTGTGATGATTTGATTCCCCGCCCTTTAACTTTTAGTGAGCAAGTGCACTTGAAGGGGACCATTCCTCATTATGAATCAGTGTGGAGTAAACCATGTTGGGAGCCAGAGCTCCCAGCAGAGGAAAGGATAGGCAGCTCCATGGAGATATTGTATAGCTCCCAATGTATTGAGAGTCAGGCTGTGAGTCACATTCACAGCCTCTCCCTCAGTCAGTCAACGTTGGGTGATTATACAGGCAGCAGGTTCAGACTGCCTTTCGCTTCACTTCTGCATTTTAAATGTACCATGGGTCCTCATCTTGAAGGAGGAGGATATATGTGAAGTTTTGAAACTTAATTCACTAGGTTTGGAAGAAGGCTTGTTATTTTTCTTGCTGGAGCCAAGGCTACTGACCCCTAAAGATGCAAAGGTGCTTATCCAATATTTCTGGACCTGTTTGCATGTGAACATGTTTGAGGCCACTATTAGATACAAAGATAGGGAAGGTGGAGACAAGGGGTCTTAAATCCATAGTACATTTCCATTTAAGTGCTGTGGGTGTTATCCACTATCTTTACTAGTGATGCTTTGTGATTCGTGCCTGCAAACACTTGAGTACAGGCGTCTTATAAATGCCAAATGCCATATAATATCATATCATATCATTTCAATTAGATTATCAGCTTGGCTTGTCATTTATCATCAGAAAAGCTGGAGTCTGATAACTCTACTTGAGGGGCCCAAGATTCAACAATAAATGCCTTGGATGAATGTGTATGACAAATGTCAATGGGATTCCTTGATGATTGAGCTATTAATGATAACTTTTCAAAAGTTCTTCCTTGCCCAGATAGGATGGTGTACCATCGTCAACAATATCTGTCAACCTAGCTAACTGGGAGCCCATAATGTTGCTACATTACCTGCCCTATAACAGACATCACAGTTTCCCCGGTCCAGAGAAAATGCTGGTAAAATTGATGGTAATTCCAGCACAGCATTTTTTCTGGACCAGGGGCCACAGATCTACCTCCAAGCCTGATCTGCGTGTAGATCAGGTCACCACCAGCAAAAGGATCCCACAATTACCGGCACCTGTACTATCGGTAACTGCAGCAATCCCCTCCATGGAGTCATATGGAATTCCATGGAATGGGGAGTTACCGGCATTCCCGCCGGCTGTAATAACCCAATAATACCGGGATATTTGGCGCTGAGAATGCTAATTCCATTTTGGCTGCATCCCACTGGAATTACCAGCAGGATACCAACAAAAACTCAGAATGAGGCCCATTGTTTTACTGGGAGCCAAAATCAGTATAATGAATTGCGCGAAGGGTATCTTTTCCCGAATCCTGCACTGGAGGGCCGGCTTAAGTCTATGTTCGAAGGCATTGATTGTTCCAAAATGACAGGTGCTAGAAGGAAGGAAGGAAGCTAATGGGTCGGAATTTTAAAGTGAGTCCAAGAGGTATTCTCAGTTAAGCTGGCATAGAAAGGCAGAGCAGCTGGGTTAGTTCTTTCGCTTTTATGTTTGACTTTGATGACATTAATACCGTTTATCTCTGACCTAGGGACGAAATATTTTCCCAGTTAACTGTGTTCAGAACTGACCCTGAAGGTTTCTTGCCATCTCTATACACTTTTCACGAGAACAATGAGGAGATGAAACACTTGGCTCCATCTTAATCTGCCCCCTTAAATGTAGGGATGTACCAGTCCAGATCTTAATAACTTCCCTAATCTGATCCAGCGCTACTGTGTCAAATGTCATATGCAAGAGATTTTTCTGTTGCTCCTTGTAGGCATGTGGAGCTGGAGTTGGATGGTTCACTGAAAACATGTGATCCTCACCCTTTTGTTGTCTCTGCTTTAACATGTCAATTGTATTGACCTTATGAGAGACACAGGACAGTAGAGACATAAAAACCTCTGCTCACAGCCACTACTTAAGATCTTCCCATTGAAACTCCAATGGGCCAGAGCTGGGGCTTTACACCATGTGAATAGCCACATGGAAGATTTAAGAAAAGAGGATTGCAGATTATGGTACAGACTTTGGGTCCCTGAGTATTTATGTTCAAAGTGTGGGCAGTGCGGGCTAGAGAATAACACATGGGAATAGTGTCCTAGAATTAACCAGAGCCAATGTCATCTCTGATGTGTAAGCAATTTGAGGAGACCTGGTGCCCCTTTAGTAACATCAGTTTCTCCTTCCATTTGTCACTACATCTAAATAATGATGTCCAAGCATTGCATACGCACAGAGACGCATTTTGGAAATCCAGAAAATGTTTGAACATTTCTAAGAAATATGTTTTTATCAAGTTGTCAAATGTGTAGGCATTTCATTAGTAGATGTACAGGATGAGAATCATTGTAGCTGTTGTACTCATCAGGCCTACTGAGGTCAACATGTATTTGTTGTTGCTTGATTTCCTGTTGAAAAGGGACTACGAAATATTGATTCAAACGTTTTCATCCATCACTTTTTAGCTTTTTCAAGCAGCTGAAATAAGTATGGACAGACTGCTATTTCTACATTCAGAAGTGCTATGAGGTGACTGATTCACTGACTTACAAATTATTTAAAGGAGCTGCACTCTATCATCATTGATAGGTTGGCATAATGGATAAATAAGGGTCGTGGCACTGAGTGTCTCTAGCTTCTCTACCCCCTCTTGTGTAACCCATACTATCAGTTATAGGGCGTGACCTACATCTTGGTTGCTGCGCCCTTACAAAATGAATTTCTCGCTTTAATCTGCATGCAAATGCATACAACCATGTTCAAATGCTGTGTAAATGTCCTACTGTTTCATGAATAAAAAATTACATGTACCAACATCAATACAAAATATTCTAACACAAAATGTGCGTTTCTGCAAAGGTAGTACAGTCACCATTATGAAAATGCCTACCACAAGGTTGAAACTGTGAGAGCAGTATTTTATATAAAAATACTGTGCCGCTAATGTTGCCTGTTGGAGAACAAATGCCTGTGTGTGACTAGAGAAAATCTCTCCTGCGTTTCCAGTGTATTTCTGCATGAAATACAATTTACATTTCACACAAGCATTTTTGGCAAGATATTAGCATTGCCAATTGGGAAATAGGACAATAAGTCAAATATGGCTCGGGGTTCCTTTTATAATGGCCATGTAAGGCACAAGTGCATCTGAGCAAATCTAATTGGGGAACATTTCTTCGGGCACTTTTCTATTAGACGTTCCATATGCTTTAACAAGGAACTGACACAAGAATCAGTGTCAGGCTAATGACTGGTCAGTGCCTTTAAAACACATTCAGCAAGACACACATTTCAGAGCGAAGACACATTTGTACAGAAAAGCTTTTCCTCTTAACGCAAGTCGGGGCCAACATTGTGCAATAGTTGGCTGTGCATATAAATACATACTTGGCAATGGAAATATTGCTAACATTAAATAAATGTTTCGAATTATTTTGTCGATTTTTAATGCACCCTTGGGTTGACTTTGTGTAGACACTGGATACAAAAAAATATGTCATGTAATCATTTGATGAAGGGTAAAGGTTGGACTAATAGAAAGCACAGACATAACATAAAGTGGTTATGCTATTTATTTATGTTGACATTGCTTAGCTGGCTGTGGTCTTTCAAGTGCTCTCTGAGAGTGAAATATTTTCCGTGACCCAATGATGGGCCCTTTTTACCAGTTTTTCAAAACTCGAAATGTGTTGTTCCTTTTCATGGGAATGGCAGCATGGGGTCCAGTAAGTAGGTCACATACCTTTAAGGTGTCAGCCTCAGGTATATGTTATCAGTCAAATTTTAGACCAATTATTATATTTCAAAAGTGAATCCCAGCAATTGTGCCATGTAGAGAACGCTTCATTAGCCAAAGCAGGCAAACAAAGACTGTTTGCCTGCTTTGGCATTTTATCTCGGGTTCCAACATCTGCTTGTGTCCATCCCTGTGCAGATCTCGACAACAGTTCAGATGTAGCCTAAAATTAAATATCCTGTAAGATATAGAGATATTTATGGCAGTTATGGCTAATTAGTCGGCCTCTATGAACACCTATTGTATGATCAAATCTCCATGATCTCCAGTTGTGTCTTTCCTCCTGCACTAGGGGGACTGTCCGATGTCCGTGAATGTTTCGTGCATTTCTGCTTGAATTTCCCAGCAACCCCTGCCAGGGATAGTTGCATGCATTTTCCTAGCTCTATGTGATGAAGAATGTCCTTAACCACTTTGTCTTCCCGTGAGCCACGCTTCAAATGAAACACATCACTCTTAGCCCCTTGTTTCAGAACACACAGGTGTGTTCAGTCTTCTTTAATTGTACCCCTCAGGTATTTAGACATATCTATCCCACTGCCACCTTTCGCAGGCCTCTATTACAGACTGAACAGAAATAAGTCCTCCGACCTCTCTTCATAAGACTTGTTGGCCAGACCTTACACCAACGTGGCTGTGGTCTTCTTGGCATTCCCCAATAACCAGTTTGTCCTTTACAGCTCTCTTCTTCAGAACAACCCACACTATGCATTTTTTTTTTTATTGGATTTCTTTGCCAAGGCGCTTTACAAAAGTAAGGAAATTGTACAATATTTGAAATGATGAAAATAATATAACAGGAAGAAAAGAAACAGAAGAGAAGAAGACATCTGGAAAATCAACAAAGAGGAAATGGTAATGATAGTCCAATATCCAGAAAAAAATGAAGGTCCGAACAACATACTGTGAAAACAGTTGCAGGACTAAAAAATTAACCCCATCTATTGGAGAGAAAGCAAGTAAAAAAGAGTCAGACAAAAATAAATCTGCCGAGGGAATGTAACAAAACACGTAGAACAGAGAGTATCCTATTGCAGAGGAAAGTTCACATCTATCGCAGTCCATGGAGAGACTTCAGCAAAGTAACCAGCCAGGAGAAGGGACGCAGCACAACAGGAACAGATGGTTCACTAATAAGTGTCAGCGACCATGACAAAGGCGTGAATTGAAATGAATTGATATTTTATTTCTATCGGGCTCATATACAACTGTTTCAGAGCGCGACAAGGCAAGGGAGGGAATCGGGGGAGAACAAAACAGCGATCTTACTAGGCCCAGTGACAACGCGAAAGTTCATGGGGGCGGGGGAGGGGAAAAGTGCAAAGAAGGGGGGAGAAGTGTAGCGTGCGGAGCAAAAGGAGAACAGTATAAAAATAATAAACAAATAAATAATAAAAGCAACAAAAGTGGTAGTGCAGCCAGCAAGTGGCAAGTGCTGAGTATAAGGCAGCAGACGGGGTAGGTCAGATAAGTGCAGGAAGAAAAGGGGGGGCTGTATGGTACAGATACAGACCCCAGTGCAAGGGGTCGCCAGAGGCAGTGAGGGAGGGTGGCAGGGTGAGCAGGAACCTGGGCCCTGAGGACAGAGGGTGGCCAGGTTCACAATGCCAGGAGAGAACAGATCAGCAGGGGAGTGGGGGGCGAAGGCAGAAGCAAAGAGGAAGGTCTTGAGGTGCTTCCGGAACTGGAGATGGTTCTCCTCAAGTTTTAGAGTTGCAGGGAGATTGTTCCAGAGAGAGGCCCCAACCGAAGACAGAGCTCTACTCCCAGCTCGTTTCTTTGAGAAAACGACTGACCCTGAGGGGAGTTAGAGGTAGAGGAACAAAGAGCTCGAGAGGGGAGTGTAAGGATCTGTATTACTTCTGCATCCTAGTAGAACCTAGGGAAGAGGGGCTTGACTGACATTGGAATGCTGCTGGATAGAATGTTCATGTGTGACTGGTGTTCTCTGCAGGACAGCTGGAGATGTAAGCCTGAGAGAGAGGATGCCGGTGCTTGCCTATGTGAACTGGAACTTACCATTTTGTAATTATGACTCTTATAACTGGATGTAATACTTGGGAACTTAATAAAGAAGTTATTCATCCACACCATGAAGTCAGAGTTACTATACCGGAACCCATATTTCTACAGGGAGGTATTTGCGGAGGGATAGCTGGTGGTATTTAGGACCCAGGCCCCGGAAAGCCTTTTGGACGATGCAGAGGGTTTTGAATTTAATCCTTGCATCCACTGGGAGCCAATGGAGAGATTTCAGAGCTGGAGAGATACAATCCCAGGGCTTGAGGCCAAGGACAAGTCTTGCAGTCCTGTTCTGGATTAGTTGCAGAGGGCAGAGAGTAGAGGCAGGTAGGTTTAGAAAGAGGCTGTTACAATAGTCCAACCTAGAGAGAACCAGAGCTTGAGAGACAGTGAGCTTGGGCAGGATGAGGATGGGCAGAGTACCTCTGAGGAGGTGCAGTAGGACGTTTGACTTTTTAGAGACATCACATATGTGGACGGAAAAGGAAAGTGTGGAATCAAAGATGACCCTGAGGTTCTTAGCCTCACAGGTGGGGTAGGAGAAGGGCCAAGGGAGGCCAGTCAGAGAGTGAGGGTAAAGGGTGGAGAAGGTGTGCCGATGAGGAGGATCTCAGTCTTGCTGGCATTCTGAATCCAGTAAGGCAATCAGAGATAAGAGAGGGAGAGGTGGTGGCCGAGGGCAGCCTGAAAATGTGTTGAGTGTCATCAGCGTAGCACTGGAAATTTGAGTAGAAAATGGCAATTCAGTGGGCGGGGGTTGTCAGGTATTGGTTGAAAAGCCAGGGCAAGAGGTTAGACCCCTGGGGAACACCACAGGTAGAGCGGGAGATAGATGATAGGAAGGACCCCAGTGGTCATGGAGACAGCCAACAGAATCAGAATGAAGGTTAAGCTGGGAGATGGCCAGCTTTTCCAGGAGTTTGCCCAGAAAGGGAGTAATGGAAATTGGGTGATAGTTAGCCTTGTAGGAAGGATCGGCTGTGGGTTTCTTGAGAAGAGGATGCACAAGGGAGTGCTTTAGATATGAGGGGAAGGATCCTGAGGCAAAGGAGTGGTTGCAAAAATCAGCAAGGGCCGGAGTTAGGGTGTCAATGTGGTCCTTGATGGTTTTAGAGGAACAGGGATGAACCTGTTTTGACAAGGCTTTCATAGATCGGACTTGTCTAGCGACCTCATCAGGGGAGAAAAGAGGAAAGGATGAGAAAGAGATTGGGGGTAGCTGAGGGAGGGTCAGCAAGCACACATGGAGAAGGGAGAGGAGGGGAAGGGGAGGAGAAGTTGGGCAGGATGTCCTGGGTTTTTTAGATTTTAGATAAAGTGAGAGGCAAGTGCATTGCAAAGAGCCTGGGAGGCAACAGGAGGGGTAGAGACTGCAGCAGGGTTGGCCAGCTCCTTGCAGATTTCAAAGAGTTCGGCCGAGTTGTTAGATGCCGCTGAGACACAGGCTTGAATGTGGACTCTCTTCTTGGTGAGGACAGAGAGACGGTATTGCCTTTGGAGCAGGCGACAGGCCATTGTGTCAGAGGATGAACAAGAACCACTCCATTTCTTCTTAGCCAACCTACACTTATGTTTAAGTGTAGCTAGGTCGGAGTCATACCAGGATTTGCACTTGGCATTGGACTTCAATCGGATCCTCTTGACAGGGGTAAAAGCATCAAGAGTATCCGAAATAGAAGAGTAGAGAAGGGATAGGGCTGTACCCGGGTGTGAGTCAGCTAGAGCAGAAGGGGGCGGAGAAAAGGTGGCAGCGAAAGCCTCACTGACACACGCTTCATGGGCCAGATGTCTGAGAAGGTGGGTGGCAGTGTAGGGGGTGGCTTGGCTTGGGGGGAAGAGAGGGAGAGGAGGCAGTGGTCACTCCAGGAGAGAGGAGTGGTGCAGAATGCGTCAGGCCAAAGGGGAGGATAGTGAGAGAGAGGGAATCGCAGAGTTCAGAAAAGAGCAAAGATGAGGGACAGGGAGAATCAAGATGGATGCTGAGGTTATGAAACCAAAGAAGAGGAGTTGAGTGGTTGAGGCCTGGAGGGAGAAGGAGAGGTCAGCCCACTCGGAGAGAAAAGAGGTGATTTCACCAGGGGGCCCATTGAGAGTAGCAACAGTAAGAGAGTGGCTAGGAGAGATTGAGAGCCTGCTGATAAGGCATTCATAAGAGGGGTAGATCTGAGTGGGAATGATAGTGGCAGGAATCCACTCAGGAAAAATCAGGGCTACACCACCTCCAGACTGGGTGGATCTGGGTGCGGAAAAGGATCTTGTAGCCATCAGGGAGGAGAGTGTCAAAGCTCCTGACAGAGCTGGCAGTGAACCATGCCTCAGTAAGAACGAGGACATCAAGGTCCAATTCTTCGAGGAGGTGGCAGATGTCAGAGGAGTGTTTGACAGCAGAGCGACAGTTGAGATTGGCAAGATGCAGAAGGTTGCCAGCCTTAAAGACCATCCGGGGAGGGGTAAAAATCAGAGGTGCACCTTGCGGAGGAGTGGAGGCAGCTTTAAGTGGGGTAGAGGAGGAGGGAGGAGTTGGCAAGGTAGCCAAAAGATGAGAGGAAAGGACAGCCGGAGATGAAAGGAAGTTGATGAGGTGAGGGAAATGCCTATCGAAGAGGAGGAGATTGGCCTGACAACCTTGGGCCATGACAGTGCCATTAAGATAGACATTAAGGATGACTCCGGAGGAGTCAAAGGAATCCATAGAAAAACAGCAGGTTAAGGCTTCACAAATGTTCAATACTGTCTGGAAATACATCTTACATTTTTTTCTGATGGCTAATCATTTCCCAATGAAACTCAACAACCAAAAACCTTCTCCTCTGTCATTGGCTCCAGTATCCTTTTTCAGGGGTATGGCAGGTCAAAAGTAATAGCATTGTGCTGCCTTCATTCCTAGTAACCCTTCTATGACCACCCTTTGAATCTTATTGACCCCATCCTCTTAATTCCATTACCTATAAGGAATACATAACTTATGGGGTGTGAACTACCTATAGGGAATCTCACTTCAATCTACATCCCTGCCTGCCTGCGTTTGCAGGAATCACTCTTCCCCCTAGGGAGACCATGATGTAGCAACATCCCTGAGACTGATTCACTATGCAAGGTAAGCCCATTGGGGCTCTGCAAGACCTTTTAGCACAATGATCATAGCGCACCGAAGTCAATCACTTAAGTGTGCCTAAATTTGACATCAGTGCTTTTGTAGCAAACTTTTTGTTTTTTACCATGCCACTTGTAGTTGCCCCTTCATTACAACTACCCTTGTGGCCCTAGTGGGGCTTTTTCCTGTTGTGACCTTCCTTTCATCATGGCCGATGCTGCGGCAGCCCATCAGGCATCTGAGTGCCCCTTCCACCCTCTTCTGCTGCATCCAATGTGATTGGCTGAATTCATCTTCCTAAGGGATGATTGTTGAGCTGGCAGGTGTGAGAACCGGCCCACCGACCCAAGACCCACATCTAAGGCCCCTGTCTGAGCCTGTCTGGAGCCGGAGGGAGCACCTCACCCTGCAGCTACTCTGCATCTTTGACCTTGACTCAAAACCCTGACTTAATTGCCCTGGTAAGCAATTATGGATTGCATTGGCCCTCCCACCTCCCCTGTACACTATGACTGCTCATACTACTACCTGTTCCTCTTCTACCTGCCTAATTGGCTAACTCGAATCTCTGCAACAACACTACTATGCATCATGGTGTGCCTCACACTGATTGCTTCTCTACTGCTCTCTTAATGTCCTGCTTCATATGAAAGAAGAAAACAAACATGTTTTAACTCTTTTCGATCATTTGATGTGCTTCCAACTGTGCATCCACCATTTTATACTGCTTTTGAGTGCTTTCTGGCTAAAATTGAATGTGGGTGTGCTTCCAACTGTGCATCAGCCATTTTGTACTACATTTGAGTGCTTTCTGGCTAATATCGAATTTAGGTGTTTGCTTACCAAGTTGTTCATGTTCTGTAGACCTGAGAATTTCCAATTTGCTCACTGATTTGTGTGTTTGGCTGCCTGGTGTGATCCTTTCATTGCATAGTGTTCTGACCCTCTCCCCTGTTATCTTATGACTCCCCCTACTGTCTCTGCCCCCATGGTGCTCTTCATCTCTCCTATGTTTTCTAACTGCTTCTCCATCTACTATCCTCCCTCTCTCTCAAAGTCTGGAAGGAAGAAACTAAAAAAGGCACTCTTGAGTTCCAACATTAGGCTGCCCATCGCAGACACATACTTCAATGCTTCCTCCAGACAATCACTGACATTCTCTTTGCTGTTCATTCTCCTAACCTGTGGACACACCATACGGTCTCTGTCCTCTCCTCTCTTCTTTCTCTTCCTCACCCATTACTGGTGGCACCAGATGGGAAGTGCTTCTGGCTCACTTTGCATCCTCCAAATGCACCATTAATGTCTATCAGAATGGCACTATCATGGACCAGGGCTCTCAGTCCAACCTTCTCATTCTTGGCAGGTGTTTTCTTTATCTCTTTTACCCCCCCCCCTCTCCTCCTCCATGCCTCCCTCATCCCCTTCACCCCAAGTGATGGCACTGCACCCATTTGCCCCCTTGCAAATCTTTTGAAGTGGGGAACCAGTTTCACTTAGTTACCCTGAATTCCCACTCTGCTATCAAACACTCCTCTGACATCTGTCACCTTTTTGAAGAACTAGACCTTGACTTCCTTGCTCTCACTGAGACGTGGTTGAAGGCCAGCTATGTCACTGCTTTTGACACTTGTCTCCCTGAGGGCTACAAGATCCTCTTCAACCCCAGGACCTCTCAGTCTGTAGGTGGTGCGGCTCTGATTTTCCCTGAGTGGGTTCCTGCCTCCATCATCCTCACTCAAACCTACTCATCCTTTAAAAGCCTATTCTACAGGTTGTCTGTCTCATCTACTTTCTCTCTTACTCTAGCTTTCATCTGCAGACCACGTGGCCTGGCCTCCCTCTTCCTTTCGTAATGGGCTGACCTGTCCTCCTCCCTTTTTTCGCCTCTTCCTCTCAAACTTATCTTCCTTGGGGATTTCAATATCCATCTTGACTCTCCTGATGCAGTCACTGTTCTTATCTGCAACCTCTGCGACACTCATTCCCTCACTATCCTCCCCTCTGGCCTAACCCACTCTGCTGGACACACCTTGGATGCTTTCATCTCAACATACATCCCTCACTCTAACCGTCTTACTACCCCTCTCTTCTGGTCTGACCACTCTCTCCTCTCCTCCCACCTTGACCTCACCTGTCCCTTATCGCCTCAACCAATACTGCCAGTTTCCTCCCGCCCTACTAGGCTCCCCTTCTGACTCTGTTCTCGCTAACCTCCATCTCTCTATCCCTAACATCCTGGACATCCTTGCCCCAGTCATGAGGATATGCATGAAGCCTGCCTCCAAACGCAATTCTTGGTATGACTCCAACTTGGCCGCTTTAAAATGCAGGTGCAAACCTGCAAAGCAGAAGTGGCAGGCATCTAGCTCATCCTCTGACAAACTGGCCTGCCGCTTACTCCAAAGGCAATACTGCCTCCCCCTCTGCTCCAAGAAGAGGGCTCATGTCCAAGCCTGCATCTCTGGAGCCAGCAATGACCCAGCTGAACTCTTTAAAATCTGCAAGTAACTTGCCTATCCTTCTGGAGTCTCCTCCTTTCCTACTCTCCTCCTCCCACCCAGGTCCTCTGCTCCTGTTTGGAGAGGTAGTTACAGGTAACAGTTACATAGGTTGGTGCAAGTTACATAATATATATATATACATATTTACAGTAAGAAAGAGAAAATGCCATGGCACAATACACAAGATGGCAAAGCGAATTAAATATACAGAATAAACAGTAAGTAGCCAGTTAGCGAGTAGGAGATGCTGGAGTTACATAGCGGAGGCCAAGGCATCCTATTGGCGAAGCCACCGTTTAGTTTGATTTTTGAAGGAATGGAGGGATGGGACATTCCTAAGATCGTTGGGTAGGGAGTTCCAGAGCTTAGCCGCAAGGACTTGGACGCCGGAGCCTCTGGCTGTCTGAAGCTTGAAATTGGAAATGATTAGTGTGTGCGCCTGTGCGGATCTCACGGGTCTGGATGCTGTATGTTGAGTAAAGCGCGTGGACAAGTAGGCAGGTGCTGCATTGTTCTGTGCCTTATGGGTAAGGACAAGTGCGTTGAGGGAGATGAGCTGTGTAATGGGAAGCCAATGTAGGTTGCGCCTGGTAGAAGAGATGTGGGCACGCCTAGGTATGTTGAGAGCAGCCCTGATGGCATTATTCTGGGTGACCTGAAGTTTATCAATGTTGTCTTTCTCTCCCATTGCTGTCTGCTTTATGAAAGTCTCCTCTAAACAAGTGATCCCCTGCTCCTCCAGAACCATCAAGTACATCATCTCCTCTCTTGCCCCAGCCTTGGCTGACTACTGCAACCACTCAGTTGCCACTGGCACCTTCCCTCAACCTCTCAAGCACTCTCTTGTGCACCCTCTCCTAAAAAATCTATCTGCTGACCCTTCCTGCCAGGCTAACTTTTGCACTATCTCTATCAGCCCTTTCTTGGGCAAACTCATGGAGAAGCTTGTCATCCCCCAACTGACCCTTCACACCGAAATGGCTGGTTGCCTCCATGACCACCAGTCCAGTTTCAGGGCAGCCAGAGGCACTGAACCTGCTCTCCTGAACACCAATGAAGACCTACTCTCTAACCTGCACTCTAATACTCCCTCTGTCCTGATCCTCAGTCAACCACTCCATCCTCATAAACCATCTTCAAGATACCCTTGGCATCATGGACAGGGCACTGGCGTGGCTGACCTCCTTCCACTCAAACAGACCTTGCCAAGTGCAAATGGGTCCTTTTTTCTCCTCCACCTCGCTCTCTACCTGTCGTGACCCTCAGGCCTCTATCCTATCGGCATGGCTCTTCAACATCTACCTGGCCTCTCTGGACCACCTGGTCTCCACTTTCTCCCCTAATTTCCAGTGTTAGGCAGATGATACACTGCTCTCTTTCAAGCTGCCTTCCCCTTACCTCCCACTGCTCCCTCATACCTGACTGCCTGACTGCTATTCAGGCATGGTGCTCTGCCAATGATCTCTGTCTTTATGCCAGTAACACAGAGATGCTTCTCATTGGGACGCCTGCTCCCAGTTTCCCCCGACTCTTTCACTCTCTGGCCAGATTACTTGGTTCCTCTTCCCTCACCCGATTGTGGGGCAAAAAACCTTGGGATCATCTGTGACTTCTCTCTCTCTCTTTCCCTCCACACATCATTGACATTGGAAGAAGTCAAATGTTCAGCTTCATCTCCTCAGGTGCATTCTACCATTCTGCAAGACCTATCCTTGGCCTCAAGCCCAGGGACCACAACTCCCCAGTCCTAAAATCTCTCCACTGGCTCCCGGTGATCGCAATGATTAAATCAAAAACCTTTTTCATCACCCACAGGGCTGTCTGGGTCCTGGGGCATCTTTACATCCAGTTTTCCCTCCCAAAATACCTCCCGGCCAGAGTAATTTGGTCTACTGGCTCCAACTCTCTGCAGGTCAAACGTTTCTCCAAGCAGAGAGTGGGAGGTATATCCCTTTCCTTGACTGGCTCCTCCCTCTGGAAAGGCCTCCCTCCACCCCTCAGACTTGAGCCGGATCATCTTAAAGTCCTGAAATTTCTCAAGACTTCCCTTTTCTCCTCTTCCTTCCCTCTCCCCCACCCATCCTAAACTCTCCTTCTACTGCTGCGACTAGGGCCCGGTCCCTTCAGAGTCATACAAGGGCCAGACCACCCCTTACCAGCCCCCCAGCATCCTGTGCCAGCACTTGTCCTCGGGCTCCCTTTCCCAGACTAGCCCAACTTGGTCTTCCCTGTCCACTGAACTCCCCCTTCTACCCCTGGCAATTGCTGCTTTGTCCCACTCAGCACTTGCCCTCCCTCACCCCTAGGGGTACCCCACTCCGGCACTTCTCTCTCTACAACCTCTCCCTTGCACTTATCACCTTGTCATGCACTTGCATGGTAGGATTGTCACAAGGCCAATATAACCGTTTTTTGTTGTTCGATGTTTTGATTCCCATAACCCCCTCCCCCCTTCGTGTCTTGTGGTGCCTGGAAACATCTGTGTGTAGGTGCCATAAAAATGTCCAATAAATACAAATTACAGACTTAGTAGCATCTAAAGACATATGCCTTCCCCTGCAGTCACACTGCAATGTTTATGACTTGATTGCATTGGAGCATTTGATACAGTCATTTGGAGCGGTGAGTCATGGTGGGAGGGGTAGGGATATGAGTGGTAGAAAGCATTGGTGGGTAGTTGAGAGGTTAACAATATACATGCAAATGGTATGTCAAAGGCACATCATATCACCATGTTTACCGCACAAAAAACATTGGGTCACACTTTCGGGGGCAGGATTGGCCTGGGGACTTGCAATGCTGGTCATTCAGTCCAAAGAGACTACAAACATACCTATATATTTAAACCTATAGAGATTTATTTTTGCCGGGGTGTGGACTGGGATCACATTTTCACTCCTATTCTTACTTTCTTTATTTAGAAGGGCCTGGCTAAGTCCCCAACCCTATCTTTGATGATCCAGGGCTCTTTGCTATCCATTTGCCATCTGTATGGTTTCTTTGAGAGTTGAATTATAGAGATGTTACACTCCCAGTTACAGTAGTGTGACTACCGACTATTTGAATGGTTCTGATGTTAGAGCTTCCTTCACTTTCTCCAGAGAGAATATGGACCTCATTATGACCCTGCCGGTCTGGTAACAATGGTGCCGATAGGCTCACCGGCACCGTTGTTATCGGACCGGCAGAGTACAAGTCTGCGATCCGGTTGCCTTTTCTCTCCCCAGGTCTTTGAACTTCTGCAGGATGGATAGTCATAGTGGGCTCATAGCATTCTTTTTATGTGGTGTGTCTATCCTTAGTCTTCTGCCACTTGTTTTTAGGCTTGTGTTCAAGGGTTCTCATCGATAGCTTCCTTCTTTTTCCATCTCTTTCTTTCCCATTCCAAGGGCTAACTTGCACTGCTGCCAGTACCTTAGGTAGGATTCCTACCTTACTTATTGTACTTCCAATGTCTTGTCCTTGATTCTTTTTTAAGTTCACCTCTACTTTCCTCATCCTTCCCTGCTGCAATGTCTGCCTTGTTTCTTTTCCTTGTTTTCCCTAATCTATTCCTTTAGAGGGTCTTCTTTTTATAGCCAATGTCTTTCTTAAGGATGTGACTTGGCCTAACCCTCCCTTCTAGAAAAAACAAACAAGTTCCCAATTTGGGAATTCACGTCCCCTGCACACTTATGTATGTCTGGAATACCAGACCAACAATTCATAATTTTGAATAAGTCATATTGAAAAAAATGACATCTATTAAAAAAGAACACTTTTGTAATAATGATCGTTCAGTCAATTTTGATCACAAGAGTAAATCTTCGTTTTATTCATGATGGTGGAGCTGTGGAGGGCCCAACGCGTTTCGAGTGGTAACACTCTTCATCAGGGGTAAGAACAAATTCTGGAAAACAATATATATATACAATATTTACATTCAAAAAGTTTTACATTCAACAAAATTTTGAAAAAACAGTTTTATACACAACAACCTTAAGTGAAACATACCTGTGTACTATGAGATATTATCTTCAAAAAACCTCAGTTAAAGACTCAAGACCAACATCAGTGTAATAGGGGAATTCAATCCCATTAGAACGGAGTTAGTAAATGCCAAAATGAACGACTAGTGCGGTGAAGTGGGGTTCCCTGGCTATTTATTGGACAACTTTAATAGTGATGGAAAACTGTCTAACAGTATCGTAAAAGGAAAAATCACATTAATGGTAATACCAATACCTGCAGCGATGTGTTTATTTTGGGAATAGAGATTATAAGAATCAACTATGGAAGGTATATAAATCGACTCTGGAAAGTAAAGTCTGAGGAAATTTCAAAATGCTAACCTTGTGATATATCTGTGATTCACGAAGTGTAAGAGAAATCTTCAAGATCTTGGAACACAAAAATGAGATTTGCAATTTTGGAAGTAATGCATCCACTCCCAAGGGGTGGGGACCTACCCAAAATACTTTCCCAAAGAGAACTCTATTGGATTCATAAACTTGATGCCATGTCACCTCTTGGCCTCAACGAAGATTATTATTTGGGACCCTTTATATAAGGAAAACAGGTTTTCTCTGTCCTTTTACCTCTCCTCTCTACAAAGTGTTGCACACTTGCTACTTAGACACTTGCTGTACTCTAGACTACCCATCAGAATGTGAACCATGTCCTGGGCAGAAAAATTAACCAATTACTAAATATGGTTCTCTGATGACTAGAGTTCCTGACTATTATAAGGTATTACATGTGAAGTACATGGGTGTATCTCCTGATTGTTCCACACTTAACTATTGCAAAATGATCCCCATAAGTGTACACAAAGGTTTGACTCTTTATTATAGTGAAGGAACCCCTTTTTTTCACCTTCGAGTCCATTTGGGTAGTATGTACCTTCCCGTGAGCTACTCACCAAGGACACCCCCTCTTATGAGACCAGAACTACTGATGAGCTCTTTTGATAGTCTCGAGTACCACTCTTTTTCCATTATGCCGACTAGTTCCGCCATGATTACTATGTTACCTGGGCACCTTATGTGCTTCTGATCAAGATGATGGACCTCTTGTTAATGTCCTCTTCCTTTTCCACTAATTTCTTTTAACTATCACATCATTTTCTTTACTCGTGCTTTGTTTACATATGACGTCACTCACGCGCCGGTGTGATGACATCACTATGTAAACACCACAAAATACAAGTCACTCTCAGTAACTTCTATTATTTAATACTTACCTTGCTGCAATGATTATGCGCAGCACCCTTCCTTCAGAATCCACCTCATGACAGCATTTTTCAACACTTTAAAGATTTCTTTTAACCACTCCACTGCGTCACACGCGCATGCACATAGTGACGTCATGATGTATATTTAAGTCGCCTGAGCGTTGCGAAGGGAATCTGATGTCCTCCCCGGATCTCTTGATTCCTTTGGCAACTCTGGAAGCTGCAGGTAATTTTTTGTTACTTTTGGTACATAGCTCTAAGGAGCTCTTATAACTCTACCTCTTAATCACTAGCCTTTATCTTGACTAGTTTACTTACTTTTTGCAGACTTATCGCTGAACCCTGCCCTGCGCTGGAGTTTGGCCGAGCTATCCTAGCTTGTCTTTCAGACTGCCCCAACAGGACTCTGCATTTCTGCTTGAAACACCCTTCATTTCTGAGTGAGTCCTAGTATCACCCGTTTATGATTCCAAGATATTTAAAAAGTGCGATTCAGCTAACTATTACATGACTCCTTACTTTTGTAGAGAGTCTAGTGCCCTGAATTCCTTGAGCACCGTCATCCTGTGTTCCAAGATCTTGAAGATTTCTCTTACACTTCGTGAATCACAGATATATCACAAGGTTAGCATTTCGAACTTTCCTCAGACTTTACTTTCCAGAGTCGATTTATATACCTTCCATAGTTGATTCTTATAATCTCTATTCCCAAAATAAACACATCGCTGCAGGTATTGGTATTACCATTAATGTGATTTTTCCTTTTACGATGCTGTTAGACAGTTTTCCATCACTATTAAAGTTGTCCAATAAATAGCCAGGGAACCCCACTTCACTGCACTATTCGTTCATTTTGGCATTTACTAACTCCATTCTAATGGGATTGAATTTCCCTATTACACTGATGTTGGTCTTGAGTCTTTAACTGAGGTTTTTTGAAGATAATATCTCATAGTGCACGGGTATGTCTCACTTAAGGTTGTTGTGTATAAAACTGTTTTTTCAAAATTTTGTTGAATGTAAAACTTTTTGAATGTAAATATTGTATATATATATATTGTTTTCCAGAATTTGTTCTTGCCCCTGATGAAGAGTGTTACCACTAGAAACGCGTTGGGCCCTCCACAGCTCCACCATCATGAATAAAACGAAGATTTACTCTTGTGATCAAAATTGACTGAACAATCATTATTACAAAAGTGTTCTTTTTCTAATAGATGTAATTTTCTTCAATATGACTTATTCAAAATTATGAATTGTTGGTCTGGTATTCCAAACATACATAACTGTGCAAGGGACGTGAGTTCCCAAATTGGGAACTCGTTTGTTTTTTCTAGTACTTAGCTCAACCTAGGTGTCAAGGTTCCATTTCTCTCCTCTGCACCTTAAACATTTTCTTTCAGTAATTTACCTACTACCTAGACTGTTTTACACACTATTCTTTATCTGTTAAAATAGGGTGTGCTTCTATTGTCCTTTTTTTTTCTCTAACCCTCCCTTCTCCCAGTTTCATCCTTTGCTTTTCCCTCCAGTGGCTCCCTTCATTCTACCTCTCCATTAATATTGATCTTTTTACAGTCCATAGTTTGGTTTCCCCCACGTGGTTCCCTCTCATCTTCCACAATTGTTTGGTCTCTGGCATCTACATTTTTCCCTGGCATGCCATTGCATTGGGGTTTGTAGGGAAATATACCTATAGCACTCTCACTAAGTGCAGGGATATGTGCTGCCCTGATTTTCATTTTCTAAAGTATGAGGAACTAGTTCACAATGATACCTTTTTATGGGGGCTAGGGAAGTGCCAGAATTGGTATAACGCCAGGCACACTAAGTATTCAGATTGGTAATACTGATCACCAAATAAACAAGCAGATCACACTTGATATTGCATTTGGAAGATTGATCAGGCCACACTAAAAATAGACCAGCAAGCAGGCTTTCATAACCATGTACCTTTATATGCTCACTTGAAACTCCACCACACAATAAAACATGTACATGCACAAGGTATGAGAAAACATTAGGAAAACATCAACCTGGATGTGTCTTTTGTAATAATAAAAACACACACAGTTTCTACCGTTATGCCCTGAAGCACTTTCTAAACGTTCAGCAAAGCAGGAAAATATGCAGAGAAAGCACTTACCTTCACATTGAATATGTCCAAAAGAAACAGAAAGAACACTTTGCCTTGGGAGAGAATAATATTGTTTGTAAAGCAACACAATCTCAGACCCCCTCTAGTATCTTGTCCATGTAAAGAATCTGCCCACTAACTCCATTTGTCCCCTGTTCTCAGCTAAAGTAACAACAACCAAAAGATGTACCAGCACATTATTAGAGAAAGGAAAACACAATATGCAATTTCACATTTTACCATTGAGAAAGAAAACAACTCTGCCCTTTGCATGTTACACCCCCACACCCACAGCAGAGAATGATTTTCCCTTTCGCTCCCAGTGAAATTAGCTACTCCCTAGAGAACTTGTCAGTATATACATAACCTAAGTAGTGTGAATGATAAACTTTAGCAGTGCTGCAAAACACTCTTACACACCACCCCTCCTTCCCAATGAATTTCTATTTTTGCATGGTTGAACACAGCTTCCTAAAAGCAAACGTGTTTGTCTCCCCTTTTGTTTGTTTGTTCCAATTCATAATTCCCTGGATTAGACTGTGAGGTGACTTAATTTTCTTTTTTATTACTCATACTCACCAATTTCAGCCTGCTGATTTTACTTGAAAGGCTGGATGCCCTCTGTCTCACTCAAACTCTCTCCCTCTATTCCTATTGCTCTCAGCTGCCTGCAGGGCACAGCGAGATCTCTCCCTCCTCCCTTTGCAGTCTGGCTCAGCAAGGTCTGTCATACGGTTTCGGTCAATTTGACTGAAAAAAATGGTCGAAACAACCAAATGTTCTAAAAATGCTACCACCAAAGGATCGAACACCAAAAGTTCGATCCTTTGGTGGTAGCATTGGGAAAGAAACGGGGGCTGCGGGAGTGTCCCCCGCATTCCCCTGCTCACTATACTTTATGGTATAGTGAGCGGGGACTGTGGGGGACACCCTTGCAGCCGTCGTGTTCAAAAAAAAAAAAAAAAAAAAAGGAAAAAGAAACAGGGGCTGCGGGGGTGTCCCCCGCTTTGCCCCGCTCACTATACTTTATGGTATAGTGAGCGGGGGCTGCGCGGGCTGCGGTGGACACCCCTGCAGCCTTCCGTGTTAAAAAAAAAAAAAGAAAGAAAAGGACCCTGCAGCGCTGGTTCCCATTCACAGAAGTGAAAGGGAACTGGCGCCGCAGGAACCCAGCGTGAAGACAAGGTAAGTGGGGTTTGTTTATGTTGGTGGTGTGGGTGGGGTGTGTGTGTGTGTGTGTGTGTGTCTGTTTTTCCAAATTATCGGGCCTGAAATGACCGAAAACAAAGTGTTCGAACTTTTGGTCATTCGAACACTTTGTTTTCGGTCATTTCATTCTCGATAATTTGTAATTCGGTTAAATCACTTGGATTCTGTCATATCACAGTACAGTGCAGACCCCATCCAACTCCTTGATTTTCCTTTTTCTCCACTCTCTCCTGCCCCTCTACTCCATTGTTTTCTGGCCAACCCCCTGTTTTCTTCTTCATCTAGCTTTTAATCCCCCTTTGCCCACCCCTTTGCATATATTTTCATAAAAATCCATATTGTTTCACCACACATTTTCATACATTCTGTCATGAGGTCATCTGTCCAACATCACCTCCCCCTTTAGCCAACAACCAGTAACTTTACAGTTGTGATTCTCCTTCCTCAATGACCCTTGTACAGCACGGTTCTCCAGCCCCAATGAAATGTGCTACATAGCATACTGACATCCTCTGTGTTTTTGCTATTCGAACAAAGAAGTTGTCTTTGCAAAAATACACTGTGATGTCTCATTGCGCTCTGAACCTCACGTCCATGCACACTGTGGTTCAGTCAGCTCAGCTTTCAATGTTTGCATTTATTTTTCGAAGCCAACATCATGGTGTGAATGCCCCTGCAAACACAGCCTGCAGTACGGACTATGGCCTGAGCAACCCCAACCAAATTATTAATAATTACTAGTAATAGTCTTGATAGGATTAGTCATTAGTAGTGTTAGTGTTTAATTGTGTTAATTGTTAGCAATCTACACTACACTGTGCTAAGCTAAATCCCAAATAACCCCTTCTTTAGTTCACCCTCAGTGCCTCACATCGGCACCAAGTCATACCTAACACATGATGCAACATTCTCAATACTCTTACAATGGTGTGCACCGGCTCTATTGGGATCAGTGGCCTCGCTGAAATGAGTGCATGGTTGAATTGTGTGATCTAACTACATCATCCCCCCTTGTTCCTGTAGGGACCTGAATGAGCAAGGGCCCCTATAGAAACATGAATCCTAGCTGTACCTCTACCAACCCATATGATCCTCGGCACAATGTGAGGATGTGTGGGAACACACATTTTTTAAAACTTTAAATTAGCAACAATTGTCTGTAGAACCGATCATTATTAATTTGTATATTTGAATTCTTATATGTGTCCCGCAGGCCTCAGGGCACATGAAAAACAATACAAACAAGACAGGAAAGGGGTGGAACAGATGGGGCATCAAAATCAAATGGATCAATGAGGTCAGAAATGTAAGGCAAAGATTTAGTCGGGAGGGTGATTGAATTGCATTATCTTCAGTCCTTTTTTTAAATCCACAGTCGTGATGACAGTTCACAAATGTTCACACCATTAAATATGTGAGTACGAGTTTTGAACATATGTTTTGAAAATATGTATTCTTTTAAAAGCACTCTTTCTTTGCTTAGCTTAACAACCCGCTATTAATTCATACATGAGAGTATGTGGTCTGTTAAATATTGAAGTAAATGAGTTCTTCTAAAAATAAAAATGATAGTTGACCACAGATTTAAATAATGATCAATAATGGTCCATCCAGTCAGTAAATGTGAAGGGATAAATGGCAGAAAATGTACATACATAGGAATAAGTTGCAGTGACATCCATACTTAGGAATAAAATGCAACAATTGTTCATAGGTCAAGGATAGACAGAGGTTAAAGAAATGGGGATACCACGAAAGAAGGAATGGAATATCAAAACTCCTTTAGACTGGCGGTGACATATCCATCACAAGGCCTAATGCTGGTCTTGGCAATTTTGAAAAATGCCTCTGTTTGCCGGAGAGGCCTGTGTCCATGTTACAAATTTCACCACAATGTGGGTGCAGGTTTCCATCCCATACGTCTGGATGCTTCCTTTACGCTCGCCAGTTTCTCCATCTCCTCCCCCCTTTTTGGTCCTGAAGACCCCAGTTCAGGGGCCTCCTCTGTTAATACCTGACTCCTGGGACACTGGTGAGGGAAACTAGTTAGCAATCTAAATCAGAAGAGAGGGATCGGTTACGTTATGAGCACATCAATTTTTTCAACCTCCTCCCTTTTTTACTTTTTATTTTTACCTAGAAATAAACATTAGTTATATATATATTTCTAATAAAAAGGAATATGCAGCTTTCCCTTTTTTTAACCTGGAAATAAACATTAGTATCATATACATTTCTATCCACAATAAACATGTACATGACTTACATGTCCTACATTCTTTTTTTTATATATACAACTTTCATTCACACCTTCATACACACCTACTTACCTACTTGGATGAATTATTGTCATCTCTTGTGTGCTACTTACCTCACTGTCATTCATTGATCTATTCGCCTTGATCTTTTTGGAACCATAATACCTCTCACTCCTTGCTGGCTCCCCCAGCCTGTTCCAGCCTTTTGACCTCATGCTTCGGGTGGAGCAGTTTTATTTCGTTGATGTGGACACATTTTTCCACAGCCAGATCTGCTTCCTTCATCATAATCCTGTAGACAACGGTTGAAAACGTGTCCACAATTTTATATAGGGCTGCACCAGGATACCAGGAATTTGCCATCTTTATTTTTGTCTTTTGCAAAATTAAACTTAAACACCTGGTCGCCTACTTCATACTCCTTAATAGATGTTTTCCTGTCATACTATTATTTGGCATACTCAGCTGCCCTTTCCAGATTCCGCTGCACAAATGCAAATGCATGCTGCAGGTGCTTTCTCAACACTTCCACATATTCATGAATTGTGGATGCATTTACCAAGACTTGTTCATTGGTCATGTACAACATATCTTGAGGCAGAACCATTTTCCTGTCATAATTTCACGTGGGCTGAGCCTTGTGGACTTTGATGGGGTTGACCCAATGGCCATTAGGATCAAAGGGAGCTGCAAATCTCAACTGGACCCTGCCTAAGACACACCTTTTTATAGACCGTCAGTTATTGATCTATTACAACGTTCCACACCACCAGAAGAAGATGGTCAATAGGAAATGTATAGCTTCCTTTACACTCCCAGAATTTGCCACATATTTGTCATCACTACACTATTAAAATGACTTCCATGGTCTGATTCTAATCTTTATGGCAAACCAAATCTAGAAAATATGTGATTCACTAGCAAAGTAGCTGCTATTTGTGCACTGCAGTCAGGTGCTGGTATGCACTCCAACTATTTAGACATGAAACAGGTAACTGTCCATAGGCATCTATTTCTCCATGCTGATCTTTGGACTGGGCCAGTGAAATCTATCTGAAAATCTGACCAGTTCAGTGTTAGACCTCTTTTCATAAATGGTGCTCTATGGGTTGGAGAGGCAGGCTTAAACTGTGCACACAACAAACAGCCCAAGGTATACAACTCTACATCTTGGGACATATTCAGCCAATAAGCATATTCTTTCAATATCTCCAATGTTTTCTATGAACCTCTACTTCCCACTGTTATTGTGTCATGGGTATGATGTAACATCAATCCCCCTGAAATGACAAGGGAACCATCCATTGTATTGGACCTGACATGAATTGTGAAACTAAAAGTCCCTGTTGCAATTGAAATCTCTTTATTCTTTAAAAACACCCTCAATTCTTCTCTCACTTTGTAGTCAAAGGATTTTTCTCTGCATCTGACAAACTAATGTAGAAGAGACCTAAGATGGGGTCTTATTTGTATGCCTTGATCATGTCCTGGTCAGGTGTATCAAAATTCCACTGCACCACAGGCTGACCAACTGTTCCCTGAGATTTGGAACAAGTTACCACATTTACTTGGATTTCATCAAGCAGGTGCTTAATGGGAAATAGTTCGCCCATCACTGCCCCAATTTTAACCAACTGATCTGCTTTGTCATTTCCCTCTTTGTCTTCCTCTGGTGTCTTTATATGGCCTCGTACTTTTCTCCAGTGAATGATCGTGTAATTCTCTGAAACAAGATTATTGATGGCCTGAATCAGTTTTCCATGTTTGAGTGGCATTTTGTTACATGTGATCTTTCCTATCAACTTCCACCCCGGTAAGTATTCTACAAAACTGTTTTGGGCATATTCAGAATCAGTAACTAAAACTATGTCTTTAAATTTATTTTCTACTGCTGTGGATATTGCCATATACATGGCAGCCCATTCTGCAACATGGCTGCTTTTGCAACATAGCCTCATGCTTACTCTTGGGATGCCATTACATTTGACCTACACATTCCCTATTCCTGCCACCAATACTTTTTAAGAATCACCCCCCCCATGTGTTATGCAAATCATCCACATACATGGTTGGGAGATCCCTGAACGCTTCTTCATCAAAGTCCTTGTGTGATGATTGTCCAAATTCAACCACATTTGTTTCTAATGCTGCATCATCTGTGGCACCTATGGGTGCACAGTCATGTACGTCTGCCAACCCTTGAGCATCTTGACTCTTTTTATTCTGCACACATCTCAGTTGCACTGAGAATCGCTGCAATGTCAATGGCCATGAAGTGATTCTTGACTGAGCTAAGTTCTCTAACCTTATCCTTTCACTCTGCAAGAATTGCTGGGGCTGATGATTAATCTCAACAATTAACTGTTCCCCCTGAATAATGGGGCTGAAATGCTGTAATGCCCAATCAGTAGTCAACAATGCCTTTTCACATTCACTAACCTTGGTTTCTACCCGTGACACTGGTTTGCTGGCATATGCAATGGTTCTGTTATTTGAATCATGTTTTTGACAAAGACTGCCAACATAAACTGATCTGTGAACCCTATTTCTATACATAAATATTGGTTCTTCTTTGGATGAGCTAAACCCAGGCCTTTGATCAGACAGTTTCTTTTTTTATTTGGATACTGCCTCACATTGTTCCTTCCCCATTTCCAGGGTGCACCCTGTTTCAGTAATTTAGTCAATGGTTATGTGATTCCTACATAATCTTCAATCCATTTCCTTTTCTAACTTGTCATCCCTAATAGACATTTCAAGCCCTTCAGATTTGTGGGATCTTTTAATTTTTGTATAGCTGAGACCTTTTTAATTTGTGGATTTAACCCTTGTTCTGTCACTTCATGTCCCAAGAAGTCTATGCTTTTCCTACACCACTGCACTTTCTGCAATGACACTTTGCACCAACATTTTGCAGTTGGCCGAGCACATGTCAAATTTCATTGAAATAGCTTTCTGGGTCTTCATTTTTTATCAGGATATTATCCACATAGATCTCAGTTCCCCTCTCACATGCATCTGGGAGTGCTTTATTCAGGAAGATCGCAAACACACTTCCACTATTGATATACCCGAAGGAAGATCGATTCCATCCATACTATAGTTAATTAAATGAAAAGGCAAATAGATTTTGTATTTGGCTAGGGGCACATACCAATAACCTGCTGTCAGATCCAAGGTAGTAAACAACTTTGACCCTTGAATCTCTGCAAACCCTTATCAGTAAACCGAAGTTGCCACGTTGACACAGAGACCCTCTTATTTTGTTCTCACAAGTCTGCACACACACACCATTGACCGTTAGGCTTCTGCACAACCGATACGGGTGTATTGGAAGTATTGTGGATTGGTCTGCTTCCTCTGGACTCTACATTTTTTATTATTTCAGCCAAGGACTCTCTACAGGCCAAGGGCAGCCTATACTGTCACACAGATACTAGCTACCTACCATATCCTTCTGGCAGTGTAGCAACATGAAAATAAGTATGCCCGCAATCATAGCATCTTTGACAAATACCTCTTTGAATTCAATAAATATTCTCCTCAACTGGTCTTTCTATTCTTCATTGGTACAAGCATCTGCAGCTTGAATTTGCTCCTCTAATTTCCAAGCGAATTCTGGAAAATCCTCTAACGGAGGAATCTCAGTGCTTTCTTCTAATTGTGGCAGTATCCCTTTAGAGAGATGCCACCCTCAAATATCTTGGCATTTCAGCCTCTACTTCAATTTGCTGTTTTTTCTATTAGTGTTCATTCACTTGAAATAGGATACAATCATCCTCATGACAACAAATCACATCCTTTGGTTCATAAGGGCATACTGACTGAATTCTAAAAAAATCCCCTTTGGATTCTAATCTAAAGAGTCAGGCAGTTCACCCTGTCAGGTGACATAACTTTCAGGAATATTCCCAATGACTGGTTAGTTTAAATCTGCAGTGTAATGTGGTTCTTGCATTGCCATCCCCAATGGAGTCCCTTCTTCCAAGTGACCGTTCTGACATCCTTTGTTATTCACCAGAATTCGAATGGGACCATCCCCAATTTCCACCAAAGGTGTATATTCTGAATCTAACACTTGCTGTCTCACAGATTCACTGGGACCTACAAATGAATTGGGCCCCTTCATCTGTTGTCCCTTCCTGTACTTCAATGCTATTGCAAATTGCCTTGTGAATTCAGGGATGGAAAAAAGAGCTCTTGAAAGAGCTTGGAGAAAAGACCCCAATGATAACACCCTAACCAAATACAAAAAATCCGTCCTCAACTATAAAAAGCTCATTACTGAAGCTAAGGCCACACACTATAATGACAGAATAGTGAACGCTAAATCTAACACTAGGGAGCTATTTAAAATCTTAGCGGGATTTCAAAATCAGCCTCCTCCCATGAACAATATTATCAAGGATGATAAGTGGTGTCAGGGCATACATGATGCCTTTCTACTCAAGATTGATTCTCATAAAGAAAAAATCAGTAAAGCCCTTGATAACGTAGCCATTACACAATCCACTACTGATACCACTTCACCCAACACCTGTGAAAATACTATCCCTCCATTCTTTTTCACACACTATACTGAAGAGGAAGTATTCAAAATCATTCAGGATCTCAAAGCCACATCTTGTCCAGCAGATGACTGCCCCACCAGTATTCTTAAGGAGTCTTTAGAGACCCTGGTCCCATGGATTACCAAACTGGTTAACCTCTCCTTTGATGAGGGTCTGGTGCCGGACCTGCTTAAGTCGGCATGGATCACTCCTCTACTGAAAAAAGAAGGCCTTGACCCAGCCAACAATGACAATTACCGACCCATAACCAACGTGCCCTATGTTCTCAAGATACTTGATAAACTGGCCTACTTACAGCGACATGCCCATGTTGAAAAATACAATATCTTGGGCACCCGTCAGTCGGGATATAGGGCTCGTCATGGAACTGAGACAGCTATGCTTGATCTCAAATCTACACTTGCTAGCATAGCTGACAAAAACCAAGCTGCTCTGCTCATGCTATTGGACCTCTAGGCGGCCTTTTACCTAGTTGATCACAGCTTACTAGTGTCAAGGCTCGGAGAGGTCCCCAACTGCTCTGCAATCGCATCCAAATGGATTGCTTCCTTTCTGGGTCCCAGAATGGTAAGGGTTTGCGTGGTTGATAAACAATCTTCCCCTATCTCTCAGACATGTGGTGTCCCTCAGGGCTCCTGTCTGTCGCCGCTGCTCTTCAACCTTTACATCCGGCCCCTTCTCGATCTTTTGAACAAACTAGGAGTGCAATATACAAACTACGCCGATGACACTCAGGTTGTTATTCAGTTGAGTGGCTCATACAGTAGTGACTCGGTAACCATTAACCGAATATATAAAGCCATACAAGATTGGATGGCTTGTAATTCCGTGGCCCTTAATGATAAAAAGACTAAACTCCTTATTGTGGCATCTAAAAACACCCGGGAAAAACTGGATCCTAACTACACCTCTTTTCATATTGCCAACAACACCATCACAGTTCAAAAGAAAGTCAAGACCTTGGGAGTAGTTCTTGATGAGGTACTCTCCATGAAACCCCATATTTCTAGCATAAAATCTAGTTGTAGTGTTATAAACAAGAGAATCAGATATATTCGACCATTCATATCGGAAGAGAACTGTGCTCTATTGTCCACTGCATTGATAAATTCAAGATTGGACTATTATAACAGCCTCCTGGTGGGCACCACAGCCTCTAATATTCAATCCTTACAAGTGGCACAGAACAATGCTGTGCGTAACATCTTCAATCAGTCACGTCGCACACACATCTCTACTTTTAGGAAAAGACTCCACTGGCTACCCGTTAAACACCGCATAACGCATAAGATGCTTACTACGACCCATAAATGCCTCAGTTTTAGCAGCCCAACCTATCCGTCATCCCATATAGGCATTAAACCCAACATGAGGAACCTTTGTTCTTCTTTGGCGGTCACTCTCAATTATCCCAAATTCAGGACAGCCAAATTTGGAGGCACAACACTGGGTGCTCAGGGTCCCCTTTTGTGGAACACACTTCCAGCAGGTATACGGCAGATCCAGAGTTATACCGCGTTCAAACGTGCCGTCAAGACTCACTTATTCAACTTGGAATAATTTCCTAACCCATTTCTCCTTTTTCCACTTTTCTTGTTTGTCCTCATCTTGTTCTTGTTCTATGTGCGCCCTGAGGCCCACGGGCATGTTGGCGCATTACAAAAATTAAAATAAATAAAATAAATAAATAAATAACATCCTTCTTCACTTGAAGCTCAATTGCATATGGCATTATTTGTGCATAATGATATGCCTGAATTTTATTCTCAAATTCAAGTGCCACTCCACCCAGTCTAGACCAAACCTTTTGATTCAAGAAATGTAAAACCATACACGTTCTGTGCATGATGCCATTTCCCAAATAGAATTTGGCTTTGGTTCCACTCACAATCCATAAATTGTGATGAATGCTTTTGGACCCTATTGTCATTTTTTTCAATAGGCATCTCCCTTCAATTCTTTGTCCCAAATCAGGGCCATCTAAACCAAATATCTGATGATGTTTTTTTATTTTAAAAGTTGGTATTTCTTCACTATCAAGCATTTGTTTGGAACACTTTCTCATTAATGAAACTCCTTTCCTGTGCCAGGCCCAAAACTGCCTCAATCATTTCTGCATGCCCATTAATGTACACCGCTATCCAGGCCTGAACTTCTTTCATTTGTATTTCTGCAATTGTTGAAATATACTTTTCCTGATGTGACTCTGGAACCTCACTTTATTCACAGCGTTCATAACTTAGATAAAACCACATTGTATTTTCATCTATCTGTGTCTGCCAGTTTTTGGGGGGGTCTGAGTAAATCTCTAAACTACTCCTCTTTTGAATGGCTCATCTGCAGGCTCTCTCTCTCCCCTAGCCATTCCCTTACTGTGGCTACTATCAATCGGCCACTTGGTCAGATCTCCTCCTTCCTCGCTCAGTGGGCAGACCTCTCCCCCCCCCTCCTGGCCTTGACCACACAATTCCTCCTTCTGGGAGACTTCAACATCCACCTTGATGCCTCTTATCCTCCCTCTGGACTCTTTTGCAACCTTTGCAACTCTTTCTCACTCTCCATTCTCCCCTCTGGCCCGACTCACTCTGCAGGACACACTCTGGATGTTCTGATCTCCTCAGATGTTTCCCTTTCTGTCCCTCTCTCCACTCCTCTCTTCTGAAGTGACCACTTTCTCCTCTCCTCCCATCTCACCCTCCCTACCCCTCAGGCCAAGCCACTTCCATCACTGCCATCCACCTTCTCGGTCATCCGACCCATGAATCGCGTGTCAGTTGAGGCTTTCGCCCCCACCTCCCCGTTCGGCTGACACACACCCTGACACAGCCCTCTCCACGCTCCACTCTGCTATATCTGATACTCTTGATACCCTTGCCCCTGTCATGAGAATCTGCCTGAAGCCCAAAGCCAAGTGCAACTCCTGGTACGACTCAGATCTTGTCACCCTAAAAAGCAAGTGCAAGGTGGCCGAGAGGAAATGGCGTGCTTCATGTGCATCCTCTGACAAACTGCCCTGCCGCCTGCTCCAAAGGCAATACTGGCTCTCTGTCCTCACCAAGAAGAGAGCTAATATTCAAGTCTGCATCTCTGCGGCATCTAACAACTCGGCTAAACTCTTTAAAATCTGCAATGAGCCGGCAATCCTGCCGCAGTCTCTACCTGTCCTACACCTTCCCAGGCCCTCTGCTCAGCACTGGCTTCTCACTTCATCTCTAAAATTCAGGACATCTTGTCCTCACTCTCCTCCTCTCCCCTCCCTTCCACTACTCCCTGCTCTTCCTCTGGCCCTTCTGTGGCCACCTCTCCTCCGCCCTTCTCGGCCTTTCCCCTGTTCACTGCAGACAAGGTTTCTAGACAAGTTCAATCCATGAAAGTCTCGTCAAAGCAGGTTCACCCCTGTTCCTTAAAAACCATCAATGACCATATTGACTCCCTGGCTCCTGCCCTGGCTGACTTCTGCAACCACTCGTTCACCACTGGAGTCTTCCCATCCCCACTGAAGCACTCCCTTGTGCACCCTCTTCTTAAGAAACCCTTTGCCGACCCCTCCTGTTCGGGTAACTATCACCCAATTTCCATCACTCCCTTCCTGGGCAAGCTCCTGGAGAAACTGGCTGTCTCCCAGCTTAATCGCCACACTGAATCTGTTGGTTGTCTTCATGACCAGCAGCCTGGCTTCAGAGCTGCCAGAAGCACGGAAACTGCTCTCCTGAACATCCATGAAGACTTGCTCTCCAACCTTGACTCTAAGACACTCTGTGTCCTCATCCTGCTTGATCTGTCTTTGACACTGTCAACCATGCCATCCTGCTCAAGCATCTCCGTGATAACCTGGGTATCACTGGTCAGGCCCTGGCATGGCTGACTTCTTTCCTCTCTGAACGACCCTCCCAGGTCCATCTTGGGTTCTTCCTCTCCGCTTGCTTTTTCTCAACCTGTGGTGTCCCCCAGGGGTCTAACCTCTCTCCCTGGCTGTTCAATCAATACCTGGCACTCCTTGCCCACTGCATTGCCGCTCTCTACCCCAACTTCCAGTACAATGCGCATGACACCCAGCTCATTTTCAGGCTACCCTCGGCCACCCCTTTCCCCTCCCTCATCTCTGACTGTCTGTCTGCTATCCAGGAGTGGTGTGCCACCAATGACCTCTGCCTTAATACCATTAAGACTGAGATTCTCCTCATAGGCACACCCACTCCCTCCTTTCCTGTAGCTCTCTGGCCGGCCTCCCTTGGCCCTCTTCCTGCTCCCGTCTGCAAGGCTAAAAGCCTCAGGGTCATTTTTGACTTCACGCTCTCCTTCTCTCCTCACATCTCTGATGTCTCTAAGAAGTCACACTACCGGCTGCACCTCCTCAGAGGTATTCTTCCTTTCCTCTCCTTCCCACAGAAGCTCACTGTCTCCAGAGCTCTGGTACTCTATAGGCTGGATTACTGCAACAGCCTCTTTCTAAAGCTTCCTGCCTCTACTCTCCACCCCTTGCAACTCATCCAGAACAGGACTGCGAGAATTGTCCTTGGCCTCAAGCCCAAGAATCGTATCTCCCCAGGACTGAAATCTCTGCACTGGTTCCCAGTGGCTGTGAGGATTAAGTGCAAAACCCTATGCATTGTCCACAAGGCCTTCTAGGGTATGGGGCCCCAATACCTTCAACTCTCTCTGCCTAAATATCTTCCTTCTTGAGTTCTCTGCTCATCTGCCTCCAACTCCCTCAGGGTCAGTCGCTTCTCCAAACAAAGAGTTGGTCGTAGATCTCTTTCTCCGGCTGGGGCCTCCCTCTGGAACAGCCTCCCTGCCTTCCTTAAACTTGAGGAGAACCATCTCTAGTTCTGGAAACACCTCAAAACCTTTCTCTTTGCTTCTGCTTTTTCACCTGCTCTCCCCTGCTGACCTCCTGGCTGTAACCAGAACTGCACTGGTTACCTGGACACCCTCTGATCTCGGGCCCAGGTCTCTCCCCCGCCAGTCTCACACACTTGCACTGCCTGCCAGCAACCCCGCACTTGGGGACAGTTTCTGTATCCCTACAGTCCCCCTACCAGCACTTGACACCTGATGTTTGCACTTACCCCTGCACTTGCCACTTCTGGCCATTACTTTACCTATTGTTATCATCTATTACCTTGTACTGCACTGTCCCTTTCCCCCTTCCCATTCACTTGCGCGATCTGAATGATACCTGGCCTAGTACGATCGTTGTCTATCCTCCCTTTGCTCCGCCTCCCTGCCTCAACACACCTTGAAACACCTGTGTATAGGCACGTTATAAATACCATATCATATCATATCATATCATATCATAAAGATTGTTTCTCTTTTTATACTTGCATTTCACCCTGGCACATGAGAATGACGGTGACACTAGGTACACAGCCATTCTGAAGATACACTTCCACTGCTTTCTCTAATCTTGCAATGGTGTGACATTCCTTTGCATTGCTAACTTGGTCCATCCCTTTTTTAGGTCTCAATGGATTTTTGGCCAAAGAGCACAGCACCCCATTTACCCCATCATAGAGGGGTGACAGTCTATTGAGAAAATGTGTTGCTAGAATTAATTGAGTCTCATTAATGGCCGTGACCACCACCTCTTGCCTCAGTCTATGTTTCCCTACCTTGATTTCAACTTCAGTGGCACCTTCCAAGGTCATTGTTCCCCATTGAAATTATGCATGGGGCCTTCAATCTGTCTCAATTCATCATGTCCTGTGGAAGTGTCCCTTCATGTATGCTGTCAAACTATTTATTTGACATCACAGTTGCCTGTGCGCCTGTATCCACCATTTCAAAAACATTGCCTTTCTCTTCAATGGTAACAGGGGCATAATACCTGTCTACACATTCTCTAAGGATGCAGATCAAGTGTGAATTGTTGTTAATCTAAGGGTGTATTTTCTTCTGGCCTGCCTGGCTTCTTGATAAGCAAAGGTGCACATGAAATGAAATGTAACCCCCTTTTTTGCCCATCTCTTCTTCAATTTCTCAGTTTCCTTTTTCTGTCCTGAGAATTTGCTATGCCACCAATTGCCCCTCCTTTTTGTCGGGGCCACCTGTGTTCCCATACCATTCCTTTTCTGCCTTTTCCCGATTGTTTGGATCTCCTTCACTTACCTCCACTCTGAGGTACAATTCTTTTATGTTCATTAGCATTGTTTGGCAGAACATCAGCATCTTGTGTGTGAAGCTTACCTGTCTCGTGTACCATACCTGTCAGCTTTGCCTCATGGAACATCTGTGCTCAAAATACTCATCCGGGGACTCATTCACACCTGTCTTTTGCAACACTTTAATTTCTGTGCACATATTATCAATATTAGAATTGTCTGGCAATGAGACCCTTTAATTGTTTTTCTATTTTCACCTACTATTTCATTCATTTGAAGTTACATGTTCTTTTTTAAATTGCATTCTGACCCTTTGGTCTTTGGGTTCTTCCTGTGAATTTCTCTTTTCTTCTTTCTCATATTCACATACATGAATGGTTTTGTTCAACTCTAAATTAAACCACACTCCCTTCTTATGTGTGTTCTTTCTTCCTATGTCATAATTATTCGTGTGTTTTCTTAGTATTAAATTGCTAGGCAACTAAGTATGTTCATTTGATGGTGGATCATGGTTGTTTGTGTTTTCATTGTCTGAAGCCTGGCTGTTAGTCATGTGTTGCTGTCAGCTGCTGTTTGTGCCCTGCACACAGTTTTCCTATCTGCTCAGCCAACATTTTTACTTGTGCCTCTAAGCACTTGAATCTATCCAGATCCCTAAACTCATCTCTCTGTGGTTGTATTCAGGTAGGTCAGGCATGTTTTGGCTCCTTTCAGGAGACTGATTTCTGTTAGTGTTTCCCTTGAATTCCCAGGTCAGAGGAGATGGAGAGCATGGGCTGACCGTCCTCTGCCCAGGGTCTACCTGTGGAGAGGACTGAACATAAGGGCGAGAACTATAGGTTACATTTTGTGTCTCATTTGGTTGATGCTGCTCTCTTTGTTGATTTCCATTTTCAATGAATACATCTACATAAATTAGCCTTGCTTGATTGCTATAAATCTACTCTGTGCCTCCATGCCTGGTATGGCCCATTATACTCCTGACTCTGTGTGTTATTAGGCCCTAGCATATCATAGCGAAATCTCATCTTTGTCAATTTACCTAGTTACCTAGGACTAATGTATGAGCTTCTGTCACTTGGGTCTGTGGATTGAAACACAGTGGCTTGGGATGGTGCTGCCTTCCCTTGTATGGCCATCCCCCTCTGATTACATGGTGTGTCATTCTTTATCTGAGCAGTCTTCAAGGACATTTTCCCAAACTTTATTTCTCACACTGCAATGGCAGATTCTTTAGTTTTGTGCGGCTTTGTCTCCTTATTTCTATCCTCATGTGAGATTACCTAATAGACCTTGGTAACCTGCTCGAGAATCCATTTCAGACTCTGGTGAATTCACAAGCTATTTGGGAGACTACTTCTTTTTGCAGGCCGTAGAAAGTGGTCTTAAATTCTGCTGAATCTGTGTCACAGCTAGTGTCAAAATGTGAAAAAGTTCCTTTTAGGTTTTGCAAGAAATGGCGTGGTGATTCATCTAACTGTGCTGTCATGGTATATGCTGCTTTCTTTACATTTTGGATGGAGTAATATGGAGAGACATTTTTCCGAACCTCTCTCTCAAATTCATCCCATGATACATTTTCTGGTTCATTCAAACTTTGAATGAATCTATCTGAATTAGGTTCTGTTGTGAGATGAAAATATCTGAGATATTGGGCATTAGGGATATCCAGAGTCCGAAATAAATCAACAACAGTCTCCAAATGTTCCTCAATGGAAACATCTGAACCTTTCTTAAAAGGCTAAATCAGACTCTTAATATTGTTCATGGCTTTAAATGGGCTAAACTGTGCCTCATATTGACACCTGTGATGAATCATCAATGATTCCCTCATTAACATGGCCTGGGACCTTTCTCATGTGGCCAAGGAAGGGCAGACACTTCCTGATCCCGACCCACTGGGTGGTGTTCTGTGGGAGGATCAGATGTGGGGTGCAGGCCAGGAAGACTGGGAAACCTTTGTGTTTAACTTTCCCTGCAATCCCACTCTTCTAATGGCTTATTGCCAAGTAGAGGAAGGGAAGAAAACTAATTGTGTTCTTTGGGACTACAAATCCCATAATCCCAGAAGTAGTGGGACAAGGAAGAGGGCTGGAGAGCAATGCTGGAGTGCAGGTCTGGCAATTAAGCCAAACAACCTACACCTGAAGGAAGCTGAGAGCCTTAAACGACCCCCTCGGGTACATGCCATTGAATGGTGATGGAACTGTGGCTGGAGTGATTGCAGCAGTAGCAGCAGCAGAAGCATAAAGAAGAGACCACAGTGTTGGCAATCCAGGCAGAAGTGGGAGAACCGAAGGGACGCCGGGACTTTGAATCTGTTCCCCCAAACTCTGAGGTGCTGAAGTTGCTCAGCTTTCCTGCATGTGAACCTAATTGCAGAGATTGCGCAGCAGAAAGCGTGCTGGAGACAGTGGCCAGAAGGATCTGTGAAGCCATGGGATTCAGGAGCGAGACGGGCTCCTTAAGTGTGTGGTCGGACCAGAGGCACCTTCAACAATGAAGGCTGTGGGTCCAAACAGAAGCCAGAAATCAGAAATGTCCTACAGCACGCAAAGGGAGGAATACAGAAGCCGGTGAGTCCTACCAAGCATTCTGACCCCTTGCACAAAGACTGCCAGCAACTGTATCCAAATTAAATCTCTTGCATATGTGAAAAGCGATGTGAAACGGACCATTGATTGTCAAACAATGTTGCACCTGAAATGTAGCACTCACGCATAAGCGAACATTATTTCTTTCACTCGCTCAATAAAGAAATGCAGTGAAACCTCATAATTGAACATTAAACTTGATAAAAATACATGAAGGAATGGTTGTGTGTGCTTAATAATGATTCTAAGATGAAGGGTAATCTCGGAATCAATACTAAAGCAGTTGAAAACAATATAACAATACAAGTTAAGTGACTGACATTAACCATTACGAGTTTTAGAGTGCAAGCATTCCACAAGCCAAGCGTCGACCAAGTATTTCTCCAGCTACGAGTGGAACCAGTCTTTCCCAAAGTCAGGAGGTTGTGCAAGTATTGCCATAAGCTAAACAGAACATCAGCATCGCCCAAGCCAGGGTTGTGCAAGCATTACCTAAAGCCAAAGGAGACAAACAACAAAGTTTATGGGTACATTATCCGAACTTGGCACAAGGCAAAGAGATAAAGGCAAGGCTGGGGAAGAGAAGCGTGCTGCTTGTAATTATTCTTTTAGAAGTTGACTAACCTATATTGCCAGTATCAAGGAGGGATACGTGTATCCTAAAGGCAATTGTAATTGTTGTTGTTGCAGAAAGATGAGAGTGGCAAAGAGACTGCTCTTCTGAATGTTTCACAGGAAAAGTGGCTTTCTTACTTGAAGGTGTTGAGATGCACTAAATTGAATATTGTAGTTCCTGAACAATTGATCAAAGTCACAGAGATATATATTGTTGAAGTTGTGGAAATGCATTGTGATGTCAGTAGATTTACAACTTCAGAAGCACAGTTGAATGTGGAACACTATGGAGCAACAAACTGACCACAAGAGAGTGTGAAGTC
Source organism: Ambystoma mexicanum (assembly GCF_040938575.1). NCBI lineage: Eukaryota > Metazoa > Chordata > Amphibia > Caudata > Ambystomatidae > Ambystoma > Ambystoma mexicanum. The sequence goes on along the minus strand of NC_090934.1, from coordinate 689,793,712 downwards.
ACTGATGAGCCCCAACAAGGGTGAAACATGTTTGGGGATGCTTGTGGTCTCGTGCAGAAGGGATGTGACCTAGCAGTTCGGGCTGGACTTCCCCTTTTGGGGTGGGGCCAAGCCTGATTTGCATATGGTCTTTTCCCTCCTGTAATGGCTTGCCAGGCGAAGAAAGATGGTCTGGAGGGTTGCCCCGAGCAATGCCAATGGTTAAGATTCAGTCTAAACCTTCCAGCCATCACCTCTTTGTTTTTGCTTTGTCACCCCGAGTGGGACGGGTATGCCCAGAAGTGGGTCCCGTGCCTGCTGGGCCTAGAGAACCAAGCTACTCCTCACTGATGAGCCCCAACAAGGGTGAAACATGTTTGGGGATGCTTGTGGTCTCGTGCAGAAGGGATGTGAGCTAGCAGTTCGGGCTGGACTTCCCCTTTTGGGGTGGGGCCAAGCCTGATTTGCATATGGTCTTTCCCCTCCTGTAATGGCTTGGCAGGCGAAGAAAGATGTTCTGGAGGGTTGCCCCGAGCAATGCCAGTGGTTAAGATTCAGTCTAAACCTTCCAGCCATCACCTCTTTGTTTTTGCTTTGTCACCCCGAGTGGGACGGGTATGCCCAGACGTGGGTCCCGTGCCTGCTGGGCCTAGAGACCCAAGCTACTCCTCACTGATGAGCCCCAGCAAGGGTGAAACATGTTTGGGGATGCTTGTGGTCTCGTGCAGAAGGGATGTGACCTAACAGTTCGGGCTGGACTTCCCCTTTTGGGGTGGGGCCAAGCCTGATTTGCATATGGTCTTTCCCCTCCTGTAATGGCTTGGCAGGCGAAGAAAGATGGTCTGGAGGGTTGCCCCGAGCAATGGCAGTGGTTAAGATTCAGTCTAAACCTTCCAGCCATCACCTCTTTGTTTTTGCTTTGTCACCCCGAGTGCGATGGGTTTTCACAGACGTGGGTCCCGTGCCTGCTGGGCCTAGAGACCCAAGCTACTCCTCACTGATGAGCCCCAACAAGGGTGAAACATGTTTGGGGATGCTTGTGGTCTCGTGCAGAAGGGATGTGACCTAGCAGATTCGGGCTGGACTTCCCCTTTTGGGGTGGGGCCAAGCCTGATTTGCATATGGTCCTTCCCATCCTGTAATGGCTTGGCAGGCGAAGAAAGATGGTCTGGAGGGTTGCCCCAAGCAATGCCAGTCGTTAAGATTCAGTCTAAACCTTCCAGCCATCACCTCTTTGTTTTTGCTTTGTCACCCCGAGTGGGACGGGTATGCCCAGACGTGGGTCCCGTGCCTGCTGGGCCTAGAGAACCAAGCTACTCCTCACTGATGAGCCCCAACAAGGGTGAAACATGTTTGGGGATGCTTGTGGGCTCGTGCAGAAGGGATGTGACCTAGCAGTTCGGGCTGGACTTCCCCTTTTGGGGTGGGGACAATCCTGATTTGCATATGGTCTTTCCCCTCCTATAATGGCTTGGCAGGCGAAGAAAGATGGTCTGGAGGGTTACCCCGAGCAATGCCAGTGGTTAAGATTCAGTCTAAACCTTCCAGCCATCACCTCTTTGTTTTTACACTATGGAGCAGACAAATATATTCACATGGTGAACATTAAGCAGATGCCTGTGAAGTCATCTTGACAAAGATATAAATTGTGATTTACGCAATTCTAAAGAAGCTTAAGGAGTACTACCAGAATCTTTGGTTCTTTGACCTTGTCAGAAATTGTTTTCCAATGAATCTGACAAGGAATTGTAGTACTTCTTTGATATTTTATAAACTGTGGCAAAGCATCCTTATTGAAGTGCAAACATCATTGTTCAAGGTAGAAGAGAATATTTTCTGTTGGTTGAACTGTGGTTAACACATTTTTCTTTTGACATCTTGAATAAATGAGCAAAGAACTGAATTGAAACTTTGTTTAAAACCCAGATTTCCTTGTTTCTTTTTGTTGAACATTGCAACTGAATCTAACTTGAAACCTGGGAAAAGGGAGTTCACCCAGGTTATCAAGAGAGACTGTGAATATATCAAAAGTCTACGTTTTGATATAGTTGTGAATTGCGATATATTCTTTGTGTATTTTATGTATAAGTGTGAGGGCCACATATTCCTTATTAGAGTGTTCCCTTTAGTTTTGAAGAAGCAGGGAAATCCTTCAGGGTAGGGAAAATGAGGCATTAGTTGAAACTTATAATTGAATAAAATGGCACAATTTTAGAAATCATGCAAAAGTTGTCTGCCTCACATTTCTGACCCCTCTTTCTCTGCTCTGAGTAAGCAGGCCCGTTCACGAGCATTGGAGAGCATTGGAGAGTAGCCAGTTCATACTGAATGAACATCAGCTGGAACATTTCACAGACTGTGGCTGCATCCAGCATCAGTGAGAGTAATGCTCTGCTGCGCACAGGGATTCAAGAACAGCTATGTGCTTCTGACATCCGAATTTTGTCATTTTATCCCTCCAAGCTGCACATATAATTCTTGTGTTTCCTCATAAAATACAGAGCTATCTTTTCTCAGTTTAACTATTAAACCATTTACATCTGTGGCATTTTCTAACTACTGTATGTCTTAAGAGTATTGAAGACTATGATTGCGTAGTGCCTGCTCCTCTGATAAGGCAGGATCTCTATCTTTTTCTAATACCTTCCATGATAGCCTTTAGATGATCAATTTCCCCTTCACATTCCACCAACTGACTGTCATATCTGGTCTGTAATTGTACACCGAGTTCACCCTGTTTTCGAATTCTCTTCTAATTGTAAGATTTGATCACGCATAGCTGGCAAGTCACGTCGCAATCCTGCAATGATTTCTTTATTCTTCATTCTCAGTTCAATTAGCCTATGTAAAGCAAACTATGCTTTCGCACCAAAAGTTAATTATGCAATCAGTTTGTGTCTTTCCGTCGTCGGAATTGAACAGTCTCAATAAACGTGTCTGCAATACAGTCCCTTCTGTAAACGATTTCTCAGGACATTTTTCACTTATCTCTGACACTATTTGCTCTCGGCAACTTGAAATATTTTCAGAGGTCCAGGTTGCTAAAGCAAAGAACTTTATGCGAATGCACAGCGATTAGCTATTTCCATTACTGCCTTATCTGTAATCTATCACTGTCACTTTCACAATGTCACTGAAACAGTTCAACAAGAAGAAAAGCAAATTCAAAGTGCACCCTGCATGACACAGTATGACCATGCTACAAAAAGGCAATGCCTAGAAAATGCACCTAGCCAAAATCTGCCTGCATTCACCACCAAATATGTAGGGAAATATACCTACAGCGCTCTCACTAAGTGCAGGGATATGTGCTTCCCTGATTTTCATTTGCTTACGTATGGGAAACTAGCTGATGATTATACCTTTTTATATATTGGACACTTGGCCAAGGAAGTAACAGACCTGGTATAATGCCAGGCACACTAAGTTTTCACATTGGTAATACGGATCACCTAATAAACAAACAGATCACACTCGATATTGCATTTGGAAGATTGATTAGGCCACACTAAAATAGACGAGCAAACAGGCTTTCCTATTAATTTACCTTTATATGCTCGCTTAATAACTCCAGCAGACATTTAAACATTTACATGCCCAAGGTATGAGAAAACATTAAGAAAACATCAGCCTGGGTGTGCCATTTGTAATTAAAAACATACTCGGTTTCTACAGTTATGATCTGAAGCACTTTCTAAACGTTTAGCAAACCAGGAAAATATGTATAGAAAGCAGTAACCTTCAAATTGAATGGGTACAAAAGAAACAGAAAGAACACTTTGCCTTGGCAGAGAATAGCATTGTTTGTAATGCAACACACTCACCTATTTCAGCCTGACAATTTTGCCTGTAAGGCTGAATGCCCTTTGTCTCACTCTCATTCTCTCCCCCTCATCCTATCGCTCTCAGCTGCCTGCAGGGCACAATGAGATCTCTCCCTTCTTCCTCTTCAGTTTGGCTCAGCAAAGTCTGTCATCTCACAGTACAGCATAGACCCCATGAAACTCCTTGATTTTCCTTTTTCTCCTCTCTCTTCTGCCCTTCTACTCTGTTGGTTTCTGACCAGACCCCTAATTTCCTATTCCTCTAGCTTTTAAGCTCTCTTTGCTTTCTCCCCTCTGCATATATTTCCATAAAGACCCACATTGTTTGACCACCCCATTTCATACATTCTGTCACAAGGTTATCCGTCAAGCATCACCTCCCCCTTTAGCCAGAACCCAGTAACTTTCCAGTTCTTGTGATTCTCCCTCCTCTATGATCCTTGAACAGCACTCTTCTCCAGCTCAGTTGAAATGTGCTACACAGCATCCTGGCACCCTCTGTGATTTTCCTGTTTGAACAAAGGAGCTGTCTTTGGAAAAATACATTCTGCTTTCTCATTGTGCTCTGAACCTCACATCCACACCCAATGCAGTTTAGCTTTCAATGTTTGCATTTATTTTTAAAGCCAACATCATAGTGTGAATGCCCCTGCACCCACAGCCTGCAGTGTGGACTATGGTCTAAGCAAACCCAGTCTAATTACTAGTATTAGGGCCTCATTACACGGAAGGCGGTGAGCCATGGCGCTATTAGCGCCATGGCTCATGCCGTTAAAATACCGGCACCGCCTTGGCGGAAAGGGGATTTACCGCCCCATTCCAAGGTTGGAGGGGCGGTAAATCCTCCTTCCGCCATTGCCCTTCCCTATTCCCATTTCTGCCCCATAGGGCTCTATGGGAATGGGGAAGGCGCTAATTACGGCACCGCAATTTTAGCTCCGAGGTCCCTTAGCGGGTTGGTTTTTAACGCCTGCAAAAAGCAGGCGTTAAAGCACCAACCCGCTAAGGGACCTCGTAGTAAGGCGGTAATGGTTAACGGCCACCGTTACCATTAACGGTGGCCGTTAACCATTACCGCCTTCCGTGTAATGAGGCCCTTAGTCTTGTTAGGATTAGTTATTAGTAGCAATAGTGTTTAATTGTGTTAATTGTTAGCACCCTATACTACACTGTGCTAAGCTAAATCCCAAATCGGTCCTTCTGTAGTTCAACCTCAGTGCCTCACATCAGTACTAAATCACACCTAACACATGCTGCAACATTATCATCACTCTTACACTGGCGTGCACCGTCTCTATTGAGATCAGTGGCCTTGCTGAAATTATTGCACAGTTGAAATGTATGTACTAATTATCCCTACCGGTCTTCTTCGCTGAAGAATTTCCACCCTTCCTGGTCCAGAAATCTCATGCAGATGTTTTTTGCCTTATGTGTCTGCACCTTGGCACAGACTCTCTGGGTTGATGCGCAACCAAGAAGCTGATCTTTAAGTGTCCCTTGTGTCAACAACCTCCAATCAACTGCACTCCTCACTTTTACTGAGAGACAGCCACTCTGCAGCAAGGTAGATACTAGGGGGATAGCACCTCACTGCTGCTGATTGCATCATGAGCCACAGGCCTGCAGGGGTCTGCAAGCTTTAGATCTCCAGATCTTTGGTCTACAACTACCATGACCTCTTGCCTTTTACTATGCTGGCTAGTGTTGATGGGTGTTGTAGTCCAAAACATCTGGAGAGTTATAACTGGGCACCCATATAGACCATCTCCCACTCTCCTGACATGGCTATTCTTCTTAACCAACTCCACCTCCCCAGATGAATGTGCCCAGGCAGGTGAAGGAATTCCATTGTGGCATGATCCCAGGGGATAGAATTAACACAACTTTCTTAGTGAGCGGTTTTCTTCTTTGGCCTAACCAGCTTACTGCCTCTCCTCCTCAAGGACCCCACATTTAAAGAGAAAAGTTTTAACCTTTGTTAGCCTTTGTGAAATTTCAAACCCAGCTGTGACACCAGGGATATAGTGGCAGCAACTTCATAACCCAGTATCATGTATATAATCCATACTTATTGTCTCTATAGCCGGGTCTGAGGCACATAGTACCCGCCCTACTTCTTAACTATCAAAGACAGTTTTGGGATTTAGAGAGCATATTACCATATTATGAGTTTGACCATATTCCCCTCAGGAATACTGGTAAATTCTGTTTACTGTTCCCACTACTCCCATTCCGGAGAAATTTCAGAGATTATGAGTAGCTGTAACAAAAAGTTAGTCATCATAATTGCAGCCCACTGAAATCCATTGTGCATTTTGAGGATTTACCACGGGTGACAATTCAGCCTGAGGTACATCTCCATTTTTTGGAGTTAAATCGGAGGAAATACCTTCAGCAATATGTTGGAGGTATTCTCCCCACTATTCTCCCCACTTCACAACCATGCTAGTGGTTTGGTGGTGTGGTATAGTGCAAATTAATGTTATCTACAAAACCGTGCTAGTGATTGGTTTACAACCACTTTCTTACTGCACTGCAAAACCTGTAATGAGGCCATAATGCCCAACACACATGTCATTTTGTAGTGCCCAGATAACTTATATGATGATATGATTCCACACCCACTTCTTTAGGAATTGTGAGGAACCGTGAAAGAGACATGAACACAGAGGACCGATGATATTGGTTAAACATTTTTTATTAAACTATAAAGGGGTTGGAAAAGGCCTCACTGTCCCTAATCTAGGAGGTACACTGTCCTGTGTCAAGATGTCCAGAGCAAAAATGTCCTGTGTCAAAAATCCTATCCTATCCCTCACATTCTAAAACTAAGTCTAAGATGCTAAGGGTATTGGCTCTGGCTTGAAAAGGGTACACATGTTAAAGTTCAAAAGAAAGGTGTAGGTCCAACATAAGTTCCAAATGGATAATCTTCACAGTTCCTGGGAATGGCTCCCTTCCCCAGGTTTCTTTCTCCCACAAACATATGTTCCAAAGAATAAGCAAGTTCTTTAAGGCACAAGACTATGCCTCCCTCCTATTGGTGTTATAATCCACTCCAGGGGGAATAACTCTCTTCCCCAAGCAGTGTCCACAAACACTGTAATTCACATAACCCAAGGGTAGGACTCGTCCTTAGGATTCTCTTTTCAAAGTTACACAATTTTGGATGCAGTTGACAGACTCACAAGACACCTGGTATACTCTCCTATCAGAGCCTGTAGCCCCAAGGGTATGACTCTTCATTGGAATTCTCTTTTCAAAGTAACACAATTTTGGGTGCAGGTTCGAGATTTGCAAGACACCTGGTATACTCTCCCGACAGGCTATTTCATGTAGCTCCTTTAAAAAATGTGGGTGTGGGTCCCAGACTCGCCAGACACCTGGTATACTCTCCTGCCAGGCTCTCACTTTCTTCCTACATTCCTTACATTCAAACAGTTCCAATATCTGTTATTGTTTTCACCAAAACACCAGGTCTCAAACCCACTTTCAATTTCTTCCTTTGTTAAATGTCCAAACACCTGGTATACTCCCCTGCCAGGTTCTCTCTTTATTCTGATATTTGTTGTACTCACACAGTTCCAATATTCCGTATTATTTTTGTCAAAGTGTCGGGCCTCAAACATTCTTTTATTCACTTTCTCTGTGTTATGTCCCAGTGACCCAACCTCCTTGCTTGGGGTCACACAACTCATGTACCGGGCACTCGTCGGCACATGGTTGAGCTGATGAAGCACCCCGGTGACCCAGCTTCCATTCCCCCAAACTCACTGGCTTTCTCTGGCATTCTTTATGCCTCTTGCAGTAAACACTCAGAAGTGCCCTTGCATCACGCCTCCACTTCACAGGCTTACTGGCTTAGTCTGAAGGCTTCCACATCCTCAGCGGCTCCCGCCTCACTCCTGAGACCTTCTCCATTTTCGGGTGATGTAGGCACTGTGTCTCGGTCCCCACAGTCACCAGGAAGGATCCTCTGCTCTTCCTGCTGTGATGCCAACATGGCAAACCGGCTCCTGCAGTCCTCTTCTCTCGGCATCTCCATGCTCAGCGGTGGGTTTCTTGGGTTGGCTTCACCGGCAGTAACTAGCAAGTTGCAACTCTCTGTTACCATCAGCTGTTCCATCTTTAAACTCCCACTTCCAGGAAAGGGGTTGCTTGGACCAAATTGGCTTACTCCATACACTAGACTGCTCTTTGTGGTTCTGCTGAGTATTAGGCTCTCAGCCTTTATTATTCTATTGATTGCAGAATAGTGGGGGATACTATCAGCAAGCTTTAAAGGTTGTTGAAGGGGTGATCAAAATATGCCATTATGGCATGTGGAATAGAAGGGGCATCCCTAAAAGGAAAAGGGGGATACCTTGTCTCGTTTGATGATGTTGGGCTCCCCCGCTGACGGTCGCCTCCACTCATGTGATACTCCTTCAAATGGCATCCCCCACGGTTAGAATCAGGTAGCTGCTGCCGTCCCCCGACTACATGAAGAAAGGCTACCTCTGGGAAAGGACTGATGACATCATCAGATTCATCACAGAATATAGTGCCCAGTTTGCATTTTTAGGCATATAGCGCACAGCTCATATATGCAAGGCATCGTGACCCACAAACATCTTTAGGGATTCAGTGCATAGACCATTTATGTAGAGATATGGTGCCCCGCATAATTCCTTGAGGGATATATTGCCCAGCTCACTTGGTATCAGTTTCAGGACTTCACTCTGCTACGATGAGATCTTCTGGCACCTTTATCCTCATGGCCGTAGTCATAATCCTTTCTGCTGATCTGGATAACCTCTGCCCCTTATCCAGATACATGTAGATTGTGTATCTACATGCACCTGTTAGGAACAGGTGCATGTAGATACACAATGCCATTAATGGTATTGTAATGCAATTTCTTAAGTGGAAATGAAGAGAGGTGGTCGAATTACTCCTCCCGCCCGGAAAGATAACCCCAAGCAAAAGAAGAACCAAATACAACATGGCTGCCGATCGCACAAGCTCGTACCAACTCCCACGAGTCCCTCTGATGTGGGGTGCATCAACATAGGAGGAGTGTAGATAAAACTAAAACCTGGAGCTATCCCACCATGAGCAAGACAATACCCCTTAACCAAGAAGGCAGATGAGGGCAACTAAGAAACCATCAGCATCCTCATTGATACCTTCAGAATCTCCATACAACACTGCAGTGTACCCCATACGCAAAGCGAATGGGGGGGTTATGGCACTTTATACAAGATTTGCACCCTCTTAACGATATTGTAGAAGCAGAATGGCCAGTGGCAGCCAACCTAGCAATGATTCTGTGTGGCATCCCAGCAGAAGCCATCTGTTTCACGGTGAACAATTTAAAGAACGCCTTATTTTCAGTACCCTTGTACCCAGACTCACAAGACTTGACCAGCTTTATGTACCACAACCGGAAGTGGAAACACACTCGGCTGCCCCAAGGGTACTGCGAGTCACTGTCTATCTTCAACAGAGTGATCCAAATGGATCTTACTAACATTGAAACAGAAAGCAAAGTGATACAATATGTAGACAACATGTTGATCGGCAGCAAGACAGAAGACTAGTGCAGAACAGATTCTGTACACATGCTTACAGTACTACATTGTACAGCTGATATCTAAAGATGGAAGACACATTGCCCCCAAGAGAGTGCAAACAATATAGAGCACACCTCAGCCCAAGACAGTAAGGGTTGTGCAACTACTGCAGAGTATGGTTTTTTGATTACAGCACTTACACCAGGCTGCTGATAACTGCATTAAAGGAGGCTCAAAGAGGAGCAAACCCACTCGTGTGAATGCAGGAAATGTCAGAAGCATTCAATGAGCTGAAGGAAGCAATATACACGGCTCCAGTGTTAGGGACCCAGATTACAAAAGAGAATTATTTCTGTTTTCTCACACCAACGGTGTGGTTATGAAAGCAGTACTGATGCAGAAAATGAGCATGTCCCATAAGCCAATGGCTTACTACAGTGGATGGCTTGATCCGGTAATGAGAGGAAGCTATCAGTGCGAGCAATCATTAGCTGCAGCAGCTTTTGCAGTGGAGCGAGCATCAACAATAACAATGGCGTGCTTCACCACCCTTTACGTGGAGGATGCACTATTTGCAATACTGCACACGCCAAAGAGCACATTAACAACTCAAAGAGCTTCAGGGTACGAGATCATACTGTCAAAACCAGAATTGAAGATAGTGAGATGCAAAACTATGAACCCAGCATTATTCATGGCAGATGTCTGCCAACCAGGGCACATGATTGCACTAAAAATATAGAATTGTTCAGTGACACAAGCAAGTTGGAGGAAGATGCACTTGATTGGGGAGATGTCCTCTATATTGATGGTTCATCAACAATTGATCAAAGTGATGGGGTCAGGAGAACAGGGGCTGCAGTGATAAGACTAAGAGAAGATGGAACAAGTGAGAGAGTGGTGAGTGCTAAGCTATCACTCTATTATTCAGCTCAAGCAGCAGAACTAGTGGCCCTCATATTGGCCTTGCAAAACAGTGTAAATAAAAGAGTGACAATATACACGGCCAAGCACACATCAAAGGGGAAGATGCAATATCGAGACGGAACGAGGCAGTAGACTATGAGGCAAAATGTGTGTCTTATTTTGGAGAATTGTGGGAGTTGAAGGAGAGAGCACAAGGAACAGGAGCAGTAAGGAAAATGGTGCTGAAGGAAGGGTACAACCACCTACCAGAGACACAAATCATGGAGTTACGAGGAGCTGCACCCAGAGAAGAAAATGAACTTTGGATAAAGAGGGGATGCTCTATGCCTTATGCCTTATGGCGACAAAACAACACAGGGAAAGTGGTCATACCACTTGCATTACTGAAAACAGCATTGACACAAATACACCATCCAACACACACAGGGAAGAAGGTCATTGCAGCATGCATTGGAGAAAATAGGTTCTGCTCTAACATGAGTGAACATGTGGCGAACTTTATCAGTAATTGTTTGACGTGTTAGCAATTCACGGCTGGACACACCCTTAGAGTTGTGAGAGGAGCCACACCTAAGACTGAAAGACAATTCCTACACCTCCATGTAGACTACATGGACATGATCCAAGTATGTAAGAGGTCCCACTACATGATTGTAGTTGTCTGTCCATTTTCAAGATGGATAGAAGCCGGACCCTGTTCCCAAGCTGACACTCTCTGAGCTGCTAAAATTTGGTCTTGGAAGTATTCCCAAGGTGGGGTGCTTGTGAGGTCCTGAGGTGTGACAATGGCCATGACTTCACCAATGAGATGTTCCAACATATCACGTCCTTACTGGAAATAAAACACAAATTTGCATGTGCGTACCACCCGCAAGCAAATGGAGTATGTGAATGATCTAAATGGTCTCCTGAAGTAGCATATTTCCAAAACTCAGTAAAGCACCAAGAAATCCTGGATCCATTGTCTGCCCCTGGCACTATTCAAATTGCGCAAGAAGCCAGGGTTCAACCAGCATTTAACGCCCCACGGGGTGGTGACGAGACATTGCATGCAACTCCCACTGGCTCCTGTCACTTGGGCCCTGAGAGACTGTGAGAGTGCGGCCAAAGTATTAGGACAGGTGAGGTACGATTACGTAACTTCACTGGTGTCTAGTGCTTTTTTCATCTCTCACCAGATACAATGAACCCAGGGCAGGCCAGAAGACAACGTACAGGAGAACATTGACAACTTGGAGCAACAGGCTCCTACTGACACATTGGTGCAAGTCGGCGACCACGTCCTCCTGCGTAATTTTTCTCAGCGCTGGAAAGCGCCATGGTTCACCAGCCCCCACATTGTTGAGGCAGTCAGTGACAAAGCCGTACATCTACAGGGGAAAACCACTTGGCACCATCAAACCGACATCAATCCCTACAAAGCGTCGGATTTGCCTGAAGGCACCACTGCAGCTACCGACAGGGCCAAAGCTACAGATACCAGCGATCCTCAAGAAAGCTCAAATGCCCCAATTACCCCTGAACTAGGGACTACTGGCCATCCTATGGTCAGGCGTTCCCAAAATGCTGAAATACCAACAGCAATATCGATAGAACAGCCCACTCCCTATCCAACATATGCATATACAACCTGACTATGAGTGGACATTCAACAGCAGTAAAACAATTTAAGGTTCTCTCTTCCCCACGCACAGGTTATGCACATTTGGCAGCTATAACACGATTTAACCATTTTCCTATTCTCGCACATGCAGGGTGTTGCGATTGTTGATGTAAGTGCTAGAGAAGTAGCTTGATGTTGCCTCCCATTGATCACCCCAAAGCATTTTCTCATCAATTCATCCAAGCTATAAGAAGACCCAGACAGTTTAGAGCTCAATCCCATGAGATATACTACCTGGCATTTATAGAATATTTGGCCCAAGCATACCCTCAACTTGCACAAAGTGCATATGCCGTTCTGCCCATGCTACGTCACCCATCCATACAGAACATTTGGAGGAGGTCTTTATCTGGGCACATTATGATTGTTTAGTTCATGGAGCTTTACTAATGCTCACAAGTACTAACAAAATAACACTTTTTATCATGAATTTCAGTCAGGCAACTTTATCATCTCTTCAGCTGCCACAAGGCAGTGTAAGTACTCAAAATAAATGAAATAAAGGTTGCCATAGTTGTGGGATTTCTAATACCAATTGGATTGTTGTGTACTGTTTTTGTACAGCGTTATTCTGCTATGCATGCAACCGCTGTTCCCCTTACTAACATTCCTCCAACCAAAGCAGCAAGGACAACCATGTCAGGTGGATAAGAAGACACTGCTGATCAGGTAAGGAGAGGTAAGCACAGTGTTGCCACAGATATGAAGGGCGTTAACACATATCTCACAGACACAGCTCACATAACAAATAACATGTGGTGCAAGCACATGTTCAAAATTGGTAAGGATACGACCGGGGAAAGTTGCTATGTCTGCTCTTTAATTCCCTACACCATGAGTGCCTCCAGAACCTTTGTAGCAACAGAAATACCTGCAGAAAAGGCACAATCCTGGTGTATCTGGCAATGTTCCAGATGCAAGGAAGATTCCAAGGGAGAAGTGCTACACTGTGATGGATGTCCAAAGGGACCTTCCCATATCAAGAAAACTATATCAAAACATTACCCATGATGAACAATTACTGACAGATCAGTGAAGGGTTGCAATACATAACTGAAGGGATAGAAAAAGGAGAAACAAAGACTATCACACTGAAATACTTGCCTTGCCCATGGGCAAGAGTAAAGGAAGTAGGAAGAGTATAGATGAATGACGGATGTGAATATGATGGACTAGTAGGACGCAAATCGCTTACCTTGACGAAAGCTGCAGTAAATAAGGTGCAAGAGGAGAATGACAAATGTCTCAAGGAGTAGGACAGAAGCGCAAACCTAGTGACATGGGTAGACAACGAAGCGGTCCCACTGCCTCTAGTTCCCCTGAAATCACCAGCTCCCTGCTATCAACACAACGGGGATGAAGAAGTGGGGGAAAACGAAGGCTGCCAGAAAGTGGAGCAAGTACTGGAAATTGGTCGCAGGAACAGCAGTACTGATGGAACACTACTGGGCATGCAGATCCAAAGTTTACGACAAACTGCCACCGAACTGGGAAGGCGTGTGCTGCCTAGCGCAGGTCAACATGCCCTGTCTAGTGGTACCTAAGGAAGATGTTAAGCTCAATGAGTTCCCAAAAATGGAAAACAACAGGAGGAAGAATCGAACGCTGCAAGATGTGGCGCTGGTCCAAACAAGCAATGCCATTCAGCAGAAAACACTCTATAGAGTGAGGAGAGAGGGGAATTACTTATGGTGAATATCAAAAGTGGCACTAGACAAAGCACCTGCATCCCACAGACTATTCATCAGAACACAAATGTTCTTTGCATCACTAATACCCAGAGTAAAAGCAGATGCAAATGACAAATGGTTGCAGATTTCACGCTGGGAGTTGATGGTAACCATGAACTCGATGGTGAATGGGTTCAACACAATAAAGTAAGAGCTCAGAGCAATAAGGTTAGTGGTGCTCCAGAATAGATATGTTCTGGATCTCCTCACATCTATGGAAGGAGGAGTTTGTGCAAAAATAGGAAGTTCCTGTTGTACCTTTATTCCTGAAAAACGATGAAGATAATGGAACACTTTCAGACACAGTTGCTTAGTTGGCCCAGATGCACGCAAAGATGGAAGAAGAGGCAAAGATAATGGGGAAAAGACAAGAGTTGGTTTGCATATCTCTGGTCATGGATGCTGTTCTGGCTGGCGGACGGGCTGAAGGTGATTGCAGGAGCACTAGTATGGGAACAGCATCTCTGTGTGGAGTAAAGATATGTATTGGCAGGTGCAAGACGACAGCAGAAGAAGCAATAGGGATGCAAGTGCTAATGGAAACGGAGATAGGAGAAGCAAAGGACGACACTGTAAAGGAAAGAGAATGACTAAGACAGAAGATAGCAGAATCTGACCTGTTTTGGCCTGGAGTAAAGGTAGATAACCCACGCAACCCCAAGAAGTATGTAGGGAAATGGGTATTGTGCAAACCCGAAGGTGGATGTGTTTACATGTACTGGTCCTTTGAAGATCATGCCAACTACTATAGACACCTCCCAGGAATAATGAAGGTGTGGCATTCGATGGATGATAGAGGAGATAATGGTGGTGTGGTCGACAAGTCGACCAGAGGGAGGACTGAAGATAGGACGTCAAATTACTCCCCCCGTCCTGACAGACACCTCGACCGTGAGCACAAGCTTGCATCAACCCCCACTGCACCCACAATGGACAAATCTCATGAGAAGTACCCTCTCAGCCGTCCTTATAATCCGGAGCCGCACAAACATTACCCAGATTGGATGAAGAGTCACGAGACGGAACAGGAGACAGCTACATCGACAGAGTTGACTAAAGCGTTGAGAAGACATGCTGAGTAGTTAGAGGCTACACATCCTAGTTGCATCAGACACGAATCACATGTGCCATTCGCACATCTGGGACACACACACCCAAATACATGAAGAACACATGCGTACAGTTCTATAAGATAGAGGACAGTTACATTTACATACAGTCTGCACATTTATTGTTTTGCAACTAGCTTATTGCAGCAATGCAGAAACGCCAGAAGCAAGAAGATCACATTGCAGATGCTTACATGCAACTAACCCCATGGAATGGCATGAGCACTCATGTGACCTGGCAGAACCATGATGCACTAACCTATGGATGCTATATGGAGGGCACACACAGAGAAAACCAGGCCATAGAGTAGGAAATCATAGTAGGCCATAATCGTCTAAGAAGCCCTAAAGCATGCGGAATGCTGTGTAAGCAGAACAACTGCAGTGGGGATCAAGGCCACCAGCAAGGTTGCACTATTGCAGAAGATCATTCCTTGCCCTGAACTGAAGTCACATCTGCAGTGGAAAAGCACCCTTTCCCTTAAAAATACTGAATAATTCAGAACTCTAAGGCTCATGCACATGATCCCGGTACACAAGATCCAGCCGAGCTCCGAGCAAGCTAAGAATTGGTGGCTGGGAGATGCAGCCGTCTCATGACGGAGACGATAGTTGCAACAAGGTTGTTACATGCAAGCTACAAGTATGCGTTGGGAAAGGAGAACTCATACTGTAACAATGGTCTATACTCAGATACTTCACAGACACATAGTTACGTATAGCACTGTGCACAGAAGCGGTCCGAGCTGGCAATTTATTTTGTCCTAGGCCTGGGGGCTCACAGCTCTGCCAATCACAGTTTATGGCCGTAGGGGTGGGTAGCTGGAGTCATTGACCAATCAGAGGGTTCACACACTGTAACATTTAGTAAGTAGCAATTTGCAGGGAAGGTCCAGGCCTGACACCTGACATGGTTTGGGCCAATTAACTAATCTCTGTAGGGTCTGCTATATGGGAACTACCACTCAGCAGCCTATCTCGGAATGGAGATAGGTTTTTGGAGAAGAACCCGGGGAATGATGCTTTTGTGATGTCATTTGCTCTGAAAACTGGCCTGCGATCCAGAGTTCGTTAAGCTGTGGCTGGAATTGCCTCTGCGCACTTGATCCCTGTGGTTTGTTGGTTGTAATAAACCCAGTTGAACTTTCCACTTGCCTGGACTTGCATTCCTTTTGGGATTCGGAAGCAGTTAGACTTCCATGAGTTTGATGTCCATGAACTCCTAGCAACCCGCCTCACCTGCCTGGGAGCTATCCCTAACAGAACAGCAGTGGTGAGAATCTTGCTGTCCCATTTGCATTACTATCCTTAAAACCAGAGAAGACATTCTTGTTTTTACACATTCACAATGACAGGCTCTTTAGGGCCCTTCACTGTGAAATGTGCGTGTAAGACCAACATCGATGCAGGCGACCCTGCAGAATATTTGTGTCAAGAGTGTGCATGGGTGCTGTCCAGTGCATCATTTTTCCTTGTGCACATATCCCTTGAAATGAGTAACTCTTTCTTGAGAATAATGTAACCTGTGCTTTTCGTAAACTACTGCCAATAAATAAATGTGCGTGCACTGTCATTTTTTATTTGCAGTAGTTTTTGTCTCAAAAATTCATATATTGCCCAATGATTTCCCTGTGCAACTTTAAATTTGTCTTCCCCAGGAGACTTCCATCTGCCACTGTCATATTACCCACAGAACATGGCCATATGTTACTATTGCATTTTCCCAGAACCTTGCCGTAGGCCAGAGCATTTTCAAATTTCTCCCACAAGATTATCACATACCAGTTTAACATTGCTGAACATCGGTGTGATGCAGCCCTTGAGTTGGTGGATGTGTGCCATGAAGGATACTTTGGGTACTTTCAGTGGGATTAGGTTATATAGTGTTTTGGACTTAGGCCAGGTTTTCTCTTCTCTCCAGTGGACCCTTTATAGATGTTGAATTCTTGCACATAAGATGGTTTTGTTCTAATGGTGCATGCTTTTCTGGGCCATGTTTGCTGATGTTGGGTTTCAAGGTTTTGTTGAGTGCCTCTAGGAGGGTGTTTCAGTCCTTGCTGTGAGATCCTGACAGCAATTTGGCAAAGTTAATCAGTTATTTTTGGCTAATCCTAAAGATAAGTCTTTGAAGGATATGTGCATGATGTAGGTTTGGTGGGTGGAATTGGTTGAGTAGACTTGAATTTTTAGGAAACAATTAGGTGATCTGCTCAGGTGGTAGGGGTCTGTTTTGAACAAGAAATGGTAAGCTGTGATGATGAACATGATGGGTCATAGCAGGTAGCTATGCAAAATGTGGTCCAGATTGGTGAAACAGTGTGTAATTCTATAAGGAACAATGCTTTGCCAAGCCACAAACACATTTTGACTTGTGCTGAAATCCAAAGAAAAGGGTGGGGTGTCCAAATGTCATTTAGCAAGTAATGTCCGGGGGGTCTTAACAGGTAACTATGCAAAATGTGGTGCAGAGTGGTGAAATGTTGTGGAATTGTATAAGGAACAACTCTTTACCAAGCCACAAACCCACAAAAAAATTTTGACGTGTGCTGGAATCCTGGGGATGGAGTGCAGAGTCCAAATGTGATGAGGCCATTAATGTCCGAAGGGTCCTAACAGGTAACTATACAAAATTTGGTGCAGAGTAGGTGAAACTGTGCGATTGAATAAGGAACAATGCTTCGCCAAGCCACAAAAACACAAACACATTTTGACTTGTGCTGAAATCCAGGGCAAGGGGTGGGGTGTGCAAATGTCATATAGCCAGTAATTTCCAGAGTGTCCTAACTGGTAACTATGCAAAATGTGATGCAGATTGGTGAAATAGTGTGGAATTGTATAAGTATAAGGAACAATGCTTCGCTAACCCTCAAATTCACAAAAATATTTGACTAGCTGGTTCTTTTTAGATAGACTTTCCAATAGTTCAAATTCGTTTTTTAATGATTTCTTATTCAAAGTTTGTAGAATATCCATGTATTCCGAGCTGTCAAATAATCGCATCTCTAACATCACATGTTTCAGTCATTTTTGTAGCTGTACTGATCATTATGTGTACAAATCTAAGGGCTATTCAAGCAGGGTAACAAATTATCTGGTACACGCCACTTACATTTCTAAATGTCTATGCTGCATGTCAGTCCATTGGCGTTCCCTGCTTCTTTTCTACTTTTTTCTTTTAATTTTTTAGGGTGCAACACGCACAAGTGAAGAGAGTTGGGGAAGTAAGGCCGTCGAACTGAGAATCCAACAGGAGAGCAAGGGAAAAACATAGTCTTTACAGTTAAAAAGATGTGCTTTCAGTAATTTCTTAATGCTAATATGACTGAGAATGTCACTGATGAAAGAGGGAAGAGCAATCCATAGTGTGGAGGCAAAAACCTGAAAGCAGGTGCTAACAAAGGTTTTTAGCTTGTGCCTGGGTATGGTCAATTTGCTGGTCCCATTGGATTGAAGGGTTTGCCCGGCAGTGGCCTTTGCTAATCTGTTGGCTAGATACTGTGGTGCCCTGTCAGCAAGGTGGTTGTGAGTAAGGGTGAGTATTTTATGCTGGATTCAAGGATGCACTTCAAACCATTGTAAAGACCTTCTGAACTGAGTGACATGATTCCGTTGACCTAGATCACATATGGCTCTATAGGCCCCATTCTGGGCCGGTTGAGGAGTTTTTAGATTGCTTATGGATGTGCCGGCCAATAAGCTGTTACAATAGTCAAGCCGTGAGTTCACTAATGCAGTGACCAGGGATGAAAAGTGCTTAGAGGATAGGTAAGGCTTGATGTGTCTGAGGAGTTTATTCACATAGGCACAGAAGGCTTTAACTTGTGCTACACGTTGCTTCATTGATAGTACAGAGTCTAGAAGAACTCCTGGTGTTTTTACAGTGGGGCTCACCAGAATGGTACAACTGGAGATAGTGAAGCAGCAGTATTTAGGATTGAGCTTTTTTAGCCTCTGACTAGAACCTACAAGCATCAACTCTGTTTTCTCTTTATTCAAGGCAAGAGAGTTGGCAGTCATCCAACCCTGTATGAAGTTGTAAGCTCTATTGATAAGGATAGAGTCAGAATTGTAGTCACCAGAGAGGTCGAAGACAATTTGGGCATCGTTGGCGTAGTTGGTATATCTCACGCTGACGGTATCAGGCAAGATGAATAAGGGGCGCGTATATACAATAAACACGTAGGGCGAGAGGCATTCGCCCTGTGGGACTCCAAATTAGAGAGATTCTGGAAGAGCCTGAAAGCCGCCCACGGCAACTCTAGCCCTTCTAGAGCCAAGATACAAAGTAAACCAGGCAGTAGTGGATTCAGAGCCGTTTGCAGTTCTCCTAGCCTCTATAAGGGTAGAGTGTGGTCAACCAAATCAAAGGCAGCAGAAAGATCTAATAGCAATCCTGCCACCATCGACGATTTATGCCAGGGTTGCTTGCAAGTCCAGCATAGCCCTCTGTGTGCCATACATGGCACAATAAAAAAGAATGTTGTGTACTAAGGAGGCTGTTTTTTTTCAATGTGTTCCTGAAGCTGTAAATATGCAGCCTTATCGAGAATTTTAACAATGAATTGAACATTTGTGATGGGACAATAATTGCCAACAACCTCTGGGTCCAAGGTAGCTTTTTTTTAAACCAGAGTAATCCAGATGTCCTTAATATTCTGTGGAGCAAACGAACCGCCAAAGGATGAAATTACAATATTGGTAATGAGGGGGGCAAGACAGAGAATAGAATCCTTGATAATTACTGTGGGGCATGCATCGCCCACACATACAGTTGGTTTAAGCACTCTCACAATATTGATAAGGATATCTTGGGTAAGTGGGTTCAGGGTGAATTCAGGTGAGATGTCATGCATAATAATGGTTAAAACCTCATTGTTAAGGAGAGAACCATGTATGTCAGATCAGCCAGGTAAAGATCTTTGGATGACAGTCTGGTAGTTCTTCATTTTGATGGAGAATCCGACTTGGATTGCCTGGCACCAAAAATCACTGGTGGTGCTTTTTTTCCATCTATTTCTTTTAGGATGTTAAATAATTACTTTTTATCGAATTGGTGTTGGATATCCTATGTTGATAATTTAGTTTTTTGCCAAAAGAAGGGCATTTTTATAATTTGTGGCTGTTGCGGAGTTCCCCAAAATAATTGAATATTTCCTTGAAATGGATGCTTCATGAGCAAGAAACAAATCCACATTTTATGATCCGTTATATTAATTATATTAACAAATAATAAAACTAGAAAATGCTTTTCTTATCAGATCATCAATAGTATATTTGTATTTTCTGTTGTTGAATTGAAGTTCTTTGAATATTCCTTACTCCATCCTGTATCCTGAATTTATATACATATTCAAAAGTCTTTGACTCTCTCCAATTTTGTTATTGGGTGTTTATCCATTCATCTATACTCTTTTAGGAGGTCATTTTGCTATAATTTATTTTTAACTGTTTTAACCTCACAATATAAATTGTCTTTGATTACAGTAATTCCTTAATATTCAAAATTGTCCTCTTTTAATTTCTTAACATACCCGTTGATTCTTTCTTTTCATCACTATAAGAAGTGTTATTGAAATTATTCCATTATATTTCAATTATTTATCATAGTAACTCCTGTTGATTCCCAAAGTATTATCACAGTGATTCCAGTTGATCCTCTCAATGTGTTACCACAGTAATTCCAAATGATACTCAATATATTGTCACAGTAATTCCAGTTGATCCTCAACACATGTTTTGCTATAATCATAGCTCACCAGCAGGAGATAAAGGCAGCTAAACATAGCTCAACAGGAGGAGATAAATGCAGCATGTTTATATAATACTGCATTCCTGGATTCATTAAATGATAATAATGCAAACTTGGACTATTGTGATTTGTATAAATCAAAATGAAAAAATTAAGCCATAACACAGATTATTATGATACCTTTTTCATTATTCTTAAGCAGGTAATTCATCTTAGTTGTGAAGATGTTTTGTATATAATTTCCTTTTGTTGGATTTTGTCCCCTTTTTGAAAAGTATGAAAGAATAAAGGGGACAACTTTTTGCTGCAGGTTTTGTTCTGAGTACTATTTCATTATGTATAATCTGTTTCTATATTACCTTATTGAATTGGATCAGTGGCTAGTGTTGAGTTAACATGCATCCAGTGGGCACAATGCCGTTTCGGGAAATGACTGGGTATCTCAATTTGAAAATTGTTATTCACCTAGTCAAGTGAAATGGCATAAAGCGTACCAGTGACCAATTGGGGATTGGGGTGACTGGGAACTCGTTTTTTTGTTATTGGTCGATGTAGTTTTCTTACGCCCAGGGACCTAATCAGCTCCCTAACAAATGTTTTAAAGCAGATCCAGGAATTCGGTGTTGATTTTAACAATTTTGTTTGAAAAATATAATAGTTATGGAAAGTTTTCCTTAGTCCTGGAGAAATTTGTATGTGATTCTGATTTGTTAGAGGGGAGCAAAAAGCCCTTCTAAGAACTACCACCCCATATCTATTATGGACACGGATTGCAAGGTGCTTACGTCCCTATTCCCGAGTCATCTCAAGGTGTGGGCTAGTAGCATTTGGAAACAATCATTTCCAGACTGTTTTTTTTCATGGGCTACAGCACTAACCTTAATTGTTTCTTGGTTATATAGCTTCAAGAACAGGCCTGGGGAAAGAGAGCGGCCAACATCTATATGGCCTCCATGGACTTGTCAGCCACCTTTGATAGGATAGACCATAAATGTCTCTGGGGGAAACTGGCCCACTGGCGGATTCCAGATGGTTTGCTCAGACTCATAGTCAGTTTACATGAGTTCTTCATTGATTCAGGCCCGTCTTAATAAAGAGGGTAATTTGTCTCAGCAAATCGAGACCAGGACTGGTTTGAGGCAGGGTTGCATTTTGGCACCCTGTCTTTCCAACCTTTATATGACAGATGTTGGTGAGGCTATTAGTCCAGTGGCTTTTGTTCCACCTAGGTTGGGGCAACTGAATATAATAAGGCTGGCCTACAAAGACGATATTTTACTTTTTGATAGGACACCAGTTGGCCCCCAAAGACTGCTGTCTTCATTTTCTCAGTACGCCAAAGACAATTCTTTGTTAATTAATCCAGCAAAGACCAAGATAATGCAATTTTCCAAAACGAAAAAATGTTGTCTGGCTAAATGGCAGTTGGTGAAGGTAATTCTTTCCAGGACAGAGAATTTAAAGTAACTTGGGTGCCCAATAACTGGTCTTCCTCACATATCTCGTTTGTGCACCATACTTAAACAGAAAGCAGCGATATTAGTGACTCAGATCGTAAAACTCGACAGGAAGGCTATTGTGTTTTTATTTCCCCCATCCAAACACTCTTTATGAAGGTGTTAAAAGCAATGTTATTGGAAATGGTGTATTTATGTGTACTGCCATGATACATGACTGTGACTCCTTGTTAATGGACCTTGGCTGCATGGTGTTGGATCTATGTAAAAATATGGCTAGATAAAAAATGTGTTACTTCATTGGGATTGGTCTAAAACCATGGAAGACTTTCACAGGTATCCTTCTTCATGTCAGTTAACTCTGGCACATAAAAAAAGGAATTGTTGCTCCCCATTTGAATGCCTTTCTGAGTCGTCATTATAGGCACAATCTCCTTAGGTTTCGATGGAATCTTTCATATGCAAGGGAACTTCAATTAAAGCAAGTTAAGACGCAAGCTCATTGCTGAAGAATATTCATATTCTTGCTTTTGTAAGGACGTAGCTATTAAATAATCACTTAGACATTTACTTACTGACTGTCCTGCCCTGCTGTCACTTCACGTTACCTACTTTGGGAGGTTAGTCCCGGATTTGTCACGGGTGGAGGGGAATCATTATGGAAACGCTGTTTGGGAGGAATCCCTACCTGTTATTGAAAAAGAATACAATTACACTCAAGATCATAAATGTGCAGTTGTTATCTTAGAGATTTAATCATTTTACAATCTCGAGTATTAGAATTATCTTATTGTCTGAGAAGGATAAAGTGTGATGATTTCAAATATTAAGAAGATGTTTATGCAAACTTATTTGATATTTAATGTATTGTACTTTGGTGTAGAGTGACCTTCTAGCAAAATGGGTTATGAATTAAATTGAATTGATTTGATTTTATTGATCTTAACCATATTCATCCATTACTTTTTTTTGTAAAGGTTTTGTGTAAACCGTCTACCACAAAATACATTTAAAAAAACATTCATCCAGTTACAATTAAATCCCCTATTCACAAAATCAATAACTGTTTGCCCATTATCAATTGTATCAATGGCCCTTATTTTAAGTGAGCCGGTGCAGAAATAAAGTTATCGGCAAAAAGTTACTTTTTTTCGGACCGGCTCACTATGAGTCTGCTGGTAGGGGCACTGTACAACCGGCAGGCATGACCTGCTGGGGGTTCAGGCCCCTACCATGCCCATACCAGCAGGGTTTTGACTGAAGCACCTGCACCATTACTAACAGTAGCAGTACTTCAAGGTTCGCATTCCCATGGGGTCCTTTTGGACTCCATGGGAATGAGAATTTACCGTACCGCCACCACCTGTGAGATCCCGGTCACACCAGGATGTCAGGCAGCAGTAATGGTAATCCGGGGTTGCCGGCAACCCGCCTGCTACCAGCGGGTTTTACCAGCAAACCCGTAATGAGGCCCAATGTCATTAACCTCTCTGGATACAGTTTGATTTCTTGTGCAGTCAGTCACCATTTGCATCACTCCATGTACATTGCTACTAAATCTCACAATTCTCTCTATACTGCATCTTTTACCATCCTCAAACCTCATATTCAGTAACTGATCCCCACCTTCCCCAGTCTTTTTGCCGTAGATAAATTGGTTTGATGTACACAACAGCTATGTACTGTAGTATTCAGCTGAGGCACCGACCTCAGGCTCTAATGCCTGGCTGTTGTGGACAAGTGCATTCCATTATGAACAAGTAATCGTGTAATGTATTTTGTGTTTTCTGTAGTGCCAGTAGGATTCAGAGAGTATCTTATTTTCAGCACCAACCATGTTCAGCACCCCATGGGTCATTCCCTCATTGGTAGACTTTCAAGCTCCCCCTGTGCCAGAGCCTGCATGTCATTGGTACCTTTAAAGTCCCTGTTAATGGTCAAGTCCAAGTCCTCATTCTCTGTATTTGTAGCAAAGAAGTTACAGCAGCAATGGGTGGGTAAAAGGATTCCAGTGAAGTATAAACATGTGATATTGGCAAGCATGCTGATGTATTGTGTTCTTTATGAATGTATATATGTGCCATATTAAATATATCATTTTTTAGTGTCTATGAACAGGCTTTATTGTCTTTTTCTTAAAATTGATCACATTGCAATCAAATGGCTGCTTTCTTCTCTTCAGGCCCCATTTTAGCATTGCTTGTAAAGGTAGCCCCATTGATTTGGGCCCCACCAATTAGGACCAGGGACTGAATGATGGTATTTCACTCATGTCAGGGGACACGTTCACTGTAGTACATTGAAAAACAAAAAACTTCAATGCCCCAAACTGGTATGGACTGTAATCAGTTGCTAAAAAAGTTGTGCCTGACCTTGGACTACTAATCAACATGGTTCACCCACTGTTCCAGGCATTGTCCAGGTGCCACACCTTGTGAGCTCTACTCTTTGACCTTTGCTAGGTGAGAATGCTTGCAATGTTCACATCTCACTTGTTTCATAAAGGTTGGACATTGATGGGCTGTTTCCACTGTGTTGTATGTAACCCTTTACCAGACCAGAATGGATGCGAAGAATTAGCTGGTCATTTTGTCTAGACACTGAAATGGATCATATTTGCTGCAACGAAAAATGTGGACAGAGCTGTTGGCATCATGCAACTGCACAATACACTGTCATCAGACTTGGTGTCGAGTTGGCTGGTCTCTCACTGATAGGCTATTGCGATGCCCCAGAGTTGGGAGCGTTGTAAAAGGAACAGTAGACTGTGCTGAGGACTTGGGCACATGGTCATGGATGGTCTCTCTCCCACGGATGCAATCCCAATGTTGGGTCTGGCGGGCTGGAAGTTTATACTGTACTTTACCCGCAATTTGGCAGTGTGGGGAAATTGGTAGTAAATGGTGTTAGTCAAACTACTACCACTTCTTCCAGTAACCCAAACTCATGATGAGGCATTTCATATTTGTATGTTATGTATAGTACCTCATGCCTCCACAATACATGCCCTGAAATTCAGGTTCATAAGGGAGTGTATGGGTGTGGAAATGGGGGACGAGGTGACATGGGGGCAACACACAACATAAAAGTATAGATGGGTAGCTTCAACTACAGGGTGCATTTCACCAAAGAATAGCGAGCAATACCATAGACAACTCAAATATATTTATTTATTGTGCATTTGTAAGGCACTTATACGTCAAGTAAATAGTTTTTCAAAGCACCCACAGTGCAACAGGGAGGGAACATGGGAAAGAAAAGCAAATATAACAATGAAAGAGAGAGGCTGACCTACTAGGCCTTGTGATCATTTAGAACATGCAAGTGCAGGGAGAGAGAATGGATGAGGAGTGGGGGGTGAGTGCTAGGTGTACCAAAGAGGGGAGTGGTAAAAAAAAGTAAGTGTAGGCCTGTGGTGGCATAGGCAGTGGGTGCCAAGGCAAGTGCTGGGAGCGGACAAAGGCTGAAGGCAATTGGCCATAGAGAAGCCAGGACCCAGCTGGACACATAAGGGATCTGTTCAAGGAAGAGGTTATAAGGACGGTCTTGAGGAGATTCTGGAATTTGAGGAGATCCGGCTCAAGATGAAGAGGAAGGGGGAGGCGGTTCCATTGGAGGGAGCCTGGCGATGAAAGAGATCAACCACCAGCTCGCTGTTTAGCGAAGCGCTTGACGCACAGAGAGTTGGGGCTGAGGGAAGGTAAAGATCTGGAGGGAGGTGTATTTGAGGAGGTCCAGCTCAGGATGAAGTGGAATTTAATGAGAGCCAGTTGTAGATAGAGTGGTCCCCGGCCCCAGACAGCCTTGTGGATGATTTTCATTCCAATCTGGCTGTCACTTGCCGGACAGCCAACCGGCCAATCACGCCAGAGTGCATTCAGGTCTCCTAGGAGACTAAGCACAGGGAGTTTTGGGCACCTCGCTCACATCCTGTCCACTCCAGACACCCTGGTGCCAGAGGAGGGCTTCAGCACAAAGCCCTCCAAAGGCCACCAAACAAAGGTACCAAACCTGTTTAAAAGCAGGTCCCTGGGACTTGGAAAGCAGAATCGACCAGTGGAATGAAGAACTGAAGAGGAGAGGACGGAAGAGGACTGCTGCAACTCCTGGACGACCTGTGAAGCCCTGCTGCCTGTCCGAATTGCATGAAGCTCCGATGACAGAGAAGCCCTTCAAGGTTAACTTCTTCCCTTGAGTTTTGTGGGAACAACCAACTCGCAAGCCACCTGGACATCGTCCTATTCTGGTCGACCTTTCATCAGAGTACTGTTGAAAACCGGATAGCCAGAGGGAAGGAAACCAGCTCCTGGACTTTAATAAACTCACACCTTAAACCGACATCTTGCTATAGCTTTTGGCATCTTCCCTGGGCAGTGCAGGAACCTCCCAACGTCCTCCTTTTTGCCCCCATGTCTAAAGTTTAGGAACGCGAGATCCGCTCAAACTGCCAGGAACAACTGCCTCAGCTACAGCTTTCTTCATTGACAAGGGACTGTGCAAACGCAGTCCGGAAATATTTTTGGCAATCGAGAAAGTGCGTGAAACCTTCCTCAACTTCAAAGGTTCGTCCTTCTCTAAACATTTGTCAAACTTTTCGCCTAGCCAAATCCTTTAAAAATCTGTGGCAAAGACTTAACCGTTATCTACCAGAACTGTGCTATCCTATACAAAGACTCTGAACTATTGACTTTGGCCCAGGCCTATTGAGAAGAATTGCTGGTTGTATTTAACTGAAACACTTTGCCCTGCCTATGAATGTATTTGGGCTGTTTTTTCTTATAACCTTGTCTTTTCCCTCCTTTATTAAGTATCTGAAGTGCCATTTTGCTCGTACTTCATTTTTGAGCTAAACTTGTTCATTTACTTACCGGTTGGATTTTTGTGGTGTATTAGTGTGTGATATTGAACTGCTCATGCTAGAATAATGTTTTCTAAATGACTGAGTAAATAAATGTATATGCTTTTACCAAGAAACCTTGAGTAAGTGTTTACTTGAATTACTGTATTTGTTGGTCCTTTGTGTAACTTGTTCTACTGCTCACTTAAACTCTTAAGATAAGTCTGGCTGCTCAGCCATCGCTACCACTTTACTGTGTACTACAGGCTTGTACCAAAGGTGAAACTGTGCTTACACTTGTAGTCCTAATTATGTGTAGGGTTCCCCAAGGGTACTGCTTATGATTCTGCCTAACAGGTAGGCCATTCTCCTCTGATAACTCTCAAAGTGAGTAAAAACCACAGATCATGTTATCATGCCATGTTCTTTCTAGAGAAGGGCACATGATACCTAGACTAGGCTGAAACACGTGTCTGGAGCTGTTGTCAGTACTCTTGTTCAAAAGAGGTTTGCCAGGCATTTTGGTGCTGGGCTGCCCCTGTGGGCGGGTCAAAGACGGATATGCAAATGGGAATTCCTCCTTTATGAAAAGTACAGTGAGCAAAAAACGATAGCTGTGGACTCTCAAAGTGGGTAAAAATCACAGAACAGGTTATCATGCATGTTCTTTCCAGAGAGGTGCACCTGCTACCTGTTTGCAGCCTTGTGGATGATGCAGAGGGATTTGAATTTGATCCTTGCAGCAACCGGGAGCCAGTGGAGAGATTTTAGGGCTGAAGAGATGCGGAAAACCAATAGGAAACCTATAGGAAAACCAATGCAAAAGGTGAAAAATTACCCCTTTTTCAACACATTACATTTAAATTGTTGGTTGAATTTTCACAACATTTTCCAAATTTGGATAGCAGGATCAAATACAATCCTTGGAACATTTCATATAGATATGTTAAATGGGTCAGAAGTTCTTAAGAAAAGTCAAGGGAAGTTAGGTTGACCATCCCCAATAATATATAGGAAAGTGGCAGTTGGGGTTCTACAGTTCTACAGTGAAGATAAAACCAATTTGCATTGACTTTTCACAAAGTTCTATTGCCAAAGACCACTGGTAGCAGTGTACCACAAATAGTAGTGGAACTGTCTCCCCAGTGGGGGACAGGGTAGACAGGAACATAGTGCAACACGTGAGAATGGCATTGTGGCTGGAGCGGTTGGCAGCCAGGTGGGTGGGATGCGCAAAAGGAGGTGGTTCTATGTTTTGTTTTCTTTCTATTTCCTCAGTTGGTCAGTGGGTGCATTTATGTGTTGCCTAGACTCGCTGATTGTAACTCCACTAGAACCTGTACCTAACATCTATTTGAACAGATGCAGCTTCAGCAGAAGCCTGGAAGTAGAAAAAGCTTGCATTGTCTTGAACAGAATGTGGTGATTTTTTTTCAAATCCTTGGTTCCAAGATTGTAATACTTGTATCCCTTCTGGCTTGACAGAGCATTTAGGGATGAAAAGCCTTAGATTCTCCATGGACCAGAAGTTCCATCCTACGATAAACCATGAGATAATATCCTGAAGGGAGGCATTGAAAAATAATTCTCTGAACTACTGCAGGCCCCATACAGTTCATGACCACTTTTCCTATGTCCAGAGACCAATCAGCTTTGAGCCAACAGGCGCCTGCTAATAAGTTACCCTGAAGTACCCTGGAGGACTGCATTGCAGTAGTCCAAGCAACTAATCACTAAGGAACCGTCTAAAACTTAACATTTTTCCAGTGGCATGAATGGACACATCCTACATATCCACCTGATATTAAAATGGTAACCCTTGCAAATGACATGGACTTTTACAAAAGTGGTTTTAGGGCCTCATCACAAGTTTGGCAGTACTGTCCAATGCTAATTACGGTACCGCAACTTGGTCCGGTGCAATTTGCGCCAGGTGTCGAGTTGCGGGGGGCCACATACAGTTCCTGTGAACAGCCTGGACATGATCACTTTTCCTATGTGCAGAGACCAATCAGTTTTGAGCCATCAGGCGCCTGCTAATAAGTTACCCTGAAGGACCCTGGAGGACTGCATTGCAGTAGTCCAAGCAACTAATCACTAAGGAACCGTCTAAAACTTAACACTTGTCCAGGGTCATGAATGGACAAATCCTATATATCCACCTGATATTAAAATGGTAACCCTTGCAAATGACATGGACCATTACAAACGTAGTCTTAGGGCCCCATCACAAATTGGGCAGTACCGCCCAATGCTAATTGTGCTACCGTAACATGGTCCGGTGCAATTTGCGCCAGGTATCGAGTTGCAGGAGGCAGTATATCCCCATTCCCCAGAGGACCCAATCTGGTTGGGGAGCGCTATTACCGCTTGTGGTAATTGTGCCGGTGGCAATAGCGACAAAAACAGGACCCCCCCAGACTTCCCCCTTACCCTGGCTAAGATGAAGCTATCTAGAATACATCAAGTCTATCATTTAAGCTTCATAAAAATATGGTCCGATTTCAGTTTAGCTGCATCTGCTTTAAGATTGTAAAGTGAAGAGGTATGCTTTAACTGCAATGGTGAAAATGGTTATTAAAAGTAGTGGAAAGGTTACCAGTAAAAAATATAAATAGTGGAACTGCGCTTCCAATCGTTCGCTCTAACTTTGATCTCTGCTAACAACTTTTAGCCTCGCTGGACGAATGTGGATGAAAATCCATTAAACGATTCAAAATTTGTTAAGCATAAAAAAACCTGTTTTCGACCGGTTCACTTTCATTCTCCGCTTCAGAACATTGTCCTTCCATTGAACTCACGTAGCATTAAAACCGATGAATGGATTTGCACCAAATAAGAAATGAGTTAGGGACAAATGTCACAAGTACTCCTTTTTGAGGTTCTGTGAAATACTTCCAAGTTTGTATTCAATGCCATTGGTTCCAATGATGATTTCCGTGAGGCTGAAAGAGAAAAGGGTTCAAAATTATGCTTGGAAGAGTGAAAGGGATGGCTTCCTAGGAGAGGGGAGAGTGAAAGAGGGGCAAATAGTATGGTGGGCAATTTAGGAAGGCCTGGAGAGCCCCTTTTGAATATTTCATTTTACCAGAAAGCCACAAATAGCGGCTGTGCGCACCCATTTTGGGACTAGGTGCCAATGTGGTTAAAAGAATTTGCAGCCATTCTTTAGCAGGTAAATGTGTCATGCTTAGGATTGAGCTTTTTTTTAACCTTTATTTATGAAGCAAATGAGAAAGAAAAAGTAACAAAAGGTGGTGTCCACATCAAATAGTATCACTAAACAATCAGTTTAGCCGAGAGGAGCATTTAGCAACATTGGCGAGCAGATAGC
Organism: Ambystoma mexicanum; assembly: GCF_040938575.1. Classification (NCBI taxonomy): domain Eukaryota; kingdom Metazoa; phylum Chordata; class Amphibia; order Caudata; family Ambystomatidae; genus Ambystoma; species Ambystoma mexicanum. The sequence goes on along the minus strand of NC_090934.1, from coordinate 689,763,548 downwards.
ATACAGCATTAACCGTCTTAAACCGCTTCAGACTTAGACAGCAAGCACTGCCGGAAGTCATGCCAGATCTCTCTTGGTCTATTTTCAGTTGGAAGCAGTGAGATATATAATTCTTTCACATCGTGGGCCCAGATAACATCCTGTAACCAATCTGACAATGTCGGGGGCGCTTCTTTCCTATCCAACGCAGTAAAATAGCCTTTTTGTCCAAGAGCAGTCCTAGGTCCAGTACCATACACCTCGGTGGCTTAATTTTCCCCATATACCCCAGTATGCAATCAGCCGCCCTCAACGTCAACGGTTGCCCCAAGATCTCGTCCATTGTAGCACAAACCTCCCTTCAGAACCCAGAGACAGAGGAGCAGTCCCACATCATATGCATTAGTTCTATTGAGTATTTCAAAGTGAAGCAAACGGTTTCGGGTCTTTAGTAATACTTGTTTTGTCAGCTGTCATCGAGACTTGCCATGTAAATTGGCAGTGCACCCTCTCGCTACTAGATCTAGGGCAATTACGTTTGGTGGTTGGATAAATTATCGATTGGAATGCTGGCATATCATGAGTTCTATTGAGTATTTTAAAGTGTTTAATTTGTGCATTCAAATGAGTTAGAATAAAACCATTCAGAGATGTTCATAGGCCCTTGCGAAAGCCCACCTGGAATTTTGATAGCATGTTTAAATCAACCATCCAATTATCCAGTTACCCCAAGATTATTGTGGCAAATACTTTACTCGGGCAGCTAACATCGCAATAGGGCGGGAGTTAGCATGGCCGAATGGTCCCCTTTTTTGAAAATCGTTATTATAAATCACTCATGCAGGTAGGCGGGAAAAGATGTTTTTCAATTGTTTCAGGAAACAAATTGTGTAATTAGTGACCCCACACAAGGTAGGATTGTGCTACCATGTGACAGGTGCTAATTTATCAGGCCCAGGAGCCCTAGAAGGATTGAAATTAGTTATTACATCAAACAACTCTGTTCTTTAGAAAAGTTCAACCCAATTAAAGTCATGTACAAAGCCTCGGATGAAATTAAGGAAGGGTGGTTGGTTCAGCTGGAATAAGTTTGTATAATAGTCCATCCAAACATCATCGGGTATGACATTCATGTGGACGTTGTTATGTGGTAGGTCAACATTCGTGAAGTCCCAAAACCTATGCGTGTTGTTACTACTCAAGGCTTTGAACATGTACTGGATGTCCACATGATATAACTCTGCTTTTAAGTGCTTTATAAGATGTTTATAATATTGTTGGATCTTCTTCTTTTTGAAGACATATATGTTAGAGTCGTAGCTACGAAACTTTACCAGTTTTCTAATAAGAGCTCTGTTCTCTCTTTTAGCTTGTGCTATTGTATTATTATACATGTGTCTTGTACAAATATGTAGGTTCATTTTCCCTTTCCCAGCTATTAAGTCTAAGCACTGAGTTATCAGTTCTTGGGTACCCAGGGATCGTGAAGCCTGATTGTACCTGCTGACCAGCTCTCTCCTCATGCAGAGACAGAAGTGCATTTGTACATTTCATGATCACCTTAGTGTTCCACTTGACAACACTCCCCCTATTATTAGGAGATATGAGGACCAGGGATAGTTCAAGTGACTTACAATACACTTTGGACCTGAAGATCTCCATTTGAAATTCCAAGGCGGTCTGGTCACTAAATCCTTTGAAGGCTATATGCGCTCTCGATAGATGGCTATGTATTATTACTAATACTAAAGATCACTTGTTTCACATTGCAGCACTATATTTATATGAAATATAAGACATTTCTACTGCATTAACCTGTGCAACAATGCAGCACCATGTGCAGTGTAAATCACTTCTGTTGCTTTGACTCAGTGTTACAGAAGTGAACATGTGTTTAATGTGGCTTTGGCTAAATGCAAAAGCCCAAATGAATAGTTTTGCTAATGCCTCTTTCTTACAAGGTCCGTTTCTTTTAAAAATAACCAATAGTCACCACACCTTTTTTTTTTCCTTTTTTCAATTTTAGTTTACAAACCCAAAGATGCATAAAGGGAACATTTCAGAGAGCATGTTCCTCATGTATACTAAAGGTTATACCTGACATGATCATTTGCATATTGTCTTCCAATCGCTATATGAAAGAGAGACACATGGAGCATTGCTTGCGCTCCCGTCAGTGCACCTTCACCTGCTGGCAAACGCTCAGGAGAAGTGGGCACTCGAATTCAAGCAGTATGGCTTTCAAGAAGCACAAGGGTTCTCGCTTCAGGCGGCCACACATAAAATTGCAAAGGAAGTTGTCTGATGTTGTTGCAAAGTTGGCACTGTCATGTCGTCTATCTTGCTTAATTGCCTATGTGCTTGCCCCCATTCCCGTTTGCCAGCGTTTGTACCAGAGCCAATAAAAGCTACCACTTAAGCTCTTTGCCAAGCAGCATCTACAGAGCCCTGACTCCAGCCCGTGGAATTCGGCCTCCTGAAATCTGTGTCATTGTTGAGCCTTCTGGGTGGCTTTTTCCCAGGCCATTTGACTAGATTTACTACTGTCTCCTTTGGCAGCTTTAATGCCGCCTCTCAGACTGGTGCTCAGGTTGCTTGCTGGAGTATTTCTTTACGCAATTGTACATGAATGCGAATTCTATGAAGGATGTTTCTAAATGGCAATGAGTGTCCCACCCTTTCAACGCGGCCCGATATGTGTTGGCATTGCATACGGTGAACACCCATATTAAGAGGATTGTCACTGTTCTACCATCCTTTCTTTTTAAGTGAATCTATAAATCCTGCCGATTTGTACTTCACAAAGAAAAACAAATGGACACAGAGAAGCCAGCAGGCAGTGCGCCCATGATGCCAACTCCATCAATAAGGTCATTCAAGGCATTACTGAAAAAACGGTTTAGAAACGCACAGCCTAATCGAAGGCATATTTTTATTTCCACTGAAGAATCCTTGAGATGAAGTGGATCTCATGCACCAAAGAAGTGTTTTTGTTAAGCACCTGGTTAATGCATTCTTAGCAGTTATTTAAAAAAGGCCCAAATAGCTTTAGAAATGTTATCAGGGGAATAGAGTGTTGGTATTATGCTATGAACTTTGACCTATCGTTTGAGAATTTCTATCTTCTAACCACCTTCCAAACACATTGTAATTCCCTTTATCTGGCTCAGCCCAAGGGCACGATCCAACGGCTTCAGCGCTTACAAAATCTTGCTGCCAAGTTAGCTACAGGCTCTCCGTATGGGGCCCTGTGCTATGTGCTCTCCATTGGCTCCCAGTCATGCAGCAGATTCAGTTTAAGGCTCTTTCTATAGTACATCGGGTGCTGCATGGACAGGGAGATGAGTACCTCCAGGAGAAATGTATTCGCTATGCCTCCACCCGCTCTCTCCGTTCAGCACCAGCCAGCCTGCTGTCAGTCCCCACGTTTCGTAGGTCTCGCCCATCTGTGGAATGACCTACCTCCGACAGTAAAAAATCTGTCTGACCATCTGAGCTTCTCTCCTCCCTCTCCAGAAACAAGATATCTCCGGGTGAATGCCACGCTCTACAAATTGCATTAACATAACATAACATAACACATAAATGGAAGACCTAGAAAAAACATCAAACCTTTCTTTCCTTAGCGCACCAACAATGTCACTGGCGAGGGGTCGCTCGCTTCGCTGAAGCATGCCTTGCTAACCTGCCTCAATTCCCCTGTAGAAAATAATTCCAGCATTGAGACGTATTGCTTCCCCACTTTCAATCGTGCAACTATATACGACCATCAGTGGATAACAACAAAACCTGTTGACCACAACATTTTGGCTTGCTGAAACCGCCAGTTTAACACTTACGAGCCCTGGCCCATGCGTCTATTTTGACATTGGGGTAATTCATAGAATTCAGTGCACAAGTGGCGCACGTGGCTGGCGCACAGTGTGCGCGTGCGAATCTCTGCGCCAGCCGCGTGCGCTAAAATCCATTTCCGCGCACAGCGTATTCATGGATTTTAGATACCAAAATCAGCCGTGGTGCACAGTGGCGCAGCGACCCTGCAGCAGCGCCAGTTACGCCCCCAAGAACGCCCCTCGCGCAAGGAAAATCCATCAAAATCCCCAATCCAGCGCAAAGGGCTGGGCTAACCCTGTACCAGTATACAGGGCCACCACACAGCACACGGCAAGCGGGGAACGTGTATTACTGGGGTTCGTGGGAAGTTTCACACGCGATCAGAGCGTGGTACGTGTATTTCAGGTGTGGGTGGGAAGTTTCACATGCGATCGTAGCGGGGTACGTGTAATTCGGGGGTGCATGGGAAGTTTCACACGCGATAGGCCCTGTGCGAGTGGGGTGCGTGTATTCCTGGGGTACGCGTGAGGTTTCACACGCGATCGGAGCGGGTACGTGTAATTCGTGGGTGCACAGGAAGTTTCACACACGATTGGCCCTGTGTGAGTGGGGTACGTGTATTCCTGGGGTGCACGGAGGTTTCACATGCGATCGGAGCGGGGTACGTGTAAATCGGGGGTGCGCGGGAAGTTTCACACGCGATTGGCCCTGTGCGAGTGGGGTACGTGTATTACTGGGGTTCGCAGAAAGTTTCACACGTGATTGGCCCTATGCGAGTGGGGTACGCGTATTCCTGGGGTGCGCGGGAAGTTTCACACGCGATTGCCCCTGTGCAAGTGGGGTACGTGTATTACTGGGGTTCGTGGGAAGTTTCACACGTGATAGGCCCTGTGCGAGTGGGGTGCGTGTATTCCTGGGGTTCGCGGGAAGTTTCACACGTGATCGGAGCAGGGTACGTGTAATTCGGGGGTGCACAGGAAGTTTCACACGCGATTGGACCTGTTCGAGTGGGGTACTTGTCATTCGGGGGTGTGCGGGAAGTTTCACACGCGATTGGCCCTGTGTGAGTGGGGTACGTGTATAACTGGGGTGTGCAGGAAGTTTCACACGCGATTTTGCTGTCAGAGTGGGGTATGTGAATTTCGGGGGTGCGCGGGGAGTCCTACCCGTGAATTGGCAGTGTGGGTCCTCCCAGGTGTTCCCTCTACACCCTCCAAGGCCCCTGCAGGCAGCCCACACCACAGGGGACTACCCTGCACCCCTGGTCATGTCCCGCAGGCAGCCCATCCACCATGGGCATGCCCCCCAGCCAAGCCACATGTCACCTTGCACTACTGATCACCAACTCATGTCCCCCAGCACCCCCAACCCCCCAGCAGTGAGGGTCACCTGCCAGCAGGCCCCCACTCATGTCCCACTCATGTCCCACTGCACCCCCACCCCCCAGCAGTCAGGGGCACCTGCCAGCAGGCCCCCACACATGTCCCCCTGCACCCCCACCTCCCAGCAGTCAGGGGCACCTGCCAGCAGGCCCCCACTCATGTCCCCCAGCACCCCCACCCCCGAGCAGTCAGGGGCACCGGCCAGCAGGCCCCCACTCATGTCCCCCAGCACCCCCAGCCCCCAGCAGTCAGGGGCACCTGCCAGCAGGCCCCCACTCATGTCCCCCAGCACCCCCACTCCCCAGCAGTCAGGGGCACCTGCCAGCAGGCCCCCACTCATGTCCCACTCATGTCCCCCAGCACCCCCACACCCCAGCAGTGAGGGTCACCTGCCAGCAGGCCCCCACACATGTCCCCCTGTACCCCCAACCCCCAGCAGTCAGGGGCACTTGCCAGCAGGCCCTCACTCATGTCCCCCAGCACCCCAACCCCCCAGCAGTCAGGGGCACCTGCCAGCAGGCCCCCACTCATGTCCCACTCATGTCTCCCTGCCCCCACGTCATGACGATCCTCAATCATGGGCCTAATGGCCAGCCACATCACACCCCATGCCACCCCAGCCCAAAGACACAACCAAGTATTGCATCCACCCACATAGAAATGCCCATTACATGATACAACCCGAATGGCAAGTATGTAAATGAACACATGTCCGTCACACACACACAATGGGTGCAAGTGAATGTGAAAACCCACATCATGACATGCATGAAATCTATGAGAGAATACCACACACCAAAGTATGAAACACAAATGTATTGAATCCAAAATGAATATAATGAAAAGAAAAACATAATAATGTGAAGAAGAAATAAAACGCAGCATGTCCAGAAAATAATAAAAAATATGAAATCAGAATCCAAACAAATCCAAATGAAAATGTGTCCAAAGTCTCAGTCCAACAAAGCAAATGCAAGGGAAAAAAAATAAGTGAAATCCATTGCTCCATGGTGAAATGAAAAAAATAAAAATAAATCCACTGTTCAACTATATACAAATCACCAATCCACGGTCCATGAGCCCAACAAATGAAATGAAACCTACAAAAAAGACTACCTAATAAAGAACTATATACAAAAACGTAGTGCATTGTCCAATCACCCCAAAATAAACAAAAACAGAAAGGAAACCTAACACTATCTAATTATTTACAATGGCAGCGGGCTAGTACAATGGCTCACTTATTGATGTCCCGGGCAATGGCATCATCGAACTCCCGCTCAATGTCCTGGAGGCGGTCCTCTTCCATGGCCCCGAGGGTTCGCAGGGACGACGACATGTTCACCTCCAACTCCCTGCGAATTGCCTCGAGGCACTCGGCCCACCTCAGAGCCCTCCGCATGGAGTTCTCCGCCCTGACCATTGTGAGCCGTGCCTCTTCCGCCCGCTGCCACTCCGCATCTATGGCGTGGCCCAACCACTGCCACACGCAAGACACTTGAAATCCGGGGTCCTCCTACCCTATGGCCGATGCCTGCCCCTCCGATGTTGAAGGCCCCGAGCCATCATTGCCATCATTGCTCCCACCATGTTGCTGCTGCTGTGGCTGTGGCTGTGCCTGTGCCTGCGCCCTGGCTCTTGCTACCTGCAAGTCCTCCTCCGGCTGGGACGCAGTTGTCGTGGTGGCCACCCCCGCTGGACGTCCGACTCCCGACTGTGGCAGGGATGTGTCCTCCACCAGGGGCAGCTCCACAGGGTACCCAGGTGACATATGGGTGGGAAGATGGCATGGAGGACGGCTGGCACGTAGGGGGTTCAGGTGAGGAGGGGGTCGCAAGAAGGTCCAGCACACGGAGGAATCCAGCACCGGTGACCCGTCCCAGTAGGTCAACATGGTCAAAGAGGCATGCGAGACAACGTGCAGTCTCTCCATGAAAAGACGGCAGGTCACCTTGCATGCCCCGTTGATGCAATGCTATCCCACTCAGGACAGGCTCAACACGGTCCCGGATAGCCACGTCTGCAGGGAGAGGAAGGCCAGTGTTGTGTGCTCATCCCCTCCCTGAAAACGGTTCTGGACGTAGGCATCCCTGCTGGTGCCAGATGATGGAGTGACAGGATCAGGGACAGGATTACACACAGGCACCTCCGCGGCGGCCTGTGCTGCCTCCTGTCCCTGCCCCTGCACTGCACCACTAGCACCAGTGGAATCCGCACCTCCAGACCCCGTGTGTGTCCCTTCCGCTGCCTCATCCTCCACCAAAGCCCCCACCAACCTGGATGACTCTGTGCCATCTTCCTCCGTTGGACCCTGTGGGGTCTCAGCTGCCCCTTCTGCTGCCGAGGAGTCCACCTCTGACCTCTGCCTCTTGGACCTACCCTCGGCAGCTGCGGCCTGGGACGTGGCACCAGACTCCTCACTCCCCGACGAGATGACAATCTGGGAGGGGAGCTGGGCCTTGCGTCTCCGGCTGGTGGTGCGATCCCTGCTGCTGTGCTCCACAGCAACCTCTCCGCCCTCTTCATCAGTTGAAGCTGCAGACAGGGAGAGATAAAACACAGACATCAGGGCACTGTACAATGGACTGATACACACATGACAGTGGCACTTGAGTGGCAGTGTCAAACTTCAGACATGGCATCACACTCCACGACACACATGTCATTTCAACTCACACACATATGAGCATTTCCACAGCAATATTGCACCAGGCAGCAACATCCATACACATACAACAGCATGAACAGCCGAAGGTGAGCCTGACATCACATGAAACACAGGGAGTGCACTAGACACGCACACACGCCACCACACTTACATGCATGTCTACATCTCCTCAAACTGTTGCAGTGATGCGATCGCCATACATGTCACATCTGGCATTCAACCTTCTACATATCAGTGTCACGTGCATCCATGTTTCATCACAGTTGCACACTGGTAAAATACACACACATGCACATGTACACAGTGCCGATACATGCAGCAGGAACCACCATCCATGTGTGACACCACAACCATGCCAACGTACATACACAGAAATTCAAACGTGTGCTACCACACCTGCTTTTGCACAGCATGCTTACCAACACATACACCATCGATGTGTCTAACACCTAAGAGGACTCACATGTGGCAGCCTCACGCCCCTGTTCATGCACATCCCTACATGGCCTTACGAAAACACACGTGCAACCTGCACACTACTGGCACACCACCACACGCACAGCATCCAATCAGTATGCATGTACACTTACCGGTCGACTCCAGACAGGTCTGCCTCTCAAGGACCTGGACGTGGAGCGCTGGGCATATGTGTTCCAGGACCCTCATCTGGTGGTCGGACAGGTGGCCCCGGCACCCCTTGGCATCCGCTGCCTTCAAGAGGCGCCGGGCCTTGTTGAGGGTCCTGGACCTGAAGTCCTCCCAGCACTTCTTGACATGGTGTAAGTCACGGACTGCCACCCCCTCCGCGTTGATGACAGTCACAATGTCCATCCAGATCCTGGTCCGTCCTTCATTGTCGGCGCGCAAACTTCCAAAGAGGGCATCATACTGCCCCAGGACTTGCTCCACCGGGACACCAATTTCCCTGGCACTGAAGCTGGTGGCCCTCTGCCTCTCTGGCTGGGGGTTGCCAGTGGTGCCAGATGGTGTTGTGCCCGACATGGCAACCCCAGAGGCAGGAGTGGGTGGGCAACTGGGTTCTGGGGCTGGGCTGTGGAGCGATGGTATCCCAGTCGGGAGTCTTCGGGTCCAGCAGGGGTGGTCACAGCAACTGCACCCCTGGCTGACGTGCAGACAGCAAATAGCAGGGCACGTGGGCAGCAGGCAGTCAGGCAGCAGCAGATGGCAGGTGGGAGCGTGCTCCGGGCTCTGGGGGGCAGTAATTCGGCCTTCTGGGCAGGAGCGTGGTCTTCCGTGTGTTGTTGCGTGGCCAGCTTGATATGGAGTGATTTGGCACGTGAAAATCTTGCACGTCAGCGTGAGGATGTGTGTAATCTGAGAAAAAGGGCCTACGTGCGTAAGTGACGTGACGCACACAGGCGTTTCCATCAACACGGGTGCATGTTCATCATACACGTCCAAAAACTGCACGTCCGAGTGTCAGCTCGTGTAATTGGAGGAAAGGGCCTTAGCGCGTACACACGTAAGTGACGCTGTACGTGTGGACCGCCTTAAAAGGTACGTGTAGGACCCCATTCCCTTGTACGTGCTTTTTGTGGAGAGCGAGTGGGTGAATTCTGTACTTACTTGTTGGTTCACACGTGATTACTTCACAGCGTTTCAAGTTCGTACTCCCTGTTACCTCTGACAGCGTTCTTTATTCTTTTTGGGCCTGTTTCCTCATACAGCACTCACTTCTTCTTTTGTCCTGTCTCCTCAGACAGCGTACAATTCTTCTTTTGGCGGGGGTGTTGCCAACGCGCACACGAGCGTCTTTTTCATGTTCATTTTCCAGGCAGACGGTGAGTCGCGCACGTATTTACCAACTGTGCTTGCCCCGTGTGTCGCGTACCCCTTCAGAGGTCATTGTAGGCTGCGTGTATTACGCGTACGCTTATTTTTGTGTTTCTGGGTGCCACAGCGTAGTGCAGGCTCATTTTTTCATGCACGTGGTCTACGAGGGGTTGCGTGCACGTTATTTTTTGATTTTGGGCTGCCTGTGCGTTGCGTGACCCGTCATCTTCACCCAGGGGTCACAGACAGCCTTGTTAGAGCCCTAGGGTATGAATTCCATCTAGTACCCTACCCCTTTCACCCCCAATTGGCCAGGACAATAGTTTACTGCTACTCCCATACGCACAACAACATCAGTGCCATGGTTGGGAGGTGACCAAGCGGTAAGGGAGGCAAAGTGGCCGACCTTCAGAAGGTGGGCGTGGTGGGCGCGGTAGGGGACATGGCCAGGATTTGCAGGGTGCCCCTATACCCCCATGTGTGGAGGACCAATCAGGGACACCCATGCCCCCCCCATGGTTGAGGGAACCGCGGCTGACACCATCTCAGCTCAGCCCTTGTTGGACCAGCCCATTGTGGCACCTGACCTGGCACAGGATGACTCCCAGGCTGACTTCCAGGTCAGCAAGTCTAGGCCATGTGTGGCGGTGCAAGTTGGTGTCACCAAGTCACGTGGATCTGGGGCAGCTATGTCATCTGCTGCCCCAAGTAGGCAGGGTGGGGAGGCTGCAGGGGCAGCTGCAGCTCCATCCACCCCAGCTCTGAGTCTCCCAGCTAGGACAGTGTCGGTCGGTCCAGGTCCATCAAACTGACGTTCCCCCTGCCAACATCACACTTCTGCCAATGCCTGCTCCAAGGCCTATGGTCATTGGGCATTCGCACACTCCTACTACCCAGTCCACTGGTGCTTCTGCCCCTACTGACCAGAGCGGCGTAAGCCACTCAGGCTACGCTCCACCTTTGAAAAAGAGGAAGAAGGGTGCTCTGGCACAACAGGCTGAGACCCCAGACACGGCTACACACTCCGGCACATCAAGGAAGCCTAGCTTTAATGACCCGGAACTTGATGCACTTGTGAGCTATGTGTCGGCACATATCCACGAAATGTTGGTGACTGCAGGGTGCAAGACCACACCTGGTCAACGTAGGGCACACTGGCAGACCATCGCGGACCGCATATGTGCCCTTGGATTTGTGAGGCGCACAGCTGATGATAACTACAAGCGGTGGAATGACCTGAAACGCAGAGCAAAGAACAAACTGGCCTCAAATCATGCCGCTACTCTGGTGACTGGCGGTGGGTCTCCACAAGAGGACAACGAACTCACTGAACCTGAGTCTGTTGCTGGGACCTCGTCACAGAGGACCAGATCCAAGGTGTGGGAGAACTACCTGATTACGACGCATTGTCCGGTGAGTGCCCATGCGTGTGTGTGTAATCCATGTGTATGTTGTTTGGGTGACGGGTTCTGATTGAGTGCCAGGTGAGGGTGTGTACTCCTGAGTGTTATGGGTCACCCATTTGCTTCCTCCCATACATTCACGTGCCTTGGATTTGGGTATGACTGTATCCCTTCTGCCCACAGTTGACAATTAGGCACAGATTAGTGCACTTTACCTTGAACTGTCATCTTGCAACTCCATTGGTCAGATTTTGTAAGTGTTCATTCAGGCTGATTGTTTCCACTCTCCCATTTTTAGTACGCATTATTCTGCCCTATTGCAAAATATGTGATATGCTTCGGTCATTGTTTACAGCCCACACTGGGCCACTACTTTTACCTGGTTATGTTAATGATTACACCATTCAGGCCGATGGAGTATTGGGCTGCAGACATTTCTTATTAGGGCCTGTTTGCATGTGGAAGATGACAGATGTTTCCGGTAATGTTAAAGTGACCAACCATTGATCAGCCCACAATGACTGTGTTATTGGACACTGGATGTGTTTCAGTGTGTGGCACATGCATATTTTGCATCAGCATCAATCTTCGCATCATGTCGATGTGACATGGATGTGTGACAGTACTCATTCACTGACATATTGCTGTAGTTTTGTAATTTACCGTGGCTATGCTACATGACATCTGTGTGGTGGCATGTGTCATGTATGTGTATTGGACATGCCACTCACAGCCTGATGTGTGATGCCAGTGCTACCCAACATGCTGCAAATGTGTTGCATTTCCATCTTGCTCTCCCCAGGGTCTGCCTTTTTGACTCCACTTCCAACTCTTTGACAGTGCATGCATGGCAGGGTTATAGTCATGTGGGACATGTGTAAATCATGTACTGGATCTCTGACTTGTCACGGCCTATGTGTGTGCTATGGCGCTCATGCCTGTTTCCATTTGTTGTCTTTCATGTTTTTGCAGGTGATGACGCACTTGGTGGTGTTGAGGTTGAGGAGATGGTGCAGACCCAGGAGGAATCTCAGGCACGACTGGGCACCAGTGGGGGACGTGGTGTGGTGGTGGGTGAAAACCCAATGTTACTGCAGACCATACTGCCCAGGGGTGCCTCTGGGTGCACCTCCCCAGACCTCTATTCAGGTGCTGAGTCGGATGATGAGACTTATGTGCCGTCGCAGTTAAGTGTTTCTGGCAGGGATTCTGTTCTGTCCAACCCACCTGCACCAGGGGTAGAACCCTCTATGGGGATGTCAGTGTTGGTAAGTCCGCCTTTGGCGGTTACGGATGCAGGGTCACACTCCACAGCATCTGATCCTGTTCCTGGGCCAGCAGATGAGAGGGGGAATGCAGTCCTGCAGCCTCAGGCAGTGCCAGCACAGCAAGGTGCAGATCGCCTTGCCCCAAACAGGTGTGGAACCCGTCGACGCGGTGGCCGTGCGCCACCAGGCAATACTATATGGGAAAACTCCATGTACGGTATGGCAACCCAAAAGGCAGCATCAGTAGAAATGATGGCTCAGGCAATGGAGAGGGTGGCCGCTTCCATTATCCCCCCTGAAAGGCAGATGGAGCAACAACAGTAGGCAACAGACTCCATTTGCCAATCACACAGGGAAGACATGTTGGCGTCCAACAGGGACTGATGGGCGGCACTAGAGACTCCGTGCAAATCCATATCAATAGAGTCCCAGGGCCACAGGGAAGCCCTGAGCGTAGAACTCCATAACCTCAGGCAGAGTCTGCTTGAACTTGAGGCTTCCCAAAATGTTAGTGCAGAACAGCAGCTGGAGCAGCTAACACGTTCGCTCTCAGCTGAGCTGCATGCAACACGTGAGGAGATCCGGGCATCATGCAAGGCCATGCGTGCAGAAATGCAGGAAACCCGTGATGTGCTGCATGGGGATCTCCGCACTTTAATCCTCCAGAATCAGACCTTCCAGACCCGCATGCTTGCTGCCATGGAGGACCATACCAGGGCTTTGCGTGGGCTGCCTCCCATAGTGCCACTGCCTCCTGATGCAGCAGCAGAGGATGAGCAGAGCGACAGCAGTTCTCCCACAATGGCATAGCCACGCAGGTGAGTGTTGGTGTGCACCCTGTCTTCGAACCTCCTGGGTGGCCTCCACCAAGCCCCATGGCCCACACATGGCCGTTTTTGATTTTTGATTTTTTTTTTACAGTGTGTTGCCTTGTGTGGCTCCCGTGGGCATCCACTGTATTCCGGCTGGGCACATGCAGGCTTGTCCTGAGTTTGGGTTAGATGCTTGGGTTCGTGAGACACACACACCTCCTGCTTCCCGTTTCCATGGGTTTGCAAAGGGTGTGACCAAGTGACAGTGAATTACACAGTGACGTTGGGCTCCCATGAGCTGTGTGGGCAGTCTGTAGTCAATACTGTGTAGACATCCCTAATGGATATTGTTGTATTGTACACTGCATGGTGTATTGATATGTGCTTGTGCATCCATGTCTTCCTCCTAATCTGCAGGTTCCTTCCTCATGTCTTCACAAGGCCGTCTACTTTGCAGATGCAGTTCATGTTGTATGCAGTACACTGAGACATTTGCGTGGCAGCAACACTCTACAGTTGTAAGGGGTCGATGTGCTGGCGTATTCAGGTTGTAAGACTACCACTACTTGAACTTAGTACTGTCATGTTTTTGCATTTTTCCATGGTGTGTTGCAGCATTGTGTTGGTGGTAAGTATTTGGTAATGTGTGCTATTAGTTATACATTACTGGGAGCATATTGTGTGTGGGCAGTTTCCATTAGGGACAGTGTACTTTGTGACACTTGTGTCAGGCCTTGTGCATTGCTTTGTTTGCTTTCACATTGCATGACATGCCATGGTGTGTTTGGTGGTTAGGTGGGGAGGGGTTGGGTGACATGGTGCTGTTCTCATGTTGTATTTAGCAAGGGGGTAATGAATTTGGCAGCATAAATGTATGTCTTTTGATGACACAGCATTGGTGGTGTTTGGGTAGGTAGGGATGCACACAATGTAACACTTCAAGGTGACCAATCTCAGGATGGTATGGTTGTGACAGTTCAGTGTCCCTTATGTCATCATCATTGATTGTCAGCTGGTATGTGCCAGGGCTGTGTGCATCCCACAGGGGTGTGATTTTAGGTGAAGTAATTAGCCACCAGCTGCGTACGGGCTGCCTCACCACGTGCCCTTTCCCCTCCCATGCGCAGCAGGCGTGCATGTGGTTGGGGATGTGGGGGCACCACCATGTCCACCGGCAGGCTCCGGCGTGTTGCAACATTGTGCAGGACACATGCTGCACTATGATCCTGCACACTACTGTGGGGAGCTTATAACAGCTGCCAACCAGAGCGGTCAAGGGAGCGAGAGCGTGACTTGAGCACTCCGAATGTGCGCTCCACTATGCCCCGGGTTGCAATATGGGCTGTGTTGTATCTTACCTCGGGTGGCGTGGTGGGGTTCTGAATTGGCGTCATCATGTGGGTGCTCAGAGGGTAGGCACTGTCCCCTGGGGAGGTGGTGATGGGTGTCATTAGTGGGGTTGTGACATTACTCAGTATCTAACATGCATGCATGTGCAGTGGCATTTATACTCACCAAGCAGCCATGTATCGCCATGCCGCCTAGCTTCTAGGTCCCGGTTTAGGTTTGACATTCTGTAAATGAAACTATCGTGGGTGGACCCTGGATAGTTGGCATATACTGAGGTGATGATTCCCTTGGCATCACATACTACATGCACGTTGATGGAATGCCAGTGCTTGCGGTTTCTATAGACGTGCTCAGATGCCCTGGGGGGACTTAGAGCCACATGGGTGCAATCAATGGCACCTAGCACTTTGGGGAATTGTGCCACCCTATAGAAATCCTGTACGCAGCCTGCCTTTCTGCAGGTGTTCTGGGCAGGTATATGTGCCTGTGGACTGATGGGCGTGCAGTCATGATGCCCAACACCTGGTGTAGGCAGCGTGACTGTGTGGCCTGTGACACCCCCCCCCCCACTATAGCATTTGTCCGCTGAAATGATCCAGTGGCCAAGAAGTGCAGTACGTTGAGGTCCTTCTCCAGGGGGCTGAGTGCTTGGGAGCACAGGGTGGGTGATGTGAGGTCATCCTCCCACTCACTCACCAGGTCGAGTATTATGTGAGGTGGAAACCTGTACCTCCCATACACCTGGTCATCAGGCATCCCAAAAAGGCTGGTTCTGGGAGTAAAAATTCTGGGCCTGACTATCCTCCTCCTCCTCCTGTGGTATCCCACGACCACTGCTGCTAGGAATGGCATATTCATCTTGGCGTCTGAGCTTGTTTGTTGTTTGCACGCACTTTTTTGCTGCGCGGGTCCACGTACGCCTGCTTCCTGCTGGCGTACGTGTTTCCGGATTAGCGTATCTGTTTTGTCGCACACATTAGCCCCATTTGATTCCATGAATACGTGTTGTAGACCCACGTGTGGGCGTTCCGCGCATTTGCCTCCTGTACTTCCCCCGTGACGCCCACATTTTCACGCGCTGTTCCCCATTCCGCGTGTTACGCCCCCTGTTCCGCCTACTTTTGTTGTGTGTGCTGCGCTATGTGCGCACATTAATTCCATGAATCGACCTGTAAATTTGTTGCTGCATTAACACCAGACAAAGTGACATGCTACTCAAGGCATAGCACGTGCATGCAGGGCTTGTGTGTTTAAATAGGATTCAAATGTGTCCCTTTATGCCTGTTGCAGCCAGCATATGTAAAGTAGAGGGCCACTTTTCTACTTTTGAATCTGTTGTTGCTATTGAAGTTTTACTCCAATATCTTCTTCCTGTTGATGACCAATGTAACTAATCGAAGTGCTAAAAAAAGCTAAAAGAAATATTTTTTATCCAACCTCAAATGTAACTGCCACTTTAATGCAAGATCTGAATTGTAGTAATACATCGAATTTGAAGGCATCAGTTAACTCTAATTTGAAAACTTGTATTCAACCTCAAACATATAAAAGAAATGGGGTACCTGGTACTCGGTCCTAACACCCCAGGGCCAAAATTGCAGTTTGTATAAAAGACGCGTCATTAACTGAAATAATTATACTTTTGGTCACATATACGTCAATTCATGAACTGTATCATAATGTTTCTTTTATTTAGTTTATCTTCTTCAACAGAACTAAACATTCGCAGATTTAATAATTATTCACAGGGTTACAAGAAACAGATCAAATAACTAATCACATATCATGCACACCCTAATTAAAAGTATGTTCATTCCATTTACTTATTTATGTAGCACTTTATAAAAATATATACATGGGACAAATACATTTAGTGAATGAATTTTTGCAATTAAAATAACATGAGTATGGGTATGTTTGACAAGATTCTTGTGTTTTTCAGGAGACTAGCTTGAGGCCCTAAAAATGTGTTCAATACTCCTACAGTGTTCGGTGTGATCAATCAACACACCCAACGCCTTGCTACTTGTCATTGCCACCCTGGGATCGTGGGCACCAGCACACTCAGAGGTTGGTAGAATGCTCGGAGAACATAACACATATGATCTCAATGAGGGGACAGTGGGCTGGCAGGGTACATCAGAGGTTAATGAGCGGCCTCAAAGGTCATGACGATTCAGCAAGGAGTCAGCAAGAGCCAGCGCTTTGCCTTAAACATTGTACAACACTTAAATCAATGATAACACATAAGCTCGTGAGATCCTGCTAGAGTTGTTCCCCTTGTGAGATCTCTGTACAGTTAGACAGAGCTTGCCTATATACGTCTCCACTCACCAGCAACAGGTGCCAGTCATTCGGTCTGGACATGTTTGGAAGGTCCTGTTTCCTAGTGGTTTTTGGATTCCTGAGCTCCACCCTGACAGCATTCATCTGACAGCAATAAGTCGGAAAACAGAGAAGACACAGTGAACACAACAAACATATGACACATTAAGGTACTTCCCTTCTTCCCTTCTGACCTTCGTCTCCAGAAATGGTCTTGAGCGCTGTTCCTATTGACCCACTTTGATATCTCATTACTGTGGCAGCAAAAGAAGACGTTAGATACTATCTACGGACTACAATTACCAAGGCGGCATCAATTCTCCACAGATTTGAAATAGATTTCATGGCAAATACTCATATCTGAAACACTGGTCTTGTTGGGGAATACTTTGTGCAACTAATCAGTGGAGGTGAACTAGGCCATTGCAGGCTTTCATAACAAAGCCATTGTGGAAATAGAACATGTGTGCAGTAAATACTAAGGCGACCTGTGGGTTTGTGGACAATAGTAGGTGCTGTGACACCCAAATACCTTCTACTCAGAGAGAGGATCTGCACCTCAAACCAAGGAACCGTTCCTCACAAGGCTATCCAGTAGAGTCCTAGTTGGTGCAGGCCACAGCATGGAACAAGGCAGTAGTCTTCAGAAAACCCTCTCAAGTTCCCTATCATGTATTTACCACTCCCATGGATCAGGAAATGTTGTTAGTAAAACAGGATGAGGCACTCAACACCATTATTGTTGCAGGAGCAAACACTGTGGCTAGGTACACGTTGCCACACACCCAAGGCACGTCCCAGATTCCAGTCTCATATCACTAAATCACCCACTTCCCTTGTGTGACACCAACATGGCTGTACCAGTCCAGGCTAGTGGGGAATCTTATTAAGATGGACAGGTCTCAGAAGCTAATTGATGCCTTTCAGAGAGGTGGTCACTGTCGCCCATACAAGTTTGAACCAATAAATCACAATGTTTAAAAATGTAAAAGTCAACACTCTGAGTTTCATCCACAAAAGAAGCAAGACAACACATTGCTACACATAAAATACATCCTTCATCAGGACATGTGGTTTGATCTCATTCAATGATTTCCCATGAATGTTTATACCACAGGACATCTGTATTAGAGATATGATGACTATCTCTAGTCCATCAATTTCACAACCTGTATGTTCATCGGGTCGGCTCACACACTTTTCTTCCAGATAGTTCACAGATATATTGTACATCCAATCACTAGATGATTCTTGCAGTGAATTGCATCCTGCTAGATAACTTCATGAATGTCTAAATATGAAATGCCTGGGCCAAGCTACTTAACTGCTTAACACTGTTTGATAGAAACTTACGACTGCGGGGAATAGGAGCTTACCCTCCTATGCTAGACACAGTGCTGGCCGCCCATTGGAGCGCCGCTGGTATACGGTGTCTAGGGGACCTGTTTGTCTCCGGCAATTTCATTACATGGGATGCGATTAAATTATGTGTAGGGGACAAGTCATTACAAAGGTTTCATTACTATAGTATCAGGGCTGCACTGTCCTTGTGCTGGGCGTCAATGGTTGTAGAGTCGGAATACACCCCCTGCCTACAATATATAGTCACTCATTCTATTAGTACGAAATCAATATCAATGCTATACAAACTGGTGCAAAAAGGGACTGCAGCACACCCAGTATATGCTGGAAGTAAATGGGAAAAGGACTTTGGAGTGAGCTTCTCTGATACACATTGGTCAAACATCTGCGGGCTGACAAAACAAGTATCACTGAACACCAGATATCGTTTGATTCACTTTAAAATACTCAATAGAAGTTATGATATGCCAGCATTCCTATCAATAATTTATCCAACCGCCAAACGTAATTGCCCTAGATGTAGTAGTAACAGGGCGCATTTATGCATATGATGTGGCACTACCCCACACTCTCTGGGTTCTGGAGGGAGGTTTGTGCCACACTGGACGAGATCCTGGGTCAACCGTTGGCGCTGACAGCGGCTGATTGCACACTGGGGTATATGGGGAAAATGAACCCGCCGTGGTGTATGATTCTGAACCTAGGACTGCTCCTGGCCAAAAAGGATATTTTACTGCGTTGGATACGAAAGGAGCCCCCCACATTGTCAGATTGGTTACAGGATGTTATCTGGGCCAACGATGTGGAAGAATTATATATCTCAGTGCTTCCAACTTGAAATAGACCAAGAGAGATCTGGCATGACTTCCGGCAGTGCTTGCTGCCTAAGTCTGAAGCGGTTTAAGACGGTTAATGCTGTATGCTATCTGCTCTCCAATTTTGCTAAATGCTCCTCTCGGCTAAACTGATTGTTTAGTGATACTATTTGATGTGGACACCACCTTTTGTTACTTTTTCTTTTTCTTTTGCTTCATATATAAAGGCTAAAAAAAATAAGCTCAATCCTAAGCATGGCACATTTACCTGCTAAAGAATGGCTGCAGATTCTTTTAACCACATTGGCACCCAGTCCCGAAATGGTTGCACACAGCTGCTATTTGTGGCTTTCCGGTAAAATGAAATATTCAAAAGGGACTCTCCAGGCCTTCCCAAATTGCCCACATTACTATTTGCCCCTCTTTCATTCGCCCCTCTCCTAGGAAGCCATCCCTTTCACTCTTCCAAGCATAATTGTGAACCCTTTTCTCTTTCAGTCTCCCGCAAATCATCATTGAAATCACTGCCATTGAACACAAAGCCTCATTGATCCAATGCACTGTTGGAAAAATATACAATATTTCAGGGCCGAGGTGTAAGCCTTTCTCAATGTATTTCAAACTTGGAAGTATTTCACAGAACCAAAAAAAGGAGTACCTTTGACATTTGTCCCTAACTCATTTCTTATTTGGTGCAAATCCATTCACCTGTTTCAATGCTACACGAGTTCAATGGAGGGCCAATTTTCTCAAACGGAGAATGAAAATGTTTAACAGCTTTTGAAACGTTTAGTGGACTTTTCTAGAACTTCTAATTTGGGGCGGGGGGTTTTGTGCCACGATTTAATTTTACACCTCTTCAGCCACATCCGTCCAGCGAGTCTAAAAGTTGTTAGCAGAGATCAAAATATCGAAAGATTGTAAGCAGAGTTCCACTATTAATTTTCTTTACTGGTAACCTTTCCACTACTTTTAATAACCATTTTCACTATTGCAGTTAAAGCATATCTCTTTACTTTACAATCTTAAAGCAGTTGCAGCTAAACTGAAATCAGACCATATTTTTATGACGCCTAAGTGACAGACTTGATGGATTCTAGATGGCTTCATCTTAGCCAGGGTAAGATAGGAGTCTGGGGGGTCCTGCTAACAATAACAATAAATCTCTACTCACACTCTGGGCCTGATCAGGAGTTGGGCGTTAGCACTTAAATGCACTGAAATGCACTTAAATACAGCGTTAACGCTTTTACTGCAGCATTTTGAAAAGAAAATCACCACATTCTGTTCATGACAATGCATGCTTTTTCTAATTCCAGGCTCCTGCTGAAGCTGCATCTGTTCAAATAGATGTTAGGTACAGGTTCTAGTGGAGTTACAATCAGAAAGTCTAGGCAACACATAAATGCATCCACTGACCGACTAAGGGAATAAAAAGAAAACAAAGCATAGAACCACCTTCTTTTGCCCATTCCACCCACTTGGCTGTCAACTGTTCCAGCCACAACGCCTTCCACATGTTGCACTATGTTCCTGCCTACTCTGTCCCCCGCTGGGGTATGATATGATATGGCATTTATAACACGCTTATACAATAGTGTTTCAAGGCGGGTCACAGTTCTGTTGGACATTTTGTGTAAATTTGGGGTTTGACAGTATTCTCTTACCGCCAAAAATGAGCAGTGGTTTGGTGATAACTTATTCTTGCATTTAGATTGGGTTTGGCCTCATATCATTTAAATGACCATACCTTGTTATATTGTACTGGTGAACATAGTAATATGTATTTCTTACAGTATTTTATGGTAGCATATGGTTCATATGGTTTGCGATATTTAGTGGTGAGCATAGTTTCCTTCCTTACATCATAACCCCATCATAAACAAAACCTTCCTTTCTATGAGAATACCTCCTAGTGATCTATAGAGAGCCTTGGACCTATACACCCAAGGAAGCCCAACACTTTTATATAGAGTGACACCTACAGCCTGTGGCCGGTATCACGGGCTTATCTACACCAGTGACCTATGCGCCCGTAGGCATCATTATTGGTTCATAGACACCCAGTAACCTATATAATATTAGATCCCCTCCAAATAACATGCACAGTGTACACACCCACACACACACACCTATTTTATCACTGCTTATTCTGTATGCTATTCTATCTGCATGGGCAAATTGACAAATGTATTACCAAAGAAAATTCATTTCCCTCGTGTCCACATATGCAATCCCCAAAGCAATAAAAAAAACCTCTAAACAATGTGTTTTTATATATTGGTTATATTGCGGATAAGTACAATTCACAATGCAAATCTTACCATATACATTTCACTATTATCTGTAATAAAATGAGAAGGGGAAAAAAAAACAGATAAAGAGTAAATAAGCCTTATTAAAAAAAAATAGGCATTACTTTTTAGCATTATAAACATGACAAATTAAGATGCAAGGGATTTCCTTTGCTAATCTGCCTACATGACATTTTTTAAATCGGTCATTCATCCAACAGCGCACCGGGACCTCACTTAAACTGTGTCTGCTTACCAAAAATATTTGTTTGAATCTCTCCCAAACGACCATGTCCTTGCTCCCCTCAGAAGATCAGCCCCAGCCAACGAACCGCTCCTGTTAATCTTGGATGTTTGGAATGCGCAGCGAGAACAGAGGGTTCTCCAGCCAGCGCTGAGTGAGACCAGGCACATCTGTCTCAGAGCTCAGTCATCCCGAACTAACTTCTCTCTGTTAATTTTCCCATTAGCAGAGCTCTACACCTACCCACTTTGTCTACGTGATATATCTGCAGACACTTTCTTTCAATCAGGTTAAAAGGTAGCATCACCCTTCACTTTTACACAATGGGATATTTGCTCACTGAGCAACTGTTTCAATTATTATTTCCTTTTGTTCATACTTCCCGCTTTCTGCAAACACAGAAAGAGAAAGAAAAATGCTAGTGCACATTTGAAAAACGAATTTCAGAATATGTATTTTCACCTCATTTTGTACATGGGACTACATTATAATGTTAAGGAGTTATCATTAGTGATTAGTAATTGTTAATTACGTCAGTCAATTATATAAATAATGTTCAATAATGTAGTCTTCTATGCATGAGGTATTAAAGAGAAAAAAAAATGGATGCACTTTTACTCTCTTCAGTTTCACATTGGGCTTTTGCTGCATTATGAATTCTATACCTTGCATGCCACCTGCAACATATTCACATGTTATACTGGCAACTTAAAATAACTATATGTGTGTGCCACATTATTGCTAACAACAAAATGCCATCACATTTATTAAAGCGCTATATACTCTAAAGCGCTATAAATATTATAAAGCGCTATATATATTACTACTGTTCCACTACTATTTTTGGTACACTGCTACCAGTGGTTGTTGGCAATAGAACTTTGTGAAAAGTCTAAGCAAATTGGTTTTATCTTCACAATACGACTGCAACTGCCACTGTCCTATATATTATAGGGGACGGTCTTGTCCTATATTTAAGGTGAAACCTAACTTCCCTTGACTTTTCTTAATGACTTCTGACCCATTTAACATATCTGTATGATATGTTCCAAAGATTGTATTTGATCCTGCTACCCAAATTTGGAAAATTTTGTGAAAATTTAACCAACAATTTAAATGTTGTAATGTGTTGAAAAAAGGATGTATACGATTTGGCTGTGGCACAACTGTTTGCGGCCGAATTGACCGCGGTCAATTCAGCCATGAAGACAATTTTGCTGCAGCCAAGTCGGGCCAAATTTAAAGCACTCAATGCCCCCAAAACACTCCCCCACCCAACCCCTACTTAGCTTTTTGGCGTCTGCTTTGTTTCTGACTCTGCAGCATCAGATCTGTCCCTTCTATGTGGGTCAGATCCGAAGACGCAGGGTCTGCTTTTCTTTTTTTTTTTGTCCCCCTCCTCCAAACCTCCAGAAGTGGGGGACACCCCCACTACCCACAAAGGCCATCACTACCAAACATGGGGAGCGTGGGACACCCCCGCAAGTACCGCTCCCCATGTTTGGTAGTGATTACCCAAACTGATTGTTTACAAACGATCAAATGGTACTGGCCGAATTTGGCCAGATTTACCACACGATCATTTGTAAACGATCAATTTGGGTAATACCGAAAAAGGGCATATTTTTTACCTTTTGTACTGGTTTTCCTATAGGTAGAAAATGTGTATTCATTCAGGCCTGTAGCTTAAACCGCTGGATGGATTTGCTTTAAATTTGCTTCAAATTTGAAACAAAATTGGAAAAAAGGAAATTCAAATGTGCATGTTTGAGGTTTGGTGCAAATCTGTTTAGTATATTTTTCTTTTTTCTTTAGCAGAGTGCTCTTGCCACCAAAATCGCCCGTGGTGCACTGAAGCAAGTGAGGCCTTTCAGAAATGAATGGCTGTAATTGTTACCACTGATGCAGGCTGTTTTTGTGAGAATTCCTGTGAGAACTAAAATAGAAGCATGCTTAAAATGATATTAGATGAGGGGCAAGTCGAATTTTGCCTTCAGGCTTGATTATAGGGTGGTGAAAAAGGACAAACTTGTGAGCTGGTGCATTTGTGGAGGCCTTGGGAATAATACTGTTTTGCCTTCATGTTGATCTTTTCACAAGTAAAGTAATGTCTTCCAGTCATTTTGAGTGAAGCTGCAATGATCTTGCTGGAGTTTGATGTCCATCACAGGAATAATCATCATTAAAATAATGCTAGGAGATGGGCTGGAGGCATTTTGCCTTCGTGGCGGGGGTGGGGAGGATGCAGGAGATGGAAAAAAGGGATATGTGCCCATTTAAAGTTTGGGGGGCTGGAAAGTATTTTTAATTGTATAGCATTTTCGTCTTTTTACTAGAATCTCCTGAGTAGCCAGAGCAACAGGGAATTCTTATGGGAATCAAAAACTGCAATTACATTCTCTATGTATAGAGATAAATATATCTATAAACAGTTCTTTGGGAAGGTCTTATGAAAAAGCTTCTCACAATCATCTCCTCAGTTCTTCTCGCCGTCCCAACTTCTTTTTGCCCCTCCTCCTCAGCCTTTCCCTTTACCACCTCCTAGATTCTTCTCTCCCCTCCTCCTCAGGTCTTCTTTATACCTCCTCAGTTCTTCTCTCCACATCCTCCCTAGTTCCTTCCATCTCCTCTACCTTAATTCCTTTCACCACCAGCTTTCTCCAAACTTCAGCCTCCTACCTCCTGCCTCTCCAGTTTTCTCTCTGAACCAAATCCAAACATGTGTCTTTCCCCAAACACCCACACTGTGTCTTTGGTCCCTTTGGCTTATGTAGGTCTGTAATCCCTGCTCCTGGACTGGGCATTTTACAATAGAATGCAACTGGCTCTCATAAATGCTGCATGTCTGCCATTGGTGGATTGTGGGCGAAATGTTAAATGGTTTGAGCAGGGGCTCACTGAGCCATGCCAACGTGCTTGTCAAGTCTATGCACGGTTTGTCTTCCATCTTTGTTTTCAGCCATCCATAGCTCATACTTGTGCCCTGCTTGAGAACTGTTGCCTGGCTTGTCTACCTCAGTCACCTGTGGATCTCACGTCCCTAAGCTCGCCTTTCTGCTGCAGTTTTGAAACATGGTGTGGTAATGGAAAGCAGAACTCGTTCCTACATATTGGGAACAGTTGACTAGTAAGAACATTGTCTGGTATTGAGAAGCTCTTAAAAAGACAGTGGGCCTCATTACGTGGTAGGTGGTAACCCACCGGTGCTACTGGTGAGATGCCGCCAATTCCGTAACACTGAATCCGGTGCCTGACTTCCCGGTGCCACTGGGACATTACAAGTCCTGGCAGCGCGGGATGTCAGGTGCCAGATTTTGTAACTTTCCATTCCCATAGAGTCTTATAGGACTCTATGGGAATGGGGAGACGGAAGCACCGGCACCGTTGCTAACGATGCTGGTGCCTCCTGGGGCCGCAGTGCCAGCCAGGGTTAGAGCTGTCGGGCACAGTGGCCCCCGGCAGGCAGACTTTTAGCGTGGCAGTCTGGAAACAAGGGTGCCAGTGAGCTTACCGGCACCCTTGTTTCGAGACCGCCACACTTGTAATGAGGCCCAGTATGTTTGAATGGCAACCTACTACAATTTCTACCAGTGAGCCCATGCCCTCTAACCACAGTATGGCAAGATAGGCAAGGGACCCTTCCCATGCAACCCCAAAACCCAGCATCCTGCAGCTTTTGGCAGTACCTGGCCTACATGGAGATGCCACCATTCACTCTCAGCACTAGGCAGCAGTCTTATCCACAAGAGGCACATATAATCACAAAAGTGTCATGCATGTAGACATCAATGCACATAATAAGCTCATGCACACACACACAAAGCCCACTTAGTGGAGATCACAATGGGAGACCTGACCCCCTACTTTCCTGCTTCAGTTTCCTGATGCAGGTTCCATTTTTTTTTTAACTCTTTCCACCCTTCACCTTCATAGGCGACCTGCCACTCGCATCCCCCAAATCTCCCTACATTGTTTTTTAAATTCATTCATGTGAAACAATTGCATTTTTAAAATGCAATTGCTGATAACAGCAGCCCCATAGCGGCACACAGGCAGTGTAGGTAAGACTACTTTAGGCAGTACATGTTATAATTACCTTCATAAGGCAGTAAATGCATGGCTCATTTAAACTGAATATATATTTTGTCACCTTTCAGGCAGTATAGGCAGTCCCATTTGGAATTATTTTTTAATAATATCTATAAAATATCGCAATTGTTGCTTATCAAATAATTATTGTAGGGGGCGTGACCTGAGCTCATGCTGTAAGGACGTGCTGGGACATAGCTCCCGCCCACATCCTCTAAAAGATCCTCTTAAAATAAAGGCAACGGTTGCATAGAGCAAAAAGAAGAGAGTCCCTGTGCAGAAAAAACATTCCTGCACCTGCTAGTGGAAGAACCGACAAGAATCGGTAACTGCAACCCGAGGAAAGTAGCTCTGAAACTCGCATCTCTGGGTAGACAAGATGGCGGGTGATGCAGAGGCCTGAATGCAAGTGAAAGGAGGGGCCGAGTGCTGCAACATTGCTTCCCGTGCCGAGCGGAGATGAGAAGGAAAGCTCTGTCACAGACTCAAGCCATACTGAGGGACGTGAAGCTGCTGGAGAACGGAAAGGGAGTTGCCTGAGTCCAGCGTGTCGCAACTCTGAATCCGACATCAAGCCTGGGAGGGTGACAGACGCAGGACCTCAGTGACCTAAACTACGTGTCAGGTATGGAGGACTGGGGAACCGGTGGGACCGAACAACAGAGGTGAGCAACGAGCCTGTGAATGTAGTCAAGCAATGCTAATAAAGTGACGCCCGAGCCCACAGAGCCACAGCAGACACCGGAGAAGCTCACACGGGGGCACTGGGCGGTGCTCCAGAGTCGAAGAGTGCAGCTCTGCCGGACACTACAAAAGCACTGGGCTGTGCCAGCAGTGCTGGGAGGCTCCTGATTTGCAAGACGAACGGGTCCAAGTGGTAAGCCCCAACCAAAGACATAAGGGGCATTGGTGACAACGACATGCTGCAAGTGCACACGAAGCAGACACCTGCGCTGACAGGACAATAGGGGGGCTTTCACCAGCCTCTGTTTCGGAGCAGAAGTCGCCCCAGACATGCTGTGCCTGCAGTCCTGCGTACACCGAGGGCAACGATACGGTGCTGACGCACCTCCCACAGACCTGCTGGGCACCGCGAACAGCAGTGAGGGATCAACCGAAGATCGGGGCAGGCACCGGAGTGGAAATTGAATATGCACTAGCGGGACTGTCTTGTTGATGTGACTACACCTCCCGCACGCACCAGTACTGAGCTACATACAAGAAGACTTTGGCGCTGCCTGCTGTGGAACGGGGGCATGGAAGAGTCCCTGCAGAGCCATTTAAATTACTGGCTGCAATCTGTGGCATTACGTGAGGGGCACACAGGATAAGCCTTCCAATACCAACGTTACGGCTCCTCAGTGAGGCAAACTAGACGAGACCGGGGGTAGACAGTGAAGGCTGGGGACAAACGGACACCAATGCACTGCTTGATTGGAGGAACGATACCCACCCCACTCCCAGCATCACCCCCATGCATGAAGGGACCTGCCAAGCACTACTGGTTCAAGAGCAGGGAGTCCGATCTCAGGTAGATCTGTTCACTAGCACCTGCCACGGGGATAAGTGTTTTGGAAATGGGCACAATACAGGAGGAGCAATGAGCTGGAGCTAGTGGTTTGGCAGCCTGAGGAGATAACGCAGAGCCACACGCTGAGTGCCCTCGCTTAGACGGTAGCAAGCCCTGAATGACAACAACTAATAGATGGTGTAGAAGGGAGCTCACTGGCCAGTGAGACACACTCGCCCTGGCTGACCTGCACCTCCGATCTGGGCTGCAAGTGGGAGGCGGGCTAAACCAGGGACAACAGACACTGCGAAGGCAGAGAGAAGACCCTGACTCAATCTGAATGCACCCACTCTGACATCAAAACTAACACACGGTAGCAGCGGTCTCAAATGTACACAAATTGTGAGAGGGACGGAAGCACAGCACATAAAAGGAACGCTGCAATCGCAGACTCACTGCGACAGCAGTGGGGAACCCCTGTGAATAGCACCCAATACATCCCCAAATCAGGCAGTGGGGAGTTAATGAGGCAGGGCTGGCGAGTGCAATCGCACGAAACGCAGGTCTCGGACACGCAAGACATGGTACCTGCGGGCAATCCAAGGACATCCTGGTCCTCCGCTGGCAGTTATGTCCCCGCCCAAAGGAAAAAACAAAGCCACCATCATGGGGTCGTTTGTCGCAGCTAAACCACAGGAATAAAGGCAGGTCGCCTCAGAGGCAGGCGCACACCAACATCATCAGAGGCAAATGACAAAGACAGACAAGTGTTGGAGGCCATTGCAGGGTTGCAATTGTTTTTTTACCTAAAATAGAGGAGGTAAAAACGGTCATGCAATTGATGCGTCAAGATATGCGCAACCTCACAGAACGAGTAACCATCGCTGAGTCGGGCAGTGAGAAAACACCGAAACGCTGAAAAATATCCAGACCAGGGTCCAAGAACTGGAGAGGAGAAACAAAGTCCTAGAGGAAAGAGCTGAAGACGCTGAGGGCCGATCCAGATGGAACAATGTGCACCTACTGGGGATTCCTGAGGGGATGAGGGTTCCAACCCCACAAACTTTGTGGAAACCTTACTACAACAGGAAATTGGTGCTGGACGCCTCTCACAGGGGTTTCCGGTGGAGAGGGCTCGCAGGTCCTTGCAGAAGAAGCCTGCACTAGGGTCTCACCCCCGCCCCATAATAGCAAGAATCCTGAACTTCCAAGACAGGGAAATCATAAGGCGCTACTCACGAGAAGGAGGTGAAATAAGAAGAGAATGCCAGAATTGCAATGTACCCAGATTACACTCCAGCGGCATGGAGAGCAAGAAACTCCTTTGTCCCGATCAAAGTTAGATTGCGGCATTTAAATCTCAAGTACATGCTGATGTACCCATCCAGGTTAAAAGTGATCTATAAGGGAAGAGCAGTATTCCTAGAAATGCCAGAGGTGGCCAACATGTGGCTGGAGCGCAACAACATGGCGGAGGGTGAAGAAGCCACAAAGTAATCTGCATCACTGGGACAAAGAGGGTGGCACCCTGCCGAGAAAAGATGAATATCCTTATTCCTGTCAACCAAGTCGAGTTTATGTGAAGGATGGGGGAACTGCCAAGCCATCTGCCTGAGTGGAAGGTACTAACCCAGCGAAAAGTCTGGTGCTGGCCCATTGTCGAAGCACCGTTACCCGCTCAAGATGGCCTGGAGGGGCCAAGACAGAACAGGGGCACCTGAGCATTGCCTAATAAGTGCAACTGCTGGATGCAGTTAAAATGTTATATGGTCTTCAATATGGCTGGGGCAATGAGTCAATTGGCACTAGACAGGAAAAGTAGGGTTCCACTGCTTAGACATGGCAGCTGACATTAGAGTACTGACATGAAATGCCAGGGGGATGGGCACTTATATGCATAGAAGTAGGATTAAATTCCTTCTTGAAGAGAAATAAAGTCTCCATTGCATTGCTGTAAGAAACCCACTTCACTCCTGAGGGCAATAGTAAAGTGGAAGAACACTGGGGGGACAAGGCTATGGTGCAACCTAGTCCAGATATGCACGTGGGGTGTACACGTGGATAGACAATGCTGTGCCTTTCTGACTATTTACAAAAGAGGTAGATTCAGAGGGGAGATACCTGATACTCAGGGGGTGCATCGAACAACAGGAGATCTGTATTGTTAACTCCTATCTCCCTAACTGCGGGACATCAACGTATTTGACAAGCTGGGTGCCAAACTAACCCTGCATAGGGATTCTTTCTTCATATGGGTGGGGGACATTAATTGTGTCCGAGACTAGGTTCTGGATAGGTCTTACTCGCCAATACAGAGGGCATATCCAATATACTCACCGCTGAACGAGGTGATAGAGAACCTGGGCATGGCAGAGGTGTGGAGGGAGTTACACCCAGAGAGCAGGGAGTTCTCTTACTTCTCATCCCCCCACAAGCTTTATACCAGAATAGACTATCTACTGATAGATAAGATGCACTTGCCCCAAGTGGAATCTGCAGAGTACTTGGGCAGAACCATATCAGCCCACTCACCATTGTTAATGAAATGGAGGACCAGGGGCCCCAGACCACCCATACCAATGTGGCGAATGCAGGCAGATTCTTTGACAGACAACGCCTTCAGGGAGGGGCTCCGGAGAAAAATAAAGGGGCACATGGAGTACAACATGGGGAGTGTAAAAGGCTGGGATACTATCTGGGAGGCACTGAAGGTAGTAGTTAGAGGGGAAGCAATAGCTAGCACTGGGGGCATCAGAATGTCACTGGCAAACTAGATAGAACTGGGTGAAAGGAAGATCAAGCAGCTGGAGGCCCTTGCTCAAAAAACAAAGGAGATAGAAATTGAATTATCAGCAGCCAGGGACGACTGCCAGAGTGTCTGGACTAGGCTAGCTAAGTTTGACTATATTGCAAAGTCAGCCAGAGCACACTCAGAGGGCGATACACTGAGTAAACTACTTTTGTGGCTGTGCAAAAGGGAAAACTCAAAACACCTGATTACGGAAATCAAAGATGAAGCAGGTTCTATGCACACATCGCAAACTGCAATTAATGACACATTTAAAAATGTCTACTCCCAATTGTACCGCCACGAAACATTGGTGCCCCAGGATGACATAATAGACACGTTAGAGGAAATAGGACTCCCCTCACTGGACGAGGCCCAAAGGGAATTACTAAATGGGGAGCTAACAACTGAGGACATTAGTGAAGCAATCAAATCACTGGCTACCAGCAAGACCCCTGGGAGTGACGGTGTACCCCCTGAGTTTTATAAGGCGTACAGCACAGAACTAGCCCCAACCCTCCATGAAGTGTTCAAGGAGTGTTACCAAAGAGCATGTGGGAGACGCCAGTGGTCCCAATACCCAAACCCAGGAAACCGGTAAGCGAGTGTGGGTCATAAAGGCCACTGGTAATGTTAAATTACAACATCAAATCTTGACAATCATATTGGCCAAGTGTCTATCGAGGGTCATAAGGGCCATAGTGCATGGGGATCAGAATGGATTCATACCAGGCCGCAGCACGGTAACAAATCTGCGTAGGTTGCAACACATCTTTGCGTAAACTACAGACTCACAGGAGTCGTATACAGTGATCTCCCTGGAAGCCATAAAGGCATTCGATTCTATATTGGGAAGGGCTGGTTGCGGTCTTGAGGCAATATGGTCTGGGTGATTACTTTCATTAAGTGGATCAACATTTTATACGAGGCTCCTGTCACTAGGGTAAAGACTGGTAGAATGGTGTCGGCACTGTGGGACATACAAAGAGGCACCAGACAAGGTTGCCCGCTGTCGCCAATGCTTTATGTCTTGGGACTATAACCAATAGCAACATACATTAGGAAACAGTTTTTCGATGCAGGCATTAGGATGGGGGGAGAGTGGCATGTGATCTCCTTATACGCAGGTTATGTTCTGCTGTATCTTCGGGACCTCAATGTACCAGTACTCCTGGAGGTGCTGGAGAATTATGTATGGCTATCTGGGATCTCCTTCAGCAAGGAGAAATCGTGCATATTCCCACTGGCGGGACTGGTGGGAAGAGAGGAGAAAGACCTCCCGAAGGTGGGGCTTCAAAGGAAATTACACATGTTCCGTACCGAAGGGTAAATATCTAGCATACATCCGAACAGATGCACAGGGGCAACACTACATTCGCGGTGCAGGGACTCAGGAAGTCCATGAAGTATTGGTCTAAACTGCTGTTATCGGTGATGGGTCGGGTAGTTATCGTCAAAATGATAGTCCTGCCGAGGTTCCTATATTTTTTTCAGAACGTTCACTACTATATACCGGCATCCATCTTTAAAACACTAGAAAAATTATTGAGAGAACTGCTGTGGGGCCCAACCAGACATAAAATACCCCTCAACATAATAATGTTCCCATACGGGGCGGGAAGAGTTCAACTACCAGATCTAGAGAAGTATTTTCTGGCAGCCCAACTTAGCTTCGTGTCCAAGTGGCTCGTGGACGAGGCAACCTCGGAAACTAGATTGCTGAAAAAACTCACAGTCCTGGCGCACTTAAAAGAAGCACTGTGGGTACCGCTGAAGTGCCTGGAGGAAGTACCAATGATTATACAGTTGGGGAGGAGGGTTTGGAGCAGGGCTCTGAAGTTATTGGGACAAGAGCATCCCTATTCCCCCGAGACTCCAGTGGTGGGAGATGTCTGCACAGTCAAAACAGACCAATCTATGGTAAGACAATGGGAACGACACGACACGGCATCTACCCATGGGGAGACATGTATGAGGAAGGTGTCTTCAGGGAATTTGACACCATCCTGGAGAAAGAGAGGTTGTCCAAGGGTCAATTTTATGGTGCCATAGGATCAGGAAAGAAGCTAAAGAAAAGTGGAGGGGGTGGCCGGAGGAACCTGGGGCAGACACAATGCTGACACTACTCCACAACCTGGGGGATGCATGTAAGCCAGTGTCCAGACTTTACAATCCACTGGCGGATCGACCCAATCCTAAGAGTGACAAACTGAAACAGAGGTGGGAAACAGACTTGGGAACCAATATAACAGAGAAAAAATGGGAAAGAATCCTAGCATATCCCCGTGAAGTGTCAAGGAATGCCTGATTCCGGTTGATGCAACTGAATGTCCTCTATAGGACTTATGTGACACCCAGCAGAATAGCCAAATTCAACAACAACGCAAATCCACTGTGTCCTTGGTGTTGTTTGGAGGGTGCGGATATGCTGCACATGTTCTGGGGGTGTCATAAGACACAATGCTTCTGGGCCAAGATAGAACACTTTTGCAGACAAGCAGGGGTGGTGCGGTATGAATGGTCACCAAAAGTATGCCTCCTGGGAGTGTACCCAAGAATTTGCAAAATCAGGCACGTAATCAAATGTATGGACATGGTATGTGTGCTGGCTAAGAGGGCCATAGCAATGGCGTGGAAATCGGCTGGGGGACCACAATCTGGCAGATGGCACAGAGACCAGGAGCACTGGGCAGGGGCAGAAACCAAAGTATGGGGTATGGGAGTGGCCAATGAGGGAGGAGATGCTAGTCCTGCTTACGAGGCCTGGAAGACTCTAATTTGGGACATGTTTTACCCATCTGATGATAAACCCCAGTGAATAAACAATGCTAACTCTTGAATAGGCAAAATTGTTATCAGTAGAGTATTTGAAATCTGATGGCCCAGACTGCCAAACTAACGCCATAAGCCATGGTTGACTCCCTAGGCACGGACATGTCTAGATGAACAAATTGGGTGCCTGCATGATCAAGCTGAGAGGTGAAGACTGTTTGTTATTTGTTGTTCGTTGTTATTGTAAGTTACTTGCTGATATTAATCGGTCTTAAGTATACATGCGGCAATGATGGGTAATTGCACAGAAAACTGTCACATGTATATCAAAAATGGAAATAAAAACATTTAAAAAAGAAGGAAAAAAACAAATAATTATTGTAGTGCCTGACCATATTGTGGCTGTTTTGAGGGAAAACATAGTTTTATTATAGTACTGTTATACTATACTACTAAGCCAATAACCGGCACATCATTTTCAGTGAAGATGGTGACCCTGATTTTAACAGATTGCATATTAAAACTATCTTCAGGTTAGCAGAAGAATGGATGATGATGAATTGGTTGGGACTAAATCAGACTAAAAACAAGCTTCTATTAATATCTAGACATTACACCTTGCACAAAAAATATGAATGTTTGTTCCGTGATTCCTCTCTCCAAGCTTGTTATCTTGGGCTCAATCAGAATTAAACCTTGGAAGTCATTTTAATTTTCATCCTTTCACATAAGCCCCTTGTTATGTTCAAAACACTGTTCCACTATCGCATACATGATTATCAGACCTAAACCTGATTACTGCAATGTCCTTTAGCTTGGCGGCAGGCAGTCAATTATTAAACAGCTCCACTAGGATTCATGCCAAAGCGTCTTAGCTTGAGCATACTCCGTCAGTACTCATACACATTCACAGGCATGAGTCAAGTTTAAAACTTAACACACATGCATAAAGCATTATACAGCTATGCCCCACTGTACTTGAAGGCCCAATTGCATCCACACACGTCAACCTGAGCTTTAAGAGCAAGAATAGGTAATATAATACACATTCCATGCTTTAATGATCCCAAATTTTGGATGCTCCTCTAGATTAACAGGAGGCAATATTTTTAATGACTTACCTGATGAGATTTGTCATACACATGATTTTCTATCTCATGCCCACTCTCACAGAAGAAGGTTTGCGCATTGATACCCATGGGTTGTGTGAGAAACCTGAAAGTGTCTCATATCTAAACCCTGGGAATCCCTTTTTTCAGGTGAACGAGTGCGGGAGGATCAACTGAGTAAGGAGTCCTCGGGGAGTAGGATAGGAGCACCCAATGGCGTGATGCGGTACACACTTCCTTATGACACCTTTTCCCCATCCTACCTAGTAGGGCATCTAGAAACTCAATTCCCCCCCTTCCTGACATGGACACCTTCTCGCAGACAACTCATCGTGAGCGACAACAGGACAACCTCTCCTTTCTCGACAGTATTTTTCTGGATTTTCTTAAACGTACTAGTGAAAACTACAATCCCCATAATTCCTCCCCTCTGTTCTTTTGTAAAGTCACTGAGACGAGGAGGAGAGAGATTGGGAGGATGATGATTACCAACAGGGAACCACAGACACAGAAAACAGACTCTCCCCTTTCTACAGCAGACTGCCCCATTAATGTGGCCAGGCTAAGTTAGGCCTTCCTCTTTAATTACTGGCACCCGACTCCACTTGTCTCTCCCAGGCACATAAAAGACGGAGCAGGAAAGCACACTTTGAGCGTGTCTGGGATGCTGGAAGGTGCCAGAGAGATGGAGAAAGCCCTAGTGAGCTGCAGAAGCCCTGGAAGACCTGGAGGAGGAGAAAAACAGCCAAACACTGGCCCTGATATTTGAGAGGAGACTGCAGTGTGGAGAAGGGAGCTGTACTTCCAGAAGGAAAGACCAGTGACAGCTGGGGGATGCCTAGCAGTACCTACAGCAGAACTCCTTCCGTGGGGCTAGACAGATGAATCAGGTACATGACGGGTAGGAGGTAAGACCCTGACCTAATTGAAACATCCCCCTTGTGGCTCCTACAGCTCACATTTTGGGGAGCTGTGAAGTGGGAGCAAAGTTCTCACAAGTGCATTCTTATACTGGGAGTCCAAAAACATACTTTTGAAGATTGTGAACTTTGTGAGAGAGGTCTGAGCCCGGCAGAGGGAGACCCTTGTGAATTCTGGGGTTGGGGTCTGAGCCCAGTAGAGGTAGACCTTGTGAACTTTTGTGAGAGAAACTGGCAACCGAGATAGAGTGGTCCAGTGCCAGGTCTCTGGATGGTGACCCCTCTCCTGAACCAGAAGAAACAACAAGTACCAAGAGGCCTTAGGGAGGCCGGCGTGATTTGTCAAGCTGGTCATACGAGGGTCAAACCAAACCCCTAGTACAGTCGAAAGTCTTTGACACGTTGAGGAGGCAAATGGGAACTCGACTGAGGGATGCCTACGAACTGGGGTGAACCCTAAAACACGCTAGAACATTGTGATGAATGAACTGTGCGAAGCCTAACTGGAGGCTTTAGAGAAAGCCTGATTGGGGGCTGAGACCCAGATTTAGGTAAAGGTAAGGACCTAACAGGTCTAGAATAACTTTTTGTTGAAATGTGAACAGTGGCAAATGTGAAACTGATGGAGGGATGCCAAGAGAAAGCCAGGAGAAGGGGATCCCCAGCTTTCTGTGAAATTGTGAAACTGGTGTTTGTGCCCGGCTGAGGGGAACACTGTGCGAACTGTGATATTGTGAAGCACACACTTGCCATAGAATAACAGAGTGACCCAGCAAGACATGATCGCCCTTCGGAAGCCTCTTTTTAAATTGGCAAGTGCTTTGAGAGGTTAACACTGAAGGATTGATCGGAGACAGGCTGAGGGGGGTCCTAGGGTGAAGAGTAATCACCCGACGTGAAGGTTACCAGAAGGAACTGTTTGTTTTGATGTTTTTTGCATAACAGGTCCTCTGAAGCAAGAGACTTTCCATAAAAAGAGACTTGGGCACAGAAGGCCCTGATATTCAGAAATGGAACTGTAAGCTTGTGCCAGAAAAGGTCAGGTGTTTGCTGTGTTCAAGAGTCCTGCCTTGTCCCGTGCTAAAAACATGGGGCTGGAAGACCCCGGCCATAACATCCTGATTTATCATTTTGTGAACATTTCTTTCTTTTCTTGTGAACATTATCCCCCACTATTTTGTAGCATAGCGATAAGTATTGGCAATAGTATTTTCTTTTTTAGCATAGGCCCTTTTTATTATCTAGACTCCACTTGGACTGTATTATTATTATTTGATGGTTGTAGATTGCTCCCATCTTAGATCTAGGTTTAGATTAGGCATTTATCTCACCCATCTTTACAGTTAAATGAACACCCTTGAACTGTGATCACTTGTGTCTGTCTTGCTTTGATACCATGCCTACCTTACATATGGTGTCAGGTGTGTGATGTGACTTGATACTAGTTGGGGGCCCCACCAAACCAGACAACCTTTGAAATCTAATGCCCTGGTAGGAGCATCAGAGAGAAAACACACTACTAGTAGTTTCCTCAAAATGGGCTCAAACATCTATGAGGGCAAACGTCATTATAGCTACAACCCATGTGCAATCCCTGGGATGAAGTATATGGAAAATGTATAATAACCCTTTAATAACATAGGTCAGAGAACCGGAATCCAATTTTTTGCTTTAAACCCACAAGCCCTTCTCCCCCTTAGAAAAACAGTAGAGAATAATACATACCATCTTTTCTTCTCTTATCTTTATCAGATTCCTAGTAGAGATAAGATTATAATCTCCCTAGAAATTAAGGCAGAGGTACCCCTCCATTCTGTAATGTACCTTATGCCTCTAGCGGAAACAAGATAAATTACGGGATTAAGAGTGCTACCCAATTTGGGAAATGGAGAAGAGTTAAGAGTAGCCCTCTTAAATCTGTCATATAAACCTATACAGATTAAAAGAGGTGAACTGGCAGGTCTCTTAGTCTATGAAACTCCTTGGGAAACCTTACCCCAACTAGGTAAATTATAAATATCATGTCACAGAGAGAGAGGGGTGGCAGAAGGGGGTGGATTCAAGGTTTTCGTAGAAACAAAAATATTTCATTTATATTCATTGACAACATAACAGTCATCGTGAAGAATTGTGCACCACATATAAAGTAACACCGTTTTTTGAGATAGGCAAAGGTTGGATAGAAAAAAGACAAAGAAAATAAGTGTAGAAGAAGCAAAAAAATAAAGGGACAAAAAGATAAAGACAGAGTTAGTTGAATAGTCATGATATATGAAGTTGTTCTGTGTCATCCCATTAATTCACTATTCTCAAATCGTATGAATCAAATCTGGTTACCTTAATAGATTTTTGTTCCCTATATGGAGAATCAGGTAAGTCTCAAGCAGTCGATGGGTTTGATCCCTTTAAAATTAAATTATATTCTTTTTAGTATCTCACAAATAGTTCACTATTTCAGCACATCCTGAATCCATAATCTAATATATGTTGTATTAAATTATAGTTCGTGAACAACAAATTGTATACTTAGCGGGTAAGTATGTTTTCATTTTGGCGCTAAAGGGACCAATGACTGGTAATCTTAATCTCCACTGGTTTACTACATGAGTAATGCTTTCGCTCAGTCCTAATTACATTCATGTCAACACGAAGTGTGTCCAATTCGCTAATATGCGAGAGCTTAAAACAGCATGTTTTCTATAGTTCGTTGATGATCCCTTACCTTCGGTTTGTGATAAATACGTTCAATCGCGTGCTGTCGTTTCATAGAAACGCTGGATGCCATTGAATCAATTAAATAATTTGTTGCCGTGTGGCGTCACGGTTGGCGACTCACCAGAGTCTTTTGTTAGTGTCTACTATTATTACAAAAGAGGCACGACATGATGTGTATAAACTCATGTGTGCCTGACCTTGTTATGGGTTGTTCAGTGAACTAATCTGTGTGCATGTCCTTTCTTTATTTTTGTTACTTTTTAGCTCGGTTCTAATAAACTATAAGTATCTTAATTAATAATATGGCGCCGTGAGTCCAAGTATGTGACTCCTTGTCTATTAGTGATTAGTCAGATTAGGTGCGCCGATATTTCCCACAGAATGCGGGCAATTTAAATATTTGCGATCAGTAGTTGTGACCTAATCTAATGACAGTGAGTGATTTTCATGATAATGAATTAAAATGAAACATGAACATATATTTGACACGCAACACGTACAATTTATAAAAATTACACCATTTCATTGTCGGAAATTCAGTCCGAGGACAGTCGAGTTAAGTTTGCAGATAGTCTTTGCCTCGGCTTGTCTCAGTGCTTTTTCCTTGTTCCCTTCTCTTTTACCCAATGTTATTTTCTGTAGTCCAATGAATTTAATTTCCGATTTGTTCGCCATTTGATGATATTTCTGCCAATGACAGGAGAGTGGGAGCCTTGGGTCCTGGCTTCCAATTTTCGCCAGATGCACTCTAATTCTGGTTCTTAACTCCCTAATCGTGCTACCAATGTATACCAATTTGCATATACATATGATACCGTACACAACAAATTTAGTTTTGCAGTTGATTGATTTGTGTATTTTGATCTCATTGTTGTGAGAGTCCCTAAATACATTTGTTTTTTCGTGTGCACACTTGCACATTGTGCAGCTTCCACATTTCCTGAAACCATCACTGGTCGGATGTTACCAGGTGGGGAGTAGGACAGGTGCACCTGATGGCTAGAAACGGTACAGCCTTCCTTATGACACCTTTTCCCCATCCTACCCAGTAGGGAATCTAGAAATTTACCCCACCCTCCTCCCAACACAGACACTTTCTCACAGACAACTCACTGTGAGCGATAACAAGACTACCTCCCCCCTTTCTTGACAGTATTATTCCAGATTTTCTCAAACTTACTAGTGAAAACTACAATCCTCCCCTCTGTTCTTTTGTAAAGTCACTGAGACGATGAGGAGAGAGATTGGGAGGATGATGATTACCAGCAGGGAACCACAGACACAAAAAAAACAGACTACCCATTAATGAGGCCAGGCTAAGTCAGGCCTCCCTCTTTAATTACTTGCACCTGACTCCACTTGTCTCTCCCAGACAGCATAAAAGGCAGAGGAGGAAAGCACACTTTGAGTGAGTCAGGGATCAATGAAGGTGCCAGAGAGAAGGAGAATGCCCTTGTGAGCTGCAGATGCCCTGGAAGACCTAGAGGAGAAGAACACTGCCCAAACACTGGCCCTGCTATTTGAGAAGAGACTGCAGTGTAAAGGAGGGAGCTGTACTTCCAGAAGGAAAGACCAGGGGCATCAGGGGGTTGCCTGGCGGTACCTACAGCAGAACTCCTTCCCTGGGGCCAGACAGGTGAACCCAGGTACATGAGGGGCAGGAGGTAAGACCCTGACCTCATTTAAACATCCCCCTTTTGGGTCCTACAGCTCCCAAAATATGGAATGCCTTTGGGGAGCTGTGAAGTGGGAGCAACATTCTCACAAGTGCATTCTGGTACTGGGAGGCCAAAAACATACTTTTGAAGATTGCAAACTTTGTGAGATGGGTCCGAGCCCGGCAGAGGGAGACCCTTTTGAACTTGGTGAGTAGGGTCCGAGCACGGCAGAGGTAGACATTGTGATCTTTTGTGAGAGAAATTGCACCAGAGATAGTGTGGTCCAGAGCCACGTGGGAGTTCATTCAAATGTCTCTGGATGGTACCCCCTCTCCCAAACTAGGAGAAACAACATGTACAAAGAGGCCTTAGGGCTGGCCGGCGTGAGGTGTCAAGGTGGTCATACGAGATTCAAACCAAACCCCTTGTACAGTCGAATGTCATTGACACGTTGCAGAGACAAACGTGTACCCGACTGAGGAATGCCTGCGAATTGGGGTGAACCCTAACACAAGCTAGTAGATTGTGATGAATGAACTCTGCAAAGCCTGACTGGGTGCTTTAGGAAAAGCCTGACTAGGGGCTGAGACCCAGACTTAGGTAAAGGGAAGAATCTTGGTGTTATTTTCGACTCCACACTATCCTTCTCTCCTCACATCTCCGACGTCTCTATGAAATCACACTATCAGCTGCACCTCCTCAGAGGTATTCTTCCTTTCCTCTCCTTCCTCCAGAAGCTCACTGTCTCCAGAGCACTGGTTCTCTCTAGGCTGGACTATTGTAACAGCCTCTATCTAAATCTGCCTGCCTCTACTCTCCGCCCTTTGCAACTTATCCAGAATAGGACTGCAAAACTTGTCCTTGGCCTCAAGCCCAGGGATCGTATCTCTCCAAGACTGAAATCTCTGCACTTGCTCCCAGTGGCTGCGAGGATTAAGTTCAAAACCCTCTGTATTGTCACAAGTCCTACTGGGGCCGAATTACCTTCAACTCTCTCTTCCCAAATATCTTCCTTCTCAAGCTCTTCGCTCATCTGCCTCCAACTCCCACAGTGTCAGTCGCTTCTCCAAGCAACAAGTTGGTGGTAGATCTCTCTCTCTTCAGCAGGGGCCTTCCTCTGGAACAGCCTTCCTGCCTCCCTGAAACTTGAGGAGAACCATGTCTGGTTCTGTAAGCACGTCAAAACCTTTCTCTTTGCTTCCACTTCCTCTCCCTCTCTCCCCTGCTGAACTCCTGACTAAATCTGCACTGGTCAAAACTACCTGCCCACCCTGTCTGATTAGGGCGCCGGCACCACCAGTTGCACACCTGCACTGCCTTCCTAGCAAACCCTGCACCCAGGGACTGTTTCTGCCTCCCTACAGTCCCCTACCAGCACTTACGTCTGCACTTACCTTGCACGTGCCACCATCTGGCTGTGTTATTATTTATTCTACTCCCCCTTGTACTGCACTTTCCCTTCTCCTTTCCCCCCTCGCACTTTTCCCCTCTCCCCCTATGCACTTTAGCGATCTGAATGACACCGGGCCTAGTAGGATCGTTGTCTGTCGTCCTTTTGTTCCCCCCCTTGCCTCGTCACGCCTTGAAACACTTGTGTATAGGTGCGTTATTAATGCCATATCATATCATATCATAACCTAAGGGTTCTAGAATTACTTTATGTTGAAATGTGAACTGTGGCAAATGTGAACCTGACGGAGGGATGACAAGAGACAGCTAGGGGAAGGGAACGATTTCTGATGAGATTTAGAAATTGTGAACTGTGGAAAGTGTGAACTCGGCTGAGGGAATTTTGAAACTAACGTTTGCGCCTGGCTGAGTGGAACGCTGTGCAAACTGTAAAATTGTGAACCATGCACTTGCCATAGAATAACAGTGTGACCTAGCGAGACGTGATTGCCCTTTGGAAGCCTCTGTTTAAATTGGTAAGTGCTTTCAGAGGCTAACGCTGAAGGAAGGATCGGGCCCCAGCTGAGGGGGATCCTAGGGTGAAGAATAATCGCCCGACGTGAAGGTTACCAGAAGAAACTGTTTGTTTTGTTGGTTTTGGCATATCAGGGCATCTTAAGAAAGAGACTTTGCATGAGAAGAAACTGGGGCACAGAAGGCCCTGATATAGAGAAAAGCAACTTTAAGCTCGTGCCAGAGAAGCCCAGGAGTGTGTTGTGCTCAAGAGGCCCACCTTGTCCAGTGCTAAAAACATGGGGAAGGGAGACTCAGGCCATAACATCTTGATTTATCATTTTGTGAACGCTTTTTTCTTTTCTTGTGAACATTATCATGAACTATTTTGTTGCATGGCGGTAAGGATTGGCAATAGATTTTTTTTTTAGCATAGGCCCTTTTTATTTGACTAGACCCCACTTGGATTGTATTATTATTATTTTATGGTAGT
This sequence comes from Ambystoma mexicanum, assembly GCF_040938575.1. Classification (NCBI taxonomy): domain Eukaryota; kingdom Metazoa; phylum Chordata; class Amphibia; order Caudata; family Ambystomatidae; genus Ambystoma; species Ambystoma mexicanum. Next base: position 689,722,062 of record NC_090934.1, on the reverse strand, counting down.
AGCTTGCTCCCATCTTAGATTTAGGTTCAGATTAGGTGTTTATCTCACCCTTTTTAAAGTTTAATAAACACACTTGAACTGTGATCACTTGTATCTGCCTCGCTTTGATACCATGCCTTCCTTACAGTTGTCTGTGCACTATAAAAGAAGACATCAAATCAAACTATAAGCATCTTTGAAATGGTGCTAGTGTATATGCTAATAGTGCAATATACATTTGTGAAAGGAGGCATGACACTTACATTACTCAAAAAGCACAAACCACAACCCTTTCAAAGATGCTTTTGTAATTTGTATGACATCAATGCCCTTCACTTCCTCGTTAAATGAGAATAGGAAGTTATCTCCAGTCAGACCTAAAATAAAGGTAACTCGGAGGACCAGTGAAATTAGAGAAGATCACCAAGGAAATGAAACTCAGAAAACTAGCAAAGCGGGAGTTTAACAAGGAAACATACACAAGATTTGATTGAAAACAGTTCTCCTTTGAGGCTTGATGTCACACAGTATTTCCAAATAATACATGGCAGCTTGTACTTCCTGCATAAGGGCCTGTAAAAAATGTTCTTATTACTAGCTAGTTGGGATATTACTAGTGACCTGTGTGGGAGTATATTGCTTCAGTACATAGATAAATAAGTAAATTCATGTCTGGAGACACAATAAGGGCATGGAGTTTTTCTTTGCAGGAGGACTCTTAGGAAACCTATATGAACTAATGTAAATCTGCCCCTACCCCATGACATCACATCATCTGTATACCCCTTAGTTTTCTTTTTCTAGCAGACTTGTGTTAGGCCATCCCTCCCTAAATTGGCTGAATGCAACACTTGCTCAGCTACGAACATGCGCTGAATGATGGAGAACTGTGAGTTCTAGCCGATTCATGGTTATTGGAGCAAGGCCACAGTCTTGAGACCAGCAGAACTGGATGGGGCAATTGGGCGTTGTTTCAAACTGGATGTTGTCATGGGCATGGAGGACCAATGAACCTTGTCTGAGGAGGTGAGATTTAAAGTGTTATCGGAAAAAGAGAAAGGATGAGACTATATGTCATTTCGTCCACATACAGTGAAAACTGACAATTACGAGTAATTAATGGGCCATTGTCTTGGCGGGATAAGTGTGACAGAAGGCCTTGTTGTAGTATTCCTGAATCTTCACTGATCAGGTGACCAGTGGTCTATAAAGGTAAGCGGTCTGGAAAGTGTGCCAAGTCTGTTAGCTGGGTCTTGGTTAGAGGCAGGAGTCTGTGTTTTTGTTGACTTGCAGGTCAATGAATACATTACCCAGGTTTCCCATTACAGAAATTGATATCTGAGCATGGTTTCTCTGATATCTGTAACAAGAAAAAGACTTGACTACTGTATTATAATGAGTTATTACAGTTGGGTTGTGACCTGGAAATGCCTTCTGCTTACAACAGCATAAAGCAGAATTCCTGCTGTAACTGCAGCACTTAATTGAAGCTCTGACAAGTTCTTTAAATATCTTTCTTCTAAAAATAGCTTCATGTGACACTTTGCAGTCATTGAATTGTACTGACCGGGTTAAAACAGGGACTTACTAATCTATTATCGTCAAAGATTCCTAGGTCAGAAGCAGTTTATAGCCCCCACTGTAATGATAGGGTGGGAAAAATACCCCATATCACTCTGTCCTGCGATGTGTCACAGACAGACCTTGTTATGTTAATAAATATATATGTGTATTTTAATATATAGAAAGTAAATTCAATAATCCATATTAAAAGTGACAAGATTTCACAAACATATAAAAACCTTGGCTGTACCTGTACATAAATCAATACAAAACATTAGTAGCCGGTGAAGGTCATCCAGAATGTAACAAGCATTCTTATTGGCCCTCGCCAGGGAATTACCAGGCCGGGAATCCCTTGCACGCACGTATGTGCCTTTGTTTGTTCCCGGCAGGGTGCGTGGCAGCCCCTTAGCCAATGAAGAGGCTCGAAACGGGGCAATCCCCGATCCAAGCCTCCCCATGGCTGGAGGCTGCCTACGTCCCCCGCCGGGGACTCAGGTATGTTTTTTTTTCCTCCACCCCCTACCCCTGCAAACTAGCCCCTCCCAATCCTCCCAACCCCACTGACCTTCTTTTTTCTTCTTTTCTCGGGAGCGAACGCACTGGGAACACTTATGTTCCCAGCATGTCCGCTCCCGCTGGCCGCCATGGAAAGGGAAAACAGACTATGTTTTCCCTTTCCAGGCGGTCATTTTATTTGACTTTTTTTTAAATGCGGCAGCGTATTGGAACAGAAAAAAGCAATTAGTACCCCAGTCTAACGGGCCGGGGTACTAATGGCAATAAGGCCTTCAATGGCGGGCCAATGCCGCCCACGGTAATACCCCGGGGCCTCGTTAACTATGGGCCCCGGGGCATTACCTGGGGCGGTATTGGCCCGCCGTCTCTGGGCTTATTGCTACAGTACAAGACAAACAAACCCATTACATTTTGCATTCACAAGGATTCCTAGCAACTATATACAATTGCTTGTGTGACAAAAATATACTCTTGTGTTCTTATAAGTCTTTCAGGTCCAATAGGAGAAAAGAGCACCAAACGTGTTCTTAATAACCATCCAGCTGAGCCCTACATGTTCCAATCCCACTGGTGTGTATGGAGATTTTCATCAGAGGCTACTTTATTCTATTGGTTAGTGCACGGTACCTAAGCCCAGCCCAAAAGCGAGTACTGCTTCTTTTTTGGGAATATGTTTTGGTTTTTCCAACCACCAGCCTTCTTTTAGTTGTGGGATGTGTCCCGCAGGTGGAATAGTTAGGTATCCTCAGTACTTGGAAGATGCCAAATGATGATAGAGAGGAGCTCATAGGCTGTTAGCCTATCTCGATCTACTGAGGGGGGGATTCTTATCATCCTACAAGTACGTGCTACTGCTCAGTTGTGAGATGTAAAACGGGCGTGCAGGATATGCAGGTTACCTAACATCTACTGAACCTCAATCTACTTAAAACATACGGCAGAGGATACTTTATCTCATATACAATACTTTTTCAGAAAGCAAAAAGCCTACATTGATAACTGCTCATCATACCTACCCTATACCTTAATATTTTCAATCATTTTAGTTGAGTTCAGTTCAATATGTTTATTCGTATGTGCACATCCATCAAACCAGTGCATGATACAAATTCATCACATTAAAAATGTACACATCGACACGTTGCAAAACTATCCTTATTGAGATGCATTACATAGAAATCAATTACAAAAAGACAGGGTACCATTGCAGAAAAAAATACAATGTAAAAAACAGATAAAACACCATTTCTAAAATGCATAGTTCTTTTTAAATAGGACAGCAAAGACCAACAACATAAGGGGGAGTCAGAAGATAAAAGAAACAATACAGTAGAACAATGTTGTCTCAGATTAAGGTGTCCAAATACAGGAAGGATAGTGGCCTTTCTAATGCCCATGTAGGCAGGACAAAATAATGAATCAAAATTAAATCTTCTCTTCCAAAAGTAAAACTAACAAATTGCTAGGATAGGTTCTTCATTCAAATTTTCAAGGGTGCTTCGGTTAAAACTTGAGTAAACGTCCATACGATGTAGTTGCTCCCTCAGTTATAGCCAACAGACATTTGTTTGGCCTTAACATGGATGTGAACAAAGCAGATGGGGCTAGGGATCCCATTTCAAGATGTTTGGGAAAGGTGCACTCAAATTCACATGTGACAATTGTGATCAATAATAACAATTGCTGGGCGACCACTGGGGAAGCCCTACAGAGATCTCCTTTCTTCCCCTTTTCTGCTGCGTATATGGAGTTATTTTCCCTGTTCCTTCATATTAAGCTAGCACACATCTTCTAGCAATCAGAGAGCAATCATATCCTTGAATAAGCTTTTCACCGGCTTGTGTTTATATCAATGGTTAATGTAGAGTGGACGAAGGGACAAAGAAAATTGATGTTGTCTTAAAGTACACATCATATCCTGAAACGGCCTAAGCTATGTACTAGAAAAAAAAACTCTCCATCATCATTGGCAGCGGTTTTCACTTGTCCACTGAAGATACACAACTACACCTTGGTGCTTCTTACCCCTGCCTTTCATTTGGTCAGATACCCAATGCAGATACCCAATGCAGATACCCAATGATGCCTTCAGACATTTTTGCAAAGGAGGGGGCCAGATTTGTAGATAATATCCTCAAATCTTCATGTTTCTGGAATTGCAAAGTCTGTCATCTACCATTTGCGTGCAGTCAAGGCACACCCCTGCCGTTGATCATACTCCTGCCACTGCCTCACATTATTAAACTAGTCAATGTGATGATAATGCCCAGCCTTTACTACTGTGATAGAATCTAGATGCAACTAACTGTTGAAACATAGATTTGAAAGCTTCAACACTCCACCACTCCTTTATCCTTAAACCTCTATTTTTGAACCCAACATCTTTAAGATCACAAGAATATGGTTCCAATCTGCTATTCTACTAGTCCTCTCCTTTTCTAAGTAAATGCCCCAAAGTAATGAACTGGCTGTATGTTCACTACATAAAACCCCACAAATAAAATAAGCAAAAATAACTGTTTTGTGGTGGATTCAGTTATGTTTGCACTGAAAAGCTAGCACAAATTTCAATACATATGAAGGTTTCCTCATTACAAAAAAAAAACTTTTGATGGGTTTTTTTTTCAGTGTGTGTGTTTTCTGATGCTGCCCTGCCAAAAATATGCAAGAGCCGAATACTCTGCCGATTTATTGATTGATTGATTGATTGATTGATTGATTGATTGATAGGTTATTTATGATCCGCCTATACACAAGTGTTTCAAGGCGCAACCAGGCAGGGAGGGGAAAACCAGGGAGAGCAAGACAAACAATCTTACTAGGCCTAGTATCATTTAGATTGTGCAAGTGTGCAGACTAGAAATACAGGGGAAAGCAAGGGGAGATGTGCAACCAGTGGAACAGTACTCTGGGTTAAGTGCAAGGAAGGCATGGCCTCCAAGGGGAACATGACCTGGAAGTGCAAGGAAGGCCAGGTGACAGTGCAGGGGGGCCCGAAGGCAAGTGCTAGGGACTGGGCAGGGGGGGGGCACGTGTCCTATATGACTCAGAGGAGCATAAGGCAGCCAGTCACGTAACTGAGCAGGAGAAAGGGAAGGATAGCAGTGGGAAGGCAGAGAGAAAAGGAGGTGGGGAAAGGTTAGCAGCAGAGAGGCAGAGAGAAGGAAGAGGAGAAAAGGGTGGTCTTGAGGAGCTTCTGGAACCAACTCCAGGTGGAGAGTGGCAGGTAGGCCTTTTCATTTTTATTTGTATATGGTTTATACACACACCTTTACAAACATATTATATATAAGCAATATCTCATTAACTTTATGTTTGTACAATTGAAAAAAACATTTAAAATCCCTAAAAACACATATTCAATGATATTACTACACCAGTCCACAAATCAAACATTAAACATGTTGACATAACGCCCAATCAGATAAGACAAACTTAAAATGTGTTAAAAACGGATTTTGCTAGGTATAAGTACTTACAGTTCTAATATCAAAATTCACAGTTATACAGACAGTTGAAGCCTGCTTGTTAACTTAGCTCTGAGTTCAATACACATTCCATACTACTACATGCAAGAAAAATGGTTGAAGCAAGCAGTATTAAAGACACTACACACTCCCGAACGGGGACAATTGATAATTAATTATGGTCAGGAGACGAGTGAGTGATAGAACCAATGAAGTATTCTCACCCCACATACATCGTATGCATAGAAAGTCCCTCGAGAAGCGGGTTTCTCCAATATTTAGTTTGCCAAAGGCCACCATTCTAACAGTTTCAAAGTGCAAACAAAAGATGACAAGATGTTTTAAAGTTTCAGGTTCAACACAAGCAGAAACGACATATGCCTGCATGCGTAATGGCGTTGTTGGAGTGCCAGTGATTAATTCGGTCATTAGTAAGAAATTGGCTAAGTTTAAATCTAATAAACATAGATTGCACTTTCTCACAGGGAGAATAAAGTAAATACAAGGATCGAGGTTTTATCTATTTCACAAAACGTGCATATTCCTTGTATGAGCTATATGTGCAAATGACTTCAGTTGTGCACACCCAATCATGTTCATAATGTTTTTTCTTAACATGAAGTGGACGTTTACATATATTCTATACAATAGTTCTTTCATGTTCAAATCAAACCGTACAAGCGATGCAGGATGGGAATCAATGAGCATCTGGGACAGGTCTACATACATTGAATTACAGGGTGGATTAATCATTTCGAGTAGTTAGTCATCATTCTCCATTGATATTTAGAGGATAGAGAACTTAACCCAAGTTCATGTCTCAATATGGAATTTGGCAGTGAGTTAGATAATCCCAAAGTTTTTTTCCAAATCCTGCCCTGTACTTGATCCAAAATATCATGTCCAACAGGCCCATGTCAAGACCGTATAGTAAGATTGCTTCAACTTTCAAGATATACATTTCTATCACCGGCATGACTGAGAATTTACAGTACTTTCTATATATTATTTTCATTTGTGACAAGAAAGGTCTGAGTTTTTGATTTAGAGAGGTCCTCTACATTATTATTTAGGAGGTGTCACATAGGTTGTAGCCTAGGTACCGTAAAGCAAATGTGCGTTCTATTCTGATGCTTCTATAGACCATTTAAAGTAGCAAATCTTCTTTCTATTTGCAAAGATCACAATTCTGGATTTGCTAGAATTTGACTGTAGATTGTATTTTTGAGCCTAAATCGAGAATATTTGGAGTGTATTTTGTAGGTAGGGAGGCCTTTCCAGAGGGAGGCACCTGCTATCACCCAGTCTCTGCTGGAGAAGCGACTCAGCCACAGAGAATTGGAAGTAGATGAGCAGAGGGCTATGGAAAGAAGGTACTTAAGAAGAGAACATTGGAGATAGTAAAGGCCTCGGCCCCACTGGCCTTGTGGATGATGCAGAGGGTTTTGAACTTGATGCTTGCAGCCACCGGGAGGAGGGATTTCAGAGCTGGAGAGATGCAGTGCCTGGGCTTGAGGCCAAGGATAAATCTTCTGGCCATGTTTTGGATGAGTTGCAGAGGGCAGAGGGTACAATTAGGTAGATTGAGAAAGAGGCTGTTGCAATAGTCAAGGCTAGAGCTAACCAGGGCTCTGGAGACAGTGAACCTCTGGGGAAAGGTGAGAAAAAGTTGAATACTTCTGAGGAGGTGCAGTTGGAAATGGGAGTTTTTGGAGATGTCCGTGATGTGGGGAGAGAAAGAGAGAGTGGAGTCAAAGATGACCCAGAGGTTTTGTGCCTCACAAGAGGGTGAGGGCAAAGGGCCAAGGGAGGCTGACCATACTGAAAGGGGAAAAGCAGGGTCCCAATGAGAAGGGTCTCTGCCTTCCTGGCATTAAGGCAGAGATCATTAGAGGCGCACCATACCTGAATAGCGGAAAGACAGTCAGGGATGAGCGAGGAAGGGGCCAAGAATAGCCAGAAAGAGAGCTGCGTGTCAACCTCATAACACTGAAAGTTAGAGGAAAAGGTGAAGATCAGGAGTGCCAAAAGGCCATATAGACATTGAAAAACCAGGGCAAGAGGATAGATCCCTGGGGAACACCACATGTTGAGAGTGTGTTGGTGGAGAGGAAGGACCCAAGTTCAACCTGGGAAGGTCGGTCCAAGAGGAAAGAGGATAGCCATGTCAGAGCCTGATCGATGATTCCCATGGTATATCGGAGACGGCTGATCAGGACGTTGTGGTTCACCGTGTAAAAAGCAGAAGAAAGGTCGAGGAGGATGAGAACAGAGGGAGATTTAGAGTCAAGTTTCCTTTTATTTTGCTGCTCTAAAGCCAGACTGATGGTCAAGTAGACAACCAATAGATTCAGTGTGAAGTGTCAGCTGGGAAATAACCAATTTCTCCAAGGGTTTGCCCAGGAAAGGAGTTATAGAAATTGGGCAATAGTTTACCGGGTTGGAGGGGTTGGCAGATAGTTTTTTGGATCAGGGGGTGCACAAAGGGAGTACTTGAGAGGAGAGAAGAACACTCCAGTGGCAAAGGAGTGGTTGTAGAGATCGGCCATGGCTTGAGCGAGAGAGTCAATGTTGTACTTAATGGTTCTGGAGGGTCAGGGAGACACCTGTTTGAATGAGACTTTCATAGGCCGGACTTGTCTGGAAACCTCATCAGGTGTGACAGGAGAGAGGGAGGAGAGGAGGAGGGGAGAAGGGGCGGCCAAGGAGGGCCAGAGAGAGGTAATGGGAGGAAGGGGAGCAGATGAGAGTGAGGACAGGATGTCCTGAGTTTTTGTGGTGAAATGAGAGGCAAGGGCCGGGCAGACGGCCTGGGTGGGTGTGGTAGAGGAAGATACTGTAGTAGGATTAGCCATCTCCTTCCAGATTTTAAAACGTTTGGCCGTGTTGCTAGATTCAGCGGAGATGCAGGCTTGAATATAAACTATTTGGAAAAGATGGAGTGTGTATATTGCCTTTGAAGTAGGCAGCAGGCCACTTTGTCAGAGGGTGAATCTGAAGCTCCCCATTTCCGTTCAGCTGCTCTGCACTTGCGTTTCAGAGCAGCCAGGTCGGAGTCGTACCAAGAATTGCACTTTTTGGCAGGCTTCAGGTGAATTCTCATGACAGGGGCTGTACATAGTCAAAGATATCGCATTCTCCGTGTGATTTAATGCCAGTGACCTTCATTTAATGCCAGTGACCTTCAGTGTACTTAGGAATAATGCTATTTGATGTCACTTTCTGTTTTGTCAAGGGGTGAAAGGTCATGTTTCATCGCTCCCAGAGATGTCACTTTGGGGTGGGGGTCAAATGACATCACTTTCAGTGATGTCATCGGAGGTCAAGTGTCGTGAGGCGAGGGGTGGGCCACTTTTCTGAGGCGAAGGGTGGGCCACTTTTTTTTGGGTGACCGGGCCTATTTCTTGTCCCAGTCCGACCCTGACTATCTTTAGCAGCATAGTCAAAGAAGGGATCCTATATCTCATAACCGCCATCAGTGTATTCTTATTTAAGTGTTTTAGCTTCTCCACAGCCTTGACATTCCAAACCCAATACTGCCACATATTTATCACTGGAATGAAATGCTCCCTCACAAGCAAGCAATAATTAATTGGCACCAGCTGTAAATGTGAGAACAGTTTTATTCGATTCTATGCAATTGGTCATCCTCACTGGAGTTCTCTACGCCTGGCTCCCTGCCATACTGATGTCCCATAGCTCAACTCTAGTCCTGGCTTGGACTCCTCACTGCAGGTTTACTGATTGAGATAGACATTTCACAGAGTGACTCATTGAACTCTGGTCTCATTGACCCATGGGCTAGAACTCTGGATCCAGAACTATGGACCTGAGTGCTGAACTTGTTGAACTCTATGCTCTTGGAACAAAAGAGTCTTGGGATTCTGGAGACTTGGAATTAACTCTATTGTGACCTAAAATTTACTGTGAATTGACATCATTATTATATGTTTCATTTATGCATTTTCATGTTATAATATAATCTGTTGCAACTCGTAATGTAATCTTCACTAAACACCTATATCGAGATCCAATTATCAGTGTCTGGTGGTTCTGTGTGGTAATTTGTGTGATGTTTATGAGACTTTTGTTGATACACAGTATAAGCCATGAACAAGATATACATAACATTTGGAATAAAATCAAGCATTTTGTGGGGCTGCAGTACACTACTTGTGGAGGAACCTTTAGTGTGTGAGCTTGTAATAACAATTTGAGGAGATTCCTATCGTCTGTCTACAAATCAGGGCCCTGTCACCATCGGTCAGCATGTGGCCTAGTGTTATCTCCCAATGTGCAAGTGCTATAGCTTGAAGAGTGTATTGTTCTACCAGAAACAGATTTTACATTACACTAAATGTCTATATTTAAGCCCACTGATCACACATTTTGCAAGGTTCAATATTGAAATCCAGGGAGTCTCCCTTTGAGACTAGTGAGCAATCTGTAGAATAGAAGGATATTGAGTGCAGTGACATATCTTTTGATCCGCAATTCCTCTAAAAAGATGTACATTTCTTCTATAATATATATCTATAAATAAGTTTCAGAAGAGAAAGATACCTAGTTCCGATAGACTGTTTGGAAGTTTTCCATGAATGTAATATCTTGTGACCATCATGGACAAAGAGGATTTCCCCTGGTCCTAGTCATCCTTTCAGCAGCTTTTACCACAGTCAACAACATTACTCTAATTACACTATGAGCCTCATAAGTGAGGTTATCGTTCCTTTTGGACAACTGGTTTGCCTCCTACCTATCAGACAGTTATAGCTGGTCGATACGCAAGAAGGGGTAGCCAGGGCAGCTCTTTAGGATGGGGGTGATTATGATTGAATCTGCTTAGTCCTGGAATGATGCATGCGAGACAGTTTTCAGTGGGGCCCAGGAGGCATCTGGGTCACCAGTGATTAGTTTGCCACCCTCCAGGTGGAGAGGACCCATGTTTAGATTACTGTTCTGAAATTCAGAGTGGTAGGAAAAGCTTGACTCTGCTCTGGATGTCAAGTTGGCACCATAGTCTTTGGGTCATTTTGGTGATGTGTGTTTTTAATGGGAGGTCACAGTTGATGGTCAAGCTGAGATACATTTCACTGGGTGAGAGCAGAGGTATGAGTCTACCTAGCTTCATGTTCATAAGACAATTCTGAACTTGGGCATACTTAATTGGGATTCAATGTAATTCCTTGTCATATACTGTGGACCCACAGGTTTTTAATCCTGTCAACAGTCCTCTTTGATCTATACACAGAGTCTCTGAGAATTATCATACATTGCCATGACATCTCAGTCAATCAATATGTGGATGGAGGACAATTATACCTAAAGGTCAGTTGCATCCAAAGCATGACATGACCGAAACACTGCCTCAAGTTTGTAAAGTAATTAATATGTAGCACCTGAATAGAGAAAAATTCCACCAAAACAGAGCTTTTGCTTCTCCACTAATGCGCTAAGCACTAATTCAAGCATGGCTATCTGTATTTAACCAAAAAGGGTTCATGCCCAATTGATTAGATTTGATCATTGACAGCAACCAATTCTTCAAATTACAAATTATCAAGAAGGCCCAAATAGCCTTGTTCTAGCTAACACTCCCACTAAAAATAAAATCTTCTCCTGTTCACCCCCTGTCTTCAGGACTACCAGCCAAACATTCATAATGTCACAACTGAAAGCAAGCAATGTGCCCCACTCAGGTGCCATGTCCTCAGCCATAGTCACACTCAAAACAGTGCAACTGACTGCAGCCAGGCTAATCACCACCATCAGGAAATTCAACCACAGCTTACCTACTCTTAAAAAGCTTCAATGGTTGTTGAGTACAGTGTGGACCCTTTTGATGCATTCAACTCAAAGACCATCTTAAAATGAAATTCCAGAGATCAGTGCAGAATGGGACTGGACAACAACACATGCACGAAAAATAAAACCATTACACAAGCCTTCTATTTCTCATTAATACTGTGGACCATTATCCCACTGGACATCTGGAAATCAAAATAATATTCACGTTCATTAAAGAATGTAAGATTGTGCTGCTGCAGGAGTTCCTCTTGGAGCTCCAGGGACCACAAATGGCCTCATTACGAGTTTGATAGTGTAGACAAAAACAGTGGTAATGCAGTTGTAACGGAGCTAGCACTACTGTACCACTGCAGTACGTCAATGCCAAATTACAGGTGTGGAGGTGTGGTGGAGGGTAAACCTCCAGCAGAATGCTGAAGGTAATTCCTCTGCTCTAACACGAAAAGACGGTAAAATCGCAGAATTACTGCTGGCAGAATCCCCATGGAATCATATGGATATCATTAAATAAGAACTAACACCACCTATCACTAGTTGTAATCCAGCGGTAATTCTCTTGGACCAAGTGGCGTTAACAGTAAATCCGTTTTTGGTGGTATTTCAGTGGATTTACAACCAAAATACCACCAAACTTACAATGAGGCCCAAAGTCCCTAAACATGCACATGCCTCGAAGTCATCCTGGAATACTGCCAAAATAAGCTGTCCTTCTGATGAATCTTGTATTTATCCTTGTACAGCATTATGCAGCTTCCCAGTTTTTCACTGTATAAATGCCATAGGTACATAGATACATCGACAGCAATTGTTGAACTTTAAAGGTAGACACGAAGGATGTGATGACGAGTCTATGTTGTACCTTCTTTCCAGCCATTTTCACCAGTGCCTGCTAGGCCACTGTAATTCTGATATAGGATGGCTGATTTCCCACCGGGATAAATCATTTTGTGATTCTGGATGAACAGCAGCTCTTTTGAAGGAGACTTGTGGAAACGTGTGTCTGTTGGTGAACCACCAGATGGCTTCGACCGTGAATGTGCAACATGTCAGTAAAAGTATAGTTCTTGTAGGGATTGTCCTCCACTGTTGACATGAGGATGCTGTATGCAATTCTGGACCTGAACCCCCCTCATATTAGATCTTTGATCGTGTTCTGGAGACACTCCAAATAACACCAGGTGGAGCTACTGGAATTTTATTTGAATATAGAACGGATTATGGAAGTGATTATAATCACTCTAGGGGGGATGCATGCCATCATGGATAGTGATTGTTTCTCCCCTTCTGTTGACCTTGAATTCCAGTGTATATTTTCCTGGAAATCTCCACCCACACGTGACTTGTTGTGTGTCCTCCATCTAAATTCCAAGCCATTACCTAATTTGAACATGTGTTTTTGTCAATGGGAGAATATCAGATTTTCCCTATTTGGTGTTCGGGCACACTAAGTTAGAGGGGCATATCATCATTGTAAAGCGATACAAAAATTCCCAGGCTGTGTTTGTAGTCCTTTGTCAGCATGGGATTCTCTCAGGTAGCAAGCTCCAAGGAAAAAATGAGTGTACTAATGTAAACAACGCCAAATGATTTGTACTAATTTCAACAGTGTCGCTAATTTCAACAGTGTCACTAATTTCAACAATGTCAACAGTTTCAAATGATGCTGGCATTACAGCACATGATGTGTGTGTGTGTTTGATTTATTATGCTAGTAATGATGTGTAACATTGAGGGTGAACTAAAGGGGGGCTGAGTGGGGGACTTCAAGCTTTGACATATTAACAATACAGCATGTGCATGGACAGTTTTGTGTGCAATGGTTAGATTGAGAAAAAGCAGAAAATGAAAACCGAGAAATTAAAGGGCGAACAGCCTGCTTTGCGCAGTGTGACAAAATGAGAGGACCTTAAAAATAATTGTCCAATGTTCGTACAAACCAAATGCAGGAAGAGAGGTTGGATGTTGCATTTTCTTCCGAGCGTAGGAAGGAATGGGGGAAGGGACGTCCAAAGGGGCGTGCAGTTTGCCAAAAGACAGAGGGGGTGAGATGGGTCCTAGAAGATTCTGTAATATTCCTGATGACTCTGTCATGTGTTTGGTGACACAAGGGGCCTGGGCAGGAAATGACATCACCTAGGAGGCGGATAGAAATGTTCTAGATCCATAGGTCCTGGGCCGGGTTTGAGAGAAAGGCTTGTCAGGAACTGCGAGATAGAGGCAGGGCCTTTTGCCTGTTGCTGATTCCATGAGGGTCTGTTGCCTGTTGCTGATTCCCAACGCTTTTAGGCTAGTGAGTTTTGCAAGGGGGGCTTTTCACCCAGGCTTTCGGCATAAGTCTGTGGCCTGGATTTGGATGGAGCCTGCTCTGTCCATCGCATTGCTGAGATTTCTAAAAGAACAGGGTTTAGATATCACACATTCTGATTGTGAAAAAGAAAAACTCAGTCTTCGAGTGTGAAAGCCGTGCTGTGCTTTTCGAACATCAAGACATGTTTGTCCCAAGCCTGGCTGAAGTGTTGAAGGCACCTGACTCTGTGACAGGATTCCAAGCCAGTGTTCCAAAGAGGGCTGAACAGTGAGGACTGTCGAGTGTGTGCTGCTGTGTCTGGTGCTGAGACAGGCACTGAAATTGCAAACAAGTCAGAAGGGCTGGTTGCACAAAAGTTAAAGTGAATATAAATAAGGATCAAAAGAATTGGATTTTTTTCTTGCAAGGGGTAATTTTGACCAGGTCAGACTTACCTAAAATGCAATTCGCTCTTTCTCCACAGTAGCCAGAGTTCAAGGGAGCGGCCTGGAATGAAATTGAATACGGGAATAATTCTGCGGTGCAAGGAAATAAATTAGCTCTGACTTCAGATTAACTTCACATTTGGCAGAAAATGCAAGGGGTAGATAGGAGGTGGGGCTGTTCCTAAAGGGCACCTGCTTCAATAACCAACTGAAGTGTATGCCAAGGTGTGTTACAATTTCAGCCCCAATCTACTAATAGTATACGAGAGGAAGTAATAAAAGATGTTAACCATGATACATACATTATCAATAACTACTAATTCGTTTTAGAACCCAAAGAAAACTGCCTGTGTGAAATTGCATATTCTGTTTTCTCATTATAACAAAATTCGTGGTTAAATTAATGTGCTGCTGATGGATTTTGAAATGTGTTATGTATGTAAATGTACATCATTGTGTTGACAGATTTTTAAAGTGTGCATCTAAAAGTATGGACGTGTAAGCCTGTATGGTAGTCTGTAATTGTGTGGCCTGATCAATGTATAATATACAGTGTGACAATATGGTGTATGCCTAGTGCAGTATAAGGCCTTCTGATGCATAGCCAAGGAGCCCATATTAAAATGTAGTAACAGAGAGGTGATAATAAACATTTCTTACATTTTACAAGCTAATGATGCTGAGGTGAACAAGAGTGAAACAGCTCCCTTAGTCAAAGATTTTGTTTCTTTAGGACACAAAATAAAAGGCACAAATCAAAATGTCAGCAACACAAAAGACTGGAGAAACATCTAATATTTCAGACTAAATATTAAATGATAGTACTTATTATAGTGTAGAATAGCACAATATTTCATATGATTCATATATATATATATATATATATATATATATATATATATATATATATATATATATATATATATATATATATTACATGGCCACGGTAGTGGCCATGTAGTTATGGTTAAGTTGCTGTTTCCATAGGAAGAGCACTTTTTGGGTGGCTTATAACTCCGCTCTCCCTGGACGGATCCTCACCACTTTTTTTGCAAAAAAAGTATATGGGTCACTCTGAATTTGTTTGCAAAGTTTGGTGAGGATTCGTCCAGGGGGGCAAAGTTATAGGGGGGGTCCCAAAACTTTTTATTTCCCATAGACTGGATGGGAAAAAACGGCCAAAACGCTGGACGGATTTACACCAAATTTGCGGCAGGAGCGGGGGCTTGGTCCAGTAGTTTTTTATAAAATGACCAAAACGTAAGGCAAAAAAATTTGTGATATCTGTGCTTGCTTCGTGGACGGACTTCCCTGTTCGCTCCGCGGACAGCACCCCGATTGGCCCATGGCCTTGCGTCATGTCCGCAGACATGCGACGTGTTCACTGATTGGACGGCGAGGGGCGTGGAGTGTTCGCTGATTGGACAGCGAGGGGCGTGGAGCGCGTCTGATTTTCTGTGGCACCCGTCATCTTGTATTTGCCGTCGATCGCGTACAGCGCGGTGAAACGTGGATAAAAAATTGTATTTAGTGCCGTGTGTTGGTGTGTAAGAGTGTTTGGGGAGGGTGGGGTAGTATGAGATAGGTTCAATGTTTTGTTTTTTTATGTGCTAGACGTTTTTGTTGCGTTCGATTTGTCCGCGGAGAACACGGCTGTTCTGACATTTTGTAAATAAACTAAATGGTGGGGTGTTTAGAGGACGGAGTATGTGTCATTTTTGTTCGCAAGGAAGGTAAAAATGAGCTATGAACACTCACGGTGTACTTAATTGTTTGTAAATACACAAACTGGGGGTGTCCTCAGGACGCTGTCCGTATTGTAATCTATCTAGTTGAATGTGTTCTAAGTACACTTGCGGTGTCCCAAAATGGTTGCAATTACACAAAATGGGGGTGTTCTGAGAACGTTGTTTGTATTGTTCGTTGTCAGGGTGAAAGTGTTTTAAGACCACTCCTTTTGTCCGCTAATAGTACAATTTCCTATGGGCGTCAACCGACTTTTTGTCCACTAAAGAAACAATAAATCCGGCTGGTGTGCGCCGACATTATGTGATAATCATATGACTGGTGCTATTGACCTGGCTGACTTGCTTTTGCGACACTAAATCATATCTCCCGCCACTAAGCCTGATATTATCAAAGCATTCATATTCCCTGCCTCTCTCCACGACCACCCAGGGGGCGTCATCAAACGCGCCCAGTTCTCTGCAGTCCTAAGTGACTTTACACAGAACCCGGAAGACAACACATATTATGTCACAACACAGTGCGCCACAATTCGGAATATGAAACAGTGATTTAAAAGCAAACAGCAAGATTGTAAATTTTGTAAAGTACATTTATTTGACATCAAATGTTTAGAGAATATTCAGCAATTTGCATTTGTCTTTGTTGTCGATCCACAAAAGTTCATGTTGAGGCACGCGATGTTCCTTTGCGGTACAGAGGGTGTTATATCAGCTTACAACTCAGTGCGCCACAATTCGGAATATGAAACTGTGGTTTAAAAGTAAACAGCAGGATTGTACATTTGGTAAAGTACATTTATTTCACATGAAATGTTTAGTGAATATTCAGCGATTTGCTATTGTCTCTGCTGTCGATCAGCAAAAGTTTATTTTGAGCCGCGCGTTGCTCCTTTGTGGTAGATAGGCTGTTGGTTTATGATAAAAGCAGTAAATGGTCGCTCTGATAATCAGAAGGTTGCTCCAACAACGAGCCATTAGACCACCCTATTGGTTGGTATGTTGTTTGTAGCCGCTAGTACTGCGTAAGGGCATATTGGTCCTTGGCGATTGTCCCATAAAATGGTGAGGGTCATGAAGTTGCATATTTGGACCTGCACCTGGCAGTTGAAGACCCCATCCGCTGGAGTCTGTAAATCGTGACATAGGCAAAATGGGGCCACATACCTGTTTTAAAAAACATAAATTAGTCTCACCAGCCGATCTTCATTAAAAATCATCATTTTATTTATTAGGGCGTGAAACTATTTGCTATCGAAGATAGTGCAACGGAGTATGTTAATAATAAAATAATAATATTTTCCCATTGATATAGCGCTAAGTACCGTGAGGTATCTAAGCGGTGCTTATTATTAACCACGGTGTGTGGTGCTCATTTATCAACCACAGAAAGATGAAAGGCTGAGTTTGGCCTTGCCGGGATTCAAACTTGCGTTAGCAAGGTGTGCATGGATGTCAAAGCGAGCGTTGTACTCGCTGTGCCACTTGACAGGCTACAGTGAAGTGGCATAGCGAGTAGAGAGCTTGACCGCCTATAGACCGGTTAAATTATTTCTATTAACCCACCCTGTGTCGTCTGCCTTTTTCAGAGCCCTCTAAACGACAGGGGATCAATTTGACGGTGATAGTGTGCGGTAGAAAACATTATGCCACTTTCAACGAACAAGTTCAACTTGAGCGGTCTTTAATGCTACGCTATTGTAATTATATTTGATATGAAATAATCTAAAGGGTTACTTACAGTACAATTGCAATTTCCATTGTCTACGAGTAGTGCAGTCCCAAAATACGACTCCGCGTGTGCAAACGATATTTCGCATAGTGATATAATATATAAAAGTGGTTTTGTTTCAGAAATTTCATCCTTATCTTCTCTTACGTTTTATTTTATTTATTTGTGTATGGTTTGTTTAAACCTTTACAAAAAGAGATCACATAGAAAACGAAGAAAAACACAATAAATATTACATAAACAATCGTTTTAAAACTACGGTAATACATTATCATTTGATTTTCCTAAAAACAAACCTAATATCATATTTTATGAATTTATGAATTTAAAATTTCATAGTATAACATATCATGAAAGTGCAGAAAAATTCTTTAAAAAGGCAATCATTCTTAATTTCAGGACCGTTGAGTTGTTATGTGGAATCTGGAACCATAACAACTCAGTATCTACACAATGTAAGTAACTTATAAATTGCTCAAAATATCGTATTCGTCCTTTCAGGAGTGCAGGACAAAACAAAATAAGGTGCTTCAAAGTTTCTTCCACCCCTTCTTTTTTACAGTATTTACACCAGCGCCATTCATCTTTTAGCATATTCCATCTTTTTAAGACATAGTTTTAAGCACATCAAAGCGGATTCTCATATAAGTATTTCTAAAATTTCTTGACGGGTATTTTTCCAAGTAATACTCCAACCGGGGTTTAAATTTCCAGCATGAATAGGCTTGATTCGCAGTTTTAGATTGCGCTACTGCGTCCAGAGTCTGTTGTCAATCATTACATTTGAAGATGTTTTTTACTTTCAGAGGATTATTAGCGAGCAGTTCAAGAGATATACCTGCATCCCCCAGGATTTCTTCAATTTCTTCTTTCAAATTTGTACAAAACACATTTGTTGTATCTTTCCCTGCTAGCGTATAGAGTGAATTTATATTGATCAATGAACATTTCCTCCATAACAGTATTTTCTTCCACACAATAATAGATTTCAGCGACTTTAAGCCAAATTCGTATCTGATTAATTCAATCGATATACACTTGGGAATAAAGTATAACACACCTTTCCAAATTACACTTTCTAATTTTTTCATCAGGTCAGTTTTGTCCAGGTCATAGAATTCTAGACCATATACTAATTTAGGAATACCAGACATGGTGTAAAACTGTTTTAGCGGTATAGCTGTAAATCTCCCAAATTTCGCGTCAAATTTACGCATCTGTCTTAAAATCATGTCAGCTTTAATTCTTAACTGTCTTTTCACAATTGCCATGGAACCGTTGCCTGTAAAATGGTATCCTAAGTATTTAAAAGACTTTTGACAAGTAATTTTTTTCCCTTGACAATACCAAGATAAACGTGATAAACACTTACCTAGACACATAATCATTGTTTTATCCGCATTGATTTTTAACCGAATGCTAGCGATAAACAGTACAAAAGCATTTATGAGTCTCTGCAAACCGACCTTAGTGCAGTCGAGAAGTAAAAAATCATCAGCATAAGCTAGCCATTCTATAGTGATACCACCTAATTTGGGTGCTATCAAACCTTTCCCTTTCATTTCATAACCCGCTCTGCAAACATAAAGGTTAAATAAAATGGCAGCGAGTTTACATCCCTGTCTCAGCCCATTTGGAATTACCTGTTCAGAAGATAACTTCCCTTCTGAATTTAGTCTGATTTTAATTTTAGTGTTAGAGTATAGCTCTATAATCATTTCAAGGAGATGTGCTGGAATCGCTAAATCTCTTAACATTTCCCATAGTGTGTGTCGGTCCACCAGGTCGAACGCTTTAGAGAGGTCCATTGCCGCCACAAAAATTGTGGCACCTTGTGTTTTGAGAGCTTTAGATTGCAGACTTTTCAATACCAAACCACCACAATCTGTGCCCAATTTCGTTCTGAAACCGATTTGTTTAATATCAAGGATTTTACATCTGCTAATCCAATCGTCCAATTCTTTTAATATAATAGATGTAAAAATCTTATAGTCAGGGTCGGATATTGCTATAGGCCTATAACTTTCCGGAGCAGACCTCAGGCCTTTTTTATATATAGGAATCACTATGGCGAGCTTCCATGATTCTGGTATTAATTTGTTGGTAATTATGTCAGCAAACAGTATATGTAAAATTTCTCCCCACAGGTGAATATCAGTTTTCATTATCAAACTTGATAAATTATTTGGCCCCGGGGCTCCCGATTTTTTAGCTTTCCCAATCAACTTTGATATATTGTGAGGCGAGATGTCCAAATCCCATTTAACCGTTTCCTTTTCTTGTATAGTGTTGGTGTTCAGTATATTTTCATCACAAGATACCTCATATAAAGCTACAAAGTGCCTTTTCCACATATCTTCGCTGATTTGCGCAAACAGGATCTCTTTTTGCGTAATCAAATTGTCATTTAGCAATAACCAGAAATTGGAAGTATTTTTACTTTTAAATATCGCCAACATTTTTTCGCCATCCATTTGTTCTCTGTACACTTTACTAGCAATTGTCCAGTTCTTGTATGCTTGTTTCAATTTTTTAATTTGAATACTTTTCTTTGCTATTGGGTCGGACCCATTTTTTAGCTTACGAATTTCTTGTCTCAACTCTTTTTTTTTAGATAAGGTCTGATTGTCAAACACATGTATGTGTGTCTTTTTCTTAGAGTTGCTTATTTTGTTTATACATGATTTTTGTGTAATTGTATTTATATAATGAGTAAACCCATTAGCTGACAGATTTATTATTTTCTCTTCATTCGACAAGTGTCCCCAGTCTTTATACAATGCGGAAGTTAATTTTTTTGTTTTATTGTAAGACCATCGAATCCTCGTACCTTTGATATTGGTAAGTATTTCTTCATCATAGACTGAATATTTATTTAAATTTTCAGTGTGTGGAATTTCAATTGCAAGTAAGTTATGGTCACTTGTAGGCATTTCTACCACAGTTAGCTGTGACATAAAGCATTCAAAACCTTGAGTTACAAAAAGGTAATCTACTATACAGCCAAAACCCCTCGCGTGCCATGTCTGTTTGTCGTTGTGTATTTTGGTTAAACCCATAATTTTCAAAAAGTTCAACCAAATCTCACCTCTTCGTTTACTGCTAGCTAACAGGGATCTTGATTTATTGTCTGCCGCGTCTATATCCCATAACAACTCATCAATCTCCACCTTGTTGAGATTGCAATCAGCATTTAGGTCCCCAGCAAGTAACACAAAATTATTCGACATAGTTTCCCTCCATACATCAATTTTGTTTGTAAGAGTGTTAATTTCTTTCAACAATTGAATTTCAGTGTATTTAAGAGGGTTCCAGTAAATATTAATAGTACATACATTAATACAAGTATTTCCTAATCTGATGTTACACGTAACAGCAAGGAAGATTTCTAGTTCTGCCCATACATCTACATTCACCGGATCCAAAGTGAATTTACACGCAGTAAGTAGGCCACCCATAGGTCTTCCTTTATCGCCTTTTACCGCGTGTATCTGCCAAGTGTAATAGTTCTCCCAGGACAGTTGTGTGGTTGCCCAAGTTTCTTGAAAGAACACAACATCAAAGTTATTCAAAAAATCAGTTACTTCTGTCTTATGTAACAGCTGTGAATGACCTCTTAAATTCCAGGATGCTATTGAGGCTTTACCATTGTCGCTAAAGTGGCTTCGCCAAAATCTTTAGGGATTCAATTGCATTTTTTAAAGCAAGGGTCAAGCCTCTTAGTTCCACCTTGTCAGAGCGAACATCAAACATTTCCGATGTTTTATTTATTTCTGGGTTGGAATAAGCATTTCTCCCCTGAGTCGAATTATTATGACCTTGCTTACGGTCAGGACAGTTATATTGATATATGTCAAAGCCTTTGCATTGCAAAGTTTCCGCTTCTTTCAGCAACTGCATTCTGACTAACGCTGATGGAATTACCAATCAAACGTAGTCAAATCTTTTTCTATGAATGAAGTCTACCAAAACAATTTCAGCAGGGGATATCATCTCCAGTGTCGGGATCATAGCAAATAAGGACATGATATAGGGGCGGTACAAGGTTAACATTCTACCCTCAGGAAATAATATAGTGAGTATTAGACTTGGTAAGTCAGCCTTAGCTGGGTTTTTTAAATCTAGTACATCATTGTTGTCTTCGTAATTTTCATACCACTTTTGTGTATTTCTCACTTCTAAGTAAGGTTTAATATCTTCAACTGGATTTTTGTTATAGTTTTGTTCTTCAAGAATTTTTCTTACTATCTTATTAATATCTTGTTGATTAAGAGTCTTTTCAGCCTCAATTTCACCTTTACCATTAGCACATTCGATCTTCGGTTGTAGATTGTCATTGATATCTTCTAATAGTGCGTTCAGGCTTTCACTATCAGAAATTCGCGTTTCATTTTGCATCAAGGTATTGTCCTCGCTAGTTCTGTCATTGCTAGTGGTTTGTTTCGGGCTAATATTTTCTTGTATATTTTTTTGCTGTTGCATACGTCCAGAATTGGCCGAAATAATTGGGCCAGACGGTTTAATCTTGAGACTTAGATTCGAGTTTGAGACTTGTTTGACTTTATGGTCTTCTAAAATCGTGAAGACCATAAAGCAGTGCCTCCCAGAGAATCATCAGTCTCAGTTGTCATGTTTTTAGATTTCGACATTGCAATTGGTTTTGTGGCATTGGCTTTAAACATTTCAAAGATGTCGGTTATGCCAGATTTTAATGAGGACAATTGTGAAGCGATATCTAAGGATTCCTTTTTTCTTTTCATCGTTTCAGAGATGGTTTTTTCAGAGGCGTAGTATTTTTCCTGCTGCCCATACTGTGTAGCATTAAACTCATCACCCCTTACATTTGTGGCCTCTTCCATATCTGTTTGTTTTTTTGTGTGTTCCGTCTTGTCCGGACTGGTTAGATCTTGCCGTTCCGTTTCTATCATATTTTTAAAGTTCACATCTCTTAGGAATTTTCGCGATGTCTTGGCAAAATGCTTGTTTTTGTTTTTGTTTTGCATCTGTAGTAGCTTTTATTTTTATTTTTTCGATATATTAGGTTTTTCTCCTAGTTTTTCACCGTTTGACGGTAAGCCATGTTCCTGAGTCTGGGCCGATGTCTTGGTCCCTGGTAAGTTTATTTCGATTGGATTACCTTGTGTCTGCGAGTCTTCTATGACAATTGCTATGGGAATAGATATTTTCTCTGAATTCCTAGGATTCTCCTCTGTTTTTTTATCATTTGATGGTATCACTGCGGGTTTTACTACAGGTTTGGCTAGGATTTCATTAAGCTTAGCCGGTACCTGCTGTACCGATATGTTAATTTGTAGTGGTAGATCCGTTTGTCTTTTTAATTCACTCAAGATTAGGCGGTTGAAAATCCCCATCAAAGTGCAGATATCTGTATTATCTGTTTTATCCAAAAATAGCTCACTTTTAGAGTCTCTTCCATTGGAGATTTCTGAGACAGAGGTATCATTCGGTTGAAAGGTGTCCAATTCAGCTGTTCTGAATACATTAGGGGTGTCGTCATACTGTTGTTCAATTGTATCTACTTCTCTTTGTGTATTGGCTAACTCGTTCCACAAACCTTTCAAAGCCTCTTTTTGAGGAAGGTCAGTTAGTTCTTCCGCAAATAGGGACTGCGAGTTAACATTCAATTGTAGCCCTTCAATTCCCTTATCTTTGCTTTCTTTCAGATTATTTGAACAGTTAATCGCACATTCTATTAATGCCTCTTCCTCATCAGATTGTTGCGGAGGGAGCGGTAAGGCAGCAGCTCTCGCTAAACTGGCTCTGCGCATGGATACTGCTGCAAAGAAGTCAGCCCGTGGGTCTTTCATGACAGTTGGGAGTTTAGATCTTTTGTTTTTCATAATTACAATTCCCTTTTTTGTCAAAAGAAGTCAACTTTTAATACCCGTAATCCGTAGTTCCATCTTTATTACCTGTGCTAGCCTCGATCTATGTTCCTTGAAAAGATGTTCAGCTGAAAGATGGCTATCGTAGTGTGGCTAACTGTTAACAGTGAACAGTAAACAGTCCTTTGTCGTCCTTCGAGGTGCGCGCGCAGGTGCGCTGCACCTTGGGTAGTTATAGAGTGTGGGTGGGGTTAAAGGGGGGGTGTCACACAACACCAGACCAATGGGAGCTGCCTAGAAAGAAGGAAAAGACCCTTTTGAAGTAGTTATAGAAACACAGGCAGTTTGTAAACAGGCTTGTAAACAGGCAGTCCATTAAATGTCCATTAACTTACACATTCTATGCAGGCAGTCTCTAGCCAACTTTCATCAGTCACCTCCAGGCAGCTTCCTGTGTTGCACGATGAGACGTCCTCCTTCTATTATTCGTGGAAGCTGCACGCTGAGTTCTAAGCGGCGCTGGCGCATTCACACGTTTATGATTGGGGTGGCAACGTTTACTCTGGATGCCTGCTGACTGCTATTCTTTACTTACGACTTGTTGTGGTTAAAGTATATCTGGAAACGCCAGCATCTGACAATGCTCGGCAGGTATCTGAAGATCCAGTACAGGCTGAATCGACTAAGCTGACGCACTGCACACAGGAGAGAGTGTTGCCCTTAGTCAGTAGAGCAGCTAAGAAACCAGCAATGAGGCAAATTGTCCTCATGCTAAAGGAAGATGGTGCAGGCAATATCTGAATTTCTGCAATCCGGATTATGTCATATGTTGAAAGCATAGGTGCAATATCAAATATATGCTTCTACGCAGATGGGCTTTGTTAATTGGTTTTCCAAATCAGACGACTTGATTACAGTAACACCACCAGCTGCTCGTCTGGTGGGGCTTTTGTAGTCCAAATCCGTTATTGCAGACCTTAACTGCTCTTGTGCTCGATGCGCGCCCTGCACAGCTCGTGTCCACATACGCCCTTACAATTTCTGCAGTACTCTTCAGCACTCTCTATGGACTGCTCCTGCAGTTCATGCACTCCATGCATTACAAATGCAACGTGTGCCCTTGTACGATATCCTGCGCCTTACGTTTTAGCAACACTCCTTCAAGAGAAGTCTTTCATCACAATCTCTGTCTGTCAAGGTCAAAACACATGGAGAGCCAGCCATGTGATGTCATCAGTGATGTCATCAATGACATTTGTGATGTCATCTTTGATGTCCTGGGTGTTAGTGTTAGCAGTGCACGGTGGCGCGAGTTATGGTTGCTTATGTTTCCATAACTGCCGAATTTCAGGGGTTTTTCGGTTTTACTTTGAACCATAACGTCCCTTTAACAAAGTTTTTTCACTGAATATATATATGCATGTTCATGTTAGCTAGTTGTACTGTTTTAATGTCTTGTTCCACACTTTTTCAGTATGTAATTCTCAGGTTTTCAGTAGTAATTAGACAAGTAAGATAGCAAACATATGTATAATTTATAGTGACACATGCACTACTTGCTTCTAAAAAATAGGGGTAAAAAATGAGTAATCATCACATGATTGATGCATGATGATACAATCACATAATATTAACACACAAGAAACACAATGTGGCAGCAATTTTATGATCTTTTTAGTATTTTTGTCTTTTGTGACCTTTGTGGTAGCTATTCAGAAGCGCGGAACCTTTGGAAATTGCACACCAAATAATTTGAGTTGATTTGAAAAGGTAAGGTGGGTCGCCATTCTGGTTCTACCAATGATTAATATGTATAGCACTGTATATGTATGGAAAGAATAAGTGCTATACCTTTTGTCACCTTTAGGTCATGCTTAATAAGATACAGTTTGAGGTCGCTTAACAGAACCCTTATACTGGGAAAATAAAGGGAAACAATGGAACCACCAAAATATAGTTTCCGTTTCTTACTTTTTTTTCAGAAAATTAGGTGAAGAAGTTTTCTTCAAGTGTACAAATTAGGAAAGAAGGGAAACATCTTGTTTACCACTAACTCAGAAAGAGGTAAAGTAACATTCTTCTAACAAATCACTGTTATTCTCTAACATACACAAAATAAAATTGTTTACAGTCAGCAGAATGTTTATGACACCTACAATTATTTTTGGGGGTTTTCACAGAGTTGAAGATGACATCAAGTCCCTTCCTCCAAAAGCAGAGAAAAAGATTTGAAGAAAGGTTGGAAGTCTCTACTTTTTAATAAGTCTCTGAAGAGCATTGTCATTCATCCCTGAATATCATATAGTAATCTTTATGAAGGCAGGTCAACATGAATGCTTATACAACATGTAATAACGAAGGCATGCAAACATTGCATGTATATATCATGCCGCTGAACAATCCCCGGCAATTGTAGCATTTAAGGACAGAAATGTGTAGGGTACATAAAATACAAAGACTAAAAGGTGTATAGAAAGTAATTGTATATAGATGGTTATATAAGTCATACAGACGAGAAGGTGTAATTACAGTTTTGTGCATTTGTATATTTTCTCAAGAAGATCACCTTCTATATACAAGTTGTAGCCGGAATTCAGCTACCGTTGATTTTGGCACTTTGCATTTTTTTGCATTTGGGATGTTATGATATGTTCATACAGTTTGTGATTACATTTATTTCAATTATCTGTTTTTCACATTGTCAATGGTTTTAAAGATCTTTTCTAATGCAGCATATTTATTTGAAATGACTGTTTTACAATCAATTATGCATTTTTATTGTATATGTCCAGACTATTGATAACTGAAGAATTTATATTTTTTGCTTCATATGTGAATACCGAAAAAGGTCTCTGTCACTCCATCTTATGGTTGTTTATTCTGGGCCACCCAATCAGTGATAAATAGACATGTTATAATGACCTTGGATAGCCCTACTTTTTCTAGACCGTCTGTTAACTTAGAACATGATTTGTCTGTTTTTGCATTAAAACTAATAGAGAGGGTAAGAATCATTGTGCTCATGACACCAGCACAATGCAAACAGATTGTTATAGACATTCTGGATGAACCAGAACACTATAAGAAGCTCCCAAAGTATACCACATCAGAGCTTAAAATGTTGATTTATGGTATAACTCTATAAGCTTTAGAATGCCAATTGTTCTCAAAAAAATAATTTGATATTCTGAATTGTCATTAATCACACACCATCTCGCTCTGCCCTACCCAAGATAAATACAAGTTCTACCAATCCCCCTGGAAGACCGATTGTAAAGAAGTGGAGTTCTTTTTTGTAACCTCTATGTAAGTACAAAGACAGGTTTTTGCAACCATTGAGCATTTTGACTGATACATATTTAAAGAATACCACCCACAGCGGTGGCAACTTTACTTGAAGGCTCTGCATTTGATCCTCTTGAAAATCTAGTAGTGACTTTTGACATTAAAGCCCTGTACAGTAATATACCACTAGATGAAGCAATTTAATGCATCTATAATCTTCTTTCTCACTCTGTTATCATTTGGTTCTTCAGCATCATTCATTATTGAACACCAACCTCTTGGGGACATATATTGTATTTTGGAGAAGGTATTTTGATGATAATAATATGATTTGGAATGGGGAATCTCAAGGTTTTGAACCGAGTTCTTTTTCCTGACTAAACCCAATCATTAATAAGTTAGGACACAATGACAGCAGATGCAGGGAGCACTTCTAGTTTCCTTATTCTGAAAAATCGCAGAATACTCTCTGGCAATGTACTAATTACCATCCTAGATCCGCTCTTGATAAACTTCCACATGGACAGTATTTGAGGATCAGAGGGAAACTGTACCTTCCTCATTGATTATAGCTTACATGCGACGGACCTGGATTACTGATTTATTGAAAGGGTTTATCCTTGTAAGTTAATTAGGACCACTAACAAGCTAGCAAAATATAAACATCATGATCAGTTGTTAGCTAAAAGAGAAAACTACCATCTTCACTGACAATAGTATATGTCACCAACACACATCATGGTGCTAACATGGGAGGAGAAAGGAATAAAATTAGTGAGGGTAAGGAATTATTTTTCAAGGCCCATCTATATAGCAAGACTATGCATGGCGAAAGTGAACTCATTTCAGAGGGTTGAGCCAAGAACTGAAAGGGCGCAGCCACCCATTCGAACTTCTCAAATAAGTTTTAATCGAGTTAGGTTGGTTGGAAGGACAAGGGAACAAGAGGGTGTGCAAAGAGAAAATGTGTATTCCAGAAAAGTAGAGCCCATGCCCAGGAGCACCCAATGGATGGCACAAAGAGTATTAAACATAATATTCTTATCAACAGAAAGCCAATAACATCTGGCTTACATAGATTTGGATGAAGGAGTATACCAAGAGGAATAAATGGCTTAGAGAGCAGCTGCATTTTACAAAATATGGGGCAACAGCTCTGATTGTGGGATAAAGAGAAAGGCACTGGTCAAATCAGAAGCCTAGATTACATCTCATGGTGACTGGAATGGGCAGTGCTCATTTCACTGGTGCAAAACGGTGGTCCACAAACGACCATCTCAATGTTGTCTCTATTCCGAATCAGACAGTGGACCGCCATACAACTGTTCATGGCACAAAGACAATTAGCAAAATTAGCTTAGGCTAAACCAACGTGATATTTATGCACAGCCTGTTAATAACTAATGTAAGTATGCCCTTTTTTGTTGAGATATTGAAATAGAGAATATGGAGGTGGTGACAACATTTAAGGACTATGGTGACAAGGTAAAATGTGACTGAGAGATTTGGTTCATAGCACTCTGGCTTCAAGTATATGCAATTACAAAGCTTTGAGGTCAAAGGTCTGTGTCCCACTCTATCAGAAAAATACACAGAACTGATAATCCAAATGTTGGATGGGACAGCTGCACAAATAGAGACAGGGTATGGTATGAACAATTTTCAATAGAAAATGAAAGAATACTTAACACCAAGCAGGACAAGCAGTACCAGGATTTGGAATGTTTAGTAGGTGAAGTATTAACAGTATTGAATTACTCAGTTGGTTTGCTTTGTCAAGAATTCCACAGAATCATATCTGAATTCATCAAACCCGCTTGCACCTCTGCCCAATCTACCCCATCGCAATCGCTGTGCGACTCTCTCTCCCTCCACTTCTACACCACTGCTCTCGACAGAACGACTTCCCTTAACATCAAACTGTTGCTCCTCCCCCTGCCCCAAATACCATCCAATCCAACAACCATCCCCCGCCTGCCCCCACAAACCCCTCCCGACCCACCTTTGACTCCTTCCAACCATTCTCCAGAGAAGAATTTCTTGACCTTGTATCTGCTCGAACACCCTCTCGTTCCCCCCTTGAACCCTGCCCCACCTCAGTCCTCAAAGAAATATTCTCATCAACCTGCACAGGAGAGCATGCAAGAACCATCCTAAATGACTCCCTCACCTCTGGAATCTTTCCCGAAGCCTTCAAATTTGCAAATGTCAAGCCTCTTAAAAAACCATCCCTTGAACCCCTCGACCCCAAAAGTTACCGTCCGATCTCGAACATCAGATTCCTTGCAAAACTCATCGACCGAACAGCATACTCCCAACTAAACACCTTTGTCGAATCTAACAACCTCCTTGACCCCGCCCAATCAGGCTTCAGAACGCGACATGGAACCGAAACCACTCTAGCCTCAATCTGGGACGATCTTAAGATCACTGTTGACTCTACAGGATGCGCTGCACTAATTCTCCTTGACCTCTCTGCGGCCTTCCACACAATTAACCATTCAATCTTCCTTGACCGCCTCCACTCCCTGGAATCCGTGGAACTGCGCTCAAATGGATCGCCTCCTTCCTCAACAACAGGAAACAAATAACCCTCCTTTCCCCTTTTGTCTCGACTGCTCGCCCATTTAACACTGGAGTACCGCAAGGCGCCTGTCTATCCGCTCTCCTATTCAACCTCTACATGGCTAACCTCCCTGGAATCATCTGCATGCACAATATACTATGTTAGAACTGCGCCGACGATATCCAAACCATCCTTAAACCCCACAACTCAGACGCCAACTCTCATCCGGACCTTGCAGCCTGCCACCTAGATATCAACCGTTGGATGACCACAAACCACCTCCTCCTAAACCAGACTAAAACCAAAATCATGGTGTGCGGCAACACTGAGCTTCTCCCTCGTTCACACCCTTGGCCCCCTTACATGATCCCACCACCCACCCCCTCCGCCTCAGTAAAAAACCTTGGCTGCACTATGGACTCTGATCTAACCCTCTCCCGACAGATCAACATCGTATCTAAATCTTGTCACTACCATCTCAAAATTCTCAGGCGCATCTTTCCCTACCTCTAATTCCCGAACATACGTGCCGCCTTTTTATCCATTATAATGTCGATACTGGACTATGCAAATTCCCTTAACCTAGGAATCCCAGCATATCACCTTAACAAACTCCAAAGAGCGCAAAACGCTGATGCTAAAATGCTACTAGACGTGGGTCCAAGAGACCAGACCTCTCCAGCCCTCAGAACCCTCCACTGTCTCCCAGTTGGACGAAGGGCCACTTTCAAGACCCTGTGCATCACCGGCCCTCTATACCTGCAAGATAAGCTAAAACCTTACCTCCAATCCTGCACCCTAAGGTAAAGCTCTGCCCGCTTTTTAGTGATGCGAACCACCAACTTCATCAGGAGCGGCGTATCCTCCTTCTCAGCATTGGCCCTGACTCTGTGGAACTCGCTTCCACCTCACATCCGACACACTCAAGGCTATATGACGTTCTGCAAATTATTAAAAACATGTCTCTTTCCATAACACTATCAACAACCATAAAGATATGTCTGAACTCCCTACAACCCAATGACCAAATACACAATGCAACTCTCTATCATGTCTTCATTGTCCTCTGATCCTACCCATAGGTTAGGAAGGATGGACAGAATGGATGAAGGGAATGGATTGAGGGAATAGATGGATGGAATGATAAACGACACAGGGAAGGTAATGGATCGAGGGAACAGATGGATGGAATGATAGAGGAATAGATTGACAAAATGGACGGACAGAATGGAATGAATGTTGTGGATGCATGCATGGAGTGGCAAACAGAGCGAACAAATCAAAAGGATGGAACAAATTGAACAGATAGATGCATGTGAAATGAAGGGACTGAATGTATTGCACAGATGCATGAGGAGTGACGGATGAAGCGAACAAATCAAACGGATGAAACAAATGGAAATGATAGAAACATGTGAACGGAAGGGATTGAATGTATGACACAAATGCATGTGGAATGAATTGAAGGTATGTATACAGAGTAGATAGAATGGATGAACTAGTAAGAATAGACAAAATCAATAGAACTGATGGTCATAGTTGATGTATGGATGGAGTTGATGGATGGATGGAAGGGATCGATGGAATGAATGCTGAATGGAATGGATGGACGTAATAGATAAAAATACGAACGGATAGAAGGGATAAATGACAGGATTAGACGGATGCATGTAAGGCGAACTGATGGAATGAAGGGCGTGGAGGCATGAACTGGAGAGAATAGACAAAACCAATAGAACCGATCGATGGATTTGATGAGTGACAGTTAGATGGACGGGATCGATGGAATGGATGGACGCAATAGTAAAAATTAAAAAAATAAAATACATTTTCTTTATTACGGACGGATTGAAGGATAGATGATGTGGATGGGGTGGATGAATGCATGTGAGGCAAATGGTTGGAATTAATGGCGTACTTGCAGGCAGAATGCTTAGAAGATATGCACAGAGAATTGACAGTGGATGAAGTGGGCGGAGTGGACGGAATTGGTGGAGTGGATGGAATGGATGGGGTAGATGGAATTAATGGGGTCGGTGAAATGTATGAAATGGATGGAATAAATGAAGCGGATGAGTAGAGGGAATGGACGGAGTGGATGAAATGAATGGAGTGGATGGAATGGTTGAGATGGATAGAATGGATGAAGTGGATGAAATGGATGGAGTGGATGGAATGGATGGAGTGGATGAAATGGATGGAGTGGATGGAATAGATGGAGTGGAAGGAATAGATGGAGTGGAAGAAATGGGCAGAGTGGATGAAATGGGCAGAGTGGATGGAATGGGCACAGTGGATGGAATGGGCAGAATGGATGGAATGGGTAGATGAAACAGATAGATGCATGTGAAATGAAGGGATTGAATGTATGGCACGGATGCATGTGGAATGGATAGAAGGTATGTATATAGAGTGGATAGAATGGATGAACTAGAGAGAATAGACAAAATCAATAGAACTGATGGATGCAGTAGTTGGGTGGATGGAATTGATGGATGGGTGGAGGGGATCGATGGAATGGGTAGAGTGGATGAAATGGTTCTGACTGTATGAAATGGATAGAGAGGATGAAAGGGACAGAGTGGATGAAATGGACAGAATGGATGAAATGGGCAGAGTGGATGAAATGGATAGAGTGGAAAATGTGGACTGAGAGGACAAAGTGGATAAAATGGATAGAATGGATGGAATGATAGAGTGGATGGAATGAATAGCTTGGATGGAATGAATAGAGTGGATGGAACGACAGAGTGAATGGAACGGATAGAGTAAATGGAACGGATAGAGTAAATGGAACGGATAGAGTGGACGGAATGGATAGAGTGGATGGAATTGATGAAATGGATAGAATAGATGGAATTGATTAAACGGACGGAATGGATGGAATGGATGAAATAGATGGAATTGGATGAATTAGATGGAATGGATGAAATGGATGGAATGGATGAAATAGATAGTGTGGATGAAATGGATAGAGTGGATGGAATGGATGAAATGGATAGAGTGGATAATATGGATGAAATGCACAGAGTGGGCGAAAGGGCTTGAATGGACGAACTTGATAGAGCGGATAAAATGGATAAAGTAGATGAAATAGACAGAATGGATGAAATGGACAGAGTGGATGAAACAGAAAGAGTGGATGAAATGGACAGAGTGGATGAAATGGACAAAGTGGACGAAATGGACCGAGTGAATGAAATGGACAGAGTGGATGGAATTGGTAGAGTGGATGGAATGGATGGAGTGGATGGAATTGATGAAACAGATGGAATTGATGAAACGAATGGAATGGACAAAATGGATGAATGGACAAAATGATAGTGTGAATGGAATAGATAGAGTGGATGGAATGGATAGAGTGGATGGAATGGATAGAGTAGATGGAATTGGCGAAACAAATGGAAGTGATGAAATGGATGGAATGGACAAAATTAATGGAAAGGACGAAATGATAGTGTGGATGCAATGGATAGAGTCGATGGAGTGGATGGAATTGATACAGTGGATGGCATGGATGAAATGGGTAGAGTAGATTAAATGGATAGAGTGGATGAAATGGTTAGAGTGGATGAAATGGATAGAGTAGATGAAATGGATAGAGTGGATGGAATGGATAGAGTGGATGGAATGGATAGATCGGATGAAACCCTGTTCATGTTTCTGGTCTTGGGCGCTTAAAGATAACCATCATATCACATCACTACGCTTACTCTATACTCTACACCATCATTCAGCTAGAACACAGCTATACCCCTGAATAATTTGGCCTAGGTGTTCACATACGAAAATGACCACATGAACACCTCATCACCCTAATAAAATGCTAGCCGAGCACGTTCCGGCCTAGTTGCTCAGATATGCGCCCTTCAGGCCTAACGCAGTCAGAACCCAGTCTAGGTGTCCACCCACCACACATACAACTGATATTGCCAGTATGCAGCTACCACCTGGCAATTACATCAGCTGCACACATATCCGGTGCATCCACGCACCCTACGACGATATTTCTCTCTACTGATCAGAACTACAGTTCCCGAGGGCGTTCAACCTACCAGCGCTTTGAGGTCATATCAATGATATATAGAGCGCTATATAAATGCCAAGTAACATAACATAGCATAACATAACATGTAGTTTCTTTCCCCACTAGCTGGAACAAGTATCTTGTATAAACTTTTCATGAATGGAATTAGACACCCAACAGGATGCTCAGAAAACTCAATTAAGAAAATTAATACTGGAGAAAACGCGAAGAAGGGAAAGTAGAGGGAATGTCATTTTATTTCCACCCATGTGGCACCAGCCTTATTTTTGCAGGTCGTGAGCTCTGTTTAAAACACTCTCCTTTGAAGACAAATAATGGTAACCCATTGCTTCATTATATTTGCTGGTTTAATGAAGGCGAAACTGGAGAGAAGTGTCACAGTTTTTTTTGCTGCACTTGTTGTCAGGATGCTTTTTGCATAAGACTGCCAATATTGAATGATCATAGAGTGTTAATTTGAAAAATTTGATTATTTATTTATGTATATAGTATTTAGCATTTGACTTGCAGTGTGCAAATCTTTCGCAAAACATTTTATAACAAATTTCACATGACAATAGTCCAATAGAACAATAAATAAAAGACAGTAAAATGAGATCATAAAATACACATTTCATCACATAGTCCCTCATAAAATCATGTAAAATCAGTTTTAAACGATATTTAAAAGTGCATTTGTTTCAAAAGCCTAACCACTGTTAAAGTTAAGGCAAGTCTTTCTTCACTGAGCATAGTCACCCACCAGCGTTCCTGCATCAAGATTCGAAATTGACTCAGGAACGTATCTAGATACAACCCTCTTAACTCTGCCACGCCTACACATCTGAGAAACAGATGTTTTATTGTTTCCACTTCTGTCTGATCCTGGCAGAATCAACAACCTAGTTCCTTCTTACTCCACTTATCCCACACTCCTAAACTCTGCCTGTGGTAGGGAGTAAATTGAAACAAAATCTCAAAAATATTCTTCTAAATTCTGGGCTAGGGTACTTTTTCAAATAAGATGGCACATGGTTCAGAGCCTTAGTTTCCCCACTCATGTTCCCAAACACCATGTATCCTTCACAATGAGATAGTCTATTGATCCAACCACCTGTCCAACACTTCGTGTTCACTTTATTGGGATCTTTAAGTAATACATCTAGATCAATATCCATACCTGCTATTAGATCTAAACAGTATTCCTACCATTTAATTAAAAATTCATCGTTTTTAAAAAGCAACACATTTTTAAAAACCTGAAACAAGGAATTTCCAGGGGCAAGAAGGCACTTTCTATAAAAAGACATTGGCCCTCATTACAAGTTTGCCGGTCCGGAATCCGATCTTACTGTGATGGCAGTGACATTGTTTTTTTGCGACTGCAAGCATGTAGAAGTAAGTCACAATTACGGGTTGACGGTCACGCGCCCCAGAACAGTGCAGAACCGGCTCCACCGCCATCACTGTAACACCCACGGAGACAGATTCACCGGGCCATATGGCAGCGCTACATCCGCCACAGCCATGCTGGTATCACCGGATGCGGAAATACCAGAACCGGTGGTACCGTGATCGCGAAAACCAGAAAGGGACCGGCGGCCATTACAAAAAGCTCAATCCACTGCAATCCTCTGCAATCACAAGGCCCACAGATACTGTGAGTGCTGAAATCCAACATTGGCGATGACATGAAGGGTCCCAGTCATCCGGCAGCGGAAACCCCACTACAGCGAGGTGGAACTGACCGTGCACCTGGAGCACATTGTGGAGAATGTGCCAGCACTGTTCAGTGCAGACCAGAGGTGCAGCACGCTGCAGAGGAGAAAAGGGATATGGGCTGAGGCTGTCCAGAAGTGCACAGCTTTTGGTGTGATAGTGCGGACAGTAAAGGACTGCCACAAGTGGTGGGACGATCTGCAGCTGCGGGTTAGGAACCTGCTGGCAGCACACAGGCAACAGAGCAGTGGCAAAGGAGAGTGACCACATTCCCCACTGAAGCTCAAAAAATGGGAGGAGAGGTGCAGCAGCATCATGCACCTTGACGCGACAATGATGCTGCTTGCGTTTAAAGTGTGCATATAGATCAGGGCGCTGGCGCAACCGGGAATGCAAATGAGGAGGGCAACACCACACCAGAGCAGCTGGCCAAATTAAGCCCCATGGGACTGCAGAGTCTGATGCGCTCCTCCACACCTTCCCTCCAGGAACTCAGCACCCGCCTACAGCGTATCGAAGAGCACCAAGCCAGTCTGACACAACTTGTCGAGCAACAACTCCAGGAGGCAAGGCTCCAACGGGAGGAGGCCCATCTGCAGCGAGAGAGCAGGGTCACCTCCGTGTGCCGCCTCTCACGTGCGATAGGGCGTTTCGCCACAACAAACATGGTGTTGTCAATGCAGGTCAGGGAGGGCAACAACATCATGTCTAACATTGCAGAGACAATGCTGGTTGCCCAGCAGGCTTTCATGGGCCGTGTTCCAGCACCAAACCCTGCTTTGCCCTCTGCCAGCAGCACACCCACAGGTTTTGTGACCAGCAGCCCCCGGAGGAGGTCATCACTGCTGGCAAGATTCTCTGGGAAGGACAACCATGAACACAAACATGGCAGAAAATAGGCTGTACATTGCGGAACTTGAGTCCCACAAGTTGTGATGGGGTCCGTGTTGTTGTCTGGTTATGTTGGGGTTGGGGGTGGTCCTTAGTGGGGTTTGGTAGTTTGGGCCTGGTTGGTGGGTGGGTACGTTGGGGAGGTGGGGGTAGTCCTTAGTGGGGTTTGGTAGTTTGGGCCTGGTTGGTGGGTGGGTACATTGGGGAGGTGGGGTGGTCCTTAGTGGGTTTGTTAGTTTGGAACTGGTTGTTGGGTGGATACGTTGAGGAGGTGGGGGTGGTCCTTAGTGGGGTTTGTTAGTTTGAGCCTGGTTGGTGGGTGTGTACCTTGAGGCGGGGGGGGGGCATGTGTGATCTTCATTGTTACACTAAACCTGTTTCCCCTGTTAATACAACAATACACTGGTGTGCAAATGCAAATGACGAGTGGACAATCTCATTTCGTGTGCGTAGAAATCCTTTACTGTAGTTCTACGACATGAAGTGCTGAATGTGCATATCAAGTATATCAGAAGAAATTGTGTATGAATGCTCCACATGCATCTTGTCCATCAATGGCACCCGGGCCTGGTAGTGCATCCATCTCGTCATCATCATCATCTTCATGCCCCTCTGCTGGCTTGATGTCCGGGGGCAGTGTAATGTTCCTGCGTATGCACAGATTGTTCAGCATAGCACATGCAAGTACTATTTACCCTGTCTTCATCGGGCTGTACTGCAATGAGCCACCTGATCTGCTCAGGCAGCGGAACCTGGCCTTCAGCAGTCAAAAGGTCTGCTCTATCACGCCACGTGTACGTATGTGTGCACTGCTATAGGCCTCCTCATGCCTGTTCTGTGGCCGTCGTATGGGCGTCATCACCCATGGCATGAGTGCATATCTGGCATCACCTGCAAGGGAGTGAAAGTAAGGGCACATGTTAATGTTTGTGGTATTACTGTCTGTATCAGATGCAGTCCACAGATGCCCGTTCTAGTAATCAGATGTTTGACTCATCTATTGTGCACACTTAGATGACATTTCCATGCTAGGTTCTGTGATGCTTAGATTTGTGGAGTGATGTTAGGCAAGAACATGTTCCAATCATTGTAATGTACATGTGTTCAAATGTGGTGGGTGACTCTGTCATTGTAAGGTGATGGGCAGATCTGCATCAGGCAGACACAAATCACTGCAAAGATGTGACCACTGCGCATAGCACAAGAGGCACCCATCGTGTGCATGGGAGTAGCAAAAGTGCATCGGGCGGGGGAGGTATCCTCATGTTGCAATTGCATGCAGTGCCACCCCATGGCAGGGTGTACATGAAGATAGGCAGGGTATGTTTTTGCGTGACATGGCATGGTGCAATATTCAAGTTGCTGCGGTAAACTGTGTGCGATTGTGGTGCTTGTCTATTCCCACCCCAAATACACAGGGGTCATGCATTAGCAGTTGTGCTCACCTAACTGCCTGGGACACTGTGGGCCTTGACTAATTCCCCCCCCCCAAATACACAAGGGTCATGCATTGTCAGTTGTGCTCGCCCAACTGCCTGGGACACTCGTGGGCCTTGACTATTCACCCCCCCAAATACACAGGGGTCATGCATTGGGAGTTGTACTCAGCCAACTGCATGGGACACTGTGGGCCTTGACTATTGTGGGCCTTGACCGGCATCACACGGCCTGCCTGACTGTGTCCCAATCTTCTGCCTGACCCGCCCATGCCGGGCGCGACGCGGCACCACAGCGAGACTGAGCCTCGATCTGCCCCATATTTTGTATCCAGTATCCGCCGGCAGGCGGATGCGCCGGCGGCCGACATGAAGGCCGTATAAAGGCCCTGTTTGCACCTGTTTGGCGACTGGAAGGCGAGGAAGTGCCCTTCCCTTCACCCCTGTTCACTAAAGTTAGCTCGGAGGGAGCCTCGTCCTCCTCTACGGTGGGCCCTATCACGGTAAGCCTTGGGGCCTTAATTTGCACCACCAGCAAGGAAACGAAAAACTTTGACATCGTGATCCAGTATCTACGCTCCACCTAATGACATAGAGCCATTCTGTATCACTCCTTGCGCTGCTGCGAGCTGTGCTCATATAACTCTGCCCACTATCATGCAGCTCAATAGGTAGCTATAATATCTTATCCATCACTGCCAGCGATATGGTCACCTGCTTTTACCTTGTTGCCTGCACTGTGCCTTTGCCATTTGAAATGCAATCATTATAGCCCTGCGTACCTTGCTACTTGCACCTTAGTCACTGCAGCCTACTGCGCCTAGGCTGATCACTGCCCCACTCTGCCCACTGTACCCATGAGTAGCGTAGTCATTGCAGCCTATGGAGACTATACTGAACCATGCCCTCTTTGATTTTGTGTAACTTAGTCTCTGCTACCCACTGGGCCTTTGCTACTTGAATCTTAGCCACTGTGCATATACTATTCTCTGTCCAGTATGCCCAATTGAAATAGCCTATCCAGCTCTCCGTGCTTATTTGAAATTTAGCGTCCACATTGGGCAGACCTTCATAGTACTGTTACAGATTCAGTAGCTCTGAACAGTGTGTTTTTCACCACCTACTGCATAAACATGGTCCTCTATTAATACACCTTTTGACCCACTCGAGACCCTCTTGGTCGCTTGCCAATTGTATGGTCGCTTAGAGACCACCGTGATTTTTGCTGTGTCTTATGGTCGCTCAGAGACCACTGTGATATTGTGCTGTGCCTTATGGTCGCTCAGAGACCACTGTGATATTGTGCTGTGCCTTATGGTCGCTCAGAGACCACTGTGATATTGTGCTGTGCCTTATGGTCGCTTAGAGATCACTGTGATATTGTGTTGTGCCCTATGGTCGCTTAGAGATCACTGTGATATTGTGTTGTGCCTTATGGTCGCTTAGAGATCACTGTGATATTGTGTTGTGCCCTATGGTCGCTTAGAGATCACTGTGATATTGTGTTGTGCCTTATGGTCGCTCCTGACCACCCACAGGCCCTCCTAGGATTCTTGCTATTAGCCTAACAGTATTTCACTGCTGACTACTGTATCTAGCCCAATTGGTGCTATAAAGCAAGCCGAGCCTCACTTTACACCACCCCCTATATCCCTAGCTATGTTAAGTTGGATATTGCGCATTATGTTTCCCTTCTGCCTTGTCCGAGCAGACACCCCGTGCACTGGCACTCACTTCCTCGCCCTCAGTAATGGCCTCACCAAACTAGCTTGCCCAAGACACCATCCCATCCCCTGTCCTTCCCCCTTCCTCCCTACCACACCTCCCTTCCCATCCTCCTCCATTCTCTTTTCCAGGCTCAAGGACTCCCACGCAACCAGTAAGGAACACCATCCCACCTCGACCATCACTGATGATCCACATGCACACCTCAACCCCTCAAGCAATGGTAAAACACACCCTATCCTAGGAGACGAGAGAATACCCTGTTTAAGAGCTCGCACAAGGCCACCACACCGCAACCCTACTACCATGACCCAGCCTCCCAGATCACCCAAACCCACGGCCCACACAACAAACGGCAAACACACCCAGCCTAGAGCAACTAAAACTACCCCACTAAGTGGCCCACCAACCA
Organism: Ambystoma mexicanum; assembly: GCF_040938575.1. Taxonomy (NCBI): domain Eukaryota; kingdom Metazoa; phylum Chordata; class Amphibia; order Caudata; family Ambystomatidae; genus Ambystoma; species Ambystoma mexicanum. The sequence goes on along the minus strand of NC_090934.1, from coordinate 689,682,609 downwards.
TAAATACTCCCACTAAGGAGCCCAACCCTCCCATTAGTCTCAAAAATGCTCTCATCAATGCCCGCTCCCTTGGAGCCCACGCCATTGATATTCATGACCTCATCATCGAACTTGACCTTGACATGTTAGTAATCACAGAAACTTGGCTACACCAAGCATCAGGCCCTCTGCTAGCATTAGCTATTCCACCAGACTACACCATTCTCAGATCTGATAGAACCACCACTCCAGGAGGTGGCGTGGACATCATTGCAAAAAACACTATCAAACTTAGATCAAGTTCCATTGAAATAATCTCAGGGTACGAACTACTACTCGCCAAACTCTCATTGAATGAAAACACCACAATTAACATAGTGGTCATCTATAGAGCACCTAGCACAAACAGCCACCCAGAAACAGACATCCCACTAATACTGGCGCCCCTCCTCAAACCCAAAACGAAATGTATCATCGGTGACTTGAATCTAGGTTTTAATGACAACCAAGACACCAAAGCAACCGCCCTCATCCTGGCACTAAATGACATGAACTTCCGCCAACATGTCAATGTCCCCACCCATACCAAGGGCAGAACCCTTGATTGGATCCTCACCCTCAACACCAACATCACCTTAGGCCCGATTACCACACTGAATTGGACAGACCACTTCTGTATAGAATTTACTATCACTAGTGACGACCCTTGCACACTCAAGAACATACCTATGGATATCATCGAAAGTAGAAACTCCAAAAAGCTCACAGCTGAGAACTTCGACCCCACCTTGAACAAATTGCTAGATACCCACTCAATCCTCAGCAATGACCCAACTACTCTCGCTGAGTACTACCATAAATGCCTCTCCACAGCGATTAACACCATAGCACCTGTAACCTCCAAACTAAGGCGCCTCAACAAAAAATCCAACTTCTGGTTCAACGAGGAACTAATCGCCCTTAGAAGGAAAAAACGCTCTCTTGAGCATGCCCATAATAAACACCCCTCCCCGGACTCAGCCAAAGCATTCAAAGACGCTAATACCCTCTACAAATCAGCTATCATCTCTCATAAAGCTAACCACTACAATGCTCACATTAGTAATGCAGCATCCGACTCCAAAGAGCTCTTCTCTATCCTTAGAGAACTTGAAAATCCACTTCCTACCGTCACATCCACAAACACAAGCAAAGAATGGTGTACCACCATCCAAGATGCTCTTGCCTCCAAAATCACTACGTTACAAAAAAAAATCAATTCCAAAAAATTACTCCTAGCTACAAAAAACCCCCCCTTCCCCAACCCCTGTGCCCTTTCCAGTGACAACTCCAACCCCCCCTTCCAATTCACACCAGTCACCCACAATCTCGTACTCGATACTATCTCCAAACTAAAAGCATCCAACTGCAAAGGAGATACTGTCCCAGCCAAACTAGTCAAAGCCTGTGCACCCACCCTGACCCCCCTCATCACCAAATTTGTCAATGCCTCATTCAACTCCAATACAGTTCCGACTTGCATTAAAGAAGCTTGGGTTACACCACTTCTAAAAAAATCAAATCTAGACCCCACCATTCCAACTAACTATCGCCCCATAACCACGGTCCCATTCTTACTCAAAATCATCGACAAACTAGCCTACAACCAAATTCAAACCCATTTAGAATCTAACCAGCTCCTCGGCACCAGACAATCAGGCTTCAGGCCCAACCACAGCACTGAAACAGCTCTCTTGGACCTCAAAATCCAGATGGATGCCATTAGAGATTCAGGGAAACTTTGCATTCTCCTGTTGTTGGACCTCTCAGCAGCGTTCGACCTGGTGGACCACGACAAACTCTGCAACTCACTTGCCCGTGAATTCAACTTCTCTGGGGCAGCCACTGCTTGGGTGAAATCTTTCTTAACTGACCGCACCTCCAGAGTGTCCATAGGCAAAGAAGCAGCCAACCCCATCCCAGTCCCCATAGGAGTGCCCCAAGGCTCTTGCCTTTCTCCCACGCTGTATAACGCATATACCAAGCTCCTGTTCTCAGCACTTGACGATATGGGTGTCATTTACACTAATTTTGCGGATGACACCCAGATCCTTATACCTCTTACAGGCAACTATGACCAGGACACTTTAGCTATCAATAAAATTTACGTCATCATACAAAACTGGATGGCATTGAACAGCCTATGTCTTAACGATAAGAAGACGGAAGTCCTCATCTTAGGAGCTCCAGCCAAATTAGCAACCCTTCAGCCAGAATATTCAACCATCAACATCGACGGCACCAATATCCCAGTGTCAAAACAAGTAAAAACACTGGGCGTGTACTTCGATGCTAGCCTGACCATGACCAAACAGATCAATGCACTTTCCTCCTCCACGGCCTACACTTCCAAATTAATCGCACTCAGCCGACAATTTCTGACCCCAGCAAACTGCCTCACCCTGGCCAGAGCACTGGTCCTATCGAAATTGGACTACTGTAATGTATTACTACTGGGCACCTCCAACACCAACCTAGCCAAAATGCAACTTTTGCAAAACAAAGTCCTGAGGGCAGCACTAGGCATAAAAAAATCAGACCATATATCCAAGACCAGGAAAGATGCCCACTGGCTCCCCATCAAAGCCCGCATCATTTTCAAAACACTATGCATCACCCACAAATGCATTACAAAAAAAGGACCTACATACCTCAATAACACTCTGCATCCTAAAACTAACATAAGATTACTGAGATCCAACGACAAACTCCTCCTGGACCCCCCTCGATTCAAAACCACTAGAGCAGGGGGCAGCAGCTTCACCACTTTAGCCCCCAAACACTGGAACACCCTACCCATCATTATCAAAAAAGCATCCTCCTTCAAGCTCTTTAAGAAACAGCTAAAAACCTGGTTATTCAACCAATATTAGCACCCTAAGATAGGACCCCTCCATCGGACACTGTTGTGAATACTTAGGCCACTGTATATTGTTGTGAATATGTTGTAACCTATATCTTGTATCGCACCCTTTGTAATGTTTGATTGTGACTAATTTCTAAGCTATCTTATAACCTCGCCGTGACACCCGAGGGTCTGGGCGTGTAACAAATATACAAAATAAATAAAATAAAATAAATTCACCCCCTCAAATACACAGGGGTCATGCATTGGCAGTTGTACTCACCCAACAGCCATGTGCTTTGTCCCGCATAACGTTCCAAGTAGCGTGGCAATGAATTCCGCAAGACCATCGAGTCGTGTGTGGACCCCGGGAAACATGCACAGCAATACGTGATGACTTGTTGGGCATCGCGGACCATCTGGACGTTCAGTGAGCGGAATTGCTTCCGATTGCGGTACACCACCTCAATTGTATGTCTGGCAGTCAACTTCACTTGCAGTCTAATGCGCCTATGCAATTGGGCATGCCGGCAATGGCATGGAAGGCCACTTTGGTGGCAATGACCTGGGCAGAGGTACGGGGTAAGGAAATGTGCTCTGACGCATGGCACAGAGCGCATTCAGTACCTGGTGCAGTAACCTGGAAAAACAGGTTTGTGACAGCCCGTGCAGCTCTCCAACAGTGTGCTGATAAGTTCCAGTGGCAAGGAAATGTAGTACGGAGACTACCTTACGCGGGGGGGTTGCAGTCTGGATGCCGATGAAGCTGCTGATGTCCTCTTCAATGAGGGTGACAATAGATATGATTGAGGCCCTGTCAAGCTGGTATAATGTATGTATTTGATTTGGGGTCAGGTTGCAGGGTGAGGCCCTGATACAGGGTTTTGCTGGCTGCCTGTGGGGTGGTACCTGCTGCACATAGATGTTCTGGATGGCCACTGGGTTCCAGATTTGCCTCCTACCCCTACGCCGCCTCCTCCTCTGCCGCAGTGCTCCTTCAATCTGCACTGCTGCTTGCAGGTTCCCTATCCCAATTGCTGCTAGGGCGACTGACAGCATGGTTGTGTTGGAAGGTGGCTTGGATGTGGGTGTGGCCCTTTCCTTTTGTAGGCTCCCAGTGGCCTATGATGTGCAGCTGGCCTGATTGAGCACATCTGGGGCCTGTTACAGCTCACCTGCCATTGTTTAACGCCATATCCGCAGTGCCGGCGGTACCGGCACTGCGTTCACAGTGTGTACGTCAGGATCCTGGTGTGTTTCCATGTCCGTGCTACTCATAATGTGCCGGTGTTGCACATTGCCGGTGATTGTGGGTGCGCCGCCGAGTCGTCCCGCTGTTTATGTTCACAGAGCTACCGGGTCTGTTGACACTGTGAGGATCGCTTTGCAGTGATGGTGTTTCGTGGGTCAGAATGAGCCATTACGGAAAACGGTGCCAGTACGAGTTTGCCAGCACCGTTATATCCGGACCGGCTAACTTGTAATGAGGCCCATTGTTTTCCATTGCGCCATCATTTGCAAGGAAAATAAGCCCAACACAAAATGCAAATTTTGGATGGTGAAACTCTTTGGTATTCCTAAATTTTGTTTCCAGAAGATCCTTTCTAATAGGTGCCATACCATGGTTGGCGTACACATCATGGTTTCAACCCCATATACCAGAGAGGGAACCACCTTCATCTTGTAAAACTTCAACACAGGGATTACAGAAAAATGATCAAATTTACGATGCAGAATCATGCACTGCGATGCAAACGCATGTGCTCTACTCTTTCAAGCCTTCACATTTAAGGAGTCCTTACCACATCCATTCAATGTGAAGCCCAAATAACAATAGGTATCAATTCTGAGGGGTATTCTGTAGCCACCACTTAAACCTCACTGTCTTGTAACCCCTAGCTTATTTGAATATCATAATATTTTATTGGAAACCTTTATTATTAACTTATTCCGTTCTGTATATTTCTGCAATGCGCTCAACTGTATCTGCAGCCCTTTCAGTATTCTATCTATTAGCACAAGGTCATCCGCATAAAGGAGCCATTGTATCACCTGTGCATTTATAAAGGGCGGGAAAGCATTCACATTTCCCAAGTCCTCATCCAGATCTAAAATGAATAGATGAAATAGTGCCAGTGCCAAAAGGCAGCCCTGCTTATGACCCAGTTGTGTTAGCATTATTTAGAAAGCTTTCTCTGCTGGTTCGGCCTGATTTGTAATTAGGTCTGGCATATAACGCTACTAAAATGTCCAGCAAATAACTCAGACAGTTCCATGATCGCAATTTATTTCATCCTAGTCCTCTATCAACATCATCAAAGGCATGAGCAAAGTCAATAAAAGCCAAAAAATGTGCTGCACCATTATCTGATAGGTTCTATGTTCTTTCATTGACAGTCATTTTTACGACTGCCTTTTTTACAAGTGAAGAATTACGAAAAAGGTCATTGACATTTTTTTAATTTGAAACGGCCCCACCTATTTTTTACTATTCCCGACCCCCCAAACCCTTATATGCCATTTCCCACCCTCCAAAATTTCGATGACCTTTTTTTATAATTCTTTACTCCTAAAAAAGGCAGTCGTAAAAATGACTATTGATGAAACGACGGAATACCAACTGAGGTCCTTTTCTTAAAAAAATACAAAATAAAGCCATTTGGGCCTGTGCCAATAACTTGAACAAATCCAGTCTGTTGGATGTCAAATTTACAACTATTATTTGCCCAGTGATTTAACTTATTTAAAACAAGAGAAGCAAAACTCTTCCCCGGCACATCCAGGAGCGCAATTGGACGATAATTGTTTGGAAAGGTGCGATTGCCCGTTTTAAAAATTGGAACTATAATGGATGACTTATAGGAGGGGGGAATTTGCTTTACCTTCATTGCATAGTTGAAAATCGTATAGAGGACCTCGGCCCATTGTTGAGAATGGCTTTTTAAAATTATATTTGGAAGTAGACCTGGGCCTGGCATGCTGGAAGGACTACTCTTGGCTATAAGATATATAATATCATCTATGTTAAAATCTAGCAGCCAATCCTCATCAGATGGCGGGTAAGGAGCCATCCCTCAAAAGAATAACTTGCAAACGTCGTCGTGAAATGGGAAAGCCATGCTTGTTCAGAATTGGGATTCACCTGCAATGCCAGTTGGGGTGTCTCACACTCATTAAATAACTTCCATATATCGCTGACATGCTTGGTTGAAATTGCATCTAGCATTGCTTCTGAATCCTATTGCATCAAACTGGCTTTATATCGCAACAGTCTTCCCAAGTGGGCAGGATCAGGCTCAAACATGGCTCCTGTGTCAGGGTTGGGTTACATTCACGGTAATAGTATCCCATCCTTCCTGTGGTAGGTGCAATGGGAAGAGCACAGATCTTACTGCCTCACCTCCAGTAAAAATGCTGTATGCTACTGTACTGTGTATCGCGGATTCAGGGGCTGGATAAAGTCACTGCAGGGGCTACTGTCCACCTCTCTGAAAGAAGATTCCATATCTCTTGAATCTTGTATCCCAGGAACCAACATGGTCAGTGCGTGTGCAGGGCACTCCAAAACACCTGGCTTTCCAAGTTTCATGAGGCAGCACTGCTGCTGCTTTGGATGCTCAGGTCTTACTATTGCTCTGAATCCCTGCAACAGTCGATTCAGGTAGAGGTCCCTCATTCGGTAAAGTGTGTTTGTATGTGTGCGTGTGTGTGTTTGTGTGCGTGTTTTTGTCCGTCTGTCTATCTGCCTAGCTCAATAATTCAGTTATGCAAGGTTTGGATTACAAACGATTTTGTGCCCGTTCTCAAAGCTCACTCAGTTGGCAACCATTTTGTCAATTATTCTATAGTGCCTCCCCCTCCATGAATTCAACTTTTGCTTCATTGTAAAATGCCTCCCACTTGTATCAAAACCTGTCCAGATAGTTGTGTACGATGAAGCAAGTAATTAAGGATGGCATGGCTGTATCTGTTTTGCATTTGGAGATTATATTTGAGAGTGCGTTTGAAAAAAAACAGGATTTGAAAATGTTCCCCTTTGGTGCAGATGTTTTTAGCAATGTAATTTAACCTGTGAAGTTAATCATTATAACACATGTTTTCTATGCCTAGACCCTGTACTCCAAGACACCTTTACCGTCAACAGAAATATGCGGATTTTCAAATTCACAATGCCAGGCTTTATAAAGCATCACTCACATGCTTGGGAATGCACGGATGGCTGGACTGCTTTAACTATGTATTGCAAAAGTTCCGAAACAAACATATGCATTCAAACTGTAGCATAAACATTGTTTATTACTAAATGCAAGCACTTTTAAGCTGTGCACAATCTGCAACTTATCTGTCTCCAGGTTATCAATTGTGTGGTGTAGATTTACAGCTGTTAGATAAGAACAGCACAGCACTGCATCCCTTGAATGCCAGCTTTTGTCTGCAAAACTTAATTTTTCATTACCGTCAATCTACTTTCTACCGAAGATCAGATATGTGACTTTGAAAGCTCATGCATTATGCCATCTCAACATAATATTTTCAGTTAGTGCAATAAACCTATTAAAACATAAGCTTTTCTTGAAATTGTACTAACACAGCGGCAAACATCTTTTGTGGGTTGTATGTGGGAAGAGTAGTAGGTTTAGGATGTTGCAAGCAACTGTAAGACTAGTTTGGTGTGTGCATAGGGTATGGTAGCACATGCAACCACTGGATAGTAAACGAGGGGTCGGCAGAGATGCATTGGTTTGAGTAGCAGTCTGTCAGAGTTCCAACCTTCAGCTGAAACAGAAGCAGGCTCTCTAGAAAACAAGCAGAGGATTGAGGTTGTAATAGTGCTGCGAATGAGGAAAGGACAATATTGTCAAAGAGTGAACAAAATTAGTATACACATGTCTAGATAATTTTGTAAAATGTTGAGACATCAAAATTGTCTCCAAGGTTCCATGTATGAATGACGTACATTGATGCAGTTATCAATTTGCATTTATATTATTATTATATATATTATATATATTTATAAATGCAAATAAATAAATAAATAAATAAACTGAAAGCAGTGAATAGGCTCTGCGCTCATCATTCATGACTGCAACCATTAGTTCCACTTTTCTTAGTCTCTAAATGTTTGAAAGTGCAGCTAAATGTTCATTAGAAACATGCTTTCTGTTGAAGATTCCAATGTAATTGGGTCTAATTATTTTGATTTCACTCACTTTGGTTTACCTTTGATAGCAAGAAATCACTGCCTGTCTTACTCATAGGAAAACTTTGTAGAGAGAAGAATTGTTCATAATTAGAGCAAACATTGCAGTACTTGTAAACTCAAATAGCCTGAACAAAACCATTATAGAAATTACTCTGTCATCCATCCAACTATTCTCCCGTCAATCAACAAATGAAAACTGGATAAAGAGCCATTATCCTTGAACACGTTTATCCTGATATGTGTCAACCTAATAATAAACAATATTGTTACATAGATTGTAATCTTTTTGTGATTCAATTTGACCTTCGCTATGTACACAAAACATGAAAAATTAAAAGAGGAATAAAAGGAGGATTCTTCTAAAAAATCTCTCATTCCTATGAACACAACGCAGGTTAGTATTGCATTTCATTATTGTAGTGCAACTTTCTTTAGACTAACATGATATGTTATTTCTAAGACACGCATTGAAGGAACTAATCGTTTACAATCTCTGTGCAAAGGTTTTAGAAAGTAGGTGTGTTTCTGTATCCATGTAAATGGAGGCTACAACTTGAGAGCAAAGCCTGACTCCACTCCCAGGTATTGCCATCAAAAGTCCAGGTACTCACACCGTTGCAGGGTATTGTAATCAAATGATGGAGTGGATGAAATGTGTGTTGCCAGGGATTGCTATCAAATGTTCAGGTGTTAAGGGCATTGCACGATAAATCCATCAAAAGCCAAAATACTCACACCACTTCCTGGTATTGCCATCATGAAGGGCAGTAGGAATGCAGAAAGACTGCACGCGTTTACCATGCCTGGTTTCCCAGTGCCAGGACATTTGAGTGGCAGGGATAAGGAAGCAGTGATTCAGTTCCTATCCTCTGTGCACAGGCACTCAAGGAGGTTGCGTTGAGGGAGGAAGGCAGCGTCTCTGTTCATCCTCAAATGGGTTAATTAGTCCAGCTACTCTGCCCTTTGACAGCAAGGCTGGGGAGGTGGCTGGAGATATTAGCAAAATAGGCGATGCTGCATCATGGCACTATTGCACACAAAATCACATATTTTAGGCCAGGATCATGCCATCACCTACTCTGTGATGTAGAGCCTGGAGAAGGAAAATGGAGGGTCCAGTAGGCTCCCCAGCCCACCACCACCCTTTGAAAAAGTACACCATCACTAAATCCTGGGGAAACTAAGGAGGTCATTCCGAGGTTGGAGGTAAGGAATTACAAGCACTGGTAAGGCTGCCGATGCCGGTAATCCCTTACCTCCGTATTCCGAGTTCCCTTTGCGGGTCCCTCTTTACCACCTGCTTTTAGCAGGAGTAAATTACGGGACCCGCAAAGTGACCTTGGAGTAAATTACGGCCCCGTAATTTACGGTGCCGTAATTACCTCCTTCCCCATTCCCATTGAGCCCTATGGGGCAGAAATGGGAATGGGGAAGGGCAAAAGGTGAATGGAAATTCACCAGTCCCTCCAACCCTGGAATGGACCAGTAATTGCTCCATTCACCATGCCGGATTTGGGACAGTTTCGGAGGCAACCATGGAGCTAATTACTCCATGGTTAGCTACAAACCCGGAATGAGGCCCTAAGTCACGAAACATTCAAGACCATGCCACGGATAAAGACCCCAGGAAGAGGAATATCCTGCACCAGGGAGAGGAACACCAGGCCCTGCTAGAAGTGAAACACGTAATGGAGTTAAAAGGAATGCATATGCTGCCTGGGGAAGGGAGGAGGGGAAACCTCCTCAACACCAGCATAACCTCTGCACCCCTCACTTTGAAAAGAGTTTGTCCTCTTCTGTCAAGAATCTGCCTAACCCTTTACTAAGGTGTTCATCCAGTCTCCCCGACTCTGACCTATTATGCCATCTTACAGAGCCCCTATGTCTGACAACAATGACCAAATTCACAGAAGGGTCAGATGGCAATAACTAACTCCCCTGCACAGGCATGTGAGCTAGGAAAGAGAGTGTTCATGGGTGTGGAAGAGAGAGTGAGCATTGGACTTTTGGCAACTGTGCGGAAATTGGTTGATAACAGGAGCAATGAAGATATAACATTCAAGATAGTGGACAGCCCTTATGAGGGTTCATTCCGCGACACTGTGCATGGATGCAAGTATCAAAGAGGGGCAGCTGTAAGGAACAGTTTGAATTTGGAGAGCTGATTCCAATTTACTAATGATGCACTGGGATGAGGGTGGTGGGGTAAGTCAATGGATTATTATTGGGGTACTGGGATGATGAAGAGGGATGTATGGGTAATGCAACAAATAACTAATGTAGCACTTGGGCAAAGAAGAGGGCAGTGGCAGTAAATGTAGGGTTACAGATGGGGTACTTGGATAAGGAATAGGGAGGTTGGGGTAGTTGGGGACTTTGATGACGAGTGATGCGGGGTAGTAGGGGACTATGATGAAAAGGAGTCAGGTTGGGAAGTGGGGAACAGTGACAAGGAAAAAGAATGATGGGACTAGCAGGGGCCTGTGATGAAGATGTGTGAGGTGGGGTAGTTAGGGAGTGTGATAAAGATCGTAGTGGGGTAGTGGAGAACTGTGATGAGGAAAAGTGAGTTGGTGTTAATGCACTGCTGTGATGAGGAAGAGGTAGGAGAAGGTAGTGGGGGACTGTGATGAGGAAGTGTGAGGTGGTGGCAGCAGGTGACTGTGATGACGAAGAAAGAGGTTGGGGTAGTGGGGGTGTGGAAGAGTGAGGTGGGGTGTGGGGGGCAGTGACAAGGAATAGGGGGATGGGAGTAGTGAGGATTATAATGAGGAAGAGAGAGCTGGGGTATTGGGGGACTGTGATGAAGAAGTGTGAGGCAGGGTAGTGGGGGACTGTGACAAGGAATAGTGTGTTGGTGGTAGTGAACTAAAGTGAGGAGGATGAGTGAGGTGGGGTAGTGGGGGACTGTGACAAAAAATGAGTGAGGTGGGGGAGTTGGGGACAGTGACTAGGAATAGAGAGATGGGAGTACTGGGGACTGTGATGAAGAAGTGTGAGGTGGGGTAGTTGGGGAGTGTGATGAAAACGAGCAAAGTGGGCTAGTAGAGAACAGTGATGAGGGAGTGTGGCTGGTGGTAATGCACTACTGTGATGAAGAAGAGGAAGGAGGAGGTAGTGGGGGACTTTGATGAGGAAGAGTGAGGTGGGGTAGTTGATGGTAATGGGCTATTGCGGCGAGGAACAGTGATGTAGGAATAGTGGGGAACTGTGATGAGGAAGAGTGAGGTGGTGGCAGCAGGGGACAGCAACGAGGAAGAGAGAGGTCAGGGTAGTGGGGGACTGATGTGGAAGACTGAGACGGGGTAGTGGGGGATAGTGACAAGTATTGGGTAATGGGAGTAGTGGGGGACTATGATGAGGAAGAGTGAGATGGGGTACTGGGGGACTGTGATGAAGAAGTGGGCAGTGGTGTAGTGGGGGACTGTGACGAGGAAGAGTGTGCTGGTGGTAGTGGGCTACTGTGATGAGAAGAGTGAGGTGGGACAGTGGTGGAATTTGACAAAAAGGAGCAAGGTCGGGGAAGTGGAGGACAGTGACAAGGAATAGAGATATGAGAGTAGTGAGGGACTGTGATGAATGAGAATAAGGTTGGGTAGGTGGGGACTGTAATGAAGGAGAATGAGGTGTGGTAGTGGGGGACTGTGATGAGGAAGAGTGAGTTGGTTGCAATGCCCTACTGTGATGAGGAGAAAAGGGAGGTGGAGGCAGTGGGCGACTCTGATGCGGAAGGGGGAGCTGGGATAGTTGGTGGTAGTGGGCTATTGCGACAACAAACAGTGATTTAGGGATAGTGGGGAACTGTGATGAGGAAGATTGAGGTGGTGGCAGCAGGGCACTGTGATGAGGAAGAGAGAGGTTGAGGTAGTGGGGGACCGATGTGGAAGAGTGAGGTGGGGGCAGTGGGGGACAGTGACAATGAATAGGGGGAACGGAGTTGTGGGGTCTATGATGAAGAAAGGTGTGATGAGGTACTCGGGGACTGTGATGAAGAAGTGTGATGTAGGGTAATGGGGGACTGTGACAGGGAAGAGTATGTTAGTGGTAGTGTGATACTGTGATGAGGAAGAGTGACCTGGGGTAGTGAAAGACTGTGACAAAAAGGAGTGATGTGTGGGAATTAGGGGACAGTGACAAGGAATAGAGCGATGGGAGTAGTGGGGGACTGTGATGAAGAAGGGTGAGGTGAGGTATTTGGGGAGTGTGATGAAGAAGAGTGAAGTGGGTTAGTGGAGGACTGTGATAAGGAAGAGTGAGCTGGTGGTAATGCTATACTGTGATGAGGAAGAGGGAGGAGGAGGTTGTGGGGGACTGTGGTGTGGAAGAGTGGCGAGGGGTTAGTGAGGAACTATGACAAGAAAGAGTGTGTTGGTGGTGCTGAGATACTGTGATGAGAAAGAGTGAGGTGGTGACAGCAGTGGACAGTGATGAATAAAAGAGAGATGTCGGGATAGTGGGGGATGATGTGGAAGAATGAGGTGGCGTAGTGGGGGACAGTGACAAGGAATGGGGTATTTATTTATTTAACATTTATAAAGCGCTCACACAGCCTGCAGGCATCAAGGCGCTGTTACAGGAATTGTTTGTTTTTCTTAGTTGCGTAATTGTGTTTTTTTTGTCTTAGTTACGTATTTATAACGCGCTTAAACACCCAGAGGTTTCTAAGCGCGGACCCGGGGATCGAACCTGTTGTTGCTTCGTGTCGTTTTGCTTCCAAGACGTGCACGCTGCCGCTGAGCTATCCTCCCGGGTATGGGAGTAGCGGGGGTCAATGAAGAGGAAGATTGAGATGGGGTACTGGGGACTGTGATGAAAAGTGTGAGGTGGGGTAGTGGGGGATTGACAAGGAAGAGTTTGTTGTTGGTAGTGAGCTAATGTGATGAGGAAGGTCGACCTGGGGTAGTGGGGAACTGTGACAACAAGGAGTGAGGTGTGGGAAGTGGGCGACAGTGACAATGAATAGAGAGATGGATAAGTGGGGGACTGTGATGAAGAAGTGTGAGGTGGGGTAATTGGGGAGTGTGATGAAGAATAACGGAATGGGTTAGTGGAGGACTGTGATGAGGAACAGTGAGCTGGTTGTAATGCTCTACTGTGATGAAGAGGGAGGAGTTTGTGGGGGACTGTGATGAGGAAGAGTGAGGTGGGGTAGTTGGTGGTAGTGGGCTATTGCGACGAAGAAGAGTCGTGTAGGGAAAGTGGAGGACTGATGTGGAAGAGTGAGGTGGCGTAGTGGGGGACAGTGAAAAGGAATGGGGTATGGGAGTAGCAGGGGACAATGATGAAGAAGATTGATATGGGGTACTGGGGACTGTGATGAAGAAGTGTGCAGTGAGGTAGTGGGGGACTGTGACGAGGAAGAGTGTGCTGGTGGTAGTGCGCTACTGTGTTGAGACGAGTGAGGTGTGGGTAGTGGGGGAATTTGACAAAAAGGAGTGAGGCCAGGGAAGTGGGGGACAGTGACAAGGAATAGAGAGATGGGAGAAGTGGGGAACTGTGATCAAGAAATGCTAGGTGTCTTAGTTGGGGACTTTGACGAAGAAGAATGAGGTTGGGTATTGGGGGACTGTGATGAGGAAGTGTGAGTTGGTAATAATGCACTACTCTGATGAGGAAGAGGGAGGAGGTGGTAGTGGGGGACTGTGATGAGGAAGAGTGAGGTGGGGTAGTTGGTGGTAGTGGACTATTGTGGCAAGGAAGCGTTATGTAAGGATAGTGGGGGACTATGATAATGAAGAATGAGGTGGTGCCTTCAGAGGACTGTGTGACAAGGAATAGGGGGATGGGAGGAGTGGAGACTATGATGAGGAAGAGTGACCTGGGGTGCTGGGGGACTGTGATGAAAAGTGTGAGGTGGGGTAGTGGGGGATTGAAAAGAAAGAGTGTGTTGGTGGTAGTGAGCTAATGTGATGAGGAAGGACGACCTGTGGCAGTGGGGAACTGTGACAAAAAAGAGTGAGGTGTGGGAAGTGGGAGACAGTGACAATGAATAGAGAGATGGAGAAGTCGGGGACTGTGATTATGAAGTGTGAGTTGGGGTAATTGGGGCGTGTGATGAAGAATAGCGAAGTGGGTTAGTGGAGGACCGTGATGAGGAACAGTGAGCTGGTTGTAATGCTCTACTCTGATGAAGAGGAGGGAGGAGGAGTTTGTGGGGGACTGTGATGAGGAAGAGTGAGGTGGGGTAAGTAGGTGGTAGTGGGCTATTGCGATGAAGAAGAGTGATGTAGGGATAGTGGGGGACTGTGATGAGGAAGAGTGAGGTGGTGAAAGCAGGGGACAGTGATGAGGGAGAGAGAGAGGTTTGGGAATTGGGGAACTGATGTGGAAGAGTGAAGTGGGATAGTGGGGGACAGTGACCAGGAATGGGGAATGGGAGTAGTGGGGGATTATTATGAGGAAGAGTGAGATGGGGTACAGGGGGACTGTGATGGAGAAGTGTGCAGTGAGATAGTGGGGGACTGTGACAAGGAAGAGTGTGCTGGTGGTAGTGGGCTACTGTGATGAGAAGAGTGAGGTGTGGGTAGTGGGAGAATTTGACAAAAGGAGTGAGGTCGGTGAAGTGGGGACAGTGACAAGGAATATAGAGATGGGAGAAGTGGGGGACTGTGATGAAGAAGTGCTAGGTGGGGTAGTTGGGGACTGTGATGAAGAAGCATAGGGGGGACTGTGATGAGGAAGCGTGAGTTGGTGGTAATGCACTACTGTGATAAGGAAGAGGGAGGAAGAGGTAGTGGGGGACTGTGATGAGGAAGAGTGAGGTGGGGTACTTTTTGGTAGTGGACTATTGCAATGAGGAAGAGTGATGTAGGGATAGTCGGGTGTGCGATGGTGCCAGCAGGGGACTCTGATGAGGAAGAGAGAGGTTGGGGTAGTTGGGAACTGATACGGAAGAGTGGGGTAGTGGTAGTAGCAGACAGTGACAATGAATAGGGGGATGAGAGTAGTGGGGACTATGATGAGGAAGAGTGAGATGGGTTACTGGGGTACTGTGAGGAAAAGTGTGAGGTGGGGTAGTGGGGGACTGTGACATTGAAGAGTGTGTTTGTGGAAGTTAGCTAATGTGATGAGGAAGAGTGACCTGGGGTAGTGGAAGACTGTGACAAAAAGAAGAGTCGTGTGGGAAGTGGGGGACAGTGACAAGGAACAGAGAGATGGGAGTAGGGGGGACTGTGATGAAGAAGTGCAGGGTGGGGTAGTTGGGGACTGTGATGAAGAAGAATGAGCTAGGGTAGTGGAGGGTTGTGATGAGGCAGAGTGAGTTTGTGGTATTGCACTACTGTGATGAGGAAGAGTGAGGTGGGTAGTTGGTTGTAGTGGGCTATTGCGATGAGGAATAGTGATGTAGGGATATTGGGAGACTGCAATGAGGAATAGTAAGGTTGTGGCAGCAGGGGACTGTGACAAGGAAGAGAGAGGTCTGGGTAGTGGGGGACTGATGTAGAGGAGTGAGGTGGGGTAGTGGGGAACAGTGACAAGCAATAGGGGGATGGGAGAAGTGTGAGACCATGATAAGGAAGAGTGAGATGGGTGACTATAATTAACAAGTGTGCAGTGAGGTAGTGGGGGACTGTGATGAAGAAGAATGTGCTGGTGGTAGTGGGCTACTGTGATGAGAAGAGTGAGGTGGAGGAAGTGGGGGAAATTGACAAAAAGGAAAGAGGTTGGGGAAGTGGGGGACAGTGACAAGGAATAAAGAGATGGGAGTAGTGGGGGACTGTGATGAACAAGTTCAACGGTGGGGTAGCTGGGGACTGTGATTAAGAAGAATGAGGTGAAGTAGTGGGAGACTGGGATGAGGAAGGGTGAGTGTGTGGTAATGCACCGCTGTATTGAGGAAGAGTGATGTAGGGATAGTGGGGGACTTTGATGAAGAAGAATGAGGTGGGGGAGTGGAGTACTGTGATGAGGCAGAGTGAGTTGGTGGTAATGCACTACTGAGAGGAAGAAGAGGGAGGAGGGGATTTTGGGGACTGTGATGGTGAAGAGTGAGGTGGGGTAGTTGGTACTAGTGGCTATTGCGATGAGGAAGAGTGATGTAGGGATATTGGGAGACTGCAATGAGGAATAGTAAGGTGCGGGCAGCAGGGGACTGTGACAAGGAAGAGAGAGGTTGGGGTAGTGAAGGACTGATGTTGAAGAGTGAGGTGGAGGTAGTGGGTGACAGTGACAAGCAATAGGGGGATGAGAGTAGTGGGGGACTATGATGAGGAAGAGTGAGATGGGGTAAGTTGGTGGTAGTGGGCTATTGCGATGAAGAAGAGTGATGTAGGGATAGTGGAGGACTGTGATGAGGAAGAGTGTGTTGGTGGTAGTGAGCTAATGTGATGAGGAAGGACGACCTGGGGTAGTGGGTAACTGTGACAAAAAGGTGTGATGTGTGGGAAGTGGGAGACAGTGACAATGAATAGAGAGATGGAGAAGTCGGGGACTGTGATTATGAAGTGTGAGTTGGGGTAATTGGGGCGTGTGATGAAGAATAGCGAAGTGGGTTAGTGGAGGACCGTGATGAGGAACAGTGAGCTGGTTGTAATGCTCTACTCTGATGAAGAGGAGGGAGGAGGAGTTTGTGGGGGACAGTGATGAGGAAGAGTGAGGTGGGGTAAGTAGGTGGTAGTGGGCTATTGCGATGAAGAAGAGTGATGTAGGGATAGTGGGGGACTGTGATGAGGAAGAGTGAGGTGGTGAAAGCAGGGGACAGTGATGAGGGAGAGAGAGAGGTTGCGGTGTTGGGGAACTGATGTGGAAGAGTGAAGTGGGATAGTGGGTGACAGTGACAAGCAATGGGGTATGGGAGTAGTGGGGAATTATTATGAGGAAGAGTGAGATGGAGTACAGGGGGACTGTGATGGAGAGGTGTGCAGTGAGGTAGTGGGGGACTGTGACAAGGAAGAGTGTGCTGGTGGTAGTGGGCTACTGTGATGAGAAGAGTGAGGTGTGGGTAGTGGGAGAATTTTACAAAAGAAGTGAGGTCGGGAAGTGGGGACAGTGAAAAGGAATATAGAGATGGGAGAAGTGGGGGACTGTGATGAAGAAGTGCTAGGTGGGGTAGTTGAGGACTGTGATGAAGATGCGTAGGGGGGACTGTGATTAGGAAGCGTGAGTTGGTGGTAATGCACTACTGTGATGAGGAAGAGGGAGGAGGAGGTAGTGGGGGACTGTGATGAGGAAGAGTGAGGTGGGGTACTTTTTGGTAGTGGACTATTGCGACGAGGAAGAGTGATGTAGGGATAGTGGGGTGTGCAATAGTGCCAGCAGGGGACTCTGATGAGGAAGAGAGAGGTTGGGGTAGTTGGAACTGATATGGAAGAGTGGGGTAGTGGTAGTAGCGGACAGTGACAATGAATAGGGGGATGAGAGTAGTGGGGACTATGATGAGGAAGAGTGAGATGGGTTACTGGGGTACTGTGATGAAAAGTGTGAGGTGGGGTAGTGGGGGACTGTGACAATGAAGAGTTTGTTTGTGTTAGTTAGCTAATGTGATGAGGAAGAGTGACCTGGGGTAGTGGAAGACTGTGACAAAAAGGAGTGTTGTGTGGGAAGTGGGGGACAGTGACAAGGAATAGAGAGATGGGAGTAGTGGGGGACTGTGATGAAGAAGTGCAAGGTGGGGTAGCTGGGACTGTGATTAAGAAGAATGAGGTGAGGTAGTGGGGGACTGGGATGAGGAAGGGTGAGTGTGTGGTAATGCACCACTGTGATGAGGAAGAGTGATGTAGGGATAGTGGGGGACTTTGATGAAGAAGAATGAGGTGGGGTAGTGGAGGACTGTGATGAGGCAGAGTGAGTTGGTGGTAATGCACTACTGAGAGGAAGAAGAGGGAGGAGGGGGTTGAGGGGGACTGTGATGAGGAAGAGTGAGGTGGGGTAGTTGGTACTAGTCACTATTGCGATGAGGAAGTGTGATGTAGGGATATTGGGAGACTGCGATGAGGAATAGTAAGGTTGTGGCAGCAGGGGACTGTGACAAGGAAGAGAGAGGTCGAGGTAGTGAGGGACTGATGTTGAAGAGTGAGGTGGGGGTAGTGGGTGACAGTGACAAGCAATAGGGGGATGAGAGTAGTGGGGGACTATGATGAGGAAGAGTGAGATGGGGGACTGTGATGAAGAAGTGTGCAGTGGGGTGGAGGGGGGGTCCATGATGAGGAAGAGTGTGCTGGTGGTAGTGGAATACTGTGATGAGAAGAGTGAGGTGGATGAAGTGGGGGAAATTGACAACAAGGAGAGAGGTTGGGGAAGTTGGGGACAGTGACAAGGAATAGAGAGATGGGAGAAGTGGGGGACTGTGATGAAGAAGAATGAGGTGGGGTAGTGGGGGATTGTGATGAGGAAGAGTGAGTTTGTGGTATGTACTACTGTGATGAGGAAGAGTGGGGTGGTGGCAGCAGGGGAAAGTGACAAGGAAGAGAGCGGTGGGAGTAGGGGGGAATTCTGTTGAAGAATGAGGTGATGTTAGTAGGGGACATTGACAAGGAATATGACAATGGGTGTAGTGGAGATCTATGATGAGGAAGAGTGAGATGGAGTACTGGGGGGCTGTGATGAAGAGGTGTGAGGTGGGGTAGTGGGGGACTGTGCCGAGGAAGAGTGTGTTGATGGTAGTGAGCTACTGTGATGAGGAAGAGTGGGGTGGGGGTAGTGGGGGGATGTGATGAGAAGGAGTGAGGCAGAGGGAGTGGGGGGCAGTGGCAAGGAATAGAAATATGAAAGTAATGGGGACTGTGATGAAAAAGTGTGGGATGGGAAAGTTGGGGACTGTGATAAAGAAGAGTGAAGTGGGGTATTGGGGTACTGTGATGAAGAAGAATGAGCTGGGGTACGGGGGACTGTGATGAAGAAGTGTGAGATGGGGTAGTGGGGGACTGTGATGAAAAGGAGTGAGGTGGGGTAAGTGAAGGACAATGAAAACGAATAGAGAGATGGTAGTAGTAGGGGACTGTGATGAAGAAGTGTGAGTTGGGTTATTGGGGACCGTGATGAAGAAGAGTGAGGTGAGGGAGTGGGTGACTGTGATGAGGAAGAGCGAACTGGTGGTAGTGTGCTTCTTTGATGAGGAAGAGTGAGGTGGGGATATTGCGGGACTGTGACAAGAAAGTGTGAGGTGGGGTAGTTGGGGACTGTGATGAAGAAGAGTGAGGTGTGGTAGTGGTGGACTGTGATGAGGATTACTGAGTTGGTGGTAATGCACTACTGTGATGAAGAAGAATGAGGAGGAATAAGTGGGGAACTGTGGTGAGGAAGAGTGAGGTGGGGTAGTTAGTGGTAGTGGGCTGTTGTGACGAAGAAGAATGAGGCGGTGGTAGCAGGAGACTGTGATGAGGAAATGTGAGGTGGTATGGTGGGGGACTGAAGAGGAAGAAGAAGGCAGCGGTAGAGGGAAACTGTAATGAGGAATAATGGGGTAGAGGTATTTGAGGACTGTGAGGAAGAGTGAGTTGTTGGTAGTGGGTTACAGTGATGGGGAAAGAGTGAGGAGGGATAGTGGGGGCCTGTGATGAGGAGTAGTGAAGTAGGGAAGTTGGGGACTGTGATGAGGAACAGTGAGGTGGGGGTCGTGGGTGGCTGTGATAAGGAGCAGTGATGTATGGATAGTGGGGGACTGGCAATGAAGATTGTGGTAGGGAAAATGACATGGACTACTATTAGGGTACTGGGACAAGAAAGAGGGAGGTGCCAGTAAAGTTAGGATTACTAATTGGGCACAGAGCCAAAGAAATGTATGGTTGATGCTAGGGATTTACTATTAGGCTACTGGGATGAGGAAGAGGGAGTTGAGTAACGGAAGGATCTTTACTGCTGATGTGACTTGAAAAGCTCATTCTAGCAAAACAAGGATATCGAAAACACCCATTTGCACCACTCAATCTTCTGTTGTGTACTTTTAATGTAATGCCATGAACCAAATAAAAGCTTGCACAGCTAATCCAAACCCCCAAACAATAAGAGCCTCCTAATATCTCCCTCCCACACATTTTGAGTTAATTTAGGAAGCAATCCCAGTAAAATAAATTTTATAACAAAAACAGGGATTATTTCTTAAATTAACTTAAAATATGCCTCTAGTATTTATGCTTATTTAGATCGTATTTAGATTGAGAATTTCAAAAAAAGGCTTGAAAAAAACGAAGTTTCGACACTATCCCCAAGCCCCAAACCTTCAAAAATCATACTCTCCTAACCGGCCCACATGCTCAACTGTCTCACACCTACCCTACACACACCCCTTTTATCAATTTAGGGAAGTTTCCAGAAACAAAATATAGATCTTAATCTCGATCTGCCTCATGGTGGATTTTCATAAATAAAATGCCTTAGTTCCAGAAATGCATCATGGGAGCTATAACTAACTTTTTGGACACATGGGCCCCCCTGCTCTCCACCAAATTTTTAAAAACTACTGGACATATTAATGCCGAACCAAAACAGAATTTCCTTGGAGTGCTTTGTGCCCAACTTGTTTCTTATTTTCCAAATATCTGTACAGCAGTTTGGGCTGCGCACATGAGGATAAATCTGACATTTTCCCTATGGGAAAACCAATATAAAAAGTGAAAAATACACCCTTTTTCGATCCATTATTAATTTTGAACCACGACACAGATTTGCACAAAATGGCCCAATTTTCATTGGCCCGGGCAGACATCTTCTGCCTATCCTCAGCAGGGCAGAAGGTCGATAACTTTCCTCAGGTGGCTCCTTTCCCTGGAACAGCCTCCCTTCCGTCTTTGTCTTGAGCAGGACTTTCTTAAATTCCAGAAACTCCTCAAGACTTTTCTCTTTACCTCCTCCTTCCCCCCTTCTCTCCTCTGCTAATCTCCCAGTTGCTTGTTTGGTGTTCAGGGCCCTTATGCATCCTCGGGGCCCTGACCTCCCACAATGAATCAGCCTCAGCTTCCGACTATCCTCAGCACTTGCCTTGGCACACTCTCCACCCTGGAGGCTCGCACTTACCATACATTGCACTTCACCAGTTGCTCATCCATGAGCACCCCAACACCTATCCCATACCCTCTAACTCATGCACTTGCACATTCTGAACACTCACAAGGTATAGTAGGTTTTTCCCCCCCACTGCATTTAATATTTGTATGTATTGTAATGCTTCTCATCCCCACGTCCCCTCCCTGTTGCCATGTGGGCGATTTGAACCAGAATTGACTTGCTGTATAAGCGCCTAACAAGCGAACATAAACAAATAAATAAATAAATCTTGTTTGTAGAATTTCATGCTGATTCACCCTACTTATAAGAAGTTATTAGATATAAGATGGGCCTAAAGTCGTGTCATCCTGTACGAAAAGCTGCTGGCATCTCCTGTCAGCTGAGCGGGCACTGCGACATGGGAAGCTCGCCTCACACCTGGTAACACACTTTGTTCACAACACTGGTTCCTCATATAAATAAGCATTTAATATCAAGAATTCCTCGACTCTTAAAGGATATTAAGTTACTTTTAAGGTTTTCTTATCAGTTTCTTCCCTTTGTGAAAGGCTGATCTGTATATCAACTGCTATTTGGGGGATACTGCTGCTTTTTTCTCTTCTACCTCGCCTCACAAAGCATTTGTTTCCTCCATTATAATTTTTTTGCCTCAAACAAGCTAATTAATGGCCAGCATTTGAAGACTACTCAATGAGCTTGTCTTTAAATATTTGATATTTTTCTGCTATTTTTGCTGGAAAATAAAAAAAGGAAAATACTGAAACTTTGCTTCCTTTACATATTCTTTTGTTGCATCATGGCCTCTAAAAAGGGACAAACAAAGGAGGCATCCTCATCGTCCCCTACTACCTTCAAGAGGCAAAAGAGCGAGTCTCCTACACCTAAAGAAGACACGTGGAAGACACTAATGCTTAATTGCAGCAGCTTGATAACAAGTGGACCATCTTTGAAGCTTGAATGAATGAGGTGGAAAGGTGAGTTGGAGATGCAGAAGATATCTCTAATAAGGTTACCAATATAGAAATTACAGCTGCCGCTCTTCAACAACAGGCCTAGAATCTCAAAGACAGGAATCTTCGCATTATTGGCCTTCCGGAAGGAACTGAAAACATTAACTCTACTGCCTTCTTATATGTGTTCCTACCTCGAATCCTTAACTTGCCGGCATCTGTGCAGCTCAACATCCAAAGAGCGCATCCAATTGGCCCCATCAGGTCATCTCAAAGCTCCATTGACTCACCCACGACCCTTATACTTGCCTTCCTAGACTTTACCCATATTACCCTCATTATGGGAAAGGTTGAGCAAATTAAACATCTGACATGGGAGGGAAAGCGAATATTCATTAAACAAGATGTCTCCAAAGCAACTGCGGCAAGAAGGAAAGAACTCCTGACCTTTAGACCAGTCCTCAGGCAGTTGAATGCCAGATATGGTATTATTCATCCAGCCATCCTAAAAGTTACATTAAAGGGGCAGATCTTGACCTTCCAGAACTTGGCAGACTTAAGAAAGTATATTCAATCTCATAAAAGGAATTACATGGATACATCAAACCCCATCCCTTGAAAGATAATCAATACCTTGCTTGAGCTACTTGGCTCTCTTCTCTGATCTCTGATTCTCTCCACTGGAGCGGGGGTTTTGGTGGGCCTATTTTTTCTGGCTCTCCTCCCCCCACTATATCACTTCTACAACATGGATTGGTGTGGTTGGTTCCTGTTAGCCACTGCTGTTCTTGTTATAGTTCTTAGATATGTCTCATTTTTACCTACTTCCATGTTTTTACTGTTCATCATAGCCCCTCCCTTATGTTTCTTTCCCTTTGTATCTTCATCTGTTATGCTGGATACATTATTATACTCTATGCTAATATGCTCTGTGGTTTTATTCAATTGGTATCATACGTTTTGATGCACTGTAAATACTTCGTATTACTTACCTTCTATAATTTATGGTTTCACCCTCCATACCCATGCCACTTAACATAGTCTCTTGGAATGTTAAAGGATTACATAATAAGAGACAAAAAGTGTTATCTCACCTTAACGGACTGAAACCCTCAATTGCCCACATTCAGGAGTCACATCTTTCAAATGAAGAAGCAACGAAACGTAAGCAACACTGGGTAGGTCAGGTCTTCTCTAGTGCTGCAAATGGTAAAGAAAAAAGAGTTATTACACTGATTAATAAAGCTCTCAAATGCAAAGTACTATCTAATGAATCTGATAACCTGGGAAGATGGGTTCTGCTCAGGATATTAATAGACTCTCAAGAATACTCTATACTCAACATTTATCGCCCGACATCTCCAGACCCTACCCTTTGGCGACAACTGAGAAATCTTATGCTTCAATGTAATCCTCACAATCTGATTGCATGTGGAGATTGTAACCAGGTTATGGACCCCTTCCTGGATAGGATGTCCAGTGTGTGATACATCAACACAACTTCTCAAACGCAATTCACCAATTTTGTATCAGAATTAGGTCTTAGCGATGCATGGCGCATGACTCCTACTGATTCTGATTTCAACTTTTACTCCACACCCCATAATTCCTTCTCACGATTTGACTATATTTTCATTCCCAATTTCATGGTTAGTCTCCTTCTCACTGCCCAAATAGAATCCCTCGCAATTTCTGATCATGCCCGAGTATATATCCAACTTGCATCCCCAATAAACTCTAGGAACTCAAATAGATGGAGATTCAATACCAGTCTGTTAAGTGATGAATTCTTTGCACCTTTTATAGCTCAACAACATAATAATTACTTTGCTGAGAATAAAAATCAAGACACATCCATTACTAATAATTGGGACTGCTATAAAGCGGTTGTTAGAGATCATATCATATAATTTGTTGCCAACAAAAAGAAAATACTTAATCAGGAGTCAGACTCCATTCTCAGACAACATAAACCCCTGGAAGCCCAATTTGCCAGTACTAACTCTTCCTCTATTCTCAAAGATATTCTGAAGTTAAGATTTCAATATAACACAATCATCACACAATACTCTTGTGCCAACCTGCTCAAACATAAGGCTAAGATTTATCAATTCTCCGACAAGGCCAGTAAATCTTTGGCATCTTACATTAAACTTAAGAAAGAAAGAACTAAGAATGTTGTTATTAAAGATCATTTGGGAAACAGAAAATGCTCAGATAAAGAAATGATCCATGTTTTCTCAAGATTTTACTCTCATCTGTATACCTCTGAAGCCCCTCCTAATAATTATTTTTTTAATGATTTTCTACAAAATATATGCAGGGACTCCTATCTCCTGATAGATGTTCAATCACTTAATGCTCCAATTTCCCCTTCTGAAATACTTCTAACAATTAAAGATCTTAAAAATGGCAAAGCGCCAGGACCAGATGGTTTCCCTACTGATTCTTTTGCCAATTTTTCCAACCTATTAGTCCCTAAACTTAGTAAACTTTACTCTCATTTAATTTCAGAAAATATGGCTCAAGGCTAATTTCTAGAGGCCATGCCTATTGTTTTCCCCAAGCCCAATGAAGACCCTGAACTCCCTCAAAACTATCGTCCCATATCCCTCATCAATACCGATTGTAATATTTATGCTAAGATCCTAGCCAATAGACTCCTCCCTTTTTTACCCAACCTCCTTAAACAAGATCAAGTTGGATAAGTGAAAGGTAGGGCGTCCTCCTCCAACATTAGACTCTTTTTAGATATCATAGATCTAATACACAACTCGATGGTTGCCCTTGATGCAGAAAAAGCTTTTGCTAGAGTTGAATGGGATTTTGTATTCGAAACTCTTAAATTGCATGGCTTTGGTCCCCCTCTTCTCTCTATGATTAACGTCCTCTACTCTGAACCCAAAACTGAAATCTTTGTAAATGGACAACTATCCTCTTTTTTCCCCTTATCCAGAGGTACACGCCAAAGATGCCCTTTCTCTCCAATCATTTTTATTTTAGCACTTGAACCCTTTCTGGAAGCTATTAGGCAAAATTATAACATTTTAGGAATTCAATATAAAGATCTCCATATCTAAACGGCAGCATATGCTGATGATGTTCTTCTTTGTTTTTTAAAACCCAGAACAAAGTGCCCAACATTTACCGGACATTATTTCAAGGTTCTCTAAAGCATCTGGCTACAAGCTTAATATAGATAAGTCTGAAATTCTCCCCTTAACACACATTGAACACCACATTATACTCTTTCCTTAGGCTTTTTGCATGAAATGGTGTCCCAGCGTTTTCAAATATCTTTGTGTTCATGTTTCAGCTTCCAGTAATAATATTTGCAAACAAAACTCTGATATCCTACTGGCTAGGGTCAACTTACTAGTATACTCATGGTCTCCCCTCTTTCTCTCCTGGTGGGGCCGCCTGGAGTCCATTAAAATTATCATCTCCCATCTTCCTTTATCTCCTCTATATGCTTCCAATTCTCCTTCCTCCTTCCTTTTTTAAATCCATAGACTCCTGCTTGATTACATTTCTATGGGGGAAAAAGAAGCACAGAATTTCACTTAGAAAATTAAAAAAGACTCGCTCTCATGGTGATATTAGCTTCCCTGATTTAAAAAAATATCACATGGCCTTTGTCATTAAACAAGCACAGCTGTGGTTTGCCCATGAGGAGTCAGCATGTGTACTTAATTGGGTACGTCTGAAAAGAGTCATGGTTTCTCCAATTTCCCTGGCAGATATTCACCTTATTAAAGGTAAAAATAAGTTTACTAAATACTCCTATATTCACCAGTCTGTACTCTATCTTAAAGTATATATGTTTCTGTACTTAATTAAGCAGACCTTGTTCATTTCTGTTTTCTTCTGGTTTAATTCACTAATCAAAATTAAAATATACTTTTTGGAGGCCATGGCTCTCTAGAGGTATCACATTTTGTAATCAATTCTTTTTGCAGGGTGTTCCTATCACCTTTAATGGCTTTGCTATCAAGTTCCACTTGCCCGCCTCCTTTCTGAAGCAATATCTTGACATTATTGCTGCAATGTTTGAAATGTTGAATCGTTTATGTATAATTCCAATATTCCTGAGGCGCAAAAGCTATTACAAATGCTGAACTCTGATACTACTGCCTCTATATATTACAAAATCCTAATGTTGACGTCTCCTACTCCAGCGGCCGACCTTCTTCATAGTGAATGTATAAATGGCTGCCTACTACCGGATCTTCAACTATGCTGGCCCCCACAATGGAAATGCATTTCTAAGATTACTGCTTCAGCCAGCCTAAGCCAAACCCTCTTCTTCGTCCACCATAGAGCCTTCATCAACCCTGTCTCTCTCTTCAAGCGTGGACTAATACCTAATGACAATTGTTGGAGCTGTTTACACTTCCAAGGCTCTTGTAAGCATATTTCCATAGAATGTCAACATGTACAACCTTTCTGGAACTCTGTATGGCACACCATCAAATCTATTTTCAAGTTTCATCATGATTTTTGCTTTGACTACCTTATTTTTGGTAGTTCTCTTTTACATGCTACTCCCTCTAACAAATATGCAGACTTTCTATTTGATTTATGTTTAATGGTTGCAATCCAAACCATCACTACTAACTGGAACAATTTAAGTCATATTCATTGCAATTTCTGGTGCAACTCTTTCTGTAATATCCATAGATTAGAAAGTTGCAATGCCTCCTCTCCTAATCTACTCTGTAAACATCATTTGAAATGGCAACCCTTTCTGGATTTCCTATCTAATGCGCACTCTCATTTATACCCTATAAGCATTATTTATCATGATTATTATGTACCCCTTCCTTCCTCCCTCCTGTGTATGTCATGTCCCATTTTTGCCTTGCCTGTTATTTGTAATGTCTGTTGTTTGTATTGTCACCCCCTTTTTATTTAAAAACCCTTAATCTACTTTACTCAATTATGTTTATATATACTTGGCTTGCATATGCATGAAATATGTTATCAAATTTTTATTTTATGCTTCTTCCTTATATTTGTTATGCAGTTACATATCTTTGATAAGTATTACTTGCCATGTATATCAATAACTTTTAATAACAATCGTTAAAACATAATAAAGGAGCATTTTAATTTTTTCATATATTTTAAACGAGGAGTTAATAATAAATTTCATTTTATTACGTGGTTTTATGTCAGTAAGTTACTCCATGGAAATTCTCTTTGACAAAATCACTTAGTGGAGAAGTAAATATACATGTGTTTTGAAGGGGTAAGGGCTATGGGGGATTTGCAAGGCTGGGGCGTATGTGTGGAAATGATAGGGAGGAAGGTATGGGGGACTCCCACACTAAAATAATTATAATAGAATGGTAAACTGATTCTGACAAAGGGCCTCATTACACGGTAGGTGGAGGACCAAGGTGCTATTAGCACCTTGGTCCATGCCGGTAAAATACTGGCACCGGCTTGGTGGAAAGGGGAATTACCCCCCTATTCCAAGGTTGGCGGGGCGGTAATTCCCCCTTCCCCCATTGCCCTTCCCCATTCCCATTTCAGCCCCATAGGGCTCTATGGGAATGGGGAAGGTGCTAATTACGGTGCCGCAAATTGCGGTACCGTAATTAGCACCCTGGTCCCTTTGTGGGTTGGTTTTTAACGCCTGCTAAACAGCAGGCGTTAAAGTACCTACCCACAAAGGGACCTCGTAGTAAGGCGGTAAGGGTTAACGGTTACCGGTACCATTACCGGTGACCGTTAACCCTTACCGCCTTCCGTGTAATGAGGTCCAAAGTAAATTACCATGCAGCAATTTATTTCAATAAAACCACATGGAACCACTTGCATACAGTGCTGTAACATCATCTTTATTTATCTATTTGTTTGTTTGTTTTTATATAGCGCGCACAAGCCCTCAGCCATCAGGGCCCTGGAGAGGACGAGTTACATGAATCCCAAAGGCACGGCTCTTAGCATACAGAAAGCTATATTCTGTGGGTTAGCCCCCTTATGTTGGTAAATGATTAAATTCACATTTCATGATGAGCAGATAAAACAAACAGCCATGTTTTGAGGACTTTGCGGAAGGCCCAGTATGAGTCCTCCACTTTTAATACAAGTGGGAGGGAGTTCCACTGCTTGGCAGCAATAACTGGAAAGCTTGTCCCAACAGCTTTAGCGCGTTTGAACATCAAGAAACATCTCAAGTTGAAATTCAGTGAAAAAACATTGTTAACGGGATGTTATGGTTAAATTGCTCCAATACAAATCTTTGAAATTCAGTGGAAAGACTTTGTGAAAAGAACAGCATGAATAATTTGCTCTAATGAAAACCTTTGAAAACCTGTGTTAAAGGGATGTTATGGTTGCTGCAACAATCATAGAAAATAAAGATATTTGCTTGCTATGGTAAGTTATGCAGCTATAACTCGTGCCTCTGCCATGCACTGCTCAGACTAACATCCAGGACATCAAATATGACATCACAAATGTCATCGCAAATTCCCTGCAGTACAGCACTTTTCCTTCTTTTTATTGATATGATTGCACGTAGAGAACAATACTGTCCCTCTCACATATGCTGTAACAATTCGCGAGTCACAATGTCTAACCCTTCACGATGCGCTTGTAGACATTGGCAGCACAGTTTTCAATGCATTACGTACTACTGTCAAATGTTCATACGCCAGGGGGTCTATTTTTACTAAACTTCGATACAAAGTCAATGCAGACAGCCCTTGCATTCTTCAACACAACAGACTACGTGCAGTTTACATTCCACTTGGATATTTACCCTGTACCTGAAAAAAGAAAACAAGGAAACCTTCAAAAAGAGAACTAGTAGAACATGAAACTCTATCAGACCTCACCATAAAAAAGAAAACAACTACACAAACTTAACATTCACTGCATTCCACATTCTCTGGTCATTTCAAAGTTTAGAACATAACTTGAGTGAATTGCTACACAAATGTAGCAATCATCTACTGTTCCAATTGTCACCACTTGTGGACAACATTTAGATGCATCTCAGAACAATTATGTTTACAACTCCTCTTCCTGCACAGAAATGCCACTAACAATACTGACACTATATGCACTGCATCAGGTGTAAGGCAGATAGTGGACCAATGTACAAGAAGTGTTAAGTTCACCATAAATATACAAGAATTCCTCATGTACTTACTAGAGTGATGCACAGAAATGCCACTAACAATACTGACACTATATGCACTGCATCAGGTGTAAGGCAGATAGTGGACCAATGTACAAGAAGTGTTAAGTTCACCATAAATATACAAGAATTCCTCATGTACTTACTAGAGTGACTATAGAGACAAAGCATCCCTGTAAATGAAATATGACAGGTTACGTACACGTGGAAAAATACATGCTGCAGTCTTGACTATGGGCCTCATTACACGTTTGGCAACATTTCAGTGGGAAATCCACCAAATTACTGCCAAATGGAATCAATGTTACCGTCACTTGGTTCTGCAGATTTACCACAGTATTACAAGTGGTGGTAAGTGGTATAAATCCTAATTTTTGGAGTTCATAGGACTCAATGGGGATTTTGGCAGAATGACTGCTGGCAGTAATTCCTCTGGTGGTAATTCGTCTGATTTTGCTGATTTTTGGCAATAAGGTGAAGGATTTACCATCAGCATTTCACTGGAGGAAAATCATCCACCTTACCACCGAAGTTGTAGTATGGCAGTCCAGTAATGCAGTGGTTACCACTGCATTAATACAAATTTTACTGCACCACCGTACTCATGAAGCCCTATGTTCCTAATGAAGTATTTATGTATGTACCTATACCAAATTGTGATATGATACCATTTCTACAACTCAGACAAAATGCAAATCATGGTATGCTGTGCTCATTTGGAATTCAGACAATCTTTCAACAATACAAATAAATACACTTGGCAATATGTTCTATTAATGCTTTTAAGATAACTGTAAACTCACCAACTTCGCACACGTCCCTCTTGGTGGAAAAACATTGACCACAGTAGCCATAATATACCACACTGGTGATACAACCACTTCAGGACACAAGGTTGCATATGGCAAACAAAGAAGTCGTTGGATTGAATGTAACAACACTTCCATAAAAAAAAAAGAAATTAAAAGGTTATTAGCAATCCCACAGAATGCATACATAATATTCCTTGAACCAAAATTCAGTAATTACATGTATATGTTCAGTAATTATAGATTTTGAATACGCCAATGGGTATCTAACTACTTGAAAACCTGATGCAATAGACAAAAGAAAAAACAAACAAAATTGTGCATTAAACAAAAAATGAAAAATTCAACATAGAAAATATGTTTCTTAAATAACAGTTCGAATACACTACCAGGTATTTAAGCATAGTATAAAACATATATAGATATTATGATAAACACATTTAATAATGCTCATAGCAAGATATGTTTTTTCAGTCCATCTCAGTTTTTCCCCATGACCCAAAATGTTAATAAAACAACAGTGTACTACACACAAATGTTGTACAAATATTAGCGCTAATAATTTGCCATTTCCAACACAATGTTTAAACCTTTCATGACCTCTTATAAATCCCAAACCAAACACTGTTATTTGCTCAATTGCTCCTATTATTCCCACCTCCACATACTCCAAATCATGAGTCTGGATGTATTAGGGGCCATGAAGGAGAAAAACATCTATCATTGCTGCCATAGCTGCAGTTGCTCATAAAATCTCTTTGTCCTCTTCAGGTGCAGAATCTGTTTGAAAAGTAATAGAAGAAATTGATAGGAACACATGTTGCACACTGGAAAAAAGCAAAGGTAAGTAACGTAGAAACAATAACTCTAACTGGTACTAGCACTTATGCAAGTGCACACATTGAATGCATAGGTTCACAATAAACTGCCATTATAGCTACCAGTATCCATTTTTTTAAATTAAAACTGAAAGTAAAATATGCTTTTTTTCAAACTATCTCAGATTTCTTTTCCTTGACCCATTGATTAGATATATGTTAATACAACAACAGTGTACTACACACAAATGGTGTACAAAACATAGTACATACAAAGTACTACCTATGAGGCTAAATGAAATGAATGCATGTATGTGAATAAACAATCTTAAGTTGCTGGGACGTTAAGGTGAGAGCTTAACACAGCAAAACCCCTGAAATTCAGCTAAAACCACCTTAACTGCACGCCCCTTGTTGCGTGGTCCTATGGCCACAATGATGACATCACAGAGGGCGCCACTGATGATAACACTGGTGACATCAATAATTACATCATCTATGACAACACTGATGGCATCACTGATGGAATCACTGGTGACATCACTGGTGACATCGCTAGTAACATCATATATGACATCAATGATTATTTAACTAATGGCATCAGACATAAGATGACTCTCGGTATTTGCCCATATTTAGACCACCCTTACGTTTCTACATATGTAATATTAGCATTTTAGACTAGTCAATAACAATGAGTACATTATTTAAAACCGTAAACAGCTACACATGCATCATATCACTAATTGTGCAGCTTTCCTTTGTAGTACTTTGGTAAAATATATCTGAATTACAAATAGTACACTGCTTAGAATGTGCCTCTTTGTGCCAAATATATCTAAGACACAATAATACAAATACAATGTTAAAATTGAAATAAAACACATATTGTACAAAGTAAAAGTAATCTTTAAATAGTATCCAATTGTTTAATACATTGACTTTTGTGTATCTCATAGATGACGTCGGTGATGTCATCTGTGATGTAATCATTGTGGTTATAGGTTACGCAACAGGGTGTGTTTGGTTAAAGTGGGTTTAGCAGAATTTCAGGGGTTTTGTTGCATTAAGTTCTCATCCCTGCAACAAAAGTTGTTTCCTTGAATATATATATATTTACATAAGACTGGAAATACACCTATATTGCCCAGGACCAAGATTTTCAGATCCACAGAGAAGTTAAAATGGTAAAATTGAAGATGAGTAAGGTTGTAGACTGTTCCGAACCAAGACATGTTTTTCAATGAACCGATCCTTGATGATAGTGAGGCTTCCTGGAATGACAAAGGATAAGGACATTTCACCCTCACTGTAGTATGAACACGGAGTCACAAGAGGGTCAAGAATATGCTTTACAGTAGACAAATCCCATGAAAAGACTAATTAGCCTTAATATAAATGCAACGGTACATGCGCAGGCTCAGGAGGGAGAGTGTTACACACACACAACCCCGACAAACACACACACCCAAATGCCTATGCCTCCACTAACTGCCGAAATTTGGTAAGGATGCCTGGTTTAACCAGGCGTCCTTAGCGGTCCCCCGAGCGGACCTCGTAATGTGGCGGTAGGGGGTTAACAGTGCCGGCAGCTCCAGCCCCATTAACCCTCTAGCACCAGGGTTGTAATGACCCCCTTAGAGTTTTACTGAACCAATTATGTCTTTGACGATTTGTTCTCAGAAATGAACAACAGAAGGTGGGTGAATTCTACTGGTCATCGTACCTAAATGTTGACTTACTTTTTGTTTGCCACAGAAGAAATGTACTCCCAAAACTTTAAGTATTGAAGTATTTTGAAATCTAAATAAATGACTGACTTCCCGATTTGTACATTTGTAATTTTATAACGCATGCTACCAAAACGTTAACTCAGGCTCTGCTCAAGCACCAGATCTAAGGCGCCACTGTCCATGACATTGGCGTATCAAGTGAGTTTTCAAATACAAAAGCTTCAAGTGAGTTTTCAAATACAGAAGCTATCAGGAAAGAGCATTGAAAGGATATATTTGCACAACCGGATCAAAAAGCAACATTAATAAACATTTTCCCACTCTATTGTTAGACTATCACTTTATCAATAACAATAGGAAACTTCTTTAAACGGTATATATTTCTCCTCAGTTTCATTTACTTTGCAATATAAGACACCCATTTGCATAAAGTTGCCTGCTAATGCTGATCTCTATGAAATTCTATGCAAATAGGACAAGCATACTCGTCCTTAGCACTTAAGGGGTTAATGCACAATCACTAAATATTACGTTTTTTAAAGATAGCCCTCTATTTAAGTAAAGCACTCATGTTCGCAACACTCTGATAATATAGTAATAATTGCATGACTCATAATAACAAGGGAATCATGATAGAAGTCATATGAATGTAAAGCACATGTCAATGTTTTTGATGTCTTGCACTACGCACCTGCTGGGTCTGTTATGCCACAAACACAAAACAGCAGAAAACGGTTGTGGGTGTTATAAAGGATAACATACACACCTTGAAAACATTTTGTAACAATGATGGACCGCCAGTACATCAAGGTAAGTTCTCGGGTTCTTTATTGTCCATGTCCTGAACTCCTCCACAAGCCACAGGGATGGTAGGGGACACAAGATGACATGGGAAACACCAGGCTAACCCCCACACCCATCTTCTCAGCTCACAGCTTCACTCTCCTCTCCAACCGGCCAGATTACTACACTTCTCCTCCCCTTAGAAACACAAAGCCAGTTACTACACCACCCCCTCCATGGGAAAACAAAAGAATGACAAGGTAATGTGGCCAGCACAAGACCTTAACACCCCAACACAACACACTACCAGGATTCCGCAACACAGTGGCCCCCTACGTACAGAAGCCCTGGTAGCACCAATAATGGGAACCACATGAAAGGACAACATTTGCAGGACACCCTCGGACCAAGTAGAAAGTGCCAACGGCATGCAACCTAAAAACAACTCACCACTCCCTCGGTCCACACCTCGAGGCCACAAAATAACAAACAGAGCACTTGCGCCTGTCCCGAGCTGCCCCTCAGGACCTAGGGCTGCCACCCCTAGCCAAACTCTTGTTAGCTAACACTAACACAACTACAACCTAACCAACACACCCACCTTAGCACAAATCACCTTCCACTACGGTCTGCCACCCCGAAGTCTCAGAGCACTAACCAACCACCCCCAAAGGAAGCAACAGCAAAAGCCAGACAATGACCGAGGAACCACACAAAGAACCAGGAAACACAGTATAAGGAAGAACCACACCCAATACTGCTCCTCTGCACAAACCGTTCCATCCACCTACAAAACACTGTTATTGAACACACCAGGAGATAACCTGACTTACCACACTCGGAATCAGGAAACACACTGGTAAAGCTAAACTCCAAACCATAGTAACCCATATCGGCCAATAGGCCGGAACCTATGGATGATCATAAAATTAATTCATAAAATTTGACATAACCCACGCCAAAAGCGACCAACCCTGACAACCATCAGGCACCAATGACGGCATACCCAACGCCAAAAGCGACCAGCCCTGACAAACTCAGGCACTAATGACGGAACAACTACACCAAAGGTGACCAACCTTGACACCTAAGGCACCAGAAACAACAACGCAACGCTCGGGCCGATAGCGAGCTACCCCGACCCATCAGGCACTAAAGACCATAACACAAACACCACTGCCACCTAACCTGGAACCATACCAGGCAGAAGGAATCTCAAGATAAAGAGATCAACACCCCTGAGTGCCAAAAACATAGCGATCAACCCTGGCCTAAACCAGGCACTACACCAGGACACACGCACTCCTGACACACAAAACGCACGGGAAAAACAACTCAACCCATGACAGCACACATGCACAAATGACATTTTGATAACATGCATAATAAGCATGGAATTTGAATGCAAACATCATTAAAAAAACACATCACATGTTCAAAGGTTAAAACAGAAAACATTACATCACATGTGAATAAATTGGATGATCATGATCTCCAGCACAACCCTCAAATGCCGCAGGCAAGAACTCCTGGGCACCACTCAATGTCAAATGTGCATGAAAGTCAGTGTCCTGTGAGGCTAGTCACATTAATACATTTTTGCATCATCTTCCATAAATAAGTCCAAACCCTTATCCATACTCCTCGGGATTAACGCCACCCCGAAATCACATTTCACCCACCTCGATGAAACAAAACAATGAGATTGAAGATTTGAATTGCAAATATTACTTAACGTTGTAATTGCACATCGATTACATTACAAACCCCCTCCACCTAACCTGGGAGTTGCAAAGAAAAATCTAATCCACATACCTGGGGCCTATTTCCCAAGAAAGGCCTCGACACGAGGACTCCACAGGGGACACACAACTGCCTTCACTAACACCCCTATTCTGTCCCGGGACCAAAGATGGGGACTCTTATCCCTCTAACACGGGCCACAACATGTACCCAATCACACTCACTCATACGACCCAAAACTCTAACCTGATATGAGAGTCCCTTTTCACAATGCACGATGGAACTCCTAAAAGTCACCGCCAAATGGACCAGCAGAACAGCTGTTAGGATACATCCTTTCGGGACGTACCTACCGGCCCGCAGTCATTTACTCCCAACGATAATCCTGTAGCCATGTCCACTATAAGGCATCGGAAAGTTAAAACAAACACTCCCCATGGAATGCGGCTTCCCGTATCTCCTCAATTCACTTCCTGGTAATGCAGACTCAGCGGATCATAACAATGGCCTCAGATCACGTGGCTGTTGTAAGAGCTACAGCCCGCCCGTGACGTCACCACAAGTGCTGGGAGCCCTGACCTGGCTATACCCCGGCTATACCCCGGCGATCCGCTTACTCAATGAATCGCCAGGCACTGGTCAGACCAACGAAGTGCAGCCAACCACTCCCACTTCAGGCACATGGCTGCTACAGGGAACTACACGAAAGGCAGGCCCACAGGAAGAAACGGGCCGTACACACCTCCTTCACAGGGCGGCTCCTCCTCCTCCTCAGCCCACCGTCGACACATCCCGCCTCCAGACGCCGACGGCAGACACAACTGAAACAGGGCTGGAAACTCCTTGACGCACCAGCTACCCTTCCTCAGCCCCACCGTAGACACGCCTCTCCTCCAGACACCGACGGCAGACAGAACTGAAACGGGGCCGGCAACTCTCATAGCCGACACTTCTAGCTGCCAGGCGCCAAGGAACACTAGGCCGATAGCGGCACGGCCGGAAGGCTTTCCCCATGCTTCATAGTACGCCAACCTTGCATAGCCAGGAGCCAATTGAAACAGGGACAACGGCAAGATCCAACACCAACTGCTACCAGGACGCCCCTCTGTATACATGAGGGCCACGAACATCTAACGGTGGGCAAATGGATACGGACCCGCCTGGGTGTGGGGGGACATTACAGGGGCGGTGTTCCAGGAGTGCTGCACCCCCCCCAGCAGCGCCATAGAAGAGGCTGTCCACCTACCATCCCATCCTCGTCGCCAGTGTAACAATGATGGACCACCAGTACATCAAGGTAAATTCTCGGGTTCTTTATTGTCCATGTCCTGAACTCCGCCACAAGACACAGGGATGGTAGGGGACACAAGATGACACGGGAAACACCGGGCTCATCCACACACCCATCTTCTCAGCTCACAGCTTCACTCTCCTCTCCAACCATCACCAGCAGAACACCTCCACACAAACATTCCACACAAACATTCCACTGCAGATGACCTCACACTCACAGCTAATCTGTAGGCCAGATTACTACACATTTCTATGTTCAAATTATGTGTTTATTAATACAAATAATAAAACAATTTTAGTTGCTACAGTATATTAAAAACGTAATTGCACCTATGTTGCAACATTTATCCAGACAAATTGCAGGGACAATTATTCATAAGCAACACAGCCATAAAGGGGGGGTGTGATGATTAATTAAGAATGAAAAGGGCTGCCATCAAAACAGTCCCTCTACTTTACTGATTTAGCATAAGTGAATGTTTCACAGAGCTTTAACAAGGAATAATTGTCTGACCAACAATTTAGATGGCACGAGCCTCTAACAAAGGTGAAAGCCAATTGGTTTATAGTAAAGGCACCCAGACCAGGCAATAATGCTAATAGAACATCCTGTCTTGGACCTCAGTGGATTAAAAAACACCTTTGGAGCTCCTAGTGGCTTCCCCCAGCTTCCATCCACAGCCCCTGCTTCTATATGACTGCCAAAACAGGGTCATGTGTGCCGGAGTGTGTACCCCTAGTATGAAAGACATTGAAGTACAGCAGGAGAGAAGAGCGGCAGGATGGAAACGCCTCTCTTGCCACCATCCCACCCCCTGCCAAACACATAGGTAGTAGTTCCTGTTTTATGTATGTATTTATTTATGTATTTGCTTTTAACGCGTCGGAGCCCGCAGGTATCAGGGTGCAAGAACATAAACACACAGAAAACTCAGAACAGACATGTCACGGGACGACGAGTAACATGAAGTTTCTACAAGATACCAAGGCCTAGGTTTAGCTCATATGTCAATTATCGGAAAAAATGTGTCCTGACTTTCCTACGGAAGACACTGTAGGAGGTCTCAATCCTGATTTGTATTGGAAGATTGTTCCATAAGGTAGCAGCTATGGTGTGGAATTCTTTGCCTAGACTATTTGTTTTCCTGTACCTAGTAGTTTCAAATTGGCCCTGGGCATGACATCTAAATGCACATCCTGGTAAATATGTGAACATTTTGTTTTGAGGTAGGCAAGGGCTGTGCATGAATGCAACTGTGAGTCTGGGTAAGTGCTTTAAATTGAATTCTATCTTCAATGATTAACTAGTGGAGGTTTCTCCTGTCCTCACTGATGTGTTCTGTTTTTCCTTTTCCCTTTATGATTCGCACAGCATAGGAGCAGTTCTTATCCAGTTGTGTGGCATGCGCCTCAGAGCTCAGGGAAGCCTCTAGATACATCCTTAGTTGCTTGACTTTATTCACGACTTTTATTTGTGAGTTATTTATAGATAATCACTCATATTGATGGTTTAGTTTGGCTCTGGCTTGCTTGGTCCCAAAAATCATTGATTCTGTTTTTTTACTATTTAAACACAGCCAATTGTTGGTCATCCAGATTTCAATGATTTTATAGAATTTCTCAACCTTGGAACAGACTTGGGCATAATCTCCACTCAGCTCGATGATCAGCTGGGTATTATTGGTGTAATTGGTGAAAAAGACTCAGATTTTCTGAAGAATCTGATATACAGATTAAACAGGAGCGGTGACAGACTAGCTCCCTGGGGCACTCCACAATTGATTAGTTCATCTAGCGAGAAATGATTCCCCCCAACTGACTTTGGATTTCCTGTTAGAGAGAAATTATGTCAGCCAGTCTACTGCTTCCATGGACACATTTGCACGCTTTGCGAGCGCTTGCTTGAGTTGGTTGTGATCCAGCAAGTCAAAGGCTGCACTGAGATCGAGTAGTATGAGTAAACCAGCTTTCCCGTTTTCGACAATGTTCAGCATATGGGTCTGGAGGTCGATCATAGTAGTCTCAGTGCTATGTACTACACGAAAGCCTGACTGCTGGCTATGGAGAATATTGTTGACTTCAACGTGAGCCTGGAGCTGTTTAGTGGCGACCTCATCCGATACCTTTAATACAAACTTACAATTGGTAATTGGTCTGAGGTTACCCGGGTCTCTTTGATCTAGTTCAGGCTTTTTTACTAGTGGTGTGATTGTTACCGGTTTGATGTCTGCCAGTACAGGGCCATCCCGGAAGGAGGCGTTCACCATTTTAGTAAGAAAGGGAGCAAAGATATTTGCATTCTCTAAGATGAGTTTAGATGGGATGTGTTTGTAATTCAATTAAAGTTCTTAGAGGAGCTGCTGTGGAAAGCACGGACAGTCCCCTCTCCATGTTTATCACTTAAGATGCAGGTTCGTTATTTCCTCAGCCTCACCTAATTGTTTCATGGGGACTCGAGTGGTGGTGAAGGAGATAATTGTCCCCCTTTATCCCTCTCCCATTTCTTTTTATAACTGCTATTCATTTATAAAAAAGGATCCACAAGTGGAGGATGGGGGAAGCATTATTTTTCTTTGCATCATTTCATCCCTACCTCTTGCACTCCCCTGCCTAGCTCCTTGACATGAAAGGCAAAGCAATGGCAGTAGTCATGAACAGCTGTTAAATACAGTGGCGACTGGTGAATGTTTTAACTGGAGGGGTATAAACATTTGACCCAGATATGCCAGAGCGAGGGAGCCTGCACCACTCAATTTCTTTTAAATGATGAATGAAAAACGTGCATTTTAGAGCACATTTTTTAGAAAAATTGTGAAAAAGCCAAACAGTTTGCAATTCGTTTTTTGTAGGGTAACTCAATGTAGTGCATGTGTGAAAACGAGCTAAAACAACATAGCGCCAGTGCGCGGCCATTTCGGATATTTACTTCCATTACTGCAATGTTCATATCATTCATGTTGAGTGTTGAGACGTCCGAGCATATGGGAGTAGTAGCATTATTGGTCTCTTCCCGAAATGTCATAATTCGAACTGCTCCGCCGGCATATAAAATATCATCATGACTTTGTTGATGGGATGACCGGCAAAATAACGGTTGAGTTGGTGAATGCCATTAGACAGGTGGCAGACTTAGGGGAATGGGAAAGGGTAGACGAGAGACCCCGATATAGGGATAGAGAGTGGTGAAGTGAAAGAAGGAGCCCTGAGAAGAGGTTCAATAGCCAAGATTCTTGTGTATCTAGAAAGGATATGTTTTTGGTGCTGCTAAAGGATGGAGTGCCACGAGAAGACATTCATGGAATTGGGACCAGAGAAATGTATCAGTTGTATAGAATGCGAGGAAGGTAAAGAGCGGTACAAACAGGTGAAACAACAGGATATAAATAAGCCAAGTCGGGACAAGGTGCCCTCTGTGCCCCCTGAGTAGGAGGCGGAGGAAGAGTCCAGGGGAACACCTTCCCCCTATCAGCCAACCTATGCTGATTTGCAAAAAGTGGTGAGTGTGATGTTGGAGACAGAGTCCCAATACACGCATTTGAAATATGAATAGGATTGTGGTCAAACTCTGGTAATGGCTGCCCGGATTAAGGTGGACAGATGGCCTCATGTGAATGTGTAGTTATTTTGGCAATCAGGGAATATACAAGAGGTTTGCGCCTTAATTGATACCCGGGCAGAGGCCTAATTGATTCATGGGAATCCGTCAAGGTTTAATGGAAGACATTTTACTATTACTGGATTGGGAAGGATGGAAACCCCTTCAGTCCAAACCAGAGTGGATATGAGAATTGGAAATTTGAAAAGGAATACTTACCTGAATACATTATTAGCTTTGATATTCTGAAAGGTTTGAAACTGGGATTGGGAGGCAAAATGTATCATTTCAAGGTGAATGCCTTGACATGTACCCCCGTCATTGTAGGGAAATTGAAGATGCCCCCTGTGCAGGTTCCGTTAGCCACAAAACATGTATCTATGAAACAATATTGTATTCACGGAGGAAAGAAGGAGATTTCAGACAGCATTAGGGGATATGTTGAAGCAGGAGTGCTATGCCATGAAACCGCAGCTTGGAACAATCCGGTCTGACCGGCAAAGAAGCCAGACGGGAGTTACAGGATGACTAGATTATCATGAGCTGAACAGATCCACCCCTCTGTTGATACCTGCAGTTCCTGATGCAGTCACTTTGATGGAAAATGTGCAGAAGTTTGAGGGATCTTGATATGTAGTGATAGATTTGGCAAATTCCTTCTTCACTGTACCAATGCCAAAGAGTCTCAGGAGCAGGTAGCATTTTCTTGGAATGGGAGGCAGTATACGTTCCAACACCTGCCCATGGGAAATATGCATAGTCCAACGATCTGTCACCCG
The DNA here is from genome assembly GCF_040938575.1 of Ambystoma mexicanum. Classification (NCBI taxonomy): domain Eukaryota; kingdom Metazoa; phylum Chordata; class Amphibia; order Caudata; family Ambystomatidae; genus Ambystoma; species Ambystoma mexicanum. Next base: position 689,641,945 of record NC_090934.1, on the reverse strand, counting down.
CTGGTGGCAGAACATTTAGACAAGATTCCATGTAAACCGGTTGTACAAAATGTGCACTACATTGATGATATTTTGATACAAGGAAAGGATAAGCACCATGTTCCGATGCACCTAGACATTATCATCGAAGGACTGAAAAAGTAGGGATGGGAAATTGATGAGACAAAAACCCAGGGTCAAGCAGAGACCATGATCTTTATGAGGATTCATTGGCATAATGGTCATCGTGAGATGGTGCCAAAAGCTAAACAAAAGATCTTTGAATTTTCCACCCCATGAATTAGAAACAAGCTCAGTTGTTTGTATTTTGGAGGCAGTATATACCACATTTGGGGCAGATACTTGCGCCCCTTTACAAAGTAACATGAAATAAATCTGACTTATACTAACTGTGATTTATATTCTTTGTGTTTATGTATAACCAGCCATATGTTATGTTTGAGGTGTTAGTGTGTTTATTGTTTGTGTGAATAAAGGGCCTAATAAGAGCCATCTATATTCTAATTATTGGTCTCAGTGTGATCTATTGCCTCTCTGACTCCAAAAATCTTTGGTCCGTGTAATAAGGTAAATGGTTCTGAGATCATTGCATGTGTCTGCAAAAGCAAAACACTCATGAAATAAATCCAATAGATGGAAATCACCAACAGTGCACATGAGCATTTCTCAAACACATTTTTATGATGCTTTTTCCCACAATATGTGCCAGTAATAAAATATTGTCACACTGGCTGGGCCCATACATTTCCATGATGACTGCACCACTATACCCTATTATTCCCATATAAGAACATACTCAAGTTTGCTTTGAGCATAATGATATGATAAGATGAGATATTTTATTTGTATCATGCTCATACACCAGTGTTTCAGAGTGTGATGAGGCAAGGGAGGAGAACAAGGGAGGACAAAACAATGATCTTACTAGGCCAGGTGACATTGTGTCATGCGCCGCTTTACCTGGCGCCTTTGGCCCCGTAGGCTCCGGCATAGCCGATGATTGCCCTTCCTCTTCCTGGTTTGGGTGTGGGTCTAGTCTTTCTTTCCCGGTTCCCTCTTAACCCCTCCCCTCACCCCTCTCTGTGCGTTGCAACTCACTGTGCTCCTCTCCGTGAGTTATACGTTCGTTTCTGGGCTCTTCCCCGTTTCTCCCTCTCCGCTTTTCCCCCGGCTCCCTCTTTTTTTTCCTTGCCTCCTAGTTCTTTTGCCTTCTGTCCTGGCGGGTTTCCTGCTCCGCCACTTCTCTCGCTGCAGCCGAGGTCTCCTCCGGGTTTCCCTCGGCTCGTGTCTTCCATCGGGCTACCCCCGGCTGCTGCTCCCAGGTGTGCTCCTACCTTTCACCGAGTTCCTCGTGATCCTCATCCGCTATAGAAGCTTTCCAGACCATTACCCACACGGGTAGGAATCGCCGACCTCCTCTGTTGCATTCTGGGACCCGTAGTTCGAGTACCTACCTTTCCGGATCTGCTACCATCAAGAGGTTTTTTTCTGCATTGGGCTTTTTTCCTCTTGAGAACCGGACTTCTTCGGAAGGAAGCCCCTCCTGCTTGCCAACTACAAAAGGGCATCAGGGTGGCTTCCGACCGAGGAAGACCATTCCTCTTCGAACGGAGACATCCAAAGCCAAAGAAAGAAACGCGAAGAAAGGACAGCTCCATAACTTCAGGTGAGGAGGAGGAGGGGGAGGGAAAGGGCAAGACAAGCAGAGTTTCGGAACAGTATACTTGCACAGTCCCCGAAAGCAGACCTGTTTATCCGCCTAGTATTGAGACATTGAGAACGCGCAAGTGCACGTGATAGGGAATGGGAAAAGTGCAAGGGATAGGGGATGAGTGGAAAGTGCTGAGCAGGGGATAAAGTGACAACAGCTGGTACTGCAGACAGCAAGTTGGCAAGTGCAAGGTTTGAGCGGGTGTCTGGTAAGTGCTGGTAAGGGACTTTAGGGTTACAGACACAGACTCAAGTGCAAGGGTTGCCAGGAGGCAGTGCAGTGTGTGGCTGAGTGGGCAAGGTACCTGGGCCCAAGAATCAGAGGATAATCAGGTGCCCGGTGCAGAAGCAGAGAGATCAGCAGGGGAGAGGAAGAGCGAAGGCAGAAGCAAATAGGAAGGTCTTGAGGTGCTTCTGGGACCAATGATGGTTCTTCTCAAGTTTTAGAGAGGCAGGTAGGCTGTTCCAGAGGGAGGTCCCAGCCGAGGAAAGAGATCTACCCCCAACTCGTTGCTTGAAGAAGTGACTGATCCTGAGGGAGTTGGAGGTGGAGGAGCGAAGGGCTCGAGTAGGAAGGTATTTACGGAGGGAGAGTTGAAGGTGATGTGGACCCAGGCCCCAGAAGGCCTTGTGGACAATGCAAAGGGTCTTGAATTTAATCCTTGCAGCCACTGGGAGCCAATGGAGAGAGTTCAGGGCTGGAAAGATACAATCTCAGGTCTTGAGGCCAAGGACACATCTCGCAGTCCTGTTCTGGATGAGTTGCAGATGGCAGAGAGTAGAAGCAGGGAGATTTAGAAAGAGGCTGTTGCAGTCGTCCAGCCTAGAGAGAACCAGAACTCTCAAGACAGTGAGCTTCTGGGGGAAGGAGAGGAACGGAAGAATACGTCTGAGGAGGTGCAGTTGGTAGTTTGACTTCTTCCAGACTTCAGAGATGTGGGGAGAAAAGGAGAGTGTGGAGGCGAAGATGGCCCCGAGGTGCTTAGTCAAGGGAGGCCAGCCAGAGAGTGACAGGAAAGGAGGGCTCCAGTGTGCCGATGAGGAGAATCTCCGTTTTACTGGGATTAAGGCAGAGTATTGCCAGTAATAATACTTTAGGAAACATGCCCATGTTTGTTCTGCCACTATATGGCAGAATCCCCACGTAAGACCATACGCCAGTTGGCATTACCATTAAAAATGCATGCCAAAGCATGACAACATGTCCAAACTGGCTGTACTAAAATGCCAGTTGAGCCACATAATAACACTTATCATGCTTGCTTTATCAAAGATGCCTAATACAAAATAGTGTACCACAATAAGAAATGACTAGATTGGCTGCATCAAAATGCCACTCTAGCTACATAATAACACTTAAGCTTGTTTAACCAAAGATGCATAATACAAATGTTTATGTCACAGAAAGAATAATACCACTGATCATGCATTCTGGGGACCAGGGGGAAGGTGTGTGTCAGGAGCTGGGGTCCAAGGGTACAGTCATGGCATGCAAGACGCTCAGGGGCTTATGGGTCAGGATTGACATTGCATGTGAGGCTCTAGGAGTCCCAGCGGACTGGGCTGGCATTCTTTACTGCAAATACCCAGGAAGAAATGCCATGCCTGCACCCTGGGCCTCAGTGCCTCACACACACACACACAATGAATGTGATTGTGTACATGCAAGGCACTGGGGGGCACTGGAGTAAGGCATGTTTTTTTTTACTGGACTTCTATCATAGATGCCCAGAAAAACAAATGACACGTCTGTCTCCTGGGTCTCGAGCTACTCACACATGCACACACACACACACACACACACACACACACGCACACACACACACACACCACACACACACACTCTCTCTTGCGAAGTGATTATGTGTGATGAAAGGTGCTGGGGGACCAGGGGGTAAGTATTTTATCTTTTACTAGACATCTATCATAGATACCATTCCTGTCCCCTGGACACCACAGCACTTCAGACAGAGAGCTGATTTTGCTCGGTGGGGAGGCGGGTTGTGCAACAAAGGCATTTTTAAAATACCTTTGCTATACAAATCTCCAACCCCCACTTGCCAAAATCATTGCAGACCAGCACAAACACACACACCATACACACAGCAAGCATTCACAGTCACGGGCACCCATCATGCACTGACTCATAACACAAGCATACATAAATCCATACACATATTTAAATAATAAATAAATGAACAAACAAACACACACATTACACAACATACACACAGCAAGCACTCTCTGTCTCATTTACACGAGCACCGATCAGGCACTCACTCATAACACAAGCATCCATACACATATTTAAATAAAAAATAAATGGACATACAAACACACACATTTACACAACATCCACACAGGAAGCACTCTCTGTCTCATTCACACACGCACCCATCATACAATCACTCATAACACAAGCATACACACACATATAGACGTATTTAAATAATAAATAAACACACAAACACACACATTTACACAACATACACACAGGAAACACTCTCTGTTTCATTTACAGGAACATCAGTCATGCACTCACTCATGACACAAACATACACACATCCATACACATATTTAAATAATTAAATGAACATACAAACAGACACATTTAGACAGCATACACACTGCAAGCACTCTGTCTCATTCACACAACCACCCATCAAGCACTCACTCATAACCCAAGCATACACGCATACATACACCTATTTAAATAATAAATAATGAACATACAACCACACACATTTACACAAAATGCACACAGCAATCACATTCTCATGCACACCAGCATCCATCATCATACATTAATTAACCTAACAACACAAGCATGCATGCATCCATACACATAATTTAAATTAAAAAAACAGTACATAAACAAACGTACCATGTGCTGCAGGTCTTTCCTCACCAGTGCACAGGCTCCTGCTAGCATGAACAGGAGTCAGAAAGCTTCCTGGTTTCTGCTCATGCATGGAGTGCCTGAGCGTGGGTGACAAGAGGCTCCACTCCAGCCTGCTGTGTCTGTATGTGCGAGGAGTCGCAGGAGTGCCCCCTTGCGCATACAGACATGCAGTTCTCCAGCCAGCATTTCCAATGAGCCATGCGAGGCTGGGGAAGCAAACGCCCCCAACCTTGCATGGCTCATTGATCTTGCACGGCTAGGGAACTTTCACTGTTAAAGGGAAACAGTGTTTCCCTTTGACAGTTAAGAGCACTCCCTCAGCTAAAAAAGCTGCTGACGGAGTGCTTGTATTTTTCTGGGCTGTCTCCTCCATAATGGATGAGAGGGAGCCAAGGCCCTGTGAGTCGATTGCCCCCTTGCCCATTATGGACGTGCCATCCTTGATTGAATGTTCATGTTCCAGCAATAGGCTTTATTAGGGAAAATATACAAGTGGCTCACTATTGTTAACCAGGGAGACAAACACGTCAATGCTTTTGACCACTTTTTGTACGGCATTTATATACACAAATCCTACTACCTTACCAATATAATGTAGATATATATTTTTATTGATCACGTGATCTCACTGTGCCATTTGTTCTTTTCCTCTGACATTGTCAAGAATAAACTCTCTAATGCTTCCTTTCCTTTCACCTAGTTGGAGTCGACCTCAAACATGGATGCTGCTGAGGCAGTGATTCTGTAAAAGGCACTATAGCTGACACGAGTATGGACCATATGAATGGAGAGTTGATCAGGTAGAAATGAAAGTTTACAGCCATGCGTAAGGAGATCAACAGCAATAATGGTTGTCGTTCAGATGGGAGCCTTCCAGAAGGATACAGATCATGTTATAATTGCAGTGGAGACATCACCATCAACGGTGGACTTCTCTCACCATTCTAGAAAGAACTGGACAGAAGAAGGAGGACCCATCCCAGACTGTGGACAGTGGATTATTGTACTTAATAGTCTGTATTAAGTTTCAGTTTGTATCACAAGGTCATAACATATGAAGGTGGAGTTCTGGTGGGTGTGGCAAACTGTTGCAGCATTGTTCTGGTGGAGTGAACATGTAGCCCTGCTGATTGTCTTGCAATTTAAGAAAGCTCCCTAGGTCTTTGATGCTACCCAAAAAGGATTGTGTGATCTCTGTTTCTCTGGCAATTTGGCATCATGACTCAGATTTGTTACACTCCCAGGGGGCACGGCTGGTTTACAGATGGCTTTCCCGTGAAACTTTCTGGCACCAGAAATGAAAGGAAAGGAGTGTCATTAAAAAGCTCCACCAGGTGGTTGGGAGGAGGTTGAGTGTAACTGATGCTTCAACATAGCCGTTCAAGAAACCAATTTTCAGAATGCAGAAGAGCCAGACACAAAGAGTCCAGTCAAGCATAAATATTATATCAGGCCTTGTGTGAAAAACCAGTACTTTATTATTATTATTATTATTATTTTATTTATTTTATTTATACGGCCCGGAGTGGTTTACAAAAATAGAAAACCTTTAGCCATCACCTTAAATAAGATATAAAACACACTTTAGAATTCAATCAAATAAGAAAAAATTGCAGCAAACAAGTCAACCGTTATCTAGGCCTAAAGTAATCTTATGGGTCTTCCAATCCATTCTGTCTCACACCTTTTTCACCACTACCATATCGTCAATTTTCTTAAATGTGGCCAACAAAAATGTGATCAATGCTAGACTTATGTGAATTGTATCTCCTTCTACCAGTGTCTTCCACCAATCATCTGCAGATCTGGCACCATACTTTCATAGCTCCTCTCCCAAGAATAAATCTCTCTCTTCTCCCAATTCCGGGGACATAAGAGTCAAGTGGTTTAATGATTCTATAGAATCTGTATGTTGACATAATCTACAAGAAGTATCCCTGTTCTGTTTCCTCCTCTTGTGAATCGTTTCTCCCGTGGGTAAGATTTTAAGTTGGAACCTCATGCATAGTACTCGAAAGTACCAGTTAGGAAAAAGTCTCAAATAACTCGGTAGCACATTCAGTTTTCAAGGACCAAACCAGAACTCTTCATGGTTTTTATAATTTAGGATCTCGCCCTGGGTCTCTATCCAGTCTCATATATAGTTTTTTCTTGATTTTGCTGGGGTTACTTATTAGTTCCTCATCCGATTCATTAAAATCCTTGATAATTGCATGGCAGATTTTTTGCCATTCCGTTAGGGTCTTATCTGACTGATCTTCTATCGCCTTTTTCAGCACTTGAAAGGCACCAATTGAAGTATCCTCGATACGTTTGCGGTAGAATTAAATCCCTTTCCATTCGGCTATCGCTTTAACAGATGTTAATGCAAGTTCTCCCCTTATTATGTGAATTGGTAGGCCCTTTGGTAGCCGGAGCACTGTCCTCCAAAATATCCCCTCAACAATGGATCATATTCTTTTCGGCAATAAAAAGGATGTCTCAGCCCCATAGGACATGATCGGAAACACTTTAATCTGATAAAAAGTCACCAGCGGGAGTTATGGAAATCTGCAGTATCTCTTTAGCAGTATAATTCCTTGTGCTGCAATTGTTTTCATCTTTCTGCGCATTAATTCAATTCTGGGCACACCACACTTACTAGTGTTTATGCAAACTCCTAGATAATTAAATGATTTAACCTCAAGAATTTTTTCACTATGAAGGACCCACACAGACTCATTCTTCCCACGCCTGTTGTTTGTTGAGCCCAATGTCCAGATACGTGATTTAGCTGGATTAATTGTTAGATTATAACTATCTACGTAGACTTGAAGAGCATCTAATTGGAGCTGTAGTCCTATGGGGGTCTGGTCAATGAAAACTATGTTATCTGCATATACCAGCCTCCCAATCGATGCACCTGCAATCTTCGGAGGAAATTTGCGAATTTGCAAAAATGCATCTTCTATGTCTGACACAATGCAATTAAAAAGTTCTGGGGCCAACGGGCAGCCTTACTTCAGGCCTATGTTAATAGGTGTGGCATCAGACAAAAGGCCTGATTTCTCTAGCCTTACTCTTATTACTGTTTCTGTATATAGATCTTTGATGTTTTCCAACACCACTTTCGTGCATTTCCATTCTCTTAGTTTTCCCCATAATGTAGGTCTTCTGGCTGTGTCAAACGCCTTTGATAAGTCGATAAAGGGTAAAAAGATGTTCTGCCCCTATTCTCTCTCAGTTCCTATTTTTAATAGATTGATCAAAAAGATATTTAAGGGGGTCTCCATCCCTTTAACGAAGCCCGATTGCCACTGATCTCTGTGCACTGTGGTTATGCTCCATGTGGTTAATGATTTTAACAGTATTGCTGCAAATACCTTGCCTGCCACGTCCAGCAAGGTTATCGGATGACAGTTGTCTGGGTTCGTCCTTGAAGCTTTTTTGAATATTAGCACAACTTCTGCCGCCTTCCATGACTGTGGGACTTTTTCTGAGGTCAGAATGTATTTGAAGAGATGGTGAAGGAATTTTGCCCATTCCGTTGGATTACCTTTCATCATTTCATTTGTCAGCCCGTCCGGGCCTGGCGCTTTCGAGTTGCTTAAGTTCTTGATGATGTCTTCAATAGGTCCTACATCTATATCCAGCTCTTCTTCCTCTTTTCTAATTGTTGCCGTCCTCCAACAGTACCTTCCCTCAGTCGCTTGCGATTTAGCATAATATTCACACCAAATAGTCACCGGTATAGGATTTGCTATTAATGCTTTCATTCATAGTAGACCAAATTTCTGCCGCATTATTTGCTCTGATCTTGGTTAACATCTGCTCAGCGTCTTGATTTAGCATTGTCTTTTTATGCAGGTGGACCCAAATACGATATTTTTGTTTGAGCTTGTGGATCTCGTTTGAGGTCTCCTTTGACGCTCTTTTCTTTAACGTCCAATACTTTTCTTAAAAGAATTTTTCTTTTCCACAATTATTGTGTCATAAGCATGACGGTGCAACATTGTTGGTTTATTGCATGCTCTTTTAGTCTTTGTCACATATTCCTTAAATAAGGATACATAATCAATTATTTGTTTTCCGTCTTCTTCTTGTAGTTTCGCTATTAAACTAGTTAAATTCACATTAAGGCTAGTGGTTTTATCTGAGCGTATCTTCAGCCTGTTTCTCCCAGCATTCACAGATATATTACTCCCATATATTGCTCACTCTTCCCACTCGCACAACACTACCAATCAATAGGAAAGTATAGAAAGCTAAACTAGTGTATTTCCAGCCTTGAATTCTTACTCTGAAAAAAGCAGAGCCCTCAGCTCAGTGCAGACAGTTTTAGGGAAGATCAGAGGAACACACCTGAAACCCAACGTGACAGACAGGCCAGGTGTAGGCTTGCTCCAACCCCTGAGCTCATTGTAGCTCCAGTTGCATTCAGGCAAACTTAGGAATTAGATCTGTCACTCAATTACCAATAGCTTTTTCAGACTTTAAGCAAAAGGTCCAGCAAGGGAGAGACAGCAACCCAGTATGAATGCATTGAGTCCCACTTGCTTGGTGTGGGTGGCAGGAGCAAAATACTTGTGTTTGGTGAAGACTGGAGAGTGGTGGAGGAAGTGTTGGCTGGAGAGACAAGAGAAGCGGGATAGGTGGCAACAGTGGAGAGCAGGAGGAGGTGGCAAGAGCATGAAAGGGAAAGGAGGTGGTAATAAGATCAGCAGGGGAAAGTGGACAGGAGGAGGTGGCCGTGAAGAATGTGTTATAAGAGGTGATACCATCGGAAAGGTAGATTGGGAAGAAGGAGGTGGTGGTATAGAAGGGCCAGTATGTGCTAGTACAAGGAGAGAAGGGTAGACAGAAGTAGATGGCCATACTGAATAACAGGTAGGAGCTGGTACCATCAAGAAGAGAGAGTCAACAAAAGAAGGTATTGGGAGCAAAGAAGGTCAAGCTGGTGGTGGTTACATGAGGGGATGAGAGTGGGCCAAAGGAGGTGGGGGGTAGAGAATGTAAAGGAGAAGGTGGTAACATCAGGAGACGAGAGTGGGCAGAATGCAGGAGCAGGCCCAAGAAAGCAAAAGATGATGGTGACTCTCGGTCATCCGACCCATGAAGCGCGTGTCAGCTGAGGCCTTCGCCGCCGGTGTCCAGTCAACTGGTCGACTGCAATTTGGTCGACTGCAATTTGGTCGACGCAATTTGGTCGAATGCCAAATGGTCGAATTTTTTTTTTTTTATATATATATGTGTTTTGTGGGTTTTCGTGTGGGGAAAAAAAATAAAAAAGAAAAAAAAGGGGGTTGGGGGGGGGACCCCCCCAAAAAAAAAAAAAAAATGGGTAAAAAAAAAAAAAAAAAAAAATTCGACCATTTGGCATTCGACCAAATGGTGTCGACCAAATTGTCTGTCGACCAAATGTTTTCGACCATTTGACTGGTAACCTTCGCCGCCATCTTCTCAACCCCCCACTTTGGCTGACTCTCACCCTGACACAGCCCTTTCCACACTCCACTCTGCTATATCTGATACTCTTGATATCCTTGCCCCTGTCATGAGAATCCGCCTGAAGCCCAAAGCCAAGTGCAACTCCTGGTATGACTCTGACCTCGTCACCCTAAAACGCACGTATAGGGTGGCAGAGAGGAAATGGCGTGCTTCATGCACATCCTCTGACAAACTGGCATGCCGCCTGCTGCAAAGGCAATACCGGCTCTCTGTCCTAACGAAGCGGAGAGTGCATATCCAAGCCCACGTCTCTGCGGCGTCTAACAATTCGGCCAAACTCTTTAAAATCTGCAAGGAACTGGCCAATCCTGACACAGTCTCAACCTCTCCTGTCCCCTCTCAGGTCCTCTGTACGGCACTGGCTTCTCACTTCATCTCTAAAACTGAGGACATTCTGTCCTCTCTCTCCTCCTTTCCCCTCCCTCCCCCCACTCCCTGCTCTTCCTCTAGCCTCTCTGCAGCCACCTCTCCTGCCTCCTTCTCTGTCTTTCCCCTCTTTTCCACAGACAAGGTTGCTAGACAAGTCCGATCTATGAAAGTCTCGTCAAAACCGGTTCATCCCTGTTCCTCCAAAACTATCAAGGACCACATAGACTCCCTGGCTCCTGCCCAGGCTGATTTCTGCAATCACTCCCTTGCCACTGGAGTCTTCCCATCCCCCCTGAAGCACTCCCTTGTGCACCCCTTCTTAAGAAACCCACTGCCGACCCCTCCTGCCCGGCCAACTACCGCCCAATCTCCATCACTCCCTTCCTGGGCAAGCTCCTGGAGAAACTGGCCATCTCCCAGCTTAATCTCCACACTAAATCTGTTGGTTGTCTTTATGACCATCAGTCTGGCTTCAGAGCTGCCAGAAGCATGGAAACTGCTCTCCTGAACATCCGTGAAGACCTGCTCTCCAACCTTGACTCTAACACCCCCTGTGTCTTCATCCTTCTTGATCTGTCTTCTGCCTTTGACACTCTCAACCATGCCATCCTGCTCAACCGTCTCCGTGATAACCTGGGTATCACTGGTCTGGCTGTGTCGTGGCTGACTTCTTTCCTCTCCGACTGACCCTCTCAGGTCCATCTTGGGTCCTTCCTCTTTGCTATATTGTTCTCTACCTGTGGTCTCCCCGAGGGGTCTAACCTCTCTCCCTGGCTGTTCAACCAACACCTGGCACTCCTGACCCACTGCATCACTGCTCTCTGCCCCAACTTTCAGTGCTATGTGGACGACACCCAGCTCATCTTCAGGCTACCCTCGGCCTCCTCCTCTACTTCCCTCATCTCATCTCTGACTGTCTGTCTGCTATCCAGGAGTGGTGTGCCACCACTGACCTCTGCCTTAATGTCAGTTAGACTGAGATGTTCCTCATCAGCACACCCGCTCCCTCCTTTCCTGTAGCTCTCTGGCCGGCCTCCCTTGGCCCTTTTCCTTCTCCCACCTGTAAGGCTAAAAACCTTGGGGTCATCTTCGACTCTACACTCTCCTTCTCTCCTCACATCTCTGACATCTCTAAGAAGTCACACTACCAGCTGCACCTCCTCAGAGGTATTCTTCCTTTCCTCTCCTTCCCTCAGAAGCTCACGGTCTCCAGAGCTCTGGTTCTCTTTAGGCTGGACTATTGCAACAGCCTCTTTCTAAATCTGCCTGCTTCTACTCTCCACCCCTGCAACTTATCCAGAACAGGACCGCGAGACTTATCCTTGGCCTCAAACCCAGGGATCGTATATCTCCAGGACTGAAATCTCTGCACTGGCTCCCAGTGGCTGCGAGGATTAAGTTCAAAACAAACCCTCTGCATCATCCACAAGGCCTTCTGGGGCCTGGGGCCTCAATACCTTCAACTCTCCCTTGCCAAATACCTTCCTTCTCGAGCTCTTCGCTCATCTACCTCAAACTCCCTCACGGTCAGTCGCTTCTCCAAGCAACGAGTTGGTGGGAGATCTCTTTCTTCGGCCGGGCCTCCCTCTGGAACAGCCTCCCTGCCTCCCTGAAACTTGAGGAGAATCATCTTCAGTTCCGGAAGCACCTCAAAGCCTTTCTCTTTGCTTCTGCTTTTTCTCCTCCTCTCCCTTGCTGACTTCCTGGCTGACACTGAATTTTCACTGGTTACCTGGTCACCCTCTGATCTCGAGCCCAGATCCCCTCCCCTGCCGGTCGCACTCCTGCACTGCCCTCCTGGCAATGCCAGCACTTGGGCACTGTTTCTGTATCCCTACAGTTCCACTACAAGCACTTGACACCTGGTCTCGGCACTTATCCTTGCACTTGCCACCTGATGCCATACTTTTACTTACTGTTTAATTTTGGGTTTTTTCTTACCCCATGTACTGCACTGTCCTCTCCCCTTTCTCCCTCGCACTTCTCCTCCTTCCCCTTCCCATGCACTTGCGCGATCTGAATGACACCTGGCCTAGTAGGATTGTTGTCTGCCCTGCCTCTGTTCCCGTTCCTTGCCTCGTCACGCCTTGAAACACTTGTGTATAGGCACGTTATAAATGCCATATCATATCATAGTAAAAGAGAAAAGGACAGGACAAGAGGAGTTTGCTGCATTTCCCTCTATTCTACCCTTTGCCACTAATAAGTGCCAGGGGATTCCGCCAGCATATGAAACATGAAACTCTAGGCAAAGGCGTTCAGTATGACAGTCGCAAGTGAGTATACACTGTAGACTGCCCAGACATTTTCATCATACATGCAGTGCAACATTTCCATGATATACCAATCTGCACCAAATTATGCATTGTTACCTGTTATAACCCTCTGCCCATTACTGGCTACATGGCATTTGGACACCCCACCCATTTCCCTGAATTTCAGTCCCATCACACATGAATGACAGTTGCTTGAAATCGGCAAAACATCATTGTGGTTGTAGAATGAGGAACAAAGCTCATTTTAAGCATCTTGACATGAGGAACAAAACTGGAAGGTCCGAAAACCACGCTTCAAGGCCCTACAACTCACCACTGCACTGCACCAGTGTGAGGTGACAGGTAGGGAGAGTGCACAGAAGAATCCAAATGCTGCAGCACCTCAACTCTCGCCTCTTCTCCACGTCAGCTCCTTGGTCTGTCGGCCAGCCACAAACGCCCATTCTCAGTGCAGTTTTCTCCAGAGCGCAAAGCACATCAAGCGATAAGGGACTCGGAACAGCGACCTAGATAATCATTGATTTTCTACAATTGATGAGACTGTTATCATGTCAGTCTACAGAACCCGTGCAGAGTACGGGTCATTTTTGCTAGTGGAGAATACATTTGAAAACGCTCTGAATGTGTATCAGTAATTCTTTAAAATAATTGAGCCCAGTATATAAAATATCAACGCTGCATTAATACATGGAAGTAGAGTGATGACCCAGGACTTCTCTCCTCCTTTGGAAATCTGGCAACTGGAACTTGAAGTCTTTCTTCACAGGAGCTGAGCTAAGCTTACCAGGTTTGCAGGCTTTGATATGTGCGCTGAAGAAATACAGTTACCAAAGAGAGCTTTCATTCATAAGAACAACGGGTGTGGTTCGACTCTAACAGATTATTAAATAGAACCATACAAATATTGTCATCCACATCTTAAACCTTTAAGGGCCGAGTCAGAAAGGATCCTTTTGATGAGAATAATACGCGAGGAAATTTCGGCACAAGCCCCCAAAGAGGGCTTTGAAGCAAGAGCGGGGCGATCGTTTGCAGTGCTCGAAGAATATTATTTGCCGCTTCATTTATTCGAACACTAATTTGTATTCCAGTAAATTACATTTCCAAGGGAAACGTGCTTCTGTTACTCGAAACAAGCTGCAGGCACAACGTTGTAATGCTATTAAGAAAAACGATGATTTGAGAGCAGCATGCTAGGTTTAACATGTGAATCATAAATGCCTTTTCACCGCAAAAAGAAAAGAAATTCACAACATATCAGAATAAAATCAGCTGATAGCCGATGCCTTGATCGTTCAAATGTAAGGCATCCAAAATATGAACTCTCATATTAAAAAACGGAATAGTTTCTTGACATATGGACCCCATGCTTGAAATGAAATACGACAATTAATATTTTGTTTTATAACTGTAAAATTGATATATATATATATATATATATATATATATATATTCAGTGAAAAAACTTTGTTAAAGGGACGTTATGGTTAGTTGCGCTACTAAAAACCTATGAAATTCAGTGAAAAAACGTTGTCAAAGGGACGTTATGGTTCCAAGTAAAACCGAAAAACCCTTGAAATTTGCCAGTTATGGTAAGCTAAGCAACCATAACTCGCGACACCACCGTGCACTGCTAAGACTAACACCCAGGACATCAAAGATGACATCACAAATGTCATTGATGACATCACTGATGACATCACATGTCTGGCTCACTCTTTTTTCCTTTGCTGACATATCTAGGCCACATAGTTTTCTTCAGTAACAGTCAGAAACTAAACATTTTATTTTATTTGTGGACGTATCCTTCAAGTAGGTTCTTATAGTGATTCCCTTAGAGTCCAGTCACATCCTATGAAACATATACATACGGGAAGATACAAGCTTGAAAGACAGCAATCCTTTTTGTGCATAAAGATAATCAATAGACTTATGAGCACTTTCTGATAGTTCTGTTTTTTTATGGCTGTACTTTCCCTGTATATGGTCATATTTGTATACATTGTACTCACACTACTTTCCTTAGGGTCCAATCACATCAAGTGATACAAATACCTACGGTAAATAGCAGCTTTGAAACAGAGCAATAATTTATTTGCATGAAAATAATCAGTTAAGTTATGAATTGTTTCTGCTACTACTTGTGCTTTTTTGCTAACTTCACTTTCCCTGCATATTCCCATATTGGTATGTGTTCTTGTGTCTTTGTGTTTTGTCTATAGTAATGCAATTATGTAATACATGTGTTTTATTAGCTACTTATTACATATTTCACAGTACACAAAAATCTATTAAGAAAACAATGATCATTTCATTATTCAACATATTAACATTACGAATATTATACCTTCATCTTGTACGCTGCACACAATGTTATGTTTCTGTATGAGTAGCTTAGTATACTAGATAGAACCCCATAATAGAATGCTACTTATATCAATGTATCGTTCAATGCACAAATTAGGGTATGATATTTATTGCAATGATCCTTGACACTTGTTTTGCAACATTATAATAAGAATCCCTTGTACACATATTTCATGAAAAGTACATACACAAATGATGTCATCAGTGATGTCATCAATTACATTTGTGATGTCATCTTTGATGTCCTGGGTGTTAGTCTTAGCAGTGCACGGTGGTGGCGCGAGTTATGGTTGCTTAGCTTACCATAACTGGTGAATTTCAAGGGTTTTTCGGTTTTACTTGGAACCATAACGTCCCTTTGACAACGTTTTTTCACTGAATTTCATAGGTTTTTAGTAGCGCAACTTAACCATAACGTCCCTTTAACAAAGTTTTTTCACTGAATTTCATAGGTTTTTAGTAGCGCAACTTAACCATAACGTCCCTTTAACCAAGTTTTTTCATTGAATTTCGTAGGTTTTTAGTAGTGCAACTTAACAATAATGACTTTCACTTTATATACATATCATATGGAACTGACTGAATCTCTTCTACTGTACTTGATGTCCGCGAACTCATTTAATGTTCGCGGACATGTTCGAAGAACAGTACCACTACCTAAAAAACTCTGGGGGGGTATGTTTGATTGTTATATCATAACATAGGAACATTTAACAAATTCAAAAAAAGCACACAAACACATTATACGTACTAATACATAATAAATGTAACCCATATATACAACACACTAACCATTCATTTAAATGCACTATGTTCTAAAATGGAAAATACCACAAGAAAATAAATTGGCTTCCAACATAATTACCTCACAAACACAACAGAACTGAGAACAAGAGCAGACCCACTGAGTACATAGGACATATCTTACCTGAAATAGTAAGCGTACTTAATTTTATTCATATATTTATAAACTTTCTGTATTAGAAAAAAATATATATTATCTTTTTTTTTCTCTCACAGAAATGTCTAGTACTCTGGAATGGCTAGAGGAACATTTCCCACATGAAGAAATGTCACAAGATAGTGAAACTAATGGTAAAAACTTTATAATATAAGCCATTTAATTATTATTATTTTGTATACATTTAACATATATATATTTTTTTTGTACAGAGCATAACAAAATAGAAACTACCTCTGAAGAAGCTGTTCTGGAAAACACGCTTGACAACATAAAAGAAAAAATTGATTTATTGTTGACCAATTTTAATAATTTGAAAACTTTTGTTGAAGATCATTTTAAAACAAAAACTTCATACCATTGCCCCACATGTACTTGTCCCCCCTCACCATATCCCAGTCAATTATCCCCAAACCCTCTCCATAACCCAAAACGTTTTGATGAGACTTCCATCCCTTCTTCACCTAATAACAATCATGATGAAACCCCTAATTCTCCTGTTTTTGTTTCTGTTTCTGCCTCACCTTCTCTGTCATAAATTATTAATATATGTTAAATAAAGTTGAATTTTTATATTGTGTTGTAAATAGTTTCGTTTTTTTTTAAAACAATGTAGGTGTCCACGGACAGTGCAGGTGTTCTAAAATGTTCGTAAATAAACAAAAATGGAGGTGTCCTGAAGAACACTATACCTGTTCGTACTGTTCGCTAGCAAGATGAAACTATTCTAAGAACACACGCGGTGTCCTGAAATGTTCGTAAAAAAAAAATGTAAGTGTCCTAAAGAACACTATATCTGTCCGTAGTGTTCGCTAGGAAGTTCAAACTGTTCTAAGAACACACGCGGTGTCCTGAATTGTTCGTAATTAAACGAAAATGGAGGTGTCTTAAAGAACACTATACCTGTCCGTACTGTTCGCTAGCAATTTGAAAATGTTCTAAGAACACAATTGGTGTCCTGAAATGTTCGTACATAAACTAAATTGAACGTGTCCTGAAGAACAGTATATCTGTCCTTACTGTTCGCTAGCAAATTTAAACTGTTCTAAGAATACGCACAGTGTCCTGAAATGTTTGTTTCACGTGTGACGCAATTTTAATTACTTCAGGACCCGAACAGTGTCCGTAGAACATCAACGCGCATGCGCTAGCCAATCTCCATGCATTTGGTGTCCTGCGGACATGCGCTTCCTTCGCGGACTTGTTCGTGAACGGATCATATGACCGCGCCCACGCTGATCGCGTGTTCTGAATGAGGACACTGTTCGGGTCCCCGAACAAATTAAAAGTACATTTTCAATTAATCCATAATATTTTTCAATAAAATCTCACCATGGCACAAATCCCACATAGTAATCCTGAGTTTCTACATACCTTTTCAAACTTTTCAAACTTTTTTTGTGTTCAATCGGTCCGCGGACAGCACGCATGTCCGCGAACCGCACACAAGCACCCCTATAAAAGACCACGCCCTAGAGCTTATTCTCATTGTGTTTCTGGCTATTCTTCAGAGCACAGCTATTTCTCCAGCAACTTGCTGATTACACCATCGAGATGGCATCCCTGGCTGCAGAACTGCCACCTGGTGCTGCACCTGCTTCAGCACCACCCCCACCCCCTCCACCACCACCACCTGCCCAAGGGCCTGAAGAGGGGAACAGGAGTGAGGATGCAGAGGAGGAAGAAGAGGATGATCAGAATGAGGTAGAGGAAAACCCTACTACCCGCACTAGGCGTGAGTCTTGGGTGTGGCGGTTATTTACCATTCATGGTAATGTTCCTAAGGCTCGTGCGAACCGTGTTACCTGCAATGAGTGCAAAATGATACTCAGTCGTGGGAAGCACGGTAAGTACAGCTTTGGGACCACTACTATGAAGCGACACCTGAGGTCATTTCACTCTGGGGCTATTCGCAGGGTTGTACCTTGCGAAGAACATAGCAGTTTGATTTCCTCTACTTCATCCTCTGTTTCTGATCCTGTCACCACAAGGACCACCTCTGTGGGACAGCGTCTTCCTCAAGCTGCCTCACAGGCCATACAGAATACTGATGACCCTTACCTTTCGAGGGTCACAGTTGTATGTATGTACTGTGACACAGTACTCTGCAGGGGGGAGCAACTTCGTAGTGCTTTTGAGACTATTGTCTCAGAGCACGAGAAGATCTGCTCACTACCCAAATAAAACCCACTCTACATCTTCCTCTCTCAGCTCGCCCTTTCTTATCCCTGTGGTTGGTGCCCCCCTTTACCTTCCTTTCCCCTCCTCTCCTAGTGTGTCGTGTATAAAAAACCAAAAAAAATACAAAATATCAAAAATTAAAAAAAAAATAAGGCTCTTTTCAGAGCCGCCTTTCACAGTTAAAAAATATAAGTGAAAATAAATGAAGCAGTGCCCTTTGTGTTTTTTAGAAGTCTGCGGACAGTTCGCGAACATTTAAAAAATTGGGTTGCTACCCCATCACAAACATTGCAATTTTCTCTGGGAAGAAGTGGTGGCTCTGAAAAGAGCCTTTGGGTGGTGTTTGTAAGTCAAAAATTATAAATGCTTAACACCTACTTCAAAATGGTTGTTGTAATTCCAAAAAAGGTTGCAATGCATTTTGTACATTTCTCAGAAAAATATGATTGCCAGCATAAGTAAGATGGACTCCATCTCTGCGAAAAATGTATGTACTACGAAACATAATATTTCATTGTGAAAAGAGGACATGCCAAAATCTCTTAGAAAGGCACAAACAGCCTTAGCCTTATTAACATTGCGTCTTGCTTTTTCCATTTGTGGACCAAATGAAGAAGAACGAAGCCACATTTGTCTCTGCGCAATCCGTGAAAATATCACTTAAGAATTAGGAAACATTTCCATAACCTTCCCAAGTCCTTCTTTCATAGCAAATTGCAAAAGAATTCCAGTCACATGTCCTAAACTGTTCCCTCCACAATGAATTACAATTATGTCTGGATGTTGCTCTGTCTCCAAAGTAGCACAGAGAGGTAGCAAGTCCAACCACTTCATTCCACGTACTCCATGCCAGTGTACTTCCACATGTGGGAATCCAAGATCTACAGCTACTCCACAGCTTTCTGCATGCACCTTCAACCAATGTATCCATGAATCTCCCAAAATCCAAACAATCTGTTTTCTGAAACACACAGCCATTGCTATCTTTTGTTCTCTCAGCAAAAAGAGTATCTGAGAAACCCTCTCCTGGCACAACACACCCACTAAACTTTCCTGACCAATCCCTTTCAGTTCTTATTCTCATTTGCATGACTTCTGAACCCAAAAATCCCCGGATGTAATTCCCGATGTCCGCAAACTACCGCCATGTCCGCGAACATATTGTAACATGAACAGCCCTTCTACCATTTCCACTTCACTCTCTCTGCCATTCCCTCATTGGATGTAGCTAAAAAATCACATGACCATGCACCAATCACATTCAAGACCTCTAGATCTAACTGCATCATCATAGATCAGCACTGCAAATGTACTGTGAATCTCTCTGAGTACAAGTGTCATATCATTGGCAAGCACCATCTACCAGAAATACTGCACAAGTCTCCAAGATTTCTACTTGCAGCTCCATGCATATCCATATGCATGAACACAAACTTCAGGTATGCATATTTTCTGTACAGTAGATGAACACATTTTCAAACAGACTTTTAGCTTGTGTAATCTGTAAAATGAATTTACTGTATTTTTTTCAATATCCTAAAATCAACTATCACTTATAAACCTTTATACTATTTACTTTCTTTATACACACACACTCAAATCATGTTAAACTAACATTTTTTAAATGAAATATATAGACTACATACATTCAAACAAAATTGCATGCAAGCACAATCTATGTTTAAATCTTTAAAAAAATACTTATACAATTTCATATTTTTTTGTTTTTATTTATTTATTTACTTAATTACTTTAATTTAGACAGGACATTGAGGTGCTATTACCTAGAACAGCTTACTTACAGAAATAGTAGTATTCACTGGTATATTATAAATTTCACAAGACATAGTAAAGATATTTTTTTTTGCTACAGTTAGTCATTCAATACAATTTGTTCATTAAGAACATATCATATGTACTGAACTGATGCAATGTATCTTATGTAAATAAATTATTTTAATGGTTTTAAAGAAGGCACTGAGGATTTCAATTAAAAAAATCAATATCTAAATTAAAAACAGCGCTATATACAAACAAAGTTACTAATTTGAAGCTTTTACAATTGCAGTGAAGACCAGTCTACTGAAAAGAAGCAGCCGAATTCGGAGAACAAAGAAGAACTAAAAAGTTACCTGTTAATTTAAGAAAAAAAGTAAGTAGAATATCACCATAATATTTGTATTATTAATCAAACATACTATAACATTAATACAAGCTATTTTGGTGCCTAAAAATAGAGATTGTGTACCATTTTGTCCAAAAATCTCCATGTCTTAAACAGCGATTTACAGCCAGAATGGCCCACAAATTCCTATTTTTGGACACACAAATTACCCAACTGAACCGCTAAAATTTTCATATTATAGAACAAACAACTGTTTTAATTGTATACATTAGATTTACTATTTGTACTTTTCCACACCACTAGCTTACTTTTTTTTTGTCATCTGAACCCCAGTTTAGTAACACATAAATTCAAGAATACCTATTCCTACTAGTTGTAGTTCCCAATGCACAAACACACACCATTACAAACATCTTTATCATCTTACTCAAACACTCATGCACACAGCACACATACATTCCAGAACACCCCAACCCATATCTTCTTTATTTTTTTCAACAGACCCTAAAGAATGCCTACCAAAAGTCAAGTACGTAGAAAGCAACGCAAAAGTAGAGCAAATGAAAATAAAAGTGTCCAACATAAGCATCCATCTCTAGCAGAATTTGTAAAAAAACGTTGAAACAAAACAGCTAATACAGTCATTTAGTGAAACACAAGAAGTTTAAAGTACAAATACTTTGCCTCCTCTATCAAAATGTAAAACAAACCAAAAAACAATTAACAGAAAATCAGCTATCACTACAGATAAAACTACTTCTTCAAATTTTAATATAGTGCAAAGTAAGCATACCAAGAAAAGTATTTTAGCCAAAATGTACCGTCACAAAGTCCTTCAAAATCTCATAAAAACAGGTGAGAAATCAGGTTCAATGCTTAAAACCTATCGTAGGAAATTAATCTTAGAAGCGTTGATGGACAGTGCAATTCTTCTGAAAAGAAAGTTATTTATTTTACTGTTAAACAAAATGAAACCACTAACAAAACTAATAACTAAATTACAAAAAAGACTTCTCAATAAGCGAAATGTCAACAGAAAGAACTTCTGAAGTATCTGCGGAGGTGAATGGAATCACACTACGAGCACAGAACCATATTTTAATGAAGAAGCGTACAAACAAAAGCAAACAAATACAATTGCCATACATAGCAGTGGTCGAGGTTGTGAAAAAGTGAATAATACCATAATGGAACAAGAAGTACTCCTTACAAAAATATGCCCAGAAAACTTAGAGTTACCCCTCCATTCAACTGAATCAGAACGTCTAGTGTACAAATGGCCATGCACGTCAATGTGTAACATTCCCAAATAATGTTTCAAATCTTTACGCCAATTCCTCAATAAATATGTAAAAAGCAAAGACAAAATCAAAATGAAATTACTGCAAAATTTGGATACCTGTCCAGTGCGCAAGTACACAGGACTACAAGGACATTCATTGGCCTGCATTACAGGACCTACTTGTAAAACCACTTTCCATGATATCAAAAGGATATCAACACATCATTCAACTATAAGAAATCTAGTCTATAAACTGTACTATGCTAAAAGTCCTGATTTAGCACTAGCAAAGTTAAATAACATCCTTCTACATGGTACAGCAAAAGACCTACTTGAAGAAATTCACTATATCCAGAAAAAATATTTTGGAAGTGAAAGCCATTTACAGAATGAAATAGCTTTAAACCAATTAAGCAACAATTCTACACATGGCAACTTTTTGCTAAACACATACAAAAAAGAAATACTAAAATTTAAAAGTACATCAGCTGAAGTACCAAACCATGTATGTGTATGTTGCCGTAGAACTTTTTTATAAAAGTAACACAAAAACTGTAGACCTATCATACAAAATAGAAGACAATGAAGATTCTAAATGGTTTGAATTAGCTCTCTACCTTGTAGCAGAAAACAAATACGAAATGACTGAGCCCTTAATACTTTGCAGTTACTGCACTACAAAATTTGACAACAACCAAACTCCTTCACGTGCTATCACAAATAATTTGGAATTATAGCCAGTACCAAAACCCCTACAACAACTTAATTTATATGAGAGCATCATAATTCAAACAGTACACCCATTTCAAGCAATAATACGCCTTCAACCAAAAACAGCAAAATTACCTCCTTCTGAATTGGTAAAAGGCATTCGTGGAAAAGTAGTTTATTTACCATTAGATCTAAAAGAAAATGTGCATACTCTAGGAGTGCAACGTCCAATGCAGCAATCTTTAATTATCTTAGTAAATGGAGTACCTACAAAAGACAAAAAATATGGCAACAGCTGGTAGATGTATATAAAGTTAGACAAGCCTTCCAATATCTTAAAGAGAATAATGAATATTACAAAGAAATTAATATTGAAGAAAACTTGAAAGATTCAACTGAAATAATTCAAGAAACACAAGAAGCTGGTCAATTTGAGCTACTAGATCCTGCTACAATTTCAAATACTTTAGACATTATACAATTCATCCTTTGCACTGTAATGACACCATAGAAGATGCACTGGAAACTTACCAAATGCGTCAAACAAAAGGATCGCCAATCAGCATATGGGAAAAAAGTATAGAAGCACGTGCTTTTCCTCTACTCTTTCCTACTGGCAAAGGAGCAAGGTATGATGATAGACCTATTCAAATATCAGCTTCAGAATACCGCTCATTACGGATGTATTCTGAAGATCCCAGATTTAGACAAAATGTGGAATACATATTCCACCTACTCTTTGAAAGTGAACTAGCAACTTTATGTTACGGAGTTGCACACATATTGAAATCAGGATCACACTTTCAAAATATGACAGCTACACAATTATTAGAAAAAGTGCAACAAAAGGATGAGGTTTTACAATCAAATATTACAAATCTATTAGCAAATATGCGTGGTACTAAAGAGTACTGGTTTCAACGTCATGGAGATGTACGTTGTATGATCAGAAACCTTGGCCCACCCACTTGGTTTGTTACATTAAGTTGTGCAGAATATGCATGGGAAGATTTACATGATTTCCTACGCATATCAAATAAAAACAAAACAAACATAGATATACTAACACCTGGAGAACTTTGTTCTTTGGATCCTGTTAATGTTTCAAGATATTTTCACCATCGCTTCATTGCTATGATACATTTTATTTGTAATAACACTGTTCCTCCCCTTGGAGAAGTGCAACACTTCTTTTGGAGAAAAGAATACCAAGCCAGAGGAGCACCACATATCCACATGCTTTTATGGATTAAAGATGCTCCTAAATTTGGTCAAGACAGTGATGCCACTGTTTTACAGTTTATTGAAAATATGTCACTTGTGAAATTCCATCAGAAACCACAAATAGTGATCTTCATGCACACATTTTACAATTTCAAAGACACAAATGTGGAAAATATTGTCGTCGCAAATACAAAACAAAGGGAAATACTACACCGAATGCCGATTTGGTTTCCCTAGACCAGTTACAAATGCAGGTCAAGTGAACAACCTCATGTCTTCAGTTAGACATAGTGTTAAAGGTAAGTCACCTAAAAATACATATTACATGAAAAGAAGAAGAAAAATATATCAATGATTATAATGCAATCATTGCCCAATTATGGAATGCAAACATAGATGTGCAGTACATTGCAGACAATTCTACTGCAGTTGCACGATATGTCACAGCATACTTAACTAAAGCAGAAATGACAGAGCTCCAAGACCTCTGGAATGACCTGTCATCAGATAAAACAGTATCTCAGAAATTATACAGCTTGGGCATAAAAATGCTCACCCATAGAGAATGTGGATCATATGAAGCAGCTGATCGTTTAACTGGTACTGCATTGTATGGTAAATCTGAAAATATAGTATGGCTAAGTCTTGGTCCAGCTAAATTTATGACAAGAGTTCTAAAATCATATGAAGATGTAGAAACAATAGCCAAACATGATCCCAACAGCCAAGACATTTTAAAAAACAATTTATTGGACACATACTACCCAAACAGAAGTAATACTTTGCAAAACCTGTGTCTATACCACATAGCCCAAAACTACACATACAAAAATAATATGAAACCTGATGAATAAAAGGTAAATATAGAGTAACAAACTGTGAAGGCAGCTTAGTTAAACTCACTAAACCAAATTTAATTAATCATATCAAATTGTCATTAAAGACTCCTCAACATAAAGAAGTATATTACATGTCCCTGCTACAACTCTTCAAACCATGGAGAAAAGAAGAACAATTACTAGATAACTATGACTCATATGAGGATGCTTTCAAAGCAAATGAAAGCACTATAACTGATGTAAACTTTACACAGTACAAAACAATGTTGCACAATGAACAGCAACACGAAGAAGAACTCCAAGCCCAACTAGATAAGGACACTCCTGACAGTGGTCAACCTTCTGTAACAGGAAGCCAAGAACCACTGGGAGAACCACTAATAATAAATGAGGCAGAATTAGCTATGATAGAAGTAGAAAACACCATGTGTCAGTATGAAGATAAGGAAGACTTAACTATACTACAATGAAAACTAAACAATGAGCAAAGTAGCATTTTTCGAGAAGTAACAAAACAAATTGCACATGGTGTAAAACATGAAAATAAAGAATGTTCCTGCCATAATTATAAATCTATACTACTGTACGTAAGTGGTGAAGCTGGTTCTGGAAAAACATTCCTAATCAAAATCATTAGTAAGTTCCTTCAACAATTGACAAACAACAAACTGTCAGCTGTTGTCACTGCCCCCACAGGTTTAGCTGCCTACAACATAGGTGGTGTTACATTACACCGATTACTACTATTACCAGTAGAACACCAGAACAAATTAGACTATTACAAACTTTCTGCAGAAGCTGCAATGGAATTACGCAGAGTATTGAAACAAATGAAAATGCTACTAATAGATGAAGTGAGCATGGTTTCCAACCTGATGTTAGCTTTGATTCACCTCAGATTACAAGAAGTACTCAAAACAGACAATGAAGAGCTCTTTGCAGGAAAACTTATTATTGTTTTTGGAGATCTGCTTCAATTAACACCAGTAAAAGGTGAGCCTATTTTTAAAACATTAGGACACAAACTCTGCCGTAAAACTGTTGGCAGCATTGGAAATGTCAACCTTTGGCAACATTTCCAATACAGAGAATTAACAGAAAACATGTGGCAATCTGCATCTCACTTATGCCAACATTTTAAAAAGTATCAGAGTTGGTATACTTTCTAAAGAAGCAGAAGGAATATTGAAAACCTGGCACATTAATGCACTTTATGGCAATAATGCATGTGCTACATATGTTATGGAACAATTAGCCCACAAAAATGTCAATTGTATGGCCTTAATGCCAACTCTTACAA
The DNA here is from genome assembly GCF_040938575.1 of Ambystoma mexicanum. NCBI lineage: Eukaryota > Metazoa > Chordata > Amphibia > Caudata > Ambystomatidae > Ambystoma > Ambystoma mexicanum. The sequence goes on along the minus strand of NC_090934.1, from coordinate 689,616,211 downwards.
GCTGTTTCAAATTCAATGAAATCATGCTAAGTAAAGAAATGCAACCAATCATGGAAATTAGCGCCACAGACAAACTAAATATACATGGTATGACACTAACCATGTGTGACCAAGCCACAAGAAGACTAAATAGTTTAGAAAAATCAATCTCAAACACAGCAGGCTTAGAAAAGATATTAAAATTATCCTTAAATTGCAGAGTAATGCTTAAACGTAACCTTGACGTGGACCAAGGACTAGTTAATGGAGCATTGAGTACAGTTGTTGGCTTTCAAACATACCCACGCAACAACAAAATTATGTTTGTCAATATACTCTTTGACAAACTTTCAGAAGTAAAAAGGATAGGACGCTCAACAGCTAGATTCCTTCTCTTCAAAGATATGTATGTACGCAGAGAACAATTTTCTCTAACTCTTGCATACGCAGTCACGATTCATAAATCACAAGGTCTTACCCTAGACAAAGCAATGATAGATATTGGTAACACAGTCTTTAAAGAAAGCATGAGCTATGTAGCACTATCACGCTTACGTACACTTGACGGTCTATTTCTAATCAACTTTGATGCAAGTAAAATAAACGCTGATATTCCTTGCATTTTAGAATACAATAGACTTCGCTCAATATACACCCTCCACCTAAACACATATTCTGTTCCACAAAAAGTAAAATGTTATAAATAGAAAAATAAATCAAAACAGAAATGCAACAGGATGTCACTGCAAATCCTCCAAAGAGAGTAAAAGAAACTAATACTTCATCAAGTACCACAAGCAAAAAAGAATCAATTAGGGAAAGTAAACCAAGTACTTCTTTAAAGAAGGAAGACAAACTCCAAAAAAAGCAGTTAGATACAGAACTACCTGGACCATTTAAATTCTCAAATATAGTTGGTGTAAGTTGCTACGCAAATGTAGCAATGAATATTCTATTTCAATTATCACCAATTGTTGACAACATTTACTTACACAGTACAGACCCATTGTGTTTGCAAATGTTAGTACTTCACAGAAATGCAGCAAACAATCCTGACAACACGTATAGTGTTTTTGGAATAAGACAACAATTGGACTACTGTGCTGGAATGGTGAAATTCACGATAAATTCACAGGAAGATCCACAAGAATTTCTAATGTACTTACTACAAGTACTGGAAAACAAAAACATACCTATAAATGAAATCTTTCAGATTTCATACATGTGGAAACATACATGCACTCTCTGCAACAATGTGACACAAGAAGAAATCCCCAATGAACGCTTCATGTATATATATATCAATACCAAATTGTGAATCCATTCCATTTCAGCGACTTGGACAAAATGCAATCCATGGTAGATTATGCTCTACCTGCAATTCAGATAATCGCTCCACGTTAGTAATACAAACACATAGTAAATACATAACACTAATGCTTCTACGTAACAATGCAGATGGTACCAAAAACAACTGCAAGCTGACTGGATTCACACATGGTCAAATATCACTTGGTAAGAAAACCTTCACAACAATAGGTATAATCTACCACGCAGGAGCCACAACCAATTCAGGGCACTACACTGCATATATAAAAAAGAAATGTGGATGGTTTGAATGTAATGATAGTACCATTACTCTAAAGCAGAGATTACCAGGAAATCTTACAAACGCTTATTTGATGTTCTTAAAACCAAACTTTGATAACTAAACAGTATTTAAACCCTAAGTAAACTTGAGTTAAAAAATATAAACTGTTAGAATACTCCAAAAGCTATCTAACTGCTCAAAGACTAATCAGATAAATGAATACCACTAAATTAGACCAAAAAATATATAGTTAGAATACTCCAATTGGTATCTAACTGTCCCAAAATTTAACAATATCCAAATAGATAAATCAATACCACTAAAATATATTAAAAAAATAGACAGTTAGAATGCGCCAATTGGTATCGGAGCTTCTCCAAAATTTTATAATATCAAAACAAATAAATAATATGTTACTGCTCCAAAAAAATACAACAAGCCAAAGTATTAAGCATTAGCCAGAAACAACAAGTGAACACTGAAAACAAACAAACAAATAAACTGTAGCATAACAGAAAAAGGTTTTTTTTTAATCCAACATGGATTTTTATTTCTCCCACAGACCCAATGATTTTAGCAACAAATACAGAAACTGAGCAAATTGCACAGTACTCTGATTTGTAATCTACTAAATATGAGGGTCCAAAAAAAAAAAAAAAGTATATTGATTATACAATGTAATAAGTCATTACAAAATACTAATACTAACATGCTATTTTCTTTTATCACAGAAATTAACAAGAAAAACATGGACTATCTAATACCTTTGTTCCTTATACATTTGTTTTTCACCCAAAGTTATAAGCAAATATGAATGTGATATGCTGCGATGGTTGTTGCCAGGGCATACAGTCTTGGGTGCATGGCCAAATGGATGCCCTGGCAACAACCATCGCAGCATATCACATCCATAGAGTCAAACATTTTAACTATGGTCTATGGAAACTTTTAATGTCCGCGGACATTATGAGTGTTCTTAGAACACTTTCAACTTGCCAGTGAACAATACGGACAGCGTTTTCAGGACACCCCCTACGAACATTTCAGAACAACGCAATAGTTCTTAGAACACGTTCAACTTGACAACGAACAATACGGACAGTGTCCTCAGGACACCCCCATTTTGTTTATTTGCGCACATTTCAGGACACTGCGAGTGTTCTTAGAACACATTCAACTTGCCAGCGAACAATACGGACTATGCCTTCAGGACACCCCCTACGAACATTCCAGGACACCGCGAGTGTTCTTAGAAACGTCTTCAGAACACCCCCATTTTGTTTATTTGCGAACATTTCTGGACACTGTGAGTGTTCTTAGAACACATTCAACTTGACAACGAACAATACGGACAGTGTCCTCAGAACACCCCCATTTCGTTTATTTGCGAACATTTCAGGACACCATGAGTGTTCTAAGAACACATTCAACTTGACAGAGAACAATACGCACAGCGTCCTCTGGACACCCCCATTTTGTTTATTTGCAAACATTTCAGGACACTGCGAGTGTTCTTAGAACACATTCAACTTGCCAGCGAACAATACGGACTACGCCTTCAGGACACCCCCTACGAACATTCCAGGACACCGGGAGTGTTCTTAGAAACGTCTTCAGAACACCTCCATTTTGTTTATTTGCGAACATTTCAGGACGCCGCGAGTGTTCTTAGAAAACATTCAACTTGACAGAGAACAATACGGACAGCGTCCTCAGGACACCCCCTACGAACTTTCCCCGGACACCGCAAGTGTTCTTAGAAGCGTCTTCAGAACACCACCATCTTGTTTATTTGCGAACATTTCAGGACACCGTGAGTGTTCTTAGAACATATTCAACTTGACAACGAACAATACGGACAGTGTCCTCAGAACACCCCCATTTCGTTTATTTGCGAACATTTCAGGACACCATGAGTGTTCTAAGAACACATTCAACTTGACAGAGAACAATACGGACAGCGTCCTCAGGACACCCCCATTTTGTTTATTTGTGAACATTTCAGGACACCGCGAGTGTTCTTAGAACACATTCAACTTGACAGAGAACAATACGGACAGCGTCCTCAGGACACCCCCATTTTGTTTATTTGCAAACATTTCAGGACACCGCGAGTATTCTTAGAACACATTCTACTTGTCAGCCACAACCCCATTCATATTTGCGAACATTTCAGGACACAGCGAGTGTTCGACAACATCTTCAGAACACCCCCATTTTGTGTATTTGCGAACAATTCAGGACACCGCGAGTGTTCTTAGAACATATTCAACTTGACAACGAACAATACGGACAGCGTCCTCAGGACACCCTCATTTTGTTTATTTGCGAACATTACAGGACACTGCGAGTGTTCTTAGAACAGTTTCAGTTTGCTTGCGAACAAAACGGACACATATTGAGTCCTCAGAACACCCCCCATTCAGTTTATTTAGAACATTTCAGAACACCCGTGATGTCCGCAGACAAATCGAACACAAAACGAACGTCTAACACATAAAAAACACAACTTTCATCCTATCTCATACACTCCCACCCTCCCCAAACACTCCTACACACCAACACACTAAATACAAATTTTGAACAAAGTTTCACTGCGCTGTCCGCGGACGACCGCAAATCCAAGATGGCGGGCGCTACCGAAAATCTGACGCGCTTCACGCTCCACGCCATCCAATCAGCGAACACGTTGCATGTCCGCAAACATCACGCAAGCCGATTGGCCAATCAGGACACTGTCCGCGGAGCGAACAGGGAAGTCCGTCCGCGGACCGAACACAGATATCACTAATTTTCTTTTACCTACTTTTTGGTCATTTTAAAAAAAACTACTGGACGGATTTTCACCAAATTTGCAAAAGCACGCTTTCGGGACCATGCCGCTGCTCCTGGTCCAAATTTGGTGAAAATCCGTCCAGCGGTTTGGGCTGTTGACGCGAGCAAATGTTTTTTCCCATTCAGTCTGAATGGGAAAAAAAAAGTTTTGGGACCCCCCTATAACTTTGCCCCCCCTGGACGAATCCTCACCGAACTCTGCAAAAAAATTCAGAGTGACCCAAATACTTTTTTTGCAAAGTTTGGTGAGGATCCGTCCAGGGAGAGCGAAGTTATAAGCCGCCCAAAAGGTGCTCTACCTATGGAAACACCAACTTAACCATAACTACATGACCACTACCGTGGCCATGTAATATATATATATATATATATATATATATATATATATATATATATATATATATATATACATATATACACACATATTAACTGAACAAACTTTGTTAAAAGGGACATTAAGGCTAAGTTGCACTAATTAAAACCTATGAAATTCACTGAAAAAGCTTTGTTAAAGTAATGTTAGTGTTAAATTGCACTAATAAAAACATATCAAATTCAATGAAAACACTTTGTTACAGGGAGGTTATGGTTACAAGTCAAACCAAAAAATCTCACCACCACCATGCACTGCTAAAACTAACACCCAGGACATGAAAAATGACATCACAAATATCATTGATGACATCAAATATCTGGGCCACTTGTTTTTGTTTGCTGACATGATTAGGCTAGTTTTTTGATTTTTACTTACAATGAGAATTTTCCAAATTTAAAAGCTGCTATATATCTACATATTAACCTTTTTATATGTTCTTAAAGCACTTTCCTTAGGGTTTAATCTGAACTCCTAGTGCGCATACATGGAGCCATAAGCACGCCTCAAAAACACAATTCATTTGTGTAAATGATGATTAACTCTAATGTTATAGTAATTTTTTGTAAGCAACTTTATTTTTTAAATCGAAGGTATACAAGTAAACAAGACATAGCCCTTTCAGTCAGAAATTATCAAACTTCAGTGATTTCCATGTGTTCGTATCGTTCAGTTAGTTGAAATTCACTTTGCCTTCGAGGATTTTCAAATTTTCCCCTCACCCATTTAACCCATCCCTGCTTCCTTTTCCCTCCTCCCCAGCTTTAACCACTACTTTGCGATACAGAATTCAACTGATATGTGTTCTTACACTGATGATTGAGGTCTAATCTCATTTCGTCTGGTGGGGCTCAGATGACACTTGTGTTCCGGTGAAGATGATGTCTGAAGAATTGGGCTTCTCTGTCCCGAAACAGTTTGTGGTAGGGGGTCCAGGCGGTCAGGAATTTTTTATATTTCCCGGTACTAGGAGCACATATCTTCTCCATGTCCATTACTCCCCAAACCTTGATCCACCACCATGATGATGTCGGGCCCCCTTAATTTTTCCAGTTCTGCGCGAGGGTGATTCTCACCGCTGATAACAGATGAGTGATGAGGATGGCTGTCACTCCTGACATTGCATATTTCCCTCCATGGGGACCCCTAATGGTATTGTTTTCAGGGACAATGGTAGTTCATTTCTTGAGATGTCTTTATGTGGCTTAATATTTCCTTCCAGTAAGCCACGGCTTTAGGACAGGTCCACCACATGTGGAACAGGTCTCCCCTCTCACCGCAGTTCCTCCTGCAATTTGGTGAGAATGACTTTGTGATTTTATGTATGCGGTTCGGTGACATACTATCTAAGGAACAGTTTGTAAGCCAATTCCTTGATTGTGGTGCATCTAGAAGTGCCGTGTGCACGTTTCCATATTTTGTTCCATTCCTCCTCCGTTAGCGGCTCTTGTATGTCTCTTTCCCAGTTTGCTTTGTATGGGAGGCTGTCTGTCGTTTGATCATTGAAGAGCAGTCTGTAGAGTCTGGTAACCCCCTTTGCAGTTTGCCCCTCCTGCAGGGTCAGTTCTATTCCTGACAGCATTCTTGTGCCCACCCTCTTAACTGTTGGATGGGTTATCCAGTGCCTTCTTATTTGTACTTATCTATACCGCTCCGTTTCCTCTATGTTGAATTTCTGCTGACAGTCTCTGAAGAGTAGTGGGGAACCATCTTTGTACATGTCCCTCAGGGCCAGGGTCTCGGCACCTGACCATCCCGCCCAGAATTTTCTTAGGAGACCCGGGGTAAAGTCTGGTTTGTGCATCAGCGACGTGTAGGGGCCCAAGCCGCGCGGGATACGTTTCCTTTTCCGGGCTTTTTCCCAGCTTTGTAGCGACCATTTTTTCATTTTTAAAAGCATTCCCCCTCTCTCTCGATTGTCTTCTTTCAGGCTCAACAAGGCTATTAGGGGAGTTGACAAGGCTGACTGCTCAATTCTACACCATCCCTTGTGATTCTCAAGTTTTGCTCACCTCAACAATGGTGCAAGCTGTGCGGCTAAGATATATCTGTCCACTTCTGGGACTCCCAGGCCGCCCAGGAGGGGGGCGCATTAGGATTCATTTCTGGATCCTGGGTTTCTTACCTCGCCATATAAATTTGAATATCGCATTTTGCAACTGCCTGATCTTGACTGGAGGTATGGGCACTGGAATAGATCCTATACCATAGAGGAGATGGGGGAGAACAGTCATTTTTACTGCTGTGATGCGGGTGAACCACGACAGTTCCTGAGACTCCCATCTGAGCATGTCGTCCTGTAACTGTTTCCATAGAGGTGTTATGTTTGCTTGATATAGCTGGTTTGGCTCTCTACTGAGGTGGATCCCTAGGTATTCCAGCGATTCCTCCACCCAGATCACTGGGAATGTTCTCTCCAGAGCATCAATCACTTCCCCCTAGCCGTAATGTTCATGGCTTTTGATTTAGAAAAGTTTAGGAGAATCACTAGTCCTGCATGAACTCCTCCAGCTGGGCCATTGCTCTGGGCATCGTGACTTCCGGGTCTTTCATGAAGAGCATGATGTTGTCCGCGTATAGCGTGATTTTGTGGATCTCCTGACCTTTGGTTCTCTACTGAGGTGGATCCCTAGGTATTCCAGCGATTGCCCCACCCAGATCACTGGGAATGTTCTGTCCAGAGCCTCAATCACTTCCCCCTAGCAGTAATGTTCATAGCTTTTGATTTAGAGAAGTTTAGGAGAATCCTGAGTCCTGCCTGAACTCCTCCAGCTGGGCCACTGCTCTGGGCATCGTGACTTTTGGGTCTTACATGAAGAGCATGATGTCGGCCGCGTATAGTGTGATTTTGTGAATCTCCTCACCAAACTGATACCGTCGTCTTGTTGGAAATGCATTGCACATGGTTCCATCGCCATCGCGAAGATCGAGGGGAAGAAAGGGGCACCCCTGTCCCGTGCCACTTCTGATCTTAATGAACTCTGTACTTTGTCCTTTGATCATAAAGCTTGTCGATGGGTGTTGGTAATTGGCAAGCACCATCTTGGGGAACTCTGGTCCGCAGACGAAGCGCTCGAAGATCAATTTTAGGTAAAGCCAATCCATGCTATGAAATGCCCGGGTGCCTCCCGGGGCGGACACTGCAAACGCACGTTGTGTCCATCAACCCACATAGATGACTTCTATTGGCCTGCTTATGTTGTCCTGAGTGTGCCTGTCCATGATGAATCCCGCCTGGTCATCAGGTTTTATGTTCGGGAGTACTTTCATCAGGCGAGAGGCTAGGATCTTCACGTAAATTTTTGCGTTGGTGTTCAGAAACGCTATAGGACGAAAGCTCGCGCAATTGTGGGGATCTTTTCCAGGCTTCAAGGGCAAGATACTCATGGACTTCCCCATATTGGGTGTGACCCTTCCTTCTTCCCTAATTAAGTTATATAGCCTTGTCAGTGGGCCGAGGAACTGAGTGCAGAAAGTCTTATAGTAACCGTTGCCTAGGCCATCTGGGCCAGGTGCCTTATTTGTGGGCAGGGATGAAATGGCATCGCTGACCTCTTCTGCCGAACTTGGGCACCCAAGACTGATTCTGTCTTGTTCAGCAATCTGGGGCAGAGGGAGGGAGCTAATATAAGAGAATTGCCATCCTGGATCAAGGTTCTCACTACTGAGGAGTTCCTTGTGGAAACACTTCATTATTTCTTTTTTATCCAGCTCTGCTGTGTGTGGTTTCCCCTGTACGTCTTTCAGTTGTGCTATGTAATTCCGGGCTTTTCGTTTTCTCAATTTTGCAGCGAGGAACCGGTTCGCCTTGCCCCCATGAATGTAATAGGATTGTTTTGTTTGTAGCAATGATTGGGCAACCCTGTCCGCTGTATGGTTCTCCAGTTGGGCTCTAATTTTCCTGAGCGCTCTTAGGGATTTTCAAGTGCAGCAGGATTTGTGTTGGGCTTTAGTGGCTTTCATCTCCTTTTCTAGCTGGTGCGTCACCAATGCCCTTTCCCTGAAGTATGCTGCTGCCTGTGACATAAATTCCTCCGTGATCACTGCCTTCCCCGCATCCCATATTACCTCCCAGCCTGTTTCCCCAATGTAATTCTCTTCAAAGTAATTATTAATGGCGGCCTCCATATGAGCTCTTAGTGCTATATCTCTCAGGAGGATTTCGTTTAACCTCCAGGATGGTTTTGCCTTACTCCCCTCGGCTCCCCAGTCGATTCCCACCAACACCGGTGCATGATCAGAGTGACATTACACTCCTTATTTCTACCCCCGTTATTTGTGGGACTAATGTAGCAGAGACTAAGATCATGTCTATTCTGGAGTATCAGAGGTGGACTACTGAATAGTGGGTGTACTCTCTGTTGTCCTCTTGGAAGAATCGCCAAGTTTCAATAACCCCCAGTTCTCTGAAGAAGCGACCCAGTGCCTGTCTATTTTTCTGGTCAGCCGTTGTGGGGGGGAGTGTTTCATCCAACAGTGGGTCATAACACAATTAAAGTCCCCACCTCTAATCAGTTGGCCCTCGCACCAGCTGCCCAATTTGCCCAGTAAATTTGTTATGAACACATCCTGATGTTCGTTAGGAGCATAGATGGCCAGGATTGTGTACATTCTACCCTTTATCAATACTTTAAGCCCTAGATATCTTCCCTCTCTGTCTCGACGGAGTTGCAATTTTTTGAGGTCCCGTGCCCTTCCAATTAGTATGGCAACCCCCATTTCACCCCCAGCTAGACACAAAAAATGGCTGTGGTAAGGCTCCATGGGCCATTCTCTCCTTGTCTTTAGGGAGGAGATGCATCTCCTGTAGGAGTCAGATAGCTGTCTGCATTGCTTTTAGCCTGTCCAGGATAACCAAACGTTTCGATGGCGAGTTTAAACCCTGTACATTCAGGGAAATTATCTTTGACTCTGCCATTTCTGAGACAATTTTTTTTCTTGCTATGTTGACCTTAAAGTGAGGTGCTGTAGTGTCCCCCTCGCCATTCCAATTGGTCCCCTCCCAATTTCTTATTAAATCATGTAGCCCCCTTTCGCCACCCGCTGCCTATGCAACATTCTGCATCGTTTAACCATGCTTTGGACCCCAGTTCCCCTCCTCTCTCCCTCCCTCACCCTCCCACCCCTAATACCATCCCCACCCCCTACCATCCCTCTCCCATGTGTCCCCCGGAACCGGTATCCCGAAGAATCCCCCCCTCTGATTTTATTGTCATTTTTTGTTGCTGTTGTTTCTTTCTGCCTTACTTTAGTTTCCCTGTATGTTCTTCTAATTTGTATGCATTGTGCATTTTTATATACATTTATTCTACTAACACAAGTGTGTGATAAGTTTTCAATTGTTACCTATTTATTCTATGTTTAACATTACTCAGACTCCTATAAAGTATCATTTAATGTTTTACTATTGTAAATTACCAGATGAAAAATATTTACTTCTATGGTGCATTGCCTATATGTATTTATTATTAGTTTCCTCTACTAACAACAATACTAACAACAATACTAGAATATAATGATTAGTTTACACGAGTACATTCTTTCATGCATTAAGTATTTCATGATTTGTCTCCTAGTCACCCCTAACATCTTGTTTCCAAGATTATAAACTCAACCCCTTGTAGGGACTGTTTATAAAAATTAAAGACATTTGTGATGTCATCTTTCATGTCCTCAGTGTTAGTCTTACCAATGCACAGTGTAACCATATCGTCCCTTTAACAACGTTTTTTCATAAAATTTCATAGATTTTTATTAGTGCAACTTAACCATAACGTCCCTTTAACAAAGTTTTTTCAACGAATTTCACAGGTTTTTATTAGTACAACTTAATCATAACGTCTATTTAACAATGTTTTTTTCAGTGGTAATACAATACAATACCAAAGTCATATATTTATGATGCGTTGCAGGCCGGGAAAGTGATCATAGAGTACCTACTGGGCGTGGCAAGTGAATCTCACACTGCCATCTGTACATTAAAGGGAACCCATTTCATAATAGCAGTGTGTCACTAAAAACGAATTTCAGAATGTTTCAAATGGAAGCCACATTCCCAGAGCTAGTGCAATATTTAGAGGCAAAATTATTTGCACATGGGACCTGGTCATCGAATAGTACCTCAGAATGGCATGACCGCATTCATGGTGAGGTGCAGAAAGAAAAACTAGACAATATTTTTGCAGAAGGCAGCATAATTCAGGTCTGCCTTCTAAGGTTATTAAATGCAGCTGATAAACATGCAGAGAAAGATTGTTTGATACGGCTATGCGCCAAGATCTGGTTTATTTTGAATAGGTCCCTGCGAATGCAGGAAAATGATACCCAGCTAATTAACAGGTTAAAGACTGCCTTAGATGGGGCAAGTAAGAAAGAGGAAATGTTAAGAGCAGAATTGGAAGGATGTCAGAAAGATATGCAGTTAAAGTGCAGAGATTTTGATATTCAATTGTCCAAAAGCAAGAAACAGTTTGAAGACAGTGAACAAGAATTGGTACACTTAAAAGCATTGGTGGACCACATTAGACAAGATAAAGATGAGATGGGTTCAGAAATGCAAGTTTTACAAAAAGAACATGATGAAAAAGAAAGTGATCTCCAAAATGCAGAACAAGAAATGGTTAAAATGCTTCAAGAAAGGGACAAGAGAAATAAAGAATTTAATGAATGCCAAATGCAAATGTGCGACATGCAGGAGGTAATTAATAAAATGAGTGATGAAAACAACTATTTGCAAAACTAAGCAGACAGGCTCCTTAAAAAGTGTAAGGACTTGGAACAGCAAATGTGCATTCCCAGGTCCCAGGAGAGGCGGCAGGGCACCACATTCAATGGAGTTGAGGTGAATTCTATTTCTACCCAAAGAGCTAGTGCCCCAGTGACTGGGCCGGTGACTGAACTTGGTTACAGCACCCTTGGGGGATTTGATACTCCCATTGGGGGCCGCACCAATCCCATACACCTGGAACCAGGGATGAGTCACCAAGTAGTGCAATTCCATGCATTGCAACAAGTAGCCCCATAAAGATAATGAAATCCATTAAAGCCCTGATCAAACCATTTAAAAAGGGAGGGGAATGCTGCATAGAGGATCACTTAGAAGCGGTTAAGCGGTTCATGACATTTCTAAAGCCCTCCAGATACCTAAGGAACAGTACAGGCGGTATTTTCATTTAACTTTAGATGCTCCGACGGCCAGTATCATAAGAGGATTGAATGAACAGCAGAATATGACATGGGCAGGGTTTGAAAAAGAGATTAGGCGTCATTTTTCTCCTTTCCAGTCATTGCAGGAGGCAAAGAAAGTCGCTTACACAATCACTGCTGGGCCAAATACATCCCCTCGCCAGTTTTTACAAGACTTAAAAAGAGCATTTTCTCGCTTTGATGTATCTTTTGACCCCAATTCCAATGAGTTTAAAACTGCCTACTTCTATGGGCTAGAGAAAGACATCATATCCCAATTGGTCCGTGAATTTGACCGTGACAAGTCCCTTGAATGGATTGTACACCAAAGCACAAAACTGTATGAGGTACTCTATTGTCAGTGTAGAGAAAGTGATAGAATGAAAGATACTAGACCTAAATCTAAAGAACCGTCAGCAACAGTGATGGAAATCAGGTCAGCCAAAATGTTCCTTGAGTCTGCTCAAAGTCCAAGTAAAAATAATTTGGCACCTGAACAAAGGGGTAATCAACAAAGGTCATCACACCCTGCACCAATGTTTCAATCACATGATCCTAGTAATAGGGAGAACTACATCAGCCCTAGGTACTTAGGAGATAGGCCCCGGGCAGGCTATGGACCTGATATGTCAGGTATGAACAATAACCAGAGACAAAATCAGGATCAAAGAAATGATGGTCCTTATCAGACATTGGGGACACAAAGCAGTTTTGATCCCAATACCATGATATATGGTAATCAGGATAGACCCGATATGTGGATCGATTTGCTGATAATGGGAATCAACATAGAGGCCAGTACCCACAACATGAGAGACAGGACATGAGGCAGAGCATAAACTACACTCCACGTCAGTACAATGATTCCCCACCAGGGGACTACAACCAAAGGATGGGTGCACCCCTCTCCCCTCCACAAATGAATCAAGAGTTCAGGAACCATCCCAATAGAAACCATTCCCCTGAGAGGTATCAGAATAGATCAAATCAGGGAGAAAACAACCAATATCGATCTAGGCCTCAGAGAGAGGACTCTAGAGAAATGGAAAGATTCCAGTGTCTCGAAGCCCAAGTGAAAATGTTAGCTGAGCAAATAGGAAAGCTCTGTACAGCACAAAAACAGTCATCAAAGGAGGGGGCAGAAGGCCATAGCAATGACCGTGGGACTTCTGAAAAGTGACTAGGTACTTATGATACCTGCAGTGCCAAAAAGACTGATTGCTCTGATGTAATTTTGCATAATGACTCTGAGATGCCTAATGATTTAAAAGTGAAAATACCAGTAAATGAACATGTAACAGAAAATGCAAATACTTCTAACAGAGAGGTACGGTTTAACGTAGAACTAAATCAAACATTGGAGATTTGTACAAATGAAATAGGAAAACCTGAAGATCCAAAAGAACAAAGAGACAGATGTAAGAAAAATTACTCATGCATGGGAATACCAGTGAACAGGGAGTAAGTGGCGATGCTATAACTCCTTCCCTGGGCAATCAAAACAATGACCAAACACAGGCAGAAAAAAGAAATTCTCATAAAGAGGGTACAGGTCAATCACCTGAAGAATTCTTTGAGCCACATATTTTTGCCAAGTGGTGTTGTTACACATGTTCAGTTGGAGGGTTGTAATGTGGTCTTTGATGATACCTGGATGGATGGGCGAACAGTGGCCACACTCCAAAAAACCTCTGAACATGGAGAAATGAATAAAGTCTCTTACACCGAAATGGGCAAAAAGGAGGGAAAAATGTCTTTCCATTTACCAATGTGCTTAGCCAAAAGTGAAAAAGGCCTGAGAAAGGTGAGCCCTGAAATCAGTAAGAATTTGCATTTCTTATGTGTGTTAGAGGAAGTTGAAGACAGGTATTATGCTCCCATCACTGTAGGAGAAAAATGCAATACATTTGCAATGATTGACACTGGCGCACAGGCCACAATTATGTCTAAAGAATTGGTAAAGAGTATCAATAAAGGGAGATCCCCACAGAATCAGATCACAGTGAAGGAAAATCAAGGTCCAGTGCATAATTTTAACGGGGATGAGGTGCCTATTATAGGCGTCACCGAGGTTGACATAAGGATAGGTAAACACAGAATGAAACAGGAGGTTTTGGTCATATCCATTTGTGAAATTCCATTTTTGATGGGAACAGATTGCCTGAAAAGATTATCTCCTGTCATAGATGGGGTGAATGTAGTACTGTGGTCCTTAACCAAAAAACCATTGAGACCTAAAAAACTAAAATCACCAAACAACAATATAAATGAATGTCACACCGTTGACAAAAAAAAAATGATGCAGTGGAGGTCTATCTCCAGAATAGTTGCATACCTAGCGTCACTGTTATATTAATGTGTCAAGATAAAATGCAGAGTGAATATGAGAAACAATCTGTACAGATATACTTGGACCCAAGGAAAAGATGGCAAACTGCCATAGATGAGCACACATTACGCTTTTATTTAAAAGAGAAAACATGCAAACAGAATACTGCTTCTAAAGCAGATTGAGAAAAACACATCACCACTCTTGCTGAAATACACATGGAAGATGAGCCAAGAGGGGGTTCACATTGGTATCAATGACCATTCTAAAACAATAAAAGCCACTTTAGCACTTGAAAAGGAAAGGAGTTTCATTAATGGGAAATTGTTGCAAAAATAATGGAAAGGGAGGAGATCCCAAAATTTAGAATTAAAAACCAATATGTCTCTGGTTTGGACAGTCCAGATTTTGAAAACCGAATTGCAGGAAGATGCATGCTAAAAATTAGCATTGGGCAGAAAACAATTCCCCATAATGTATGGATAGTAGGTGGAACACAGAATGATATTTACATGGGCAATGATATAATGCACAGAATGTGTATAGTGTTAGATTTCCTTAATCAAAAGACATGGTCACGCCTAGGTGGGCCGGCTTTTGAAGACAAAAGAAGGGCTTATCATTGCGCACAGCTGGTCCCATATGCAATTGAATTACAACTGAGGAAGGATACTATTATCCCTGCATTCACCAAACAGACTGAAATGCAAAAATGGACAGCAGTTGAAAGATTCTGATGCATTTGTCTGCTTGAATGAATCCATAAAACAGCAAGGCCTGGATTATGAATACATTCCATTGGTAGATATTTGTAAAGGGTCTGTAAAAATGATGGTGAATAATATAGGTTGTCAAGATATTCATTTAGAGGAAAACTCCACATTAGGAATGGCCATACAAAAATCACATTACACAGCAGATCTAAATAACATGGTGATTGGAAATATCCCTGAAAATTATGTGGATGCCAAGTGTGAATTGCCAGAGTACCTGGATTCTCAGCCCAAAGGAATATTTAGAATTCATTCTCTGTACCCTTATGATTCAAGTGAGACAGTGTGCTGTCATCATGAGGATTGTATAACATTTAACTTAAATGAAAATGAAATAGAAAATCAGCCCATTGAAATGGAAGCTGATATACCAAAACATTTAAAAGTGACGGTTTTACAGAGAGACACAGCCACACAGTTAGAGGAAAGCGCCGAGATTCCCCTACCAGAACATTTTCCAGAATTCTCCAAAATGGTAGAGGAGCAGATTTTATCAGCGGATGCATGTGACAACGATGAGGATAGAAATGAACTGAGGAAGATATTTTTGGAGTTTAAAGATGTATTTACAAAAGATGCTTATGATTGCGGTCTAACTGATTTACATGTGGCCACGCTACCGGAAGGGTGTAGCAGAAGCCCAGTATTTGTGCGCCAGTATAGATTACCATTGGCATGTCTAGAGTCATTGGCAGAGATTATTATAAATTTGGAGTCCCGGGGAATCATCAGGCCCATTCATAGCACATCCAACACACCTATTTTAGGTGTGTTAAAGCCAAATGGTCAATGGTGGCTATGTGCAGATTTGAGGGAGTTAAATAAAAGAGTGCCAGTATCCAGATGGCCACTGCCATTCATTGATCAGGGCCTAGATCAGGTAAATGTTTCAAAAGTGTTTACCACGTTAGATCTCACCTCTGGATATTGGTGCGTGCCATTGGCAGAGGAGATACAGAATTTATTTTCATTTTCATTTGATAAGAATCAATACGCATGGGTTAGAGTTCCATTTGGGTATGTCAATCGTGGGAGTGAATTTGGAATATTTTTGAGAAAGGCCATGCCTGATGCAGCGGAAAGAGGTGCCATAGTTTATGTGGATGATGTACTGATAAAAATGAAAGCTTGAAAAACCATTTTGATGAAATAAGACATGTTCTTGGCCAATTGCAGAAAGCAGGCGCCAAAGTATCTTTACAAAAGGCACAATGGTGCAAGAAAAAGATGAATTTTCTAGGCCATGAAGTGACTGAACATGGATTAAACCCACAAAAGAAGAAAGTGGAGGCTATACAAAAACTAAAAGACCCTAATAATATGAAAGGGGTAAAAAGTTTGTTAGGAATGACGGGCTATAACAGGAAGTTCAGTGAAAATTATGCTGAAATTACTCAACCATTAACTAAGCTGTTAAAGCTGAATACACCCTGGAAATGGGAAACAGAGCAGTCTGAGGCAGTGGCTAAATTAAAGGAATGTCTTGTAAAGGCACCATGTTTGGCGTCCCCCATAAAGGATAGTGATTTCTTTATAGAAATAGGTTTCTCTGAACAGTGTATGTCAGCAGTGCTATCGCAAAAACATGATTTGAATCACAAAACCATTGCCTATGCAAGTAAGGCGTTTTCCCAAGTTGAAATTAAATTCAGTGAATGTGAAAAGGCCCTTTTGACCACTTTGTGGGTGCTACAGCATTATCGCCCCATTGTTCAGGGAGAAAAGGTAATTATTGACACCAATCATCAACCATTACAGTTTTTAGAGAGTAAAAGAATCAGGTCAGGTAACCTAGCACAGTCCAGAATCACTTCATGGATGCTAGCATTACAAGGTTTTCCTGTAGAAGTGAGATATGGTCAAAATAAAAAAAGCCCAGTTGCTCAGGGTTTAGCAGATCTACATGACTATGCAGCTGAACATGTATCAAACGAAGTAGAATTGGAATCTAGTTTACAGGATTATGGGCAATCACCACACAAAGCTTTTGATAAAAAGACATGCAAGGATTTGCCAACTGTATATGTTGATGGTTGTGCCTTTCACATTGAAAATGACAGTAATAAACAATTAGTGTCAAGAATAGGATATGTCAGGTTGAAATGTGAAGGTGTCCTCAGTATAGGGATGAGAATTGGAGCTATGAGCAGTCAAGTAGCGGAATTGGCAGCCATTTATAAAGCAATTGCTACTACAGTTGATAATAAATTTAGTGAAATTGTGCTGGTGACTGATTCTGACTATGCACGAAATAGCTTTGTGGAACATTTACCTGGCTGGAAAGCGAGAGGCATGATTACATACAACAAAAAGCCACTTAAACATGGAAAAATTATACATGCCATAGACAAATTGGTGTCAGAGAATGATTTAACAATATACTGGAGGAAAATTCGTGGGCATTTAAAAACTCCAGGAGAGGATAAGGAGGGGAATGATAAGGCAGATCACCTGGCTAAAATTGGGGCTGTGATGGGAGAATTGCTACCTATTGAACATTTACTTGGTGAAATACAAATTGATGCAGTAACATGTTGTAAAGCACCAAAGGAGGTAGATCAACCAGTAGTACAATGGAGTTATGATACACCAGATCAAGATCTGATTGAGGCACAAAAGGATGATCAGATTTTGGGAATCTATTATAATCATTTGATAGATCCTGAGCAAAACCCTTTAACAGAAAATGATTGTATAGGAAAGGAAGAGTTGAGGGTGCTATTAAAGAATAAAAAACGAATTAAACTACAGGATGGACTCATGATCAAAGAGTCCATAACAGGACAGATACAGTGGGTGGTACCCCTTTCATTCAGAGGGTTAATGCTACACCATGCACATGATGCAATAACTGCAGGCCACAGAGGTTCACACAAAACATTGGAAATACTAAAAGATTATGTTTTCTGGCCACAGATGTGGAATTATATACTAGAGGATGTCTAGTATGTGCCCAATTTAAACCTGCTTCACCAATGCACAGAGCTCCATTAATGAAAAGAGGCTTGAGTCTTCCATGTTCAGATTTGCAAATAGACTATGTAGGACCTGTAAAGAGGTCGAGCAGGGGGAACCGTTATATTTGGAGTGTGGTGTGTTTGATGTCTAAGTGGAGTGAGTGTATTCCTGGACCAGATTGTAGTGCGCAAACAGCAGCTACATTACTGGTGAATCATGTGATTTCAAGGTTTGGGCTACCACAAAGAATCGAATCAGACAGAGGAAGTCATTTTACAAGTGCTCTAATGAGTAAGGTATGGCAAATACAGGGTGTGAAAAGAAAATTACATGTTGCATATCGGGCGGCTTCTTCAGGGGGAGTTGAACACTGTAATAGGTCTGTTGTGGACATATTAAAGAAATTTGTAGCAGAAGCAGGTTCCAGCTGGGATTTACATTTACCTTTGGTTTTAATGGCAATCTTATCAACTCCTGCCAAAGCAACAGGTGTTAGCCCCCATGAGGTTTTGACAGGTAGGAAAATGTTGCCAATGGCATTAATGTTAGATGAAGCACCCAAACATACCCTCATACATAGGATGAGAGACTGTCAAACAACTACTGAGGGACACTAACCTGCCATCAGACAAGGCATGCACTCCATCCACAAGTGATGACACACACCATCATAGATGCCGCATGGGCCATCTGCACATGCAACCCAGGGTCCCATCAGGTACCATGCATGGTAGCAATGCACAGGCCCATACCACCCCGGATCAGGGATGGGAGCATGGCCAGTCAAGAAGTGGTTGAGAACTATATTTGAGTTCCCCCTCCTCTCTGTACACCCCTTGCACCTTTGTAGTTGTCATGCACCATCACAGAAAATGTGATGTTGTTTTGAAAAAAAGAATGTCCTGTCAGTGCTTCAGGTGAAAACTATGTATTTATTAACAGCATGAATGCACACAAGCCCTACACAAACTCTGATCTTGGGAGCATAGCTCAGGGGCAATGTGCTCGCCTTGGAAGCAAGACAACACGGAGCAACAAAGGTTCGATCCCCGGGTCCATGCTTAGAAACCTCTGGGTATTAAGCATGTTATAAATAACGTATCTTGTCATATTATACACCCCCCTCACCCTGCTGAAACACCCCCCTCTGACCCAAACTCCCCTCTCCCACCCAAACACCCCCCCCTCCCCTCCTCCCAAAGACCCCTGCCTCCTGACCCACATCCAGTAGGTGATTCCCTCCCCAAACACACCCAGTGAAGCACCCAGTCAGGGTACAGTTTTGCTTGCGACCCCTCTTTGACATGGGGCTCTTAGCAGACTCCATTGTGGACATGAGTCGCTGTGAGCAGTGCCTTGGGCTGCCATTCTGGGAGCTCTTGGTGGTGGTGAGCAATGTTGATGGGTCAGACCCCGGGCCTGCAGGTGTTCCAGAGTAAATTGCATGGCATGGCTTATGGCCTCAGCTGTGGCAGAAGCAACCTCATTGCCCTCATGCACTCTTTGGGCAAGAGTGAGAGGGCAGTAGTGGCATGGCCTCTAGACCTGGCACTCCTGCGGCTGGAGGCCTTCATGCATTCCTGCATGAGTCTCCTCCAGATGCTGGAAATCCTCATTTGCATGCAGGCCTGCATTAAGGGAACGGATGCAGTGGCAGTGGAGGGGGCTTGTGTGGGGTCGTGGGGCTGCCACAGCAGGTTGGGTGTGTCGTCATTCTCCTCCTGCTCCTCCTCCTCATCAATGTTGTCCCTGCCACTATGGCCTGGTGGCTGCTAATCCGGTGGTGTGGAGGGTACAGGAGGGACAGTGGCGACACTGACCACAGGTGTGGTGATGGCAGCAGCCACAGCCACTGCTGCTGCTGTGCCACTTCCAGCAATGGGTGGTGATGGGGGCAATGATGATGGTGGGGCTGCCACAGATGGGGGTGGTGGGGCTGCCACAGCTGGAGGTGCTGGGGCTGCTGCAGCTGGAGCTGGAGAGTCTGCTGCAGCTGGAGTTGGATGGGCTGCCATAGCTGGAGGTGGTGGGGCTGCCACAGCTGGAGGTGCTGGGCTGCTGCACCTGGAGGTGGAGAGACTGCCACAACTGAAGGTGGAGGGGCTGCCACAGCTGGAGGTGGAGGGGCTGCCACAGCTGGAGGTGGTGGGGCTGATGGAAGCTGCAACTAACCAGTAGCCCGCACTGCTGCCAGGGCCTGCTGGAGAGTGGTGTGACCTTAGCAGATCTGCCCTCAGCTGCTGGGTCTGACACTGATGGTCCAGGACTATGTGCCTGTTGGGGAGAGATAAGCATGCTGTTAGTCTTCCCGGAGTCACGTCCACAGGATCGCAGTACACTCATGCTACATTGTGTGTCCCGCTCTTGTCATGTGGCTTCTTTGGTCTGTTTTCTCTGATGTGTGCTTCTGTCACGTCCCCCGGTTTCTTAGGGTATTCTTATGCCCAGGGAAGAAGCCCGTGGCGTTTAACTTGGCGTTTGCGGCAACGCCGACGCCACCGCCGGTAATCAACTACATCTCCCAAGAGGACGATGCCCGCCAGGAACCTTTGGAACGTTTTTTACTTTCTTTTTGCGTGCGTTCCACGCCTCGATTGCATTTCACTCCCTATAATTGGCCACGCCCCCAGTAAGCCGGTGCTCCTAAACCATTGCGTTACGCGAGCTACGCTCTTGGAATAAGTTCCTTCTCCCCTTTTCCTTGCCTTTCTGGTTCCTGAATTCTATGCTTACCTTGGACCTTGGACCTTGTTATCGTCTCCTTGGTTCTGCCTTAGACCTTCGTTTGATCAACTCCCCTGCTCGACCACGGAATACACCTCGGACTTGTTTTGGATTCTGCTTCTCATCTCTGGTTTCCGGCTCCCTTCAACCCCGTAGTCTTCAAATCACTCCTGGCCACCCGCTCCCCGAGTGGAGAAACCTCACTTTTTGGTTATTGTTGGGACGCTTTGCTGTGCTCATCACTTGTGGGATTTTTTGGGACGCTTTGCTGTGTTCATCACTTGTGGGATTTTTTGGGACGCTTTGCTGTGCTCATCATAAACTCCGCCCCCTTGGATCTTGAGACACTTGGCTTCACTCCTTGGATAGTGGGACGCTCTGCTGTTTTCTTTTGCCTACTTGCTCTTGGAACATTTGATTTTGTTTTCACTCATTGGAATGGGGGACACTCTACTGTTGACATCACTAATCCATCATTGAGGGAAGTCTATGGTCCCCCTTCATTCAAGCAAGAAAACTTCCCCTGACCTTCACGCACTCCCATTCTTGTGTATTGTCACAAGTAGGTATTCCGCTGAAGGAAAAGAATACACAGGTAAGCTTGTGGGGCTCGGAGGGGGTAGAGGGACTGGAATTGTCAACAAACGGTATGTAATATTTGCTTTGTTTGTTTTCTTCCCTCTAGCTCCGCTGTGCGTTCTGCCTTTTTGCCTGAGCCCTTGGCCTGACAGGTGTTTTCTTTTCCCTGCAAGCTGTGCTCTCAGGAAGGAAGTCTGAATTGCTTTAGCGGTATCTAACCCAAGTGATTCCTCAGACTGATCGTGGAACCCACGAAACGCGACAGATTTAGGAGCCCAATACTGTCTGTCCGAGATGGATCCTAATGCAGATCCTATGGCTGCTATGATGCAAGCCTTTACCACGTTACGCACAGACATGGCAGCAGCACATGCCGCTTTGCACCAACGCATGGATGTCATGCAAAGCTTTGTGCAACCCTTGCCGGTGGATGAGGAGTTTGGGGATGTCCCCGCTCCTGTACCACCACCAGTTCCTCCGACACCCCTAGCCCCTGTGGTGTTGCCGGGTCCTTTTCCATTGGCACCACCGGAACGCTTCACGGGAGACCCAAAAACGTATAGGACATTTGTCAATCAATGTTGTTTACATTTCCTATGCCGTCCCTTGGCATTCCCTAATTCTGAAACAAAAGCAGCTTTTGTGCTCTCTCATCTAGGGGGTATGGCTGCGGCCTGGGCGAATCCGTTGTTGGAGTCCAATGACCCGGTCTTGTACGATTTCGATGCCCTACTAGTCGCCATGAATCTGGTCTTTGACACCAGATATAAGGCTCAGGCTTCGGATTTAGAGTTTTTGGCAATATCCCAGGGGAAACAACCTCTTTTGGCGTATTTAGCCCGATTTAATCAGCTGGCCGCAGAAACCTCTTGGCCTGAATCAAAAAAGGCGGCAGTCTTTTATAAGGGGTTATCAGACGAACTTAAGGACGCATTGTCCGTTGTCCCTTCTATCCCTTCAGTATTTCCTGAATTGCTTGATTTGGTATTACAGGTCAATGCTCGGATGCAACAAAGGCGTGGAGAACGCCGTCACCTTGATCCTCGCCCTGGCAAATCCGAATTAGGATCTTCTCCAACCTCTGGAGAGGTAGAACCCATGCAAATTGGGGCAGTAAAAGGTCCCCTCTCAAAAGCAGAGAGGGAGAGAAGAATGCAAAACAATCTGTGTCTGTATTGTGGACAAATGGGACATTTCATTCGTGTCTGCCCTAAACGCCCTGTTAAACGGGCGGGAAACGCCACGACCCGTCCCTAAATCGAGCCGACGTGACGGGTCAGCCTTCCAATGGCTCATTCCTTCAAACAGCTGCCACGCACATATATTTAGATATGTCTTTTATGTTGCCCAACTCTCAAGTCTTTTCTAGTCCAGTCATGATAGATTCCGGGGCAACAGGTAATTATATGGATGAACATCTGGCAGCAACCTATGGTATCCCGGTAGACCCTAAGGAGTCACCAGAACTTGTCTATGCAGTAGACGGCTCCTGTTTGGTTTCGGGTCATGTTGTAAAACAAACACAACCCTTGCGGATGAGCACAACGGAAGGGCATGCAGAATACCTGTCCTTCGATCTCATTTCCACACCACAATTTGGGGTCATCTTGGGCCTCCCATGGTTGCGTAAACATAACCCTATCATCGATTGGGTGGAGCAAACAGTGCTTTTTTCTTCTCCCCTGTGTTTGAGGGACTGTTTTCCACTTTACGGGACATCTCACCCATCTCCATGTAAGGCTCTGATTTCAAGTATCCTCACTTGTAACGCTACTACTAGGATGACGGTGGAAATTCCTTCTGCATATCAGGACCTGATGGAAGTGTTTGACAAAGGTTTGTCTGAACAACTGCCGCCACATCGGGAATATGACTGTCCGATTGATTTGGTACCCAATGCCATTCTCCCCCACGGAAGGATATATTCTTTGGCACGACCTGAGGAAGAACTCCTAAAGGAGTACGTTGAGAAATCTCTGAGATTGGGCCATATAAGACCTTCCCGCTCTCCAGCTGCTTCTCCGATTTTTTTTGTCCCAAAAAAGGAAGGGGATCTCCGGCCTTGTGTAGATTATCGTACACTTAATGCTGTGACAATAAAAAACCAGTACCCATTACCCCTCATTTCGGAGTTGTTGGATCGTCTCTCTACCGCCAAACTCTTTACGAAACTAGATCTAAGGGGGGCCTAAAATCTGGTGAGAGTGCGTGCGGGCGACGAGTGGAAGACTGCCTTCAAGTGCAAATACGGCCTTTTTGAATACCTAGTAATGCCGTTTGGTCTATGTAACGCCCCCGCAACCTTCCAACACTTTGTCAATGACATCTTCCGAGACCTGTTGGATGTTTTTGTTGTGATATATCTGGATGATATATTAATATTCTCGGAAACGTTATCACAACATGAGAACCATGTCCGGACGGTGTTACTCCGTCTTCGGGAACATGGGTTATATGCAAAGGCTGAAAAATGTGTCTTTCATGTTTCCTCTGTGGAGTTTCTAGGATTCGTGATATCCTCTCAGGGTGTTCATATGCATGATGCAAAGATACGAGCAGTCCTTGATTGGCCTGCTCCTACTTCGCTTAAGGGTTTGCAATCTTTCCTAGGATTTGCTAACTTTTATAGACGCTTTATTGCATCCTTTTCAGCCATTGTAGCCTCATTGACACGCCTTACCAGTCCCTCAGTTCCCTTTTGTTGGGACATTCAGGCTCAGGACGCCTTTCAGGCCTTGAAAGAGGCGTTCACTACGGCTCCGGTCTTGCTACATCCAAACCCCCTATTACCTTTCATCATCGAAGCTGATGCCTCTGCCCTTGCCCTTGGGGCGATCTTATCTCAAAAATGCCCCACGACTCGGCAACTACACCCAGTAGCCTTCTTTTCCAGGAAATTGACTTCTCCGGAGAAACATTATACTATAATGGAACGTGAGCTATTGGCTATTCGAGCTGCTTTTAAGGAGTGGAGACACCATCTACTGGGGGGTCGACACCCTGTCACGGTTTACACGGACCACCGTAACCTACAAGCTCTATCCACGGTGAAATGTACCAACTCTAGACAAATCAGATGGCATTTGTTTTTTGCACAATTCAATTTCACGGTTTCTTATCGACCGGGCCCCTTGCATGGCAAGGCCGATGCACTTTCTCGTATCGGAGTTGATATCCCCTTCGAGGAGGCAGTCCTTCCTGTTTTGCCACACAACACGGTTATGTGTGTCTGTGCTGCAACCGATTCCTTATTAGAACGGATCCGTCACTGGGCTGCTGACCATGGGGAGGTACTTCAAGGGCTAAAAGCACAATTGATATCGGGATTACCTTACGTACAGGAACGTCTATATATCCCTGATGCTCGGACTCGGTTGCAGGCCCTAAACTGGTCCCATGATACTCGCCTGGCGGCCCATCCAGAAAAAACTAAGACAACTGATCTACTCCTCCGGTGGTGTTGGTGGCCCAATATGAAACAGGATGTGGCAGACTATGTATCTAAATGTGCCGTCTGTACACAATGCAAAACGGTACCTGGAAAACCGGTGGGGCTTCTCCAGAAAATGCCCATCCCATCACGCCCATGGCACACTGTGTCACTTGATTTTGTGGTAGAGCTACCACCAGTCCAGGGGTTTACCACTATCTTGGTGGTGGTAGATGCCTTCACCAAGATGGCACGCTTTGTCCCCTGCAATGGTGTTCCTTCTGCTCCTACATTGGCCAAGTTGTTCTTCGAACAGGTGGTTCGCCTATTCGGCCTCCCTCTGATCCTTATCTCAGATCGTGGATCCCAATTCACCTCGCGTTTCTGGGTGGCTCTCACTCGATTTCTTGGCATTGACGTTCGCCTATCCTCAGCATACCATCCTCAGACGGACGGGCAGACAGAACGTCTCAATGCCACAATGGAGCAGTATCTCCGATGTTTGTGTCTACAATATCAATCGGACTGGCTGTCTGTATTGGGGGCTGCGGAATTCGCTTACAACAATGCCTGCCATGCATCGGCTGGTTGTTCACCCTTCTATGCCATGTATGGTTTACATCCTCGAGTTCTACCATCCACCCTTCCTTCGGTGGCACGAGTACCCGCAGCTCAGGCAACAGCCCAGTCCTTACGATCTATCCGTGCCGCTGTGCTTCAGCATCTACACCAAGCACAGGATCGCACGAAACGAAATGCTGATAGGCATCGTAGGACAGCCCCGGAGTATCACCTGGGGGACAAGGTCTGGCTATCCACTGTGCACCTTCGCATACCAGGCAAACGTAAGCTGAATCCCCGCTACGTGGGTCCCTATACCATCACGCGATGCATCAACGCAGTGGCCTATCGTTTGGGCATACCCTCGGCTTGGAAGATCCACCCCGTGTTCCACGTCTCCCTATTACGGCCTTATGTTGCCGGTACACGTTTGGGTGATCGTCCCGCTCCCATTGCGATTCAGGGGGAAGAAGAATATGAGGTTCAGGCCATATTGGATACTCGAGTAATCCGGGGCACCCGGCATTATCTAGTAGACTGGAAAGGCTATGGCCCCGAAGATTGTACCTGGGAACCCGCCTCAAATCTTCACGCTCCGCGTCTTTTGCGGGCGTTTCTCCGGTCTAATGGTTCGAGACCCGGGGGAGGCCCATCTTTGAGGAGGGGTACTGTCACGTCCCCCGGTTTCTTAGGGTATTCTTATGCCCAGGGAAGAAGCCCGTGGCGTTTAACTTGGCGTTTGCGGCAACGCCGACGCCACCGCCGGTAATCAACTACATCTCCCAAGAGGACGATGCCCGCCAGGAACCTTTGGAACGTTTTTTACTTTCTTTTTGCGTGCGTTCCACGCCTCGATTGCATTTCACTCCCTATAATTGGCCACGCCCCCAGTAAGCCGGTGCTCCTAAACCATTGCGTTACGCGAGCTACGCTCTTGGAATAAGTTCCTTCTCCCCTTTTCCTTGCCTTTCTGGTTCCTGAATTCTATGCTTACCTTGGATCTTGGACCTTGTTATCGTCTCCTTGGTTCTGCCTTAGACCTTCGTTTGATCAACTCCCCTGCTCGACCACGGAATACACCTCGGACTTGTTTTGGATTCTGCTTCTCATCTCTGGTTTCCGGCTCCCTTCAACCCCGTAGTCTTCAAATCACTCCTGGCCACCCGCTCCCCGAGTGGAGAAACCTCACTTTTTGGTTATTGTTGGGACGCTTTGCTGTGCTCATCACTTGTGGGATTTTTTGGGACGCTTTGCTGTGTTCATCACTTGTGGGATTTTTTGGGACGCTTTGCTGTGCTCATCATAAACTCCGCCCCCTTGGATCTTGAGACACTTGGCTTCACTCCTTGGATAGTGGGACGCTCTGCTGTTTTCTTTTGCCTACTTGCTCTTGGAACATTTGATTTTGTTTTCACTCATTGGAATGGGGGACACTCTACTGTTGACATCACTAATCCATCATTGAGGGAAGTCTATGGTCCCCCTTCATTCAAGCAAGAAAACTTCCCCTGACCTTCACGCACTCCCATTCTTGTGTATTGTCACAAATAGGTATTCCGCTGAAGGAAAAGAATACACAGGTAAGCTTGTGGGGCTCGGAGGGGGTAGAGGGACTGGAATTGTCAACAAACGGTATGTAATATTTGCTTTGTTTGTTTTCTTCCCTCTAGCTCCGCTGTGCGTTCTGCCTTTTTGCCTGAGCCCTTGGCCTGACAGGTGTTTTCTTTTCCCTGCAAGCTGTGCTCTCAGGAAGGAAGTCTGAATTGCTTTAGCGGTATCTAACCCAAGTGATTCCTCAGACTGATCGTGGAACCCACGAAACGCGACAGCTTCTACATGTGGGTTGTGGAAGTGTATATGGACTGTTAGTCTTCCAAGGTGGCTTGTTGTTGTGTGTGCTGTGAGTTTATGATCCCTGTCCTGGTCTCTCTTGGCAAACATGGGCGCTTATCTGGTATCCATGTGTAAGGCAGCCACCTGCGCTGCAGCTGCTGTGCCACTTCTAGCAGTGGGTGGTGATGGTGGTGATTATGGTGGTGGGGCAGCCACAGCTGGTGGTGTTGGGGCTGATGCAGCTGAAAGTGGAGGGGTTGCCTAGCTGGAGGTAGAGGGGCTGCCATGTCTGGAGGTGGAGGGACTGCTGCAGGTGGAAGTGGTGGGGCTGATGGAGGCTGCAATAGACCAGTAGCCCCGACCTGCTGTCTGGGCGTGCTGGTGAGTGGTGGGGCCTTAGCAGGTCTGCCTGCAGCTGCTGGGCCTGATGCTGATGGTCCAGGCGTTTTGCTGTAAGAGGACTGTGTGTCTGTTGGGGAGAGATGAGCATGCTGTTAGTCTTCTGGGAGTCATTTCTGTGGGATTTCATTACACTCATGCTACATTGTGTATGTCCTGCTATTGTCAAGCAGCTTCTTGTTTTCTGTACTTGCCCACATCACCTTGGGTCTCATCTACTGTCTCTGCTGTCCCAACTCCCGATGGCCATCTGGCGAGCTGCAGGTGAGTGCTGCCTGTGTGGCCGTACTGGGCCTCGATTAGCCTTTATTTATTTGTTGTCACCCCCCAGGCCCCGGCATCCTTCCTTGCCCCCACACTGCCCATGTGTTGCTTTGTGTCTCTTCCCCTCCCTGCTCCCGCCTCCCAAGCCCGCCCTCCTCCGCTGATTGGTCCTCCTTCCCTCTGTGTTGTGGATGACTACTCCCGGCACCACCATCTGCAGGCCATTTCCATCTGGCGAGCTGCAGGTGAGTGTTGCCTGTGTGGCCGTACTGGGCCTTGATTTGCCTTTTTTTATTTGTTGGCGCCCCCCAGGCACCGGCGTCCTTCCTTGACTCCATGCTGCCCGTGTGTTGCTTCATGTCCCTTCCCCACCCTGCTCCCGCCTCCCAAGCCCGCCCTCATCCGCTGATTGGTCCTCCTTCTCTCTATGCTGTGGATGCCTACTCCCGGCACCACCATCTGCAGGCCATTTCCATCTGGCGAGCTGCAGGTGAGTGCTGCCTGTGTGGCCTTGATTAGCCTTTTTTTATTTGTTGGCACCCCCCAGGCCCCGGCGTCCTTCCTTGCCCCCACGCTGCCCATGTGTTGCTTCGTGTCCCCTCCCCTCACTGCTCCCGCGTACCAAGCCCGCCCTCCTCCCCTGATTGGTCCTCCTTCCCTCTGTGCTGTGGATGCCTACTCCCGGCACCACCATCTGCAGGCCATTTCCATCTGGCGAGCTGCAGGTGAGTGCTGCCTGTGTGGCCGTACTGGGCCTTGATTAGCCTTTTTTTAAATGTGTTGGCACCCCCCAGGCCCCGGCGTCCTTCCTTGCCTCCACGCTGCCCGTGTGTTGCTTCATGTCCCCTCCCCTCCCTGCTCCCGCCTCCCAAGCCCGCCCTCCTCCCCTGATTGGTCCTCCTTCACACTGTGCTGTGGATGCCTACTCCTGGCACCACCATCTTCAGGCCATTTCCATCTGGCGAGCTGCAGGTGAGTGCTGCCTGTGTGGCCGTACTGGGCCTTGATTAGCCTTTTTTTTTATTTGTTGGCACCCCCAGGCCCCGGCGTCCTTCCTTGCCTCCACGCTGTCCGTGTGTTGCTTCATGTCCCTTTCCCTCCCTGCTCCCACCTCCCAAGCCCACCCTCCTCCGCTGATTGGTCCTCCTTCCCTCTGTGCTGTGGATGCCTACTCCCGGGACCACCATCTGCAGGCCATTTCCATCTGGCGAGCTGCAGGTGAGTGCTGCCTGTGTGGCCGTATTGGGCTTGATTAGCCTTTTTTATTTGTTGTCACCCCCCATGCCCTGCGTCCTTCCTTGCCTCCACGCTGCCCGTGTGTTGCTTCGTGCCCCTTCCCCTCCCTGCTCCCGCTGCCCAAACCCGCCCTCTGCCCCTGATTGGTCCTCCTTCCCTCTGTGCTGTGGATGCCTACTCCCGGCACCACCATCTGCAGGCCATTTCAATCTGGCGAGCTGCAGGTGAGTGCTGCCTGTGTGGCCGTACTGGGCCTTGATTAGCCTTTTTTTAAATGTGTTGGCACCCCCCAGGCCCCGGCGTCCTTCCTTGCCTCCACGCTGCCCGTGTGTTGCTTCGTGTCCCCTCCCCTCCCTGCTCCCGCCTCCCAAGCCAGCCCTCCTTCCCTGATTGGTCCTCCTTCCCTCTGTGCTGTGGATGCCTACTCCCGGCACCACCATCTGCAGGCCATTTCCATCTGGCGAGCAGCAGCAGGTGAGTGCTGCCTGTGTGGCCGTACTGGGCCTTGATTAGCCTTTTTTTAAATTTGTTGGCGCCCCCCAGGCACCGGCGTCCTTCCTTGCCTCCATGCTGCCGGTGGGTTGCTTCGTGTCCCTTTCCCACCCTGCTCCCGCCTCCCAAGCCCATCCTCCTCCGCTGACTGGTCCTCCTTCCCTCTATGCTGTGGATGCCTACTCCCAGCACCACCATCTGCAGGTCATTTCCATCTGGCGAGCTGCAGGTGAGTGCTGCCTGTGTGGCTATACTGGGCCTTGATTAGCCTTTTTTTTATTTGTTGGCACCCCCCAGGCCACGGCGTCCTTCCTTGCCCCCATGCTGCCCATGTGTTGCTTCGTGTCCCCCCTCCTCACTGCTCCTGTGTCCCAAGCCCGCCCTCCTCCCCTGATTGGTCCTCCTTTCCTCTGTGCTGTGGATGCCTACTCCTGGCACCACCATCTGCAGGCCATTTCCATCTGGCGAGCTGCAGGTGAGTGCTGCCTGTGTGGCCGTACTGGGCCTTGATTAGCCTTTTTTTTATTTGTTGGCACCCCCCAGGCCCCGGCGTCCTTCCTTGCCTCCACGCTGTCCGTGTGTTGCTTCATGTCCCTTTCCCTCCCTGCTCCCACCTCCCAAGCCCGCCCTCCTCCGCTGATTGGTCCTCCTTCCCTCTGTGCTGTGGATGCCTACTCCCGGGACCACCATCTGCAGGCCATTTCCATCTGGCGAGCTGCAGGTGAGTGCTGCCTGTGTGGCCGTATTGGGCTTGATTAGCCTTTTTTTATTTGTTGTCACCCCCCATGCCCTGCGTCCTTCCTTGCCTCCACGCTGCCCGTGTGTTGCTTCGTGCCCCTTCCCCTCCCTGCTCCCGCTGCCCAAACCCGCCCTCTGCCCCTGATTGGTCCTCCTTCCCTCTGTGCTGTGGATGCCTACTCCCGGCACCACCATCTGCAGGCCATTTCCATCTGGCGAGCTGCATATGAGTGCTGCCTGTGTGGCTGTACTGGGCCTTGATTAGCCTTTTTTTTATTTGTTGGCACCCCCCAGGCCCCGGCGTCCTTCCTTGCCCCCACGCTGCCTGTGTGTTGCTTCGTGTCCCTTTCCCTCCCTGCTCCCGCCTCCCAAGCCCGCCCACCTCCCCTGATTAGTCCTCCTTCCCTCTGTGCTGTGGATGCCTACTCCCGGTACCACCATCTGCAGGCCATTTCCATCTGGCAAGCTGCAGGTGAGTGCTGCCTGTGTGGCCTTACTGGGCCTTGATAAGCCTTTTTAAAAAAAATGTGTTGGCACCCCCCAGGCCCCGGCGTCCTTCCTTGCCTCCATGCTGCCCGTGTTGCTTCGTGTCCCTTCCCCTCCCTGCTCCCGCCTCCCAAGCCCGCCCACCTCCCCTGATTAGTCCTCCTTCCCTCTGTGCTGTGAATGCTTACTCCCGGCACCACCATCTGCAGGCCATTTCCATCTGGCGAGCTGCAGGTGAGTGCTGCCTGTGTGGCCATACTGGGCTTTGATTAGCCTTTTTTTTCATTTGTTGGCACCCCCAGGCCTCGGCGTCCTTCTTTGCCTCCACGCTGCCCGGGTGTTGCTTCATGTCCCTTCCCCTCCCTGCATCCCACCTCCTAAACCCGCCCTCCTCCGCTGATTGGTCCTCCTTCCCTCTGTGCTGTGGATGCCTACTCCCGGGACCACCATCTGTAAGCCATTTCCATCTGGCGAGCTGCAGGTGAGTGCTGCCTGTGTGGCCGTATTGGGCCTTGATTAGCCTTTTTTTCTTTGTTGTCACCCCCCAGGCCCGGCATTCTTCCTTGCCTCCACGCTGCCCGTGTGTTGCTTCGTGCTCCTTCCCCTCCCTGCTTCCGCTGCCCAAGCCCGCCCTCTGCCCCTGATTGGTCCTCCTTCCCTCTGTGCTGTGGATGCCTACTCCCGGCACCACCATCTGCAGGCCATTTCCATCTGGCGAGCTGCAGGTGAGTGCTGCCTGTGTGGCTGTACTGGGCCTTGATTAGCCTTTTTTTTATTTGTTGGCACCCCCATGCCCCGGCGTCCTTCCTTGCCCCCACGCTGCCCATGTGTTGCTTCGTGTCCCTTCCCCTCCCTGCTCCTGCCTCCCAAGCCCGCCCTCCACCCCTGATTGGTCCTCCTTCCCTCTGTACTGTGGATGCCTACTCCCGGCACCACCATCTGCAGGCCATTTCCATCTGGCGAGCTGCAGGTAGAGTGCTGCCTGTGTGGCCATACTGGGCCTTGATTAGCCTTTTTTTTTATTTGTTGGGACCCCCCAGGCCCACCCACCTCCCCTGATTGGTCCTCCTTCCGCAGGCCATTGGTTTTGGGTCTAGCGACCTACTATCTGACCCCTGCTTCTTTCCCACCTAACGAAGCAGGTGAGTGGAGCCCTCACTCCCCCGCTCCTCCATTTGAGACTATTCTATAGAAAATTCCAGGCCATGCCCAACCCTCTGATTGGCAGACTCACCTGGTCTTAACTGACCTCCCAGGGTAGCCCTCTGCTCGGCAGCCCCTTTGGCTAAGGGCCCTGAGGCAAAGGGCGGCTCCAACAGAGGCGGTTCCAGAAAGTGTCAGCAGGCGTCCACAGGGGAAGCCAATGAAGCCACCAGTCAACAGACACCAACAAAACTGTAAGTGTGGCATGGGTGGGGTGTAGAGCAATTACTCTACTCCAGAAAGCCCCTGCCACTCTACCTTCCCTTTCCAGAATGTAGACTGCCATAAACTTACCCCAGGCATACTTAGAGAGATTTGTGACCACAAGCCTAAATCTATTATGACTGGACTGTAAATGTTGCCATGCATTACATATTAACATAATTGCCTATGCTAACTAGTGCCACACCTGGAGAGAACTGTGAAGATTGGCCTGTGTCACATCTAGACTGAATAGTAAACGTTAACATGTCCAACACACTTAGATGGAATTCTTAACCTTAGCTTGCTTTGCATCTAGATAGTATTGTGAATGTTAGCATGTGCCATGCACTTAGATGGAATTCTTAACCTTAGCTTGCGTCACACCTAGATAGAAAAGTTAATGTTAGCATGTCCCACACACTTAGATGTAGTTCTTAACTTTAGCCTGCGTCCCATCTAGATGGAATTGTGAAAGTTAGCATGCACCACACTTAAATGAAACTGGGAATGTCACCAAGTGCCACACTTAGATGTGATCGTGAGTGCTAGCCTCCCTCACATCTGGATAGGATATTGAAGATTAGCATGTATCACACTCGGATGGAATAGCGAACGATAGCAAGCTTCACACCTAGACATAATTTCTAATGCCAATTAACCAATCCACTAACAATCTCACCCCTCTGCATACACCTCTCAAAATCTAACCAAACACAACCACAAGCCTACCACACAACACAGTGTGAAGCACAAACTTCACTACACTGCAACAACAAAGCAAACCACACATAGACTCGCACAACAGCACACAGCGACTACCGACTGTAAAACACCCCAAGCCCAGCCAACTGACCCTCCGGGCTGAGGCTGCCAACAGCACATCACTGCTCCCTTGCACTTTTCCAGCCTTTTTCCACTAACTCACCCACCCCCTTCCCTTTTTCAGAGCCGCCAGAGTGCCAGGGGACCACTCCGGTGATGATAGTGCGCGGTACAAATATCCTAAAGGATATTAACATTAACATTAACATCTATTCCCTACATGTGCAAGATCAAACTGCAACTCTCCTGCTAGGGCATGAGGTGTAGGGGTGCCACCATTCCTCCTGCTCGGGCGCAGGTCATCCCACCACTTATGGCAGTCCCTCTGGGTGGAGGGGACAGTCCCACAGATATGATCCTTCTGACACTTCCTGCTAGATGTCCATCTTCTTCTTCTGGCTGGTTCTTCTGTGGCCTGCCTCAAAAAGTTTGTTTGTTTGTTTATTTGGTAATGCGCGCCAAACCCTTAGGTAGCTGGGCGCAGCAGATACAAGGTTACTTGAGGCTTAGTCTCAAAAGTGTCTCGGTATGCTGCACCACAGTGTCAGACCATGCAGTCTGCAACTGAGAACTTTGGTTTCTGCAGGCGGACGTCAGGGACTCTTGCCTTTTTGCTCCCAGACATGTGTATCACTTCCTGTAGCAGTGGATGCAGCTGGAAGTGGGGGATTCAAAGAGGGTTGAGTTTCAAAGATTGCTGCCGGCGAGCTTCCCATTCTGACGGTGACGCTAATCCCGGTACCAGTAATTCCGGAACCGGTAATTCTGGCACCAGTAATTCCGGCAGTTTGGGTGCTAATATCACTATTAACAGCACATTTCTGGTGGTAATACTGGCGGAGTGATGCCGCCGCCAGTTAAGATGTCCTTCCTGATGTCACAGATTACCTTTTCCACTCCATATAGGCATGAAGAGTACACCAAGAAATTCTCTCCATGGTGGGAAAAATCTTTTCTGTAGGAATACCGTCACTTGTGTCAAAATGCTTGTTCAGGATTCACACTGGTTCATTCCCTAAATCAACAGAATAGTGTTGGGAATCGAATGCCACTCAAATCGAGGTATACACGGACAAAGTCATACTTTGAGAGTCGCTGTTATCCACTAATATTTTAATGGTGTGGTGTTCTAGATCCACTAAAAATGTTGGGTGCCAATATAAACCTTGTTGTATGTAAGAGTTCAAGTTTATAGAGGCATTCTTACATTTTAGGTGCTGTCCACGCTGCATTTAGAGGGGAATGGTGAATTGTTGCACCTGTCCTTCGATGGTGACCTCCTTCCCCACTTGAACTTGAGCTGACTGGAATGCTCTTTCGGCGTTGTCAATGCCCATGGGGTTACCGACAGTCCTGACCATACTTTGTTGGTGGTCAAATCTAGACTAATTGCAAATCAATTTAGAATGTCAAAACCCAACTAGAAGTCAGAAGGAACATCTCAAATGACACAACAATTTTGTTCTATAATTTTAATGTCAATGGAAATTATTAGCATACACATTTTTTGAATTTGGTGTTTCCAGACCCAACTCCCATTTATCCATCAATTTAAATGTGGGAATGGTCTGATCTGTTTGGAGTTTCCTGAATAATCCTTCAATGATGAAGCTTTTTCCATGGTTCAGGCATACTCTGGTGAGTACTGGCTCCTCCCCCTCTTTTAACTGAATGGGGAAAGATAAGTGATCTCCCTTTTTCTGAATTTCATCAGATTTTGGGCCGGTGTTTCATCTTCCTCTTCTTCAAGTGATTCAGTGTTTTTTCTGACATTTGACTGGTGGTAAATTGCCAATTGTTCCCTTCCAGTGTGAAATGCCACTTGCAAGTGGGAGGAAGGTTGATTTTCAAGAGTTGAGAAGACTTCCCATCACCAGTTTTTCTCCTACAGAAATGATGGTAATTTCTGGAACTTGGTTGTTCTGGAACTGAAATTCCAATTGATCGGTACGCCGCTCAATAAGATGTAGGTGCCATTCAGACTCACATAGTCTGTACGTTTCTTGAGTTTAATCGGCCAATTAGTCTGGGTCCAGAGGACGTGGTTCATGCAGTTAATCAGAGGTGATAACCTCAGTAGGAAATCGTTCCTCAGTAGACAAGGAGTCATGACTATCACTGGGTGTATTAAATGACTTTGCACAATGTTTATGTCTATATCCGCAGTCCCTTCAACGGAAATATCATTCCCATCAAACTTTTGTAGTTGTCTGGTTAGAGGAATAAGGGGAATCTGGCGACACTTCCCACTTCCTAAATTCACTTGGTCAAAATCATTTTTGTACAGGAGAATAGCTTGAGATCCAGTATCCACCAGAGCCAATAATTCACTGACCCTGTACCTTGACCACAGCATACAAATCTGCTCTCTTTTTCCTCAAGAATACAAAGAAAGTGTGAGTTATTTGCCAGTTTGGGGGCCATTTTCTTAATATTGAACTCTGTCACTGTACGATCTTGGTTGATTTTCCAGGTTGGAGGTTGGGAATCTGTATGTAGGAAGAGTTACACTTGGAAATCGTGTGTGTAGTTGGGGGATCCTCTTTCTCCCCAGATTCTTTGCTGTGTCCCTTTGTCTGAAGACAGTTCACAGAACCTGTTTCTATTCGATTCTATTCTAATGTTTTTTTTTATAGCGCCAACATGCCTGTAGGATTCAGGATACTCACAGACAAGCAACATAGAGATAGCACAAGCAGTGAGGTCAGTTTAGTCTTCCTAATCTCCTCCCCCATCAAAAATGTAAGTCTTCATTGCTTTCTTAAACTGTGCAAGTGAGGGGAGCTGTCTGAGTGACTGTGGTAGGGCACCTCCAAACCTAACCAATTAAAAGTGTGGCTGTATAAGTAAGGCTTCTTTGTTTGATTGCAAAGTGCATTGGAAAGGCAGTCTCCTGATCCGTGAGCTAAAGTAAGTGGGGTCGTCACCAGCTAAACATTTGTAGATCAGATTTAATGATTTGAAATTGATTCTCTTGCGGACAGGGAGCCAATGCAGCTCCCTACGTGTGGGTTTTGCGATGTCTCGACGCTTCATGCCACATACGGCTGTGACTGCACCATTCTGTATAGTCTGGAGTATATTTACATTTGCTTGTGAGCTTCCAATCAGCAGCCCATTACAGTAGTCAAGTCTTGTATTGATGGTAGCTGCTGCAATTAGTGCCCTATTTTCCTCCTACAAATATGGGCGTATCTGCCAGAGGAGCTGGGTCATGTAGCCACAAGTAGAACTTAAATGAGGGACATGTTTTTTGAAGTTCAGATTGGAGTCAAAAATAAAACTGAGGGTTTTCACGTGGTCGGATACAGGTATCCTGGTGCATTCAATCAGGAAGGGCATCTAGTGTTTTTAACTTTCGGTCTGTTCCCAGGATCAGAATTTCAGTTTTATTGTCATTCAACACAATGGAGTTATCTGCCATCCATTTGTTAAGGTCAGCAAAGATCTCTCTTACTGTTTTTAAATCTTCATCGTAGGAGCCGGATAACTCCAGGATAATCTGGGTGTCATCTGCATAATTTGTGAATTTTACACCCACGCTGTCCAGGAGATCAAACAGTGGTTTAGAGTAGATATTATATAGAAGTGGTGATGGGTATGAGCCCTGGGGGACACCACAACTGAGTTGGATGTGATGTGATTGGAAATTCTCACTAGCAACACTTGCCCTCCTTGGTCCTGGAAAGGATTTAAACCAATCAACAGCCAGTCCAGAACAGTTTCCCACCTTAGCTAGCCTATCTGTCATGATATCATGATTCACCAAGTACAAAGCAGCAGACAGGTCAAGCAACAACAGCATGGCCAGCTCAACCTTATCTATGATATCCGCTATGCAAGATTTAATATCCACCAATGCTGTTTCAGTCCCATGTTTTTTCCTAAAACCCGATTGGCCTTTGCCCAAGATTCCCCTCTGTTCTACAAAAGTGTCATACTGAGTACATGCAACCTTGTCTGGGTCAGTTTCCATACCTATCCTGTCAGACTCACAGTCTCTTGGGATCCATTTTTCTTTGGGAGGGATACCCCATTCCTGAAAGAGAAGATTTATTTACCTGAATCCTCTGGGGATTCTTCTCTTTCAAAGGGAATTATCTTGTTTTCATTTTCCACTTAGTATTTTTTTTTTTTTGCTGACTTCTCCTACTTACCCTCTGTTCTTTGAATTCTAGCTTCTAGTGGGTAGAAGATTCGCCATCAAGCTTGGAGGTCTCCAGGGGCTCTGTTCTGGTAAAAAATGAAGCTTCCTCAAAGGCTTGGCATCTCCCTTCAACCAGGGCCCCATCCGGAGGAACCTGTAGATTGTCGTGACTTTCCTTCAGTCATTTCCTTCAGTCATTTCAGGCATCATGCCCAGGTGTTGGAGAGTTCTGGGAAGCATGGCTAGGTTGAGGGTTCGACTGAGCCCTCGAAAAATAACCAAAAGCCTATTGTTGCCAACCAGCGCCCCTTGATGCACTCTTATGGGTTAGAAACCCCAGGTGTTAAGTTAGTTTACAATCAGTATGAACAGCAGCATAGGTATACAAAAAAATCCAAAGTTTCCTTAATCGTATGACCCCTTCGAGTATAATTTTCACACTGATAAGAGAAGCCACATGCCACTCTATCCACATTTCAAACACATTTCACATTTGTATCACAGATATCTGTGTATGTAAGAAAAACCACATACACATTAGAGTTTTACATAAAACTATATAATCTGATAAAGTCTTGGAGGCTCAATGCCATCCCATAATTTGTCTTCTACTAAGGATTGTTCAAAAGGTAAATCATAATATGTTCATTCACAAATAGAAATGAAACAAAACAAGTAATTGCTTTATGCATCCACATACAAACATATCAATCCTAGGTCCAAATGCACCACAAGGCCCTAGGACCAAATGCACCACAAGGCCCTGAAGAAGGATCATGTTGTTTTCCGAAATGCGTTGGCAATTTTTGTAACACCAATGGAGTGTATTAAGGGATACTTATACATGTGTTAGAAACATTCATGTTCATTCACATTCATGTACAGGGATCTAGATAAGACAGAATTGTAACCCCCACTGGGGGTTTCTATCCCATAAGAGTGCACCAGGGGACGCTGGTTGGCAACAACAAGCTTTTGGTTATTTCTCTGTTTCTTAGTCTCGGGTGGCCTTGAGACTCTCTTTTCCCCGCTTGCACCTGAAGTATTATGAATCCATTATCTGATTGATTGTAAGAAGTTATAAAAACTCGATAAACATGTAGTGCCCCCTTTCCGTTCGACTGAGCCCTCATCATGTGACACAGGTCATCAGTCAAGTTTTGGACCTGTTGCTCTAGTTGTGTAACTTTCTCTGGCTTGTAGGGTGGCCTTTGCTCATACCTCTGCTGCTCCCTAAAAGAGTAACTGTTCCTTCTAGCAAAGTAGCTCAGATATTGGAAATTTCCCCCATAGTTTTCAGTCCTGATTCTCCCTTCTCCTTGGTTCAGGCATCTTTGTCCTGTAATGGGGAGAAGGGGGTGTTTTGTTTTGGGAGTTAGGATGTTGAAGGTACCTGATTGATGTAGGTTGGGAGGTGGAGTGGTACTTTTCTCCTTTAAGAAATTTTGAGGGAAGTTTCCCACAGAGTACTTACCTGATTCGACACCTACCCCTTTGTGCCAGGGGAGTGTATGCATAACCCGGGATATAATTCTCCTCTGCCTCTCATTCTTCTTATCAGCTGGAGGAGTATTTTTATCCCGCCACCTCAAGGTCCAAAGGAGGGGTTATTTTCTCCTCCCCACCTCGGCAGCGGCAGGTGTGGTAGATGGTTTAGTGGTTTTAGGGTTGTTTTTACTGTCAGTGGGTTTCTGGACCTCATATTTCTTGGTGGCTTTCTTTATTACCCAATCCAGTGTCCTGCATTCTTGGAAATCGTGAACTAGTTGGGTAATGTGAGGAAATATATGGTCACAAGTTCCCTGCTATTCGTCTTCACCCGCTTGGAAGTCTACGCAAATGCTTGTTTTAAATCTTGTTCAAACTCTCTGAGGGCCTGATCTTCCCCACATTGTAAATTATTTGCAGCCTTGCGTGCCTGTTATGGGTTACTGTGAGTGGGGAAGTGTTTTAAAATGGCTGTTTTATAGGTGGGGGTAGCACAAAAACAACGGTTTTGTAGAAGGGTAGTAATTCAATGACATTGAAAAAAGCAAAGCTAAGTATGAACGCTTAGACTCAAAAAGAAAAAAGGAGGGCCACCCGGCTCAGCGTAACTCACCCTGGAGAAGAACACCCTGTCCCTATCGGGGGTGCCTGTCCCTGGGTGGCGCGTGGTGTATCGCCTATCTAATAGTAATAGAGGAGAGGACTGTCCCTAACCTTCTATACTAGTGGCTGTGTCTTGTGGCAGACAAAATACACAGAAATAGCAAATATTGATGGTGTTTTCCAAATGGGTGTTGCAGCGATGGACAGAACTGTAAATTAGATTCTGTAGCTGCTTGATCTAAGTGGAGGGGAAAAATAGTCAGAGCGGAGTTTGTCCTCTTTTTTATATTAGGGGCTCGTTGGGGGAGGACTACAGAACAACAGAGGTACAGGGGGTCCCCAACAGGCTACCTGTTGATGTCGCATTAGGGTTGGAAATTCAGACTAACACTGGGTGATTGCAAAGGAATATCTTATGTGAAACAAATACCACAAGATGAACGAAAGGTTTGGATTACAAAAATATACTTAATGTTATTCTTTAGTACATAGTAAAAAGGACATCATCAGTCCATCTTCTAAAAAACACATGTGACAACATAAAACACAATGTGGTAAGGAACAAGTAATAGTTCTAAAGCGCGATAGCGCTTGTTGGCATGTATCTATCTCAATCAAGCACATCAGCAACTCAAGTGATGTTAGTAAACACAGGGTGACTTCAACTAATAACCAATACAATTCATTTTTGAAAAAGCCCCCATATTTATTGTGCCGACAGAAATGAGTCTGGTTCCAGCCTTAGATTTACAGACACAAGTTTGAGAAAGTGTCATTAAGTTCGACCGGACGTCTAATAGTCCGACTAAGGCTTTCGTCAGGACACATATACCCCTGATGGACGGGTTTGTTGGATGCCGTGTTTCAGAAAATGTTCTTTCTTTACCAGCGTATCTACAAAAATAATACATATCTTTTACCAACCAATTAACCAATTCTTTTTCTCATTTTTTCATTGCATTTTTACATCACCCAATGGTTCATAAGATTTCCAGCCTATGAACACATTTCAAATACGCATCACGTCTATTTCATTTCTAATTAATGAAACTTTCACAATATTTAACTCAGGTTCTCTTATTTCCCAGTCTGATCCTATGCCTACATCAAATCATTTAAATTAATTATTTGTCAAATCATTAATGTCCCTTAGTCATATTGGACGTTGACTCTACACTTTTCAACAATTCAGTGCGGAGCTGGGAGGGGAGGGGGGAGGGTGAAAGGGAAAAAAGATGGGGAAAAGTGACATATAATGTTACATCACTCAATGTATCAAAGTGTACCTCATCGATCTCCTAGGGAGGATCACAAGCTGTGAATGCCTTCAAATGATTTAAGTGGTCAATGCTTCCGCTTCACTCATTGTAGTGGTGGTGTTGTTGTATCATCAGCCCAATAGGCACATATGAATCGTGCAAATATGACTGTAAAAATAAAATGACCCAAGCAAATGTTTATTCGCAGCACTTAGAGTGAAACTATATTATTTGAGGAGGACTGGTATGTTTTTATACCTGAAAATGCACGTGTACTTGTGCTATTACGGCACCTCTGAATGCTGGCTCATGTGCGCTAGGAGACAGCTGTTACTTCATTTAAATTTGACACAGCTGACTCGGTGGGGCCCTCGTCAGTGGTTCCCGGTTAGAGCTGATACTATACTAGAAAAAGTATAAGGGGAACAGTGAGTGACCTCATTGTTTGCCAGAAAAGGGTCTTGCTAAATAAAATCTAGCAACCCCGAACTTGCCTGTACTGCTCTCTTCTTTCAGCGTGCACAGATCCGTAGCTTCATGGAAAACGGCAGTCACTGGATCACATGATCCCACTTATATAGGAGTGATCACGTGATAGTGTGTACGCGCGGCCATCCTGTGACGGTTTCTCAACACAGACGCGATGTATTAGTGTGACGGCCATGTTGGATTGACTAACAGAGTGCCCCGAGTTCTTATATCGGGATGCAGATCTGTTATAGATGCGGGCGCTGCTCGCACTGATTCATAGTACAAGCACCTCAGGATCCATAATTTTTGACCACCAATTGGCGAGCTGCTATTAAATGCCTGTTTGGTTCAAAGACCACTGGAGTGTGGATGTCATATTAAATATCGCGGTACATTAACTTGGTGGATGAATTATTTGCGAATAAACAGGTCACACTCAATATAAAGATTGAGTCCCTGTTTCACAGAATCCATTTTATGAATCCATTTTTGTTCCAGCCTGCGCAATTTTAAGTCCCTGTCTCCCCCCCCCCCCCGAGGTTGGGGATCTAGAGTTTGTAAGACTCCACTCAGTAACGCAAATGATTTGGATCTTTTCATACTAAAAACAAAAAAATGAATACGGACCCAATTACATGGTCAACTAATGATCGAATAGCTAAAAGGCCGGGTTATCCCCGAGGGTTTGCAGATCAAAAATATACCGAGTGTATTTTTGGAAAATCCAAAATTCATGAAAGGATTTAGTGGAGTTGGCAATAAATGTTGCTGCGACTGGGTGATTCTCATTATTGAGACAGCCGAGGAGAAAAGTAAAAAACAAGAAGAATTAGATATTTTGGAAAAAAAGATGAATGACGAGTCGCTCATTCCAGATATTAAATCTGCACTGGAAAAAATTAACGAAGAGATGTCGAAATTCCAAACATTTACTCCAGACAAAAAAGTCTGGAAACTAAAGAAGGATATCGCGAATTACAAAGAGGAAGTAATGTACCCCTATTTGGTGCCCGGCTTTTTTCAACACTATAATACAAATCAGACAAATTGGAAAGGTCAATCCCATCCTAGATCACAAAATAATAAGTCACCTTTTCTAGTTCTTCCAATAGTAGCGACTCCTGAACGCTCCCAATACGAGTGGTATAATTCCATCTCAAAGGGGAAAACAACAGTTTTTTCAACAACAAGGAAATCGTGGCAGAAACAGACAATGGGGCAACCAAGGCATGCACTCCCGCCTGTGGATCCCGCCCCAAACCTGGTGACTCCATTCTTCAATTTAAGCACACATGTGCTATTGCCAGATGAGATATCTGTCCTGTCTAAAGGGTTGTCTTTTGTCCCCGTGTGCTGGAAGTTGAAATGCAGAATTTTTTTCATATCCTCAGGCTCAAATATTTCTTTCATGATCAAAATGATCCAACATCAGCTGATGAAAATCGATCGGGAAAATACCCCCCTCTATCTTTACCCCTTTACAGTCCATGGTATCGCTGGAAATTCTAGCATTTGAAAATAAAATCCTAAAAGAGATGAGATCTCTATGTGTTAGCAAAAACAAATACAGAGATAATCTCTCTAAATCTGAACATCTTACTCTAAAAAACCTAGAAAAGAACCCTCTTTTTGTGATAAAACCGGCTGACAAAGGGGGAGGCATTGTCCTGTGGGACACCAACCTTTAGAAAACTGAGGTAGAAAAACAATTGCTTGACACCTCAGTATATAAATCTATTCCAGGAGATCCAACTAGTAGGATCATGGATGAAATAATCAGCTTGGTCACACATGCAGCAGAACAAGGGTGGATCAATGATGATGAAAACATTTTTTTGATCAATAGACATCCGGTAACCCCGGCTTTCTATTGTCTGCCCAAGATACATAAGAACCAAGTAACTCCTCCAGGACAGCCCATTGTGTCGGCTATAGGCTCACTGTTAGAGCCCCTATCAGTTTATGCTGATGTCTTTCTGAGACCGTTTGTTAGTCAAATGAAGTTGTTTGTTCAGGACTCAACAACAATAATAAAAATCCTATATCCACTCACTATGGATACCCATGACATTTTTGTCACACTTGATGTGGTATCACTTTATACCAATATACCCCAAATGAAGTGCATCAATGTAATGCTAGATCTCCTGGAAACACGAGAGGACAAACGTCTACCCTCAGACTTCATTGCTGAATGTATACATATTGCGCTCACTCAGAACTTCTTTATATATGAGAACTCTTTTTTTCAACAACTTAATGGAACAAGCATGGGGGCCACATTAGCACCTGATTTGGCCAACCTATACATGGACCATTATGAAAGGAATCATGTATATGCCGCCACAAATCCATATGCCAAAAATATCCAAGCCTGGTATTGTTACATTGACGATATCTTTATGATCTGGCGAGGTAATATGGAAGAACTCAAGTCTTTTAATACCTGGCTTAATAAATGCAAACTGTCCTTAAACTTTACTTGTGAGGCTAATAATACCAAAATCGCCTTCCTTTATCTACTCATTTATCGAATGCCCAACAACTCCATTGGGACTAGTCTTTACAAAAAACCAACCCAAAAAAACACTCTCTTACAATTCGAGAGCTTTCATCCGCAATCCCTAAGAGAGAACTTACCTTTTGGACAATTTTTGCGTATCAGGCGAAATTTCACTGATAAACAAGACTTTAAATTCCACAGTGAGGCATTAAAAGTCAATCTGAAGGCTAGAGGGTACCCCCCATACATCATCAGAAGGTCCTCTAAAAGGGCAGCAAATGTCCAAAGGACTGACTGCCTCACCAAACAAAGAAGAATTCAACTAGATAAAATAACATGTGTGTCATCTTACACTCCCATTAGTAATGACCTGAGAAAGTCTATACTAAAGAATTGGAAGATGATTAATAGAGTCATTTAATATTCTTCCCCCCACCTCCGTTTTGCTTTTAAATGATTACAAAACTTGGGAGACAAGTTAGTACACACGTACCCAAAACAACATTCAAATGTGTCCAAACAATCCACCTTATGGCATCTCCCCCCGGTCACGGGACACTTTAAGCAGGCAAATGTCTAATGTGCAATTTTACAAAAAACACTGAAATCCATTGATCTAAAAGGTAATGTTTGGCAACTTTTGGCAACTTAGAACTGGGCCATTTATTGTATCAGCTGTCCGTGCAGGCTCTTTTATATTGGCAAAACTAAAAGAACAGTTCGAACAAGAATAGGAGAACACCGCTCTTGCATTAAAAATGGAACAGCGGACAAACCTTTGGTGGAACGCTATCGAAAAATGAAACATTCTCACAATGACCTATTCTGGTGCGTCTTACAAACTCTAGATCCCCACCCTCGGGGGGGGAGACAGGGACTTAAAATTGCACAGGCTGGAACAAAAATGGATTCACAAAATGAATTCTGTGAAACAGGGACTCAATCTTTATTGAGTGGAACCTGTTTATTCGCAAATAATTCATCCACCAAGTTAATGTACCCCGATATTTAATATGACATCTGCACTCCAATGGTCTTTGAACCAAACAGGCGTTTAATAGCAGCTCGCCAATTAAATTATGGATCCTGAGTTGCTTGTACTATGCATCAGCGCGAGCAGCGCCCGCAACTATAACAGATCTGCATCCCGATATAAGAACTTGGGGTACTCTGTTAGTCAATCCAACATGGCCGTCACACTAATGCATCGCGTCTGTGTTGAGAAACCGGCACAGGATGGCCGCGCATACACACTATTACGTGATCACTCCTATATAAGTGGGATCACGTGATCCAGTGACTGCCATTTTCCACGAAGCTACAGATCCGTGCACGCTGAAAGAAGAGAGCAGTACAGGCAAGTTCGGGGTTGCTAGATTTTATTTAGCAAGACCCTTTTCGGGCAAACAATGAGGTCACTCACTGCTCCCCTT
This sequence comes from Ambystoma mexicanum, assembly GCF_040938575.1. Classification (NCBI taxonomy): domain Eukaryota; kingdom Metazoa; phylum Chordata; class Amphibia; order Caudata; family Ambystomatidae; genus Ambystoma; species Ambystoma mexicanum. The sequence goes on along the minus strand of NC_090934.1, from coordinate 689,571,313 downwards.
ATACTTTTTCTAGTATAGTATCAGCTCTAACCAGGAACCACTGACGAGGGCCCCGCCGAGTCAGCTGTGTCAATTTAAATGAAGTAACAGCTGCCTCCTAGCGCACATGAGCCAGCATTCAGAGGCGCCGTAATAGCACGAGTACACGTGCATTTTCAGGTATAAAAACATACCAGTCCTCTGTAAATAATATAGTCTCACTCTAAGTGCTGCGAATAAACGTTTGCTTCGGTCATTTTGTTTTTACAGCCATATTTGCATGATTCATATGTGCCTATTGGGCTGATGATACAACAACACCACCACTACAATGAGTGAGGCAGAAGCATTGACCACTTAAATCATTTGAAGGCATTCACAGCTCGTGATCCTCCCCAGGAGATCGATGAGGTACACTTTGATACATTGAGTGATTTAAAATTATATGTCACTTTTCCCCATCCTTTTTCCCTTTCCCCGTACCCCCTTCCCCTCCCAGCTCTGCACTGAATTGTTGAAAAGTGTAGAGTCAACATCCATATATGACTAAGGGACATAAATGATTTGACAAATAATTAATTTGCATGATTTGATGTAGGCAAAGGATCAGACTGGGAAATAAGAGAACCTGAGTTAAATATTGTAAAAGTTTCATTAATTAGAAATGATATAGACGTGATGCGTATTTTAAATGTGTTCATAGGCTGGAAATATTATGAACCATTGGGTGATGTAAAAATGCAACGAAAAATGAGAAAAAAATGGGTTAATTGGTTGGTAAAAGATATGTATTATTTTTGTAGATATGCTGGTAAAGAAAGAACATTTTCTGAAACACAACAACCAACAAACCCGTCCATCAGGGGTATATGTGTCCTGACGAAAGCCTTAGTCGGACTATTAGACGTCCGGTCGAACTTAATTACACTTTCTTAAACTTGTGTCTGTAAATCTAAGGCTGGAAACAGACTAATTTCTGTCGGCACAATAAATATGGGGGCTTTTTCAAAAATGAATTGTATTGGTTATTAGTTGAAGTCACCCTGTGTTTACTAACATCACTTGAGTTGCTGATGTGCTTGATTGAGATAGATACATGCCAACAAGCGCTATCGTGCTTTAGAACTATTACGTGTTCATTACCACATTGTGTTTTATGTTGCAACATGTGTTTTTTTAGAAGATGGACTAATGATGTCCTTTTTACTATGTACTAAAGAATAAAATTAAGTATATTCTTGTAATCCAAACCGTTCGTTCATCTTGTGGTATTTGTTTCACATAAGATATTCCTTTGCAATCACCCAGTGTTAGTCTGAATTTCCAACCCTAATGCGACATCAATAGGTAGCCTGTTGGGGACCCCCTGTTCCTCCGTTGATCTAAGTGGAGACAACCTGGGATGCAGGTCAACTAATTGTATTCCATCCAAAGTGTACAACTTTAATCTAGCCCGTAGGTCACAGTAGTTGGAATGCAAAAACTACAAATGTTAAACCCACTAGCAAACACTATGGTTAAAACAGCTGAAGAGCTGAAAGGCTAAACATGGCTCTTATAAAAAACAGCTCACTCTGTGAATGTGAGTGTGTAAGCAAATAACTAGTCAGATAGTATCTCTCTGCTAATGTGGGAGATATCAATAGTTGGTCATGAGAGCCCTCATGACCATAGTGGTCGACCGGTTTCAATGGCGTGGGTGGATTAAGCCGTCTTCATCAGGACCATAGTTCGAGCTGCAAAATGAACTTAAGGAGTTCAGATTTGCTGAACTGAAGGTACCATTTGGGGGTACTGGCGTCTCCTGTAGGGAGAGAAAAGAGGGGGGGGGAGGGAAGCAGGGAGTTAGGGACCACTCTGCAACGGCTTGTGAATGCCTATGGGGGAATGGTGGTCATCCTTCACAAGAGGGAGCGAATTGGAAACCAAATCAATTGGGCCGGGAATACAGGGGTGGTTAAAGGTGCCTGGACACCAGTGAAATGGGTCTCGCTGTCACAAGTAAGAGTGAAGAGGGAAGGGTTGTGCAAGGGTTCGACCAAAGCACCAGGATGGGGGTTGCAATAATCCTGACCTTCCAGTCCTGCAAAGAAACTGGCGTATTCCAGAGAGAATGACCATTTCAGAAACTCCATGCAATTGACATCATTTTTAATTTCAAATGATGACCTCCTTAATTGATATAGTTCCAAATGTTCCCATATCGAATACATAACGTTCTCGTGATATGGGGTCATGAAGCTCTTCATGGCCTTAATCTACTGTACTGGTTCTTTAACAAAACTATTTCTTGTTTGTTATTTCTTTTCTGTCTCTTGACCCAAGTCCATTAATTCCTCGGAATCAGTGCTGCAAACTGAACTCCAGTCCCCATCTTCTAGGCAGCCTCTATCTCTATGAGATTTGCTATACCTCACAGAATCATGGGTTCTGGACTCCTTTTGCCAGTGCTGCCGTGAGCTCTCAGGGTCACTTTCCCTGTCATCATAGTTTGGTGCATGATAGGCCACAGTCTCTTTTTCAGACTGTTGCCAATGGGTACTATCCCTCCTTGCAGGTAGTCAGGGGGAATACAGCCATTCACCTGAATATGTGGTTTTTATAATGCCCTTCCTAGGCTGAAGGTTTTGCTTTTCACTTTCAGCAATGTGGGCTAGGCGTTCTCTTTACAATATCATTTTCTATAAATCTAACTCTCTGATTTTCTCATCATACGAGTTTTCAGAGTCAGATGTACTCACAGGACTATTTTTGTTCTGCCAGGACACACTGGTCTGGCCACCTTCCCTCCAGTTTGGTAGAAGTGGATATTCATCAATGCCAGATAAGGACTGGCCATCCTGACCAGGTTGGCTAGGAATAGGCGAGGCCACCTGCCTCATGTTTCCCTGTTCTCTATAAGTGGTGTTCTAGAGGTCAGTTACAATCTGTACATGGGAGGTTATAGGTAACTGGCATGAGGTCATTGATGGGAGGGGCATCTCTCTTTGATCATAGGGCCCTATCCCATGACCCTGATTAGTCAAAGTGCCTCAGTGCCTGTTTATATTTTTGGATTTCAGTATTTAATTTCTCACAGGTGTTTCTCTCTGCCGGGAGTTCCTGCCTATATTCAGAGAGTTTAACTTTTAACTCTGACACTGATGCTTGGCTTGCTTCAAACACACTGCTCTGAGCACCCAATCATGCCCTCACTGTCTGAACCTCTTCCTGAAGTATTTCATATTCTCTCTGTGAGTCTTGCATTATGCGAGCATGTTGACAGCACTTTTCTTTTAAACTGACAAGTTCCCTCACTTGATTGTCTCTACTATGCACTGCCTGTAATAGGTCAGCTTCTGCTTGTTTCAAATGCGCCCTAAAATCTACATTTTCTTCACTGATTCTGGTCATTTACTGTAATCCTGCCTGAACCTTTTCTGGATCCATTTTCAACTGATGCACTTTTTGTAACAGTACACTGTTATCCTGGTTTAAGAGGTATTTGTCCTAAATCAGTTGTATTTTCTTTTGTTTCAGAATATTTAAATCCAGGTGTATCTGATCAAAATCATTTTGAGAGTGAACCCCTTTTATAATTACAGTATAATGAACAGTGTTAGGGTATGCAGCGCCAACCTTAAAAAATGTTTTTTTGAGCTGTGTACCCTTCAAGGAGAATGTAGAACCATGTTCAATGATGAATCAACTGTCAGCAACCATTGGGGGGAACTGAAACACCTGAAACAGCCATGGTAAATACAATTAAAAAATCCCCCCAAACCTTGTACGCACAGTTTAGTGTTATTTATCAAAATACTTTAAACCATGGTCATTATGTTTTGATGTTATTTAAGAAAAAGGTTTTTCTTTAACACTTGAATGAATACCACTGCACTTCTGCTTATGCCAATATCTACCCACTGGTGCACGTGCAAATGTTTTGACAAAATCAAGGCTTTTTCTAGGCTAAACACTTGATTCCTATTCTACAATTGTCAGACCTCATTTAAACTTTTCAAACAATTCTTTGATGAATTCAAAATCCACCTGTGAGAGAGCATCAGAAGGAAAGAAAAGAAAACATCAAATTGAGAAAATGGCAAGTAGTAAGCCCACATTGCATAAAGTAAATTATACAAAAGGTTTAATCTACCCGTACTGAGATTATTGGTGCATCCCATTTTGTGAAAACACAGTATATAGTATTTGTTAAGGATCACCTTGTACTACACCGCACCTAAACCGTATTTCACCTTGTGCACATTATTTTATATGACTGTATGTATAGCGGTATACAGACACACTGCGCACACTGTCCGTAGTTAGTGCATAGTTGCTATATTTATTTCATATGTCCAAAAACCTGACAAGTGTTTTTAAATATGCTTGTTGCTCTGAGGCTGCTCATATTGCATTATGATCACCAATGGTAAGCACAATATCATTACAGGCAAAATCACATCCGGTGAACAGAATGACATTATGGGCAAAACAACACAACAAGCACCATTCCCCAAGGGCAAAGATTCAAGGCAAAGTTGGCACATGCCACATTAAGTTAAAAAGAATTACAATATTCCATATATAGCAAACCATATAGTTACTCATTAGTTAGTCATGTATTCATACATTTGAATAAATGTCACATGTGCTTGTGTGGTCTACACTACATTGGAAGAACAATTGGACACTTAAAATTAGAATCAGAGAGCATTTATCTACTATTGTTAACCAAGGAGTCAAATTCCCGCTAGCCACACATTCGCAAAACCATCATCAGGTTGGAGGATAAGAAAGACATTGGGCCTCCTTAGGACTAGTGCGGAATGGGTTTAACGGCGCCAGTAATGGTGCCGGCGCCGTTAAACCCACGCCGTACTATTATGAGGTCCCCTCGCCTGACCCGCTCTGGACATCTTTTTTTTCCATATGACCATAGCGGGTCCCGCGAGCGGACCAGGGAACTAACAACGGGCCCGTAATTGACGGGCCCATTGTTAGCTCCCTCCCCATTCCCATTGAGCCCTATGGGGGCTCGAATGGGAATGGGGAAGGACCGGGCCCAGGTTCCCTGAAGGAGAAAATACCGGGCCTTCCAAAGTCGAAGTGGCCCGGTATTTCCCCATTCAGAAAACCCGGACACGATTTTGGAGGCAGCCATTGCTACCTCCAAAGTTGTAATGAGGCCCATTAAGTTTGTAGGGATGGCCAAGATGAACTTGCCGCATAGAGGTGGCAATCACGAGCTTAAACTCAGGCAATTGGAGGCCAGACTTATATGCCAATATAGGACAGTGGAAATTGGCCTCAATACAGACATGAATTTATATTGCAATATGAGCAGCCTCAGAGGAAGAGCCTTGCTCGAAACACGTGTCAGGGTGTTGGACATATGAAATAAATATTGCAATTATGCACTAACTATGGACAGTGTGCGCAGTTTGACTGCATACCGATATACATACAATTTTGTTCCTGTGGAGTACTAGGGCAAAAAATGCCCACAACGTACTATCACCTGCAGCCTTGTATATGTGATTGCCAGTTTTCAAGCGCTTGGGTATCCAAGTCTTCCCTGCCAAATTTCTCATATTATTTGATATGACCCCTGTGGTGAGAGACGTTTCTGCGTCTATCAATTTGAAAAGGTGATAATTGAGAGATTACCTCTTGGTGTCATCTGTGTTGACTGCTGTCTATCAGTCTCCACCCTATACTGCTGTAGATGTGTTATACAACTTCTGTGTCTGGGACTTTTTCTCCCAACACTTTAAGATCCCACTAGTTCTGTCAGGGTGAAGATAAATATGTGGTTAGCTACTAATGGTATCATCCATCTTTCACCTGTATGTTAATAGAGATGATGTCCAGTCCTTATTACATCTAATGTCCACTCTAATCCAACAAAGATATTTGGATGCATTGGCAGCCATTCCAGGGTGTTCTTATCAATAAAGTTTACAGCACCTTTTTGGAGTGTGTGCACGATATTTCAGTTCTCAACCTGCAAAACATATGCATATATAACGAGGCTATGGTTTGCCTGCAGTTATTTGTTCGGTTAAAATTTGAACTATACGCTCTGATCTTCGGCCGATTTATTACCAAGACCTTGGATTTGGTCACATTAATATATAAACCAAGGGCCCCCAAAATGTTCCCAGTTGCTTTTAATGATCTTGGTAAGCCCATGGCTGTTTAATCAATCAAAACAAGATAATTGGCATATAAAATATACTACAATTTAGCCGCGCCCAATTTTGTTCCATCTGCTAGTGCTGCCCTTATCCCTAATATGTACAAATTAAATAAGAAAGGGGCTAATACGCATCCCTGCCATAAACCATGTTCTGCATAGATCCAGGCTGAATGCAAGCCCTAGTGTCCCCATGTAGGCACTCCAACATGTTAACCAGAAAATCAGGACTACCCCACAACCTTAGCATCTTGCATAATTTACCTCGCTCTACACGGTCGAAAGACTTAGAAATATCCAAAAAGGCCAAATAAAGGCCACGTTTTGGCCAAGATAACTTGCTTAGCCAACTGGCGGATTGGAAAACAGCTTAGAGAGGTACTCATACCTTTTCGAAAACCAGACTGGTTTATGTCCAATTTGCCAGCAACTCTTGTCCAATTTTCCAGTGCTCTGAGGAAGAATCTCGAGAAGATATATGTAGCATCCAAAAATGAGATAGGGCCGTAGCTCGCCGGATCCGCTCTATCTCCCTTTTTAAAGATAACCAAAACAATAGCCTCCCTTCAAGTTGAGGGAAACTGTTGGAGGGCTATGATGTTGCTGAACAAATGGAAGAGCACTTCCACCCATAACCGTGGAGCAGATTTTAATGTTACTTTGGTCAAGACATCCGTGCTGGGGCATTCAAATTGTTTGCCCTCTTTATACCATGAACTATATACTCCCAATCTAAGCCATACCAATCCACCCTATCGGCAGGGCCACTTCTACTAGTTTGAGGGATTCCCTCATCCAGAGGGACAAAGGAATACAAATTCCTAAAATAAGACTCCCACTGGAGACCAGATATTGGCTGTAGCTGTAGTGACAACTGCACCCAACTCCCACTGACTAGCATCCAAATATTAGATACATCAGTGTTTGCCAGAGCAGATAGCATACATTCTGCATCTTTTTGGTACAATAAGCGCCTATGACTTTGTATCCAATTTGCATAGGCCAGCTTTAGTTTCTTAATGGCAGCATTTGCAGCGACTCCCAGCTTTGTTGTTTTTCTAATGTCCCCTCTAGGTGTTTTCTTTCTATCAGCCACAAACTGATTAATGTTATGGAAAATAACAACTCTAGTCATGTTACCTGGTTGCACCTTCAAAGGTAATAACCCACTAAGAATGTCCTGGAAATGTGGTCCAATAGCTTGTGGGGGACATAGTTGCAAAAACACCCTCAATAAGATCTTGCTCAGCCTTACTGTTAAAGCGATTCACTTTGGCTGCCATATTATAGCCTGATCAGTAGGCCTAATCTCTAGATGGTCCAAAGCATGCAAGCTAGTACCGGCCAGCCACAGACCGCCCAGAACTGCCAGCATCTGTGCATGATCACTGACTGTATTGCTGATCACTTCTAAAGACACAACACTAGAACCTTAAAAGCTGGAGATGAACAATAATCTGCGCAACTATAACAGCCATTGGACTACATATAGCTAGGTGGCCTATCACCCAAAATGTTACCATTCAACAGAATCAGGTCACGTAGATCTAAACAAGCACAGATCGATATACCCCTGAATCCTGTCCTGTTACCCCCTCCCCAATTTCAACAGGTACCAACATTAAAGGGAAGCGTAGGAGAAGAAATATATCACTATCCGACATCCCCTTAGTCACTATGAAATATTATCATATAAAACCCATTCATCTACAGCCATATATCTGCCCCCTTACCCCTGACAAACACTTACAGATGTTTCCCTCCATCATTACGGAAAACTACAACTCCCATACTTCCTCCCCATTGCCTTTTTTCACAAACACTGGGATCAACCAACCACACCTGAAACTGGTTAAACCTCCCTACCAGTATAAAAGGCAGAGCACAGGAACATACTCTGAGTGAACTGGGGATGCAGTGTGGGCCAGAGGAGCTGAAGAGCAGAGGAGAGTGCTAAAAGAACCCTGGAGAGTCTAAAAGGGATCTGAGTGCCAAGACGCTGATCCTATGTTGTTGAAGGGCTGCAGCAGGGTTGAGGAGCTGTGCCCTCCAAGACCCAGAGAGGGCAAATCATATCCTGCTGGCTTTGTCCACAGAAGTACTTGTTTCTCCTGGGCATATGAAGGGAAGCCCCGGTGGCTTAGGGGCAGGTGGGAAGACCCTGACCTAGACCTAGAGAGATCCAGAGAAGTTGCTCACCAGAGCTGCGCTAACTGGGTGAGTCTCATGGCAAGAGAGAGAGGAAATACTAGTGGGCGTGTGTGTGGCTCGAGTGGGAAGCTGAATATTGAATTTGAGAAAGAAAACAGGGAATAAAAGGCTCATGAAAGGCATTATGGAACATGAAGTTCTTTTTGAAATGCAGTGAAAGTAGAAACACATTGAATGCAAGCCGTAAAGAAGGGTTATGAGAAACCCGTGTTAGCACAAGTGAATTTACGTGCAAAGGAAGACAGCAAAAAGGGTTGATGAAACCCAGAGAAAGGGGACAATGAGAAAGTTAAGCAGGCAAGTGGCCCGGGCTAACCCAAGCAAAAGTTGAAAGAAGGTAAAGAGAGGGCACGTGGCCCAAACAAGTAAGAAAAGGGTGCAAGAGGCACCAGAACAGGACGAAAGCAGAAGAAAGGGGAATGAGGTTACGCGGTAGTGTGCCTGAGTGGTGTGGCAGGAGGAGGAAGTGAGATATCCTGCTTATACTCGAAAATCTCAGGCCAAAATGCCCCCCTCATCCAGCACGTGTGTGTTATATGGAATTCTTTTATTGACCAAAGAAAAAGAGGGAATCCTTGAACAAATTGAGATGCTGAACCTTGCATCTCAGGAGGAAGGAACCTGGGATATTTGAAAGAACTTGACAAACTGTACTTGTGCTAAAGGAGTATGAGCCCGAACGAGGGAGATCCATGGGCCGAAACCCGAATGATGGAGACCAATTGTGAAAATTGTGCTAAAGTGGTCCAAGCCCGAACGAGGGATATCCATGGCCCGAGCCCGAACAAGGGAGATCCATGGTCAGAGCCTGATTGAAGGAGACCAATTGCGAACATTGTGGTAAAAAGAGGTCCGAGCCTGAAGGAGGGAGACCCATGATGAACACTGGAAGAGAGAACTTGTGAACGTGAAAATCCTGATAAGAAAGGAACTTTGGTGCTTGTTTGTTACGGCAGGCCCTCTGCATTAAGAGACTGTTCTTGTGAAAGAGGCTTTGGAAGAAGGCCATGATACCTACACTTTGAACTGTATCCTCGTGGCAGAGAAGCCAGAGTGTGTGCGAAGCTCAAATGTGCCACCTTGGCCTGTGCTGAAAACCTAGGGAAGGGAAGCCAACTGCTCCACTTTCCTGACATATTATTTCTTGAACACTTTTCTTTTTGCATACATTACTGTCCCACAGCATTTATATTTATAATTAAGGATTGGCAATAGGTTTATTAGTATAAGACCTTTTATTTTGACAGCGACTACACCAGAGTCCCGAGTATCTCACCCCAGTTGATTTTTCTAGGAATGGGAGGAAAATAAAAAAGACACATTTCAGGTTATGTCCATAGGACAGCAGGGGCAGCATCTCAAAATTTCTCTTCTAGTGGAATTATTATTATTTGATGGTCGTTGCTTGCTCCTATCCTTAGATTTATGGTGAAATAGGCATTCAACCAACCCATTGAAGTTCAATAAACACCCTTGAACTGTGTCTCATTTGTGTCAGTATTCATTGATGATACCAAGCCTTTTCTTACATGTGGTGTCATTTGTGGGATACAGTCCAATTGAAACAAGTTGGGAACTCTGCCAGAATAGAAAAGACCTCCCATCAGAACTAAGCCTCCTGACAAACTAAAAAGAATCCACCAACAAAATGGGAGTTACTTTCCATCCTTTAACCCCCCAAGCCCTTCCGCCTGTGAGGAATGTGGTGGAGGGTAACATGTATCATCTATTTTGTCCCCGAGATTATAAGGCGCAAGGTAGGGATAAAGTGATCATCTCTGTAGACTTACCAGTCAACATTCCCATTGACTGGCATATATATGTTATACCCCAACAGAAGAGAATGCTTGAAATGCTGCCCTGCTGTCCTATGGGCACAACTTGACATGTGTCTTTTTATATTGTTCTCCCATTCCTAGAAACCTCAACTGGGGAGAGATAGTAAGGACCCTGATGTATGAAGCATTAGAAGCCTCCCCTTGCCCTCAAGACATCTATGAGAAAGGCCAATCCAGCTCTTATTCTGCAGCTAGGGAAACCAAAGGGGGAGAACTCCTTTGTCCCACTGTGTTAAAATCCTCCAGTTCCTCTACAGAGACACCCACCTTCCATTTTGGGTCACTGATGAGACAAAAAGAAAGTGAAAACCTTACAGCCATGATGTAGCCCCTGGACTTAAAACCCTGCTGTACCATGTGCCGGGGATGATTTCATTGTGGCTCTATTCTGTCCCCTACACCATCACATTTTTTGGGTAAAAATAGAATAAATTCCTTAAGGGAAGAAGGGGAAGACTGTTTGAGACAGAGCCCTATAAATCAGGAATAACAGGGACCCTCCTCCCCAGGGATACCATTTAAAGATTCCCTAGAAATAGAATCCTCCAGTGATTCTGAAGGGAGATAACACAAACCAGGTCCGAGACTAGTAATAGGGAACCCTCTTCAATTAGAAACATCTTTCAACTGGGAAGGGGAGAAGACAAAGAATGTTTCTCCGATGAAATCTGATGAGGCTGTCCTTGCCCAAACAAGTCGATCATATATTAAGGAGACAATACGTCTCAAACCTAAACATAACCTTTGTTACTCCTGTAAGAAGGTTGGACATGAGATACAACAATGCCCCCTTAATAAAATTCATCCTTCCACCACCTTACCATAAAACCCTAAACCGATCTGTACATCCTATAAAAATGACACAGACTGTTGGGGAAGGGTATGTAAAAATCATGCAGGTATTTCACTGCCCAGAACCTTAGGGAATGACAAGGAAACATCCTGGGGAGAGGCACAGTATTTCCCCCTAACCAAGTCTTCCTCCACCTGTATAGGTCATTATGAATCCTGTCCCATTGCCCTCTCCCCAATTCCAACAGGTACCAACATTGAAGGAAGGCGTAGGAGAAGAAATATATCCCTATCCGACATCCCCTCAATCACTATTGGACATTATCAGCTAAAACCAATTCACCTAAAACCCTAAAACTGCCCCCTTCCCCCTGACAAACACTTACATAATTGTCCCTTCTTCATTAGAGAAAACAACCACTCTCATAACTCCTCCCCATTGCCTTTTTTCACAAACCTGGGGCAAAGAAGATGAGGAACAGAGCTATGAAGATTTCCCATAGGAACCAATGTTCCATGGATTTCTAATGGCAGTCTCAGTCTTGTCCCATTAACGAGGACAGACAAAATCAGGCCTCCCTTTTGAACCCCCCACTTCTGAGACTGGTTAAAGCTCCCTATCAGTGTAAAAAGCAGAGCACAGGAACACAGTGTGAGCGAGCTGGGAATGCTGTGTGGACCAGAGGAGCAGAAGAGCAGAGGAGAGTGCTGAATGAACCCTGGAGAGTCTGGAAGGGAGAAAAGGGCCAAGACGCTGATCCTGTATTGTTAAAGAGCTGCATTAGGGCTGAGGAGATGTGCCTAACAGGAGCCAGAGAGAGCAGATCACATCCTGCTGACTCGGTCCACAGAAGTACTTGTTTCCCCAGGGCATACGAAGGGAAATCCATGTGCCTGAGGAGCAGGTGGGAAGACCCTGACCTCGACCCAGAGAGCTCCAGAGAAGTTGCTTGCCAGAGGGACGCGAACCAGATGAGTCTCATGGAAAAAGAGAGAGGAAATACGGGTGAGCATGTGTGTGGCTGGAGCGGGAAAGTGAACATTGAATTTGGGAAAGAAAGCAGGGAATAAATGGCCCATGAAATGCATTTTGAAATGCAGTGAAAGTAGAAACACATTGAATGCAAGCCAGCAAGAAAGGTTATGCGAAACCTGTGTCAGCACAAGTGAATCGCCAGCTGCAAAGGAAGACAGCAAAAAGGGTCAGTGAAACCAGGAGAAAGGGGAAAATGAAAAAGTAAAGTGGGCAAGAGGAACAGGCTAACCCAAGCAAAAAGTTAAAAGAAAGTAAAGAGAGGGCACGTGGCCCGAACAAATGAAAAGAGGATGCAATAGGCACCAGAACAGGAAGAAAGCATAACAAAACAAAATGAGGTGACGGGGTAGTGTGTCTGAGTGTTTGTGCACAAGAAGGAAGTCAGATACCATGCATTCTCGAAAGTCTCAGACCAAAACCCCCCCTCATCGAGCAAGTGTGTGTTATATGGAATTGTTGAACACATTGAGACAGTGAACCATGCATCTAAGCTGGAAGTAATCTGGGATATTTGAAAGGGCTTGATGAACTGTACTTATGCTAAAGAGGTCTGAGCCCAAATGAGGGAGATCCATGATCAGAGCCCGAACGAGGAGACTAATTGTGAACATTGTGCTAAAGGGATCCGAGCACGAATGAGGGAAACCAATTGTGAACAATGTACTAAAGGGGTCCGAGCCTGAAAAAGGGAGATCCATGGTCTGAGCCCAATCGAGGGAGATCAATTGTGAACATTGTGGTAAAAAGAGGTCTGAGCCTGGAGGAGGGAGACCCATGATGAACACTGGAAGTGAGAACTTGTGAATGTGAAAATCCTTATTAGAAAGGAACGTTGGTGCTTTTTTGTTACGACAGGCCCTCTGCAGTAAGTAACTGTTATCGGGAAGAGGCTTTGGCAGAAGGCCATGATATCTATGCTTTGAACTGTATCCTCGTGCCAAAGAAGCCAGAGTATGTGTAAAGCTTGAACGTGCTGCCTTGCCCCAAGCTGAAAACGTGGGGAAGGGAAGCCAACTTCTCAACTATCCTGACATATTATTTCTTAAACACTTTTCTTTTTGCATTAATTATTGTTCCACAGCATTTGTATTTAGAAGTAAGGCTTGTCAATAGGTTTATTAGTATAGGCCCTTTTATTTTGACATGGACTCCACTAGGACTGTGTTATTGTTGGTCGTAGCTCAATCCATCCTTAGATTTAGGGTTACATAGGCATTCAACCAACCCATCAAAGTTCAATGAACACCCTTGAACTGTGTCTCATTTGTTTCACTCTTCATTGATGATACCAAGCCTTTTCTTACATAGCTGACTGCGAAAAATATCTGGTAGTACTCAGAGAATACCAAACATTTTCCAGACATTCAGAATTAAAATCGCCCCAAGACCATAAACCATACATTTTTTGCTGAACAATAAGATTCAAACACCTCAGTAATCACACAACTAAGATCTAACACAGTAGTAAGCACAGGGTTAAAATATACATGTAAAACTAGTAGCCATCTCAATGTTGCTTCTAAAACATCCCACCATATTATTTCGATGCCTAGAATTTCAGAGGGTCCCATGCATATGTTTCCACACTTGACTCTGGCACAGAATATTCCCCCAAAGGGCCTACCTCTTGTGCCCTTCTTGGCAGGTTCAAACAGAGCAGAGAAACCATCCAAGAAAAGGGTATCTATCATAGGAGTCTCTTGTAAACATAAGAGGAGTGCCATTTTCCAAATGTCTTCATTTATGCAGAGATGGTTAAACCTCTGTGTGTTCCATGGCATGAACCTAATTGTACTACTTCAGTTTGAGCCCCTTGTCATATGACTTGGGGTATGGAGGGAGTTTAATATTTTCGACCATTCGTATGCTATATGTGAAGGATTCCAATCGGGCGTCACACACCAGACCAGGACCCTTGCTCTTAGCCTAGGATGTAGCGCTCAATGAGAATACATTTTCTTTATTTTCTACGAATTCGAATTGAGCTAATACCCAACCCGTCTCACACTCCCTTTTACAAATACCCCGGGTCACAATGGGCCATGAACCAGGCCGATGGGTGGTAACACAATATTTATTTATTTTAAATTCAAAGAAAATCCACCGTTTTTATATTGCCAGCAATCACCAATGGGGTGATAATTACAATGAAAACCACTGAAATACACTTGGGTAACCTTCTACAAGAACATATCCAAAGCACAAATGAAAAGGAGCACTTTTTCTATTTGGGTAGATCGCACCCGAGTTTCCCCCTGCAATGTTTCCTCCAACCCCAACTAATCGAATCCTGAGTGGATAGAAAGAAGCAGCAGGGATTCAGGGATATGAGTCAGCAAACAGAATCATAATCTGACTGTCCCCTCACAAAATAAGAGGATTTTAAAACCCTTTGCAATTGCATAAAATGACACTCGGATTTTGACAAATAATTAATTATATGTGTGGTTAAATAATGAGGTGCATATGTTTTATCACAGTATCAGGGATGTAATATCACTGGCAACTATAAAGCAATGTATCACAAAAGGCATAAAGTTCGAAAGCACCTTGAAAGTGAGAACACAGCGCAGTGAAATCACAAGTGGAAAAGTTGCAATTTACCCTTTTTTCAGCTTTAAATGTCAAAACGGTTCTGAAAAAATACAGGTGAATTAGACAGAATAAGAATGTGGTTTTTAGGCTGGGGAATAGATGCACGTCACAAGGATAATATAGAAATGAAAGAGTGACTCTAGCTAAAGAATTAGATGAGATTTTCAAGGTGAAAAAAATTCGGTTTTGGTGAAATAGAGACGTTACAAAGAGAGAATTGGTGTGAAATGAAAGGGAAAGTTTTACTTAAACTAGATTATCAAGAAGATAGCGTTGCCTATGAAAACAGGTTAAGCGGCCGCATTAACCCTCTTGATGCAGCCTGTCTCTTTATATGGAAATTAATTAAATTATTCAAAATATTGCTAAGGAGTTACAAGATGGGGTGAATGAAAGGATGATACTAACACTAGAAAATCAAGGACAGGGTGCACAGAAAATGCTAACAGTCTTAACAGGGTATGGATAGGATTGCTTAGAGAATAGGACAAAGACAAAGTATCAATGGCAGTAGAGTCTGGAATCTTGCAAAGGTTGATATGGAAGGTCTGGATACGCAGGCGCTGGAAATTCAGGAGAGAGTGTTGTCCCAGTGAGCTCCCACCCCTTATATAAAAGTGGGTGACATCACTGGGTCTATTGTTGAGCAGAACTAAGCTAGACCTACCCCCAAGAACTGGATATGTCAGCCCATGGTGGTTGCCTCCTCCAGGAGGGGGCTCAGTTTAGGGGTCATGTTTTATGAGATGCAAAGCCATCCCACAGTACTTTTTGCCAAAATCCATCTTAACATAAATCACACATTTATACAGTTGCAGCATTTTTGCAAATTACATAAGCAGATTACATATTTCACGCAGAGCATGGCAGTCCTGCTCCCCAGTTTGTAGGACTTTGTTTCGTCCGTCTAATAGTTTTTTGTCATTTTCAATGAAATTATTTTAGCTAAAATTCTATAACTTTATACATGTGTATAGATTATCATAAGGCATGTGAATATTAAATTTCAAAGTTGCATCATGTACACTTTCTTAAGAATATCCAATTGTCTGCCATTTCTGTCCCCAATATGCCAGTGAAGGCTACCACGTCTTAAATTAAAGCCACCAAAATTGCATCTAGATTGTGAAACGTTCACATTACTGCGTTGTTCAATTTCAGAGATAAATAGTCTGGAAATGTATTCATAAAATAGCCTTTTTAGCCAAATGGCCAGCATTGTCTACCAAATAAGGGCATAGCTTACATGGCTGCTCTGCAGATTTCTTTGAAGCTCCCCAGTAGAAGTTGAGGGGAGGTGATTTTCCAAAAGTCGCACGTAAGTATCCCAGAATCTATTGTCTCAACCAGGAGCACAGACAAAAGCCTGACGAGCATGTTATATGCTGCCTCCTGGTCCATTCAAAGTTTCAAATGGCATAATTAAGATGTAGGTGTCACAGAAATCCCTTGTGGCTTCTCTTGGGGGTGGGGCATTCCTGTTGTCAGCCCCCACATGTCCCTTTAGCCATAGTAGAAACCCTGTTTGGGCTGATTTCCCAGTGCAGCCAAAACATTTATTTCTTTATTTTATTTTCTTTTGTTCTGAAACAGAAGCAAACCTTTTGAAATAAAACATCCCATGTATGTTTTCCAGCAAAACCCCCTTCCATCTGACTTCCCAAGATTGTTTTGCAGCCCTAGTCAGTTTCTCTCATACAGCAATCTGTTCAGGACACAGGTCCACTGAAATTGACATATGCCCTTAGAGCTAGGGCTTCTTTTGAAGCATTCATTTGATCTGGTATGGCAAAGCCTGTCATTCAGGGATAATGTTCTCCTCTTCTGGAGCACAATCTGAATATGGATGGGCATGGCATGGCCTCACTGATAAAAGCAGCGTGCTGTTGAACAGATGAAAAGAGCATCAGAGCGGTGTCATTTTAAATGTAAAATATTTCCCTTTTTCAATGGGAAACTTTGGGCATGCAGCAAAGCAGCACTGCTTTTCACTTCACTTCTTTAGTACACACAAGAACACACATTGGCAGTCTTCTCAGTGTGTTCCCTGTTCCAACTTTCCCAATGGTGCTTGGCAAAACAGTGCAGCCATCATTTTGTAGCTGCAAAACACAGTTTGGATGCCGGCCAATGGTGTTCCAAGGAACCAGCGCAGCCATTTTGCTACCAACTGTGGAAGTGCAGCTTGGTTATGGATGGGAATTTTGCTGCGTGGGTCAATCCAGGCATGGATGGCTACCCACGGACTATGCCTGAATGATGACAAGACTGAGATCATCATCCTGGGGACCATTGCAACCCTTAAAAAACTGGGACACATCTACGCTTCATTTAACGTTGACAATTACACCATTACTGTCGCGACTGAGGTGAAAACCCTGGGCTTCTACCTGAATCCCACCCTCGCCTTCAAGAAGCAGGTTAACGCAATGGCATCCTCCACTGCATAAACTTGTAAATTGATTAGGGCAGGCAAACCCTTCCTGTCGAACAATAGCTGTTTCACCCTGGCCAGAACACTCGTTCTGTCGAAATTGGATTATTGTAACGCTCTATACATTGGAGCCAACAATGAACCCATCAAAAAAATTCAATCTCTACAAAACAACGCTCTTAGAGCTGCTCTTGGGATTGCTAGAAGAGAACACATCTCTGAAATTAGAAGATCTAACAACTGGCTGTCAACATACGACAAAATACAGCTTAAAGTTGCCTCACTCACCTATAAATGTTTGAACAACGCCGCACCTTGTTATCTCTCTGAGAGACTTACAAGAAAAATCCACATCAGACCCACTAGACTATCTAGCACTAACCACCTATCAGTCCCCAGATTTAATCTCTCCAGAGTCTGGGGTTGCAGCTTCCGGGTTAAGGGAGCCCAACTCTGGAATTTACTACCACCCCCCTTGTGAGAGAATCAATCCTATCCAATATTTCGTCAGAACCTCATAAGAAGGCTCAAAGACCTTGATAAGTAACGCCTGACCTATCCGGCATCCCTCTCTTTCCTAGCCTTTCAGCCACACCAAGGCAGCGAGTACACCCTCCAGCACCTACCACCAATGTCTATCTAACCATTTCCATACTTGTATATTCCTGCTTGCTGATATGCATTACTTCTGTAACTAGGTCTCATGCTATTGCCAGCCTCAATTTTATGCTATGTATACCTTTGTTCTTGCTCTGAGCCACAGTTAAGCTGTAACCTTATATCTGTTGACATTATGTGCAACCATTTGTATACCTGATCATTGTATGTTTTGTATTCCTGATTATGTTGTGTGTAACTAAGCTGTAAGCTCTCTTATCATTGTGTATATTGTATTCCTGATTATGCTGTGTGCAACTTAGCTGTAAACTCTCTTATGCAATGCACCCTAATACCCTCGGGTCTGGTGCGCAATATAAGAAATATAACAAACAAACAATGTATCCCACACACAGAGCGCTAATGCAAATGTTTAGGGCCAGGACCTTTTTACTTTTGGTGACAACTTCTACCTTTATGTTCAGCTGATACTGTATGTATATTCACCCTGACAGAACTAGTGGGATTTTAAAGTGCTGGGAGAAATAGTTCAAGACACAGAAGCTATATAGCACATATATAGCAGTATTGGGATGTGACTGATAGACAACAGGCAACACTGATGATACCAAGGGCCATATTCTCAACTTGGCACAGTGAAGGTGATAAACAGCACGATTCACTGCGCCAAAAGTGGACGCCCAGGCTCCACTACTATTCTCAAGTGGGCGTGTGTATCCTCGTAGAGCACGACAGTAATCTGTGAGGAGTGCGCCTGTTTTAAGGTGTTACGGGCGCAATCCAATCTCGGTAGCATTTTTGTAAAATAACGACATATTCGTTATTTTACAAAAATGCTGCAGAGAACACAGATGAACACGTTCCTATACACCGCAGGATGTTGAAGCTGCTTACAGTGGTGTATAGGAAAGTGTTCATATACACCTTTATGTTGTTTATGAACACTTTCATTTAAAGCGAGCAGCTTCAATGTTGCAGCATGCAACGTTGAAACTGCTCACTTTGGTTTAAATGAAAGTGTTTATATACACCAGTGCGGTATATATGAACACTTTCATTTAAGGCGAGCAGCTTCAACGTTGCATGTTGCAACGTTGAAGCTGCTCACTTTGGTGTAAATGAAAGTGTTCATATACTCCCATGTGGTGTATATGAACACTTTCATTTACACCAAAGCGAGCAGCTTCAATGTTGCAGTATGCAACGTTGAAGCTGCTTTTCTAGGTTTGGTGTAAATGAAAGTGTTCAAATACACCCGTGTGTTGTATGTGAACACTTTCATGTACACCAAAGCAAGCAGCTTTGTAGAATCCAACTGTCTCCTTGACCGTGCACAATCAGGCTTCAGACCGTGACATGGAACAAAAACCACTCTGATCTCAATCTGGGATGATCTCAATGTCACTGCAGACTGTGAAGGCTGCATAGCACTGATTCTCCTCGATCTCTCTGCAGCCTTTGACACAGTTAACCAATCAATCCTCCTTGACCGCCTTCACTCCCTAGGAATCTGTGGCCCTGCGCTCAAATGGATTGCCTCCTTCCTCAGCAACAGGAAACAAATAACTCTCTTCTCCCCTTTTGTCTCAACTGCTCACTCTGTGAACACTGGAGTACCCCAAGGCGCATGCCTATCTGCTCTCCTCTTCAACCGCTACACGACCACTCTACCAGGAATCATCCACACGCACAACATCTCCTGTTACAACTACGCAGATGATACCCAAATGATCCTAAGAATTCCTAAATCAGGCCACAAATCCCATCCCGACCTTGAAGCTTGTATTGATTGTCCATGATATTGACCGATGGATGACAATAAACCACCTCCTTTTGAACCCTGAAAAACTGAAATCATGGTGTGCGGCAATACTGCCCTTCTGCCACATTCACTCCCATGGCCCCCGTCCCTCGGCCCACATCCCACCACCCCTCCGATATAGTGAAACACCTAGGCTGCACTAAGGACTCAGGCCTAACCCTCTCCCGTCAGATCAACAACATATCAAAATTCTGTCACTACCACCTCAAACTTCTCAGATGCATTTTTCCCTCTCTCTCCTACCCGTACAGACTCGCCGCATTTATGTCTATTGGGATGGCTAGACTGGAACATGCCAACTCCCCATACCTAGGAGCTATGGCATACCAACTCAACAAACTCCAAAGAGCCCAAAACGCTGCTGCAAAACTTCTCCTTGCCCTGGTTCAAAGTGACCACATTTCACCAGCCCTCCGCACCCTCCACTGGCTTCCAGTCAGATGAAGGGCCACCTTCAAGACCCTATGCATCACTCAACGAGCAGTGCACAAGACCGTCCGACTGTACCTACAAGAAAAGATAAAACCATACCTCCCATCTCACACCCTGAGACCAAGCACTGCCCTCCTTCTAGTGATTCCAACCTCTAACTCTGTCAGGATCAGAGGATCCGCCTTCTCAACCTTGGTCCTACTCTGTGGAACTCGCTTCCCCCACATATTCGACAAAGCTCTAAAAATGTGGCTCTTTCCGTAATGCCGAGCATGACCCTTTGAAGCAATCGAACCCTTGCAAACTGATGACTAATGCTCGAAGAGATCCCGAACAATGACACAACTGGATACACTTATTAAGTCACTATTAAGCAAACGCCCACTTGAAATCCTGAATAGCGATCCCCTTAGATCATAACTCCACCCAAACACTCACTTCCCATATCACTATGCTTCCTTTCTACTCTACACCAACACACAATTAGAGTGCAGCTACACCCCTCGATCAATTTCGGCCTAGCTGCTCACATACGAACATTACCCCCTGAACACCTCATCATTCTAATACAATGCAGCTACAGCCCATGACAAACTGGCCTAGCTGCACACATAAGCATCCTACACAGGCCTAATGCAGCCAGAACCCAGTCTTGGTGTCCACCCTTCAGACGGCACACATTCAATTGATATCAATACCACCACACCCAATGCTAGGATGCAGCTACCATCAGGCAATTGCATCAGCTGCACACATAACCGGTGCACCCTATGACACCTTACTCTCTCAACTGACATAGACTATGGTCCCCCGAGGGAGTTCAACCTACCAGCGGTTTGAAGTTATACCAATGATATATATGTTCCAGACGGCAGGAGAATGTGAGCTAGACTGAGGGGGATTAAACCCGTGACCCTTTCATGTTGCTACCCTGAATTGAAAAAACTGTTGATATGGATGATAGTTAATACTAGCCCTGATTTGAAAAAGAAACCTGTGTGTCGAAACACGTGTTATCTACAAAGGGCAACTTAATAAACACACCCATTTTTTCACTCTAAATATAATGTGGCGCAGTTTCTAAAAGTGTGGAGCACTCTGTATACCAATGAAATATAGATCGCTATATAAATGCCAAATAACATAACATAACATAACATAACATTAGCTGACTGTTTTCTTGTTTAAGCTCCTTTATGGACTGTTTAATTTCATCCAACAACGCTCTATGATGAAAAGTCCGGTCATTGAACTGGTGTTGACGGTGCCTTATGGTTTCTGCACTGTTTATATGTATCTTGCAGTGCAGAAAACTACCTTTCTCGATCTGCTCTGGCCTGTTAGTAGATTTTACCTCATTTTGAAGTTGCTCAATGCGGTTTTCATGTTTTCATTCTAAAATATGGCATTGTACTTTATTTTCCAATTGCATGAGTGATTGCTGGGCCTTTTCCAGGTCTCCAGTCTGACTCTGCATACTGGCCTCTTTATTTTGCAATCACTCTTCAATTAATTGCAAATGTAAATATAACTGGGCCGTGAGTTAAACCATTTTAGTCTGCACCTTGTGTGCATTTTGAGTCATGTAAAACTCCTTTAGAGCTTTATGTAAAATCCCACCTTCAAGCCGAATGTCAGAGCCTATTG
This sequence comes from Ambystoma mexicanum, assembly GCF_040938575.1. Lineage (NCBI taxonomy): Eukaryota > Metazoa > Chordata > Amphibia > Caudata > Ambystomatidae > Ambystoma > Ambystoma mexicanum. The sequence goes on along the minus strand of NC_090934.1, from coordinate 689,549,731 downwards.
ATGTAATATCTTGTACCATTCTAGCCTGCCAGCATCCAGACTCCATCTCTGGCCACTCACCACAAATAAATATCTTGGCTAGGAGATGTTTCCTGGCCTCTTCCATTTCAATGGCACTCATTTCCACAGCAGCTTTCTGCAACCTTACAATCTCTCTCTACACAGGAATTAAAACCTCACACTGTATTCCTGCTAGATTTTGATAATCAATACCAATTCAGATTATTTTTGCATTACTCTGCACAATCGTATTCCTCTGTACACCTCCCTGACTTTCAGGGTTCAAGCCCACAGTGGTACACAATGCATGGTCAACTGCCACACACCCTACTGACTTTGCACTAGACTCAATAGTTTGTTAAACAATGCACTTGTCATAAATCAAAAACAGAGACCAGATCTCGGTCACAAGTCCTCATTTATATGTTGGAGATATTTATGCAGCAAACATAGATGCAGGGAATTCTTTCTCTCCCCAATCCCATATTCCTTTTCAGTTCAATCTAGACCTGTCTGTGTTTCATGTAGTATGCCTTAGATCCCTCACCGTTTAGCACTAGGTAAGCCAAGAACCAGCCCAGCGAGGAGAAAGAATATATATTTATTAATGAATAGAAAAATTGATATTTGTACAAAGCCATGCCACTTCACTCCATGGCCCAAATGCTTTTCTTTCCTAACAATTCTCTTTGTACATAAATTGAAACACTAGTTGGTTCAGGATAACACAGATAATCTTTAACCCCACAACATGTACAGTCAAAACACTTTACAGGGGTTTCAATTTTAATAAAATGTAGCACCTTGAACCATGACCAGATAATACACTTCACAATACACTTTACATGAAGTTCAATTTAAATAACATGCAATGTTTTCCTATTGGAAAATGCAATTTCACACTTACAGCGCTCTGTATTTTTAGTCTCCATGCATACTTTGAAATGCTAGCAGTGTTGGAGCACAGCAGACTTTTAAAAAGAAAACACTTTTTATACATATAGAACCCTTCTTCCTTCACCAGAATGTAATGAAGAATCTCCCTTCTAACAGGAGTCACTGTCCCACTCTCTGTAGAGAGTGTGCTTTTCAAATATGGGACTTCACTTTATTTAATTCTGGCAAGCCACTTTTCCGCCCCTGCGCAAAAACCCAGATATTCAGTTTACATTCAGCACCCCCATGCTTTAAGACAAGGGGCCTCATTACGAGGTCGACGGTAACCTGCCGGTGCCACCAGTGTGTTGCCGCTGACCCCAAAACATTGTTTCCAGTGCCTGACTTCCCGGTGCCGCCGGTACATTACAACTCCCGGCAACGCAGGAAGTCAGGCGTCTGATTTGGAAAGTCCCCTTTCTCGTGGAGTCCCATAGGATACCATGGAAATGGGGACTCGGAAGCACTGGCACTGTTTCTTCCATGGCAACTCTGCTTGCAGGGCCCATTGCGCCTGGCAGGGTTGGACCTGCTGGGCGCAACAGCCCCGGCAGGCAGACTTGTATTGTGGTAGCCTGGAAACAAGCGTGCCGGTAAGGGACCACCACAGTCACAATGAGGCCCAAGGTATGAGAAATGGTGAACAGTTGGGAATTTAGATTTTTATGCACCTCTCCCTTTAGGGAATTTTGGAGTTGGCAAAAAGAAATAAGGTGCCCACTTATTTTACTGACAATATTTTTATTCACACTGAAAGCGATATTGTTGATTTAAAATTTCAACTAAATCACCCTCTGTTAGTTGGGTATAGGGGAATTCATTTAATTATTATTTGGAAAATACTAGGGATCTTCTTTGTCTTCCCACCCAATCAATAATAGGAAAACTATTGAATCAAACAGATCCCAACAAGACTTGCTTTGGTTGGATAAATTTACTTACATAAAATATCTCTGGGTTTTTGAGCTCAGGAAAGTCCTCAAAACATCTGGATACTCAGGGGAGAGATGAGGACTTAGTAAGAGGCCTCTCCAGATTCAGTCAAAAATGGCCTTCAGCAATAATCCCTTTATTTGATTCCCCTTGTATGGATCCCAGCCTGATTTGAGTCCTCCCCTATTTCTCCAGCAATTGTATCAGCAGTTCCAGCCCATATGATGTCAGCCAGCAGTCTCTTATTCCCATTGTGCGACACAGTATGTAAATTTAAATCACCCCCCGCCCCACAATTATTTAAATCAGGATGTTCCAGCTTATTGGCTCTTGATTTGGATTGGACCTCTATTGTCCTCCCCTTTTCTCTGATTAGTTACTTTTAGTTGCTAGGCATCATCCCTTTGAATGATACCACCAACCATGGGAAATTGCATTTTTTCACTTCTGTTATGCCTTTAAAAAACTACAAAATGGTGAATATTTTAAATTTAGAGTTAAGCATAACAATGTATAGATGCATGAAACGGTCTGCCCATGCTGGACCTAATGAAACATGTCTCATCGCAGCACAATGTTGTAGGTTTGAATGACAGTTTTTCGTGATTTATTCAAAAGTTATTAAAATGTGTGTCACAAAATGTTTAAAAAAATTAAATAATTCACTAAGCTACTATCTCTGAAAGTCTCTGCTTCGTGACATTTTCTGGGGAGCTAGAAACACTTTTTTTTATGTTGTAACTCCTGTTCCCAGTGGCATTTTATGAGAGTTGAATCAACATGTAGGCCTGCTTATAAGCTTTACAGTGTTATTTGCATGATTTCTGTGCATACATTGTTCATTTCTTCAAGAACACGTTAGGGTTCTTGAAGAAATGAACAATGTATGATCCTCTATGTAACCCTACGGCAAAATACTGATAGACATATTGTTCCTTCAATTTCACATTGCATTTCTTCCATTTGAACATGTGATCTGGCCATTTGCTTCCTTTATTGGTTTTTGGCTGGTCTAATCCCATTAACATTTTTGCAAAGTCAATGGGTTTGCTTATCTTTGATGCAGATGAAGAAAACTCCACCCCTGACTCATAAAGCACATTCTGGTGTCTGTCAAATGTCATTATTATCTCAGGGAGATGGACCATGAGTTTGAGTTTTAAATCCAAGTATTTTAGAAAGGTGAACCCATTAAAGGCTGCCCATATTTACCACGTTGCTGGCCCCAAACCCACCATAAATTCCTTCTTGGTCACTGCTGTGACTTCAAAAAGATGTTTTAGATAGATAGATGATAGGGGGAAGTTTACTGTTTGAGTGTTCTGAACAGAAACTGGTGTTTTTAAATGTTACAATTTCTTCACACATGTAATATCTTGCATCATGCCTTCAATGTTCATATTTACATCCATATATATATGCCAAAAGCAACCACCCCACAGCTTTAAAGTGGAGCATCCCCTACAGTGAATTTATGCGCATTAGACGGAACTGTTCCGAACTGGAAAACTATGACAAGGAATGTAGAATTATGGCCCTGAGGTTTCAACAAAGAGGCTATCCAAAAGTATTGGAGAGAGCGTATCTTAAAGAACAACAAAAGGATCGCTCTATCCTATTGATGCCCAAGGCCCAAATTGGAACGGAAATGGAAGAAACAGATACATGACTCATCTTGACATTCAGTAAAGCTTCTAAGCACATTCGCCACATAATACATAAACACTGGCATGTACGTAAGCAAGATGAGCATCTGGGGAGCACCTTGGGTTCTAACATTAATATTACCTACAGACGTTCTACCTCTGAAAGATAGCCGGGTATCTAGTTACATGAGTCCCAGAACCTCATTAGCAGCTCCCAGCTGGCTAAGTGTAAACTCAGAAGGCTTTCACAAATGCACAAAATGTAAGGCATGTAAGTTTGCAACAAATATCAAAAACTACCAACATCCTGTACTAAATAACAATGTGATTATAAAATCTAGGATTACATGTGAAACAGAGTATGTTGTGTATGTCCTTACCTGCCCGTGCAATAAGTGGTATGTTGGGGTTACGATCGACAAGTTGAAACTTAGGCTATTACAGCATATAAGAGCTATCAAAAATGTTGATCCTACATATCCTATGGCCCTACATTTCCAAGAGAAGCACAGAGGCAAACTTGAAGGCTTTAGGTACTTTGGTATACACACCATCCCTAAAACAGCAAGGGGTGGTAAAAAAACCACAGGGCCAATACACTTTCCTAGGCACCTAAGTTGTCTAAGAAGCACCTTAAGCAATTTTATATATGGACTTTTAAGAAGATCCCAGATTTCAGCATGACTTTTCCGCTCCTGCTCTTTGAACAACATGTGTTTTTGAAACTTTTAGTATTACAACTGTATTATTAGCCTCGAGTCAATGTACACGCAAATGCTTGTGTTGTGTATGGTAGTTTGCCTGCAGCGTTTTCAGGAAATATGTCTTTCACAAGCATTAAGGTTAGAAGGTCTATTAATTCAATATTTTACCTCTCAATAGAGAATTGAATGCACTTTATACTATGGGCCTCATTACACAGAAGGCGGTGAGCCATGGCGCTATTAGCGCCATGGCTCATGCCGGTAAAATACCGGCACCGCCTTGGCGGAAAGGGGATTTACCGCCCCATTCCAAGGTTGGAGGGGCGGTAAATCCCCCTTCCGCCATTGCCCTTCCCCATTCCCATTTCTGCCCCATAGGGCTCTATGGGAATGGGGAAGGCGCTAATTACGGCACCGCAATTTTGCGGTGCCGTAATTAGCTCCGAGGTCCCTTAGCGGGTTGGTTTTTAACGCCTGCAAAAAGCAGGCGTTAAAGCACCAACCCGCTAAGGGACCTCGTAGTAAGGCGGTAATGGTTAACGGTCACCGTTACCATTAACGGTGGCCGTTAACCATTACCGCCTTCCGTGTAATGAGGCCCTATATCCTTTCCTTTTGCCCTTTTTTATCATTATTCACTTTTTTCTTCTCTCAGGGTGAGCAACATATTTTTTGTTGAAATATTAATGAACACAGGAAATCATGTAGTTGCATGTACACTTTTCCTTTGGTCTCTCTCCATCTTTGGTTGGATATAATAATTCTTTGGTCGGCAATACTATCCAGTGGTCTTCTTTGTAATTAAGTTTTTACAATGTATAGATAACTGTTTTTTATTGAAGTTAAGTATTTATAACTCATACAGTAATCAGTGATTCATATATATCTGCAAAGTACAGAATTGTTATACACTAAGCACTTTATTTATTCCAATATAGGCAATATATTGTGAAGCTGCTAATTGCATGTTGCACTTTATCAACTATGAGTTGTATTCTGTGGCTGCTAATTGCACAAAGCACTTTATTCTACGCATGTCTGCACAGTTAGTAGAGATAAGTGTCTCTACCTGAAAAGGTAATCACATTATATATAAATCTTAGAAAACAAAGATTATGTGCACTATGCACTGAATTTCGAGTACTGCATTGTTTTGTTAATATTTACAAATACTTAACATGAAGTGAGTGCCAATCCGGAATATTTCTAAAAGACTACCATTCATAGAACAACTATGTGTTAATGGCTCAGTTTGTCTAACTAACATGTTTTAAATAGACTCATTACATACGGTTTAAATACGGCAAATAGACTTAAGGTTATCCTGCTGTTATGCCTGATTTACAAGCACGTTCTGTTTTGCTACTGTGACGAACTTAGCCGTAAAACACAATCAAAGATGGCGAACACGAATAGTAGACCATATGGATGTGTGCATGACTCTCTATACTACAACCATAGAGAGAATGTTAGCATAAATAGTCCTTCTTCTGAATTCCCCACCCTTAACGTGAGCAAGCGGTTTGTTACCGCGAAATGCGTCGTTGTTTTTGTGTCATTTTTTCTGTCCATGACATTTTACCCATTAAAGTATATTTTTGACTGACAACTCATGGCTTCCTGCATCAGTGTTTTGCGAAGATTATCGTACGCAAACGGCTTCCTGGAGTGCCCTCCACCTTCCCTGCACTTTTGTACAGGGACAGGGACCTCTAAAAAAAAAAATATATATATATATATATATATATCTTCACATGACTTTGTCAATGGAGATTCATTTTACCATGTGTTCATTGTTCTAAGCTGCACAGGCATACATTTCCATGCTAACTGTTTCTGTTTTTTTTGCAAAGGTACCCTTTATTCTTTGCTCTCTGTGTCAGCAAGGTTGCACTTTAAACCTCAGTCACATGTGATGGTAAGTAATTTGGCCAAGTCGCTCAAATGCAAGGCCCATTTAGTGTTTGTATTTCTCTTTCTTTGAAAAGTGAATTCTGATATTTGGCAGTTGCAAGTGAAATACTGTCCATCTGTCTGTCAGCCAACAGTCTGCCTTTGAATTCCCCTTTGCATTGTAGTCTTATATTCCATGTTCCTGGTTTCCCTTGGCCTCTCAATTTTATTCAAGGAAACAGCATTTCCATGTTTTGCAGTTGGAAAATGAATTGCCAGTCCACAATGCGTTCAATGCTCTGCACTTTTAGGCCCAACGTGGCCAGGGCAGTTAACTTTTGTGTTGGGGCTGAAACTGAACCCTACAGATGACTCCTCTGCCGCCCTACAGCCTAAGGTAGAAACCTTAAGGACCTAGATGCTGGTGTCAGTTATAGCCTTTGACCGGTTATTTACATCTCATTGTCCCTAAATATGCAAGCAATCACAATGTTAAAGCAGGATAACTATGAAATTAAGGCTCCAGCTTGAAATGAAAATGAAAATGAAAATGAAAATGAAAATGAAAATGAAAATGAAATAAAAAGATAGATTGTCCCTAAATATGCAAGCAATCACAATGTTAAAGCAGGATAACTATGAAATTAAGGCTCCAGCTTGAAATGAAAATGAAAATGAAAATGAAAATGAAATGAAAATATAGATTTTAAAATTGCAGAATGCTATTTTTCTGCTGCCTTTGCAATCCCACTGGTGACAAATCACCTCTACCTAAGTAAAGGTTTTAGCACAATGCAAATCCATCAAACAAGCCTCACAAAAGAGGTACTCACACAGAAGCACAAAAAGGAAAAGTGCAATTTTTACAAATGAAATAGTTGGAAAAATGTCCATACAATATTTTTGTGAGTCTTTGATGACTGGTCATATCCAAATAGAATGGTTCTTCTCAATGTGTTTTTAATGATCACAGTTTTGAAATGCTGACAAGCAGATTCGTATACATACTGGTGACAAATAAATGTTTTTTTTTCGGATATACAGGGACTTTGAAAATGAAGTTGTAGAATGGGTATATAGAGAAGAAACAAGTTTAATTTGGGAAAAATATACAGCATTTTCAAGAGGTCTCCACAATGATCTGGTGTTTTAATTCCAACAATTAGTCCCTATCCTTAGTCTGCCAGTTCACGTACCGTGAGATGTCAATCTCAATGTGAATTTGCCCTGATTAAGTATAACAGGAAAATAGTATTTTTGGGCTACGACTCTACTGTGAAATATTACACTAGAAAAGCATGTGTTCCCTTCTGATTTGCACCGATTTGTAAGAAGTATGTACTCTGAGAAAATGAAACAGAAATCCTCCAAAACTGATACAAATTTGAAAGCAATTTCATATGTTGTTATTAATTATTTGATTGGTGATGGCATATGGTTTGTCATCATTTACGCCACCATCTGTGATGCAATATTTTATGTCACAACTAATGGCACACATATTGCCATCCGCGTTGCTTTGTATCAAATTTTAACTGGGCTACACTATTATTATTATTATTCAGGGAAATTTACCAACCCACCATGAAGTAAGATTTGCACAATTACCAGAGTTTTATTTTTTAATGCATCTGAATACCACCTGCGTCATTTTTCCAGAATGCAACAATGTCACCTACACTTTTGTAACATAATTTACATTTGGATAAAATCAGTGCATCTTAATTACTATATTGAATGATATTGGGCCTCATTACGAGGTTGGAGGAAGCCATGGAGCTCTTAGCTCCATGGCTGCCTCCAAAACCCTTCCGACTCCGCCCTAGTGAATGGAGCAATTACCGGTCCATTCCGAGGTCGGAGGGACCGGTAATTCCCCATTCACCAGGGCCATCCCCATTTCCATTTGAGCCCCCATAGGGCTCAATGGGAATGGGGAAGGCGCTAATATTTGCAATTTGCGGTACCGTTATTAGCTCTAGAGTCCCTTTGCGGGTCCCGTCCTTAACGCCTGCAAAAACCAGGTGTTCAGGAAGGACCTATAAAGGGAACTCGTAGTAGGGAGGTAAGGGATTACCGCCACCGGTGCCTTTACCGGTAATCCCTTACCTCCCACCTCGTAATGAGGCCCAATCTGTTATTTTTACTCAATTTAAAATGACATGTGGCAACATTTAAAAAGGCATTCATATGGTGTTCCCATTTAATATATTGATGAAACTAATCTCAACACATCACTGAAATCATCTACTTAGAAGGGGTCACAATGTAAATTGTATTCAAACCTATAACAAAACTTGAACAATGGATGTCCCATAACTGGCTGTGGCTGAATAAAGGTAAGACCAACATTCTGTTGGTTGCCTCTCCTTCAGCACTTCCTAAGGCGTTAATTACTTATCCAGACATTAATTTGGGGGAACATATTATTCAAGTACAGACAAGAGTTAAATCATCAGGCATTATTCTTGATTACACTCTATATATGTCCCCCCAAATTAATGTCACTTTTTAACTACTTTCTCATGTTATTCTGACAAGTAAGATCGTTCCTTTTGGAGAAACACTGTGCTATCCTGGTCAGAGCCTTGGGGCGCTCCTGACTGGACTATTGCAACTCAGTGTGCGCTGGTTCCAATTCATTGTCCATTAAAAAGATGCGATCTTGCAGAACTCCATGGCCAGGATTGTCACCAACACCCCTAGATCAGCTCATAGCTCTCCTGTGCTTTGGAAATTACATTGGCTACCTGGCAAGAGCAAAATCATCTTTGAGTTACTTACTCTGGCCCATAAAGCTCCCTATGCCTCATCTCCTATTAACATAAAGCAGCGTTTTATGTGGCTACCATCTGCTAGGCCCCAATGGTCTACATAGAGTTGCCTAATGCACATACACGCCTCCAAGCGGTAGATCTAATGCTGTGTTGCTAAACAATGAAACTGTCTCTCGCTTGATCTTCGCAAAAATGACACATTTCGAAAAGAATTGAAAACCAAATTGTTTTAATCTAGAGACTGGTTGTCACATAATCTTTGATGCTGTTTGGTCGAGCACTGTGAAACCTATGGTTGTAGTGCCCTTGCAACATAAAATAGAAATAGAATAGAAATATCCATTGAGCTGGAATGGTGTCACAAAACGTGCCTTAATTTCTGTTATATTTCATGAGATTCAGGCCATTCAAAATAGTTGGAGTTAAAATGATTTTAAATTTTATTGAGGAAAGGTAGTGTAGTTCTTGATTGAACCATGAGCTATTAGGCTATATTCCACAGAAAACAAGAATCCCACACAAGCCACTTATTTATTATCAATGAGGCGCTTGTCATGGACATTAATTTGGCCAAGGTTCTAGCTGAGTGTCAGGTTTTGTACTCCAACTTTTTTACGTATTCTTTGATGACAGAAGACCACATAGTAATCCATGATGCAAGAAGGCCCTCACCCGAGCGATAGGCTGGGGATCTCATTTGTTAATAATAATCCACAAAGGCATTTGACCTCTGCAGTCTGTTTATATTCTAAACTAATATACAAGTTAATAACACTGGAATACTATTATTTTACTTATGTTAAAAGGATGTAGTTGAGGACATGGCAGCTGGGCACAACTGGCTGCTTTGTCTATGGGCATCCACTTGGGAAAGACTTCCTCTATCCTGATCTGCTTCACAGCTCTTTTTCCATCTGGATGACAAGCCTGATCTCTCCAGGGACTTAGATTAGGTGTGCTATGGAAACATGTTTTCTTGGAATCCACTATTTGTCTTGGCACTAGATCAGTCTCTAGGAAATAGAGTCCCTATGTTCTATTCACATCAGGTTTATTGATATTTATTAATGGATTTTCCTTTCAAGACATGCTTTTCTTCAGCTTTCACGTTCCTTCTCCTCTTTTCATGTTTTTTCTCCTCATAGTTCCCCTTTTGTCAGGTATTCAATAGCATGATAACCCATACCAACTGAGGGCTTCTGTGATTTGGAATGAGTGAGTTGGTCCAACGACTCTTAAAACTAAATTAATGTTAGTTTAAACTACAATTGGTACTCTCACTGGGTTAGAGTTGCAGCCACAGCCAAAGTCCTCATTATCTATGAGTGTGAGTACCCTGAGCGAAGGTATATCCATATTCCTATGTCATAGCTTGCAGGATTGCCATTTGTTAATTTTGTTCCTCCTCTTGAAATTAAACCATTGAACATGACATAATAGCCTTAAATGTTTACTGAAAACTTTGAATGATTTGAATTTGGGCAGTACGCATTTTGACAAATAACAGCACATTACTTGTTACTTCATCCTACTTAAAATACAGCAATGGGAAGTTTGTGAAATTCCCAGAAGCCAAGATATCAACTCTTTACCGGTAATTACAAACATTATCATCCGTATATCAAAGCTGATTTGCCTGAAATATCTAACAAATAGACTTCTTTGTTGATTTTTATAGCACTTTAAAAAAGGAATACTCCTCCCAAAATATGATGTGCTTTATGTTGTACTGTAAACTTCTGCAATAGTTAAATATTGAGTAGATATTTGGGTATGATCACAAAAATCAAATGGATCTTCTATATTGTGTATTTATATTGATTTGAAAAACAGGGATGTCAATTTCTATCAGAAATGACTTGCAATAACACATTTACAGATGGTGAAGGCATTCCTGCAAAGGGTGCCTGTGCCATAGGGCAAAGATAAGAACAATTGGTGAGCCAGTTTATGGGGATGTAAAAAAATAAAAGCAGGACATATACCAGCGATGAAACAAAACTAACAGAAATAAATATATATAAGAAGCAGGTGGCTTGCAGTGGTAACATTACCATGTACGGCTATGTTTTTCAAACGAAAGAGTACTATGAAAATATGCAGAAATTCATTGTTAAGCATCACTGGAAGGAGTGGTGGTGTCAAGTAGATATGATGGGGGAGACAGCAAGTGGAGCCCCTTCTTTAGCAAGTAAGAGAAGTTTAAGTCGACCCATGAAGAGATCCACAGTTGGGCAATTTTGATTGTGATGGGCAGTGAATTGCAGTGGAGTGGGGCAAGCAGGGAGAATGAATGGAAGCAGGACCAGGCCTAGGGGGTGCATGGAACAGTGAGGTTCATTGCAGAAGATATGAAGGGGATATGAGATGGGGAGTAAACAGATTTAAATCAGAGGAGCATGACCATTGATAGCTTTGAAAACTAGGAGAAGGTAATTGAAAGGGAGCGGTTTTGCATGGAGAGCCAACCAGCATGTTGTTTGTAAGTTAAAGGATGGGCGGGGGGAGCTGGGTAAGTTATATATTTGCACATAGCGAAGTTGAGGACTTTGTGTAGCAGAAGGAAGGAGCAGAGAGGAAGGCCAATGAGGCAGCTTGAGCAGCAGTCAAGTTTGCTGAGCATGAGGGTGAATAGAGTTGTTGTAGAGTGGCTAGAAAGAAAATGACACATTTTCCAAATGCTGAGAAGGTCACTATGAGCAGCAGAGGCAGTGGTAGTGATGAATCGCTCAGAGGTCACTATCAAAGAGGAACCCAAGATTGTGAGCCTTGGACAAGGGAGCAAGAACGTTAGGCGGCAAGGAGATAGGAGAGAAGAGATGAGGCATAACATTGAAAACCGGAACAAATAGGACTTTCCTTTTTGAAGAGATCAGCAGGCGTCAGCAGAGAGTATCCAGCAATGAATTACAGTGAAACAGTTGTAAGTATATTCTGAGATGGCTGGGGTGAAGTAGGTAAGGAGGAATAAGATTTGAGTGTCATCAGCAAAGAAGTGAAGGTGAAAACCAAACGACAAGACGAGCCGTCCTAGGGCATGATTATAGAGGGTGAACAGCCGAGGTCCAAGGAATGATCCTTGGAGGATGCCAACAGGGAAAGGGGTAGAGTCAGAGGATTGTGAGTTCCAGGAGATTTTAAGGGATTGACCTTCTAGGTAGAAAGTAATCCAAGTGAGAGCAGATGTGCAAAATTCAAGATCCTTGTGCGGTGAGTGATGAGGAGAGGGGAGTGGTTTACAATGTTGAAAGCGGCAGCGAGAACTAAAAGGATTAGTATGGAAGAGAGTTTGGAGTGATGAGCATCAAGGAAAATGTTTGAGACATGCATGAGTGCAGTCCCTGTCCCTGTGGAATGTTTGCTGCAGAAGCCAGACTGAAGTGGATCTCCACAGCCGTTAGACACATGGATAATGACCACCTGCTCAAGGACCTTTAAATGATAGGGAAGAAGGAAAACTGGGTGATAGTTTGCTGGTATGTTTCAGTAAGCAGAGGAGTTCTTTACTAGTGGTAGGACAGTTGGAGATTTGAAGGGAAGGAAAGGTTCCAGTATATAGAGAAATAAGGACAGGTGATTCAGACTAAGTGTTTGACCATTTGGGGGGAAAATTGGCCGATAGTAGTGCAAGATGTGTTGACGCTGTGACAGATGGGATCCTTTTTCATAGAAGAGATAGGGGAAAAGTAGTCAAGAGTTGAACTGGTTTGGCGGAGATGTAGTGAACAGAAGGGGTTTTGGGGAGAGGCGAGCTGTGAGAGGGTAACACATTTTAGAGATTTTAGAGGAAAAGTAGTGAGAAATTGAGGAGACGATGGATATTGGCTCGGGAGGTGGAAGCAATGCTTGGAGGATAGATAAAAGTTTGTGTTGGTGATGGTGAAGGGAGGAGATTAGGTTTGAGAAGTAGGACGATTTGGCATTGTCCAATGCAGAGGTGAGGGATAGTAAGGGAATTTGTGTAGACTAGAAATAGGATAGGAGCCGTAGTTTTAACCAGCTATGTAGGCCATGGTGTATGTTTCTTTGAGGGTCTTAATCTCAGAAGTTATCCAGTGCTGAGGACAGGAGAGTGTGAATGTGCATGCAGGATAGTGTTTATCAGAGTGAGTTTTACCTGCATAGTGAAAGTCAGAAAAAGCATGGTCAATGGAAGAAGCATGAATAGGGGAAGAGGTCCACTTATCATCAAGGTAAGGGGCAAGGGAGTCCTGCATGAATTCTCTCTTATTCATTAAAGAGGGGAGAGCGGTACTCAAACATTTTCATTTAATACAGTGAACACTCTGGGCAATAACTAGTTTCTCTGTCACAAAGTGAATAGTGGTTTAACCGTGTTTAACATAGAACAGGAGAACACGCAATAAAGCATCTTCTTAGCAACTTAGTGGCATGTTTGCTACTAGACATATGCCTTGTTATGTGTGGTTTGAAGAGATTGTTGAACAAAGGAATAGGGAATTACTATGTCATTGAACGCTGTTTTTGAGTCATAATCAACATATCGTTCTTTCAATAAAAATGATACATTGGGAATTGGGAATAATACATATTGGACCAGATTCGTGCAATAAAATCACAACAAATTGCTGCGCCTGATTCTCAGTTCCCTGTGATGCTCCATTTCACAAAAGAAGCTCAAACTGAACAGGAAAGAGGCACAAAGTGGACAGAAATTATGTAAAGCAACCAGACTAGACATTCAATAAGGGGGTGCTAACTAAGAGTTTGCAAAAATGCACCAAGAAGTAAATGCACGATTTGTGGGTGCCTGATTTGCACCAACAAATGTGCACTACCATTTGCTTTTAACACAAAAAGTAGCAAGCAGGGGCCCTCAGAATATGAGCAAATGCATTCCCCACCGAAATACGTGGCACTACCCTTCCTAGGAAAGCACAGTACACAGTATGTTAGGCCAAAACATAATCTGAGGATGGAGCAAGGGGAATATGAGGAGGACCAGCCAATTTGAACTGGCAGATAATCTGGTCACCTTTCCTCACTCCATGTAGTACCGGATGTTCCGAGAGGGTGGGAAAGAGATATGTACTCAACTACAATGTGAGGGCCTGCCAGACCACCTTCCATGGGAACAGCTGCTTGAAATATGTATCAACCAACCAATGTCAATGTTGCCAGTGCATGAATGATGAACAGTCATGTCCATATCATTTTCAACCACTATCATACAAGCAAATGTCCACAGAGACACCATGTCATGATGCATCCCTCCTTCAGTTCTTGTGAGAATCAGCAACACCTCATTGAATTTCCCATGAATGTGGACCCATAAATGTGCTGGCAGTGGTAACATACATTCATCACATATGTAGATTTCCCAACAACAACAACCTACTGAAGATATCACCCAGATAACCCAGATCCCAACTACCATGATGAAAGTACCACAACGTACAAGATTCAGAAATTAAAAGATTAATTAAGTTTCAATGTCCCCACAATCATGGAAAACAAAACAGAAAGAAAAGGCAAATGGCCACAACATTGGCGCCATTTACATCGGCGCTGTCTACACCTGACTGCTGTGCCTTGAATGCTGCTCTGTGTTAGGGAGAATTCTCCAGGATGGCTACTTTCCCTTATCTAGTGAGTCCCTCTGCAGCTTTGCCGGATTTCTGGGATTTATTTTTTTCACCTGGTAAGTGTGTGAGCCCTTTATTCCCACTCGTACATGTGTTTTGCTGTGTGTGTTTAACATTTTTGTGTTCATAGACTGCAGAGCCTCACCTACTCCACAGGCATTATCTTTTACTGTGTGTTACACAGCACCTTCAGTGCAGTGACACAGGGTTGTCTTTTAGACTTCCCAATGACTCCATTTTTCTGGGACTGACTACTGTCTCCCAGAAACATGTAAAATTGCCATTAATTTCATGTAGTCTTTTAAATCTACAGACCCAGTACAAACCATTTTAGATGGAGCACTGGAAAGGGTTAATACGTATACCCTTTTGTCTGTTTCTCTTGGAGCATTGTTTTGCTATATTTCCATTAAGACTTGGCTGGTGGCAGTGGTAACTACCCTATGTTTTCTACCGCGGTTATCTTAAATAACCCTGGTATTGTTTTAGGCTATCTTGGTAGCCTCAAACTTAAGCCCGCTTGACCATATTGTTTTTAATATTGTTCCGGCTGGGTTTAGTTGCCATTTCTTTTTGGAAAAGTCTTTCTCGTGTTTGTCTCTACGCGCCAAACCAGGTTTGGTTCCTATGTTCACCGTCTTTTCACAGGCTTCTGCACAGAAGCCCTCCTTTAGGTGCCTGAAAGTCTGGGTAGGCAGGATGTGATGGAGGGGTTTTAGGACCCCTGTCATGGGTTCCCTTGGTAACCCAAGTCGCACTCCTGTTTGATTGGCTGGGTGACTGTCCCCGCCAGGACAGCCACCCTGCTGCGTGATTGACAGCCAGGCTTTGTGAATGGGGGAAAACTGCATAAAAAGAAGGTCTCTGGGTCTGGAAGAGCAGAATCGCCACTGGAACGAGAGAACCAAAGAGGAGCTGACAGAAGAGGACCCCTACAATGACTGACATGCCCGGTGAAGCCCTGCTGCAGGTCTGAATCTTCAGACTCGAACGACAGAGAGGATCTTCCAAGAATCTTCTTTCCTTGAGCTGGTGGGACCAACCAGTTCACCCAAACTCCAAGCCAGGACCCCCTCTTCTGGTCGAATTCGCTGTAGAGAGCTACAGTGGGCCAGATAGCCTGGAAGGTCAGACCCCTGCTTCGGTTTTAAGTAGCGCACCTTTTATTTGTTGCTTTGCTCTGCTGCTGGTTTCTTCCCTGGGTAGTGCAGGACCCTCCAGTCTTCCTACTTCGTGTCAGTCCGACAGTTGCTTCAGGAACTGTGAGCCTGCTGGAACTACCGGGAACGTCCGCCGCAGCTACAGCTTCTTCTCCATTTAAGATACTGTTCAACATCCGGTTGTTCATTTCGTCCAGCCGCGGTGGAAGGGTGTGAAACCTTTCGCCAATCCGAGGGCTTGTCCTTCTCTTCTCTTTAAGCTAACCTTTCTGCCGACCAACTTCGTTCTGAACTCTTGGCAAAGACTTAACCGTGAACTACCCTGAACTGTGCGATCTTGAGCAAAAGACTTTTGT
This sequence comes from Ambystoma mexicanum, assembly GCF_040938575.1. NCBI lineage: Eukaryota > Metazoa > Chordata > Amphibia > Caudata > Ambystomatidae > Ambystoma > Ambystoma mexicanum. Next base: position 689,533,720 of record NC_090934.1, on the reverse strand, counting down.
CCTATTGGCTTTGGCCCTAAGCCTATTTTTCTTGATTCCATCACTGTAGTTCCTCTTTCTAGATTGTCCTGCTTACTTACCTGTTCGTACTGCATCTCTTCTGCCTAATTTTGTCTTTCCCTCCCTTGTAAAGTAACAGAGTGCCATTTTGCTCCCACTTCATTTTGTGAGCTTAACTTGTCTGGAAACTATTGGGAGTGGTGTGGTGTAGTAAGGGTGTTATTTTTGAACTGCTTCACTTTGGTGAAATGTTATACAATTGAAGAGTAAATAAATGTATATACTTTTACTTGGAAACCTTGAGTCAGTGTTTGTGTGAATCATAGTAACTGTTGTCCTTTGTGTAACTATTTGATACTGCTCACTTGCTCTTGAGATAAGTCTGGCTGCTCAGCCATTGCTACCACTTTACTGTGTAGTACAGGCTGGTACCAAAGGTGAATTTGTGCTGCCACTTGTAGTTCTAATTTTGTGTAGTGTTCCCAAAGGGTACTGCATATAATTCTGCCTAACACTGATGTACAGTGGTGAGGATCAAGTATAGTAATTACACTTAGGGGGTCATTACGAGTATGGCAGTAGGGGCTTAATGGCACCGTTAAGGATGGTGGTGCCGTTAAGCCCCTACCGCCATATTCCGAAGTCCCTTAGCGGGTCCCAGCAGGAACAGCTGGTATAACCAGCTGTTCTTTGCGGGACCCGTTAAGGGACCTTGGAGCTAATAATGGGCCCGCAATTTGCGGGCCCGTTATTAGCGCCTTCCCCATTCCCATTAAGCCCTATGGGGGCTCAAATGGGAATGGGGAATGGTATACTGAATGGTGACTTACCGAGTCCGCATAGGTCGGAATGTCCCGGTAAGTCCCCATTCAGTGACACCGGACCCGGCCCCGGGTTTGGAGGCAGCCATGGCGCTAATAGCGCCATGACTGCCTCCAAACTCGTAATGACCCCCTTAGAGTGCTGCTATTACCTTGGATCAACTAACCACAAGGCTAACATCACTAAAAAGCAACATTAATCATGTCTGATATGGAAAGCTACAGTCAGGAGACCCTTCTTAGTTACACTGTAGATTATTTATAAAATCTGTTTAGAGAAAGGAATCTCTCTGCCAAAGGCAAAAAGTCTGAATTCATTGAAAAGTTGTTAAAGAACCAAAGTCTGGGGAGTGGGTCTGAAATACCTGACTCTCCAGCAAATGTGGAAAATGATGAGGATGATAGTGTATCTATTTCTGATGAGTTAGAGGAGGTAAATGTGTCTCCTAATGTAGGCCTCACTGCTCCCTTACCTGCTCAGCAACCTCAACCTTTGTCCACTGGGACCCCATCAGGCCCTACACTCAGTCCTGAATTCATTGCTCTAGAAAATATGAGGCTTGAACTGGAATTCAAACAGTTAAATGCTCAAACTGAACAAAAGCACCAAGAACTTAAGCTCAGAGAAATAAAGTTGAATCATGAACTAGAAATGAAAAGGTTGTCTCTTGAAAATGCTTCTCTCCCAGAGCCCTCTAGGTCTTCCAGTCCTAAGAGACCCTGTATGCCTAAAGAACTTATGGGTATGTATGAGGTTAAGCTTGATGTTTTAGATTGGTTGTTAATGTTTGAATACAACCATGAGATTCAAGGTCTCACAGGGAATCATTTGCTTCCCTGGCTCTTCGCTAGGCTACCCCCTGTTGCATCTGACGTGGTAATGGAGTTGGGGTAGGTGGATAGGAAGGATTGTGAGTGTGTGAAGCTAGCTTTCATTGCTAGATTTGGGAAGACCCCTTCCCAGTACCTTAAGAGGTTTAGGGCCCTCAAAAAGCATGATGGTACCCCTTGGGCTACCTGGGTATGTGAATGTTTGAAAAACTTAGATGGTTGGGTTAAGGGTTACAGAGTGAACACTTATGAAGGTATGAGAAATCTTGTTATGTTGGAGTCAATTTATGATGCCTGCTCTCCTGAGCTCAGACAGCACTTGGCTGATTCTAAGAAGATAGATCCCAAGAAGTTAGCTAAGGCTGATGACTTGTGTGGTTGCCAACAGGGCTACTCACAAGGATTCTGGGGCAACTCAGAAGAAAGATGAGGGAAAGCAGCCAAAGAAAGATAACAAGGAGAATTCTAATACAAAAGAGGGCCACAAACAGCAACATAAAGGTAAACCACAAGGGAAACCAAATCAGGCTAGTACACCATCTGGACCCAAACCAGATGGAGGTCTGAACAAACCCCCATTCATCAAGACATTTGGGAAATGTTATGCTTGTGGGTCAACTGACCATGTGAAAGGGGATCCCAGATGTAAGGGTAAACCTTCAGGGGTCCACACTGTCTCCTTAGCCTTCTCCCCAGAGGAAGAAATACCTATGGCAAGTGGAAACTTTCACCTACAGGTTGATGAACCCATGAGTGTCTCAGCTAGTGTTTCTTTAGTTTCTTTAGTGTCCCTGGGCTTGTGGGAACAACAGAATTTAGATGTCTGTAATTCCATCCCAGATAATACTAAAGGGTATTATAAAGATAGTGTTCTTGTGAATGGCCAGGAGACCCCTGCCATCCGAGACACTGGAGACAGCATAACTGTGGTGGATGAATCATTTTTCAAGGTGGAGGTTGTTGCTAAGGCACCCAAACGCCTCATCAAGTTAGCTGGAGGACCTGTGCAAATGCTTCCCCAGTTACCAGCTCTCATCCAGTGTAATGATATGACTGTCAAAATACCTGTTAGTGTGCAGAGTGAAGTGCCTGGGAGAGTCCTGTTGGGTAATGACCTGAAAACACTTGGAGTTGTGTGAAGCACCCCCAGGCCTCCCAGAAAAAGGAGACAGGAGCTCACTAGGCCTGCAAGGGAGAGGACCTTGAGAGGCTCTCCAGAGGAGGTGATAGAGGAAACTATCGCTCCCACTCCACAGGAGTTGTTCACTGCTATTTCTAGGAAGAATGAGGCAAGGGGGAATCCCAAGACCTTAAGGAAAAAGTCAGACAGCCCCTCCCCCTGTGCTACCAACAAGGACATCACCAAGATTATCCAAAGTCACACCTGTGACTCTTCCACCTGCTGAGGCAGAATGTGAGATGCAACCTTGTGTGGTTGAGCCAGTTTCTGAAGAATCAGATCTGGAAGAAGACACTGACTTAGTTGGAGATCTTGACCCTGTTGACCATCCTGAGCTGCAGTCTTTACTGGCAGAAGGTGGACCCAACAGGGCAGACTTCAGCAGAGGACAGAGAGAGTGTCCTACTGTTGAAGGTCTTCAACAACAGGCTGCTAACCAACTTGATGGGCAAGAAGTTGGAAAGCACAGGTTAAGCAGGGAAGATGGCCTCTTCTACAGTGAACTGGCTGAGTTTATCCCTGGGGACTGCAAAAGGATTTTAGTGCCCCTTGCCAACAGACTCCAGTTCCTACAGTTAGCCCATGAGATACCTTTGGCTGATCACTTGAGCTTCAAGAAGACCAAGGAAAGGCTCTCCCTCTACTTCTACTGGCCTAAAATGGGTGCAGAAGTTGACAAATTCTGTAGGAGCTGTCACACTTGCCAAACTTCTGTCAAGAGTGGAGCCAAGAATGTGGCACGCCTGGTGCCTCTCCCAGTGGTGGGAGTTCCTTTTGAGAGGGTGGGCATCAACATTGTTGGTCCCCTTGACCCTCCCACAACTTTAGGGAACAGGTTTATCCTGGTTGTAGTGGACCATGCTACAAGATACCCAGAAGCTATACCTATGAGAATTGTTACGGCTCAGGCTGTGGCTAAGGATCTACTTGGTATTTTTACCAGAGTAGGGTTTCCTAAGCAAGTGATATCTGACTGTGGATACAATTTTATGTCCCACTACATGCAAACCATGTGGAAAAACTGTGGTGTCACTTACAAGTTCTCTAAGGCCTACCACCCACAGACAAATGGACTGGTAGAGAGGTTTAATCGTACTATAAAGAGCATGATAGGTGCTTTAGAGGAACCCCTTAGAAGAAAGTGGGACCTTCTACTGCCATGCCTTCTCTTTGCAAATAGAGAAGTACCTCAGGAGGAAGTTGGTTACAGTCCCTTTGAGCTTCTCTATGGCCATCCAGTCAGAGGTCATTTTGCCCTGATTAAGGAAAGGTTGGAGAGTGCTCCTTCCCCCAAGCCAGTCAGAGTGACTGACTATGTGATAGGTCTCCGGAGGAGAATGTCACACATGATGACAGAAGCTAGTAATAACTTGAAAGCAGGTCAGGCTCTGGTCAAACATTGGCATGACCAGAAGGCCAGCATGGTTGAGTTTACTCAGGACCAGCTTGTATTAGTTATGGTGCCAACAAGGCAGAGGGCCTTGCAGGAAAAATGGATAGGACTCTTCAAGGTTGTGGGCAAACTTGGACAGGTGAACTATTTGGTGGATTTAGGCAGACCTAGGAGGCTCCCAGAGTCGTTCACACAAACCGTTTGAAGGCATATGTCTTGAGACCAGAAGTAGGAGCTTTGCTTCTAGCTTCAGCTCAAGAGGAGGAGGAGAGTGAACCCCTACCTGACCTCCTCAGAGGCCAACCTTTGGATGAGAAAGTAGAGGGAGTTAATTTCTCTTCTCAACTGACTTCTGAACAACAGGAGGAGTGCAAAGTTCTGTTAAATCAGTTTGCCTCCCTGTTTTCAATTTCACCAGACTTGAACCCTTGGGGCCAGTATGATATTCTCACTTGTGACTGTTTACCTGTGAAAAACAGAGGTTACAGAATGTCAGAGCATGTGAGATCTCACATCAAAGGAGAAGTCAACAAGATCATTGATCTCTGGGTTATAGAGCCATCTACAAGTCCATGGTCTAGTCCAGTTGTTCTAGTACCAAAGGCAGGATCCAAGGAGTTGAGATTCTGTGTGGACTATGGAGCTCTAAATGCAGTCACTAAGACTGATTCCCATCCTTTGCCAAGGACAGATGAGCTGGTGGATAGACTTGGTTCAGCCAACTACCTCAGTACATTTGACCTAACTTCAGGCTATTGGCAAATAGCCCTGACAAACCATGCCAAGGAGAAAACTGCATTCTCAACCCCAGCAGGCCTCTACCAGTTTAAAGTTATGCCGTTTGCACTAAACAATGCACCTGCTACATTCCAAAGGATGGTCAATCAAGTTTTGAATGGGGTGGAGGACTTTTGCATTGTATACTTGGATGACATTGCAGTGTTCAGCCCTACATGGAAAGAACATATTGATCACTTAGGATATGTTTTGCAGCTCTGCTCTTGACCAGGCCCATCTGACCATAAAGGCAAGTCAATGTCAAATTGGCAGAACAAAGTGGCCTACCTTGGTCATGTGGTAGGAGGAGGTGAAATAAGGCCATTGGCCAGCAAAGTACAAGCTGTGCAAAACTGGGCCACCTCTATTACTCAACCCAAGTGAGAGCTTTCCTAGGTCTCACTGGGTACTACGGGAATTTCATAGAGAACAATGGGACCATAGCTTCTCCCTTGAATGTAATCTCCTCTCCAAAATTCCCTAAGAAGGTTAGATGGAATGAGTAGTGCACCCAAGCCTTTGAAAACCTGAAGAAAGCCCTTTGTCAAGCTCCAGTCCTAAGAGCTCCTGATTATCACCAACCCTTCATTGTGCAGACAGATTCCTCCAATATAGGTATAGGTGCAGTCCTTAGTCAACTGGATGAGAAAGGTAAGGAGCACCCCATTTGCTTCATCAGTAGGAAACTGAAGGAACCAGAAACAAGATGGGCAACCATAGAGTGTGAAGGTTTTTCCATTGTGTGGTCTCTGAAGAGGTTTAGACCATACTTGTATGGATCTACTTTTGTGATTCAGACAGATCACCAACCCTTGAGATGGTTAATGCAAATGAACGGGGAAAACCCAAAACTTCAGAGATGGTCAATCTGCCTGCAAGGGTCTGATTTCACCATTGAGCACAGAGCAGGCTGTCACCACCAAAATGCTGATGGTCTCTCTAGGATGTTTTTAACCGACTAGAGGTAGAGATTCATCCAGGAGTGGATTAAATCCTCCTGTCCCTTAGTTTTGGGAGGTGGGGGGCGAGTGTTAGGAAGAATTCTCCAGGATGGCTAATTTCCCTTACCTAGTGAGTCCCTCAGCAGCTTTGCTGGATTTCTGGGATTTATTTTTTTCACCTGGTAAGAGTGTGAGCCCTTTTCCCACTCTTACATGTGTTTTGCTGTGTGTGTTTAACATTTTTGTGTTCAAAGACTGCAGAGCCTCACCTACTCCACAGGCATTATCTTTTACTGTGTGTTACACAGCACCTTCAATGCAGTGACACACGGTTGTCTTTCAGACTTCCCACTGACTCCATGTTTCTGGGACTGACTACTGTCTCCCAGAAACATGTAGAGTTGCCATTAACTTTATGTAAGACTTTTAAATCCACAGACCCACTACAAACCATCTTACATGGAGTACTGGAAAGGGTTAATACTTATCCTTTTTTGTTTGTTTCTCTTGGAGCATTGTTTTGCTCCCTTTCCATTAAGACTTGGCTGGTGGCAGTGGTAACTACCCTATGTTTTCTACTGCGGTTATCTTAAATAACCCTGGTATTGTTTTAGGCTCTCTTGGTAGCCTCAAACTTAAGCCCGCTTGACCATATTGTTTTTAATATTTTCTGGCTGGGTTTGGTCGCCATTTCTTTTTGGAAAAGTCTTTCTCGTGTTTGTCTCTACGCGCCAAACCAGGTTTTGTTCCTTTGTTCACCATCTTTTCGCAGGTTTCTGCACAGAAGCCCTCCTTTAGGCACCTGAAGGTCTGGTTAGGCAGGATGTGAGGGAGAGGTTTTAGGACCCCTGCCATGTGTTCCCTTGGTAACCCAAGTCACACTCCTGTTTGATTGGCTGGGTGACTGTCCCCGCCAGGACAGCCACCCTCCAGCCTGATTGACAGCCAGGCTGTGTGAATGGGGGAAAACTGCATAAAAAGCAGGTCTCTGGGTCTGGAAGAGCAGAGTCGCCACTGGAACGAGAGAACCGAAGAGGAGCTGACAGAAGAGGACCCCTACAATGACTGAACCACCCAGTGAAGCCCTGCTGCAGGTCTGAATCTTCAGACTCCAACAACAGAGCGGATCTTCCAAGAATCTTCTTCCCTTGAGCTGGTGGGACCAACCAGTTCACCCAAACTCCAAGCCAGGACCCCCTCTTCTGGTCAAATTCACTGTACAGAGCTACAGTGGGCCAGATAGCCAGGAAGGTCAGACCCCCGCTTGGGTTTGAAGCAGCGCACCTTTTATTTGTTGCTTTGCTCTTCTGCTGGTTTCTTCCCTGGGTAGTGCAGGACCCTCCAGTCTTCCTACTTCATATCAGTCCGACAGTCGCTTCAGGAACTGTGAGCCTGCAGGAACTACCAGGAACGTCCGCTGCAGCTACAGCTTCTTCTCCATTTAAGGTACTGTTCAACATCCAGTTGTTCGTTTCGTCCAGCCTCGGTGGAAGGGTGTGAAACCTTTCGCCAACCCGAGGGCAAAAGACTTTTGTCCTATTGACTTTGGCCCTAAGCCTATTTCTCTTGATTCCATCACTGTAGTTCCTCTTTCTAGATTGCCCTGATTACTTACCTGTTACTACTGCATCCCTTCTGCCTAAGTTTGTCTTTCCCTCCCTTTTAAAGTAACAGAGTACCATTTTGCTCCCACTTCATTTTGTGAGCTTAACTTGTCTGGAAACTATTGGGAGTGGTGTGGTATATTAAGAGTGTGATTTTTGAACTGCTTTACTTTGATGAAATGTTATACAACTGAAGAGTAAATAAATGTATATTCTTTTACTTGGAAACCTTGAGTCAGTGTTTGTTTGAATCATAGTAACTGCAGTCCTTTGTGTAACTATTTGATACTGCTCACTTGCTCTTGAGATAAGTCTGGCTGCTCAGCCATTGCTACCACGTAACTGTGTAGTACAGGCTTGTACCAAAGGTGAATTTGTGCTGCCACTTGTAGTCCAAATTGTGTGTAGTGTTTCCAAAGGGTACTGCATATAATTCTGCCTAACACTGGGTGTAGGGCAGTGGTCTTCACTAGGCCCGAAGGATGTCCAGTGGGGGTGCAGACTCTTTGAAAAGGTTTTAAAATGACTGTTCTTAATAGAAAAAATGATTAAGGTGACTACTTTTTAATAGAAAATATAAACAGTAGAACATGTGCTTCTATTTTAAAGAGCCTGGGGCTACCATGGACATCCTTTGGGCCCCCTAGGGGAGAGGGGCAACCCTTCGCGGAGGGGGGTCAACTCCTAGGTGGGGGGTCCCAGATACAATATTGTTACTCAAGGGGGGCTAGGTATGAAAACATTTAAATACCACTAGTGTAGGGCCAAATGGCAGCAGCATCCTACCACTATGGGTGGGGGCATTGTTTGGATATATTTTTAATGTTTTTGTGATGTTATCTGTGCAAAATAATTGTATACATCATATTTCTTATGATACTGGTTAGAATGAGAAAGCACTGATGTGTGCATAAAAAAGTGGAAAACTACTGAGTGTTGAAGTTTTGACTCTTCTTGACTGGAAGAATGTGCTAGTGGAAAATGTGCTAGTGTCAATGATACAACCTCACCAGACCATCCCTATCCTGTCATGCAATCCCACCAAATCATATGTGTTCTAACATGCTGTGCATCCTTTATGATGGTACAAGGCCATGCCAGGAGACCCCTTTGCTAGCATACAGCCATTTTATTCAGGGTCTGTGAAAATGTTTACAATTATTTTGCCAAATGTCAATTGTTTTTGTGCTGTTTGTATTGCTTTTTTAACTACAAACTCTCACCCTTCCACCACCCACCCCTTCCTATATACCTTCCCCAAACTTACCACCTGTATTTTTGTAGTAAAAAAGTGGTAAAAAAAGGGTCCAAAAAGTCACGGAAATTGGCAGTCAGCAAAAGTGGGTAATACTATATACACCCTTATCCTTATCCTGGAACAATGTACATTGCTACCAATGTATCCCATCCTGAAATAAAGCCTTTCCACTGCACCTCAATTCATATATGTCCCATTACCACAACACCTATATCCTTCCGCCCTACAAAGTTAGTGCACCTCTACCCTTATTATCCCTCTACTCGTGCACCTATCTCCTGCTGTACAGCTTTTTGGTATTGGTATTGTGTGTTTGTATTGCTCTACAACTCAGTTCGAAGGATGTAAAAAGGCACTGAGATCAAACCAGAAGACCAACAAGTTTATCTAGGAAACAACCAGGTCTTTAGGTTGCATCTAAACATTAGATGGTCTTCGGTGGAGCGTTAAGAGAGATGTAAACTTCCATAGATGCAATGTCTGTACTACAAATGATCTACTGCTCCATTTTTGGCATTTAAATGTGGGTGTGGTTAACAGATGGGCTGAAGCTGATCTAAGAGCTCACCCAAGTAAATAGTGGGAAAAACGATTCACAATCAATGGAGATCCCCTTAAAAGAAGCCTTGAGTACAACACACAGGGTTTTGAATTTCACCCTTTTAGCAACTGCCAGTCAGTGAAATATCAGGATGGGATATGATTTTGGCGTTTAAGATGAAAAATCAGACTAGCTGCCGCATTTTGAATGCACTGGATTTTAACTGGAGATTGTTTTGGATGGCCCAGATAAACGGTGTTACAATAATCAAGTCGGCTGGCTATGAAGGCTTTCATTAACTGAATCTTCTCTGGAAATGTGAAGTAGCTCAAAAAGCTTTTAAGAGTTTTCAAATGAAGTAAAGAGCAACTTGATACCTTACTAATTTGATCCTTCAGGAGTAGAACTGGGTCAAGCCAACTCAACAGGATGTGCACCAGCAAAGAATGTTTTTTATTCAGACCCCACTTATATAGGTTGTGTGGTCGCAGAGGGCTCGTCCCTCTCTTCGCTCCTTTTTAATCTTTACCTGCGGTCGCTGATGAATATCCTGAGGAAACATTGGATCAATTGTCACTCGTACGCCGATGATACCCAGGTTTTCATTAAAATTGGTGATGTTGAACAGACATTCCTTAGGGTTAACCACTGTCTAGAGGAGGTTAGCCAATGGATGTCATCAAATCAGCTGCAATTAAATCCTACCAAAACTAAGGTCGCTTTGTTCGGGCCTCAGCATCTTCTTAAGTCAGGAAACTTCCCTCAGAATTCCCATTTTTTGGGGGCGGATCTGAAGTTCGCCCCCAAGATAAAAAATCTTGGTTGCATCTGGCAAAATAACCTTGGGAGAGAAAGTGAGGTCAGTGCCAAAGTTCAAGCAGTTTGTTATTCCTTACGTATGCTGTGACAAGTCTTGCCCTATGTCCAAAGCAGTGATCATGGAGTCGTGGTGTGATCACTGGTAAACTCCCAGTTAGACTACTGCAATAGTCTCCTGGCTGGGATTCCTGCCAAACAACCACAGAGACTGCAACAGGCTCAGAATGCGGCAGTCAGGTTGACCTGTGGTCTGCAAAGATTTGACCATGACTCAGCGGGACACCGTGCCCTTCATTGGTTGGCAGTGGAGGACAGGATCAAATTTAAAATCGCCTGCCTGACCTTTAAGAGTTTAAAGGGGCTGGCTCCAGCCTATCTCGCGAACAACTGTAGCTGCTATCAACCTGTTAGGCTACTACGCTTCGGGGAGCAATTGCTGTTGGATATCCCCCGACCCCCGGTGCACTACTAGGGGAGACAGAAGATTTGCTGTCTATGGCCCTAAGCTCTGGAACAGCATTCCTCGAGAAATTATTTTTGGAATTGTACTGTCAGTTCTGTAGAGCCTTGAAAACCTTCTTGTTTAGATAATGGTGGCCATCATTGGTTTGGTTGTCACCAGTGCCCATTGATAACTGGTTCCTTTCTGCTCAATTTATTTTGTACTCTGTGCTCTGCTGTCTTGATACCATCTGCCCCTTCATACAATTCGGTTCGTCATTGTGTGCGTTATAAATCTCTCAAATCAAGACTATGGACAGGGGCTGAGTGCAAGTGGAAAAAGATCACATTGCTTCACATATACCTCTCCTGATTTGTTGGATCTGCTGGCTTTGCAAATAAGTATTTCGGTCTTTTGTCCATTCAGGCAAAATAGTTAGATGCCATCCACTTTTACTTGTTCAAAGCAAAGTTTAAACCAGTCAGTTGGATTGCTGTCTAGATTCCAGTGGCAGAGAATGAGCTGAGCATCATCCGCGTACATATAGCATTACCTATTAAAACCTCTCACTAAGTCTCAATAGGTTTCATATAACGGCCTGAGAGACAAGCTGTGTGGAACCCTGCATGCCATGTCTCACACAGAGGATTTAAAAGATGGGAGGTAAACTGTCTGCTTCCGATTAGACAGGAAAGAAAGAACCCAATCCCAGACCTTCCCCTGCAACCCAAAATTATAAATCTGTTTCAAGAGGATGTCGTGGTCCACCATATCAAACACCACCGGCAAATCAAGGAGAATGAGAACACCTATCTACCTGGTATACACCCATAACTTTAAATACAGAGCTGTCAGTAACAATGTTTCAGCATTATGCCCAGAAACCAGCTTGCATTTCATTTAGCCATCAGGCTTCTTCCAACAAGGTTTGTAATTGTGAGGTTACCTCCACTTCAAGTAATTTACTCACAAAGTGTAAATTCAGAATTGGGTGGTATTTAGCTGGTACAGAGTAATCAAGAGACTTTTATTTAACAAGTGACATAATGCTTCTATTTTCAGATGATCCAGAATGTTACTACACTGTAATGAGAGGTTAAGGACTGAGAATAGATCTATAATCACACATGATCTTAGTTGCTTCAAAATGTTTGCAGGGCTGAGTTCAAAAGCTCAATCTGTAGGGTGATTGATCTCCATCAACTTGAGTAGGCACTGTTCTGTCACAGGCTTAACAGAGTTGAAAATAGAAGCTGGTGGGGTCTTATCTTGAACCTTCCCACCGGAGAAGGAACTTTCCTAGTAAGTTGGAGGGAACACTATTTTTTATTATTTCTTCAAATAATTATGCTAAGTCTCTGTGTAAAATGTGTGGTGAAGGCAATGCTATGTGACTCAGAGGGATCAGTTTGCAAAATCGTTAAGTACTTTAAAAAGTTCTTTGTTCCTATTTGAAATGTTAAACACCAGCTCAGAAAATTGAGCACCTTTTGACTTTCTTATCAGTCTGTAACTGTGCAATTGCTGAATCTATGCCAAACTATGTCATCTCGAGACCTTCTCCAGGCCCTCTGTAATTTACCAGTAAGCTTCTTGGACTCAATCAAGTTGGAATGAAACCAGTACTTAAGAGCAACTTTGCCTAAACATCAACTCTTTGAGGACAGGTATATCACAACCTTCAGTTTTCCTGCTGTAATCCTATTATTTCTGGCCTATGAGTTCACATGCACCGCTTTATCCTGGCCTGCTTATAAGCTTGGTCTACACTGTTAATGGTGGGGCCCAGGGTAAGGGACACTTTTGATGATAATACTAAAAGATGCAGGGCAAACACAAGTTTGTGATTTGGTTCATTTTAAGACAGCCAGCAAAGTTTGCTCTATTCCGAAATATGTATTCATGGTTTTCCAAGCAATGCAGCCATATGGAAAGCAGGAGCTAAAAATATAAAGTATTTGCTCAAGATCACAAAGCTGTGCTGCAGTGCAATCTTGCCAACTCTCCATGGTGATTGCTTTCCTCCACATAGGCTACTGGTAATGGGGCTCTGGGCAGCAAAAATAAGAAAGGCCTGACACTAAGCAGTGCTGAAGGGCATTCCATTCATGCTACAGCACACATTGCATTCCTTATTCATTCCTTCTGGTAGGGTCCCTTCTAGGGTTACTGGTGACCTCAAGATCCAATGGCTCATCGTGTGTGGCTCACAGCCCTGCAAGCCTGCTATCCCCACTCTATTTCAAAAATATATCTACCACGGTACCTCTATCCTACCCTGCAGCTCTATATTTAACTAGCCGTTCCCGGCATAATATATGCCTTCTATCATATGTTAAAGATCAATATCGGTCGGTAATTCATGGGGTCACTTTTGTCCCCCTTCCTAAATATCGAAATTACCACAAATCGCTTCTAGGAAGGGGGCATATGTCTCTGTGACTTATCAATGGTCCTTGAAAAGGCCAAACGTATGGGTGACTATCTTCTTTGGAATATAAAAGGCATATTTGTATCAGATAGAATGACAGGAATGTGCGATATAAGAACAGTATCTAGGTTTCATTGATTACACAGGCCTCTATGATATGCCTTTGTTGACATATAACTGTCAACCTTGTTCCATTGCAGAGTCCCCGTGATGGCATACGATTGTGTAGTTGCATAATTACAGCACCTACTTTCAGTTTAGTTCATGAAGAGGCATTTGTCCTACAGCATTTCATTCTATAGGGACTTAAACGTTGAACCTGTAATTAACTCTTCATTGACACTGGAACCGTTGTGCCCTGTCTGAAGAGAAGTGGGGGTGGAAAGATGTAACTTGAAATTATTCCGACTGTTTGTGATAGTGGAAGGTGAAGGTGACCACGTAGAACCATGCTCATTCTGTTTGTTAAAATGATAGCTGTTGTTGAAGTGGAAGGGCACACAGAGGTGCACTTTGCCATTTGGACAGCAGAGGGCAATCTAACACTGATAAATTGCATCAGCTCAAAAGGGAAATATACCTAAGCATTTTATGTATATAGATATTAATACTGAATTGCAGCACCCTCAATCATTCCAATAACTCCCTTTACAAATGAAGCGATGAGAAAGATTTGCGGGCAAGACATAGCGATAGCCAGAGAATGGAGGAGGGGCACTAACATCACTTTTCCCCTAGGGTGATATAGATTTCCTTGCACTGACCCTGTCTCAGGATTTAAAGAGGTTATTGGGGAAGAGGATCAGGAGTCTTCCACTCTGGTATTTTGGATTTTATATATGTTTAATAATTGCAGAAGTGGGTTTTAATTGAGGGGGGATTCGGGGTTTTAATTAGGGGAACATTTCAGACGGATCCAAAAGTTCTCCTGGGCTGACAGTTTGCCTCCCCTTCATCTCCCACCTTTTTGGATAAAACACCTAAAGGGGAGATTTTGGTGAGGCAAGGTTAAGGTTGCTTCTTGTCTGAAAGTTCTTGGCATTGAAGTGGTAAATGTTTATGTTTAAGTGTTAGTGCTGGTGGGATGGATCAGCCTGATGAAATGCTGCAAGTTATTGGTAGTAGTTTAGTGTTGACATGGTAGAAATAGGTCAAGAGATATTGGCCAGTTGCAATTGAAGCTTGGGGACTACTTGTGGTGAAGGGGTTGTTGTTTGGTAATTGGCTGTGGTAGCATAACTGAGGGAATGGTTACCTATGTTCAGGTAGACGGCTAGCCTAGGCGAAGAGTGGGTCAGCAGACGGGCTTTGAGTAGGATGGACTGTGGTAACAGTGGAATTTTTGGGCTAGCGGATCGGAGGGGTAATGCTTGGCAATGGGCTTTTAAGCAGAAAGGTTGAGGCACTGAATAGGGCTTTTTATCAAGAAGGCCATTAGAGAGTAGGTCAAGATGTAAAAGTTGTGCGCTTAGGTCAGACATGTGTAGCTGTAGTTTTCAAGGCAAATAAGCAAGCTGTGCAATTGTTTGGTAGCTTGCACTTGTCACATTAAAGTGACCTTTCCCACTTTAAATGAGGTATTTTATGGACTGTATCGCCCAATGGCATTTTTTGATTTATGCCCAGGATTTGTGAATTGATATTTCTGAACTCACACTGATGTATATGGAAAGTGTACACTTAGTAGGTGCTGGATGGGTCTAACGCAGGTGTTGATCCGTTTCTCTGGATACCATTTTGTAGTTCCATATAGTTGGTCTAAATTGCTCTCCATGGACGCCATGTTGAATTGTCCAGTACGACGAACTATGCTGTACGGGTGACTCCACAAATATCGACCACTGAAGAGCAGGATGCCAAGCACCCCTTTTTGCAGACTAAAAACAATAAATGGTGGACTACTCAAAACTACTTCGTGCAATTCGACGACCTTACTGCTGTGTACCACGACCTCAGCTGCATCTTTCAAGCCCTTTCAACAGAAGACAATTTCAAATGGCCTGACCTCGTTGCCTTACAGATTTGTTGCCGATTTGTGCAACGGTGTATACGTGTTTATGGAATAAGAAGATCATCTTAAATCTGCACAACTCTGAAGCGATATTTTTCCAGCTGGTGTATTGGTTTAAATGTCTGCACAAATGCTGCGTTTCCGTGTCTGACGGAGGTTGGTTCCTGTTCGGCCAGTACGGCAGTGAGCAGAAAGAAGTGCGTCAATGTATAAACTTATTTATCAGAATGTTGGAGATTGCGATGTCTAAAGGGATGTTTTAATGCTTCGGAGTCCCTCGGTAGTGCTGTCATTTTTTAATTATCTACACATACATTTTACACTGAAAGAAAGATAACGATCAGTGTGAAAGGGATATTTGAAACGTGTAATACATATTTTGAAAGAAAGTATCTGAGAAGCGTTTGCGAATGGGTAGTTCAAGGGCTTTAAACCTGCCTGAAAAAAAGTAATCCTGTAAACTACACAAACTCGCATCTAAAGGCGCATTGCAAAGGATGGAATATAAACGCGCGAGGCGATGGTTAATTACTTCATAAGTAAATTCTTCTACATAAATAGCATGCGCGGAAATTATGAAGCGTGCTGAATATGGCATTCAGGTGCATTAATCATGCACGTTCGGGTTCAGTTGAAACATAACTTTTATCCAAATTCAGTTCGGCTCCTGCTGCGTCCTGGGGCAATAATAAAAGGGAGTGGGGAGTTATTTTGATAACAAGGGGAGGAAATCAACCAAGAGAAAATGAGCACAGCTGGCCGGCGTGGAGTTAACGCACGTGGCAAACATCCCTTCCGTTTCAGTGGACATCAAGAACAGTTTCGCATTGCTAAAAAATTCAGGGTCGTATTTGCGTACATATTCCTTCTACATATGATTGCGGAATATATGTACAGCATAATATTACAATGTGTGTTTGTTTGCCTGGCTTGCGAATGTCAATTCTCTTTTCTATCTGTATTTGTGCACGCTACGTAACACTCTGCACATGCAGGGCGTCCTCTAATTCAATTACAAAACAAGTGCTATCCAACAATAGACAAGTGTAATCCTGATTGGAGCAAGAGCAGGCATGGTATGACTTACAGTAAGTACACCATGGACATGCCACTCTATGGCAGAAGCTTACTAGAGGACGGGGCGAGGATCACAAGCAGGGGGCAGGGCACACATCGTGTTTCTTCTTCCCCAACAGACGCAAACACCGCGTTATTAACGGAGCCAACTCCTCATTTAACACAGCGCCAAATTCTCACAGCTATGTCCCTATGCGCGTGCTCACCGCTCCGTTCAAATTAAGTTTATAAAGAAAATATCCACTGAGTGCTTTGGGCGCATGTTATAATTTTAAAAAACTACGTTTTTGTTATGTTTGTAGGTTTGTGCTTTCATAATATAACTAAAAATTAAAGTCTGTGACAAATGAATGTTTACAAAATTATCTCTGTTAAAGGAAACGTTAACGCGCCACATACAAAAAGTCCGGTTCCACCAAGCCTAGCTACTAGTGGTTTTTGATGGATTTGCAGGTGTTTTAATGGCTACGAGAAGAAACAAAAACAGGCCACCTCCCACGTTATTTATGTAGCGTAAAGGTGTGCATTGTTTTCGTGACCATTTCGAGTGAAATCATCTGTGCAGTCGCCCGTGGCACTGAGGAGATTCGCAGGAGCGTCGTCGGGCACAGCGGCCCCGCGCGCAGAAGCTCAGCAGAGCCGTCAGGGTGCTGCTGTTCGGGACGAATGACCAACGGGTGGTGCTGCTGCTCCACTGAGTGGAGGTGAGGGTTCTCGGGCGCCCCAGAGCGAGCACTGTGCAGCCCTCGCCGACATGGAGGCAGCTAAACCAGCTCCCAGCAAACTGCACAGCAGCTTCCATCGAGCAACCAAAAAAAGACTCCCTTTGTGAAATGTAATGTCGATATTGTATTTGCAGTATAGTAAATAGAGGACACTGGTCCAGAAAAAGTAACATTTACTGTGAAATGTGCCCAAATTCCTCACGAAAACACATCTCGTAAATGTCCTGAATGATGTTTGATTCACTGTTTTTTATGGTAACCGTGGATTGTCGTGTTTTTGTTTTAGAGCAGCTGACCACACGTCTGTTCCTGTTAATAGGTATTTTTTGGTGGGAGTTCAGGCTTAGGTGATGCTACATAAGTGAGCCGTCGGAAAATGGCAATTCGTGTACAGGGGCCGAGAATCCCGCTGCGTCTCGAGAAGGAACAGCCCTGTCCATCTTCCGAGGCCCGAGGAGCATGGATAGAGAGGCCTGACCTTTGAGCGGCAGAGGAAATTGCACTGTTTCCAACGCTGATAGGGCCAGCTGCAGCTGTGCAAGGGCGACTTAGTTCATCTCTTCGGATTCGGTGCAGCAATCATTACTTACCAAGATCCTTTGTATGTCTTCAGTTCAAATTCGGGGCAATAGAGCAATACTTCTTTTGCATCTTAGAATTTCTTCTTTTATTTTAATTTTAAAGAACCCGATGGCTAGTTTCAGACCATTTGTAGTACTTGATTTAGTTGCTTCTAAATTAAATTTCATTCGCGTCATTACTGTGTCTGACATTTAAAACACACACTGTTATGGAAATATGGATCTTCACGATGCCCTGCTTCAAATAATGTATTGCTCCCATCAGCAACAAAATAAAGAAAATGGAACATAATAAATCAAGTTTTTAAATAAAGTGCCTGAAGGCGGTTTACTCCTGCTTCTACGCAGTACGAATTGAACCTTATTACCAGACTTAGAGCTAAGAAATGTAATTGTGATGAGCTGAGGCGGCTCTGTCGAGTCTCGAACCCGTGACTGCAGGTGGTAGGTAACCACGTTTACGAAGCAAACACTTGATGGGTTGAGTTATTTCAGCAACTTTGAATTGAACAAATACATCAATGAAAATATGATATTGTGCAGTAGTGCACACAGTTTTCACTGGTGAAGTGCAAGTAGCATTCGGGAAAAACTCCTCCAGTGCAGAAAAACATATTCTTTGAATGGATTTTTGTATCTGGGCGATGTTTGCCCTACTAACAGTCCTTTGCCCTGGTGCAACAATGCATTGAAAGAATATACTTTTTGCCCTAGAGCAGTTTTTGCCCTTGCACCAGTACAAAGTTTCTGTAATATCACACCGAATTAATAGCATCACTTATTTACCTGGGACTAACTGTATCTTGCTAGTACTATACGATACACCTCTCCGGCTAGTCTCCTTCTTCGTCTTATGCTGCAAATCACATAAAAGCAGCAATGAACTCTAAGGACTTAAGAATCAGGTGTAATGCAAAACGTTTGTTGTTCTTCACATGGAACACCCCCTTTCTTTTGTGTACTGCAGCTGTCTCTATGCAATGTATCCAGAAGGCAAATATCAATGCGCTCCCGCTATCCGCTATCGAGTCTGTTTCATGGAATTACTCTAATAGGAGGATAATCGTCCCTGTGCTTTCTCTTTCCGGTCTATATGCAGCACAGTACATTGTGGGGGTCATTACAAGGTTGGAGGTAGCCATGGTGCTAGCAGCACCATGGCTACCCCCTTACCGCATACCGGGTCCAGGTTCCTCGAATGAGGAATTACCGGGCCATTCCAACCTTGGAGGACCCAGTAATTCTTTATTCAAGGAACCCGGACCCGGTACCCCCCCATTTCCATTCGAGCCCCCATAGGGCTCCATGGAAATGGGGAGCATGCTAATAACGGGCCCGTTAATAACAGGCCCGTTATTAGAATGCTGGTCCTTTAGCGGCTCCCACTAAGGGCGCCTGGTAAAACCAGCCGCCCTCATTGGGACCCCCTAAAGGACCTCGTAATGCGGCGGTAAGGGGTTAACGGCACCGGCACCATTACCGGCGCCGCTAACCCCTTACTGCCAAGGTCGGAATGAGGCCCTGTATCTTTGCAGAGCTGAGGATGCTGGCAATTCTTCATGCCATTTCTGCCAAAGTGGTTGCACGTCAAACGTAATGCCTCTAGCCAGGCCTGGCTTTGGAGCCGCTAGCACTTTGAATTCCATGGCTGGTAGACTGGTTCCCTCTATCCTACACTTTAGGAAGGACCTGCAGACCCCACTCTTCAAATAATGTCTCACTAATCACAAATCACTCCACTGAACTCCAATTCTCTACCTCTGTAGCTCGCTCCCCTTACCCATCCCAACTCCTCTGCTACCTCTGCACCCTTAATTGTAACCCCATGGGTGCGTCCACTGAGCAGAAAAATCACAGGCCTGGATAATAGTGTTACACATGACACGTGGTCACTTTCCTGCTATGTAACTATTTGCAGAATTAAGGTCATACATTAAATGCAGGGGGTCCAGGCCTGTCCTTGCATTGGTAAAATCACCAGAGATATTTTAATGAATGCAGGTAAACTCGTTCCTACCTCTCAAATTGCATATGCAGTTATTTGCGAAAAACACCATAGGACTACTCTGCTTTGACATTCATCTCCTTTGGGCAGAATTTCAGAACTCGAATATCCATAAAGTAGGCACTGCAGTACCATTTGTGAAACAAAGTGCACATCCAACAAGAAGCTCAATGGCTGTATTGAACCAATTTCCTTTTAGACAGCTGTTTTTTCAAGCAGAAATTGTTGTATAGATCGTCTTAGTGTGACATGGATTTAAATAAAGAATTCAACCCTGCATCTTTCACTGTGCCTGTGGGTAAGGGGAGAAGAAAATCAGGGTACTCGCACAAACGAGGCCCATAGTTCTGAGGCACATCAGGAAATCTCCAGACTTCCATGTAGGCTAGTCCACCCCAATGTTCCATCTGAGCTGTGCACATGTGCGCTTGCCCAACTTCCTTCTGGGTGCCGCTCTGAAAAATTTCAGCAGCGCACACAGACAATTCCCACCTATTCAAAAAGATGTAATAATGCACAAGGCACAGCAGGTAACTAATATTTGCTTTCTCTCAAAATGAAGCTAAATTATATGAACTAGTATTAATATTGTGGTGTAGCTTATTTTCATTGCCTTACTATGCAAGCTATGACCTTAAAACCCCCCAAATCCTAAAAGTAGAATACATCCACAATAGGTTAAAAACTAATACGAAAAAGTTTCTGCATGAACAGAAAAATATAATTAAGAGATGTCTGCACACATTAACCAAATTATCTCCCTCCCTACCCTTGACTCCTTTACTTGACTCTACCACACGTATACCTTATGACTCGAACTTCCGCCCCAGGCCTCATTCAGATATATTACCAGACAACCTTGACTCTGCCTACCTTGGCTCTGCAAAAGGTTACCAGACTTGTACCTACATTCACTTATTTTATGTTTCTAATATGAATGACATTTAAGCACAAGTATTTCTGTTACTCATGGCGCTTTGGCAAAAGCGTCACCCAGACTAAGTAGGTCAACTGTCAGCCCGTGTCGGCCGATTCCTGCCTGCAGACCCAACAGCAACAGAAATCACATCGGATGGCCGTGCCTTTCTCCCTCCCATAAGAGGTACGTGACTGCTGGAAAAAAAGGACATTATTTCATCAGAAATCTGCTGCTTTGTAAAATCTTGGAAAATAAGTAAAACAAAACCCGAAGTATTTAATTTCCACTTTTTTGCTCTATATGCTCTGGACAGCCGAGCACATTGCCAGAGGTCTGAGCCATATTAGGAGGCCTTTTCTGCCGGCCTCGTGGCACTTTGAAGATGGGTGCCACATTTTCGTTCACTTAGAAGGCTCCTTGTTGCCATCTGCATTGCCCAACTGTTCCCCGATTGTCTAGCCTCATGTTTTCTACTGCCTATAGTGGACCAGCAGGCTTTAACCGGCCCACCCCATCGAAGGCCCACTTTCCAAGGCCCTGTCTGTCCCTGTCCGTGCCAGTACATGCCCCGGGCCCTACTTATTGGCCTTTCAATCCGCCTGCCGTTGGAGTTCATTTTTCCCTTCATTATGTGTGCCTGTTGATCTCCTCTCCCGCCGCACCATCAGATGACACTAGTGGCTTCCCGGCGCTAGACTCCCACCCCTGACACCCATCAAGACAACAAGTCTGGAATGGCCCCACGTTCCACAGTGACTCTGTTTTCGCCATCACCCACTATTGCTCTTGCATCTTCCTACGAACTGGCTGTTATAACCCTGCTGCATATTTAAATACTGTGCATCCCACCAATTTGTTTCTGCTTTGCTTATCCATTGCCTTGATAATTATTACTTCGTGCAAATTACCTGCTTACGCTACCGCCCTACCTTACTCATGCTTTGACAATGCTGGTCCACTACCGCTGCCCCATCCCGTGTTACTATCCTAAATTGCCCCCCTAGTGCCTCCTTACATTTTCCACCGCTCCCACCCGGTCTCACTAAAGAAACTTGCCGGCATCAGTTCCTCTGTCAGCCAATCAGCAATACCTGACTTTCTTAACCATTACCCAAACTGATGTTGCTTGTTACCTACCTGCAACTGTATGTTTTGATGTAGCTCCCCTTACCATGAGGTGAGGTTTTCCAATTTGTGCATCCGAACTGATGTAGCTTGTTACCTATCTGCAACTGCATGTTTTGATGTAGCTCCCCGTACCATGAGGTGAGGCTTTCCAATTTGTGCATCCAAACTGATGTAGCTTGTTACCTACCTACAAGTGCATGTTTTGATGTAGCTCCCCGTACCATGCGGCGAGGTTTTTCCAATCGGTGCACCTAAACGTATGTCGCTGTTAACCTACTTACAAATGAATGTCTCGATGCTGGACCCCCGACCACGAGGTGAGATTCTCCTTGCAGATGGCTTGTAACTAACGTAAGCTATCTATGCAAGCCATCACATCTGCGAGTTAATCATGCAATGACTGTAACCTGCTACCTCTACAAGTAACTAATGCAATCTGTTACCTCTGTAAGTAACCAATGTAACCAACCTTCTTTAGCTAAAAGCGCCTAGATGCCTCTGGGCTTTGTGCGCTATACAAATGTCAAAATTAAAATAAAATAAATAATAAATAAAAATAAATAACATAAATATTTATGCCTGTTACATAAAGATTTTGAAATGCTAATCTTTGAACATAAAACCCGTGGAACTCTAGCCCCATATTTAAAACAGTCACCCTCTGTGCAACTAAGGTCAACTATCTTACGGCTGCGATTTAACCTCTTTCCAACTAGAGATGTTCTAGCTAGAAGAAAGCTGTTACCGGTTAATACAAATTATTGTTCCTTTTGTAAGACTGATGGAGTTAGCGAAACACTTCGACATGTTGTATCTGCTTGTCCAGCGCTAACTGAACTTAGAATGAAATTTTTTGCACCTCATTTATCCTACCTTGGTGAACTAACTCCTGGAACCCGATGGTCGTTACTTTTGTCCACCAACTCAATGAGTCTTCGTATTGCCACTCACAATTTTTGGAAGTCATTATGTCAAAACTTAAGGATGTGTCGACCGTGACTTAAAGGCATAAATATGACGACCATCAAGATTGCAGCCGCGTTTAAGCATTGGCAAAGTAAATTTGTGAAGGGCCTATTAGCAACTGTTAAAAGAATTGCATGCTAAATGAGGATGAGTCTCATACTATATACTAATGACACAATGGTTTTATGATCTATGTCTTCCAACTAAGAACATATTGGTTTAGTCAAGCTCCTAATATGTTAGGCCCTTTCTCTTTCCTTCTTTCTTTCAAATCATATTTTCTTGCTTAAACCTTTTCTTTTTTAAACTGCTTTCAAATTGTTTTTTATTACCTAAAATTATTACAATGAAGTCCTAATTGTTTTAGTTATCTTAACATATGTTTTTATCGATTTGGACCATTTGCACAATGTATTACATTATTAATTGAATGTTTCTTGTTAAAGTAAATGCTGAATTTCATTTGTATTAGTAAATGAATAGTGTCTATATATTGAAAAAGTTGTTTATTCAACTATATTCAATAAAAAAAATAAAAAAATAAAAAAATAACATAAATATCAGATACTGAGTGCAAGTAACCAGGCTACTTGAATGTGTACCCTCATCCCATGATTCCTATTCTTTGTACGTATGTCACACAAGCCCTTTGAAGTGGCTCCATTGCAAGTTAATGCATTCTAAAACTCAAATATTAATTTGCCCTCTAAGGATTTTCAGTAAGCAGATGTCATGTCTACTTTACAAGCGGAGAGCTTGTGATATCATTTACTTGGCCTGCAAGAGATAATGGGTATGGACTATGCCTGCCATTATTTGTATGTAGTATTAGGGCAACGTATATTCAGATTACTAGAATGCTTTTCACACAATCTGTGTTTATTTTCTGAAGGATAGGATACTGTAGGAAAAGTCTGGGAAACCGTGCCTTCGGTTTCTTTCTCTGCTCAGCTGATGAGGGCTTTTCAATATGATAATGTGTTTGTGTTTGTTGCCTCTAGCAACCCCAATTATCTTGTCCAACTGATAACAGTGAATTTCGTAAGAGGGGTCCCTAGATAAAGAAGAAAGCACTGAATCTGTTGTATTTATGAACATTTCTGCTATTGACTTAAAAGGCAAATATATGTGATTTTCTTCAACGGTGCTAAAAACAAAACCTCGGTAAGACTCTAGTGGAATTATGTCTAGGCTGTGGTGAGAAAGGGTGTGCAAAACTTTAAGCTGTATTATGTATCCTGTTATATCACGTCCCATGTCAGGGTTACAAGGAGGGCTCTGATATGATGTTACTCCCTACTCTGAATCAAATGATTTTTCAGGGAGTAAAAAAGTAATTAGCTTTGTTAGTAGGGATATTTTATGTTTATTAAAATATATTCTTTCCCCTTAAAATTCCTAAAAGCAACACATTGCTACAGTGACTGTAAAAAGAACAGGCCATTCCTTCTTTTCATATGACAAATAAATGGGAATTTGGTCTAGAAATTCAAAATTCAAAACAAATACTTCCTAACAGGTATAACTAACACATTTCAATTGGAACCAAAACTATCAAAAATAATTATTGGGTTGTTAGAGATATAATTACTGATTTTTACATTGCTAACAACATTCTCCATCAAATCACAATTAAGCTAGACTTTCTTACTAGCAAGGTTGGTCAAGACTAGGGGGTAACCCAGCAGGCATTGACAATGTTGAAAAATCTTTTCTGTCTGCTCAACTACTACTCCATGCTGTGAAGTCTCAGTAAAAGAGAACGTGGACAGCCATGTGAATGTCCATCAATTTACCATACTAATAATAATAAAGAAAGAAGCACTTTCAAATTTAAATTATATCCTTCAATAATTTACTAGAGCTTAAAGATGATCCCATTCAAATATAAGTGAACAATAATTTTCTTCAAAGTATCTCTGAGGAAAGACACCTCTATTAGAATGGCTGTCAACTCCCATTGATCTATAGACCTGTAAAAAAGATCATTGGTCCAATTTCAAGGACTGGTTCAACAAAACTGACAGTATCGGACCGGAGAAGATCAACACTTGACAAAGAGGACATTTCTCAGTGTATTATTCATGCCACTATGCGGTACAGTATGTTACCTGTAGTATGAAATGGATTTTCAAGATACTAATAACTATCTTGGAACCAGGGAGTCGTCTGTCCATGTAAACAATAAAAAAGATCTCTCCACCCACATAATGGATTATTCTGAACAACCAGGAGGTATTTTCAGGCTTCTTGCATATAGTCAAAGAACAGGGTAATCTGGCCAATGCCTGTGAAACCATTGATCAGTGGTAACAACAGATACACATGTTTATGGACTTCCGCAGCATCTACCAACTGATGAATAGGATTGTGGTCATAGATCTCTATGTTCTATGACAATAGAAATGGACCCTGATGTGACTGTCATGTTTGTAAGATAATATTGGTTGCCACTCACATTTATGGAATCTCTCATTGAGATGATCACACCCTTGAAATTCCATGGGACCATTTATCCAATTCCACCAAGCAAGAAGTAACGCAGATTTATTGTACACAAACAGCAGGGAGGCCTGGTTCAGATTTTTAGGATCCAAGCAACAGGGAGATCCAGTTAAGACAGCCCCATTGAACTGAACTGAATGAAATTAGCTCTTGACGCCCCCCACTGGGACTGGACCTTTCATACTCAAATTAGAGAATTACCATACATTGTAGTTACGTTTTTGGGCAGGTCATTGATTGGTGGAGATATGCCAGACCCCTATATAGATGTGAACCTTCTGTGACCCCCATTGAATCAAACATTTCCTGGAACAAAATCATATGGACAGCCCTTGTGATGTCATGAACCTTCCCCCACCGCCTCACAATTACGTTATTGTGCTGATAGGTAAAAGAACAGTTAATGGTCATTGGGTGGCACTGTTCAATATACGGAAGGAGAGATACTGTGTGAGTCCCACATCTTTTGTTCAACGGGGATTGAGCGGTATAGGGACCACTTATGCAATATATAGAACAGAACAGACTGCTCAATTACCCCTCTCCTAGTCTACCCTTTGGAGTGATCAAAGGGAAGCACATTTAGGATAAATGATCTATTTCATCTATCCAAGTTACATGTGAACCACACAAATTATGCCAATCTAGTCAACACAAAAAAAAAAACATTTTAATCAAATAATTGGTACAAAAACGTGATAACTCTGGACTTGTTTCTTTTTCCTACTTTTAGATATTAACCTGAATGTACGTGGTGTCTTGCGGAAAGCACACACTACATGAATATGCATTGAATTATTTGATTAAAATGTGTTTTTATTTTGTTGACTTGATTGGCATAATTATTGTGGTTCACATGTAACTTGGATAGATGAAATAGATAATTTATCCTAAATTTGCTTCCCTCTGACCACTCCAAAGGGTAGACTAGGAGAGGGGTAATTGAGCAGGCTGTTCTGTTCTATATATGGTTCAATACATGACTGCATACCCTGCTGTGTACTGATTGGATATTGAATCTTGAGATGGGATGGGGCCAGACCTTCTCACAGAGTCTGACCAATGATGTGTCCCGCGGACATCATCAAGGACACTTTACAACATTGCACGCTAGGAACACCGAAACCACTTTCCACTGATTGGTTTCATGTTGCGTGCCCCACAACCCATGTCCCATGTCTCTTGCACCATAGCTCCCTTCTGCTTGTGCTTGCATGTGTCTTATGCAGGATGTCACTTCCCTCATCCCATCAACATTCAGGGTCAACATATATGTCCCCCCTCTCCTGATGCCCTTACAAATTATGAGCCCTATTTAACATGCACAAAAGGTGATGAGTAGCAAAACGAGGATTGGGAATGTTATCTTTAAAACATTACACAACCAGATGGGGACCCAGGAACAAATATGATTGATCCAGTTGTCAGGTGTTGCTGTGCTTGTTTCTGTTATCATAGTCTCATGGAGTGTGTGCAGTTCCTCAATAGCCTCTGACAAAGTTCTGTTGGATGCATCTTTTGCAGGCCCGAATGTACAGCAGCTACTGCCTATCTTCTTAGAAACACCACATTCCATTGCTGTTAAAAGATCAAGAATGTACCGGATGTGTAGCGCAACCAGCCTTAGAGCTCTTAGTTCCTCCCTCACTGCATCCATCACTTTCTCCATAAAATTCGCCGACTGTAATCATTCATAGCATGTAATTTGCATCCACTTGGAGTTCATTGTTGCTTGGACCCCTAATAACAAAGATGACGAGAAAATGTAGGCACCTTGCTGCAGAGACAAAACTCTGGTGGAATTGCTGCCAGTCTATCAGATGATTTTTGGGATCAGTATTTGTTGTCCCTATGAATTCTATGCAAGTTCAAGGATCGGGCCGATCGTGTGTGCACCCCCCGCTCAATGCTTTATTAGTATCTGTGTCTTTATTCAACAGTGCAGGATGATCAGATAAAGCAATTCATTCCAATTGGGGTGCCACTAGGGCGGGGCAGTGTCACAAAGGAGCAAGTTCCGCCCCAGTTCAGGGGAAGCTAGGCATATGGCTAGATCCCACATGCCCCCCAGAAATCCATCAATGCTGCAGGCCCGTTCCTCAATGATGGCAACATCATCACCTTTTGCCACGCTTTGTTGGTCTCCAAATGGATCGAGCCATTGCATCTGATATGGCATGATATGGCATTTATAACGCGCCTATACAGAAGTGTCTCAAGGCACAACAAGGCAAGGGAGGAGAAATAGAGGGAGGACAAAAACAACAATCTTACTAGGCCTAGTGACATTCAGATTGCGCAAGTACAAGGAATCAGGAAACAAGTAGTGCAGCCAACGGGTGGCAGTGTGAGTGTTAGAAGTGCAGACAAGTGTCTAATAAGTGCAGGAGAGGAGACTGTAGGGTTACAGATACAGACCACAATTGCATGGGGTGCCAAGAGGCAGTAAAGGTTTGCAGCTGGACAGGCAGGGGCCTGGGCTCGAATTCAGAGGGTTACCAGGTGACCAGTGCATGTATTAGAAAGGAGATCAGCAGGGGAGAGGAAGAGAGAAGACAGAAGCAAAGAGGAAGGTCTTGGGATGCTTCCAGAACCGGAGATGATTCTGCTCAAGCTTCTGTGAGGCAGGGAGGCTGTTCCAGAGGGAGGCACCAGCTGAAGAAAGAGATATACCCCCAACTCGTTGCTTGGAGAAGCGACTGACCCTCAGCGATTTGGAGGTGGAGGAGCAGAGAGCTCGAGTAGGAAGATATTTCAGTAGAGAGAGTTGGAGGTTTTGCGGTTCGAGTCCCAGAAGGCCTTGTGGACAATGCAGAGGTTCTTGAACTTGATCCTTGCTGCCATTGGCAGCCAATGAAGAGATTTAAGTGGTGGAGAGATATGATCCCTGGGCTTGAGGCCAGTGACAAGTCTTGCAGTCCTTTTCTGGATGAGTTGTAGAGGACAGAGAGTAGAGGCAGGTAGATTTAGAAAGAGGCTGTTGCAGTAGTCCAGTCTATAGAGAACAGACCTCTGAAGACAGTGAGCTTCTGGGGGAAAGTGAGGAAAGGAAGACTACCTCTGAGGAGGTGCAGCTGGTAGTTTGACTTCTTAGAGACATCAGAGATGTGAAGGGTTTAGATAGAAGCGCACACCTATAGTAAGTAAGATTAGTAAAGAGATTCGAGGATTATGTTGTATAAACTTTTAGGTGCGGGGGGGAAAACTGAGGTCATGGCACAAGACCCCGACAATAAACAGTAAACAGAAAGAGGATTCAACTTGGGAACCCTCCCGTCCCCTGCACACTTTCAAATGTTTGGATTAATCCAATACAGTTGTTTAAACTGCGTTATATGCATTGTACATACATTTGTTTCTAACACATATGGTCAGACACAGGAGTGTGAGATAAAAAAATATATATCTTTATAGTCAGGCTGTATTATTTTCAGCAAGAATTATAGTTCAGACAAAGATTATTTACAGTGCATAGAAACAGTATCAATAGATAAAGCTCAAATTGAAGAAAAATGGAGTCCAAATTGATTAGCGACGCGTTTCGAGGAAGTTCTCCTCTTCTTCATAAGGCCACACTTGGACTCTTAATGTAAAAGGAAAGCATAAATTCAGTAAAGAAAATTTTGTAAGCACAATGCATAGACTGTTCATGTCATATTAAATGTATACAGTTAAAAAATAAATGGCATTAATTGTATTTAGAACATTAATCTGTCCCTAAAAAATAGGGAATTGAAACAATGTAACATGTTCTAATATGCATTGTAATTCATGCAACATTATAAGATTAACTAGGTTGCCCCTGCTCGAGAGAGGGGCTGAAGGTCTACTGAAGCATCTTTTCCTGCAAAATTAACTGTACAACGTCCATCATACTGTAATTTAGTAGAGTACTACCTCTAATGGGATCTATCACGTGGATGGTGAAACATAAGCTAAAGAAAATTAAATATGTAGGTAAAACAACACACAGATAGTTCTTAGGCTATATCAATCTAATATGGAAGAAATACAAGAATCGTTACCTCTGTGAGTAGAAAGTGCCGGAAACAGAGAACCGGACGGAGCGGTGAAAATAGATAGACAGTCTTCGTACATCAGTTAGTTCCTTAAAACATGGCTAATTCCCAAAAAGATACCAGAAATCTAAAGAAAACAAAGCCTGATCAATGTCAAGCTCAATGTTCAAACGTAACAGTCATAGGTGTAAGATAAAAAAAAAAAAAAAAAAAAAAAAAAAAAAAAAAAAATTGAGTAACATACCTAACCAAAATATGGAGGGCGGAAAATAATCAATACAGCGGCCCACATAAGGATGTAGAACTTAAGTATCCCGCCGTCGCTACAGAGGTGCCTCAGTATGTGGGAATTCTGTCATACGAATAGCCAAACTGAACAGGAATGAAGTCCTGATTAGTATAATATACCTAGCAATCTGATGTGAAGTAATGGAAACATAATATGGTGTTTAATCAAGGCAAAAAATGTAAAGAATTACCGTGGTAAGAATGTGCAGGTGGCACAATTCTCAAAGCTGATGTGCAACTGATGTCAAGATTGTGTGGCCGGTCAACAGCTGAAGAATCCGGCAGTAATAGGTCAGTTAGAGTATCAACTAAAGAAAGTGTAAGGAAAACAGAAAAAAAAGAATCATGAGACTAAGGAACTATTTCCCTGGTCCCTAGATAGATAAATGCACATGCATTCACGCTTACCTGGAGCATAGGGGGGCAATCCTGAACAGAGTCTGTTCAGCCGAGTGGCTTGTTGTTCACAAACCATGGAGACTACATGTGACCATGGAGATAAATAGAGGACTGAAGTAATAGGTGAAGAAAAAAGACTAAGAAGTAAATGGGCCTCAAGGTCGGCCATCTTGGACCGAGGTTATATTGTAATGAAGGTGTAGATCTCTAGGCATTCAATGACAAGAAGTAACTTAAATCGGGAAGCGTAAAGGTGTTAGTAAATTTCAGAACAGAGGCTATCCACCAGAAATTTTGGAAATTGCCAAAGACAGAGCTTCAGAGATCCCCCGTACAGATTTACTGAAACCTAAATCGGAGGTTAAAGACACCCCACTTTTATACATATCAAAATTCTCAAGACAGAGTTTTCAGATCACAAAAAGTATAAAGAAACATTGGAATATTCTTCATAGTGATCAAACTCTATTGGAATTGTTCCCCACACCACCAATGATGTGTTTTAAAAGGGGTAAAAATATAAGAGACAAGCTGGTGAAAGCTGAAAGAGTACCAAAAGAGAAACAACTTTTCCTAGCTACCAAAAAACTAGGCACCTTCCCCTGCTTAGGATGTATACACTGTAATAACACAATCAAAGGTAATGTAGTGACTCACCCCAGGAATGGTCAAAAAATCAAATTAAGAGACTATTCTACGTGTCTGACATCAGGTGTCATATATATGTTGAAGTGCCCTTGTGGCAAAGTGTATGTAGGACAGACCAAAAGACCTGTTAAATCAAGACTGTCTGAACACAAGTCGAACATAAGATGTAATAATCAATACTCACCGGTAGCTCGCCACTTCAACATGCAAAAACATACAATTGCCCAACTAAAATACCAGGTGCTAGAAGTTGTTAAACGACCTACAAGAGGAGGTGACTATCAGTCACTCTTACTACAAAGAGAAGCTTATTGGATTGATAAGTTAAGCTCTTTACAGCCCTGGGGTCTAAATGAAGATTTCACATTGAACTGTTTTCTGTGATTTGAATTTGACAATAAGGAATGATTGATTTTCAACATAAAATTGAGAGTCACATTGCTATTCCTGTGTCTGACTGTGATCTAAGGCACTACTTTGTTGAGACTAGTAGATGGTTGCCATAAAAATAATTGCCTGTAAACACAGTGTAAAAATTGTTCTTATTCTTAATTTTCATTTTTTGTCATTCTGTTATACTTATCACATTTAATTTTGATCTTTTGTAAAATAAATGCATTTACCTCATTGAGATTGCTATATTGCACTAGGTTGTCCATGCAATGAGAGAGAGATTTAAGGTTTTTTTTCCCTCTTCCTGCATAATGTGAATCCATGTGATCCACCTATTTTGAACTGATAGGTTACACATGGTCATTAAATGACCTTAGCCAGATAATCTGAACATTATATTCATTTTTTCCGTGCTATTTTTTTCCCTTTTAAGATCCGAGCGTTTCGTTCGATTCAAGACCCTTTGTCATTGCTAATTTCGACTCTATTTCACATGGTACACTATTTTTCTCAACTTTCCTCTCCCCGTTCTACGATGTGCGGACTAGTATTTGTAATGTCCGATTTACATCGCACAATAGGTTTCTGTACTGTATGAATTTTTTCCTTTTAATTTATTTAGTTACGCACCTTTACGCTTCCCGATTTAAGTTACTTCTTGTCATTGAATGCCTAGAGATCTACACCTTCATTACAATATAACCTCGTTCCAAGATGGCCGACCTTGAGGCCCATTTACTTCTTAGTCTTTTTTCTTCACCTATTACTTCAGTCCTCTATTTATCTCCATGGTCACATGTAGTCTCCATGGTTTGTGAACAACAAGCCACTCGGCTGAACAGACTCTGTTCAGGATTGCCCCCCTATGCTCCAGGTAAGCGTGAATGCATGTGCATTTATCTATCTAGGGACCAGGGAAATAGTTCCTTAGTCTCATGATTCTTTTTTTTCTGTTTTCCTTACACTTTCTTTAGTTGATACTCTAACTGACCTATTACTGCCGGATTCTTCAGCTGTTGACCGGCCACACAATCTTGACATCAGTTGCACATCAGCTTTGAGAATTGTGCCACCTGCACATTCTTACCACGGTAATTCTTTACATTTTTTGCCTTGATTAAACACCATATTATGTTTCCATTACTTCACATCAGATTGCTAGGTATATTATACTAATCAGGACTTCATTCCTGTTCAGTTTGGCTATTCGTATGACAGAATTCCCACATACTGAGGCACCTCTGTAGCGACGGCGGGATACTTAAGTTCTACATCCTTATGTGGGCCGCTGTATTGATTATTTTCCGCCCTCCATATTTTGGTTAGGTATGTTACTCAATTTTTTTTTTTTTTTTTTTTTTTTTTTTTTTTTTTTTTTTTTTTTTTTTTTTTTTATCTTACACCTATGACTGTTACGTTTGAACATTGAGCTTGACATTGATCAGGCTTTGTTTTCTTTAGATTTCTGGTATCTTTTTGGGAATTAGCCATGTTTTAAGGAACTAACTGATGTACGAAGACTGTCTATCTATTTTCACCGCTCCGTCCGGTTCTCTGTTTCCGGCACTTTCTACTCACAGAGGTAACGATTCTTGTATTTCTTCCATATTAGATTGATATAGCCTAAGAACTATCTGTGTGTTGTTTTACCTACATATTTAATTTTCTTTAGCTTATGTTTCACCATCCACGTGATAGATCCCATTAGAGGTAGTACTCTACTAAATTACAGTATGATGGACGTTGTACAGTTAATTTTGCAGGAAAAGATGCTTCAGTAGACCTTCAGCCCCTCTCTCGAGCAGGGGCAACCTAGTTAATCTTATAATGTTGCATGAATTACAATGCATATTAGAACATGTTACATTGTTTCAATTCCCTATTTTTTAGGGACAGATTAATGTTCTAAATACAATTAATGCCATTTATTTTTTAACTGTATACATTTAATATGACATGAACAGTCTATGCATTGTGCTTACAAAATTTTCTTTACTGAATTTATGCTTTCCTTTTACATTAAGAGTCCAAGTGTGGCCTTATGAAGAAGAGGAGAACTTCCTCGAAACGCGTCGCTAATCAATTTGGACTCCATTTTTCTTCAATTTGAGCTTTATCTATTGATACTGTTTCTATGCACTGTAAATAATCTTTGTCTGAACTATAATTCTTGCTGAAAATAATACAGCCTGACTATAAAGATATATATTTTTTTATCTCACACTCCTGTGTCTGACCATATGTGTTAGAAACAAATGTATGTACAATGCATATAACGCAGTTTAAACAACTGTATTGGATTAATCCAAACATTTGAAAGTGTGCAGGGGACGGGAGGGTTCCCAAGTTGAATCCTCTTTCTGTTTACTACATCAGAGATGTGAGGCAAGAAGGAGAGTGTGGAGTTGAAGATGACCCTGAGGTTCTTAGGCTCATAGGTAGGAGCAGGAAGAGGGCCCAAAGCGGGCAGCCGATGAGTGACAGGAAAGGAAGGTGCAGGTGAGCCGATAAGGTGGATCTCCATCTTGCTGGCATTAAGGCAGAGATCATTGGTGGCACGCCACTCCTGGATTGTAGACAGACCATCAGGGATGAGAGACGGAGAAGTGGTGGCTGACGGGAGCCTGAAAGCAAGCTGAGTGTCATACTCATAGCACTGAAAGTTGGCGCAGAGAGCAGCTATGCGGTGAGCGAGAGGTGCCAGGTATTGGTTGAACAGCCAAGGAGAAAGATTAGACTCCTGGGGAACACCACAGGTAGAGGAGAGGAAGGACCCACGTTGTACTTGGGAGGGTCGGTCAGAGAGAAAGGAGGTCAGTCAGGCCACGGCCTGTTCACTGATACCCAGGTTATCACAGAGCCGGTAGAGCAGGATGACATGGTTAACAGTATCAAAAGCAGAAGAGAGATCGAGGAGGATGAGGCAGAAGGATGGTTAGTGTCAATGTTTGAGAGCAGGTCTTCACGGATATTCAGGAGTGTAGTTTCTGTGCTTCTGGCTGCTCTGAAGCCAGACTGATGGTCATGGAGACAACCAACAGATTCAGTGTGAAGGTTAAGCTGGGAGATGGCCAGCTTTTCCAAGAGTTTGCCCTGAAAGGGTGAAATGAGATCGGGTGATAGTAAGCCGAACAGGAAGGGTCGGCTGAGGGTTTCTTAAGAAGAGGGTGCACAAGTGAGTGTTTCAAAGGGGGAAGTGAAGCTTACAGTGGTGAAAGAGTGGTTGCAGAAGTCAGCCAAGGCTGGAGTGAGGATGTCAATATGGTCCTTGATGGTTTGGATGAACAGTAAAGAACCTGTTTTGATGAGACTTTCATAGATCAGACTTGTCTAGGAACATCGTCAGGGGTGAACAAAGGAAAGGAAGATAAGGGGGAGGAGAGGCAGCCAGAGGAAGGCCAGACGTAGAGGGAAAAGTAGAGGAAGAAGGAAGTTAGGAGGAGAGGGTGGACAGGATGTCCTGGGTTTTAGAGATGAAATGTGAAGTCAAGGCTGTGCAGAGGACCTGGGAGGGGACAGGAGAGGTAGAGACTGCAGCAGGATTGGCCAGCTCTTTGCCGATTTTAAAGAGCTTGGCCGAGTTGTTAGACACCGCAGAGAGGCAGGCTTGGATGTGAGCTCTCTTCTTAGTGGGGACAGAGAGTCGGTACTGCCTTTGGAGGAGGCGGGAGGCCAGTTTGTCAGAGGGTGCACATGATGCCTGCCATTTCCTCTCAGCCACCCTACACTTGCGTTTAAGGGTGCCAAGAGTTGCACTTGGCTTTGGGCTTCAAGCGGATCATCATGACAGGGGCAAGTAAATCAAAAGTGTCAGAGATAGAAGAATGGAGGTTGGAAAGGGCTGTGTCAGGATGTGAGTCAGCCAGAGGTGCAGGAGGGGGAGAGAAAGTGGTGGTGAAAGCCTCAACTGACACATGCTTCATGGGTCGGCAGACTCAGAAGGGGGGTGGCAGTGCAGGAATTGACTCAGCCTGAGGACTAGAGAGAGAGAGAGATGAGAGGAGAGGAGAAAGTGGTCACTCCAGGAGAGAGGAGTGGTGAGAGGGTTAGAGAGGGCGCGGTCTGAGGAGATCAGAACATCCAAGATGTGCCCTGCAGAGTGAGTTAAGCCAGAGGGAAGAATAGAGAGAGAAAGAGAATCGCAGAGGTTGCGAAAGAGTCCAGAGGAGGGACATGAAGCATCCAGGTGGATGTTGAGGTCTCCAAGGAGGAGTTGAGGGATAGCGGCAAGGAGGAACGAGGAGAGGGCCACACACTTAGAGAGCAAGGAGGTTACCTGAGCAGGTGGGTGGTAGGTAGAAGCCACAGTAAGAGAGTGGCCAGGAGACAGAGAGCTTCCAGACCAGGCATTCAAAGGAGGACTATACCTGCCTAGGAATGATAGAGACAGGGATCCACTCCGGGAAGATCAAGGCTACACCCCTACTGGGATGGTTGGATCTGGGTGCAGAGAGGATCTTGTAGTCATCAGAGAGGAGAGTGTCAAAACTCATGACAGATCTGGCTATGAACCATGTCTCGGTCAGACCGAGGACATCAAGGTCGAGTTCTTCCAGGAGACGGAATTTGAAACAAAAAGAATATTGTGTGAGTTCCCTTTTATGTAAAGGTTGTCTATTGTCATCTATCCATGTTAGAGCCTGGACTTACTTGTTCCAAATGATCTGACAACTGCTATTCACTGAAAATGTGTGCAATAAAGTGTACAGTTTTCAGTTACTGTCGGTCCCTCATCCCGGTCTTTCTTTGCTGGCTGTTAGCTCTGTGGAGCTCCTCTCCTCTACCTAAGACTCTACAAAGTGGAAGTCTTCTGCAAAAGCGGGCGCAAACTTATGCCCTAAACTGTACAGTCTGCAGTTACTGCCGGTCCCTCATCCCAGTCTTTCTTTGCTGACTGTTAGTTCAGTGGAACCCCTCCTCTCTACCTGAGACTCCACATCTCGGAAGACTTCCTTGAAGGCAACCGCGAAAGTGTGCACTAAAGTGTACAGTCTGCAGTTACTGCCGATCCCTTATCTCGGTCTTTCTTTGCACGCTGTTAGCTCTGTGGAGCTCCTTCTCTCTACCGGAGACTCCACAAATTAGAGGATTGCCACAAAAGCAGCTGCAAAAGTTTTCAGTAAAGTGTACAGTCTGCAGTTACTACCAGTCCCTCATCCCAGTCTTTCTTTGCTGGCTGTTAGCTCAGTGGAGCTCCTCCTTTCTACCTGAGACTCTGCAAATTGGAAGATTTTCACAAAAAGCGGCTGTGAAAGTGTGTATTAAAGGGTACAGCCTGCAGACCGAGGACCGAGGCCCGTGTGCAGTGTTGCCTCTTACAAGGCCTGAAAGGAGGACGCGCACACAGAGGGATTTCTCAACACGTCTTTATTTCACTTTCACAAAATAATAACTGGCGCTTCTCGCGCCTTACCCAGAACTCCCTCGTTCCCCAACTCCCCATTATAAACTCCGCCTCTCCAATGGCGGGGGCTAAACAAGTTAACCTATTGGTGCCCGGCAACACCACCCCCGAACAATATGTCCAAACATCAACTCAACATTCTTCAACAAGCCTCATAGGCTTCTTGATGGTTTGCCATGGTCTCTCGTCTTGGGCAACTGGCCCTGACGTTCCCTGAGTTCCTGCTTCATGGCTTGTCCCTCCAGGATCTCCTACCGGAGGGGTCCACAGGTCGTCTCGTGGCTCTCGCGGTTCTGGGGAACACGGTCTCTGAGGTACCTCCGTTCCCTCTCGTCTGACATAGTGTCTGAATTGCTGACAGTTCCTGGTGACAGATCTGTTTTGATCTTCGGCTGTCACCATTGTACCTTTCACTGCGGTTGCACTCATGGGACTTGGGGCAAACCGCGGATCTGTCTTTCTGGGCGTTGGCTGTTGGACGAGAACTTCATCTCCTATGTGGAAATCTTTTGTCACCGCGTGGCGGCGAGTTTCGGTGTCTTGTCTCGCTCTGTCTTTGGCTTCTGCATCCCTTTGGAGTATGTCCATGTCCGGCGGTTCATCGCTTGACGGGTTGCGTGGTATGCGGGTTCGCACTTCGTAGCGGAGCATGAGCTCGGCAGGTGTCTTGTTCGTGGCTTCGTGGGGTGTGTTCCTATAGTCTCGTAGGAGTTGACACAGTGCCTGGTGGGGATTGACTGCTTCGACCCTGGCCCTCTGTATCGTCTTTTTTATTGACGCCATGAAGCGTTCTGCCATTCCGTTCGCTTGCGGGTGGCGGGGGGTTATCTTCATGTGTGTGAAACCCAGATGCTTCGCCAGTGCCCCGAAGTCATGGCCACAGAACGGTGGTCCATTGTAGGACTTGACTGTTTTGGGGATTCCCCACTCGCTGAATACTTCCTCCAGTCCCGCTGCTACCTGGGGGAACGCTGTGGTGGTAACCAGTTTGACGATCGGGAATCTGGAATGTTCGTCTATTAGCAGCAGGAGATAATCACCCGCTTCCGTGGGCCCATAAAAGTCCATGGCGACTCGGTCCCACGGGCGATCGGGTATCTGCGTGTGCTGTAGTGGTGGTGGGTTTTCAGCCGGGGCTGTGCGCTGGCAGGCATGGCAGTTCTTCACCCATTCCTCTACTGCTGCATCTAAGAAAGGGAACCAGACATGTCACCTCAGCTGTTTTCTGGTGTTTTCGACCCCTCTGTGTCCCTCATGGGCCGTTCGGACAACCTCGCTCCTTAGTGTGGCAGGGATGACAATCCTGCACCCTCTGAGAAGAATGTTGTTGTCCTTGACAGCCAGTTCCTTGTGCACCCTAGCCAGTCTTTCGATTTCCTGCCTGCTCACTCCCGGGTGTGCCAGCATTGCTCTGTGATGGTCTTTTCACTTGTTGGTCAACGTGAGGCTGATAGCAAGGGCTGTCCTAGGGTCAGCAGCTGATGCGGTGGCGACCATCTCAAGGGTTAGGGCCGGAGGTAGCGAGTTGAATGCTACGTACTGCACATAGGCGACATCGCCTTTCCGGGTCAATGGAGATCTGACTGGATGTCGCGACAGATATTCAGCGGGGTTGAGGTCACCCCCGGGACGATGTATAATGTCATAGTCGTATTCTTGTAGACGGATGCCCCACCGCTCAATCCTCGGGGGCATCTTGGTGTGTGGGTTCCCGAACAACGACAACAATGCCTGGTGGTCCGTGATCAACGTGAACCGTTTCCCAATGAGGAAGTTGTGAAAATGCTCACATGCCCAGACCACTGCCAAACTCTCCTTCTCCGCCTGGGAATAGGCCAGTTCCGGGTCGACAATGCCCTGCTTGCATAAGCAACCACGTGTCTGGGGTTGATGTTTTCACCGCTGGTTTGGGCTAAAATGGCGCCAAGGCCAACCGAGCTTGCGTCAACCACCACTTCCGTGTGCCATGAGGGATTGAAGTAGGCAAGGCGGTGGGCTTCTGTTAGGGCGTGTTTAATGCTGGTAAATGCCTGTCGGCATGCAGGGGTCCACTCAAAGGTTGAGTCTTTTTGCAGTAGCTTCCTCAACGGGTCAGTGAGAGAGGCGTAGTGGGGTATGTACCTCGCACAGTAACCCGCCATGCCGAGGAAGGAACGAACATCCGCAACCTGCTGTGGTTCGCCGAGGTTGGTGATTGTATCGACCTTGTCGGGATAGGGCATCATCCCTTCACTGGAGAAGATGTGTCCAAAGAATTTTAGTTTTGTCTTGCTGAATCGGCATTTGGTGATGTTGAGTGTGAGGCCCGCCTCCTGAAGCGCTGCACAGGTGGCGTGTAGTGCTTTGTCGTGGGACTCTTTTGAAGACCCAAAAACGAGGATGTTGTCGCTGTAGTTGAGCGTGCCTCTAATGGGCCTGATGACCTGGCGTATGGCTTCCTGGAAAATCTCTGCGACGGACGAGATGCCAAAATTCAGTCTCCGGTATCTGAAGAGTCTGTCATGCGTCGCAAACGTTGTGATGGGCCTGAAGTCAGGATGTAGCTCCAGCTGGTGGTAGCCTTGGATTAGGTCGAGCTTGGAGAACATCCGGGCATTGTTAAGTTGCACAATCATGTCCTCAATGCACGGGCCCGGATGCCTCTCCCGTTGAATGGCGGTGTTCGCTACCCTCATGTCCACACACAACCGGATCTTGCCTCCTTCCTTGGGCACGACCACAAGAGGGGATACCCATGGCGTTGGCCCCGTTGCCAGTTCGATGATACCATCGGAAAGCAGTTGTTGGAGGGCTTCTGACACTGCCGCTTGCATGTGAAACCCCACTCTTCTGGGGTGTTGTGGCACCGGTCTCACCGAGGGGTCGATGTGGAGCCTGATGGGAGGGGCCTTGAGTTTACCCAGCCCCGTGCATAGGTTGGGGAATGTTCTTGTGATGTCGCCTTGTGTGATGAGGTTCTGGGATTGGTAGCATTCTATAGTGCCGACAGAGTCTCTCGGATGCAGTCTGTTCGAGGTTGCGGTAATGGTGTCTCCCACCTTCACGTGTATCTCAATCAGTCCCAAGCGGGATGCCGTATGATAGCTGAGTAGGCATCGGCTTCTGGCAAGTGAGCAGATGATGTGAATGGTTGTGTCCACTTGCCGAACATTCAAGAGGAGCCGTTGTGTGAAACGCCCCACTGTCTGCAGGGCGGTGGCAGCTCCCCATTGAAAGATTCTCGAGTGTGATGGTTCGAGCGTCGGTGGGTTTGGTATTTTAACGTAGTCCTGTTCGCCCATGATATTAACAGTAGCGCCTGAGTCGACCATGAATTGGAATCGGCAGTTCCCCATTTTGATCGGAATTTTGGGGGCTTCTCTGGCCTCTTCATTGTCAAGTATAAGATTGATGTATTCGTCCTGGTCGAATTGGTCATATGGCGTGTTGTATGCTGCTTCCGGCTCGTCGTGGTAGAATGTTTCAGGCCTGTATTCTGCTGGTGGGTAGTCATACTCATCCGTGAAATATCTGGTTTGGTCTGCCTGGTCTAGCTGTGGTGGGTCCCCTTGTGCTTGGTACTCGTCAATGGCTCTGACGTATCGCTTCTGTCCTTGTCCTTGCTGGTAGTATCTGGGTTGATTGCATTGTGGGGACGATGAGCGGAGGGGTGTCCTGGCGGGCACATGGGGGTGCATTGGAGGAAATGGTATGCCTTCTCTACATACAGAGTGAAAATGTCCCTCTCTTCCGCAGTTTGTGCATCGTTGGGATAGAGCTGGGCATGACCCGGAGTGTGGGAAAGACATCCCACAGCGGTAGCATTGTCTCTGTTGGCGTGGAACCTGCGTAGCTTGTGCTCTGTATGGTTGCGACCCTCTGTCGCCTTGACGAGGGGGCTGAATGGCTGCGACGAGTTCATTGGTGTCTTGTTTGAGGTTGCCTGTGTTGCTCATGGATGAGGCTTGGGCATCAACCCTCTCATGTATGCGAGCAAGCTTGCTGACTTCTGGGATCGTGAGGGGTTTTTTCAGTAGCTGTTTCTTGAGTGCGGGGGACAGGCACCCTTCAATGACCCTCAGCCTTATCGCTTCTTCTAGGGAAAATGCGTCAAACTGGCAGTTTGCTCCCTTCACTCTCAAGCGGGTTATGAATTCATCGACTGTCTCTTGTGGCGATTGAGTGCATTTGTTAAATAGATACCGCTGGTAGTCGCGGTTGACTTCGATGATGAGGAGTTTGTCTAGAGCCCCAATCAGGTTTGTGAATGTGGTTTGTTGAGCTGCGGGGATCGTTTTCACAACTGTCTTTATCTCCCCCCACCAGATTTAGGAAGATGTCCCTGATATTGGGGGAGTCACCATCACCCGACCCCCGCACATAGTGCTGAACATCTTCCATCCAGTCAGTCCATCTCGGCCCCTTGGTGGCTTGGGGCGCCATGGTGAATGGCGGGGGTAACCGCAGCTGTATTGGTTTCATCTCGCATGGGGGGATCCATGATTGGACACAGGGTGGCTCATGTTGCTGGGCGGTGGGAGCCCACGGGCGTGCAGTCAGTCCAAATGTTGCCTCAAATTCTCTGGGCCGGAGTGGCGACCGTGCCACGGACGATGGCGTACGCTGGTGTAGGCCTAACACGCAGGTGAGCGTGGACTTGCACTCACTTGAGGGACCAGTGACAAGGATGGGCCGTTAGGAGAAAGGAGGCCGGAGGCGCAGCCGGTGGGTGTGGGTGGGAATCACCGGCACGCATCGCTGGAGCGGACCTGGCGGACTGCCAGGACCAAATGCGCACTTCCCAGTGCTCGCACAGCTATCTGGCACGCCGTCCCAGGCGTGACGATGGAGGAGGAGAGGAGTTCGGCGTGTAAGCAAACGCCCATGCGCTGGCGGCGGATTGCCGTTACTCGTACTGGAGGAGGAGGAGTAGGAGGAGACTCGCCGGACATCCGAGAGAGGATTAGGGCGGATTGCCAAGGAGGACTCCGTTGTGCACACGGACACCCTTCGTCGCCAGTGTTGCCTCTTACAAGGCCTGAAAGGAGGACGCGCACACGGAGGGATTTCTCAACACGTCTTTATTTCACTTTCACAAAATAGTAACTGGTGCTTCTCGTGCCTTACCCAGAACTCCCTCGTTCCCCAACTCCCCGTTGTAAACTCCGCCTCTCCAACGGCGGGGGCTAAACAAGTTAACCCATTGGTGCCCGGCAACATGCAGCCTCTTGGGCTGCGCAACAGCACCTCCCACTGAAAATCGGCAGTGCATTATTCTAGTGAGTGGTTGCTGGCTTACCCTCTAAGACATTTGTACTATCCCTACCGTTCAAACTCTCCCCTGCCTAGTTTACGGAAAGTTACAGTGTTAAACCTATTCACAGAGGAGTACAGACAGCTACGATGTTTTGGCAATGCGCCTG
The DNA here is from genome assembly GCF_040938575.1 of Ambystoma mexicanum. Lineage (NCBI taxonomy): Eukaryota > Metazoa > Chordata > Amphibia > Caudata > Ambystomatidae > Ambystoma > Ambystoma mexicanum. The sequence goes on along the minus strand of NC_090934.1, from coordinate 689,492,212 downwards.
CTAAGGTATAGGGGAACTAACATTTAGACGTTGCAAGTGAGAGTTATTTGCCCTAGCATTCCAACTCGATGCCAGGCAAAGCGGAACCTAAACCGCAGACCAGAAATCCTAGAAAGGGAAAGCTGTATGCTAAAACAGTTCACGAGCAGCAGCCCGCATGAGAAATACCTCAGCCACTGAAATCAAAGTCTCCCCAGTGAGGGCAGGAGAGGGGCAGCAAAGTGAAGGAAATGCACCTATAGTTGTGGAGGCAAAAATCACTGATGAATATCAGCTGGAAAAAGGGGTGAAGGCACCTCTCATATCCCCAGTAAATATAGCGGGAGGTGCCATCCTCAATGCTTCGAACTCTGACTTCGGAGTCATCAATAATAATTCATTGCTTGCACTGTGTCACTAGCTGCAGGCTGTTGTTGGGGTCAGTGTGGAGGAGACTGTTACCATCAACCATATAGAGAGGAGAAATCCTCTGGCGGAACCCTTGATAGAGACCCACCAGATACACCCATTCCCTCCTGCTCCATCAACACAGCAAGAAGAGAGCAGCGGCTCTTGGCATACCCAGATCTATTCCGTATGTCATGGCAGGAGGATGCAGACCCATGTACTCAAAGTGGTTTCAACGAGTTTCGACGCATCTGGCCACACTAACATGAACAAAACATCCACAGATGTGTTGCACTTTGCAGTAAAAAGACATCCTTCATGCAAGAACAAAAATTTGGGACCAAGTAAACCATTCATTAGACTGTGGAAAGGCTGTTCAGTCCGACCCCCGTTCGTCTGCTGCCCAAACTCTGCCAAGACTGCCAAACAGAGGGCATAGTGAAGCATCTATTTTAATGGAGGAGGTCCTGCCAGAAGCCTGAATCTAGAGATCTATAGATCAAGGAAGGAATGAAGACTGGCAAAATGTGCAAAAGCACGGAACCCTGTGACTGAAAAGGCTCTAGCCCCACTTATAATTAAAACTCTTTCTCCAGTGCCCCTTAATTCCACTATCATCTCTTTAGATGCATGGATTAAAAGGAAAACGAAGAGGAAAGCCGCTCAAAAACAAAAGCAGCTAAAGGAGATCTGCCTGAACACCAACAAGTTGGATAGTGGGTGAAGGTCAAAATAATGTAGGACTAGCTGTAAATATAGCCCAAATATCCACTCCAGTGACTGTCCTCAACAGTAAACTGGCATCGACAAAACCCCCCTTGGTCAAAGTAAACTGCTGAGAACCCACAATGTCAGAGGGCAATAATGCCTTGATGCCGGTTTTTGAAACGAGGGAACATGTGGGGGGCAGAAGCCCTTGAATCTGGAGGAAAACATATTCACCTTGGGTCGTGGCCCAGTGACGCTCAACAAAAAAAGAACAAACAGGTCGGAACTTCTTTCAATTTGCAACCAGGTACTAGCACTACGAGTTCTATCATCAGCTGACTTCAGATTTGTGGAACCAGTGGCATCTGTGGGTGGAAACTATGTGCGAGTACAGTGTGTGTCATCAGAAGTGACCGCCTTAATCAGACTACACCAGGAATCCATCAAGAGTGTGGGCTACAAGGTAGACTGCCCTCTACATGTACCTCACAGCAAACACGTTGCCATCCAGTCCTTTGCCCAAGCTCTAAAAAGCAGAGTGGTGGGTCCATCGCCCGGCTGGGCGAGGTATAGTTGAAGCCAGCCATAACAGAAGACGCCCAGGGCTGGGAGTGGTTCAAACAATTACTGATGAAAATTCTGATGGAGAGCACATGAACTATGAAGCTGGCATCCTGAAACACCCGCGGACATAACCACTTCTTGGGCTAAAATGATTTGCTAACCCTATTTTACGAGCATGATATCATATTCTTCCAGGAGACATGGCTAACCAAGCCCGTACAGCTAGAGGGATACATGGTATCCCGGAGGTTGGCAGAAAAGGCCCCCCGGGTTGTCCGTATATCGGTCTACTCGTCAGCATAAGGCAAAACCTCCTAGCTGAGAGCATACATCTGCTTGCAGACTCAGATAATGTCTTGGCTATTGAGGTGGAGGTTGGAAGAGGGAAAACATGTTCAACCTTGCTCCTGGTCAACATATATATGCCCCCTGGTCTAGCTGATTTGGAACCCACGTTTGAAAAAATCGATTCAATATGTTTTGATTGGCTTACCACAAAGGAGAATGATCTTGTAATTATGGGAGGTGATCTAAATGCACACTACACAGATCCAGTCAGGTGTGGAGAGTTCAAGTCAGTGCTCCCAGTGATTGTGATCAAGTGTAGGGGGATTCAAAGGGAAAAAATGGCTATTGTTCTTTCATGAATGGGGTCTCGCCATGTCAAATGGCAGAATGGTGGGGGACTGCCTGGGAAACTGTACCTGGTCTATGAAAAACAAAATATTGACCCTACACTATTTCTTTATATGTAATGAGTATGCAGAGAAAGTGAAGACTATACAGGTCAAAAGCACACCATACAGGGACCACTCGATCCTGGCCTTGACCCTGAATATGGGTAAATGTGGCCCAAGACAAACAGGTGGTGGTGGAGTGAATGTAAACCATGGTAAAAACCGGTTAGGCTGGTTCCAAAAGAATATTGATAGGGCCTTAAGGGCTACTCTACAGCTTTATAGAAATTAGTTACATGATTTATCCAGGTGCAGTGTGTCTGAAATGATTGATTGTCTGAGTGCACTGGCCACTGAATCCGGATCTTCAGGCCCTCCTAGAATGGCAGTACATACATTCCAAGAAAAAAACCTGTATGATAAAGGAGTGCAATAGGGAAAACAGAAATTACGTAGCTCTATGAGACAAATACAGAAGTCTGGTGACCCATTTTAAACCATGAAATATCTTATAAAGAAATGCCAGCCTCAACATGGACCGAGTACATAATGTCTAAATATCCAACCACAGACAATGGGGTTTTTGAGTATGTAGTGCAGAACCATTGGCCTTTTGTCACCACGGCAGAGGAAATTCAAATTAAACTTGTACAATTAAAGAGCTTGCGGGCAGTAGGGCCAAATGGCCTTTCCGACACAGTACTTAAGGCAAACCTTGTGGAATGGTCCAGCAGTTTGAAGGTTCTGTTTGATAAGATATGTAGAGAAAAGACGGTCCTGGAAACCTGGAAAAGTGTGATCATGCTTCCAGTCTTCAAGAAAGGGGATAGAGAGCTCTCAGAATATTAGATGCTTCTCTCACTCATGGATGTAGTCGGGAAGCTATTTGCATCACTGACTCTGACCAAAATGCAGAAGTGGGCAGATGATGCTGATATATTGCATGTCACATGGACAGGTTTCAGGGCGGGATCAAGTACAATCCACAATATTAGACTACTAGACTCTCTGATCCAGGAAGCCACAAAAAAGGGAAGCCCAGTGGTGTACCTTGTAGCCGCCGCTTTGCTGTGGAACGGTTTGCCTCCCTCCTTTCCATTTGTAACCATTTTACTTTCTGGTGTGCTGTTATAACTCTTTCGTTTTCTGCATAATCTTTTTCTTATTTTTTCTTCGCAATGTTGTTTCTCAAGGCCTTTGCTCTATCGCCATGATGCCCTAGTTGGTGATGGTTTGTGCTATAGAAATTCTCATAACATAACCTTATATTTGTTGATTTCTCATCAGCCTTTGATTCAGTGAATAGGGTGAGGCTGTGGGAAATACTGCTCAAGCTGGGCTGCCCAAACTGGCTGTTGGACATAATTATTAGTCTCCACTGAAACACAAAGGTACAGGCGAGGCTTGACGATCTAGGAACATTTCCTTCAGAGGTCAGAATCAACAGGGGGGTCAAACAGGGCTGTACCTTGGCCCCCCTATTGTTTAACCTGTACCTATTGGATCTCCCAAAAGTAATCACGACTGTGATTTGCTGTCCAATAAAGATTGGTAGTAGCCCAGTCACCTGTGCAATGTATGCCGATGACCTGATCCTTATGGACCGGACCATACATGGCGTTAAAGCAAGGTTTTGGGGTCTGTTGGACTACGTATTGAAGAACGATCTTGCCATAAATTTGAACAAATCAAAAATGATGGCAGTAGCGGGTGGTATGGTCCATCGGGTAAACCTTGAGTTTGAAGTGGGAAACCTGGAATAGGTCAGTAGCTACACCTATTTTGGCCATGATTTGGCTGCCAGTGGCAAATATAACACCATTATCAATGCCAAGAAAAAAAAATCTAGCCAGCTAACATATGCAATAAACAAGTTTGCCAGACAATCTGCAGGTAATCCGCTTTTGTATTGTAGTATATCGTTTATTTATATAGCACCTATACACATGCATGTGTTTCAAAGCTCTCCAGCAGGGTGGGGACACAGGGAAAAAACAATCAGTTGCTCAGAGCCCTTGAAATTCTGAGATGATAATGGTCTGCACAGTCAGAGTAATTGCGTAAAATACATTTTTTACAGTTGAGGCGCAGCAAATAGGCCTGACGGCGATTCTGCAGTTACAAGTGCAATTAAGGGGAGAAAACAAGGGAGAACAGAAAGACGATAATCAGGCACATTGCATTTGGGTTGCGCAAGGGCATAGAAGGTCACAGGGAGGGGGAGGTCCAAGTGCACCCAGTCGGCATCATTAAATTGTACAAGCAGAGTTTTGTCCCAGCCATTCTTTATGGACTGGAAGCCCTAGACATGAGGAATCTATCTTGGTTGGATGTAATAGAAATCCATTTCTGTGGAAAGATTCTAAGCCTCCCACCGGCAACGTCCATGGAATATTTGCGACTCGAGCTATGTCTAGTGTCTCTAAAGGCCCAGGCATTGACTCGCAGGGGGCTTCTGTATTTGAAACTACATAGTAACCAAAAATGCCCATTAATGAACATACTGGGGCAAGGCCACGAGATGGTCAGAACGGGGGAGGGGGGGAGGGCATGGAGAAAATGTTTTTGTGATCTAAACAAGGACTGTTTTCATCTAATAGGTTGGTTCCCAGATTTTGGAGAAGGTACCCAATACACAATAATAAAAGATTGGGTAAGAAACTATACACACCTGGAAAAATTGCAAAATAACAGACATGTTGCTGGGGTAACACATAGATACAGACAATCACAGATTTACCTTGATAAAAGTCCCAGCCCATTGGTTCGGGATTTTCGACTGCGCCTCTGCATAAACCAACTGCCGTTGCTAACCACTCAGGGAGTATACAAAGATATTCCTATAGGTGAACAAATCTGTTGCATATGTAAAAATGCAGAAATGCCTGGCACAGCCAGGCATGTCCTCAACCAATGTGCCAAAATGAGTAAACAGTGGGATCACCTATGATAGTGGAATGCTGATTCTCTGTAAATGTAAGTACAAAAGGATATAGGAAAGATCCAGACGAAATCTATAGAAGACTAGTTTTGTCTCTTGACAACAAAGTAGTGATTTAATGTGTTTTAACAATGTGATTTAATAGTGTGTTTTACGTATTGTTTTAATGAACAACTTTGCATTGCATGATGGCAAAGCTTTCCAAGAGAAACTTGGACAATTTCAGAACATTTGTAAATGGTTGCAAACTGAAATTTGTAATCTGTGGTAGGCAAATAGTCTGTCTGGATTTAAATCTGTATTGTAAGCATGCTCTGTAAACTTGTTTTAAACATGAAAAGATATATTTCTTTGTAAAAGCTCATTATTTGAGGTAAAAACAAATAACACATACATTAAATTATTATTATTATTCATCTTTTTCACATTTTCTTCGACCCGTCCTTCCGCCCTACATTGCAACATTCCCCTCTTCATCATGAAAAACTGACCCCTTAATGAGCATTAATGGTCTTACATGGTACCATGGTATACTATGCCCTGTGGAGCTTGTCTGCTGTAGGTTATAAACAGGTGTTCCCTCTTTCATACCTCCATTGTTACATATTCCCATATTATGTGCTTGGTGACCTATACATTCGGCATCTTTGTAACTGTTTAACTGATTCCTCTTGAGGGAGAAAGAGCTTTGGCGCCCCTGTAATGCGTGCAATGAAAGAGCATACATAACTTGTGTCAATGTCCCTCTCTCGCCCCACCATCCTCATATGGTCAGACCATATGTTGCCAGACTCAGTGCCATGACCGCCCCAGATGCCAACTTTGAATAATTCAGAATAAAACACTTACTTTTTATTGTGCACCTCTTCATTATTACTCCTACTAGGGGAAACGCTTCCCTTCCAGCTAAAAACCAAAAAGAAATAAAAACATTATGCTACAAAAACATAGCTTATAAAACCCCTTCTCTTTTCATGCTACTTCAACTTGCTGCAACTCTTTTGGACTGCTCACTGGTCTTCTGTAAAGACAAAATGAAGATACAAAATTTCATTGTGAACTGGGTGATACTTCCCATCAGACAGACCCTCTTTCTTCTCCGGCAAGGAGAGCACTGGCCTTGTACCGGTGGATGTGTGTAAGATTAATCCATGGTAGCCTCTTTGCCACCTTCACTGCAGTTGGGGTGCAGTACGTCCCTCTGTAGGGCCCAGTGAATCTAGGCTCCTACCAAGAGCTTGTGAAGTTCCTAATCAGGATCTTGTCACCATGGTAGAGCAGAAGCTGTGTTGCAAAGTCCTCCATCTCTTGTGCTGATGTAGTGTCTGTACTTGATAACCGGTCGGCAGGCCTGCCTTGATGTGGTTGGATCTAGCGTGAAATATAGTTCACTGATTTTGTGAGCTCATTTAGATACACCTTAAATTCTTCTCTCAGGAGTTGCACAGTACTATTAGCATCCAAAACTGTATGTGCAGGAGTGAGAGGTGCATGCATTCTCCTCAAAGTGACCATTTCATGCAGAGTCAAATGATGATCCGCGCCAGGGGAATTGTGTAGTGCAAACAAAGCTGAAGGCAAACAATAGAGCCAGTTCTTGCCAAGTGTGTCTGATAACTTTGTAATGCGCTCTTCAAGCAGGCCATTGAGACTCTCTACAAGTCCGTTGGCTTGGGGATGGTATCCAGAGCACAGTTTGTGCTTAATTCCCAATAATATTATGCCATGGACCTAGCTTTGAGAAGCAACAGAGTGCGTTACAGAGGTACACAACAGTATAGATGCATAACAGAGTGCTTTTCAGAGGTAACAACAAAACAGATATATAGCAGGGGTAGGTGGTTAGCTCTTTAAAAAGATAATTGGAAAAGTGCTGTCTATTGTCATGCCTCAACACTTCATTTACTTCTCACCTGGGGAATACTACGCATACTAGGAATGTTGCTGCTGATTTGGCATCATTATGGGCACAAGGGCCAGCCTCAAGCCAATGTGAAAAACGAAATGTAACTACAATCATATATTTATAAGAGCTACACCTGTTCCGCATATCATCATAGTCAACATGTAAATTCCGAAAGGGTCCCTTTGGGCGTGGCAGTGTGGCTTTCACAATTTTGAGTGTGTGACCAGCTATGAACCTCTGGCATGTCGTCACACAGTTGTTTACAAATTCATTTACCAGTTCTTGCAAATTTGGCACAATCCATTGTTGGTTAATCTTAGCAGCAACATGCTCTTTTGAGACATGTACTTGGTAATGCAACTGATCCACTGCTGTTTTAAGCAGCCCCTGGGGGTACTACTAATTTCCCTGTACTGTTCTGTCTCCACACCAAATCCGTGGGTGACAGTTTGTAGCCCCTCCTTTTCCATAACTCCTGCTCTTCCTGGGGTGCATCCCTTGTAACTATATCACTTGGGCAATGAATAATACATTAAATGGCTCTGCTAGTGCAGAGTGTTGCCTCTGCAGTAACATCATCAAAGGTGTTTGATCCTTTTTAAAGGGCATGTACAGTGTTGTGTGCAGTGGCACAAATATGCTTCTTCTTTTGCTGCAGAGTCTGCCCTATCATTGCCTTGTGAAATAAAATCTGTGCCGTTTGCATGGTCGGTGCATTTTACTACCGCCAGTGCTGCTGGGAGGTGTAGTACATCCATTAACTGGGACAGTAAATCTGCATGTTTCATGGGGGAGCCATTGTTCCTCTGGAACAACTCCTTTTCCATCAGGCCAATCCCGAATGCACAGTGGATGTGACGTAGGTGGAATCTGAGAATATGGTGACCGCCTGTCCTTCCGATTTGTCTATGGCCATTAACACAGCCATTAAGTTGGCTGCCTGTGCTGAACAGTGTAGTGACAACTTTACCTCTGAGCCCACACCTTAAACTCTCCTCCCTGATGACAAACCACTGCCACACCCATAAGACGACAACCCGTGGTTGAATCTATCATCAACGACCTGTCAACAAAGAGCATTTACCCTCCTTCTATGGCAAACTCCTGCACTCTAGCATTATCCTCAATGGTGTCCATGCATGAGGCACAATCATGCACATACTCCCCTTTCTCCACCAGCTGTGCTATGAATGTGGCTGGGTTAACAACACGACACCTCACTACCTCAATTGATGTATTGGACAATATAACCTCATGCACTGACACTCTCTGAGTTGTCAGTGTAGAGTTTGATTTTTCTAGTTCCAGGAAAAAGTGAATGTTCCACATAGAGCATGAATGCACAGCCCATGGTTATTGTTACTGATATCTCTATGGAAAATTTTGCTGCAGCAAGTGCCTGTTCACATGGGAAGTGGCCTTGCATTACCAGGTCTAGAAGACTGCTGTGATATGCCAGGGTCTTGTGCCCTTGTGGTTTCTATTGAGTGAGGACAGCCGTCATCAGTGTGCCATCTGAATGTGAGAACAAATATAATGTTTTCTTGTAATCTGGAGTTGCTAAAACTGGTGTGTGAGCCAATGCTTCCTTGAGTTATGCAAATGAGTCAATCATCTCAGGTGTCCATATTATTGGGCCTTTTATTATCTGAGCTTCTTTTAACCACTTAAGAAGGGGCTTTGTAAATGTAGAATAGTCGAAGGCCCAGGCCCTGCAATAGTTGCACAGACCTAGGAACTGCTGCATCTGCTTGATCTTTCATGGCTTTGTGCGGTATATGGCTTCTGCCCTTTCTAGGGCAAGTATCCTGCCCTCTACTGATATTATCTGTCCTAAATACACTATTTCTTTGGTCAGTACTGTAATTTGTCCTTGTCCACATTGTATCCTTTCTCTGGCAGTAGCGTCAGGAGTGTCACTGAATCTTTCCTGCACTGGTCCTCCATTGTGCTGCACACCAGGAGGTCATCCATGTACTGGATGACTGTGCCAAGCATTTCCAAGTTACTTAGGTACACCTGGAATACACAGGGTGACTCACAATACTCCTGTGGAAAGTGATTGTGCTGGAACCTGGTCCTGTGGTACGTAAACGCAATTAGATATTGTGAATCTGGGTGCAATGGAATGGAGAAGTATGCATTATTCAGATCAATGATTGTGAAGCATGTCGCTTCTGTGGGGATGTTACAAAAATGGTGGCTGGATTTGGTACGAGTGGAAACTCTGCTTCCACTATATTGTTCAATAGATAAATATTCAATTATGTTTAAATATTTTTTGAATAAATCTCGAAGCCCCGCATTTCAATTTCTTGACAGTGTGAATGGCCATATTGCATGAGGATACTGATGTTTTAGCTATCATGCGTGGAGTCTGTCATATATGCCCTCATCAGCTTCTTGTGACAGTGGGTATTGTTTAACCTGGGGCAACAATGCATACTCTTTCAATTTTATAACCCTACATCATGGGGCCCACTGGTCCATAGTACCTTTAGTGCTTTTCTCAAATCGTCCCGCAAGTGAGATGATAACGTCCCCATTATCTGCATTCTCCGGGGGACCTGTCTCTCTTCTATATTCACCTGACATGGTATGCAGATATGAAATACCATCTCCCCCTTCTCTTCATCCTCTGAAAACAGTCTGTCAAGTCTGTTAGTCATAATGTTAGGACAATGCAGAGGACTCTATGCCACTCTGTACTCTCCTCGTATTTCCCTATAAAATGACCATGTCCTTCCTATTGAGTGCTGTTTCTAAAAGTATTCTGAGTGTCATTCCCATGCCATTCCTTTGTGCAGTGCTGGCCTGCACAGGAACTCAGTAGCCAATCGAAATACCTTGTGTTTCATTCTGGGTACCCACCCTAGAAATACTTGTACCCATTACCCTTCATCCCACATCCCCCGTTTCTCCCCGCCGCTCCTCCATCTTCGTCTGTGTCTTCGGGGTCCACTTTGGACCCCGCAGAGACCTTTTCCTTTTTCTCTGGGGTCATTTTCTCTAGATTAAACATTATTTTTCCAGATGTCCAAACACCTGGTGCTCCCGCCGACCCTCGCTCCTCATCCCTTTTTCACAGCCCCTTCTTTATCTAATCCTCTGCTACCTTGAGCACTGTTTCATGGACCCCAGATATTTAGATATTCACTATGTATTGTCAGACATAGAAGATAATTAATTCACATATCTTGTCCTTACTTGGTTTTGATTTACCTAATTTGTGCTTATTTGGACTCATGTTTAGTAGGTTACAAATTATAATCATTAGTGTTAGGAACTTTATTTCCAGCACACTTTGAAACCTCTTTCTTTTTATGTTTGTTTTTTCTCACTTTGATGTATATAGCACAATTTATCACTATTGGGGAGCATGTTTATGATTACGATTTATTTAAATTTGTTCTACATTTCTGTTTATTTTGTCGCAGTGACAATTTAGGGACACAAAACAATCTGACCATCAATTGAAAAAATATTAAAGGTCATTAAAAAATAGAGGGTCTTGACAAGATAGGAAATGATTTGTCTGACCAAATAGTCAAACACAAGCTCTGTAGGGGAAATTTCATGGATATGTGGCCCTGGGCTTGGTGATCTTTTAGGCCCACCCCGACTGGCCTAGTGGTGGGCAACTTGCCCCTTTGGCTTATTTTGTCATCCCGGAGACTGATTCACACATCCCACGTCAGCCCATGTCATTGGGACTGCACTTGGTACGCATCCCTGGCTCCACCTGTGGCAGTGCTAATCCTGGCACACATGGCCGCACATTATAAGGCGATTGCCAGCCCCAAACAGCCTCAAAAGTGCACGGCTACCCTGGGACACAAGGTCAGTGCTCCTGCCTCTTTCCACTCTCCCCCTCCATTGAAGAAATGTTTTTCTCTTCTCTCTACCTGAAGACCAATGCACTCCCCTATGGCAGGTGTAACTTGACCATTATTTGCATATGACAAACATTCAAAATTCCTCCTTGGCTGGTGATATCCCTGGCCTTCATAGGTCAGGTATGTAGGTGTAGTAAATAATGCCATAAATAGAAAATAAATATGTATTTACAACATCTCATGTCTATGGTGTCTGTCTACCCCTTTCCTTACAGGTTTCAATATAGCCTATGTAATGGATCTGGCATGCCTTGTCATGGCAGGCATTTCCCTATGTTTCTTGTGGCATTGTCTTGTGGAGGCAAGTACCCCATACCCACCACCTCTCCCCCTTAACCATAAAAAATATTATTGTGTGTTCTCCAACCTTGACCTCCCCCTACAAATTCTGCAACAAAATGCAGCAAAACAGCATTTTCACCAAATGCAGTGAAACGACTGCAACAAGTTGGGTGTGTTTGAATGTAACACCATGTTACATGGCCCAATTTGGGCCAGGGTGTATATAAATGTTATATATACATTCAGTGAAAATAATAGTTGAGAGGAATAAGATGACTACCTTATCGCAACAATACCCATGACATTTGTTCGGTGTGAGAAGTGACGACAACCTTAACTTGGACTCCCCTGTAGATGTCAACCATGATGTCAGTTTCAATCGCTTTGCTGGTCCCTGATTATGACAGATTGCCATCTGGCAAGGCTGTAGAAGCCCTGTATTTTTTTGATTTTTCTTAAATAAAATGATAGGATTAATTCCATATCAGGGAATAAAATCTGCTAACTAGATCTCCCTTTCATAAGCTCCATGCCAAAATGTAATTTAATTGTTCATTTATAACACGCTTAATACCAATGAGTGGTTTCTTAGTGCAGAATCGGAAATTCAAACCTGTGCTGCGCTGCATTGTCTTGCTTCTATGACAAACGTGTTGCACCTGAGCTATGCAAAAAGCTTATTATACACTTGTGCCCTGCTGGATCACTATCCTGATCTGCAGTGCCTGCTATTCCATGGCACAGAATAGGTTCAGGGGCACAGGTGCCCATTTGACAGCTGCTGTGACAGTCAAATCACTGCAACGCTGGGGCTGCATTTAAGACGTGCACCCCTTTTCCAAAAATGACATAACTATGAGAGTTGATGTCCTGGTGGCACAATAAACTGTACATATAAGTTATACCTGAGTTTAAGGTATGGTGGCTGGTACTTCTCATGATTATCCAAGCCACAAATGTCATGCTAAAAGCATAGTATGCACTTGTACTAGGCTGAATCAGTAGTCAGATCTGCAACCCCTGCTCTCCCATGGCACAGAGCAGGTTCAAAGAACAGGTTTCCTCTTGAATGCTGCAGTGAAAGCCAAGTCACTGCAGCATAGGGGCTACATTTAAGATATGCACTTCTGTTCCAAATCCCCATAATTGTGAGTCTTTGACCTGGTGGCACATTACACTTTAAATATAAGTCATGATGGAGTTAGGGTATGGTGAATGGTATTTCTCATAATTATTACAGCCATATCAAATTTATATCACACCCACTTCAGATGTGAAAGGAGTATGTGTATGCCCCCTAGCCAGGCTGTCTCTGCTGCTCCCAGCGAGACTGTAGCCCTGATGGTTGCCTCTGTTTGTTCTTTTGTGAGGGCAGGTAATGCCCTCCCCAGAGAGACAGCCACTCCACATGAATCTGTCCTGCGAACAGAAATGAAAGTGCACACCCATTCACAAAAGGAGTAGCCTCACATCAGGGTGCGGATACCAAAAGTGCCTTTGATTCTATTGAGAAGGAAAGGGGTGGGGTTAATTTAGGCAGAGGGAACTCTTTACAGCAGGAGGAAGGTTCCACCATGTCATTTCTCTCGGTCTCTACCTTTCCGTCCTCATCAAGTAGCACAAAGGGCTTTGAGTGTGATGTTATAAGGCAAAGTATATTGACTCCAAGGACAGGGTTTGGATCCCCAAAGCAGGCTTGCTTTTGTCCATTCACCTGTAGACATTTGCTTTTAAACAAAGAGGTCTCCCATCCTTCAGAGACTCAAACAACAAAGAAAGAATTCATTGGACTTCTGTTGGGGAAGTAGTCCTTTCCAAAGCCCTCCACAGGAGGAGAAGACAGTGGGCCTCATTACGACCCTGGCGCTAAGCGTAAAACGATGGCGGTAAACGATTACCGCCATCGTTTTCCGCTAGGGCCGATTACGACCCCTGACCGTTAACTACGATGCCATTAGCGGCATCGTAGACAACGCTGCCGCTAACTGCGCCAAGGGCGCGTGCACGCGACCTCCCACACTGTAACTAGCGCCATGGCGGTAAGGTACGCGAATGCCGACCCAAGCGGACATGCACCTTACGCCATCACCCAGCCCGTAAAGTACCTTACCGCCATGGCGCTAACAACGCCATCGCGAATCAACCGCAAAGGGACAAGTTAAGTGAATGCAGCTGCCACAGGTGCACAGAAACAGCACAGGTGAAGGCAATACAGACACAGGAAGCACAAAAAGAGCACACCCCACCCCTGCCCACACCCAGTCACACACCACAATGCTACCGATAGGACTAGCAATGTTGGGGCTGGAGGACCTGATAGCAATGCGAGTGCTACAACAGCAACTACAACAACAACAACAACAACTACAACAACAACAACAACAACTACAACAACAACAACAGGCTGCACAGAGGAGACGCAGGAGGAGAAGGAGGGCAAGGCAGGCCCAGCATGCCCCACCAGCACAGCCAGTGCTACCACGCAGGCAGCCCCCAATCCCACGCGTCAGACCCAACCCATTCAACCTCACCGCTGAGCAGATCCACACCCTGTATCGACTGGACCGGGACACCATCACCACCATCGTGGACATGCTACACAACGACATCGCCAGCATGATTGAAACACCCACCGCCACCCCCCCCTACTGAAGGTAGTGTCCGTGCTCCACTTCCTGGCCACAGGCACCTAACAGCACACAGTAGGGCACTTGCATGGCATATCACAACCATCGTTTTCGCGTACACTGACGCAAGTGCTGGATGCACTCCTCAAGCACACAGATGACCACATCTCACTACCACGGACTGCCCAGGAGATTGCCAACACCAAAGTGGGTTTCCATGCACTAGCTGGCATACCTGGTTGCATCGGTGCCATCGACTGCACCCATGTGGAATTGACGGTCCCACGTGCCCAGGAGGTACCGTACCGGAACCGCAAACAATTTCACTCAATCAACGTGCAAATGGTCTGTGACTCCAACAGTATCTTCACACATTGTTGTGCCCGATTCCCCGGATCAACCCATGATTCATTGATCCTGAGGAACTCAACATTACCACGCTACATGGAGCAACAGGCAGGGCCCAGAACCTGGCTACTCGGTGAGTCCAATGTCATGGGCATTGAAATGTGAAGTGGGTGTGTAATTGACATACCAATGCAGGGGGGGGAATGATGCATACTCCAACTGGCGGGAAGGGGGCGGGGGGGAATGATGCATGCTCCATCTGGCTGCGACTAGCATTAGCCACAACACACCCTGAGGCAGCACTCACGTCACCTGACACCTGCATACATGAGGCCTGACCTAAGAAGACCTGACATGTCAATGAAGGTGTCACCCAACCCTGACACAACCACCTACAAGTGCATTGACCATACCGTGACCACATACACTCCAAAGAAATGTACGTCCATGCACGTCACCAACAGCTCCTACTGAAAGGCCTGTTCCCCATGACTGTGCCCAAAGGAGGCACATGATGGACTGGAAGAACAATGCAACAAAACACAGACAGCAAGGCCCACAGACTGTCCCCATGGGCAACAGTCTTGTTCACTGGGGTAATGATGAGCCAGACTGCATTCCCGCTATCATGCGAATGCAACCCTCACGGGACACGTGCCAGGTCACCTACAGAAACAGCCTGAACGGACACAGTGGATCGGCACTCACAAGGCACATGTCACCCCTGCATACCTCGTGCCTTGGAATTCAGAAGCGGCACATGTGAGACATGTGGCACACTCTGTGAAAGTCGATTATAGAGGTATATCCAATAGACGCTCCATAAAGTTGCACCTAGAAATGTACCCAATAGCCTCTAGATAACTGAATTTAGAAGTGTGCCCAATAGCCTCTAGATAACTGAATTTAGAAGTGTGCCCAATAGCCTCTCTATGGAAAATAGTATTTAGAAAACCGCCCATTAGCCTCTCGTGGGAAAATGAATTTTGTAGTTTGCCCGGTACCCTCTCTGGGAAAAGTTGCATTAATAAATGTGCACATTGAAAGAGCATATAACCCATCAAATCACACCACCACGCTTACTCTCTCCTTTACATCACCACTCAACTAGAACACAGAGATACTATGACACCATTCGGTATAACTGTTCCCATACTAACATCGCTTACTCCACATCAATCTATGTAAACACTGCTGGTTTCACACCCCCAGCCAGGCGTTTTCCTCAGGCCTAACGCAGCCACATCCGTCCTGGATAAATCCTGCCTGAACGAACACATTATCCTGATCTCTCAACCACCACATCTGCCGCTAAGAAGCAGCTATTACACAAGTACCGCACGAGCTGCACACATACCCGGTGCTCACACGCACCTTTTGACTCTCCCTACTCTCTCTACTGATCTGAACTTCGGTTCCCAAGGACGTTCAACCTACCAGCGCCTTCAGACCATACCAATGGTATATAAGGCGCTATATAAGTGCAAAATAACAATAACATTAACAATATAGCGGTTGCACGGTGTGAAACCAGTAGCACAGAAGAAACTGCTGCAAAATCAATGTTCAATGCAATTCATGGTGGCATTTCATGTACATCACTCAAGCTCATCCCTGACGCATACATTCTTGCCCACATACAGGTGATGCAGGCTATCCCCTGAAGAGGTGGCTCCTTACACCAGTCCGAAACCCACAGAACCAGCATGAGGAGGACTTCAACCGTGCCCATTCCCGTACGCGTGTAGTGATCGAGCAAGCTTTTGGCCTACTGAAGGCACATTTCCGCTGCATCAGCAGGTCTGGTGGGGCACTCCTGTACCGGCATGAGAAGGTTGCAATGGTCGTCATGGCATGTGTCATGCTACACAATATGTGCGTCAGAAGAAATGTGCCCCTGCCCCCTGACGTAGAATTGCTACCACCTGACGATGAGGATGATGAGGGTGGGGATGGGGCACCACCTCAAGGAGGCAGCGATGCACAGGAGGGGCGTGTCATGCGTCAGACTCTCATTGACCAATGCTTCTAGCACACACAGCGTATGCGTGTCACATGGAGACGGCACTCGGCGCACTGTGTGTGTGTGGGACATGCACACTGTGGACTCTACAACAATGTAGCACATGGACGCAATAAAGATGTCAACACATTTGGTTTGTGGTAATGATAAAAGTGTATTGCAACAGTGAAATCTTGTGACACACCCCCTCCCCCCTCCCACCTCCCCCCTGCACACCCCAACACACCCCCTCCCCCTCCCACCTCCCCCCTGAACACCCCAACACCCCCCCAACCCCCTCCCACCTCCCCCCTGAACACCCCAGCACCCCCCCAACCATCTCCCACCTCCCCCCTGAACACCCCAACACACCACCTCCCCCCTGAACACCCCAACAATGGTGCAGTAGTGTCCGTGCTACAAGGTGCGGAGTAGTCCTGCTGAACAGGCAAGTCAAGGATGTGTATCCCCTCCCATGGCCCCTGGGGCACCCCTGGCCGTGCTGCGGAGAGTGCGCCCAGATCTACGGACGAAGCTGCTCTGTGCTGAGCTGGTGGTTGATGAGGCTCCACGCCCCACATCCGGTCGCATGTCCCTGATGGTGTGCACAAGTTCACTCAGTTCATTGCGCACAGCCGCTAGCTCAGTGCATATACTCCTTGTGGAGTTCTCTATGGCAGCTGTGACACGGTCAGCTGACCGCTCGATGGCATCCCTTGGCCCACCACACTGTGCCACATGTGCATTGAGGAGGTCAGTTAGTTGTTGCTGCCGTGTTGCAATGTCCTGTAGTGCCTGCTGGTTCTGCTGGCCTATGGCCAGTGCCATTTGCATCTCCGGTGCAATGCCCACCTCAGGCTGGGGGGATGGGGTGGCTGGCCATTCGTCAGAGTCGGACTGCCCCTGTGTGGCATCCGCCTGCAGGGGGCTTAGGGAAATTGCGGGGGAATGTGGATGGGCAGTGGGCCCTTCAACATCAATGTCCTCAATGCTGCCTGGCCCGCTGTCAGAGTCTGCCGCTATGGCTGCACTCTCCCCAAGGGTGCTGCTTGCGGCAGAGGCTGTCCCCTCAGTGGCCACAACTAGTGGCATGTCTGCTGCTGCTGCTGTGTCTGTGTCAGCAGTAGTGGGGGCTGGCACTTGCCTGTCCTCTACCCCAGGCAGGGTTGGTGGCTGCCGGTGGGTTCCCTTCCGGACGGCTGGGGTGGATGCCTGCGGGCTGGCCATTCTGGAGGAACAGGATGCGGTGTTGCCCTCTTCCTGGGGCTCTGTGTCGGAATCTGTGGTGGAGCAAAGGAGGGATGTGTTATTGATGGGTCCGCGGACATTGGACGTGCATTAGGGGATGACATCTATACAGTCGGTGCATGCAGCGCGTTTCATACAGGTTTGGTTGCTTTTGTGTGGAGGTAGCATGGTGCTATGTGTGTTCCAGCAGTTAGGGTGTGCATGCTGCTTGTTTGCAGGGTGGTGTTGGGATGTGTCTGTGCACGTTCACCTGTCGATGTGTTGCATGTGCACTATGGGGCGACTGGGTACTTCGCACAGTGGAGCTTTGTTGAGTGTGGCATGCATAGCTCTGGCCACCTACCTCCGTCTCCTGGGGTCGGCACTCCTCTCTCCATGGCTCCGACACCTTCAATGCTCTCCATCCCTATGGTGGATGCGCATATTTCCTCCCACGCCTGGAGCTTGATAGGTGATTCTGAGCCTCCGCCAGTTGACATGGCTAGGTTGCGGTTAGCCGAAATGATGCTACGGACACGGAGCCTCAGATCATCCCAGCGCTTCCGGCACTGCTGGGCTGTGCGGGGTGCGGCCCCCACTGCACTCACTCGCTGTGCCACTAGGGCCCATATCGCCTTCTTCTTCATGATAGCCGCCCTTGTCATCTGTGTCGAGAATACGACTTCCGCATTCTCTTGCAGGGTCTCTGCCAGCATGTTAAGTTCCTCCTTGGTGAAGCGGTCTTGGCGCTGCCTGTCACATGCCTTTTTTACAACTTTGGGCATGTTGGATGTGGTTTTGGGGTGGGTGATGGGTGTGGATGGTTATGGGGGCCGGATGAGGTATGGTAGTGGAGGACGGCGATGGATTGTGTTTTTAAAGATGGCCGCCATGCCATTTCCCGTTCCTGCGCGATGGCGCTATTTCCGCTTCCGCCTATTTACGGTGACCGCTAACTGCGGTGACCACTAAGTACGGTGACCGCTATGGTGTGCGTGGCGGTAGTGCTCCATGGACGGTGTGCGATGGCGGTAAGGGCCGTTTTTGGCCCATTAGCGCCATGGCGTACTTTACGTTTCCGCCATGGCGTAAAGCACGTGCCCGATGGGTCGGAATTAGGTGCTATTTACGTCTTCGCTACTCGGCGTTAACGTAATTTACGCAATGGCGGTAATTTACGGAACTTACCGCCAGGGTCGTAATGAGGCCCAGTGTCTAAGGCAGATGCAAGCTTTGCCCCATAAACATCTTCAGGGCACATTGGGGTCACCTGCTGCTGGAACAAGACTTGCCTCTCTGCCAGCCACAATGGTACCCAGAACCTTACTGTGTTGAAGGACACCAGCATTTGTTTGCCAGCCTCCAACATGTTTGGGTGCCCAGGGACAAGGATCCATCTTATCCATGAGACCCTGAAATGGGACTCACAACACCTGAGAGACAGGATAACTAGGATCCCAGTGTTTCTGACAATTCAAATTGTTATATTAGCTCCTTTGACACAGTCAAACCAACAGGACCCACTAGTGCTCCCTGTGGTACATGACTGAACCACGTACTGGTGTAAGGCATCTTTCTAACCAGTTTGCCACACCACCTTGCTTGCAGAGCACGCCGTTGACTTGGCACAAACAAGAAACTATTGCTGAGCCTGTGCCATTAGAACAGCTTTTCGAATCACCAGCATCTTCACAGCCGATCTTCATTGATAGTCAACCAGACCCTGGGGGACCCATTGAAACGTGACCTCTAAACACTGATTTGAACCACCCCACTCAAACTGCGCATCCAGTCACCAGCATCTTTGAGGTCACCCCAACTGTCGAATCAACCCTTTTTGCCCTCCCATTTTGCACTTTATTGAGCAACCCTTTGAACCACATCGTGCATCAGTTCAATGATGCTGCATCCTAAGCAGGGCCCGCTCCCTGTCAGGCTTGAACCAACTGCTCATTTGCTGTATCTTGTCTTGAACCGGTGGAAGCATTGTGTCACACATCGACCCAATCTAGTAGTTACACCAAATGATTAAAACCTGCTTGACATTGAGTTGTTGCATCGTCGAACCACACCTCGGAACATTAGGTTCACAGTTTTGACCCATCACTGGACCATGTCTAGAACAGCTGGAGTGTCACATGCCAACGCTATCCAGCAGTTACCATGACTTAAGCCAAACCCGTTTGTTGGTGAGAAAACCAGGTATGCCAGAGGTCTTGGGATTGATCTCCTGAGGGCCCAACAACCCTCTCCCCAGGATAACAGAGGACTCAGCCAAGGGAAAGTCAAACTGTTGTTTATTACAACAAACTGACAGAGATCATAAAAGACAATCACAATTCTCCAGTACTTCTCCACTCCCCAAGGGACGCTCCACAGTTTAAACCTCAAATGGTGTCATAACCTGGGCTCTACCCCCATAAACCTATCCCTGTTTCTAATAGGATGCTTAGAGTGGTATCACCTATGGCTAGCCCCTATAGATGTTATTCTACTGGTCTTTGCATGTCAGGTGGCTGACCTGCCTCGTCCCCAAGAAATGATCTATTACATTGTTGCAGGGTCATAGACTTACCATTAGCCCTTGCCCTCTGCTATCCACCCCTGGATTTCTGTCTCTTGATTGGTTAGATCTGGTCTCCCGAGGCCTGGGACCCAGTTTGGTTCAAGGTGATGTGAAATCACTATGTGTCCCGATTGTATCTGGTAGTAGACCACCTTTGCCTGTGAGAGCGTACTCCCCATTGCAACATTTATTTCACTTCTCGTCTGGGTTGCTGAGAACGACTCATCTTCCCACCACGGGTGAGTGCCCATTGTCTAGTTCGGCTATATCATGTGGTTGTGAACCACAAAATGTACCTCTTTGGGTCTGCATTCATGGGGATTTATTATGTTTTCCTGCAGCTGCCCCCTTGTCATTTGGAACTTGGAATGCGCTTATTTTATCTCTGACCTTGGCTGTGAGCTCAGCCTTCCTGCTTCGTGTAGCCTGATCCTGCGTCTCTTGTCTGGTGTCCTGTGGCTGAGGCCTTCTGTAATTTTCCTAAGACTTATAATATAATTTCTTCATGCTCATGCTATGCTGTGTTTCCTATAAGTTAGTCGTATGTGGTCCTACCAGGCTCCATATATACCCCTGTAGTACCATAGGGTTAGATGCCATAAGCATCTACAAGCTTGCTCAGGATCTCTTGTTACTTTGCGTTTCAGCGTTTCTGCATTTGGCTAATGAGAAAAATAATAAAAGGTTTGATAGTATGTATATGTATCTGTCCTCTATCTACAGAACTGTGTAAGCATGTTCTTCTTGTATGCGAGTGTGTGATTGCGTAATGTTGTGCAGGGCTGCAAGTGTGCTTCATGACTAACGCTGCTACGTCGTAGTGTCACTAGTCATACCGGCCCAGTGTGTTCTTGGCATTTAATGAATGCAGTCCTTTATAGTGTTTGGATCCACAATCTCTGTGGGGTTCCCTGTATCTGGAAGGATATGCACTGGACATGATTGGAATGGGTGTCTGAGGGGATACCTCTCTGCATATGTGCCAGTCAGTGGTGCACTTCGGGATTGGCCAAAAAATGAGTGACTTCGAGCTTTCTTGACTCTTTGGCCCGTCATGTTCATTGGGTGAAGAGGTGCATTCCTGATACCCTCTCTTCATGTTCTTCAGAACCAAACCCAGTGAGCCTTCTGGGTTGCTTCACTCGAATGTTACACTTGAACTGCCCTGAACTACTGTTTAGAACCAGCTCCTTGCTTGGGTTTACATGATCTACCACACCCGAAATTGGCTTGATCGGCTTGCAAAGCATCAAGAAGCCTGGTTCAACTGTCTAGAACTGCTAAGACCACATGAAGGCATTATTAACTAATAACTGCCCCCTTGGTCCAGTTTTGTGCACTAGAGACTGTTAGGTCACATTAATCCCGTTTGCACTAAAAAACAATATTCTTTTTGAACATTGTAGTTTTTATTGCATTTTCTCTCCGTGTCACATTACCCAGACTTTTGCATCTTGATATCTTGCATATTGTGTTCTTTCTACAGGGGTGAGTTTTTTGTGGTGTTTTCTATTTAGTATTATTGCATAAGGCATGCTTAATTAAAGAATATATATTTTTATATTACCTTGATTGGACATTGCTTTATTTTGGACTGCCATATTTTCTGTTTGGGTTGCTACGGAATCATATTCACACCCCTCCTGTAAGCGTATCCTCGATTGGTATCACATCCCACACGGTTCTAGGTCATTTGGTCGAAAATAAATGGTCGACAGGACAATTGGTCGACACCAAAAGGTGGACAGGTCAACTGGTCAAATTTGTTTTTTTTTGTTTTTTCACAATTTCTTTTTTTTTGGGGGGGTTCCCCCGTAACCCCCTTTTTTTTGCTAAAAACCCCTTTTTTCCCTAAACGAAAACCTAAAAAATATATCTATAAATAAAAAAAATCGACCATTTGACCTGTCGAACAAATTGTGTCGACCAATTGTCCTGTCGACCATTTGTCTGTCGACCATTTGACCGGACACCATCCCACACACACTACATTTCATGGTTTTGTTGCGATAAGGCAGTCATCTTAACCTCTCCCTTAATTAAAAATTCTTCACTGAAGTTTAAGGATTAGTCATGTTAGATCATCTCCATAACCATTGTTCAGTGTGCTCCAATTAGTATATAAGACTATGGCCACTGGCCACATTGCAAAAATTATGTTGTGCCCATTATCCTCCTCAAAAGTAAATAACTTGATCCCACCAGCAATGGCCATCGGTAGTGGCCACTGTTCACATTGCATAAGGAAAAATGGTTGTGCACCATATCCTCACTAGTAAATAACCCAATCCCACCAGCCAAGCCCTTCAGCCGTGGCAAGTGTCTAAATTGCCACAATTAGTTTAAAAGACCATGGTCCACTGGTTATGCCGCTGATAATTTACTCAGGAATTTCCCACAGAACTATAACCAAAATCATTCTGACTCATCCCTTTCTTTACCATGATAATCATTCCTGTGGCAATGCAGTGATTGGCGATCACCACGGTAATCAGCAAACGCATGAAAAATAAAAAGTCTTCCTCTTCACCACTGGCACCCTCCATGTGGACTCCTCCTCCTTTTGAGGTTCACTCACCTAACCCGACTCTGTAAATCCCTACCATATCCTCCCCTCTTATCCCCTTACCCCCACTACTTAATCTCTGATCTCATCTTTTGATATTCCTGCAGGAACCTTGGTGGAATCTCACAGTATTCCCTCATTGGCATAAACATGTTCTGCCTCTAAACAGGCTCTTCAGCCCTTTCCAAAGTGTCCAACTAACCGTTTATTTTATATTATCACTCCCCACCCGTGCCTAATGTGAAACCACCTCTTTCTTTCCCTCCCTAGCCACACTTATGAGCTCTATTCTTTTTTGGCTTTCTGCGGATTACCATGAGAATCGCTCACATTGAGCAAAAATAAAATGGCCATTTTTCATTTCTGAAAAGCTACAGTGTTGCAATAAACCACAGGCAATATATAAAAGTTAGTTTGGATTTGGGGCACCCCCTTCTCCAAATTCTGTTTTGAAAAACTATAGGAGCAATATACATCAAAGCAAAAAAGGAATATCTGCAACACTTGTTTCTTATTCGGTACAAATACATCAAGTGGTACTTGTGCCATGTGTGTTCAATGAAAAAGCACCTGTTTTTCTATGGGATAATGAATGGAAGTAGGACAAAACCAGCTTTTTTTCTTTTATGAATCACTTTTAAACCGTTTAACAATTTGTCCACAAAGTTTCCAGTTTTGGCGGTGGAATGGGGATCCAGGGGTTAGGGGAGGTTTGGGAAAATGTCATCCAAATCTGCCCAGTGAGTAACAAGTTATTAGCAATAGAATTTTGGAAATAATCAATGCAAATTGGTTTTATCTGAACTATAGAGTGGTGAATATATATAGGCGAACTTCAACAACTGCCCAACATTGTTATCAAGCAGGCTGATAAGGGGTCGAACATTGTGATTCAAAACGGAGTCCATTATGTTGCCGAGGCCAACCGTCAACTAAGGGACCGGCTGTGCTATACCAAACTAGCCAAGAATCCTTTCCCTGATATTCAATTGGAACTGAGTGTTCTTTGTACCAAGTGGGTTGATATTGGACTCTTAGAAGAGGACTCTGTCAAATTTCTTGTTCCCTCTTGCTATACTGTTCCCACCATTTATTTTTTTACCTAAAACACATAAATCTCTCATCCACCCTCCCGGGAGACCTATTGTCACCTTATGTGGTTTCCTTCTTGAACACTTGGCCCAATTTATTGATGAGACCTTGTTTTCTTTTGTTTCTGTTCTACCAGGACACAAGGGACTTTTTACAACATATCAATGACACCCCCTGGGAAGAGGGTCTTCTTTTGGCTACCCTTGATGTTGTTTCTCTTTATACATCTATTGACCATCAAGTAGAATACACGCCTGTCAACTCTTTATGGAGACACGCTCATTGAATTATCATGGACATAGTTTGATGATCCTGGAGATGTTGCTTTTTTGTCTCACTAACAATGTTTTCTTGTTTGATGGTGCCTATTACCGGCAAGTTAGGGGAACTGCTATGGGTAGTACCTTTGCCCCATCATATGTGAATTTAACAATGGGGTGGTGGGAGGCTACATTTCTATGCGATTTGCTTGCATCCAGCTTCTCTACTCAAATCGTTGCATGGTGGCGTTACATTGACGATGTCTTTGTTATTTGGAAGGGCAGCAAAATTGATTGGCAGTT
Source organism: Ambystoma mexicanum (assembly GCF_040938575.1). Classification (NCBI taxonomy): domain Eukaryota; kingdom Metazoa; phylum Chordata; class Amphibia; order Caudata; family Ambystomatidae; genus Ambystoma; species Ambystoma mexicanum. Next base: position 689,467,860 of record NC_090934.1, on the reverse strand, counting down.
GTTTGTGAGAAGTATTAACACCAATGTGACCAATTTACGCTTTACATAATGTCACAGCACCACAAAAGTGATTTACCTTGATGTGGTAGTAACTTTAGAGACATCTGGCTTCCACACTGTCTTGCATAAGAAACCCTCAAATACCGGTTTACCACTGCATGCTACTAGTTGCCATCCAGTACCATGTAAAAGAAGTATTCCGTACGGTGAATTTATCCGTTACTACAGGAATTATACTGCTTTGGCATCTTTTGACCACCATTGTGCCCGCATGGCTACTGATTTTTTGCAACAAGGCTATAGCAAACGTATCATCGAAATGGCCTATATCAAAGCCCGAGGACTTTGTAGGGACAAACTATTGTATGGCACCAAAACGAATAAGACCTCAGCAGATGATGAACCTAGACTCATTGTCTCTTTCGACAATGCCTCCCACAATGTCCGCAGGATCATTGAACGACTCTGGCGCGTGTTGATCCTGGATAAAGATGTATGCCCTTTACTCTCTAAACGCCCCACCATTACGTACAAGAGCGTACCTTCGCTCAGAGACAAGCTTGTTTCCAGTTTTATGTCTCCCAGTATTTCCAGTCCTTCCTTTTCAAATTGGCTGGCGGTCTCCCACATCGGTTTTACTAAATGTGCCAAATGTAAAGCATGCGCCCATGCCATCTCTTGTAAATCCTTTTTGCATCCGGTCACCAAATGCAATCAAATCATTAATTACTCCATCAACTGAGACACTACTTTTATTGTTTATGTCCTCTCGTGTCCATGTAAGAAGTGGTACGTGGGGAGCACTACCTGTAAGCTCAAGTTCAGAATTCTCCAGCATCTCAGGGCCATTAAAAACTTAGATCCCGAGTACCCCATGGCCAAACACTTTCAGCAGGAGCATGAAAATGATTTAAATTTGCTTACGTTCTTTGCCGTTGCACATATTCCCATTCATCCTAGGTGTGGAGACCGCGTCCTAAAATTGAGACAACTGGAAACACGTTTCATCTTGGACCTTGATACCAAGTTTCCCAATGGACATAACCTTGATGAGGAGCTCTACACATTCTTGGGGACTTAAATTTGGTTGCTATGGGTTATGTTTGTGTTATCTCTCCTTTTGCAGTTGCTTTTTGATTTCTTTGGCCTAGGTTTTCTTTGTTGGCAATTTTTTTCTCCTAATATATTATATCCTTGGCCTGTTTGTACTATTCAACACCTTATTTCATCAGTGTTTTAGTTTTCAGATTGTTTATATTCAACTATTTTATTTTTGCTGTAGCACAACCTTTTGGGACTTGAGCTCTTTGTTGTTTTTGTTTATTTTTCTTCATCATCTTTTTCTTGTCTATGTAGCTCTGCCTTCCTTGTGTATGTAGTCTTGTAGTTGATTATGGTTTTTGAGTTCTGCACTAGTATTAACTACCACCTTTAATATTGGTTAATAGTAGTTAATCCTTATTCTCATAGTCCATGTTAGATCTGTGATCTTTTGGCATAAAAAATGTTTTTACATCATCTCCTCTTAACTGGTTAGCCATGGACTCTGTCATTTTATGTGTGTTCATTGCTGTCATGCTGGCTCCTACATAATTGCATAGTACCGAGGTTGCTAGATCCCCCCCTTTTTTTAATGATGCTGATATCTCGCATTTTTTGCTACCATTGATTCCGGCATCCAGGCCCGGCATATTTGCACAGTATTATGCTGCTATGCACTTGCACTTTATTTCATCTTTTAATGGGGCCTGTTTGCTATATCATGCATTTTTATAGATTTTTATCTTTCAACCTTTGCATTTGTGCTCCATTATGCTGTTACAAATGTGTGAAATTGTGTGAAATTGCCTTTTATTCCATCAGCCAGAATGTTGAAAACTTCTTTTTGTATATACACTTTTACTGTGACCATGGCTCTGCAATTTTGCACATTATCTTGCTGCTATTATTGCCTGTGTATGCACTTTGCATTGTTTGCACTTCTATTTTCTGCTATAATTGCTTGTATATGCACTTTATCTCCAGTTCACTGGTATTAGAATTCTATACCTTTTTTAAGGAGGACCAAGATTTATGCCATTCATTTTCTTGTGTGGCTATTTAATATATTGTGCTTCCACTCGGAATTACTTTTCTCTATGTATACTGCTTAACTACTTTTTTTGGCATTGGAATTGCAGTGTTGCCTGACATGGAATGCGCACATTAGAGCCTTCATCATTTTGCTGTTGCTATGACCCTACTTCCAGTACGCTCATTAGTATATGTGCTGTTTGGCTCGAGGTATTTCATTCTGGCATTTTCATTCCATCATGGCCGCTGCTCTTTCCATCTGCCTAGGCACCTTTCTGAGTTCCATAGACATAGTTAAAGGACTATATCTGTTACAACTATTAAGGTGCTTTAGTCCCTTGTTTCCTCACGTGACCAAGCACTCAGTTGAGTGTGAAAGGCGTTGTGTGCGGGCCGTGCTCTTGGGCGTCCTGCTTCTGTTTTTGCTGTTGTTCCAGCCATACTTTGTATTTTTTGTTTATTTTGAACAATTCCTTTGTGAAACATTAAATACATTTTTTTGGGACCTTTTCAGTGTTGTGCACTGTGCTATTTTGCTTGGAAATTGGACATTTCCATTGTTCAAATTGACTGCGGAGAGTGCGGTTCATTTTCCTCTTTTTGTTTGCATATATATATATATATATATATATATATATATTGTGGGATGTATTTACCCATGCATCTGAGCCCTACCTCAAAACTGTGCAGTACTGACATGGAAACATCATGATGGCCAGAGTTTCCCAGAAAATGTACAGGGAAATGCATGAAGAATAGGCTGCCACCCATTTTTGCCGATGTTATGGGCACAGAAGGGCACTGCCTAAAACCACCATTGGACTACCCACACAGTAGTCTGAAACCATTGGGAATGGCAATGCTGATTGCCAAAAGCAAACCCATAACTGTTGGGAATTCATTTTCTTAAATCCCAAAAAGGGGTGCAGTACCAGTACTCACCACTATCCAAAAGCCGGCGTTTTAAAACCACCAGATTTTGTAGAAAACTGAATAAATGAACCCAAAACATGCCAAAGAAAGACTTACTGAGAGGTGGATCCAATGTAAAGTTATATTCTGAAGTGACTTGAAGGTTTATAACAAGACTGGCTGAGCTGTGGATTTCAGCAGTTTAAGTAAATTTGGACTGAAAGACACTACATATCTAAATGTTTAAAAGAAATGAGTGACCTACTTTGAGTGTCACATAGGTTGCAATTGTTTAAATATCATAGTTTTAAACTTAGAATCAGCAACCTAGCTGCATATGTAAAAAAAAATGTCTTGACTTAAACTGGGGAACAGAAATGACATGTAGCTAAAAACTGGCTTAAAGAGATTCCAATTCTGCCTGGCAACTACCCCCATCAGGAGTGAAACTTGAGTCACAGCTGTGTTCCCAGGCCTATCTGCCTTTTGCTGGCCACACTAAGGATATGCCATCTCTCTGATAATTGAATTAAGGGAAGCCCCCACAGAATACAGGAGCTCTGAACAAAGCCCTCTCCTGACTCAGGCAGATGGTTTATTGCAGATATCGTAAAAGTAGCTTCCTCCTGAAGCAAAGGGGAGGGGCACTGCCTGTGAGAGCAAGCTGGCTTGGCAGAACTGGAAAAACCAGAAATTCAACCTTGTGCTGGAGGAAAACCACACCCCTTTGGGGCCAGAACATAACTCTAAAAAGATGAATAACTCATAGAGCGGACATGTGAAAATTTTATAAATGATACCATAATTCTTGTGATTTTTCTGCCCACATTTTAAGACGTGCTAGGACCCGGTGGTATGTTCAGGGGGGTTTTAGCGGAAAAGAGGATATTACTCAAAATGTGTGCATGTGAAAAATCTGACACTTCATCAACTAATGTCCATACTCCTTGCGCACATGTGTGTAAATTTGGGGTAATGTACGGTATTGCAAACCAGTTAAAACGTGCAAAATATTGCCATTTCTGAATGCAAGCTCCCATGAAGAGCAGAGTTTGAACAGGAGATACCTCCTGTGATATGTGAGGGGTGCGTGTAATTTTAAAACAATATGTACCTCTGCAAATATGTATTTGGTTCAAATCTAGATTTGTGTGTAAGTTGACAGGAGGAGTGGACTTTCTGCAGGCTGTAAAATGACATCACTCTGACACAACTTAGCTCCCCCAATCAAATGAGAAATGGAAGTTTGACCAATTAGAAGCTGAGAGAGAGGTAGGGTCAGTGATGCTAGAACACACCCACATTCTAAACACATAAAAGCAGACAGACAGGACAGATAGGGACCTTCAAATCCATTTGCAGCTGGAAGCTCTGCCGGGAAAATCCATACTTTACCTCCATCAAACCTCCAGAGAGCCAACCTAGAGACTTCAATCTATCCATAACTAGAGACCCAGACCAGCAGAGTAGAGCTGACCTGTTAGCAGAACCAGAGAGAGCTGACCCAGATCACTGTGAAGTGCAGAGAGCTGAACCGGAGTCCAGTCCAAAACCTGACCAGATCCATGGCGAGGCCCATTTCACTCAAGAATATAGTGTGAGTACCTAGAAAACTGTGCAGAACCAATCTCTTAGTTAAAATAATATAATTCAATCCTATTTTAATCTAAGTAGAACTGTCTCCTAACTGTCACCTGTCATTTGTAAAGCTGTCACTTGTCATTTTCTATTTGCAAGCTGCACTTGTCTTTTGAACTTTAAAATTTCAAATCTGAAAAACGACCTTTATTTAATCGCTCATATCTCCGTGACCGTTTGTGCTAGAGACTTGCAGTAACTTTCATCTGGAAGCTGAGATCCTAGGCTTTCCTAGGACCCCGAAACGATTGTAGTTCCTCTGTAATCGCGCTTGGCGCATTCGCAAATTTAGCCGCGATTTGATATTTTACCGCGATTTGCAAATTTCTTCACGTGTAAAAATCTGCTGCTGCTTGCCTTTCACTTGCCAAAAATTCGTTTAACCTGCTAGTTACACCCTAGATCCTTGCTAAGGTGAGCCTGGACTAATATTAACTTGATTTCACTCACCCTGAACCTCTAGAGGGAATTAAAAGCATTTTAACATATTTTCACTCCATTGCCAGCACATATCAAAGCATTTTGCCTGTGTTTTCAACTTCTGTAGTCTAAGTTGCTGGGTGAACTGAATTACATTTGAATTGCATTTCGGAGAATTGTGTGCCTTCCTTCCATTTCCCTGCATTGCATAAAAGGGGGGGGGGTGAATTGTCCAAGAAAGTGATTACATTGTTTTTGCTGAAATCCTATCAAGTTATTTTCTGTACTGCATTTCATTCCACATTGCATCTATTGGAAACCATAAAAGTATTGTTGCTATCTTATCCATTTCATGTCAACTCCTTAGTGATTATAAAGAAGTGTGCTAGTGCCAGATTCTCCGTTGTTAATCTTTATCATATCAGATTAAGTGTGATATTCAATTATTAATTTATTATAAAGCGTGATATATATATATATATATTGTTTAAATTATCAATTAAACCTTTTAACTTGCAAAACAGAACTACTTCTTGGCTCAGTGGGGTCAGGGGGATTCCAAGGGAGGGGTGTTATATAGGGGTAGTCATCCAGAACGCATGAACTGGACATAAAGATATATCAATAAGGGTTTTCATTCAGTATTCTAGACTAGGCGTTGACTTGGCTGTAGTGCTGAATTGAATCCTCTTACAAATTGGGGGCTCGTAGCCGGGATTCTGGGTTAAAATACCACTTGTGCAGCTTAATACAGTGTGCTAACTGACGGGATACATACATCCAGTCGGATCACCACGCTGCATTACGCTGTGAAGCATTCCTCAAAAGGGACACTCCAAGAAAAGTTCTGTTCTGCAAAAATAAAATACTAACTTCTGTAAGTCAGGACAGAGACCAATCTCTAGAATGACGACCTTGGTAGATATGAAAATAGCCAGAGAGCACTTCTTACATAAACTATTTGTGAGAGGTGAATGGGCTGAGCAGGGCCAGGAGGCCTGGTTGCAGGCCATCACGCGACAGGCCACTGAAACAGGGTCAGACTTATGGAGAGATCAGGGTCCATTACATGTGGCCCTGAGCGAACTATATATGGCTCCTAAGGCCAAAGATGAACACGACAAGATTGTTAGGATAGCGGCATATTTATATTTATATATGGGAGCCATACAGAATAAATGTGCTGAAGGCCATGATCTGGGAAAAAGGCAACAGATGGTGTTAGAGAAGGCCCAATCGGATCTGGACTCTTCTGAGCAAAGGCTGCACAGAAGCCAGGAGTCAGAAAATGAGACCAGACAGTACATCACTAAAATAAAGGAGGATATGGATGTGCTGCAAAAGGAAAAGTCAGAACAGGATACCAGATTTCGGGCCTTGCAGAAGGAACACCAAGAAGGTTTGGACTCCCTACTGCAAAGCCAGAAAAAGCTGGAGCAACAACTGGACTTCAACAGGGTATGTGCTGAGCAGGTAGTCACCCTGCAAGGCCACCTAGATAGGGAAAAGGCAGAAAGCAATAAACTGATTCTGAAAGACCTGGATACCCAGGCAGAGTTTGATGAAGAGCGCCGGAAAGCTGGTGCCCTTCAAAGGCAGAGGGACGACCTGGCAGCACAGATGCAGGCTCTCAGTCAGGAAAGAGACACTTTAGGCCAGGAAGTCTGCCACTTAAAAAAGGAAATTGAAGAAAATCACCTGGCCCTCCAGTGGCTGGGTGACCTCCAAAAAGAAAACCAGAACTTGGTAGAGCACACCAGAAGGGTGGAAGATGCTCTGGCAAGAAAGGAGCAGGCCGGTAGGGATGGGACTCAGGAGGTAAACCTCCTGCAGCAAAGACTGGCCCAGTTCTCCAGGACCAACCAAGAAGCACAGAGGGAAAATGAGGCCCTCTGTCAACACAATGATAGGCTCCAACAACAGGTAGCGATGCAGGAGAGACTGATAGAGTCTAGTAAGGCCTTGACTGAGGAACTGAAAGCACAAATGCAGGCTCTTGCATTGCAACAGGGAGCAGGGGCGGATAGAGATGAGGTCCGCTGGGAAAGAGAGACTCCTGACCATAACCTCAGGAGCCCTAACACCAGGGGCCTTCATCTCTCCCAGTCCCTGGACTCTACCACCCCCATGTCCCCTGGCGCACATGAGCACAGGGCCACAGGGATGGCAGATTACTATCCAGCTAAAAGTATGGGGCTCATAGGCCAGTACCACTCAGGAATGGAGGGGTGGGCATCCGGGTATGGGCACCCAAGTACAGTACAGTTCAGTGGGGAACCCCAGGAGAGTAGGCCCATTAAGGGCATCCTGAAAACCTCTGCCCAGTTAGGTCAGTGGAGGGGGTACCCATCAAATCCTGGCAGCAAGGAGGAATCTGAAGACTCCTCTGAACTGCGCAGGACACAGGAGACCAGGTCCCCACATTCTGCCAGCCATTCCCAGGCTCGCAGAATCCGGGAAAACCTGGAAGAGCAGACAGGAACCTCTGGGAGCAGTGCCTCTGAGTCAGAGGATGAATGGACAAGGGTTACCCGAACCAAAAAGGCCAATAAGGCAAAAAGGGCCTTGCTTAAGGACCCCTTAAAGCAGATTAAGGCGATCAGGAGCGTCATCACGCCTTACCATAAGAACGCTAAGTATTCTGTTTGGGAGCACTTAGAGTTGTTTGAGCAAATGATGGAGACTTTCCATTTGAAGGACAGCCAAAGCTGTATTCAATATGTAAAGTGGACCTTCTCCCCGGAATACTCCAGTTTCTTTGCGGGGCTGGAGGACCAAAATCATTTAAGATGGTCCACCTATTAGGCGGCCATCTTGAAACATTTTTCCATTCATAGAAATCCTCAAGAGGCTCGCAAGGCAGCCTACAATTTACAATGTGGGGAGGATCAGGCCCCACAAGAATTTGTGCAGGAACTGAAACGTGCTTTTGCGCAGACCACCAGAAGGGTGCGCACAGACAGTAGAGAATTCATCAATACATTTTTTCATGCCTTGCCCAAATACATAATGACCCAGCTCGTGAGGGATTTTCACGAGAAAAGATCTTTAGACTGGGTCATTGAACAGGCTACCCGGATCTATGAGGTGCAGAAACCGGTAGATAGCAAAAGTAATGCCCAGAAAAACCCCAAAGCCAACACACCCCTGCTGCTGCCAAGGTGGCAGAGGTAAAGGTCACCCCCGTTTTGGATTTGGAGATGGGGGGCCTAAAAACCTACCTGCACCTAATAATGCTAGGCCCAGAAGGTCCTCGGGCCAGTCACAGACAGGGAGCCAGGGAGGCAGCCCCACAAATGGGGTCCCTCGCTCTCCTGACTATGTAAGCCCCCGTTACAAGGGAAACAGACCCATCCTGGGTTATGTGTGGACTCCTCCAGCCCAAGGGGGGGGATCCAGCCAAGCACCTAACCGAGGGAACTTCCCTCCTAACTTCCCACAGGAGGGCAGAAATTCTCCAAATCCTGGGCAGAACTTTTTGCCCAGGTATCCACCCAACTTTCAGCCCCAAAACCATCCATCCTTCTTTCCCCAATTCCCTGAGCCCAGACCACTGAATCCGGGAGAGGGGAGGCCAAGGGTGGAGGGGTACCCAAATCTTCCCAACCCGGGGTATTACCAGAGGAGGGACAGCTACCCTTCCCGGGATCAGCCCAGGGGAGAAAACAGGGCCCCGTATCAGCCTGAGCGGGTTTCCCAGTTAGAGCGCCAGGTTCAAAACATGGCGCGGGATCTGGGTCACATACTGAGGGCTCAGCAGAACCCTCAGATCGGCATGCCGGCGCAGCACGCACCCAACTCTGGACCTGGTGCCCCAGAACAATGACGGGGGCAGCACCCCGATAACTCACCGGTTCCCAGGGAGGAGGCACAAGGGGAAGGGGGGTGTAAAGCCTTGGAGGAAGCTTCCTTCCTCACTTGTAAACAGCCCCTGGAAACCCAGGAACCGGAAAAAAAATCTCTTGCCCCTGAAAGTCTGCCTCCTAAGGAGCAGAGGGGGGGTAGGAGAAACAAAAGACCCAAATAGACTCAGTTTGAGGAGGAGGTACAGATCTTCCAATTTGAGGGAGAGGGATCCTCAGAGGATCCTGGGAAAAGGATCTTCTCCTTCAGAGAGGGGGGAACTCCTCCCAAGGAAAAATGGTTCCCTAGGGATGCAAATCCAGACTGGGGAGATGTGGAGACTGAGCTACTGCCGCCCACCATCTCATCCCAGAACGAACAGCAATAAACTCCCCTGGTTCAAACCCATCCTGGTGACTGCCTCCAAAAAGGGGGGGGCGGCCCAGAACCAGAGCCAGGGGAACCCACAATGGCTCTGATCTCCAGTTGCCAAATTTTTCTTTCAGATTCCCAAGGCTCTCCACAGAATTCTGCCCAAATCTCTTCGCTAGCGATGTCCAAAACCAGAAAATTAGCCCACCAGTTGTCCAAAAATGTACATTATCTGTGCCCCCTTGAGGAGAAGGAGGGAAGATATTATGCCCCGGTACAAGTACAGGGGCAGGGTACAATTTTGGCACTGGTGGACACTGGATCTCAAGCTACCCTTCTGTCCAGAAGGGCCTTTGATGAACTGAATGCAGGAAGGGGAGAGAATTACCAAATTCCTCTCACCTCTCTTCCTGGACAACTGCAGAACTTTGACGGGAAGGAAATTCCCGTCGAGGGGACGGCAGACTTGGACATTAAGATCCGGCGACACAAGTTGAAACACCCGGTCATAGTAGTGTCTCCAGAGGGCACCCCTTGTTTACTAGGGAATGACCTCCTGAGAAGGTTGTCACCCCTAATAGATTGTGTAAACAAGGTCCTCTGGACCCAGAATAGCCGACCCATAAAATTAAAACAGAGTGTCAACCATGTTAGTTTAAACGGCACCTGCCACATGGTTGAACAAAAACCTGACCAAGTAGAATTTCACTTCCAGAATAGCCAAATTCCAGACGTGACAGTAATAGCAGTAGGACAACAGACTGGTGATGGAGGGTCCTCTCTATTTCTGAAAATCAACCTTCCTTCCAGTCTAAAGTGGTACTCCACGCTGGAAGGAAACACTCTGAAATTCTATACTAATCCACAATCAGAAACTCCCACTCCTATAGTCCAGAAAGATGCGAAATCAGCTCAGAGCCTGGCTGATATTCAGCAAATTGGAGAGCAGTTGTTCATCCCTGTCCAATTAAATGATGGGAAGGACTCTGTTCTCGCTCGAGTGTGTGTGAACAACGGTAAGAGCTTCATCAGCGAAGCCATGTTCCGCCAACTCCCAAAAGATCCAGCCATTCCCGCATTCAAACTAATAGACAAATGGGAAATGGACCTGGAAGCACCTAATTCCAAACAGCTCCTGCCAAGCAGGTGTATGCTCAAAATCTCCATTGGCAACAAGAGCATAGTCCATAATTGTTGGGTCGTGCGAGACGTCACTGCCGCCTTTTACTTAGGCAGTGACATTCTCAATCGCTTTGCCATTAGTTTGGACCTAATAAACTTCAAAGTTTGGTCCCGATTAGTGGATAATCCCATGGGCTTTGATGATCCAGAAAAAGCATTTAGGTCAGCTCAATTGCTACCTTATGCAGTTGAAATTCAGATCAAAGAGGAAGTCACAATCCCAGAAAGGACTCGATAATTCTCCCTGGAAGTGAAAGTTAAAAGAGGACAACATTTGAAAAACCCTGATGCTTACATACATCTAAACGCTTCTCTCCAACAGCAAGGGTTGGGGGTAAACCCAACTCCATTAGTCAACATAGAACATGACACCATTCCAATAGAGGTGGATAACAGCGACTTAAAGAGTATTACTCTAGCCGCAGGCACCATTATTGGAATGGCGGTTGATGACCGACATTTTTCCATAGATTTAGGAAATGAACTGTTAGGGCCAATCCCAAGGACTGCTTTGACAGTGACAGTGATGACAATACAACACCAGACAGGATTTTTACCCGGCATGGGGGGAACTTCCTGGTGTACACTTCTTACCCTTATGGTAAGGAAGATGTGACTTGTGACTTCAGGAGGGATGAGGTGATTTTCCAGGTCCATGAGGGCTGCCTTTCCCACCTGAAGCCTCCAGTCCAAATCAGCACTCTGACCAGGGACTTCTCCACCCAGCTGGAGGAGGCCGCTGAAATAGCCAAACCAGAAGTTTTTCCAGGCTTCAGGCAGATGGTGGAAGAGAGAGTCAACCTAGCCGATGCCTGTGTGACTCTGGAACAAAAGCAAAAGTTGAAACACGTTTTCTTGGATTTCCAAGATCTCTTTGCGGTAGACTCATATGACTGTGGTCGCACTGACATCCACACAACAACAATCCCCACGGACCCTGGCATGACTCCTGTGTTTGTGAAGCAATATCGCTTGCCTCTCGCATCAATGGAGTCCCTTACTGAAATAATTAAGAACCTTGAGTCCCGGGGAATAATCAGTCCAGTCCACAGCACTTTCAATAATCCGGTGCTGGGAATATTGAAGCCAAACGGCCAGTGGAGACTCTGCGCCGACCTCAGGGAGCTCAACAAACGGGTCCATGCTTCCCGATGGAACTCTGCCCTACATTGACCAAGGGCTGGCCCAGATCCAGGGGTCACAGGCATTCACTGCAATAGACCTGACCAATGGATACTGGACCGTGCCTGTCAGCAGGGAGGACCAATACAAACTGGCTTTTACCTTTGGGGGCCAGCAGTACACATGGACCCGGACTCCCTTCGGATACCTTAACTCCGGTAATGAGTTCAACATTTTCCTACATAAGGCCATGCCCGACCTGGGTGCGAGGGGTAACCTGGCTTATGTAGATGATGTCCTCATCAAAAGTTCATCTGTGGAGGAACACATAGCGGAGATCCGTTATGTTCTGACCCAGTTGAGGGCCGCCGGAGCAAAACTTTCCTTTCAGAAAGCACAGTGGTGTAGAACCCGTGTTAATTTCTTGGGGCATGAGATTACTCCTCAGGGTCTCTGTCCCCAGGAAAAGAAAGTGGAAGCACTTCAGAAACTGAAAGACCCCACAACTCTGCGGGAACTAAGGAGCCTCCTTGGACTGACTAATTACAGCAGAAAGTTCATTGAGGGCTACGCAGAGATTACTAGACCCCTGATTCATCTCCTGAAGGGGGGGGGTCAAGTGGGAATGGGGTCCAGAACAAGCCGAGGCAGTAAGACAACTCAAGAGAAGCCTCTCACAAGCGCCTTGCCTAGCTTACCCTGTCAGAAACAAGGAGTTCTTCCTGGAGACGGGGTTCTCTAATACGTGCTTGACGGCATTATTATACCAAAAGCATGACAAGGTCAATAAAGTAATCTCCTATGCGAGCAAAACTTTATCCTCTGTGGAGGAAAAATTCAACGATTGTGAGAAGGCACTCCTGGCAACGGTGTGGGCATTGAAGAATTACCGCCCGTTTATCCAGGGGGAACACATCATAGTGGAGACTCCACACCAGCCTCTGCAATATCTCCAAAGTGATAGAATCCGGACCGGAAATGTGAGTAATTCCCGAATTACTTCCTGGATTCTGTCAATGCAAGGCTTTCCTGTGGAGGTCAGATATGGCCAAAACAAGAAGAGTCCCCTCGCGCAAGGTCTGGCTGACTTGCATGATTGTGCCAGAGAAAACTGTCTCGAGGACGAAAGTCTGAAAATCAAGGACAACATGGAGGCATATCTTAATTCCCCCCACAAAGTCTTTGAAGAGGACAAGTGTGAGGGAATGCCCACTGTGTATGTGGATGGATGCTCTTACCATGTTGACAACAACGGGGAGAAAGAACTGGTGGCCGGCGTAGGGAATGCATGGGTGAATGAGTCCCCAGAACCCTCTGCTGGATACAAAATTGGTCCCCGAAGTAGTCAGGTGGCAGAATTGATGGCTGTGCATCAAGCCATCCTCACTGCTGTCCAGCATCAACTCCGCGAACTGGTCATAATCACAGATTCGGATTATGTACGGAACGGGTTCGTGGAGCACCTGGTTAATTGGAAAACCAGAGGCATGTTATGTGCTAACAACAAACCCTTGAAACATGGGAAGTTGATCCAAAACATTGATGATCTGGTCACCTCGAATGAGATGACCATCTATTGGAAAAAGATCAAGGGTCATTCCAAAGTAGAGGGACCAGACAAAACTGGAAATGACTTAGCTGATCAGCTGGCCAAAACCGGGGCCATCCAAGGGGATCTAATTGAGATTGAGTCCCTGTTGGGGGAAATCCAGGTCACTGCTATCACTAGGTCCCAGACAAATGCTCACAACGACCTTTCAATTGCACAATGGAGTAAGGAGACCCCTGATGCTGATTTGATTACAGCTCAGAAGGGGGATCCAGTTATTGGTAAATTTTACCAGCACCTTGAGGACCCTGAGAACTTTCCCCTGACGGATACCGATTACATTGGGAAAGAGGACCTAAGAGTGTTGATGAAATGTCCAAAAATGTTCCGGATCCAAGACGGTTTGTTGGTAAGGAAATCCAAAGCTGGCCACGATCAGTGGGTGGTTCCTACCTCATTCCGAAGCCTGATGTTAAGTCACGCCCATGATGCGGCCACCGCCGGTCATAGGGGGTTTCACACAACATTGGAAATCTTAAGAGAGGTTGCATACTGGCCACACATGGGGCAGGACCTCGACCAATACTTGAAGGGGTGTCTTGTGTGTGCACAATTTCAGCCATCATCCCTCACACACCGTGCGCCTCTCCAAAAGAGGGGGATGACACTGCCATGGTCAGATTTACAAATCGACTTTGTAGGCCCCGTGATTCGCTCTGCTAGGGGGAATAAGTACATGTTGACTGTGACATGCTTGTTTACCAAGTGGGTGGAATGTCTCCCAGCCCCAAATTGCAAGGCAGAAACTGCAGCTGCCTTGATGATTAACCACATCTTTTCCCGTTTTGGTCTACCTCAAAGGATTGAGTCAGACAGAGGTAGCCACTTCACCAGTGAAGTAATGACAAAGATGTGGGAGATACTGGGGGTCAAGAGAAAGCTGCATATTGCTTATAGACCAGCTTCTTCTGGGGCAGTAGAGAGATATAACCGAACCATTGTGAGCATATTAAAGAAGTTTGTGGCAGATTCTGGGCCAAGTTGGGATATCCGATTACCTCTGGTCCTAATGGCCATCAGATCTACCCCTTCATCTGCAACCAAAATGTCACCATTTGAGTTGATGACTGGACGCAAGATGGTGCTTCCGCAGCATTTGCTCTACAGGACCCAAGAGCAGACACTGATAAATGCCTCCACTACTCATGAGTATGTGGAGAATTTAAGGAAACACCTCCAACATGCTTTTGCTTACGCTCAGCGGAATCTAGAAAGATCGGCTGATAGCATGAAGACCCACTATGACCTGAAAACTTCCAGGAAGGAATATCAGGTGGGGGACCGGGTCTATCTATACAACTTCCAAAGAAACCAGGCAAAACAGCGGAAATTCTTGCCTACATGGAAGGGACCCTTTGAGATCATCGACAAGATCTCCCCTGTGGCCTACAAAATCCACATCCCCAAAGGTCCTTTGGCAGCGGGGTAAGACAAGTGGGTCCACATAAACCAGTTGAAATGTTGCCATCCCAGGCACACTCTGCAACAACTGGAGGAATCCTCTGGAATCCTAGCGGGTACTGTCTCAGACTAATTCAGTTCCAACCATAAAACATACCACATCTAGTCTCTAAAAAATTGTGATTTGCATGAAACTGTCTCTTAGTTATACTGTTTGTTTTTCGAAATAAGAATGTAATGTTTTGTTATGATGAAATACATATGCTGCCCCACTATCTCAACAGTGGTGGAAAAACGTCTATGAATAGGTATTGCCGCTCTTCTTTTGTCGTCCTAGGAGAAAGAAAACCTTGAGACGGGCCAAGGAGGACGATCCGGAGACCGGGAGCAGAGACGCAACGGGCCCAGTGTACCGCCCAATATTCCCATCAGGACCGGCGAGGAGAACCGATCGATCAGTACCGGATGGAGAAAAAGATGCTGAACTGTGCCATCTATTGGAAGAAGATGAGGAAACATCCCAGGTCTTGCGAGTCCCATCAGTGAAACCGAATGGCCATTGCAAGAGGGGGGCTTGTGGGATGTATTTACCCATGCATCCGAGCCCTACCTCAAAACTGTGCAGTACTGACATGGAAACATCATGATGGCCAGAGTTTCCCAGAAAATGTACAGGGAAATGCATGAAGAATAGGCTGCCACCCATTTTTGCCGATGTTATGGGCACAGAAGGGCACTGCCTAAAACCACCATTGGACTACCCACACAGTAGTCTGAAACCATTGGGAATGGCAATGCTGATTGCCAAAAGCAAACCCATAACTGTTGGGAATTCATTTTCTTAAATCCCAAAAAGGGGTGCAGTACCAGTACTCACCACTATCCAAAAGCCGGCGTTTTAAAACCACCAGATTTTGTAGAAAACTGAATAAATGAACCCAAAACATGCCAAAGAAAGACTTACTGAGAGGTGGATCCAATGTAAAGTTATATTCTGAAGTGACTTGAAGGTTTATAACAAGACTGGCTGAGCTGTGGATTTCAGCAGTTTAAGTAAATTTGGACTGAAAGACACTACAAATCTAAATGTTTAAAAGAAATGAGTGGCCTACTTTGAGTGTCACATAGGTTGCAATTGTTTAAATGTCATAGTTTTAAACTTAGAATCAGCAACCTAGCTGCATATGTAAAAAAAAATGTCTTGACTTAAACTGGGGAACAGAAATGACATGTAGCTAAAAACTGGCTTAAAGAGATTCCAATTCTGCCTGGCAACTACCCCCATCAGGAGTGAAACTTGAGTCACAGCTGTGTTCCCAGGCCTATCTGCCTTTTGCTGGCCACACTAAGGATATGCCATCTCTCTGATAATTGAATTAAGGGAAGCCCCCACAGAATACAGGAGCTCTGAACAAAGCCCTCTCCTGACTCAGGCAGATGGTTTATTGCAGATATCGTAAAAGTAGCTTCCTCCTGAAGCAAAGGGGAGGGGCACTGCCTGTGAGAGCAAGCTGGCTTGGCAGAACTGGAAAAACCAGAAATTCAACCTTGTGCTGGAGGAAAACCACACCCCTTTGGGGCCAGAACATAACTCTAAAAAGATGAATAACTCATAGAGCGGACATGTGAAAATTTTATAAATGATACCATAATTCTTGTGATTTTTCTGCCCACATTTTAAGACGTGCTAGGACCCGGTGGTATGTTCAGCTGGGGTTTTAGCGGAAAAGAGGATATTACTCAAAATGTGTGCATGTGAAAAATCTGACACTTCATCAACTAATGTCCATACTCCTTGCGCACATGTGTGTAAATTTGGGGTAATGTACGGTATTGCAAACCAGTTAAAACGTGCAAAATATTGCCATTTCTGAATGCAAGCTCCCAGGAAGAGCAGAGTTTGAACAGGAGATACCTCCTGTGATATGTGAGGGGTGCGTGTAATTTTAAAACAATATGTACCTCTGCAAATATGTATTTGGTTCAAATCTAGATTTGTGTGTAAGTTGACAGGAGGAGTGGACTTTCTGCAGGCTGTAAAATGACATCACTCTGACACAACTTAGCTCCCCCAATCAAATGAGAAATGGAAGTTTGACCAATTAGAAGCTGAGAGAGAGGTAGGGTCAGTGATGCTAGAACACACCCACATTCTAAACACATAAAAGCAGACAGACAGGACAGATAGGGACCTTCAAATCCATTTGCAGCTGGAAGCTCTGCCGGGAAAATCCATACTTTACCTCCATCAAACCTCCAGAGAGCCAACCTAGAGACTTCAATCTATCCAGAACTAGAGACCCAGACCAGCAGAGTAGAGCTGACCTGTTAGCAGAACCAGAGAGAGCTGACCCAGATCACTGTGAAGTGCAGAGAGCTGAACCGGAGTCCAGTCCAAAACCTGACCAGATCCATGGCGAGGCCCATTTCACTCAAGAATATAGTGTGAGTACCTAGAAAACTGTGCAGAACCAATCTCTTAGTTAAAATAATATAATTCAATCCTATTTTAATCTAAGTAGAACTGTCTCCTAACTGTCACCTGTCATTTGTAAAGCTGTCACTTGTCATTTTCTATTTGCAAGCTGCACTTGTCTTTTGAACTTTAAAATTTCAAATCTGAAAAACGACCTTTATTTAATCGCTCATATCTCCGTGACCGTTTGTGCTAGAGACTTGCAGTAACTTTCATCTGGAAGCTGAGATCCTAGGCTTTCCTAGGACCCCAAAACGATAGTGATAGTCCTTGTAGTTCCTCTGTATTCGCGCTCGGCGCATTCGCAAATTTAGCCACGATTTGATATTTTACCGCGATTTGCAAATTTCTTCACGTGTAAAAATCTGCTGCTGCTTGCCTTTCACTTGCCAAAAATTCGTTTAACCTGCTAGTTACACCCTAGATCCTTGCTAAGGTGAGCCTGGACTAATATTAACTTCATTTCACTCACCCTGAACCTCTAGAGGGAATTAAAAGCATTTTAACATATTTTCACTCCATTGCCAGCACATATCAAAGCATTTTGCCTGTGTTTTCAACTTCTGTAGTCTAAGTTGCTGGGTGAACTGAATTACATTTGAATTGCATTTCGGAGAATTGTGTGCCTCCCTTCCATTTCCCTGCATTGCATAAAAGGGGGGGGGTGAATTGTCCAAGAAAGTGATTACATTGTTTTTGCTGAAATCCTATCAAGTTATTTTCTGTACTGCATTTCATTCCACATTGCATCTATTGGAAACCATAAAAGTATTGTTGCTATCTTATCCATTTCATGTCAACTCCTTAGTGATTATAAAGAAGTGTGCTAGTGCCAGATTCTCCGTTGTTAATCTTTATCATATCAGATTAAGTGTGATATTCAATTATTAATTTATTATAAAGCATGATATATATATATATATATTGTTTAAATTATCAATTAAACCTTTTAACTTGCAAAACAGAACTATTTCTTGGCTCAGTGGGGTCAGGGGGATTCCAAGAGAGGGGTGTTATATAGGGGTAGTCATCCAGAATGCATGAACTGGACATAAAGATATATCAATAAGGGTTTTCATTCAGTATTCTAGACTAGGCGTTGTCTTGGCTGTAGTGCTGAATTGAATCCTCTTACAATATATATATATATATATATATACACACACACATATTATTTTTTTTTATTGTGACATATAGTTTATTACAAACGTTTATTACAAAATAAACAAAGAAAGATCCTCTCATTTCATTTTTTCCAATTTTGTTTTTTCTATGTTCCACCTATCACATTATTTTCTACTCCTTTACATCAGATTTTCCACTATTTCAGCACAGGATAGTGTCTATAAAATGTATGACTGAGCATGAGAGGTGCACCAAGCTCCCACTTAATATTCGGAACCACCAGTCATCCATATTCATATTTATGGGAGCAAACTTTCCCAGATGCAGAGTTCTCAAGTCTTTGAGCATATGAAAGCCTATAATTAAATGCCTTATCGATTCTGTTTTAGTCCCACAGTATCTGCATGTATTGTCCTTCGTAGTCAGATCATGTCTCATTAGTAGCATTTCTTTAGTTTTAATTGCATTCAGTCGCAAACAAAGAAATCCATCACAATGATGTCATGACGGGAGCTGCAACAGATACCTCGGCATTACGTTCAATTTATTCTTGGTGGGGCCAAGTTTTGGGGCAGTTGGTAAGCCTTAAAACTTTGCCAGATTTTGTATCCACGCCCATTCTTGCAGTTTTCTTTTTGAAATTTGTGGTCGAGCCATCAACCTCTCACAGTTTATATCGGCGGCTTGCATGATTGCCTTTAGGTATTTTACCCATTTCGAGAGTATTCCCACATATGGTCAACTGTGGTTGGGGGCGAGTATTTCGTACGCCGGTTCTGGATTTGGGATTAACCTCTTTCTTAGAAGGGCTAGTGACTTTCAGATCACATTTACGTAAAGTTCGTCTAATGCCAACTCGTGTCTGATGACTGTGATCGATATATATTTTGGCAGTTTTAATACTCACTTCCAAAAAGCCCTTCCTGTTTTGCCCAAATTCTATGGTCTACGTTCCACCCTGCTTCGGAGCTGAAGGTGATGGCCGCTATAACCTTTTGCAGGTAGAACGTCAGTACCGGTGTTAAGGTGAATTTTCCTTATCGACTATGGATTTGTGCGCCTTGTATGGCCAGGGTTTTGGTTCGTCGCACAATGTCTTGTATCCAACTCCATTCACATATTGATTTGCTGACCATGACACCCAAGTATCTAATTTCTGCTATTTCTGCGATAGGTATGTTTTCAATCTTCCAACGGAAGTTTTTATTTTTTTCACCTTTTACAGATCCAATTTGCATGATTTTTGTTTTGCTGACATTTATTTTTAGCTCATTGTGGTTCATATAATGCTGGAGATTTGTCAGCAATCGTTGGAGACCTATCTGTGTGGTGTCCACCAAGACTAAGTCATCAGCGTAGGTTATACAATTGATATGTTGACCATTTATCTTTGGAGGAAAACATTTCACATCACTCAATGCAGCAGGCACGTCGGCAATAAACAGTTTAAACAGACATGCAGCAATCGGGCAGCCCTGTTTTGCGCCCTTTTGCATCGTCATTGCTTCTGATAATTGACCTTTTTCATTTATTCTTATTTGAATTCTTGTCATTGTATGTAGGGCTTTTATAGGTTGTAAGAGACTTCCCGGACAGTCCCAATTTTTTTATTTCTGCCACAGCATTTCACGGTTGATTGTGTCGAATGCTTGGTGTATGTCAATATAAGCTATGAAAAGCTTTGTTCTTTTTTCTAGGGCATCCAATTTTAATATGTTTACCAGTGTCAGATTGATTTCAGTCCTTACGCCCTTGGTGAAACCAGTTTGACGACAGTCGGTAATTCTCTTCTTGGTTGCCCATGCTGTTAGTTTCTGCTGTAGGAAGTTAGCAAAAATCTTGCCGATTGTGTCAAGTAGGGCAATCGGGCGGTAATTGGCTGGATCAGCCCGATTGCCCAATTATTCGATTTTATTTGGCCCAGCATGACTTCCCCTCATTCTTGATCGCGCAAAAAGGCAAATGCTGTAACCCAATTGCGATATTTTTGCTTCCGTTGTTTGATCAATGCCAGGGCATCCAGCCGCCTTGCATTTTCAGTTTGCGTATATCTTTGTAGGCCTTCTTTTTTTCCTCTTTTGCTTTTGTACTCTATTCATGAGTGTGTGTTTTAGTTGTTTGTTTTTTCAATAAGGATCTTTCTTTTTGACGAGGAAGCAATGCAAGGTAATTTAATGCATCTCCATGAGACTTGGCCAGCTTTTGAAATTTGTTGGTCAGCAAGGTTATTTGTTTATTAGTTATTCTTAACCTATTTTGCCCGTTTGTTACCTCCAAACTTTGGTCCATTCTCGAAATGTCTGTTTTTAGGGGCAAGATCATGTCCAAAACCAAAATATCATGATCGCTATTTGTTGTGTGGATTGTTCTCAGTCTCACAATTTTGTGCCAAAAATATTTTGACAACCAGATATAATCCAAGATCTTCTCATAGCCCATGTTATGCCAGGTGGAGTGGGGCGGTATATCGCCCTCTACCTGCCCATTTGCCATGTCACAATCACGTGCCTCCATTTCGATTTCCCATTTGGCACTTCTTGAATAATGAATTTGCCCTTCTTTCCTGGTCTATTTGACTCGATCTCCATTTGTATTGAACCAGTCAGTGTTCATGTCACCACATATAATTATGATCAGGTCGTGATAGGTTTGTTGATGTTTGTCTATAATTGCTGTTACTGATGACACACTTTTTTCTGATGTTATCTGGGCCGGGTTCCAGTATACATTAATTAGCAGTAGTTGCTGCATTTTGGGTGTTTTTGTAGTAACGTGTTGAATCAGTGTGCTTTGCACGAATATGTTTGGATTTTCAAATTCGAGCACTTCCCAATTTGTCCAGATCTTTACTATCGTTATTAATCCTGAAAATGGACGGCCTTGGGAGTTTTTCCCTGCAGGATTTAGCAAGGTGACATAGCCATCTTTCACCAGAGTTCTCCTCAGCCATGTTTCCTGGAGACATATTGCAAAGTTATTGCTCAGGTCTACCGGAAAGTCCTCATTTAGCTGACGAAATCCTCATGTGTTCCATGATAACAGTGTAGAGGATGATTCTCCAAGGCTCTGTATTAGCTAATGGTTTCTCCCACCAATCTTTCCTTTTCCATATGTTTGCTGCTGGTTTGTCGCTGTGGTCAGATGTTATCTTATCTCATCTCTATGTTGCTCACTAGTAACCTCGTTCTGACCCTTGTTGCTGTTGTTAAGTTGATATGGATGTGTTTGATGCAACACTTCTGACACCTCAAAACCTAACAGCAGCAGTTCCTCTTTTGCCGACAATATGATCTTGCGTACGGCCTGAGATTTTATTTGCAGGTATACTCTGTCAGCTTGTTCTTCAGAAATACATTCGACAATTGAAATTTCACGAGAGGACACAGTTCTTAACGCCGGTACTGAATGCAGAAGTCGAATTATGTTTCCTCTATTTAGATTAACATCATTGTCGTCTTCAAAAACATTCACAACCAGAATTTTTGAAGTCAATGGTTTGAGGTCCACCCTAATTTTTTGTTCAACTTGACTTTGCTCCTTCTGTCTCTGAGCTGCGGTTAATTTGGGATTCAGTTTCACTGTCATTGATTTTTGGTCGGCTGTTCGTTGGC
This sequence comes from Ambystoma mexicanum, assembly GCF_040938575.1. NCBI lineage: Eukaryota > Metazoa > Chordata > Amphibia > Caudata > Ambystomatidae > Ambystoma > Ambystoma mexicanum. Next base: position 689,446,076 of record NC_090934.1, on the reverse strand, counting down.
TTTCTTTGACACCTCTTTGAAAGGGTGCCGGTATGACCTTTTCTTTTCTGATTCCGATTTGTCTTTGTCGATCCTTCCGTGCATCCTCATAATCGAAATTTGAGTCAGTGTTTGTTTTAGCAATCCAAGGATTTCGAGTTTTAATCTCAGCCTTGTTAGCCTGCTTGTCCAAGTCATAGGGGCTGGATGTGCTCGCCTTGTGTCCATCAAGGCTATTTTCTTCCTCATAATCTTCTGGGTAAATGGAGAGGTTGCATAAATCTTCGGAAGACGTCACTGAATGGATTGACTCTGCTTCCGAGTCCAATCTTATTTTTTTGGGGGGATTTGAAATAAACAGTGTCGCCGTTGTAACTTCTACGATTTTCAGCCCCTCCAGGGTTTGGCTATCTCCCCCTTTTTTTCTCATTCAAATAGGCTTGGTTTGGCTGGTGGTGTTAGATTTTTTATGAATTTTCTTGAGTTACTGGTAGTTTTGTTTGGTGCACAATTTTTCTTTTTCTCCTTTTTTTTTAGATTGGCCAGCACCTGTCTCTTGCACTTTCTGCTTTGGGTTTGTAATCTTCAAAGTTTTTGCAGCTCCACTGAAAATGCCGAATGACATTTTTGATGTTGAGCAGTGTGCGATGACAGGAGATTGTTGTAAAGGGGCTTTTACTGCCAGCTCGTTATTTGTCTTTTTCTCGGCTTTATCAGCAATCACCGGCGGTCTAATTTCAAGCTCAATGATTCCGACCTGGGTATCTTCTGTCGCGTGTTGAATCGCACTCTGAATAGCCGGTGTCTTATTTGGCATTATTGCTGATGAGGTATCAGTTTCTTCAGGAATTAAGTTCCTTGACTCTCGCGGAGTATCAAGATTAGGGACAGCATTTTTCTGCATGTTCATCATGGCAACCTCAATTGGTATTATTGCCTGTATGGACGTGTTTTGGACGCTGCGGCTCGACTCAGAGGCCGTTATGGGATTGTGTCTCATGATTTTAGTCAACTGATTCATGCACTCGATCATAGTGTCCATCAGTACTTTTTTTCCAGAATGTCTTTCATGGCTATTTCGTTCAGTCTATTGTGCCACAATGTTGACGTTACGGCTTCATTATCCAAACAACCTTGTAGCATTGTGTTCAGACTTTCCATTTTTGTTAACTTTTCATTAAGTTGCCCTAACATTGCCCCATTGTTTTGTATCGCTTTGTGTACATTTTCATACAGCTTGGTAAATGGGATATGCGCCAGTGATGTCGCTGCTAATACATTGTTATGGATCTGTATGGCGGTGGCTGCCGACAGGTTGGATTTGATTGCAGAAGATGCCTCTTTTAGAACGTGCGTGCAATCATTTTCATTGCTCGTGCTGCACGGTTCGTGGCCATTTTGAATCCCAAGTCCCGCAGTTCCCTGCGACCGCTGGTTGGAATCGTTCAGATCGGACTGTGTCTTCGGGGTAGAACAGTGAGATAGGGGCCTTGCCGGTAAGATTTTATCTTTGATGTTATGAAGGGGCCCGTTGACTTGCTTATTTGCTGATTTGGTATTTGAGCCTTGTGCGGGATGTCGGCCAGACCCCAAAACCTTGCACTGCGGCGACTCTGCATGTTGGGTTTGGTCTGCATAGATTGGCTGTGAGTTTAGCAGCAGACTGCGTCCTTCCACCATCTACGAACCCTGAGGTTTTTTTTGGTGTTTGCAAAGCTCTCAGACAGACGCTCCTTCATTATTTCCTAGTCTGCTCTGAGACGCTCTGTGAGCCGGGCTTCCCGCCCAGCAAGGTCAAACCCGATGGGGTGTAGGGTTGGTTCTCTAGACTACACTATTGCCATTTTTATGTGCGATTGTGGAGTATTTTAATGAAAATCGCTCTTTGCATTGGTAATAGGCAGTAAATGAAAGGCAGTAATGTTAACTTCGATCAAATTAAAATTTGCTTCCATGTTTTTATCAGCAGGCAACTTCGTATTTCCTTCGCCATTCATATTGAGTTTGCCGTCTGCCTCAGTTACCTTAGCAACCTCGCGGGGCGAGACCTCTGCCTCAGCCCGCTCGGTGCTTGTGGCAGCGTTAGCAAGACCATCGTCACCATGGGCACTGACGCTGAAGTCGGATGCCGCGTTGGTTTCCTTTGCCACAATTGTAGCCACGTGTGCTGCCATCACGTGCTGACTTGCGGTATTCAGGTGCTCCATTGCAATATGTGCTAGGGAAGGAGGGTATCTGCTCGGGGGCGTATGTGTAGAAATACGTGAAGGAGAGGTACGTGGTTCAGTGCTTTGTGTGTGTCGAGGATTTTGAGGATTTTGAAGTCTAGATGACACGTCCTCATGCTCTTTCGCCCCCCTCATTGACCAGTCATAGCCATCCAATGACTCAGTTAGTTCAACCCCATCCCCATCTCTTTGATGTCGCAACATGTCTTGGGTTACAGCACAGTCTCGCAAATGCAGGGATTGTTTTAACTTAGAGCGTGTCTGTGGGCCGAATTCGGCCATCTATTGGGTCTTACCTCTGCTTACTGCTGCTGACTGCTGCAGACGGAGCTCTGCACCTGAACTCTGTGCGCGCTCCGCGCTCGCCCAGAGTTTTTAAAGGCAATAGATGTTCTTTTCCTTAAAGGGATACTCGCTCAAAGGCACAAAAGCAAGCAAATTCGCACTCCAGTAGCTGCAGCTCCTCACTCCACCAAGACTGCTGCAGACTGAACTATGCGCCCGAACTCCGCGCGCGCTCCGCACTCACCCAGAGTTGTTAAGGGCAATAGATGTTTTCATTAAAGGGATACTCGCTCAAAGGCACAAAAGCAAGCAAATTCGCACTCCAGTAGCTGCAGCTCCTCACTCCACCAAGACTGCTGCAGACTGAACTCTGCACCGGAACTCCCCGAACTATATATTCAATATTACCAACGTTTTTTTACTGAATTTCATAGGTTTTTAGTAGCGCAACTTAACAATAATAACTCTGTACAAGTAACATAGAACATACTGAACCCACTCTACTGAATTTGATGTCCGCGAACTCTTTTAATGTCCGCGGACAGATGCAGACAACAGCACCATAACCCAAATAGTCTGGGGGGTATGTTTAATTGTTATATCATAACATATGAACATTTTACAAATTCACAAACCAGCACACATACACATTATATGTAGTAATAAATAAGAATGGTAACCCATATATATAACAGACTATTCATTCATTTAAATACAATATGTTCTAAAATGGAATATACCAAAAGAAGAAAGATAGTCTTCGAACATGATTACCTCACAGAAACTCCACAACTAAGAGCAACAGCAGATCTACAGACCACTCAGAACACACCTTACCAGAAGCTAGTAAGTGTACTGCAATTTACTCATATATTTGTAAACTTTCTGTATTAGATACAAAAAAAAGTGATATTATGTTTTTTTCTCACAGAAATGTCTAGTACTCTGGAGTGGCTAGAGGAGCATTTCCCACGTGAGGAAATGTCAGAAGATAGTGAACCTAATGGTAGACACTTTACTATATAAACCAATTAATAAATATTATTTTATATACATTTAACATATATATGTTTTTTGTACACACCATACAAACATTTAAAATACTAAAGAAAAAGCAGTATTGGATAAGACTCTTCAGCACATAGAAGAAAACATTGACCTACTAATGGCAAATCTTAATAATTTAAAAAACTTTGTGGAGGATCACTTGAAACAAACAAATACATACAATTATCCCACATGTACCTGTCCCCCCTCACCATATCCCAATTCAATTTTTCCCCAAACTCTCTCCATGAACCAAAACGTTTTGATGAGACTTCCATCCCTTCTTCACCTCATATAAATCCTATTGAAACCCCCAATTCTCCTATTTTTGTTTCAGTTTCTGCCTCACCTTCTCTGTCATAAATTTAACATCCATGTAAAATAAAGTAAAATTATTATATTGTATCCTATTCCATTTCTTGTCTTTTTTTAAAAAGCAGTTCAGGTGTCTGCGGACAACGCGGGTGTCTGGAATGTCCGTGAAGAGACGAAAATGGGAGCGTCCTAAGGACACAATATCTTTCCGTAATGTTTACATGCAAGTTGAAACTGTTCTAAGAACACATCAAGTGTCCTGGGATGTTCGTAAATAAACAAAATGGGGGTGTCCTGAGGACGCCATGCCTGTCCGTATTGTTCGCAGGCAAGTTGAAACTGTTCTAAGAACACAGGCTGTGTCCTAAAATGTTTGTAAATAAACGAATTGGGGGTGTCCTGAGGACACTATACCTGTCCGTACTGTTCGTAGGCAGGTTGAAACTGTTCTAAGAACACATCAAGTGTCCTGGGATGTTCATAAATAAACAAAATGGGGGCATCCTGAGGACGCTATGCCTGTCCGTGTTGTTCGCAGGCAAGTTGAAACTGTTCTAAGAACACTGGCTGTGTCCTAAAATGTTTGTAAATAAACGAAATGGGGGTGTCCTGAGGACACTATACCTGTCCGTACTGTTCGTAGGCAGGTTGAAACTGTTCTAAGAACACATCAAGTGTCCTGGGATGTTCGTAAATAAACAAAATGGGGGTGTCCTGAGGACGCTATGCCTGTCCGTATTGTTTGCAGGCAAGGTGAAACTGTTCTAAGAACAAACGCCTGCCCGTAACTGTTTGTTTCACTTGTGACACACTTTTAATCACTTCAGGACCCGAACAGTGTCCATAGAACACCAACGCACATGCGCAAAACAGTTTCAGTGCATTTGGAATCCTGCGGACACCCGCTCCCTTCGCGAACATGTTCGTGAACCTATCATGTGACCGCGCCCACGCTGAGCGTGTGTTCTGATTGCGAACACTGTTTGTGTCCCCGAACAATTTAAAACTACATTTTCAAGCAATCTACAATATTTTTCAATAAAAACTCACCATAGCACAAGTCCCACATAGTAATCCTGAGTTTCAACATACTTTTTGTGACTTTTTGGACCCTTTTTTCTGTTTGATCTGTCGCGGACAGCACGCATGTCCGTGAACCGCGCACAAGCACCCCTACAAAAGACCACGCCCTAGAGCTCATTCTCATTGTGTTTCTGGCTATCCTACAGAGCACAGCGAATTTCGCTGCCAACTTTGCCGATGTTCATCTCGAACCTGATGGCTTCCATGTCTCCACTCATGCCACCTGGTGCTGCTTCTGCCTCTACACCACCCCCACCCCCTCCACCACCACCACCTCCCCAAGGGCCTGAAGAGGGGAACAGGAGTGAGGATGCACAGGAGGATGAAGAGGATGACGAGAATGAGGTAGTGGAAGTGCCTACTCCCAGCACTCGGCGTGAGTCTTGGGTGTGGCGGTTATTTAACATTCGTGGTAAGAAGAGGATGAAGAGGATGATGAGAATGAGGTAGTGGAAGTGCCTACTCCCAGGACTCGGCGTGAGTCTTGGGTGTGGCGGTTATTTAACATTCGTGGTAATGGTCCTAAGGCGCGTGTGAACCAAGTCACCTGCAAGGAGTGCAAAATGGTACTCAGTCGCGGGAGGCCTGGTTCATACAGCTTTGGGACAACTACCATGAAGCGACACCTAAGGTCATTCCACACTGGGGCCATTCGCAAGGTTGTACCTTGCGAGGAACGTAGCAGGTTGACTTCCTCTACTTCATCCACCGTTTCCGATCCTGTCACCACAAGGAACACTCCTGTGGGACAGCGTATTCCTCAAGCTGCCTCACAGGCCATACGCAATACTGATGACCCTTACCTTTTGAAGGTCACAGTTGTGTGTACTGTGATGCAGTACTGTGCAGGGGGGAGAGACTTTGTATTGCTTTTCAGGCTATCGTCTCAGAGCACGGGAAGATCTGCTCACTACCCAAGTAAAACCCACTCTACATCTTCCTCTCTCCACTCGTCCTTTCTTATCCCCATGGTTGGTGTCCCCCTTTACCCTCCTTTCCCATCCTCTCCTAGTGTGTCGTGTATAAAAATCCAAAAAGAATACAAAACAACAAAAATAAAAAAAGTCTCTTTTCAGAGCCGCCTTTCACAGTTAAAAAATAGAAGTGAAAATAAATGAAGCAGGACCCTGTGTATTTTTTAGAAGTCCGTGGACAGTCCGCGAACATCTAACATTTTGGAAGTGTTGCCCTATCATAACCATTGCAGTTTTATCTGGGAGGAAGTGGTGGCTCTGAAAAGAGCCTTTTGGTGGTGTTTGTTTGTGTTTGAAAAATTTGAAATGCTCAACACCTACTACAAAATGGATGCTGTAATTCCAAAAAAGGTTGCAATGCATTTTGTAAATTTCTCAGAAAAATCTGATTGCCAGCATAAGTAAGATGGACTCCATCTCTGCGAAAAATGTATGTACTACGAAACATAATATTTTCATTGTGAAAAGAGGACATGCCAAAATCTCTTAGAAAGGCATAAACAGCCTTATTGACATTGCACTTTGCTTTCTCCATTTGCGGACCAAATGAAGAAGAACAAATCCACATTTGTCTCTGCGCAATCCGTGAAAAAATTACTTGAGAATTTGGAAACATGTCCATGACCTTCCCAAGTCCTTCTTTCATTGCAAATTGCAAAGAAATTCCAGACACATGTCCTAAACTGTTCCCTCCACAATGAATTACAATTATGTCTGGATGTTGCTCTGTCTCCAAAGTAGCACAGAGAGGTAGCAAGTCCAACCACTTCATTCCACGTACTCCATGCCAGTGCACTTCCACATGTGGGAATCCAAGATCTACAGCTACTCCACAGCTGTCTGCATGCACCTTCAACCAATGTATCCACGAGTCTCCCAAAATCCAAACAATCTGTTTTCTGAAACACACAGCCATTGCTATCTGTTCTTCTCTCAGCAAAAAGAGTACCTGAGAAACTCTCTCCTGGCACAACACACCCACTAAACTTTCCTGACCAATCCCTTTCTCTGCGCATTCTCATTTGCATGGCTCCCCAACCCAAAATACCCGGATGTGACACCCGATGTCCGCGGACTACCGCCATGTCCGTCGACGTATCGTAACATGGACAGTCCTTCTACCATTTCCATTTCACTTTCTGTGCCATTCCCTCATTGGATATAGCTAAGAAGGCACATGCCCATCCACCAATCACATCCAAGACCTCTACATCTAACTGCATCATCATAGATCAGCACTTCAAACGTACTGTTAATCTCTCTGAGTACAAGTGTCATAGCATTGAAAAGCACCTTCTACCAGAAATACTGTACAAGTCTCCAAGATTTCTACTTGCAGGTTCATGCATATCCTTATGCATGAACACAAACTACAGGTATGCATATTTTCTGTATAGTACATGTACAATTCTTATAGATTCATATAAACAGATTAACTGACTTTTAGCTTGTATAATCTATCAAATGAATTTACTGTCATTTTTTCCATTTCCTAAAATCAACTGTCACTTCCAAACCTATCTGCTATTTAATTTCTTTTTACACACACATTTTCAAAGCATGTTGAACTACCATATTTAAAGTACAATATGAAGAGTTAACATACTCAAACAAAATTGCATGCACACAGTATGTTCAAATATCAAACAACAATACTTGTACAAAAACATAAAAATGTATTTACTTATATTTATATAATGCGCAAGCAGCCCATGGCATTGAGGCGCTGTTATTTACAAGAGCTAGTTACAGAAATAGTGGTATTCAGTGGTACATTATGAATTCCACAAGTCATAGGAATGGAATTTTGGTTGGTACAGTTAGTCATTACAATACAGTTTATGCATTAAGAACATATGATATGTATTCAACTGGTGCGACGCATCTTATGTGAATAAGATAATTGTCATGATTTTGAGGAAGGCGCTGAGGGTCAATGTCAATTAAAAAAATCAATGTCTAAATTAAAAACAGTGCTATATACAAACAAAATTATTAATTTGTTTCCTTTACAATTGCAGTGAAGACCATTCTCCTGAAAAGAAGCAGCCGAATTTGAAGTACAAAGAACAACTAAGAAGAAACCTGCTCATTTCAGAAAAAAAGTAAATTGAATACCACCATATTATTTGTACTATTATTCAAAGACACTGTAAGGTTAATGCATGCTATTTCTGTGCCTAAAAATAGAGATTGTGCACCATTCTGTCTACAAATCTCCATTTCTTAAACAGAGATTTTTAGGCAGAATGGCGCACAATTTCCTATTTTTCAACACACACATGACCCAACTCAGCCCCTAGAATTTTGATATTATAGAACAAATAACTATTTTAATTGTATACCATTAGATTTACTATTTGCACTTCTCCACATCACTAGCTTACTTTCTACTTTCATCTGAACCCCAGTTTAGTAGCACATAAATTCAAGAGTACCCATCCCAACTAGTTGTAGTTGCCCAATGCACAATCACACACCATTACATACATCTTTATCATCTTACTCAGACACTCATGCACACAGCACAAATACATTAAGAACACCACAACCCATGCCTTCTTTATTTTTTTCAACAGACCCTAATGAATGCCTACCAAAAATCAAGTCCGTAGAAAGCAACGGAGAAGCAGAGCAAATGAAAATAGAAGTGTCCAAACCAAGCATCCATCTCTAGCAGAATTTGTAAAAAAAGTTAAAACAAAACAGCTAATACAGTCATTTAGCGAAACAAAACAAGCTTCAAGTACAGAAACTTTGCCTCCTCTATCAAAATGTAAAACGAACCACAAAACAATTAACTAAAAATCAGCTACGACTACAGATAAAACTTCTCCTATAAATCTTGATATAGTGCAAAGTAAGCATACCAAAAAAAGTATTTTAGCAAAAATGTTCCGTCACAGAGTCCTTCAAAATCTTATAAAAACAGGAGAGAAATCAGGCTCAACCCTTAAAACCTATCATAGGAAATTAATTTTAGAAGTGTTGATAGACAGTGCAATCCTTCTCAAAAGAAAGGTATTTATCTTAGTGTTGAACAAAATGAAACCACTAACAAAACTAATGACTAAATTACAAAAAAGACTTCTCAATAAACCAAATGTTAACAGAAATAACTTCTTAAGTATCTGTGGAGGTAAATGGAGTCACACTACGAGCACAGAACCATACTTTAATGAAGAAGCATACAAACAAAAGCAAACAAATACAATTGCCATAGATAGCAGTGGACGAGGGTATGAAAAAGTTAATAATACCATAATGGAACAAGAAATACTGCTTACAAAAATATCCCCAGAAAACTTAGAATTACCTCTCCTTTCAACTGAATCAGAACGTCTAGTATACAAATGGCCATGCACGTAAATGTGTAACATTCCCAAAAAATCTTTCAAGTCTTTACACCAATTCCTCAATCAACATGTGAAAGGCAAAGACAAAATAAAAAAAAACTGCAAAATATGGATACCTGTCCAGTGTGCAAGTACACAGGACTACAAGGATATTCATTGGCCTGCATTTCAGGACCTACTTGCAAAACCACCTTCCATTATACCAAAATGATATCAACACATCATTCAACTAAAGGAAATCTAGTCTATAAACTGTACTATGCTAAAAGTCCTGCTTTAGTACTAGCCAATTTAAATAACATTCTTCTACATGGTACAGCAAAAGACCTACTTGAAGAAATCGTTTATATCCAGAAAAAATATTTTGGAAGTGAAAGCCACTTACAGAATGAAATAGCTTTAAAGCAAATTACCAACAATTCTATGCATGGCAACCTTCTACTACACACATACAAAAAAGAAATATTGAAATTTAAAAGTACATCTGCTGAAGTACCAAACCATCTGTGTGTATGTTGCCGTAGAACTTTTTTTATAAAAGTAACACAAAAACTGTAAACCTAACATACAAAATAGAAGACAATGAAGATTCTAAATGGTTTGAATTAGCTCTCTACCTTATAGCAGAAAACAAATACGAAATAACTGACCCCTTAATACTTTGCAGTTACTGCACTACAAAACTTGACAACAACCAAACTCCTTCACGTGCTATCACAAATAATTTAGAATTATTTCCACTACCAAAACCCCTATAACAACTCAATTTATATGAGAGCATCATAATTCAAACAGTGCACCCATTTCAAGCAATAATATGCCTTCAACCAAAAACAGCTAAATTACCTCCCTCTGAATTAGTGAAAGGTATTCGGGGAAAAGTAGTGTATTTACCATTAGATCTAAAACAAAATGTGCACACTCTAGGAGTGCAACGTCCAATGGAGCAATCTTTAATTATCTTAGTAAATGGTGTACCTACAAAAGACAAAATAATTTGGCAACAACTGGTAGATTTACATAAAGTTAGACAAGCCTTGCAACATCTAAAAGACAATAATGAATACTACAAAGAAATTAATATTGAAGAAAACTTGAAGGATACCACTGAAATATTCAAGAGACACAAGAAGGTGGTCAATTTGAGCTCCTAGATCCTGCCACAATATCTAATACTTTAGACCATTACAATTCACTCATTGCACTCTAATGACACCGTAGAAGATGCACTAGAAACGTACCAAATGCGTCAAACAAAAGAATCACCAATCAGCATATGGGAAAAAAGTATAGGAGCACGTACTTTTCCTCTACTCCTTCCTACTGGCAAAGGAGGAAGGTACGATGATAGACCTATTCAAATAACAGCATCAGAATACCGCTCATTATGGATGTATTCTGAAGATCCCAGATTTAGACAAAATGTGGAATACATATTCCACCTACTCTTTGAAAGTGAACTAGCAACTTTATGTTACGGAGTTGCATGCACATTAAAATCAGGATCCCACTTTCAAAATATGTCAGCTACACAATTATTACAAAAAGTGCAACAAAAAGATGAGGTTTTACAATCAAATATTACAAATCTATTAGCAAATATGCATGGCACTAAAGAGTACTGGTTTTGACGTCATGGAGATGTGTATGATAAGAAACCTAGGCCCACCCACTTGGTTTGTTACATTAAGTTGTGCAGAATATGCATGGGCAGATTTACATGATTTCCTACGCATATCAAACACAAACAAAACAAACCTAGATATACTAACACCTGGAGAACTTGGTTCTCTGTATCCTGTTAATGTTTCAAGATATTTTCACCATCGCTTCATTGCTATGCTACACTTTATTTGTAAAAAAACTGCTCCTCCCCTCGGAGAAGTGCAACACTTCTTTGGAGAAAAGAATACCAAGCCAGTGGAGCACCACATATCCACATGCTTTTATGGATTAAAGATGCTCCTAAATTTGGTCAAGACAGTGATGCCACTTTTTTACAGTTTATTGAAAAATATGTCACTTGTGAAATTCCATCAGAAGCAACAAATAGTGATCTTCATGCACAAATTTTACAACTTCAAAGACACAAATGTGGAAAATATTGTCGTCGCAAATACAAAAACAAAGGGAAATACTACACCAAATGCCGCTTTGGTTTCCCTAGACTGGTTATAAAAACAGGTCAAGTGAACAACTTTATGTCTTCAGTTAGACATAGTGTTAAAGGTAAATCACCTAAAAATACATATTACATAAAAAGAACAGAAGAAGAAAAATACATCAATGATTACAATCCAATCATTGCCCACTTATGGAATGCAAACATAGATGTGCAGTACATTGCAGACAATTCCACTGCAGTTGCACGATATGTTACAGCATACTTAACAAAAGCAGAAAGAACAGAGCTCCAAGACTTCTGGAATGACCTGTCATCAGACAAAACACTGTCTCAGAAATTATACAGCTTGGGCATAAAAATGCTCTCCCATAGAGAATATGGCTCCTATGATGCAGCAGATCGTTTAACTGGTACTGCATTGTATGGAAAATCGGAAAGTATAGTATGGCTAAGTCTTGGTCCTGCTAAATCTAGAAAAAGAGTTCTAAAATCATGCGAAGATATAGACAGAATAGCCAAACATGATCCCAACAGCCAAGACATTTAAAAGATAATTTACTGGACACATACTACCCAAACAGAAGTAACACTTTGGAAACGATGTGTCTATACCACATAGCCCAAAACTTCACATACAAAAAAATTATAAAACCTGATGAAAAAAAAGGTAAATACAGAGTGACAAATTGTGAAGGCAGCTTAGTAAAACTCACCAAACGAAATTTAATTAATCATATCAAGTTGTCATTAAAGACTCCTCAACATAAAGAACTATATTACATGTCCCTGCTACAACTCGTTAAACCATGGAGAAAAGAAGAAGAAATGCTAGATAACTATAACTCATATGAAGACGCTTTCAAAGCAAATGAAAGCACTATAACTGATGTAAACTTTACAACTAGATAAGGACACTCCTGACAGTAGTCAACCTTCTGTAACAGGAAGCCAAGAACCACTGGGAGAGCCACTAATAACAAATGAGGCAGAATTAGCTATGACAGAAGTAGAAAACACCATGGGCCTCATTTACCGGATGGCGGTATTAGCACATGGACCAAGGTGCTATTAGCACCTTGGTCCATGCTGGTAAAATATCGGCACCGCCTTGGTGGAAGGGGGAATTACCGCCCCATTCCAAGGTTAGCGGGGCGGTAATTCCCCCTTCCACCACTGCCCTTCCCCATTCCCATTTTTGCCCCATAGGGCATAATGGGAATGGGGAAGGTGCTAATTACGGCACCACAATTTTGCAGTGCCGTAATTAGCACCAAGGTCCCTTAGCGGGTTGGTTTTTAACGCCTGCAAAAAGCAGGCATTAAAGCACCAACCCGCTAAGGGACCTCGTAGTAAGGCGGTAATGGTTAACGGTCACCATTACCATTAACGGTGACCGTTAACGATTACCGCCATCCGTGTAATGAGGCCCCATGTGTCAGTATGAAGATAAAGAAGACTTAACTATACTACAATCAAAACTAAACAATGAGCATGTAGTATTTTTCAAGAAGTAACAAAAGAAATTGCACATGGTGTACAACATGAAAACAAAGAATGCACCTGTCAAAATTACAAACCTATACTAGTGTACGTCAGTGGTGAAGCTGGTTCTAGCAAAACATTCCTAATCAAAATCATCAGTAAGTTCCTTCAACAATTGACAAACAACAAACTGTCAGCTGTTGTCACTGCCCCCACAGAAATACAACAGGATATCACTGCAAATCCTCTCCAAAGAGAGTAAGAGAAACTAATACTTCATCAAGTACCACAAGCAAAAAAGAACCAATTAGGGAAAGTAAACCAGGTACTTCGTCAAAGAAGGAAGACAAACTAAAAAAAAAATCACTCAGATACAGAATTACCTGGTCCATTTAAACTCTCAAATATAATTGGTGTAAGTTGCTACGCAAATGTAGCAATGAATATTCTATTTCAATTACCACCATTTGTTGACAACATATACTTACACAGTACAGACCAATTGTGTTTGCAAATGTTAGTACTTCATAGAAATGCAACAAGCAATCCTAATAACACATATAGGGGGCCAATTCATGGAACAAACGTGCGCCGAAAATCCCAGCACAAGCAGGCGCAAGGAGGCGTAAGCGTGAGAAAGCAAACGCACGTGCTCACGTGCGATTCAAGGAAGGTGCTGCGCTACTTTCCACTGGTTGTGCGCCAAATCCGTGCATGGCGCACGCTGGCGCACACGTCTCCAAACAGCGTGCGCTAAGCACACAGCGAAAGCGCACATAGCGCAGCGCACACAACAAAAGTAGGCGGAAAAGGGGGCGTAACCCGCAGAATGGGGAATAACGCGTGAAAAAGAAGGCGTAACTGGGGAAGTACTGCTGGGAAGTACACGGAACGCCCACACGCACGCGAACCACACGTATTCATTGAATCGAATAGGCCAAACCCGCGCACGGGTAAAGACACGCATAGTCCTAAACACGTCCGCCACTTGAAGGCAGGCGGTAGCGTCCCTGCGCATTACAAAAGTGTGCACAAATAAAAAGCACGTATATACTGAGTGGGGTACGTGTATTACTGGGGTTCGCGGGAAGTTTTACACGCGAAAGGCCCCTGTGCGAGTGGGGTACATGTATTACTGGGGTTCGTGGGAAGTTTTACACGCGAAAGGGCCCTGTGCGTGTGGGGTACGTGTATTACTGGGGTTTGTGGGTTATTTCACACGTGATTGGCCCTGTGCGAGTGGATAACGTGTATTACTGGGGTTTGTGGGAAGTTTTACATGCGAAAGGGCCCTGCGCGAGTTGGGTACGGGTATTACTGGGGTTCGCGGGTAGTTTCACACGCGAAAGGGCACTGTGTGAGTGGGGTACGTGTATTACTGGGGTTCGCGGGAAGTTTCACACGCGATTGGCCCTGTGCGAGTGGGGTACGTATATTACTGGGGTTCGCGGGAAGTTTTACACGCGAAAGGGCAACGCCCGTGCACGATACATCACAGTCACCCTTACGCGCTAAGGGCCTTTGGTCCAATGAAATCGCGTACATGTGCTGACGCGCTTACGCGCTAAGGGCCTTTCCTCGGATTTCACACTGACGTGCACTTTTTTCAAGTGCCAATTCACTACGTATCAAGCTGGCCACGCGTACACACACGGAAGACCACACTCCTGACCTGAAGGCCATTTTCCTGCCCCCCAGAGCCCCGAGCACGCTCCCACCTGCCATCTGCTGCTGCCTGACTGCCTGCTGCCCACGTGCCCTGCTATTTGGTGCCTGCACGTCAGCCAGGGTTCCAGTTGCTGTGTCCACCCCTGCTGGAACAGAAGACTCCCGACTGGGAAACCATCGCTCCACAGCCCAGCCCCAGGACCCAGCTGCCCACCCACGCCTGCCTCGGGGGTCGCCATGTCGGGGCAAACACCATCTCAGACCACTGGCGACCCCAGCCAGAGAGGCATAGGGCCACCAGCTTCAGTGTGAAGGAACTTGGTGTCCTGGTGGAGCATGTCCTGGGGCATTTTGATGCCCTCTTCGGAACATCACGCGCCAACAAGGAAGGACGGGAGAGGATCTGGGATGACGTAGTGGTTGCCATCAATGCAGAGGGGTGGCAACCCGCAACATCAAGCACGTCAAGAAGCGCTGGGAGGACTTCAGCTCCAGGACCCTCCACAAGGCCCGGCGCCTCGCGAAGGGGGGCCGGGTCAGCATGAGTGACATCCAGATGAGGGTCCTGGAACACGTATGCCCAGCGCCCCACGCCCAGATCCTTCAGAGGAAGACCCGTCTGGAGTTGAGCTGCAAGTGGCCAAGCATTGGTGTGCGAGACAGGGCATGTTGCAGTGTGCTGGTAGTCTGATACTTTCCTGTATGTGTGACATGGGCCATGTATGGATGTGTGTGTGCAGGGACATCATGGTCATGCATGTGAGACCAGTAATGTGCGAACCACATGGTTGGTGCATGAGTTCCAATGCTACATGGGGAGCTGTATGGCATATGCACACATGAAAGCAAATCAGTGTCTGTTCTTGCACATGGTGGGGGTGTGAGGGATGGGTGCTGCTGTCATGTACATGTATGGTGCACATGTGTGTGTGTCTGAGAAGTGTGTCTGTGACTTCGATACGCCATGGATTCATGACACATGTCCGTGATGATGTGTAGATTCACTCATGCAGTGCGGTCACCATTGTATGCACTGTGTCTATCCACTGTGTCTGTGGTGTACAAGGCATGATGCATGACCCTCCGGTGATGTGTGTGCATGGAATCAGTGTGAGCCAAGATGCATGTGAGTTTGAAGGCAACATTTTGATTAATAGAGGCCCTTGTACATGGATGCTGATGTTGATTGCAGGCGCCATGCGTGTTCATGCATCTGTGTTGCGTGCATTCACCCATGTGTTGTGGAGGGACAGGATGGAAGTGACGTTAGACACTGCCACTCATGTGTTATTGCTTCCTGTCTAGGGGAATATTGTGCTGTACCCTGATGCTTGTGTTCTATGTCTCCCTCTACGCAGCGTCAAGTGAAGAAGAGGGCGGAGACGGTGCTGTGGAGCCAAGCGGCGGGGATGCCTCCACTGGGCGATGACGCAAGGCCCAGCCACCCTCCCAGGACTTGCCATCATCCGGGAGCGAGGGGGCTGGTGCCGCATCTGCCACTACGGCTGTGGCGGAAGGGCCGGGTGAGCCCCCACAGGGGCTTGCAATGGCGGAAGAAGGTACGGAGACATACAGGTTGGTGGTCTCCACAGAGGAGGAGGAGCCCGCTACTGAACCGCACATGGGGTCTGGTGGGGGTAGTACCACTGGTGCAAGTGGTGCAGTCCAGGGCCAGGGTCAGGAGGCAGCACAGGTCACCGCGGAGGGGCCTGTGCATGTCCCTGTCCTTGACCCTGTGACTGCACCACCATGCACCAGCAGGGAGGCCCCATCCCAGGCCCGTCCGCAGGTAGGGGAGAGTGCCATGTCATCTGCCTCTCCACTACCTGCGGACGAGGGGTCCCATGAACGTATGGGCTGCGTCCTGATTGGTGTCGCGTTGCGCACGCGTGACATTCGTGATGACGTGCATTCTTCCTGGGCAGAGAACGCACGCCATCACGAAGAGCAGCAACGCGACGTGGCACTGTGGGGAGGGCCCTGGTTGGTGGGTTCCTACATGTGACGCACACTCTGGCGGACCTCTCCTCCTCTGTGGAGACTATGCGCCAGTCGTTCTCCCTGCCGTCTTCCGGCCCAGATTCCACCAGGGCCCCCTGTGGACCTGGCCTGACCAACACAGCCAGCTTGGTGGAGATCCCATCCCTTTATGTTTCATTATTAAAATTTGATATTCACCTTTTAATCCTGACTGGTCCCCCATTTGAATTACTTTGAGTATTTATGTTCTGTATCTCTAGCATCTGCACTATAGCTTTGTCTTCTTATATATAACTTCTTTTAGCCAGTAGTATACCGGGTTTCCTCTCCTTATAAGTAGGAGATCCCATCCCTGCCACAGTCGGGAGTCGGCGGTCCAGGAGGGGTGGACACCACAACTGGAGACCAGCTGATGGAGGATGTGCAGGCATCATCGGACAGGACAGGGTACATGGACAGTAGCAGCAGCAGGAGCAGGCTCTAGGTGGGAGCAATGATGGCTCGGGCCATGGACATCAGGGGGGCAGGCATCGGCCAGAGGGCAGGAGGACCCTGGAATGGATGTGTCTTCAATGTGGCTGCGGTTGGGCCAGCGCATAGATGCGGAGCGGCGGCGGGCGGAAGAGGCGTGGCTCACCATGGTCAGGGCGGATTTCTCCATGCGTCGGGCGTTGAGGCGGGCAGAGTGCCTCGAGGCGACTCGCAGGGAGTTGGAACAGGCCATGAGTGCCTCCCTGCGAGACCTCGAGGCCAGGGCAGAGGCCCGCCTCCAGGACATCGACATGGAATTCGATGATGCCCTGGCCCGGGACACCACAGAGTGAGCCGCAGGACTTGCCCGCCACCATTGTATATAGTTAGATAGTGTTAGGTTTCCTTTCCTTTTCTTTTTTATTTTGGTTGCGCTTGGACAATGCACCACGTTTTTGTATATAGTTTTTTATTAGGTAGTATTTTTGGTAGATTTCATTTCATCAGTTGGGCTCATGGACCCTGGAATGTTCATTTGTACATAGTTCACCATTGGATTATTCTCATTTTTTTTTTATTTTCACCATGGAGCAATGGATTTCACTTTCTTTTTTCCCTTGGATTTGCTTTGTTGGACTGTGACTTTGGACACCATTATGGGCCTCATTACGACCCGGGCGGAAGACCATGGTGCTATTAGCACCATGGTCGATGCCGGAGTCTGCCATGGTGGAATGGGGAATTACCACCCCATTCCGAGGTTGGCGGGGCAGTAATTCCCCATGCCGCCATGGCCCTTCCCCATTCCCATTTTTGCCCCATAGGGCTCAATGGGATTGGGGAAGGCGCTAAGTACGGTGCCGCAAATTGCGGCACCGTACTTAGCACCAAGGTCCCTTTGCGGGTCCCTACTTTAACGACTTGTAAAACCAGCCGTTAAGGTCGGGTCCCGCAAAGGGACCTCGTAATTAGGTGCTAATAGGTTAACGGCGCCGTAGCCTTATATGGCGCTGTTAACTCATTAGCGCCTGGGTCGTAATGAGGCCCATTCTTTTGGATTTCTTTGGATTATGATTTCTTGTTTTTTATTCTTTTACGGACATGCAGCATTTCTTTAATTATTCCCATTGTTGTTTTCTTTTAATTACATTCATGTTGTGTTTAATACATTTTTTTCATCATACTTCGATGTGTGGTATTATCTCATTGGTTTCATGCATGTCATAATATGGGTTTTCACATTCACTTGCACCCATTGTGTGTGTGTGACGGACATATGTTCAGTAACATACTTGCCATTGGGGTTGTATCATGTAATTGGCTTTTCTATGTGGGTGGATGCAATACTTGGTTGGGTCTTTGGGCTAGGGAGGCTGGCCATAAGGGCCATGATTGACGATCGTCATGACGTGGGGGCAGGGGGACATGAGTGGGGGCTTGCTGGCAGGTGCCCCGCACTGCTGGGGGGTGGCGGTACAGGGGGACATGAGTGGGGGCCTGCTGGCAGGTACCCCGCACTGCGGGGGGGTGGGGGTGCAGGGGGACATGAGTGGGGGCCTGCTGGTTGGTGCCCTGCACTGCTGGGGGGTAGGGGTGCAGGTGGACATGAGTGGGGGCCTGCTGGCAGGTGCCCTGCACTGCTGGGGGGTGGGGGTGCAGGGGAACATGAGTGGGGGCCTGCTGGCAGGTGCCCTGCACTGCTAGGGGGTGGGGGTGCAGGGGGACATGAGTGGGACATGAGTGGGGGCCTGCTGGCAGGTGCCCTGCACTGCTGGGGGTGGGGGTGCTGGGGGACATGAGTTGGTGATCAGTAGTGCAAGCTGACATGTGGCTTGGCTGGGGGTATGCCCATGGTGGATGGGCTGCCTGCGGGACATGACCAGGGGTGCAGGGTAGTCCCCTGTGGTGTGGGCGGCCTGCAGGAGCCGTGGAGGGTGTAGAGGGAACACCTGGGAGGACCCACACTGCCAATTCACGTGTAGGACTCCCCGCGAACCCCAGTAATACACGTACCCCACTCGCACAGGCCCTTTCGCGTGTGAAACTTCCCGCAAACCCCAGTAATACACGTACCCCACTCGCACAGGGCCAATCGCGTATGAAACTTCCCGTGAACCCCAGTAATACGCGTACCCCACTCGCACAGGGCCTATCGCGTGTGAAACTTCCCGCGCACCCCCCGAAATACACGTACCCTGCTCAAATCGGGTATGAGACTGCCCGCGAACCCCAGTAATACACGTACCCCACTTGCACAGGCCCAATCGCGTGTGAAACTTCCTGCGAACCCCAGTAATACATATACCCCACTCGCGCAGGGCCAATCGTGTGTGCAACTTCCCGCGAACCCCAGTAATACACGTACCCCTCTCGCACAGGCCCTTTCGTGTATGAAACTTCCCACGAACCCCAGTAATACACGTACCCCACTCGCACAGGGCCAATCGCGTGTGAAACTTCCCACGAACCCCAGTAATACACGTACCCCACTCGCACAGGGCCAATCGCGTGTGAAACTTCCCGCGAACCCCAGTAATACATGTACCCCACTCACACAGGGCCAATCGCGTGTGAAACTTCCCACGAACCCCAGTAATACACGTACCCCACTCGCACAGGGCCAATCGCGCGTGAAACTTCCCGCAAACCCCAGTAATATGCGTACCCCACTCGCACAGGGCCTATCGCGTGTGAAACTTCCCACGCACACGCCGAAATACACATACCCTGCTCAAATTGCGTGTGAGACTTCCCGCGAACCCCAGTAATACACGTACCCCACTCGCACAGGGCCTATCGCGTGTGAAACTTGCCGCAAACCCCGTAATACACGTTCCCCGCTTGCCATGCTGGTACAGGGTTAGCGCAGCCCTTTGTGCTGGATTGGGGATTTTGATGGCTTTTCCCTGCGCAAGGGGCGTTCTTGGGGGCATAACTGGCGCTGCTGCAGGGTCGCTTGCGCCACTGTGCGCCACGGCTGGTTTTGGTAGCTAAAATCCATGAATACCCTGTGCGCGGAAATGGATTTTAGCGCATGCGGCTGGCGCAGAGATTCGCACGGGCACACTGTGCGCCAGCTGCGTGTGCCACTTGTGCGCTAAATTCTATGAATTACCCCCATAGTGTTTATGGAATAAGACAACAATTGGACTACTGTATTGGAATGGTGAAATTCACTATAAACTCACAGGAAGATCCACAAGAATTTCTAATGTACTTACTACAAGTACTGGAAAATAAAAAATACCTATAAATGAAATTTTCCAGATTTCATACATGTTGAAACATACATGCACTCTCTGCAAAAATGTGACACAAGAACAAATCCCCAATGAACGCTTCATATATATATCAATACCTAATTGTGAATCCATTCCATTTCAGCAACTTGTACAAAATGCAAACCATGGTAGATTATGTTCTACCTGCAATTCGGGTAATCGCTGCACCTTACTAATACAAACACATGGTAAATACGTAATATTAATGCTTTTACGTTACAATGCAGATGGTACCAAAAACAACTGAAAGCTGACTGGATTCACACATGGTCAAGTATCACGTGGTAAGAAAACCTTCACAACAATAGGTATAATCTACCACGCAGGAGCCACAACCAATTCAGGTCACTACACTGCATATGTAAAAAAGAATTGTGGATGGTTCGAATGTAATGCTAGTACCATTACCCTAAAGCAGAGATTACCAGCAAATCTTACAAACGGTTATTTAATCTTCTTAAAACCAAAATGTATTAACTAAACTATACTTAAACCTTAACTAAACTTCTATTAAAAAAACTATAAACTGTTAGAATATGCCAACAGATATCTAACTGCCCCAAGATTCTACAACAACTAAACAGATAAATGAATACTACTAAATTATATCAAAAAATAGATAGTTATAATACGCCAACTGGTATCTAACTGCCCCAAGATTTTACAATAACCAAACAGATAAATCAATACCCCTTCATTATAAAAAAAAAACTATAGACAGTTAGAATACGCCAACTGGTATCTAACTGCCCCAAAATTTTACAATATCCAAACAAATAAATCAATACCACTTCATTATAACAAAAAATAGACAGTTACAATATGTCAACAGGTATCTAACTGCTCCAAAAATCTGCAACAAGACAATACATAGAGCATTAGCCAGAAAGAACAAGTGAACACTGAAAACAAACAAACAGACTGTAGCATAACAAAAAAAGTTTTTTTTTTCAATCCAACATGGATTTTCTTTTCTCCCACAGACCCAATGATTTTAGCAACAAACACAGAAACTGAGCACATTACACAGTACACTGGTTTGTAATCTAATAAATATGAGGGTAAAAAAAAATGTTGATTATTCAATGTTATAAGTCATTACAAAATACCAATACTAACATGATCTTTTCTGTTATCACAGAAATGAACAAGAAATACATGTACTCCAGTTACTAAACCAAACAGTAAGTATATTATAATAAGTACAACCATCGCAGAAAATCCCACCCATAGTGACTTATAACTTCGGTGCTTATAAATTTGGCCTTGTCCATACACCCAAGACTATAGGCCCTGCCCACAACCACCACAGCATATCAAACCCATAGTGGCTTACAACTTTGTTGCTTATAAATTTGTTCTTGGATCCCAAAGTTATAAGTCACTATGGGTGAAATATGCTGCGGTGATTGTGGCCAGGGCATAGAGTCTTGGGAGCATGGCCATATGGCCATACTCCCAAGACTCTATGCCCTGGCCACAACCACCGCAGCATATCACACCCATAGAGTCAAACATTTTGACTATGCCATATGGGCACTTTTAATGTCCGCGGACATGATGAGTGTTCTTAGAACAGATTCAACTTGCTGGCGAACAATACGGATAGCGTCCTCAGGACACTCCCATTTCGTTTATTTGCGAACATTTCAGGACACGCGAGTGTTCTTAGGACAGTTTCAGCTTCATTGCGAACAATACGGACAGATGTACTTGGTAAGAAAACCTTCACAACAATAGGTATAATCTACCACGCAGGAGCCACAACCAATTCAGGTCACTACACTGCATATAAAGAAGAATTGTGGATGGTTCGAATGTAATGATAGTACCATTACTCTCAAGCAGAGATTACCAGCTAATCTTACAAACGCTTATTTAATCTTCATCAAACCAAAATGTATTAACTAAACTATACTTAAACCTTGACTAAACTTCTATTAAAAAACTATAAACTGTTAGAATATGCCAAAAGGTATCTAACTGCCCCAAGATTATACAACAATTAAACAGATAAATGAATACCACTAAATTATATTTAAAAGAATAGACAGTTAGAATACGCCAACTGGTATCTAACTGCCCCAAAATTTTACAATATCCAAACAGATAAATCAATACCACTTCATTATAACAAAAAATAGGCAGTTACAATATGTCAACAGGTATCTAACTGCTCCAAAAATCTGCAACAACCCATTACATAGAGCATTAGTCAGAAACAACAAGTGAACACTGAAAACAAACAAACAAATAGACTGTAGCATAACAAAAAAGTTTTTTTTTAATCCAACATGGATTTTCCTTTCTCCCAAAGACCCAATGATTTTAGCAACAAACACAGAAACTGAGCAAATTGCACAGTACACTGGTTTGTAATCTACTAAATATGAGGGTCAAAAAAAAATGTTGATTATTCAATGTTATAAGTCATTACAAAATACCAATACTGACATGATCTTTTCTTTTATCACAGAAATGAACAAGAAATACATGTACTCCAGTTACTAAACCAAACAGTAAGTATATTATAATAAGTACAACCATAGCAGCATATCACACCCATAGTGACTTATAACTTTGGTGCTTATAAATTTGGCCTTGTCCATGCACCCAAGACTATAGGCCCTGCCCACAACCACCACAGCATATCACACCCATAGTGGCTTACAACGTTGTTGCTTATAAATTTGTTCTTGGATCCCAAAGTTATAAGTCACTGTGGGTGAAATATGCTGCGGTGGATGTGGCCAGGGCATAGAGTCTTGGGAGCATGGCCATATGCTCCCAAGACTCTATGCCCTAGCCACAACCACTGCAGCATATCACACCCATAGAGTCAAACATTTTGACTATGCCATATGGGCACTTTTAATGTCCGCGGACATGATGAATGTTCTTAGAACAGATTCAACTTGCCAGCGAACAATACGGATAGCGTCCTCACGACACTCCCATTTCGTTTATTTACGAACATTTCAGGACACGCGAGTGTTCTTAGGACAGTTCCAGCTTCATTGTGAACAATACGGACAGATGTACTTGGTAAGAAAACCTTCACAACAATAGGTATAATCTACCACGCAGGAGCCACAACCAATTCAGGTCACTACACTGCATATATAAAAAAAGAATTGTGGATGGTTCGAATGTAACGATAGTACCAATACTCTCAAGCAGAGATTACCATCTAATCTTACAAACGCTTATTTAATCTTCTTAAAACCAAAATTTATTACCTAAACTATACTTAAACCTTAACTAAACTTCTATTAAAAAACTATAAACTGTTAGAATATGCCAACAGGTATCTAACTGCCCCAAGATTCTACAACAACTAAACAGATAAATTAATACTACTAAATTATATCAAAAAATAGATAGTTAGAATACGCCAACTGGTATCTAACTGCCCCAAGATTTTACAATAACCAAACAGATAAATCAATACCACTTCATTATAAAAAAAACTATTAACAGTTAGAATATGCCAAAAGGTATCTAACTGCCCCAAGATTATACAACAATTAAACAGATAAATGAATACCACTAAATTATATTAAAAAAAATAGACAGAATACGCCAACTGGTATCTAACTGCCCCCAAAGTTTACAATATCCAAACAGATAAATCAATACCACTTCATTATAACAAAAAATAAACAGTTACAATATGTCAACAGGTATCTAACTGCTCCAAAAATCTGCAACAAGCCAATACATAGAGCATTAGCCAGAAACAACAAGTGAACACTGAAAACAAACAAACAAATAGACTGTAACATAACAAAAATGTTTTTTTTTTAATCCAACATGGATTTTCTTTTCTCCCAAAGACCCAATGATTTTAGCAACAAACACAGAAACTGAGCAAATTGCACAGTACACTGGTTTGTAATCTACTAAATATGAGGGTAAAAAAAAATGTTGATTATTCAATGTTATAAGTCATTACAAAATACCAATACTAACATGATCTTTTCTTTTATCTCAGAAATGAACAAGAAATACATGTACTCCAGTTACTGAACCAAACAGTAAGTATATTATAATAAGTACAATCATTGCAGCATATCCCACCCATAGTGACTTATAACTTCGGTGCTTATAAATTTGGCCTTGTCCATGCACCCAAGACTATAGGCCCTGCCCACATCCACCACAGCATATCACAACCATAGTGGCTTACAACGTTGTTGCTTATAAATTTGTTCTTGGATCCGAAAGTTATAAGTCACTATTGGTGAAATATGCTGCGGTGGTTGTGGCCAAGGCATAGAGTCTTGGGAGCATGGCCATATGGGAAAAAAATAAGTTTTGGGACCCCCCTATAACTTTGCCCCCCTATACCAAACCTCACCAAACTTTGCAAAAATATTCAGAGTGACCCATATACTTCTTTTGCAAAGTTTGGTGAGGATTCGTCCAGGGAGAGCAAAGTTAAAAGCCACCCAAAAAGGGCTCTTCGTATGGAAACAGCAACTTAACCATAACTACACACCCACTAACGTGGCTGTGTTATATATATATATTAGGGCGGTGATAGCCACCCTATCTTTAAGAAGAGTCAGACTCCCATAAAATTCGATCGTGAATAACCTTTGATTCGAGTAATTGACCTACATTTTGAAAGTGATTAGGGACTCGTGCCCCTTCCCCGACAGCAAAGTTTTGTAAAGATAGTTTAAAAAATATGAAAGTTATTAAGAAGAGAAAACATTTTTTGTTCCCAAAGCTGCGGTCTAATTCCCATTTATTTTTCCATAGAAAAACAAGGTACATTTTTAAAGCGCACAGCCCAAACTGCTGGATCGATTTGGACCAGGTGTGGAACAACTTGGGCACAAAGTGTTGACTGGCGATCCATGCCTGGTTTGGGGTTATTCTGTGCAGCAAGTGTGCCCCCTTCTCAAAAACAGATAGCTATATCCCAGGGATATACCAAAACTGGGTGTTGTTAGAAATTAAATAACCACCATCTTTTATTCTCTCAATACGAGAGATGACAGCAGCTAAAGCCGAGGATGTGGGGAAATGCCATCAGTCTAGAGGTTGGGGGTGGCTAGAGGCCACCAAGTGAAATGTAGGAGTTGGAGGGGGTCTAGGACAGAGTTTGCAACTTGAAGCTTTCTGTAGCCCCAGCTACAGCCACACATAGCTGACATCTCAAATCAAACTATGTCACAGAAACAGCATATATTGTGGGGGAAAGGGAGAGGGCAGGGGAGGTAAGGAAGCCATCTGGGAAGTGGGGGAGCAGGTACAGATGAGGGGGGCACTTGGTGAGTGTCTAAGGGGCAGGAAAGCATTTTTTTCTGGCTTTTCTTTGAAATTCGCCTCTATATTCGAGGTTACAAAGGAATACGGATAACCACGGGTAAGAGTAGTTCTGTGCCCGTGGCTATACATTTTGGGATGTCTGTGTTTTATTTCTTTAAAAAATATATTTTTATAGGTAAAGTGACATCAGGGGAGAAATAACATTGGCCATGGCCAAAGGTCAGGGTCAGTGACACAGTAGGTATTTGGGGGTCTTATATTTTTTGGGTGTGTGTTTTCAGACTTTCTTGCATGTGAGACTGTGGAGAAAAAAAGAAGAACATTGTTTAAAAAATCTATAGAAAAAGGTGCCACCCTAATCTAGTTTTATATGCCCCATCCACTGTATGTTAGCCTGTGTATTATTACCCATGCTATTATATATTTTGTAATTGCACACATTAAATGTATCCCCACCTAGTCACTGTCATGTATGCTCTGCTTTCTTTATCATCATCTACCTTACATAACTACATGACCAGTCATTTACTGTATTGATCTTTTAACTTCCATTGTATTACTAATCTCTCTTTCGTCATTCATATTCCATACTCACACCTTTTTCAAAAATAAATGTTGTAGCAGCGGCTATATAAAAATGGGAGTGATTGGTGTATTGAGGATCGCGCCTAGGAACAGCAATGACTGGAGTGTTTACCCGCGGCTAACTAAAACCTGTCCACAACATGGGTTGTTACCCATGGTGTGTCGTGCGTTGTGAAAATGTATAAAAGAAATATATACATGTGTGTGGGTAGTCGTCTTGGAAAGTTTTCTTTAAGATGTATTGAGCGTAGTATTTGTAAATGGTTATTGTAACATTTGTAATACTTTTATTCATTAATAATACATGTAAGTGGGGATACTTTAAAAGGGACAAATAAATATGCAAACAAAGTTTGATAAGAACAGGTTTATTTGGGGGATGTGGTCGTGTGTTTTCTTTTTCCTTTAGTTTTAACACATGATACATCTTCATCCTTAGCCCAATTATCTGGATTCTTACCGTCCATGATTTCTTACATTTTCAATGTTCTTTTTCATTGATTGTACTTCTTGTTGAACATTAATTAATAGTTGTTTTAATTCTGTTAGAAATAATGTGCGGGGTATTTAGACTAGAACCAGCTGTGCATTGCCAAAAATCTTTTTTAAGGAATGTAGGTACGCGAGTAGATGCACTAACTCAGCTGCGGGTGCTTAGAGTCCTAGGTAACAGTACATTAACAGGGTAATTCATAGAATTTCGCAGAAAAGTGTCACAAGCGGCTGGCGCAGAGTGTCCGCGTGCGATTGTCTGCGCCAGGCGCGTGCGCTAAAACCGATTTCCGCACACAACGTATTCATGGATTTTAGGCTCCCAAACCAGCCGTGGCGCAGAGTATCGCAGCGACCCTGCAGCAGCGCCAGTAACGCCCCCAAGAACGCCCTCCCGCAAGGAAAAGCCATCAAAATCGCTAAATCATCGCAAAGGGCTTCGCTAACCCTGGACCACTTTACAGGGCTGCCAAACAAGGAATGCAAAGCGGGTAACGTTTATATCAGGGGTACGCGGGAAGTTTTACGCGCGATTAGCCAGGGTACGTGTATTACAGGGGTACGCGGGAAGTTTTACACGCGATTGGCCAGGGTACGTGTATTACAGGGGTACGCGTGAAGTTTTACACGCGATTAGCCAGTGTACGTGTATTACAGGGGTACGCGGGAATTATCACACGCGATTTGGCTGGGTACGTGTATGACAGGGGTACGCGGGAAGTTTTACACGCGATTTGGCTGGGTACGTGTATTACAGGGGTGCGCGGGAATTATCACACGCGATTTGGCTGGGTATGTGTATTACAGGGGTGCGCGGGAAGTTATACACGCGATTAGGCTGGGTGGGTCCTCACAGGTGTGCCCTGTACACCCTCCACGGCCCCTGCAGGCAGCCTACAAAACAGGGGACTACCCTGCACACCTGCTCATGTCCCCCTGCACCCCCACCCCCCAGCAGTGCAGGGGCAGCCTCCACCCGGCCCCCACCCATGCCTCCCACCACCCCCAACCCCCAGCAGTGCAGGGGCAGCCTCCAACAGGCCCACACTCATGTCCCCCAGCACCCCCACCCCCCAGCACTGTGGGCCACCCTCCACCAGGCCCCCACTCATGTCCCCTTGCACCCCCACCCCCCAGCAGTCATGGGGCAGCCTCCACCAGGCCCCCACTCATGTCCCCTATCACCCCCACCCCCCAGCACTGAGGGGCACCCTCCACCAGGCCCCCACTCATGTCCCCTATCACCCCCACCCCCCAGCAGTGCAGGGGCAGCATCCACCAGGCCCCCACTCATGTCTCCCACCCCCCACCCCCCCCAGCACAGAGGGGCACCCTCCACCAGGCCCCCACTCATGTCGAGCACCCACCCCACCCCCAGCACTGTGGGGCACCGTCCACCAGGCCCCCACCCATGTCTCCCACCACCCCCACCCCCCAGCAGTGTAGGGGCAGCCTCCACCAGGCCCCCACTCATATCCCCTATCACCCCCACCCCCCAGCCACCATGGGCAGCCTCCGCCAGGCCCCCACTCATGTCTCCCACCACCCACACCCCCCCAGCAGTGTGGGGCAGCCTCCACCAGGCTCCCACCCATGTCTCCCACCACCCCCACCCCCCAGCCACCAGGGGCAGCCTCCACCAGGCCCCCACTCATGTCTCCCACCACCCCCACCCCCCAGCAGTGCAGGGGCACCCTCCACCAGGCCCCCACTCATGTCTCCCACCACCCCCACCCCCCCAGCCACCAGGGGCAGCCTCCACCAGGCCCCCACTCATGTCTCCCACCACCCCCACCCCCCAGCAGTGCAGGGGCAGCCTCCACCAGGCACCCACTCATGTCTCCGACCACCCCCACCCCCCAGCATCCAGGGGCACCCTCCACCATGCTCCCACTCATGTCCCCCACCACCCCCACCCCCCAGCAGTGTGGGGCAGCCTCCACCAGGCTCCCACCCATGTCTACCACCACCCCCACCCCCCAGCCACCAGGGGCACCCTCCACCAGGCCCCCACTCAGGTCTCCCACCACCCCCACCCCCCAGCATCCAGGGGCACCATCCACCAGGCCCCCACTGATGTCTCCCACCACCCCCACCCCACCAGCAGTGTGGGGCAGCCTCCACCAGGCTCCCACCCATGTCTCCCACCACCCCCACCCCCCAGCCACCAGGGGCAGCCTCCACCAGGTCCCCACTCATGTCTCCCACCACCCCCAGCCCCCAGCAATGCAGGGGCACCCTCCACCAGGCCCCCACCCATGTCTCCCACCACCCCACCCCTCCTAGCACTGAGGGGCACCCTCCACCAGGCACCCACTCATGTCTCCCACCCACCCCACCCCCCAGCACTGTGGGGCACCCTCCACCAGGCCCCCACCCATGTCTCCCACCACCCCCACCCCCCAGCAGTGCAGGGGCAGCCTCCACCAGGCCCCCACTCATGTCTCCCATCACCCCCACCCCCCAGACACCAGGGGCAGCCTCCACCAGGCCCACACTCATGTCTCCCACCACCCCCACCCCCCAGCAGTGCAGGGGTAGCCTCCACCAGGCCCCCACTCATGTCTCCCACCACCCCCACCCCCCAGCCACCAGGGGCAGCCTCCACCAGCCCCCCACTCATGTCTCCCACCACCCCCACCCCCCAGCAGTGCAGGGGCAGCCTCCATCAGGCCCACACTCATGTCTCCCACCACCCCCACCCCCCCAGCAGTGTGGGGCACCCTCCACCAGACCCCCACTCATGTCTCCCACCACCCCCACCCCCCAGCACTGTGGGGCACCCTCCACCAGGCCCCCACCCATGTCTCCCACCACCCCCACCCCCCAGCAGTGCAGGGGCAGCCTCCACCAGGCCCCCACTCATGTCTCCCACCACCCCCACCCCCCACCCCCCAGCCACCAGGGGCAGCCTCCACCAGGCCCCCACTCATGTCTCCCACCACCCCCACCCCCCAGCAGTGCAGGGGCAGCCTCCACCAGGCCCCCACTCATGTCTCCCACCACTCCCACCCCCCAGCATCCAGGGGCACCCTCCACCAGGCCCCCACTCATGTCTCCCACCACCCCCACCCCCCCAGCAGTGTGGGGCACCCTCCACCAGGCTCCCACCCATGGCTCCCACCACCCCCACCCCCCAGCATCCAGGGGCACCCTCCACCAGGCCCCCACTCATGTCTCCCACCACCTCCACCCCCCCAGCAGTGTGGGGCACCCTCCATCAGGCTCCCACCCATGTCTCCCACCACCCCCACCCCCCAGCCACCAGGGGCAGCCTCCACCAGGCCCCCACTCATGTCTCCCACCACCCCCACCCCCCCAGCAGTGTGGGGCACCCTCCACCAGGCTCCCACCCATGTCTCCCACCACCCCCACCCCCCCAGCAGTGTGGGGCAGCCTCCACCAGGCCCCCACTCATGTCTCCCACCACCCCCACCGCCCAGCAGTGCAGGGGCAGCCACCACCAGGCCCCCACTCATGTCCCCTAATACCCCCACCCCCAGCACTGAGGGGCACCCTCCACCAGGCCCCCACCCATGTCCCCTATCACCCCCACCCCCCAGCAGTGCAGGGGCAGCCTCCACCAGGCCCCCACTCATGTCTCCCACCCCCCACACCCCCCAGCACTGAGGGGCACCCTCCACCAGGCCCCCACTCATGTCTGCCACCCACCCCACCCCCCAGCACTGTGGGGCACCCTCCACCAGGCCCCCACCTATGTCTCCCACCACCCCCACTCCCCAGCAGTGCAGGGGCAGCCTCCACCAGGCCCCCACTCATGTCTCCCATCACCCCCACCCCCAGCCACCAGGGGCAGCCTCCACCAGGCCCACACTCATGTCTCCCACCACCCCCACCCCCCAGCAGTGCAGGGGCAGCCTCCACCAGGCCCCCACTCATGTCTCCCACCACCCCCACCACCCAGCCACCAGGGGCAGCCTCCACCAGCCCCCACTCTTGTCTCCCACCACCCCCACCCCCCAGCATCCAGGGGCACCCTCCACCAGGCCCCCAGTCATGTCTCCCACCACCCCCACCCCCCCAGCAGTGTGGGGCAGCCTCCACCAGGCCCCCACTCATGTCTCCCACCACCCCCACCGCCCAGCAGTGTAGGGGCAGCCACCACCAGGCCCCCACTCATGTCCCCTATCACCCCCACCCCCCAGCACTGAGGGGAACCCTCCACCAGGCCCCCACTCATGTCCCCTATCACCCCACCCCCCAGCAGTGCAGGGGCAGCCTCCACCAGGCCCCCACTCATGTCTCCCACCACCCCCACCCCCCAGCATCCAGGGGCACCCTCCACCAGGCCCCCACTCATGTCTCCCACCACCCCACCCCCCCCCCAGCAGTGTGGGGCACCCTCCACCAGGCTCCGGGCCATGTCTCCCACCACCCCCACCCCCCAGCCACCAGGGGCAGCCTCCACCAGGCCCCCACTCATGTCTCCCACCACCCCCACCCCCCAGCAGTGCAGGGGCAGCCTCCACCAGGCCCCCACTCATGTCTCCCACCACCCCCACCCCCCAGCATCCAGGGGCACCCTACACCAGGCCCCCACTCATGTCTCCCACCACCCCCACCCCCCAGCAGTGTGGGGCAGCCTCCACCAGGCTCCCACCCATGTCTCCCACCACCCCCACCCCCCAGCCACCAGGGGCACCCTCCACCAGGCCCCCACACTTGTCTCCCACCACCCCCTCCCCTCAGCATCCAGGGGCACCCTCCACCAGGCCCCCACTCATGTCCCCTATCACCCCCACCTCCCAGCACTGAGGGGCACCCTCCACCAGGCCCCCACTCATGTCTCCCACCACCCCCACCATCCAGCAGTGCAGGGGCAGCCTCCACCAGGCCCCCACACATGTCTCCCACCACCCCCACCCCCCAGCCACCAGGGGCAGCCTCCACCAGGCCCCCACTCATGTCTCCCACCACCCCCACCCCCCAGCAGTGCAGGGGCAGCCTCCACCAGGCCCCCACTCATGTCTCCCACCACCCCCACCCCCCAGCAGTGTGGGGCACCCTCCACCAGGCTCCCACCAATGTTTCCCACCACCCCCACCCCCCAGCCACCAGGGGCAGCCTCCACCAGGCCCCCACTCATGTCTCCCACCACCCCCACCCCCCAGCAGTGCAGGGGCAGCCTCCACCAGGCCCCCACTAATGTCTCCCACCACCCCCACCCCCCAGCAGTGCAGGGGCAGCCTCCACCAGGCACCCACTCATGTCTCCCACCACCCCCACCCCCCAGCAGTGCAGGGGCAGCCTCCACCAGGCCCCCACTCATGTCACCCACCACCCCCACCCCCCAGCATCCAGGGGCACCCTACACCAGGCCCCCACTCATGTCTCCCACCACCCCCACCCCCCAGCAGTGTGGGGCAGCCTCCACCAGGCAGGCTCCCACCCATGTCTCCCACCACCCCCACCCCCCAGCCACCAGGGGCACCCTCCACCAGGCCCCCACTCTTGTCTCCCACCACCCCCTCCCCTCAGCATCCAGGGGCACCCTCCACCAGGCCCCCACTCATGTCCCCTATCACCCCCACCTCCCAGCACTGAGGGGCACCCTCCACCAGGCCCCCACTCATGTCTCCCACCACCCCCACCACCCAGCAGTGCAGGGGCAGCCTCCACCAGGGCCCCACTCATGTCTCCCACCACCCCCACCCCCCAGCCACCAGGGGCAGCCTCCACCAGGCCCCCACTCATGTCTCCCACCACCCCCACCCCCCAGCAGTGCAGGGGCAGCCTCCACCAGGCCCCCACTCATGTCTCCCACCACCCCCACCCCCCAGCAGTGTGGGGCACCCTCCACCAGGCTCCCACCAATGTTTCCCACCACCCCCACCCCCCAGCCACCAGGGGCAGCCTCCACCAGGCCCCCACTCATGTCTCCCACCACCCCCACCCCCCAGCAGTGCAGGGGCAGCCTCCACCAGGCCCCCACTAATGTCTCCCACCACCCCCACCCCCCAGCAGTGCAAGGGCAGCCTCCACCAGGCACCCACTCATGTCTCCCACCACCCCCACCCCCAAGCAGTGCAGGGGCAGCCTCCACCAGGCCCCCACTCATGTCTCCCACCACCCCCACCCCCCAGCATCCAGGGGCACCCTCCACCAGGCCCCCACTCATGTCTCCCACCACCCCCACCACCCCAGCAGTGTGGGGCACCCTCCACCAGGCCCCCACTCATGTCTCCCACCACCCCCACCGCCCAGCAGTGCAGGGGCAGCCACCACCAGGCCCCCACTCATGTCCCCTATCACCCCACCCCTCAGCACTGAGGGGCAGCCACCACCAGGCCCCCACTCATGTCCCCTATCACCCCCACCCCCTAGCACTGAGGGGCACTCTCCACCAGGCCCCCACTCATGTCCCCTATCACCCCCACCCCCCTGTAGTGCAGGGGCAGCCTCCACAAGGCCCCCACTCATGTCTCCCACCCCCCACCCCCCCAGAACTGAGGGGCACCCCCCACCAGGCCCCCACTCATGTCCCCTATCACCCCCACCCCCCAGCACTTAGAGGCACCCACCACCAGGCCCCCACTCATGTCCCCTATCACCCCCACCCCCCAGCCACCAGGGGCAGCCTCCACCAGGCCCCCACTCATGTCCCCCTGCCCACAGGCCCTGACAATCCTCAAGCATGTGCCTCATGGCCAGCCACCACAGCCCAAAGACACAACCAAGTATTACATGTGCCCATGATACTACTCCAATGGAAACAATGTAAATCAACACATGTGTCTCACACACACACAATGGTTGCAAGTGAACCTGAAAACCCATATCATGACATGCATGAAAACAATGAGATGAAACCACACATTGAAGAATGAAAAAATCCAAATAATGTATTAAAATCAACAGCAATGGCAATCAAAATTAACCAAAATACACAAGTAAAATAATAACAAAATTAAGCTGGCTGTCCCTTTTCAAATTAAAATCAATAAATGAAAATCCAAAAAAATTTCTTCCAAAGTTCAAGTCCATGAAAAGGAAATGAAGGTAAAAAAGAAATAGAAAACCATTGCTCCATGGGAAAAAAGATTCATAGTAAAAAAAATATCCAAATCCAAAGTCCAACTATGTACAAAGTATTCAGGGTCCATCATCCCAAGAGAAGAAATGAAACCTACCAAAAAACCTATCTAAAATGGAACTGTATACAAAAGGTGGAGCAGTGTCCGTCGACTCCAAATAAAAATAAACTATAAAGGAAACCTATCACTAAATAACTATATACAATGGCGGCGGGCCAGTCCAGCGGCTCACTTAGTGGTGTTGCGGGCCGGGGCATCATCGAACTCGTCGTCTATGTCCCGGAGGCGGTCCGATTCCATGGCCCCGAGGGTCCGCAGGGATGCCGACATGTTCACCTCCAACTCCCTGCAGATTGCCTCGAGGCACTCGGCCCGCCTCAGGGCCCTCCGCATGGAGTTCTCCGCCCTGACCATCGTGAGCCGCGCCTCCTCCGCCCGCCGCCGCTCTGCATCTATGGCGTGGCCCAACCGCTGCCACACGGAAGACACTTCCCATCCAGGGTCCACCTGCCCTCCGGCCGATGCCTGCCCCTCCGATGTTGAAGGGCCCGAGCTATCGTGGCTCCCACCTACAGCCTTCTGCTGCTGCAGCTGCTGCTGTCCATGTGCCCTGTCCGATGGTGCCTGCACATCCTCCTCCAGCTGGGGTGCAGTCATTGATGTGGCCACCCCTGCTGGACGTCCGACTCCCGACTGTGGCAGGGATCTGTTGTCCACCAGCCTGGCCGCACGGTCGGAGGCAGCTCCACAGGGCACCCAGGTGACACATGGGTGGGAAGATGGCATGGAGGACGACTGGGGCAGAGGGGGTTCTGTGGAGAAGGGGGTCGGAACAAGGTCCAGGAAACGGAGGAATCCAGCCCTGGTGAGCTGTCCCAGTGGGTCAACGCGGTCAACGAGCCATGCGAGAAGACGTGCAGACTCATCATGAAAAGACTGCAGGTCAGCTCGCATGGCCCGTTGACGCAACGCCACCCCACCCTGGACAGGCTCAACCTGGTGCAGGATTGCCACATCCGCAGGGAGAGGAAGGCCAGGTGTTGTAAGCCAATCCTCTCCCTGAGAACGGGTCTGGAGGTAGGCATCCCCGCTGGTGCAAGATGATGCAGTGACAGGAGCAGGGACAGGATTGCACACAGGCACCTCCGCGGCGGCCTGTGCTGCCTCCTGTCCCTGATCCTGCACTGCACCACTAGCACCAGTGGAATCCCCACCTCCAGACCCCGCCACTGTCGCTTGCACGGCCTCCTCCTCCACCAAACCCCCCACCAACCTGGATGACTCCATGCCATCTTCCTCCGTTGGGCCCTGTGGGGTCCCAGCTGCCCCTTCTGCTGCCGAGGAGTCCAACTCCAACCTCCGCCTCTTGGACCTCCCCTCGGCAGCTGCGGCCTGGGACGCGGCACCGGACTCCTCACTCCCTGACGAGATCACAACCTGGGAGGGGATCCGGGCCTTGCGTCTCCGGCTGGTGGTGCGACCCCTGCCGCTGTGTTCCACAGCACCTTCGCCGCCCTCTTCATCAGTTGACGCTGCAAACAGGGAGAAAGAAACCACAGGCATCAGGGCACTGTAAAATGGACTCATACACACATGACAGTTATACATGAGTGGCATTGGTAAACCTCAGACATGGCATCACAATCCCCAACACACATGTCATTTCAACTTGCACACATGAGCCATACCACAGCCATATTGCAACAGCCAGCACCATCCATTCACATACAACAGCATGAGCAGCCAAAGGTCATCCACACATCACATGCAACATAGGGAGTACACTACACATGCACACACAACACCAAACTTGCATGCATGTGTACACCTCCGCCAACTGTCGCAGTGTTTTGATCGACATCCATGTCACACCTGACAATCATTCCTCCACATCCTGTGCCATGCAAGCCCACACACACAAGCACCATCCATGTGTCACACATGAGACCCCTCGCATGTGTCACCCTCACGGCCCTGTACACCCCCCCTACTTGGCCACATAAAAATACATGTTCAACCTGCACACTCCTGGCACACCACCACACGCACAGCTTACAATCAGTATGCATGTACACTTACCGCTCGACTCCAGACGGGTCTGCTTCTCAAGGACCTGGATGTGGAGTGCTGGGGATATGCGTTCCAGGACCCTCATCTGATCTTCCGACTAGTGGCCCCAGCGCCCCTTAGCATCTGCTGTCTTAAGGAGGCGCCGGGCCTTGTTGAGGGTCCTGGACCTGAAGTCCTCCCAGCGCTTCCTGACACGTTCGTAGTCGCAGACTGCCACCTCCTCCGCGTTGATGGCAGTCACGATGTCCATCCAGATCCGAGTCCGTCCTTCCTTGTCGGCGCGCAACCTTCCGAAGAGGGCATCATACTGCCCCAGGACATGCTCCACCAGGACACCAACTTCGGTGGCAGTGAAGCTGGTGCCCCTCTGCCTCCTTGGCCGGGGGTTGCCACTGGTGCCAGATGTTGCAGTGCCCGACATGGCAACCCCAGAGGCAGGAGTGGGTGGGCAACTGGGTCCTGGGGCTGGGCTGTGGGGCGATGGAAAAGCAGTCGGGAGTCTTCGTTTTCCAGCAGGGGTGGTCACAGCAACAGCACCCCTGGCTGATGTGCAGGCAGCAAATGGCAGGGCACGTGGGCAGCAGGCAGTCAGGCAGCAGCAGATGGCAGGTGGGAGCGTGCTCAGGGCTCTGGGGGCAGTAATTCGGCCTTCTGGGCAGGAGCGTGGTCTTCCGTGTGTGAACGCGTGGCCAGCTTGATACGGAGTGATTTTGCACGTGAAAATCCAACACGTCTGCGTGTAATTCGAGGAAAGGCCCTTAGCGCGTAAACGCGTCAGCACACTGTACATTCATTGGCCCAAAGGCCACCAGCGTATGCGCGTCTATGAAGTCACGTGCACATTGAATAGGGCACACGTTGGAAATGTCGCGTGTTAAAAAAATGAAAGACACGTCAAAGCGTGTAATTGGTGGAAATGGCCCTACACGCAGAAGTGACAAAGCATGTAATTGGTGGAAATGGCCTTAGCGCGTACATGCGGAAGTGACAAAGCGTGTAATTGGTGGAAATGGCCCTACACGCAGAAGTGACAAAGCGTGTAATTGGTGGAAATGGCCCTACACACAGAAGTGACAAAGCGTGTAATTGGTGGAAATGGCCTTAGCGCGTACACGCGGAAGTGACAAAGCGTGTAATTGGTGGAAATGGCCCTACACGCAGAAGTGACAAAGCGTGTAATTGGTGGAAATGGCCTTAGCGCGTACACGCGGAAGTGACAAAGCGTGTAATTGGTGGAAATGGCCTTAGCATGTACACGCGGAAGTGACAAAGCGTGTAATTGGTGGAAATGGCCCTACACGCAGAAGTGACAAAGCGTGTAATTGGTGGAAATGGCCCTAGCGCGTACACGCCACGTAAGTGACGCTGGAGTGGGCCTGCATAAAAGGTACGTGTAGAACACCATTTCCTTGTACGTGCTTTTCGTGGAGAGCGAGTGGGTGAATTCTGTACTTCTTGTCGTTTCACACGCGATTTACTTCATGGTGTTTCAAGTTCGTACTCCCTGTTACCTCTGACAGCTTTTTCTCTTTTTTCTTTTTTTCTGGTTTTCCTGGGCCTGTTCCCTCAAACAGTGTTCCCTTCTACTGTTGTCCTGTCTCCTCAGACAGCGTACAAATCTTCTTTTGGCGGGGGTGTTGCCAACCAAACGCGCTACATTTTCACGCTCTTTTTCCTGGCAGACGGTGAGTCACGCACGTATCTAACATCTGTGCTTGCCCCGTGTGTAGCCTACCCCTTCAGAGGTCATTCTAGGCTGCGTGTGACACACATATGTTCATTCTTGTGTTACTGGGTGCCACAGCGTAGTGCAGGT
Organism: Ambystoma mexicanum; assembly: GCF_040938575.1. Classification (NCBI taxonomy): domain Eukaryota; kingdom Metazoa; phylum Chordata; class Amphibia; order Caudata; family Ambystomatidae; genus Ambystoma; species Ambystoma mexicanum. The sequence continues at coordinate 689,408,504 of NC_090934.1, read as the reverse complement.
TTTTTTTCCGCACACGTGGTCTAGGAGGGGTTGCGTGCACATCATCTCCCTTTTTTGGGCTTCCTGTGCGTTGCTTGACCCGTCATCTTTCCCCAGGGGTCACATTCAGCCTTGCTAGAGCACTAGGGTACAATTACCATCTGGTACCCAACCCCTTTGACCCCCAATTGCCCAGGACAATAGTTTACAGCCACTCCCATACGCACATTAACATCAGTGCCATGGTTGGGAGGCGAGGATTCCGTAAGGGTGGCAAAGGTGGACGAGCCACAAGTGGTGGCCGTGATGATTCCGGTAGGGGACGTGGTCGTTACTTGCAGGATGACCCTGTCCCCCCATGTGTGGAGGACCAGTCAAGGGCACCCATAATCCCCCCCCCCGGTTGAGGCTGATGTGGCTGACACCATCCATGCTCAGCCCTTGTTGGACCAGCCCATTGTGGCACCAGACCTGGCTGACTCCATGGCTGACTTCCAGGTCAGCAGGCCTATGACACGTGCGCTGGTGCACGTTGATGTCATCAGGCCACGTGGATCTGGGGCAGCAAGGTCATCTGCTGCCCCAAGTAGGCAGGGTGGAGAGGCTGCAGGGGCAGCTGCGGCTCCATCCACCCCAGCTCTCACACACCCAGCCAGGACAGTGTCGGTCCTAGTCCATCCTGCTGACATTCCCCCTGACACCATTACACTTGAGCCAATGCCTGCACCAACTCCCATGCTGAGCGTGCAATCCCACACTCCTGATACAGAGTCCACCAGGGCTCCTGCCCCTAGTGTCCAGAGCGGCGCAGGACACTCAGGATCACCACCACCTTCCAAGCGGAAGAGGAAGAGTGCTCGTCCGGCACAGGCTGATGCCCCAGACACGGCTACACAGTCCGGCCCGTCGAGGAAGCCCAGCTTCACGGATGCCGAACTGAATGCACTTGTCGAGTATGTGTACGGACATGATAACGAGATGGTCATTGTTGCAGGATCCAAGACCACACCTGCACAACGCCAGGCACACTGGCAGACCATTCCGGACATCGTAAGTGCCCTTGGAATCGTGAGGCGCACAGCCAATGATTGCTATAAGCGCTGGAATGTCGTAAAGCGCAGGGCAAAAAATAAGCTGGCCTCAAGTCATGCCGCAACTCTAGTGACTGGAGGTGGGTCTCCAGTAGAAGACATGGAACTCACTCCACATGAGTCAGTCGCTGGGACCTATGTCATGGAGGAACAGATCCAAGGCGTGGGAGATCTGCATGATTATGAGGCATTGTCCGGTGAGTGCACATGCATGTGTGTGTCATCCATGTGCATGGTGTCTGTATGAGGGCTTCTGTTTGTGTGCCAGGTGAGGGTGCGTGCGCCTGAGTCGTTTGGGTCACCCATGTGCTTCATGCAATACATCCTGCGCAGCAGCATTTGGCCATAGCAGTATCCCTTCTGCCAACAGTAGACATCTAGGCCAACAGCACGCCAGTTGCCCTTGAAGTGTCACCTTGCCACAACATTGTTGCTTATTTTTCTCTGTTCATTCAGGCAGATTGTTTGCATTCCACCACTTTTACTAGGCATTTCTCAGTCCTGTAGTCACATGTCTGTCATGGCTATGGTAAAGTGGAGTGACTTTGTTACCTGGATATCATTTGTTCACACATGTCCCTGTGCAATTGGACCACTTTGGACTGGCAGCTCCAGGTGAAAAATCAGACCTGTTTGAATTAGAAAAGCTATTACATGCGGGAACTGGACTGAATGAATAAGTGCTGCCCTCCTCTCCATCTTCACTCAATAGCAATGGTACATGCCATCTGTGTGATGGCATGTGTATTTCACCTGGCAATCACAGGCCAATGTGTGATGCCACTGCCAGGCAGCATGCAGAAAATGTGTTCATCTTCCATCTTGGTGTCATCAGTGTGTGCCATTTGCCTGCCCTTCATACGCAGTGAGGGTGCATGCATGGGAGGGTTTTAGTCATGTGGGACATGTGTCAATCAAGTACTGGTTCTCTTGCTTCTCAGCCCTCATTGTGTGCCATGGTGCTAATGCCTGTTTCCATTTATTTTCTTTTATGTCTTTGCAGGGGAAGACGCACCTGATACTGCTGGGGTTGTGGAGATGGTGCAGACCCAGGAGGGGTCCGAGGGCCGACCGACCACCAGTGAGGGACGTGGTGTGGTGGTGGGTGAGAACCCACAACTGCTGCAGGTCGTGCTCTCAAGGGGTGTCTCTGGCTGCACCTCCCCCGAGCTGTACTCAGGTGTTGATTCGGATGATGAGACCTACGTGCCGTCGCAGGTGAGTGTTCCTGGGAGGGATTCTGTTCTGTCCCACCCACCTGCACCAGGGTCAGAACCCTCAATGAGGATGTCAGTGTTGGCAACTACGCCTTTGGTGGTTACGGATGCAGGATCACACTCCGCGACATCTGATCCTGTTCCTGGGCCAGCAGATCAGAGGGGTAATGCAGTCCTGCAGCCTCAGGCAGTGCCGGCACAGCAAGGCGCAGTTCGCCTTGCCCCAGACAGGTGTGGTGCCCGCCGACGTGGTGGCTGTACGCCACCTGGCAATACCGCATGGGAGCAAACCATTTACGGTATGGCAACCCAACAGGCAGCATCATCAAAGATGATGGCTCAGGCCATGGATAGGGTGGCCACTTCCATTGTCCCCCCCGAAAGGCTGATGGAGCGACTACAGCAGGCAACCGACTCCATCTGCCAGTCACACAGGGAGGACATGTTGGCGTCCAACAGGGACAGGCGGGCGGCACTGGCGACTCTGCAGGAAGCCATCTCCATAGAGTCCCAGGGCCACAGGGAAGCCCTGAGGCAGGAGCTCCTTCACCTCAGAACGACTCTTGTTGAGCTTGAGGCTTCAACAAACCGAAGGACAGAACAGCAGCTCTCAGCTGAGATGCAGGCAACTAGGGCGGAGGTCCGGGCATCCCGTGAGTTGTTGCATGGGGACCTCCGCACACTCATCCTCCAGAATGAGACCTACCACACCCGCATGCTTGAAGCCATGGAGGAACAGGCTAGGGCCTTGCGTGGGCTGCCTCCCATAGTGCAACCACCTCCGGATGCAGCTGCACAGGGTGATAATAGCGACAGCAGTGATACTCCCACAATAGGGTAGCCGTGTGGGCCATGAGCCCATGGAGGTGTTTTTTTTCCCAAGATCCACAAAGGTGGGTTTTGGTGTGCACCCTGTCCTCGGACCTCCTGGGCTCCTGGGTGGCCTCCCCACCCCCCCCCCCCCCCCCGGGCCCATTAATGGCCATTTTTGATTTTTTTTTTTTTTTGATTTTTTTTTTTTTTTTTGGGACAATGTGTTGCCTTCCGTGGCTCCTGTGGGCATACGCTGCATTGTGGCTGGGCACATGCAGGCTTGTCATGTATTTGGTTCAGATGCTTGGGTTTTTGTCACACACACCCCTCCTGCTTCCCGTTTCCATGGGCTTGCAAAGGGTGTGCCCAAGTGACATTGACGTACATGGTGGCATTGGACTCCCACTACATGTGTGGGTAGTCTAGTCAATACTGTGTATACATTCCTAGTGCATATTGCTGTTGTGTTGTACACTGCATGTTGCATTGATGTGTAACTCATCATCGTGCCTACCTCCTAATTTGCAGGTCCTTTCCTCATGTCTACACAAGGCCCTCTAGTTTGGAGATGGGGTCCATGTTGGCAGCAGTGCACCTACAACTGTACATGGCGGCAACACTGTACAGTTGGAAGTGGTGGGAGTGCAGGCATTTCCAGGTGGTAAGACTACTAATTCCTTACATTCGTAATGTCATGTTAATGGTAGTTTTGAGGGTCAGTGGCTGATAAGTGTTATTGCTAAATACCTGTTCAAGTGTGTTGTTGGTCCTGCATTATTGTGAGCATTTCAGGTGTCGCGAGTTTCATTTAGGGACACTGTACATTGTGACACTTTTGTCATGTTGTGGGGATTACTTTGTTTACCTGCACATACCATGACATGGCACGGTGTGTCGTGTGGTGGTGCTGGGGATGGGTTGGGTGACATGGCACTGTCCTCATGTTGCATTTTGCAAGTGGGTATTCATTTTAGCTGCTAGAATGTGTTTTTTCACAAAACTGCATTGGTGGTGTCTGTGTAGGTAGGGATGCACACATTGTAACACTTTCAGGTGAACAATATCAGGCTGATATGGTTTTGACGGTTGATTCTCCAGACATTCAGGATCAGTGTCAGGTTGAGTCATCATTGATTGTCAGATGGTATGTGCCAGGGCAGTGTGCACTCCACAGGGGTGTGATTTCTAGGTGAAGTAATTAGCCACTAGCTGTGTACGGGCTGCCTCCCCCGTGCCCTTTCCCCTCCCATGCGCAGCGGCCGTGTATGTGGTTGGGGATGTGGGGCCACCACCATGTCCACGGCCAGGCCCCGGCGTGTTGCAACATTGTGCAGGACATATGCTGCCACTATGATCCTGCACACTACTGGGGGAGCGTATAACAGCTGCCCGCCGGAACGGTCAAGGGAGCGAAAGCGTGACTTAAGCACTCCGGATGTGCGCTCCACTATGCCCCGGGTTGCAATGTGGGCTGTGTTATATCTTACCTCGGGTGGCGTGGTGGGGTTCCGAATTGGCGCCATCATGTGGGGGCTGAGAGGGTAGGCACTGTCCCCTGTGGAGGTGGTGATTGGTATCAATGGTGGGGTTGTGACCTTGCTCAGTATCTGACATGAATGCATGTGCAGTGGCATTCATACTCACCAATCAGCCATGTATCGCCATGCCGCCCAGCTTCTAGGTCTCGGCTTAGGGTGGACATTCGGTAAATGAAGCTGTCGTGGGTGGACCCGGGATAGTTGGCATATACTGAGGTGATGATTCCCTTGGCATTACATACTACCTGCACATTGATGGAATGCCAGTGCTTGCGGTTCCTATAGATGTGCTCAGATGCCCTGGGGGGACGTAGAGCCACATGGGTGCAGTCGATGGCACCTAGCACTTTGGGGAATCGTGCCACACCGTAAAAATCCAGGGCGGCAGCATGCCTTTCTGCAGGTGTTCTGGGCAGGTATATGTGCCTGCAGACTGATGGGCGTGCAGTGATGATGTTCAAGACCTGGTGTAGGCAGCGTGACTGCGTGGCCTGTGACACCCCACCCACTATGGTACTTGTCCGCTGAAATGATCCAGTGGCTAAGAAGTGCAGTACATTGAGGACCTTCTCCAGGGGGCTGAGTGCTTGGGAGCACAGGGTGGGTGATGTGAGGTCATCCTCCCACTCACTCACCAGGTCCAGTATTATGTGTGGTGGAAACCTGTACCTCCCATACACCTGGTCATCAGGCATCCCGAAAAGGCTGGTTCTGGGTGTGAATATTCTGGCCCTGACTATCCTCCTCCTCCTCCTTTGGTAGCCCACGGCCACTGCTGCTAGGAACGGTATATTCATTCTGGCGTCTGAGCTTGTTATTTTGTTTGCGCGCAAATTTATGCGTCGCGGGTCGACGTATGCCTGCTTCCTACTGGCGTACGTGTTTCTTTGCGCGTGTTGTAGGCGAGTGTGTGAAACTTCCCGTGCACCCCTGAAATCCAGTACCCAGGCCAATAGCGTGTGGAAATTCCCACGCACCCCGGTATACACGTGCGCTGATGTACTTGCGTGTGAAACTTCCCGCGCACCCCTGAAATCCAGTACCCAGGCCAATAGCGTGTGGAAATTCCCGCGCACCCCGGTATACAGGTGCGCTGATGTACTCGCGTGTGTAAGTGCCCGCGCACCCCTGAAATACACGTACATAGGCCAATCCCGTGTACGCGCACTTTTGTCCAATTACACGCGATGACACTCTGACGTGCAGTCTTTCCACGTGTGCTCCGTCATCACGTGCTATGAGGGAAACACCCGTGCGGGTCACGTCACAGACGCGCTTACGCGCTGAGGGCCTTTGGTCCAATAGAATCGCGTATGCGTGCTGACGCGCTTACGCGCTAAGGGCCTTTCCTCGAATTTCACGCTGACGTGCAGGATTTTCACGTGCCAAATCACTCCGTATCAAGCTGGCCACGCGAAAACACACGGAAGACCACGCTCCTGCCCAAAAGGCCGAATTACTGCCCCCCAGTGCCCCGAGCAGCCTCCCACGTGCCATCTGCTGCTGCTGCCTGCCATCTGCAGGGGTCCAGTTGCTGTTTCCACCCCTGCTGGAACTGAAGACTCCCGAATGGGATAACATCGCTCCACAGCCCAGCCCCAGGACCCAGTTGCCCACCCACTCCTGCCTCTGGGGTTGCCATGTCGGGCACTTCCACATCTGGCACCAGTGGCAACCCCAGGCCAGAGGGGCAGAGGGGCACCAGCTTCACTGCCACCGAAGTTGGTGTCCTGGTGGAGCATGTCCTGGGGCAGTATGATGCCCTCTTTGGATCGTCCCGCGCCAGGAAGGAAGGACGGGAGAGGATCTGGGCCGACTGTGTGGTTGCCATCAACGCGGAGGGGGTGGCAACCCGCGACGTCCAGAAGATCAAGAAGCGCTGGGAGGACTTGAGGTCCAGGACCCTCGTGAAGGCCCGGCGCCTCGTGGAGGGGGGCCGGGGCCGCATGAGTTCCATCCAGATGAGGGTCCTGGAACGCGTACGCCCAGCGCTCCACGCCCAGATCCTTGAGAGGGAGACCCGTCTGGAGTTGAGCGGTAAGTGTCCAAGCATTGCTGTGTGAGACAGGGCATGTTGCGGTGTGCTGGTTGTCTGATACTTGCCTGTATGTGTGACAGGCCATGTATACATGTATGTGTGCAGGGACATCATGGTAATGCATGTGCGACCAGTGATGTGTGAACCACATGGTTGTTGCATGTGTTTAAATGCCACATGGGGAGCCCTATGCAGATTTTACACATGAGAGCATGCCAGTCTCTGTTCCTGGACATGGGTGGGGGTGAGGGATGGGTGCTGATGCCAGGTACATATATGGTAGCCATGTCTGTGTGCCTGACCTGCGTGTCTGTGACTTGTGAATGCCATGGATGCATGACACATGTGTGTGACAATGCACAGATTCACTGATGCAGCCTAGTTACCCTTGTATCCGCTGTGTTTGGGGTGTATGAGGCCAGATGGATGTGACTGAGGTGAAGTGTGTGCATGTGTTAGGCATGACCCATGATGCATGTGAGTTCCATATCATTGTATGTTTCAAGAGTCCATTGGACATGTATGGAAATGTCCATGGCATGCACCATGCCTGTTACTGTGTGTGTTTTGCCTGGACTGACCCATGTGTTGTGGAGGGACATGATGGAAGTGTACTTTGACAGTGGTACTCATCTGCTATTGCTTCCTGTCTAGGGGACCATTGAACAGTACCCTGATACTTGTGTTCTATGTCTCCCTCTACGCAGCGGCTAGTGAAGAAGAGGGCAGAGACGGCGCTGTGGAGCAAGGCAGCGGGGATGCCCCCACGGCTGCAGCGGAAGGGGTGGGTGAGCCCCCACAGGGGCCTGCTACGGCGGAAGACGGTGAGGAGCCATCCAGGTTGGTGGTTTCCACAGAGGAGGAGCAGGCCGCCACTGAGGCACACATGGGGGCTGGTGGGGGCATCCCTGCTGGTGCAAGTGGTGCAGTCCAGGGGCAGGGGCAGGAGGCAGCACAGGTCACCGTGAAGGGGCCTGTGCATGTCGCTGTCCCTGACCCTGTGAGTGCACCACCATGCACCAGCAGGGATGCCCCGTCCCAGGCCCGTCCGCAGGTAGAGGGGATGTCCATGTCACCTGACTCCCCTCCACCTGCGGACGAGGGGACCCGTGTCCGTATGGAGAAGGTCATGATTGGGGTTGCGATGCGCGCGGGTGCAATTCGTGATGACGTGTGTGCTTCCCGGGAGGAGCACGCACATCATCAAGAAGAGCACCGTGCCAACGTGGCCCAATTGGGATCTTCCATGTTCGGGGTTTTCCTGCATGTGTCGGCCAATCTGGCGGCCCTCTCCTCCTCTGTGGAGGCTATACGCCGGTCGTTCTCCTTGCCGTCTTCCGGCCCAGATGCCACCAGGGCCCCCTGTGGACCTGCCCTGACCAATGCAGCCAGCTCGGTGGGGATCCCATCCCTGCCACAGTCGGGAGTCGGAGGTCCAGCAGGGGTGGACACCACAGCAACTGTACCCCAGCAGATGGAGGATGTGCCGGCATCATCAGGCAGGGCACGTGCACGACGGCGTCAGTGGATTCCATCAGCCTGGATGCCGTCGTGCTGGCAGAGGCAGTTGCGTCGGAGGCAGCAGCAGAGTCAACGTGGGAGGCATCATGGCTCGGGGCCATCAACATCGGAGGGGCAGGCATCGGCCGGAGGGCAGGAGGATCCAGGACAGGAAGTGTCTTCCGTGTGGCTGCGGTTGGGCCAGCAGATAGGTGCGGAGCGGCGGCGGGAGGAAGAGGCGCGGCTCACGATGTTCAGGGCGGAGAACTCCATGCCGAGGGCCCTGAGGCGGGCCGAGTGCCTCCAGGCAATCCGCAGGGGGTTGGAGGAGCAGATGGCGTCGTCCCTGCGGACCCTCGGGGCCATGGAACAGGACCGCCTCCGGGACATAGACGAGGAGTTTGATGATGCCCTGGCCCGGAACACCATGGAGTGAGCCGCTGGACTTGCCCGCCGCCTTTGTATATAGTTCTTTAGTTTTAGGTTTCATTTGTTTCTTCTTATGATTTGGAGTCGACGGACACTGCTCCACTTTTTGTATATAGTTGCATTTTAGTTAGGGTTTTTTGTAGGTTTCCTTTGTTCAGTTGGGCTCATGGACCCTTGGATGTTTTGTACATAGTTCTTCATTGGATTGTTTTATTTTTTTATTTTTGATTTATTCTCCATGGAGCAATGGTCTTTGCATTTATTTTTATCTCTCGGATTGATTTTATTTTTAATGTGACTTTGAAAAACATTTTTTTGGATTTGGATTTGTAGCTTTGATTTTTTTGGACGGACATGCAGCTTATCTTTTTTTCATTGCCATTGTAGTTTGTTTCATTTCATTTGCATTAAATTTTTTTTAATACAATTTTGTTTTCATACTTCACTGTGTGGTATCATCTCATTGGTTTCATGCATGTCATGTTGGGTGTTTTCCCATTCATTTGCAACCATTGTGTGTGATGGACATGGGTTTATTTGCTTTATGAACATTGGGGCTGTAACATGTAATTTCCATTTCCATGTGGGTGAATGGGTTACTTGGTAGGGCCTTTTGGCTGTGGAGGCTGACCATACCGCACATGATTGGGGATTGTGAGGACCTGGGTGCAGGGGGACATGAGTGGGGGCCTGGTGGAGGGTGCCCCTGGATGCTGGGGGGTGGGGGTGGTTGGAGACATGAGTGGGGGCCTGGTGGAGCCTGCCCCTGGATGCTGTTGGGTGGGGGTTGTGGGAGACATGAGTGGGGGCCTGGTGGAGGCTGCCCCTGCACTGCTGGGGGGTGGGGGTGGTGGGAGACATGAGTGGGGGCCTGGTGGAGGCTGCCCCTGGTGGCTGGGGAGTGGGGGTGGTGGGAGACATGAGTGGGGGCCTGGTGGAGAGTGCCCCTGCACTGCTGGGGGGTGGGGGCGGTGGGAGACATGAGTTGATCATGAGTGGGTGTCTGGTGGGGGCTGCCCATGGTGACTGGGGGGTGGGGGTGGTGGGAGACATGAGTGGGGGCCTGGTGGAGGGTGCCCCTGGATGCTGGGGGGTGGGGGTGGTGGGAGACATGAGTGGGGGCCTGGTGGAGAGTGCCCCTGGATGCTGGGGGGTGGGGGTGGTGGGAGACATGAGTGGGGGCCTGGCGGAGGCTGCCCATGGTGGGTGGGGGTGGGGGTGGTGGGAGACATGAGTGGGGGCCTGGTGGAGGCTGCCCCTGCACTGCTGGGGGGTGGGGGTGCAGGGGGACATGAGTGGGGGCCTGGTGGAGGGTGCCCTTGGATGCTGGGGGGTGGGGGTGGTGGGAGACATGGGTGGGGGCCTGGTGGAGGGTGCCCCTGGATGATGGGGGGTGGGGGTGGTGGGAGACATGAGTGGGGGCCTGGTGGAGGCTGCCCCTGCACTGCTGGGGGGTGGGGGTGGTGGGAGACATGAGTGGGGGCCTGGTGGAGGCTGCCCCTGGTGGCTGGGGGGTGGGGGTGGTGGGAGACATGAGTGGGGGCCTGGTGGAGGGTGCCCCTGCACTGCTGGGGGGTGGTGTGGTGGGAGACATGAGTGGGGGTCTGGTGGAGGGTGCCCCACACGGCTGGGGGGTGGGGGTGGTGGGAGACATGAGTGGGGGCCTGGTGGAGGGTGCCCCTGGATGCTGGGGGGTGGGGGTGGTGGGAGACATGAGTGGGGGCCTGGTGGAGGCTGCCCCTGCACTGCTGGGGGGGTGGGGGTGGTGGGAGACATGAGTGGGGGCCTGGTGGAGGCTGCCCCTGGTGGCTGGGGGGTGGGAGACATGAGTGGGGGCCTGGTGGAGGCTGCCCCTGCACTGCTGGGGGGTGGGGGTGGTGGGAGACATGAGTGTCGGCCTGGTGGAGGCTGCCCCTGGTGGCTGGGATGTGGGGGTGATGGGAGACATGAATGGGGGCCTGGTGGAGGCTGCTCCTGCACTGCTGGGGGGTGGGGGTGGTGGGAGACATGGGTGGGGGCCTGGTGGAGGGTGCCCCACAGTGCTGGGGGGTGGGGTGGGTGGGAGACATGAGTGGGGGCCTGGTGGAGGGTGCCCCTCAGTGCTGGGGGGGTAGGGGGTGGGAGACATGAGTGGGGGCCTGGTGGAGGGTGCCCCTGGATGCTGGGGGGTGGGGGTGGTGGGAGACATGAGTGGGGGCCTGGTGGAGGGTGCCCCTGGATGCTGGGGGGTGGGGGTGGTGGGAGACATGAGTGGGGGCCTGGTGGAGGGTGCCCCTGGTGGCTGGGGGGTGGGGGTGGTGGGAGACATGGGTGGGAGCCTGGTGGAGGCTGCCCCACACTGCTGGGGGGTGGGGGTGGTGGGAGACATGAGTGGGGGCCTGGTGGAGGGTGTCCCTGTTTGCTGGGGGGTGGGGGTGGTGGGAGACATGAGTGGGGGCCTGGTGGAGGCTGCCCCTGCACTGCTGGGGGGTGGGGGTGGTGGGAGACATGAGTGGGGGCCTGGTGGAGGCTGCCCCTGGTGGCTGGGGGTGGTGGGAGACATGAGTGGGGGCCTGGTGGAGGGTGCCCCTGCACTGCTGGGGGGTGGGGGTGGTGGGAGACATGAGTGGGGGCCTGGTGGAGGGTGCCCCTGCACTGCTGGGGGTTGGGGGTGGTGGGAGACATGAGTGGGGGCCTGGTGGAGGCTGCCCCTGGTGGCTGGGGGGTGGGGGTGGTGGGAGACATGAGTGGGGGCCTGGTGGAGGCTGCCCCTGCACTGCTGGGGGGTGGTGGGAGACAAGAGTGTCGGCCTGGTGGAGGCTGCCCCTGGTGGCTGGGGTGTGGGGGTGATGGGAGACATGAGTGGGGGCCTGGTGGAGGCTGCTCCTGCACTGCTGGGGGGTGGGGGTGGTGGGAGACATGGGTGGGGGCCTGGTGGAGGGTGCCCCACAGTGCTGGGGGGTGGGGTGGGTGGGAGACATGAGTGGGGGCCTGATGGAGGGTGCCCCTCAGTGCTGGGGGGGTAGGGGGTGGGAGACATGAGTGGGGGGCTGGTGGAGGCTGCCCCTGCACTGCTGGGGGGTGGGGGTGATAGGGGACATGAGTGGGGGCCTGGTGGAGGGTTCCCCTCAGTGCTGGGGGGTGGGGGTGATAGGGGACATGAGTGGGGGCCTGGTGGTGGCTGCCCCTACACTGCTGGGCGGTGAGGGTGGTGGGAGACATGAGTGGGGGCCTGGTGGAGGCTGCCCCACACTGCTGGGGGGGTGGGGGTGGTGGGAGACATGACTGGGGGCCTGGTGGAGGGTGCCCCTGGATGCTGGGGGGTGGGGTGGTGGGAGACATGAGTGGGGGCCTGGTGGAGGGTGCCCCTGCACTGCTGGGGGTTGGGGGTGGTGGGAGACATGAGTGGGGGCCTGGTGGAGGCTGCCCCTGGTGGCTGGGGGGTGGGGTGGTGGGAGACATGGGTGGGACCCTGGTGTAGGCTGCCCCACACTGCTGGGGGAGTGGGGGTGGTGGGAGACATGAGTGGGGGCCTGGTGGAGGGTGCCCCTGGATGCTGGGGGGTGGGGGTGGTGGGAGACATGAGTGGGGGCCTGGTGGAGGGTGCCCCTGGTGGCTGGGGGGTGGGGGTGGTGGGTGACATGGGTGGGAGCCTGGTGGAGGCTGCCCCACACTGCTGGGGGGTGGGGGTGGTGCGAGACATGAGTGGGGGCCTGGTGGAGGGTGTCCCTGTTTGCTGGGGGATTGGGGTGGTGGGAGACATGAGTGGGGGCCTGGTGGAGGCTGCCCCTGCACTGCTGGGGGGTGGGGGTGGTGGGAGACATGAGTGGGGGCCTGGTGGAGGCTGCCCCTGGTGGCTGGGGGGTGGGGGTGGTGGGAGACATGAGTGGTGGCCTGGTGGAGGGTGCCCCTGCACTGCTGGGGGGTGGGTGTGGTGGGAGACATGAGTGGGGGCCAGGTGGAGGGTGCCCCACAGTGCTGGGGGGTGGGAGCACACAGCCAAATCGTGTGTAGAATTTCCCGCGTACCCCTGTCATACACGTACCCAGCCAAATCGCGTGTGGAAATTCACGCGCACGCACCCTGCCGAATCGCGTGTGGGACTTCCCGCGCACCCCTGAGATCCACGTACCCAGCCAAGTCGCGTGTGGAAATTCCCGCGCACGTACCCGGCCAAATCGCGTCTGGTACTTCCCGCGCACCCCTGAAATCCACGTACCCTGCCAAATCACGTGTGAGGCTTCCCGCGCACCCCTGAGATCCACGTACCCAGACAAATCGCGTGTGGAAATTCCCGCGCACGTACCCGGCTAAATCGCGTGTGGAACTTCCCGCGCACCCCTGAAATCCACGTACCCTGCCAAATGCGTGTGAGACTTCCCGCGCACCTCTGAGATCCACGTACCCAGACAAATCGCGTATGGAAATTCCCACGCACGTACCCGGCCAAATCGCGTGTGGAACTTCCTGCGCACCCCTGAAATCCACGTACCCTGCCAAATCGCTTGTGAGACTTCCCGCGCACCCCTGAGATCCACGTACCCTGCCAAATCGCATGTGGAACTTCCCGCGCACCCCTGAAATCCACGTACCCTGCCAAATCGCGTTAGACTTCCCGCGCACCCCTGAGATCCACGTACCCAGACAAATCGCGTGTGGAAATTCCCACGCACGTACCCGGCCAAATCGCGTGTGGAACTTCCCGCGCACCCCTGAAATCCACGTACCCTGCCAAATCGCATGTGGAACTTCCCGCGCACCCCTGAAATCCACGTACCCTGCCAAATCGCGTGTGAGACTTCCCGTGCACCCCTGAGATCCACGTACCCAGACAATTCGCATGTGGAAATTCCTGCGCACGTACCCGGCCAAATCGCGTGTGGAACTTTCCGCGCATCCCTGAAATCCATGTACCCTGCCAAATCGCGTGTGTGACTTCCCGCGCATCCCTGAGATCCAGGTACCCAGACAAATCGCGTGTGGAAATTCCCGCACACGTACCCGGCCAAATCACGTGAGCAACTTCCCGCGCACCCCTGAAATCCACGTACCCTGCCAAATCGCGTGTGAGACTTCCCGCGCACCCCGGAATACACGCACATGTCATTTTTCAGTCAGCGGGTGTCCGTGTTTGTGGGTACCCCTTTGCACGTCATTTGTCATGGAGTGCCACAGTATAGGACATTCATCATGGCTGTATATAGGTGCTATTTGTTGGCGCACCTTTTGGCGCACATTTATTACAGGCGCAGAGACGCTACCGCCTGCTTTCTTGTGGCGGTCGTGTTTGTGCCTGTGCGCTGGTTTGACCGTGCGCTTTTTTGCCCTATTCGATTCCATGAATACGGGTTGTAGGCGAGCGTGTGGGCGTTCCACGCACTTGCACACTGTACTTCCCCCGTGACGCCCACATTTTGGCAGGTTGTTCCCCATTCCGAGTGTTACGCCCCGTGTTCCGCCTACTTTTATTGTGTGCGCTGCGCTATGTGCGATTTTCGCTCTGGCCTGTGCGATTTTCGCTGTGACCTGGCGCACGCCGTTAGATGGCCTGTGCGCCAACGTGCGCTGCGCACTTTTTTAGCGCACATCCGATGGTTTTCTCGCGCACGGCCTTCCATGAATCGATGTGCGCTGCTTTTCGTGCGATTTTCACACTTGCACTGTGATTTTCGCTATTCCACTGCGAATCGCACGTTTTTGGCCACTTGCGCCGCGCTAATTATTCCATGAATCGGCCTCTAAATGTAAACACAACAACACTAGGCAGAACAAGCGAGAGATATAGTTAAATAGACGTTTTTTTGGTCTAGTGAAAGTACAGTTTTTAATATACTGAGCACAGCCTAGATGTGTTTAACCTCACAGTCTTTATATAGGTTCCAATGCATACTATACGTCACAACCGTCTATCAGAGACTAAAGGAAAAGCTGCAGAACACACTAGTTAGACCGACAATCCACTAAGCATAAATATCAAACGGCTGTAGTGAGCCGTCCATACAGATCTAGTGCATCTCCTCAAGGAGATACTAGATGTGCTCAGCATATCAAAGACGGTACTTTCTGTAGACCAAAAACATCTATTTGACTATATCTCGCGTGTTCTGTGCAGTGTGGATGTTTTAATTTTGTTATTGAATCCATGATTAGTTTTGTGGGTAGTTTTTGTGGTGCTTCTTGTTTAATTCTTTGTATACTTGAATGACTTCTTCATCTGTTTGAAAATATTTGAAATATTTGTAAACAATTGAAGATGTAATACTCTTAAGAATATTTGTGTTGGTTGGATAGATGTTTAAAAGTAGCTAAACTATGGTTGGTGACAGAAATGTGTTCAATAACATATTAATTTTAAATAAAGAATGGACTCACAAAATCCAGAATGTGATGTATTTTCTCCTGGTTCCTTTGCTTGGGCATCTTTTTTATTTTATAATATTATTCCCCTCCAGACATTCCATCTAGTTTACCATTGTACTGTGATAGAAAAAAATATTGCTTGTCACCTCAAATATTAGAATTAGAAATGGAGGAAGATTACATGAGGAGAGAAGGTGGAATTTCTTGTATTTACTTTTGGATTGGTTGTTTATTGTTTGTATGGTGGGTAGCTGCCAATAAGATGTCAAGTACCTCAGATGCTGTTCAACTGTTGAACCTATCAGAAAATTTACTTTTTTAAGTGATGTTTATATGTGGCAATAAAACTAGATTATGTTGTATCATTATAGTAAGGGTTTTTCTATATAGTACATTTGTATTGCTTGGGAGTCAGGTGTAGTTTTAGGAGATTGTGTTATTTCTGGACTATGGGCCTCATTATAAGGCTGGTGCTCCCGTAATGAAGGGGGCCGGTACGGGACCGGCCCCCTTCATTCCAGGAGCACCGATTATGGTAAAACCAGGCGTGCTTTCCGGGTCCCGCGAGGGGAAGAGGGAGGCAATAACGGGCCAGATGTAATCTGCCTGTTATTACCTCCCTCCCCATTCCCATTGAGCCATATGGAGGCTCAAATGGGAATGGGGATGGGTTCCTGCAAGGAGGAATTACCAGGTCCTCCTATGTCGGAGTAACCCGGTAATTCCCCATTGCAGGAACCCGGTAATGGAGCCCAGAACGGAGGCAGCCATGCAGCTAATAGCTCCATGGCTACCTCCATTCTCGTAATGAGGTCCTATATGTATTGTTTCATTGGATATTTGAAACATGGAGACAATTTCAGAAGGAGAGGAATTTCATTTTTCTGTGGAGAATTTCAGAATTTCTAGAATGTGGTTAATAATGATATTGAGGACATGGGTGATGTGGAGTGTTTGAAATTAGAAGGTTATGCTGCTATTGTGAAGAAATATTTTTGACAGGGAGCACAGGTTATTTCACTTCAGGAAAATAAAATTAATTAATCATCTAATGAAAGATCACAAAGAAATGTTCCAAGATGTTGTGAATTGTAAAAGAGGTGAATACTTAATGAGGAACCTTTCACAGTGCATACTAAAAATTGACCTCAGCGCCCTCCTTATTATTGCAAAATTTGTTTGAGTCACATGAACCTGGTAACACTGGAGAAAAATGGTTCCTCAACTCTGTTCATATGAATTACTCCAGCTGCATTTACCTTTAATTAGGTTCATGCGCCAAAAGACAAAAAGAAAAAAGGAATCCACTCAATTTTTTGTGATAATACATAGTGTATTGATTGTACAGTTGCCCTTTATGATGATACGTGTTTCGACGGATACCCCGTCTTTTTCAAATCAGGGCTTGGGTAGTTTCAACAAATTCCAAAAAGAATATAGAAAGAAAACCAAAAACAAAATTCAAACCATTGACAATTCAAGTTCAAATTCAACCAAAAAGTCAACCAAAATGTTAACGACATGTAATGTGTGTCCATTTGTCGTGCAGTCCCCAGGCATGTCAAACATATCATTTTGAAGTCACATGAAAATAACAGTGCATTCGGTGAATTGAGGTGTATTAAATGGCCATTTCCCAAAAGATGTTGACAGGGAGAGAGGGGAATAGGGAGGGATATTTTAGGGTAAAAGAGAAAACACAAAAGAAAGTAAAAAGATTAATTGATTGTGAGACACACCTTAGTGTCACGTCATGTTATGACAACTTTTTACAACTTACAATGATGGTAACAAATTTTGTCTTACCCAATGTGCATGTCTTGACCATTTAAATGTCATTAGAGCATGCGTGTGAAGTCATGGGTTCAATCCCAACCTGCCATGTAAAACTGAATTAAGTCCTTTCCCATTTGCATTTCCTTATACATGCACAGTTTTGCACCATTTCAATATTACATCTTGTTAAAGTTTCTTTTCCTAATAACAATTTTACGTAATCTCGAATGTTACTGCTTGTGTCTATTTAAACAGTAGCTGGTTGTGATTAGTTTAGAGCGCAGTGCGAGCCTTTCCAATCAACTCAAATTTACATTCAAAGTTACTTTAGTGTGTTTAAGCATCACAGTCGCTCTATGCATGAAGCGTCATGACAATGCTTGCCTTAGGGTTCCCACATGTGGGTTCATGTGGAACAAGGAGAGTATTCCGTTTCGTATTATTCCTTTTCCATATTAAGGGCTTACCTGAAAAGTGTAATCTTCTAAGCGTCTGTGCATTTCAGTCCGCGTTCGTCTACAAACTGATTCATTGCTGTTTTTGTTGTTCATGCGGTTTCCTGGCAACCGCTTGAGTCCTAATTCCCTGTCTTTTGCGGCCGTCATCCTTAGGTCAAAAAAGCAAGATTCCCAATATTACATACAAATTCTAACCCATTTTCACCTTTTACTTTCCTCAAAAAATGTTTTATTATTATATATTCAATATAACATTTGGTCCTAACAGGGTCACTATCCCGTTGAGGAGTGAAATAATGATAAAATGGGCGCTGTTCAATTGGTTGCCGCGTGATACCTAGAATTTGCATATTTTATTGAGCCTTTCTTACTGCACATATTGAGTGCGGGATCACTTTAAATAGCAAATAATCCTCATATAATGCAGTATTCTACAGCTTTTATTAATAATATTGACACTATTTAACTGTTTCTCGTATCTGGTCATAACCATTAGCTCTGATCTATGTTGAAATGCAACTTAGATTTCCTTATTTTACCTCAGTGTATTACTATATTCTCACATTATTTACTGATTTATAAGGTGTGTTGACTACTGATTGTGACACACATTATTCATACGTTTTGCATGCACTGTTTGTTGATCATTAAATTATGGCGGTGGCAAATCACAGTTGTTGGAATTCGTAACTTTCTAGCACGATCTGTGGTCTTCCATCAGTTACATATTACACCATTTTACAACATTTCATAGTACATTTGCAGATTGTTCATAGAAAAGAAAACATCTTGTTATCCGAGTTGAGACCCCTCTCCACCATTTGAAATTTGCAAATCAATTTCACTTCTTCTTGTCTCAATTTTGTTTCCTGATTTCCTCCTCTAGGTCCAAGTGTCAATTTACTGAGGCCCAGGTATCTAATCACTTTCTTGTCACTCAATTGGTGGTTCTTTTGCCAGTGTTGAGCTAGTGGCAAGTTGATGTCTTGGCTTCCAATGGATGACAATTGCTCTCGTATTCTCACTCTCAGTTCTCGAATGGTGTTTCCTATGTATATTTTTTCACATTGACATATAATCGCATAAATTACAAATTTTGTTTTACAATTGATGAAGTCAGTAATTTTGTTCTTGATACCATACTTGTCCTCAAACACTTCAGTGTTATCCAATCCATATTTAACCATGGAGCACGAGCTACATTTCCTGAAGCCATGTAGGAGTGATTTTAGTTTTCTCTTCCGGGAGAAAGGAGGGACTTAGAATGTTCTTAAGTGTTCTTGCTCGTCTGAAAATGACAGATGGACTGTCTTCAATGAGGTCTTTGATATGTGGGTCCAATTTGAGAAGGTGCTAGTTCCTTTTAAAAAATGTTCTTAGAATTGAATTATTCACACAGTGGGCCTCATTACGACCCAGGCGGTAAGTTACCGCCTGGGCCGTGACTTTACCACCATGGCGTAAACTACGTTTACGCCATGGTGGTTGGCGGACTTACCGCCCCATTCCGACCTTGGCGGGGCGGTAAGTCCCCAATCCCCATTTACCCTTCCCCATTCCCATTTTTGCCCCATAGGGCATAATGGGAGTGGGGAAGGCGTTAATTACGCCACCGTAAATTATGGTGGCGTAATTAACTCCATGGTCCCTTAGCGCCATGGATTTTAACACCTGCTAAAAGCAGGTGTTAAATCCGCCATGGCGCTAAGGGACCTCGTACTCAGGCGGTAAGGGTCGGCGCTGTTTACGCCGTCGTAAAACCCTTACCGCCTGAGTCGTAATGAGGCCCACGTTGTAATAAAATGTATTCTTTCGGATTTACACTCTGTCTGCTTTTTGGAAGTCAAAGTGTTTTCTCGACTCAGTTTCCTTGCTTATTCCTGTGCTTTAGCTATGGTGTTTTTTCCATACCCTCTGGCTGTGAATCTGGTTGTTAACAGCTCACATTCATCATCAAATGCTTCTTGTTCCATACAGTTTCCTCATGCTCTTACGTATTCTCCTTTGGGGATACTCTTGATCACAGGATTATGGTGACAACTCGTAGCAAACAGCATTGAATTTGCCTCTATTTCATTCCTATAGGTTCTTGTCTTTAGTTGGTTTTTTGGCAAATAGATGGTTTGATCCAGAAAATTCACCCCTTCTGCACTTCAAGTTCCAATGAATTCTATTCCCAATTTGTTCTGATTTGCCCTCTTCCTGAACTCTTCTAAGTCTCCCTCCTCTCCTTTCCAAATTAACAGAACATCATCTATATATAAATCCATAGAATGACATATTCATCATAGGCTCCATCTTTGTATATGTGCTGGTCTTCATACATTGACATAACTAGGTTTGCCAGGGCTGGAGCAAATTTTACGCCCATGGGTACCCCTCTGGTTTGTCTGTAAAACTCCCCATTAAATGGGAAAAAGTTTTGTAATATTTGTAGAAGCATCTCCTTCAACATCTTGACGGAGTGGTAATTGGATGCTGTATCTTGAGAAAAGATGTAATCTATAGTCTCCAATGCTGTATCATGTCTGATCGATGTATAAGGTGCTTTGACATCCCAAGTGGCCAGAAGGACCCTGTGTGCCATTCTACTTCTGATAGTTTATTTATTGCTGATGTTGTATCCTTCAGATAGGATTTTATTGTGCTTACTCTAGATCTAAGTATGTTATCAATGTACTCGGCCATGTTCATGGTGGCCCATCCGATGCCACTTAAAATTGGTCTTCCTTCTGGAATTTTCTGAAAAGCTTTATGTACTTTGGGCAAAAAATACATGGTTGGTAGTACTGGATGTTTCATTTCCAAAAATGGTCTCTCATCATCTGTAATGAGACCTTGACGGCACCAACTAATGATTGCTTCCCTCAGTTCCGTTACTATTTCTGATTTGGGATTGGATGGTATTTTCACATAGCACAGTGGAGTAGTTAAATGGTTGTTTGCCATTGTTATGTAATCCTCCCGATTCATTACAACAATTTTGCCGCCTTTGTCTGCTGTTTTAATAGTCAGTTTAGTGTCTTGTTTGAGATTGTTCAGAGCTGTTCTTTCCGTCTTTGTCAAATTGTCAAATTTATATTTACATTTCTGAATGTTCCTCATTCCGATGTCAGTAATATCGTTGAGTTCTTTTGTTACAGATTTATAGAATGCATCAACCAGATTCTCTAGCACTAGTTGCGGTGTACATTTTGATTTTGCCTTCATTTCCCTTGTAGTAAAACTGGTTTGCTGTATGCGTAGTTCATATAAGGTTTCATGAATCAGGCATTCTGTTGTGTCCTGTAAAGATCTAAGGAGGTGAATATTATTTAAATCTTCAATTGTAAGTTCACTCCTCATGGCTTCTGGTTCATTTGAATGATCGAAGTTTGATACTTGTGTGACGAAGAATTTCTTCAACTTCAATTTCCTGACAAATTTAAACAGATTGATATGCACATCTATCATGTTGAAATCTGTAGTTGGGCCAAATGAGAAGCCTTTATTCAATAATGAGATCTCTTCTTGTTTCAAAATGCGATCTGATAAATTGAGCACAAGATCGTCATTTGTTCTTCTTTTCTGCCTCTTTTGCTCCTGCTCTGGTTAATCGTCTGAAATCTTCCAGGGCATCTGGATTTCCTGAATCTTCCACTGCCCCACTTCCCCCTACTCCTGATGTGGGTTGTTGTTGATTCGCCTGAGCTGGCAATAAAAAACATACTTGTTTCTGATAGTTGGTTCTATTCCCGTTCTTTTATCTTCTTATTTGATTAAAAAAAGCCTTGTCCTGTTACAGTTTTATTTGTTTGATCTACTTCATTTTCTTTATCCCCTTCTGAATCTGCATCCGAGCTGCCTGATGTGGTATTTGGAGTGCTCCCTCTCAAAACTGGTTTTGTAAATTGTTTATATTTATCCTGAATTGTATAAACTTTATCATCCTGGTAGTCTCGGTCATCCCAAATGAATTTCCTGATTTTCCTCAGTTTGATTTCGTCCTGATAATCTTTGATTCTCTCAAACATTTTCTGATAGATTTTCTCCTTAGTAACCTCTACAGCTTTTGCATCAGTGATTTCCTTTTCAATCACTTCAATTTTTTCTGTGATCCTCTTGTGTTCCCGGGAGACATGTTCTACCAATAATTCAAGCATGTTATTAGAACTTTGGTTTACATTTTGCTCCCATGATTCAGCCAGGTCTTTATCTTCATCTTGTGTGAAATTGGGAAAAATAAGAATACTTAATCCTCTTGGTATTTGCTGTTTTGAAATGTAGGTTTTGAGGTTAATGATTTCCCAATACTTGTCCACTTCTCTGCCCGAAGCTCGCTCAAGTTTAATACATTTGTAACAAAGGTCTTCTCTTGGTTTAGGCAAGTTGGATGCAAATGCATTAACATTACTTCCTTTGGGAGTAAATAAATGAATTGCATCTTCTTTTCTGTTCTCTAAATATTCAGCCATTATGGTGGGTATCGTACTCTGGATCAAGCCTGGTCAGCAAGGTCCTTAGCATCAGATTCAAAAAGTAAACTTATTGAGGAACCTTTCACAGTGGATACTAAAAATGGACCTTAGCACCCTCCTTATTTTTGCAAAATTAGTTTGAGTCACATGAACCTGGTAACACGGGAGAAAAATGGTTCCTCAACTCTGTTCGTGTTTCGATGGATACCCCCATCTTTTTCAAATCAGGGCTTGGGCAGTTTCGACAAATTCCAAAAAGAATATAGAATGAAAACAAAAAACAAAATTCAAAAAATTGACAATTCAAGTTCAAATTCAACCAAAAAGTCAACCAAAATGTTAAAGACATGTAATATGTGTCCATTTGTTGTACGGTCCCCAGCCTTTCAAACATATAATTTCAAAGTCACATGAAAATGAGTAAAAGAGGTGAAGAGTATTTCTCTGACTGGAAATATATATTTTCGTTATATATTGGTATACAAAACATAAGGCTCTTTTACGAGCCACCCACAGAACCTTTTATGTATATTGGAAAAAGAAAATTTTGATGCCTTTTTTTATAAGTAGCCCTGGCTAATATTAAATGTTGTGCCCTGTCAGGGGGGGTTTATAGCCACAGATACCAATAAGCCAAAGGGACATCGCACAATATTTTGGCAGCTGTAGCTACAGCTGCAACTATGCCTTACCCGCGGGTAAAGTGATAGCAATTCTTGTGCATTGATCATGATATTTAATGAGTTTTAGAGTACACAATTTTACATGAGTTTCGGATTCTATGCCCTCATGTGTACCTTTGTGTTGTTTGAACTTTGACACCTTGTTAATATGTCTTTCTGAATCTGTAAAAATGTTACGGGTAGCAAGAGCTACAGGCGGTTGTCCACACCCTCGGCTATCAGTGCTCCAATTGGACGTCGAGCATTTTGTCAGGCTGGTGTAGCTGCGGGTATGAGCCCGCCTGCTCTACCTTAACTGCGGCTACAACTGTTTGTATTTTGGTGCAATGTTCATATTATTTTATGGATGTTTTACCACACAATTTTACATGTCTTTCTGTTTCAATGTTCTCACCTCAACACATGTGTAATTTAAATCTGAAACCTTTGCAAAATGTGTTTTTCAATGTATGGAGAAATGTACGTCTACCCGCAGCTATGATGGGCCCCTCATTGTAGCTGGGGTTAGAGCCGCAGCTATAAAATGTGTTTTTAAAAAATCTGGAGGTTTAGGAGCTTGAGGGAACTGCGGATCACTGCGCTGATCTGGTTTTGTCTCCCTCGATCGCCTTGAGCTGCACAAGATCGCCACACACAGCCATGCCTGGCTTGAAGAGGCTAACCAGCCATCCACACTCATGACCCAACAGGCACCTGCTTCACAAGGCTAACCGGCCATCCACTCCCAGGACCTACCAGGCCCCTGCTCCATGAGGCTAAACAACCATCCACACTCAGGACCCACCAGGCCCCTGCTTCACGCCTTGAGAAAGACCCTAGGTCGAAACACGCGTAGGCACTCCAGACCTGCAAACAGCAGAATGTGTATATCCAAATGTGCACAACCATGTCTGCCAATCCATGGCAAATATCGTAAATAAACCAACAAACCATTAAACTTGCCAACCTCAAGCCTACAACGTTGTCCTGAATTATTGAAGACCGTATCTTGTGTATTGACATACCATCTGGCAACCACCTTATCCAGCGCAAAGGTGACAGGGATCCATAACCAAAACTTTGTGTTTTTAAAAAAGAAATGTTTGTTGTGTTCAATTGTCTTTCTACATATATATATATGAGGAGTCTTTAGAAGGATTGTTTTGGGGTTCATTAACAGTGATAGTTTGAAGTAAACATATGTCAGCATTTTTACTTGTTTGCTTTCTACAGTCCTGTTTTTGTGCTATTGAGTTCTGAAAAGTATGAAAGCTACCATTTTGCGAACATTTGGTATTCTGATTGCAGAACCCAGACTGTGCAGATGTTCTGTATTTGCCAATTGTGAAGATCTATTAATTCTTTGGAGCAGCTGGAGGTCAGTGAGTGTGTGTTTTTGTTTATTTCCTGTATAATATGAATGATTGTTTATATAAAATAAATGAAGTATGTTTAGGTTTTTGATTTAGTGAAGTTTATAAGTATTGTTTGGAAAGTACGTTTTTCCATATTTTACTTGATATGTTTAAGTAGAGTGATCAAGCAGTAGCACATGTTATGCTATGGTTATATGTGAGAAAAATATATTTCCAATTAAAGGTTGTTTCTCACTGTTTTGTTGAAGCATTTATTTGATAATTTACTGATAATGTGGCTTTGGGAATTATTTTTAATCTTTCTGTATTTGTTAAAAAATAATGTGCTGCTGCTCTGTATCTAAGAAATATATGGTCATCACTCTTACATGTTATTTGTTAGGGAACATGGATTTGAATTTGAAGAAATAGGATGTTTTGTTTGAGTTTTGTTGCTTTATGTACCTTAGGTTTCCTTCCACAGTTTCCTCACTAAGAATATATGTGAAATTGAGTGTGTCATTTCTGTTACAGATTTGAAAGTACATTGCATCACGGCATTGCATCCAGAAGATCCTTGGTACCATATAGCTCAATGTGTGTACTAGTCAGAATAAAAGGTTGGTAGTAGTACATAAACAAACAGCAACCATATTTAGTATTTTCACAATCTGCTTGTAAATGGCGTACTTTGGGAGGGCAGGGACTATACTATGTGATGACATGTACACAGACATTGGAAGATGTGAAACAAATGGGGGTGCATAGCAAACGCTAGCATCAACCAAGAAGCATAACTCTACCTTTGACAAATAGTGCAGCTGTGTATGTGCGTTGTAGTTGAATAACAAGCTGTGTCACAGTTGTCGAAGTGTTTGAATGTGGCTTTAAATTTGAGACGTCTTTTGATGCAGTGCATGTGATCAATGCTGACTTAGTTATGATGTTCATCAATGTTCTTTTGGTTATTTGTGGAGATTTCTGGATTCTGCCAGCTTACTGGGAAAGTTAATCACCACCTGTAATTTTCCAGTGAACATTTCTTCTCTTGCAAAGTGGTTTGGAATAGTAAACAATGCTAATGGCCTAAGTATGGCAGGTAGTACAAGAGAGTTTTAGGGGCTGATTCATGGAATTATTTGCGCCGATAAAGACCATTTCTTAAACAGGGATTTGCGGGCAGAATGGCACACAAATCCCTGTTTTTCAGTGCAAATATTTCCATGACTCAGCCCCTTAGTGTTTCAAGTCAAATGAACCGTGGTTTCTGAGCAAATGTGAAATAATGTGAACAAGGTGAAAGCACAGTGGCAAGGCCTCATAGTTTGTATTTCAGCTTTTCTACAGTAATCCATCAAATGTCTATGGCTATTTTTGTATAGATGTGACCTTGGAAATTCCATAGTTTGAGCATTTTATTCACCTGATATGTATATGCCTTATTATGAATGCTTAAGCTGTGAAAGAAATGGTCTATGTGGTCTATGAGATTAGTTCATATTTTATTCTGATTTAGCATTTCAGAAATGTACTGTGCCAGCCAGAGATGTATCACAACCCGACTAAAGTAGTTGTCACTGAAGTAGTTCACTGAAATTCTAGTTTGCTTATTTTATTTACACTATATGAGCTGCCCAACAGCATCCAACATTACCCAAGCACTAAGAGCAGAGCTCTATATGGGGCAATTATTTTTATACTGCAGCACTTCCACTCTAATCTAATGTTTGCATTATGTAGCTTAGCTATCTCTACGGTTTCCTCAATAACACTATATGTGAAATTGAGCCTAACAGTTTGGTCACAGATTTGAAAATAGATTGTATCAATGCATTGCATATGGAACAGTATGGGTACTATCATGTTCAGCATCAGTACACACACATGGGTTTAACCGGTGTGGTCGACAAAACAAAATGTTGGTAGTCATTTCTAAATAATAAATAGCAACCATATCTGGCACGTTCACAATGTGCTTGGAAATTATGTGCTTTGGAAGGGGAGGAACCTACTTGGTTCCATGCTATGTGATCACATATGTTGTCACACAATGCACAGACATAGGAATATGTAAAATGAATGGGGGAGCATAGTAATTACTATTATCAAACAAGAAGCATACCTCTACCCTTGAAAAATATTGCTGCTGTTTTTGTGCTTCCAAGTTGGATATCAAGCTCTTCCCTATGACCCCATATTATAACTCATTATGTGTCAGATTTTTGGAAGTGTTTGAATGTGGCCTTAAATTTGACGGGTTTTATGATGGAGTGCAGCTGATCAATGCTAACTTGGTTTTGATGTTGGCAAATGTTATTTTCCTTATTTGCGGTAATTCGTGGATTCTACAGGGAAAGTTAATTTAAACTGGTAAGTTTCCAGTGAACATTTTTGTCTCTTGTGAAGTGGTTTGGGAATTGTATTCTGAAGTTATGTCTACAGTATACCAGGTATTACTAAAGAAATGTTCACTGGGATGGGGGCAACAGCAATATTGATGAGGTTTGCTAGGGTAGCTTTCTGGGGCTACCCAGGGCACTTGGCCATTCAAACCCTAGTGAGAGTGGGGATGGGCAGTGGAGGGAGGACACACATGGTGATGTTTTTTGTTGAGTAGCAGTAGTAGCGATTAGTTTGTAGGTGAAATGCAGGATAGTGGGTCAAGCCATTGGCCCTATCAGGCCTGAACAGGTACAAACAGGTGAGGCCCTTTTTCTTTACAGGTCCTTTGATGAGGATGCCTATGGAGGACTGATTAAATAGGTGGTGTCCTTAAGTAGAGGTGTGTAAGGTGTGGAAACTGGAGCTGGGTGGAGCAACTGAGTGGCAGTGCATATCTCGTTCCTCATTACCTTCCTCATTAATTGAGGATACACCAGAGATTCATGAATGGCAGGTTGCTACATCAAACCAAAGTTGTGTAACAAATTATCTTGAACCAACTTTATGTATGTGAATTAACAGGTTATGCTAATTTATACCATGTTTACTGTCCTCAGAACTAAGATGCCCACTTTGCATCTTCAGTTTATAGTGATCAATGAATGTAGAGGGAGAAGACCATGTGCTCTTGCTTCAAATTTCTGGTGAAGGAATGCCTTTTGTCCAATAGGCTGGCATACCTCTTGTAGATTAGCCTTGCATGATTGGAGAAAGTATGTGAAGGATTGCATGTAGCATAAATAAGATGAGCAAAGTAGAGTTTCAATATGTGGCTACTCTAGTTTCTCGGTTTTTAGTGGATTTGTGGTTGGCACAGTACATTTTCAAGATGCTAAACCTTAATGAAGGGATGCACATATGAAGTGAAAGATATGCACCAACTATGGGATTTGCCCAGTCATACCTATAGAAAAAGAAGCAAGGACATTTGATATTGTAAATGTATTTTTCTCACACATAACCATAGCATAACATGTACTACTGCTTGAACACTTTTCAGAAAAAACTGAAATGAAATATGGAAAACCCTACATTCCAAGTAATACCTATAAACTGTTCTACATTACAAACCTAAATATACTGAATACATTTTATATAAACAACAATTCATATTATATATTGAAAATATAAATAACAAAATCACTGACCTTGACCATCCCATATTTTTTTGTTTACAGCTTTTTTCTAAGGTGCAATCAAGCACGCAACAACTACGTGCTAGAAGGAAGAATCGTGTGCAGGGAAGTAAACTTTTACAATATAACATTTTTAAAAGTTGTGTTCTAAAATCTGTGCATAAAAACACTGTAGATGATACAACAATACCTGTTATCAACAATACTTTTGAAAATCAGCAATTTCAAACTGTAGATGTTCCAACTGAACAAATGAATGGAACCCAGAATGGTTTAGTGAAAGTAATAAAAGAAAACATTTATCAAATCCATTAGTATTTAGTAAAAAAAACAACGATGTTTTGAAATTCTTTGGAGAATGTGAAACCAATATCTAGATATGTTGTAAAGCGTTTTTTGCAAAAGAAAAAAGTAGAAGTAATAATTAGAAAAGTTTTTCAAATGAAAAGAAAATTGTTAATTTTGTATTGAATACATTTAAGAAATTACTTAAGGTGACTACACCAATAATTAGAAATATAGAAACAGTTCATGTTTTTAGACGTGACAACTTTTGTGACGTGTTTGGCAGAGACTGGATACACACTTCTCATACAGAAAGATTTTTTTAATGAGGAGAGTTACATTCAAGGAAAGAATGCGCCCCTTGTTATTGATGAGAGTGGGCTTAGCTATGATGTCCAAAACAGTGTGATTTCTAAAAACGAAGAAAGCCTAATGTCTGATAATAGATGTGAGGTTCATGAAAACACAGGACTTCAGGGATCACTCTCTAGCTTGTCTTGATAAAACTCGATGTAAGAGTCAGATTAATCATATATGGATGCTGACTGCACATCATACTAGAATGAGATACCTTCTAGTTAAACTATATGAGTGCAAAACACCAGGTATGTTTTATGCACTTTTAAATCAAACACTTTTGACTGGAACTGTAGAAAGTTTAGTTTGTACACTGCAAATGATAGATATATGTATTTAAAAGATTATGGCCCGCATTCCGAGTATGGTGGTAGTCATGGCGCTATTTGCGCCATGACTGCCTGACTGCCTACCATACTGGTACCGACTCCGGTTTGGTTCAATGGGGATTTACCAGTCCATTCCGACCTTGGAGGGACCGGTAAGTCCCCATTTACCAAAGCATTCCCCATTCCCATTTGAGATCCCATAGGACTCTATGGGAATGGCGCAAATAACGGGCCGGCGTATGCCAAGCCCGTTATTTGCGCCCAGGTCCCTTAACGGGTCCCGTCCTTAACACCTGGTCAGACCTGGCATTAAGGAAGGGACCCGCTAAGGGATCTCGTAGTAGGGCAGTAAGGGATTCCCGGCACCGGTCTCCTTACGGGTGCCCGGTATCCCTTACCGCCCTACTCGGAATGAGGGCCTTTGTGCACGTAGACAAAACACTTACTGGAAGTGTAAATGATGATTGTATGCTTTAGAAGGATCTGATTTTTCAACAGTATTAAAATGTATTGCAATGTTTGAGTTGTACTAAAAGTCCTCACATTGTTTGCGTATCTTGTTGACACACTTTTTATAAGTCTCAGGTGCAACTAGTGTACATTGAGGAGAACATCATATAGAGTGTAGAAGATGTTTGGAAAGAATGATTTGACACAAGTGAGGCACTTTATGTTTGTAGATACTGTGTTGGGTTTTATAATCAAACAAGTATCCCTGAAGGAAGTGTCTTCAATGACATGGTAGTGTCTGATTTCCCTGTTGTGCTTCAAAGATTGAACAAAGATTGAACATGTTTGAAGCAATTGCACTGCAAACTGTACATCCTTTTCAAGTTATTGTTAGATTGCAAACAAATATGTCAAACCTGCCTTAAAAATCATTAGTGCAAGGTGTGAGAGGCAAAGTTGTTTATTTACCTCTCAATTTGGAAGAAAATGTTAACACTGTATGAGTGAAGCGTGACATTGCAGATTCTCTGTTTGTTTTAGGGGATGGTGTTGCCACAAAAGATGTGAACACTTGGCAACAGCTTATAGATATTGGACAGGTAAAAAACACATTGGCATTCATTTTGGAGCACAATGATATATACAAAGGCAGTGTAACTGTACCAGACTTGTCTATGCTTGATGTTGAAGTAACAAACAAAAGCAGTCAAGGTCAATTCCAACATCTGTTTGTTGCAGAAGGGAATAGTTTGTACGAATATTATACTATTCATCCTCTAGACTCATGTGAAGTCATGGGTGACAGTTTAAAATTGTATTAAATGAAAGTAACGAAAGGTATACAATCAGTGTCTGGGAAAAGACACTAGAAGCTCGTTTTTTCCCTATGCTTTTTTCTACTGGTACAGGAGGCAGATTGAATGATCGGAAGGTTCCAATTTCTTCTTCAGAATATTGTTGTATAAGAATGTATTGTGAAGATTCCTGATTCTGCACCAATGTTGAATATATTATTCACTCATTATATAAAAGTGAATTTTCAAAATGATGGTTTGCTGTTGCTCATACACTTCAGACTGGTACTAAATTTCAAAATCTTTCTGCATGCAACAGGCGAAAGAAGGAAATGAAGTTTTAGAGGGTAAACCTACCAATATTCTTGTTATAATGAGAGGAACCAATGAATATTGGTATAGGAGACACTGCAGGGTTAGATCCATGATCAGAAACCTGCACTCTCCAACTTGGTTTGTGACTTTAATTTGCACTGAGTATGGTTGGGATGATCTTGCAGAGTGGATTTGTGAAATTAATCCACAGAAAGAAGACATAGAACACATGACACCAGGAGACTTGTGTTCCATGGACCCTGTAAGTGTATTGCGGTTCTTTCATCACAGATTCTTTGCCATCTTACATTTTATATGTAATAAACAAAATGGTCCACTACGCACTGTGGAACATTTCCTTTAGAGGAAAGAGTACCAGGCAGGTGGGGTTCCAAATATACATATGCTGCTGCGGATTAAAGATGCTCCACAGTTTGGTGAAGTAAAATGGCTGTTTGATGGAGTTCATAGACACATATGTTACTTGTTCCATTCCTGCTCAGCATGTGAATGCTGATCTATGGAACAAGGTGTAAAGATTTGAAAGGCACTCATGTGGTAAGTACTGTCAGAGAAAATGCAAAAGTAAAGACAAGTACTACACTCAGTTCAGATTTGGCTTTCCAAGGCCGGTTGCACCAGTTGGTCGAGTGAACAGTTTGATGTCATCTGTTCGACATCATGTTACTGGTAAGTCACCAAGAAATTCCTATCATTTAAAAAGAGATAAAGAATGCCAATTTATTCATAATTACAATCCTGTCACTGCTCATCTTTGGAATGCAAATACTGATGTACATTATATTGCTGATGATAAAAAAGCTGTTGCTTGTTATGTTACAGCATACATGACACAAGCTGAAAAGAGCAATGCAGCTGAGATATGGGCAGACTAATCAGCAGATAAAAGTCTTAGCCAGAACCCTCTAAGCTTTAGTCTGAAGATGCTCTCATATAGAGAGTTTGGTAGCCACAGAGCTGCGGATCGGCTAGTTTGCCTCTGTATGGACGTAGCATTTATGTTCTTCTGTTAAGTCGTGGCCCAGTTAGTGCTAGAAATTGAGTACTGAAGTCTTTGAGTGAAATTCAGCAGTTAGGTGATTCAGTACCTGACAGTACAGAGAATCTGAAAACCAACTTGAATGATACATGTTATCCAAATCGATCTGTAGAGTTGGCGCATCTTTGATTATATGAAGTAGCAGAATGCAACTCATATCGAAATATTTAAGCAAACAGTGACAGAAGACGGTTTAAAGTACATGGATGTACTGGTTGTCTACTGAGACAGTAGAAGGCAAGTCTCATCAACCACATGAAACTGTCATGCCAAACTGCAGAGAAAAAATAATTATTTCATGTTGTCTTTTGCAGATGTTCTTCCCATGGCGTGCAGCGAGTGATTTGCTACAAAGTTTTGAAACCAGTGAAGAATCATTTTTGCTGAAAAAAAGCTTAATTACATATCCAAAATTTGAGTAGTACTTCGAGTTACTGGAGAAAGAACTACATCAAAAACGTTTGGCAGCTGAATTGGAAAAAAGACCCCTGATTAAAGTCAAGATTCTGCAGCAGGAAGTCAAAATATGCTTGGTGAGCAATTATTCAAACTGATGTT
This sequence comes from Ambystoma mexicanum, assembly GCF_040938575.1. Taxonomy (NCBI): domain Eukaryota; kingdom Metazoa; phylum Chordata; class Amphibia; order Caudata; family Ambystomatidae; genus Ambystoma; species Ambystoma mexicanum. The sequence continues at coordinate 689,377,126 of NC_090934.1, read as the reverse complement.
GAGCTTGCCATGGAAAAAGTAGAAAGTACAATGCAAAAACTAAAGATGCAGATGCAAATTATGATGAAAGAGGTAGTAAAATTAATATAGAGCAAAATGAAGTTTATTATAAAATCAAAGATAGGTTCTTACATGGTTTACAGCATGACAAGCACAAATGTTCTTGTGTCCAATACAAACCTGCATTGTTTTATTTTAGTAGACAAGCAGAAACAGATCAATCCTTTTTAATTCATGCAATAAGAGCTATGATCCAATTGTAACTGATTGCTCTTTGTCATGTACTGTAACTGTTCCAACAGGTTTAGCAGCAATACATGTAGGAGGAGTTACTTTACATCGACTGTTGATGCTACAATTGGAGCATGACATCAAATTAGAGTATTGAAAACTTGTATCAAGTGCAGCACAAGAGGGAGGAAAAGTTCTTAGAAAATGTAATACCTTGATTATAGATGAAGTAAGCATAGTGCCCAACTTGATGCTAGCTTTCATTCACTTGAGAACGCAAGAGGTTTTGAAGATTGACTACAACATTTTGTTTGGAGGTAAACATGTACTTGTTCTTAGAGACTTGTTACAATTAACTCCTGTGAAAGGTCACCCAGTTTTCAAAATACTGCAATCTAAGTATAGTAAAAAAACTATAGAAGGTATTGATCATTTTAACCTTTGAAATTGTTTTGAATTCCAGGAACTTACCATTAATATGAGGGAATCTGCAGACTTCGCGTATACATAACTGCTTATTAAGATTTGTATAGGTGTTCTTGAGGAGAATGTGAAAGCAGCATTACAGGGAAGACTGATTTCTAATTTGTTTCATGCAGATTGCAGTCTGTCTTATGTCATGTTGACTCTTCAGGAAAGAAACATTTCTTGTGTTGATTTAACGTGCACACTGGCAGAGTGTAATAAGTTTAACTCTACAATGTGTAGAGGAGGCATGGTATCACAAGTATGACACTGACACAATGGATATGATTTGTAAAATCTTTATTGAATTTGTTGAGGTTGGAGAAACTTCTACTCTGCCCTATAACTGAGATGAGAGTAGTCTCAACCATCAAATCATAAATAACACATTCCAAGTGGAGTCCATCAAATCAAAATGGCCTATTCTAACAAAAACCTAATATCTGCCCTATCTCTTGTACAAAAAGTGTAAAAAGGAGAAATATATGCAAAGGAAAAATCAATGTTCAAATGATAATGTGGCTGAACCAGCTCGCCTCCCCACATTAGGCCTAAGGTGATCCTTGCAGGCAGGATGACGCACTCTGGCTCGGTTTCCAATTCAATAAACAGTTCAAAACTGTGGACCGAGGCCCACCTGGCCTTCCAAGTTAAAGTCTCTTTCTCTGACTTCCAAAATAATTTTTAAACCAGAATGTTCACAAAGATCCCCCTCTACCGGGCTCAGACTTTTCACCACGCAGTTCATTTAGGTCTCCCTCTGCGGGCTGAGACCTCTCAAAACACAGTTCTCATAGGACCCCCTCTGCCGGCCTCAGACCTCTCACGATAAAGTTAAACACAAAGTTGCAAGGGGCCTCCCTTCCCCAAGCTTATTAAACTTCGGGTCTCCCTCTGTCGGGCTCGGACCATTTTCAGATGGCTTTATTTACAGACCACCGCAGGACCACTTTGATTCAAAGTTCACTGTTTTACTTTCACTCTTCCCGACCTCTAGAAATTAATCTTCTTTATTTCACTTTTGCTGTTCATTCGCTGTCTCGCTTTAAACAAAGTAACTTTCACAGAGCCTTTTGAGTGGGCTACTTCCTTTCACTGGACCACTCCATTACTTAGTATTGCTGATTTCTCAGCCGTCCTTTAAATCAACATTCACTCACAGGTCTGCCTTTCTTCACATCTCATCTACACGTGTGCAGCCTTCACTTGCGATATATTGTTTCTATTTCAAACTTTAACACACACTAGTCTCTCAGGTTGCTTGCCAACTCACCGGAAGTGTGCGTCTTTTCCTGGGTTTGTGATTTCTAATTCATGAGTCAAGGTTAGTAACACAGGCTTGGCCTGGCCTCCCCAACTCTGCCGTTCTCCCGGGAGTGTCACTGGTGTCCTTGAAACACAATGCAGTCTTCACTTTTGGGATCTGGCTTTCTCCACGTGTCTTTCGCAGCCTGTCAGAGACGACTTCCAGTAGGGAACCTTTGGGATTCTTTACCCGCAGCTCTCGTCCCTTGGTCCGTCGCTCTAATCCAGTAGGTTTGCCTTTGTCCCGAAAGTTCTTTTTGTACTTGTGTTCCATCATGCTCAGAGTGTTTCTTTAGGTGTTGCATTTTATTTGTGTGAGGAGAGCTCATTGGTATCAGGTGTATGTACTTGAAGTCAAGTGCCTGACTTCGCCTGACCCCATTAATGGGACATGTCCAGTACGATGTATGAGAGTTGGTCTTGTTACTCTCAGTCACCCTCTTCCTTGGCCCAGTGTTTGTGTAAAAATGGGGCGAGGTTGGAATCTCAGAGTATCTTAAAAAATAGGATGGGGTAGATGAAAAGAACCGGGGGAATACCGTATCTCACCATCGACTATCTCACCCCCACTCACCGAAGACGTCTCACCCAGGTGAACCATCCCCTCTGGTCCACCCCAGGAACTGGATCCAAAAGCGATGGTCATGTCCTGGCCACTTCGATGACAAGTCCCGAGCACTAGCATGTGATACACCCTTTGGTATCTCACAAATGCTACTGTCAGAGAAGCAAAATATTGTGGAGATAAAATCGTGTGATGTTTTAGATGGTCATGTTATGACATTAGAGTTGGATAAGAGAGCAAAAGCTTGATTAGTTCAACTAAAGAATTCCATTTCTAAAACAGCAGGTCTAGAAGCAGCGATGCACGAGTAATGTTAAAGATGAACTTGAATGTAGGAATTTGTCTAGTCAACGGAGTGATGGGAAGAATGATTATATTTCAACTTTTCCTGACAGTACAAATATTGAATATGTTGAAGTAAAGTTTGATCGTGTAGAAGAAACTCCTTTGATTTCTCAGCCCTCTGCACGTTTTATGCTTTTTAAGGATACCTTTGTGGAAAGAACACAATTTCCATTGTGTTCTGCATATGCAATTACTATTCATAAGTCACAAGTGTTGACTTTAAAAGCAGCACTTATTGTCATTGGTCATACACAGTGTTTAAAGAAGGAATGTCATGTCGTGTGTGATGAATATTGAAAGCTTATTTTTCTAGTTTAATGATTTTTATTTATAAAGCATATACATTCATAACAGCAACCATGAGTCAAAATGACTGTAAATCAATTTGATACAATACAAATAGTATATAAGAGGTAATAATATATGAAGAACATTATACATTTTAAATAAATACAATCGAGCCAATATAAACACAGGCAAATGCTATGTAAGGGTCACTGATAAATTTCCGTTATACATGTAAAAATCATAGGATATACAAGGGACACACAAGAAACCACATGAAATGAGAGGAAAGAGACAAGAGGAAGGGGTGGGGAGGTGCAAAGTAAATTTTCTAATAATGTTCTAGGTCATTTTTTTCACAAGTACAGAGAATAAAATTGGGTGAGATATATAACATAATAATATATTGAAACATTTTCTATCAACCATGAGCTGACATATTGTGATTGTCTACGTAGTTAATGAAAGGGGCCCATTTCAGGTTGTAATTGGGCAATTTATCCAAGTCGGAGGCAATGCAATGTTCAATTCTGTGAGTATGAATAACACTGTTCCATCAGATCCTGATGGAGATGTTTTGAAGTTGCTTCCAATTAGTGGTGACCAGCTTGATGGAGATAGCTATAAGATCAAGTAACATGGAGGACGGGAGAGATATCTTTCCCTTATCTGCAATGCTGGCAAGAAAATAATTTGCAAAAGAAAGAGGAATCTGAACTTTATAGAGGACCCTAAGGTATTTCCAGACATCCTGCCACAACTGAAAGACATGAGGACAGTCATATAAAATATGTTTGTAAGTCCAACAATTTCCATCAGCGTGAGCCTGAGATTTTATACATTTTAAAGGAGTAATGAAGGCTCTATGCATGAAAAATAGAAGGTTTTGGGTAATGTTGGCCGAAGTAGAGACTCCCTGATTCTAGAGCATAACAAAGTCCATGTGTTATCATTGAAGATAGTGCAATAATCGGTTTCCCATTGAGTTTGGACAGTCCATTTCAAAATCGATGACACTACAGGTTGCAACAGTTTATAAAATTTGGCAGCTTTGACATCAGAAGCAGTGGAAAGGAACTGTAACTTCGGGGTGTCAATTGATAAAACATTATTATCATGAGTCTAAAGGCCGCCCAGGCATGCATTGACCAATTTTCTGTAGAAGGTCAAATCTGATAGAGGAAGAGAGAAAGATTTCCTAAGATCCTGAAATGATTTTATAATGTGATTCTGGATAATTTGGTCTATATATCTGATACCATTTATGAGCAAGACTTTCCGGAAAAAGATTCTATTATTGGTAGTAACTGATTTGTTATGCCACAGATATGGTGAGAGCTCTTGGCAGGGAGATTTAATTGATGGAAAAAGGAAGGTTCTTAAGGCAGATCTAGATGCTTTAATGGGGTCAGAGAGGATGGCGGCCAAATGATGAAAGAGAAAATTAATGTCGGCAATTTTGTGAGGATGGGCCATTTGTTTTTCAAGTTTACTGCAGGGTGGTAGGTCATCAGAGTCTAGCGGGGTGTACCAGAAGCTAGTGTGCTTAAAAATTGGTGACAAGACAGGGGCTCTGTTGCCAGTCAAGTTTTCCTGCATTAGCTTCTCCTCCAAATGCATGTTTTCATGACTCCATCAATCTTCAGGGAGGCTGTGTTTCTTTGCTTTTTCAGGCGTGTCTTCATTTCCTTTTAAGGTGTGGCAAGTTAATTGACTCTAAGGGTTCTGGTACTTGTATTTTTCGCACTTCATTTTTCTTGCAGGTGGCTGGAAACAACTCCCTCCATAGCACAAATCTTCCCCTTGATGGGGGGAGGGGGAAAACCATGGTTGTGGCTCTCTATTGTTAGGCATGATGGCCCTGCTGCTGCTGCCTTTTGAGCCCGGGACTCCTGGAACAATGTTAAAATATTGGTGACAAGGCAGGCGCTCTGTTGCCAGTCAAGTTTTCCTGCATTGGCTTCTCCTCCAAATTCACATTTTCATGACTCCATCAATCTTCAGGGAGGCTGTGTTTCTTTGCTTTTTCAGGCGTGTCTTCATTTCCTTTTCAGGTGTGGCAAGTTAATTGACTATAAGGATTATGGTACTTGTATTTTTCGCACTTCATTTTTCTTGCAGGTGGCTGGAAACAACTCCCTCCATAGCACAAATCTTCCCCTTGATGTGGGGAGGGGAAAAGCCATGGTTGTGGCTCTCCACTGTAAGGCATGATGGCCCAGCTGCTGCTGCCTTTTGAGCCCGGGACTCCTGGAACAATGTTAAAATATTGGTGACAAGGCAGGCGCTATGTTGCCAGTCAAGTTTTCCTGCATTGGCTTCTCCTCCAAACGCACGTTTTCATGACTCCATCAATCTTCAGGGAGGCTGTGTTTCTTTGCTTTTTCAGGCGTGTCTTCATTTTCTTTTCAGGTGTGGCAAGTTAATTGACTCTAAGGATTCTGGTACTTGTATTTTTCGCACTTCATTTTTCTTGCAGGTGGCTGGAAACAACTCCCTCCATAGCACAAATCTTCCCCTTGATGTGGGGAGGGGGAAAGCTATGGTTGTGGCTCTCCACTGTAAGGCATGATGGCCCAGCTGCTGCTGCCTTTTGAGCCTGGGACTCCTGGAACAATGTTTAAAAATTGGTGACAAGGCAGGCGCTCTGTTGCCAGCCAAGTTTTCCTGCATTAGCTTCTCCTCCAAACGCACGTTTTCATGACTCCATCAATCTTCAGGGAGGCTGTGTTTCTTTGCTTTTTTAGGCGTGTCTTCATTTCCTTTTCAGGTGTGGCAAGTTAATTGACTCTAAGGATTCTGGTACGTGTATTTTTTGCACTTCATTTTTCTTGCAGGTGGATGGAAACAACTCTATCCATAGCACAAATCTTCCCCTTGATGGGGAGAGGGGAAAAGCCATGGTTGTGGTTCTCCATTGTAAGGCATGATGGCCCTGCTGCTGCTGCCTTTTGAGCCCGGGACTCCTTGAACAATGTTTACAAATTGGTGACAAGTCAGGCGCTCTGTTGCCATTCAAGTTTTCCTGCATTAGCTTCTCCTCCAAACGCACATTTTCATGACTCCATCAATCTTCAGGGAGGCTGTGTTTCTTTGCTTTTTCAGGCGTGTCTTCATTTCCTTTTCAGGTGTGACAAGTTAATTGACTCTAAGGATTCTGATACTTGTATTTTTCGCACTTCATTTTTCTTGCAGGTGCTAGTGTGCTTAAGTAGGAAAGAATAGTGATATCTTTTGAAGTCAGGTAAGCGTCTCCTTCCTGTTCAAAGGGGGTTTTGAGTTTGTAAAGTGCATTTCTTTTATATTGACCTTTGCCCCAAAGTGAATTGAGTAGGATGGAGTTGATGGATTTGAAAAAAGTGGTGGGAAAGGGACAGGAAGCATTTGTAGCATATATAAAATTCTGGGGTAAAGCATCATCTTAATGGTGTCGAGACGTTACCAGGAAAGAAATAGGGGGGACCAGGTGGAGCTAAGTTCGGAGAGCCTATTGAGTAAAATGTCTGCATTGATTTTAATAGTACTGTTAATAGTGGAAGCAAACTGTACACCTAAATATTTAAAGGAGTTAGCACACCATTTGAAACCATAATGTCTAATTCAAGTTTAAGGCAAAGGTATTCAGAGGTAGTAACTGTGACTTGTCTCTGTTGAGTTTACAACCTGACACTGCCAAAAATTGCTGTAGTACAAGTGTGGAAGGAGTTGTTTAGGGTTCTTTTACAGGAGAAGAATATTGTCAGCATATGCAGCAACCTTAGTTTCGTAATTACCAAAAGAAATCCCAGGGATATTTTTGTTTTGCCTAGTGAGTTCTAAGAGAGGTTCAAGAGATAGCACATATAGAATAGGGGAAAAGGGGCATCCCTGTCTGGTACATCTTTGTAAGGAGAAAATGATGAGGTTTGACCATTGATGAATATGGTGGATTTTGGGCTTGAGTAAAGAGGTTTGACTAGGGAGATAAAGCCCATGCCACAACCGTGCCATTGTAAGCATGGAACGTAAAATCCCAGTTAACATGATCAAAGGCCTTTTTGGTGTCTAAAGCAATGGCGGTGTAACCCTGTTTATCATTTTTATCTCTGGCATTAATGTGTAAGGCGTTCAGTAAAAGTCTGCCATTGACTGAGATGTTTCTGCTTTTAACATATCATATTTGATTGGGTTTGAACAATTTGGAAAGGTGAGATTCTATTCTGTTAGCTAATATTTTGGTGAAGATTTAACTTTTTTCATTAACAAGGGAGATGGGCCTATAATTGTTAGGGAAATCAAGATCTTTTCTTGGTTTAGGAAAAAGAATAAGAAGGCCTTCAGAAAAAGAACCAGATGAAACCTCTTTGGACATGAAAGAGGAAAATAAGGTTTTAAGTCTGGGGGTAAGCTGACACGAAAATTGACAAAAACATTCTGTAGATAAGCCGTCTGGTCCTGGGGCTTTGCATCTACTTAGCCCTTCGATGGCTTGGTTCATTTCACTAGTTGTAAGTTCTCCCTTGAGGTCTGAAAGATCAGTTGTAGGGTAGGAGCTTCTGTTAATACCACTAAAAAAGTTAGAAAGATTGGCTTCTGAGATAATAGAATCTGGGGAGTATCGATCGGAGTAGTATTTCTTGAACTTTCCAATGATGCCCGAAGGATCTGTAATTACAGTTCCTGATGCATTTTTGATACGAGCAATATTTCCTTTTCTTTTTTAGCTTTGAGATATGCTGCAAGGGCCCTACAAGCTTCATTTGAAGTTTGATAGATTTTGGATTTATACTTTAATACAGCACCAGAGGCTTGTTCAGTGAAGTTTTTAATTAATTTGAAAATGTAGGGAGAGGACAGTACAGAGGTCAAAATTGGAGGAGGGAAGATACAATTGTTTTTCAGCCTTAGTAAGAAGCAAGTAAAGATTGTCAAGGTGTTTTTTGTATTGATTCTTTTTCATACTAGAATAGGCAATAATGTGCCCTCTACGGGCGGCTTTGAAGGAATCCCAAGTATTACTTACAGAAGTGTCATTGTCAGAGTTATCTACAAAATATTGATGTTGGAATGAAAGCAGTGATTGGATTAACTTCTTATCCTGAAGGAGACAGTTGTTGAATCTCCATCTAGACGATGGTCTTCTAATATCTGAGATATCCAATGTAGTGATTACAGGGGCATCGTCAGAGATAATAATATTTGAGATGTGGGAGTCAGTAATTGGAATTCGTAAGGGATTTGGTGATAAATATGTAGTCAAGGCATGAAAGGGCATCACAGGGATGTTAATGGAATATATAATCTAATTCCACCAGATATGCAAGTCTCCAGGTGTCATTAAGACCTGTCTCAGCTAGACATTGCTTAAAGGCTTTATGTGACTAGGAATTTTTAAATGAACATTTGGATTTTCTATCCAGGAAGGGGTCAAAGACGTGGTTCATGTCTTCACATAGTATACGGTTATAGAAATTGGATTTAAGAATGATCTGTTTGATAGAGGGTTGAAAATCCAAATAAGGAAGAGTGGGACCGTAAATGAACATGATTGTGATGATGTTAGATCCAATAGACAATTTAACCCAGGATCATCTTCCATTGCTGTCCACATCCAGACAATCTTATATGATAGTTTTTTACTGATCAGAATAGCTGCGCCATTCCTCTTACCCAGAGCAGCACTTGTTATTACATCCTTTACCCAAAAGGATTTGAGTTTTATAGCTTCTGAAATGGAGAGATGGGTTTCTTGCAAACAAACAACGGAGGGATTAATCTTTTTCAGATGGGAGATGATCTTATATCTCTTAATCAGGTGATTACAGCCTTTAATAATCCATGTTACACATCTAAACCCCATTGTGTCATACAGAAATTGTTATTATCGGTAAATTAAGAAACCTGAAGGTAAAAAAGTTATTAAGTATTGTAAGTGAGATAATAAAAACAGCTATCTGAGCCAGCAAATGATAGAATAACAAATGCACCATCAATTGTAAGGATGACCGTAAAAGGGAGGCACAAACGGAACGTGGGAAGCGAAGGGTAAACTTGACCAAGAGGATAGAAAAAAGAGTTATAAAGCAGATATTGAAGAACATAACAGTGATGATATACAAAGGATTAGAGATGTAAAAGGGATCAAGTACCCTTAAGATAGAAAACGGGAGAAAAAGGTTGGAGCAGATGACACCAGCAGGGCTACAAAAGAGAAAACAACAGCCCTGAGAGAAGAAGGGTACGCAGCAGTGCACGTCCCACCATGCTAGTGGGTACATTTTAAAAACTGCATCATAACGTGGTATAGAAAAAATAGTCAAGTTCCAGATGTTGATGGGCAGAGATGTATCCATGTTTTCGGTTTTGAGAGAATGAATGAACGCCTTAAGGTCTGCAGGTTAATCGAAGATTGAAGTACGACCTTCAAAGGTTACCTGAAAGGAGCACGGATGATATTGTCCATACCTGACGTTGAGCTGTTTAAGTGCAGGATGGTAGGAGAGAAACTCCTTCCTACATTGGGCTGTCTTCTTGGCGACATCTTGTGAGATGTAAATTCTGTTACTGTGCCATATTAGAGAGTTCCTTTTCTTGGTTTTTGATATAATGAGTTGTAACTGGGAATATTCCAGTAAGCAAAAAATCATAATGCATGAAGAGCGTTGCAATGGTAGTGAATTTCTGGCTGGACCAATGCGGTGTGCAATTTGAATATTATGGGGTATTTCTTTAGGTATATGTAGTACCGCTGATAGTAGATTTTGAAGAATTGAAATGGCATCATTGACCTCTCATCCCTCCGGAAGCTCTGTAATGCGAAGATTATTACGCTTGCTTCTGTTTTCTAAATCTTCATTATGTTTTTGAAGGTCTTTAACTGATTTTTCCAACAATAACACTCTAAGGGAAATATCTTCTGCGAGACCAATTCTATTTTCCATTTCTGCCATTCTATTTTCAAAGACATTCCACCATCCATCCAACTGTTGCAATTTTTGGTTGGTGGTTTCTATGAATGGTTTAAGTGACCTTATTTCTAGCAGTATGGCATCAATTGCAAGGTCCACAGAGGGCTGCGGCGGGGGCAATTTGCTTTTTAGCCTTTTATTGGTAGTAGCTGCTGCCTGTGTTTCCTTTAAGGCTATAGGCAGTTTTTGATTATTTTTACCAGAGGCCATGTTAAAATGATAGGAATCAATAATGTGAGGAAAATATCAAAGACGATGTATAACTAGCCCAAAGAGAGTCAAAGTTTAGAGCAGAGAGCTAGTGTTTCATAAAGTAATAAAAACGTTCTTAATACATGATATTTAAAGTGTGTTCCACTTTAAATTACCTATTATCCTGTTTGCAGCATACCTTAGCATGATGAGCAGAGAGCTGGTCTTTCAAAAATGTAATAAAATGTTCTTATTCATGCTGTTTAAAAAAGTGTTTCACTTTAAAATACCTCAAAATCCTGTTTTTCTTGCTTAATATCAAAGCCAACCATTAGATGGTGCTGTCTCTGCTGCAGGATGCTGACTAGGCCCGAGCCGTCTGGTTGCATAACAGCTGTTGCCGAGGGCTTCCTCAAATGTGACGGCAACACGCAGTAACAGCTGCCTTGAGACCTCAGAAATGGTGCAGGCACTCTGTGGAGCATCAGAGCTCTACAGAAAAGAGAAAGGAGTTATCCTCTGTGACCGCTGTCATAATCGCTGGACAGGAGGGAGAGAAATTAATTCAATTAAATGCTGCAATGATAAGAAACCTTTATGGTGAGCCGAAGCTACACGCTCAAGCCGCCATTCTCTCTGGCGCCAAGCCACGCCTCTGAAGGTTTATTTTTAAAAAACATTGATGAAAGAAAAGTGATAGCTGGCATTTCTTGCATTAAGAATAAAACAGGTTATGTGTACTGTGAAGCTCCTCACCTGAACGTTATACCTGTACCTACAAAGCACTTATCCAGGAATCATAAGGAGTCAGTGAAACTACATTCAAATAAAATCATTCCTCTTAAGAGTAAAAACCAACAGAATCTACCAGAGATGGAAAGTCATTCAACTATGACATACTCTCATTGCAGATTTAGTAATGAAACAGGAGTTGAATGCTATTCTAATGCAGCTTTGTGTATGTTGTTTCAAATGACACCATTGGTGCAAGAACAAGCTTCCACTGCACACAAGCAACTATGTGTGGAACTTTAATTTCTTACAATATCTGTAGATGAAAAACCACACAGTATACATTCGGCAATGTCAATCCAAAATGTAGTGGATATTGCAAGTAGGAAATCAAAAATTTTCTCAAAATACACAGGAAGATAGTGAAGCATTTTGAATGACTGCCTTTGATTTATTATTGCAAGAAACTGTTAGTGTAGATAGGTATGGAGGAATTAGTTACAAGTGGAATCATATGTGCCCAAACTGTAAAAAAGATCACACTACTCGGGATATTTCTGAAATATTTTTATATGTTACTATCCCTGATCAGAAAAGTGTAAATTTTTCTGATCTTCTATTTAAAACATGCCATGCAGTGACTTTACAATCTACATTGCAAAATATAGTTTTTAATAAGTATGGACTGATTATGTTTCAAAGATAGAGTGTAGACAGTAGGAAAATTAACACATCAGTAATGAATTTTTCAAATAGCCAAGTCTCTATTAGTAAGAAAACATTTAAGACGCGTGCAATTACTTTTGATGAGTAGGGCATCCATTTACTGTGGGCATTTCACAAAATGGGTGCATACAGAAGTCGATTTGCTTGTTTGTATTGACTCTTTAGTCACACACCAAGATAGATTGCCATAGGATTGAAATAATGCTTCCCTTATGTTGTTTGAACCAAATTTTAAAACATATGTTTTGTATTATTTGTGAATATAAACATGAAAATTTAAAGTTTGAAATTGAAGAATAGGGTAATAAGTGTGTTATGTAAAGTAGAAGATGGATTGTTACTAGGATGTATTTTAAAATCAGTATGAAATAAATGTAGAGCTAATAATCAGAAAATTACATAAATTAGAAGAGAAAACCTCATTCTGCAATATTCTACTTCTGTTGTATTATGTAAAACAGTGTATATTGTAATACATAATAGTGTTCCCTACAGGTACTAGGTTACATAAATGGTTCCATGTACATTATTTTGAGCGTTAGGGAGTGTGGAAGGTCATGCCTGTTTACATATGAAACAAGTAAACAGTAGCATGTAAATGTACAAACAATAAAATACAGTGTTTGTAAAATAAATGGCATCTAACTACTAATAGGAGTTTTAGGGAAGGATTTAGATATATTGTGGCTTACTTGTCATGGGTTTAGGTGGTCAAAATAAGGACGCACACAACGTTTTAAAAAAGTATTGCAATTCAATAAAAAAATGAAAATAGCTTACTTCAAGTGTTTGTTTGTTCAATGTTTAAAGATCTTCTATTTGTAGTGTGGTCATTTTCAGAAAAGTCATACAATGTATTGTGTCATTACACCCTGGATGTTTTTTGATTTTTTTATAGTGGTTCATTCAAAATTGTCATTAGCTTGTTAAGTGTGCAGGTGAGCAAAAAAAGAATGCACACCAAATTTAAAACAAAGTATTCTAATGGCAATGTAGAGATAGTTATTATATTCTAAAATTAAGTTTGATTTCATGGAAAGAGTATTCCACACTGCACACAACTATCTGTGCAAATAAAAGTTGAGAAAACAATTTCCAGTTTTTAAAAATGTCAAATATGATGTGTACATTTTGAAATGTCATTATTAACTTATCATGTGTGCATGTTGCCACAATAAGGACGCACACGGATTTCACAAAAACTATGGAAATGACACTTGTTAGGTTCTTTGTGTAGCTTTTGGTAAATGTTAATAGGTTTACACACACACACACACATTTTTATTGTTTACCTATTATTTGAAATATCGGTATGACTACACTTTAAAGAGATTTTTACTCAAAATAATGTTACCATGTTGCCATGTCTTCATATATTTATTTGTAAAACTGAAGACATAGTTAGGTTATACATCTCAGTTTCCTGGTTAATGTTGCATAAATTAATCTGCAGATTTGTCATCATTTAATATTAAATAATGTTTGTACGGTATTGAAACATATCTTCATTGTAGTGGAATGCCTTAATAGGTGCACACACTGTTGTCATTGTGGGCAATTCCATTTAGAATTTGCTGATGCAAAACCAAGTTCGTAGTTACCTAAATGGTTAGTGTAGCTGAGGTAATCATACAGCATTTATTTTATCTACACTACACTGTAGATACCCCTTCTCTTTGAAACTGTTAATCTTTTAATTTTTTTTTACATAATATTCATTTGTAGAATTGACATTTTTTTTAACCTGATATATAGATATACTTGTAGAAAGTGAGATAGTAAATTATTTGTATATTTTTAAAGAAGTGTATAGAGGTTTTTTTCTTCTCTCCAACGAGAAATGTTTTCCTCTGTAGCATGATTAATGAATACAACCTTTATTGGTTGTGTACTAGTAATACATACAGTAGTCACTTAGTACCATTATGAGAATAAAATACATCAATATTCTTCTTTTATTTTATTATGAAATATATTTCATTCTGTTTCAGAATTACTATTATTCAACAAAGAAGATGACACATGTAAGACATCTCATTAATATAATATATATATGTACAAATTATATATGTACACACACAGATTTGTATATTGCTATTTATAGCTGCGGCTACAGCACCAGCCAACTAGGTGCAGGTATATGAAGACGGGTATATGCATGCGCGGTTAAGGTGAGCAACGACTTCAGTGATTATATCTCCAACTGTCGGCAGGGGTTTTTATACCTGTGGCTTTATTCCTAGGGGGTGATGGCTTAGGGACCCAGATGACATTGGCCCTCACTATAAGGTTGGCGGAATGGGTTTACCGGCACCGGTAAAGGTGCCGGTAAACCCGTTCCGCCCTTTTACGAGGTCTCCTCGCAGGACCCGCAATGGGCACCTGGAAAAACCAGGCGTCCTTACCGGGTCCTGCGAGGGGACCAGGGAGCTAACAACGGGCCCGTCATTAACGGGCTCGTTGTTAGCTCCATCCCCATTCCCATTGAGCCCTATGGGGGCTGGAATGGGAACGGGATGGACCGGGTCCGGGTTCCTCGGACGGGGAATTACTCGGTCCGCCAAGGTTGCGATGGCCCGGTAATTCCTCATTCGAGGAACCCGGGCCCGGATTGCGGTATGGAGGCAATCATGCTGCTAAAAGCGGCATGGTTACCTCCAACCTTCTAATGAGGCTCATTGTCATTGTTGCTGCTGCTGTTATCATGGTTAGACATGTTGAAATGTCCAACTGGGGAGGAAAATGTAAAGTCACAAAAATAACAACACTAAAAAGACAATGCCCCAAAGATGAGAACATTTTTTAAAAAAGAAGAAAAAAGTAAAACAAAAAATAGACAAATTGAACAAATGACAAGACAAGAGAAAAGATGATTAGGGTAAAAGTGGGTAAAAAGGAGGAACAATTAAAGGGTTAAAGCGCCAAAAGTTCCTATAGTTACTTGGTAAACCTTTCACTAACAAGCTCTTGTAGCAATGAACAATATAAACTTATTTTTTTGTGGGTGGGGTGATGATTCATGGCTACTCACTGCCGTGCAACCTGATCGGTCACATTTGCATGCACAGATTTTGTCATATGGCGTGGGCGCAGCCACATCAATACATTGGAACATATGATTGGACCATTCATTAATGCGGATACGAATCACATGTAGACGTGCAGTTGCAGCGCATGATGTGATTGGCTGGTGCATCAGGCACAAAGATGCGTAGCCACGTTGAAGAAGCTTGACGTCTTATTGGGTGATTTCGTACATGCAGATTTTGTCACAGGGAATGGGCATAGCTGCGCCACTACATCGCAACATGTGATTGGTCCGTTTGTTGACGCGGCCAGGAGCCATGTGTAGGTGTGCAATCACAGTGCATTATATGATTGGATGGCACCACAGGCGCGAAGACAGCTAGCCGCTTCGATGAAGCTCAACATCCCATTGGGTCATTTTGCATGCATGGATTTCATCATAAGGCATGGGCATAGCCGCATCAATATACTGCAGTGTGTGATTGGGATGTTTGTTGACATGGCTAAGCAGGGGGAGTGCAGCCTTGATTGGATTGGGTGTGGAAAACAGGCACGATGCTGCGTAGCTGCATCAACACAGCTTTCAAAGTGATTGGCCTTCCCTCGACACAGCTACTTCCATGTGCATTCTTGTCTCCTTGTTCATTCAGGCGATTGGTCAATAATTTATGCCCAAATATATCATTGCACTTGGGCATACCTGCGCATATGGAAAACACATCCTGGTTCACTAAATCGTGTAACATGGTTATTCCCTCTCCCAAGCACCTCATTCCTGTTTTCTGTCACTGCTTTTTGTCTCTTTGTGGGTGAACTTCTCTGTAAGCCTTCAGGAACACATAAAAGCAGTCCCTTAATTTATCCATTCCTTTTTACCTTTCTTCTTCCTATAACTTTGTCCTTTGTCATTTTTGTTATTTTTGCCTGTTTTTTTTTGCACATTTTTTTATATTAAGTGGCAGTCTTTTTGTGTTATGTATGTTTACAGTATTTATTTTTCCTCCACAGTCCAAAATGACTATGACCAGCAGTGATGATGAGGTGGTGTGGGTGGCTTCAGCTTTGCCACCATGGAAGAAGGAATGTACACAAAAAAAACATTTCTGACAGTTGGCAATATTTCTGCGCAAAGGACCAACACAGCAAAAAGGAGATTGAGGAGGTCATGTGCAATTTCTGTGGGAAGGTTTTGCAAAGGTGACCTTCACACAAGACATCGCAAAGCTTGGGAACTTCCACGTTAATTCAACATCTTGTCCGCATTCATTGGGTTGAAGTGGATGAATCATATAGGAAGGCTCATGTGAAACATAAGGTCAAACCAAATAGAACAAGATCAGAACGGCAGTATTTATCATCTGTGCCACAGACTTCTAATACAAAAAACTTAAGTTGCATGGACGTTAAGGTGAGAACTTAATGCAACAAAACTGTCATGATCTCTGCTTCCAAAAGGTCAGGGTTTTCCCAACTCCCTTGGAAGCAGATCCATAACCCAGGTTCCGAGTGCCAACCAGTCCCAATTGGGACCTTTTGGACCCAGTCCTGGCGCCAGTGGCACCAGGCTCATAAATATGCCCAGTCCCAGCGCTGGAAGCGCCGGGCTCATAATGCTTGGGTGGACTTACCTGCAGCAGACCATGCTGCTTACTTGCCTGCCAGTTGAGTCTCTGATCCTCTTCTGTTTGGAACTACTTTTCCTGTTGGGTGGGGCAGGAGCCACTCCCTAGATTCAGAACACTGGAACTCTTCTGGAAAGCAGGAACTCTTTTCTTACCTAGGCGTGGCTGTGGAAGGAGACACCTAAGCACTACAGGAGGCTATTTAAACCACACCCGATGGATGAATCTTGCTTTGCGTTATTCTGCATCCTCAGCAGCAGAACGCTCATCGTGTCTTCTGCATCTGATCCTGGGCCTAAGGAAAAAGGCTTACCATCCTGAATCCAGTCTTCAGCAACACCTATAAAGACAAGAAAGAACAGGTTAGCATTACGGTCTTCAGTGACAGCTCTTCACTTACCTGGTCCATCGGCTGTCACCAACGCCTCGCGCTGCATTCCGGCATCTGAAAGACAAAGGCTTACCTACTCTTCGTGCGCTCCGGAGGTCTTCACACTGCATTCCGGCATCTGAAAGACAAAAGCTTACCAACTCTTCGCACGCTCCGGAGGCCTTCGGCGCTGCCTCCCGCATCTGAAAGACAAAACAAGGTGCGTTTAAAGACATTGGGGAACTTTAATACTCACGTGCCGTTACTCCTTTCCACATCTAACCCAGTGGGTATTCCGGCACCCTGCAGCCGCCCCGAACTTGTACCTGCAAAATAAAAAGACAGTTAGAGCGCATCGTGAAGCAGGCAACAAGCGCTTACTTACGTGCTTCCAGGCGCTTCTATTCATCACACGGGCTCCATCTTCAACTCACTTCAGCCCGCCATCCGCCATCGCCGGAACCCTGCAAAACAAGAGACATCATTACTAAAGACTTTAAAGACATTAGAATTACTCGAAACTTACCGTTCGTGCAGTAAACGACGGACAGCAGTCCTCTGAAGTCAAGAGGCCTGCTCCCCTTATCCAGTGAAGAAACTGGTTACAGCACCCTGCCTCGAGGCAGATGGAGAGCACGGCGTTCACTTACCTAAGGTGAGAGCGTTAACCTTTGGGGTTCTACAGGAGAAGAGAAAGGGAAGAAGAGAGAGACATTCAATAACCCAGTTCATTAATCCCACATTTTCTATCTGCAGACATCTTACCCTTCGAGCCAGACATACAGTGCACAGAGGTC
This sequence comes from Ambystoma mexicanum, assembly GCF_040938575.1. Taxonomy (NCBI): domain Eukaryota; kingdom Metazoa; phylum Chordata; class Amphibia; order Caudata; family Ambystomatidae; genus Ambystoma; species Ambystoma mexicanum. Next base: position 689,359,517 of record NC_090934.1, on the reverse strand, counting down.
CAGCCCAAAGAGCCAGCCGTGTGTTACACATCACCTTTGAAGATACGGTATACGCCCAGTCAAGACCGGCGCCTCTACGGGAATCAGGTGAGCGTTACAGAACGCAAAGCCTACCACAAAACTCCCGTCCAGGCGCTATGGAAACCTCGGATACCGACCAGCTAGCCCAGTTACTTGGGGAACTAAGGGCAGAAGTGCATGCAGCCCGTCAGGAAACGAACGCTCTAAGAAGGGAACTGATTATTTCCAAGGAGCGAACAGATGATCTCGCTAGACAATTGCTACAGTCACAACCCGGACAGACCCCGTTACCCGCATCTGGGGGAAATCTTCCTTCTACATCCTCTATGAATCCAGTGCAGATCAACCTACCTGGGAATGTACCTCTGGCTCCACCCGAACGATTTTCTGGTGACCCAAAGAGGTTTGCAGTATTTATTAATCAGTGCCGGTTGCATTTCTTATGCCGGCCAGCAGCCTTTCCAACTGATCAAGCTAAAGTAGCTTTCGTGCTTTCGTACCTTAGTGGCAATGCGGCAGACTGGTCGATCCCTCTAGTAAATCAAGATGATCCGGTCCTCCATGATTTTCGAGCTTTTCAGCTCAGTATGGAAAAACTGTTCGCAAGACATTCACAGGGGCAGGCCTTGGACAATGAGCTTCTTTCGTTGCGACAAGGTAATCAAGACCTTTTGGCTTATATTGCGTCTTTCAACAGACTGATAGTGGAAACTCACTGGCCTGAGGACAAAAGGATTACGCTGTTTTATAGAGGTCTAAGCGGAGAGCTCAAAGATGTGTTAGCCCAAGTAGTGAATCCCCCACAAGATTGTTCGGACTATATAGACTTAGTCGTTCAAATAGATCACAGACTGCAGAACAGGAAGGCCGATCGTTCCAAGTTTGATGCTCGAGTATTTTCCAAACCGCCAACTCCTTCCAAAGGAGTAGACTCCGGGGAACCCATGCAAATAGGGGGTCTGAAAGGTCCTCTAACACAAAAGGAGCGGGAAAGGAGAAAACAGTTGCAATTATGCCTCTATTGCGAAAACTCAGGGCACTTTCTTCGAGACTGTCCGGTGAAACCTGCCAAGAAGGCAGTAGGAGCTGCAGTTACCAAAGTTACAAACTCTGAGCAGGGAAACAACCTCGCCCGACAAGAATAGAGGTCCTCTTGCCGAGCGTGAAAACCAGTTCCGTGACCTCGCATTTCGTGATACCTATGGTCCTCAATAGCCCTGATAATCCGGATCGATTACATGCAATTGAAGCTTACGTCGACAGCGGTGCCATCGGCAATTATGTGGATCATGAAATGGTTTTGAGGATGAATCTAACTCTTTGTCCCAAGGCTGTAAAGGACGTCATTACTACGGTGGATGGTACGGAGATAGCCTCCGGGCCAGTAACGCATACCACTCAAGAAGTGACGCTAGTAAGTCAAGATGGACACCATGAGAAGATCGTGTTCGATGTGATCAAGGCCCCTCAGTTTCAGATTATTCTAGGAATACCTTGGTTAGAGAAACACAATTCTCTGATCGATTGGCGAGCAAGAACGGTCCAGTTTCCAGAATGTGTCTCTACTTGTCACCCTCCACCTGGTGTTGCACTGGCAGCAATTTCTTCAGAGACTCCCCAGTTACCTCCCGAATACCTAGAATACCAAGATGTTTTCCGGAAGGATCAGGCTAACTCTCTACCACCTCATAGGTCTTATGACTGCCATATCGACCTGATACCTGGATCTACTCCTCCTTGTAGTAGAATTTATGCCCTCACCGAGCCTGAGAACCTTCACCTTCGACAATACCTGGATCAATACCTGGCAAATGGGTTTATTCGTCCTTCCAAGTTCCCTGCTTCTTCAGCTTTGTTCTTCGTTCCAAAAAAGGAAGCAGACCTTAGAACTTGTATAGATTATCGCTCCCTGAACCAGATCACCGTTAAGAATAGATATCCGTTACCTTTGATCCCTGAACTCCTGGACCAAGTCAGAAAAGCATGCATATATACAAAGCTGGATCTTAGAGGAGCTTACCACTTGGTACGAGTAAAAGAGGGCGATGAATGGAAGACGGCCTTCCGCACCAAGTATGGGCTATTTGAATATCAGGTCATGCCCTTCAGACTTTGTAATGCCCGGGCCGCCTTTCAATATTTTATGAACGATGTCCTCAGAGAGCTCATAGATGTGTGTGTTGTTGTTTACATTGACGACATCCTCGTTTATTCTTCATCGGAATCTGAACATCGGAAACACGTGAAAATGGTCCTCGAAAGATTGCGTCAACACAAACTTTTCGCTAAGTTGGAAAAATGTGTTTTCAACGTGACTGAAGTTGAATTCTTGGGATTCATATTATCACCTGGCGGAGTGCGTATGGATTCAAAGAAGGTCGATGCAGTTCTCAAATGGCCATCACCATCCTCCGTAAAAGGTGTGCAAAGCATGTTAGGCTTTGCTAACTTTTACCGCAGGTTTATCCCCGAATTCTCTCAAATAGTCCAGCCCATCACTGCCTTGTTAAAGAAAAACAAACGTTTTGAATGGTCTACCGAGGCGGAACAAGCTTTCCAGGATTTGAAGACTAAATTTATCTCTGCACCAATCTTAAAACACCCTCGCCCCGAACTCCCTTACATCGTGGAAATTGATGCTTCAAGCCTTGCCATGGGGGCAGTTCTATCACAAAAGGACCCGGTAACCAATCAGTTGCATCCCGTGGCATTTTGGTCCCGCAACTTCTCGCCTCCTGAAATCAATTACACGATTACTGACAAGGAACTTCTGGCTATCAAGTCTGCCTTTAAGGCTTGGCGGCATTATCTGCTGGGGGCCCGACACACCGTTACTGTGATTACGGATCACCGAAACCTGCAATATTTGAAAACCGCAAAAGCCCAATCCTCTAGACAACTCCGTTGGGCATTATTCTTTGCCGAGTTTGACTTCAATATTACCTATCGACCTGGTACAAAAAACGGTAAAGCTGATGCCCTTTCTCGGATGGGAGTGGAAGAACACTTGATCAACCCTAAACCTGTACCAATCATTCCCGAAAAAAGAATTCTGGGTGTAATCGCCACAGAATCCATAGAGGAAGTTAAGGATAAAGCCAGGCAACTTGTAACTCCAGCAGACATACAGAATTGGCATCTGCAGGGAAAGGACTTTGCAGTAAAGGACAACTTATTGTATTTCCAAGAACAATTATACCTACCCAGCACAGATTTACAGAAAAAAGTAATCTCTTGTTATCACGATTCTTTAATGGAAGGACATCCCGGTATGGCCAAGACCTCAGAAAAGATCAAGCGCTACTTCTGGTGGCCGTCTTGGAAAAAAGATATCAGAGACTTTATAATGTCCTGTGGAGTATGCGCCCAAAACAAGAGTCAAAAGGAAAGACCAGCAGGCCTCTTACGCCCTATTGACATCCCACCTCGCCCTTGGCATACGCTTTCTATGGACTTCATCACCGATTTACCTCCATGCTCCGGATACAATACGATTCTAGTAATCGTGGACTTATTCTCCAAGATGGCGCATTTCATTCCGCTCAAAGGCTTGCCAACAGCAGCAACTCTGGCCCGAGAATTTCTCGAAAACATCGTCCGACTGCACGGTTTTCCTTCGGTTCTAATTTCGGATCGAGGTAGTCAATTTATTTCTCATTTTTGGCGAAGTTGCTGTCGGTCGGCTCAAATTGATGTGAGACTATCGACCAGTCACCACCCTCAGACCGACGGACAAACCGAGAGGACCAATCAAACTCTGGAACAGTATTTACGCTGCATGCTGCAACAAACTGAAAAAACTTGGAAAGACATCCTTTGGATAGCCGAATATGCCTACAATAACTCTGTCCATTCGGGAACTGGGAAAACCCCGTTTTTTCTTTTGTACGGCAGTCACCCTCGAACCTCGGAGTTGGATCCCCTCCAAGATCTTGAAACACCAGCAGTAGACTACCTGCATTCTACAATCACCCAAGCCTTTAAGGAAGCTGTTTCTCACCTTCAAAGGGCTAAAGAACAATACAAGAAAGGAGCAGATCAACATCGGAAGGAAGCCCCTCAATATCAAGTAGGGGATCAAGTCTGGTTATCCACCAAATATCTACCTCTAAAAGGGCCACGCACATTCAACCCAAGATACCTTGGTCCCTATTCCATCACTACCATAGTAAACCCAGTAGCGGTCAAGTTGGACTTGCCCCCGCACATGAGGATACATCCGGTCTTCCACGTCTCTCTATTAAAACCCGTGCAACCTCAAACCCGACTAACCAAATCTCCAGAACCTATCCTAATTGATGGAGAACTCGAGTTTGAAGTCAAAAGCATTCTGGACTCCAAGATCTCCAAATCTAAACTATTCTACCTAATTGACTGGAAAGGCTACGGCCCCGAAGAGAGATCCTGGGAACCTGCTGAGTATGTCCACGCTCCTCGCCTAATCAAAAGATTTCACCGAACATTTCCTGACAAGCCAAAACCCCCGGAGAAGCCCGGTTTGGGAGGGGCCTTGAAGGGGGGTACTGTCATGATCTCTGCTTCCAAAAGGTCAGGGTTTTCCCAACTCCCTTGGAAGCAGATCCATAACCCAGGTTCCGAGTGCCAACCAGTCCCAATTGGGACCTTTTGGACCCAGTCCTGGCGCCAGTGGCACCAGGCTCATAAATATGCCCAGTCCCAGCGCTGGAAGCGCCGGGCTCATAATGCTTGGGTGGACTTACCTGCAGCAGACCATGCTGCTTACTTGCCTGCCAGTTGAGTCTCTGATCCTCTTCTGTTTGGAACTACTTTTCCTGTTGGGTGGGGCAGGAGCCACTCCCTAGATTCAGAACACTGGAACTCTTCTGGAAAGCAGGAACTCTTTTCTTACCTAGGCGTGGCTGTGGAAGGAGACACCTAAGCACTACAGGAGGCTATTTAAACCACACCCGATGGATGAATCTTGCTTTGCGTTATTCTGCATCCTCAGCAGCAGAACGCTCATCGTGTCTTCTGCATCTGATCCTGGGCCTAAGGAAAAAGGCTTACCATCCTGAATCCAGTCTTCAGCAACACCTATAAAGACAAGAAAGAACAGGTTAGCATTACGGTCTTCAGTGACAGCTCTTCACTTACCTGGTCCATCGGCTGTCACCAACGCCTCGCGCTGCATTCCGGCATCTGAAAGACAAAGGCTTACCTACTCTTCATGCGCTCCGGAGGTCTTCACACTGCATTCCGGCATCTGAAAGACAAAAGCTTACCAACTCTTCGCACGCTCCGGAGGCCTTCGGCGCTGCATCCCGCATCTGAAAGACAAAACAAGGTGCGTTTAAAGACATTGGGGAACTTTAATACTCACGTGCCGTTACTCCTTTCCACATCTAACCCAGTGGGTATTCCGGCACCCTGCAGCCGCCCCAAACTTGTACCTGCAAAATAAAAAGACAGTTAGAGCGCATCGTGAAGCAGGCAACAAGCGCTTACTTACGTGCTTCCAGGCGCTTCTATTCATCACACGGGCTCCATCTTCAACTCACTTCAGCACGCCATCCGCCATCGCCGGAACCCTGCAAAACAAGAGACATCATTACTAAAGACTTTAAAGACATTAGAATTACTCGAAACTTACCGTTCGTGCAGTAAACGACCGACAGGAGTCCTCTGAAGTCAAGAGGCCTGCTCCCCTTATCCAGTGAAGAAACTGGTTACAGCACCCTGCCTCGAGGCAGATGGAGAGCACGGTGTTCACTTACCTAAGGTGAGAGCGTTAACCTTTGGGGTTCTACAGGAGAAGAGAAAGGGAAGAAGAGAGAGACATTCAATAACCCAGTTCATTAATCCCACATTTTCTATCTGCAGACATCTTACCCTTCGAGCCAGACATACAGTGCACAGAGGGCCAGCCCAAAGAGCCAGCCGTGTGTTACACATCACCTTTGAAGATACGGTATACGCCCAGTCAAGACCGGCGCCTCTACGGGAATCAGGTGAGCGTTACAAAAACCCCTTTAACACAATACTGGCCAGAGGCCATAATCTTTGGCTTTGCCCATTATATATTATATTCTAATATATAAATGGGCATCACTAGCCATGGCCTTTGACCATGAGCAGTATCTACATCTTTTGGCCATGTCCACTATATATTTTAAAATGCTAACATGACATAAGCGATGTACTTCGGACGTGCCCACTGTGTATTATACAACACTAATCAGCCCCTATCTATGGCATTTGGCCGTGCCCACTGTATATTATATACACTAACCAGTCACTAGCCATGATCTTCAACACAATACTAGCCAGTGGATATAGCCTTTGGCCGTGCCAACTGTATATTGTAACATATTAATGGGCACTAGCTATGGCCTTTAGCTATGGCCACTGACTACAGTTTTCAACGTTGCCCAATGTATATTTTAAAACAGTGAAGGGACACTAGGCATGGTTTTTAACCATGCACGTTAGTATTTTGCAACACTAACTGAGCACTAGGTATGGTGTTTGGTGATGGCCAGTTACCACAGCCTTCATCATGGCCAAGTCCATGGCCTAAATTGTTATGAAGAAAATCAAGGTTTTTAAGAGCTAGCATATTTATCATTTTCTGTCTAATACCATTATTGATGTAATTTGTTATATACAATATAATAAGTGTTGTCACCACTGATGTCATCAGTGATGCAATTTGTGATGTTATCATTGTTCTCCTACATGTAATTAGTGCTGTCGTCAGTGATGTGATCTGTGAAGTCATCATTGTAGTCATAGGCTGCGCAACATGGTGCGTGAAGTTAAGGTGGCATTAGCTGAATTTCAGGGTTGCGCTAAGGTCTCACTTTAGCATCCATGCAACTTAAGTTTTTTCCAGGAATATATATATAAATACTGTTCAAATACTGCTGTGGGCACACCAGAAGGGTGAGTTGCACTCTTTGAAGATCCAATGGTAACATTCAGAAATCGGAGTCCAAGCAACAGCAAATGTCTTTATTGGTGCATCCAAAGCATGTTAAAAGCCATCAGTATATGACAGTCCCATAGAATTTAAAACCGAATGTTCAGCAGCATAATGTGTTTCGCGACTAGCAAGTTGCTTGTTCACATAAACTTCCTGTAGACCCAGGTGTGTACATATAGGAGGAGTCATGAGCGAAAAAGCAGCTCTAAATATAATGGTAGGACTAATGACTTACAGTTCATGCTGTCGGTCATGTTGTAATTCCTTTACTCGTATATATCGTGTATGTGTATACTGGTTATGATTATCAAGGGCTAATCAAGAATGCTCAACTCAGAAAAGGCCCACGGCATAACAAATGATGATAATTGCGATGCTGTTAGTTTTGTAAACAGTCCAATCTGGTATCCATTGGAGATGAGTGCATAATACAGTATCAGCCACAAGAGTAAAGTGTCTATACTCGAACATCGCATGAAAACCATGAAAGCCCAATAATGTGCAGAACCAAGCATTAAGATGGAATATACATTCAGGACAAAGTATGATTAAAAAAACATACACAATCACAACCATAATAGGATGAAAATACGAGTGCTTCCAAGTTACACGCAGAACTAAAGTGCATAATGCAATAGAGGTGAAGGACATTAACAGGGTAATTCATAGAAATTCGCACAAAAGTGGCACACGCGACTGGCGCACAGCGTGCCCGTGCGAATGTCTGCGCCAGCCGCGTGCGCTAAAATCGATTTCCGCGCACAGCGTATTCATGGATTTTCGCATCCAAAACCAGCCGTGGCGCAGCGTGGCGCAGCGACCCTGCAGCAGCACCAGTTACGCCCCCAAGAATGCCCTCGCGCAAGGAAAAGCCTTCAAAATCCCCAAATAATCGCAAAGGGCTGCGCTAACCATGGACCAGTTCACAGGGCTGGCAAACAGCAAACGCCAAGCGGGGAACGTGTATTTCAGTGGTTCGCGGGAAGTTCCACACGCGATTGTCCTGTGTACGTGTGCATTAGGGGTGCGCGGGAAGTATCACACGCAAAATCAGCAGGGTATGTGTATTTCAGGGGTGCGCGGGAAGTATCACACGCGATTCCAGCAGGGTACGTGTATTTCAGGGGTGCGCGTGAAGTTCCACACGCGATTTCAGCAGGGTACGTGTATTTCAGGGGTGCGCGGGAAGTTCCACACGCGATTTCAGCAGGGTACGTGTCTTTCAGGGGTGCGCGGGAAATTCCGCACGCAATTCCATCAGGGTATCTGTATTTCAGGGGTGCGCGGGAAGTTCCACACGCGATTGGCCCCGTGCGAGTAGGGTACGTGTATTTCAGGGGTGCGCGGGAAGTTCCACATGCGATTGGCCCTGTGCGAGCAGGGTACGTGTATTACAGGGGTGCGCGGGAAGTTCCACACGCAATTTCAGCAGGGTACGTGTATTTCAGGGGTTCGCGGGAAGTTCCACAAGCGATTTCAGCAGGGTATGTGTATTTCAGGGATTCTGGGGAGTACTACACGTGAATTGGCCATGTGGGTCCTCCCAGGTGTTCGCTCTACAACCTCCACGGCCCCTGCAGGCAGCCCACACCACGGGGGACTACCCTGCACCCCTGCTCATGTCCCGCAGGCAGCCCATCCACCATGGGCATGCCCCCCAGCCAACCCACATGTCACCTTGCACTACTGATCAACAATGCATGTCTCCCAGCACCCCCACCCCCCAGCAGTCAGGGGCAACCTCCACCAGGCCCCCAATCCTGTCTCCCTGCACCCCCACCCCCAGCAGTCAGGGGCACTCTCCACCAGGCCCCCACTCCTGTCTCCCTGCACCCCCTACCCCCCAGCAGTCAGGGGCAGCCTCCACCAGGCCCCCACTCATGTCTACCACCACCCCCACCCCCCAGCCACCAGGGGCAGCCTCCACCAGGCCCCCACTCATGTCCCCTATTACCCCCACCCCCCAGCCACCAGGGGCAGCCTCCACCAGGCCCCCACTCATGTCTCCATGCACCCCCTACCCCCCAGCAGTCAGGGGCACCCTCTACCAGGCTCCCACTCCTGTCTCCCACCACCCCCACCCCCCAGCCACCAGGGGCAGCCTCCACCAGGCCCCCACTCATGTCCCCTATTACCCCCACCCCCGCCAGTGCAGGGGCAGCCTCCACCAGGCCCCCACCCATGTCTCCCACCACCCCCACCCCCCAGCCACCAGGGGCAGCCTCCGCCAGGCCCCCACTCATGTCTCCCAGCACCCCCACCCCCCAGCAGTGCAGGGGCAGCCTCCACCAGGCCCCCACTCATGTCCAACTCATGTTCCCCAGCCAACATGTCATCACAATCTAGATCCCTGATCCCTGTGGTCAGCCTCCAAATGCAAAACACCCACCCGAGTATTGCATCCACCCACTCAGAAATGGCAATAACATGATAGAACAGCAATTGCAAGTTTGGAAACTAACACATGTCCCTCACATACACCCAATGGGTGTCAGTGAATCTCAAAACCCATATCATGATATGCATGAAACCAATGAGATGATACTACACATTGAAGTTTGATCAAAAAATATGTATTAAAGGAAACATGAATTGAATCAAAAATAAACTAACATAAATGGGAATGTAAAAAAAGTAAAAAGAAGCATGTCTGTGAAAAAATGCAAAACCAAAAATCAAAATCCAAAGGAATGGTGTCCAAAGTCACAGTCCACAAAAGAAAATCCAATGGGAAATTATAATTGAAAGCCATTGCTCCATGGGTAAATTGTAAAAAGAAAAGAAAACCCAACAGTGAACTATGTACAGGTGAACAAGCCAGGGTCCACGATCCCAACAAAAGAAATGAAACCTACCTAATAAAAAATAACTATATACAAAAATGTGGCCCATTATCCAAAAGGTCCAAAGAAAATGCAAAAATAAAGGAAACCTAACACTAACTGCATAACTATTTACATGGGCAGCGGGCTAGTCTAACGGCTCACTGGATGTTGTCATGGGCCAGGGCATCATCGAACTCCTGTTCAATGGCTTGGAGGTGGGCATGTTCCCTGGCCCCGAGGTCTCGCAGGGATAAAGCAGTGTCCAGCTCCAACTCCCTGCGAAGACCCTCGAGGCACTCAGCCCGCCTCAGCGCCCTCCGCATGGAGTTCTCCGCCCTGACCATAGTGAGCCGTTCCTCCTCTGCCCGCTGCCGCTCCGCACCTATATGATGGCCCAACTGCTCCCACACGGAAGCCACTCCCATTCCAGGGTTCTCCTGCCCTCCGGCCGATGCCTGCACCCCTGATGTTGATGACCCCGAGCCATTATGCCTCCCACGGCGAGCCTGCCGCTGCCTCCGACGCAACTGCCTGTGCCAGCACGACGGCATCCAGGCTGATGGAATCCACCGACGCCGTCATGCACGTGCCCTGCCCGATGATGCCGTCACATCCTCCATCTGCTGGGGTCCAGTTGCTGGTGTGTCCACCCCTGCTGGACCTCCGACTCCCGACTGTAGCAGGGTTGGGATCCCCACCGAGCCGGCTGCATTGGTTGGGGCAGGTCCACAGGGGGCCCTGGTGGCATCTGGGCCAGAAGACGGCATGGAGAACGACTGGTGCATAGTCTCCACAGAGGAGGAGAGGGTCGCCAGATTGGCCGTCACATGTAGGAAACCCCCGACCATGGCCGATCCCAACTGGGCCACGTCGGCATGGTGCTCTCCGTGATGACGTGCATGCTCCTCCCGGGAAGCACGCACCTCATCACGAATTGCACCTGTGCGCAACGCAACACCAATCAGGACCTTCTCCATACGGCCAGGGGTCCTCTCGTCCGCAGGTGGAGGGGAGTCAGATGACATGAACATCCCCCCTACCTGCGGACGGGCCTGGGATGGGGCATCCCTGCTGGTGCATGGTGGTGCAGTCACATTGTCAGGGACAGTGACATGCACAGGCCCCTCCACGGCGACCTGTGCTGCCTCCTGCCCCTGCCCCTGGACTGCAACACTTGCACCAGCAGGGATGCCCCCACCAGGCCCCATGTGCGCCTCAGTAGCGGCCTCCTCCTCCTCTGTGGAAACCACCAACCTGGATGGCTCCACCCCGTCTTCCGCCGTTGCAAGCCCCTGTGGGGGCTCACCCACCCCTTCCGCTGCAGCCGTGGGGGCACCCCCGCCGTTTGCTCCACAGAGCCGTCTCCGCCCTCTTCTTCACGTGGCGCTGTGTAGAGGGAGACATAGAACACAAGCATCAGGGTACTGTACAATGGTCCCCTAGACAGGAAGCAATAGCAGATGAGTGGCAATGTCAAAGATCACTTCCATCATGTCCCTCCACAACACATGGCTCAGTGCAGGTAAAACACATGCGGTAACAGGCATGGCGCATGCTATGGACATTAGCATACATATCCAAGTGATTCTTGAAACATACACTGTTGTTTTGGAACTCACATGCATCATGGGCCATGCCTATCACATGCACACACTTCACCCTAGTTTCATCCATCTGGCCTCGTACTCCACAGACACAGTGGATACAAGGATGACTAGGCTGCATCAGTGAACCTGAACATTGCGACAGACATGTGTCATGTATCCCTGGCATTCACAAGTCACAGACACGCAGGTCAGACAAACAGACATGGACAGCATACATGTACATGGCATCAGCACCCATCCCTCACCCATGTCCAGGAACAGAGACTGGCATGCTTTCATGTGGCCATTCCGCATAGGGCAACCCATGTTGCATTTGAACACATGCACCAACCGTGTAGTTCATACATTACTGGTCTCACATGCATGACGTCCCTGCACACACACATGCATACATGGCCTATGTGACACATACAGGCAAATATCAGACAACCAGCACACTGCGACATGCCCTGTCTCACACAGCAATGCTTGGCCACTTACCGCTCAACTCCAGACGGGTCTGCTTCTCAAGGATCTGGGCGTGGAGCGCTGGGCCTACGCGTTCCAGGACCCTCATCTGAATGGTACCCATGCGGCCCCAGCCCCCCTTCACGAGGCGCCGGGCCTTCAAGAGGGCCCTGGACCTGCAGTCATCCCAGCGCTTCTTGACATGTTGGTAGTCGCGGACTGCCACCCCCTCCGCGTTGATGGCAGTCACGATGTCCGTCCAGATCCGAGTCCGTCCTTCCTTGTTGGCGCGTTTACTTCTGAAGAGGGCATCATACTGCCCCAGGACTTGCTCCACCAGGACACCAACTTCGTTGGCAGTGAAGCTGGTGCCCCTCTGCCTCTCTGGCCGGGGGTTGCCAGTGGTGCCAGATGTTGCAGTGCCAGACATGGCAACCCCAGAGGCAGGAGTGGGTGGGCAACTGGGTCCTGGGGCTGAGCTGTGGAGCGATGGTATCCCAGTCGGTAGTCTTCTGTTCCAGCAGGGGTGGACACAGCAAATGGACCCCTGCAGATGGCTGATGTGCAGGCACCAAATGGCAGGGCACGGTGGCAGCAGGCAGGCAGGCAGTAAGGCAGCAGCAGATGGCTCGTGGGAGGCTGCTCGGGGCTCTGGGGGGCAGTAATTTGGCCTTTTGGGGAGGAGTGTGGTCTTCCGTGTGCTTACGCGTGGCCAGCTTGATACGGAGTGATTTGGCACGTGAAAATCCTGCACGTCTGCGTGTAAATCGAGGAAAGGCCCTTAGCGTGTATGCACGTCAGCACGCATATGCGATTTCATTGGACCAAAGGCCCTTAGCGCGTGAGCGCGTCTGTGAAGTGAGGCGCGCGGGTGTTTCCCTCATTACACGTGATGACAGAGCACACGTGGATTTCCACCAATCGCGTGTGAATCTTCCTGCCCACCCCAGGAATACACGTAGCACGCTCTCACAGGCACAGTCGCGGGTAAATATTCCCGCCCACCCCTGGAATACATGTACCCCACTCTCACAGGCCCAATCGTGTGTGGAAGTTCACGCGTACCCCGAAGTACACGTACCCAGGCCAATCGCGTGTGGGACTTCCCGCGCACCCCGAAGTACACATACCCAGGCTAATCGCGTGTGGAAGTTCACGCGCACCCCGAAGTACACGTACCCAGGCCAATCGCGTGTGGGACTTCCGGCGCACCCCGAAGTACACGTACCCAGGCTAATCACGTGTGGAACTTCCCGCACACCCCGAGGTACACGTACCCAGACTAATCGCGTGTGGGACTTCCCGCGCCCCCCGAAGTACACGTACCCAGGGTAATCGCGTGTGGAACTTCCTGCGCACCCCGAGGTACACGTACCCAGGCTAATCACGTGTGGGACTTCACGCGCACCCCGAAGTACACGTACCCAGGCTAATCGCGTGTGGAACTTCCCGCGCACCCCGAGGTACACGTACCCAGGCCAATCACGTGTGGAACTTCCTGCGCACCCCGAAGTACACGTACCCAGGCAAATCGCACGGCTGGGGGGTGGGGGTGCAGGGGGACATGCGTGGGGGCCTGGTGGAGGCTGCCCCTGGTGGCTGGGGGGTGGGGGTGGTGGGAAACATGAGTGGGGGCCTGGTGGAGGCTGCCCCTGGTGGCTGGGGGGTGGGGGTGGTGGGAGACATGAGTTGGACATGAGTGGGGGCCTGGTGGAGGCTGCCCCTGGTGTCTGGGGGGTGGGGGTGGTGGGAGACATGAGTGGGGGCCTGGTGGAGGCTGCCCCTGGTGGCTGGGGGTGGGGGGGGGTGGGAGACATGAGTGGGGGCCTGGTGGAGGCTGCCCCTGGTGGCTGGGGGGTGGGGAGGGTGGGAGACATGAGTTGGACATGAGTGGGGGCCTGGTGGAGGCTGCCCCTGCACTGCTGGGGGTGGGGGTGGTGGGAGACATGAGTGGGGGCCTGGTGGAGGCTGCCCCAGCACTGCTGGGGGGTGGGGGTGCATGGGGACATGAGTGGGGGCCTGGTGGAGGCTGCCCCTGGTGGCTGGGGGGGTGGGGGTGATGGGAGACATGAGTGTGGGCCTGGTGGAGGCTGCCCCTGCACTGCTGGGGGGTGGGGGTGGTGGGAGACATGAGTGGGGGCCTGGTGGAGGCTGCCCCTGGTGGCTGGGGGGTGGGGGTAGTGGGAGACATGAGTGGGGGCCTGGTGGAGGCTGCCCCTGGTGGCTGGGAGGTGGGGGTGGTGGGAGACATGAGTTGGGGCCTGGTGGAGGCTGCCCCTGGTGGCTGGGGGGTGGGGGTGGTGGGAGACATGAGTTGGACATGAGTGGGGGCCTGGTGGAGGCTGCCCCTGCACTTCTGGGGGGTGGGGGTGGTGGGAGACATGAGTGGGGGCCTGGTGGAGGCTGCCCCTGGTGGCTGGGGGGTGGTGGGAGACATGAGTGGGGGCCTGGTGGAGGCTGACCCTGGTGGCTGGGGGGTGGGGGTGGTGGGAGACATCAGTGGGGGCCTGGTGGAGGCTGCCCCTGCACTGCTGGGGCGTGGGGTGGTGGGAGACATGAGTTGGACATGAGTGGGGGCCTGGTGGAGGCTGCCCCTGCACTTCTGGGGGTGGGGGTGCATGGGGACATGAGTGGGGGCCTGGTTGAGGCTGCCCCTGGTGGCTAGGGGGTGGGGGTGATGGGAGACATGAGTGTGGGCCTGGTGGAGGCTGGGCCTGGTGGAGGCTGCCCCTGCACTGCTGGGGGTGGGGGTGGTGGGAGACATGAGTGGGGGCCTTGTGGAGGCTGCCCCTGGTGGCTGGGGGGTGGGGGTGGTGGGAGACATGAGTGGGGGCCTGGTGGAGGCTGCCCCTGGTGGCTGGGGGGTGGGGGTGGAGGGAGACATGAGTTCGACATGAGTGGGGGCCTGGTGGAGGCTGCCCCTGCACTGCTGGGGGGTGGGGGTGTTAGGGAGAATTCTCTGTTTAGGCTGAATTTCCTAACCTAGTGAGTCCCCCAGCAGCTTTGCTGGATTTCTGGAGTTTGTTTTTTCCATCCTGCCAAGAGTGAGACTCTTTTCCTCCCACTCTTGGACATGAATGTGTGTAATTCCTTTGTATATCCATGTGTTCTATGGGCTATGGGGTCTTTTACTCCATAGGGTCTCATATGTTTTTCTATGTGTGTTACACCGCACCCTACGTGCCGTAACACTGGGGCGTCCCAGCGGACTTCCACCATAGACTCCATACCCGGGCATGTAAAGTCTCCATTGGCTTTACTAGACCTAAATTTACTAACAGAACTAGTACAAATCATCTTATTGTGGACGTACCAGTAGGGGTAATTCGATTACTCCTGGATCTGTTATTAGAGGGGGCACTGTCCCGTCCCCCCTCGTCGAGTTTTGGCTGGTGGCAATGGAAACTACTTGTTATGTTCGACCCCGAACATAACCCTATGGGATTCGTCCCATTGTTAGAGATTGATACTTTTTCCCGTTAATCTCTAACGTACCACCGATCTACTTATCTTAAATAGGTTTATCGGATGGTATTTTCTGCCAGAACTCGGTTTGTAAAATGGCGTCTGTGTTCGTCTCTGTGACTCCTAAGGTTGAGCCCTTTGTTCCACTTTTGGCGGGCTCTGTACAGAGACCCTCCAAAGTGGTGCCATTCTGTCTGGGTTACTACAGGGGTGTGGGAGGGGGTTTAGGCACCCTGGACCGAGTTGCCTTGCCAACTCCGGTCGCACTCTGGAGTGATTGGCCCAAGTGGTGAGCCTCCCCGCTCACCACTTAGCATGTGTTGATTGACAGCTAGGCTGAATGAATGGGGGTTTTCTGCATAAAAGCAGGGCTTTTGGGACTGGATCTTCAGAAGTCGCCACAGGACCTAAGAATCCGACGAGGGTAACGCTGAGCCGACCTGCACGACGACACCTCCGGTGGAGCCCTGCGGAACCGACTCACCACTTCCCGACGACAGAGGAGATCTCCCTGCCAGAGAGTCTCTTCCCCTGGCTGGTGGGAACAACCAGTCCCCTTTGCTTTTTATTCGCATCAGGACGCAGTGGTCGAATTGCCCGTGCAGAGCACCTCGGCAACCGGATAGCCACTAACCCTGTACAGTGACCAAAAGGTGGTGCCTTGTGACGGAGCACTCCGCGGCTGGTCTCTTCCCTGGTGGTGCACCGGACTTCACTTTTCTTCGACGACGAGATCATCTCTATTCTTGGCAAAGACCCGATGTGCATCCACCACCAGGAACAGCTGCCCCTGCCGGAGCTGCCCTCCACAACAAGGTAGCGTGTCCGCCTGGCTTCCCTTTCGATCGGTTCGAGTCAGGTGTCTTAATCCTCTCCTTTCCGTTGGGTCGCCTCCAAGCTTTCTCACATATTGTTCTGAACTAGTTCAATCTGCCGATAACAATTTGCTACAAAGACTCGAACGCATTTCCACTAAGAGACTTTTTATGACATATCGCCTTGCCTCTCTCCGAGTGGGCCTGGCCTCTGAACTTTATGATCTATTGTGGTTCTTGCCTTCTTGCCTTGCATTTTTTTAGCCGTGAAGTATTGAACTGTGTTGATTTCTTAACCTACTGATTTTTCTCTCCCGTCCTAACTAATATTAGAGTGCCATCTAGGTTGAGGCATACACCTCTGTCTGTAAATAAGAGGTGCCGGTAGAACCTAGACTTGTCGAAATATTGCAAGGGGGATTGATCGTTTCTTCTTCGTAGAGTAACTGTGTTTGATTTGTTTGCCGTGATACTGCCATAGTGTTTTTGATAGATGTTTCGTTATAAATAAATAGCTTAATATCTTTACACTGCGTCTGGTTGCGTGTTTGGTTGTCTTGTGTGAAGAATTGCCCTATGTTGTATACTCCACATACTGCTTAACTCTTCTCGAGAGAAGTCTGACTGCTCAGCCACAGCTACCAACAGTGAATCTGTGTGGTGCAGACTGCTACCAAGTGGGTTTACTGCCAAACACCTGTGGTCCTAAATCTTTTGCAGTGGTCCCAGAGGGAACTGCACAAGTTTCCGCCTAACACTGGTGTACAGCGGTGGGATTTGTATCGAGTATACAGGTTAGAGTGCTTTTCGACACTTTAGGATAACTAACCACAAAACTTAGCACTAAAAAGTAACTTTCAGAAACATGTCTACGATGGAAACTTACAGCCAAGAGTCCTTGTCAGGTGAAAATACTGAGAGTTTGCGAGCTCTCTGTAGGCAAGAGAATCTTCCTGTAAGAGGCAAGAAGTTAGAATTAATAGAGAGATTGCTGGCGAACCAAAGTCTGGGTACTGGTTCAGAGGAACCAATTTCTCCAGCAAATGTAGATAACAGTGATGGTGTTGATCTGAATCGTAATTCTGATGATAGCGATGAAGAGGCTGACGAGGATGGAGAGGCTAACGAAACTGTCTCCCCTGCTCCTCTACCTGCCTTACCAGCTGTGCCTACGGGACCCATACCAGGTCCCACAAGTAACCCTGCTTATTTTGAACTTGAAAAAATGAAGCTCGAATTAGAATACAAACGGTTCTTGGCTCAATCTGAACGAAACCAAGAGCTCGAGTTCAGACGGATGAATGCCCAGGCTGAGCAGAAGCAAGCTGAGTTAAGACTCAGAGAAATAGAATTTAATCACGAGTTAGAGATGAAAAAGTTGTCTATAGAAAATGCTTCTCTCTCCTCTGGTTCCTCTAGGAGCTCCAGTCCCAAAAGACCCTGGATGCCGAAGGAATTAGTGGGTATGTATGAACCGAGATTGGATGTGTTGGATTGATTGAAACTGTTTGAGTACAATCATGGGCTCCAGGACATCACCGGGAATGATTTACTTCCCTGGTTGTTCTCTAGGCTCCCTCCTGTTGCGACTGATGTGGTAATGGAATTGGGGGAGGCGGATAAGACGGATTATGAAAGTGTGAAGCTAGCTTTGATAGCTAGGTTCGGGAAGACCCCTTCCCAGTATCTTAAGAGGTTTAGAACCCTCAAAAAGCATGATGGTACCCCTTGGGCTACCTGGGTGAGTGAAGGGTTGAAAAACCTAGAGGAATGGATTAAGGGTTATAAAGTGAACACTTATGAGGGTATGAGGAATCTTTTTATGTTGGAGTCTATTTATGATGCCTGTTCTCCTGAGCTCAGACAGCACTTGGCTGATTCGAAGGAATTGGATTCCCGGAGGCTAGCTAAGGCTGCTGACTTATGGGTTGCCAACAGGGCTACTCATAAGGATTCTGGGGCAACTAGAAAAAGGATGAGGGAAAACAGCCTAAAAAAGACTCAAAAGAGAATTCTAATAACTCAAATTCCAAAGAGGGCCCCAAACAAAACCAGAAGGGTAAGCCTCAAGGAAAACCACTGCAGAATAGTGTGTCTTCTGGTGCCAAACCGGAAGGAGGTCAGAACAAGCCACCATTCCAGAAAGCATTCGGTAAATGCTTTGTTTGTGGCTCGACTGACCACGTGAAAGGAGATCCCAGATGTAAGGGTAAACCTTCAGGGGTCCAGCTTGTCTCCTTAGCCTTCGCTCCAGAGGAGGAAGTCCAAATGGCAAGTGGAAACTTTCTACTGCTAGCTGACGAACCCATTGGAGTCTCAGCCAGCGTTTCTTTAGTATCTCTGGGGTTGTGGGAACAACAGAATTTAGATGTCTATAATTCTATCCCCGATAATACTAAAGAGTATTATAAGGACAGTGTCCAGGTGAATGGTCAGGAGACTCCTGCCATTAGGGACACTGGGGCCAGCATAACTGTGGTGGATAAATCGTTTTTTCAGGCTGAGGATGTTGCTAAGGCACCCAAACGCCTCACCAAGTTAGCTGGAGGGCCTGTGCAGATGCTTCCCCAATTACCAGTTCTCATCCAGTGTAACGACATGACTGTGAAGATACCTGTCAGCATACAGAGTGAGGTACCAGGACGCGTACTGTTGGGTAACGATTTGAAAACTCTCGGAGTTGTATCGCATACTCCCAGACCTCCTAGTAAACGGTTACAGGAGCTAACCAGACCCGCAAGAAAGAGGACCATGCGTGGTACTCTCCAGGAGATGATGAAGAAAGAAATCACTCCTGCTCTACTGGAATTGTCGGCCGCTGTCTCAAAGAAATCAGAAGCGAAAGGGCAACCTAAGACTTCTATCCCAAAACCAGCAGCCAGCATTCCAGTGCAGCCAACACGGACTTCCCCGCGGTTGTCCAAAGTTACACCCGTAACTCCACCTCCAGCCGAGGCTGAGAGGGAGGTACAACCCTGTGTGGTAGAATTAGACTCTGAGGAAGAGCTAATGGAAGGCCAGGAACTCATTGGAGATCTGGATCCTGTTGACCATCCTGAGCTGCAGTCTTTACTGGCAGAAGGTGGACCCACCAGGGCAGACTTCAGTAAGGGACAGAGGGAATGTCCAACTCTGGAAGGTCTTCGCCACCAGGCAGAAGCTCAGGCTGAAGGGCAAGAGCCTGGAAAATACATGTTACACTGGGAAGATGGCCTCTTATACAGTGAACTGACCGAGTCTGCACCTGGAGACTACAAACGACTTGTAGTACCCCAAGAGAACAGACCACAGTTCTTGCAGTTAGCCCACGAGATTCCTTTGGCTGGTCACTTGAGTTTCAAGAAGACTAAGGAAAGTCTCTCTCTCTCTACTTCTATTGGCCGAAGATGGGGGCCGAAGTGGAAAAACAATGCAGGAGCTGCCACACCTGCCAGACCTCTGATAAGGTTGGCTCCAAGAATGTGGCACCTTTAGTGCCTCTCCCAGTCGTGGGAGTCCCATTTGAGAGAGAAGGGATTGACATTGTTGGTCCCCTTGATCCTCCAACCTCCTCAGGCAATAGGTTTATACTTGTTGTAGTAGACCATGCTACTAGGTATCCTGAGGCAATTCCTATGAGGACTGTTACAGCTCCGGCTGTGGCTAAGGCCCTCCTTGGTAATTTTACTAGGGTCGGGTTTCCTAAGGAAGTAATCTCTGACAGGGGGTCAAACTTTATGTCCCACTACATGAAAGCCATGTGGAAAACCTGTGGAGTTACTTACAAGTTCTCAACAGCTTACCACCCACAAACCAATGGGTTGGTAGAACGGTTCAACCGAACCATGAAGAGCATGATAGGTGCTTTAGAAGAACCCTTTAAGCGTAAGTGGGACCTTCTACTGCCATGCCTTCTCTTCGCTTATAGAGAAGTCCCTCAGGAGGGAGTAGGTTACTCTCCCTTCGAGCATCTCTATGGTCATCCCGTCAGAGGTCCATTGGCCCTGATTAAGGAGGGGTTGGAGAGTGCTCCTTCCCCCAAGCCAGTCAGAGTGACTGACTACGTGATAGGTCTCCGGAGGAGAATGTCGCACATGATGATGGAAGCAAGCGATAACTTGAAAGCTGGACAAGCATTGGTGAAGCACTGGCACGATCAAAAGGCTAACATGGTTGAGTTTGCTCAAGACCAGCTCGTTCTCGTTATGATCCCAACAAGGCAGAGGGCCTTGCAAGATAAGTGGATGGGACCCTTCAGAGTTGTGGGTAAACTCGAAGAGGTCAACTATCTGGTGGACTTTGTGTCATGATCTCTGCTTCCAAAAGATCAGGACTTGCCCGACTCCCTTGGAAGCAGACCCATAACCCCGGTTCCGAGTGCCAGCCAGTCCCAATTGGGACCTTTTGGTCCCTGTCCTGGCGCCAGTGGCACCAGGCTCATAAAGATGCCCAGTCCCAGCGCTGGAAGCGCCGGGCTCATAATGCTTGGGTGGATTTACCTGCAGCAGACCATGCTGCTTACTTACCTGCCAGTTGAACCCAGATCCTCTTCTGTTTGGGACTACTTTTCCTGTTGGGTGGGGCAGGAGCCACTCCCTAGGTTCAGAACACTGGAACTCTTCTGGAAAGCAGGAACTCTTTTCTTACCTAGGCGTGGCTGTGGAAGGAGACACCTAAGCACTACAGGAGGCTATTTAAACCACACCCGATGGATGAATCTTGCTTTGTGTTATTCTGCATTCTCTGCAGCAGAACGCTCATCGTGTCTTCTGCTTCTGATCCTGGTCCTAAGGGAACAAAGGCTTACCATCCTGGAATCCAGTCTTCAGCAGCACCTGTAAAGACAAAGAAAGAACAGGTTAGCACTACGGTCTTCAGTGGCAGCACATCTCTTACCTGGTCCATCGGCTGTCACCAACGCCTCGCGCTGCATTCCGGCATCTGAAAGACAAAGGCTTACCTACTCTTCGCATGCTCCGGAGGTCTTCGCACTGCATTCCGGCATCTGAAAGACAAAAGCTTACCAGCTCTTCGCACGCTCCGGAGGCCTTCGGCGCTGCATCCCGCATCTGAAAGACAAAAGAAGGTGCGTTTAAAGACATTGGGCAACTTTATTACTCACGTGCCATTCCTCCTTCCCACGCCGAATCCAGTGGGTATTCCAGCACCCTTCAGCTTCTCTAAAGCTCCGAACTTGTACCTGCAAGATAAAAGGGACAGTTAGTGCGCATCGTGAAGCAGGCTACAAGCGCTTACTTACGTGCTTCCAGGCGCTTCTATTCCTCACGCGGGTTCGATCCTCAACTCTCATCAGCCCGCCATCCTCCATCGCCGGAACCCTGCAAAACAAGAGATATCATTACAAAAGACTTTTAAGACATTTGAAGTGCCCAGAACTTACCGTTCGTGCAGTTAACGACGGACAGCAGTCCTCTGAGGCCTGCACCCTTATCCAGTGAAGAAACTGGTTACGGCACCCTGCCCCGAGGCAGATGGAGAGCTCGGCGTTCACTTACCTAAGGTGAGGGCGTTAACCTTTGGGGTTCTACAGGAGAAGAGAAAGGGAAGAGGAGAGAGGCACCCAATAACCCCAGTTCATTAATCCCATATTTTCTATCTGCAGACATCTTACTCTTCGAGTCAGACATACAGTGCACAGAGGTCCAGCCCAAAGAGCCAGCCGTGTGTTACACATCACCTTTGAAGATACGGCATTCACCCAGTCAAGACCGGCGCCTCTGCGGGAATCAGGTGAGCGTTACACTTGGGCAATCCCAAGGAGGCTCCGACAGTCTTCCACACCAACCGACTTAAAGCGTATGTCTCACGACTTGATGTAGGAGCGTTGCTTCTAGCATTATCCGAGGAAGAAGAAGAGAGTGAAGCTCTTCCGGATCTCCTCAGAGGCTTACCTTTAGATGGAAAAATTGAAGGAGTAAATCTCTCCTCCAATCTGACACCCGAGCAACAAGAAGAGTGCAAATCTATGTTGAATCAGTTTGCCTCTCTGTTCTCGCTTTCACCAGGCTTGACCCCTTGGGGCCAGCACGACATACTCACTGGTGACTGTCTGCCAGTCAAAAGCAGAGGATACAGAATGTCAGAGAACGTATGAACCCACATCAAAGGTGAGGTCAGCAAGATGCTTGATCTCGGGGTAATAGAGCCCTCTACTAGTCTATGGTCTAGCCCAGTTGTGTTAGTACCAAAGGCTGGATCTAAAGATCTTAGATTCTGCGTGGATTATAGAGCTCTTAATGCAGTCACCAAGACTGATGCCCACCCTTTGCCAAGAACAGATGAGTTGGCGGATAAACTTGGCGCCGCCAAGTTCCTCAGCACATTTCACTTGACGTCAGGCTTTTGGCAAATAGCCCTGACAGACCATGCCAAGGAGAAAACTGCATTTTCGACCCCCATTGGCTTATACCAGTTTAAGGTAATGCCTTTCGGATTGAAGAATGCACCTGCTACGTTTCAACGGATGGTAAACCAGGTTCTGAGTGGGATGGAGGACTTCTGCATGGCATACTTGGATGACATCGCAGTGTTCAGCAATTCCAAGGAAGAACATGTAACCCACCTGAGAGATGTTTTGCAGGCTCTTGTACGAGCCAATCTGACCATAAAGGCGAGTAAATGCCAAATTGGACAGAGTAAGGTAGTCTATCTTGGACATGAGGTAGGAGGTGGAGAAATAAGGCCTTTGATCAGTAAGATTGAAGCTGTGCAAAATTGGACAACACCGACTACTTAAACCCAAGTGAGAGCCTTCCTAGGCCTCACTGGGTATTGGGACCATAGCTTCTCCACTGAATGTCATCTCCTCGCCCAAATTTCCTAAAAAGGTTAAATGGAACGAGGAGTGCAATCAGGCTTTTGAAAACCTGAAAAAGGCTCTTTGCCAAGCCCCAGTACTCAGAGCTCCTGATTACCGCCAACACTTCATTGTGCAGACAGATGCTTCAAATGTAGGACTAGGTGCTGTACTCAGTCAACTGGATGGGAAAGGTAGGGAGCACCCCGTTTGCTTCATCAGCCGCAAGCTGAAGGATCTTGAAACAAGGTGGGCAACAATCGAAAGAGAGTGCTTTGCTATCGTGTGGGCTCTGAAGAAGTTTAGGCCGTACTTGTATGGTTCTACTTTTGTCATTCAGAGTGACCACCAACCCTTCAGATGGTTAATGCAAATGAAAGGGGAAAACCCAAAATTATTGAGATGGTCGATCTGCCTGCAAGGGTTTGATTTCACCATTGAGCACAGGTCAGGGTGTCACCACCAAAATGCTGATGGTCTCTCTAGGATGTATGTCATCGACTAGAGGTATGAGATTCATCCAGGAGTGGATTAAATCCTCCTGTCCCTTAGTCTGAGGGGGGGGGGCAAGTGTTAGGGAGAATTCTCTGTTTAGGCTGAATTTCCTAACCTAGTGAGTCCCCCAGCAGCTTTGCTGAATTTCTGGAGTTTGTTTTTTCCATCCTGCCAAGAGTGAGACTCTTTTCCTCCCACTCTTGGACATGAATGTGTGTAATTCCTTTGTATATCCATGTGTTCTATGGGCTATGGGGTCTTTTACTCCATAGGATCTCATATGTTTTTCTATGTGTGATACACCGCACCCTACGTGCCGTAACACTGGGGCGTCCTAGCGGATCTCCACCATAGACTCCATACCCGGGGACTGACTACTGTCTCCCCGGGCATGTAAAGTCACCATTGGCTTTACTAGACCTAAATTTACCAACAGAACTAGTACAAACCATCTTATTGTGGACGTACTAGTAGGGGTAATTCGATTACTCCTGGATCTGTTATTCGAGGGGGCACTGTCCCGTCCCCCCTCGTCGAGTTTTGGCTGGTGGCAGTGGAAACTACTTGTTATGTTCGACCCCGAACATAACCCTATGGGATTCGTCCCATTTTTAGAGATTGATACTTTTTTTCGTTAATCTCTAACGTACCACCGATCTACTTATCTTAAATATGTTTATCGGATGGTATTTTCTGCCAGAACTCGGTTTGTAAAATGGCGTCTGTGTTTGTCTCTGTGACTCCTAAACCAAAGGTCGAACCCTTTGTTCCACTTTTGGCGGGCTCTGTACAGAGACCCTCCAAAGTGGTGCCATTCTGTCTGGGTTACCACAGGGGTGTGGGAGGGGGTTTAGGCACCCTGGACCGAGTTGCCTTGCCAACTCCGGTCGCACTCTGGAGTGATTGGCCCAAGTGGTGAGCCTCCCCGCTCACCACTTAGCATGTGTTGATTGACAGCTAGGCTGAATGAATGGGGGTTTTCTGCATAAAAGTAGGGCTTTTGGGACTGGATCTTCAGAAGTCGCCACAGGACCTAAGATTCTGACGAGGGTAACTCTGAGCCGACCTGCACGACGACACCTCCGGTGGAGCCCTGCGGAACCGACTCACCACTTCCCGACGACAGAGGAGATCTCCCTGCCGGAGAGTCTCTTCCCCTGGCTGGTGGGAACAACCAGTCCCCTTTGCTTTTTATTCGCCTCAGGATGCAGTGGTCGAATTGCTTGTGCAGAGCACCTCGGCAACCGGATAGCCACTACCCCTGTACCGTGACCAAAAGGTGGTGCCTTGTGACGGAGCACTCCGCAGCTGGTCTCTTCCCTGGTGTTGCACCGGACTTCACTTTTCTTCAACGACGAGATCATCTCTACTCTTGGCAAAGACCCGACGTGCATCCACCACCAGGATCAACTGCCCCCGCCGGAGCTGCCCTCCACAACAAGGTACCGTGTCCACCTGGCTTCCCTTTTGATCGGTTCGAGTGAGGTGTCTTAATCCTCTCCTTTCCGTTGGGTCGCCTCCAAGCTTTCTCACGTATTGTTCTGAACTAGTTCAATCTGCCGATAACAATTTGCTACAAAGACTCGAACGCATTTCCACTAAGAGACTTTTTGGGACTTATCGCCTTGCCTCTCTCCGAGTGGGCCTGGCCTCTGAACTTTATGATCTATTGTGGTTCTTGCCTTCTTGCCTTGCATTTTTTTAGCCGTGAAGTATTGAACTGTGTTGATTTCTTAACCTACTGATTTTTCTCTCCCGTCCTAACTAATATTAGAGTGCCATCTAGGTTGAGGCATACACCTCTGTCTGTAAATAAGTGGTGCCGGTAGAACCTAGACTTGTCGAAATATTGCTAGGAGGATTGATCGTTTCTTCTTCGTAGAGTAACTGTGTTTGATTTGTTTGCCGTGATAGTACCATAGTGTTTTTGATAGATGTTTCGTTATAAATAAATACCTTAATATCTTTACACTGAGTCTCGTTGCGTGCTTGCTTGTCTTGCTGTGAAGAATTGCCCTATCTTGTATACTCCACATACTGCTTAACTCTTCTTGAGAGAAGTCTGACTGCTCAGCCACAGCTACCAACAGTGAATCTGTGTGGTACAGACTGCTACCAAGTGGGTTTACTGCCAAACACCTGTGGTCATAAATCTTTTGCAGTGGTCTCAGAGGGAACTGCACAGGTTTCCGTCTAACAGGGGGTAAAGGGGACATGAGTGGGGGCCTGGTGGAGGCTGCCCCTGCACTGCTGGGGGGTGGGGGTGGTGGGAGACATGAGTGGGGGCCTGGTGGAGGCTGCCCCTGGTGGCTGGGGGGTGGGGGTGGTGGGAGACATGAGTGGGGGCCTGGTGGAGGCTGCCCCTGGTGGCTCGGGGGTGGGGGTGGTGGGAGACATGAGTGGGGGCCTGGTGGAGGCTGCCCCTGGTGGCTGGGGGGTGGGGGTGGTGGGAGACATGAGTTGGACATGAGTGGGGGCCTGGTGGAGGCTGCCCCTGCACTGCTGGGGGGTGGGGGTGCATGGGGACATGAGTGGGGGCCTGGTGGAGGCTGCCCCTGCACTGCTGGGGGGTAGGGGTAATAGGGGACATGAGTGGGGGCCTGGTGGAGGCTGCCCCTGCACTGCTGGGGGGTAGGGGTAATAGGGGACATGAGTGGGGGCCTGGTGGAGGCTGCCCCTGCACTGCTGGGGGTGGGGGTGGTGGGGGACATGAGTTGGACATGAGTGGGGGCCTGGTGGAGGCTGACCCTGGGGGGTGGGGCTGGCGGGAGACATGAGTGGGGGCCTGGTGGAGGCTGCCCCTGCACTGCTGGGGGGTGGGGGTACATGGGGACATGAGTGGGGGCCTGGTGGAGGCTGCCCCTGGTGGCTGGGGGGTGGGGGTGATGGGAGACATGAGTGTGGGCCTGGTGGAGGCTGCCCCTGCACTGCTGGGGGGTGGGGGTGGTGGGAGACATGAGTTGGACATGAGTGGGGGCCTGGTGGAGGCTGCCCCTGGGGGGTGGGGCTGGTGGGAGACATGAGTGGGGGCCTGGTGGAGGCTGCCCTTGCACTGCTGGGGGGTGGGGGTACATGGGGACATGAGTGGGGGCCTGGTGGAGGCTGCCCCTGGTGGCTGGGGGGTGGGGGTGATGGGAGACATGAGTGTGGGCCTGGTGGAGGCTGCCCCTGCACTGCTGGGGGGTGGGGGTGGTGGGAGACATGAGTTGGACATGAGTGGGGGCCTAATGGAGGCTGCCCCTGGTGGCTGGGGGGCAGGGGTGGTGGGAGACATGAGTGGGGCCTGGTGGAGGCTGCCCCTGCACTGCTGGGGGGTGAGGGTGCATGGGGACATGAGTGGGGGCCTGGTGGAGGCTGCCCCTGGTGGCTGGGAGATGGGGGTGATGGGAGACATGAGTGTGGGCCTGGTGGAGGCTGCCCCTGCACTGCTGGGGGGTGGGGGTGGTGGGAGACATGAGTGGGGGCCTGGTGGAGGCTGCCCTGCACTGCTGGGGGGTGGGGTGGTGGGAGACATGAGTGGGGGCCTGGTGGAGGCTGCCCCTGCACTGCTGGGGGGTGGGGGTGGTGGGAGACATGAGTGGGGGCCTGGTGGAGGCTGCCCCTGGTGGCTGGGGGGTGGGGGTGGTGGGAGACATGAGTGGGGGCCTGGTGGAGGCTGCCCCTGGTGGCTCGGGGGTGGGGGTGGTGGGAGACATGAGTGGGGGCCTGGTGGAGGCTGCCCCTGGTGGCTGGGGGGTGGGGGTGGTGGGAGACATGAGTTGGACATGAGTGGGGGCCTGGTGGAGGCTGCCCCTGCACTGCTGGGGGGTGGGGGTGCATGGGGACATGAGTGGGGGCCTGGTGGAGGCTGCCCCTGCACTGCTGGGGGTGGGGGTGCATGGGGACATGGTGGGGGCCTGGTGGAGGCTGCCCCTGCACTGCTGGGGGGTAGGGGTAATAGGGGACATGAGTGGGGGCCTGGTGGAGGCTGCCCCTGCACTGCTGGGGGTGGGGGTGGTGGGGGACATGAGTTGGACATGAGTGGGGGCCTGGTGGAGGCTGCCCCTGGGGGGTGGGGCTGGCGGGAGACATGAGTGGGGGCCTGGTGGAGGCTGCCCCTGCACTGCTGGGGGTGGGGGTACATGGGGACATGAGTGGGGGCCTGGTGGAGGCTGCCCCTGGTGGCTGGGGGGTGGGGGTGATGGGAGACATGAGTGTGGGCCTGGTGGAGGCTGCCCCTGCACTGCTGGGGGGTGGGGGTGGTGGGAGACATGATTTGGACATGAGTGGGGGCCTAATGGAGGCTTCCCCTGGTGGCTGGGGTCGGGGGTGGTGGGAGACATGAGTGGGGCCTGGTGGAGGCTGCCCCTGCACTGCTGGGGGGTGAGGGTGCTTGGGGACATGAGTGGGGGCCTGGTGGAGGCTGCCCCTGGTGGCTGGGAGATGGGGGTGATGGGAGACATGAGTGTGGGCCTGGTGGAGGCTGCCCCTGCACTGCTGGGGGGTGGGGGTGGTGGGAGACATGAGTGGGGGCCTGGTGGAGGCTGCCCCTGCACTGCTGGGGGTTGGGGTGGTGGGAGACATGAGTGGGGGCCTGGTGGAGGCTGCCCCTGCACTGCTGGGGGGTGGGGGTGGTGGGAGACATGAGTGGGGGCCTGGTGGAGGCTGCCCCTGGTGGCTGGGGGGTGGGGCTGGTGGGAGACATGAGTGGGGGCCTGGTGGAGGCTGCCCCTGGTGGCTGGGGGGTGGGGGTGGTGGGAGACATGAGTGGGGGCCTGGTGGAGGCTGCCCCTGGTGGCTGGGGGGTGGGGGTGGTGGGAGACATGAGTGGGGGCCTGGGGGAGGCTGCCCCTGGTGGCTGGGGGGTGGGGGTGGTGGGAGACATGAGTGAGGGCCTGGTGGAGGTTGCCCCTGCACTGCTGAGGGGTGGGGGTGCATGGGGACATGAGTGGGGGCCTGGTGGAAGCTGCCCCTGGTGGCTGGGGGATGGGAGTGATGGGAGACATGAATGTGGGCCTGGTGGAGGCTGCCCCTGCACTGCTGGGCGGTGGGGGTGGTGTTAGACATGGGTGGGGGCCTGGTGGAGGCTGCCCCTGCACTGCTGGGGGGTGGGGGTGGTGGGAGACATGAGTTGGGCATGAGTGGGGGCCTGGTGGAGGCTGCCCCTGCACTGCTGGGGGGTGGGGGTGCATGGGGACATGAGTGGGGGCCAGGTGGAGGCTGCCCCTGCACAGCTGGGGGGTGGGGGTGGTGGGAGACATGAGTGGGGGCCTGCTGGAGGCTGCCCCTGGTGGCTGGGGGGTGGGGGTGATGGGAGACATGAGTGTGGGCCTGGTGGAGGCTGCCCCTGCACTTCTGGGGGGTGGGGGTGGTGGTAGAAATGGGTGGGGGCCTGGTGGAGGCTGCCCCTGGTGGCTGGGGGGTGGGGGTGGTGGGAGACATGAGTGGGGGCCTGGTGGAGGCTGCCCCTGGTGGCTGGGGGGTGGGGGTGGTGGGAGACATGAGTTGGACATGAGTCGGGGCCTGGTGGAGGCTGCCCCTGGTGGCTGGGGGGTGGGGGTGATGGGAGACATGAGTGTGGGCCTGGTGGAGGCTGCCCCTGCACTGCTGGGGGGTGGGGGTGGTGGGAGACATGAGTGGGGGCCTGGTGGAGGCTGCCCCTGCACTGCTGGGGGGTGGGGGTGGTGGGAGACATGAGTGGGGGCCTGGTGGAGGCTTCCCCTGGTGGCTGGGGGTGGGGGTGGTGGGAGACATGAATGGGGGCCTGGTGGAGGCTGCCCCTGGCGGCTGGGGGGTGGGGGTGGTGGGGGACATGAGTGGGGGCCTGGTGGAGGCTGCCCCTGCACTGCTTGGGGTGGGGGTGCATGGGGACATGAGTGGGGGCCTGGTGGAGGCTGCCCCTGGTGGCTGGGGGGTGGGGGTGATGGGAGACATGAGTGTGGGCCTGGTGGAGGCTGCCCCTGCACTGCTGGGGGGTGGGGGGGTGGGAGACATGAGTGGGGGCCTGGTGGAGGCTGCCCCTGCACTGCTGGGGGGTGGGGGTGGTGGGAGACATGAGTTGGACATGAGTGGGGGCCTGGTGGAGGCTGCCCCTGCAATGCTGGGGGGTGGGGGTGCATGGGGACATGAGTGGGGGCCTGGTGGAGGCTGCCCCTGCACTGCTGGGGGGTGGGGGTGGTGGGAGACATGAATGGGGGCCTGGTGGAGGCTGCCCCTGGTGGCTGGGGGGTGGGGGTGATGGGAGACATGAGTGTGGGCCTGGTGGAGGCTGCCCCTGCACTGCTGGGGGGTGGGGCTGGTGGTAGACATGGGTGGGGGCCTGGTGGAGGCTGCCCCTGGTGGCTGGGGAGTGGGGGTGGTGGGAGACATGAGTGGGGGCCTGGTGGAGGCTGCCCCTGGTGGCTGGGAGGTGGGGGTGGTGGGAGACATGTGTTGGTGATCAGTGGTGCAAGGTGACATGTGGGTTGGCTGGTGGGCATGGCCATGGTGGATGGGTTGCCTGTGGGACATGAGCAGGGGTGCAGGGTAGTACCCTGTGGTGTGGGCTGCCTGCAGGGGCCGTGGAGGGTGTAGAGGGAACACCTGGGGGGACCCACATGGCCAAATCACGTGTAGCATTCCCCGGCACCACCGAAATACACGTACCCTGCAGAAATCGCGTGGGAATCTTCCGCGCACCTGGGAATACACGTACCCAGGCCAATCGCGTGTGGAACTTCCTGCGCACCCCGTAGTACACGTACCCAGGCCAATCGCGTGTGGAACTTCCCACGCACCCCCACCTACCCAGGCCAATCGTGTGTGGAACTTCCCGCGCACCCCGTAGTACACGTACCCAGGCTAATCGCGTGTGGAACTTCCCGCGCACCCCGAAGTACACGTACCCAGGCTAATCGCGTGTGGAACTTCCTGCGCACCCAGGAACACGCGCACACGCTATTTTTCACACAGCGGGTGTCCGTGTTTGTCGGTGCCCCTTTGCACCTCATTTGTCCTAGAGGGCCACTGTATGGGCCATTCATCATGGCTGTATATGGGTGCTTTTTGTTAGCGCACATTTTGGCACACATTTTTTTCAGTCGCAGGGGCGCTACCGCCTGCTTTCTTGTGGCGTACTTGTTTGGCCCTGTGCGCGTCTTTGACCGTGCGCTGGTTTGCCCTATTCGATTCCATGAATACGGGTTGTAGGCGAGCGTGTGGGCGTTCCTGTACTTCCCCCGTGACGCCCTTATTTTCACGCGTTGTTCCCCATTCCGAGTGTTACGCCCCGTGTTCCGCCTACTTTTGTGATGTGCGCCGCGCTATGTGCGATTTCGCAGTGGCCATGGCGCACGCTGTTGGATGACCTGTGCGCCGGCGTGCGCAGCACACATTTTTAGGGCACATCCAATGTTTTTCTCGCGCACGGACTTCCATGAATCGCTGTGCGCTGGTTTTCCTGCGATTTTCGCACTTGCACTGCGATTTTCGCACTTTTCCTGCGATTCACACGTTTTGGCACTTCTGCGCGGGAATTTTCGGCGCACATTAATTCCATGAATCGACCCCATAGTTTCAGCTAAACAGTACTGTTCAAAGTGCATAATGCTGTGCAACATGAGGGAGAAAAATAAAGTGCAAATGCAGAGTAAACAGTTAAATAGCATGTCATCATACAGTTTCAAACTGCTGGTGTCTCAGCTAGAATCTCAGCTTAGTAGTACAAGTCAAAGTGCATAATGCTGTGCAATATAAATCAACGAAGTAAGGTGCAAATGTAAAGTCAACAGAGCCAGAAATAGCATGTCCTAATACAAGTTTAAAATCCTAGGCCATATTCCTGTGCACTATCGAGTAGTATAATAAAGTGCTAATGCAAATACTATACAATGGGCCTCATTACGACTTCGGCGGTAACCCTTAAATCCGGCGGTAGCACTATTACCGCCGGATTTAAGGGTCCGCCGAATCAGGGCTTCGGCGGATTTCGCCCCAGTTCTGAGCTGGGGGGAAATCTGCCGAAAATTCGCACTATTACCGCCAGCGGGAAATCCGCCAGCGGTATTAGCGCAAAGATTCACCATTGAGCCCAATGGGGAATGGGGCATTCCCGAATGGGCTCAGTGGGGAATGGGGACTTACATTACCGCCAAACTCGTGATCCGGCGCTATTAGCGCCGGGGAGTTCGGTGGTAGGGCTAATACCGCCCACGCTAATAGCGTTACCGTTACCGCCCAAGTCGTGATGAGGCCCAATGTCAGGCTTAGAAGTAAAACCACAATATGGGGCGATGTAAGGCTACAAACAAACAATGGGCCTCATTACGAGATTTGCGGTACAAACTAATCCTTACCGGCATGGAGGCAATACAACGTCCGAGTAGACCTGATGCCGCTAACAGCGGCCGATTATGAGAATGTGGCAAGCCGTTAACGGACCTCAAAGCCCATTAGCGGCATCATGTAATGCGCTGACACTTCATCAGCCTCCGTCCACCCCTAAATAATAGGCACCGGCAATAACGGGTCCAGCAATAGCGGGTCCGGCAATACGGAA
Organism: Ambystoma mexicanum; assembly: GCF_040938575.1. Classification (NCBI taxonomy): domain Eukaryota; kingdom Metazoa; phylum Chordata; class Amphibia; order Caudata; family Ambystomatidae; genus Ambystoma; species Ambystoma mexicanum. The sequence goes on along the minus strand of NC_090934.1, from coordinate 689,327,588 downwards.
CCGGAAGTAACATCATTGCGCCGGAACGGGAAATAAAACGGTGGCCATCTTGAAAAACACAATCCATTGCAATCCTCCACACACAGGACCTGGACCCCCAAACCACCACATACATCTCTGCTAGAATGCCAAAATCTAACAAGAAATTTGCCTCCCGTCAGTGCAAGGTGTGCTTTTCTGAAGACAAATTGAACATGTTGGCCGACACATTGGTCGAGAATGCTGATGTGGTTTTTGCTGCACCTCAGGTGACACGCACAAATCCGGAAAAAGGAGATATGGGAGGAAGTGGCCAAAAAGGTCAGTGCGGTCGGCACCACCGTCCGCACGGTTAAAGACGTTAAGAAGCGGTCGGATGACCTACGCCTTCGTGTGAGGAATATACTGTCTGCCAATCGGAGCCAGGGTCTAGCAACAGGTGGCAGGGCCCACTCCCTCATCAAGCTCACCAGATGGGAGGAGACATGCGCCAGTACCATCGGCATGGAGGGCATCATGGGAGTTGTAGATGTGGAGTGTCGAGTACCGTCATCGGCAGATGGAGGTGAGTTTCCACACAAACCATAGGGTTCCATGTAATAATGTCGCCACAAAAATATCGACATGCAAAAATATCCCCGAAAAATGGTCGTTTTTTGTGGCGACATTATTGCATGGAACATGCGGGGGACACCCCCGCAACCCCCAAATTTTTTTAATTTATTTTTTGCCCCTATCGCCACATATATGGTCACCCAAATAATATCGCCACGACATTTTCCCGGCGATATTATTTACTGCGACCATATATGTGGCGATATTAATACCTGATACCAACCATAGGAAACCAAAGCATGATGATGGCCTACAAATGTGGTAGTGACATAAGGCAATGAATGGGCCATCACACACACATGGACACATCCCTGTCCAGATGCTGTCCCCAGCACTGTCACATCAACATGCATGCTGCATGCCAATGCCATACCTGAAACACACCCCACAAACAGCAAAACAGCATGTGTCACACTGCACGCAGTACACAACACAGAGGCATGCCACACAGCATACACCACTCACACATATTAGAACCTGACGTATGCTTGAATAACTCCCCCATATAGCAAGCGATCTGTATGCCACAACTCCAAGATAGCAATGCATCACAAGGGTACAAGTGCACCAATACCAATGTATGCTTGGTGTACGTACAACCATCACTGATGCCATGCCTCTATCGGTCCCCCATAGGCACAGATGCCGACAGCGATGGAGAGGATACTGTGGCACAGGCCAAGACACCAGGAAAAAAGGCCAGGGCCAGGGATGACAGCACTAGGCCCTCGACATCAAAGGCCACTACCAAGCAACAACTCCCACCCAAACCAACACCAATAGAACATGCCAAGGCACAGGGGTGGCAAACAACTGGTGGAAAACCACAAGAAGGAACACAGGACGTATCACTGATCCGGAGGCAGTGGCAGATGGGACCCAGTCAGCCGCAAACAGCTCCATAGCAGAGGCAGCTGCCTCAGTGCCCCAGCATGGAGACGAGGGAGAGGGCCAGGTTGAGGAATGCTTATGTGAGGACGACAACCTGTCCAGGGATGGTGCATGCACACCAAGCCCCCAGCAAACCCCCCAGCACACCCCACATAGCACCCCAGATAGCACCCATCTGCACCAGTCAGGAGGACAGTCGATCCAAGAGGCCTGTAGCCCCCAGAGGACAGACCTGCATTGGGCCCCTCTGCAGTTGTCCCATCCACCACAGCCATCCGGGACGTAGAGGGGTGCATGGCCCGAATGGAGGGGTGGCAGCAGGAGCTCATGGAGCTTGTCAAGCAATATGTTGCCGATGGTGCCTTGACAAGGCAGGAGGCATGTGACAACACTGTGGCCATGACAGGGGCCATGGAGACAAATACCAGGCTGATATGCGAGGGGCTATCAGCAGTGACCTATGTCGTGGCCAGGATCGCACAGAGCTTGGAGGTGCAGCATCCTGCACCAACAGTGGAACATGCGAGCACAGCGTCAACTACCTGCACACCTGCCAGCTCAACCCAAACGAGCCCCGGGCGTAGATCTACACGCACCACACGGCGCTCTGATATGTAGCCCCCGGAGGCCAAGAGAGGCTGCCAGTAGCTGGGGCAGCCTGCATGTGCTGACTCATATCGCATAGAATGACTTGTATTGCACATCATGTGTGGGGTGTTGTGGGGGGGTGGAGGGGGATGGGGTGTGTGGGGTGTTGTGGGAGGAGGGGGAGGGGGAAAGAGGAGGGGGTGTGCGGGGTGTTGTGGGGGAGAGGGAGAGGGTGTGTGGGGTGTTGTGGGGGGAGTGGGTGTGGGTGTTAGGCGGAAACCTGTGCAGTTCCCTCTGGGACCACTGTGAAAGATTTAGGACTACAGGTGTTTGGCAGTAAACCCACTTGGTAGCAGTCTGCACCACACAGATTCACTGTTGGTAGCTGTGGCTGAGCAGTCAGACTTCTCTCAAGAAGAGTTAAGCAGTATGTGGAGTATACAAGATAGGGCAATTCTTCACAGCAAGACAAGCAAACACGCAACGAGACTCAGTGTAAAGATAT